>NW_026947506.1:862500-3262500 GCF_034190915.1 Cavia porcellus
GGGAAATAAATGCATTCAACATCACTGGTCATTTACGAAATGCAGGTGAAAACAACACCGAGATTCCATCTCACTCCAGAAAGAATGACTACCATCAAGACATCAACCAGTAACACACGCTGGAGGGGCTGCAGGGGAAAAGGAACTCTTCTCCACTGTTTGTGGGAATGGAGACTGGTGCAACCACTGTGGAAATCAGTGTGGAGGATTTTAAAAAACTAGTTTTAGAGGTTCTATTTCACCCAGCTATTCTCCTGGGTATTTTCCCAGAAGAATTTAAAGTATCATATCACAACAACATATGTGCACCCATGTTTATAGCAGCACAATTAGTAATAGCTAAATTTTGGAAACAACCCAAATACCCATCAATGGAGGAATGGATAAAAATGATGTGATATTTTTATACAATGGAGTACTACTCAGTCATAAAGAAAGATAAATGAAGACTTTTATTGGCAAATGAATACAACTGGAGACCATACTCATAAGTGAAATAAATTACACTCATCTGTAAACATCATATTATCTCCCTTGTGTGAGAAATTTAAAAAGTAAATAAGATCTAAAATATATAATAGATATTGAAGTGGAAAGAAATTGTTCAAAAAGAAAAAGAAACTAGGATGGGTAAGAGAGGAAAGGACAGTAGGGAATGGGCAAAAAAATGCAAATCAGTTATTGTGTTAGTGTCTGTTTGATCATTGAAAAGGTAAATTTGTGTAAATATTGACTGGAGAAATTTTTAAGCTCATATCTTGTATCCTTAACAACTACTTTAAAGATAACATGCAATGCATTAATTATTATTATTCTCCTATTTTGTTATGGAATTTTGTTTTATCTTTTTTCCATAAAATAAAAAAACTCAATAAAATTAGCCTCAGTAATATACTTTGTTCATTGTTTTTGAAGTCAGCAAAATACTGTGGCAGCTGTACTTGAAAAGGTGGAGTTTAGCTCCTGTCTCTCCTGTCCCCATGGTGTCATCTGTGTCTATGATAATGCCTTGTTGCACTTCGGATGATGTGACCTCTTGTGATATCTCTGCAAACTGCCTCTGTGAATTTTATCAGTGATTTATTTCTAACTTTTAATGCTAAGTTTTGAGATAGTCATAACTGTAATTTACTGGTTTCTACTCATGCTATAGCTCAGACATATCTTATAAAGTAATATAAAAGTGGTCTGACTTATCTTCTGCCATAATTTCTGTACTTTTATGCTTCTTCTATTGGAATGTTTCCGTAGTGTCACTGATTTATTCCGAATGGTGTTACAGTTTGAATTCTCTCCCTCAATGTGCATAGAGCCCCATCGGCTTGGAATGTGACTGCGTGCAGCACCGGGGTCCCCACAGAGGTCATGAAGGTTAAACGACGGAAAGGGCAGCTCCCTCAGATCTATGTGCTGTCTGTGTAAGAGCAGACCTGGGCACAAGGAGCAGGAGGCAGGGAGCCTGCACACAGACAGGACCTCCACCAGGCGCCAGCCCAGCACAGAGGCCTAGAAATAGGAACCCTGCAAACACCTCAGTCCTGGCCTCTGGTCTCCAGCACTGAGAGACACAAGTTTTGCAGAAGCTGCCTAGTCTGTGGTATTTTATTAGGTTACCTCTAGCAAACTAATAGTGATGAGCTTTGAAGACTTTTATCCAATACAAACAAATCAACAGCGCAAAGCATTGCTTTCTTATAACCTAACTCTTTGATCAGGAGCAGGACAAAGCTAGGTCTTCAACCAAGAGCTTGGACTTATTCCATGTTCCATAGTCCCCGCTGGCAGGCTTTGAAAGGGTTGAATTCAGGCTAACATGAGGACACATCCACACCACCTAGTACCGGAATGTCAGCCAGAACGTCACAGAAACCACCAAACAACAAGCAGTTGTCTGGAGCACAATTTCAGCACACTGGAACATTCGACTGCTTCTAAGAGCAAATATATAGATTCTCTTTCCCTTTCTTCCTTTAACATGTTGAGAAAACCTTACTTTCGGGTAGAAAATGCCTGAAATGGGATTTGCAGAGAAAGTTCCTTTGGGGAATACTGAAACATTACTAAAATATTCAGCTTATTTTTCCATTGTTCAGTGAAGTGTTGCAAACTTTCCTACTGAGCGCTTCATGTTCAATCCCTAATGCAAATAGATTCAGTTCCAATTAATTTCACCCCGTGCTTCACTTATTTGTATCCCACTGAGACACGTCTGATGCCAGATATTCTCATGGTCCCCATATTCTGTTTTTTAAAAAAATCTACCAATTCCCCTCTGTGGAGTTTTCTAGATATTTTGTTTAGCAGTCGGTTATATTTAAATAAGTATTGTATATTTAGAGTTCTAAGGGTCAGTGACCGTTAAGCCGGAAAGAAAGTGGAAATATATCTTGAAGATTTGCATAAAAGAATTATGAAAAAGCTGATTAAAATTCTGACCTTTTAATAGGATTGGTTATACTAATTTAAGAGAAAACTCTTAAAATATCTGAATGCTGATTGCTGCTCCTAAAAGAAAGTTGGTTTTTTTAGGGATGCTACCAGGTATAAATTAGCCATTAATACCAAATACTGATTAAATGATATACAAAGGATTGGACTTACTCTGAAAATCTAATCAACTGGGGCTTTGTCTCATGTAGAATTAAACCACAAAACCCCTCTTTCATTCACTCATGATACAGGCATGCATACTGGAGGGTAAGCTCAGCGCTTTAGTACTTCTTTGTGCATTACTATGGGGAAGAAAAGCCTTCAGCCACACGCTACTGTTTACACTAGAAATTCTTCTACAGGGAGCGACAGGAAAAACAATGTAACTAAGAAAAAGGATGAAATTAGACACTGAACTTCTGGGTGACTAGCAGAGATGCAAATTCCTTATCACCAAAGCGGCAAGGCTTATTTCTTGGCCATGCAACCATAAAAAAAATTCCACTTGTTTACTCCAATTACTGTAATACACGTTTCCAAGGCAACATGAATGTGGGACTAAATATAGGATCCTAGCAACAGTGTCCCTCAAGTTCTCATTCTTTCCAGTTTGTAGGAATTTTACTACCCCTTTCCAGGGCACCCTAAAAGTGTCCAATTTTCACTCAAAATATAAAGTCCAAGTTTCGTTTACTTTCTGTTTAGGGAAGACACCCTTGTCCTAGGGTCAAAAGCTTGCATGTTAAAGACATTAAGGTTGATAGCTTGTGACGACTGGCGTGAATAACCCATGGGGTCAATGATTCAACAGAATGGGAAAACTGACCTTGTAAGAGACCATCAAAAACCATTAGACACAATTCTCAGGAGAGAAAGAATACAATTGGAGGACGAGACTTTGGATATGAGCGCAGGGCACCTGCGGGTACCGGTGGATGTGATCTCAGGAGCTAACAGGAGCTTTCTTTTGAACGCCAGCACTCCCCAGGGAAACCCCAGATGTGCTCCTGACGAAGCCCAGAGAAGTGCTAAGAATGGACAAAAGGCAGCAGAGTGGAGGTGAGCACTTGCTCAGCTAGGAAGCTGTGCTCTAGGGCTCCATGGTGAGGGTAAAGTCCACTCGGCATTGCTGTTTACCTGGAAGCATCCGTTTTCAGAACACAGAAATAGTGCAGACCAACAGATGGAGCACTGTCAGGTGGGTCTGATTAGCAGCTAGAAAACTCAGGGAGGCAGGCATGGGAGTCACACTCCAGAGGATGAAAGCTGGAGAAGAACAGGCAGATGGTGTGGGAAAGGCGATCGTGAGGAAGAACGGGAAGAGCTGCTCAGGCTGTGGAAGTGACCCAGTCACCGGCAGTGACAGTCTGCTGTGACAAGGCCACAGCGGTGACCAGAGGTCGGTGGAGGGTGTCATGACTGCAGGAGAGCACAGGCTGTGGAAGCAGTGTCTCCAACAGGCTTCCTCCGTTTATCTCTATCCATGTTTTGGCCTGGATGATACTTTGCTGTGCACTGTGACCTGAGCATCCTAGAATGTTTGGGAGCATTCCACTCTTAACCCCAGGGTGTCCGTAGCATCCCTAGCACTGTAACACTTCATGATGTCTCCAGATTTGCCTCCAGAAAGAGGTCACACAGGGATGGCATGAACTTGGTCAAGGTGTGAATATCTACTTGAAAAGCACAAGAACATAAAGAGAAGTGAGGTTGCAAAGTGGGCAGTGAATCAGAAACTTAATTTAAAAATGAAAACGGTAGAGTTAAGTGACCTCAGAGGCAAATCGGAGGTGAGCATGAAGATCACAGAGAAGGAGGCAGGGAAAGGGGGCCAGAAGCATGGCCCTGAGGTCCCCAGTTCCAGGCTGATTTGGGGACTGGAGAGAGAAGAGCAGCTCACCCAGTGCTGGAGAGAGGGCTACAGGGGTGTCTGTGTTCACAGCGGAGACGCAGGCTTTGTTTAGTGTGGGAAGGCGTGAAATTGTTCAGAGACCAGGCAAAGGCTATTGAAGACGTTATGGTGAACTTAAGGGTAAGGGCAATGAGAGAGTCCGGGAACTGGAAAGCAATTACAGAGAACAGAGTAGGATGGAAGGAGGTCTGTGAGAGTAAGACCCTGGAACAGGAGCGGGGGAACCTGCAGTCGAGGGAAAGGACACAGACTTTTTTTTAGGCGCAAGGGCTAACCAGCCAGTAGTTTGTTTGAGAAAATGTTGCATTTGTTGAAGCTCCTTTCTGTCTTCCTATGAGCCAAGGATTCTCTGTACCAAGGGCTGCTGATAATCTCTGGAGTGAATGGTGTTTTACCAGATACAGTTCCCAAAAATTCCTGCCGGAAAGCATACATATAGAGAAAACATCCTTTATTGCCTTGGGGTGTGGGGAGACTCAGAGTTGCCTAAGGCAGTCACCCACAGAATGACTGTGTGCATGTGTGTGTGCATGCATGCGTGTGTGTGTGCGTGTGTGTTCTCATCAAGACTCCAAGATTAAAAACACAGTTTCCCTAAAAGCCTAATCCAAATGGTCTGACAGTAAAAGATGCTAAGTTTAAGAAAGGGCTGAAATAAGGAGGCAGAAAACCATAAAATTCATCATGGAAAAGTAAAACAGGACAAAGAAATTGTCAGGTATTTTCCCATAAATAGACAGCTAAATCTGTGTGAAGATATTTAATTAATAAATGAGTATATCCCCCTTAAAGAGTGACAGGTAAATTCAGAGGCCAAGCAAATTTTCAAAGCAACATTGGAATGAAAATACATGTATCATAAGTTTGAATGGAACCATAATTATAAAGAATGGTCTGGTCTTCTCACAGAAAATGCTTCTAGAAATTTGACGACTTTAAAAATCATAATATGATAAAACAATATTCATGTTCATGTAAAAGGAAAAAAAGACTACAGTTTTAAGCAAAAATAAACTTTTTTTGTGTGTGTCCTTTTGAGACAAGGTCTCTCTATGCAGTTCAGGCTGGCCTTGAGCTCACTTTGTAGCCCAGGCTGGTCTCAAACTCACAAAAATCCTCCTGCCTCAGCCTCTTGAGTGCTGGGATTACAAGCATGAACCACCACGCCCAGCTTTAGCAAAAATAAATTTAAGACATATACTTTTGGTATAAAATACGTATGCACAAAAGGTTAAGTGTAATAACAGAAGAGTGGAGTAGTTTTCTAAAAATAGATCAAGAAATAAATATATAAAAGATAAAAAGCATCAAGACTTGACTTAAGGGTAGATATATAGACCTGAAGATTTAGAATTTAAAACCCAAGAAGAAGCCCATACAGTTAGAGTCAACTGATTTTTGACAAAAGTTTCTGGTGAGGAAAAATAAACTTTCCAACAAATCATACTTCAACAACCAGATAATCACAAGAATGAGATTAAACCTTTTCTTTAATTCAAGGATTAATTCAAAGTAGCCTGGAGTTTTAAATATGAGCTAAAAATTTAAATTTTACAATGAACTTAGGACTTTCATAGGATTAATTACACAATGATTTCCTAGTGATGGGATCAAAATCATGGTTGATATAACAGGTGAAAGGGGTTACATCAAAATTAAAACCTTTGCTCTTCCAAGAACCTCATCAAGAAAATGAAAAGACAACTCATAGAATGGGATAGAGTATCTTCAAACCATAAATAAGATACGGGGCTGAAGCCTGGGAAACATAGCCTCGGTAATGGTAAAATGATAAATATTCCATTAAAAAGTATTTGAATCTCCAAAGAAGACAAACTAATGATAAGTGAGCATTTGAAATGGCACTACACATCCTTAGGCCCTAACAAATGAAAATCAACAAGAGAAGACTTCTCTTCATAAACTTGGGGTGGTTGTAATCAGACAGAAAACAGCAAGAGCAGGTGAGCATCTCCAGCGTAAAACCCCAAACCTGACATGTTCCAACGCCTCAAACTGTTTAAGCGCTGATGCCATGCCAAAAGTGATGTGTTCCACTTCAAGAAACAGTGTTTCCTGCGGACAACTTTATTTTAAAAATTATATAAAAGTCCTTGTAGGCTATATGTACAAGAGGTATTAGAAGCAGAGGTGAGCTTTGTGTTTTGGCTTGGGGATCCTATTCCTAAGACATTGCGTTATGTAAGGGCAAATATTCCGAAATTCCAAAAAGTCTGAAATCCAAAATGTTGCAGTCTCAAATATTTCATAAAAGAGATAACAATGTTTGCTGTTTACAGACTGGCACCTTTGTTCCTTGCTAGTGAGAATGCACATTAGTGAAGCAAAACTGGAAAATGGTTTAGCAGTTTCCAAAACTGTTAGAGCTACCATTTGACCTACCAGTTTCTTTCCCAGCTGCATGCCCTTGAGAAGTGAAGAGATGCTCTTGCAAAAACTTATGCACGAATGTTCACAGCAGCAATAGTTATAATACCTGAAAATCGAAAGCAATCCAAACGTTCATGAGCTAATGGCTGGATCCACACAATATTATAATGCTCCATTGTTCAGCTATATCTAAGAACGAAGAATTAGATTTGCTCCAGCCTGGCCTGGATTTGGAAACACTTCTGCAGTTATCTAATGAGACTGTTGTTTCTCTAACGATAGCTCTGATACCTGACTGACCCTCACAGTTTCAGTGTTATATCCAAACACACAAAAGACACTGTCGCCTGCACTGCTGGAGGGCCACCCTGGCTCCTCCTCCCCCATACATCACTGAGAGAAAGAAACAGATAAATGCAACGGCCAAGCAATAAATCCAGTATGCATTCAACTACTTGAATTACTTTCTGTGTGACTCAAAATAGGGTACTTGCAAGTAAAAATAGAATTTCTTTCATTTTTCTTAGAAAACCACTGTTAGCTACTTAGAAATGTCATCCTTTCATTTATAGAAAGGATATACGCATTAGCTAGATTTCCATCGCACTGTGAAAACAGCAAGAAGAGGGAGAATTCAAAAGAAGAAATGTTTATCGTGGCTTATCGTTTCAGAGGTTTCAGTCGGTGGCCAGCGGGCTCCAGCTTTTAGGCCTGCAGTAAGCAGAGCATCAGAGCAAAAGCACTCCTGTCATGGCGGCCAGGAATCAGCCAGAGAAGAACCAGAGAGAACAGAGATGGAGATGGAATGCAATCTCCAGTTTCACACTCTTGAACCCACTTCCTCCAGCGGGACCCCACTTCCCGTCAGCCCTTTCAGCTCATGAGCTAATCAGTGGATTAACCCACTCAATGAAGTTAGCCTACATAATCCAGTTGGTCCTCACAGCCCCACACCGGGCAGCCCACACCCCACACTTCTGTACCAACAGTGTCCAGGAGAATAGTGACGGGCCATAGCAGAAGAAAATTAAAGATACTACCTCTTTATGGTGCACACTTGGAAAGCACAAAGCCAAGAAGAGGAAAAGGGAAAAGAAACAGAAATAAAAGAAACTAGAACTCTGTCAATCTCTGACTTCTGCAGTTACAACACACAGCAAACATGGCTTACTTAGATTAACATAAATCCCCACACTGTATGAACACATATTTCTGTGCCCAATACCTGAAACATCATTTTTTAATTTTAACAAACAAACAATCAACAAACAAACAATCAAGCCATAGGATAAGGTAGGAAAAATAATAGCTGGGAGAGACAAAGTCATCCTAACCATGTCCAAATAGATCAGAGAGATGAGAATTATTAGACCTGTAAGTAAAATAACTCTTGTTAATATGTTAGGAGTTCTAACAAAAAGCTTAGGCAACATGCCTGAAAAAGTAGGTATTGAAAGCAGAGATGGAAACTTGGAGAAATAATTAAAATTAAATTCTATGTCAAAAACTGTAACAGACATAAAGAATGTCTAGATGAGTTTATCAGCAGAGCTGACTCCATTGACAGAAATGTCCTCAAACTGAATTACAAAAAGAACCAAAGTGGTTTATAACTCAAGCATCCAAGAACTTTGGAATAGTGTGACTGAACACAAAAGACATTTGGCCAAGAAAGAAAGAAAGAAAAGGAGACCGGCATCAGAAAAATGTTTGAAATAATAACGGTCAGAAATTTTCCAAAATTAATAACAGACACTCAAAATAAACCTAGGACTCACAGCTATAAATTTGATAGAACCTATAAGATTTAAAGCTAGGCAAATCACGTAATTCACAAAAGAAAAATTAACAAATTCTGCATGAAAATTAATTTTTCTGCAAAAAATGGTTAGGGAAGAAGAGAGAAAATATCTGCACACCATACATCTAATAAAAGACTAACATTTAGAATATGTTTTAAAACTCTAAACTCAAGAAAAAATATTGCACTTAAAAACTGGGCCAAAAGTCATGAACAAGTATTTCGTTGTTTGTTTTTTGTTTTTTGTTTTTTTTTTTTTTTTTCTTTTTCTTTTTTAGGTGGGCAGTAGGGACTGGGGATGGAACTCCTGACCTCAGGATTGCAAGGCAGGCACTTATGCCACTGAGCTAAGTTCCCTATGCACAAATATTTTGCCCACAAGGACGTTCAAATAAACAAGGAGAACGTGTGTGACATTAGTAGTGGCTAGGAGGTAAAATAGCATAAATGACTCAAAGTAAATGTATTCACTTAAATGCCTTCTGTCAGTCTTCTTTATTCTGCCAATCTGTGCCTTTAAATGGTTTCATTTGCTTGTGGTTGGAAATCATTTGAGAACAGAGTTCTCAGCAAAGCACAGCCTTATATACATTCAGCAGACACCAGATGTGTAGCGAGCGCTTTCTTCTGAAGATGAGACATCTTGTGGTTTTTGATTGTCACTGGGCTCTAAGAAAGTGGTTCCACATAGAGCAACCAATGCAGAAGGAACCCTCAGGTCTGCAGCTTCCAAGGACTCCTGATGATGGAGGACAAAGGAGAGGAGTGCAGGGATCAAGGAAAGTAAACCAAGAAGACCGATTGCTCCAGACCTTCAGATTTTGAGCTCAAGAGACTCAGGTGTCCCAGCGACACTCTCAGATCTAATCATCTCAGTGGAAATGCGATGCAGGAGTTCCAGGCAAAATGTCCCCATGAATAATGTGTGTTCATGCAGCTGCAGTTCGTCACGTTTGATGTTCTGGAATCATTCGGGCCTGTGAGGAAACAGGACCCTTTGTGGGTCCCAGTTAACACAAGGAAACATGACTTCAGAGAGCAGTGCATGCTGCCACCACATTCCCTAAGCATCTGATCTCACGTTTCTTCCCGCTTTCTGTGGGTCAGCAACCTCAGGAGCCCTAAGGAAGTGACACACAGCATCCTCAAGAACAACAAGGGGATCATGAAGGCGGCCTTGGGGAATACAGAGCAGAGGGACTGACAGCAGCAGAAGAGGCGGCTTGAAGTAAGTCAGGGGGGAGACTGAATTTTATCCCTAAGAAAATGGAATTTTTCAGAGAGGTTGGAGGAAGGACTTTATAAAGCTAAAGCAGTGTCTCTGGCTGCCTGAGGGTGCATATGCTCTTATTCGTCTGGCTCCACCGCCCTAGTGCCATCTTGCTGGCATGTGAGGGCACTGCTTATTGAACATGGAGCTCTATTCTGGGTCCCCAGACACAAAAAGACTGGGTTTCAGGAAGCAGCAGGACCTGGTTATTGTAAACCCAAATATCAAGTTCAGTCATCCAAGTATTGTAATCCTCTTTCTGGTGTTCCTCATAATCCAAAAAGTTGTATTTGTAATCCCACTGAGATGTTATTGGAATCCCAGAAGGTTAATTCCGTCTACCATCACCAACCCACAGCGAGAGTAAAGACACCAAGGTATGTTCCAAGTTAAGGGCAGCCAAGGAGTCCTAAGTCCAGTCCCTGTGAGGACATGCACACAGGCCTCAGTCCTAGGCCTCTCCTAGCATTTATTATCTTGTGAAAATAAAGGGGGGTGGCTCAAGGATGAGTGATAGTGAGGATGTGGGGATTACTGAGTGACTTGAGCTGGCTGGCCAGGTGCAAGAATGGCATCTCTATAATTTGCAGAGATGAAGATATGCAGAAGAATCAATTTACATAACCCAATTAAGGTAAAAGTGGAATTGTTTGGGGGGCTGTTGCCTCAGTTTGTGATATGCAAACTCTTGTGCCCTGGTGTCATAGCCTCTTATCTTGAGGCTCATACCCAGTTGACATTTCCGGAGCTGTTTGCTCTAACATCTTGCCAGCTCAGTCCTGTTGTGGAGAGCACCATGCAAGGAAACAGGACTGTCTGATGGCTATAGACTTTGCATAATAGCACCCCGGCTAGCCTTATTTGCAATGCTCAGAGCCAATTGAAGGAGAAGGAAATACCCTAGCCAGCCTTTCATATATCAGTATAAGCAGATGAGTCTCCAAGTGATCAAAGTCACAGCAATTGTTTTGGATTCAAAGGGAGTCACTGGAGTAGTCTCCCACACTGGTGACTACCAGAGGGCAATTGTTCTCCTCCAAATCTACCTCATAAATCTCGCCGTGTGGAGATCAATCCCTCTGTCACTCTATAACTTCAGCTTCATTTAAAGCCTGTTTAAGCAGCGCATAT
Source organism: Cavia porcellus (assembly GCF_034190915.1). Classification (NCBI taxonomy): domain Eukaryota; kingdom Metazoa; phylum Chordata; class Mammalia; order Rodentia; family Caviidae; genus Cavia; species Cavia porcellus. The sequence goes on from NW_026947506.1 coordinate 873,436, forward strand.
GGGAACAGTGTGCAGACCATCCTAATGCACTTGAGGAGAGGACTGGAGTCCTGCTACCCTTCCTAACTGCATTCTGTTCTACCTTACTTCGCTATTTCAAAATAAATTCTTTTTGTCAAACTAGTGAGATAATTTCCTCACTACGCTCAAATAATTTTATCTAAACCTAATGGTTTCTAATACTCATATTGCAAAATATTCACTTTGCTACATCTTATTAATAGGTATATTACAAATTCTCTATTACTATCTAATTGAGCAAAATGTCCTTCCCTACTTTTATTATTAAAACCAGGTCTTAAAGTGAATTCAATATCTTGGCATTTAAAATAATTATTAATTTCATGTCTATTTGCTTTCTAGGTGTTTTATTCTTGAGGTATTTATACCTCTTTCGTATTCTCTTAATCTTTTGGTTCAGTTAACTGCTTTTCACTGTTCTCAAGTTTATTTTCATGTGTCAGACAATGTCTCATGCCCTAACTCCCCTCCCCTACCCACAGAGATCCTCGTGGTTATCAGTAAGAGCCTCTCCCGGGTCATGGTGCTTTCCTAGGCGGAGTTTTGGAAGGTGACTGACTCAGCCGGTGTGTCATCCACTGTCTCACGGGAGGCCAGGTCTGGTCACTAGGGGCGGCCACTGGGGAGCAAGTTCAAGGGGACCTCCCTCCTTGGCTCCTCCCTTCTCCCCACTGCTTCTGGCCACCAGGACTTGGCTTTGCCATTTCTGTTTGGCTGAGGTTACAGACTGAAAATAGCAACCAAAATAAGCCTCTCTTCTTTTAAGTTGTGGGTATCAAGCGCTTGCCTAAGCAGTGAGTCTGTGATTAAGGTGGTCATCGTTTGGAAGGTCAAAGACTGTCTTGCTTTTCCCAGTTGCACACTTGTGGAATGCTTGTGTGGGCGAGTTACGTGTGCATGACACGCCCTCTGGCTCAGCCCCTGAAATGCTGGATAAGGCCTCTCATAAATAAATCACCGTAAGTAGATTTTCTAGTTGCTTTGCATAACTCCCTGGTATTTCAAATCGCTTGACAATGAAAGGCAACCTGAAAATTATTAATAGAAGATAATTTATTCTACCAGTAGAAAGTGACTTCTCAGCTTGTTTACTTGTTACTTTTTCTCCTTCCATGTTGGGTTATTTAAACCATATAAGCTATGTGTGTTTTTATATATGTAATGTACATTTAAAAATATACCAGCTTTTCTGACATTCTTCACATAAAATGGAGTTGTGGGGTTAGAAACAACCTCCCCGTCCCTCCAGCCCGGCTTGCACACCCTGCAGACCCTGGCAGGCCTGGCGCCTCCTCGGGCTGCAGTGTCTCCCTGAGTGCTGGCTGCGGTCGGCTCTCTCTGGTGCAGACGTGTGTGACGCTGTTCAGTCCTCCCGCCATTCCCACACTCGCACTTCTTCCATGGTGATGATGTTACCTCTGCTGATTCACCTTTTCCTCCACTGTTGCTACCCAAGGACAGATTATTTTCATAAAATAACTCAGTTATTCCTAGAGACGACATCTGGACCAAACTTTGAGCCAGGGATGCGGTGCAGGTGTCCCTGCACCACGGTTAGGTGTAGGCGTCTGTGCCTGGCTGCGTCCGCTTCAAGGCAGTGTGACCTCTGACAGATGCTAGGACCCAGTGCTTCTCACAGTGCATGGCGGGGATGGCGGGGGAGAGCAGATCAGGAAGATATAAAGCAAAAAGTTACGAGTAAAACATTTTTTTCAATTGACTAAGTCTTCTGAATGTTGCTACTTTTTAAAATTATGGTAAAATACACATAAGCATAAGATTCACCACTTTAAGATTTAAACTTTTTATTTCTAAGAGCTTCCTAGCTTTTCCTGTCAACATTAGGCATTCAATCCATTTTAAGATGATTATTTTATGTGTTGCAACATAGGAGCCACTTTCTCTTGTGTGGATCACCAACTACTCCAGCAAAAAGCCTTATGCTCCCGTTTCACGGCCTTAGCACCCTTGTCAACAGTCACTCGATGTTAGACACACAGAATTATTGCTGGGATCACTCATTTCAGTGTCTGTCCTTATGACAGCACTACACTGATTGCTATTGCTTTGTAGCAGATTGAAATTGGAAGTAGAGCTTAACTTTGCTCTTTTTCAAAATTTAGAAAAAGTGACACAGTTTACTTGAAAAACACTTCAGCACTCCGAACACACATAATAAAAGAACATCACGAATTGTGTTTAAGTACGGTGGGATCCTGACGTTTCCATGCACCGGCTCTTTGTTTTGCTGACACGGCGTTTCACGGATTGCTTAAAATTGTTTAAAATCTACTGCACTCAGCAAAAAAAATTAAAAAGCCAAGCCCTTCTCATACTGACTGATGCACTCCCCCACCTACCCTCAGCAGGAGAGAAGGGCGGCAGGGTACTGGGTCGCTGTATAGGAAAACAAGTCCTGGGTGCTGGACAGAGCCACCCACTGTCAGTGTGGGGGACCTATGCAGTACACCCCGACCTGCAGCCCCTCACTGGGGACCAAGCAGGCACATTCATGCATTGATCTTGGTTGCTCTGGTCAAACTGTGGATCTGGACAGTTGATCCCCAGGACTTCCAGCCAAGAGCCCTGTATTTCACACCACTTTACAAACTAAAAGGCACTCTGGAGCCATCTTCAGATGCATCCTCACACCAGTGCTGACATGCACAGAGGGAGGAGCAGACAGGGTCTTTATCAGAGATGCCTGTGAGGAGGCACAGCTTTGATTCCATTCAGGTGCTCCACACACCCAGGGCCATCTCATGTAAACTGCTGACAACTCCCGGGCACTTCGAGGAAATGCAGTGGGACTGTGGTGAGATTCCACGATTAAACCTCATGGCAGCAGAGACTCAGAACAAACAGCAAGTGCTGTTCACAAGGCTCCCCCACTGCAGCACGAGGAGCTGGCTAAACAGGTTTTTATTATTCTTTCCTCTTCCCTTCCCTTCCATTCTCCCCCTTCTCCTCCTCCTCCTCCTCCTCTTCAGCTTGCAGGGTGATGCCCTGGACATCTTACACCATCAGACTTCCTTTCCACTTAGCAGTCGGCAACATCTCCATTTCTTCAGCTTCGCAGCCCTAGTTCTGTCTGCTGCTTTCACTGTCCCTTAAATTGTCCTACATCGAAGCCAGCTTTTTTCAGTCATTTAAAAATTTCTTTTCATTAGCACGTGCTTCCAGCCCGTGATGGTCACATTCCTCCATTTACTTCTAGCACCCTTAGCAGGTCCGTGTCCTTCCTTTCCTGATCTTAACTATGTAATTTATCTGCCTTTGTCATTTTATTCATTTCAATTTCTCTTCCGCAGACATTGTTCTTCCCTTCTCGGCACATTGGAAGATTCTGCCACACGGCTCTTTGCTCTGCACAAAGGCACATGCAGACCTGCTGTCCTTTGGCTTCCTGAGGTCACTTAGGGCCTTCTGATTGTTTTGTTTGTGATCTGGGTTTTTGTTTGTCTAAGTGAAGATTCTTGCAGCTTGACTTGAATTTTAGAATCAGTTTTCCATTGCCAAAAGAAAAGAAAGAAAAGAAAAACAAGAGGCTGATGAAATTCCAATGGAAACCTCATTAAAATCCGTGGTCACTTTAGAGAATATGACCTTAAACATATTAAGACTCTTAAACCATCAGTGTGTAATTGTTGTATTCTAACTAAAACACTGACATCCTGTTCCATAGGCGTTGTTACCCTGGTAACTCTGTGCTCTGTCTCAACCTTTGTCCTCCTTTTGTGAAAGACAGTTGTTCCGGAATTAGCTGACCACAATTCGCCAAGTTCCTGTAAATAAGGAACTCGTTGACCACCAGCTGCAAGAATTTCCACAAGGCAACTGACTAAGTGAGAAACTCTGTCCCCAAATCAAATAGGGAACAAAAAGCCTCCCTCACCTTTACCCCTCCCAGCTTTGCAGTTTTTTCCCTTATAAGCCTCCCAAAAATCTAACCTAGGTGCACAGCTTTGCAAATTCCAACACTACTGTGCCGCTGGTGCCAGCTTAAATAAAGCAATCTTTCTTTTTGGACATCATCTCATTTTTGGGGTACAACAGTAATCACATTCCCTTCATTGAGATCTTTCAAGAATAACACGTTAAGCAACATTTTACAGGTTTCCATGTGCAAATCTTTTGTCATCTTGGCTACATTTATTCCCAATTATTTTAAATTTTGATGCTTTTGTAGAATTTGAAATTTTTTTTTGAATTCCTCATAGCTCATGTATAAATCTACAACTGATTCTTGTGCAGTAATCTCTTGTTTGTAATCTTGTTGGATCTATTTATTGCATCTAACAGTTTCTAAGTGCCAACTATACGATATTCTCAATATAACACCATGTCGTTGTGTTACAGGCAGCTTAGTTAGCTAGAAATGTTATAGGCAGTGAGACAGGACTGGGTGCTTGAAGGTGCCAGTGCAGAAGCCCAGATACCTTGCAACTGTGGGGGAGACAGACACCTCATGCTGTGGGCCAGGCCTCAAGATAAAAGATCAGACAAATGCACTCATATCCTAAGGATTGGTATTCTAAATAGTCCCCTATCACCCTGAGGAAGTCAGGAGTCACCATTCCAGCCCCCTACAGGAAGAGTCACTGCTCTATAAGAATGCCCACTTTCTACTGACTCGCTTCCCCATCTGTCCCTGATTTAATAAATTTTACTTGAATAGTTAACCTTATTGGTTAACACAGTTCTGTCCCCCCTAATGCCCATCTGCCTTGTGAGGTCCCAGTTTTCTCCACCTGGAACCGTCTTACCCCATGATTTTACTCTGTATTATAAAGTCCCTAGAAAGACAGAGTCTTTGGCAACCTGCTCAGGACCCCTTCTGTCTCTCTGACAGAAGCTTTCTCTCTCTCAATAAATATATTCTGTATTTAACCTCCATTGTTTCTAAAATTTATTCTGTTTTTTGAGAACACGAACTTGTACTGGTTGGGAGTTTCCCGCCCCTGTATCAGTCGGTGGTGGTAGTTTTACTACTTTCTTTCCAATTTGAATGCCATTAATTTTCTCCTTTAATCAATTTCTCTGGCTGAAATTATTACAGTGTTGAACATAAGTGAGGGAACAGAATGCCCTTGTGTTGCTTCTGATTTTAGGGAGAAAGCTTTCAGTTTCTCTTTATTTGAGTGCGATGGTAGCTAAGAGGTGGCTGTTCCCTTAAAGTAGCCACTATGATTTTGTGAAAGTGCTTTTGTATTCCTACTTAGATAAGTATTTTTAATGATTAGTTTTAGATTTTGTTAAATATTTTTGCAACAATTGAGTAATCATATTTTTAAAAATTTTTCTTTCCTTCTAAGTATTGTGTATATTACATTAATTAGCTTCATTCATTCCAAGACTAAAACTATTTGGTCACATCCTTTTGAAGTGGTCCTGGATATAGTGTAATAGTCTCTGCTGAGGATTTTTTCTATCAATAGTTAAGAGATTGTTGTTCATAATTTTCTTTTCTTGTTGCATCTTTAATTTGGTTTCAGGGTTATGCTCCCTTCGCAGCTGCTTTTAGTTTTTAGAAGAGCTTGTTAAGGGTTTGTGTTGATTGCCATTTTAATGTTTGGTAATTTCAGCAGCAAGCCACTGAGTTCTGGGGTTGAGAGGTTTTAGTTATTAAATCAGTTGCTCATTTGTCATAAACTCTTCAGAGTTTGCTCTTCTGGAATCAGTTATGGTGGTTGTGCTTTTAGGAATATGTTTTTAGAAATATTAGAGTAGCCAATATTTTGGTATGTAAATGTTGATACTGTTCTATTATAAAATTTTTGATTTCTGTAATATCAGTGTTAATATCTTCACTTTTAGTATTGATTTCAGTAATTTCAGCGTTCTCATATTTTAGTCTAATTAAAGATTTGTCAGTGGTGTTGAGTCTTGCAGAGAGCTGATTTACAGTTTCACTGAGTATTCTGTTATCTAGTCTCTACTGGTTTACCTCTATTATTTGTTTGCATGTTTGCTCTTCTCTTTCTCTGACTCCTTCCTTTCTTCCTTCCTTCCTTCCTTTCAGTGGGCCCCATAGATTTTAGTATATTGTATTTTTTTTATTTTACAACATAGTTTCTAATTTCTGTGTGACCCTCCTTGACCCAGTGTTGGTCTAAGTGCATTGTTTAATTCACACATACTTGTGAATTTTCTAATTTTTCTTTTGATACTGCTTTTTAAAATTCTAGTGCATTGCATATCATTCATATTATTTCTAAATTTTACATTTTGAGGTATATTTTGTGGCTTCTCGTGGGGTCTATCCTGAGAAGCACTCTGCATGTTCTTGCAGGTCTTTGGTAGTTTCCAAATGTGACTGTTGGTTCAAAATGGTTTTTGATGTTGCTTAATTCCTCTAATTCCTTATTCATGTCCTTCTCTATGATTTTATCCACCATTGAAAATGGGAAATTGATACTTCTGTGGTTATAGAAATGCTTACTTCTCCCTTCAATTCTGTCTGGTAGAGACTCTGGAGTCTTGTATATATTTTTATAATTATTTCCTTTTGATGACTTGACCATTTAATCAACATAGAAGTCCTGCATTGCTTCTAATCATAATTTTTTTCTCAATGGCGTGTAATGTTAATTATCTTTATATTTATTTGCCATCAACATATCTTCTTTGGTGAAGAATCATGTAGACATTCTTCCTTTAATTTCCATTCCTGGGACTAGGTTATTAAGGGAATGAGTCACTAAATGATAAATTATATATACATATACATTATAATATTCAAATCAAAGAAATGCTCAAAGGGAATTCCAACTTGAGGAACTTGCTTTTATCTGTACACCTCTTACATGCAATAATGTTATGTATACAGAACATACAACTACAGTACTGTATAAGCTACGGTACTGTACAATCAGCAAAAGTTATACTACTACATAAACAAGGTATACTGTACCAAAAAGAAATTGAGACTCTATAAACAAGATGTACAGAACTGTACAAAAAATGAAAATGTAGGTGGTAAGTCCAAGCAGTGTGCCTTGATTATAAGTCCAAATAGTTGTTGAGCACCCAGGTCCTTAAATTAGGACTATCTCTGTACAACCATTCAATAACTGATTATTTGTTACAGTGTTGCTATTTAAAATTCTGTTTGATAAACTTTGCATGCAAGTTCATTATGAGATAGGAACTTTGCAAATAATCTTTAGATATTTGTAGCTTTTCTTTAATTCCTTTGACAGTGTCTTTCACCAAGCACAATCTTTAAATTCATGAAGTCTAAACTATCAACATTTTTTAAATGGCTTTGCTTTTGATATGGTTTCTAAAACCCATCACAAGGCCCACAGTGGGTTAGTTTTTTACCTGTTATCTTCTAGAAGTTTTTATGGATTTGCCTTTGTCATTTAGGTTTACAATCTGTTTGGAATTAATTTGGGGGAAATTGGTAAGGTCTATGTCTAAACTCATTTGCAAAACAATTGCACGTGGGTGTGGAATTGTGCCAGCAGCATTTGTTAGGGAGATGACCAGGGATTCCTGCAGAGAACCTTCACTTCTCCTGCACAGCAGAAGAGAAAAAGCAAGAGACAAACAGCATGCAGGGTTCATGGGGAACAACAGGCCACAGGACAGCCAGAATCTTGCATCCACTGACTGAGGAGGGTGCAGGTGGCCTTAGGCTAAGGAGAGTCTTGCCCTGCAGTGTCCTCAGTCTTAGTAGTCTGCCCTTTCAGTCTCAGGGAGTGGGAGAGGATGCCCACCACAATAGGATAATGGGAAGTCTCAGAAAGGTGACACCAAAAATCTCAAGTCTCCATGCATCCCTCTGGAAGTATGTAGAGCTAGCCATTGTGAATGTGTGGTCCCCAACAGAAGACAATCTTTCGTATATTGAATTGCTTTTAGTCTTTTATTAAAGATTAGTAGACATTATTGGTAAGGGTCAATTTCCAGGCTTTGTTTTGTTTCATTAATGTCTCTGCTTAATTATTTGCCAATACTTAAAATATTCAGCATTCATCTAATTATTATATGATTTTGATTAGATAATAGAACTCCAAAAGAGAATTTCTGATTTTTTTCTTTTGCAGTTTAATTACTATCTTAGTGGATACATGAAGTTCTGGAATTCTGTGCTTTGCTATTTTGCTCGTATAAATCAACCTAGCTCTTTTAATAGGGAGCGCTACAGAATTGGGGGGGGGGATGTGGAGTTTAATACAGTAGGACAATACTGAGGATGTATTAACAGTGCATTATTTCATTACATATAAATTTGTTGTTGAAGAATTACATTAAAATATAAATGAGACATGCATGAATTACTTCACATTTCATTTTGGATTTTAACCCATCTAATGACTTGTATTGATCTAAGCACATCCTTATAGGGAAACTGCTTGCTAGATGCTGTTGTTGAAATAAGCTGTAGATTCTTGAGAAATACTGATGGTGAAATGTTGAATTAAATGCTGGTTTGGCAACTGGGTGAATGGCATGTAATGCTCAAAGGGAGCCGAAAAATGCCAACCTTTGCTTCTCAGAACTTGTAATGCTTAAATATCGGGCAAGTCATGGACCAATCAGGAAAGTTCTCATAAGGACAATCTCATTCCTATTTTTGGTAACTTCATGGAAAATCTTTCATGAGATAATTATATTGACAGAAATAAAATGTCAGTGGTAAGTAGATACGCTCTCTATGAAACTAGCTTTGCAACACTGCTTGATGGCATTTGAAAATCCCTTTTAAATTTATCTATATGCAGGCATAAATAAAAATTCTGAACTGTGGGTAGCAAGGGTTTTATAGTTCTAGTGCAATCAAAATAATCCGAATACATTTACCTCTTTGAGAGAGTGCATCTCTCTGGGCAGAAGAGGCTGGACTACTCAGGACCTGCTGGTGCTGTGGTGTCTGACCACACTGGATAAATTGCTGCCTGCAGAAATTGCTGCCTGCGTCTGTCACCTCACCCGTCACTTTGTTTTCCTCTAATACCATAAATTACAAGCACGTTTTAGCAAGCAATAAGTTTCTGACTAGATTTATTTTAAGAATCCTTTTCTTTTAATAAGTACTGAGGGAGAAGTGAAATCAGGTCTGAGAGGAGTCGAAACTTCCTTTGTGTTTTTCTTAGCGCAACTAGAACTTATAATCAGCAGACTTCATGGTCCTTCTTGTACTGTTCTAAAGGGCCTCCCTTAATCGCTGCCCCTGCGTTTTCTTTCAGCTCCAAGTGTATAACTAAAATGCTTGATTGCAAAAGTTTCCTGTGGGAGAAAAGGGAGCTCCACCCATGATGACCAAGCCTCTTTCACCTTTGTCCTGGGAGCTCTCATCACCACCGTGGTGGCCAGCATAGGGGGATGGACCTTTGTGAGCAAGGTGGTGCTACTCTGGTCAGCTTAGCAACGGTATGCGAGTCCTTAAAAACTTCCGTGTGAATACCTGAGCCATCAATTGTATTGGCACCATATAAATGTCAATAAAAGTTTTCACTTTGAAGATATTGTAAAAATTATTACCTATTGTTTAATTACTGTTATTTGTATGGATGTAGGCTGAAAAGCAAAGACAAAACAGTTAAGGACAATATGAATTACCTTGAACCTCATGGTGACTGTTCATCAATGTTTTGGAAGATAATTGCAATAAAAATTATGTTTTATATCATCCATTTTACTTTTTAACCCGAATACAATACTGTAAAAAGAGTAAAGATGACATCTTTTGAAATTAGCTTTAGATCAGTATGTTCAGTTTTTCTTTACTCTTCCTAATTACATATTTTGGTAAACCAAGGTATATCAATTCCAAAATAAGTTGTATAAGTACTTTGGAAATTAGTCACCTGCATAATATCAAAGACTCTGTTAGCCCACCATATGTTCTATTACAGTGAGATTTGAAAACAGTAAGATCTCTCTAACTTGACTGATTATATACGGTCTACCTGTCTTATATTATGTCACCTTTGAAAAGAATAGGAAACATTACTGAAAAACAAATAAACAAACAAAAGTTAAATGAAATATTCCCTGTGTAGTTTCTTGCTGGCACGTGAACAAACTCCCTTCCAATTCTAACTTTCTTCTTTGTATCAAGACCAGGCATCCGTGATGTTCCCAGAGCAGGACCTTGCTGAGCTCTGCACTCAGGGCTGGAAGTGCCATCAACTCCTGGCACCAAGTTCTCTGACCACAAAGTCCAGTCCTCACTCAGGGTGGAAGTTTCTTTATTAAGTGAGAGGACCTGGACAGCTGGACGTAAGCCCTCTGCTCAGCAAGAGTGGGGAGCAACTTCTGACCTGTTTCTGGGTTGCCGTGTAAACCTGGGCAAATCGCCTCATTGCCTGACTTCAGTAGGAAGCGTGGTAACACACCAACGCCTGCTCTGTGGCAGCCTGGAAGCTCGCAGGGAGAGGATGAGTGTTGGAAGGGTTACATGATGTGCTGTGCCTGCGACGGGCCACGATTCTTTCTGACATTTATGTAGAACAAGGAATTTACTGACAGCATAAGAGGAATTGTTTACCAGGTTCGCAGGACTCTGATGACATTTAAGTCTATTTGCAGGCTTAAGTCCTCCTAAGTCCTCCCTTCCTTTTCGGGTTTTGTTTTTCAGTGTGATTCTTCCTCTCATTCTGGTGGCAGCTTCATTGGCCTTTGTCATTCTCAGGTTGACCAATCCAGAGCACCACAATGACATGAACAATGGTCCTGGCTAGAGGCTAAGACTTCATTTCAGGCCCTGTCTGTGTCTTACTACCCATGAGAAGATGGGGAGGAAATGTAACCTGTTCCTAAGAACAGCCTAGAGTCCATGTTTCAGAAGATAATTATTATGAATAACTTAAATATAATGGAAATAACCACTGCTCCCCAATACTTTTCTTGGTAATTCATTGTCCTTCTGAATGACTTAATTAATGTGTCAGTCAAACTTCTCAACATGTGATGGTAACAGAAATGCAACCACGTAGGATGAAGGCCCTCCCTGGGGCTGGCAGGCTCCACAGCATGTGTCACAGTGCATGAGGCCACACCACGCATTAGACACCACAAAAGATTAGGAATTTTTCATTTGCAAAACACGTAAACTATTCTCCCAGGATTATTAATCTGAGGACTCAATAAATTGTGAAGTGATTCTGCAACAAGTTATATCAACATTATTTTAAATGATAGAATTTATTTAAGCAGACCAGCTGAGACTGTTATCTGGTTTAAGAGAAAGCGTATTTACTATCAACTTGACTTTTTTAAGATTAACCTATTTAATCCTTTATTCTTCAATATTCAAATTTAAAATACAGCTATCATAAAGTTATAATAGTAATTAAGATTTAAATATGTGGGCCGGGGATTTAGCTCAGCGGCATAAGTACCTGCCTTGCAAGGGCGCAGTTGGCAGTTCGATCTCTGGTACAAAAAAAAAATGAATTAAATATGTGAAACCTTCTAATGTGCCCTTTTACATATGGAAGGGAACAAAGTAATTTCCCCACACTCTGTACTCTTCACTTGTTAGTCTTAATACTTTTATGCCAATACATAATTAATAAATGACTGAGCAACCAGAAGGTTTCTTCTAATAAAACAATGTAGACCCTCACTAGCAATTGTGATAATAAGAAATGAGAATGAAATACAACAAACGTAACAGACAGGAACTATATTTCAGAACCATGTTAGTATTTTAAATAATCAGAGAACAATTTCATAAAGCAATTTCTAAAGCTGCAAACCAAGCTAAAACAAATGAACCTATTGTGACCTAGTTGCAGTTTTAAGCATGTGACGTGAGCCTAAATTCTGAGTATTTCTATATTGCTCCAGTGACATGTATTCTAAAATGATCAAAACAATTCCTGCAATCAGGGAAGTGACTGGTTGTGTTGCTGTTCTCGAGAACCAGGGGCACTTTGTCTTTCTCTCCTGGGGATTGGACCAGGGAGTGCTGAGTTATTTCCTCAGTGTCTTTCACATTTTGTAACAGGGTCCCACTCACTACTTTGCTCAGCCTGGCCTTGAATTTGCATCTTTCTGCCCCAGCCTGCTGGGCTGGGCTGGCTTCTCAGGTGGGCAGGCACCACCACGTCTCCTGAAAACCAGCACACAAGCACTAGAAAGAAAAGAGATGAAATAGCCACAAGGCTGTGTAAAACCTTGTATTACTAGATGCAATTTGGAATTATCATCTTAGATTTATTCCTTAAAATTCTATGTCTTAGCTATGTCCACTTGATGTACCTACACACAGTGACAATTTCAGAAGCAAATCACTACGCTGTGTTCATCTTGTGATTTCTAAATAGAGTTCTTCACCCAAAAGAACCAAGGCCTTTTGCTCCAATGGTCTACCCCCATGTGTGTACAGGAAGAGTCTGGAGCGTTTCGTTACACACAGAGCAGGGGTCTTATCATAGATTTTTAAACCCACAACCAAAAAAGATTTAGTACCCAAAGCAAAGAGAATCCTTGTAGATAAAGTAACACCTGTTTCAGCATTAGATGGAAAAAGCCGCAACCAGCACTATGGAGGCCAAGAAATGGAAGCAACTTAAATATCCATCAGTTGATGAACGAATAAGGAAATGTGGTATATGAAAGAGTTGCTGGCCCAGACCGGACACTTTAACCAGGAGAAGCCTCAGCCAAATTAAGGAGCTCCCCCCCTCCCCGCCCCTTAGAGATTTACCTGTAACCCTATACCCCCATCCCTAAGAACCTGTCCCTGGTGCCAAACGTGTGCCAATGAAATATCTGTACATCCCTAATGGCCTTAGGGCACTGCCCTAAGCTTAGGCTATTTATATTCCCCCACACCACGTGTCCAAAGAGAAGAGTGTGTGTTCCAGAGAGAGACCGCCTGCCCCGGGGTGGAGATGCTGCACCCCGGGGGATGGGGGGGTCTCTCCCCGCATTCCCGAAATAAAGGTTACCTATATTTTATACTTCTTATCTTTGCAGCCACCGCCGCCCACTCCTTTCACGGACCTCTTTCCCTTCCACTCCTTCCTCTTCCCCTCTTCCCCCTCTTCTCAGACCCAACAGTACATACACACAGTGGGATAATATTCTCCCTTAAAAATGATCAAACCCTGAAATTTTTTAAAACATAGTGAGAACTCAGAGGTCATTATGTTACATGAGATAAGCCTGACTCAGAAGGATTAGTACCTCGTGATCTCGGTTACATGTAAAATCTGAAAGAGCCAACTGCGTATGAGTTAATGGTAGAGTGTAGGTTACGTGATGGGGAAGAGAGAGGGTGAGACGAGGTGAGTACAGACTGATCCAGGTGTGACAGAGAGGTGCCAGGAAGTCCGGAGGAGCAGGGCGAAGACAGGTAACCGCACGATTGTGCATTTCAAATGCTAACAAATCTTGTAAGCTTTCTATACAAATGTTTGAGGAGATAAATACAGTTAACCTGATTGAGACATCATATAATATATATACATATCAAACATTATATAGTGCCCCATTAATATGTACATTTATGTTATTGTGTATCAGTTAAAAATTTAAAACAGAGAAGTGCTATCAGTTAAAGGCTCTACATTAAAACCAATAATATTGTCATAAAGTAAAAGGTAATAAAACTATTGATAGTCTGAACTATATGAGGCATCTAAGCTACCAATCAGAAACCTGGCAAATAAAGGGAAATATTTAAATCACATTGTTGTTTGTTATGGTTTTACTTCAACTTAACCAGCCAGATGCTGAGTACTGGGTTTTATTTTTTTAAGGAAGAATTCTATCTAATAAATGAATAAAGAAAAATAAATGAGAACAGGACTACGTTCACACTGAAAGGTTTTTGCCCCAGATGGGACTCTGTAGTGGGGGTGCTGGGAGGCAGAACCAAGGGGCTCTATCTTGAGGTCAGTTTTTCCCACCCTGAGGCGATTTACCTGTGGCACGAAATGAATACCAGTGGGCTACCTGTGCATCGCTAATGCCCCTTAGGCGCCACCCCAAACCTGAGCTACATGTATGCCCCCACACCGCGTGTCTGGCGGAGAGAAAGCCAGACTTCAGTGGTCCAGGGGTTTTGTTTTCTCTCTCTGCATTCTCAGAATAAAGGCCTCTTTTATTTCATACTTCTCATCTTTTGGCTGCGCCAAAATCCTATCACACGTAACAAAGTGAAGGACCAAGCCAACAGTGTTCATGGGTACTAATAACACACACACAAAGAGCCATAGCCAGATTATAGGCACCCTGTTGGAAAAACACACAACTAATAGTGTTACTGAAAAAGTCAAGAATTGCAAAGCCAGAAGCATAGAATGCTCGATGCATCTATTTGTTGCAAATAATAAGAAAAAGAAAATGATGAACGACATCATGGAGATGAATCAGGAAACGCAGGTTATGAGATACTGCAAGAGAAGCAACCGTCTGCTCCCAATAAAGAATAACTAGGAAAAAAGGAATGCAGAGTGGGCATCTATGGCTTAAAAGAAAGTTAACAGGCAAATCAGTCAACTGCAATTCATACATTTTGGGTTATGATTTAAATAAACTGTGCAAAATTGCTAGGTTTGCTTACATGCAACTAATGTTTCTGTCAAAACAGCCACAAAATGAAAAGCTTGTGGATGGCTTATTCGTAGTCTTTTTGGTGGTAGCCACTGTAGCAGATGTGAGGTTGTTGCAGGCAGCTGAGCTAGTTAGAAATATTATAGGCAGTGAGATAGGGCTAGGTCCTCAACGGAGCCAGTGCAAACACCTGGCAGCTGCCAGGGGAAGCCAATGCCTCCTGCTATGGGCCAGGCCTCAAGACAAAACACCATACAAATGCACCCACTTCCTGGGATTGATATCCTAAAATAGTTCCCATCCCCCAAGGGAAGAGTCACTGTGCCTTAGGAATGCCTGCTTTCTACGTGACTCTCTTCCCCACTTGTTGCTAATGTAAGCAATTTTACCTGAACTATTAATCTTATTGGCCAGCTATAGTTATGTCCCTCCTTATGCCCATCTGCCTTGTGAGTTCCCAGTTCTCCCCAACCTTGAACCCATGGTTTATTAAAGTCCCTGGAAAAGACAGAATCTTTGGCAACCCACCTGGGAATCCTTCTGTCTGTCTTCAGATGGAAGCTTTCTTTCCCTCAATAAATATATTCTACTCTTACCTCCGTTGTTCCTAAAATTCATTCTTCGATTTAAGAGAACACAAACTTGCGGACACAGTAGGTCTGGAGTTTCATTCTCCTATATCAAGGTGACACCTCACTGCACTTTTGATTTGCATTTTCCTTAAGATTAGTGATGCTGATTCCTTTCCGTACACCCACTGGCTGTCTTTTGAGAAAATATTTGTTTGGATTATTTTCTCAATTTTTTAACCCCAGTGTTTTTGTTGTTGTTTTCTTTTGCTGTTGGGTTTTGTGCACTTCTTATACCTCTTGGATATCAATCTCTGTTGATGTATGGTTTGTAAATATTTCCTCCCATTTCATTGGCTACTTTTTCGTTTCATGGATCATTTCTTTGCAATGTACTGTGACTTGCATATGTTAGGCGCGCATTCTTATCCTGAACTACATCCCCAGTTCACCTGTACAAACTTATGTTAATTTGATACAGTCCCAATTGCAATTGTTCATTTGATTTTCTTTAGTGTGCTTTTGTGGTCAAATACAAGATACATTGCCAAAGGCAATATCAACCAGAGCTCCTATTTTTCCTTCTAGAATTTTCTGCTCTTAGTTTTTATTCTGTAACCAATTTTATGTTCATTTTTATATATCATAAGGCAAGGGCCCATTTTCATATTCTGAATTGGGATGTCAAATTTTTCCAGTAGTATTTACTTAACAGATTAGTCAGTCTTCATATGTCTTCTTGGGGCCACTTGAGGATTAGATACCAGGGTAAGGGTGCAGATGTTGGATATTTACACCTGAAGATCTCATATGCCTGAATTAACAATTGACAATAAGATTCTAACTAATATTATAAGGGTTATACTTAATAATGTTATGTTATGTTAGAAATTTTCTGAGAATATATTTTAGATACTCTTACCCCTTACCCACCCTCCTCCAAAAGAAAAATAAATCTGAGATGACAGGACAATCTTCTATTTGATTGTAGTAATCATATATATATATATATATATATATATATATATATTCATATATTTATATTTCATATTGTATACCTTAAAAAGGTCTGGTTTTAAATCTAGCTTTCTACTATAAAAAAGACAAAGAGAAAAGTAAGTTAAACCTAAGACAATGAAAATGAAGAGGAAATATATTGAAAATGTTAAAATATAGGAAAAGTTTAAAACACATTGGTTCCTTTGTAAAGACTCACAAAATTAACAGAACTTTAGCTGAACTTACCAAGAAAAAGAGAAATCAGATTACTGAAGTAAGAAATCAAAGAGTAATGTTACAGCCAACCTTATAGAAATAAAAATGACTATAAGGAAATGAATTAAAATTATATATGAAATGGACACATTGCTACAGAGGCAGAACACAAAAGGTAAAATCAGACTCAAAAAGAAACAAAAGAGAGTGATACTTCGGCTCACAGATACTTTTGTTTGCAAACAATTCAGCTTGTGAACAGGAGTGTTAGGCAAATCCTTGCTTCTGTTCATGCACTCTGAGTAGGATGAGACCACTGCATGGGAGAACCTTTCCATACGAGGAGCACGACCCTCTCCCCAGAATCCCGGAACAAATTAAATCCACAGACTAAGGTTTATAAATAGAATTATAACAAGATATATGACAGTGTTTGCCAATAAAATAAAACTATAACAGTACTTCATATCAAAGTGGATGCAAAAATCCTGGAAAACAATTCTAGCAAATTGAATCCAGTAATAAATGAAGAGTATTTTACCCTACAACCAAGCAAAACATGCCCCAAAATGAAAGACTGGGCTACACATCAAAATCAAGTCAGGCAATATAACCAATTCTTGAAATGAAAGGTGAAAATGACACAGACATGTAGATAAATGGAATACAATGGTAACCCCTAATAAACAAATACACAACCATAGCTATCTGATTTTCAACAAACGTTCCATAAAAATGTAAGCACCGTTTACATGATACTCCAATTCCCCTTGGAGCATTAAACTCAAGAATGCGCAACACCTAAGTTCACGTAAAAATTTTACCTTTATTCATAGCAGCATCATTCACAATAGCCAATAAGCGTAGACACCCTAAATGCTAACCAATGGATAAACAGATTTAAGGTGTAAACTACCCACTGAAATGCCACTTAGATATAAAAAAGAAAGAAGGAAGCATTGATATAAATTGTAGATGCATATTGTACTTCACAATGGAGTCAGAGTTAGAAGGCCATGCGTCAATGATTTTATTTATACGGTGCTTGATGTTAACAATATATGAAAACAAAACTGGGCCAGTGGCCACCAAAGCTAAAGGAGGGTAACGGGGTTCAGAGCTAATGATTGTACAGTTTCTCTGCGGGGTGATGGTTACACCCAGAATAAAACATTGTACTGAGTGTGGAGAAAGATAGGACGGGTGTTTAAATCCGGAGGATCAAAAAAATAAACCCAATTTATAATGAATAACTACTTAGGAGACGCAGAGATGAGCACACATGCTCTAACTGTAGTCTTCCTTTAATTCCTATGTCTTTTGACTCGAGGTGGGCTAGCCAAGTGATTTAAAACCAAAGCTTTTCAAGTGACCAGTGCACAGATAGAAATCTTGATTTTCAGATCTAGAATTCAGGGTTGGTCAGTCTCTGTCATTTCCATTTATCACTTTGTTCAACCATCATCTAAATTGTCATGCATTGACATTTTAATTCTACAGTAGAGCAGACATTTACATGAGACATATCAGTATGCCAACCTCCACCTATGAGTTTAAAAGTGAGGAAAACGTAATAAATGAAAAAACAATTTTTTTAGAAATTTTTTTAAGTGTTACTATTTGAGAAATGAAAGAAGTCCTTTTACTCTGAGAATCAAAATCTAATAGAACAATATGAAAAGTTGTCAGCACCTTAAAAATATCCACATGTAGATAAGAATGATAATTTCTTATTTACAATGACTGTATACCATTGTAATGAAGTAACCCTCCGACTTTGCTAATCTTTACCATGAGTTAAATATATGAAAGAATAAAGCATTTTATATTCTATTTTCTGGAAATAGACACTAACATTCTAGCCAAGTGGCAGGCACTTCTTTTATGAACAATGCAAAATTTATTTGAGCAGCTGCCTGCTTCCAAATCGCCAGATGTTTTACACGAGACAGCAAAGCTTTCAACAAATTCAGCTTTAATATTTTCATCACCCACGGGAAGACTTCAATGTCTCCCTCCTCCTGAATCCCCAAACCAAGCGGGATGTGCGGTGCCCAGATGCACATGGAGCCCCACCCGTACCTGCTACCATGATCTCTGATGGAGGTGCTGAGTGTCCTCGCCATGTGAGTCCATGCAGGGGCGTGTGGAGGCTTTGCAGAGTTCTGTTGCATAAAATGTTTGTCTTAGACAGAATAGACTGGGGCTGTATTCCTGAACACATTTTATCTCCTATGACACTGCAGGAATGAACAGTACAGTGGAAGTGTTCTGGAAAGATGAAGCAAAGTTCGAGCTCTTCCTCTGTTCTAGATGCATGGCTGGCCCATAGTGCTCGGTGATCTGTGTCACTAACACCAGACTTAATGATTTCAGAATATCAATTCCAGCACAGTGGTAAGTGTCTTTGAAGAAAGTTTCAAAACTACGTGAAAAATGGGTAAGGTACTGTTTTTTAAAATTTTGTACAACTAATTGCTGCTTCTGATAATCATTTAAGCAAGAAAGAAGCCAGAGATGAAGAAAGAGAAACTCAAACTGAGTCTGTAATAGTCTCAGACAGTAACCGGCAGAGCTCCTGTTGAAAATAGTGCCCTTTGGGTTCTAAAATACATAAAGATTAGTGCCTCTCTCTATGTACACACATCACATATACAACAAAATGATATGTGTTCTACATACACATATAAGCCGTATGTTTCATATAAAATATACATGTGCACAAAGATATATAAAAGATAAGCACTAGAGTGCCACCTGTCTGTAACCTCTACTTTTTCCCTTTTGAAAAAAGAAAAAAAAAAAAAAAGCAGCTTCACACACAATGTGTAAAAGCTAAATCTTGAAAACAAACCAAATGCCTATCAGCCAAGGAATGGTTTAAAAAGATGTGGTATTTTATATGATGCATATTACTCAGCTATAAAGAAGGATAAGCTTGAGACTTTGATAGGTAACTAGATGCAACTTGAGACTATACTTATAAGTGAAATAAAGTACACTTGCATGTGTAATCATCATGTTGTCTTTCTACTGTAAAAAAAAATGAAAGACTAAATAAGATCTAAAATGTACAATGGATACTGTGAAAATGGAAGAAAAGACAGTGCTCTAAATGAAAGATCAACTGGGTAGGGGAAAGGAGAAAAGACAGAAGGGAAACGAGTACTGAACTATAGATAACTGTATTACTCATCTTTGTGCGTCAGAAAACAGTTTGTGCTGTCAGTGTTTGATTAATCATTTTTTATGCCTAGATCTTATAACCTGAACAACGACTTTAATGACAACAACATGCAATATATTACCTAGGGTTAATTTCCTATTATTTTGTTTTGAAGTTCTGTGTCATTGTTTTTATTCTTTTGTTGTTGTTTTAAGATAAAAACGCTTATCAAAAAGAATAGGTCACTAAATTGTGTTAAATTATTTCAATTTTTTTACTTTCAATTGCTGATATGATCATAACTAATAAGGTTAGTTATTGGAATTTGATCTTAAGTTTATCACATGGTATGATAATTCAAGCATATATGCTAAACACTAAACCCTAAAACGTAAATTTAAAAGGCAATAATTTTCTTTAAAGTTTAAATAATGCATTTACAAATACATACTACTTTTCATACAAGTAGAACAGTGTTTTTCTCTAAGGAGATTAAGCCAGTTTGGAGAGATTTATAATACATTTTAACATTCTACTTTAACAATTGACTTTAATATTTCCATATTGACATTTATTAAATATAGGTGGCAAGTAGGTAGCTTTTAACTGCATATTTTTTTGTATTGTTCCAGGTGCAGCAAGATGATTCCCTAAGTATGTAGTTGAGAAAGGCTTTGTGCTACTCAGAGAAAGAGAAGGGACCTGGCCTTTTGTTAGGAGGGAACCTTAGGAAAATCCTCTCGGCGGGAGTTAAATTCCTTAATTCACCATTGATTGGGAGTTTCAGCCCACACTTACTCCCTGCAGATATTTGAAGCTCCAAACCAAGCCGACACCGTGAACATTTAATCAGCACATCAGAAGCTGGAGAGGCTAGTGCACGGGTAATTAGGGGTCAAACGCCAATCATAGAGATCATGCCAGGAGCTTCGGGAATCACAATAGAACAGCATCCCGTGCAGCGCCCTCCCAAGGTTTCCACTTGCTAGAAACCATTTGAAATAGTGCAAGGTGCTGGTCAAAGCCCTTGTATATTCAAATCATTTCTATCATTTGCTGAAGTGAAGCAATAATGTGGAAGGACTTGACTGTCCTGAGCCAGTTCAGGACAGTTTGATCAGTAAACGTGTCAGTCTTTGAGAGTCAAGTTAGACACATGCTATGCAGCCTGTGAGTGGACAACATGGACAAAGATTGGGGCAGCCACAGCTGAAAAGTGGCCCATCAGGTAGCCAGCGGTTTAAGCAAGAGACAGTATTCTGGGATCTGGGCGCAAGCAACTTTTTAACTTTTCAAAAGGCAAAGATCACAGCAGCCTTAGCAAGGGAAAGAGGCAGACACACTGATGCATAGAAAGGTCTAGTCATTGTCTAAATATAAATAAATAAATATAAATTAAGATAAATGGCAAAGCAGTGGTCGAGATATCTGATTCCAGAGCACAGCGATAACCGTGCACTGAATTAAGACTTTAGAGATACTTGGAAAGAGAATTCCTCTGACTTCCTGATTTATATGAGGAATAAAGAAGAAGAGAATGTCGAACCTTTGTTACACCCAACCAATGTGTTTCTGACTTTACATCGACTACATTCACATGTTCTTGCTAAGATTGGAGGCACCAAGGAATTCATCAGAAAATAAAAATTATGAACGTAGCTTGTGTGTCATTTCTTCGATTGCAGTATTGTCTTTTATAGGCTGTGCGGTTAGTTATCTGTTTCCAAAATACAACCCAGTGAAAAATCCCTATCTTTAAATTTCAATCTTATGGGAAGCACTTAATTTATTTCTCACATTATCTTTGTCACTTTTAATACGAAGGAATTAAATGCCACGAAAAATGAAAACATTTATTTCTATCCATTCACTTTCTTTCACAATAACACAGCTTTATCCCCTCATTCAATCTTGTCGCTTCTAACTTGTTTATCGTTTGATCTGCTACATTTGTGGGCTTTCTGAAGCAAAGAGAAAGTGGTCTTACTCCCATCACCTGATTATGTCTTTCAGTCCACCTGCTTCTTTCAGATCAGGGTTAAAAATGCATCTCCCTGCTCCTGTCAGGATCCCTGCCCTGAGGCCCCAGTGCTGTTCCCCCCTCGAGTGCCAGTAACTGATCACCTACCCAGGCCCTTTAGGGACGTGAACCAGATTTATGATATGAACCCACACCATTGCCACAGTCGGGGACACTCCTCTCTGTAGATGACAGCACCGATGTCTTCTCACCCCCGTCCTTACCGCTGCCTTTGCGCACAGACAAGGCAACACACTGCTCCTGCATGTACCCGGAGCACGGCGGGATGAGGACAGGGCTCTTGACAATGGTTAGTGCTCATAAGATGCTGCGGTAAACGGCCCATTGCTTCTCTTCTCTGTGCTCCAGTATCCCTTTGTCTTCCCACCCAGTCTGAAAAGTCTCTGCTCCCTCCACCCAGTGAGCCCGCAGCTGGGAGCTCCATCAGCTATCACACTGGAGCACAGGTTCCATTAGCACAGACACCTGTGTGTTCACTGCTGCATCTTCAACCAAGAGAGGCCCGGAGCAGAAGCGTCTTAGAAAGCTTTCTAACCATCAAATGCCCCGTGTTGAGAAAATGGACAAGGACTGTGAAGGAAAAATAAAATTTTAACCAACTTGTCTAATGGATGTTCTTGAGTTTTTACCCTAATATTTTTATTAACAAGTCAAATACATTTTCAATGACTCTCTGAAATTAATCTATGAAAGTGGAGATGGGCAAATATTGGAAAATTAATTTACATAATTGACCATCTTAATAGGTTAAAGAGGAAGTATGTGATAATGTGAAAGAAAACTAAAGATATTTCAAAATTAAAACCATTGTAGAACATCTGATAAGCAGTCACATAAAAACCACTTAGCATCTTAGGGAAAAAAAGAAATTACTTGGTCAAATAAAAAACATTTACTCAATATTTATGATAATTATTATACTTGGCATGTTGGTTACTTTTTTCTTATTGCTGAAACAAAATACTTGATACCCAAAGTTAAGGAAGCAAAAGTTTATTTAGCTGCAGTTTTGGGGGCTGCAGAGTTAATATCATCTGGCTCCAAGGCCAGGTGGCACATGACACAGGGCAACAGTTCCCGGCAGCAAAAGATAGCAAAACCACAAGAACAAAAAGGAGGGGCGTGAAATAAGACTCTCCCTCCCTCATACTGTGTGCAGGCTACTAGCCCTATGGTAGGTGGAGCGCTCATCTCCATAATCCCGCACTGCACCATGAACGCATCACAGACTCTACGCCTGCCCCCATAACTGCAGGAGGCACTGAGGGGACATCAAACACAAACGATAACACTTTATAGTGAGAATTTTAAAGCACTCCTTACTAAGTTCAGAAAAATATAGAGACATTATTTGCACATCAACTCAGCATAGCCCTACAGAATGCAGGAGGACTTATACATGTAGAACCATCTTACAAAAATAGCAGATGTAGGTACTGAAAAGAAATACATTTCCTGCATTTTGCTTATGATTATTTACATATACTTAGAGAATCTAAAACTCTTACAGATCAAAAGATCAAAAGAATATAATTAGGTTTCAGGATTCATGCAAATGAACATATGTGTGTGTTGGGAGATGTGTGTGCATAATTAAAACAGTAAATTAATTGAAAATAATGAATTAAAATGACATATAATAGTGAATTTGACCCCATGTGATATTTGTCTAATTGCACCTAACAAAAGATCTTTTATTATCTATCAAAATACTTCTATGAAGAAAAATCCAGAGATGAGTCTATTCATAGATAAGAACACTCAGCATTATAAATTAATGTAAAATGCACTAAATTAAATTTTAGTGCATTTGTAATTAATATTCTAATATTTAATTAACTTGCTTGTATGAAAGAGGCCAGAGACAAGAATAATTATGAAATTATGAAGAAAAACAAAGTGTGAAAACCTGAATCAAGATAGATTTTATAGTTATAATTATTGAGAGAGTAATTACTCATAAATAGAGTAGAAATTCTAGACACAAAATCATGAATACATGGAATGTTAATGAACTCATAGCCACAATACATTAAGGCTCTAATATCTGAGTCTGAAAATCAATTTTAGTAGAAAGAAAACATGTTTGTTGGCTGGGTAGTCTGCTTAGTAATGCAGTGCTTGGGGAGTTTTTGCACTGACTCTGTACAGTTGGTGGCATTTGTCAGTAGAATCTCTAACAGCTTGTAGCAAATCATGCAGGCAGGCTCGCACTTGGGCTCCCTCAGTAGAGTATCTGAGACAGCTCAAGAACAAGTTTCTTCAGGGGACCCCTGGATCTCAGAACCCTTTTCCTTACTAAAGCTTCGTTCTCTTTGCTCTTTCACTTCTGATATAGTGTGACAGTTGGAGGTATTGTCTTGTAGGCAGCATAAAAATTGTTAGAAAACATCATAGGAAAAGACAGCAAATTTTAAAATGTGGTCTCACTGTAATCTTGAGCATAAAAGATGAGATGATTTATCTCTGTTACTGGTCTGTTACAACACTGGGAAATCAGAAATAAGTTTTTAAGTAAAATCAATGCATGATAAAAGAGGTTTTCTGTTTCCTGTGTTCTTCATGTAGCATTACCTACCTTGCTCACATAATAAACATGATCATTTCAATTTTGAAATGGCAAAGCTGATAATAACATTTTAAATATATGTG
Source organism: Cavia porcellus (assembly GCF_034190915.1). Taxonomy (NCBI): domain Eukaryota; kingdom Metazoa; phylum Chordata; class Mammalia; order Rodentia; family Caviidae; genus Cavia; species Cavia porcellus. The sequence goes on from NW_026947506.1 coordinate 897,620, forward strand.
CTCGCCCATTTAATCAGAAAATACTGAAATTTGATTTCAAATTTGCACTTCTACAAAGTCTGTATTTCCACCCCAAATACAGTTTTGCAAAGGAAAGATTTTCTCCTTTGAGGACAAATTCTGACTTGGGAAATACTGAAGTTCATACATAAAATGGAAAGTCATTTTTTCCTGCCAGTTAGGTCTATATTTATATCCTGAAGCAATTATGACACCCAAATGCCTATAAAGCTAGAAAAGCTTGATAAGACATATTAAAGACATTTTATTTGTGCCATCCTATCATTTAAAGTCAGAGCAAAATTGTAAACACATCTGAAAAATATCTTTGGTAATGAAATGCATCCTGCCACCTCACACTTGGCACTAAAAGCTGCAGCAAAAATTTAAAAGCCACTTTACTTACTAACTACCCAAGCAGAGAAGAGATCTCAGAAGTTATGGCAAGGAAAGGGACCCATTTGAAATGGGAGGGCAACCCTTGTAACTTACCAAGTAAACAAGAATATATTTCCTCTCTAAAGAATAGAAAGTATATCTCTGAGAAGGAAATGTGCTGTGGATCAAATCAGAGAACCAATAGCTGTCCATGCACCCAGAAGAAGAGATTACTGGAGTCATTATGCATGAAGCTTGCAAACCAAAACAGAAAATATTTTGGAAAGAACAGTAGTGACTTCCTGAATAGAAAGGAGAGAAAATTAGAGCTATAAGAAGAAAATGATGGGATCAAATACTATTACATAAGAAAGAAGAACCTCAATATCCAGGGTATGTACCATTTGGGGAGATTTCTAAAAGTCAGTTAAAATGATGAACAGTGAAAATTTAAATCATATATTATTATTTTAATTTAGTTTGGGTGTTACAGGTTACAGAATCTGTTCTGTAAAATTCCAGTTATTAGAAATGTAACTGAGACACTTTAGACACACTGTATGCACATTAGAAGAATCTGTAGATTTGAGGGCAATACCAGAAAACTGAAAAGCATACCTCACTAAAAGTCTGTGCAGAAATGTTCACAATGGCGTTATTTATGAGAGATAATAGGTGGAAACAACTCAAAACTTGATCAGTTAGTGAATGGATAAGTAAAAGGAGACACAGTCAGACGAGAGACACAGCTGGACAATAAAAAAAAAAAAAAAATGAAATGCTGAGATGCTGCAGTAGAAATAATCTTTGTTAGCATTCCTCTCCGTGAAGCAATCCTTATGGCTAAGGTCTGTCTGCTTGGGTGAAATGTCCAGAACCTTAAATCTACAGAGAGCAGGAGGTGATTACCTAGGATTCACCTGGGATGGGAATGGGGGAAAGGGGTTGATTGAAAATCCGTACAGGTTTCCTTCTAGAATGACAGCAGTGTTCTAACATGAAACAGTGGTGATACTTTCACATAAAAATATATTTGAAGTTGCACACAAAAATTGAATTGTATACTTTAAATGAATGAAAGTTACAATATGCACACTAGATCTCAATAAAAGTGTAAAAGAAAAAGCCGTTATAATATGCAAATTAGATCTCAAAAACAATGTAAAAGAAAACGTCAATTCATTCAAGATATTTGATACCTTACTCAAATGTTATGTATGCTTTTTTCTTTTCATATGAATTGCTTAGAAAGTAATGTTAATGTCTGTGTTTGTGTTTTAGAACCTGTATAGTTCTTGCCACCTCATTTGTGTTTCATATATTTTGGAGCATTTTAATGAACGTGACTATAGTATAATTTAGTAGTTAAATACAGTTTTAAGGTTATCCACTAATGATTTAAAATACATAATAAATATCAAATCCATGCACCACAAATAACTTTTATGAATGCTCGTTTAATGGTTGTGTATACAAATCTTTAATAAAATGAGGCTAAATTTCTATCATTTGCATTATATGAATTTTGTTAATACGTACATTACAAGGGTATATTAAAATAAACACATAATGTGTCTTAGTAGAGTGGGATAAATATATGATTCTTCATATAGATATACATAATGTTTATTCAGAAAAAATAGGAATGTTTTAACCATATTTTTAGTGCAGAATCACAGATTTCTCAAAGTCTAAAGTGGTTTATTAGGGAAATGTTTGCTTTGAGTAGGAATACAATGAATAAACCTGTATTTCAACACAAATTCATTATCATCAGTTTGAGTTCAAGTAACCAAACAGTAGTACTCTTTCTTAAAATGTATCATCTACATAATTACCAAACCTCTAAGTTAAGCACACATGTATTTTAAAAGTCTTTCATATTTATGTGAATTATCACCACTATAATAAATTCAATTTCTCTTTGTATATATTTTGGTTACAAAGACTGTCATATATTGCTTTCCTATAGATAAAAATATCAATTTCTATACTGTGAAATACTGGCGTTAACTCTGTAAAAATATCTTCAATAGATTTAGTTGTGAAAGTCACCCTATTATTATAGGTAGCTTGAATAATTATCTTTTAAAAGTGTGATTACTGTCATATATTTCATATATAGACAGTTCCAAAATATTTTGACATTAAAATTGCAACCAACAAAAATAAGTTTATTTTATAAGATTTAGTTTGACAATAATTGTAACATTAGCAGTTATTAATTAATAAAATCAAAGCCAATTTTTTAAAAACATATTTAAGAACTTTGAGCACTTCTTTATTAAAACACAATACATCCAGGTAAAAATGCCATTAATACAGATCCTCTCAGTGGAGTATTTTCATTTTGTTAGTATTTAATGAAACTATTCTAAATAAAGAAATTTCTCTCATTTTACAGATTATTCTAAATATGTTGATCTTTTAGGATTTTGCTTAATGATTTTTGTGAAAGTCATTTTTCTTTTAATTCGGTTTAGAACAAAGAAAGTTTTAACAATAATAAATAAGATATTTAGATGAATAAGAATGGTTTATCATTTAAAATGTGTTAAATATTGTAAATTGCAGGCAAACTTTTGAGTTCTGCTCTAGTACTAATTGAAATGGTTTGAATATACAAGAGGAAACAGCAGTGACCATGGAGAAACACTGACCCCTAGACATAGGCCCCCAGGTTAAGTGAACTTAGGTAACACGAGCCTGTCTGGGCAGTGATTGTGAAAAAGGCTTTAAGCTGAACGTGACCAGCAGAAGGAAAATCCATTTATTGACATTAATGATGTTTATCTTGTGAAGCTCATCCTTTAATTAGTAGCATTAAAAAGAATCTAAATCTACACTCATCACGTGTAGTCAGTTTTCTAAGTGTAATCAATTATTGATTAATTATATACCACATTCTGAATAAAAATGAAACCATTATGAATGCTTAACTAAAGACAGTAGGATTAAATTATGAAAATGTATCACTCAGAGCAAAGCTATGCAAGCAAGATCCAAACATGCAAACATTCAGCTCAAGTGTAGATGATTTTTCATACTAATATTGAAAATATTAAGAAATAGTGTGAGCACTAAAAGCTCAATAGCAACAATGTACCTAATTGGACATTTAGAAAGATTAGCCACTGTACTGAGAAAGCAAATGGCTTAATAAATTATCCCATTAATGCCAAATATTTTAAATTTTTTTGAATTTTTTGAATTTTTAAATTTCTTTGAAATTCATATATGTGATCTAGAAAAATTCAGGGAATGAAAACTTTAAGACAACACATTTCATTATGTTCCAATGTCATGGGATTTCCAAAATGGATCACTAGTCACTGAATGATTAATAGACAGATAGTGAAACAAGAGAGGAAACTGCATGCAATTTACAGTGATTTGGGGGAGTATGTAATACAACTTGTTCATAGTCTCAGTCTCCTTCCTTTTTCTCTTTCCTCCTCCTTCAGTTTCCCTTTCCCACTTGCATCCTTGTTGATGTGTTAATCTTAGCTCATCTTTGTGACATGTAATGCCAGCATTCGTTGATTCCTTTGCTATGCAGAAGCTCTTTATGTGATGTAATTCAATCTATTTATTCTTGCTGTTACGTCTTGTGCAATTGCTACTAGGCTTAGGAAGTATTTTCCTACCTCTATGATTTCAAGAGTTTTACCTATTTTATCTTAAAATAGATTCAATGTTTGTTTTTAATGTTTAGACCTTTGATCCAATTTGATTTTAGTTTAGTTTAGAGATACTGGCCCAGTTTCATTCTCTGCACAGACATGCAGTTCCTCCAGCAGCACTTCTTGAACAGACTCTCCCTCCTTCAGGGTATGCATGCCTTTGGCTCCTGTGTCAAAGGCTGAACAGCGGGGTGTATCTGGGGTTCTTTCTGTACCCTCTATTTTGTTACACTGATTCATCATCTGCTTTTGTTCTAGTACTGTGTTATTTTTACTGTTGCTTTGTAATATAGCTCAAAGTTAGGTAATATGATGCCTCTTGCATTCTTCTTGATGCTCAAGATTGCTTGTGTTATTCTGAGTCTCTTCTGGCTCCATATAGTCTTTAGGATTGTTTTATCTAGGTCTAGGAAGCACACTGTTTGTATTTTGGTTGGGACTGTGTAGACTCTGCATCACAAATTTGGGAGTGTGGCCATTTTCACAATACTGGTTCCAGGATCAGGTGAGAGTTTTACTTTTTCTGATGTCCTCTTCCATCTCCTTTTTCAGACACTGTAGTTTTCTTTGTAAAGGTCTTTACCACTTTGGGCAAGTTCATTCATATCTATTTCTCCTGATGCAAATGTAAGTGGTTTTGTCTTTCATAATTTCCTTCTTGTTGAAGTCCTTAGTGGTGTATGCAAATGTGACTGATTTTTGCATAATGATCTTATAGAATCACATATATGTATTGTTATCTTTTAGCTTTCATCTAGGAAATTATATATTCAGTAACATCTTTGTTACAGAGAGGCTCTTCCCATATCAGATTGCTGCTGTGAGAATGTATATAAGGACCTGAGAATCTCTTGAAGATAAAAAGTTAGGTCTATAAATGAGATATTTAATACTAACAAACTAAAAATTGAATCTACCATGGTGAACAAAATTTAGTTTATTTCTATACACACACACATATGTGGAAAACATTTAATATAGTTTTATTCTGAAATTATCAATATTTTCATTAGAATGTTTAACTTCTAGGAATTTAAGTTTCATGAAACTAAATTGTTATTAATTTGTAGGGGTCATAGCTCATGCCTATAATGCCTGCACTTAGAAGGCTGAAACAGGAGGATTGCTGGGAGTTTCAGGCCACCCTAGCCTGCAAAAGTGAGGTGTATAGGATGAGGATCATCCATAACCAAAATAAATCTATACCTAGGCATATAATAATGAAGAGCTCAGAAATTCAGCATAAGAACCAGATATTAAAAGTTGTTAAAGAAATAAAACAGATCACCTACAAAGGAAAGCCCAACAGAATCACAGTAGAATTCACAAGCCTTCAAGTCAAGAGAGCTTGGAGTTAAGTATTTCAAGCCCTGAAAAAAAACAAAACAAAACAAAACAAAAAAAAAAAAACAGCTTCCAACCCAGATTGAGGTATCCTTAAAAATTATCTTTCAAAATTAATGGAGATATGAAATACTTCCATAAAAAAGAACAAATGAAGAAATTCATGACCACTAGGTCAACATTATGAAGGCTACTGAAAGAGATAAAAATGACCACAATTCCAAGAACAATAGCAGAAAGAAATCAAGTAACTAAACAGAAAATCAGGGAAACAACAGCAGGAAATCAACATGACAAAGACAAACCAATAGATCTCAGTTATAACCGTCAATGTAAGTGGTCCAAATTCACCAATAAAAAGAAACAGATTGGCACAATGGATTAAGAAACAAGATCCAACAATTTTCTATATACAAGAAACACATCTAACTCAAAAAGAAACTCATGGACTGGAAGTCAAAGGAAGGAAAACAGTACACTGTGCAACAGGAACCCAGAACAAAACAGGGGTAGCTATTCTATTTGCATACAATGTGAACTTCAAGAATGAATGAAAGAGATAAAGAAGGTCAGTGCATACTTATCAGGGGAAATTTTCAAGATGAAGAGATAACAATCATAAATATATATGCACCAAATAAGGAAGCACCCAACCATATAAGACAAATATTAATAGATATGAAAAAGCAAATGAGCAATAGAAGAATTGTAATATACCACTGTCACAAAAGGATAGGCAAAAAAACTCCATCAGAAATATCAGAACTGAACCAAACCCCTGAGCAAATGGACTTAGTAGACATTTACAGAGTGTCCACCCAACATTAGAATACACATTTTTAATGGGACATTCTCTAAAATTTGCCATAGCCCATAGAACATGCTTAAGTAAATTCAAAGGAGTTGAAATTATCCCGTGCATATTATCAGACCATAGTGCTCTGAAATTGGAAAATATTGACAAAAATGACAAAAACTCCATAAATACATAGAAATTAAATAGCACCATCTTGAGGAACCAATGAGTAACAGATAAAAGTAAGGAAGAAAGTAAGCAATATCTATAATTAAGTAAAAATGCAGATGCAACGTCCCAGAACCTGAGGGACACAATGAAAGCTGTACTAAGGGGGAAATTTATACCACTGAATTCTGTATCAGGAAAACAGAATGAGCACCAATAAAGAAGCTAATGTTGTACCTCACACTCCTAGAAAAAGAAAAGCAAGGCAAGCCCAAAGCCCAAAGCCCATGGAAGGGAGGAAATTATAAAGATCAGAGCAGAAATTAATACAGTTGAGACTAAGAAGACAATACAAAGAACTGATGAACTGAAGAGTTGATTCTTCAAAAGGGTAAGTAAAATGGACAAAACCTTAGCCACCTTATCAAAAAAATAAAATAAAATACTCAAATTCATGCAGTAAGGATAGGAAAAGTTAAAAATCACTACAGATCCTGTAAAAATTATATTATCAATACTTACTTTGAAAAACATTCACTCTGAGGATGGCAAACACAGAGGAAATGGACTCCTAGATATATGTGAATTACCAAAGCTGAATCAATAAAATATAAAAATTTTGAATAACCCGATATCAGCCAATGGAATTGGATATGCAAATAAGAATTTATAACAAAGCAAAGTCCAGGTCCTGATGGTTTCACAGCTGAATTCTACAAGAAATTTAGAGAAGACCTAACACCACTACTTCCCAAACTCGTCAATGAAATTGAAAGGGAAACAATACTCCCTAACTTCTTCCTGGAGAGAAGTATTACCCTGATACCGAGACCAGAGAAAGATGCAGCCAAAAGGAGAACTATAGGCCAAACTCCCTAATGAATATAAATGCAAAAATCCTCAGTAAAATCCTTCAAGACAGAATGCAGCAAATAATCAAGATCATATACCATGACCAAGTGGGATTCATCCCAGGGCTACAGAAATGGTTCAACATACACAAATTAATCAATGTAATAATCATAACAGAGCCAAAGACAGAAATCACAGGATCATCTCACTAGATATAGAAAAAGCTTTTGAGAAGGCTCAACACACATTCATGGTTTTAAAAACCTACAAATAATCAGAATAGATGGTCTTTATATCAATCTGATAAAAGCCAACTATGAAAAACACAGACAGTGTCATACTAAATAGACAAAAACCAAAAGCTTTCACTCTAAAATCAGGACAAGCATATCCTCTATCACCATTCATATTCAATATACTTTTGGAAACATTAGACAAGAGAGAGAAAGGAATAAAGGTTAGAAAGGAAGAATAATCATTATTCACAGATGAAATGATACTCCTACAGGGAGAGTCTAAAAACCCCACCTAAGACTTTTATATTTAATACCAAAATTCAGTTACAATAGGATACAAACTCAGCAATCAAAAATCAATATCATCCCTGTACAAAAACAGCAAATGCAGTGAGAGAGAAATAATGGCAACTACACTCTTCACAATAGCATCCAAAAGAAAGAAAAGAAAGAGACTGACTCACTCTAACAAATGAAGTTTTATATATATATATATATATATATATATATATATATATTATATATATGTGTATAAAATTACACTACTCTGAAAAAGGAGAGCTATAGTCAGAGGTTTTCGGGGAAAACGATTTCATACAGGGCATAAATTTATAGTATTATTTATAATAGTCATCACAACAGTCAAATATAAGAAGTACAGGAAATCTGTCCACACACTAAAGACCTAGAGAATCCAGCTGATGGGTTGGATCCCATGGCAACAACCTGCATGAGTTCAGCTGAAAACCTCAAGCCCGTCCGTGACAATGCTTCCCAGGAGTCTAGCTGGAGGCCTAGAAACCACGACAATGACTCATGCAAGTCTGTTTCACCGATCTGTGCTGGGAAGGCCCAAAGATCCGCAGTGGAATCAAGAAAGTCTGTGCCAGTGGGGTGAAGGAACTGTGCCCATAAGTTGAGGGTTCTGCACTGGAGCCAAGAAGCAATGCTCAAAGTAAGGGCCAGGGCTGCCCCAAAAGTACCATGGCTGTCCTCAGCAACAGTGAGGTCCCAAGCTCCTCTAGCAAGGAGAAAAGCCTAGTACACATCAGAAAGTCAGCATGACAAGCTTCTCCTGGACACTGAGTGGCACACATCTTCCCTTCTGAAGCCAGGAGGTGATGATTAAAATAAGGACCAAAGCTTCTCCAAAAGTCAACTGCAGCCTTTCTCAGTGACAAGGTCCCAAACCTCTCTGATGATGAGAACAGCCAACTTCCTATCAAGAATCTCCACAGGTTTCTCCAGGAGAACCAACAGCTCCAAATGACAAGGTTTAGGAGAACCCACATGCCCCTCTCTTCCTTTCCAGGTCTCCAGGACTGGCAACAGTCCTCAGGAGGACCATCTACACTGAGCACCACACTGACTCGGTTCAGCTAGTGTTAACCATCAGTTTTTAATCCACTTAAAGAAATCAGAGGATAGCAGAGAAGGAAAAGATATCTCTTACTCACAGGCAGGATGAACCAGCATAGTGAAAAATGGTCATAACCCATGACAGAAACATGCCTCCAAAGCCAATGTAGTTAAGGGAAAAGTAAATTAATATCTCAGACATTGAAAATATCAACAACTCCAGATTATATGATTTGCAAGGTAAACTGTAGTTATGAAATAATTTATCCAGGATAATGCAGTTTTAATATGTATTAATAAATGTCAGAGTTATGGAAAATCACAACTTTTATGATGAGCAGGGAAAAATGTTTGACTTGGCACTTTTCCTTTCTTAAGTATGATTGCAATGTATTATTTGTTTGCTAATGAAAATCTTATTTACTCCTTATTCCAAAAACAAATCATTAAATTTTTTCTTAAACATGACTCTTAAAATTTGGTGGCATTCTCTTCTAAAAATTCTTTTTAAATAAATCTTTTTTTATTACAAATAAAATCCTGCACCTTATATCTAAATTACTAGCTGATCTATTCTTACAATACTGGGAACCACATTCAAGTTCCTTTGTCACTTTACAGGATTCTGTCAATGTCCTTTCCTGTCCAATTCAACATTCCTGAGTATGTTTCACCTAGGTGGCGATGTTCAAGCCACAATGCTCAGTGTTCATTTCTATTATTCCTGCCTTATCCAGGTTCAGTTTGTAAATTCTGATAGCAACACTGATTGCTGCATTATTTTGAAAGAAAGCAACTCTTATTAAGCACCCATGTTGAAAGCAGGTTAACAGCTTAGCTATTTTCATGTTACTGATGATTTCATGAAACTCTTCATTTATTAACGGACTTGGGTTTTCATGTTATGAAGTACTCTTATGTTTAAAATATTGGAAAAAACATTTCATAGTTCCCATTGTCAACTGTCAGCATTGTGTTACTTTTGCCTCAATTAATTATTACAGTTTTCACTAATTGACTAAAACTCATTCTCAGGAAGCCATTCATCTATAAGATTTGGAGCAAAAATACTCTACTTTACTTTTTGCAGACTTCTAGAGTTATTTCCATAGTTACAGATTTAAACAACACACAATTGATGAAAGGAATGAGTGAAGGATATACCAAAAATCTTCTAAAAATTTATAACACAAATAAATTTTATTTACAGGAGAATATTTAGTATGTCACACTAGAATATTTAGTATGTCTCCAGGTAAGCCAGTTATTCCTATATTGTAAATCTTATGGTTTTCACCCAGTTTTCTTATGTAAATAAATTAGTTTTGCATATGTTTCTCACAGTTGGACAGACATGTAAATGCTCTCAGAAGGTGACACTTCTTGATGATACTTATCAATGTATAACTAATGTTTCACATTTTAACACAAGTTTATCAGGATACAACTAATTTGCTAACTAAATTTGTCTTCTCTTTTTAGTAGGATTCTGTTTATGCTGTTAAGTCAATAACTTAGATTTATACTCTCCTCTCGTTATGTGAAAATTCTTACTTATCAGAATTCAATTCTAATGTCGCCTACAAATTATTCTAATATAATCCAATCAATATTTGTATTTACTTGTTCCCACAATACTTATTTACTTGGCTTTTATCCATTACTCTGCTTTTTATTAATATGTTCATAGCATCTACTCTTGTCATGACTGCATAGGATTTCTTAGGCACGATTCACCAATGTTTGTAGCTCTCAGTGGAGATAGTTTACTTTCTAAAATACAGTCAATGATCAACAATTTTTAAACCATGGTGAGTTTTATAGAGCATTTCCAGTGAAATTGTGCAACTCCTGTATATGAAAGCTGTCTGCTACTTTAGAGATACCCAGACAAATTGTTAGCTATGATACATTACAGTTTAAGGTGCTGGGATTCATAAATATATTTGAAGAAATATTCTCATTCTGTTGCATGTTTCCTGATATGAAAAAAATGCATAATTATTACTTCCAAAGCCTGCAAAAACAATTTTAGTGAAGCTGCTGTTGTTGTCTTTGGAAAGAATAAAAGAAATGACAACACCCTGGGTAAGTTAGATGCAGGAGATGCATTCTCTAAGGTGGCCTCATTCGATGTCAAATTAGAGCCCTCATCTGTTAGAAATCAAGACTGTTTCAGTAGCTGTGGGTATCACAGCACATGTTACTTAATCACATTGTCAGTCAAATAACTCATTAAGGGAAGAGAATTGTCAGATTTGTGTAGATGAATGTGGTATTGACAGCTGAGCAGCTCTTTCAAACAACTTACTTATTTCCACTTCTTAACTTTGCTGTAAATAGGAAAATCCCAAGTTAAATGATTCAAAGGATCATTTCCCCAATTCCCTGCACCTTGTTTGCTCTCGTCACTGCACATTTGTAGTTGTAACAATCTGTATCCCATATGAGGAAATTCAGCACTGTAATCTCATCCTTTTCGATTGTTCCATTTTTACTCTTTAGAAGTAGACAGGAGGGAAAAGAAGGAGGAGACAGAAGAAAAGGGAGATGCCAGCCTCAGCGGTGGCATTGTAAAGCTCCTACAGAGAAAAGAATTGTCGTTTGTCATTGTGCATGGCAAATGCGATAAACACCTCATCTAATTTAGTTTTCCAAAGTTCTGGTTGTCGATATTTCCATTACGTTATCTATTGCAAAAATAAGAGTGTCTGTGAAGCTTAATAAATTATTCGATAATAAAAAATTCACATTGTAGAAGAATCATGCTCTAAACTCAACCAAACTCCTCCTTTGCTTAAAAAAAAATAATGAAAAGGGAAAATCTCAGGACAAACACCAAGAGACTCTTCTGGATTAGTAGTCCTTATCTCTATTGTAACTATATCAGCAGTAGGAGGCAGGATTCAAATCCAAGCCATGGGCTGGGATGCAGCTCAGCCACACAGCACCCGCTTGGCATGCGAGAGGTCCTGAGTTTGGTTCCCAGCACCAAAAAAGAAATAGTAAAAAAAAAAAAAATTTTTTTAAAGACAAAAGAAAAAGAAAAAGGCCCCTTTCAAATCCAAGCCAGCCTAACTCTCAGGCCTGTGGAGCTAACCACTACACAGTAGCATTTCTTTATATCCATTAAAAAAGTGTTTTCAAAGATAATAAATTTAACAATAATATAATCTTCTGGAATAAAGTAATATTTCTATCAAAATTTCATACAAAGTACTTATCTACCAAATATAAATTTTAATTAAAAATAAAAATGTGTTTAAAAACTCTATAAAGTTGAAGAGTATAACCCAAATGATAAATTTTCTGTTTATAATAAAGTTAAGCAGAATTATGTTACTGTATCACTATAAAAATATATTAACTTTGAATATACTTGAGTCTTGCTTCCCCAATCTAAAACCTTATATTTAGATGAATTGCTGAGTATTGCATGTTTGGGGACAGGCCTGTTTACATATTTACTAGAGTTGTGAGTTTGTGTAACATTTCCGAGGGAAATTTGGCAATGTGCAAAGGAATATTCCCGTGTGGTTCTAAACATACATTGGGACTTGCCTTTAAGTGATTCAAAAGTAGTTTTCTGTAAAGGTAGGGGTGAGTAAGAAATGAAAGTTATCACTTCAAAATTAGAGGGGGAAACATGTCGTTCAGTAACCAGCTGTAATAAGTAATAAATCAGAAACCCTCTCTTACTGAGTAGAAATGCTGTCACCGCTCGGTGGTTATAAACCGTTCACGTGTTATTTGTGAGTCCCACTATATTTTGTCGAACTCTTTGACTTTTTTTAAAATTAAGGTTGATCCACACGAAAACAAACACGTTATATTGTTTGTAGCCACAAGCAATAAAAATAACACGGCCAGGCACAAAAAGTGTGTTCTGGACAGCTGCTTGCACAGGGGCTAAGGGAGGCTGGGGAACAGAGCCCAGAGAGACTCTGCAGGAGGCACAAGCTGGGGGCACCCTGCAGGGCCAGGAAGGCAGGAGGGCAGTTGAGAACCAGAAGACCAGGTCCTTGGGGCTCGGTGTGAGGCTGTGAGTGCAGGAAGGGCCTGATCCGCCTTAAGCTTCAAGAAAACGTTGCACTGGCCACTCTGTTGACAGCGTGGGAGTCACTGGACATCAGGACAGTCTTGAGGGAGGAGAAATGAAAGACGGAAAAAAGCATTAGGAAACAAATTATTTTCTTTATTCCTTACCTGAAGGCTTGAGCCATTTGGTCATGCTAAAGTTCTCTTTTGTAGTTATTCAAAACAGCTTCTTCTTTGTGCATGAATTTTATCATAAAATTTGTTTTACAGTTTTTATTTCTCAAACATTGATGTAGTATACTTTCCATAAGAAGCAGGATCCTGAAAAGAAGGTGGAAATCATGGTAGGTCTACCAGCTAAAAGCTGTACTTTTTTTGTGACTATAAATTATACTTCACACAAAATAAGAAACTATACTCCTTTCTTGATTACTATTATCTAAGAGATTAAATAAGGAAGCAGTGAAGCAACAAAATACTTTTAAATGAATATATTTATAAAAATATCTTTTGTGGCTCCTTTTTGTTTGTTTGTTTTTAATGAGATCTTGGTTTGTAGCCCAGGCTGGCCTTGAACTCTCTGTGAACCTTGTCTCGGGCTGGAGCGGCCAGGGTCCACCTCCCCGTCCCTGTCTTTCCCATTTTAAGGAACCTCTGACCCGCTGGAAAGGCGCCTGTGGCCTTCCCTGCAGCTGCACTGGCCACAGCCAGTGGGGAAGAGGAATTGGGAAACACAGGTGAGACTGCCTAAGCTGGGCTGGGAGGCTCAGTAACACTTCAGTAAAGGGAAGGGAAAGTTAAGCAAAGTCTGTGAGCTGAGGGGAAGGGACCACAAGACAGAGCATGATGAAGAGCACAGAAATGTCAGCAAGAGGCCTAAGGGATGCTGCAACTGGCCCGGGGAGATGACAGGACGTGAATTGTTCCAAGGAATTAATTTGCACCACAAATATCACATACATAAATAAAGGGCAAATGAGCAGTGGTATTTAAATTAAAATGTGTGTGCGCACTTTAAATTTTATTCTTAACGTCTTGGAAGAATATTCTTTATTGTAAACAGCGTGGCTGTTTTGGAGATGCCGTAGAATTGATGAGCAGAGCCAGCCTGTCTCAAGCAAGTTGTCAAAGCTAAATGCTGTCAGGATGTAAAGTGGTCACTCAGTCAGAACCACCTGCTGACTAAAGTGATTGCTGGAGGAGGAAGGTGCTGGAGTGCTAATGCATTTATTGATGACATGCAAATTTGTTAAACACTGAAATCTCCTCCATCATCCAGATAGCCCTGCTGTCCCTCCCCTCCCTCCACTCCTGTCTTGCAACAGTAGAGAGCAAATCAGAAAATCTGAGTTCAGCTTTGATCTATGAAAAAGATAATTAAGACAGAACAAAAGATAAATACTATAGAGTGTGTAGAAATAAATCAAGCATTTTGCCCCAAATAAGCTGTGCTGTTTATTCATAAGGATACCAAGAAATTGATTTTATGGTTCCTTATGACGTATCCATGAAAAAATTATCAGCTATATCAAACATTAATCTATTACAAAATAGGAGTCGTGTCAGCTAGAAATTCATAATTTTAAGATACTTGCCTAATTATCATATCATGTATTAAGTAATTAGGAAAACTGAAAGCTTTATGAGAAATGAAGGTGTGACAACCACTGGGTGTGTAGGCAGGGATCAAAATAGCTGTTTTAAAGGTAAAATCATCAAGATCATTTTGAGGAAAATTCACCAGTAGTCTGCTTCCTAGCTATAGCCGAAGCTGATTACTTCTCTTCAAAATTGGTAACTTACCCAAGAAATCATAATTTAAACTGGAAAGTCTGGGCCTCGTAAAATTCTGAATTTACTGGATATAAAATATGAGAAGACACCTGGCAATCCCCGAATGAAATTTTTGCTAAGATTCTACCTCGTTCAGTAGGGTAAGAGGTAATCTCTCTTTTAATACATTTTCAGTCTTGTTTCTAGTTCAGAGAAAGGCTAAACAGCGTAAAATGCGCAGATAAGTTTGTAATTGTGTGTATTTAAAATCTATATATTTAAAAATGTATCCACTGTCCAACATTACCACTCACCAATGTTAATTACATGAAGAAAGGAAATTGTCATTTTTATGTAATTATACCAGACCAGTGATCCTCCATCCAGATGCCACTTCTTACAATAACAGACGCAGCAGATGATACAATGAATTCTTGCAACTGTTTCCAACAAAATAGTTAAAACAATCTCCAATCAGGTCTGATAGCAGACAGCTGTTTTTCATAATGCACAAAGCTGATTTTCTTTACTTCACATGATAATAATAGCTATTTTCTGAACTCTTTTAAAGCACCTAGGAAACCATAGCCACAAACTCATTTGCTGTATTGATTGCCAAAGACCAGTTTTTTGGAAAGATTTGAAACCATATCTGGTTTGTGTGCCCTTTATGATTATATATATTATAAAATCTTAAAATGGTAGATTTCTGTGCATTGCTTTATGTCTCCTTTCGGAAGAATACATAAGATAGAATACTTTAAATTATGTGTGCTTCTCTCCTATAGGGTTGCTTAATACTGCTTTAATTCTGCTATTTCACAGTATTCGTGTAACAACTTGCACCAGCCATCTGATACCACAGACTTTAATAACTGCCCAATCAATGTATATAAAAAGTGAAGACTCTATTAAACACTAATTTCATCAGTTAAATACTATACGAACTAACTGCACAAAAGTCAAAGCATCAGTCAACCAGTGTTTACCCCAAGAGGTCAGCACTCTACTAGGTAATCTAAAAATATGTAAATTACAAAATATGTATATATATCATTAGTATATATTTGAACTTAAAATTGCAAAAATAAATCATGTAATGAGTCCAAAATGCACAATAGAAAGAATTGTAGTGCAATTTTAAAATACCATTGCTGAATTGATTTTAGACTGATTTCTTGACCTAGGTTCTTTTATCAACTCAAATTCACATATATGTGTTTATTATTGTGAAACTTTAAAGACAAATGTGATGAGTCAGTAGAACTAAGGTCAGTGAGTAGACTATCTCGATTCAGTGATTAATTTTGTAAATATATATGTATTGAATATTGCAGAAAGATGAGCGACAAGAAGATTGGCTTCCTGAGGTACAATTTCCAGATTACATGAATGTGTTGATGTTCCCTAATGTGACAGGAACACATATCAGGGCCAGAATACTTTAAAAGCACAAACATTAAACAAGTATATCTAACAACTATTCAAATATCTGTGGCATCAGAGGAAACTTAAAACTGCTTGTGCTTGTGCATGCCTCCTTGTAGACTGTGGATAGATTATGGAGTGCCTTGGATGTAAGAAAATATACTTGTTATTAATGTTCAAGATAAATCTTGTTTTTTTGTGATAACGAACGTGACAATTATAGAAGAAAGCTTGTGTTGAATAAACAATTTTTTTTTTAGTTATAGAGGAAGGTAAATGAAAACGA
This sequence comes from Cavia porcellus, assembly GCF_034190915.1. NCBI lineage: Eukaryota > Metazoa > Chordata > Mammalia > Rodentia > Caviidae > Cavia > Cavia porcellus. The sequence goes on from NW_026947506.1 coordinate 913,961, forward strand.
TAAATTGTAATATGGTAACTCCAGAGTACAAAGATAAAGGTTGTAAAACAGATGATGGAATAGAATTTAAGTATAATAAATTAATTGGTAAGTCAATTCAACTTTAATTCCAGTAAAATTCAACATACTCTCTTTGCAGGCATTAAATATTAGTAGTCCTAAAAAACAATTTAGGGGATGAGATTCTGAACACTTGGATACCTACTACTGAGTATTAAAAAATCTGAATATTAATTAATTTATTAATTTTTCTCCATTGTCTTCAAGTTTTCTAACATGAAGTATTAAATTTCAATTATGCATGGTCATTTGTAAATGAAACTTTTAAAACTACCCTGAGGTCAGGGATCTAAGTATTTTAAGACACAGAAATAGAAGAACAAGAAAAGTGAGTGTTTAGGTGGTAACTAAATTATCAGAGCTAATGTAAGGAGAGACTGAGCCAGGCACCAGTGGGAGCAGCCCTGGTCCAGTGCATCCCATTAGCACCAGGGGTGCTGCTGGCGCAGCCTAGCAGCAGGGGCACACTGTTTGATGAGCAGCCCCAGAGCCAGCAGGTAAAATCAATCCATCAAGGGGAAACACTGTAAACTTTCCTGGTGTATGCTGGATTTTGTTGAATAACTGAAGCTTGCTCCTATGGTTAAAGTTTCCACATTAATAGTTGGCATATTTGATCAGTGCTAGGCTGTGCTGGATTTTATTGTTATTGCTAACTGTACTACGTTAGCCAAGGATATCATACATGTTTTCATCAGTTTTTCTCCCTCATATGATAACATTGTGGTTACCTGTAGTAATAACCAATGCCATAGTCCATTAAAAATGGGCCAAGTGCAGAACCAAATAGATAACAACTTTCTATCCTTAGAAAATCGACAAGGGAGAGCTGGGGATTTAGCTCAGTGGCACAAGTGCCTGCCTTGCAGAGCAGGCAGTCGTGAGTTCAATCCCTGGTACCGGTAAAAAACGAGAAAGACAAAAAAAAAAAAAAAAAAAAAGAGAAAATTGACAAGGTAAGTTCTTGGGAGAGACACAAAAGACCAAGAACCATTTACACCTAAAAGACATCTCTGAAGAATAGGTATTTCTTAGGGCAGCCATGATACTAGTGATAAAGCTATCATCCATAAGAAATCTAACAAGAAGAGAAGAAGAACAATATAAGCTTGATGGTGGTCAATGAGAAAGCTGGAGAGAACACAAGCCCCACAAAAAAATCCCTTCACAGAAGTAATGGTAGAAAACATCCCTCACAGAGTAAAAGAATTTGATATACAAATACCAAGGCATACAGAACTCCAAATAACCATGATTTTTAAAAAATTTTATTTAAAGAAAGACAAAACAAAACAGAAAATGGGTAGAAATAATACATAGTTTCAAAGAAAAAAATAAACAGTAATAAATCACTTGTTGATGTTTACATATTGTCCTCTTACAAATAGTTGTTCAAGATACAAGAGTGGAACATATAAATGGGAATTCAAACAGCGAGACTCCAAATAATTCTGTTCAACTATCTAATAAAACCTTAGTAATGTGGTTATTAATCCTATACTCTTAACATACACGTATTTATTCATGTCTTCATTTATGTTGAGATTAAACAAACCAAAGCAGACTAAAATCATTCTGGACAAAGAATAATAGTATTACTGAATTTCACATCATGACACTCCGGGGTCAGCACTGCGTGCTGTAGTGCCTTTTTTCCTTCAAAGTATTTGTTCATTTCATCATATGTCATAAGATCAGTTTTCGTAAATTGTTTATAGATTTTATGCAAGCATGAGTCTTAACATGTATTTCTATCCTTTCTATATTAGAGGGAGAAACAGAACAAGGCAGGACAGAACAAAATATATTCCTATAGACACATAAAACTAAAAAGATATATAAAATTGCTGTACAAGGAGTTCTATCAAGGTTACTGTATTGTCTCTTGTTATCAATAGAATTGGCTATATCATCAGATATGGTATAATTGAATATATCAGTACATAGCAGTATTAATAGAAATACAACTCTGTAGATAGTGTAGAACTACAAAAACAGGTAGCAATCAAATCAGAATTGGTATCGTAGTGAATCATTGTCATTTTCATTATAGTTGTCTATACTCTCAGACTTGATACTATAAACCTTAATAGTTTTGAATAAAATCTGTCAATAACAAACAGCAATTAAACAAATTAGATTTAACTAAGATCAATCATGATATAACAGTATAAGTTATACAAGGATCCAGATTAAGTTAATAGGAAATTAAAGATGATTACTGTGCTATGTCCTGATATTTTTGGGATAGCTGTCTGTGCCCTCAGATGTAGTGCAAGTATACAAACTGGGATGAAATAAATTCTATCTAAGCAGAGTGGTGTGAGTAATATGAATTTTAACTTCTGATACACTATTAGCAGTATCTTCTGCTGCTTTTTTAAACACTCTTCCTCCCCTTTCACTCCTCCAGGGTGTAATGTGCATTTTTGGGTCTCCCCAACACCATCAGTTTTATATTGGGGGGGCAACCTGCTATTTACCTAAGTGGTTCCAAACCTTCTCACTCCTGGCCTTGACCTCGAACTGTATTTCTTTACCTATTAAAGCCTATTTTTTTTTTTAAGCCTGTCTTTCCAACCTATCCATAAATACGGGTCCAGTTGCCCCTATTACTCTCTGGTTTCCTATCACATAAAGTACTGTTTTCTCATATTTGATTTTTGGTTCATGTACCTTTCTTCAGATTAATTATATTTCCTATAAAGAGCATCTCGGTGGATCCTACCTCTTGATCCATTCTGCCTGTGATTCTCTCTTTTTTTTCCCCTTAATTTATATCTAGGCCATCTGTATTACATATATCCAACCTTCTCTGCCTCATTTCTGTTGTGCTCTTTTTCTGTCATTAGTTGTCTATTTGTCTTCTTCTTTTCGCTTTCTGTTCCAGTCATTGAGGCCTCTTTGCCACTGTTCCTGAAATCCTGGTACTTTTTTCTCTCTCTAGAATATCCTGCAGTATTCTCTGTAGGGCTGCTTGGTGGTCACGAATTTCCTCAGTTCCTCTTTGTCTTGGAAGCATCTTGTTTCTCCACTAATTTCTAGAGACAGTTTTTCAGGGTACATCAATCTGGGCTAGAGATGATTTTCTTTCAGGGCTTGGAATACTTCGCTCAAAGCTCTTCTTGATTTGATGGTCTGTGTTGAGAAGTCTGCCATGATTTTGATGTCTTTCCCTTTATATGTGATCTGTTTATTTTCTCTGATGGTTTTAATATTCTGTTCTTATAATGAATTTCTGGGATCTTGATTATTATATGTCTGGATGTAGCTCTGTTTTGGTTGTAGTTGACTGGAGTTCAGTATGCCTCATACATCTGAATATCACTTCCTTTCTCTATGTTTGGGAAGTTTTCCTTAGTTATTTCTGTGAATAGCCTTTGTATTTCCTTTGTTTTTACTCCTGCTTCTTTATTCTTAAGTTATAGATCCTCTTGTTGTCTTCTAGCCTTTGTATTGTTACTGCTTGTTTCCTTATTATTTTAAAGAAATTTTTCCTTTCATAATCTCACATTGCAAATCTGTCCCCCAGTTTGGATAATCTATCCTTAGTTTCTTTCAAGCAGTTTGCCAGCTTTCAATGGAGTTTTTTATTTCCTGGTAATGTCTTTGAACCTGCTTCATGTATTCTAGGTTTTCTTTATATTCTTCAATGAACGTTTCTCTCCTTTTTTTGTGTTCCTCCATTCTTCATCTGTGTCTTCTTGAGAGGTGCTTAGCATTTCTTTTATTATTCTATTTATATCTTGCTTTACTGGGTTAAATATTTCACTTTTGAACTCGTCTATGAGGTCCCAAAGATATTACTTTATGTCCCACTGGTGCTGTGTCTGATATTGCATGTTTGCTGTTCTCAATTTCCTTTGCATTTACCTTTCCTGGATCAATGTTCTCAGGGTTGGGGATCCTTTCTTGTTGCTTCCTCTTCTCCTATTTTTTGTTCTTTTCATACAGGTGTACATAGGAGGCCCCAGTTTCTTTCTTTCTTGGTTACAGTTCATCTGAAGCTTCCTGACTAGGTGCTCCTGCCCACTGCAGTGTACTATGGAGGTAGAAGCAGAGGCAGCGTATGCTGGGCCCTCCCATCCAGGTCAGTCAACCTGCTGAGGGCTTCACTGTATTAGGGTGCGCTGCTACGTGTAGGTATTTAGTTTGGGCTAACCTATTGGATCTCAGCCTGGGGCATGACCCAGGTCAAGCACACTCCACCAATCCTTATTGTGAAGGGAGAAGCTGACTGAAGTCACCACTGCTCCTTGTTCTTGCCAGTCTGCCCAGCCTCAGAATGTCATCTGTTGGAGCCCCTTTTTCTGTGGATTGGTTTTGTTCCCATCACTCACTTCAGGTTGATGCAGGTTTCCTGCCCACTCAGCTGTTGGTTCGGTGTGCCAACACCTGACCTCAGTGTGAGCGCATCTCCAGCGAGTTGAAGCAGCAGGATTTTTGCAGCTTGGTAAGTCTCAGCTGCATGAGTTCAAGTGCGGCAGTGGGAGTACCGAACCTTTAGTTGTTCCAATAGTAGCACTGGGACTGTATGTTTCATTGGTTTCTCTCAGCTTAGTTTGTTCCTGGATTGGGTGGATCCATGTCTCTCTGTTCAGGACTCCCCACACTGTATTATTTTTGGAGTCAAAGTTGACTGTCTCTGGGAGACTCTGTAACCTGCTGTTATCTATCCATCTTCACCAGACCTGCAATAACCATAATTAAGGTAAATCTATATCAAGGCATGCAATAATAATCAAGATTCCAGAAATTCAGCACAGGAAGAGAATATTAAAAGTGGTTAAAGAAAAAAAATCATCTATCAAAGAAAACCCGTTAGAATTCCAGAAACCTTCTCAACACAAGCACTTTAATCAAAGAGAGCTCAGAGGGAATTATTTCAAGCCCTAAAAGAAAACAACCCAGATTGACATACCTTGCAAAACTGTCTTTTATAATTCATAAATAAAAAATTTCCATGACAAAGAACAACTGAAGAAATTTATGATCACCAAACCAGATCTCCATAATGCTCTGATGGATATTCTAGAAAGAGATAAGGAAGACCACAATTCCAAGAACACCCAAAGATAGATTTCAGAGAGAGCAAGCAATTAAAGAAAGGAAAACACAAGGTACTGACAACAGGAAAATGATACGAAAAGGATAATTCAGTATATAACAGTTATAACCCTCAATGTAAATTATCTCGATTTACCAATTAAAAGAAAGAATGATATAATGTATCAAGAAGCCAGATCCAACATTATGCTGCATACAAGAAACATATTTAACTCAAAGAAAATTTACAGACTGCAAGTGTCTTAGTTACTTTTTACTCGGTGCTGAGACAAAATACCTGAAGCCCAAGTTGGGAAAGGAAAGATTTATTTCTTACAGTTTTTGGAGGTTTCAGTCCACACTCAGTTGGCTCCAAGGCAGGCGGGCATGGCTGGGCCGCAGTTCATGGCAGCTGCAAACAGCAAGCAGGAACCAGCAAAGAGCAAGACACACCTTCCTCCTGCCATTACATCACATCCTGGCTCCACCCCTATGTGGGTGTAGCACTGACACCATCAATCCAAGCACTATACAATGAACAATCACAAATGCACAATGCAAACTTATGAGGCCTGGGAACCACAGACATAAACCATGACAGAAAGTTAAAGGATAGAAAACAATCTCCATGCCACAGGAACTAAAAAAAAAGCAAGAATAACTATTCTACTTGCAGACAATGTGAACTTCAAGCCAAGATTGATCAAAAGAGAAGAAAGAAAGTCAGTACATATTTTTTAAAGAAAAACTCCAAGAAGAGGTAATGATCGAAGCTGGGGATTTAGCTCAGCGGCATAAGAACCTGCCTTGCAAGCAGGCGGTCATGAATTTGATCACTGGTACCAATAAAAAAAAAAAAAAAAAGAAGAAGCGGTAACAATCATAAAAATATATACATCAAAGAAGAGTGTGCTCAGTTACATAAAACAAATATTAACAGACATGAAAAATCAAATAAGCACTATACAATTGAAACAGGGGATGTCAGTACCTCACTGTCATATGTAGACAGATTAACTAGATAAAAAGTCAACAAAGAAATATCAGGATTAAACCAAACCAGTGAGCAAATGGATTTAGTAGATATCTACAGAATATTTGACCCATGACATCAGAACACACATTTGTCTGAGCTGCATCTGGGACATTCTCCAAAATAGATCCTGTAGAACATTCTTATATAAAGACAAAATTATGCCATGTATATTATCTGACTAGAATGAAATTGGAAATCAACTGCAAAAGAAATCACAATATGCATTAATTCAGGGAAATTAAATAGCACCATCCTAAACAACCAATGAGTCATAGATGAATTTAAGAAATTAAAACTTGAATACACTTAAACATACTTACAATTAAATGAAAATGTTGATACAACATAACAGAATTCCTAAGAGGGAAAATTAGAGCAGTGAATTCTCACATCAGAAAAACAGAAGGAGTTCAAATAAACAACCTAATGTTGAGGGTTAGACTTCTAGAAAAAGAATATCAAATCAAACCCAGAGCTCATACAAGGGAGGCACTTATAAAGGTATGAGCAGAAATTAATGCAATTGAAACTAAGAAAACAATAAAAAGAACCAATGAATTGAAAAGTTCACTCTTTGAAAGACTAAATATAATATTGATAAATTCTTAGTCAACCTTATCAAAGAGGAAAGAAAAGACTCAAATTAATGCAATGAAAAGGATGAAATCACAATGATCCAGAAGATCATCCATTCCTACTTTGAGAAGCTGTACTCTAATAGGATGGAAAACACAGGAAAAATGAACACATCACTAGATACATGTATATTGCCAACACTGAATCAAGGCGATACAAAAATTCTAAGTAACCCAACATGAGGAAATGAAATTTAAAATGTAATTAAAAACTTACTAACAAAGAAGGTCTAGGTCCTAGGTCCTGTTAGATTCTCTGCTAGATTTCTGGAATTCTTTTAGAAGGTTTCTGGAATTCTTTTAGATTCTCTAAAAGAAATTTAGAGAAGACCTAATGCTATTACTGATGAAACTCTTAAATGGAATTGAAAGTGAAGAAATACTTCCAAAGACAATATTGGAACTGAGTATTACCCTGATACCAAAACCAGCAACTGAAAAAGAGAACTAACAGCCAATTTCCCTAATGAACATATGTGCAAAAATTCTCAGTAGCATACTAGAAAACAGAATGTAGCAAATCATCAAGATATTCACCATGACCATGTAGGATTCATCCCAGTCACATAGAAATGGTTCAACAAATGCAAATCAATAAATGTAACATACCGTATTAATAGAGCCAAGGACATGACATGGCCAACAACATGATCATCTTAATAGATACAGCAAAAGTATTTGACAAAGTTCCACAACCAATTATGATTTTTAAAAAAACCTACAGCAAATTGGAATAGATGGTGTCTTGGCTACTTTTATGTCATTGCTGAGACAAAATACCTGACACCCAAAATGAAAGAAGGAAAGGATTAGTCTGCTTACTGTTCAGTCCATAATCACTTGGCTCCAAGCAGGGTAGCATGGTACCAGGGCAACGTTTCTATACAGTCCATAATCACTTGGCTCCAAGGCAGGGTAGCATGGTACCAGGGCAATGTTTCTATACAGTAGCCAGCAAAATGGGGAAAAGCAAGCCTCTTGTTTACTTTTATATTGTACACAAGCCAATACCCTGCTCCGGGGCCGATGCGGTACTCACAAAATCTCTATGCACTCTTCTTGCACAGGAAGAGGATATTTACAAAGTAAGGATCCTGGCTCCCTGTTGAGCCTCTTACATAAACTTTGAAATTTCTCAAGTTGATCCAATGTATGGACCAAAACAAATGGTCTTTATCAATGTGATAAAAGCCATCTCACAAACTGACAGCCAACATCACACTAAATGGTCAGAATCTGAAAAATTTCATTCTAAAATCAGAAACTAGCCAAAAATGTCCACTATCACCACTCCTACTTAAGCTAATCTTAGAAACATTAGCCAGAGCAACTGGACAAGAAAAAGAAATAAAATTAACAAGACTAGAAAGGGAAAATTTTAAATTATCATTATTTGCTGATGCCATAATGTTCTACATATAAGACCCCAAATGTTCCACGAAAATTTCTAGATTTAATAATTAAATTCAGTAGCATACTTAGATTTTTAAAAAGTCAACACTGAAAAAACAATAGCATTATTGTACACAAACAACAAACACAGAGAGAGAAATTAGGGAAACAATATATTTGTAGTCAGGGGTTGTGAGAACAATTCCAATCAGGACACAGAATTTATAATATTATTTTATGATGGTCACCCCGAGTTAAACACAAAAAGTACAGGAAATCTGCCCACAACACTGAAGACCCAGAATATTCAGCCAAGGGCCTGATCCCATAGCAATTTCCTGCATGAGTCCACACTAAGACCTAAAGCCCATGACGGTGCCTCCCACGAGTCCAGCTGGGAGTCCAGCTGGAGGTCTAGAGCCCACGAGGACTCACACCAGTCTGTTTTACAGATCTGCGCTAAGAAGGCCCAAAGGTCATCAGTGGAAGCTAGAAAGTTTTTGTCAGTGGTGTGAAGGAGCTGTGCCAGTCCATTGAGGGTTCTATAATGGAGCCAAGAAGTCACATACAAAATAAGAATCAGGGCTGCCCTGAAAAGTATCACAGCCATGCTCAGTGACACAGAGGCCCTGAGCTCCTCCGATGATAAGCACAGTCGAGTACATGCCAGGAAGCCAGCATGACACGTTTGTGCTGGATGGCACACATCTTCCCCTTCAGAGCCAGGTAGCAATGCTTGATGTAAGGACCAGAGCTCCTCCAAAGTGAACCACAGCTACTCTCACCAACAAGATCCCAAATGCCTCTAATGACAATATCCAAACTCGTGCTGGGGAAGCTAGTCATGATGAGCTCCTCCAGGAGAACCAATGGCTCAAAACAGCAACACTTAGGATAACCCACAACATCTAGCTGTTCTCCACATCTCTATGCTAACAACTTTCCTCAGGTGGGCCATCTACAGTCAGCACCATGCTGATTTAATTCAGCTGGTGTTAAACTGGCCACTAGTTTTTAATTCATAACAGTATCCTTTTTGAAAGAATTAAAAAAAGGAATACTTAGTAATCTATCTAACAAATGGAGTAAAGGATCTGTACATTTAAAATTATAGTGTTATACAGATGAAGATAGAAGACAATATAATAAAAAGGAATGATATCCCTTGCTAATGGATAGAAAGAACCAATGTAGTAAAAATGTCCATACTCCCAAAATTGCTATTGAGATTTAATGTAATCCCAATCAAAATACCATTAACATGCCTCACAGAATTAGAGAAATGAAACATGATAAAATTCATCTGGAACCAGAAGAGACCTGAAGAGTAAAAACAATCATAGGAACCAAAGTCAGGGCAGGAGGAATCACAATCCTTGACTTGAAATTTTACTACCAACCTACTATGGTAAATTAACATGGTATTGGCAAAAAATGGACTTGAGGACAGTGGGCAGGTTAAAAGATGCAGACACAGTTACAAACACACTCACCACCTTATCTTTCACCAAAGGGCCAAAAAAGATACACTGCTAAAAAGGTTACCTCTGTAGTAAGTGGTACTACACAAACTGACTTCACAGTGCAAAGACTAAAAGTAGACCCATGTCTATACTCGTACACTAAATTAAAATCAAACGGATCAAAGACTTAAATATTAAAACAAAAACACTAAATCTGTTGGAATAGAGAGTAGACAGAACTCTTGAGGACATAGATGTAGGCAAAGATTTCATGAAAAAAAATCCTGACTGCTCAGGAAAAGGATCAATAAATGGGATCTCATCCTGTTAAAAAAAAAAAAAAAAAAACTTTTGCACAACAAAAGAAATCACCAACAGAGTGAAAAGACGACACACAGAATAGGAAAGCTTTTAGCCACGTGTCCTTAAGATAAAGGACAAATATCTAGAATATGTAAAGAATTGAAAAATTACATGCCTAGATCTAAAGACCCAATCCAAACATGAGCATCTGAGGTGATTAAACACTTCTACAAGGAAGGAATACAAATGGGAAATAAATAAATATATGAAAAAATGTTCAACACCACTAGTCATGCTAGGGATACAAATTTTAAAAGTGCTGAGATTCCATCTTACTTTAGAAAGACTGGCAAGTATTGATAAATCAATAAGAAGTGCTGGGGAGCTGTGAGGAACAGGGAACCCATCCTCACTTGGTGGGAGTGCAGACTGGTGCAACCACTGTGGAAATCAGTATGAAGATTCTTCAAAAAGCCAGAATTAGAGGTCACATTTGACCCAGTAATTTCCCTGCTAGGTATCTTCCTGGAAGAATTAAAAAACTTCATATCACAGCAAGATATGCAGACCTATGTGTACAGCTGCATAATCTGTGATAGTTAGATATTGGAAACAACCCAAGTGCCTATCAGCTGAGGAATGGGCAAAAATCATGTTTTATACAACAGAGTATTACTCAGCCATAAAGAAGAATAAACTTAAAAAAAGAAAAAAAAAGAAAAAAAGAAAAAGAAGGCAAGGAGTTCTGCCTGTTCTCAATTCCAGCATGTTTAGTGTTTTTGTTTTAACATTTAAATCTTGAGGCATTCCTAAGGTAAATGAATGCATCTTGAGACCATACTCTTAAGTGAAATAATTTGGACAAATATATAAATATTGCATTTTTTCTGTGTTGTAAGAAACTGAAATAGCAAATCAGGGTCAAAATGTAAAATACACATGGTGAAATACGAAGAAGTTATTCAAAAGAAGGGGGCACTGAGAAGGCGTGAGGGGCACATAAAGTAAGGGAAAGAAAAGACAATGAAAAAGGATAGAACGGAAATAAAACTTCATAAGTGAGGAGGGAAGGAGGTAGGGAGGACGGGAGGAGACTGAAAAAATAACATGCTCTTTATTAAACTTATAAGAACTGGATTTAAAACCAAGCTTTTGTGTTTTATCTAGGTAAATCTTGTATTTTCTTTGGTTAGCTTTACTACTTAAGAAAAGATTAAAATTGGTTTGTAAAATATTTTCAATAATCAGTTTGTAACTGGTTAAGTAAATACTACCTTAGGTTATAACATTCCATATGCTGACAAACATAATCTTTGTCGAATGTTAAAATGTTTATAGAGTCAAGATTAAATAAACCTAATGCACGCGAAGTTAACAGAATTAAAAGTAAATCTGCAACCATTAAATTATAATAAAACCATTATAATAATTGAAAAAAGAAATGACTGAGTGGTCAGGAATGGACTCCAATAATCAGGCTCCACCTTGCGGTAGAGAATTTCAACCATTCCTGAAGAGACTGTACACCTGTGGGGAAAGCTGGTGGCTCTTAATTCATTTATGAGGAAAATATGCAAATAAGCAGGAAACGCTGCACACGGGCCGGCAGCCCAAGGCGCTGCCAGTCACAGACGCCGCTTCAAAAATTAGCCAGGCCCTGACCTGAAATCCCGTGAGTGCTCTCACTGTTTTATTTTATTTAAAATCACTTAGTGTGCACATTTAAGAGATGTAACATGTTTTGATTTGTATTATCTTCAGTGACTACTAATGTAAAGAAATAAAAATTCATCATTGCACATAATTAACTCTTCATGTATGTGCTAAAAGTTCTTAAAATACGTTCTGTAAACAAAATTCCAGTATAACACACTATACTATTAACTCCAGTCCGCCCGTCACACCCTGAGCCTGCGGTCCACAGGAGACAGTCATCTTCCTTTCCACACTCTGTGTGTCCTAATTTCCCCTCACCCCACCCACGGTCTCTCCTTTCTTCATTCTGTACTCAGGTTTTTTTTCCTAGATTCCACTTCAGATGAGGCCACGCACTACTTTTTCCTTTATCTGGGCTGCTTAGTTATCAAGATGCCCTCGGGTTTGTCCATGTTGCACACGACAAGACCATCTTTCCTTTAAAAGACGAGCAAACCCCACTGGCGTCCTAATATTCACGCACCACATGTCCTGACCCCTTCATCAGTTTCTGGGCAGCGGGCTTTCCCCATAACTTGGTGCTGGGAGGACTCCTGTAACGAACATGGAGTAAGTTAACTTTAAACAGGGTTTATTTCATTTCTGTTGTCAGTGCTCTTGGGTTTCTGCAGTTCGTCTACCCAGCTACACTGTTTTTACCAAGAGTTTTGCTGCAAACATGAGAAAAGATATGGGTAGTAGCCAGCTGCAAATCCAGCTGTTTTCGCCTGGTTCCAGAATGGAACGTGTCATGGTTTATGTCTGTGTCCCTCAGGCCTCATGAGTTTGCGTTGTGCATTTGTGATGGTTCATTGTCTAGTGCTTGGATTGATGGTGTCAGTGCTCCACCCACATAGGGGTGGAGCCAGGATGTGATGTAATGGCAGGAAGAAGGTGTGTCTTGCTCTTTGCTGGTTCCTGCTTGCTGTTTGCAGCCACCATGAACAGTGGCCCAGCCATGCCCGCCTGCCTTGGAGCCAACTGAGTGTGGACTGAAACCTCCAAAAACTGTAAGAAATAAAGCTTTCCTTTCCCAACTTTGGGCTTCAGGTAGTTTGTCTCAGCAACCAGTAAAAAGTAGCTCAGACAGAACCCAAAGGAAAACAGCTGTCCTGCTGCCCCCGCAGGAGCATCCTGACCCGCAGGGCCCGGCTGGCCTGCTGTCCGTGTGTGTGACATCAGTGTCCTCCTGCATGCCACTGAGCTTCGTGGTGGCTTCCCACGCAGTGAGGTTCATCGCTGAAATAGTAGGGAATTCTAACAGGCTAGCAGCAAGAGTCAGAAATGTAGAAAACGCGACGCCTAAAACAGTGCCGCACGTATGCGTACCTCTGTGTTCTGGGTCTTAGGTAAGGAAGACAGAAGCTACCAGAAGCGTGTGCACAGACGCAGAAACAGCAGAGAACTGGCAGCTGAAGGGACAGCAAATAGGTGCAGCAAGCAGCGGATAAAATGCGCGCAGGAAACTTAGGGTGGAGGTTCCAGGCCTCAGGACGGCCCTGGGACTCCGGACCTGGGACTCCAGCGCCCGTCACCTCCACGCACTCTGTGCCGCCCACCTGGCCCTCTCCCCTGCCGTCCGGTTTCACTCCAGCGCGCAGTGTGAACGCGGCTGATCCGCAGCTGCTGCCTGACAGGGAGGAAAAGCACGGGGAACCCTGAGATTCCAGAGCTGGGCCCCTCAGACGCTCCCTTCTAGAGAACAAAGCAAACACGTCCTGGGGATCCCACGCAAGTAAACGTCAACTAGTCAACCTTGAGAGAAAAGGCCATGTAGACCAGCGCTGTCTCCCTGCCAGTCAGAAGTGTCAAAGTAACAGGCAGGGCAGTTCTCAGACAGAGAAAATAAATGGTCAGGAAAGTCTCTCCATCCTGAAGAGGACGTCCTCCTGCTCTGCCTCTGCGGTGAACATTTGTACTCATTTGCTGGAGATTCTGACAACATATACCCAAACATGCCTCACCAATCCTACCTAATGAGTAAACTCTCTAGCAGCTATTTCGAGAATGTAGGATGAAGGCACATAGATGAATGTACATAGAAATAATTGCAAATATTAATCACAAACCATAAAACAAAAGTGTCCCACACAAAGATCTATGAAAATACGATAATATATCCGTGCGATGCAAGAGAACCAGGTAGCAAAAATACCTGTGTTAGAGTACAGCAACGTAGACTAAGAAAAGGAAAAGCTGTGTGTAGCTATTGATCGTTAATCCATTCAAAATAAGAAACACCCACAGAGGAGAAACATATACATATACACATCATACATAATGTGTGACTACGAAGGCCCCTTCCCAAAGTTTCTTCATTTAGAGGAAAACTCATTTGGAGGAAATTCAAGTAAGTCACACAAAGTCTTAAATCTCATGGTTGATTAAATATATTAATTATATCCTTTTCTAGTTCTTGATTTTCTGATATATTTTGAAAGATCTTAACAGACAAAAGGAAACAAATTTTGCCTGCTAATGTTTTATACAGCATTCACGTGAAATTCTTTCCTAAGCATGCCAGAGCTTTTAAAATAAGTTTATGTGAAGACACTTATATAAATCATGGGGTTTTTAAAAAAAATTTTCTTTTATGTTTCCAATACTTTGTGTATCATTTTATTTTATAACATTTTATAGGATAGATATCTGAAACACAATTCTCTTATTCCTGATTTTAACAAGAAACTTTCTGTTGTCCTGTAACATTGCCCATGAGATCACATAAAACATATTTACTATAGTTTTGAATGCTGTAAAATAAAATTTTTACATCAAATTATCGTATATCACATATATGTTAAACAACATATTTATTATACATTTATGTGTGATTACACAGATTGGAAGACATAGCATTATTAACACTTTATTAGTTTAGTGTTTGTATTTACTATTTAAAATCTTAATACTGAAACATATTTCCTTGCATATATATTTTTGACATTGTTGAATTTGTTTGCTATTTTAAATAATAGCTGAATAAGCAATTTTCAAACTATACCTTTCCAAACTGTTTACATTAAGCTCATATAAGCTTTCACTAGATTGCTGTTTGATTCCTACTTAAAAAGGGTTTACTTAGCAAGACTTGTTTATTTGAAGATTTGCTCAGACTTGTGCATAAAGCCATCTAGTGGTCATTTGAAAGGGACAATTCTATTGTAGATTTGATGATTTTTTATTCATTCAGAAATTTCATTGCGTCTTCACCTTAAGTTTGCATCTTCAAATGTACATTATATGCCTTTTGAATTAGTTCAGGTTCTTTAGCTGTCATCATCTGATTTCTTCATAAGCTTTGGTGTTGATTTGTTGGCTCTCGGAGGAAGAAAGGATGGTCTGGTCCCAAAGACTAAACTCTCAAACATTAAAATGAATCCCCCTCACCCTTTCCATTCTATTTTTTAAATTTAACTCCTATTTTTGTGTGATTTTTCCTGGTGTTGAGGTTTATTTATTATTTCTCTTATACATTTGTTTTATAAATCCACACAATTAAAATACTAAGTTCCCGCTAAATACCTCTTTTCCAGAGGTCCTTAAATTTTCATGTGGAATTGTGCTTTTTGCCATTTAGGTGTGTGTGATTTGTAGACTGTATTGTACACTGTACTTTAAGTCATCAATAAATTCTGAGTGATATGTTTTATTGTATGCCTCCACACACAGATTTATGCTTTACTGCACATGAAAATATATCATATTCTTGGAAAATTATATGCACTCAATTTGATGCGTTAGATTTTCCCATGCCGGTACCTGTGTCCTTTTACTGTGCCCCTTGGTCACATAGACGTCTTTTCTTTCAAGACACACTTATTCAAGGACTTTTCCCATTTTTAATTGTGTTATTTTTTCTTTTTCTATCCAGTTGTACCAACACCCGTATATTTTGGGCGCTGACTCCTTATGAGGTGGATGGTTTGCATTTTTCTCCCATTCTGTAGGTCGGCTTTTCACTTTATTGTTTGCTCCTTTGCTATTATAGAAGCTTTCAGTTCAATACAGTCTCAATTTTCTATTTTTGATCTTACTGATTATCGCTTTGTGTTATATACAAAACAAAACAAAAGTATTGTCAAAAGCAGTACTAAGAAGCTGTAGGCCCTGCTTTTTTTTTTTCTAGTAATCTTAGACTCTCAGGTTATATATGCAAATTCTTTACCCAGTTTTGAGTTTACTTTTGTACAGTGTAATATGGGTTCAGTTTTATTCTGCTGCACGTAGATATCCAATTTTCCCACCAACATTTGTTGAAGAGATTATCATATTCTAATAATAATCTTCATTTTTCTTCACACACAGAACTAAATGCATAAAATAATATTTATTTAGACATTGTTTGCATGCGTACTATATTTTAAAATTTGTATCTTTTTTCAATTGTTTGCTTTTCATATTTTATATGTAGATGTTTCCTATAATTCTAATTATTCTTCTCCTAGTGTTACTTTCATTTATGCACGTGTGTGAATAAGTGTGTCTATGTGTGCTTGTCTTTAATTTGTTTTGGGGGGTGAGGAAAAGGGCTTCTGCACTAATTTTTTCAAAAATTTTCATTGTTGTCAAAGAGTTCTTACAATGAAAAATATAGATTTTATGTTTGTCCTTAAGAATTTTTGGTTATTATTTGTTGAAATATTAGTTTTCAATTTCATTCATTATATTCTTCAGTAATTATTTGCATGTGTTTAACTGAGTTTTTCAACCTCTCTTCTATATCTGTAACTGGTACTTCCATATTTTATCTTACTGCCTCTGTTCATGTTGCATTTTGATAACAGAATTTATGCTAAAATAAGATGGAGGAGCTAAAGATGGTGGACAGATAAGGAGCAGAATACAGAGGCTCCCTGAGACAGACAACACAGATGCTGGAATAAAACACTGTGGGGAGGTCTGGACAGAGGGAGATGGATCCTCTCCACCCAGGAAGAAACTAAAAGGAAAAGAACTTGTCAAACATGCAGTCCCAGGGCTACCATTGGAGCAGCCAAGATTGCAGGCACGGTGCCCTCACCACAGTCCCCGAACTCACACAACTGTGACTTGTTGAGTCGCCCAAACTCCTGTCAGTTGGACCAAGCTGACTGAACTCCCACTGCTGCAACTTGCTAGAACCACAGTCGTGCTGAAGTCGGAGGTCAGAGAGCCCAACAGAGAGCGGAGCAGCAAGGGACCTGCATTGACCAGCAGTGAGGGCTGGGAATAAGACGCTCCCAAGGGAAAGGGGCAGCCAACTGAACAACATGTTGGAATCGGGCAGGATAGGCAGGAACCAGGAATAGCAGTGACTTCAGTCGGTTGTTCCCTTCCCAGATGAGATCAGTGGGATCTCCTTGGCCTGGGTCACACCTCTGGTCAGGACCCTACAAGTTGCCCCAAACCAATTCCTTATGCATGATGCACACTAATGCAGTGAAGGACCCTGCAGGTTGACTGACCCAGAGGCAGGGGTCAGCATATGCCCCAGCTTGCACCTCAGTGACCAATACCAAACTGGAAAGGGCAGAAAACCCTAGCCAGCTAGCTTCAGAAAAACCAAAACCAACAAGGAAAGGGACTAGGACTACCTATATATACCTGTTTGGAAGGAATCAAAAACATGACAAGAGAAAGAAACAAGAAAAAGTCTCCAGCCCCCAGCCCTGAGAACTCTGATCCAGGAGAGGTAAACACAAAACAGACTGAGGGCAGTAAACATGCAATATCAGACACAGCATCAGTGGACATAAAGAGAGATCTTTGGGACCTCATAGAGGAGCTCAAAAGTGAAATATTTAATCAAGTAAAGCAAGATATAAGTAGATTAATAAAAGAAATACTGGGCACCTCTCAAGAAGACACAGATGAAGAATGGAGGAATACAAAAAAAGGAGAGAAATGTTCAATGAAGAATATAAAGAAAACCTAGAATACATGAAGCAAGTTCAAAGAGATTATCAGGAAATAAAAACTCCATTGAAAGCTGGCAAACTGCTTGAAAGAAACTAAGAATAGACTATCAAAACTTGAAGACAGGTTTGCAAAAATGTGTGATCATGAAAAGAAAAATCTCTTAAAAATAACAAGGAAACAGGCAGTAACAATACAAAAGATATAAGATGACAAGAAGATCTATAACTTAACAATAAAGAATGTGAATGAAGAAGCAGGAGTAAAAACAAAGGAACTGCAAAGGCTATTCACAGAAATAATTAAGGAAAACTTCCCAAGCATAGGAAAAGGAAATGATATTCAGATGTATGAGGCATACAGAACTCCAGCCAACTACAACCAAAACAGAGCTACACCAAGACATATAATAGTGAAGATCCCAGAAATTCATTATAAGAACAGAATACTAAAAGCCATCAGAGAAAAAAACCAGATCACCCATAAAGGAAAAGCCATCAAAATCATGGCAGACTTCTCGACACAGACCATCAAATCAAGAAGAGCTTGGAGCGAAGTATTCCAAGCCCTGAAAGAAAATCATCTCTAGCCCAGATTAATACACCCTGGAAAACTGTCTCTAGAAATTAATGGAGAAACAAGATGCTTCCAAGACAAAGAGGAACTGAAGGAATTCATGACCACCAATCATAGTCCTCCATAGTTTTAATAATTGATATGCATTGTCTAAAAGCATCTTTTTCACAAACAAGAATAAAATTAGCAAGTTTGAACTCAAAGATTTTCAACTTCAGAAATGATGAGGACAATCTATTGAAGACACAAAACCCTCAACATATTTTAAACACATTATATAGCACAACCATGAAATAAATAAATATAATAACATTCCTCATGGGGATTTAACCCTAGTACAAGTTAAGCAATGAACTAGCAATCAAAAACTTTTAAATTATACAAAGAGAAAGACTAGATGCTGTAAATTAGGAGAAGTCAATCCATTCTTTGGTATCTGTCTTTGCAAGAGCTTTCTAAAGCAGATGGTGACTGAACTGTCACGTGAATAACTAGACATTAGTTAAGCATAATGTTAGAAAGAGTTGTTGTAAGTCAAAAGGAATTAATTAATTTAGGAATAGAATTAGTTTTTCCAGAAGATGTAAAGGGCAGGAAAGGGGATTTTGATCACAGTTTTTTTTTTTTACCTGTATTTGTTTCCTACTAATGATATTTCCAATAAATCTTAACTACTGGATTGTAATGAGAGAGAGTAGTGGTTTTATAGCTTTGGCTCAGAAAAATCCATGGACACTAAAGAGTTTAAGTATTTGTAAGGCAAGTATTGAAACCACTGACCAAGGAATCTACCCTGTAGAGAGAAAAGCATTGAAGGAATGTAGGGAACTAGAAGTGTAATAGTCAGTGAGCTGATGATACAAATGAGGTGAGAGACACAGGGCTGGCATTCACAGAATCTTATGGGGAAATACAGGAAGGAGTAATTAGAAAGTACTGCAAGTGTAGCATTTCTGAGTAGAAAGTTTCAGCACATCAAACCTAGAACGTGTTCAGAAAACTGGTTGGCAGGGAGACGTGCTTTAGAAGTCAGTGGAACTGAAGTCTGAAATGAGGAAACAAAACCTGGACATGTTGGCAGGATGCTCGATTTTTCCAGATGGAGGCTGGCTTTATTCCCTGTCCCAACATGGGTAAAGAGGGTAACGGAGGATCAACACACAAGGTTAACACAGCACAGCGAAAGGGCAGTGGGGCGGGGTAGAGTGGTGCTGTTGCACAGAATTAAGCTCAGCATGCCAGCCGTGGTGGCAGGTGCCTCTAATCCTAGCATCTGGGGAGGCTGAGCTGGGAGGATTGCAAGCTCTACTCCATCTAGGGAATCTAGTGAGATCCTGTCTTAAAATCAAAAATCACATTTTAAAATATGACTAGAAGTGAAGCTTAGTGAGAAGTCCTGGTTTAAAACTCTATTACCAAAAAAAGCTAACATTAGAGCAATGCAAAGGAGTTTATTTTTATGGAAAGGACATTATTGTTTCATTAAGCAAATGCTTATTGAATTCTACAATGGATCACATACTTATAGGCATAAATGTTATAAATGAATAAAAGTACTTTTCATAGAAAACAATTTTATGCTGAAAGAAACAAATATAGTATAATATTGAATTAATACAACATAAATAAAATTGTGTGTCTTGTAAACTAATGTGCTATAAGAGAACTCATCTTCCACTGGAAATATCAGTAAGGGGCCAGGGACAGTATGAAAAATGAATCGTGTTTCTCAGGCTTGAGGAAATGCACAAGACATATGGAAAGGGGGCTGGAGGGAAATGGTGTCTTCAGGGAAAACCATCAGGTGAGTGAGCTGAGATCAGAGAATATGTTAATGATGAAAAAGGAACTCTCAACAGAAAAAATCAAGGAAGGAATAAGATATTGGACGTTTTTCCTAAGGCAAGGAGAAAGGAAATGTGCATTGAACGTCATCGTGGAACACCAGATGCAGAGCTTTTAGATTTAGTTGGCAGGTAAGTGTGTGATAATAAATGAGTGATCCATATGAACTGTGAAAACCATGCTGTGCCATGCAAAGTGTTCCAGAAGCTTGGTGATGATATGAGCAGAGCTCTCATAGGCGGTCTCACAGGGTGAGCAGGGGCAGGTGAGAGGGAGAAGCCTGGCTAGAAGGTAGCAGCTGATTAATGTTAATGTAACAGTTTAATGGGGAGTGGGAGAGATTAGGGCCACGATCCACTATGAAATGCTTACTTCAGGCCAGTCCCTGTGCATGAGTGAGTTCTGAAGGGACAACTGTCATTGAAAACATTGTTCTTTCATCCTAGAGGGGAAAAATACATTGCAAAATAATATAAGGCGGCAATATTTGCTATGAACAAAAAGATAGCAGAATAGTGAAGCAAGCAGCTGACAAGACATGTAACTCAGTATTTCTATAATGTGGTTCTGGAATCTCTGCACCTTTTCCCCACCATGGTCATCACATACATGCCCTTAGCAACAACCTAACACAGACAGACTTGAAACACACAGAAGTAAATCACAATCAAGAGAGGTCCAGATTAAGCAAACATCAAATACAAATTTCCAGAGGTTAAAGAAAGCCTGATGTATCCATAAACCAGGATGCAGTACAGCCGGAGCAGAGTAGGGTGTGTAGATACCTTCTAGATACCTAGATACCTTCACATTAACGTGCGTAGCAGCTCTATCTAGAAGAGTATGTGTGTGTGTGGAGAGGCGCTGAGGTCAGAGAAGCAGGCGGAAAGGGTTAAATGTAAAGAATGTTAGATTATAAAATATTTTAGCTTTGCTCTAAGATTTGAAATTGTTGGGGTATTTTGAGCAGGTGAGTTATACATTTTGCTTTGAAAGGCAGGCTTCAGCCGCAGTGGTAATACTAGACTCTTAGACAGCAAGGGTAGAATGAGGGAAGGAAACAATAGCTAAACCCAGGCTGCAGACCAAGGGAGGAATGGTTGAGGTGGGAAGTGGCTGGAGCCTGGTGCCTTGTGATGGTCAGGCTGATGTCAGATGCTGGGTTTTGCACATGAGGACAGAAGAAGGTCCAGGATTTTCTCAAGCTTTTGGCCTAAGCAACTGCAAGACTGGCTTGCATCACACTAGGCATGAAATCTGCTCAGTATAATTTCTTTTGGGTACCTTTTCCCTTTTAGATTAGTTAAGTATTGAAAACATCCAGTGATTCTTTGGATATGAATCAACTATATGTTGCAGTTGCAAAGCTGGGGTACTTTTTGGTGAAGAAATTAGGCTGTATGTGTCAAAAATGTAATTATGGAAAAATAATACTGCTATTTTTCTTATGGTAGGAGCTGTTCTCCAACCAATAATTAGAAAAATGCCCCCAAAATAAATGTGGTGTGTGTGTGTCTGTAACAGCATGGTCACTGAAATATTTTCTATTATGAAAAGCCTTTAAATGAAGTAGGAAACCTAGCAGTTTACTTAATTTAGAATATCTCCTATAGTTTGTATAACTATTCATAATAATATATATATATATATTGATTTAGATAAATCTTAAGGTATCTGTGATGTGACACTATTTATAAAGCATGTGACAAACATCTAAATTGATTATATTTCTACTTGTGTTGTACCATTAGCCTTTTGCTTATATCCAGTTTTAAATATTTTTAGGAAAACATTTACTTTGCAATAATAAAATTAAAATAAAAATGCATACAGAGTTCAGTTTTTATCACACCAGTTGGACTGTCAGGCTCTCAAATGCTTTTCTGATAGTTCTTTGATTTAGTTAATCTTTGTCATTCACAGTATGATTTTACATTTGCATCTTTTTAAAAACCTGAGAGACGTGTCTCCACATCTAGCACCAAGATAAGGGACTCAGTCTACATATCTTACCATTTATTAAAATGTATAAAATATAAACTGAAAATTATATAAGCAACAATTGTTGTAAGGAGGATCCTAGAAAAATTTCATACGTTTATATACAAGCTTTTTAGAGTTTATTTCTTTTTATAAGCTATATTTTCAATATCTTTATTGAGCATTTTGCATCTAACAGTGTTATTCACTACAGTATTCATGTTGAAGGATGCAGATAAAATTAGTTTATAGCATCTTGTAGTGCTTTTTCTTAGGCAGCTGTTTTCTGTACTCTTCAGTCTCCATTAATAACCTCTGTTTCATCAGATGCAAAGCATTTTCCTTTTGTGGCTTAAAAACATTTTCAAACACACACTAACATTATGCCACAAAAGCACTTTATAATGAATAGTCCATGTTTTACAAGGTTTTGCATTTTCTGCTGTTGTGTATTTACAATGGCTACAGTAATTTATAAAGATTTCTCAGAGACATCTGTGAAAAACTGCTTTGTGAATGTGTATTCACACTGCAAGCAGCCTCTTCTCTATCATGTCAGCATTGCAGTGAGCATGTGCGGGGGACTGGCTGTCAGGTCATCTCTCACCCAGCCGGGTGTGGGGAAGAGAGAGGACTGGGCATTTCGGAGTACAACAGGACTGTGACAGCCCTGATGCAAAGTTAGCGCAAGGTCATTTTAAAGGTTAAGGGAAATCTGTCCTGCTGTCCAGGGTGGCTGTCTCATTTTGCATTCCCGTCAGCCAAGTGTGAATGATCCGTTTCTTCGCATCTCCTGCAAACTTGTTTTCTGTAAGCCATGTTCGTGTTTGCTTGTATGACAGGAGTTTGGTTTGGCTTGGCAGTTTCTTACGACACTAAACATGTGACCACCATGTACCCAGCAATGGCACCCTGGGGCATTTATCCTAGAGGACTGGAAAGATACCTTCACATTAATGTGCGTAGCACCTCTATCTAGAAGAGCCAAAGCCCTGAAGCAATCCAGATGCCCTCAGCAGTAAATGAGCACATTGCAATTCATCCTCTCTGAGGAATATTACTCAGCAATAAACATGAATGAACTACTTACATGCATAAGCATGTGGATGAACCTTAAGAAAATTTCAGATTTTTTTTTTTTGATGTTGAGCTCTCTCTGTGGCCCCTCAAGGGAATTTGGCTGAACAAAAATACCCACTTTTAGAGGCTGTCAACAATGAGTGCATTTGGATAACATCCTTGAAATGACCAAAACTATAAAAATGAAGAACACATTACACAGTGCCAGGGTTTAGGGAAGGGACAGATGGAAGAGAAACAGACATGAGAGTGGCACAAGATGCAGAGCCCTGGTGGTGATGGCGATATTCCACACTGCCACTTGTTTTTTTGGACGTGGATAGTAAAATTTCATAGAACTAAAACCTTGCTCAACCTAAAACCAGGAACCTCCGGACAAGCTTGGAGGATTCTGTCAGCGGTGCTCCGGAGGCCCAGTAGGGCCCCACAAGCAAGCATTAACCAGGGGGTTCTCGGATGCCCAGCCGCTTCAGGATGGACCTGTTCTCCGGGCAGTATCTGCCCTGCTCTCAGGCACCACGGAAGGGGGTGTTAGAGATGAAACCACATGGCGGAGACATCATGAGCTTGCCCTGTCCCATTTCAGGACCATACCCCCAGGACAAACTGCCATAGCATGAGGGCAGCAAGCCTAAGAGCAGGGATTTGTACATAAGCAGAAAGTGCTTGGTCACCTGCACTCAAGAAATCTTTAGAGATTATGGAAGACAGCGGACTTTACTTTTTAGACACTACTGGATCTAGTTCATTTATTTATTCATTTATATATGCATCTATTTACTTATTCATTTATTCAATTAACATTTATTTAACAGCTGTGCTATGCAAGCCTGAAAATAGATGCTGGGGCATGTAAGCAATTGTAAGCTAGTTTCTA
The DNA here is from genome assembly GCF_034190915.1 of Cavia porcellus. Classification (NCBI taxonomy): domain Eukaryota; kingdom Metazoa; phylum Chordata; class Mammalia; order Rodentia; family Caviidae; genus Cavia; species Cavia porcellus. The sequence continues at coordinate 937,847 of NW_026947506.1, forward strand.
CTCTCAAGAAAGTTCAAATTTGGTCATACGAGTTTAACAAGGAAAGAAAGTGCACAAAATGTTAACTAGTAATATGATCAAGTAGCTAATGCAAAGCATAAATGTCTAAGTGATAAATAAGATAATGTTTGGCTGGAAAGTCCAACCCTGGCAGCCTTGGTGTCTCCTGACTTGGGACCACCTTAGGAGCATAGCGAGGCACCTCAGGGCGTGGCGCGCAGTGCCCTGGTTTTTCTGCAGCACGGAGCACACTGCATTGGCTAGAGCTGGCAAAGGCAGTAACAGAGGCTGTGTCACCAGAACTCTGGATATCTGGTTCCGGAAAACTGAAGAAGCTGCTGAACCAGTTGTCGAACTGGGAAGAAGGGGTCTGCTCTGTTAGGTTCCAGGCACCAGAAAGCAAGACTACAGCTGCAGGCTCCTCGCTGATCTGCCATGATCTCTTCTGACTGGCAGATTGCGGTGTAATTAGCTGTCAACTGAGAACAGGCTGTGTGGTTGGTCAATGGTCATAAACCACGTCAGGGCCAAAATTGGTGCAGGTCAGGGCATAAAAAACTGAAAAGCAAAAGGAGGAGGGAGAAAAACAGGAAGGTTAAGTTTCACACATTTAGAAAGAAATGAATAAACGTTGATCAAACATGGAAATATTTCTGCAGTTACATATAAAAGGAAGAAACAAGATGAACAGATAAATGATATGTCACCTTGTTAGATACTATAAAATTTGTGCCATGGAATTATCATTGATACATATATTTGTTCATGCCATCAAATACAACTTTGTGCAGAACTGAACAAAGCAGTTTAATTTATTTAGGACTAAGTTATTTAAGGTTCTCTTGTTATTTATTTAGATTTAGGATCTTGATTATGGACAGAATAGTTTTGTCAGATAACGTAATTATTTTCAATGGTGTATTAAAAGTATTAATGTATGTATAATTATTGTCAGGCATTACACTTATTTCTTGTCACATCTGGTTAAAACACTTCTAGTTTATAAAAAAAAAATTGAAACCAGGTAAAAACCATATTTCTGATTTCATGTGAGTGTTTTGGCCTCAACGTAATGTAATTTCATTTGCATTTATGAAATTGCTTTAGGTTAAAACTTATACTGCTTTCATAAGTCTTGGTTAAGACATATTGTATTTATTTCTAGAAACTAAAGGTAAAATGTCTTTTGTTATGAGTATTTCCACAAGACAAATACGTAGCAGTACTGTGTCTTGCTTTACACAGATTGAGTACAAAGACATAACTGGGTCATCAGTCAATGGTTAAAATCTTTTTGATGATTATTTTTTAGTGTGGGAAATGTAATGCACGAGAACTTAACACTGTTTTGTCAAATGCCATCATCCAAATGCTCGACAGGTTTAAACTTACTCACCTTTTTATGAAACGTTCTCTCAGTTTTGAAAAAATCCACCAAAAAAGCAAGTAAGGATAATTTTGACGGAACATTCTACAATACCTTGTGATTGTTTTAGTCATATACAAAAACATTTATTGACGGTAATCACAAGATATTATACAATTTTGTTTATGTAAAAAGATGTTATTAGTGAGAAGGAGCAGTAAAAGATTTACCCAGGTTTCCTCCTGGCACTCTGATACTTAAGATGTGGAAAATATGTGAGATAGTCTAAATTTTTTCAACTTGATAACAAAATAGATTGACAATATGAAAATATGAATTAAATGCTTTGAGAATAAATACGCGGTGGGATATTGAATACAGAAAGGACTTCAGCATTGTCTGAAAGCTGCTCCACGGTACGTCCCTGAATCCACTGTCTCTGCTTTTCAGTTACAGTTTCTGCTGAGCACTAGCGCCCTGAAGCAGCAAGCATCCTCCGGCTGCTGTACTGTAACTTGAATTGCACATTTCTTATTATCCTCTGAGACACAGCCCAGGCTTCTTGCATCTATTAAGTTTAAGTGGTCAGAAGCATAAAACAGAACAAAAGCAAAATGCTGTAAAACTGACAGTATTCACAGCTTGTAAGAAATGTACACGTGCACATAATAAACTGCAGAGAGAAAAAGGTGAATATCAACCGAGTCTGAATGACTCTGTGTCTTCTCACCCTTCAATTCTTTCCAAAGCTTTCTCTGAAACTCTGGATTTTGGTGTGCAAGACTGAGATGGATGACAAGATGAAAGTTTCAGAACTTTATGTTTGAAATTTTAATAGCGCCTTTGGAAACCTAGAGTTCTCAAATTGGGCGGCCACTTGTCACTCATTTACTGCAGCTGAGCCCGGACGCAAGGGAAACTGTAGACAGGAGAAAACATGGATTTTGGCCTCGCGTTGCGTTTAAAAATTGCACACTGTTATTTTTACACAAAGGAAAGTTTTATATATGGTAAGAATTATATCAGTCTGACTTATTGATTCGATTATGAAATATGAATTTTCATGTTGAAGCAAAACACCTCCCTGAGAACTTAATCCCTACGAGACAATAAGAACAGCAAGCCAATGGTCAGGTGACCTATAATGTTCCCTTGTGTGCTTAAAACAAGTAACAAAGAGGCGCACAGCTGTGATGCTTTCCTGAGCTAGCACCTTTACTGTTGCAGTCTGACAACTCCTCTACATAACACTCATGCTCCAGTTTTAAAACATCTCAATCACCAAAACAGAGAATTTTATCCATTGCCACTCAGCTCCCATTTTCTCCAGTTCTCTCAGTCACGGGCACAGTTATCTTTTTCCATACCTGCAAGTTTTCTGTACTGAACATTTCACACAGTGTGGTTTCTTGTGACGATTCGTTCAGCATGAAGCTTTGCGCAATTACTCATATTATGGCATGTATCCAAAATTTATTCTTTTGTTACCCACTTAAATTGCTGTTTTTTTCCAGTTTCCTAGCAGAAAGCCTGAATGACTGACTGATTTTAGATTTCTCTTATTTTCTGATGTCTGCTTTCAATGTCATAAATTTATCTGATTTTACTGCATCATCCATTTTTTGGTAAGTTGTATTATCATTTACATCATTTGAAGTATTTTCAATTTTTCCTTGTAACTTCTTTATTGATTCATAGGTTGATTGGAGGTATGTTGTATAATCATTATTTTATGCTTTTTTCAGCTTATTTTCTGTTATTGATAAAGCAATTGCTTTAAGATTGAGAGGAAATATTTTATTTCTGTTCTAAATTTCTTAAAGTAGGTTTCATGGCCTAGACTTGGTAAAACACGAGCTTAAAAGGTGTGATTTTCTATTTCTGAAATCAATAATTGATATATGTCAATTACCATTAGTTAAGTAATGGTGTTGTCAAGCTCGAACATGTTTTTACTGATTTCCTACCTCCGGATCCATCTGTGTTTCACAGAGGGGTGTCCACTCCCCAGCTATGAGTGTAAATTTGTTCATTTGTCCTTTAGTTGTATCATTTTTTACCTCCCATATGTTGATTCTCCCTTTTTAAGTGCATACAAATAACAGACTGTCTTGGATGACCACCCTGTGTCATTACTGCACCCCTCTTACATGTGACAAGTTTGCTTCCTCCTCTGAATCAGGGTAGCTGCTCACGGTCTAGTTCAGCTGTGGTTACCCTGGTGTATCAGTCTTACCATTCACCTTTAATCCACGTGGGCCTGCTCTCATTACAGCTTCGTTATTCTTTGTTCTTCATGGAAGAGCTCCGGTGTGGGGTAGGTGTATTTTATAACTGCACACCTTCGCGAATTGGCTCATTTATCTCTATATACAGTTCTTCGTCTCATATATCAGTTTTTCAGTGAAAGTCTGCTTTGTCTCACGCTAGACCAGACCCCTTGTTCTCTTTTGGGAGCTATTTGTTTCCACCATTTCACTTTCCTGTGTGGACTTAATTTTCAAACGAGTTTTTGATAAATAGCATATATTTATAATTTTCTCTTTTTTTCTTGGATTTTTATAATTCATTCTTCCAATCCTTGACTTTAATTCATTTGTAGAGTAATTAGTTGGGAAAGATTGACCATTAACATTTTATACATTTCTTATAGAAATGTCATTACTTTTCTGTATGTATTGTAGTTTTTCCTATTGCCTTATTCATCCATGACTGCATTTATTTGTATTTTTTGTATAACATTTTAAAATTTCCCTCAGTAATTTTTTCCATTGCATAAGTATTGTGTTTGCCATCAAGATTCCATGATATATTCTGAAATTAAATCAATCAATTTTATATTGATATTATGTAAGGATCAAGCTCTTATTTCTACTTTTTAGAAGTTCACCTCTTAATTTCATTTATATCATTAACTGTGTCTTTTTATTGCATGTGCACAGTAAGCATAGAATTACAATTATGCATTTTCCTTTAAATCCTATAGAAAATAAAAAGGAATTACAAGTCAGATGATACAAAGTTGTCCCTAATTAGGTTGATAGTAGCAACATTAGCTCAAGAATGGTGACTGTCCCTGTGCTTTAGCAAGCAGTCAAGAAAAAAACAAGCAAAGCAGAAAAAACTGAAGATGAACAACTTTGAAATAAAATGGGGTCATGGATAGTTATGGAGGTTCCCGTGAGATGGCAGAGATTCCCTCTGCTTCATGAGAAAATATTTAAGTCAGATATTCAAGAAATGAGAAAGCCCTTTGATCTGGAAGTATATGATCACATTAGTTTCTCTTATTTTTAACTGTACAATGTGATATTTATGTTTATGTTTCATCGTTTCAACATCTGTTTCAATTCTTACAATTTTATTATATGTGCTCCCAATAATAATCTGTGAATAATGCACCATCTTATAAAATCTGTTGCAAATATCTATAATTATTGCAGTTACTACACAATTCAGAAAACCAGTGTCATTGACAGTTAATTAGTTTTGATCCACATAAAATCTTGTCTATAAAGCACAAATGTATAGCAAAAGCAGCACATATTCAAATATTTGGCATTCAGTAAATTTCAAGATGATGGTTCTAAGAAAAATTTTAAAAATCTCTTTTTGTTAAACTTTCATAGACTACTACTACATTGGAACATTTTTTCTCTGCATTAAATTTTAAGAAAACAGAAGAAATTATTAAAATATTCAATATATTAAATTTATAGTACAAGGATAAAGACTAAAAATATTCATTTTAGAAAATCATAGTTTGAAATATGGTATCCCAAAGTTCTATTTCAAGAGGTAAAGTGAGAAATTGCTCTCTTCTCAAATCTATTTAAAATGAACCAGAAGTTGCACATTTGTATATGAGAAATGGAGGTGGTATGGTCTTCATCACAGAAGGCGCTATCTCAAAATTATATAAAAAGCAAGAAGAATAAAGAATAATACTAAAAAATAAACTATGCCAGAGGAATCCGTGCTCCGAGACCATGGCAGAAGAAAGCACTGGGTGATGGAAGCGCAGTTAGCGCTTTAGGGAAGTTCCGAGTGTGACCGCAAGTATACACAGCAGAAATGACCCAGGAGTCTGTACAGGGCAGTCGGGCAGACCTCTGGGTGCCACATTCTTCTGCCGCCCCTGAGCTGCCACCACAAAGGGACTGGGATCTGGTGTGGTCATCAAACTCAGAGATTTTTCTTTAATGAACAGATTACCACCTCTTTTGCGAGGTGTATGGCTCTGAAAAGATGTGTCCAACGGAAGGGACTCCTTATTTCAACTTGTGGTAGAATATAATTATGTATTAGTCGGTCATTAGTGTGGGTGCTCAGTACAAATACTGTCCGCTAAATATTTTTGCAAATGTCTATAATTAGTGCTGGATATTATTTAACATAAAGGATTCAATGGCACTGAAAATGAATTGCTTTTACTGTTGAACCTCTTATTTGCATGTGGTCTTCAAGACAGTAACACTCTCTGAAATGTTCTATTATGAAATTTCCAAATCTAAAATAAAAAGAAAGTGCAAAAAATAGTTTTTTTTCTATAAAACATAAGAAAGTTTCCAGTAAACAAAAAAGAACCAGACTGACAACTGACAGGTCATCAGTAAAAGCTGACATAACAATTCTAAGGGACATCATTTAATTTAAATGATGCACTATTTTTGTTTTGTACCTGGAATTGAACTCACAACCTCACAGATGGACTATTTCATAACTTCTTTAAACACATAGGAGGCTAAATTCTTAACAAACTTTCTTCAAAAACCAATAATCCTACATAGAAACCAAACAAATTAAAATAAAAATCAAAGAAAAATGTTGATGATGGACTCCAAGGAAATACCCAATTAGAATAAATGAAATTTGCCTAAAATTACTGAAAAAAAGTAAAGAAATTGAACAATAGAAAAAGTTGACCTAGATATCTAAAAATAGAGCTCAAGGACATCAACTTGTTTTCAGAAACACAACTGAATCCTGCTGTTGCCATAGGGGAGGTCTCAGCGTGGGGCACAAGACAGGGAACAGGCAGAAAGGACCCTCGGTCCTGTGGTGAGTGTCTTAAGCAGGTCCTCACGCTGACACTTAGCCCAGCTGACTCACCACAGTGCAGGCTGGCAGTAACCACCGTGCTAACTAGCAGTTACACGGACCTCACAGGTCAGAAGACACGGCCTCCCTCAAGTCTTCTCCTCCGTCACCTGCCAGCTGTATATGCCCGAGGCCATTCATACCACTGGCCAAGTGACCACAAAGCTAGAGGAATCCCAGGATCCACCACAGGTCTGATTATTCTCTAGAATAATTCCAGGAACTTAAGAGAACGTAAGCTTTATTAAAAATGATACAAATGAGGAATAGCCAAACAATAGGAAACATTTGGTGAGGTCTAGAAGGATTGCACACACATATACACACCCACACACAACCTCCGTACACATTCATGGCTTTGTCCTGGGAATATTAGCTTCTCACTCTCAAATCAAAATGGTCTAAAGTTGCATGTGCAGTCTAAACAATTTGCAGAATAGCACATCGATTCTCTATATCATCGTAATCAAACTGGATAAACAAGAAAGGGCAAGTTGATTGGAGTCAGTGCAGGATACACGTGCTTCTCGGTGTGAAAGACAGGCTGTGCATAAGGGGTTCCCAACCTGGGAAAGTTTTCGTGTTGTAGTGGCCTTGGTAGCTCATGATGTTGGGAGCACTGTCTCTGCAGAATTGATCATTGCATCTCGAATATCTCTTCATTATGAAGAAGAAGCAATGTTTAGATTGGTTTGGATTGTGATGCCAGCACAGAACACATCTGAGCATCTTGCTTTCTAAAGCAGAAGGATGCTTCAAAGAACAAGAAAGCACTCATTCTATATATCAAACGTAGCTCACAGCATAACCAAGCGTGTATGAACCAACTTCTTATTATAAATCCCTATCTTGGCATACCTTTTCAGTTCGCCTGTATTGTGCTAAGTTGAAGATTGTGTTACTCAAATGTTAGAGATAACAATATACAACATTAAGAATTAAGGGAACCTTCTGCAGCAGGTACAAACAATGCGAATCAAAACACAGTTTGAGCAAATTCCACGGTTAAGATCACTAGCTGTTTTCATTTAACTGTCAGCATAAGGGAAGTATATATAATGCTGTGTCTTCAAATATGTTCTCCGTGAGTCTACTCATATTTAAAGTAATATGCCGCAAGAATGAGCATTGAGCCGTGATGAAAGTTTGATTCCAAAAGCATAAAAATGCTGTGATCATAGGATTCCCACTTGGACGTGTCCCGAGCTGCCCTCCCACCTAGCACCATTTACTCAGTACCTGTGACATGCGATATATTTTTAAGAAGTCCTTGAAGCTTACTTTGGTTTATAAATTTGAGATTTGCCTAAATTTGGTTATTGTAAATACTTATTGAATGTCATTCTCCACTGCAGTAACAGTATTTCTAGATGGAATTAATTCTGAGGGATATTCGACAAAATTGAATTTTGATGGATTGCTGATGAAATAGCTTGTAAAAAATTCCACAAACAGCACGACTGACCTCTTTCACAGTATGAAATATTTCTCGGTGTTCTCTTCATACTATTCATAAAGCTGAGAAAATAGTGAGCTTAGAACAGCGAATGATGGATGAGCCCTGGCATAAAGTACTATGCATTTGAAAAAAATTTAAAATATACAATGGTTAAAATTATTAAGCAATTATTCTCCAGCACATTTTTTATAGAAAAATTGTTTTTACCTTCATATTCTCTAAAAAATAACAAAGCACCATCAGCAAGCCAATGTTTGAACACTGAAATTCTCATTCTTAGACATGTGTTCTTGATTAGTACAATGAGTAATACTAACAGTAAAGACTTATGTGGAGCTTATGTGGCCGGCTTTGTTCTAAGCACTGTGTAACTATCATTTAATTTTTATAACCATACTCGAGCACATCACGATTTTACTTCTATTAATTAAGATGAAGTAATGGAGACCCAAACATTTTTGTAGCTGCCCACTGTCCCACAGCCACTCAGTGGTGAAGCTAGGCTATTCCTGGACTCTCTGACTCCAAACTGTGTGGTTTATCTGGTCAGTACTCTGGGCAGTACGGCATTGACATGGGTCAGAATACTCATTCCTGTCTCCCCAGTGTTTACTCCACTGCTGTCACAAATAGTCATCACTGTGTCATTAAATTAGCCCTGTTTAAAACATTCAAACAAGAAGGTAAGCGACCCAGCTAAAAGAGCCAATATAGAACACAACGAAGTATGTGGAAGTATGGGAAGGAAAAAGATAAATAAGAAAGGCTTTCTCTGCACTCGTTTCCACCTTTGCTGTCTTTTCTTTTTTGATGAAGTCACAGTTTTAATTATTACACTAACACCTATGGTCCATTGTTCATCAACTTCAAATTGTATATATAAACATCTCTAGCTGGGGATTTAGTGAAAGCACTTTTCCTGGTAGGTGCGAGTTTATGAGTTCGATCTGCAGTACAAAACAAAACAAAATAAAACAAACAAAAATTCCTTTACACAAATGAAAAGAGGACCAAGAGATGGAGGGACAGGACAGAAGAAGAGTGACAGGAGAAGTAAAAAGAATTGAAATGTGTTGTCTACATGCAGCAGTTATCCCGTAGTGAATATTGTCATTTTGCACTGCAAATATGCACTAATAAAATTTGAATTTGAATTTAAAAATTATATTTTCCTTTGGCTCTCCTACAATCTACCTCCCATATTTTTGCTGGTTTTGTGATTATATTTACTTTATTTTTGTCTTAATGGCTTTAAAACATTTCTTAATAGAATGCAATTTCAGTGAGTGTTTCCTAACTCCGCTCTTTTTTTTTGTCTGTATTTACCTTTTCAGTTTTTTTTATTTAAAGAAAAAAGACAAAACAATAAAAGGGTACAAGTAATACAAAATTTCAAAAAAAATAAACAGTAAGAAATCACTAGTTAATAGATTACATTAACTAGTTAATAGATTACATTAACTATATTGTCATCTTAGAAATAGGTGATCCAGTTACAAAATTAAGCATACAAAGTGCACATTCAAACAGTGAGATTGCAAACAGTTGTGTTCAATGATACAACAAAAACTTAGTAATATGGTCCTATCTTACACATCTAAACACATTTGCAGTTGTGTCCTTTAGAGCACTTTCTTTTCCTCTCTTTTTTACAATAATAATTACACATTTTGGGTTTTATTACTCCCACAGTTCGTATTACTTTTTTTGGCAAGAGAATAAAACCAAATGTGACAAAACAAAGCAGTCAGTGAAAACAAAGGATGGACACAGTACATGATTTAAAAAAACAGAATACAAGGTAATCAACAATGGTTACCATAATGCCTCTTGCTACCTTAAAAAGAATTGCCTATATCATCAGGTATAATAAAATTGAACAAACAATACAGAACAAAACCAATAAAACCTAAACATTGGAGACATTACAGGACTTCAAAAGAAGATAATAGTCAAACCAGAAGGGGCATCATAGTGAATCTTATTGCTTTCAAAGTAGTTGCCTATACTCTCAAAATTGATAATATCAAACAGAAAAGACTAGAGTAAAATCAGTCAAAACAAGATGGTGAGAGCCATACAGGGCTTCAAATCAAGTTAATAGGAAATCAAAAAAGTTACTATAATATATCCTGCTAATTTTTAAAAATTTTTTTACCTTAATTAAAAAATAATAACAAAAAATAAATTTTAAAAAAGGGGAAGATTGAGATAAAAGAGAACATAACAACATAACAATACAGGTCAGAAAAGAACAATTTAAGAAACATAGAGTTTCACCACAAGATAACCCAACTTAATAGTAGTTACCATAATGTCTCTGTCCTTGAAATATTTGAGTATAACTTCATATACTATAGCAACAAACATATCAAGACAATGTGAATCCATTCAAGAGGATGAAACTATTACAAGGTATTTAGAACCAGCTAACAGAAAACGAATGATGGTTTCTATATTACCTCTTTGCCTATAAAAATTTTGTTTATACTATCCCATATAATAAAATCCAATAAGATACAACATGATAAAAGCAATGGAGACAATAGAACAATAATTTGATGGGACCTCAAAACAAGATGATACTAAATCAGCACTAGCTATTATGATGTCTTGTTTTCTTCAAAATAGCTGTTCATGTCATCACAGACAATAATATCAAACAGACCAGAATAAAACCATTCCAATTAGTGAGTGAAAACTTTATAAGGCCTCAAAACCATATAATGAGGAATCATGATTACCACATACTTTTGTGTATTTGTATCATTTCTTACATGAGGGAAACTATTCAGTATTCATACATGTGAGTTTATTTCACTTGTGAGTATGGTGTCAAGCTGTGCCCATTTATTTATAAATATCTCAATGTGATCCTTCTTTATAGCTGAGTAGTACTCCACTATATAAAAATACCATGATTTTTATCCATTCCTCAGTTGACGGACACTTAGGTTGTTTCCAAGATCTGGCTATTACAAATTGTGCTGCTATGAACATGGGTGCACATATATCACTGTGGTATGATGCTTTCAGTTCTTCTGTGAATATGCCTAGAAGTGGAATAGCTGGGTCAAATGGGGCTTCCAGTCCCAGCTTTCTGAGAAATCTCCAGACTGACCTCCACAAAGGCTGTACCAGTCTACACTCCCACCAACAGTGCAGGAGAGTTCCTTTTTCCCCACAGCCTCTCCAGCATTTGTTGTTGTTGGTTTTCTTGATCTTGTCCATTCTTTCAGGAGTGAGATGAAATCTCAGTGTGGTTTTAATTTGCATTTCTCTAATGACTAATGATGATGAACATTTTTTCATATATTTATTTACCATTTGTATTTCTTCATCTGAAAATTGTTTTTCATCTCAGATGCTCATTTTTGGATTGGGTCTTTGAATTTTGGGGGTCTGATTTTTTTTTTTTTTAATTCTTTATATGTTTTAGACAAAAGTCCTCTGTCTGAGGGGCAGTTCACTAAGATTTTTTCCCCAGTTTGTGTGTTTTCTTTTCACTATGCTGGAGATTTCTTTTGACGTGAAGAAACATTTTAATAAGTGGTGATCCCAGTTATTGACTCTGGGAAGTATTTCCCATGCGGTTTGAGTCCTGTTCATGAATTCTCTACCTACTCTTATGTCTTCAAGGTTTTTACCCAATTTGTCTTCCAATAGATTTAGTGCTTCTGTTTTAATATTTAGATCCTTGATCCATTTAGATTTTATTTTAGTACATGGTGGTAGGCATGAGTCTAGTTTTAGTTTTCGGCACATGGAGAGCCAGTTTTTCCAACACCATTTATTAAAGAGACTGTCGTTCTCCCAGTGAACATGTTTGGCCCCTTTATCGAAGATAAGGTGGTTGAGTGTGTTTGTAGTTGTGGTTGTATCTTCTAATCTATTCCACTGATCTTCGGCTCTGTTTTAGTTCCAGTACCATGTTGATTTTACTACGATTGCTTTGTAATATAACTTCAAGTCAGGGATTGTGATGCCTCCTGCCTTGCCTTTGCTGCTTAGAACTGTCCTTGCTATTCTAGGTCTCTTCTTGCGCCAGATGAATTTTAGGAGTGATTTCTCGAGTTCTATGAGGTATGTTGATGGTATTTTTATCGAGATTGCATTGAATCTGTATAAAAGTTTTGGGAGAATGGCCATTTTCACAATATTTATTCTTCCTATCCATGAGCAGGGGATGTCTTTCCATTTTCTGACATCATCTTCATTTTTATTTTTCAGTGTATTATAATTTTCCCTGTATAGGTCTTTCATGAGAGTAATTCCCAAATATTTCTTTTTTTTTTGGTTGCTAGTGTTAAGGGTGTGTCTTATTTCTCTCTCTGTGACTTTGTTGTTAGTGTATAGGAATGCTATTGACTTTTGAGTATTGATTTTATACCCAGCTACATAACTGAATTTATTTATTATATCTAGGAGTCTTTCAATGGAGTTTTGGGGATCTTCTATATAGAGTATCATGTCATCTACAAATAATGATAATTTAACTTCTTCTTTTCCTGTCTTTATGCCTTTTATTTCTCTCTCTTGTCTAATTGCTCTGGCTAGTATTTCCAGTACTATATTAAATAGGAGTGGTGATAAGGGACATCCTTGTCTTGTGCCTGATTTTAGGTAAAGGCCTTCAGTTTTTGGCCATTTAGTATGATACTGGCTGTTGGTTTGTCATAAATGGCCTTTATTATATTGAGGTAATGACCATCTATTCCAATTTTCTGTAAAGTTCTTATCGTAAATGAATGTTGGGCCTTATCAAAGGCTTTTTCTGCATCTATAGAAATAATCATGTGATTCTTACTTTTAGCTTTATTGATATGGTGGATTACATTTATTGATTTACATATGCTGAAACATCCCTGTTTGCCTGGGATGAATCCCACTTGAGCATGGTATATAATCTTGAGGATTTGCAGAATCCTATTTGCCAATATTTTATTGAGGATTTTGCATCTGTGTTCATTAGTGAGATCGGTCTATAGTTCTCTTTTTTAGTTGGGTCTTTCTCAGGTTTTGGTACTAGAGTAATATTTGCTTCCAGGAATGACTTAGGAAGGATTGCTTCCCTTTCAATTTTAATTGTAGAGTTTGAGGAGTGTCGGCATTAAGTCTTGTTCATATTTCTTGTATTATTCTGCAGTTAATCCATCTGGGCCTGGGCTCTTCTTTGTAGGCAAGGACTTAATTACATTTTCAATGTCATTAATAGAAATTGGGTTATTCAGCAGTTTTACATCTTCTTGACCCAGCTTTGGTACTTCATATGCTTCTAGGAATCTGTCTATTTCTTCTGTGTTATCAAACCTTTGAGATTAGAGGTTTTCGAAATAGGTGTTGATGATGTTCTGTATTTCTATAGAGTCTGTAGTGATTTCACTTTTTTCATTTCTTATTGCATGAATTTGGGTTTTTTATTCCCTTTTTTAAATAAGGTTGGCTAGAGGGTTATCAATTTTATTTATTCTTTCAGAGAACCAACTCTTTGATTTGTTGATTCTTTGGGTTGTCTTCTTAGTCCCTATTGCATTGAATTCTGCTCTGATTTTTATAATTTCCTCTCTTCTTTTGGCTTTGGGCTTGACTTGCTCTTCTTTTTCTAGATGTTTGAGGTTTAACATCAAGTTATTTATTTGTGTTCATTCTGTATTCCTGTTGTGGGAACTCAGTGCAATAAATTTTCCTCTCAGGACGGCTTTCATTGCATCCCACAGATTCCGGTAAATTGTATCTGCATTTTCATTTTCTTTTAGGTATTGTTTAATTTCTTCTTTAATTTCTTCTGTGACCCACTGATTACTCAAGAGTGTGTTATTCAGGTTCCATGTGTTTGCGGGATTTTTGCAGTATCTTTTATCATTAATTTCTAATTTCAGAGCGCTGTAATCCTATAACATGCAAGGGGTAATTTTAACTCTTTTGCATTTGTTTAAATATGTTCTGTGAGCTAATATATGGTCTATTTTAGAGAATGACCCATGTACTGCTGTGAAGAATGTGTATTCTGTTGTTGGGTGGAATACGCTGTATATGTCTATCAAGTCCATTTGTTCACAGGTGTGATTCAGTTCTGTTATTTTTTTGCTGATTTTCTGTCTGGTTGATCTGTCACTTGTTGTTAATGGTGTGTTAAGGTCTCCTGTTATAATTGTGTTACTGATAATTTGGTTTTTCATTTCTGTTAATACTTGTTTTATATAACTGGGTGCTCTGGAATTTGGTGCATATATATTTAAGATAGTTATCTCTTCCTCTTGAAGTTTTCCCCTAACCAGTGTGTAATGACTTTCTTTATCTCTTCTGATCATTACTGGTTTAAAGTTCACATTGTCTGCAAACAGAATATCTACTCCTGCTTTTTTGGAGGGTTCCTGTTGCATGAAGTATTGTTTTCCATCCTTTGACTTTTAGTCTGTGAGTATCCTTTTGGGTTAGATGGGTTTCTTGCAGACAGCATATGGTTGGATTTTGTTTCTTGATCCATTCTGCCAGTCTGTTCTTTTAATTGGTACATTTAGACCATTTCTATTAATGGTTATAACTGTTACATGTTGGTTTATTGTTGACATGTTATCTTTCTGCTGTTGCATCTTTATCTTTCTGTTCTGTTTGTCTGCTTTGCTTAGTGGTTTCTTCCTAAATGTATCTTAACTGTCTTTCAGTATTCTTTGCAAGGTTGGCTTGGTGATCATGAAGTTCTTCAGCTGTTCTTTGTCATGGAAGTATCTTATTTCTCCATCGATTTTGAAGGACAGTTTTTCAGGGTACATCAGTCTAGGTTGGAAATCTTTTTCCTTTGGGATCTGGAATACTTCACTCCATGCTCTTCTTGAATTTATTGTTTGTGCTAATAAATCTGCAGTGATTCTGATAAATTTTCCTTTATAAGTGACCTGTCTTTTCTCTCTGACAGCTTTTAATATTCTATTCTTATATTGGATTTCTGGGATGGTGATTATTATATGTCTGGATGTAGTTTTATTTTGGTTATGAGTATTTGGAGTTCTATATGCTTCACTGATCCTGATGTCGGTTTCCATTCTCATATTTGGGAAATTTTCAGCTATTACTTCTCTAAATATCCTCTTGACATCCTTTATGTTGTCTCCTTTTTCATTAATCCCTATCAATCTTATATTGTTTTTCTTTGCATCATCTTGCATTTGTTGAATTATTATTTTCTGATTCCTTGTTACTTTTAAAAGATATTCCCTTTCCTCTTCACTAGCTGCAATCTTGTCTTTGAGGTCTGAAATTCTATCTTTACTTTCATTGAGGCGATTTTTACAACTTTCAATGGAATTTTTGATTTCCTGCCTATCTCTGTGCATCTGCTTTTTGCATTCTGTTTGTTTTTATATTGCTCATCCAGGGATTCTATATTTTTGTTTAGTTCCTACAATTTTTTAACTGTGTCTTCTTTATATATGTTTAGCATCTCCTTCAATTATTTTATCATTTCTTCTTTTAACTGGGAGTTTATTTCTAGTTTGAATTCCTTTAAAGCTTCCCAGAGTTGCTTCTTTATTTCAGTTGCTATTATGTCTGATATTTCAGTTGTATGGCATATATTTTCTTCTATGTACATCACTCCTAAGGTTTCTTTGGATGGACTGAAGTTTTGAGATTGTAATTTGGTCTTTCATTTTGTCATTTACCTATATTTCTGTGTTTCAAGTGTTTCTAGTGTTATTCCAAGGATTCCCCAGGCTCTGTTGGAGATCCTCTTCTATGCCCTCAGCTCCTGGGACTCTGGCCACCCAGCTCCCCCAATTGAAAGAGGGTCACTGGGCATGGGGCAAGCTGTCCCAAACCCAGCCCCCAGAACTGATGGCACCTACTCACTCAGAACTCCAGAGTCCTCCAAGCACAGCCAGGAGTGGGAAGGCCACCACAGGCCCACCCAGGACTCACCGTACTGTCTAGCCACACCAGGAAGCCCCAAGTTTCCCTCTCTAGGGCTCAACGAGGGTCCCAAACTAGCTGGACTCAGGGGAAAGTGCATGGGGCACTTACACCAGGCCACCCATCCTCTGCAATCGATGGGGCCCACTTGCTTGCTTAGAATTCCAGAGTCCACAAAGAAAGGCTGGGAGCAGGGAGACTGCCACATGCCTGCCCAGGTCTCACTGCATAGTCCCCTCTCAGGGGCTGAGCGAGGGTCCCAAACTAGTTGGACTCATGGGAAAGTGTGCAGGGCACTTAAACCAGGTTGCCCAGACTCTGGAACTGATGGCCCCCACTTGCCTGCTCAGAACTCCAAAGTCTGCCAAGCACCACTGGGAGCAGGGAGGCTGCCACAGGCCTGCCCAGGACCCGCCACACTGGTCCAGCACACTGGGAAGCCACAAAGTTCCTAACTCCTTTCTGTGGCACATGATATCATACTTCCAATCCCCACCCTCCCAGTATCTCAAAGTCTGTTATGAAACCCAAGTCCATGACACATGCATCCTGTTTATTGATCGTTGGTAGTGGTTTTGTCAATAATGGGATTGTAAACTTTGAAAACTCATGAACAACACTGATATGGTTTACTTGCAAATGTTTCTCCTAATTCTTCATGCACTCATAGGTAGGGCCTTTAGTTGATGACTGGACTGCAGGCGCGATAGTGTAGGTGTGGGCAATGGGTTTGTTGGAAAAGGAAGACCCACTTTGGGTGTGGTTGGCATCAACAGATGGGCTTTCCACTTGGATAGACTAAAAAAGGAAAATAGAAGGAAGTCGCCTGTTTCCTGCCTGCCATGCCATGGACCGTTTCTCCTCTGCCATGCTACTCTGGCTTGGAGTCAGCTGAAAATGGACTAAAACTCTGCAACGTGTGAGCTAAAATAAACCTTTCCTCATTTAACTGTGGGTATTAAGTGTTTTGTCCAACAATGAGTAATTAAGAACAAGCACTAGGTTTTTATCCATGAGTTATTTGGTTTAATTGTAAGAGGAACTTCTTTATTATTTTTCTTATGAGGTAAATGAATAGAGTGTAAAATTGTTTTCTCATACTTTCATAGTCAAAGTAAAGCAACCTACAGGCTTTTTTTCTTACAAGTTCCTATCAGTGTCTTATTGATCAAAAGTTTGATGGTGGATTGTTGTTAGTCTCCTAATTTAGCTTCAAAGTATACAAAGTTACAAACAGATATGGTAGCACTTACCAGGAGACCCAGCAATCAGAGTGGCTAGGCAGAAGTGTCAGCCTGGGTAACGTGGCAATCCAGCAAGACTCAGTCTGAAACTGAATAGTGATTTTTACAGAGTTGGGAATGTGGCTCAGTGTGAGGAGCCTGCGTTGAGCCTCCAGTACAGAAAAAGGAAGCATGAAGTGTATTGCATTGAATTATAAATGGATCTTGGGGTTTTTTTTTTAGTGTAGTCTATCTTTTATTAATTTTAGAGAATGACTTTGTGGGCCTCTAAATATAAACTGTTTTCTTCAGGTGTGTATGTGTGATGCTGAAGACTGAGCCCAGGGACTTGTGCATGGCAAGCAACCAGTCTACCACTAAACTCCATCCTTAGCACTAAAAATAGATGTTTATATCAAATTGCTTCGCTTCCTACAGGTTATTTTAAAAATGTATTTCTTCCTCTCCCTGAATTTTACCTTTAAATTCTAAAACTTCTTTTAGAAGGATGGTTTATTCCCTACATATATCATTCTAATTTCTTCTATATTTTTATATTTTTGACTTTTGGTCTGTGAGTTTTGAGATGTAGTTGTAAGTACATATGTGCCCTTTTTTACTGCCTTCTCCAAAAGAAAAATATGCTCCACTTACAGAAATGAAAGTGTTTTCCTTTATGCAAACTTTCCCCTTGTATGAAATATTTTCCTGTATATAAACTTTAAATATTTAAATGATTGCTGAATTGCTAAGACAGTACGAAGGTTTCTCACATATTTACACCATTTCCTCTAATGTTCACATCTTTTTTTATCTCCTTACTCTTCCTTCTCTTGGTCCACTTACGTTTTGCAAAAGATCTATCTCCGTGTTACCTCTTATCTTTTATTTTGATTTTTAGTTTTCTTATACCTTGAGCTTCTCCTCTAAGACATATTTTGCTATATCAAGCTTTTGTGTCGGATTTATTTCACTTAACACTGTGGTGTCAAGTTGCATCCATTTCCCTACAAAGAGCCTTTTATGGCAGAATAGTACGCCACTGGGTGACAGTTCCACATTTTCTTTATCTGTTCATCTGTCGATGGGCATAAACCTGCTCCCAAGAATGAGCTCTCATGAGTTGCACTGCTATGAACATGGACTGCATTCATCACTGCAGTGTGAGTCCTTGGGACCCTCCCTCTTTCCAGAAGACACCCAACATTTTGCGCCTCGAAGAAACAACCAGCATAGGGAAGAGAATGAAATGGGAAAGAAATTTTGCCAGCTATTCTGCACACAGAGGTCTAATATGTGGAATGTAGTTTTAAAATGCAAAAAATTTAGATCCCCCCAAAATAAAAAATTCAAAAAATACACAACTGAAAGGAACAGACACTTCTCAGAAGTACAAATGTGTATATACAGATGTACATAACATGTATACATATCCACCAAAAAATGTATACATCAGGAAAAGAAAAGCTTGTCTAGATATTTTAATACTAAAGGCATCATGAGATTAATACAAGTTACTTTTGGCCTCTGCAATAACAAGTATTCAAAGTGGTGGCCATGAACTTCTAGACACTTATTAGTGTAGCAAAAATGTTGAAGTGTGTATATGATTTTTGGCATGCTCTGCACATGAGAAAATGTTCAATATTTCTGGCCATTAGAGGACTGAAAATTAAAACAATACCAAGATTCCATTTTATTCCAGAATGGCTATCTTCAGGAAATAAAATAACACCAAATATTAGTAATACTGAGGGAAAACATTTTTACATTTTTGGTAGAAGTGTCAAGTAGTCTTAACACTAATGTTCACATCTTACATAACAATGACGGATTTGTCATAACTAAATAGTTAATCATACAGTAGTATTGACTAAATATTGACATTTTTCAGTTTCTCTGATGGCTTTTTTTCTATTTCACTAAGCTGAAAATTAAGTTGGCTTCAGTCATTACGTTTACTCACTGTCCTCTTATTCATGACAGTTTCAAAAATTTTAAAAATATCTTTAATAGATTTAAAGAATACTTTTTATTGTGTAGAAAATGATGCTTTATTTATATATATATGTCATACATTATGTATATCAGAATGACTATTAATATATTTAACATTTTAAAAATTATGATTTTTAGCAATGAGAACACTTAAAATCTCTTAACAAATTTTAAGTATTCAGTACAATCTTATTAATTCTATAAACACTGTGCTGTATAGATTTTGTCTTTACCTTTCAATATTTTTTAGGGTATAGCCAAGAATCTTTGATCAAACAATTGGACTTCTTTAACAGTACTGCACAGAAATGATACTGCATAAACACCAATGTATACAACTTTATCTGAAAATTTGCAAACTTCTTTGTAATACATGAAGAAAAATCAGAAGTTATTTGAGGTTTCATCACTACAATATTGGTAAATAAATTGTACTTGTACATTCTTAGTAATTAGAATATAGACATGAATATACAGACTTGGAAAGTTCTTTGAGACTCACTTCTAACCATCAAATTAAAAAGAACAAGCCAGGTAAAAGTAAGAACAAAACACACAAAAACAAGAAATAATGTCATATTTATATAAAAGTGAGTGAAAAAGGAATCATTTCTGCACTTACATTCCAATAAATGTGCCAAAAAGAAAGTGTTTGTAGGTAAATTAGACTAAAATGATCTGAGGTCATAGCCTCTTTTCTGCTTTCTTAACCTTAGAGATGGGAAAAACTAAAAATAAGTGAATTCCAAATCAACTGAAATTTAAAAAAAAGAGCTTTTCCATTGTTTAAAAAAAAACCTATCTGTATCTTGTAAAAGAGAGAGAGAGCATATATCAAAATATTGCAGAAGAAACTCACAGAACAGATGCACGAGAATTTCAAATAGAGAGAAAGGCGAATGCTACAGCTGATGGGGTGCAAGTGTGTCAGATGGCTCCGGTGACTCACGCACTGTGCAAAATGATGAGACTGGACTCCTGTGCCAAGAGGCAAGCAGATGTCAGAACGCACTCTCACGCCCAGGAGACAGAGCGGTCCTCTGGATTTGAAATTTCCATGCTCATGCTGCCGGCTGCGACCAGCCAGGCTTGCGCCTGTTCTGCAGTCTCTGAGCTGAAGTTAGCATTCCGAGAGTGTTAAGCATAAATTTAAAGATGAGCATTTACCTGCAAACCAACAGATGTCTGAGGTATTCTTAGTAAGGAGAAAGTGACAAATAGATCTGAACACTTACATGAAAATGCAAAAAACCCATAATAGGAAAAATAATTTTTCATCAGAAGTACTAAACTGGAAATACTAAATTTCCAAGCTGACTATAAAGTTCTTAGAAAAGTGTTATTGATTTAAGGATGGGCATACAGATCAACAAGACAGAATAGAGAAGACAGAAATAATCTCACACTGTTTTGACAATTGAAAGTTAACAAGTGTGTCAAAACATTTCCAGAAAAGGAAAGTTTTCAAATGACATTGAAACAACTGGACATCCAGACACAAAAAAATTGGTTTCAAACAGAGGAGAGACCTAAATAAAACTAACATCTCACTATCACAACAAGGGGCTCACATCACACCAGGAGAAAACCATGGGCAGAGCTTCACTGGAGGCTAAGAATACCCAATCTTCAAACCACGGGGTAAAGACATCTGGAAGGAGATAAACTCAGGTTCCACGTTTGCAAAAATGACTTGTGCTCAAAATATTCTTAATTAAAACTTTCATAATTCAATAGTAAGAAAACAAGTAACCAGAATTTTTTAAAGAACCAATTTGGGTAAAACTTCACCAAATGAGATACACAAACCTGAAGACAAAGCATAAAAATATGTCAACATCATTTGTCACCAATACAAAATTTATAAAATTGTAGTGAGCTGCCACCACAGACTTGTTAGGATGATAAAATTAAAAATACTCAACAAATCAAAGTTTGAAAACAGTAGAAAAGAACAGAAACCATCATAAAATACAGGCAAAAAAGCGAAGCAGTATAATCACTTTTAAATTCAGTTTTTCTTTATCTGAGAAGTGTGTGTTAATCTCAGATGACCATTTTTGAATTGGACCTTTATCTGTGTGTGTGTGGGGGGGGTCTGATGTTTTTGAGTTCTTTGTATGTTCTAGATATTAGTCCTTTGTCTGAGGGACAACTGGAAAAACTTTTTTCCATCTCTGGGTTATCTTCTCACTCCACTGGAGCCTTCTTTTGCTGTGCAAAAGCTTTTCAGTAAGTGAGATCCCAGTTGTCGATTCTTTGAGGTATTTCTGGTATGATCTGGGTTTTACTCATGAACTCTTTCTCTATGCCTATGTCTTCAAGATTTCTATCTATTTTCTCTTCCAGTAGATATAGTATTTCTAGTTTCAATATTTTGACTTTAGTGCATGGTGATAGACATGCATCTAGTTTTTAGTCTTCGGCAAGTAAAGAGCCAGTTTTTCCAGCACCATTTATTGCAGAGACTATCTTTCATCCAGGCAACATGTTTGATTCCTCAGTCAAAAGTAAGGTGGCTGAGTGTGTATATAGTTGTGTTTACATCTTCTAATCTGTTCCACTGATTCTCAGATCTGTTTTTTTTTTTTCTTTGCCATTTCCATACCGATTTTATCAGAGTAGCTTTGTAGTATAATTTCAAGTCAGGGATTATGAGGTTCCCTGCCTTGCCTTTGTTGTCCAGAATTGCATTTGCTATTCTAGGTCTCTTTGTAAAAGGCAAATAAATATATGAAAAGGTGTTCAACATCGCTGGTCATTTGAGAGACGCAAATTAAAACAACAGTGAGATTTCACCTCACTCCAGAAAGAATGCCTATTATCAAGCAATCAAACAATAACAAATGTTGGAGGGGTTGTGGGGACAAGGAACCCTTCTGCACTATTGGTGGGAGTGTAGACTGGTGCAACCACTGTGGAAATTCCTCAAAAACCTAGAATTAGAGGTACTATTTAGCCTACCAATTTCCATTCTGGGTATCTTCCCAGAAGAATTAAAAACATACTACTACAGTGATATATGTGCACCCCAGTTTATAGGGGCACAATTTGTAAAAGCTATGTTTTAGAAACAGTCCAAAGGCCCATCAACTGAGGAATGGATGAAAACAGATGTGATCTTTTTATATAATGGAGTAATACTCAGCCATAAAGAAAGATAAACTTGAGATGTTTCTAGGTAAATGTATGGAACTTGAGACAATATTCATCAGATTCACATGTGTAAACATTATTTTTCTAGTGTGAGAAACTGAAAAAATAAATAAGGTTCAGAATTTACAACAGATATTGTAAAAGGGGAAAAATCATTCAAAAGGAAAGAGGAACTAGGATTAGGGAATGGAAAAGGAAGGAAGGGAAAAAAATACAAGATAATTATACTGCTAGTTTCTCCCAGTTCATTGAAAGGAAAGTTTGTACTAATATTAGTTGGAGAATATTTTTATGCCCGTGTCTTGTACTCTGAAACCACTTTAAAGATAACTATACATGATGTATTAACTATTGTCATTTTCCTATTATTTTGTTCTGGAATTTTGTTTTTTCTGTAAAATTAAATTATAAAAATATATAAATTCAATTTTTATTAAAAGTTAAATGTCTCTCCACTATAAAACCTACTCACTGCAATATTAGGTATGTACCCAAGAATCCTGGAAATATATGTCCACACACACCTATTTATTACTGTAGTCCTGAGCATCACGCTTGAGTCCTGTGCACAACAGGTAAGTGTCCTACCACCCCATCATTGGTGGAGTGTTGGTTGTCCAAGAAGGAAAGCACCACGAGGAATGGATAAAGATGCACTTTTTGTACAGTGGAGTAGTACTCAGCTATAAAGAAAGAAAAACTCAAGGCTTTTATAGACAAATGGATGCAACTTGAGACCATACTGATAAGCGAAATAAATTAGACTTGCATGTATAAACATTGTATTGTCTCCCTAGTGTCAGAAACTGAAAAAATAAACTCAAAAGATATTGTAAAAGGGAAGAAATGCTCAAAAGGAATAAACAGCTGAGATGGGAGAAAGGAGAAAAGAAGCTAAGATACACAAGATAGCTAAGATAATTGTATTGCTCATTCTACTAGTTCATTGAAAGGAATATAGTGTTTATATTGTTTGGTCAATTTTGCATGCCTATATCTTATAACCTGAGCAACTATTTTGAAGACAATAATATGCAATATAATAACCATTGTTAATTTCCTATCATTTGTTTGAAATTCTGTGTCATTTTTATTGCTTTTATTCCCTTTAAAATAAAAAAGCCAAGTGAATTGTTAACAAAACTTAAAAAAAAAAATGGATCGCCAATTAAAAGCAACCAGAAAAATATGAGTACATAAGGTATCATTCCACTTACATAAAATGACAGAATATAAGAACTCACCTGTAAGGATGGACACAGAGCAGCTGCACCAGGGATTCAGGATGGGTGAGGACTTGCAGTGTGCTGGTGAGATCAGACAAGAGGTTGGGGTGTTGGGACCCTGTTTGTGGTTACCATGAGCAAGTTCTGGGATCAGCACCCACTGACAGAAGAAGACAGAGAAAGGAAGCTGATCACTGGGGGAGGCGGATATGTACATCTTAATTGCAATAATCCTTTTGCAAGTATGTGATGTGTGAAACATCACATTTTACACTTTCGCTGGATCATTTATGGCAGTTAAAAGCTTTAATATAAATGTCATGTCAGGAAAAGTTTTAAAGATACAGATGCCCATTTCCCACACTAACACTTCAGATTCAATACTCACATTTAATATTTGATCAGGTTTTTCATACTCAGGAACAGTTTGTGCTAGTATTTATCGACAAATCAAAACACATCTTTATATAATAGTTACAAACACACCCAGCAGGGCTTTCTTCACACTGCGGCAAACAGCACAGTGGTAACACCCTGCAGCTCTGTGCAAGTGCAGGCAAGACCCCTCTTCATGACCGTTTCTTACCAAGGAGGCCACGATTTCTGAAATAACAAGACATCCGTACGGAAGACACTGCTTAAGGCAGAAGCCCTTTATTTCACTATATTGCAAAGTCAACTTAAAGGAAGTAATATAACTGAATATAAAAGTAAATTCTTGAAAAATGTCAGGATGCAGTATTCCTTGGAGGTGTGAGAGGAACAGACTCCATCAAAGTGTGCAGTACACATTTTGTAAATAATTGCTAATGAGATGAACAAAAAGTATGCTACTTTTAATTCTCATTTTCTTGCTTAACAATGAGGTTAACCTCTCTTCATGAATCTATAAGACATTGCTATTCCCCATGGTGAAAGATCTTTTATATATTTGGGTCATTATTCTAATGAACCACATGCAATTTTAATATGGTTTTAAATTTTTATTATTGTAAAATCTGTTGTGTATTAATTACTTTTGTAAGCTGAAAGCTTTATTCTGCTTAGTTTGAAAGCGTTTTACTTTATTTATAGTCATTACTTTCAAAAAGTTTAGATTTATTAAGCAAAATATATTCTTTTAAATTCTCTTACATATTGGAAATATTGGCCTAATGTCTCCATAATGTGTTATTTTATGCTTTATTTTGATTGGAACATAAAATAGGGATTTAAATAAATGTCTGCTAAAGATACATAATGGTTTCAAAAGCTGAGTAGTTCGTTGTTTTAGTTCTGAATTAATTCCTACCATTTTTTAAAAACTGGAAATTAAACTCCTAGTGTATTCTCCCATATCTGCTCCATGAAACCCTCTTCTGTCCTTCACGCCTCGAGTTGCTGTGGTGAATGCGGAGGAGATGGATTTCCAGCAAGGACCCCAAGACTCGACCTGGGGCTGCGGGAGAAGCCTCTGCTGTGTGTTGATGCTCTAACCCTCGCTGGCTCCAGGAAGCACAGGGATAATTAACCACAGCAGCCCTTTGCAAGCAGAGAACTCGCTTAAACTGGTAGCAAAAGAGCGATGTGAAGCTGAAGGCAGGCCCCGGAGCTGCAGAGGGGCGCCGGCCTCCCCAGCTGGGCCTGAGCCTCGTCCTCTCTCCAGAGCTTTCCCAGAATCTGGAGCCCAGAGCCAAGGCGAGGCACTCTGACTGCTGGCATCTGGGCCTGTGAAAGACACCTTTCCCAGCTTTGTTGAATTACTATTGACAACAAGGATTCTCTGCGCACAGATTTACAATGCAATGCTGTACTGTAACACACAGTCAAATGTCTGCCCCAACTAGGCAAACCCGTGCCCCTCACTTTCCATCCGAACTGCCTGCTGTGTGCTTGCCAGGCAGACGCTTAGGCCTCGGAGCTAAGTCCCCGCCCTGAACTTTGGTTTCTATATCCATCACAAATGTGATGTCATGCAGTGTCTGTCTGCCTCTGCCGGGTGTATTTCACTTTCTGTGCCCGTGTGTGTGTTCCTAGACAGATACACACTCCACATCTTTTATTTATCCATCAGCAGACACTTCGATTATTTCTGTATCTTGGCTATTCTGAATAACTGCATAAATAATATTCCAGTGACTAAAGTGCAGACGTTTTTGATAGCTTTCACTTTCTTTGGATACAGGTGGTCTTACTGTGTGTTCTGTTTCAATTTTTGTCGGAATGTTCACGCTGCTTTCCAGTAGAGCTGTACCCACACTCACTGCCACAAGTAGATTCAAGGGGTGTCTTTTCTTTGCAACCTGATTAACGTTGGTTGTATCTTGCCTTTTTGACCCATTCCGCAAGTGTGAGGTCATATCTCACTGTGGTTTTGAGTTACATTACCCTGATAATTACTAATGTTGAGTTCTTTTTCCTGTATACATTGTTCATTTGCATCTCTTCTTTGAGAAATGTTGGACTCCTTTGCACATTTAAATTGAGTTTTCACTATTGCTATTTCCATTGCATTAGTGGTTTATATATTTTGTGAATTAATTCCCTATCAGATTCTCAAGTTGAAGATGTTTTCTTTGACTCAGTAGGCTACTTTTCACTGTTGATGACTTTATTTTCTGAGCAGAAGCTTTTCAGGTTTTATGTAATAGTTTTCGTCTATAATTGTTTACTGTGCTTTGGTAATATGATCAATATCAAGAAAATTTTCCATATGTTCATCTAATATTTCTGGATACATTTAAATATTTACTAGTATATAGTAAATAGTGTGTGCAGAGAAAGAAAACTTGTAAATGATGTATTTGTATTAGTTCTACTGACATCCATTTCAGATACTTTGCCACATATTCTAATAGGATGATCGTCATACTTAGTATACCTTAGATCACTTTCCACACCTCATCCGTCCTTCCTGAGTGGAGAGCTGTGCTTCCTATCCACGCTCATCAATTCACCTGTTCAGAGCACGTATAAGCACAAAGCATTTGCCCCACCAACCTTGTTATTCAAAGAAACTCCTTAGTTTATTCTTATCTTTTACTTTCTTTCCGTGATGGTCTTTTCTCCTGTACTAGGGAGTGAACGTTTACTTTCTTTCTGTAACAGTAATTCAATCTTCTGCTTTTTATTTGGTAGGTTGGAAAACTTGCAAAGATATAAAGAATATTATTTAGTCATTTGTAAGATACATTTACTGAGATCCGAAGTGTATACGTATAAAGTCCTTTTCTGAGAACTCAAATACCATGATTTGTTTTTGGACTAGAGGAAGAATATTTGGAAATTCAGATATGCTTCTGCATTTCTCCTTTAGTACACCCAGGCCCTTGGCAGACACACACATTCTCAAATATGTGTGTCAGTGTTTCTCTGTGCCTCCAGTTTCCCCCATGGTCTATGTGCCTGTCCCATTAGCTCCCTTTATTTATGAAAATGTGCTTCTGCCTGGTCTCTGCCCGACTTGGCCTGAACAGCCTGTTCTCTGAGCCTGTTGTGAATCTATTTCTGGTTTCAGCCATCTCCTAGCTAACAACAGAGAAGTACGTTTTGTCCTGGATGTAATATTACTAGTCTTCATTAAGTAGTTTTGGTTTACTGGAATCTATATTAAGAAACATTAGGTAAGAACTCTGGAGCTTCACATGATGGAAATATTTATACAACCTGCGCCAAAGTAATGATTGGGCAGGACATTGAATATTTTATTTTGAAAAATATTTTTAAAACCAGGTTTTCTGTCCATTTGAAAATGTAACAATTTTGAAAATTCTCTTTGTCACAAAAATTTCAGTATTACACAAAGCAAAAAGTTGTGTTATTGGACTGAAAAGTAGGAGAATAGCAAACACTGCAGGCTTAACAAGAATGAAACTAGTTTTTAAAAATTATGAATAAAAATTTCCAATGGCATATCCACTGACTGGTCATGAGTCCCTGATGGCATGGACTGCTGATTAATGTTCTTTTTTTTCAGGTTTGAGTAACTTAGTATCTTTCCAAGAAAATTCTTCACTTAAGATCTGAACTCTTCATAAATACAAAAATTAAGCAAATGTGATTTCAAAATAAACCATAACACATAAGCAAAGAACTTACCATTAGTGACAGCCAACAAGTTGATTGTGACCACTCCATGTAAATGAGATTTTATAGTATTTTATTGATAACTCTGTGTTAAATGCTTAATATATGCATGATACTATCACAGATATATAGTTATCAAAAAATAGTTATCAGAATAAATCAATGCAAAATAATTTTACAAGTAGAAACTAAATTTGTTAAATTTTGAAAACCTATGAAAAGCAAACAGGACTCGGGCTGGCACAGCTGGTGAGAGGTGTGCCAGTCAGAGCCCTGGTCTTCCTGCCTCAGCCCAGATTGGCACAGCTGGGGAGAGGAGGAGCCAGGAGACCTGCAGGCCACCAGTGACAAGACAGGACCCTGGGCAAGGCACACAGGATGGACAGGCGGAACGAGAGGTGTGGAAGTAGCCCGTGCAACACTGAATCCAGGACTCAGCAGCTGGCCCAGCCTGAGAAATCCAGACTGATCCCGGGGGCTCGGCCCTCCCACTGCAGCTCAGGACCAGCAGCCGGCTCAGGACGAAGCCAGAACTCCTAATCAGCTCCTCCTGAGGACACAGGGATGGGACTGTCCACTACACAGCAGGAAAGGCAAGAGTTGGGAAGAATCCGAGACTCCGTAACTGCCCCATCAATGGTTTTCTTGATTTTCTTTTTTCTCTTTATTTTTGTTTTTGTATATGTGCTGCTGTTGTTGTTCATCCTTTTTCTCTTTTCTCTCTCTTTTTTAAAATTTTTATTTCTCCATTTTCTAAAGGACTCGGGAGAAGTCCAGCCACAGAAAACTAATCCTAGCCACAGAAAACTAATCCTATCTCCCAAAGTTAAAGACCAAGTTCCCATAATTTCTTGAACGTTCCTTGATTCCTCCTTCCTACTCACTTCCCCGTTTCCCTAGCCTTGTGTGACCACCCTTGTACACCAGCCTTCTTTTCCTTCCTGTGCAGTTATCTTTGTTTTATACACTATCCTCCCTAAATTCGCCCACCGCTCCAGATTTTCAAGGGGAAACACTGCCTACAAACTCCTAATTTATAATCAGTTCTATTATGTAACAGTGGACATGGCTCCTGTGAGCTAAAGCACAAAATCAGTTTTACTCTAGTTTGTCAGTTTCTAAATTGTGCTTAATGCTATTGTTATTGTCAATTTTACTACTTTAGCTAGGATGTCAGATCAGTTGTAACCAGCTTGTCTAACTTCTGTAACAATACTGGGAAGCTCTGGGGTAACATCCTTACCACAGCCCAGCACCAAAGGACTGGGGACTGAGCCAAAAAGATACCACATCCCATTCTTAATTAATTTGGAGGGTAGGATCTTGTGACAGACAAAACCAAGAACCCAACACACAGAAGACACCTGTGATGAGCAGGATTTTCCTAGAGGCCTCGATACTAGTGATAGCTACGTACTACAAAAACAAGGATCATCACAGAAAACAAAATTTTAAAAATTTAAGTAAAAAAATAAGTTTTTGAAATACAAGATGACAGAACAAATAAGCAAAATGCAATCTCAGACTTCCAGCTCACCCACAAGTCCAGGGGGCTTCCACATAGAAGAAATAGGAAGACACACCTGAAATTTCTGAAATGATGCCAACTGAAGTAAAGAAACAAATTCATGAGGTTAGAGGAAATAAGACCAGCTAAAAAGAAATGTCAACATTTATAAAGGAATTGCTTAGCAAATCTAGAACAGAGATAGATTAAAAAATAGATGATGGGAGGAAAAGGATGGAAAGCATGCATCACCAATATAGGAAAGAAAGAAGTTGCATGAAATTCATTCAAATAGACATTTAGGAAATTAAAATTTTCATTGAAAGCTGATCATACTGCTTGAAGGAAACTGAAGAGAGACTTTCAGACCTTGGGGGCAGGATCTTGCCTAATCATCCTGAAAGGAAAAATCTTGAACAGAAAGATCAAAAAATAACAATTCAACACCTCAAGACAATGTAGAGAAAAAATAATATAAGTGTAACTAGTGTCAGTCAAAGGAAATGCTCAACCATCACAGTGTGTTTATTTAGACACTTTATAGAACTCCCTTGAGCACCTCCTGTTCCCGGAACTGGAACACCTTGTTTACTTGGCTCACCTCGGGCTCTCCATCGGGGTAGGGCTTGCTTTAGCCCCACATGTGCTGTTGATCCCCAGCTCCAGCCGCTCGCCACAGTTTCTGATTGAATTGTGTCCTGCAGAAAGGTCTGTTGGATCCTCACGTCTGTTACTGATGAATGTCTCCTTCTTAGAAAATAAGATATTTGCAGATGTAATCAGATGAATGGTTAGAATGGGTCCCAGTACAATATGCGCAGGTATCCTTATCAGAAGCTAAAGGATAAATCAGACTCATATGTGTAAATATGGTATTGTCTCCCTGGTGTAAAAAAAAAAAAAAAAACTGAAAGAATAATAAGATCCAAAATGTATAACAGGAATCATGAAAATGAAGGGGAAAGAAAGTGCTCAAAAGGAAAAACAACTGGGAGAGAGGAAAGGTAAAAAGGAAAAACAGAAAAGATTATATGTGTATAGGACGCATATGTGTGCATGTTGTGTACGTGGTGTGTGTGTGTGTGTGTGTGTGTGTGTGTGTATACAAGATAGATAACTACACTACTGATCTCCATAAGTTCATCTAAAAGTACAATTTCTGCTTTGTTTGATCATTTTTATGTCTACATCTTGCAATATGAACTATTACTTCTAAGATAACAATATGCAATGTGTTAACTATGGTTAATTTCCTTCTTTTGTGAAATTTCGTATTGTTTCTATCCTTTTTTGTTGGTTTTTGTTTTTAAAACAGAACATACAGAAGCTAAAAGGACCCTCTGCAGACAGAGAACCTCGGGCAGTGTACCTTACAATGACAGAGGCAGAAACTAGAGTTATACAGCAAAAGGACAAACACTATGCAGCCGTAAACGCCCAGCCCGGTCAGCACCTCAGTCTCTCCTAGTTGACCAGATAACAGTTCCTATTCCTTTGGGTTCTTAGAAATGTCTGATCATTGTGGTGCGTTGCTGGGTTGCTATGATGCATACTGTAAGAACCAGTGAAAGACAACCCAGTATTCTGCTTCTATTCGTGTTTGCTTATCCCAAATAACTTCCATCTACCAAGAATCTGGGCCGGACATTTTTATAAGGATTTGTTCCTTGTCAGTGCCCTTCGACATAAATAAAGCCACCTCCAAAACCTGTGTGTCAGTTCAGTGGTTTTTTTTTTTTTTTTTTTTTGCTGCTGAAATTGGTGGTGATTAGAAGAAGCCAGAAGAGAAAAAAAAAGGATTTTATGTAGGGTCAGGTGGAACACGTTCTGCTGATACCATGATTTTGGACTTCTAGCTTCCAGGATTGTGAGAAATTAAATTCCAGCTATTCAGTTGTATTAGTATTTTTACCACAACCTTAGGACACTATTATAGGGCAAAAGGACATGGGTAGTGTCAGGGTCTGTGACTAGACCTCCAAGCCCTCAAACGGGTGCACAGCTAAGGCTCAAAGGAATGAGACACATGGCATGCTCTTTAGGGCTGCTGGAGGAGTGAAGTCCTCGGCAGTGCTTGTAACTCTGCTAGCCGGCCTGCTGACTGATGCTAGGCAGCTAGTATTCAATCAGGACAAACAAAGATTAAGTGGACAATGGAGGAAACCTGAACAGGATCTTGGGAGGGGTTCAAGGACCTCTTAGAACAACAGACGATGCTAATTAAGAAAAACTAACCCCAGAAAGCCTCCAAGTGGCCTCAGCCATGGCCTATCTTGCCCTCTGAGGTATGTCTGCTCATTCTCAATTCAGTCATGCCCAGGCCACACCACAGCCCTACGTGTGTATTCAGCTTCCATGCCTTCTACAGGATGGCACAACAGTCACCTTTGTCATGCTGTGGCATTGTATATAATTATTTACAATACTGGATTAGGATGAAGTGAACGTAAACTGTAAGTTTTGGGAAATCAAGAAACTGTGAGACTTAGGCAGCATGTTGAGTATGGATTTTTAAAAGCATATATGCTCCCAGAGAAGGTGCTGGCTATTGCTATTATCCACAGAAATGAAGGGAAACCACCCCAGAGTTTCAAAGAAGTCACTTATTTCCTGTCACCACTGGAATATATGCCCCACAGTGCTGAACCTGATTGGCGTGCAGAGTTGCAGTAGTAAGTACTCAAGGTTTCCCAATCTTCTAAGCTAAGACAGAGATCTGGAAAGAACAGATATCTGAGATCTGAGGCCTGATAGATGTAGCTGTCCCTTCTTTGGCAGTAGAGTCATGTTCAAGGTCAGAAACTGAGTGACATGCCAGGAATCTAGATGTAACAGCGAAGGAGGCCTCACTACCAGGTGCCAGCCTGCCTGCTCAGTACCGAAAGGGGTGATGCCTCCTGAAAGGACAGCAAATCGTAAAACATGGCCAAGATTATAAAGCTGAGGCAGACTAAGCACTGGAGATCTCTGTGGTCAGAGACTTGCCCTGTACTCCGTGGCTTTCCAGGGCAACTGCAGTCTGCCGTTCTTGAGGTCAAGCATGATTCCCAACCTCTAGCAGTCTGGGGACCCATCACACTCATCAGTGTTAGAGAAATAGATTCCACTGCAGCTCCATGGTCATTCTCAGCTTACAGTGGATAAGTACCAGCGACAGCAGAAGAGATTTTGTCTTATGAAATGTCACGGAAAGCCTCCCTCTGGAGAAGACATTCACTAATCAGGTGTCAATTGCTAGAGCAGGCCCAGGGCAGCTGCAGCTCCTGAAGTTGCTAGGTTGATGTGACACAAGCCTTAAGTCTGGCCCGGGAAGAGGCCACAAGCCCAAGGAGAATGAGACATTTATTAGCTGTGACACAGCACACCAGGCGAGCTCCATGCTCGCTGTGGTTCTCCTGGACCCCAAGCCCCGCTGGAGCTGCAGAAGCTGACATCATGGGGACTCTGCACACAGGGAATCTGAGTCATGCTGAGGGACAATAGGCATAGAAAGCACCTCATATTTTAAGGGCACTGCCAACAAGCTTGACTAATCACTTTTTCAAAGGGAAAATCTTTGCCTTTATTATCCTGACCAGCAAACAAATCTACTTCTAAACACAAGGGCAAAATATCTCTGGTTTGAGAAGACACCCCCACCTGTGTATCCACATGGTGGTCAGACGCCTCCTGCTGCCCATTTCATCTGCGCTGTGGATGTTAAAGAGGCCTCAACCTCAGCCACTGCTGCACGGTTTAATGAGAAAGTGTTCATGGTAGCAAGGGCAACAACTGTGCACAAACCCCAGAATATAATCTCTGCAGTATAGGCTGCTAATTTCTACAATTATTCAGTGTTTAACCCATGAGCATAAAACACAACACTAAGCAATTTTCCCATCATATCTAAGAACAGTCTTTTGGGGAATGAACTGCCACATTGATAATATCATATGCCTTCTATCATGGCGGAGAGGACAGTGATGCTTCCTCACAAGGACAGATATATTCCAGGATTTTCACACCTTTCCTGACTGCACTTCTACTAGTGTCCCATTGTTGATTTTCAGATGCCTTACACATAGCTGTTATATTCAGGGTTTGGCAGGGAATAGATTTAATACAGGACGTAATATATATAGAGTTCTTTTATAATATTTACCCAAAGAGTCCAATGCAGAAGAGTGCAAGAGATCTGTTTATGTACTAGAAAGAGTCTAGCTGAGGGCCTGGATCCCATGGCAATGTCCTTCACAAGTCCAGCTGAAGACGTGGAGCCCATGACAATGTCCTCCAGGCGTCCATCTGGGGGCTTAGAGCCCACAACAATGTCTCATGCAAGCCTGTATGGAGGACCTGCAGCAGGACCATCCAAAGGCTAGTGGTGGAAGCTAGAAAGTCTGAATAATCAGGCTGCGGGATCTGCATTGGAGCCCAGGAAGTGATGCTCAAGGTCAGGATCAGAGTTCCCACAAAAAGAACCACAGTCATCCTCAGCAACAGCGAGGACTCAAGCTTCTCCGATGATGAGAACAGCCGCGTTTCTATCAGGAAAGTCAGTGGGACCAGCTTCTCCAGCAGAATGAGCAGTGTAGATATCTGCTCCCACCCCCTGTTCTCTTTTTATGCTGTTGGCAATGATCCTCAGGTGGGTCTTCATCAACTAAAATCACACTAACTCGGGTCACCTGGGTGTCCCAAGTTGCCAATTAGTTAATCCCTATAATTGCAATGGTATTTTGGTAGCATTCCCCATGTGACTTGCAACAATGGGCTCATACACTCAGAATTCACTGTAGTGTTCCAGTCACCCTGTTACCAAGATGCACTGGATTGAAACAACTCATTTATAGTCTGAGAAAGAGACAGGAAAAAAAAAAAAAACCTTGCAATGTTGGACTCTTAGACTGAAGAACAAAATAGAACACCTAGGTTTGTTACCATTTCCAGTATAGTTAGAATGCACAGGTCCAGCCAGTGCCCAAATAGAGATTGTGACATAAAACATCAACTAAACAGTTTAATTATTCTGCAGCCTTGGGATCAATGGAGTTAGAAATCTCTGTGCCTGGGGAGAATACGCTTCCATTAGGAAAGAGGAGTTCTGTTTATGAACCACAGTTGAAAGTTCTTCTGGATATTTAGGGCCATACACATTGCTAAAGCAATAGGCATGGAGGTCAAATGACTCCAGGGACCAATATGGCCACCCCGATTATCAAACAAAATCAGTGGGTACAAGACATCTTGGGGTAGAGCCAGGGGCCTTACAGGACACTGCACACACTTCATCGCTCAATAACGCTGGTCAATAGCAAATTACAGCCATTGGGTATACACGGGTCCAACAAAGACTCTGACCCAGGGGGAACGAAAGTTTTGTGAAGACTACCACCTCGCCAAGGCGCTTCCAGCAGTGAGGAGAACAAGGGATCCCCTTGAGAAAGAAGAGGAAGTTGTGAGCTTAGCCATCATGTCCGTCTGCAGAGCAGACAGCAGAGGCCATGCTTTACCACTTCCGTTTTCTTCCTTGTCTCTTGAAGGTCTTATCATGAAAATCCTGAAACCTCTAATATTTTCATTTCAAGCAAAGATATGACAGAATGGCTGATACACCCAGACAAATGGGCCAATGATGCATCCCTGCCCTCCTGTGGAATAATGCCAATTTTATTCTGGACAAAAGAAATCAATGGATCCTGATGAGAAAATTGGTTACTGTCCCCAAATTTCTTCAGTTTTTTCCCCCCTATAAATTCGTTTTTCAGGACTATCTATGCTTGGAAGACTGACTTAACTATCAGCTTCACAGATCTTCTCGCCTTATAACCCGGTTGTGCATGGCTCGGGGAGGGGTGCCTGTAAGGATGCCACAGGTGGGTTTCATCTCTCACTCCAGAGCCTCCACTGCCGATGCCCAGTGATGCCACCAAGCACCAAAAGAATTCTCTGAGCAATGATTCGGTTATGGTGCCAGCCTCAAAAAGGGGAAACGCAGTTCGCAGTCTTGGCATCTCAAATAAAGAGATCAGGGTATTCACTTCTCGGGTCCTGGCAGCGAGGCTGAGTGGATTCAGACACCATCAACTGCAGGGTTTTATTAGAACTCACCCTGCTGAGAGAGCCCCCTCCACACCCCCCCCCCAGGCCCGAAATGTGATCCCAGTGAGCTCCCCTGATCAACAGCGCAGATGTAGTGACCCAGACTAGGGCTCTGTAAATGTCCAAGCTCTTTGCTGATTTCTCAGCCTGGCAGGCCGGGAATTGTGCCAGCTCAGGGTATGCCGGGCTTTCCTGCCAGTCATAACGGCACAGGCACACACTGTACGCCAGTAATTTTTTTTCCTCTAAGGAATTTTATGCTGTGATTCTGCAGTCAAAGGAATGATTCGTGTCTTAATTATTCTCACTTAACGTCTACATGAAATTTTCACTTTGTGTAATCTATGTATGATCTGTTAATCAGTGATAGTAAAATCTATCTCCTATGGTCTTAGTCGAGGGCCATGATATAGCTCAGCAGCACAAGTGTCTGCCTGGGAAGCATGAGGCCATGCGTTTGTTCCCCATTACAACAAAACAAAACAAACAAGAAAGAAAACAACAACAAAAAAGGTCTTAGTTGATTGGTACTGGCAAAGATCAGGAAATATTTGCTGCTGATATTACTGCTGATATATGAGCTCTTACATAACAACTTCTCATGTGCAATATGGATAGCAAGGAGTTTTTCAGTATGTTTTTAAAATATTGGCAATGACTTGGGTATGGCTCACAGTACAGTGCGCAAAAAGAGAATTAAATAAATTCATCTTCTTTCTACGAAGGTCTCCAAAGAAGTATCTTTCTCTAATCAAGAGCTGCCCAAACATGATTGATAGTGTTTTTCTTTCTTTTTCCTTATTCCTATAATAGGTTTAACTTAGCTAAATATAAAAAAGAAAGATAGTTAAATGAGAGAAACTAGATGAGTTTAGAGAGTTTAGAAAAATAGATGGAACTACAGGGTATTACATTCAGTGAAATAAGCCAGACAAGCAAAAACAAATAGTGGAAGCTAAAAATAAGCCAACCTGAATATGGAACAGTGATTAGCAGTAGTGCTGCAGTGTGTGCAGGGGGGAAGATATTGATAAAGAGAAGCTGGGTTTGATCGGTGCATGTACTATGCACGCATGGACATATCACACTGAGTTCCATTGTATGTGCACTGAGCAGGTGTTACTTAAACATCAAAAATGAAAGATGAAGTTTTCAAAGAAATTATAGCCTCATAGAACCTTTCTTATAATTCGTTATATGAAGTCAAGACTCACTAATATCCTCTGGCCAGCTTTCTATATATGGGGTTCGAAGATGTGCTGATTCCTCTTGTTTCTCAGTAATGAAGCTGCCTACTCTGGGCACACCCGTTCTTCAGCAAGTCTGTGGCTGAGTATTTTGCAAATGTTCTCACTTCAACAGCACATACACTGCACATTTTGCAAAGATAACATTCTTTTTCCTTCATGAAGATTTCTTCACTACTGAAATGTACCAAATATGGCTTCCAGTCGGTTGTGCCCAGTAACCACCACACTACCCATTAGTAACTCCACTCAGTTTTTATGGGTAAGGTATGAGACTTTGTGGATATTATAAGTGAGAATGCAGAATTTTGCAGTTCATCTTTTTTGGAGGAGGTATCTGACAACTCATGAGAATTTTGCATAGCTAACCAGCTACCTCTAACCATTAACCTTTCTGTCAACCTTTACTTCCAACAGACTCTGATTCCTATATGCCTCACATAATTAGGACACTGGGAAAGTAAACATTATTTTAACATTAGGTGGCCAGATATGAGGGGTGAAAATAAAAAGCACGTAGGTTAATTACCAAAATAATTCAGTGACTAAAGTAATATGAGGTACAAAAATTGTTACTGATCTGTGATCAGGTAATAGCCTTAGTGATGATTTTGTTTATAAAGAGTGTATGGTTTTAATTTTTTAAATATTGTGATATTTTATTTTCCATCTGGTCAAAGAAGAATGGACAGGTTAATGGCTATCATCCCTTTTAGGTTTGGAATTATTTCACTAATTTTTCACAAAGCTTTTGATCTTTAGTAGCAGCTTGGCAGATACTAGGGATTTGGAGAAGGTTCTAACCAAGTTAGAAAGAGGATTCCAGTCTATTTTTGTCCCTGAGAGAGAAAGCCTGCAAAAGATGCATATGGCATGAAAACGCCTCACTTGTGCAGAGTAATATGGAAAAATCAAAAGATGGTGGCCCGGGACAAGGCTTAGAGTGAGTTTTACACACAAGGACAAGCGTAAATGCCTCATGAAGTGAGGGGGGTGGAAGTTCCGACTGCAAATGAAGCACCAAGCTGGCCCAGGAGGCTTTGAAAGGGTGTGAGGTGTCTGGAATGGTGGACTCATACTAGGTGCTCAATGAAAACCTTAGTAGTAACCTGTGGGAAGTACAGTGTGCGTGTCAGAGCTGCAGGAATGCTACTCTTTAAGGAGAGATGAAGTCTAAGGCACAAAGCCATTGATGACAGGCTCTCTGGTCTCACCTCTGTGGAGGGGGAGAACCAGGTAATTTTGGTTTCCCAAGTTATGCAAACTCTGATTTAGAAAGAAGTCCGATTGGAGTGAGCAAGGCAACTTTCAGATTTCTTAAGATAATTTTAAGGGTATTTTTCCAGGAGTAGGTATGGTTCAAAAGACAAATTATACATGATAAATATATCAAAACAGAAAAATGGTGTGCTTGTGTCAGGACCCCAGGCTCCATCTCTCTTGTTCTCCCCCATCGCTGCATCCTTGTGCCAAGATGTCAGCTGTGGAGCGGGCTACTCTGCCATCTTTTAATCAGCAGAGGAGTGGAAGGGAGGAGAATAACATTTTTCCCTCAAAGGCTGCTTCCTGCGAGGCATTACGGTTCCTTAGGAAAAACAGTTTTATCACATGGGCATCAAAAGCCACGAAGAGGATAGGAAAGCAAAGATTTTATTCTGAAAGCTATTGGTCTGGTAGTGCTGAAGCTCCAGATGCCTCGGAGTACTAAAAACACCGGCCAGCAGTGAGAAAAGCAAAGCACTGGATCAGCTATCTGAAGACCTGGTGGAGAAGACTTGGCGAACCGTCAGGTGTGAGTGTGAGGACATGAGGCAAAGGTCCTTTATGATTCCATCTCGTCCTGTTGTGTGTGGGAGGCGCTGCTCATTGTGCTGAGCTTAAAACGAAGGCTAGGACAGGCAGGGACTCGCTTTGTAATCGGTATGGAAGTATAATAATAGACAGCTGTGGTCACCCAGCAAACTAAGAAAGTAAAATAATTTGAGATGGAAATTAGGAAGAAGGTGAGTGAGTGGGCCTGGTGTTTGCCGAGGTAGGAGACTCAGAACAAAAGTCTCAC
The DNA here is from genome assembly GCF_034190915.1 of Cavia porcellus. Taxonomy (NCBI): domain Eukaryota; kingdom Metazoa; phylum Chordata; class Mammalia; order Rodentia; family Caviidae; genus Cavia; species Cavia porcellus. Next base: position 976,242 of record NW_026947506.1, read on the forward strand.
TCCTCCCATCCACGCAGGAGAACATCCTTTGGGAGCTAACTTATCTTTCGTGTTGTAATTACCCACCTACATGGACATACTGCCTCCTGGTCTTCCCAGGACACATTCAGGGTTCTCGAGAGCGCTGACAAGGCTGGTGGTCATTTTTAGCATTGTCTTCATTTTGCTAATATAGTCTGTGAACAATCAAAATGTAGGCATGCTCTAAATGTTATTTTGTTAGTGGCAGCCATTAATTTTTAAGTAGCATGCCCTGCCTGCAGCAGGGGATTTATTTGACTTAGATATAAACTTACTCAGCTGCCAGCCGAGGTGGTACAGATACAACCTTCTGCTTAATTGTGTGACTATGTGTGTGTGCATGCATGGCTTTTTTTTTCCCCAGGGAAAAGCGGGGTTTAATTGTCCCAGTGGGGAGAAACCATTTTAGAAACCCTTTCTTTTGAACTGACCTAGTTATGCTCACGGGTCCATGTTTATTTATTTGTCCAATTTTGAAATGATGGGGGCAAGGTCTCTCAGCCCTTTAGGCTCCGCACGCCCCTCAGTGCGGGAAGAGGGTCCTGTGGGTCCGTGCTCTGCTTTGAGTGAGGCAGCGGGCTGCAGTGTGGACCTCTGTCTCCGGGCTGTGTCTTCTGGAGCATCACTGTCTGTAAGTTTGCATGTCGCCCACGATTTTTAAATTTGGAAGTCTAGAGGGTGAGGGGTGTGGGAATGGCTTTAAAACACCCCCCCCATGCTCTATAGCATTTACCCATGGAGTGTATTTTGGTGCCATGTGATTACAAAAATAAAAACTTTTAAATATTTGATAACCAATTTGATAGCACGGAAAAAAAAAACTTAGAATATGGACTCAGATTAGATTAAAAATCACAAAAAATAATTCACCAACCAGAAATCAGAAGCAAGATGGGAACTCTTCCTTCAGAAAGTATAATTATCCCACCCCAGGTGAGATGGGATAGGTTGTTACTTGATAAATCTGGAAAGTGGTTTGACCCATTCTCCTGAACTGGTCTATTATGACCGTGCGTCTCAGACTTTAGCATGCACACAAAGCATGCTGTTAAAGCTTGTTTGTGTATGGATTGCTGTGGTCTCCTCCCAAAACTTCAGGTGAGGGTGTTTCTAGCCACCCCCAGTCCTTGCAGATGGCCCTAGTCGGAGGCCCTGTGGACATCACTGCTCTCGAGAGCCATGGCTCCGATGTCCACAGCTGCTCCTGAACAGGCTGCTCCACCTGGCATCTGTGCATCCAGATTAGGGTGGTGTAGTGAACAGGAAGCTGCATTAGCCTTCCCATTTAATCTTATAATGAAATATCTTCTCTCGATAAGTTTTCAGGCGCTCTAACAGAGAAGGCCTCTAAGATGTTGCCCTGAGACTCTAGTGCTTTATACAGTCTTTTTGATTCAGGTAAGTAAATTAGGGACAGTACATCTACTAAATACTACAAGGAATTTAAAAATCTTAGGCCCTCAGTTTGACATTTTACAGGAATGAATGAATGAGGAGGACTTTGGGTGCAGCTCAGCATGGATTTCTGCTTAGCCTCCTAGAGGACCTGTGCTCCATCTCAGCATCTGAAGCAAAGTAAAGGTCTTATTTGTTAGTTAAATATTTTGTTCATCTTATTTGCTAAATGTAGTTTTTGTTTCACAACTTTTTGCCTGAGTTGTAGTGCTTAAAAGCCAGTGTTCTTTCTGCTGCTTATGATAATCACTTTCACATTTCATGGTGATGCAGGGCTGTAATAGTAAATTCAGAAGCACAAAGAAATTACAGAAAATCTAAGTCTAGAGAAAAAGAACCTGGATTTGATAATGTTTAAAGGCTGCTACAACTATCACAACGAATTCTGAAGGACATTAAGATATTTAGGCTTTCAAGAAAAGCAAGGATGGATGGATATTCTAATATTCATCTCTTCTTTCATCTCTGACAGTGTCTTAAAAATGAGAAATAAAAAATAATGTACACACGATGCTGTATTAGGATAAGGCTGTACTTACATATTTCAAAGTGTCCTGGCCTGCAACAGTGTGATTTGAATACAATTAGAGGGCTGGAAATACTAGTATTAAATTCTGTCACTGGTTGCATAGTGCTTTGCTGTACATAGGGAATTATGACATTACTAAAGTTTCAAAATTGAGTCTTTATGTAAATAATCGTCTTTTGAAATTAGGGCTAAAATTAATAAATTCAGTATCAAGACTGAATCTGCATTCATATAATATTCCGGAGAGGTCAGCAACTTGCAGTCTATTTATTTTTCTTTTTTGATGTAAGAGTACTGGGGATTGAAACCAGTGCCTTCACCTGGAATCCACAGCACTTTTTTTTTACTTAAAGAGAAAACAAACAAACAAACAGAAAAAAAAGGGGGTAGAAGTAATATGGAATTACAGAAAAATAAACAGTAAGAAATCACCAGTTGATAAGTTACATATTGTCATCTTAGAAATAGTTGTTTGTGTTACAAAGTTAAAGCATATAAAGTGACATTCAAGTAGTGACATTGCCACCAGTTCTGCTCAGTGATCCAACAAAAACTTAATAATATGGTTATCAGTCTTGCACACTTTTTTTTTCTTAAAGAGGGTAAGATTAAACATACCAAAACAATTTAAAGAAACAATTTAAAGAATATGGATTTCAAAGCAAGTCCACTGGAGATCTTCACTGTCCATCTTATTGTCTCTAGTTTTCTTCCAAATAGTTGTCCCCATCTTCATACACATTGAATACATATTGCATATTATAGAACTAATCAAATCTGAAATCATTACAGGATGATGAAGGCCTTTTAGGTCTTTAAGACCTGACATTGGGGAAGACAATAATGACTACCATAATGTCTGTCATTCTCTTCGTAGTAGCTGTCCTTATCTTTACTTATGCTGAAATTGAACTTAAGAGACTAGACTAATATCACTCTGAACAGTGAATAATAGTATTTCTAGATTTTATATCATAATGCTATAGAATTAGCATTGGGTTTCTTAGTGTCTCTTCTTCAGAGTATCTGTTCATTACATTGTGTATTATATAATCTGTTCCCATAAATAGTTTAGAAATTCTTCCTATGTATGAATTTCTACATATATATCTATCCTCTCTGTATTATAAGGAAAAACAGATCATAACAAGACAACAAAACAAATTCTTAGAAAAACATGCAATGAAAAAGACACGCAAGACTACAATATTAGGTAGTCTACCATAGTTACTATGCTTTCTCTTGTTATTTTCAATAGACTTGTCCACATCATCAGGCTTAATACACTTACATAGCTATTTTTATAAAAACACAACTTTGAACACATTGTAGGACTTGGAAAGCAGTTAATAATCAAAACTGGTATGGATATCTTTTACATCTTGTCCTCTTCAGAGTAGTTGCCTCTACTTTTAGACTTGATACTATCAAGCATACCAAATTTGAATAAAATCAGCCAAGGCAAAACCGCAGTCTAACAAACCAGCTTCAAATAAGATCAGTCACAGTAAGACAATGTAAGTAATACAGGGTTTCAGTTTAAGTTAATAGGAAATTAAGGATAGTTACAACGATATAACCTGCTATTTTTGGGTTAGATGTCTGTGCCCTCAAATCTGATATGAATGGACAGACTGGAACAAAATAAAATCAAACTAAACGGAGCGAAAAGACTCCTGTGACTTTTAAATCCTAATACACTATTAACAATGTCCTCTGCCTTCCTTTTTAAAGCTATTTTTCACCTTTCCCCTTCTCGGGATGCTTCGTATGTTTTGGGTCCCACTAGCTCCTTTAGTTTTTAGATTAGGGGACCAGCCTGTTGTCTATCTGAGTGTTGCTGAAACTTTCTATCCCTGGGCTTGATCTTGAGCTGTACTCCTTTACTCACTAAAGTCACAAGGTTTTCCTTCCTTCTGGCTGTGTAGTTCTACACTGCCCAAAAGTGTCATAGCTTTCCAGTCTATCTGTGGCTGCTGAATGAGTTGTCCCCATTTCTCTCTGGTTTCCTGTCACATAGAGCATTGTTTTCTCATCTTTGACTTTTAGTTTATTAACCCTCTTTTGGGTTGAGTGTATTTCCTATTCAGAGCATCTCAGTGGAACCTGTCTCCTAATCTACTTTGCTTGTGTTTTTTTTTTTATTTTAGTGTATCAAGGCTATCTATATTAAAGATTATAGCTTACCATCTCTGCCTCATGTCTGCTAGTCTATTTTTCTGCTATTATTTGTCCACTTTACTCCTTCATTCCACTGTCTGCCCTGTTCACTGAGGCCTCTCTGCCACTGTTGCTGGAATCCTGGTATTTTTTCCTCTCTCTCTCTGGAATGTCCTTCAGTGTTTTTTGTAGGGTTGGATTGGTGGCCAAGAACTCTCACAGTTCCTCCTTGTCTTGGAAATATCTTATTTCTCCATTAATTTTCAGAGAGAGATTTTCTGGGTACATCAGTCTTGTTTTCAGATTATTTTCTTTCAGGGCTTGGAGTATTTCCCCCAGGCTCCTCTCGATTTGAGAGTTTGTATTGATAAGTCTGTCGTTATTTTGATAATTTTCCCATTGTAGGTAATCTGCTTCTTTTCCCTGGCTGCTTTTAATATTCTGTTCTTTTGGTGGATTTTTGTAATCTTGATTATTATATGTCTGGTCATAGATCTGTTTTGGTTATAGGTGGCTGGAATTCTGTATGCCTCATTTATCTGGATATCATTTCTTTTTCCTGTGCTTGGGAATTTCCTTAATTATATCTGTAAGTATTCTTTGTAGTTTATTTGTTGTTACTCATGCTTCTTGGCTCACATTTTTTATTCTTAAGTTATAGATCCTTTTATCATCTAGCCTTTAAATTGTTTCTTCCTGGTTCCTCGTTATTTTTAAGAGATTTTTTCTTTCATGATCATATATCATAAATCTCTCTTCAGGTTTCAAAAGGCTAACTTTAGTTTCTTTCAAGACATTTTTCCAGTTTTCAATGGAGTTTTTAGTTTCCTGGTAATCTCTTCAGATCTGTTTCATGTATTCTAGATTATGTTTAAATTCTTCATCAAAGGTTTCTTTTTCTTTTCTGAGTTCCTCCATTCTTCCATCTGTGTTCTGTTAGGAGGGGCTTATCATTTCTTTAATTAATCTTTTTATATCCTGACTCACTTGGATCAGAGGTACAGTTTTAAATTCATCTATGAGGTCATGAAGGTATTTCTTTATGTCCCCTGATGCTGTGTCTAGCATTGGATGGTTACTGCACTGGTTCTGTTCTGTATTTACTTCTGCTGGGATTATTTTCACAGGTTCAGCAGCTGGAGCTTTTATTTTTTTTCTATCTCTTGTCATGTTTTCTGGTTTATTTCAAACTGGTGTGTCCTGGGGGTCTCTGGCCCTCTCCGTATTGCTTAGGGTCTTTCTAAAGTATGCTGATGGGTTTTGCTGTCCTCCCCAATTTGCTATTATCTGAGGTACACACAGGCATGCAGGGATGGTGCAGGCTAGCCTTGAGCCTCTGAGCCAGTCAATCCGCAAGTTAGGCTGTACCTTGTCATGTCACAGAGTCATGACAATTTTGTACCTGCTTATTGGGTCCCAACTAGAGGTGGAGCTCAGCCCCAGCAGATCCTACCAGTTCTCTCTGTGCCAGGGGCAGCCAACTGACACTGCCATAGTGCTGGGCTCTGCCCAACTCCAAGATGTCCTTCAGTCAGCGCCAGCAGCCGTGGGACCCAATCCCTAGCATTCACTGGGAATCAATGCAGTTCTTCCTCTTGGGCCCACTCCACACTGCGCCGCGTGTCTTCACTGTGCTCCCAGCACAGCATGGATTGGTCAGAAAACTGCACAGTGTCCAGCTTCGGTGCCCAGGTGTATGGTCCTCTCGCAATCTCCTTCGACATGGACAAGTGGCTCCGGCCACTTTGCAGGGCCCCGAGACCCAATTTCCAGCACTCACCGAGAGCCAATAAAGCTCTTTCCCTGGATCCACCGCTCCCATTAAGGGCCCAGGATTCCCCAACTCCCATTATTGGCAGCTGCACAGGTCTCAGCACAATTTTTGGATCATTCGGGCATGCCTAGTACAGCGCAGAATGGGTCTCAGTGAGCATGTCGGGTTTCAGACCTCCGCGCTTTTCCTTCCTCTTCCTAGTTTTATTTTTCCCTTTGGTTACCGCCTTGGTTAAAAAGAATCATTATCCAATCGTCTGGCCCTCTCCGTGTTGTCAAGTTTTCGCATCTGAGCCTATTTCTCTGTAGAGGTTCTCTATCCAGCTTCCTAGCAAGCCACCGTTTTTTCTCCAATCGGAATCCATAGCACTTTTTTTACTTTTTCTTTTCTTTTCTTTCTTTTTTTTTTTTTTTTTTTTTTTGTCTTTTTCCTTTTTACCGGTACCGGGGATCGAACTCACGGCTGCCTGCTTGCAAGGCAGGTGCTTATGCCGCTGAGCTAAATCCCCAGCCCCTGAATCCACAGCACTTTAAAAAAAAAAATTTTTTTTTTTATCTTAAGACAAGGTCTCACTAAGTGGCTTCATTGCTAAAGCTGGGCTGGAGGAAGTACAGTTTCTAACCAGTGTTGTATGCAGACCAATAATGGAAGAAATTCTTCACTCAACCCAAGCAAGCACAGAATGGCGCTACTGTACCTCACTATTTTCCTAAACTCAGGGGATAAGGCAAAGGCACTTTCCTCGCAGAATGTGTGTCCTAATGTGCTCTTGGGAAGGCAGTGAAGGAAGACATGAATGAAAGTAAAGTGAAAATTGCACAATTTCTATCTGTAATTCAAAATTTACAAACAGGAAGCAGTGTGCTAGGCAGAATGCTGCTCATATGCTGTGGTGGACTGAAAACTGATGGTCAGCTTAACACCAGCTGAACTGAATCAGCGTGGTGCACGTGTGGGTGGCCCCCCTGAGAGCTGCCGCCAGCATGAAAAGGAGAGCTGAAGAGAAGGAGGCATTGTTGTCTGGAGCCCTTGATTCTCCTAGAGGGGCTTGTCTTGCTGGCCGCCCTGATATGAACTCAGCTGTTATCAACCGAGGAGCTCAGGGCCTTGTCACTGAGAGTGGCTGCTGTTCACTTTGGGGAGCTCCGGTCCTTATTTTGAGCATCACTTCCTAGCTCTGGAGCAGCAGATGTGTGCTGTTCAGTCTCTAGGAGAGGCTGTCATGCTGGCTTCCTGATATGATCCCAGCTGTTTTCAGTGTTGCTGGAGCTTGGGACCTCATTGTTGCTGAGGATGACGGTGGCACTTTTCAGAGGAGCCCTGATCTGTCCTTTGAATATTATTTCCTGGCTTCACTACAGAACCCTCAGCCTGCTGGCACAGATCCTTTATCTCACTAGTGCAGACTTTCTAGCTTCCACAACTGGCCTTTGGGCCTTCTGAGTACAGATCCGTTTAACAGATTTGCATGCTCTAGGCCTCCAGTTGGGCTCATGGTGGGCATTGTCATGGGCTTTAGTCCTTCAGATGGACTCATGCAGGACATTTCTGAGGGATCCAGGCCCTCAGCTGGATTTCTTGGGCTTAGTGTGTGGACAGATTTCCTGCACTTCTTATATTTAACTCTTTGGGTGACAATTATAAAATAATTCTGTAAATTGTGTGTCTTGCATATAATTGTTTTCCTTGCAATCCCTGACTACAACATGTGTTATTTCTGACGAGACCAAAGTCATAAAATAGGGCAATGCATAGACAGAGGAGAAGTGTCCCAGATAGTGGGCATTCCTAGTGCACTCCTCTCAAGGCTTAGGGCTTCTCACTCACAAAGAAGTCTACCAAATCTGCATCTTACTGGACTACACAATCCATGTAGAAGACAGAGTTAAGAATTACAAGCATCAAATCACATCTAGTATTATAGGGAATGAAACATTAGTTTGCATTTCATTAGATGTAAATTAGAAATCCCTAAATTTTTCTTTTAAACAGAAATCTATAGCAAGATTGAAATTGCTAAGAACTGGTTTTGATTATAATAGGTAGGACATGAGAGGAATTATCCGAGTAAAGAGTATGGCTGCACAATTTATAATACTTAATTATCATGTTATAGTAGATTCTATGACAAAACATGTAAAGCATTTAGAAAGGAATAATTGTTCAAATAAAATAATTAGCTTCTTTTGAAGTCAAAATTCAACTTAGGTAATATTTTAGCAATTACAATTAGGGAAATATTAATTATGTTCATTGTTTCCCCTGAAATATCTTGCTTTGCTTTGGGAATAGAAGTTTTTACGGTTACTGAAAAAAAGATTGACTTGTTCAAATAAATTTTTACTATAACTGACCTCTGCATAAGCTTTGTTATATAAGGCAGTGCAAACATACATGTTGACAGTTTGTTAAAGACAACTTTTGTAATAGGTACAGTGAACTTTGATGAATTTAGCAACATTTTTCAACATGTATAATTTTTTAAGAAGTCACTAGCTGATTAAAGATCAATAAACTAATCTCACTCTAAACACATCTGTAATATTTAATGATACTTAGCTATATTTTACTGCAGCTCCAAAATGAAATAAAGACCTCTATTATGAAGTTAATTTAGTCCTTGTCCATTCTAAACTCTCCAATGAAAAATGATAGTGATACACAGTGTTTTCCCAGAGTATCTTAGAACCAGGAATCAAGTACTTCCTAAATAAGAGTGAGTTATGGGATTTAATTCCAGCTCTGGCAATGATTCATTGGATAACCTTGAAAGTTACTTCAGCACTCTCTTGTGGTTTCCTGGTTGTAAATGGGGGTGTTAACAATTTCCCACAAACCTACTAAGCCTGACTTACGGGACAGAAGTTGCTTACTGCAAATTTTAAAATATAATTGCAAATTCTCTCACGAACTAAATTTTGCACCAAGTACAAATAAGCAAACTGAAGTATGTATCACTGAAAACATTTTAGGAAGTTTTATGTCCCAAGTCTGAGGTTATATGCCATATTACAAAAGGAACGTAACACAATTGATTTTGAGAACACTATTTGAAGGCAATGATATGGGCTCAGAAGAAGAATAAATTTGTAAATATAGCATGTGTTACCCAGAATGACTGACCATTAGACTATAAGAATCATGGGATAAGAGGCCTCCCCTCTTTTGCTCAGTATTTTTGAGCCACCGTTGACCCAGTTACAGTCTCTAAAATGTAGGACATACAGTATTTACCCCCTTACTGACTGGATGTTTATTGAATTTTTTCATGTGCCAAACATAATGCCAGGGCAAGAGATATTAGGGTGTTACTCAGGTTTCTAATACTATGACAAAATACCCCAGATAATCAATTTAAAAGGAAAAATATTTTAGCTTACGTTTTGGAGGATTCAGTCCAGGGCTATTTCTCTCTGTTGCTCTTAGCTTATGGTGGCATAGTGTACATGAGAAAAATGCATGGAGCAAAGGGACTATTCAGCTGAGAGAGAGGAAGGGAGGAGAGAGAGAGAGATCTGAGTGATAGAAAATAAAGAGAACTTATTATATTGGTTTTGGAGGACAACTGCCTCTAGACTGATATTATAGTAGGTCAGCAGGACTAGGAAAGAATCTGAATTTGATGCAAATGGGGAATAGGGCGTAGGACCCTCACTGAGTTTCTTGGCCTCCAGTTCTGATCTAGGAGTCTTCAAAAGAAGCTGGCAGCTGAAACCTCACGCAGTACAGGGCTCAGGACCCAAGAATCTGAAGAAGACCAGACAGGAGGTGGTGGAATTGCGGGGTCAGCTGCTGCTCCACAGTGAAGCCAGGAGATGAGCACTAACGTGTGTGATGCCAGGTGCCTGACGTGGCACTGGCTGAGTGTGGGATGACAGCTGCTTCACCGCACCTCCACATCCCACACCAATACTTCTTCTTGATAACCCTAACCTGAAATTCTGAAAAATGCACCTCTAGTTTAGCCAAGCTGTCCCCATTAAAAGGCACCCGTGCAGAGGATACATTGCAGGTACTGTGGAAATTTCTAGGCCTTCAAAACATGAACTTCTATTGGAGTTATGTTTCATGTTTCATCTCTAGAAAGTTTGGGAAAATATACTCCAGTCAAGAAAGAGAACCAACCCAACACAGAGAACGAATCCAACACAATCCAGTAAGCACTAGGAAGCCAGACACAGTGGGATCCCTGCTACTGGAGAGCTTAAGCAGAAGGTTTCCTTGAGCACAGGAATTTGAAGATGGATGAGGGAACACAGCACAAATCCATCTTTTAAAATTATGCAGAATTCAGGATATACTGGATCAATCCCTCAAAGAGATTATGAGAATTTCTAGAAAATCTCACATACTAGGACAGTGATGGCGAACCTTTTTGAGATAAGTGCCCTAACTGTAGCCCTAAACACACCTACTTACCGATAAGGGCCAACCCTGCGATTAAACCTGAATACTGAGGTTTTAGTTTAGAAAAAACAACTCATGCATTAACAGTTTTGCCTAAAAAGAAAAACACAATAACACATGCATTACAGGTTCAGCACCACTGATCTAGAACATCTAGTACTGACTGGATCAGTGGATTTAGGAGGGAAGTGTCCAGAAAAAGAAGTGTTCTAGAAATTGTAAATACCCCCAATGTGCCTTAGTCATGCTGAGAGAAGAGTCAACAATCTGAAAGCCTTTATAAATAAATTTATTATGGACATGCAGAAAAATAGTTACACGAGAGGAATGAAAGAGACAATATGAGGCACACTAGAGAAAAATGCAATGACGCAGATGTGATTAATTTTCAAACTCCAGACTGTTGGTGAATATTAACAAACAAAAATGACAAACAGTGAAAAACTGATTTAAGAGCCTTGTGTCTGTGCGTGTGACATGGAAAGAAAATAAAAACAGAAAGAAGTCATGTTTTTAAGACCATAGTGGCAAATCACAGAGGAAATATCTCAAAGAATGGAAAGTGATCATCAGTGCGGGGCAGTGGGTTGAAGCTTTTTGTCAGACACCTTGTTGAACACACTGAGCTTTGATGTTACACTTCAGATGTGATGAAGATTGGGGAAATCAGAGAGTTGAGAACACATGTGAGAAATGGAGGAGAAGGAGAACCCAGGTTCTGAGGGAATACAGAAGTGAAGGTGCGGTCAGAAAAGGGCGAGAGGTAGAGAGGAGCGTGGCTGCCAGACAAGTCTGAGAGGCTGAGTGGAGGCCAGGTGGAGGTGCAGGAAGCTCAGGGGCCGAAGTGATGGGCTGCTGTCCAGGCATGTGCTTCTCAGAGTCCGAGACACGAGGCCCTCACACTGTGAGGCTCTGGAGGAGGGCTGTGCGGTGTGAACTGCAGTGTGTTCCTGACCACGGACCTCCTCAGCAGTCTGTGGTGATAGCAGAGGCTCTGCTGGGAGAGGCTGAATAATAGATTGAGGATGAGACTGAGAGATTCATACAGATCCCACTTTCAGGTCTTCCAACAGGCAGGAGACTGTGTGCTCAGTATATTCCTCCTGGAAAACAAAGCCTACTGCCAGCTTCTGTGCAGAGAACGGGAACAGAGAAAATAAAGATGGGAACAAAATAGAAAACAAAATATACCTAAAATCACAAACACTGTCCAGTCCCAGAGGTTCTGTCAGTATTCACAGTAGTAGCTGTACTGATAAGACACAGTGGCCACTATTAGAACCCAGTTCTCCTGAGGATCATCCGGTGTGGCGCCTAAACGGACCTTCAATGTATTCCAAAGCATTCAATTAATTGATGTGCAGAAGGGCTGGCAATTGTAAAAGATTTCAGGGCTTCTGCAGGAGAGACATCTATAAACACTGAAATTATCTTGGAATAACTTGCTCACAGGTATTATTTTCAGAGCGTGATTATTTATATAGCAGTGTTCTGGCAGAGAACAGCTACCACCACCTGCCTTCCTCTCTACCAACGAGGGCAAAACACGGATGCTAGTTTGCAATTAACCACTTTGATCTGCTTCTGTGGGTGCATTCCTCATCATCTTTGTATTATAACATAAGGAGCACCTCTGAATTGAAGGCATTTAACTACAGAAAAGAACACAAACACACACACTGACAGACTGGGAGTAAATTAGCAAAACAGCGGCAGCAAACTCCAAGAGGCTGCTTTACAGCATTAAATACAACGTGGCTCCAGTCAGTTCAACTCTGTGTCTTTTATACAGCAGCTTAACCCGTCCTGACTTTGGCCTTAATTTCCAGGAAATGTGAAATGATTCTGTGGCTCACTGGTTGATGTCACTGATAAAAACCACGAGAAGCAAGAGTCTCTGGATCAATGTAACTAATGACTTCATGCAGTATCCTTGTAAACTAAGACAAAAATAACATTTGGAAAGGAGCAAACCCAGAAATTAACCATTCATTTAAGGTGAGAGTAGAAGCAAAAGAAAAATTGAGATAAGTCTCCTGTGTTGACCAAAATCAATTTTATTTGGATCAAATAACCAAAGCCAGGAAACAGATACTGTATTTCTGTAATAATGTCCTCAAAATGATGTCCCACAAAAATCACAATGTAAGAAAATGGCACCTAAACTTAAGGTTTCTGGTTCTCTTTGTTATTACAAAGAATAGAAAACTGAAGGTGCAAAATGTTGCTTAAATTACGGTGATTGAAAGCTTAATAAATAGGTTTTATGTATACATTATATAAAGCAAAAATTGCATCTTTCTATACTTTGCAAGCTGCATTGTGTACTGTAGAATACAGAGTAACCAAACAACAAACAAGGGCGAACCCATTGTAAAGGACGTTTTCCACTGTGGCCAAAATTAACAGGCTCAATCAAATGAAGGTGTCCTTTGTTAACCCTGAAACCACACCACGTACGGAAGAAATTAGATAGCAACATCACTTCTCATAAGCTCTAAACATGATGCCAGAAGGCCCTTTGGAAAGAAAATTATATGAAAATGTCTAGAGAGAATTTCTAAACCCGGGAGTTTCCTGAGTGTTTTAAAGGCCTTTGTGTATTGACAGCATTCATGGCTTTCTAAAAATTTCTTGCAATAAACATTTCTATGAAATATTTTATTGTCTCATGGTAAAAAGCATGCTTATTAAAGGCTAACTTTCCCTTGCCTTTCTAACAAATTTTTAGTGGAAAATGTAATATGGAAAATAAAATCCATTTACAGACTTTCAATGAAAGAATAGGTAAGCAATATGAAACAAATATTTCAACATTAAGGAAAGACTTGCATTGGCAGAATTAAATCACGCCCAGCAGAATGATATGCTGAAATTTTAGAACTTCAAAGTTAAAAACAAGCAAAGAGAGGGCAAAATATTTGTGAATAAAATAAAGATCACATTGGCATCTGTTTTGGTTACTTTTCTGTCATTGCTAGAACAAAATGCTCAACACCCAAAATGAAGAAAGGAAAAATTTATTTAGCTACAGTTTATGAAAGTTTTAGCCCATACTCAGCTGACTCCAAGGCAGGGTGGCTTGGCACTGGGGCAACATTTCAAGACAGCAGCCTGAAAAAGCAGCCAAAGCAAAAAGGGGGAAAAGCAAGCCACTTTTCTTCTCTTATGAGTATGCAGGCCACCCTGACCCCTCTAGGATGGGTGTGACACTCAGGAAATCTCTGTGCCCTCCACTTGCACAGGCTCAGGATGTTTACAGAATAAGGATCCTGCCCCCTGCTGAGTCTCTTAAACTTCTCAAGTTGACACAATGTATCAACCATAACAGCATCAGATATTTGTCTTACTGATAACAATGGTAATTAAAATATGAAAATTTAAAAGTTTTCAAATATCTAGTTAGCATCAATAGCATTCATGTACAAGGAAAAAGACACATTTTGATTGTTTAGGAAAACAAACCAAAAAAGAACAGAACAAAAGAGCAGGTGATTTTTCATTGATTTTAACTGCAGAGTTCAGTATATTTTAGAATATATCTAAATATATCCATGTGACTGACATCTAGGTAGGATAAAAACTACTTGCAACATTTTACAAATCTCCCTTTCATGCTAAAATTTGATATATACTCTAGTATTATGATTTCTTGCTGTTTTATTTTAAAAAGCAAAACTGAAAAAGGACAGAAATGTTACAGAATTTCAAAGAAGAAAAAAAAGAAGGGAATTGACACTAGTTAATATATTGCACATTGGTATCTCAGAATTAATTGTTGGGATTATAAAATCTAGGCACAAAAGTGATCGATCAAACAATGGCAGCACAAACTGTCCTTTTCCATGAACTAACAGACATTAGTAATACACTTATCTATCTAGTATACATACATGCATATACGTTTATGGATGTTTACCAACATATATAGAATCTTTTTCTTTCTTTTCTTCTTTCCCCTATCCCAGCAGTTCTGTCCTTTTGATCATTTTCTTTGCCTTTCATTATTATAATACATATTGTATGTTTTGGATCTTGTTACTCTTCAGATTTTTAGTTTTTAATTTTTATACTAGGGAGATAATACAATATTTTTAAATGTATGATTTATTTCACTTATGAGTATGGTCTCAAGTTGCCTCCATTTACCTATAAAAATGTCAAGATTCTCTTTATAGCTGAATAAAATTCCATTGTATTAAAAACCACATTTTTGAAAATCCATTCTGCAGTTGATGGGCATTTTGGTTGTTTCTAAGATTTAGTTATTACACATCATGCCCCTCTAAACATGGGTACACATATATCACTGTGGCTTGACATTTTCAATTTTTTCTGGGTAAGTACCCAGAAGAGAAATAGTGGGATTAAATGGGACTTCCAATCCTAAATTTTTGAAGAAGCTACACATTGAATTCCACGGTGGTTGAACCAGTCTACACTCTCACCAACAGTGGAGAAAGGCTCCTTTTTTGCCAAAGTCCCACCAGCATTTGGTGTTGGTTGATGTCTTGATGGAAGCCATTCTTTCTGGAGTGAGATGAAATCTCGATGCTGTTTTAATTTGCATTTCTCGAATGACAGGTGATGCTGAACATTTCTTCATACATTTACTTGCCACTTGCATTTCTTCATCTGAGAAGTGCATGTTCCTCTCAGCTGCCCATTTCTGGCTCAGGTCTTTGAATTTGGGGGCTTGATGTTTTTCAGTTCTTTATATGTTCTAGATGTAAGTCCTCTGTCTGCTGGACAGCTGACTAACACTATTCCCCATTCTGTGTGTTCTCTCTTCATTCTGTTGGTGATTTTTTTTGAAATACAAAAAATTTTTAATACGGAGAGATCCTTATTAAAGTACTTATAAGTACTGGGAAGTATTTTTTGTGCAGTTTGTGCTTTTCTCATGAACTCTTTGCCTACACCTTTGTATTCAAGATTTCTACCTCCGTTGCCTTCCAGCAGACTCACTGTTTCTGTTTTAACGCTTAGCTGTTTGATCCATTTTTCTTTTCATTTGTGCATATGATAAAGATGAGTCTAGTTCCAGTCTTTGGCGTATGGGAAGCCAATTTTTCCAGCACCATTTATGAAAGAGGCTGTTTTTCTTCCACTGAACATGCTTAGCCCCTTTGTCAAATATAACATGGCTGAGTGTCTTTGTAGTTATATCTTCTGATCTGTTCTGTTGACCCTCAGGTCTGTTTGTTTTGTTTTGTTCTGTTTTTCATTATCATGCTTATTTTATCACTGTAGCTATGTAGTATAATTTCAAGTCAGGGATTGAGAAGCCTCCTGCCTTACCTTTGTTGCCAAGGATCGCCTTATATTCTAGGTCTCTCCTGTTTCCAAATGAATTTTAGGAAGGTTTTCTCTAGGTGTGTAAGGTATGCTATTAACACTTTGATCACAATTCCATTAAATCTGTATAGCAGTTTTAGGACTACGGCCATTTTCACAATGTTGGTTCTTCCCAACAAAGGAGCAAGGAATATCCTTCCATTTTCTGACATCTCTTCAATCTCCTTTGTTAGAGTGCTAAAGTTTCCAGTGTGTAGGTCTTTTGTATCCTTTGTTAGGTTGAATCCTAAGCATTTCATTATTTTGGGTGCTATTGTGAAACGTGTCATTTCCATAGTTTCTCTCTCAGTGAGTTTGTTGTTAAGGTACAGGAATGCTACTGATTTTTGTGTGTCGACGTAGTATCCATCTACACTGCTGAATTTCCTTATTAACTCTAATAGTCTTTTAATTGAGTTTTTGCTGTCTTCTATGTAGAGTATCATGTCATCTGCAAATAGTGGTCATTTAACTTCTTCCTTTCCTGTCCTTATTCCTTTTTTTCTAATTGCTCTGGCTGATGTTCCAAGAATTTATATTGAATATGAGTGGTGATAGTGGATATTCTTGTCTTGTTCCTGATTGTAGAGTGAAAGTTTTCAGTTTTGTCCATTTAGTATATTGGTTTGTCATAGATGGCTTTTACTAGATTTAGGTACATACTAACTATTCCAAGTTTCTGTAGGGTTTTTTTTTTTTTTATCATGAACAAGTATTGAACTTTATCCAAAACTTTTTCTGCATCTATTGAGATGATCATGTGATTTTCATCTTTGGCTCTGTTGATGTGTGTATTACTTTTGTTGATTTGTGTATGTTATACCAGCCCTGCATTCCTGGAATAAATCCCACTTGGTCATGAGGTATGATCTTTTTGATGAGTTGCTGCATTCTATTTCCAAGTATTTTATTGAGAATTTTTTATCAGTGTTCATTAGGGAGACTGGCCTATAGTTCTCCTTTCTGATTGGGTCTTTCTCAGGTTTTGGTAGCAGAGTAATACTTACATCCAGGAATGAGTTAGGGAGAATTGCTTTGCTTTCAATTTCATTAAAGATTTTGAGGAATATTGACATTAAATCTTCCCTAAATTTGTTATAGAATTCAGCCATAAATCCAGTAAGACCTGGGCTTTTCTTTGTTGGTAAGTTTTCATTACACTTTCAATTTCAGTAGCTGATACTGGGTTATTCAAAATTGTTATATCTTCTTGATTCACCTTTGGTAATTCATACATTTCTAGAAATCTGTCCAATTCCTCTGTGTTTTCTACTTTATATAAGTAAACATTTTCAAAGCAGGTATTCCTGATCTTCCGAATTTCTTGGGATTTGTAGTAAATTCACATTTTTAATTCCTTACTACATGAATTTGAGCTTTTTCATTCTTTTTCTTGATAAAGTTGACTAGAGGTTTATCAGTTATGTTTATTCTCTAAAAGAACCAGCTCTTTGATTCATTAATTTTTTGTATTATTTTCTTAGTCTCAATTGCATTAATTTCTGCTCTGATCTTTATAATTTCCTCCCATCTATGAGCTTTGGGCTTGGCTTGCTTTTCTTTCTTTAGAAGTATGAGGTGCAGCATTAGGTTGTTTATTTGTGCTTGTTCTGTTTCCTGATGTGACAATTCATTGCTTGTATTTCCCTCTGAGAACCACTTTAATTGTTTCCCACAGGTTTCAGTATGTTGTATCTGTATTTTCATTGAATTATAGCTATTGTTTAATTTCTACTTTAATTTCACCTGTAACTCATTGGTTGTTCAAGAGATTATTTAATTTCCACGTGTTTATGTATGTTTTACAGTTTCTTTTGCCATTAATTTCCAATTTCGTTGCACTATGATCATATAATATGCATGGGATAATTTCAGTCCCATTGCACTTAGTTAAACATCTTCTATGGGCTAGTGTATGGTCTATTTTAGAGACTGTCCCATGTGCAGCTGAGAATAAAGTGTATTGTGATGTTGTTGGGTGTAACACTCTGTAAAAATCTAAGTCCATTTGTTCATAGGTTCCACTTTCTTCTGTTATTGCTATGCTGACCTTTTGTTAGTTGGTCTATCTCTTTGTGACAGTGAGTATTTAGGTCTCCCATTACAATTGTGTTATTGCATATTTGGTTCTTCATGTCCATTAGTATTTATCTGATATAGCTGCGTGCTCCTGTATTTGGTGCATATATATTTATGATTGCTATCTCTTCTTCTTGAACGTTTCCCCTAACAAGTCTGTAGTGACCTTCTTTATCTCTTCTGATCACTTTTGCTTTGGAGTTTACATTGCCTGCAAACAGACTAGCTATCCCTGCTTTTTCCTCAGTTCCTATCACATGGAATATTGTTTTCCATCATTTGACTTTTAGTCTTTGAGTTTCCTTTGGAGAAGCTGTGCTTTTTGTATACAGCATATTGTTGGATGTTGTTTCTTGATTCATTCTGTCAACCTATTTCTTTTAATTGGTGAATTGAGGCCATATACATTGATAGATATAACTGATATGTATTGGCTCAACTTTGTCATGTAATTTTCCTGTTGTTGGTGTCCTGCTTTTCCCTCTTGTTTAATTGCTTGCCCTGCCTGGTCATTTCTTCCTATTGTTGTCCTGGAAATTGTAGTCATTTTATCTCTATGTAGTATGTCTTTCAGTACTCTTTCTAGGGTTGGTTTGGTGGACACTTATTTCTTCAGTTGTATCTTATTTCTCCATTAATTTTCAAAGAAAGTTTTTCAGGGCACGTCAATCTGGGTTGAAATTTGTTTTCTTTCAGGGTTTGAAATACTGCATTCCAAGTTAATCTTGACTTGAAGGTTTGTGCTAAGTCTGCTGTGGTTTTAATAGGCTTTCCTTGATAGATAAGTTGTGTCTTTTCTCTAACAGCTTTTAGTATTCCGTTTTTATGCTGAATTTCTGGGGTCTTATTTATTATATGTCTGGGTGTAGATTTATTTTGGTTATGACTGTTTGGAGTTCTGTTTGCTTCATTTATTTGTAGATCTGATTCTTTCCCCATGTTTGGGAAATTTTCTGCTGTTACTTCTATGAATAGTTTATTGATCTCATTTGCATTGATGCTTTCATCTTCATTAATGTCTGTTAGTCTGGTATTGTTTCTCTTTGCATCATGTTGAAGCTATTGAATTGTCATTTTATGCTGTTTTGTTATTTTTAAAATGTTTTCCCTTTCATGGTTACTAGCTGCCATCCTGTCCTCAACATCTGAAATTTTATCCTCTGTTTCATTCAAATGTATTTGCCAGTTTTCAATAGAATTTTTTATTTCCTGGATATCTCTTTTAATTTGTTTCATACATTCTACTTTTTTTCTGTATTGTTCATTCAAGGTTTCCACCATTTTCCCATGCTCCTGTATTTTTTTTTTTAATCTATGTCATCTCTTGCTATGCTGAGCAACTCCTTTATTAAGGTTGTCATTCCTTTCTTTATGTGAAGGATTATCCCTAATCTGATTTCCTCTGTAGCCTCATGGATTTGTGTCTTTCTTTCACTTGCTATCTTTTCAGTAATTTCAGCTGTATGACTTTTAATGTCCTTTATTTCAATGTTACCTGTACTTGTTCCTGATTAACTGCATGTTTGAGATTGCATTTTGCTTTTTCCTTTTGTCATTTTCTCCTCTTAGGTAATATTTTGGTCTTTTCAATTCCATGTTTCAAATGTCCATTGTGTGTGTCTTGGGGTCCTACTGTGTGATTGCTGTTTGTCCAATTGCTGAATCCCACAATGAAAGGGAGGCACTCGTCACCTGAAATCCTTCGGCAGGGCCTGTTGGGTGAGTCCCATATTCTTCATAGGCTGACTAGCCTACGAGTATTGGTGTAAGTCCACCCTTAGTTCCTACTGTTACTATGGCTTCAGGCTGTTCCAGGCAGCCATATCCACCTGGCTGTAGTATGCACCTCAGCTGGGACCCTACTGTTTCCCTAGTTGTCTCATAGGCCTTTTTATTTCCTCCAGGTTGGGGGAGGCCTTGTTAGCTGGGGGGAAGTTCACTGCTACTCCTGTTCACCCACTGAGCTCCTCTGTTTGAGGGGGGCACTTACCACACTGTCACAAGCCCACTGAGGTCCTCTATGTGGGTGAGCAGTTGCTGTAGCTCCCACCCGCCCACAAAGGTTCTGCAGGTCGGGGAAGGGTCACTAGTTGTGTGTGGGCTTCTGTGGTCTTGTGGGTGGGGGGGAGGGTAACTGATGATCCCTCTGATCCCTAGGTCTGTGGGGCAGAGCAGCAATCCCAAGTATTATGATTTCTATAAATTTGGGTTCTTTAGATTGGTCTGGATTCAGTATTATTAATGTATCTTCTGTTGTTAAATCCTTGTAATATGTCCTAATTTCAGATATTGTGTAGTTGAGATTTTGAGTTATTGCCTTTCATAGCTCTAAATATTCTATTAAAACTTCCATTTTCTTCCCGTGTCTACCTTTTCTTGTATTTTCATTATTATATTTAAAACAGTTATTTTAATGTTTTTCTCTGCAAAGTTCAATCATAATTCTCACAGGACTTCTTTTATTGATTTCTAGTCAGTTGACAGTAGGGGTTTTCTTGTGCCTTATAATTTCTTGTTAGAAGTCAGAGATAGAATTAGGAATGAAAATTTATAGCACTATGAAATATTCTATTCTTGAAAGTAAATTCTCCTTACCTGGGAAAATTATCTTGACCCTCTGATCTCAGGCTTCATTATATTTTTGTCTGTGGTTTTAGACCTTGGCCTTTCTGGCTTTTCAGTGAAAACATTAGGTATTTCCCGAACTCCTTCCACTTGGAGATCCTGAAGTCTGAGCATTCCCTTTCTCACACTGCTCAGTTCTGAAGACGCCTCTGTGCACCTGATCTTCACAGCTACTTTATTCAAGTGGTCCTCAGGGCTGCACTTCATCTGCATAATTTATGAGTCTTGCAAAAAGTGGAGGGGAATTCCTATGCAAATTTTTCTCATTTTCTGTGATTCACTGTACTTGAGTGTTTATCCCCACTCCCAGCTACATTCCCAGCTCTATTTCTGACCAATCTTACATTCCTGATATGAGACCATTTCCTTTTCAGTCAGGTAAAATTGACTTTCTCTACAAAGATTTTATATTCTTGAGCATAGAATAGAAAAGCCTCACATTTTTATTGAAAAACCAGAAATGCCAAGACATACATGTAGAGCATAAAACAGGACATTTGTTCATGGGAATCGCATTGCTTGTACTTTTGTCTATGTTGATGGATATCATTGCCTTCAATTTGGGTTTTTAGTCTCTTTTCTCCCTATCTTTTCACATTTATAATTATTAACATCATTAATATGTATCCAAATGTTGACAAAGCTGATTTACTTTGCACATGACATGCTTTTAAAACATTTAACTCACACCATGGCACACCACTGTCACCCCCTTGTCAAAGTTTCCATCAGCTCCTGCGTGCACTGCCACTCAGGTTCTGTCTTCTTTTTGTGTGTCATCAAGCCTCAATGTCTTCCTGCCTGATTTTTGTATTACGCTCAGTGTAGTCTCCTAAACTGAATTATAATCTGTTCATTCTTTCTGTCTCCATTCCTACAGTTCAATGGACTATCAACTCGAAAATAATTCTCATTTATGGTTTAAATTGTACTGAAATGCATCTAATTCAATTACGGATCTATTCATAGTGGAAATTAGGATCTTTTGACACAATGAAAATAGAGATAAGATTGGGCCAAATATTACATCAAAGGGAGAGGGTTCAGCTGAAAGTTCAGTTGGTCCAGAGAGTGACACAGCTGTTGCTCATGAAACAAAGGGAGCAGCTATTATTGACTTTCTGATTTTTGTATTAGGGGGTGGGTTAAAGCCCACTGATGCCCACTGGCCAGGAGCATGGCTGCGAAAGGTGATTTTCTTGTGGTGTATTTGACTGTGAGGTAGTCACATCCATCTTACTGTACAGGTTGCTGGATTTTTGTGTATGTAGTGTCATCCTCCTCCTGAGACTTTGCTGCTTTGTCGGTCTGGTTCTCTGCTAAGGCCAAAGGACATCAGGTGCCTGGAGTTTTGTGGCTTCTGAAGAGGCACAAGGGTTGGGCCAGAAAAGAAGGGAGAAAGAAAGAAAAAGAAAATACATACCAGTTCCAAAACTCAACAGGCCAAGTTAACCCTATATTATAGTATGGGACTAAAGATTTTTACGTGATACACATATCTAGGTTCAGAGTGGAGGAACCTGATGTAACAGTTAAAACGTCACAAATCTGAAGACAATACAGAGAGAGATACACCAAGCCTTTCACCCAATTTTAGTCACCATCTGCAGGCCCAGGTGTTTTCAGTAAAAATGGGCTTCAAATTTCTGTAATGTAACTTGGGTAACTTGTACTTCAACTCCTCCTATATATCGAAGATGCTATCTATGCTAGCTATCTATCTATAAAGCTAGTGTCTAACTCATAATGGATATCCAGGTTGGTGACTTTCAAACTTGGTGACTGTAACTGAACTAAGAGCTGTGAAACTTGAGGGCTCCTTTAGGTTATTCTGTGATAATGATCTTCGCAATTCACACAAGCATTCTGCTTATTTGGGGATCACTTTCTCAGGACAACCTGGTTGAAATATGCCATGCTACACAGCGTAACAGTTTAGTAGATGCAGAAGTGCATTTTGTCATCTCATTTTCTTTACCACCGCTTTTCCACTATGATGCTTCTTCCCTGCCTCATGATGACAACGACAGCCAGGAAACTTCAGACATGAGCTGTAGATAAGATCGGACTGGGGTGATTCTCAAGTGTAGAAACTCAGTAAATATTCCAAAGAAGAAATATGAAATGGTCCTCAGCTAGTCACAGCAGCAGGTAAGCTGAGAAATGGGGCAGAGAAAAAGGAGAGAACGAAAACACCCTGGGGAACCCCTATAACATTTGGATAAGAGATGCACGGATGAAGGTAAAATCACTGCAGGCATTGCATTATGATGGCTCTCATCAAGTCACCAAAGATTGCAGAACTCGCATAGTTTTGATTCCTTCTACAAAGAATCAGAAAAAGTGTGTATTTTACCGAAGGGTCCACCTCCACATGGTTTTCTACTTTTTCCCCAGAAGTGGGTGACTGCAAAACTTGATGCTCATAATGCCTAGGATTGGAATAATGTGTGGCCCAGGAGACAGTTGCTGATGCAAAGTAATAACTAGCCTGCTTTGGCTTTAATTTTCCAGAGTTTCATACAGATAGAATTATATGATGTATAGCCTTTTGGACTTGGCTTTTTTTTTTTCAATTTTGTATGCATTTAAGAATCTGCCATGTCTTTGCAACACATGATTACTGTTTTTAGTTCAGAGTAATACTCCATTTCCTGGATCTCTCAGAGTTTAGTTATTTATTCATTACCAAAGAACATCTTTTTTGCCTCAAGTTTTTCTGTTATGAATCAGGCTACTATAAATATTGATAGGCAGGTTTTTATTTAAAAATAAGTTTTCAAAATTCTTAGAGCACCAAGACATGATTGCAGATCATATCTTTAAAGTATGCTTAGTCTTGCAAGAAAGCGCAAAACCATCTTTCAGAGAAGACCTGCTGTTTTGTGTTCCCACAGTGACTGAGGGCTCCTCAGGCTTCAAGTCTTAGTTTTTGTTATCACGGTTGCTGAAGATGTTTTTGTGGCATAAATGTACCGCAATTTGTTTAATCGTTCGCTTGTTAAAAGACATCTGCACTCTTTCTGCACTTCAGTGATCAGAAAGCAAGTTCTTACAACCAGGTACAGTTTTACATGTAAATGTTACTTTCCGTTTCTCAGGGGTAACTGAATCCTTGTATCACACAACTACATATTTAGTTTAAGAACAAACTGGTACCATTTTATCTTCCCAGTCCTACCAAGGGATTCAGTTTCTCCGCATCGGTGCCACGTGGTGTGGTCACTTTAAGACAAAAGCCACTCAGATCCCCATGTATGGATGTCTCCTGTTGATCTTAATTTGCTTTTTTTAGTCAACAATGGTACTTTTCTTGACTTCTTTCTTGTGCTTATCTATACATACCTACTAGTGAAGTGTTAAAAGAAACATTTATGTCTCTCTTAAAATGCACTGAGTTTTGAGAACTGTTTATATATTTCTGTGGTTGGAATGTTTATGCACACCCGAAACTCAGTTGTTGAATCTTAATCACAAGTGTGATGCTATTAGGAGGTGGGATTTTTTGGGAGAGCAATTAGGCCAGGGAAATGAGTCCTTAAGTATGGACTCAATAGCCTCAGAAAAGAGACCTCAGAGCCCTGCCCTACCCTCTCCCATAGGGGATGAGGCTGGAAGGTTTCATCTGTGAGCCACCAGGACCTCTGCTTGTCCCCAAATTCAATGTGGCTGTGAAAATATTGAGTCAATTCAGGCATCAAGAAAGCCACAGTAGACAACTAAAGACACTCAAGAAAGAGGGCTTTCTTAATTGCTTCAGAAGACTTCATAATTGCTTCAGAGGACTTTCATAATTGCTTCAGAAGAAAGACAAGATGCTGGGACAGGAGGAAGGGGACGTACTCAGAAGGGGATTAATGACAATGTCTTTTCCTATAATAATCTTTCATTTATACGTTTACAGCATTTTTATCGTACCACATAAATTGCGCACATTTTTAAGTTTCAGTGTTTCATTTAGTTGGCTGATTGTAAATTTTACTGTTTTTAATTTTGCAATTGACTATACACCATCACTGAGACTATGAGAGCTGCAAGCAGTCTTTTTATGTTTATCTCAAGTTGTTACCTGTCATGTTTCTTATGATTTTCTGTATGAATTTCAACTTAAAATGTATCGAACTTGCTATATATCTATTGATTATAGTTTCAGTTGATAATTTCTAAAATTTCATGTGTGACTTAAGTTACACTCCTAAAGTAATTGGTATATCTTCAGGTACTTCCTACTTTTCAAAAAAAGTTTATAAACAGTAGGAAATAACTATCTAATAAGTAAATTGCTCTAAAAGCATTAAATATGCAACTTTTGGTGGTGGTCTTTCTTATGATGCTGTAAGCACTATTTCCTATGTACCTTGTGGTGAGATCATAAATGTAATCCATATGTTTATACCCTCTTTACTTACAGAATTATTGGGTTTTTTTGTTTCTTTTGGGCACATTCATTTCAAATACACAAAAACAGCCCTGAGTCACTCCCTGAGGAACCGGAAGGCTGGCAAACACTCCACTAACCCTTTATCTGCCGCTGTAGAGGATAATAGATGATAACACTCCGAGTATGCTTACTGCTTTCCATAGACTCAGTAGTTCAATTTATTGAACAGCAAAGTAGGTCTGAGAGCTTGCAGAGATGAAACAGGGAAACTTCACTGGACTCTTCCTGAATTCAGTGGGAGTGGTGCTGTTTGTGATCAGAGACGCCCCTGGAGACTAGTTAACTATGCTCTGTGGTTACTTTACATTTGTGATAATACAATCCACAACACAACTTGCAGCTTCTCTGTAGCCTGCCTTTTCACTCCCAACAGAGCATGCGCTACTTGGATTTTCTTGTTTCGACAGTTTCACCAGGATGGAATATATAAAAATCATATCAAATTTCATAGAGTAGAACAGCTAAGATTCAAAGGGCTTGGAATCAGCCACCCCTGGCTTTAACTCCCTTTTTGTGGTAGCTTATCTTTGTAGCAAATTGAACTTCAAATTTCGTATTCTAAAATGTTCTCCAAGTGATTATTCTGGGAAGCAAGTGCAGCACACAATATTTGATGAACAACTGTCTTGCACACATATTTGATGAACAACTGTCTTGCACACATAGGCGCTCAGCGAGCACATCACCCGACATCCTTTTAAAACACATGTGGTTATTCAAATTAATTGTTACCCAGGGAGGAATATAGTAATATGTCCTGCTCACAATTAGGTCTGCACATGAAATGCTTTATACACATTACCCCTAATAGTATGGAGCTATGTGCAAAATAATTTACTTTCATAAAGCAACCTGAGTATTCCTTACAGGTAAGACTTCTCTTTCCAAAGTACAGTATCCTATTGTGTTTTAGGATGGACTCTGAATAACAGAAAAAATATGATAATAAATCCACCTAGTGTCTTCACAGAACTAACTGTCATTAGGATCATACGTGGAAAACATGGGGCTGGAACATAAATAATTAACTGGTCCACTCTGAGGCTGTCACTTCTCAGCTGAGGGGCCTCTGTGACTGCACAGTATTGATTATGACTTGGCTCTAAAACCTGAAAATAAATAAGTTTGTCATAGAAGTAAAATAGCGTGACTACTTCACATTTGTATTTAGATATATTTCAACATATACATTGCATGATTAATAATGCTTTATTACAACTCTTAGTTGGGAGACGTAGTGTAATTTGTATCTATTAGTATTGAGAACAGCACAACGGAACACATCCACTCTCATACTTTCATAGTAAGTGGGGAAATCAAGGCATAGCTGGGTTAAATAACTTGCTCTTGGTAATAGAACTTGCCGGGAGATGTAACATTTAAGTCCTATTCTTCTAAGTTGTGTTATGAAGTAGATTTTTACATCAAATTTAGGAGCATTTAGTTTCTATTAATATCTTTTCTAATCAGAGATGATTTGCTGATAGATTTTTCTCCCTCTCACAACGACTCTGCTTTTCACATCCTCTGAAAATATTAGCACAGTCAGAAATGTGTAATAATCAAATATGTGTGTTTACCACCATGCATTATGGAAATGTTCCTGGTCCTCCACATTGTAGTAACATTTATATAAGGCTTTGTGTAACAGATTTGTAACTGGATTCAAGGCTAAGACTTCCTGGCCTTTCTAGGTTAGCCTGGCCATCATTCCACTTAAAAACTCAAGCTATCTAACTTAACACGTCCAGCCTTGAATCAAAGATCCAGTTGGATTCAGTTTTTTGACCCTACAGAAATAAGATATTTGCAGATTTCTAGTGTGGATGAATAATTTAGTGATTGAAATTAATTAAATGTTTAGAAAATTAAAAGAGTTCTTAAATCCTCTCACAAAAGCTGCATGCCAACAGAAACAGTGATTAAATTATAGGGCCAGGCATGTGCTAAACTTAGTTTGGAAAGGCAGAGTGATGTAGTTGATCTAATCGCAGCCAGGATGCATGGAGACACAGGACAGGTAAAGACAGAGTGGGAGACCAAGGATGATGATCTTCTGCACAACATGCCCTTGAACAAAACTATGAGGACTTTGGGTATATTGCCATCTAAAATAAGAAATAGGACTTGCTTGGTATAAGCTGTTTAAAAATTCATTTAACATTTACTTTATTTAACTCGAACATACCATTTTTTTATTTTTAGAAAATAAATCCTGCATATCATACAAAAAGCAAATTTTACATGTTATGAATCCCTGAAATCTGCCATCTCTTTGCTATCACCTCTACATCGTAGTTAGAGGCAAAGTTTTAGATTTTTAAACTATTAATTCCACAGTGTTTGCCTCATTGTTAAATAACATACTTGTACTAACTTGTCTTAAATTTAGGCAATGCTACTGATTTTTGCTAACCAAGATTAAGGTGAATATTTCATGACCATTTCCATAGCATGGACAAAGTAAGGTACACTCTAAAACAATACAAATAGCACTGTTCACCAATATGATTATATTGAGGAATTTAATTATAAATCAACGTTTAAGCTATGCATGCATTAGTAGGAAGTCTGATTAAATTCAGACGTAAGGTAAGATGCCACTTTTGCTCCTAAGCAAATTGATCGGCTCTGCCTTCGAGCTGTGCGTGACAGAATTTTCTGTCATAGGAGATTTTATTTTTCAGGTGATCGTTGGCTATCCATTTAGATGCTTCCCTAGTCTCGAAGTTTACAGATGAAGTTTATAGGAATAGTTGTGTTTCATTGTCAGAGCAGCTTTGAGGACAAGTGGGGTGGATAGGAAAAGTGAGAGATAAGAAGTGGAAGGTGGCGATGTCTGAAGAATCTCTGGTAAAGGTGACTTCAGGGCCAGAGAGGGGACCAGCGGGGGAGCGCCCTCAGCGTGGGGAGCCCGGGTCAGGGTGGTGCACAGTCCAGAGGCCAGCACAGAGGCGGAATCCACAGAGGCGCTGCCTTCCTGCTGGTTTAAAAAGCAAGCTGCAAGTGCAGAGAAAGGACATAGAGAAAGAAGAGAAACCGCAGACCTGAATCACTCCCAAGTTACTCAGTCATGCGACTCAAAGTGTGGCTGTCCCTGGCAGCTCGTGGCTGCTGATGTGTATGTGGAAATGAACATGAACAAAACCAAGCTGGCCAGGATGTGGGGACAGGACACAGATGGCTCCAAGCGCCATCGGGTGACCCACGCCACGGCCCGGGAGAGAAGTCCAGGAGGGCCACGAATGAGATGAAAAGTGTGTCTTTCACAAGGCCCTAAGTATGTGCACAGTGAATAAAGGAGACATGGCCTAAGGCTACGGAGCCGCTCTGAGCACCCGGTCACGGGCCAAATCATAGTTTTAATTAAAATAGTAATTATTATTATTCATTTGTATCATTATAGCCTACTTAAAAAAACAGCTATCCATCTATTAATACAAATAATACAAGTAAATAAATCCATTGAAAGCTTGGTGAGGAACTGAATGTTGGTAAAGTATCTTTCTATGGTACCTCTTTTACTTACAAGGTGCAAAAGCTTAAGGTTCACAGTACAGACTCTTGGATGATACCGATTGTTCTGAGAAGTGATCGGTAACGATTCTGCATAGCTAACGGTCAGGGATGGCCCAAGCCCAGTGTTCTCAGACCAGACGGGGTACAGTGGGAAGCACCACACGGCACCTGTGGAAATGCTGCCAAATACACCAAATCCGAGGTTCATCACCATGTAGCCCACGATTAGAAGCAGAATCGAGGCCCGTTTATAAAAACATCTGTCCTTTAATCTCAAGGTATTAATGTACAGAAACCATAAGAAAGACTGAAAAACTGTCCAGAGTGAGGAGCATGAAAGAAACAGACCCAGTAAGTAAAAGCAGTCGTTCTGAAGTAAAAAGAAATTATTCATAGGATTTATCAGACAGTAAAACTCGAAAAGAGTGTGAAGACTAGCGATAAAATATTAATTTCCTAATATTTATTTTGATAACATTATTTGCTTAAAAATACACGTAGAAAGTGGGGCACGATGGGTATCAGATCATTAACACACATCCAGATGGTACAGAAAATGAATTCTCTATGCCGGGGTAGAGAGGTTTACTAGGTTTGTGATTGTTTCAAAGCATTGCAAAGTAAAGTTCAAGCACTAATATCCAACTTACTAAATCCAAAGGACCTCACCAACGTGTCACCTGGACCTGCAGATGACTGAGGAGCACCCCAGGAACCCTGCCCCAGACCTTTTCTCCCCCTACGTGACTGACTAATGCTAGGAACTCAGACCCCGGAATATTTCACCCGAGGACAGAGTCCACGGAGGCAGTGTGTGCCAGCACTGAGGCCATCACCAGCCGGACCTGTGTGATTCCACTTCTAAGACCTCGCCTCTGCGGACTGATCTTCTGTTCTGCAAAATTTCATATGATGTAAATCTTATGTAGAGTATTATGGTATTTCTATCGTTCAGGTAATTTAACACCTTAGCACGTGTGAATGTGCTTTTATTTTCTCAATATAGAGGCAGAAAGGAAATGTCAATTACCCAAACAGAAAACAAAAACTTTACTGCATCAAATTTCCCTTCTCCTGAACATTTTCAACAGAAAATTAATATCTTCTCTTATTCTCACGAGGGTGTTAATCATTGCTTTTATAAATTCACGTGTTCCTCTAAATCTGTTTCTTTAGATGTTATTATGATTAATGACGTGTTTTAACTTACTTGTAACACTGTAATTTTTGCTTTATGTTTACTCACTGTTTCATGATGAAACAATCACTCTTTCTTTCTATATTGTTTGTCAAAACCCTGGAGCCAGCTGAAATCAATGCTGTTTTCCTCAGCAGATTCTTGTCCTATGTACAATATTCATATTTCTGGATACTTTATTTTGCAAGTGGGTGTTTTCTTTTCCTGTTTGCTTTCTTCTTGCTGTAACATAGAAAGCTTCTTGACCCAAAAACAGTTTTGACATACCCCAAAATATGTTTCCTTTCAGCCCTAATTTTGATGAAATGAAGCTGTATAGAAAGCAGGTCCAAAATTATTTTACCTTAGAAAATTTAGTATTTCTCAGGTCTTCCATAATTTTTCTACTCACTAAATGTTGCTGCTAAGGTAGCATATATCCATGTGGTTTTAATTTCTTTCTAAATTGTTATTTTTTCTCTGCTGGTTGTTTTACAATTTTCTCTTTGCCTTTGGAATTCTAAAATATCCCAAAGTTTTCCTGTTATTCAGTCCTCTCACCTATATATCTCAGATATCAGTGCAAGCCTTCAATCCAGAACATATTTAATTTTCAATAGATGGAGAGTGTGTCTTTGGATTTTTCTTGATAGTTTCATTTTGTCTCTGTTCTATGTGCATATTTTCTTATATCTTGTCAGAAAAGGCTGGTGCTGCTTTGTTTTTCTTGTCCTTTCATTTCATCACTTTCCATTTATAACAACACAGTTCAAAAATCCAGTGCTACACCATTCTTATGAACTGAATTCATTCTATGTACGTAACACGATGACTTTAAGATGTGTCACAGTCTTAACTTACAAGGTTATGTGATTGTTCTGTCATATCTGCATGATCTTTTATGGGTATAATTCCTTTGCTTTTCCTCATGAGGACCTCAGTCATTTCAATTTTACATCTTCATTTTTTATAATATTCTGCTTCCTTGGTGTTAACAAGATCATATCACTATTGTTTTTTTAATTTTTAAATTTTCAAGTAAATGTCCATCAACAGAAAACATGCAGATATTCAAAGGATTTAATGTCTGACTTAGCTGTAATACAATTATTGATACAAGGAAATTGCCACAATATTGATACAATGCTATTAGTCACAGACTTTATTTAAGCTCTGCTAAATTTCCTACAAATATTCTTATATATATTTAAACATTTTTTGATTTGATATAGCGTACTATATTAATTGCAAGTCTCCAAAACAAAGTCCTCAGTCTTTTGTCTTCAGGACCTTCGTAATTTTAGTTGTTTGAAGACTCTCAATTTCTGTTTGCCTAGAGTTTTCAGGTAAGTGCATCAACGTCAGTTTGGCAGTGGGATGACAAGTGTGATTGTAGTCCTTTTTCCACGATATAAAATATTTTTCAGAGCTTTTCTGAATATACTTATATATCTACAACTTCATATGAACTGTAGTATCAACTTGTTTAATGCCATAATAAGTATTTTTGGTATTTTTGATGTGTAAAATTAATATACTTGACAAGTTACATTGTTATAAGTGTGTAAAATTAATTAACTTGACAAGTTACATTGTTATAAGTGTGAGTCATCCTATTGAGGAATAAGGAATGTTTTTTCCATTTATTCAAGTTGAGCATTTAAAAAATCACTTAAATTTTTGCACATTTTTCTTAAGTTAACTGCTAAATAATGTGTTATTCCTTGTGGCTATTACAAATGGTGTTTACATCTCAGTGTTATTCTATATGTATATTTTTGCAGGTATAATTATATATTATTTACTTCACATGAAATTCACCAGAATACATGACTGAATGATTGTTTTTATATTTACAAGCATGTGAAACCATCATATAGTGCATTTGACGTGTATTCTCGTCATGCTGAAAAGAAAACACATGTTCTTTTCTGTTACCGACTAATCCTGGCACTAACCTCAAACCATCACTAACCTACTTACTGCTTCTGTAACCCCTCTAACACTGGATTTTCACATGATCATTGTCACTTGCACTCTCATCTTCTGTGACTGGACACTTCCACTAAGCACGTTGTGAGTGCTCCGTCTTTTTCTTCTAAAGTCTTTGAGCTGAAATTCCAGAGCAGGGAGTTCATGTGGGACAGTCACACTCTTGCCTGTGAGTGAGAGTCTTTCCTAGTAACTGCTCGTAGTGGTGGGGTCCGTTGTCTTGCTTTGCCTGGCACTAAGCTTTGGGAAGCCCTCAGACTCCCAGTATTCTCAGCACACCAACAGCTAGGTAGAGCCTTTATTCCATGAGCAGGAGCTGGACAAAGGGACACCAGCTCTGGACCACACCCAGCCAGGACTTACGTCAGCAACAGGCGTCTGGAGGAAGGATGAGATGACTGAAGCCCAGCTCCTCCACTCAGAAAGCCACCTGAGTGAGGGCTGGGAACTGCAAGCGCCCCTGCTCTAGCCACAGATTTTCATGCACAGAGGTGCCTTCAATTGTTGTTAGCCCTTAGGATGATTTTCAGAGGCTTTATCTATTTTAGAGTAAGTTTTACTACTTTTTGTTGTTATTGTTTGGTACCAGGGCTTGAACTCACGACCTCTCGCTTGCGAGGCAGGCGCTTGTGCCTCAGAGATAAACCCCCAGCCCGAGTCTTACTGCTTTTACTGGATAATAACTCAGCAAATCTCTTCACCCCTTCCTGCGAGAGAGAGATTTCTTGTCATTTTTGGTGGCATTTTTATGTCCTGTTATACTACACTCAGTTTTCATCATTCATGTTTATGTTTTCATTAATTACTTAGAATTTCCCAGGCATATTATTATACGGTTGCTATCGCGATAGCTCAGCTCGTTCTCCTTTCTCATGTGTCTAATTTACCTTGTCTAATTGCGTTGGCTAGTCCCTCTAGTGCAATGCGGCAGAGTGCACGTCATTACAGTGTTCTTGGTGATTGTAGGAATGATTCCAGTTTTGCCCCATTTAAAAAATAGTGAGTACATAATGACTGAATACACAG
This sequence comes from Cavia porcellus, assembly GCF_034190915.1. Lineage (NCBI taxonomy): Eukaryota > Metazoa > Chordata > Mammalia > Rodentia > Caviidae > Cavia > Cavia porcellus. The sequence goes on from NW_026947506.1 coordinate 1,008,784, forward strand.
TCTATCAAGTTTCCCACAATGATGATGATGATGACAATGATAGTGATGATGATTTGCTGACTGATTGATCTTTCGTTTCATTCTTTGGTAGTCAGACAGTACATGCCTTGTAATGAGAAAGCACTGGCATTACAGAATATGCTTTATAGACTCATGTCTTGGAAGTCTCCAGTGTGCATTTGAGTGGGCTTTCTGCTTTTATTACATGGAGTGTTTTATAAATAATTCTTGATAATCATGTTCAAGTTTTATATATCCTCACTTTTTGGTCTTTATGAGACATTGCTAGAGGTGTTTATAACCCATGACAGCAGTGAATTTTTCTGTTTCTCCTTTCCATGTAACTGTGGTTGTTTCACGAACACTTTGTTTCTAGATTCATAAAGATTTAGATTGTTTGTTACTTGATTTTTTATCATTTTAAAAATGACACACTTGCTTCCTGACAATATGTTTGGTTTGCAATTTACTTCAACTTATACTAATACAACCATTTCATCATTTTACTGATTTATATCAAAATAGAAATTTTAACATTTACTTTTAATCTCTTTTCATCTTCATGTTTTCATATAAACAATATTTAGCAAGGTGGTGTTTGATACAATCTGACATATTTTAACTAGATATTTAAGCCATTGATATGTGATTATTAGCAGAATTGTGTTTAAACTCACTGTGTTACTATTTTCTATTTTTATATGCTTTTGTTCCCCTCTATTTTTCCTGCCACAATGTGTGATCTCTATTTTTACAACGTGTCGATTGCATTATCATTGTTACTACCGCCACTTTGTGTATGAACAGTCCACCTCCCTCCTACAACTGCTTTCACTCTCAAACACGTGTCTCCTGTTTCCCAGACACCCGCAAAGTCTGGAGTCTGACCATTGCACTGGCCAAGCAACACCATGTCATGGTTTCCATCCCTCATTTAGTTTTAAAAGTTACACCCTAGCGTGTGCATGGTTATCTCTACCATCTCATTTTCTATAAATATTCTTATGCCTTCTGCTTCAATCACATTTTCATCCTTTTCATCAAACCCTACAAAAATTTAAATCCTTCATTTCCAGCTTTCACGTCCATAATTCCTCCTGCTTTCTCCCAGATGTTTTTCTTGCTTACCCTCTTATTTTGTTTATATATTTGCTCAGATGCCTTTTTTTCCCTCAGGAAGACTTTTCCTGATTATGCCATCCAAGCCACTCTGCTCAAATTTACATTTCATTCCCCAGTTTTATTTTAGTTTAAAAAGACAGCATTTATTTTGAGCCGACCTCCTATTATGTGCTTATTTATTGCCTCTCCCATCTACTAGAAAGCAATCTTCTAGGGGCCCTGGGTTTCACATCTTCTTTTCCTATGCTGTCCTCGGGCACTGGATGGGTGTTTGGCATGGAGGTGACTCTATATTAACTCATTTAATGAATAAACAAATGCATGTAATCTTCATATAACTGACAGGACGGCTGCTTGCAGGTCTATGGTCAAACGGTGCTAATTAACCAACCCTACAGTAATTGTCATGTTTCTTATTATCTCATGAGCACATTATTCTGAATCATTATGGATGCAGCCTGACAATGATCACTGAATATCAATGGCCATTAAAGACAGATGTCAGACTGTACAGAATGCCACATTGCTATACATTATTTATATGAAAATGTGAAGACACAGACAGATTAAAAGTTAATGTTATGAGCCCATGTTGATATAAATCAAGAAATGGTGAGATGGTTTCTACCTGCTAAACCAAGGGATTGACCACAAATCTACTGAGTAGGGGAATCTCATACTGAGGCATATTGGCCCCTCCTTTAGCACATGAACAAGTGTATTCACATAGATTTACTCTTTTGTATTTCTTATTTCTTCAGTGATTTATTTTTCTTACACTCTGTGCATAGAGATTTGTTCCCCAAACAGTGAAGATAAACAAGGTTTTTTTCCCTCACATTCAAGATGGAATGTTAGAATATTTTTCTCAGATTTTCAGCTACAGGGCTATTTGCTCTAAATGTTAGTCTCTCACTCATGGACTCAGCAGCCAGGTATCTGAGCAGTCTCCGCAGGTAAACTGATTCTCCGCGTAACTATTTTGCATTTGGAAACCTCTACATGAGATACAGGATTTCAGCATCTAGTATTCTGCTCACTTGGGTTGGTGGTCCCTTCCCCATGAGAAGCTTGGGTGCATCACAGATCCTTTCTGCCGTCACTTGAAGTTCTGGGGAAGGCACCTTTCATTCAAGATGAACCTCCAAGGACACGGGTACAAAGGAGAAGAAAGCATTCTAAACTTTAGTGAAATAGTTCCTGTCGGAGGGGTCTCTTTCCCCTTCCAAAGGAGAGGTACGTGTAGTGTAGTATGAACCTGAGGGCCGGATTATGCAGCTTTAGCCCCTACAACTGCTGCAACCATAAGCAGCTTAATGAAACTCTATTTTAATTTTCTCATCCTCAGAAGAGAATGGAAAATAATAATAATTCTTACATGTAAAGGAAAGTCATTGGAAAATCCTGCTTTTAACCTTATGTATCGAGAGAGTGTTCCATGTCAGTTAGCTTCTAAATGTTTTACAAATAATTTAATCTTCTTAACAACACATTAAGGTAATTATTACTAAACACTGAATCCAATTATTTAACATTTTTACATGTTAGAGAATATTGCAAAGCAGTGTCAGTAGTAACACAATAAAGATTTGTCTCACATTCATTTTCTAATGAAAGTGGGCAGAGGTCATTTATCCTGTCTAGTCATGCAAGCACCAAGATGCACTCTATCTAGAACAGCCTTTCACCTATTGGGACAATTAACGCTTTAGGAGGGATAATTCTTTATTTTGTGCATATACTCCAGGTTCTATAAGATTTCCTGAGCATCCCAGGCTTCTGCCAACTCACGTTCAGTAGTATCAAACCAGAATTAACAAAAGTTGCTCGAGACATTTCCAAATTGTCTCAGGGCTCCAGAGAAACTATCCACATGATGTTAAGAATACTGTTATTCAGGGCTGGGGATTTAGCTCAGCGGGATAAGTGCCTGTCTTGCAAGCAGGCAGTTGAGAGTTTGATCCCTGGTACCAAAAAATACAATAAATAAATAAATAAATAAATAAATAAAAAAGAATACCTGTTACTCTTTTCAAGAAAAAGTTTCAAATTTGCTTAATATCGCTTATTATTTTCCTTCAGGCCTCCCTGTTTCATTGCATGTTTTAAAACTTTTCCCAAACTGAAAGTTATTTTGTTGAAGAGACCACACTTCTAGACTGACATCTCATGACACATGAAGTTGAAGACAGAAAACAGTGACAGAAGCAAGAACAGTTCAAAGCTGACAGTCACACACACACTCACACACACACACACACACACACACACACACACACACACACACACGGCGTTAGGGGGTTATCCATGGAGTAGCTGCTGTGAGAAATGTCCACACTTCAGTCAGACAATTGAAGGTCTCTGACTTCAATGCGCACAAAGGATCAGTGCCAGGGTTCACGAAGGTGGTCAGCAGCCTGGAAGCAGCAGAAAGAAGTGCTGCCTGGGACTCTGCTGTGACGTGGTAGACAGAGATTTCCGGGGCCTGAACGTGAATGCAGCTGCTGTGAGCCGGGAGACAAGGAGCCAGAGAGGACACAGTCTGCTTAGCAATGCGCACTACTGGGCCTGGCTGGCACAGGAATGGGCAAGAGTGACCGCACCTGCTTCCACTGAGGCTGAGGCACGAGGATCACAAACCCCAGGCCAGCCTGAGTAGCACATCAGGGCTCTTTCCCAAAATAAGAAAGATTTTAAAAGGTGCTCGGGATGTAGGACGGTCTTAGAGCGCTTGAGGTAACATCTGTGAGCCCTTTGGCACAAACCCTGGTACCAAACAGATTCTCATTGGAATCCTTTTTTTATAAGAAAGACAAGAGTTAGATTTCCATTTTGAGTATGGAAATGATGTCTTAGAAAAGGGACAAAGAAGAGCATGAAAAAACACTCACAGTACTGTCTTCCAGGAATCCAGCCCAGGACTTGTGCCCGCCAGGCAGGAGCCTGTGCCACTGAGCTATGCTCCCAGGGCCGATGGGCTGTCTTTTATGGGAAGGCCAGTGATGCCCGGTGACCAGTTTCTCAGAAGTGGGGTGCCTCGTAAGCACAGCTTTGTGTTTGTAAAATGGACTTACTCACTCATCGGATATTTTTATAAAATGCAAAAAAATATTAAATTGAAGTTCAAAAGGTATTCAAAAAATAATTCCATTTTCTTTAATCCAAGAAAATCACTGTAATACTGCTTTAACTTTTTCTAAATCATTTCTAAAGGCGTAGTGACCTTGTGCACTAGCAATAATTTTTTGGATTGGTACTAACTTGTAGCCTAAACATTTATTTGAAAAATGTTTCAAATATTCATGGCCCCAGAGTCTCTGGTTCATGGAATTTGCATATTTTATTGCATCTTTACAGAGGAAAGTTGGTCTCAGAATTTTAAGGCAATACTTTTACCCAAACGTAGACAACAAGCCAAGTAAAATTTTAACAAAATGCTTTCCTCTAATTATGAAATCTTACAGAGCCAAAAATAATGATAATAAGAATTGGTGGGTCAAGAATTACAAGAGAAACTGAAGAGGTCATAGAATAGAGCTCTTTTTTCCTTGTAAAATCATTATGTTTTAAAATATAGTGATATTATACCCACGGATATTGACAATTAGTATCACTAAAAGCAGACTTAAAATTGATAATATCTATTAGGACTGAACAAAAGAATGTCATTTTATATTTTGCAAATATAAAAACATACTAAAACAAGTAAGAAGTCTACACTGAGAAAATACTTTATCAACTTAGAAGAAAATAATCATGAAACCAAAACGATTACGGCTCTTTAGTGACAAAATAAACAATTTGACTCATCCTATAACTCTGAAGGAAATTGAATTTGAGTAAACATATTCCAAAGCAGAAACCATCTAAAAAATTGCACAAATGCAGCACCATGCATGGGCTGACTGGGGGAGAACCAGGTGCTAGCCCTTCCAGCTTGAGGCCAGGGAGACGAGAAGAGCCAATATACCACCACCACCACCACCACCACCACCACCCTGTAAGCCGCAGGCTGATCCAGAGAAACACAGGCTGTGATGATAGCTAATGAGATAAATACAATTTAATGCTGTGGTGTTAGTTTTCACTGGCCTTGCAGACCTAAAACCAGTACTCTGATCATCTATTCAGAGGATGACAACACACAGTGTAGCATATATGGAGGTCTCCTGAGGGTGGGAGGCATTGCTAATTCCTTGTTATCTTGTTTCGAAATCCTGTATCATTCCCACTGTTTTGTTGGGTTGGGTTTGTTTTTTTCTTTTTTGCTGTTTTATCTTGTTTGATTTTTTTATATCCCGTGGCATAGGCAGCTATTTTAAAGATAACAAGATATATCATGGTAGCCATTTTGGATTTATTATTGTCTTGTTTTGAAGTCTATGTTGCATTCATTGCTTTGTTTTTAATGGTTCTATTCTGTTTCTATTTTATTTATTTTACTATGTCTGAAGATAGGGGAAGCTATTTGAAGACAACAAGAGACGTTATGGTAACCACTGTTGATTTCCTATTATTGTGTTTTGAAATCCTGTATCACTTACACTGTCTTATTTTGATTGGCTTTATTCTGTTTTGTTTTGCTTGGTTTCATTCTCTCAAAAATAATTTTTTTTAAATGGCCCAAATTTTTACAAAAGCTCTTCCTGAAAACAGAAGACAAAATACTTTCCAGTTCAGTTATGAGACTAGCATTGCTTTGACACCATCATTAAACAAAAGATGCCAATTCTGGCAATATTTCTAAAGAATCAAGCAGAGAATGTTCTGGGAATATAAGGCTGGCTCTAAATGTAAAAACCAGTCAGTGCACTCTGCCATGTCATCAGCACAAACTTTGAAATGCTGCGTGTTGTCTCGATTGATGCAGAAAAAGAACTGACATATTCAAAAAGTACTGGCCAATTTTATCATCTGTGTATGATAAAATTACCCCTGAAGTGGGACTAGAAGACAGGTTGCTCAACCTGAAAAAGTGTGTCTAAAAATTCTATCACTACTGTCATGGTTTATGTTCCTGGCCCCCAGGCCTCATGAGTTTGCATTGTTAATCTGTTAGGGTTCATTGTCTAGTGCTTGGATTGATGGTGTCAGTGCTCCACCCATATAGGGGTGGAGCCAGGATGTAATTTAATGGCAGGAAGAAGGTGTGTCTTGCTCTTTTGCTGGTTTATGCCTTGCTGTTTGCAGCCACCACGAACTGCGGCCCAGCCATGCCCGCCTGTCTTGGAGCCAATTGAGTATGGACTGAAACCTCCAAAAACTGCAAGAAATAAACCTTTCCTTTCCCAACTTGGGCTTCAGGTATTTTGTCTCAGCGACGAGTAAAAAATAACTAAGACAACTACTATTCTACTTAAAGATAAAAATGAAATGTTTTATCCCTAGAGAATGAAGAAATGATATCATTCTCAATACTACTGTTCAGCACTGTATGAAGATGCATAGCCAGTAATATTAAAGGAAGGAAAAGAAACAAAAGATACATGCATCAGAAAAATAAATCTCCATTTCTGGGTGGAATGATTATCTTTTGAGAAAATCTCTTGATTTTTCAGAGTTCTTGAACAAAGTGATTCTTCCAGTGTAAAGGCAACACATCAAAATGAATAAATCTAAAATATATTAGCAATTAAAGGTTACAATTGTAATCTAAGGAAAATATAAACTGTATTAGTTCTAATAAAGACAGTTATTTAGATGTAAATTCAGAAAAACATGTACAAGATCTACATTATATGTATAACTGTTACAGATTAAAAACTGGTGGTCAACTTAATGCCAACTGATTACACTAGTATGGTGCTGAGCATAGATGTTCCACCTGAGCAAAATTGCCAGCATAAATAGAGATGTGGAGAAGAGAAGCTATTGCATTGAAGCATTGAGGCACTGTGGGTTCACCTATCAGTTGCTCTTTGAGCTGTTGGTTCTCCTGGAGAGGCTCTGGTCCTCACATCAAGCATTGCTTCCTGGCTCCAGAGGGGAAGACATGTGCCACTTGGTCTCCAGGATGAACTCATCATGCTGGCTTCTTGGCATGTACCTGACTGTGCTGGTTGTCAGAAGAGCTCGGGGCCTCCGTGTCACTGAGGATGGCTGTGGTGCCTTTCAGGACCGCCCTAGTCCTTGTTATGAGTGTGACTTCTCTGCTCCAGCTTAGAATCCTCATCCAACCAGCACAGTTCCTTCACCCCACTGGCATAGACTTTCTAGCTTCCACTGCTAACCTTTGAGCCTTCCTAGTGCAGATCCATGAAAGAGACTGGCCTTTTTGTGGTCTCCAGTTGGACTCGTGGGAGGCAGTGTCATGAGCTCTAGGTTTTCATCTGGACTCAAGTGGGACATTGCTGTGGGATCCAGGACTTTAGCTAGATATTCTATGTCTTAGTGTTATGAATAGATTTCCTGCATTTCTTTGTGTTAACTCTGGGTGACAATCATAATAAATTTCATGTCTGATTCTAATTGCTCTCTGTACAACTCCTGACTACAATAATAATAAAAACTAAAATATTCAAATGAAGGAATTTGTAAAAAAGACAAACTAAGAGATAGACTATATTCAGGGGTTGGAATAATTAGTTCAGTAAATATGTTAATCCTCTCCAAGTAGATTTGCATATTTAAAGTGTCCCATTTGTTAATCCATTGGAAGACAAAGTAGAGAAAACTTGAAGACATGGGGTAGGCATAGACTTTCTGAACAGAACACCAGTTGCACAAAAAATAATAGCAGAGTATTTTAAAGACAGAAGAGGAAGTTTCTCTGAACATTTGCCTTTGAATATAAGGAGCTTCTTGTTTCTTTCTAAGGGGATGGGCACACCTTAAACTTTTGTGTTGGATAATTTTGCTGAGTGTTGTGTAGAGAACTTGCTATTTGGCTCTCATTTCTGATTGATGCATTACTTGAAGCCTTTTTACCTGGGGGAAATGCTCCCATTTTCAAGGGGATGTAATGATGGGGATCTGAGTTTTGGATTAGAAACTATGAATCTTGGTCAAGTTGGCCTTTTGTCTTCATACAACAACCTACATATTTATCTTACATAATAAATGCTGACCTCCTTGAAAATGTAGAATCAAGCTAATCTAGAAGTATCTTATTGAAAAGAACCTGGTTTAATACAGCAGGACTTCATTTTCAAACTGCGTACTGCCTGATTGCAGATTGTCCCCAAATGTTAGTTAGCAATTTTTTGAAATTGAAAGCTCTATGCCAGTTTAACAACTGATATGCACTTGATGTTGTTAAAGTCCTTATTTGAGCACATTTAATTTAAAAATTTTTGACTATCAATTTAAAATAATAAAAATTGCTATTGTCTTTAAGAACCATGCCTTCACTGTTTTTACAATTAGCACAATTAACATGTGTTCTTTATAAAATCACTCAAAGATCATGGAGGACACCAAAGGAAAATAGTCTTGCGCTAATAAGCAGCACATATATATGCACAGCTGTGTGTGAGTTCATAAACTTAATTGATTCTATGATTCTGGGCAAGATGGCTACATTCATGTTTGTGTGGAAATGATGTTCACAGTTATGTTTGCCACCAAGCCAAATTGTTCACAAACAAACACATTCATGAACTGAGGTACTACTCTGTGTGCCTATGTATATGTATGTATACATTAGCATATATATGCATATATTAGCATATATACACACAGAAAGGATACTAGGAGAACTACACAAAACAGTCCTCACGGGGCTGGGGGTTTAGCTCTGAGGCACAAGTGTCTGCCTAGCGAGTATGAGGTTGTGAGTTTTGTCCTCTGTACAAAAAAAAAAAAAAAAAAAAACCCAAAATAGTCTTCACAAACACTAACATCCAACTTAACCCCGGCTTTATCCACGTAATCTCAACACACATATTCACACTAATGGCCTGCTCACATGAGGCTATAAGGGGCCCTCAGAAAATCCAGAAATGTCAATGACAACAAAAAAAAGAGATCAGACACAATGCAACAATATGAGGACTGATCCAGAACAGACTCAGAGGCTGTTGGATAAAAAAAATAATAAAAAATTCTCTGTGTGAAATTGCATTTTAAAATCCACCAAATTTGAAGAATTGTACTCCATAAAAAAAAAAAAAATCACATTACCAGAAGTCAACCAAGATACTATCATGTGGATAGTCCTACAAGAATTAATGAAGCTGAATAATTTAAAAGATCCAGGAAAGGAAATATTCATGCCCACATGATTTTAGTGCTTAATTCTGCCCAACATTTAGTAAAGAAGTTAACACTAATTTACACAATCTTTTATAGAATATATGTGGGTAAATATTTACCATCTCATTTTATATAGCTAGGATTATCCTAACATCAGAACCAGAGACAGCATAACAAACAAGTGACATATCTCATGACTTTAGATACAAAAAAAAATATCTTAACAATATTTGTGCAAATCAATTCAGTTTTAAAACACAACACGACTACATTAGGCCATTCACTCCAGCTATGCAGGGCTGACTCTATTCAAATAGGGCAAGGTAAACACGCGTATAATGCCATCAACCGAAGCAGAAAGGCATTTCATGAAACTCAGTGCCTACTTAAGCTTTTTCATTATACTGAAATAGAGACACTTAATGAGAAAAACCTGAATATATTCATCTAGGAGCAGGAACAGTCAAGGACATTTTCTTTACCAGTTCTTTTACATAATATTGTAAATTATGGTTATCACAATAAGAGAAAAAATAAAATGTGAAGATTTGAAAAAGAAATTAAACTGTCGTGGTAGACAATATGATTGCCTACCTAAGAAAGCCAAAGAATCTGTAAAAGTGAAAACCTAAAAAATGAGTGAAATTAAGTTACAGGACACATGATCAGCAAAAGTCAATTTGCATTGTTAGCAAGCAGGTGTAAACAGAAATGCAAGCCATAATTTTACTTAGAGTATAAAGAAAGTGCTGTATATACATAGATCCAAATTTAATAAACATGCACGGCTTCTGCATGATGACTATTATAAAATACTGATAAAATCTAAATGCTTGGAGGGACATTGCCATTCTCATGGTTCAAAAGACTCAACATGGTAAAGATGTCAATCTCCTCTAAATTAATCTAGGCATTACACAATTGCTTACAAAATCATATTTTATTGCAGACATGAATGCAATTCCTCTAAACTTTATGTAGAAAGGCAAGGCTTGAGAATAGTTGACTTTATGATAGATGGTGACAAAAGGAAACAGGTTTTAGATTAAAATGTACAGTGGAAACCCTAAAATTATAAAATTTGTACAGCAAGCGCATGAAATAATAGTTGCAGTTAGGTCTTAGCAACTGGTTCTTTGACTTGATAACCAAAATCAAGAATGGCGCTGTAGCTGACCCTGAAACGTCCCTGAGGCGCCCATGTGGTAGAGGCGGGTCCCCAGCCCCTGGTGATAGAGGGGCATGCGGTTCAGGTCTTAGATCACTGAGTGTGAACCTTCACGGGGACCACCGGATGCCAGCTCCCTCCTCTCCCCTGCTCCTCACTCCCGCAGCCAGGAAATGAGCAGGTTCCCACCATAGCATGCTGCTTCTCCACAGGCCCAAACCAGCAGAGCCAGCCAACCAGGGGCTGAAACCGCCAAACAACTTGGGGCCAAAATAAAGCTTTTGTTTTCCTTTTTAAGTTGACTGTCTCGGGTACTTATCACAGTTACGTGGCTGTCTGTGAGGGGACAAACTGACATATTAGAACTTATGAAACACAAGCTGCATGCAGGAGGAAATCCTTCCAAATCATCCGTCTGGCAAAAAGTGTCGTATCTAGATTACAGAAAAAACTCTCAAAAGTCAACAAACACAGAAGCAAAACAATCAGTTCAGAAAATGGCCCCAAACTCCATACAAGTAATTCATGGAAGATGAAATGGCAAATGAAAATATAAATGAAGCTCAGCTTTCTTGGAAATTAAAGAAATGCAAGTAAAAACCACAATGAGACAGTTGTACGTTTTGCTATATAAAAATAACAAAAACGTTAGTATTTTCAGCAAATCCTGGTGAGGACTTGGGAAAAGTTTACATTTTCTTTCTTCCAGCAACTACTCCAATCTTCCTTTCCTGTAGCCGTCTCGGAATCTCCCATTATGAAGGTACTGTGGTCTTCAACTTAAGAGCTGTGTTGGGAGCCAGGAATGGTGGCAAATGCCTACAGTGCCAGCACTCTAGAAGATCACAAGTGGAGCTCAACTTGGACAATTTAGCAACTTAGTGAGACCTTGTCTCAGTTCAAAGGCCCTGGGCTCAAGTTTACTCCTGACACAGGAATTCCTTTGGGAAGATACGGTGGAAATGCAATGGATTCTCTAAACTCATTTGTATTCCCTGTGAATTTAGAATTATTTAAAAATGTAAATGTAAAAAATTAACAAAACTAAAAAGATGTTTTCTTTCGTGTTAATGTTGAGAACTTTTGTCAAAGTTTCATTCAAAACTGGGGTAGATCTCAACCTCATGCATCAATCTTCCTAAACCTTAGTGGGATCACATTTCTGAAATTAAAAAATGATTATGTTTACCCCCAAATTTTGACAAGGTTAAATGAGACATTGTTTGTCAAATATTTACAAGAGTCCTACAATGTATTAAGTGGTTAATGATACACTGTCTCGCCTGGAGGCCCCTGAGCTATACTTTAAAGCAGGATCAGCAGCAATGTTGCAGTGTTTATGTTTGTAAAGGGCAGATAGGAATGTTTTAGAGCACACAGGTCAGGCAGTCTCAGCAGCAACAGCTCAGCTCTGTTGTCCTAAAGTAAATGCAGTCAGGCACAATGCAAGGAAGTGTGCATGACTTGTTCCAATAAAACTTTATTTATAGATGTTTAGCTTGCTAGGCCTACAAAACAGAGCAAGAAGTAGACCAAGAAACCCAGACTGGTAGGGGTGGGAGGAAGGCTGTGAGTAAAAAGCATGAAGTGCAAGCAGGTCTGCCTCTTCAGCACCTGAAAGCACAAGGCAGACAGCGGCAGGAACAGGGACTGTGTGTGCAGTCAGGAGCCAGACTGGGGGAGACCTCACGGGCATGTGAACTTCAGGACTTTTCCTGCAGTAGTTTCTAAGCAACTACTAACCAGCTTTATGTTCACCAATCTCTGATCTAAAGCGACAGAGAAGAGGGACTTCCAAGCAGGACAGTGTCCTCTTTAGGTTCTGCTTCTAATATGAGCACTCTTTCCAGCAGCAGCACAATATTGTTAAGAAGAAAGAACAAATGTAAACATGTTTTCTCTAGCAAGCAGTCCCTGCAGGGTTCAAGGGTCATGGAATTTAATTTTTAAAAGAATTGCTTTCCTTCACAGAAATCAGAGAGGTATGTATTAACAAAATATTTATTTCCTATTTAAAGTTTCCTTTCATTGATTTAGTGTGGTAAGGAATGAGATATTCTATTAAATGTTGTAAGAGGGGTAAGAATCCGTGGAGTAGAGGATTTTAGATGACTTAGAAGACTTGGATATAAATAAAATTGCTAAACTTAGAAGTAATGAGTCCTGCAAGCCTCCCGGTAAAATGCCCCAGATTCTGGGTTTGTCTGTCGGCTTCTGCATCCCCAGTGTACGGAGTGAGCCCAGAGGTCCAAAGGTGGGAGGCTGTGGGGAAGGCCTCCGTGCTCACGGTCACCAGAGGGCTGAGAGACACAGCGCCTTCCCAGCCCGCGCTGCTGGGATCTGCATGGGATCGTCCTCCTTCTTCTGCATTGCATGAGCACTGTCTCCCGCTGGAACACACGCACCACCTGGCATCTGGTCAACCCCGCGCTGCAGCTCTTCCCCAGGGGAGGGAGGAGATCCTCCTTTCGGCCGAAGAAGGTGCACAGGGTATCTGGCCCCGCATGGGCGCCCTGCTGAGCTGCTGTTTTGCTGTGGGAGTCTGGCATTTAGAACCCAAGCTGAGCTTCTGTGTCTCTTCACCTGAATAAAGCATTGTTCCATCCGGAGCTTGCATGAGTCATGTCTTTCTTGAAGAACATAACACCTGAAAACCTTGACTTGATAGAACTGCTGGTGCTGGAGGCAGATTTGCTAGGCTATTTGCTAACTCCTTGTAGAAGGTTCCACCCTCCAGCTTGCTCATCCTAGGTTCCTTCCTTCCCGAGTCACCCCACATCAGGCGGATGCGCTATTCAGCTGTCTCTCAGTAACAGAAAGTCTGGTCGCTTCTGCAGGTGATGACTGATGTGTTTTTATGGGCAGCAGTAGACGATTCTTCATCATCGTGTGAGTGTGTTGTTCTTCAATGAATTTCAATCCAATGTTTTAATACTCATTGGTAATCTTGGCTTTATTTAATGTCGCTATGTAGTGGCAGATTTCTGTTCATGTAGTTCTTTTTTTATTTCTAGTGGGAGTATTTGGGTAAAGAAATGAGTATCCTTATTTGAGTGTCATGCTGCATCCAAGGGTTAGATGGAGAAATGCTCAAGTGAAGTTTTTAATTGTACTTTTGTCTTCTCCGGAACTATTCTTGTAAGAAATTTCTTTTTTTTTTTTTTTTACTTTAAACAACTTCTTTGGCATTGCAGTACTGCTCAACACAAACCTGTTTTTCTTTTTCCAACTTCCGGACTTTAACTGATTCTCGCCTGGCTCACATTTAGATCATTCATTTATTCATTTCTGAGTAACACTGTGTCGAAAATCTCCAATATTGTACACAGAGTTTCAGCAAATTAAGATATAGCACTGAAAAGAACTGGTAAGAATCTCTGGCCTCAGCATTCTGGCCATGTAGCTACTAAGATGTGTAAAGGAGGAGCAGATAAATAAATGTGACAGATTGTTAAGTCCTATAAAGATTCAGTAAAACATTATGGACTGGAATGGAATACAAGGTATTACAGAACTGTTTCTATGTTAGGCAAGGTCAGTACTATATTTTAGGTATAGTATTTCCCGGGAGGGTGACATTTGCAAAGAAGAGAGGAGAGAGTCCTTAGGTTATCTATAAAACAAGGAGTGTCAGCTTCCTGAGGCAGATAACTTCCAAGCACAATTGAGGTACAAAGCTGATCTAGCTGTGGAGGAGTTAAATATTCCCAGGAGTTATACACATTTTGCAGTGGGAAATATCAGTGAGAACCAGCCCTAATCCTTGTAGAGGTCTTGGGGTGGGCAGGCATCGCTCTGATCTCCGCTTCTCGAAGATTATGTTAGAAAATGAGGGGCATAAACATAGAACAGGGAGCCTAACTGTTAATCCATTCAGTGACCTGGGTGAGAGATCACAGTGACTTACAAGTGTAGGCACTCGTAAGAAATCTCTCCCTTATTCATTAAAAAAAGTATTTAGTTATTTTTATGGTTTTTTTAATTAAGGGGAAATTTTTAAAAAATTAGCAGGATATATTATAGTAACTTTTTTGATTTCCTGTTAACTTGATTTGAAGTCCTGTAATACTCCCACTATCTTGTTTTGACTGATTAGACTCTGTTCGGTTCTGTATGATAGTATCGAGTTTGAGGGTATAGGCAACTACTTTGAAGGCAATAAGATTCACTAAGATGCCCATTCTGGTTTGACTATTGTCTCTTTTGGAAGTCCTGTAATGTTTACAATGTTTAAGTTTTATTGGTCTTGTTCTCTACTGTTTTGTTCAACTTTATAATACCTAATGAGATAGACAATTAAGGAAGCAAGAGACATTATTGTAACCATTGTTGATAACCTTGTACTCTGTTTATACATCATGTACTATGTCTATCCTTGGTTTTGACTGACAGATTTGTTTTGCCATACTTGACTTTATTCTCTCCCCCAAAAAAGTAATAAGAACTAAAGAGTAATAAAACCCAAAATGTGTAAATTTTGTTTTAAAAAAGAGAGGGAAAAAAGAGCTCTAAAGGATACAACAGCAAGTGTGTTTAGGGGTGTTAAATAGCTGACCATATTAATGTTTTTGGTTGGATCACTGAACACAATTGTTTGCAGTCTTCCTGTTTGAATGTCCACTTTGTATGCTTTGATACTGTGACTTGAGCAACTATCTCTAAGATGATAATGTGTAATCTATTAACTGGTAATATCTTACTGTTTTTTTTTTTTTTTTTGTAGTTCTGTATTACTTGTACCATTACACCGCTTTGTTTTGTTTTGGTTTTTTTTCTCTTTTTCCTTTTAAATAAAATTTTAAAAAAAAATAAGAAAATAGAGTAGTAATTTCCCACTGAGGTGACTTTAAAATCTGTGACAGATGTTAGTTACAGATACTCAACTTCACTTCTCACATGTACTCAAGCCTTGTCAATTTCATCTATTGGAGTTTTTCCCTATTTGACAAATTTCAGTGAACATTTCCATATAAAATTTAATGTTTTGAAGTTGTCACTCGCTCTTTGCTTTATGTTTTATGCCATCATTTCCCTCTCCCTCTAACCTCATTCATATTTTTATATTAAATTATATTTGCTGTACATCAAGTGTCTGGAATTTTTTGTCTCCACTAAAATGCAAGCTTGTCTTTGCAGATTACAACTGAGAAATTAGTATTATTAAAATAATAATTACACCTGCATTTGGCTAATTTGAGAAGTAATTGCCCAATTTCAGCCACAATTAGTCACTTGGCTCTATTTTTCAGGCACAATTTCATTGTCATGCGATAGAAACAAACAAAAAAATCTGTGAGAGCGATTCCCTTTACAATTTGCCTGCTAATGAGCCTGGCTGCCCAACATATTTTTCTTCACTTGTGTAGTTCAACAAAGTTCTTAGAGTACTCAGGGCAGTTCCTTGAGTTGGAGCAAAGGAAAGAAATTTCCTCTTGTTGAAAGTTTTAAAAGGAATTAAAGGCCTATTGCGTGTTCCAAAGTTACCTCTTTCCAAGCCATTGCTTGTGGGTATGAAAAAATTAGTGAGTCTTTTGACTCAGAAAATATCAGAATCATGATGAATGACCGGGTTTCCTGCATAGACAAATGATTATAGAATTCAGCAGTCAATGCCACCACTCTTAAATGCTTAAATGTGTTTTCGATCCATATTAAATGAAAATGTTGGCATTTACCTGTGCTCTGAGTTCTTGGGACATTGAAACAGTTAAGAAATGCTTCCCACTACCATCCTTTTGTGCTTGGGAACCAGCTACAACTGCAAAGCCACGGCTGGCCCTGATGCATTGCGTTTATTAGAAGATAAACCGTTCTCCTCTGCCCTCTGATAACTTCCTTAAGAACAGGGTGTGCTTATGCCCCAGCCTCTGTGAGCTCCTGGGGTCCTGCCTGTGTTTCTCACTGCGAACAGGCAACTTACTGTGATGACATAAAATTTCTCTTTCACATAACAAATGGACAGTTGTTTATAAACTGCTATAACTCAGAAGCAGAATTGTGCTTTTGAAATGGAAATGTCAGAGTTTACAAACATACAGATGGTTAAAATTTCAAAGGACATTTTGAATAGTGATATTTTAAAAATTCACCTGTAATTCTACATAGATATTTTATTAGGGATACTTCACATAATTACCAAAATCAGATTACAGTAATAGCATTTCATTTTTGTGATTTAAAGCTTGTTTTTAGTAGGTTGAGAGAAGACAGAATTATTTGGTACAGCTATAAAAGCTGTAATGAACACGGTGTTAAGTCGTAAATGCTTCCATGAAAACGCAGTAAAAGCAGCGAAACTAACAATCAAAAGCAATGGAGTAAAATACTAAAAATGCACTAAATGACTAAAAATTGAAACTATCCATACATGTTTCTACAAGTAAACACAGTAGGCCAAAAATAAAAGCCAAATATTTGCAAGCATGTAATACTCAGTCATTTAATACCCAGAAATGTCAATATTCTTTATAAAAGTAAGCCTTCCTACATACAGTGGGAAAAGAGCCTCAAAATAATAGAAAATGTAACTAAGGAAATTTAAATGGCTAATTAATATATCTGGAAGCTCAGGGGCTCAATTAAACGAAACTAAGTTTCTAATTTTTTGAGTTGTTCATTTCCAGAAGCCTTCTCCCTCTGACCTTTCACTCTTCTCCATTTGCTCCATGTTTTCCTCCTTTTGCTGTAATATTTTTAGTATACCTTAAAATTTTACAGCTTTTACTATTTAATCTAATAAAATAATGCTAAAATTTCCCTTTGAATAAAACAAGGTTAAAAAATTATATAAGATTAACTCATAATGTAATCATGCAAGAGGAAAATTGGACACAAGCTAAATGTTCTACAAATGAGAAAGTGGTTGGATAAATTTTACCATGCTTATAGACATACAACATTAAAGCTTAACGAGTAGGTTACTAACGAATAATTGATGTGGAGAAATTGAACGGACTTTGCCCTAGACTTCCCTGTTTCCATCTATGGACTGGGGTAGTGGTTCTCGCGTTCCTTGGGCAGTCCCAGGCAGAGCCCTTACTGTGGTCCGTGGGACTCCAGCCGTGCCTTTTGGTGCTGATTAAAGGGCACACATTGGAAGCGATTAACCGTGTGTCCAAAAGATCAGGTGACGACCTCTTCTACGCTGGTCACGGTCCAGGTTGACTCATTTTACCTTAATTGGATCGTAGGAAATACTATCTCCCGCCCCCCCCCCAAAAAAAAAAACCGTACCTCTGGGGTGCCTGGTTCATAAACTTGGTATTCTTGGCCTAAAGAAAACCATAAAAACTGAACAATCTTTCACTGCCAGGAGGCTTGGCCAACCTACAAACTCGGCAGCCCATGGCCTAAAAAGGGGACATTTGACCCCTGTAGTTTCAAAAATTTATATGACTTTTGTTACACTGGCGACAGGTAATCATAAATTCCCTGTGTACAGACCTTCCTTGCTCTGAGAATGTGCTCTTCTCTCATTAAATTCATTGTAGGGGACACCAGAATTCTACAGATCCCATTGCTCAAGGCAATGTCTTTGCAGATTCACAGGCCAAGTTAGCTACACAAAGACCCTATCCTTCTCATCTTTTCCCTTAGGTCCCAGACAGTCTACCTCAAACTTATTATTCACCAGAGCAGCTACAGTTACTTAATAAACCAGATTACACACAAAACACTCAGAGATGGATTTTCCAAGGATCAAAACTTGTTCTCCCGAATCAGGAGGCCTTAGACATCATCACTGACTTACATAACTTGTTTCCATATAGGATCACAGGCCCTATACAGACTCTTAGCCCCAGTAGTCACACATCCTTCTCTAAGGGCTATCATTCTTCAGATTACTCACACCTGTCATCTCTGTGCTAGGACCTCTCCTCAGGGACATACATCACCCCCTTCCTTTCCTACTCATCAATTTCGAGGACACAACCCTGGTCAGGACTGGAAGGTAGATTTTACTCATATGCCCCTCCACAAATATCTTCACCTTTGTTTATACTTTTTCAGGATGGATAGAGGCCTTTCCCACAACCAGTGGATCGCTGATGTAGTTACTAAAGTCCTGTTACAGGAAATCATCCCAAGGTTTGGTCTGCCTCAGAGTATTCAATCAGATAATGGTCCCACCTTTATTTCTCAGATCACTCAACAGGGATCCTCCAGCTTACACATCACCTGGTACCACATTCCATGTCATCCACAATCCTCAGGAAAAGTAGAAAAGGCAAATGGCCTCATAAAAACACACCTTACAAAGCTCATTTTAGAACTACACCAACCTTTGCCTTAACTTCTGCCCTTAGCCTTCGCCAAGCTCAGGGCACTTCCCTGGGCTCCTACATTTTTAAGCCCTTTTGTACTTATGTATCGCAGGCCATTCTTACTCCACAATCTTCCTACTCCCCAAAGTCTCCCTCCTCTTGCTGAAATATCCCAGTCCTCTCCTTCCTTCTGATACTTGTTACGATAATGTGCTGATCTCTGCCTTCCTCAACCTTCTAAAGGAGTCAAACCGGATCCTCCCATATCCCCAGGAGATCTAATTTATCTCAAATGTTCTAAATCCCAGGACTACAACCAAGGTGGAGCGGCCCCTACCTGGTCTTCGTGGCAACCTCAACAGCGGTCAGAGTTGTTGGATTCCCATCCTGGTTTCACATCATTCAGGCTAAGCAGTGCCCTCCCAGCCCTGAATCTAACCATCCTGAGTGGTCATCTCATCTTCTGTCGCCAACCGGTCTCCACCTCACCAAGGCCTCACAGCCACAACGCTCAGGCTAAGTCATGTTTTGTTAACCAATTTGGTTCCTAATTTCTTACATTCTATTAATTATCCTTTTTACAGCAGGACTCTCAATAGTCTTTCCAAATGACTCCCACATCATGTGCAAGATCGTCTTCATATTGTTCTACGTGACAACTGTCCTAGTTCTCTCTACCCTCAGCTGCTTGGTCAAATGTGACATCTCTGAAGGCCTAGGCTCTTACCTTCCCTATAGTGACACAGCCACAACTATCCCCACCCCTCTTATTCTTTCCAGCTCAACTCCTGGACCAGAGAGACAAGTCTTACCTACCTACCCTCTTAACTTTTACCCTTTCAGATGGGGGAATAAACACCTCTCATAACTTCACTCCTCCTAACCCCACACTTGTTTTTTAGAATTCTACCTCACCGTGGTAATGATTCTACCTCACCATGGTAATGATTCTACATATCTAAATCAAAGACACCTTTTCTGCTACCTCACCTGGGTCCTTAAATATGACAATGGCCTGCCTCCTCATAGCACCTTGTCTCTTTGTTTTTTCCAGTCTAGCATGTGGGCACTCACCAGTGATAAAGTTGTCCTGGCTGAAACACTTGGCACCAGCTTCTGCATGAGCATCAACTGTCATCCCATCAAACCTCCTAAACCCCAATATGGCACCCCTTTCAGTAGGAAGTAGTAAGAAAGAGAAAATCTTCGCCCTTTTCCTAACAATAAAAAGACCAGAAATGAAAGGACTTTGCCCCTAGATAGGACACTACAGCAGTGAGAGGTGGGACCAAGGGACGTTTACCTTGAGGGCATTTTCCCTGCCCCAGGCAACTTACCTGTGGTGTAAATGAGTTCCAATGGGCTACTTGGGCATCCCAGACCAAAGCTATATGTATGCCCCCCACACCACTTGTCCAGCAGAGATAGCCAGACCCTAGAGGTAGTGGGTTCTCTTTGCATTCTTAGAATAAAGGTCACTGTTATTTCATATTTCCTGTCTCTCTAATCATGCCAAAAATCCCTATCAGAAATAATACCAAGTACATTAATTATGGGTGAATTGTTATATAACTTTAATTTTGTTCAGTTATAAATATACAACCTTTTTTTAAATCTTAACAATTAAAGTAAATGACCTTGTGTTAAAGCAACTGAGTTATGAATATTATAAACAGTCATACAGGGCTAGGTCCTCAAAGGAAAGAGCCAGTGTAGGCCAGATAGCCTGCAACTGTTGGGGAGACAAACACCTCCTGCTGTGGGCCAGGCCTCAAGACAAAAGGCAAAACAAATGCACCCACATCCTAAGGACTGGTATTCTAACCAGACCTCTATCATGAGGAAGCCAGGAGTCACCATCCCAACCCCCTGAGGGAAGAGTCCTGCTGTTAGGCCTGCCCACTTGCTAGGTGACTCGCCTCCCCATTTGTTCCCTTCCTAATCAGTTTTACCTGAGCGATTAATCTCATTGGTTGACCACAGTTCTGTCCCACCTTATGCCCACCTTGTGAGTTTCCCTGCTTTCCCTACCTCACCCTGCCTCACTTTGTGGTTTTGCTCTATAAAATCTCTACAAAAGACAGTCTTTGGCAACCCACTCCGGATCCTTCTGTCTCTCTCTGACAGAAGCTTTCTCTCTCCCAATATATATTCTGCTCTTAACCTGCATGTTCCTAAAACTCGTTCTTCGATTTTAGAGAACCTAACTCCTACAGATGTCTAGTAGGTTGGGAGTTTCATTTGTAATGCATTCCTCGAATCTTTCCTTCAACAAGTCTGTGAACTCAGGAATGGAAGCCAGTGCTTCAGTCCCAGAGGAGGGAGCTGGTGCCGCCCAGTGCAGACTGAAACGCCTGGTCACAGCACAATAATTACCTCTGCGCTGAGGGTGCTGCTCGGCCGGCAGGTGCAGAGCACAGACGAGGCCCGGGGCGTGGTCCCAGTGCCACAAAAAATAGACATTATAAACCACAAAAATACTGTTTTCTAAAAGTCACCTAAGCTAAAAAATAGTGCTTTGATTTTTTTCTTTAAAAGTCAAACCAGGCTTTAGTAAAAATTTTCAGATTAGATTCCTAGACTCTATTCGTTAAGCTCTTAATCTTCATCCTGCAAAATGGACTTATCATTTACTTCACTTTTTAGTAATGAAATGTTAAGAAACATGATATGCGGAGTGTCTTCCTTTCTTGTTGGTGGAAACGGGAAGCCTGAGCCCGAGAGGCCTCTGGAAGCCGCTGCCCGCAACTATGATTAAAGGAGCACAATAGGCAGGAGAACAGGTAATTGTGCTTGTTAAATGCAGTCCTATTTAGCTACCAAAGAGGGGCTTGGAAAAGAAGCACTGGAATCCTGGAAAGGGTCGCAGACAATCACAGTAATCTGCATTACAATGTCCTCCCAGTGGAGGAAGGAGCCCACACCGCTGGTGTGCGGGCTCAGGGAGCCTGCAGAGTTGATGCCTTAGACTAGAACATCTGTTTCTATACTGGCGCCATCGGAGTGCTATTCATTACACATCCTCATCTATTTTCAGTCTGTAATTACATAATGGGGGACTTAGCAAACTAATTCCCATTATTTAAGCAGTTAATTTCAGTCTCTAATGATACTATGTGTGTCACAGAACTGTAGCATGGAACTGGCTATCCCCCCCCACACACACACACAGGGCTAACACACAGTTACAGGGGTCCTCTGTCACATGTGCATTGCTATCTCACATATACACAATATGTGTACACACCCACACAAGCACACACTGATACACACAGACATGTAGAGACGATTATGAACTTGTACATGTGTGTTGGAAATTATAATTTGCCACATTAAACACAATGAACTAGAAAAGAGCCTGGCATTCTTTAAAATATGCCTTTTCCCCACTTAATGTATTTATATAGAAATATAGAAAGTAAATTCATAATGTTCTGTGTTTGAATACAGAAGTAATGTGAAATCAACAGTTTTAAAGGCTCAGAATTTTTAAGTAAATTTATGATGTGTCCTAAATCTATGCCAGTAGTATGTCCTTTACACCATAGAGTATTTGGTACATTTTAATTAAGAGCTATAAAATGTCCATAGATATAACAGAACCCTCCGATATTTCTGTATTTTTATTTGTCAACTTTGGCTACCTTAGGGAAAAATCAAGAATGCATTAGAGTATTACAATACAAAGAAACAAAGAAAAAGAGGCCCACAGGACCATTAGAATAAAAATCCACAGACTTAGAACTTGTGTTCTTTCCCTTTAGAATTTATAATAACTTAGCTCTTAAAAGCTAATGTTGCCTTGGGTGCCCCCCACCTTTTAAGGTTTCACCGTGTCCATCTGTGTCTTTATGACGTGTATCACATTTTCACAAATTTTACCCTTTTCTTCTCCTTCCTTCCCTTTCTACCTACACAAGGTCTACGCTGTTTCCTGCCATCTCTCTTTTATTTAGTTGTGTTTTACTATTTTTGTATTTGAAAATAAGGGTTCCCCTAAGTACCACCCGGCAGCAATGTCATCAAGGTGACCCATCCGTGCAGGAACAGCAGGAAGACTAGGCACATAAGGCAGCCATCACCTTTACTGCGGGACAAACCTGTGTCTTTGCACATGAGCCACGCCTAACCCTAGCAAGGCAACAACACACACTGAGGATGCCTTCAGCCAGCAAAGTCATTCTTTTTTTTCTTTCTACATTGTTTTCTATTCCTGTGAAACCTGCAGCAAATTTACAGGATGATTGCATTAAAACCCCATTTCACAGGAAAATGGATAAGAGAAAATGAGATAATTTCACTTAAGTGATTTAGTGAAATAGAAGCAAGCAAGGAAATATAAAGAATTTGTAAGATAAAATAATAAAAATAATCAGCTCTTAGATTTTAATTTGAATATACCAATAACTACACTCCATATAGACTAACTCAATATTCCAATTAACAGCAAAGATTATCAGATTGATAAAATCAACATGTGTCCTAAAGGAGACACACTTTAAGTATAAAGGCATTAGGTTACCAGAAGGTAAAATAAGGTAGCACATTGTTTGTGAAAGTTCAGCCTAAAGGATATTTAGTATGAAATGTAAAGGCATTCGGAGAGATAGAGGGATATTTCATAGATGAGCCAACACATAAGAAAGTCATGACAACTTCAAATGTGTTTGCATCTATAAATAATCTCTAGAAGATAGATACTGAAATAGTTAATAGGCAAAAAAGACTAGTTAGTAACCTCGCGAGAAACTTGGTACATGTCTCCTAGTAACTATGAAACAAGCAGCAATGATGTCATCAGATGGATTTGGGGTGCTGGACTCTCCTTCTGGAGGTGGTTTCTAGGTTTTCTGTTCTGAGAAAAGAATTGATCAAGGCAAGAGCAAAGTTTTGTTAAAGGTAGGAAAAGAAACAGGCTCTGCAGAGCGAGTTTGGGCCAAGTTAAAGTAGGGAAAGAGCCCTCACCCCTTTCCAGGTGAGGCTGCCACCAGGCAAGACAGAAAGTGGCCAAAACCAGTGGCCAGTTTCCTTCCCCAGGCTGAGGTGAGGTCTAGGCATCCCATGGAGGAAGGGCTGCAGCTCTTGCAGAATGGCCACATGCAGGCTTTGGGAGCTGCCATGCCATGCATGCCATGTCCTGGGGTTTGTCATGAACAGTTGCACCAAGTCCCTGCCAGCTTCACCCTCGTCTACTGTCTCCAGAGCACTGTGAGTCTGAGCAAGACCTGAACACAGCACGCAGTGAGGAGGCAGCTTTAGGGACTTGGGTGCCCACTTACACAGGTCCATACCCAGGCTGGCCCTGCACTTGGTTTAATGTTCTGGTTTCATGGTCTCAAATTCATCATTTCCAATTAAGTCATCTACTTTTTTATTTTACACGGGGCTCCACAAGTCAGCCGCTCCAGCCCACAAATAGGGGATCCCCCTCATTCCCCAGAGCAGGCAGCCATCGGGACTGGCACTCTGGGTGCTTCTGTGGTTCGGTGAAGCTCTGTGCAGTAGAATCCATGACGGCAAAGACTCTAACCTATCCCTGCAGATTCTGGTTTGTCTGAATTTTTAGTGACTCGAAGAGCATTCCTAGGTCACCTCATTAGAATTAACGTCCTTAAGCCAACATGGGACTGAGTCACAAAGCACACAGTCACACACACAGGAACAGGCTACACTCCCAAAACTTTCCTGGTGAAGCAGCTTTCAGAGGACTTAAAGTGCCGAGCAAGATGGAAATACCCGAATCTGTGCCCTTCCCTTCCCTCTTCCCCAGGTATAAATGGAAGACAGATGTGTGTTTGCCTGGGCCTGAGGCGTTCCACACTCAGGTGCTGCTGTCTGGCACAAAGAGCATTTCTAAGGAGAAACTGGGAGGGAGAACCAAGTGTGTTTTAACTGACAGTTCCTGTGGTGGTCACTGCATTCCAGTGGAGTGAGAAGCAGCGGCTGGAAGAAAGCGCCAGGGGAGGATGGAGCTCACCTCTTCATGGACCACGTCCTCCTGGAAAGGCTTTTACCTCTGCCTGGTTCCAGCTCAGAAGATCTGAAGAACAAAGAGCACTTCACCAGGTGACTCTGAGGCTCACCAGTGCTCCAAGCACAGGGACTCATCCCAAGCCAGGCAGGAGGTCCGAGGCTGTGGAAGCTGCATCTCTGGATGCAGCTCTGGATGCAGTTCAAATGTCTCGTGAACATGGTAGTGTCCAGTGGTGCCCCCAGTTAGATCCCTAGTGCCTCAAGCTAGCCGGGTAGAAAAGCGACAGTGCAAAATCTGTACCATGGAGCACATGCCATTTTTGTTGATCAGACAGAGGAACACTAGCTGTTTGGGAGGAGGAAGAAAGCATTAAGACAGTGGATTCCAATGTCTACTTTATAGCAGCATCTACTGGGAAGCTCTTAAAATTACCGATAACTAGCTCATATTCTGTAAATTGGGTTTCAGTTGGGGTAAGTAATACATGGGTCGCTATAATCCTGTCAGATTTTCATAGGTGATTCTCATGGATGTTGTTATGGATTAAGAACTGGTGGTCACCTTAATGCCAGCTGGATTTCATCAGCATGGCACTGAGCAAAGATGTTCCACCTGAGGAAAGTTGCCAGCATAAATAGGTGGAGAAGGAAGACATTAATGCGTTATCGTGTTAATGTGTTGAGGCATTATGGGTTCTTCTACGAGTTGCTGTATGAGCCATTGGTTCTCCTGGAGAAGCTCTGGTCCTCACATCAAGCATTGCTTCCTGGAGGGGAAGACATGTGCTGCTTAATCTCCAGGATGAACTCTTCATGCTGGCTTCCTGGCACGTACTGGACTGTGCTTGTCATCAGAGAAGCTCAGGGCCTCCATGTCACTGAGAATTGCTGTGGTGCCTTTCAAGACAGCTATGGTCTTTGTTGTGAGTGTGACTTCTTGGTTTCAGTGTAGAACCCTCATCCCACTAGCACAGCTCCTTCATCCTGCTGGCATAGACTTCCTGGCTACCACCACTGACCTTTGGGCCTTCCTGACACAGATCTGTAAGAGACTGGTGTGAATCCTTCTTGTGGGCTCTGGACCTCCAGTTGGACTTGTGGAAGGCATTGTTATGAGCTCTGGGTTTTCATCTGGACTCATGTAGGACATTGCTATGGGATTTAGGCCCTTGACTAAAAATATTCTATGTCTGGTATTGCGGATAGATTTCCTGCATTTTCTTGTGTTAACTTCTGGTGACATTATAAAATTAATATTATAACTCCATGTCCTGATTCTAGTTGTTCTCTGCACAACCCCTAGCTACAATAGGTGTTGAGCATAGATCACCACTGCAAAGGTTCTAAAAGCAATTGTAAAGGCTTCGGAGGGATGTGAAGTTCAAGGATTTATACCCAGAATACTCACTGGTGCATACGTGAGTTCATCTAAAGCCTCAAGAAAATTTAACATGCAAATACAATTCCTAAGGATGGTGTTTACAATCCAGCTTTTCTTTTTTTAAAATTTTATTTAAAAGGGAAAAAAGAAAAAAACAAAACAAAATAAAACAGTGTAAGGGTACAAGTTATACAGAACTACAAAAAAAAAAAAAAAAAAAAAAAAAAAAACAGTAAGAAATCACCAGTTAATAGATTACACACTGTTATCTTAGAAATAGTTGCTCAAGTCACAGGATCAAAGCATACAAAGTGGACATTCAAACAGTGAGACTGCAAACAGTTGTGTTCAATGATCCAATAAAAACTCAGTAATATGGTCCTCTATCCTAACATACCTAAATACACTTGGTGTTGTATTCTTTGGAGCACTTTTTTTCCTCTCTTTTTTACAACAAAATTTATGCATTTTGGGTTTTATTACTCCCATAGTTCTTATTACTCTTTTTTGGAAGAGAATAAAACCAAATATGACAAAGCTGTCAGTCAAAACCAAGGATAGACATAGCACATGATGTAAAAGCAGAGTACAAGGTTATCAACAATGCTTACCATAATGCCGCTTGCTTTCTTTTCTTTTTTATTTTCTTTCTTTTCTTTTTTTTTTTTTTTTTTTTTTTTGTCTTTTTCTTTTTTATCGGTACCGGGGGTCGAACTCATGACTGCCTGCTTGCAAGGCAGGCGCTTATGCTGCTGAGCTAAATCCCCAGCCCCAATCCCTTGCTTTCTTAAAAAGAATTGCCTATATCATTAGGTATAATAAAGTTGAACAAAACAGTACAGAACAAGACTAATAAAACCTAAACATTGTGAGCATTACAGGACTTCAAAAGAAGGTAATAGTCAAACCAGAATTGGCATCATAGTGAATCTTATTGCCTTCAAAGTAGTTGCCTATACCCTCAAACTTGATACTGTCAAACAGTACGAGCAGAGTCTAATCAGACAAAACAAGATAGTGGGAGTAATACAGGACTTCAAATTAAGTTAATAAGAAATCAAAAAAGTTACTATAATATATTCTGCTAATTTTTTTTGATTTTTTCCCTTAAAAAAATAAAAAAAATTTAAAAAATAATTTTTTTTTAATGAATAAGTGGGGGGTTGAGATAAAAGAGGACATGACAACATAATAATACAGGTTAAAGCAAGATAATTTCAGCAACCTAGTGCTTCACCACCAAATAACCCAACTTAATAGCAGTTACCATAGTGTCTTTTTCCTTGAAATATTTGAATATAACTTCGTATACTATAGCATCAAACATATCAAGACAGTGTGAAACCATTTAAGTGGATGAAAGTATTACAGGGTATTTAGAACCAGCTAACAGAAAACAGACAATGGTTTCTATA
The DNA here is from genome assembly GCF_034190915.1 of Cavia porcellus. Lineage (NCBI taxonomy): Eukaryota > Metazoa > Chordata > Mammalia > Rodentia > Caviidae > Cavia > Cavia porcellus. The sequence goes on from NW_026947506.1 coordinate 1,036,300, forward strand.
TTATCTCTTTGCCTATAAAAATTTTTGTTTATACTATCACATATAATAAAATCCAGTAAGATACAACATGATAAAACCAATGGAGACAGAAGGACAATAGTTGTGCCAGTCTACACGCCCACCAACAGTGCAGAAGAGTTCCTTTTTCCCCAGAGCCTCTCCAGCATTTGTTGTTGTTGGTTTTCTTGATCCTGGCCATTCTTTCAGGAGTTGCGTGTCAAAAAAAAACCTCCAGCATAGTGAAAAGAAAACCCACAAACTGGGAAAAGATCTTAGTGAACTCCCACTCAGACAAGGGAATTTTGTCTAAAACATATAAAGAATTAAAAAACTCAGACCCCCAAAATTCAAAGATCCAGTCCAAAAATGGGCATCTGAGATGAATATGCACTTCTCAGATGAAGAAATGCAAATGTCAAATAAATACATGAAAAAATGTTGATCATCATTAGTCATTAGAGAAATGCAAATTAAAACCTCACTGAGATTCCATCTCACTCCTGAGATCATCTTCAATGTCATTTTTCAGCGTATTATAATATTCCCTGTATAGATCTTTCACTTCTTTCATAAGAGTAATTTCCTTTGTTCCACAGAAGGGCTTTGAGCAAAGGCGAATGTGTGACGGCTGCCTTTGGAGTGGGATGAAAACGCAGTGGACCCAGCAGACAAACTCTGGCCCGTAAGAGAAGACAGGCAGCAAGGAGAGGGCTGGACACCTTGCACATCCAGAACATGCTACCAAGAGCGAAAGAGAAAAGCTTGCGTCAACCCCAGCTGGCAGTGGTTGTGAGATCCTGTGACCCCAGCTCGCTGAGAGGACCTGACTGGGAAGCTGAAGGGCTATCAGGGCAAGTTAGGGAGTTTGCAGGGTCTCCTCTCAAAATAAATGAATAAATAAATAAACAGGGCTGGGGAGTAGCTCAGGGCTGAGACCCGGGCGGACTCTTCATTACTGTGAAGGGGAAAAGAACGCGGGCTCCATCTTCAGGAAGAGAGTTCAGGGGGACACAGGGCGGGACAAACTCGGAGCTGGGGTCGGGCACAAGAAGGACCTGAAGACAGCGGCCCCGGAGGGCTCCCCTCTGTTGTTTCTGGCGTCTCCTTATTTATGACTCTTACAGTTTACGATTTTAAATCACATTTTCACCTATGGGATTTTTTTAGCTGACTTAGTCATTTCTGATACAATGCAAAGTCTTGTTCAATCTGAGCGGAAAAAGACAAATTCAATTTTTTTCATATGCTTTGTTTTTAGAATGAAATTTCGTACGGGGAGGGGATATTTTTCCTCAAAGGCCACCTCCTTTTACTTCTTCACTGTATTATGTGTTTGCTGTTTTGATGCATTGTGTCCCATTGTAATGGAAAAGGGAAGGGTTGATGCTGGCCGTGGTTTTGTTTGCCTGGTCTGCAGTTACCTGCAGGTGGCTGGGGAGAGGCAGAGGGGAGTTTGCTCAGCAGGACAGAGAGGCTGTCCCTCAGTAGGTGGGGAGCTGCTTCCTTCTCTGACCCTTCCTTAAGGCTTGGCTATAGCTGTCTTCAACGCTTAGGTTCTTGCTTTGTCTTAAAAGAATAATTCGTGTGTGCAGCGGGGTAAGTGGGTTTGCTGCTGATGCGGTGCAATCAGGCACTATTCACTTATTCAAGACACCTTCAGTTTGCTGCCCCAACTTCCCCAGGATTCTCAGCCCCTGATGCTGCCAGCTCATCTCTTTGTGAATGCATCCCGGTGAGTGCAGACCCACCTGTGAGGAGTGTGAATTCTTTACCCGCGTGGTTTGTTCTGTGCAGTACAATGTAGTAGGCACCACTTAACCCTGCTTACTGAGTTCACATGCGTTGTTTTGATTTCCAAAACCCTTTATTTTTAGCAATGCATTTGTCCTCACATCCACTGCAAATTTTTCACTCATTTGGAATTTTGGAAAGAATAGAGTCCAATAAATGAGCACAGATTGTTTCACTAACAGGAAGTAAGTATGGACAGAACAAGGAGACCTTGAGTTCTCTGTCCCCTCCTAACCTGTCCCCAAGCTCAGTGTCTGATGCGCAGCAGAGGTCTCTCGGACCTCTACTGACAGATTCAGCACACTCTGCTGGTTTCCCTGTGTGTCCTGGAAAGCAACAAATTGCAGTGAGTCCTGATTTCCTCCATAGCTACAATGTTTCCAGTATGTACCTTAACAGAATGGGAATGCCAGTGACAATAAGCAAATCACTACTAGGAGGCAAATGGCTTTTGAAACATCTGAGTGCTTTCCCCTAATTCCTTGGTCCTCCTAGCTTGTGTGTAAGATAACAGGCAATAAATACGTTTTTGAGTCAGAGGGCTTTGGTCAGGCATCTGAAGCCTACTTAGAGGAATTATACAAAGTGACTTTAGTTACCTTGTAAATTTAAAATTCAGCTAATCAATTGTTTTATACATCAAGAGAGCCAATGTATTTATAACACTTCTTCACTGCCCAGTGAAGTATTTAATTTAATACCTAAATTTATGCACCATTTATCTTGAGTCTGCAGCCTCCCGTTACCCTTTACATTTAATTTACTCTGCTGTGTGTGGTGCAACACTTTCCATCTTCCCCAGAAAGTGTTAGTGTCTGCAGCAGAGGGCAGGAGGGTGCGTAGAGGCTTTGTCAGGCTGAGCTGTTCATAGTCCTGGCTCAGCACACACACAGTGGGTGTGACACGTGTAACCTAACGGGAATGGGAACCTCCACGCAGTGTTGGAGTGAATGAGATCTACGATTTAAATCCCAGTACGGTGTGACGAGCTGCACAAACTTGCAACCTCCGTGACTCCCTGAAACAAAAGTCAGATGAGTCAGGAAAACACAGCTGCAGAAGGAAACTGAGTGAAACAACTTTAAGGTGCCGAACACTTCCCGTGGCCACGGAGTGGAGAGGACACCTCATCATCCATGTCAGTGCACAGCCCACATCTACTCACAAAAAATAAAGCTAAAAGAAAAAACAGAAAACACCCAATGTTTTGTGGGTTTATCGTCTTTTCTTATTTTAAAGAGAGAAACAAACGAACAAATAAACAATTAATACATTGCATAGTGTCAACTTTGTAGTAGTCATTTAGGGTACAAGACATGGGCAAAAAATACTATCCAAATAAGATTAGCACAAACTTTTCTTTTCAATGAACTAAGAGACACTAGCTATATAACGATCGTAACTATTTTGTATAGATATATACGTAAGCCTTGAAGACTGCTGCAGCCAAGCCTTAAGGAAGGCTCAGAGAAGGAAGCGGCTCCCCACCTACTGAAGGACAAATGCATTGATATATATATATATATATATATATATATATATATATATAATCTTATTTAACTGCTCAGCTTCTGACATTAGTGAGACAGTATGATGCTTACACACCTGGTCTGATTTATTTCTTTTATAAGTATGCTCTTGTGTTATATCCATTTACCAAGTCTCAAGTTTATCCTTCTTTATGGCTGAATTGCACTCCATTATATTAAAAAAACTCACAACTTTTTTATCCATTCTTTGGTTAATGGGCATTTGAGTTGTTTCCAAGATTTAGCTATTTCAAATTGTTCTGTTATAAATTTGGATACATACATACTGCTGTGTTACTATATTTTTAGTTCTTCTGGAAAGATACTCAGAAGGAAAATATCTGGGTTGAATGGGACTTCTTATCCTAGCTTTTTGAGGAATCTCCGCACTGATTTCCATAGAGGTTGCACCTGTCTACACTCCCACCACAATGGATAAGGGCTCCTCTATGCCCACAGGCCTCTAGCATTTATTATTGGTTGATTTCTTGATGGAGTGAGATGGAATCAGTGTAGCTTCAATTTGTACCTCTCAAATAACCAATGATGCTGAACCTATTTTCATGTCTTTATTTTACATTTGTATTTCTTCATCAGAGAAGTGCATATTCATCTCTAATGTTCATTTTTGAATTGAGTCTTTGAATTTCGGGTACTTGGTTTTTTTTTTTTTTTCAATTCTTCGTATGTTCTAGATACTAGTCCTTTGTCTGGGGAACAACTGGCTATAATTTTTTCCCATTCTGTAAATAGTCTTTTCACCCTTAGTAATTTCTTTCATTGTGCAAAAGCTTTATGATAAAGTGAAATCCAATTTTCTGATTTTTTGTAGTATTTCCAGCGTGGTCTGGGTTTTGTTCATGAAGTCTTTGCCTATACCTATGTCTCTAAAATTTCTGCCTATTTTCTCTTCCAGTAAATTTAGTATTTCTATTTTAATACTTAGAACTTTGATCCATTTTGCTTTTAGTTTGGTGCATGGTAATAGATTTAAGTCTAGTTTTAGTCTTCAGCATGAGGCAAACCAGTGTTTCCATTACCTTTTATTAAAGAAATTCTCTTTCTTCCAGTGAATCTGCTTGGCTCCTTTGTCAAAGGTAAGGTGGTTGAGTGTGTTTGTAGTTGTTCTTCTTCTATACTGATCATTCTATGATCACTTTTTTCCACTAGCATGCTGATTTTATCACAATAGATTTGTCCTATAATTTCAGGTCAGGGATTGTGGTCCTCCATGATTTGCCTTTGTTGCTTGTGCTATTCTAGGTCTCTCCTGGTTCTAAATGAATTTTAGGAATATCTTCTCCAGTTCTGTGAGGTATGCTAATAACATTTCAATTGGGTTGCATTAAATCTGTATAACAGCTTTGAGAGTAGAGCTATTTTCACTATGTCGCTTCTTCCTATCTATGAGCAAGTAAAATCTTTTGATTTTCTGATATCTTCTTCAATCTCCTTTGTCAGAGTACTGTAATTTTCAATATGTCAATATTTTATTCCCTTTTGGAGACTGTTTCATAAGTATTTCATTTTGGGGATGCTATTACAAAGGGTGTGGTTTCCCCTATTTCTCTCTCTGTAAGTTTATTTATTTTGTACAGGAATGCTACTGATTTTTGTGTTGACTTTGTATTCAGCTACTCTGTTGAAATTGGTTATTACATCTACAAGTCATTTGGTGGAGTTTTTGGAGTCTTCTATGTAGAGTATCATGTCATCTGCAAGTAATGGTAATTTCAATTTCTCCTTTCCTATCTTTATTCCTTTTATGTCTTTCTCTTGTCTTACTGCTTTGGCTAATATTTCCAGAACTCTATTGAATAGGAGTGGTTATAGTGGACATCCTTGTCTTGTTCCTGATTTTGGGTGAAAGCTTTAAATTTTTAACCATTTAGTATGATGTTAGTTATTGGCTTGTCATTGAAGGCTTTTATCAGATTAACATAAAGATCATTTATTCCAATTTTCTTTAGGGTTTTTATCATGAATGGGTATTGGACTTTGACAAGTGTTTTTTGTGCATCTATTGAGATGATCATGTGACTTTTGTTTCTAATTCTGTTAATGTGGTATATTACATGTAACGATTTGCCTGTATTGAGCCATTTTGCATTGCTGGTATGAATCTTACTTGGTCATGTGTATAACTATACAATCTTCATGACAATTTGCTGCATTGTGTTTGCCAGTATTTTACTGAGGATTTTTGCATCTATATTTATTAACAAGATTGACCTATTGTTTGTTTGTTTGTTGTTGGGTTATCTTCTGGTTTTTGAAAAAAAAATATTTCAGGTTAACACTTGCTTTCAGGAATGATTTTTGGAAATATTGCTTCCTTTTCAATTTCCTTAAAGAGTCTTGGCATTAGTTCTTCTCTAAATTGCTTGTGAAATACAATAATGAATCCATCAGGGCCTGGGATTTTATTGTTGGTAAATTTTTTATTACAATTTTATTGTTGGTAAATTTTTTATTTCAATTTCATTAGCTGATATCAAGTGATTTAGAATTTTTATATCTTCTATTAGCCTGATATTTTAGTTATAGGGGCAAATTCTATAATTATAATCGGAATTCAGCATAAAACAGGAACCTGTATGCAGTGATTTTCCCTTTAATGGGGTAACTTCACTTCATTGTTAGGGGTGAAGACTAAGAGGGAAGGATCAAGATAGAGAGATGACAGAGTCCTGTACAGTAGGGGCAAGGGGGCGGGGCAAAGGATGATCACATTTTTGGAGAGACTGGAGAAAAGTAAACGGAAAGAGTGGAAAAGGAAACAGAGGAGTATGTAAGTGAACTGGGCAGAGAAGAGACAATGTTTATTCACATGGAAATATAGAATCAAGCAAAAGAGTTGGCAAAAGAGAAATAGATCATGATATCTGTCAGACATCAGCAGGCAAAGGGATCATCAGCTGTTGTGTCCCTGTGTCTGGACAACTTCATCCATGGAGGGAAGCCTCAGATGCCTTTCCCAGACACGTGAAAGACCTCAGCAACCCACAGACCATCAGCAATGTCTTCTACCACCTGCAGTACTTTAGTGGGCTGGTAAGACCCTTGGCAAAGTCTCCTACCTACACAGAAGACCTCAGTGGGTTGGCGACAGTGTGAACCCAGCAATTAGACAAACACCAACCACACAGTAGAACCCTAAGACATACAGGACAGACATTTAAGATTAGTGGGATTGAAAAGACCAAAATATTGTACAATCTAAAATACCCAGTCCATCAGGAACAAGTACAGGAGACATGGAATTGGAGAACATTGGAAGTCATATGCCTGAAATTGCTGAAAAGATTGCAAGTAAAATAAAAAAAAAAAAATCCATGTTTCATAGAGGAGGTCAGATTAGAAATAATCTTCCACATAAAGAATGAAATGACAACCTTAATAAAGGAGTTACTTGGTGTAGCTAGAAAAGACATAGATTTTTTTAAAAGTACAGGAGCATAGGAAAATGATGGAAACCTTGAATGAGCAATATAAGAAAGAAATAGAATATGTGAAAAAATATGAAGAGATATCCAGGAAATTAAAAATTCCACTGAAAGCTGGTGAAACCACTTAAATGAATCAAACTGAAGACAGACTTTCAGATCGTGAATACAGGATTGCAGCTAGAGATCATGAAAGGAGAAAGTGCTTAAAAATAAAAAGGGGTCATGAAATAATAATTCAACAGCTTCAAGATGATGCAAAGAAAAACAATATAAGACTATTGATAGGTGTCAATGAAAATGCAGGAATCAATGCAAATGAGATTAAAAATAAACTATTCACAGAAGTAACAGCAGAAAATTTACCAAACATGGGAAAGGAACCTGATATATAAATGAATGAGCCATATAGAACTCCAAAGAGTCATAACCATACTGAAACCTGTGGGACACAATAAAATCAATCCTAACAGGGAAATATGTAGCAATGAATCATCACATAAAGAAAACAGAACAAGCACAAATAAACAACCTAATGTTACACCTCATCCTTCTAGAAAAGGAAGAGCAAATCAAGGCCAAAGCTCATAGATGGGAAGAAACTATAAAGATCAAAGCAGAAATTAATACAGTTGAGACTACGAAAATACAAATTTAATGAATCAAATTCTTTCTTTCATGAACTGGCTCTTTGAGAGAATAAGAAAATGATAAATGCCTAGCTGACATTACCAAGAAAAAGAAACAAAAAACTCAAATTCATGTAATAAGGAATTAAATGGGTAAAATCATTACAGATCCTGTGGAAATTCAGAATATCATGAATACCTACTTTGAAAATCTTTATGCAACTAAGGTGTAAAACACAGAGGAATTGGACAAACCCCTAGAAACATATGAATTACCAATACTGAATCATGAAAATACAAAATTTTGAATAACTCAGTATCAGCTACTAAAATTGAAAATGTAATTAAAAACTTACCAACAAAGAAAAGCCCAGGTCCTGATGGGTTTATGGCTGAATTCTACAAGAAATTTAGAGAAAATTTAACTCCAATATTCCTCAAACTCTTTGATGAAACTGAAAAAAAAACAGTTCTAACTCATTCCTGTACGCAAGTATGATTCTGATACCAAAATCAGAAAAAGACACAACAAAAAAGAAGAACTATAGACCAATCTGCCTAATGAATATCAATGCAAAAATTCTCAATAAAATAATTGCAAATACAATGCAGCAAATCATCAATATTATACATCACGACCAAGTGGGATTTATCCCAGGAATGCAGGGATGGTTTAACATATGCAAATCAGTAAATGTGATACATGCACCACATCAACAGAGCCAAAGACACAAATCACATGATCATCTCAATAGATGAAGAAAACACTTGATAAAGTCAAATATTCGTTCGTGAAAAAACCCTTCAGAAAATTGGAATAAATGGTCTCTACCTCAATCTGATAAAAAGCCGTTTATGATAAACCAACAGCCAATGTCATACTGAATGGACAAAATTTAATGCTCTTAATCTAAAATCAGGAACAAGACAAGGATGTCCACTATCACCACTTCTATTCAATATAATTCTGGAAACAGCTAGAGCAATTACACAACAGGAAGAAATAAAAGGAATAAGAATAGGAAGGGAAGAAGTTAAATTATCAGTGTTTGCAGATGACATGATACTCTACATAGGAGACACCAAAAAGTCCATCATAAGACTACTAGAGTTAATAAGAAAAGTCAGCAATGTGGCTAGATGCAAAATCAACAATCATCAGCATTCCTAAACACAAACAACAATCTCACTGAGAGAAATTATGTAAATAATACCTTTCACAATAGCATCCAAAAAAAAAAAATGAAATACTTAGAATCAATCTAACAAAGGATGTAAAAGGCCTATATATTGAAAACTCAAGTACTTTTTAAAAAGGAGATTGAAGAAGATGTCAGAAAATAGAAGGATATCATTTGCTCTTTGATAGGAAGAACCAACATAGAAAAATGACCATACTTCCAAAACTGTCACAAAAATTTGATGCAATTCTAATTAAAATATTATTAACATACCTCACAGACCTAGAGAAAACATTCTTAAAATTCATGTGGAAACAGAAGAGATTTAAGATTTCAAAGGCAATCCTCGGCAACATAGGCAAAGCAGGAGACATTGCAATCCTTGGCTTGAACTTATAGTACAAAGCTACTGTGATAAAATCATCACACTACCAGATAAAAACAGACCTGAGTATCAGTGGAACAGATCAGAAGATGCAAACACAACTACAAAGATATTCAGGCACCTTATTGTTGATAAAGGGGCTAAGCATGTTCACTGGAAGAAGCCTCTTTAATAAATGGTGCTGGAAAAATTGGCTTTCCACATGCCAACGACTGAAACTAGACCCATGTTTTCCACCGTGCACTACTATAAAGTCAAAATGTGTCAAAGATCTTAATATTGAAATAGAAACACTAAATCTACTGGAAGACAAGGTAGATGGAAATCTTAAAGACATAGGGGTAGGCACAGAGTTCACAAATAAAATGCAAACTGCATAAGAAGTACTGTAAATAATAAATAATTAAAAAGGTTTTGCACTGCAGAAGAAATTACCAACAGACTGAAAAGAAAACACAGAGAATGGAAAGAATTTTAGATAGCAGTCCCTCAGAAAAAGACATATCTAGAACATATAAAGAATTGAAAAACATCAGGCCCCCAAATTCAAAGACCCAATCCAATAATGGGCATCTGAGATAAATAGGCATTTCTTAGATGGAGAAATATAAGTGACAAAAAAATACATGAAGAAATGTTCCTCATCACGGGTCATTCCAGAGATGCAAATTAAAACAACACTGAGATTCCATCTCACTCCAGAAAGAATGGCTGTCATCAAGAAATCAATTGATAATAAATGTTTGCAGGGCTGTAGGGAAAAAGGAACTCTTGTCCACTGTTGGTGGGAGTGTAGACTGGTGCAACCACTGTGGAAATCAGTATATAGTGGAGATTCCTCAGCTATAAAGACGGATAATCTTGAGGATTTTATAGGTGTACGGAGCCAACTTGAGAGCCCACTCATAAGTGATATAAATCAAACTCACATTTGTAAATATTGTATTGTGGGCTAGTGTTATTAAAAGAGTAATAAGGTTCAAAATGTACAATAGACATTGTGATAACGAGAAAGAATAATTGGAATAGGGGAAAGCAGAAACGAAGGGTAAATATGTGTGTGTGTGTGTGTGTGTGTGTGTGTGTGTGTGTGCACTTACAAAATAGATAACTACACCATTAGTCTCTGTTAGCTCATCACGAAGAGCAGTTTGTGCTTTCGTGGCTTGATTGATCATTTTTGATGCCTAAATATTGTAACCTGAGCAACTACTTCTAAGATAACACTATGCAATATATTAACTAGTGTTAATTCCCTACTGTTTTTTGAAACTCTATAATTTTCATGTTTTACTTTTTAGAATAAAAATATTTTTAAAAAGAGAATTAGAAGACAACTAGATGAAAATACAAAAGGTAATGAATCTAAGGCATTAAAGAAAGAAAAGAGAGAGAGAGAAAAGACACTAAAAACAGAAACAGAAATAACCCTTAAATAATAAAATAAGGCCAACGTAAAGTAAAAAATAAATAAATAAATAAATAAATAAAGACTTCAGCCAGACAGAAAAGGGAAAACTATGCAAACAAATATAGAGAAAGAAATGGAATAGAGTAATTCCTCGGGTGTTTGCAGTTCTGTGGTAGGTCCAAGTCTGACCTCAGAAGTCTGCTGTGTACTTCATCCAATTCTGCAGTGGGGTTTGCACTGGTACAAGCTTGACCTTAGCCTCTGGATGTGAGCGCTGGGGTTGGCTTTCTATTGCTGGGGTTCTCCCCAGTTCATATATATATGAATGCCAGTCCCATCTGCCCCTTCTATTCTGCGAAAGAATAGTGCTGGTTCATCTGATTGCCAACTGCTGGTGTGTGTGTCCACGCTAGTGTCTTGGGAGGGTCCCCGCCTAAGGAGGTCCACTGTGTTTCCCGCCCCAGCTGTCACCACCACGGGTGCCTTGCTGAGTAGCTGTATCATCTGAATGTGTTACTTACTTTAAATCATCCCACTTTCTTTCCTCATAACTAAGCCACACATGCCTCCCAGCAGGCATAGAAATATTCTTCAGAACACTTACTCAGCTTCACAGCATTGAACTGCAGAGCTTGGGTTAAAATTGTCACGCCTTGGAATTCTGATAAAAATTTTACTTACATTTTCATAGACATTTTATTGAAAATTGGGAGCATTAAGATCTTTCTGTATATCCAATATATTATTTATCCAAGATATATATTGGATATCTTCTGTTAGAAACTCTGAAAATATATCCAGAAGAAGATACAGGTTTTGTAGGTACTTCTGACATTTTAACCAGGAGCAACTCATTTTATGGATGTTTACTCAACATCCAACTGTAACCTTAATTTTAGAGGAGGCAGTCGTGACACCACAGTGAACTCAAGCTAGATACCTAGTGTCCAGCAATAAAAAAAATATTTTTTTAAGATTTGCTAATGCTGCTTGTGCACATATTTTAAATTTGGCCTGAGGACTTCTTTATACAAACCATAACCTAATGATGTGAAAACATACAGAAATCTACTCTTGGAAAAAGGAGCCACTTTCAGTCAATCAAAAGTAGACAACTGCTCAAACCTGATTCAAGGAAGAGACAATCGACGCTGGCACCAGCCTGCCGCCTTTTTCTTCTCCAGCTGTACCTGAGCCCCGCCCACGTCACCTATGTTTTGGGCCAGGCCCTGTGAACCAGTTTTGGTCAACCTGTTGCCTGACTTTAGAATCACAAAATAAAGTCAATTGAAATCTGTACAACTAGATTAGCTGCAATTTCGTCTTTTAAGATCACATAAACAGTGAAAGTGCAGACTCCAGGGGACAAAGTAGCACCTGGGGAGGACACCGCAGTCCTCTCAGCGAAGGGCAGCCTGCCACCCTCCTTCCCACCATCACCCTGATGCAGGCACAGGCTGCTTCTCAGCCTCCGTGTCCAGGAGTTCAGGGTCACCAAGGATGGAAACTGAACTTTCTCTTGGGCTCTCATCAACGGATAGAATGTTTGGCATATACCAAATGCTCAATAAATGTTTTGATAAGTGAATTAATTTTTTTATAATTACAATCAAACTTGTTACTGAAACAGTCCTTTGGCCTTAAGGAATTGGAATTTTTTTTTAAAAACTGACAAAAATAGCATAAAACTAAATGTAAGATCTAAGAAGGAACTCAGGTTTCTGAGTTCTTTGGGCTCTCTCTGGCTCAACAAAGGCTTCCACCAGTTCATTTATAGTCTTTTGTGACCCTTTCCTCATATGAAGTTACCCCGTCCTCATAGGAATTCCCATGGGCTTAACATTATTCTTACATGTCAAGCTGCCTTTGCTAAACATTTGGAATTGTTGTCCTTACTTAATTTACAGTATCTAATCTCTGTAGAACTTATTTGGGTTCATACAGCCACAGGTTTCAGACAGAAATCTATGCCAGTAGGTACCGTGTGTGTCTAAGCCGTTGCTACTGGATGCCTACCTCCAGGAGCCTTGTCTTCATCTTCTGCAGCCCCAGAATTAACTCTCACGTTGTCTCCAAACCTGTCATCTACAACCGCAATTTGGAGGACAAAGTGAAGCATATGGGCCCATGAAAAAGTCTGAGAATCTCCCTGGAATGAATACCCACCAGTGATATTTCCAAGTAATAGTTTTTGGCTTTACCCTGTGTGCTTAAGTACTTTAAATGTCTATTTCAAATGGCAGAGCAGTCTGTACTCTTACTGTCTGCTTGCGAGACTTCCTGTATTCCTGAGGAAATTTACTGGTGATAATGAATTTTACTGGCCTGTGACTGGACAGCCTGAATCCCAGCCTCACACCATGAATCAATCCCAGCATCACACACTCTAGATCAGCCACCTCTGACAAGCCCCAACCCCAGACACAAGCATCACAGTGTTGTTGTTATTCGTGGAGGATCATAATTGATGGCTTGTGTTAACTAAATGATTCATTCTCTGCATTGGCTCTTCCAGGAAGACCATCATTTTGATTAGAGAATTTGGGCTTTGAACCATATGACATCACCCTTACTTACTTCCATGCAAAGGACGAAGGGAAATGAGTCTGAGGCTGTATTCAGCCATGTGGATAATGATCCAGCCAATCTCAGTCATGTAATAAAGTACACAACAACACTCTAGACTCGGTGAAACCTCTGGGCTGTCGGCTCCCGTGAGCTTGCTTGGTTGGCCATCTTCTCTGTGATGGAGCATGTCACCCCACTGGAGAGCACCATGTCCCAGAGGACAGCACACTTTCCTTTGTTTCATTCTGATTTATACCCTTTCTGCAGGATAAAGCCATAATTTGGAGCAAACGTCTTCTGCAGAACCCAGAGGGCTCTTCTAGAAAACCACTGAACTGGACGGAATGATGAGGATTCTCAGCTCTGCAACCAACTTGGCAGAATCTAGAGAGGCCCGAGGACTCCCACACCTGGGGCTGGTCTCAGGCTGCGGGGGCCTCCTCGTGAGGCACTGTCACCTCTTCACTTGTACTGTTTGCCCGTCACCAGCATCGGCTTGTTTTAGGACTTTGCCAATCACAGGTGCATTGCTGTTTACCTTGCGCTTCTTTCAGAGTAAATAATGAATATATTCCTTCAAATGCAGACAAACTGAGAGCTCTCTTGCTATTTCCTACTCCTAATTTTTACCTGTTTTCATTGGACTCTTTCATTTTTAGTATTTTCTTAAATTTAAAGCTATTCTAGACATATGCAACTACCATCTGTCGTTTAATTAGTCTCTGTTGGTCTTGATTGAGGAGGAAAACTTGATTTTGCTATAATAAAGTACTCAAGAAGCCGGTAACACTCCTATGATCTCAGCTACTTAGGAGGCTGAGGCAGGAGTATTTCAAGCATTAGGTCAGCCTGGCCCCTTGGTATGACCCTCTCTAACATGTTAAAAGTTAAGGGGTGCAGCTCAGTTGTAGAGTGCTCCTGGTTTGATCCCCAATATCACAAAACAATTTTTAAGAACTCAAGAGGGTTTCCTCAAGCACTTCTTTCCCACCACCAAGCCACAAAACGTTACTGTACATGATTTCTATTCAATTTCTACTTATATGTAGTAAAATTTTGGTTCAGAAATTTAATTCTTTCTACAATTCTGAAAAACATGGGCAGGAAAGATGCCTATGATCGTGTTTGTCCACTGATGCAGTTTGCAAACCAAAACAAAATTCTGTTCGAGAACCAAATGGTTTGTTAACAAAAGCATCATGAACTGCATATTTTAAATTTGATTTTCATAAAACCAAACACTTTATTTTTCCCCCATGAAATGAATTAAATTATTGACTGCCCTCCAAGAGCCTCCTAACCCTATGTAAATGTGTGGGGGCACTGCCTGAAGAGCTGTGGATTTGTGCTCCTGGAGCCCCACACTGCAGACACAGGAGAAATCTGGAGAGAGGGGCGTGGCCTCCTCCAAACCCCACTGAGGGCTTTCATAGGGAGGGACAGAAAGGCGGAGAAGCCAGCTCCCAGCTGTCTCCCTCACCTCGCTCTGTGGGACAGCACCACAGATCTACTGGACTCAGGGCCCTGCTGCCAGCTCCTGTATCCTACAGCACTGGGAGTATTTGCGTTATGTCCACTGGACACAGAACTAAGCTGTTTTTCATTTGGCTGTGTTTTTGTTGTTATTGTTCATTTTATTTTTTGTATCAAGTATTGAACTCACAACCTTGTGCTTGTCAGGCAGGCGTTTCTGTTGCTGAACACAGCCCCAGGCCCTAGAACTAAGTATTTGTATAGGAAGAATTTGGGAAAGGGAATCACTGGTTGTTTGCATTGAATGGAGATTGGCTTCAGATGGAAAGAATGGGAAGAATGGGGAAGTCTGAGGCAAAGGGGCAGTCCACAAGCAGTGGTCACTGTTGTTCCCTCTAACCCCGCTGGGGCTTATCTGCTGTGAGAGTATCCGCTCTGCTTGAGACCATGCTCTGAAGTGAAATCACACACATTTATATAAATATCACATTGTCTCTCTGGTGTGAGAAACTGAAAGTGTAAAGAAGAATCAAAATGTGTAGTAGATATTGTGAAAGAGGAAGTAACTTTCAAAGGGCAAGAGGAATGAGGGGGATGGAGGGGAAAAGCATAAAATGGTAACAAAGTTTTATAAATGAGGAGGAGAAAGGGGCTGAAGAGAAGGGAGGGGCGGGAAAAATGGGATCTAAGACATCATGTACAGACACAGATTCTTTGTGATGCATGTGATCGTTGTGTATATCTAAATTACACCAATAAACTTAATTAAAATACATCCTTTGGGATTGTAAGTAGGATGCAGCAATGCCTGGGAGTGGGCATGATGTGAATTTCATTAAAATGTTAGTGCACATTCAGGAATGTGAAGGACCTTTCACTATTTACAGCTGGTAGCTGCTAAATACTTGAGATATGTCCTCACTCTCCCTCTCCTCCTCACCAGCCACCTCTGGCCTTTGAAATTAAGTTTAGGATGTCGTAGGCTTACTTTTCCATTATCATTTGTCTCCACAAAACAAAACAGAACAAAACTAACAACACAAAACACTCAGCTGATTGTACTTTAATAACTTATTTGGAAGAAAATGGATGCAATTATATTGTCGAGTACAGTCAATGTATAATGATAACAAATTATCTTGGTATTTATTTAGTTTTTTAGGTAGTTCTTTAACTTAATTGCATGATTCTTTATATTTTCAGTCATTATTACTAATGGAAATATGTTTCTGTACAATTCTCCAGGTGACTGTATCTGTTACTTTTAAATGCACAGAAGTTCTTAACAGCTACCATGTTGTATTTCTACATCATCCTCCTCCTGGTCCTCTTCTTCTTCCTCCTCCTGTCCTTCCTTGTCCTCCTCCTGTCCCTTCTAGTTTACTTTGTCGGGGTCCTATCATCTCCTTTAATGTCAGTTCCCTGGAAACATAGCCAAGGTCGGTTTGTTTGAGTTGCTTTGGGGGCCTGTGCTCCCACAAGAAAGAAACTGGGTAATTCAGCTAACGCAGGGGAAATTAAACAAAGATAAAAGATAAACTTGGGACTAGCCTCAGTTCAATCCATCAGCATTTCCATTTTGGGGAAACAAAATGTGTTCTACAAGGTTGAAGAATTTGAGGGGGTTAGGGAGGTGAAATTTCAGGACTTTCTAAAAAATGAGGGATTTGTTTTCAGCAGAGAGCAGGGCAGAGAGAGAGAGAGAGAGAGAGAGAGAGAGAGAGAGAGAGAGAGAGAGACCCACATATTAATTACAATAAATCTTACATGTGTATGGAACTCTGGAGTTAAGCCAACTCTTCACATCTGTCCCAAATTAAGGCAGGATCCTGAAATAGCCTGTTTATTCATCCACACCACTCTGTGATATCAGTTACAGCACACATCTAATCCTACCTTTGGGGACTGAATAAATCTCTTCCCCGCGATGTTAGGTGATCATTGGCAAAAGTTGCTCTAGGAAGCAATGGTTGCTCCCCAGATTGGCTAGCTCTTATCTGTCCAAGAGAACATTTCTAGAAAACAGAAGCTCTGAGATGCTATCAGAGAGCCGTGACAGCAGCCAGTGTATTTGTGTCCCAGTTAATGGAAGAAACCTTAAGAAACACCCAGTTTTATTCACTACGGCCCACTTCCTGCTCACATTACAAACACTAAAGTCTGTTTATAACAGAAAGGAATAATCACACTTTACCATGGGCAGAGAAATGAATTTATGTGTTTGGTCACGTCTTCTGGGAAACCCAGAAGGCCCAGGTTAGCAGAATAACTACGGCCTTGTGCAGGATGGGGTCCTTCAGCCCAAAGGGAGGCTGTTTTCTTCCTCCACAATCCATTCCCCAGAGTGGGGTTAGACTTCGGCCTCCAGGCACCAAGCTCATCTTCACGAAGAAAAGCCTGAGGGGCCAGTGGACGGGGAAGAAAGGAAGCCCGCTTTCCGCTGCCATGCTTATTCTGGTGTATCTTATTCTGTGA
This sequence comes from Cavia porcellus, assembly GCF_034190915.1. Classification (NCBI taxonomy): domain Eukaryota; kingdom Metazoa; phylum Chordata; class Mammalia; order Rodentia; family Caviidae; genus Cavia; species Cavia porcellus. Next base: position 1,053,188 of record NW_026947506.1, read on the forward strand.
GCATTCAGTTCTCACAGATGACGACTTACAGTTGTTTGCTCTTTGTTTCTTCTTGTTAAATTTTAAGTTCTCTGTTCGCAGGAATTTGACTTGGTTTTATTCAGGGCTTCAAACTCCACGGCTAGAACATGCCCTCAAATGCAAGAAACAAAGATTCATTAAATACATTAAGATCTTTACTTTTGGTGAATAAGTTAAATGTGATATCGATTTTCATTTTTAACCACACTTTATTGTATAGTGGCTTTGGGGTCATGATAAAATTAAACCCAAGAACAGCTCTCCCTCAATGTCCTCAGTAGGTGTCCTGGCCAGTGTGGCTGTGGACGCGGTCAGCAGAGCTTGCGTAAGCACACGACTGTCACACAGCACTCAGAGTTTACCTTGGCGATCTCACTTGATGTGCATCCTGTGAGTCTAGATAGATGACAGTGACACCTGTTCTTCACCAAAGCACCACAGAGTATTTTCATCACTGAAAACGGTTCTGTGCTTCCGTTTTTCAAATTAACCTCAGTTGTCAACTGGCTTGGGGTAAGGGACTCCTGGAGAGGTGACTGTGTAACACGGGGGCTATGCACACATGACACACGGATGGTCACAGCTGAGTGTGTTGTGGGAAGGCGGGGCCCCACTGAGGAGGCCCTCAGGGCTGTGCAGGTGGAGGGCGACTCTGCCAGGACCTCTGCATTGTGTTCTGCTTCCAGGCTGCCACCATGTTGGCAGTTTTGCTTCACCATGCTCTTCAGCCACGATATTTGTGCTTTGCAACCAGTTGACTATGGACTAAACTCCTTAACATCGTGAACTAAGTAAACCAATTCCTCCTTTAAATTGCAATTTCTAGCCAGGTGTGGTGGTGCGCACCTATAATCCTAGCACTCGGGAGGCTGAGGCAGGAGGATCATTATGCATTGGAGACCAACCTGGGCTACAATGTGAGCTGAACTGCATAGAAAGACCCTGTCTCAAAAAGATAAACAAATAAATAAGTAAATAAATAAAATACAATTTAAAAATATTAAATAAATAAAGTGTAATTTCTAGGTAATCTGTCCCCGAAGCAGGAAAACTGCCCCACACTCATTAATTGCTTGTATCAATTAAAACACTAGTAGCCTCTAAAATTTTTAATATCTCTATAAATTTGCCTTTTCCGAAATATCATAAAGTTGGAATCATGCAGTATGTAGCATTTTCATACTGATCTGATTCATTTTGCAGAGTGAATATGAGGCTTCTCCATGTCTTTTAATGGCTTGATAGTTTCTTTCAGTCTTACTGTTAGATAGTCTTCCATTTCTGGATGCATCACAGTTCCTCTAGGGAAGGACATCTTGGTTGTTTCCAATTTTGGGAAATTTCAAATAAGTGTTTTAGAAACATCCTCATTCAGTGTTTTGTGCACAGACACACTTTCAATTCATTCAGTTAAAAAGTAAGGACACCCCGGTAAGTGCTGGATCACACAGTACTGGTGTGCCTAGGTTTTAAGGGTTACCACTGTAGCGGATACAACCACACAATTTTTCATTCCTACCGGTGCTGAGTAAGACGTAGTTTTTATTACATCTTTATCTGAGTTTAGAATTAGGTAAATGCCATTCTTACTGAACAATTTACACAAGCGCACAGCATATCTCTTTTTAGAATGAGTAAAAGAAATCCACCTCATGGAATCATCATAGAAACTTCAAGGAAAATATTTTTACCACTAAAAATATCTTTGAAACTTAGAGGACAATATATATTTTCAATTTTAATATTGATATTTTAAAAAGTTCATAGTGTTTTGAAGAAACATTCTTTTACTTTCATTTCAAATGATATTGCATAGTCATCTTATGCAATAATGTTATTTTATGGATAGTATGCTTTTTAAAGAAAAATTTTAATCAGTACCGGGGATCGAACTCATGACCACGCGTTTGCAAGGCAGCTGCTTATTGCCGTTGAGCTAAATCCCCAGCCGAGACAGTATACTTTAAATTATACAATATGCATTGTCTTTCTCTGTTTATCTTCATTTCTTCAGATAATCCATCTTATATATGTATATATTTTTTCTCTTTTGCCTTTTTCTTCTGTCACTAAATCACAATCTTTTTGTTTCTTCTCTTTTGCTTTGAATTTGTTAAATTTTCTTGATGTTTTGTTATAAATTTAAATTTTGCATTTCTTGATGAGTATATTCTATTTTCTGTCTAAGTAATGTTTTATTGTTTGTATATTATGAATTTATGTATATATACACACGTAATTTTCATGTATATTTGAATATTTTATGATTTCACAATTATTTATGTTCTTACTATAAGTACTAGTTAGCAGTATTATTTGTTATACTTTAGTAGTATTCTGTTGCTTACTTTCCAAAGGAAGGTATTTTCCAAGATATCCCTTAATTATTACTTCTTTTTTTACTTTATTATAGGCTAATAACATGATCTTATGTTAATTCTTTCAGATTTATTGAGGCATTATTTATTGGTTAATGTGATTAAATTCTGTGATTAATCTATATGTGAATATAAAAATGCTTGCTTTTCCTCGTTAGATAAATTATTTTTGACAGTCCAATAAATGAATACTCATGTGCTCATGGAAACAGTCTTATACACTAGAAAATCCACCAACTTTTTTGAGTAGTTAATCGGTAAATAATTCATTGTTTAGGCAAGATAAGTACTGTGGAATTAGGAAATTATCATGGACTATGAACCAGATAGTCCATATAAAATGATGGTAGATGATGTTTCTGTTAACCTTGCTGTGTTCTCAGAGGCTGGCTTTTAGTAACTCTGAGTGTGTACCAATCATCTACTTGGTATGCTCTCCTGTCAAAACAAAGTGAAAAAATATTTTCATTGTGATATGCAGATTTAGGTCATTGCAATATTCAAAAATCCTTGAGTCCTTTATTGTTGACAAAATCATGTGGATTTTGTTTGTTTGTTTGTTTGTTTGTTTTTGCTGTTATCTGTTTTTTGATGACATTTGGCTTTTTAGGTCTGTGTCTGTCCTCATAAATTATTTAACCTACCCCTTCCTGGCAGATTTTTCATTCTTATTTTTTGGATTACATACCATATGCTCTTAATCAAACTTCTGCACATATTGTTTATTATTCCCTTAGGATAAATTCCTCTAAGTAAAATAGCATGATTTTCAGAGCTTCTGATGAATATTTCTAAATTGAAGGAAGGTGAGTTTCTAGCAATTAATATGCCTGTCAGCAGTGATTGAAAGTGCTCGTTTTCCCTCACCCTCTACCTAGTGAATTAGATTTTTAAAATCCTTTTCAAATTCAATAGGTAAAAATTGGTTTGCATTCATGCCAAATTGTGTTTTTGATTGCTGGAGAGTTTGAATATTTATGCGTGTGTCCATTTGCCATTTGTATTTATTTTAGTAAATGGCCCATTATAGGATTTGTTAATAATTTCACTTGTGTTTTGATTTTCTGATTAGTAATCTTGAGCAATTTTAAATGCTCCATCCTCTATTTTACTTACTGGCAGTTTCTGTCAATTTAAGTTTTTCTGTGATAATTTTTGAAGCACAGATTTTTCTAAAAAATTATCAAAGTGAGATTTACAAATGTTACCTTAATTTTTCTCTTTTCTTCTAATGTTTAAATGTGTTTGTGCTGACAAGGTGAATTAAATATGGCAGAACTTTAAAAGATATCTCACCATGATTCTCTTATCCTTTTCCATGTATTTCTAATTATTTGTAACTATGTACTCATTATAGGATTTCAATAATTCCCAAATAATTTTTAGTGACTTTTACTGGATTATATAAAACTATTTACTGTCTAAAATATTTTCCCAAATTGCCATTTAAAATTGGCCAACAATATTAGGCCGCTGGTTTTTGAGCAGCAGCCTGCACAGATCCCTCTGTCCCTGGAGCACATTATTGGGTAAATGGCATGGTCCATCCAGTGTCACAGGGCTCACCCCACAGCCCAGACTGCACTGTCTTAGTGGGGCTTCACGACAGAAAGCCAAGAGACCAGCAGATGTGATAAAGATCTACGGTGAATGTTTGAAGCTTTAATAATTTATTATAGTAAAAGATACATTATTATTAATCCTCCTCAAAATATCCCCTGTATAAACACACTTTTCCTGTCATTCCTGTCAGTTTCTGAAGAGTTCTGGAGTCCTCTTTCCTGAGTGTCTAGCTGTAGTCTTGTGGTGCCTCAGAGCCCTGAATCTATTCTAAGTCCATTCTGACTTTGGGGAGGAGCTGCGAGTGGCAGAGCCAGACCCATTGCCTGAGGTGATTGGTTTTACGGGCCTGCTTTCTGTTGGGAAACACGCAGAGCCAGTATGCACTTCATAAGGCCATAAAATTTCCCTTGGCTCTCAGAAAAACACTTGCGGTGTTCAGACTATTACCTAGCAGTGCAGGCTCGTTGGCTGCTGTGGGGCTCCTAAGAATCAAGTTTTTACACTCCCTTAACAAATCCACTAGGCAAAAAATTCTAGAACTGTGTTGTCAAATAGAATTGCCCTTGATTCCCAAATTCAATTAGAGTACTTCTCTTATTTTACAATTAACAGTATGCTGTGAACGCTTTACGTAATGTGTTTGCTTATTTAAGTAAAACTGATAATTTTGAAACTTTTGAGAAAGTTGTACTCAAAGATTTACAGTTAAATGTGGCTACAAGGAGCAATATTTCTTATCTTTCAATTAAAATATTTATTAATAAACAATAAAAGACATAAAAGCCACTTCAACAATAATAAAAATTAGTTCAAGCATCTGGATAAAATCAATTGTTAAAAATTTTAGCATAGTTAAGAAAAGATTTTGATTAAATGTTGTGGAACTACATCTAAATACAGTCCCTAGGAAGAAAATGAACGAAACAGGCAACTGATGTCTGCCTCTATTGCTACACCAAATTCCCAAAAACCCTGTATGATAAAGAAGGGAAGAAAATACAGACTTGTGTGTTATAAATGACCACTTAAGTCTACTGAATTAGAAGGTAATTGACAAATCTGTAAACTGTATGCATCAATTAATCTGACTACAACAATTTTCTTTGTTTCAATAACACGTATATATACACCTGTAACCAGCATTTCTTCCTACATTTCTTCCTCTCAGCGTTCTTCTGATGGCCACTGAAGACACTTTAGCACCAAGATCTTTTCTTCTAACTATTTCCAACATAAAATGACTTAATTACTTTCATTAAAATCCCATCACTGTACAGATTTTCGTCTCTCTCATATATTTCACATTAAATCATGTTAAACACATATAATCAGATTTCTATTACAATTAAATGTAACTACCTTCCAAATCATGACCACTGAGTAGACTACATGGCTGTATGAGTTTACAATTTGCTGAAACTCTTCCACAATACGGAGACAGAAAAAGTCCAACTGAGTTTTTGTTTGTTTGGGGGTTTGATTTGCTTTTCTGTTTCGTTGTTTTTGTTTTTGTTTAGTTTCTGAATCCATCTTTTTTACCTTGTGCCAGTTTTAATTTTGGGAGCCTGGTTTCTGACTTCCAAATATAAGAAAGGAGCTGTCCCATTATGTCTTGAAAAATACAAACATCCCATTATGTTTTTAAAGATTCTTTAAAATGTTTTTCCCCTTTGTGGTCAAAACAACGTATTAGTTTTTATGTTATTGTAATAGGATCACTTGCAAAATGTAAAAATACAGGAAGGTTTGCTGACATCACTGGATTAGTTACCCAGTAGATTTAGGGACATCAGCAGTCATCATGTTCAACTCTATATTAGAAACTGAAGATCCAGTGACTCGAAAACAAAAAATGTGGAACTGGCTGATCTAGGATTCTCCATCCAAACATGGCAGGCAAAGATCAGAAACCAGGTCTTTCCCCACTCAGTCCATGGCTCTTCCCACCACTGAACTAAGCCTTCCGTCTAAAGATGGAACACAGGCAAAGCCCAGGTCTGGCCGCCTTTGTGTCACGACAGAGAATGCTGTGAGGTCCGTCGCTCAGATGGCACTGTGCACTTCCTCGCCACTTCCAGTGCACCCGCGGCCACAGAACTCTCCCACCCCAGCTTCACAGTTATTTCCCAGTGTTACCGTTTGGGTCCTCCATGATTCGTGTATTGTTCTTTCCTCATGTGTTTAATGACCATATACTATCTCCTATGTATAGTTTTAGATTAGGAAAATATTTGGATGACACAGATTTGTAAATTAAGTATGAAAAAGAGAAAGATAGTGGACATGTAATCAAACAGACATGCAACCCAAAAGAGGATATATATATATATATATATATATATATATATATATATATGTGTGTGTGTGTGTGTGTGTATGTGTTTATAAATATATATGTATATAATTTCCATTGAAGATCTTATTCTTTTCTCTAAAGTATTTAATTTTTAAGGACTTGAGGGAATCAAATAAGATAGCAGGTGAGAAGTGTTTTATATAAATAGGTGGTCACAAATCTTAATTGTCTTTGCTTTTCATTATATCTGACATTAATATTAATAGTAATATTAATATATTAATCATATTAGTGTCTCAGCCATGCTGTCTAGCCATAAATAAGCTCCTAAGTAGTTTCACTTATAGATCATTTTCTTCTTGCAGGCCAGGGGAGAGTTCAGACTGCACGGGAAGTACTTTAAAGAATGAAAAACTGGGATTTCATCTTATTAAAAAGTTTTTGCACATCAAAAAGTTCCATCCACAGGGCGAAAAGAAAACTCAAAGAATGGGAAAAAATTGAGGCAGCTGTCCCTCAAAGGACTTATATGTAGAATATATAAAGAATTGAAAAATATTGGACCCCTCAAATTCAAGGACGCAATTCAAAAATGTACATATGAGGTGAATATACACTTTGTAGATGAAGAAATGCAAATGGCAAGTAAACATATGCAAAAATGTTCAACATGGTTGGCCATCTGAGAGATGCAAATTAAGACAATCTTGAGATTCCATCTCACTCCAGAAAGAATGGCTGTCATCAAGAAACCAACCAATAACAAGTGCTGGCAAGGCTGTGGGGAAAGAGGAATTCATGTCCACTCATGGTGGGAGTGTACACTGGTGCAACCACTGTGAAAATCAGTATGGAAATTCCTTAAAAAACTGGATTGGAGGGCTCATTCAATTCAGCTATTCCCCTCCTGGGTATTTCCCTAGAAGAACTGAAAACATCATACCACAGTGGTATATGTGCACCCATGTTTATAACAGCACAATTTGTAGTAGATAGATCTTGGAAACAACCCAAATGCCCATCAAGGGAGGAATGGATAAAAAAGATGTGGTCTTTTTATACAATGGAGTACTATTCAACTATAAAGAAGGATAAACTCGAGGCTTTTGTAGGTAAATGGATACAATTTGAGACCATATTCATAAGAGAAATGAATCGAACTCACATGTGTAAGTGTATTGTTTCTCTGGTGTAAGAAATTGAAAGAGTAACTAAGATCCAAAATGTACACTAGATATTGTCAAAGTGAAAGAAGAAGAAACTGCTCAAATAGAACTGGGATGAGGAAAAGGAGGAAAAAGATAATATATATAGATATAATGTATATGTGTATATACGATAGAAAATTATAGGATTGATCTCTATTAGTTCATCAAAAACAACTGTTTGTTGATTTCATTGTTTGAGCATTTTTCAGACCTATATTTTATAATCTGAGCAACTACTTTGAACGTAGCAATATGCAATGTATTAACCGTTGTTAATTTCCTATTTTGTTTTGAAGTTCAGTATCCTCATTTTTTATTCTTTTTGCATTTTAAAAGAGTTGATTTTCTTCATTATCTTACTGATAACAGCAGTATCAAAAGTTTTATAAATCTATTTTCATTGCATCTATATAAAACAAATTAGAAACATATGAGATGCATATTTTTCGAGTCATAGATCTCAAAATGACAGTTCCAAATATAAATGACAGTTTACTGAAACTAAACAAATAGCTGGACTATGTAGATTACTTAATCTTCACCAGACATAATAAAAACAGTAATACCTTTTTGTGGAGTAAAAATTTTAACTAATATTTCAAATACTACACTCATATGAAAAAATATAGACATTTGGCAGTTTTATGGACGATTATTACCAAATACTTAAGAAAAAAAGTAGCTCCAGCCTTAAAAAAATCAAAGAAGATAGAACAATTCCATTTTAGCACAACAATCATGCCAAAGGATTTTTTCTCCTAATAAAAATTAAATTTGACTGTGGGAATACCATAAAATTGGGTGGAATAAAAACCAAGGTTATAAGTTGTATATATTATATCCTGTATTTCATGTTTTATTTCCCTTTTAGCTAAGTGGTTGTAGCTGTTTAATGACCAGAAGAAAAGAGAAGGGCAGAGGCATTCATCAAGTGCCTTTTATAATTTAAGTACAGTGCTGAGCTCTGTATTTCATTTGTTGAACACAATTCCTACCCTAACATGGTGCCATTATATCCCTTAATGATATATGCATTACTGGATTTTTAAGCATATGAAGTGTTATAAAATATCAAAAATAATAATAGTACATAGAAATTTGATATTTACCAACATAATTATAAATTTTTGGCAAAAGGATCTTGTGTCTATAAGAAATTTATTTGCTCAAAAGAGAAAATAATTCTTTACAGAAATGACACGTACAATACGCCCTAATGGAGAAATCCAAGCAAAAGGAGCAGATTTGGATTTGTTAAACAGTAGGAAGCTGCTGCCTGCCCTGGTGAATTAAAGTGCGTGCACTCTGATGAGAGCTGGCAACACATTTACAAAGAGACTGGAGTGCATTACCCACGGGGCACCAGGAAATTCCTTCCAAAAATCCACCTACAGATTAAATAAAACAACAGCAACAACAAGCATTTATCACATCCACATCAATTTTCCACCCTGTTTACTTAACAAGCATTGCAATTTTCCAATAAACTATACTAAAAGCAGAGCTAAAAACCACAAAGCAGAGCTAAAATTTTGTAAAGAAATGTGAGTCACTGATGTTTTGGACTTGGTAAGTACTGTGACATATTTAAGCAGTGCTGACTTGACGGAGGTATGTTTATCACCCGTCGTCTACCCCGAACACACTTGGCTCAAATGTTACCTGTCATTAAACATTATTATGAGCAGCAGGGCTATGGCAATGAAATCCCACTTAAAAGATGATTATTTCAGTGTTGCTAAATTATTCTAAATGTTACCGAATATAAAGTAGACATTTTCTTGAAGGAGCTTATCAGCAGACAGCAGGATCAGTTTTCTTCATTTTCATTTTTAGGGGAAAAAGCAGAAGACATAAAATACAAAAGAAAAAGGATTTGATCCTACATGATAACACACATATTCAGATACAACCAATACTGCGACACAGTACAAATTTTGTTTCCACATGGTAAATAAGATTGAGTTTTGCTATTTCTTTTAATTTTGCTTGTTAGACATCATATAATTAAATATGTCAACTAAATTTTTTAAAAAACCATTAGAGAGGCTTGTGGTGCACAGCTGTACTCCCAGCTCTCTGGAAGCTGATGCAAGAGGATCTCCAAGAGTTTGAAACCAACCTGGGTTACGTAGTGAGTTCAAGGCCAGACTGAAGTACTTAACAAGACCTGTATCAGAACACTAAATCCAAAATTATTTCAGTTGTAGTTTACTCTGTTGAAATCTTGGAAGGTACAAACATTTAAAACCTTGCCTCTTAATTTTTTGCATGTTGTAGTTAACTCAAAACTCCACTCATTAAAAATTTAGCTGCGAAGAGAATGCTTCCATTGTAGAAGGGAAATCAGATGGATCTCTCAAAGGGAATGAGAGATGCAAATGCCTGTGACTAATTAAGGAAAGTTCTGACTAGGAATGTAGCTTGAGCATCTAAGATCACAGAAAGATGAAATATTCTAAGGTTTTGATATTTCCAAAGAGTAATTAATAAGATAATATAGGTGAGAAAGCATAAAAGTAACTTAACCATCTTGCTAAGCTGAATAATGTTCTATAATAAACCATAATATGCACTTTTGGTGACAAAGGCATGACAAATGTTTTGTTCACAAATTTTATTATTATTAATTAAGTTATTCTGCTTTACACTGTAAGCAATAGCATTCAGTAAAAATATTTATATTTTGAATTATTTAAATATATTATTAAATCATTTTCCAAATTACTTGTTCCTGATTACATACTAAAAATATATAAAACTGCATAATATTCCCTAAAATTTTGTTGTTCTGTTGGTTTTGTTTGTTTATAAAAGGTCAATTTTTCAGTATAACTTTCCAAATTATATTGTTTGATGTGTGAGAAGCTTAGTATCTTTTCAGCTGTTTGGTCTTGTGTTAGTGTTTTGTTATGTGCTTATTTTTACCAAGTTAGAATGTATAATAAATACATTCTTTTCATACTTTTTTGTTTAGAATATACGTAATGATGATGGTATGTTGTAACATACAGTGCACCCTTCTCAGGTGTCTTTGCTTAAACTACATGTAATAAATATGCTGAATGTACATGCCTGGGTGTGAACAGGCTCTTATACAACCAACAACAGCAACAATTCCTGCTCAGTTTCTTGAGTTATCTGTACCCCAGTCCTTAGTACATGAATCCTATGATGATAAATAAAATGGTGTAGCTAGGCGAGGTGGTACATGCCTGGAATTCCAGCACTTGGGAGATTGAGGCAAGAGGATCTTCATGATTTCAAGGCCAGCCTGGGCTATATAGTGAGTGTAAAGACATCCTGAATTACATAGGAAGACCCTGTGTCAAAAACCAAATAAATAAATAAATTGGTGCATTTAATGCTTTGTCTAAAGAATCTCAAATGAAATCACACAGATAAAAACCAACCAGACCCACTCCTGTGTGCCTGCCACAATCACAAGAAGGCTTGCCTTCTGTGAGCAGCCACCTTGGGCAGGGAGAAACAGCCAGACCTGCCACTGCACATACGCTGCCATGGAAGAAGCTTGTTTCCCATGTGCAGCCAGCACTGGCCAAGAGAATCAAACATGCCCCTGTGTACCTGTCACCATCAGGGGAGTCCTGGTGTAGCCACTCAGGCTCAGAGAAGACACAGCCCCTACCATGCATCCCTGGGCATTGGGAAGCCTCAGTGTAGCTGCAGGGGTCTGGAGAAGCCTGCTCCTCACACAACTGACACCTGGGAACCTGGATTTGGAGAAAGCCTGGTACCTGGCCCATTCCCCTGCACCACAGAGGGACAGCCAACGTGGGAAGCACCTGGAACCCCACAACCAGCTTGCTGGGAAGAACCCAGAAGAATGTCAAGACGAAGAAGCAAAGGCAACCTCAGACCTCCAGCCCACAAAGAACAAGTCTGGGAGGTATAGCCACGGAAGAAAATGAAAGTCACACACCTGAAATCTCTCAGAGGATAGCCACTGAAGTAAACAGACCACTGCATGAGATTGTAAAACAATCAAATCAGAAATAACGTCTCAGGTAAAAGAAGAAACCACAAACAATAAAAGAATTGCTGAGTGCATCCAAAGAAAGACATAGGTAAAAAAGAGAAGAAAAAAAAAATGATGGGAACCTGAAATGAACAATATAGAAAGGAATTATAACACATGAAACAGATTCAAAGAGAGATCCTGGAAATTCAAAGCGCCATCAAAAGCTGGCAAAACTGCTTGAAAGAGACAGAAGATAGACTTCCAGACCTTGAAGACAGAATTATAGCTAGTGATTGTGAAAGAAGAGATCTCTTAAAATAACAAGAAACTAGGAAATAACAATTCAAAGGCTGCAAGAGCGCTAAAGTATATACTAGAGAGAGATAAAGATGATCAGAGTTCGAGAAACAGCAGCAGAGGGGGTTCACTTAGAAAGGTAGGCCACTGAGCAGGGGGACTGTGAAACTGAAGCAGGAGGGTAGCGTGGCAGAGCTGAGCCAGTGCATGCCACTTGTAACCAGTAATGTAAACAGCCTCAATTCACCAATAAAACAAAATTCAGGGGGAGTAGATCAAGAAACGAAGTCCATCAAAATGCTGAATGTGAGAAAAACATTTAACTCAAAAGGAAATTCATGGACTGAAAGTCGAAGATGAGAACATTTCGTGCCATAGAAAAACAGAAAAAGTGGGGATAGCTTGCTCACCCACCACAGAACAGATAAGAAAGGTACTGTATTTTCACGCAATGGAAAGCTGCCCAGCTATAAACAAGGATGATCTCGAGGCTCTTGTAGGTAAAATGGTCCAGATTCACATGGGTGAAGATCATGTTGTCTCCTACCATAGAAAAACTGTAGGAGTCAGTGGGATCCAGAACGTACAAAAGGTATTATGAAAGTGATAGTGGAGGAAACGTCTAAAAAGGGAAGGTGGTAACCATTGTTCATTTCCTATTATCTTGTCTTGAATTCTCGTATTGTTTTCATAGTTTTGTTAGGTTTCATTTTATTCTGTCTTGTTCTGTTTGATTTTACTGTGTCTTGTTGGTGTGTCCAGCTATTTTGAAGATACCAAGATATATTGTGGTAACTATTGTTGATTTCCCATTATCTGGTTTTGAAATCCTGCAATGCTTTCATTCTTTTGTTTTGATTGATTTTATTCTGCTTTGTTTTGTTTGATTTTATTATGTCTGATGCTGTAGGCAGCTATTTTGGAGAAAACAAGTGACATTATGGTAGCCATTGTTGATTTACTATTATCTTGTTTTGAAGTCTTGTATCATTTTCATTGTTCTGTTCTGGCTAGCTCCATTCTGCTTTTTGTTTGTTTTGATTTTGGTTTGGTTTTATCCTGTCTTTAAAAAAAAACAGATCGGAGGATCAGTAGAATGAACAGAAGATGTAGACACACTTCAATCGCATTCAACCATCTTGTCTCTGACAAAATTCAAAGACACAATTCAAAAATGTGCATATGAGATGAACATGCACTTTTCAGATGAAAAATACAAACAGCAAATAAAAATATAAAAAATGTTCAACATCATCATTCAAGAAAAGCTAACTAAAACAACACTGAGATTTCATGTCTCTCCAGAAAGAATGGCTATTATCAAAAAATAAACCAATAACAAATGCTGGAGGGGCTGTGGGGAAAAAGGAGTCTTTTTCACTGTTAGTGGGAGTGTAGACTGGTGCAATCAGTGTGGGAATCAGAATGGAGATTTCATAAAAACTAGGATTACAGGTCCCATTCATCCTAGCATCTTACCTTCTAAGTATTTTTCTAGAAGAATTAAAAGGAGCATACCACAGTGAGACAGGTGCACCCATATTTAATAGCAGCACGATTTGTAGTAGCTAAATCTTAGAAATAATACAAGTGTCCATCAACCAAGGAATGGATAAAAAAGATGTCATATATAATGGAGTACTATTCAGCCATAACGGATAGAGAATTTATAGGTAAATGGTTACAATTTGAGACCATACTGATAAGTGAAATAAATCAGACTTACATGTGTAAACATCCTACTTCTCCCAAGTGTGAGAAGCTGGAAGAGCAAACAATATCCAAAATGTAAATAGATATTGTGAAATGGGAAGACACTGTTCAAAAAGAAAGAGAAACTGAGATGGGAGAAATGAGAAAAAGAGGGAGGGAAAAGCAAAAAAAAATGTGTATATATATAAAATATATAATGTAATATGTTATATATATAATAATGCATTTACACTAGTATTTTTTCTTACTTCATTGAAAGGAAAGATTTGTGCTAATTTTGTTTGGATAATATTTGATGCCTCTATCTTGTTCCTTGAGTAGTTATTATTAAGATTAATAATATGCAATGTATTAACTATTGTTATTATCCTATTATTTTGTTTTGAAATTTTGTTTATTTTCACTTAGAATAAAATAATGGATATGTGCAATATAATAAGAAGAAAATAGAGCAAAAAAAAAAAATCACAGATAAAAGATGCTCAAGAAACACCCAAAGCCTCATTCAATCAGTATGTTTCATTCTGTTAGTACAGAAATAAAAACCAGTAAAGACAAAAAAAAAGTAATTTAAAAGCTTTCAGATTCCGCAAAATCCTATCAGGTGCTGATTGCAAAGGGACTTGATTTTCTGGGAGTCACCAAGAAGAGGAAACATGTCATTGACACAGAGACGAAAAGGGAGACGTGAAAAGAGAAGGGCAAATTCAGAAATAACAGGAAGGATGAAACACAAAATACGCATCCAGGTGACTTTAAAACAGGGGTCAAAAGTAAGAGTTTCCGCTTTGACTGAGTCATCTAATACGATATAAACTGTTACGATACCGACCCAGTGATTAGTCAATTTAAACTTTTGCACTTTACAAAGAGAAAATCTCTAAGCCCTTAGGATTAGGTTGTATATGCCTTAATACATTATTCAGTATTGGATCTAAAGAGGAACCCAGAGAGAGACCAATTTCTATCTTAGAAAGATGTATATACAACGTTCATATAATCAGTGAAAGAAATTTGAAGATAATTCATGCAAATTTTCCCAAATTATTAAGAAATATCAAGTCACAGAAACTGAATCTCAGAGGACCTGTAATAGAACAAATATTAACCCAAACTCACAAGAGCTATTACAGCCAAGATGCTAAAAAACAAAGATAAAAACCCTCTGAAATCAGTGAGAGGAGAAAGACCGAATTATTCTATATATGAAAATGCTTACTACTGGGTGTGTTGTAGCTTGACCTAAATGCAAAGCGTCCTGCTCTGGTAAATATAAAATAAAGTATAAATCACTATCTATCAAATGTTTAAATTGGCTTAAAATGGTTTTAGAAAAAACAAACTACATTCCAAATGTGCAGACTGGTTTTCTCTGGGAAGTGTAACAATCTTCTCATGCAATTTTCATTTTCCTAATTTTTAAATAAATAATATATATTTATTGTGCCATTATTGAAACGCATAAGTAACATTTTAAATCCTAATTATTTTAAAATACCAAAACATGGCCATTTAATTTATTATTAATGAAAGAATCAGAAAGCTCTTGGCTGTAGCCAAATTTGTATCCTTTGATGACCAATTATTTAAATTTTTTCAAATATTTAGCTTTATGGAAAGAAATGGGCATTGCAGAGTGACCTGCACCGTGAGCCACCTGCACTTTCTGGGACACAGGGCGACACTGCATGTAGATAAGAAAGAAGCAAGACGCTGGGTTTTACGAGGCGTAAACTACTTTCTGATTGCAGTTAGAAATAATAAGTGGTCTCATTAGCTGCTCAAGAAATATTTTCTGAATGAAATGACTTTATCAAGGTAGTACGGCCAATAAAATAAGTAAAAATTAGTCATCGTAATTTTTAGGCAGTATTATCTGTGTGCACAAGGTATTTAAGGAGTATCTAATATATCTTTGGTACGGAGAAGGGAGTTACAGCTGTAAAAGTCAGTTGTAAAGGGTCGGAGGAAACCCAGAGGATGCAGTGAAGGGATGTCTGCCAAATAATTGAAAATATTGCTTGAATAGGGACTTTTTTTTAAGAGACAGAACTCAGGATATAAACTGCCAGGCACAGGCTGCTGCTCTGAGACAGCATAAAGCAGGATGTGCAGGAGAACAAAGTGTAATGGTTACCAAGTGCTGGGCAGTCCAGAGACACCACCTGGCCACCTGCACGGAGCTCACATTCTGATCAGGAAGATGGGGTGCTCCAGTGAGCACCAAATACAGTCAGACAGCACTGCCTGTAGGCGCGGGTGAGAGGACGGGGGAGTGGGACCTGTCGGCCTGCTTTTGAGACAAAACGACTCCTGCAGATTCCGAGGGTGGAGAAGGCAGGTTCACTGCCAAGGTGCAGGTCATGAAGACGTGCGCTGAGCAGCAGAAGTGATAGCCTGGTTTGCCACAGAATCCCTTGTAAATACTTTGATTTAGAAATTAGACTTCAGATACTGCAAGCAAGAAACAGCCTTAGAATATTTTTGGAAAAAAGATCATAAGGCACCTTTAATCATTAGGGCAAAGCAGCCCTGACATTTTCTCCCTTTACACAGATTTTTATGATTCTAAATAAAACTTGCACTCAAAATGTAATTATAGTCAATGGACTACTACTTTTCCATAAGCTGAGACAAACGAGTCATTTGCAGGAAAATGAATGCACCTTGGTTCCATGAAGGAAATGAAACGGGACACAACATGAAAAACCCGAAGTATGAATAAATCAGGGTGAAAGCAAAGCTCCATTTTATGTTCATATCCAATCTTTTTAAAATACAGGGCTGTGATGTTTAATTGGTTCAACAAAATTTCAAAGAATTTACTGGATTTTATTCCTGTTGACGGAATGGCAACTTTCACCCAGAAAGTCAGAGTGACGCCAGCTTCTCTTGGTGAGGACGCGGAGAACAGTGAGAGCAATCTGCTCACATTTAAGTCAGAGGACAGGACTGAGCCTGGAGTCACTGTGGGCCTCCCTGCTTCCCAGGGCCTCCAGCGAAGCTGAGAATGCACGTGAAGCAAAATAAAACAGCACTGAACAAAAAGATTCCTGTGTATAGAGCGACCTGTTAAATGGACAGGGCTTGGGTCCAGAGGCCGTGAGATTCCCTTACTCAGTTTAAGCTGTAACACTAGTAAACCTTCACACAGGCCTCAGTTCCATCTCCGTAAGTGCCGGGTATAAATCCTAAAGAAAGTGGAGAATGATATTGATAGATCTGATGTCTGACACAGGTTTTAGGGTACTGGTGTCTTCTAAATCATGCTCCCCTTTAGTGTTGGCGAAACAGGACACGTGAGGCAGACACCACGCCGACGCAGTTTTAAGCAGTGGTGTAACGCGATTTCACTGAAGCTTTGAAGGCATCACACAGAGTGTCGTTGACAGGCCCATGCATGCTGGAACAGCGGCTGGCCTGACCGGAACCCGAGGGACAGGTTAGTTAGGGACATGCAGTAACCCAATAAATAAGCAATGCTCTTCAGACCTGCTCACCTAAGCAGAGGCAGCGCTTTGAAAAGAGGGAGGACGAGCTTTGCTGAAGGGTTGGCAGCATCTGCTCGCCTGTGGGATGCCTCCTGTCTGAGTCACTTCCCCATGCTGAGACAGAAGGGCCTACATCCACAACCAAAAGGAGCGTTTATCTGGGCTCACAGTTTCAGAGGCCAGTCCACAGTCATCAAGCTCCGAGGGAGAAAGGGCATGGTACAAGGAAACTGTCCATCCCACAGCAGCCAGGAAGCAGAAACCGAGTGAGAAGCCAGTGGGGTGGGAGCTGCACTTCCAGGTCGTACCCACGGTGCCCCACCTCTCACTGGTCCACATCTCCCAACAGAACCGTCAGCTGTCTTCTCACTAGTGACTGCTCTGCACTCATCTTCTGAACACATGAGGCTTTGGGGACATTTAGTTCTAAATCACACATGTCCTTTCCAACCTCCTAGTCACCGTGGTAGAACAGGAGGTTTGCAGGGTTGGCGTCAAGAGCCCAGAGACAATCCCAAACCCAGAGCTCTTTCTCAGCATCTCCAATATTCCATTACTTCTTACATAGATTAAAAAGATAGTTCCAATATTATAGACATGCTTGTGAACCAAGTGAGATTATATAAAATGGGTGCATTAAGCTCCGTTTTGTGCATTATAAACAATGAATAATTTTATTAAGGAGTTAGTATGCACAGGCAGTGCACAAGTGTTTCACATATATTAAATCCTCAAACTCTTTAAGGAAATGTCTGCAGTTATCTCCTATTTTATTCATGAAGTAGCCAAAGCTTTAAGATTTCAATTAACTTGTCTAAAATCTTATAAACTATGTATGGTATAAGTCACAAACATAACACCCTTTCCATGGTACACAGCCATAAAAAAGTGTCTTAAATATGCTGTGGGGAGTCTCTTCTCAATAGGTATTTCTTTAAAATGCTGTAGGTACTCATAATATTCTAAGATAAATTTAAAACCACCAACAAAATGAAATATAGACTTGGGGCTTCTGATCTTGAGCAGACAAAACACTCAATATGTCTTATTTTTTTCTGTTAATATGTGCAAGGACAAATGACAATAGCATTAAGAGATAACTATGGTAAGTTTAGATTATATTTGTGTGTTTATATATAATTTTACATGTTCAAATAATGTGTATCTTTATATATACATATGTATAAATTCCTAATCAAGCCATGTTTTTATTTCAGCTTAGCATTTATTCATAACTTATAGCATATTTACATGTAAAAATATATTTCACTGAATGTTTTGATTCCTTCAAGAAATTTTACTTCTTTTTAATCTGAGGATAAACATTTTCCATCTTCTAACAAAGACAATTAAAATCTTTATTTGAAACAAATATATTTCACATCAATGGCCAGTATCTCACACTCCTACAGCTCAAAAAATGGGGAAATACAGATCAATAGAAGAAAACAGAGCACCTCAGATTCCACAGAAACACTCATTTTAACAAAAGTAAATAATACTAATAAGATCTCTACAACAGTGCTGGTGGAAATAAAAACAGCATGATGAGCTGAAAACATTGTTTCACGATTTTTGTTGTTGAAATATGGTAAACACTGCATGAATCATATGCATTCCACAAGCAAATTTATGAGCAAAATGCAACTGGAACTTGAGATGACATTAGATTTATAATTTGGCAAAATCTGATTTTAATATTATGAAGAATATGTTCTCTTGCATGATTGTTTCCCCTGGGTGGCATGGGACTGTCACTCACAAAGTAGGAAGATTATCTCAACATCCTTGTATGATTCTGTCACAGATATTTTCAGCACAGATCTTAATGGAATGACTCTCTTTCCATTGCTTGCTATTACAACAGCAAGCAGAAACACCAAGGATTTGGAGGCAGATTTATTTATGTCCACAGTCAGTGATCAAGATCGTTCCCCAAGTATCTGGTCCTGATCTCCGGCGGTTTGGGGCTCACATGGGATAAGCAAGCAGGAAGTACAGAGGTTGAGTACTTGGCTCTTTGAGTTCTTACAGTGTGCATCATAATGACCAGGTGTGCACCGCAGTGAAAAGCCGTCCTAGGAGTCAGAAGCAAGGGGACCTGCAACAGGAATTGTCACCCTGGCAACTAAGAAACTGACACATACTGGCTGGGGGGCCCACTTTCTGTTCCATTTCACCCTCTTGTGGTTTCCCCAGCACATCTTTGCTGGTCCTGTGACATGTGATCTTCCGAGACGAGGCCCAGGAAGAAGCAGGCACCTTAGGGCTGTCAGTGACTTAGGTAAGGCCTCGCTGAGGTCCCCAGGATGGTCTTATTGTAGAGTTTTTTCCTGAGTTGACTTAAAGGGAGACATAATTTCAGCCAGTTTTTTCTGTAACATTACTCTGGAAAGGTAGTGAGGAGTTAATCTGCTTTGGGAGAGTGGCCAGCATGTCTTGGACGCTCATCAAATCTTGGTAGCAAGCATCTATAGATTTTCAGGCAAAACCCACAGCTAACAGGGAGCAGGGAAGCAAAAACTGGGTAAGCAGTGTGAAAAGGTACAAAAAGACAAGGGAACAGGTACGGAGCAATCCTATGAATGGTGTCCTCAAGGCTTTACTGTGCATGGACTGGTCAGCATCCAGAGCGACCAGGGGAGGACTTTGAGTGGCTTGCCTCTTCACAGTGAGCTTCCAAAGTTATGTTTTACATCATAGTTTGTAGAAGGTTCAGTCCACACTCAGCTGGCTCCAAATGGCTGGCACGGCGGGGACTGCCGACGGCATGGCAAGCAGCGGTCAGTGAGCAGCAGGAGCAGCAGCAGGAGCAGCAGAGGCAGCTGTTCTCCCTCACTCCCTTTACATCCACCACGCTGGAGGCCTCCTGAGTAGCGCCACCCACACCCCTGGTGGGGTCCACTGTCTGCCCTTTAATCCCAGTATCACACCCCCAAACCATCTTCACATGCCTTAGTCCAGCCACCCGCAAAGCTCCCACATTTGACCGCATGAGGCTTTGAGGGGTGCAGGTACAAGCCATAACACACACTGTAAAGTGTGTACTTTGCTGCATAGTCGCATGACTTTTGAAAAATGCGTATAGTCTTATATACTGTGAAAGTGTATTTCCTCTAAAATTCTCTTCTGTGGACCCTTTGTTATCAATTCCTTCTATACTCCAAGTCCTGGTAACTACATATTTGTTCCCATCTCAGTCATTTGTATTTGTCTGAATGTCATAATTAAGCCCCTGCAATTTGGTTATTTAACTTAGTAAATGCCTTTGCATTCCATTCATGTTGTTCTGTGAATAGATGGATTGGGGCATTTTTACAGTTGAGCAGTTGTCTATGGAACACGTGTCCCAGCGCCGGTCTACGCATCTTTCTGATGTGGGACATTTGGGTTTATATTAGTTGTGCAACTCTGCAGTATTAAACTACCACAACCTTAATGGTTTAAACCAAATTCATTATCTTAAGTTTTCAGAGGCCAGAGGTCCCAAATGAGTCTCACTGGGTTAAATTAAATGTGCTGAAGGTTCAGAATTCCTCTCCGGAGCCTGCAGGAAGGAATCCACTTCCTCGCCCTTTCAGCCTCCTAGTGGTCACCACCTGCCTTAGCCCATCACCTTCCATCTTTAAGGTCGCTCGTGCCAGGCCAAGTCCTGTGACCACTCTGATCTCTCCTTCCCTTTCCTCTTCTCTTTATAAGGACCCCTGTGATGAGGTCCAGGTCACCTGATAAATACAGAACAGTTTCACCATGTGAAGGTCTGCTGCTTCGTATCACTAATTACACATGCAGTTGTGTTCACTCGTTTCTATGGACAAGTTCACACCAAAAGATTCCAAGGATACAGACATTCTTGGCAAGTCACTCTTTTGATTATTACAGAACGTTTTCTAGTTTTTGGTGATTATAAATAAAGCTACACACAAATTTCAATACTCAGGCAAATTCCTACCATGAGAGTGGGATTACTTGGTTGTATGATGTGTTGCTTAATTTAAAAAGAACAAACAGCAGCTCTTCTGAAATGGCTGTGTCATCTCAGTTTCCTGTATGTGTGTCAGTAAATTCACAGGAAAGTTGCAGGCTAGGTACGCATTGGCAGTATCACTTACACAGAGCAACTACACAGACACCAAACAGAACTCTAGGTTCTCAGCCTCCAAGCCTATGCCTTTCAAACAGACCTCTTCCATGTGGCATGCAAGATAATCCTAATTACCCACTTAAATGGATTAGGAGATGCTATGGGGTGCTGTACTCCCCAGGTGTTAGTCTTCACATGGACGCCCCTCACTGTTATCAGGAGCCACAGGGCTGCATGTCCGGAGGGCAACCTCTCACCGGTCTCTCACTAATGCTCTGCTTCCTGGCTGTCATGGGTTGAGCAGGGCTGCTTCACCAGGGCCTTCTGCATGGTCTCCTGACTTGGAGCTGGTCATCCCTGATGCAGAACTCATGAAGCTATGGGACAAATTAAACCTCTCCTCCTTTGGGGTTTGGGTATCAGGTATTTTGTCCCAGTGACAGGAGAGCTGACTAAGGGACTTCATTTACCTTGGCTTAGAATCACCCTGTTCTCTGCCTCTGTTGGCTTCAACATTACTCTCATAGCTTGTCATGCGATGTCCATTCTTGCCTTTGGTTATATCTCTTGTCTTAATTGCCATGATAACCCCACAGGCTACAGCAAACTGAGACACACGCTCCACATCCTTTTAGGCCTCCAAACACACAGTCTTCTCTGTGCACACACTTCCTGACTTTTGGCTGCCTAATTCTGTTATCACTTTGAGATTTCGGTCAGACTCTTGGAGCCTTTCATAACTGTTCTAAACCAAATTATGTCTAACGACCTGCATCTATCCTCTCAAAGGACCCCAAATTCACCTCCACTCTAACTGTAGCCTGAAGCTCAGTCCTTGCTTAGCAGCTCACTCACAGAAACAAAATCTAGCAACTTTATTAATGTCTGTGCTCAAAAATCCCCCGAACACAGAAGTTTTACTTGATTATCCTACATAAAAGAGCACCCTCCCTCCCACTGTTCCCTCGCTCTGCTTTATCTCTATTATAGAACTCATATCAAGTTTAGATTTTATCTAATTATTTATCCACTTTAAATCACTCTTCCATGCTCTGCGAACACCACAGGACTGAGGTCTTTGCCTGTGTTGTTTACTGCTCTGTCCTCCTGGACTGGGAAGGCGTCATCCATAAAATACGCACTCAGTCAGGCTGGAGAACAGATAAATAAGATTGAAATTTGAATCTTTATTTGTGACCGTGTAGGAACATAAATTGATTCCAGTTTATCACTAGGAGCCTCTTTCCCACAGGCAGCATCCCACATGGAGCAGCTTTTCTCTGGATTTTCCTGAGCTATTCTGCTCTCTCCCTCTCTCAACTTCCACAGCCAGGGCCCTGGCTGTTTGCATCTTCCACAGCTCTTCCTATAATCAACTTTCTTTCTCCTTCTGTGTATACTTTGTGTTTAGCTATGGGACGGGGAGAAGGAAAATTTTTTTTAAAGAAAGGCCAGGTAGAAATGTGAGAAAAATAAGTGGAAAAAAAGCTTCTCAATGCAGGAGAAGAGAAAGCGTGAGAATGCCAGCCAGGATGCGGTTGAAGCTGTCATGGTGCAGTGGAATCGATGCTTTGTCCATCCCCGAGTCCTCTAAATGCAGGATTAGTGGTCACTGCGTTTCTGGACTTTAGTGAAACAGTATAAGCTACACACTAGTTAATGTATTATTGGGTAAAGACAACAGTCTCTGCTCAGACACATTCTTAAAACCTGGCAAGAGTCCCTCAGATAAAGTTACAGGACGAGATTCAACACAAAATAATACAATAGGTTAGGAAGAGAAAGAATCTCTTAGCAAAAGACTAGAAAAAATCCAGGGAATTTAGATAACGAAGAATCCCTGTTAGTCCATCCAATAAAATCGTGATACAGACTATGAAACATTTACTTTAAATTATGTATAGTTTAAAGAAAGTAAATGAATCAAAACTGTAAGAAATGAGACTTAAAAAAAAAGAAATCAGAAGTTTTGAGTAATCAATAAAATAAAAAACACACAAGGAAGCATTAAATGTCGTATTTGATACAGATAACAAATTTACTAAGCACAAGACAAAAATAACAGAATTATTTTAGACACCAGCACAGAGTAACAGAGAAATAAAAGGAAAAGCAAACAGTTTTGGAAGACAGAAAAAACAGGATCCAATATATGGCATTTACATAAAAAAGAAGGAATGAATTAAATTCAGTATACAGACAATGTTGATTTAGAATCATCCAGAACTGAGAACTACGTGTTCAGTATTTTAAAATCAATGCAACCAGAAGAAATAAAAGATTTTCATGGTTAGACACAACTTAGTACAACTTCAGGCAAAAAAGTAGCGGTATTATCTAAAAGTCACCAAAATGAAAAATAATTTATAAAGAAATAGTGTATAGATGAATTGCATACTGATAAGTAGGAAAAATTACAAATCATGGAATTAGGATGAATAAACATTTGCATAATTGAATGTAACACTATCTAGTTGAAGGCAGACTTGAATGGAAAATCGAATGTTGATAACCTTGAAATGGGATGTTTCCACTTAGGTGTATATTATTAAGGTCATATTTTTTCATGAGAAAATAATCCCTTATGATTAACTTTCAGTTTCTTAAACTGTGCAAGTCTACGTTCTAGGAGTAAACACAATATTTAAATGCAACCTTTTACTTCAAACTGAAAGAGAACAGAAATTCAATGACATGGTAGTCAAATCCATAACAGATAAGATTTTTTTGAAGCACAGAAATACAGTTTAGAATGGAGGGCATAAAATATGGAACTAATCAAAATAAATATGATTGTACTAAAATTGATGTCTGAAAAATACAGATCTACTTTTTGTACCAAAAATATTCTCAGTTTTATAAGAAATAACTATCACATAAGGAGACATAAGCACTCAGAAATCATGTAAATAAACAATATTATTTATATTTGTTAATTTTTTAATGTAAATTTATTTACATTGTTAATCAAATAAATGTTAATTGGAAAAAAGCTAATATTGATATATTCATTTTAGAACATAAAACTTAAGATATGGTTGTTATTTAAAATAAGATATTCTACAAAAAATTTATGAAAGTACAAGTCATTATTAAACTAACAATTTTAATATTGTAAAGTTAAAAATCCTAACAGATACTCAGAATAAAAATCTGGCAAAATTGAAAGCATATAAAACAAAAGACCTACACAATTACTACATTTATATATTTCTTTTTTAGTAGTAGGTAGAGTAAACATGAATATTAACAAAAATCAGGATTTGGAAATAATTTTAATGGGATGAGTGCAGAGAGGACGCTATCTAAATAAGATGACCAGGTTTCTGTGGAGTTTGCATAAAGCATTTATGACAGTGGACCACATTCTGTGGTCTAAATGTGCTAATGTGTCTGTATCACATTTTCTGAACAAAATAAATTCAGAAAGAAAAATTTAAGACTTTTAAATTTAAAAAAACATTTTGGGGCCGGGAGTTTAGCTCAGCGGCACAAGCGCCGGCCTGGCAGCTCAAGGTTGTGAGCGGAATTCCGGGTACCAAAAAAAAAAAAAAAAAAAAAAAAAAAAAAATCTGAGTGCCTTTCTTTAGTGTATGTTTGCAATTCATGACATTTGCATTCATTTTAGGGGTGGGTCCTTGTACACAGAACAGCTTGTTTGTCTTTTAATTCCCTTCCCCTTCCTAGCCAGGTCTCCATCTCCCTTTCTCAACTTCTAAATTTGGAAATTTCAAAGACCTTCCAAATAGGCATAGTTGTAAGAAAAAAAAACTTAAAATGTTAGATTTTTAATATAATAAAGTGCAATAAAATTGAGGAAAGCCATTCAAACAGTACTCACTAAAAAGTGTGGCTTACTACTCATAGTCAAAGAAATGAAAACCAGTAACGAGTGAAGAAGAATTCAAAATTAAACAAAGAAATAGTAAATGAATTCTAAAGAAGTGTAATTTTGAAACAAAACAGTCAATCAAAAAGAAATCTAAAAGATAGTTTGGTGAAAAGTGTGAAAAATTGACAAATCTCTGACAAAATTAATTTTAGGAAGAAAAATAATGTCTAAGTGTTCTGATAAAGATAGAGCAAACTGAATATCAAAGTTTTGCTGGAAGTCTTTTCATAAAATGACAAAATGATTGTTCTGTGTCATACTGTTGACATCTGTTGGATTATACAAAGTTATTTTGTAATACTACATCAAGGGTGTATTTCTATAATAAGCTCAAACTGTTCACAGCTAATCATCATTTGCCTTTCCCTAAATGGTTAACAAGCACACGACCTCACAAACCTTGGCAAACTTCAACGCTGCTGATTAGTGTTTAAATGTAAAGGACATAATTGTGCTACTTTCAAATGTAGAGTAACATCTTTAGGATTTAAGGAATGTGGAAGATTTTTTAAGGTATAAAGCAAATCATAAAGGGAAAGTCTGATAAATCTCCTGTGTCAAAATTAATTTATTTACAAAAGTAAAAAGAATCACGATTAAGATACAAGGTTGAAAAAAGTACAAAATACTTAACACACTATTTATTTTGTCTTCTAAGTCAAAGAGAAATAAACACCATTCCAAAAACTGGAAAAGACAAATGCACAGGAATGTCAAAAAAGAAACACAAAGGCCTTAAATTGATTAAAACTCATTCTGATTAATAATTAAGGTAATTGAATTTCAATCCAGATTGCATTCCATTTTCCCCAATCATACTGGCCCAAATTCCCAATATCAGTATTAAGTATTGACTAGAACATGAGGCAACAATTCCTGGGCCCAGGGTTTAGCTCAGTGGCTCAAGTGCTTGCCTGGTAAGCATGAGACTGTGCGTTTGATCCCTGGTACCAAATAAAATAAAATAATGAGGTGATACCTCATTGCAGTTTTGATTTTATTTTAAGGCTGGGGATTTAGCTCAGCAGCGTAATGCCTGCCTGGCAAGCGCAAGGACATGAGTTCGATCCCTGATACCAAAAGATAGACAATTCCCATTCCCTGTCAGTCTGAGAGCTTGGTATTAACTCGTAAATTTCCGTACATGCAAACTCTATGACACATTAATGTTAGTATCGCATATATGCCCCAAAGAAAGTCTTGCATATGGCACACACATATAAGAGTTATTGCTCAAAATAGCAAAAATTATGCAAGAACAAAAAATAAGAATCCCTTAATATGCTTTAAAAATAAAATGAATAAACAAATTAAACAGTAAAAAACTCAAAAAACATAAGTGTACTATGACTTCATATATATATATGTTATACTTTCAAAAAAGGATCAAATTACTGAAAACTATGATAACTCTGCATGTAAATTCCAGTAAAAGGCAACACTGACTAATGGATTTTAAGATGTCAAACAAACCCAGGGCATAATTAAGGAATCTTACTGATACCTAAAACATAAATATTTATTCTGTACTACATTGCCTTTATATTGTATGACTTCCTAAATACAATATAATTCTTTTTGAAAATATTGTTTTTAGTCTACAATTCCTGGTAAACAGCAAGTTTTGAATAAACAAGCATGTTTACCTGTTTTCTTCTGTACTGTATTTTAAGCACCTAAACAGTACCCAAAGCACAATAAATCTAGGCTGAATGATTGAATGCAACATAAGCTCAATGAATAGATACAAACTTTGTTAAACAAGGTCTAACAGATTGTAAGTAATTATTAATATTTAACTGAAACTTAAACAATTAATGGCAAGTCATAACTTAAACGACCACTGCAAAGGATATTGGCAGCAGCCACACTAGTTTCTCTTAGGATAAGCTGGGAAAGCTTAGAAAGTTAAAGCTTGATAAGATAACACAAAGGATGTGTGTGACACACTGTACGGAATATAAATGAATTTTGAAAGCAAGAGGGTCTTTTTTTGTCTTTTTCCATTTTTATCAGTACCGGGGATCAAACTCACGACTGCCTGCTTGCAAGGCAGGCGCTTATGCCGCTGAGCTAAACCTCCAGCCCATATAAATGAATTTTGTAAAACTATGAATGTCAGCTATTTTACTCTTACATCCTCACCTCTAATATATATTAAAAAAAAAAAAAAAAAACCAACTATATGCCGTCTTTCTCCCAAATCTGCACAAAGCAGGTTTCTTTCTTTCTTTCTTTCTTTTTTTTTTTTTTTTTTTTTTTTTTTTTTTTTGTTTCAGCATAGGAAAACTCATTAGCCAATGCCAGTTATTATTTAAGATGAAGCTTCGTGCTAAAAATCTCTATGGCATTAAGCATGGAAACTTGTAGCTTCTGTGGATGTACAGACACACTGTGGGACCTCAGCATTAAGTGAAGTAAGTCGGACTTACAAGATTGCAGCTCTCATGGTTTCTCTTATATGAGAAACTCAGAACATAGATAACGAACAAAATAAGAGATAATGGAAAGTAGGAAGAACTTTTTAAATAGGACAGAGAATAAGAGATGAAGGGGAAATGGATGGAACAAAACAGAATTGAAGGAAAAACACTCAAGCAGAACCTTGGTAAAGAGGAGAAGGACCGAGTTGGAGCAGGGAGGGAGAGGCAGGGATGCAGACAAGAAATGTGACACGTTATACACATGTACCAGCTCCCACAAGGACAGCAAACATTGCGTACTGCACGTGTTCTAATAAAGAAAAGGCTGGAAAGGATCTTTTGTGATTTCTCATGAAGTGCAATTTGAAAGATGTTTTAAATTCCTGAAATCCACGAATTTCCAGGTTTGTGAAAGAACAAACGGTGTGTTTAATTTCCAGGAGGAAATTTTATATGACTCAGTTGAGCACATGCCTGTGCGTTTCCATTGTGTTTTGGGGCAAAACGTTGATTATTGGGCCCCATAGCTTCCCATTCAAGGACAAACGGCTGCGGATTTGAAAAGCTTTGTTTTTGACAAACTCATATAGAGGCTAATAATATTTTACATAAAACTCCTATTTCAAGGAGGAAAATAATTCCACAAAGAATAATGCAGGACATTTTGCAAAATAACAGAATGGGCAATGGAGTCATGAGAACAGCAGTGCAGGTAGCACCCGAGCAGAGATGATCCCTGCCAAACGTGTTTCAGGGAAATTCAAGAGCATAAAGGCGTGCCTGAGTGTGGTTCAGTGGGTAAATTGCTTCCACAGCATGCATTAGACCCCCAGGTTCAATCCCCAGCATACAAAGTAAGTAACCAAATAAGAAAGAGTGTACACAAAAAGCCTCAGCTGGGGTCACACACTAGTTCTATCCGCTCGCTGATAGATGCCCTCTCTTTTCACTAATACCATAGTGAAACACTGTTTGCAGCAGAACCCTGAGAGTAAGTCCTCACTCTCAGCAGTAGTAAGTAGAAAGATCCAAAACTCACCAAGAAGCATCGTCAGCAGCCACACTGCTCCACAGCCTGGAGTAGCACAAGCTCCCATGAGTCATCCAGCTTCCTCTCTTAGAAACTTGGTCTTATTTTTTACTTTTTTTCCCCAAAGAACTGGGAAAGCTGTCACCTGGCAGCTGAACCCTGTCAGTCTTTTTTGGGGGAACTGCTCGAGAGGAAAGGAGTCTGCTTCTCCCAGGTCACTCCTCCCCACTTCCCAAAGCAGCTCGGAATCACACACAGCCTCTCTCCACCATGCTTCCAACTCTGGGAGACACTGGTTTTGGGGTCACCTGTGAGGCCGAGGAGGTTTTCAGCCTCTCCTGCTCCTAATCTCTTGTTTTCCTAACACAGTTGACCCCAAATGTACTCTCTAATAAAAACCCTCCAAACGCAAGGCCCTGAAGATACACTGGACTCAGGAGGGGCTGAGATTTTAGAAAGTTTTGCACCCAGCTTTTCGGTCAAAGGAGTCAAACTGCCTGCAGCTTTGAAACCCTCAAGCAGGTACTGAGAGAGACTGGAGAGCGGGGTCATGGTTGCCACAGGAACACCATCTGCTGCGGCTTTGCGCACTGCTAATCCTCAGAAAGACCGGTGTATGAGCCAAGATCGCCATGGTTTGCAGTGCTCACTGTGTGTAATTACAGGGCATTGACAGGGTGGCTTTGCAGCTGCTGGGACTCCAAGGAACCTGATCTTTAAAAAAGAAAACTATTTGAACGTCAAGTTTCTCCTTACATTTGGGGAAAGGACAAAGTCACTGAATGGGTGGCTGCATGTTCGGGAGCACAAATGGCAGGAAAGAACCTAAAGACAAAAAAGAAGGTCCTATATAATGATGAACCCCTCGTGCTGTAACCAACAGTCCCCAAAACTATCACCTAACCAGCAGGGAAAGTCATTTTGCTGTCATATCACAGTCTGGCAAGTCCAAGCTTGAAGGAACATCTTACACCTTTTGGTTGTATAGAAGCCTTCTATTATTTTTCTGTAGAATTTTATTGGTATCTGTGTGGTTAAAGCTAAATAGTTATAGCTCATAAACAAGGTTAGACTGAGTCAGAGTCTGGAAAAATTAGTTTACTTATATTAAGAATGAAAATTAAACACATTTCTTCTGTTCACATTACGTGAAGTTGCCCAGTTGTTGAAAATGCAGACTTAATGAACTGTTTGGAGGGAGAGATGGATATCGTTGTAAGACAGCCTATTAGAGAAGCCAGACACAGTATAGGGAGGAATTCAGCACAACACAAGGAAATGGGGAGGAGGGAAGAAGGTCAGAGGTGTGTACTAGTTAGCACAACTACAGCTTCGTTTTATCTCACTTAGGGGTGAGCATATTGAGGGTTTTCACCCATGGTTCTGCCAGTCTTTGGCCAACTTTCACCCCACAAATCCTTGGTACTCACAGTGCTTTCTGCCACCCGAGCAAGGAAAACAGGCTCCTTGGGTCAGAGAAAGCTCTTAGAAAGAGGGATGTAAATCCTCACAGAGGAAACCAGACAACATGCCGAGAAATGACAAGGTCAACAGCACAAGGGCGGAGGGACAGTCAGCATCGGGTCCGGGGAGGGTCACGATAGCTTGGCACCCTTCCACAGTAAGAAATAATGGAGCTCACCACCTAACGTTTGTCCCAACAGTCTTAAAAGGGTCAGAAACCTTGACCTACTATAATGTCGCATGTCGTGAGGATGCAATTTATGTTACTTAGGTAAATGGAATGATGATGTGACCACAGTCCCAGTTTTGAGTATTTTGTCCCCTGCCAGATGCTCTCATGCTCATTTGCGGTCAGTCCCTGCTCCGGTCACCACCTTCACACCACAGTGGCCGTATTCGCTGCAACTGCAGACTTGTCAATTCCACACAATTTATATAGAAAAGGAGCACGCAGGGTGTATGTGCGAATAACTCCTCCCTCTTACATAGCACTGCAGCTGTTCGCCACATGACGGGGCCGCCCTGTTAGTTTCTATTACTTAAAGCTTTTCCCGCTGTATGAATACACAGTCCTGAGTTTACCCCTTTCCGATGAAGGGTGTTCGGCTGTTGTGACCAAGCCTGTCACACATTCACGTCCAGTCTCTGTGCACACATTTTCCATCCTCTTGGTGGACACAGCAAAGTGAAATTTTAAAGTGGTCTGAGATGTTTATGTATAAAGCCTCTCTCCTACCACTGTACAAAAAGGCTGAACTATTTTCTGCTTTATCAGCCTCAGATGGGGATTCCAGTTTCTCTGTTTCCTCATTCACACTGTCTGCTGTCTCTTTTAAATTACAGTCATGCTACTTTGTATGAAATGGTAGCTTAGTATTGCCTTTCACAAATGACAAGTAGTTGAACACCTATTTCCTTTTGGTTTTATTTATGTAGTTCTTAAAATATTTGATTTTCTCCTATTTCCGGTAGACACATGTCCGTTTTCCCTGGCCAGCTTTTCATTTCGGTTGTCCCTTGTATTGATTTTTGTAGAAGACTTGTAAAGAATGTATTAAGGAATCAGAATACAATTCTTTTATCAGACACGTTACCAAAAATATCATTTTCCAGGAAGTTCACTGTTTTTGTTTTTGCTTTCCTCATTTTCATGATTGTATATTTGAAATATACACAATTTTAATGCTGTGAAGACCAGCAGATCACTTTTTCCTTCACAGAAATTCTCAGTCGTGTTCTTGTCTCTGGATATCATGCTGGACATTAGTAATGAAGGGAGAGGGTTTCTGGCTCTCTGTCCACAGTCAGCTCTGGGTCCCACAGGCGGGCAAGGTGGAAGGGGGATGAAGGGAAAGCAGTGACATTGTGGTACCCAGGATGTACTTCCTTATACCTTCTTCACCTGCTCTGGCTGGATCACATACATACCATTTTTCCTTAATGATAGACTGCTGCTATGAACATCCACACTCATGACTTGGTGGATCAGAAAATACACTGCTCATGGCAGGCAGCTCAGGTCACATGGTGACCTGGTGTCTTATGGCCAAGCGCTCAATTTCCACTAAGTCCAGTAGCAGATTAAGAACTACTTTTCAAAGGAGGAGCAGCTGTCTGCAGATGATGACAGAGATTTGCTCCACAATCCGAAAAGCCTCCTCTGCAGTCCACCTGTGGGGACCTGCTAAAGACTCCAAACAGCTCTATTGCCACTGCCACTTCAGGTGACACTGGATCTGCTGGATCACATGACTTCAGCAGAAGAGCAGCCTGCACAGCAGCCTGGACTGGCTGCAGAGGCTTCTCTTGTTCTGGGCCGGAGCTCTGTCAGTCACTTAGTGAGTGGCCAGAGTAAGATGCTTAGGTGGGGAATGTGTTGTTCCCAAAATCCAAATAGGCTCACTAGGTGTTGTGCTCTGTTTTTGGTCATGGAGGAGCAGGATGCAACAACTTATCTTTTACCTCTGCTATGCTCTGTGTCTAGAGGACCCCCCCAAAGCCTCATGCATTGGAAGGGGAGGCTTCTAGATTTGTGATTGATTCATTGTCTGATGCTAAAATTAGGGGTTTGAGTGCTCCAGCCACCATGCTGCAGGTAGCCTGCTTACAATATGAGGGAGGGAAAGAGGCTTGCTTTCATGCTCCTCCCTTTTCACTCTTGCTGCTTTTGCTGTGGTCTGCTGCCATGAATTGTTGCTCCTCTGCTGCGTCACCCTACCTTGGAGTCAGCTGAGTATGCACTAAAACTTCCACAAACTGTGAGCTAAATAGGACTTTCCTTTTTCAACTTTGAGTGTTGAGTATTTTGTCTCAGCAATAAGAGAAAAGTAGCCAACATAAAGGAATACCTACCTCTATGTGCCCCACAACACTGGACTAAAAATTTCATGGGGTAGAAGGACCTTGAATTTTTGTTAGATTTATTTCCCATTCGCTGGCTCTCAAATGCTTGACTAACAAATCCAGGGTGTTGCTTCCACCTACTCATTTGGCCCAGTCAGTATAACATCATCAGTGTAATGGACCAGTGTGATACATTGAGGGAGAGAAAGATGATCAAGATCCCTGTGACCTACTTGTGACAGGGCTGGAGAGTTATTATATAACCCTGAAGTAGGACAGTGATGGTGTATTGCTAGCCTTGTCACCTGAAGGCAAATTGTTTTTGATGGTCCTTATGGATAGGTATGGAGAAAAAGGCATTTTCTAAGTCAACAACTGCATACCTGCTATGTAAATCTGCTCAAGCAAGGAAACCATATCTGGTATAGCAGCTACAATTGGAGCTATCATTTGGTTTTATAGTAATTTGCCATCTTTCTCCAAGATTCATCTGTCTTCTGCACAGGCCAGTGGGATAATTAAATGGAGATGTTGTGGAGATCACTGACCCTCCACCCTTCAAGTCCTTGATAGTGGTGCTAACCTTTGTAATCCCTCCAGTGACAACAGACTGTTTTGGGTTTTCTTTTTTATCATGCAGGGGCAGCTCTAATGGCTTCCATTTTGCCCTTCCAACTATAATAGTTCTCGTACTATTGGTAAGGAATGAATGTGACGATTCTAACAAGCACTAAGTATATCTATTCCAATTACACATTCTAGAGCAATGGAAATAATTATAGGATGGATTCAAGGACCTACTGGACCCACTGTGAGTTGGACCTTTGCTAAAACTCCATCAAGCACTTAACCTTCATAGGCCCATCCTCTACTGAAGGGCCACAGTGATATTTGGATTCCCTGGAACCAGCATTAATTCAGAACTAGTGTCCAGTGGTCTCTGAACTTTCTGATCATTCCCCTCCCCCAGAGTACAGCCACTTGGGTGAAAGGTCTTAAGTCTCTTTGGGGAAAGATCACAGAAAAATTCTGTAAATTTTTGGTGGTACACCATGGTCCTTCCTTAAGGGGAGCCATACTTTCATTCAAGTGCTTCTGTGTCTGTAGACTGGTTCAAGCCTAGGAACCTGATTTTGAGTAGGTTTCTGTTCATTTGCCCTTAAATTTTTTTAACCATAAAAATCTAGTAAAATTTGTATAGGTTTCCTGTCTATTTCACTTTTTGGGAACATAATTGCTAATCATTGACCAACACATGACTCATCACTGGGCTGACCATGATGACCATTGTTCTGTGTCTGCTGTCCACTGTGGTAAGTATGTACATCCTGTCTTTTTGTGATTAAGTGTTTTCACATGACCTCTACCACTCCAGGGTCCAATCAGGCCTATTGCCCTTGCATTTCCCAGCTGAGTAACCATGGTCCTCACTGTGAGCTCCAGTATACAGAGAAGGCAGTGACAAAGCTCTTCAGAGATGCTGCCACTCCCCTTGCAAATCTGTTTTTCAGGGTGTTAGTGGAGGGTGCATTTTCTGGATCATTCCAGTGTGGAGGATTTCCAGTAACATGACAGATCCACTCCAGCATTCCCATTTCATGAAGTCTCTGAATCCCCTCACCAACAGTAAACCATGGAATATCAGGTATCTCTAACTCATTCTCAGTGGGTCATCTTTTGATCCACACTTCTGCCAAATAAACTATTGACACCTCTCTTTACTCCATGAGCTCCAACATTAAATGCAGAATCCCCGCTTAAAGGGTCCATATCAACAAACATTTTTGCCCACATTATCCCACAACCATAAAATCCATTCTCATGCTTATTCAAGTTAGAAAACTAAAAAGTTCTTTGGGAGAATAGCAGACCTCCTGTGATTTGAGCCTGGTTATGGGTCTAGAGGCAAAAGTGGGTGGTGAGCATGGGCCCTGAGGAGTATTGGGATTATCATGCTTGGTCAATACAGGATTAGTTTCCCCAGGTGTGGGAGGAGAGGCCAACCCCACATGGGAAATCTCCTCCTCTGGCAAGGTAATCTTCTTAGAGTCCAGCAGGGCGGCACTCTCAGCTTTACCAGGACCCTCACACACGTCTCCACCGCAGTTTATGGATCCCGTTATTTTCTGATCAGCACCCTCGCCTTCCCTTCACATACTCTTCAAGGCTGAGCATCAAAATTGCACTTCGTTTCAGCCAATCAAATTGTGAGGGCCTGTATGTGTGTTTATGCAATCTCAGCCCTGTGGCTAACTTTCCTTCAGGACACAGTTAGAAACTTTTAAATTTTTTATGTGTGTCTGGAGCTGGGAATTTAAATCTTATTTCTTTAATTATATTGTCCTCACAGTTAGAAAACTTCAGATTTTCTATGGATATTTTGAGCTTATTATTTTCCCTTAAGAGTTTGTCCAGATGTATCAAGACCAATCAGTCAGTATCATTGTATTTCCTACTCTTCCAAAACCATTCAAAACTGTATATATGTGGTCACTAAATTCCTTACATTTCACAAGTAGTGAATTAGAATAATCAATTGGCTCTAAATTGATATTACTTTAAACAGTTCATGCCAAGGACTCAGTGTCCCCACAATATTAGAAGAAAAGACCATAATATCTTTATTGCTCATCAAATTACAGGCTCAATTACAGGAACCAATAAAACCATTAAAGAATTTCATCTTCACAATTCTGTTTCTCCAGAGTAACTCGTGGTCCCAAGTCTGTATTGGTCAATACTTACCACAGAAACAGATATAATACAAGATACATAAATATACACATAAGAATTGCCAGGGCTGGCCTACACTGACCACTCACAGTCACATGTGGAAGAGTGTGAGAGGTCGGTCTGTGCAGTGGACAGCCAAAGGATTACTCACTGTGGTGTCCCCTGAGAGTCTGCATCAGGAGGCCAAGGTCTGCAGCAGAAGGCTGAGGAGTCCGCACTGGCAGCCGGGAGACAGACATCATGGCAGAGGCAAAGACTGGAGCTTTTCTTAGAAACCAGTCATCTCTTTGTTTCCCTTTTATGGTGTTCTGGCTATCGTTCTCCCTGGGGTGGGTCTTCCACACACAAAACTGTGCCAACCCTATTTAGTTGGGCATTTCTTACTCAAGTTGACACACTCAATAAACTTTCACATCTTGTGTCTTTGCTCTGCCACTTTTCCAATTTCAGGGGCAAAAGTCCTGCTGGAATTTCTTTTTCTATATAGGCTTCAGACCACACTGGAAAGCTCCGTGTCTTAGTATTTCATTCTATGAACATCTCATATTTGTTCTTGCATTTCAATCAGAGTTTCTCTGTCTTGGAAATTTTAACATTTTGGATCAGTAAGAGTATTTATATAATTGTGTATTAATCCTACACAAGATAGGATGTTTATAGTCACCCCTAGGCTAGTAGCACCCTTCAGATATTAAAAGAACTGTCTGAAGACTCTGTCTTATATCATTTGGGAGGTAAAGTTGACCCTAGTAGAGAAACAATGACCTAACTTTTCTCTAAATTTTCTGAAGAATGTTTCTTTTAGGTTTCAGGGTACAGGATTTCTACTTACTAAGTTTACCATGAAGAATTTGATTTTATCTGACAGCAATGTGAATGGAATTGTCCTCTAATTTCAGGCTGCTCATGGTAGGAGTTAAGTGTTTGATCCTCCAAAGTGAGAGACAAAAGGAGAGAGAACAGAGAAAGAAAGAAAAGAGGCCTTTACTGCGGGCTCAGGAAGGCTGTGAAAGAACACCTCTAAAGGAACAAACAAAAATCCACCGGCTGTGTGTGGAATTGACAGGGGCGGAGTTGGGGGGGCAGAATGACCGTAGTGACAGCTGATTGGGGGAGCACTGGTGGTGGGAGGTTCCCCTTCCACATTGGTGAGAAGTCAGTGCTGAGCCAGGGCGCTGTCCAGCACCGTGTTGACTCACACGTGGGAAAAACCCGGATTACTCTTGGTTTTACAATATTGCACTGAATCTCATATCCTATTTCTTGCTAAAGTGTTTTTCCTTGGAGTTTTGCTGTTAGATTCATTTGTGTTTTCTGTGTCTAAGATGATGATCTCTGAGATTGAAAACAGTTTTACTTCTTCCTGTCCAGTTCTTACTGTTTTATTTATGGATTTTTCTTACTTGACTGTGCTAATGAAACTTTCCAGTTCAAGGTTCTATAGAACATGTATAAATACAGTATAGTCTTCCTAGTGTAAGAAATAGTAAAGTATGTAAGAGTTTATGATAGTCATGATTCCCCATTACATTGTTTTGAAGCCTTATAATGATCACAGTTGTAATGGTTTGTCCTGGTTTTTTGATTTCATTGTCTGTGATGGTACGAACAGCTAATCTGAGGGAAACAAGTCATTATAATAGCCAGTACTGATATAATACCATCTTACTCTCAAGTCCTACCATGCTCTTGCTCTTCTGTTTCCACTGGCTCTATCATGTTGTACCTTATTGGATTGTGTTACATGTGAAAGTATAAACAAATTTCCTATGGAAAATGAGATAATACAGTAGCCATTGTTTGTTTTCTGTTATTTGGTTCTGAATGTCTTGTAATACTCTCATTCTCTTGAATGTTTTTATGCTATTTTGTTATGTTTGATACTATTGTATGTGAGGGTATACTCAACTATTTCAAAGAAAGGACATGGTGGTAGTTACTGTTAATTATGGGTTGTCTTCTGGTGAAATTCTGTGTTGCTTACATTGTTCTGTTCTGATCTTCTTTGTTATGTCCTGTTTTGTCTTAATCTCTTTAACATTAAAAAAAATTTTAAAGGTTCTATAGAAGGAAAAAGGAATAGAAACTGCCTCTTCTGCAGTTTTGGCCAGAAAGTGTTCAGTCTTTCACTATTAAGCATGATGGTAGTGTACACATTTTAGCAGATGTTTATGAGTTTTAGTTTGTGGAGAGTATGTTGCTTCTCAATCATGAGTGAGTCTTGGGGAAGGAGCATCAAGATAGTGGAGTGTAAGCAGCAGAGAAAGAGCCTCTCTGAGAGTTGCCCTGCAGATACTGGAATATAGCAATGCCAGGGAAACAAGAAGGGGGGAAGTGGGTCCACTGAACCCAGGGAAGAACTAATGCTCAGATTAAAACCCACAGCGAGAACAAAGAGAGAAGCTTCAATGAAGAAGGAGGTAGCCAGTGGTGTCTTCTCCCCGAGATGTGCACAAAAGGAGAGATTCAAATCTGCAGACACACAGTGACTTCTGGCAACCCCAGAGGCCTCCACAGAGAGACATAACAGTGCAGGGGAGCAGTGAACATTAAGGACTGCACTAGGTGGTGGTGAGTGCTGAGGACTCAGATATCCCACACAAGAGAGCTGTGGGCCAGGAGCAATCTTGGAAAGGGGCTGGCTACGCTTAAAAATCAGACCAACTTCTGGCTCCATCTAGTGGCTCCCAGCTGGGCTCAGGTCAGCAGAATATGTGCTGACAGCTGCAGGCCAAATGAGTCTTGTCTCAGCCAGCGCAAGGACTCACTGAGATTATCCACTACCCCAACAGAAAGCTACTGCTGGCTTGCTGCAACAAATCCACATGGGCCTGGACTCTGTCTCCACATGCTGTATCCCAGTGACAGTGAGACAAACCTGGAAGTGGAAGGGGACTTCTCTCTCTGTCTCTGTCTCTCTCTGTCTCTGTCTCTCTGTCTTTCTTTCATCATGTACTGTGATGGTGGCTTTGGGTTTTTGTTTTGTTTGTTTTCCCCGAGTATGAACATGATTTTTAGCCTCTTTGTGACTGTGATTTTGTTCTGTTCTGCCTTTTTATCTCTTCCTTCTCTTTCCCTTCTGTCTTCTGCACCAAGACAGCTAGCATGATTCCCCTTCATCCTCCAATATTCTCTTTTTTTACTAAAAATAAGACAGAATGAAGCCAAAATGAATAGAAGGAAACAATAAAGTTCAGAAAACACAACGCCTTATCAAACTGTCAACATAATATAGATTAACATTTCAATTTTTACATTTCTGCAAAAATAAAAAAAAGACTTCTCAGGTGAAGAAAAACAAAGAGCAAATAAATATATGCAAAAACGTGAAACATCGGTGGTCATTCAAGATGTGCAAGTCAGAACAACACTGAGATTCCATCTCACTCCAGAAATAATGGCTGCCATGAAGAAATCAACAAATAACAAATGCTGGTGGGAAAAGTAACCCTTCAAGTTGTTGGTGGGAATGCAGAATGGTGCAACCACAGCAGAAATCAGTGTGGAGAGTCCTCAAAAATTGAACTGGGGCTCCAATTTGATCCCCCTTCTGGATGTCTTACCAGAAGAATTATAAACATCATACCATAGTGATATATGACCCATGTTTATAGCAGCACAATTTGTAATAGCTAACTCTTGGAAACAACTCAAACGCCCAGGAACTGAGTTATGGATAAAAAATATATGGTCTTTTTTCAAAATGGAGTATTACTTAACCATAAAGAAGGATAAACTCAACTTTTATAGGTAAATGGATACACTTTGAGATCATAATCATGAGTGAAACAAACCTGACTCACATGTGTAAACATTGTATTGTCTCTCTACTGTGAAAAACTCAAAGAGTAAATAAGATCCAAAATGTACAATAGATTTACAATTAAGTGGAAAGAAATTGCTCAAAAGAAAAGAAAAACTAGGATGGGAGAAGAAGAGAAACGAAAAAGATTTAGTATATATTCTATAAACAAGATAGTTATGCTACTAATTTCTGTACATTTATTGAAAAGTAAAGTTTGCGCTAATATTATTTGGATAATTAAATGCCTGTATCTTGTACTTTGAGTGACTAATTTAAAGATAACAATATGCAGGCTGGGGGTTTAGCTCAGCGGTGTAAGTGCCTGCCTGGCAAGTGCTAGCCATGAGTTTGACACCTGGTACCAAAAAAACCCAAAATTTAAAATCATATTTGCATCCATGAGCTAAATCAAATTTGATCATGGTACGTAATCTTTATACCTTACTTTCTTAAATTTT
The DNA here is from genome assembly GCF_034190915.1 of Cavia porcellus. Lineage (NCBI taxonomy): Eukaryota > Metazoa > Chordata > Mammalia > Rodentia > Caviidae > Cavia > Cavia porcellus. The sequence continues at coordinate 1,092,369 of NW_026947506.1, forward strand.
TATATTTCATTAGTCTTTACTAATCTTTATTATTCCTTCTATATTCTTTGTATTTAGCTTTCTTTTCATTTTTTCAGTATTCAGATGGAAGATTGGGATATGGATTTGGAAAAGAATTTAAAATTTTAAATAAAACCTGCCAGAATGCCCATCAAGACCAAGGGGATGCGTCTCAACAAACTTAGTAATGGAACACTCCTCTCTTTGTATAACAGATGGCCTTAAAATGTAACATCACATGTTAGCACTGGCTCCATAAAGAAACATTTGAAGTTACACTGTAAGGCAAGAAGGCTTTGTATAGCTGAAAGCCTTAGGGATGTAGCCTGGAATGTTTAGAGTCCCTTAGAGACCCGTGATGTCATCCAACCCTCCAATCAGACGCACCCAATTTGCCTTTCCAACTCCACATTTATTTTCCCCTTAAAAGCCTTAAAGTCTCACTGGGAGGGGCTCTAACTCCTTTGGAGAAATCCCAGCCAAAATCCCCCTGTGTAATAAACTGCCTCCTAAACCTTCTCTGTGCTCTTTTTCCTGTGTTTGGTCTGTTTTCTGTGACATTATGAGAACTGATTATCTTTTAATATGGTTATTTATAGCTCTAATCAATGATTCAGCTATGTACATTTTTATATGTTTTGTTTTGGTTTTAGTTCAAATAAAAACATCCACTAATCTCCCTCCCTAAAATTTCCTGCGGGCCCACATTATTTAAAAGTGGGTTTAATTTTCTAATACTTGTGGACTTCTCAACACTCAACTCACCTACAGCTGAAATTCTGGTTGGAAGCCTGAGTATCCAGGAGCTGTGCTCCACCGGTGCAGCTCCCACAAAGCACAGAGTCCACAGCTCATGATGTGAGATTGTACATCTTCCAAGAATGAACTCAGTACCTCAGGGTTTTCAGGTCACAGATAGAAGGCCAACTTTGCCATAAACGTGCACCAGTCCCTTTGGTGGGCACAGTTCATTGTTCGTTACTGTCTTAGTTACTTTTATTTGTTGCTGAGACAAAATACCTGAGGCCCAAAATTAGGGAAGGAAAAGTTTATTTCTTACAGGTTGGAGGTTTCAGTCCATACTAAGTTGGCTCCAAAGAAGCATGGCATGGAGGGACAGCCATTCATGGCCACCGCAAACAGCAAGGCACAAACTAGCAAGAGACAGAGACGCACACCTTCTTCCTGCCCTTACATCATATCCTGGTTCCACCCCTAGGCGGGTGTGACACTCACAGCACCAATCTAAGTGCTCGACAATTACCAATCACAAGTGCATAATTACATGAGGCTTGGGGACCACTGACATAAACCATGGCAATAATTTCATTGAAACATTCCATAGTAAGAGAAACAGGATTAAGAATTTTGTGTACAAAAATACCTTCATAGGCAAAAAAAATAAAAATAAAAAATAAAAACTTTGTCCAAAACTTCTGATGTTCCATCTATTGTACTCATGGTAGGAAACCCAGCACGGTAGACTTCTGAATCACACATCGTAAAATTATTTATCCAGTTATGGACAGATAGAGCACACAACTTTGATGTTTTAAAAGTAAGCTGATAGTCATTTTTGTAGTAGACTTTTGGTACAAAACACCGAAAATTCAGATTTTCATGACTTTGCATTGTTTTTCTTTCACCTTCTTTTCTTTTTTCCTTCCTTTCTACCATTTGCTCTTTTGTGTTTGTATCTGTGTTTGGTCTTTGGAATCTATTTTTGCTGTATTTTTCCTCCCTGCCTTTGGTATATTATTTCTGCCTCTCAAATTGTCTTCAAGGACAAGTTCACAATGCTTTAAATTGTTTAGAGAATTTTAAAAAAACTTTAAGGAAGGTTGGCATAGTCATAGTTTATTCTACTTCAAATATACAATGAAAATTAGAGTTCTTATTTCTGGGTAACGCATGGCACACATTCTTTAAGACTTTTCAGAATCTTGTGGTACAAGAGATGATTTACAAGTAACAGGCTCCAACCAACAGAGAAGAGCAGGGTCCACTGCTGCTAGGATGATTCTGAAACGTCCGTCCTTCTTCCCAAAGCCACCTTTTCGTTTCATGTTTTTCCGCGTTGGAATAACATACAGATTATATATTGCCTCATACTTCACACAAATAAATATAGTTAGATAAATTTACTCTTAATCTGATTCATTATGACAGTTAATTTATACAAATGCAGATCAAAATAAATGTTAATTTAAATGTACAGAGATATATTTAATACCTTAATATATTTGTATGTGATATATTCACATAATATGTGTATAACGTGTTAATATGTCCTTAAAAAGACCACGTGAATCTCTCCTATATTACCAGTGGTTCTCATACAGTGCCATGTAAACCAGTGTCCTAGGGCACGTGAAAAATTAGTGGGCATGTGATGGGGAGATTTGAAGGCACAGAGGAAAGCAGTCATGAGGGCGACATCAGATGAGACCTGACAAGCAGAATTACAGGTGTTGAGCAACCTAACTGCTCCCTCTTCGAAGATTACAGATTAATGCTAAGGAAATGACAATTTTAAATTTTCAAGTTTTTTTCATATTTAAATACGTGTGTGCACACACATGTGTGTATTTACCTGTTAAATTTCAATTGTAGAAAGACACGTTGGACAAAGTTTTATGTGTAAGAGGCTTAAGCACCAATATCTACAAAACAAAATAAACCAAAACAAACAGCATGAAAACTCAGCACGAGAAATCTAACTGCCCACCAATGTCTATTCAACTGCTGAATTACAAACTGTGCAATGAAATTTGATGCCAATAGGGAAAAACGGTTGGTTCAGCGTAAGTTATCTTGATTTTCAAAAGTAATTTACATAAAAGATGATAAGAAGAACAGCGGACATAACTGCAGCTTTGTATTCCTGAACAGCTTGGTGGAGATGATGTACATTTTATGGAACATTTTCAAATTTTCTCACGGATTATGCCAAAAACATACTGTGTCATTTTAAACATTTCTAAATGTAGCTGAACCTGAACTATGTAATTAACAATATTTGATGTGTTGGTTCCCAAAGGGCTGTGTGAAGTTTCCACTGTAATGTGAATTTATGCACTGTTTAATTATTTTGAAACTCCATATTCATGTACTTCAAAGTTACATTTTTGGTATACATAAGTTCATGATTTTTTAATGTTGATTTTTTCTTTTCTGTTATTATTACAATAAAGAAGTTAATATTTATGTAGTTCATCATTCACATTATACTTAACATTTATGCAAAATCATTCTCTTACATGCAAATATCATTGCACAATTTGTGCATGTTAATATCGTCACACAATGCCTCAGTTTAATTACATCAAGTGTTGCTTTAAAATAACTTTTCTGCCATCTCATAGCACGTTGCATTCACCACAATTTCATATATTTGGCACTTTTCCCAACTATTATTAAGGAGACAGCTTCTTTATTTCAGATAACAGAGAAGTGCACATTATGTTTTTATTTTAATTCTAGCTAGCCCAAGCCTGTGAAGGCCCTAAAACCCCTTTCTAACTTTCATGGCTTCTCACGTAGGCGTGTGCCGGAGGAGTGGGTACCCCGAGTCCCGGGACCCTGCAACCTCCTCCTACCACGCCAGCGGGTCAAGTGAGACCAGGCTTATCTTTGCCCTCCAGATAGCTGCTGCCATTTCTTTCCGTTACTGTTCTCCTGGCTCTGTGTTTTTAAACAATGCATTTGAACCGCATTTCTTATTCACCTAGCTTCTCCGTGCTTTTGCTTTTTGGCTAGAGTAAAATTGGTGTTTTACAGATGATTCTGCTGGATAATACATTCATTTCACCCCATATTTAAAGTGCATGCTATGTGAAATCATAATTTCTGCAGTTTATTTCAGTAGTCTAAAATATATTACTGTGCTGTCTTCTTACATATGTTTCTGGACCACTACAAAGCATGGTTTCAATATTTTTTCTTTTAATTCTTACATTATCTCTGGAATCAGATGGAGTTTCACTAAAACTTAGTGTTCTTACATTTACCGTAGGATGTCTGAGATCGTATTTCTTATGTCTACTGTGTGCAAAATTTTCTTTTTGGGGATGGAAAGTGAGGTACAGAAGCATCAAGTAATCAGAGTAATCTTTTACATTCATTCATGGAAAAGGAGAAATTATACATTGTTTAGAGACAAATGTGGATAAATTAGTGGGTGCAAAAGAGATTTTTAGGAAAGAAGCATCAAAAATGGATCAGAAAAATTGAATTCACATTGTAAGGAAGATCATAATGTCATTTGCAACTATCTTCCTATAGTAGAATGAATAAATCACTGTGATTTCATCTTACAAATCCTATACAATAATGGTACAGAATAAACCGTTGCTACACAAAACTACACGGTGCCTTGTGATTGCTACACAGCAAGCCTTCAGAATGTACTTGGATTTACTGGTATGCTTTTTTTTCAGGAGGCTGAGGCAGGAGGTTCATCACAAGTTCGAGACCAGCCTAGGGTACGTAGTGAGCTCACAGCCAGCTTGAACTGCATAGTGAGACCCTATCTCCAGAAAAAAGAAGTGTGTGAAGCTAATAATTAGATAATAAATGATCCAGTTAAAACAGTTTATGCTTCATGTCTTCCTGCAAAATACTTACTACTTCAGTTTCTCTATACTTCAGTTTACTGATCCACTTTTCAAAAACATAACTTTTGATTTTTTACTCTTGCTTTTTATTTTCCTAGACTTTATCATTGATCCTTACAGCTTTTCTTCAGTTCCTAATTTTTCTCTCCATTTTCTTTTATTATGGTTGGCTTCCCAGTCCATGTCTTCAGTCTTCTCTCTGAAGACCAAAATACTAAAAGGGTTCGAGCACAGAGCATTCTTGCTTTGAGTATAGCCTCAGCTGTGGCTCATATTTGTTCACATGGGAAGTATCACACTTTAACACATTATACACACTTCGCATATATAGATCTCTGTTATTTTTCCTTAATAGGCTGTGAGTGATGCAGTGATTCTTGGTCGTTATTAACTTTACCCTGGTATATAATCTATCTTATTAACCCTGGATGAATCTTAGTAAGCTTGGTCTGCAAATATATAATTTTTACGACTTTAAGAAAATGTTCTACATTATTTCAAAACTCTTCAAATGTACAGAAAAGAGCAAAGAGCTACAGAGTGGTCCCCTTTATAAGTTGTGGACTTCTGTGGATAAACGAGGTTTAATAAAAACCCAGGGAAGGCGGGTGCTGGGGCCCACACAACAGAAAGGCGGGTTGGTGACTGCGCTGGTCTCCATGTCTGCTCACACATCCTCGAAGTCACAGTGACCACGGAAGGAAAGGGTTTTGAGTGGATCCAGGACGTGCAGGGCGCTGCAGCAGTTCAGGTAAAGGCGCTCAGGAGAGGAGAGGAGCCCGCTAGAGCTGCTGTGGGCAGTGCCAGGTGAGATGGGCCGGGAGCCAGGGTGGATTTTCAGAGAGTCACAGCATCGTCTTTTACCGTAGTAATTTATTTTAGATTTAGATATCACCCCGCAAGTTAATGTCGATATTTATTTTTATTTCATATTTGAAGCATTCTTCATGAGGTGACAATTTTCTTTAAGAGATCATCAGGGATAGCTGAAAGCTGCTCTTTAAATGCCAGAGATTCCAGGCCTGAAGGGTGTGAGATTCCAGGATGTTTCTAATCTTCCCTGTCAAATGGCACTGCAGCTGTGTAAGGATTTTATCTGTTTATGTGAGGCTATGATTTCCTGGAAAGTTAACTGGGTGCATTCACATTCTGTGCACCCTAAAAAGTGAAATCTAAAACGCTGTTAATACTTATCAATGAATACACAAGACAGTGGAAATACTAAAAATAACGCACCCTGAATCTTCCCTGTTACTTGAGAAATGGGTCAAAAAACCAAAGTCGTCTTTCTACACAAAGTAAAGTGTTTACTGTTCTCACTGGGACTATTGATTGCAGCCTCTTTCCGATTACACAGCTATCAGGGAAATAATCATAAATGGTTGCTGTCAAGGTCAGCAAAGGTTGGCAGCATTATGGTGTTGGCAACCTATGAGCAGCAACCTGTTGTGAGAGCAGGTTTGCTAAATGGGAATGCGGGTTCCCCTGTGTGCAGGTGGGCTTCACCAGGAGGCTACCTGCGTGTTTGGAGACTGCTCTTCTGTGACCGCAGACGCCTGCCATCCCCGCTTGAGTGCTAGCAGGGGCAGGAGGCCTTTACAAACCCGAAGCGCTATGTGCTTTTTTTCTTTTTGAATTGGGCATTTAACTCAGCATTTGCTCCAAGAACAACAAATGGAGTTGCTTGTGTATTTTCATGATTCTTGGTTATTTTCAGATTCTCTTGCTGAATTTCTATTTCCTCTCTGATCAGCAGGTGGATTTCCTTGAGCTGTAATCTTTGTTGAGTGAGACATATTTCTTATGCCTATTTACAAGGTGCTTCCTTCAATAGCCACGTATTGCTGAAGTCATTTGTTTACGGGGACAATTTGATTTTTCTCAAAGGGTGTTGCATTTGGGTTTTTAAACACTTATCATTTAAACAAAACTGAGCAAAAAATGATATTTGTGAGCTTGAGTTGTTTAATGGCATTCTTTAGGTGAAGTATTTGTTATTTTGAGAAATAAGGAATTTTCATGTATGTCTTTCTTCCAAAGCATTTCATTCTGGGAATCTAAACAAAATCTCCTAACCTGAGCAGGGAGACAGTGACCAGCCTTTCCATTCAGTCCAAGAACTTCTCCATATTAGCAAGGCTTAGTGGGTTTTTAAAATTTGTTTAAATACAGAAAAAAAAAAAAAAAGAATAAGAGCTTGGTATGTTACATAAAGTTAGATGTATGTTAGTTCTCAGTAAGATTGTTTAATATTTCAAGATCTTTAGATATGACTTCTGATAGAGTATGGAAAATGAATTCTTCAGTTTAAAAAAATTTAAATAAATAATCCCTTGTGAACTTTAAATTTGATTTTTCAAAGGACAGTGAAGAAACAGAGAATGATTTATCTGACTGCAGGAAAACGAACTGTTTCCCAGTGGAACACATCATTCTTACTAAGGCTACAATAACATAGATAATCCAAGGAGGTTTAGCATTCTGACACAGAGAAAGCAACATGAATTTTACATTTTTATAAACATATTTGATTATATTAGGTGTACTTACTACATCGATAAATACATATTGACCATATTCAGGGCATCAAGGGAGAATAGTATGACAATCAATAACAAGCATTGGAGTTAGAAGGCAGGCTTAATTCTTAAAAATATTATCATTCACTTGATTGATGAGAATTTTTTCACCTTAAAAATAAATCTAGTAGCTATTACCTCACAGTCCTTGGGACAAGAGAAGAGAGTAATTAACATTATTTGTTTTGCCTTATTTCCCTACTGTCCACTATTTTTGACACAAGGAAGTTTTGACACAAGGAACATAGCATATCTCTTCCTTTATTCTCCAGCTTGCATGATAATAAAGTAATAAATCATAGTGTAAATACAAACAAAACATAAAAAATGACACAACATAGTGTACAATTTATTAACGAAGAGCAGAATCAGCACTTTATAAGATGGTGCCTATGTTTCAAGCTTGTACCAAATACGATATGAGTGCTCATTGCTCAGATCCTGAGAGCCCAAGCTCAGAGAGGCCAGGGCAGTTAGAAGAGATTCAGAAACTGTGAAATGCAATCATGGGCTATCAAAAAGTCCCTGTCTTCTAGGAGGGTAATGGTCATATCACCATGAATGAGTGCTCCTCGCTCATCACCCCACGGGGTCAATAACTCGAGGACCAGCTGTTGGGACGAGGAGAGACTGATTTGTGAAGTAGCAAACCGAGGAGATGGAGGCTGTCACCAGCACAGAGCTTCTCGTCCAGGGTCTCCAGGCACAGCGTTTATCCAGGGAGTTATAGGAGGTATTTCAGATCCGTGGGTATGGGGTGATCGCTAGTTTGGGTAGTCTGCTTTTCTGAGGCAAAGGTGGATGTTCTCTGTGTGCCCCTGGGTACTCTGGGCTACATAAATGGAAAGAAAAGTTACTGATTGGGAGTATTATTGATAGTAGGTGTGGGTGTCTTTTGACCCAGTGGTAATAGATATCAAGAAGCACAAGAACACAGACAAAGCTCTGATTCAGAAAATGGGACAAAGGATGTCAGCTTGAGAAAAAAGTGGAAGGGTGCAGAGTGTCAACAGAGGCCAGCCCAGCCCGTTAGAAATACAAGTAGCCTGGGTTTTGGAGGCAGGGGTGCTGGGGTAGGTGAGGCTCTGGGGGAGCATCATCTCAGCTGAGCTTCTACAAGGCACCCTGGGGAAGTCCTTACTTGCTTGAGGAGACCATCAACCGGACTGCCTCGAGTGGGATGTGAGGCTCAGTTCCTGTCCAAGGACAGCTGCTCCCATGTGGAGGGTGCTTCATCATGGGATGATCTGTCTGTGAGGTGCTCCTGGTGCTCCAAACTGACTACAGGTTTCAGGCTATAGCAAGAGACTCTTAGGAATTGCTTGGGGTTGGGGTCTGGATGAAGACTTTGTAAAAGCTGGCAAGTGGTGTCCCTGCAATGCCTCAAAATCCCCTGCTTACTCTTTAGTTTGCAGGAGGATGAGATAGGTTAGGTAAATTTAGATCTAAGGAAACCAGGTTTTGGATAGAAAGTTCCCTAGTGATTTACATGCTAATGCAGAGATGAATAGCAATCAGATCCAAACCTTGGACTTACCAACCGACTGGGCATCCGCAAGCCAGAGCAGGTGTTTGCTAGCAAAGGCAGCTTTTAAGTGACGTCTCCTGATGACACATGTCTTTTTAATTCCTCTTCCAGGGACTAGCTAATCCTGCAGTTAATTATTAGGATACAGGTTTTCCCTGGAGCACCACCAAAGACAGAGAAAATTTCCCCCTGTAGGACAGGGAGAGACAACATTAGTTGAATGGTTTTCAGCCCATTATGTGATTTCCATTAGCGAAATCAGTTACGGTCTAGAATAGACCCCTAGAAGAGGAACGACAAATTGCCCACCTGTGTGACTTACAAAATTAGCATATTTCTAAAAGACAATTAAGAAAGTGAAGCAACAAAGTTTAGTTAGTTTTTCCCCTCTTTAGTAACAACAAAATTAATCTATTGAATATTTCCTTTACCAAAATAGGTAACCTAAAGATCGCATTCAAGCTGGCAAGCTATCTGACGTTTAACTTTAACAGATAGTACAAGCTCTGCCACATATCAGTTAAAAACAACTTGACTGGATTAAATTTTACTGATGAATAAATTTTGTGTGTGTGTGTGTTGAATTATAGTTTCCTAGAGCTTTAGTTTAAAAATGTGAAGACATTTTTGTATCATGTAATTTCTTAAAATTGCTCTGCAGTGTTTACATCTGTTCTCACCTCTTGCAGTCTTTGTCCTGATCTTCTCAGGTGGTCCATTTAGCTGTAAGGCTCCTGCTGGGCATCTGGTTCCTCTGTTTTTAAATTCTAAGACTTTTCCCCTTCCTTCTTTTCTTCCTTTCTTCCCTCATTCCCTTTCTCTTTTTCACTTCTCTGAAATCACTTTTTCCAAAATCTCTCCTTGTTAGAGTAAAACTATCTGGTAGCTGGCTGGTAGAAAAGCATCTTTCTTTATGCCAGTTACATTTTTCTTCTTCTGCATGCAGATAATTATTGATATCTTTCTTCTTAGCGACTTGGTTCTTTGCTACGTGTGCCTGTCTTCCATGTTACAGTGTTTTCTCAGTTGTCAGGTAATGTTTTTTATTGGAAGCTCTGATAACATTCAGATCTGGTGTTAGGTTGTCAAAGTAACTGTAAGGCTTTGGCCACATCTAGGACTATACTGAGAGTTAAAGAAGACTCCTCGCAATTCCAAATAAAGTGATGGATTCAAGCCAGGGTTACGCTAACGAGGACATCAACTCCCTAAAATCAAATGGGCTCATTAAAATCTCCTCAGTTTATAATCCACTGAAATGACTTGCAGAATCCACAAAGTACTATACTTGCAACTGCAATGTAATTACATAAGAAGACTCAGAAATATGCAAACGAAGTGCCTGATGTGACAAGGCCTAGCAGGTCCTGCACTCAGAGATCTGTGCCTTCTCTTGGAGGCATCAGAGTACAACACTCTCTAAAGATACATCCAACCACCAGTACCTCCCATGAGCTTTAGGTCTGCTTTTGATAGGAGCGTCTTCGTGTAGGCATCATTATCAAGGACTGTGTGGCCTAACTCAGTTTCCCCCAACCTTCCCAGAGGCCACGGTGGCTCTAAGTCTGAACATGTCACCGCGTGGGGTCTACCAGGTGGCCAGTCCCCCACCAAGTTATCCTGGTGCTCACCAGAAGTCACTATCATAGCATGACATTAATAGTTCCCCAAAGACTTCAATATAACAATGACAATTGTATCACTTGGGGAATTCCAAGGGTCAAATTCTCCCTCAGGGGAACCAGGACAAAGGCTGAAATCTTCATTTTTTTTTTTTTTAATTTTAAGGTAATAAAATCCAACGACACAAAGCAAAACAGAACAAAGTCAACGAAACCAAAGCAGCAAAAATTGTACAGAACTTCAAAGCGGGATACTAGGAAAATAACAATAGTTACCATAATATATCTTGTTATCACAATAGTTGTCCATTCAATCAGGTATAGCATGAATCAAACTAAAAGCAAAACAGAATAAAACCAATCAAAACAGAATATTGAATAAAGCAAAACAATTCATCAGAGCCAAGTAAAACAGTGAGAACAATTTTGGATTTCAGAGGCAGGATAGAAGGAAACCCCTCGTATTTGCTATATTGCACACTGCCATCCTCCCAAAATGCACAGACCGCTGGCACCATGCCTGAAAAATTAACCAAAACACAAGCATTTGGTTGCTTTTTATATCTTAGTTGCTATCAACTCAGCCTGTCCTCTCCAAACCGGCCAGTTGCTTACAGTGGTGCTGGTGGTTGATGTTTGATTCTTGGCCCACTTAACTGGTCTGACTTTTTTCTTCCTGGAACCTGCATGGCTTACATGGCTTTCCAGAAGGGATGGAGAGTTGGCTTCTTGGTTGGTTCCTCCTGAACTCTGTATTTTAAAAAAGGTACTAATTGTCCACCTGGTTTCCAACTTGCAAATTTTTGTATTATTTTCTTCCCTCTGCTTTTGTTTTCTTGATCCTTGAGAATTTATGCCTTTGAAAAACAATTACTTTTATTGTCAGACTTTTCCTGAAACAAGCAAAATTAGATGCATGTATTCATTCCACTGTCACATATAACTTTACATATATATATGTAAATATATATATATATATATATATATATATATTCTTCACAAACTGTAAGATCTGAATGAAAGAACTGAAAAACAGTATATAAAGGCTGCTATTACTTGCCTTTATAAACTAAGAACTTCTAAAGTCTTTTTTATTCTTCTTCTACTAGTAGAAAACAATAATGTGGCCTTGAGCTCAGAAGCGGAGGAAGAAGACAAGACTTTGGAATGAGGACGGTGATGGAGCTGAGTAGACCCTGATGACCCCTTGGTACTGTGTGTAGCTACAAACCCCAGACCATCTGCACCTGGATTGGTCCAGATGCTCACTGCTTGTACAAAAGCCCAATACAGGCAGCTTCAAAGAGGGAGGTTTAGTATGGCTGTCTGGTGCAGTGTTTTTAGCCCAAGGTGCCTGTCTCCAAGGCAGCAGCATCATGGTGGAAGGGGGTGGTAGATCAAAGCTGTGCACCTTGTACTGGCAGAAAAACAGGCCTATCAAGAAGACCCCAAGGAAGAAAGAGGAACCAGACTTAGACCTGAAGGTCTGTGACTCCACCCCTTCCAGCCACACTCAGAGCTGCTTCCCTCATCCTCTAGGTGGCTCCTAAGCCAAGTAACTTGACAAGGAAGCTTCGCCGGCACATGCAGCCCCTGGCTACCACGCATGTCTCCGAAAGCTGTACCTCCTCTAGGGACAAAGACAGTAACAGGTTTGTGATTCCACCTTCCATGGCACAGCTACCCGGAGCACAACCAAAAATGTCACAGTCATTTCCCCTAAGTCTCAACAGTTCCAGTGTTGCTCAAAAGCTCACATGTAAACTGTCTTCTAAAAATCAAGGTCACTCTTACCTGTGAGCCCCTAATGTAAAAGAAATCACACAGTCCCAGATACAGTGGCACAGTGTAAACATTCTCACTTCAAAAATGAAGAGTAGGAGGAGTAAAAAACAAGACCTGACCAGGAACAAAACCCAGCAGTGTAGACATTAAGTTTCTTAGCTCTATGTGCACCATCCGGGGCACACAATAGTAAGATGTGAGTCCCAGAGTCTCTTCTATCTGGAAACGCCAGCTCCAGCTCACAGAACCTTGTGCACGGGTTGGCTCCACTCCCTACTGGGGGGTTTCCTGGGCAGGTGTTTTCTTGGCTACCTATTCACACAGCTTTAGGCAACCCCCTCCTCTCATGGGTATATTGTCTGGCCTCCCAATCTTGCTTGTGTTGTAGCTTGAATGACCTGTAACTCTTGCATTCAGTGTGCCTGCAAAATAAACATCATATGAATGATGTCCGGGTCTACCACCCCTGAACCAGTGGTCGGGCTCCATTGGATCGTGGCAGTAGGAACCCACTTATATGAATGTAAATCCACATGAAGAGACATACATAAACACACATGCAAACAAATAACTGAACATGTACAATCATAAACCCATATCCACATGTACATATATACACCCCTACACACATGCATTAAGGTACACATGCACACAGAATGACTCATACCCTCCATGTGTACCCATTCTTAGAGTGAGGCCCTTCTGTGAGTTACTAGCAGGTTAAATGGTCCTCAAAGGGCAGTCCTGGGTAAAGACACAGTTTAAAATTTCTACCATCATCTGTTTTCTACATTAAAACTGAATTTTACTTCTGTAGCAGAACCTCCCTTTGGTCCAGAAAGATTTGTTTCAGTGAACCCTTCTATTATGTACTTGTGAAGAAAGCCCTCTTTGCTCTCAAGGAAGACCAAAGAGCAATGTAAGAGTAATATATATGCTTCTGGATGAAACAGTGTATCCTGTTTATTAATTTAAATGGAGTATACTTTCTAGCAGCTGTGCGTCAAGGAAGATTATGAAATTTTTAATACAGACTTAACTCTTAAACTTAGATACAAATGTTCGCCTGCCCACTAATAATAGGAATTATGGTTATCATTTGTTTTGAAGAATCATGTTCTTTATTTTTAAAGTAGCTATTAAGGCAAGCTGGTTCTTTTTTTTTTTTTTTTTTTTTTTTGTCTTTTTCGTTTTTATCGGTACCAGGGATTGAACTCACGACTGCCTGCTTGCAAGGCAGGCGCTTATGCCACTGAGCTAAATCCCCAGCCCCTAGGCAAGCTGGTTCTAAAGTATGACAGGAGATGAATTGGCAGAGCCAATCTGTGTTTCATGAATTTCTTCCCCAGTTCGTCTTGAGGATCTTCTCTGTATTGAAGGCACGACTGACTTTATAATGTGTAGACATGGTCTCTTACTATCTAGTGGAAATATATTAGTCAATTATTTTATTATTTAAGTAGAATTTAATAAGTTCTTTACAATTTTTTTTTTTTTTTTTGGTATGGAGGATCAAACTCAGGACCCTGTGCTTGCAAACTAAACTAAATTCCCAGACCAGTTCTTTACAATCTTAAAAAGCATTGTAAGGAGACTTGTGACAGGAACAATAATCACACTAAGAAATTTAAAGAAGTTTTGTTTGAAAATCACAGCTCATGATGGATATAAAAATCAGTCTGATGATAGAGATGTTAAGAAGCTTCTCGTCACAGAAAACAAATAGTGAACTGCTTCATGTGGGCAGAGGAAACATTAATTTAAGATGCTTAAACCTGGTTTGTTGTAGCTAAGTTACAGAGTAAGTTGGACAGGGTACAAGTCAGTTAAGTGATGTGGCTGGAATCTGGGTCAGTGATGTGGCTGGATTGTATTATTACAGTCTGATCACTTTGAGCTTCTTCACCTCCTAAAAGCAGTGAGGTTCTAGTGAAGATGTGAAGGACATGGTAGATTGTGAACTGTTTTTGTATATTTTGAGCTTCAGTGTGCAAAATGGACTCGATTGGTGATTAAGAGGTAGCACCAAAGATGATGCTAAAATCTCAGTAACAGAAAGACTCAAGTGAAGCAACTTGGTTGGAAGGCAGTTTGAGTAGGATGTATTTGGAAGCTAAATTTGTAGTCACGCACCATATTTTACCTATAAGGAAATTTTATTTAGAGTAGGATGGAGGTATTGCTAGAGATTATGGGAAAGGACTTTTTTACTTTTTTATTAGTACTTGTTTACAGTATACAATGTTTACATTCCTTGTGTGGAGCTCACACGTGTATATGAAGCATCTGAATTCCTTTTTATGCCCCCTTACCCCTTCCCACTCCATCTCTTGGTCCCCCTCCCATTTGAGGACTATCTAGCTCCCTATTCCCTGTTACCTTTTACTTTGCTCTTTCTAATTTAGACATCTCAAGTGATAGTTAAGCTTCTGCATCTGATTTCACTTACCATTATAGTCTCAAGGTGCATTCATCTTCCTACAAATGAGTCAATTTTATCTTGCATTATGGCAGAGTAGTATTCCATTGTGTGTAAATATCACATTTTACTTATTCATACATCTGTTGATGAACATGTAGGCCACTTGCAACATTTAGCTATTATGAATTGTGCTGCTATAAATGTAGATAGGCACTTATCGCTGTGATAGGATGTCTTTAAATCTCTGGGGAAGATTTCTAGAAGGGGAATAACTGCCTCAAATGGAATTTTTGTTTTCAGTTTATGTTTGAGGAAAAGCCAAAACCATGAAAGCTCCCTTTCTTTTCACTTCTACCGAACACTGACGTCATCTGATCACAGTCATGGGGAACGAGGGAGAAGGGAGTTTAGGTTATAACACTGCACTTCTGGGTGAGTGGATGTGTGCCTGCAACTGACCTAGCAAACTCACTGTGACCCTCTGACGCCAGCTTAACTTCTGTAACATTTTTCCTGAATTCCCCTGAGTAACTCTCTCCTGCAGTTATCTTGGATTCCAGAAATGAGAAGTCTGTCAGATAAACATCTTTATGGCCAGGGACCGAAAGGAAAGTCCCCCAAAGGGACCAGCTTAGTATACCAGATAACCTTAAGGTAAGGTCCTCCCCCTAAGCAATAGCAGTAGCCCGTTGGTGACAAAAGCCAAGCAGAAAGAGCTGTCTGTCAGGATGAGCTGGATTGCCAGCTCCAGGAGGAGAAATTTCCTTGACCTTCCAGAAACAGTCCTGAAAAGCTGCTCAGCCCGCCCACAGCAGGACAAGCCTACCTGTTCTGCCAGTTACCTGGGTGCTCAGCTTCCCAAACCCCGCCCTTGCATTTGTTTACCTTTTCTACAAAATCTTGAAGTCTGTCAGACCCTGGAGACAGAGCTGGTTTTTCCAGTTCTTTTCCATGCTGCTGGCCTGATTGAGGCTCCTTTCCTGCCCTTCCCACTGGTCATGGTTTGACTGACCTATGGACAGCTGACCCAGGCTCTTTTGCTGCTCCTGGAGTTTGGGTCTAAAACTCTGGTAACATGAGGATCAAACTGAAGAGAAAGAAATTAAACTGATTTTAGACATGTAGACTTCAATGTGCCTATAAGATATCCAAACAAAGAAGTTAGATTGAAAATAGTATGATCTTCCAGAGCTCACTAGAAACACACGTTTAAGTGTTTCAGAAGATTGTCTGAAGTCATGGAGTACATAGATGAGCTCATGCACCACTAAAGAAAGCAAAGCAAAGCACATATTCCTGTGACTAAATTCTGAAGACTGAGCTGTCTGCACATCAGAAAAAAAATGAGACTAAGAAGGTACAGACTAGGGAGATGAGCAAAAGCTAGTTAGGAGGTCATATGGCACCTGAGAAAAGACTATGAAAAGAAGAGACTAACAAAAATGCAAAATATAAGTAAAAGTTAGATAAGGTGGGAAAACAAATGCTCATTAGTTTAAACGATAGGATTAAATGTTCACTATTTAGTTTTAAAAAGAAGGGAAACATCAACAAGTAATAAGCAGCCTGTGACATACGAAGAGTTTAAATGTGCATATCACCTTTAAGTACTTTTATTTGGAGTCTAATACCACTTTTTGTTGTGTTTTTTGTTCATTTGTTTAAGCCCTCTTTTAGATGCTTTTTTTTTTTTCTTCTGCTACTTTTCCCTGATTTTTACTGTGAACTATTCTACCTGGCATACTTGATAATGTCTAGAACTATTTAAATTCTTTAGTTTCATTGTGAGAAACAGAAAAGCCTTAAAAAGCCTCTAAGTTAATCGCTCATTACTAATTCGTGTTATTGTTAAGGGAGAGAGAGATATTGCTATTTGCACCTGACACTTTTATAGGTATAAATTTTGTGCTATGACATTATACTTCAGCCATGCAACTTAACTACTGACAAACAGAAAATCTGTAACTTCCCATAAAACAGCTTTTCAGATTTTGTACCTTAAAATGGAAAAATCCAAGAGTTAGTGGCACTCTGAAAGGTTAAGGATGAAAGTGTTTTTTATTTTTCTCAACTGCTTCTATTTTCCAATAAGGTAAGGATCTTGTGAGCCCATTAAAATTATTGGATTGCATAGCTAAGGATGCATTATCCTGCTGACCAATGAGCGAAGCGTGCATCCTCTTCCCTCTGAGCAGTGTAGATTTGTGTGTATGGCATCTCAACCTCTCCACTCCTACATGAGGTTCTCCTACACTCTGTATAACTTTTCTCTTGGCATTGCATTTCCATGCTGGAATTTACCAATCATGCATCTAGAGATGAGGGTGAAAAGCAGGGATTCAGGTACCTTGGTGAGGTTATCTGTCCCCACGACATGGTTAAGTCACCAACAAATGGAGCAAGTTGGAAGCTTCTCAGGGCTGCCCTGCTGCAGATTCAGGCTTCTTCTGGCTTATGTGTCACGCATTCTGTTCTTAATGGTAATACTCAAAGGAGACTAAGACCTATGTACCAGGAATAGTGTTCATCTGCTTGACATCACTGATGTACATTTCTTAATATGTCACTTGATGAATTCTAGCTTTCTGTGGGGAAGACAAGCAAATTCTGTGAATGCAAATCTCTTCAACAGTGAGATGAAGACTGAGGAAGACAACTCATTGTCATAACCTCGTGGCCACTTGTGGTCAGTTAACAACTGTGGAAGCAGTGAATGTGGTTGCTGCCACACGGCGGTACTCAGTAGATGCCAATCGGTTTTACACTGGCACTCTCTGCTGACATCAAGAGTATGAATGACCAACCAAAGAATGTAGAATCTTAAATATGAGGCTGAGAGATCATAGTGTCTTGAGTGGAGAACTCCTAGTACTTAACTATGATTCATGATAGACTTGTAGTTTTTAATTTCTTGTAAGATAACTCATTCTAAGGCATTAATAACTGCAAAGCTGAAATGTTTAATTTCCTCCTACCCAAAGCCTGAGTTTGTTCACTGTTCTCCAATGTGGTTAATATATTTTTCCTAAAATTTTTTTGCTGCCTTTGGACATAGCAAAATGACAGAGTTAGAATTAAAAAACAGTGAGAGCTGAAAAGAGTATTTCCACTGAACTCTGAGAGAGCGCTGTTGAGACTCCCAATTTGGACTTAGAAACAATTGGCAACAGTTTGAGGGTAGCAGTGATGTCTCTCACTGAGCATGGCAGCTGGGAAGGTCCTGTGGATTCACGCCTGGTTCCTGGTATCAGAGCGCGCTGTAACACAGTAAAAACACTGGCCAGCAGACGAGCAGCTGCTTATCTTTGCACTTGATGAGACCTAAAAGGCTTCAGGCACGCTCAGTGGAAGAGTTGTCTGCTTTCTGTGTGTCGGAAGGTGCTTCACACAGCAGAAACACCAGGCTCTCATGAGCCAGGCTGCCGTGCCTTTGGGCAGACATCAGGGGAGAGGCCGGCTGGGTGGGTGTTAGGGTAGCACATGTAGTGGACACAAGGATACTGCTGCCACTCTGTGCCCTGGTGAAAATCGATGCCAGTTACACAGTTGCCCGTGAGGCACAGCTCCCAGAATTCCACCCGGATACTAGAAACATCTAATGAGGGGAAACGACACAGTGTGGAAGGTGCAGACATTTTCCACAGCCTTGGAGTTCCCTGGCAGGGAGATGCAGGAGCCTCAGCTGCAGCCTCTGCCTCTTCGAACTCTCCGATTTTCTACTGCTGTTTTCCCCAATTTTTAGGCAGTGTTGTCTTGATTAAATCTGATCAGATGGGTCAGATGGCTTCAAGGCATCTTATTTATATGTGTCACCTCCCCCAGGGAGCTGGTCCTACACAGGCGTTTCCTGCCAAGGACAAGGGCAGCTGGCTGCATCAGCACCCCACATCAGTGGTCAGTGGGACCTTCAGGTTCTGCTAAGAACTCCCCACAGGCTTCTCCCTGCATCGTGAAACGAAACTCAAGTGGAACCATTTATTCCAGGTGTCTGCTCTAGAGATTAATATGGAGGAAGTGAATGTTTTCATATATACATAACTTAATTTTCTTCTTCGGGAACAGGTATGGTGTTTTTAAGCGTCATCTGATTTATGTTTCTTTGTCAGTAATCAATCTCTTGTCTAAGCTCTGCTTGCACATAATTAAGATAGTCGAGAGGCTAAAGTCATAAAGAATGATAGGACTTAGAAGAGCAGGCAACACTAATTTTACCTTTTTAAAGTGTGGTTAGACTCTGGGAAAACTGAAGTTTTTCTTTTTTCATTTTGCAAGGAAAAATAGTTTCCTTCATATTGCTCCAAAGGGATTTGCAAAAAGAAAGGTAAGTAAACAACAAGTCCTGTGATTGTACAAGGAAAAGTCAAACTGTATATTCACACATGGCATGGCTACCCATTCTGAAAATTCAGAGTAAAGCTAAATTAAGTAAAAGTTCCTGGAACTGAGTGAGTTTGGTAGAATAGAGGAGTACACTACGAAAAATTCATGGCATCTCTGTTCATGAGCAACTAATGGGAAATTGAAAACAAAAACTGTACAATTTAAAAGAGCATAAAGAAAGAAATATTTAAGGGTAAATCTGGCCAGTGGTGTACATGACTAATACGCGCAGGACTAAAACATATTGATATGTAGGTCCTAAACACGTGTAAAGTTATGCTAGAATGATAGCTCCAAAGTATCAGTTATTATGACAGCAGTCATTTTAGCCTATAGATTTTTTGCAATTCTTACAAAATTTCAGCGTGCTTTTCGGAGAAATCACTGATCTGCATGGTCTCAGTTCCCAGTGCCTTCTGCACCAGTCTCTAGACATGACCATGTCTGCTGGCGCTTTGTATGGAGCAGAAATTCTGCAGTCAGACATTTTCATGATAATAATGTTCTGATTCTCCTATGACAGATTTGCTTGAACTTTATATTCCTAAATTAAGTAAATTCTAAAGCTATTTATTCTGTTCTTAAGCATGTTGACAATATAATTCATTGCAATGACCAAAGAATGACTGTGAAATGCACTTTTGATTCAAAACCTTTCTAACTGTGTAGCCTTAAATATCCATTTACATTTCTGACATTGTTTCATTATCTTTTATACGTCTTAAAATAAAATGATTCTTGGATTATTAGTTAATGAGTTTTATAAAACAAAAATTCTATGTTAATGCTAATGAGTCAGTATCTTTGCTTATGTTTTACAGTCTTTAAGTGGCAGAGAGACAGTTGCTGAGGTCAAAACAGCACTTTAATCTACACTGTCTTCATTTTATGAACGAGAACCCTGGAAAGAGTGTTATAGATACTTATTATTAAAACATTTTGTTTCTGTTTAACATGGCATCTGGTTTTCTATGTTATGTCTCCTCTTGTCTTTTTTGAAATAGTCTTAATATTTTAGACTTAATATTTTAATCTTCATATGTACCTTGATCAGAAGGGTACTGGGTTGAGATTAGGTAAAATTTTTGTCAGTCAAAAATACAGATATTTGCAAATACCTTCTTCCAAAGAAAGCCAAGTCATTCAAAGTAGAAAGATTCCTCCGAATTGATGTTAAAATGAAAAGAAAACCTTCAGTTGGTCGATTAAGGTCCCATAGCTTTCTTTTAGTCTACTATGTTCAGGCTACTACTAAATTATTGTCATTTTTATGACTTTAATCATAAAATGTAAAAGTTACACAAAGAAAGACCAAAGTAAGTTAGGCCACCATTACTTTAGCTTTGACCTTAAAGTTGATGGTTAGCAAACTGCTTTCTAAGTTAGGCATGCCCACTCCACTGGGTGAGAAGATGTAAATTATTTGTACACAAAGAATGCCTGCAATCTGAAAAGGTACCTTCCAGAATGCCTGAAATCTGCAAAACACTGGATGCTCATAATCTGAAAATCACAAAAATACCTGAAATTGTAAAATATGTCTAAACTATCTATATGATACCAAGGGAAAGTGCTTGATTAGTTAGCTGAAGTATTCTTGTCATTTATAGGCTTGTAAGAAACTGCAACTGTGGCTTATTTTGAAGTCGTTTTTCTTCAGACTGCACAGGGATCCTTTGCAAGATATCAAGGTTTGTATTGTAGAAAAAGTGATCAATGGAGAAGGCAAATAAGACTCACTTGACTGGCATTAAACTCACTGAAGTAAACATGCATGCTGAATTATTTTAAACTTTTTATTCTAATTATCAGTATCAGTTTTAACATATTATAACATCATACAATTTTAAAACTCTATACATGTTCATTTCCAATGAATATGTTTTGATTTTAAATTTAACAGTTTTTCTCCTATTAAACTAGAATAACAAAAATATCTAATGTCTCTCAAATGACTTTGTCAGAGTTGAATATGAGTCATAGCTGAATGAGTCTTTGCTATTTTCTGTGAGTTAGCAAACTCCAGACCAAAGCAGAAGAATAAATAAAGCCCGCGCTGTAGATTTCAGACATCTACAACTGAAGGATTATCACATCGTCCCACTTTGCTCCTCTGCAAAGAGAGTTTTCCTAAAGCTCAGCCCTGTCATTCCACGTGGCCCACTGAAGATTTCTGTTCAGTATGGCAGCCCAGGGTCCTAAATCCTTGTTGAATATTTTGTAAATGTTGTCTTATCAATAATGAACACCCTCATGTTTGTACAGACATAATTCTGAAATAGAGTCTTTATCTATAGTAAAGATTATGTTTATCTCTTTTAAGCAAAAATGATGAGAAAGAAATGAAAAAATAAAGATACAAAGCGTGACAAAAATACAGTGAATGTTTGAAGTTAAATACCACTAACCCCCTTTAAAACATTCCCCATTCAATGCTTCAAATGCATTTATCCTCTCGTTCTTAGACTTTCTGAAGCAGCTCTGGAACTCTTCAGCGAGTGTGTTTTAGCCGCATTATCATCACCACCTCCATGCCCTCAGTCCACTCAAAACGTTCACCTTTCACGGTCATCTTTACTTTGGGGAAGAGGAAGGCATCTCACGCTGCCAGATCTGGTTAATAAAGTGGACGAGAGCAACCTTCGTGTTTTAATGAGCCTGCCCTTCCAGCATCAGCGTTCACTGTATTTTCAATCTCACTCCTAGAGACACTCAGGAAAGGGACCATCCGGAAGTGCGTCACAGTGGGACAAGTGCGTTTGAGGCAGGGGAGGGTATTTTAAAGGCGACTTATGGCAGTGTGTCTTTACTGCAGTAATCACTACATCACAGCATGTAAACATCTGCTACATGTCTTGATCACTCTCTTTCGTCTTTTGCTACTTCAATTCACAACAAATAACTTTTGCAAACAAGAATAAACTTTGCATGAAATGCTCATTCATTTATTTATCTTTTGGCCAAAAAATGCAAAATGTGAACAAATGACTGATCTAGACTTAAGCCATACCTTAAAGAACTAAAGTAGTTTGTAATTCCTGAGAATTGTTGTAGGATAATATCAAGACATTTTTAGACCTTTTTCGTTAAACATAGAGCTGTTTTTTTCCCAAATCTCTAAATTGAAAAAGGGGCACACAGTCTAACACATTGGAGGGGAGAAATCAGTGGCATGCAATCATGCATGATACGAACACTCTGAAAGTGCACGAGTCTGGAGATGGCAGAGTATGAGTAGATGCATATCTGCCCACTGTTGATACGGAACACGTGAGGGCCCCATGGGAAGATATCTTTCATTCCAGGATTCCAATGGGGAGCAGCTCAAGGAGAGTCTTGATTCTATCATGGATACTGCAAACACTATCCACGCAGCCTACATACAGAGGGGACAGATTTCTTAACAGGCACATGGGAACCAGTATGCTTCCAGGTGTTTAAACCGTGACAATTCCTCCTTCTCCATGAGCACAGGTAGACAGTATTTCCCAGACCTTCTAGCGCTCAGTAGCCCCTCAAACAATGTGAGCAGAGGTATTATGTGTCATTTTGAGACCAGGCCAGAAAGCTGCCTGCAAATCCTCTTTCCTCTTGTTAAGTAATGGATCCAGAGAAGCCAAGTGTATTGATCAGTTTTTCCATCCCTGGGATAAAATGTCCAACACCCACAATTTAAAGAAGGAGCAGTTTAGTTTGCTTAACGGTTTTTGTGTTTCAGTCCATGGTCAGCAAGCAACAAGGTAGAAGCTTGTGGTAGGAGGTCTTGGGAGAGCAAAACTGTTTACATCTTAGAAACAAGGAATCAGAGCAAGAAGCCTTTAGGCGTAAAGGCTTCCAGCGACAGGATTCCTTCAACCAGGTCCCCTTCCTATCTGCTCCTTTAACTATGAACTCAACAACGGATTGTCACTGCTGAGTCTAGCACCCCAAGATCCAACTGCCTTCCAAAACCCCTTCTTTTCATGGATGATGCTCCTACAGACTATTCTATACCATAACTCTAGGAATTTGTGTGCTAAAGGAACTGATTACGTTAAAATAGCTTTCTGATTTCCTGCTCTCATACCCCCAAAACTGGAAACACCAGCCTGGGTGACAGAGTGAGTTCAAGGTGAGCCTGAGCTACACAGCAAGACCCTGTTTCAAAGAGCCGAAACCAAGTAAAAATACCATCAAATATTGAAGGATGTATTGTTCTAGATGGCAACAGTAATGTCATGTGGTCACGGGCTGGACCTATGCCATTAAAAATATGAGTATCAAGAAGAAAACTGCATTTGAGTTATCTGTCACTAAGGCAGGGGGCAGTGGAAATGGCTATCATTTTACCTCATAATAATTTGCCTCCCAACCATGGAATGCACAAAAAACCGGTACTAGAAACTTCCAGAAACATCCAGAAACTTCCACACCCCATTTACTTTTTTGGTTGCTGATATTTTCATCTAATCTTAACAAAGTGAAACAGTGACAAAAGAAAGAGGGTAAATAGGCCAGAACGATATTTGTCCATATACATGCATCTGCCAGACCACATATACACACGCATGCACACACACACATGGACACATTATGCAGGAAGGATGCAGATCGCATTTCCAAGTCTGTGTAGTTGCTTGGTTCTTAAAACCTCGAGGAATAGAGAAGAGATTAAACCTCTCCTATTAGGGGCCTCTCTGGCAGATCTTCCCATACACACATATTCTATGTCTTACTGTATGATATATTGTGTTAACTTTTCTGCAAAATCTTGCACAAGGCATTCTGTCTTGGTGCATTAGAACTATTTGCATGATGTGTGTTTGAGGAGCGATTACAAAAGTGCAACTCAGAAAGCACGAACTTAATGCCTATTTTATTTTTTTGATGTGTCTACATATTGTAATTTGGTAAAATGAAAAGTTTCAAATTAAATTCATAGTTGAAATAATCATCTTGATGAATTGTTAGGTGTGCAGAAAGTAACACTCTGTGGATGGCCCTTTGAATGATGAGCTGATTTCTGGGAGTAGGAAAGGTTAAACTAATGAATGATTCAGACAGTCTTCAATCCTTCATTAGGAATGAATTAATTTCTTTAAAAAAGGAACGATCTTCAGTTGTTAATGTGTAAATTTCATTTCAAACATGCGCAGCCCTCGATCTATTTAAAGATGGAATATATCAGTGATAAAGTATAAATTGCAGGAACTAATCAAGTTCAGGAGCCCTGCGCTCCTGGCCCTGGGTGCCGCTGCTAAGCTCCGGCGTGAGCACACGTGCCCTGATTATGAGAGTCGAGAAGGAAGACAGTACTCAGAGGAAACAGTTCCCACATAAACAAGAGATGTGATTTTTGCTATGAATTATGGAAAGCGAGGTGGCAATTCTGAACCATGATTTTGACAGAGCACTCACCATCTTAAATAGAATATCATAATGTCTCATATTTGAAAGGCTTGATTACAAAACTACAAAGTCTTAACCTACTATCATTCTCTTTTTAAAGAATGCACAACTTTTTATAATATAGCCTGTATTCTGAAATTGAATATTTATTTCAGGGAAAAAGAACTGTTCATCTTAGTCCATTTTTCATGGTTTTCCCTCCCCTGTTCCCTGTAGTTTGTCAACTTAAGTAGAATAAAAGCAAAAGAAAAACAACGAACAAGTTAATGTCCTGAAAATGTTTACTTAAGTGTCTTTTCATAGGCCTCCAAAATCACATGAATTAGAAATAGTCATAAAGATAATAATAAAAGTAATGTATTTCCATTGAAGAATATAATTGAAAACCTAGTTTTACAGCTGCTCCTGTATTTAGCTGTATGAAACCTTCGGCTGTAAGGAAACACACACCTGGCCCAGCGGAGGAGCAGCCTCAGCACAGGGAAGCAGTTGTCACTAGAAGGGGCCAAAGCCAGGCCGAGAACCCCAAGATTTCTAATGCTCAGGACACAGTTAATAAAATTCCACACTAGCAATGCCATCATATTAAAATACCCCCGAAAACCACTGAGATAAATTTGCCCAAATGGATAAACTAATGCTTTGCCTTTTATTCCCTGTCTTCCTTTGCACATTTAGTCCAAGTTCTGGAGAAAGACAGGGGCATACATAGGTCACCTAGCAATCTGGATGGTCCTAGGATGCATAATTTCAGAGTAACATTGTAAGAACATCACTTTTCCCAAATCTGTAGGATTAGAGAGTGTTGTAGTCAGGGGTTATACAAGAGAACAATTAGAATCAAGACATAGAGTTTATAATATTATTTTTATAATGGTCACCGGGAGTTAACACAAGAAAATGCAGGAAATCTATCCATAACACCGAAGACATAGAATATTTAGTCAAGGGTCTGAATCCCACAGCAGTGTTCCACATGAGTTCAAATGAAAACCCAGAGCTCATGACAATGCCTCCCACAAGTCCAACTGGAGGTCCAGAGCCCACAAGGATTCACGGCAGTCTCTTTTACGAATCCGGGCTGGGAAGGCTCAAAGGTCAGCAATGGAAGCCAGAAAGTCCATGCCAGGGGGATAAAGGAGATGTGCTGGTGGGATGAGCATTCTATACTGGAGCCAAGAAGTCACACTCACAACAAAGACCAGGGCTGTCCTGAAAGGCACCACAGCCATCCTCAGCAACACGGAGGCCCTGAGCGCCTCCGATGACAAGCACAGTCGGGTACATGCCAGGAAGCCAGCGTGATGAGTTCATCCTGGAGACCAAGTGCACACATCTTCCCCTTTGGAGCTAGGAAGCAATGCTTGATGTGAGGACCAGAGCTTCTCTAGGAGAACCAACGGCTCAAACAGCAACTCATAGGAGAACTCACAATGCCTCAGTGAAATAGCTTCTCCTTCTCTAACTCTCTATTTATGCTGGCAACTTTCCTCAGGTGGAGCATCTTCATTCAGTGCCATGCTGATGTAATCCAGCTGGTGTTAAGTTGACCACCAGTTCTTAATCCATGACAGACAGTGAATGTAACTTCTCAAGAGCACACACTAATTATAGTAGAGCCTGCACTGGCCTCTAGGTCGACCTACTCTATACTGTAACTTGTAATAGCCCTCATTCAAAACAGCAGAGTTTCCTATTGTTTGCCACCCACCAAAAACAACTACCATGTGGTCACATTGGTGTGATTATTCCCCCTGTCCCATCAGACAGCGGCTTTAGAAAATAAGCACCAAATATGCTAAATCAAATCTGAGGGCAATTACTCTGGGTGTAAGAATTTAGCTGCCTGTCTGGAAGGCCTGCCTCTTTTATCCTCTTTTATAATAGTAGCCAAGTAAGATAGCATAGTTTTGAGCAAAACTGATGATTTTGACCCTGCTGAAAATTACTATGCTCTAAACCCAACCCTGATATAACACCATAGAAATGAAGTGTAAGTCTCAGAGTGAAGAAAAGATGAACTGTGAAACACAACCAAACCCTGGAACTTTATCAGGATCTTGATTTCCAGAATTGTAGAATATCACTGAAATAGCAGAGGTGTGAATTCCAGACACGGAATTCTATCTTTAATAAGGCTTTAGGGTACCTGTTCTCTCTCTTCTCTCTCTCTCTCTCTCTCTCTCTCTCTCTCTCTCTCCTTCTCTCTCTCTCTCTCTCTCTCTCTTACTCTCAATCTCTCTCTCTCTCTCTCTCTCTCTCTCTCTCTCTCTCTCTCTCTCACACACACACACACACACAGAGTTTCTTTCTTTTCTTTTTTTTTGGTGGAGTGTGGGATACTGGGAATCAAACTCAGGATGTTGCACTTGCCAGGCAGGCACCTGTGCCACTGAGCTCTATCCTCTGCCTAACATAGATTATGCATCTGCAAAAGTGGGTTAAAATTTCAGATGTAAAAAAATAAAATAGGTATTTATAAATAAGATAAAAATAGCTAAATGCAATAATTCTAAATATCAGTGACATCTTCAAGGAAAAAATTAGGCTTTATTAATGATACAAACCTAAAAATAAATCATTCCAAGTTACATGATACAAGAAGCAATGAGTTAACTGAGAATTTTTACTCTAAGAGTAGAAATACATTTGGCTAATATCATGCTATTGAAAGGTACTGAGTGTTGTGATATTAAATCTTATACATTTAGGACCTGGAAATGGTAATTACTTCTAAACAAGGTACAGTTCCCCACTCTGTAAAGTAAGGCTCATAAAATGAGGACTTGATGAATTACAAGGTCCTTTTAAAATATAATATTTTTACACAATGCTTCTAAATTGCCATTTATAAATTATCTAAAGTTCTTAGATTTCCTCATATTTGCATCCGATTCATGGTTAATAATACTAGCTTTCTTCAGTAACTAACATTATCAACTAAATAACCAAATGAACTTACCATGACATGAAATAATTCATCATATGATTTTCTTGTGATAAGCTCTTTAAAGATTTTTAAATGATAAAACTCAATCAATCATGAAATGAGTATTTGATCTCAATAATCATAGAGATAGAGATAATCAATATGCAAAAGAAAAAATAAAATTACCACAATTATTTTCTTATCAGAGTAAGCCAGAGTGATTATCCCCATCTCCCTCAATTAGCACAACACTTCTAAGAAGTAGAATAATTTTCTCCCTTTGTATAACCAGAAAATTGGACCTATTATTATTTCATTACTGTACCATTAGTGAATGTCAAAATTTTTAGTTTGGTATAAAATAAAGTGAATATGAAATCTCTACAGAAGTTCCCAATTGCAAAGTAGATTGCTTTAGCAGAAAAGCATTTAAAAAGGTGGGCAGCATTTTAACAAATTGAATGAGGTGCAGGAAATATCAACATTCTCATCTTTTTAACATTCATGTTTTTTGAGCTTGATTTTAAGCTTGATTTTAAGATTGATTTCTTAAAAATGAGCCAGTGTATTAGAAGAGTATATTAAAGCTAGAAATTGCCTTTCATTTCAGGGAACCAGTAAGCACTTATACAATAGATTATGGATTCTCCAATCTTTATAGCTAGTTAATTTTGAAAATACAATCTTTCTTCATTAAATGGATATCGTACAACATTTTTTTAACTTGCCACCTCCAGTGCTCAGCTGTTAGTACATAAAAATAACATAAAATGAATCCTTGCTTTAGATTCCTTATCAGTGAAGTGAAGCAGATTCTTCTCTGGGCGTGGATGCTGAGGAGCCCCACGGGAAGAAAGGAGGCAGCTGGCAGCTGCTGTCCAGGTGCAGGGTGCTCAGCTCCACCCCGCGAGGGAGGTCACCAGTCAGACACACAGCTACTCCTCCTGTTATGTTTCCGGGAAGGGGCAGGAAGGCGCTTAGTGTCCAGGTCAGATCTCACTTCATTAATAAAGAGCAGTTCTACTTTCGGATATGAATCTACTTTTATTTTCCTATTTATTTTTTAAGTCACCAAATTCTGTGCATCGTGACCCTGAAACTGTCGTAACAGCTTTTTCTCCTTCACGCCAGGCAGCCGTATCTCCTACCCAATTAGACTTTCAGTCATATTGGTAGAAAGCAGCCATTTACTCCAACAATAACCACATTCCCAGGTCCTTGCTGAGTCTACCATCAGAATAACAGCTTATACCCTAAGTAAGGGGACGGCAGTTTTCCTCACATAGCAGCGCGATGCTGAGACTCCAAGGCTGGAACCGGGCACCAGGTCCTGTCTGATGTGTTAGTAGCCAAGTGAGTTCCAACTCGTGATCTCCAGTGGCGGCTTTAGCTCTGCCCTCATGAACTACTTCCTCAGGAGCAGACAGTGAAGAGTGCGTGCCTGTTCTAACAGCAGGCCCAGCAATGGTACCCACTGCACATCCTCATTCCGTTGGTTGAAAGCTTTACTGTGGAGCCACATACACGGTCAAGGGGGTAGAGAGAAGCAAGCTCATTAGCTGGGTGACCATGTTCTATTAAGGGTTCCACACAAAGGAAGAAGGGGCACTGAAAGCGAGGTGACCCAGAGGTGGCGCCCTGGGCAGGGAAGGGGGTATGAAAATACCAAGATGCCTGAGGTGCATGGACCAGCGCCCCTGGAGGAATATAATCATTACGTGCTGCAAGCATGATTGAAGAAAATAACCTCACCTCACCTGTGTCCCTGCAGCTCCAGGGGGGTTGCACCCCTTGTTGAGGAGATCACTTAGGGGCTAGGGGTGGAGCTGACTGGAGTCCACTCAACCTAGCTACTCAAGCTGTCAGCTGTGCTGGTGAAGTCATGATGCCGTGGGGCTGCCAGATACTTTCACCCTTAGTAAGACTTGGTGTCTCCAGCCACAAGAGGACACTGCCGGTTCACACGGGAATAAGTATGTTATGGGCAAATCCCCAAAGTTTACGGCTGAAAAGTACTAAGATATGTTAAACAACATAACCAGTCAGCTTGAAGATCTCATGCATGTGATGTCTGTTCTTCCCACCAAGAGGCTAAGCAGTTGGCACTGCAGGTTTGCTCTCTGACAGACTGGTCAGGGGCCTACTAGATTCGCTGTCAGCCACATTGTGCAGACTCCCACAGGCTCTGCCTTTGTGGCTTCAGCAAAGTAAGAGACCAGTGGCCGTATCACTACCCTGTATCCATGTCTCTGCTGCCATTTGTTCCAGCGTGATTCTGACACCACGAAGTCAAACTGATGAAAAGTTTAGAGAGCCAATGATAGTTTTCACCAAAGCGCTTGTAAACATTCCTGCCACAAATCCTCCATTCGTCGTTATTCATGGAACAGGGCACGTGGCCGAGGGAGGGAGGGCAGGCAATGGGGAAATCTGTCCTCAGGTTCTGCCGGGAACCGACTCCTAGCTCCAGAGAGGTGCAGAATACTGGCACCTGTTAGTGTCTGTGTCTGCCTGTCTTTTCTAGGCAGACTAGCACTTTTAGAATTCTCTGACTCATTTATAAACCTCCTTCAAACAAGATCATATAATGAACCCTATTTCTTAATGCACCTAAGAGTCGTGAAGGTTCTCACCCTAATTTAAACATCAAAACAAAAGGCACTGTTTCAAATGGATTAGCCATCCAGTTTAAAATAAAAATTTTAAAATCAAACCCGCCAAATCAGAGGACACTGCATCCTGGAATCAGTCTCTACTGACAATTAGCTTCTGTTACGGTTTCTTTATTTTTCTCCTGCCCTATTTCTACTCCAGGAACCCAGCACCAGCGACAGCCCTCTCAGAATGATGAGGTGGCTGCAACTTCCTGATGGTCCCCGGGTGAAGAAAGGGCACCCAGTGACCAGGGCACATAAAGTCCACCTCCTCGGTGGGGAGCAAGGAGGGCTTGACAATCTCTTTGGGACACAAAGTGATAGGAGTCCCAGACAGGAAGCCAGCTGTGTACTCCGTCTACACTAGTGATTTGTAACGATATTCCCATGAAGACCTTCACTCTGATCACACACCTGGGGTTCTTACAGTGCCCCAGGTCCCAGCACCCACTTGCCTTAATGCTACTTGGCAACCTCTCTCAGCAGCCTCTTCCTGCAGCAGCACCCAGGAATCTCAGCCAACACGAGAGTCTGCATAAGGCGATGCTTTTGGAATGACCTTTGGTGGCATGCAAGGTCCGTACTGATGTTAGACGCAGACATGGTTCCTTAGGACGGGACAGTAAATGAAAATCTAGTATTTAATTTGGTAGATAAAACTCCTGAATTTGACCGAGTACAGCTGAAATTAAAGTTTTCACTGCCTACTAAATTGAAAGCTTATACAGAAAATTAAATTCTGTTAGAACAGTGAGCCTTCAGCTGAATACACATATGTTTTATGGCTATTACCTATTTTTGCTATAAATTACATTATTTAAATTAGTCTCACCAACTAATTCCCATCCCACTTCCCTTCTGCATCTATAATAAGACAGATTAGGCTTCGGAGGTGTCCTGCTGTACTGTCCCAAGCTAGGGTAAGAGAGGCAAAAACATCCTAAAGGACAAACATGTCTGCGTGTTATACTCATCACTGGCCATCACCGTGCACAAAGGTTCAGCTCGCAAAGCTGACACAAGCTCACAGCTCCCCACCATTCATGTGGGGGACCAAGTCAGCTACTTTGCCGTCACCGGGATAAAACAGTGGATCACACCAGCATTTTAAAGATGTGTGCTTGGCTCCCAGCTGCAGGGCGGCTCTGTCCCGAGTCCCCTGGCTAAAAGGCAGAAACAGCAGGGTCCGAGGGCTGGCAGAGGACGCCTCCTCACATCGGTGGTCAGGCGGGGGAGGGGAAGGGACCCGGAGGCAGAGACCTGTCCCCTCCCAGCAGCACGTGTGGGCTGGGTGTGAGGAGCTCTGTGACCCAGTAGCTGAGCGCTGAGCGCAGCTCCCCGCAGTCCCTCCAGACACACGACGCTGCTGTGGGGGACACTGCAGAGAACCCTGAAGCTAAGGCGGAATTTACATATCGCTGTGCGTTCCGTCCACGTAGCCCAAAATAAACAAAGTTTACAGAATCCCTTTGTTAAAATCATTTTAAAATGATGCGGAAAGCTACCCACATCAGTGGGGTACTGTGCCATATTTCCACAGCATGTATGAATTGCTTAATGCTGTAATCAGCTTAATTATACACATATCCTCCCAAACTTTTATAATTTTGCGAAGTTTTTGAGTTTTCTTTATTTTTAATCAATGTGCATCAAGGGTCCTCAGAGCCGCGGAAATGGTAGGATGTCATCAATGAACCGTGCAGACACGAGGTCCTGAGTTCGAGTCCGGCACCACCAAAGCCCCCGAAGTCACTGTCCTCCGAGGGCGCTCCGTACCCACGAGGTCGCCTCTCTCGGGTTCCTGCGTGTCGGTCATTCACTTTCACAACGCCCGTTTCTCCGTCACGCAGCGGTGATTTAGATTCTCTCCTGCCTTCATTCCGGGCAGTGTTACTGCTGTCTCCCTCTTAGGAATTTCAGGAAACCAGCCAGTGAGCGACGCCCTCTCCCCACCAGGCCTGGGCCCGAGCTGCGGGCTGCAGGGCTGCAGGGGTGCGATGCGCTCCCCCCACCCCACTTCTCCGGTTCCCGCGCCGGTGGCTGGTGACCCCATTTGTTTGACTGCCCCTGTCCAGTTCCCCATCCCCTGCTGTGCCACGCCCTCCCTCCCCCTCAGTGCTGTTTACCTGATGAGATTACGCCTGGGTTTAATTCCAGGGCCTTTGCACTGGCGCCAGGGTTCACGGGCTGCACACGCAGTCGGAACAAAGCGGAACCTGGCTGACGTCCTCTGCAAACGCTGGGCTGGGGAGGTGGAGTCAGAGCGAGGCCATGCAGCAGCGCACACCCCAGCCTCCTCTTCTTTCTCAGGGGACTGTTTCATGTCTTCCCCTCACAAACCACTACCAGTCCCTCTGCCCCTACTGCTATTGTCAGCTGTTAAGCTTGCTGCCTAGTTCACTGGGAATACAGGGAGGCTTGTTTTGTTTTTGTTTCTGACACAGGGTCTCTTTATATAGCTCAGGCTGGTCTCGAACTCACGGCAACCCTCCTGCCTCAGCCTCCTGGGTGCTGGGATTATAGGCTTGTGCCACACAACCCGGCCTGCTTTTCGGTTTCTTTCTTTTTTAAATTTTGGAACACTGCGGCTTCTGCTGACTCCCACCCCATCTCTACCTCATTACCAGCACCTGAGTCCGCAGCCCTTCAAAGTCACCGCGTGCTTCTCCTTGGCCACATTAATTAAGACACTGCATAGAAAACTGACAAAAATGCAACACAAATGTACCTGAAAATACAGAGACAAGGAACACGACACGGGGAAGATCCAGGGAAGGTGCACAAGTTAATTTCACACCCAGCCTCGGGTTTCAAAGCCCGCCTGCCTCAGTGGCCTGGGTCTGAGGTCCAGAGGCCGCCTGGCTTCCTGCTGGGGCGCGGGCTTCCTCCGAGAGCCCCCAGGGCTGGGCACTGTCACAGCTGTCCCGTGCGGGGCCTGGCTTCCCACATGAGAGCCGAGGGCTCCTGGCGGGGTGCGGGGGTGCGGGGAGGGCACGAGTCCCTTTATGGGTGGAGCTAAGCGCACATTTTTTGCTCTGCCCACACTGCCCTCCTGCCCTATGGACCAGCAAGGTTCCAAGCCTAAATTCTGAGGTCAGCTTAGGGGTACAGGGGGGCGGTGAGGTGCGAGGGTTCCGGCCCCGCTTCTTCAGGGGTTTTGGTTGGTTGGTTGGTTTTTGCATAGTGGA
Organism: Cavia porcellus; assembly: GCF_034190915.1. NCBI lineage: Eukaryota > Metazoa > Chordata > Mammalia > Rodentia > Caviidae > Cavia > Cavia porcellus. The sequence goes on from NW_026947506.1 coordinate 1,125,460, forward strand.
CTTCGCATATCTAGAAATTCCAAGTTACCCTATCTTATTCTATTTTAATGTAGCACATGTTTTAGAAAAAGACTAGCTCGTTTTGTAGGGATTGATAATCTTTTTGAAACAATTGGAATTTTACCCAGTTCCATTCTAATGTCAACCAGGTGTTTTCATCGTGTCTTACTCGTTGATTAAATCTGCACTCCGATCGTCAGATACAGAATTTCTCCATGCTTACTACGGGCAGTTCTAGGAAATGGTACCGCAAACATGAATAAGCACGTGTGAGACCTCTGTGCACACTTAATGCCTTTTGCAAAATTTACTTGTGTAACCAGGATGCTAAAGTCATGATGAGAGTAGATAAGCTCTGCATGCAGAATACTAACAATTTCTAAATTTATCATGTTACCTTTGTAGATGCTACTGTGTGCCCACTGGTTCTGTTAAACGCTTTGTAATCAGCTCACTTAATCTTCATGATCTTACGCACAACCTACTATTAGTAGCTCCATTAATGGAATTTCTAACAAAAACCCAGAAAAACACAGGTACAGTTCTCGTGGTTAAGGAAGAAATGCGGTGTGGATGCAAATTCAGCAGTCTAACTTCAGGAACAAATGCTTTCAAACAATTGCATTTAAACTTAGGAAATTTTTAAATTTTTTTAAAATTTTTAAATTTTTAATTGATAAATTACAGATTTATCATGTGCCCCCTGCTTAGTAACTCGTGTGTATTACTACAATGGCTGTGCCAAGCATTTAACGTAGGCCACATTTACAACCATGTTTTATCCTGAGAACAGAGGGAACATACTCTCTTAGAGACTTTCACAAATACGAGGCATTACTTTAATTACAGTCTGGGTATCCTGCTGTCCCTCTGAAATGCTGTGCACTTCGACTAACATCCTCCCACGCCCACCCCGTTTGGCCCCTCTTGACCACCCTGGTGCAAAACTCTGCACTTCTGTGAACACAGCGCTTTACATCCTGAGTATCACAGAGACCGTGGAGCGTTTCCTTTCTGTGCCTGGTTATGTCACTTAGTGTATCACCCCACTTAATTCACCTAATACAACATCCTCTGGGTTCATCTATGTGATTGCAATTGCAGATGGTGGAATTCCCTTATTTTTAAGGCTGAATGGTGATGTGAAAATATGATATATATTTCTACATTTATTCATTCACTGATGAACACTGGGGTTGATTCCAAACCTTTACTATCTATTATCGATAATGTTGCAATAAACATAGAACAGATTTCTCTTTGATCCACTGGCTTTTTTCTTTTGGATGTATATCCAGGAATAGGGTCACTGGATGATGTAGTGTTTCTGTTTTAAGTTTTATGAGGAGTCCTCATTTTGGTTTTCATAGTGAGTGTCTGTATTAACAGTTTCACCAACAAAACAGAAGTGTTCATGTTTCCCACATCCTTGTCAGAACTCACCTTGTGTCTTTGTTAGTAGCCATTCTAACAAGCAAGAGGTGATATTTCACTGAGGTCTGAGTTACACATCTCTGGTGATAGTAATTGGGGTGTTTTCTCAGGTACTAGGTTGGCGCTTGTGTGTTGTGTCTAGAAATCTGTATTCAGCTCTGCTGCTCCCTTCTAAATGTGTCACTTGATTTCTTGATATTGAGTTGGGCTCCTCGTAATATTTCATAGAAATCCCTGGCAAGATTATGATTTGCAAATGTGGTTTTCTACTCCACAGATTGTCTCTTCATCCTCTTGTTTTCTCTCCTGTGTTTCTGAGTTTGGTGCAATCCTGCCCATTTGCACTTTCTTTGCCCGTGTATTTGAGGTTATACCCCAGACCCGCTGTGCAGAGTAATGTCATGGAGTTTTCCCTGTTTCCATTCTATTCATGCCACAATTTTAGGCACTGAAGTCTTCAATCCACTTTCGTTTGCTCTCTGAATATGTGAGATAAGTGCTGAATTTTACGCTTCTACAGAGGGATATCTAATTGTCCCAATTGAAGAGACTGGCGTGTCCCACTGTGTGTTCCTGGCATCTTTGTTGACGGAACATCGGTGTGTGAGTCTGCTGATGGTTCATTTTTTCCATCACGTGTCTCTGATCCTGTTTCAGTATCATGCCGCTATGAACATCATGCCTGGTAGTGTATGCTGAGGTCAGAGAATGTGACATCTCAGCTTTCTGCTTTTGCTCAAGGTTACTTCAGCAATTGTGATCTGTTGTGACTGTAGGGAAATTTTAAGATTGATTTTTCGATGTGTGTGAACAATATCCCTGGATTGTTGGGGTAATTTCAGCATTTTAAGAATATTAACTCATAACCCTTGAGCATGCAGGGCCTTTCCATTCAAGTCAGTCTCCTTTAGCTTCCTCCATCAATACTTTATAGGTTTTAGTGCATAGCCAATTGTCCTAACTGATTACATTTATGGTTAAGTTCTTCACTTTTATAGCTCTGGTTATAGGTTTTTAAAATTTTCCTTTTCAGATAAATCATTATTAATGGTGGAAACATACTTATTTCTTGATATCCTACAAATTTCCTAAATTTATGCACAAATCTAATAGTTATTGATATTCTCGCTAGTACATATGCCGATGTGATGTCATTCCCAGATCATTTTCCCTGGGATGTGTTTGCAGTGTGTGATGATTGTAGTTATCATGAGAAACCTGTGCACACACAGCACCTCTTAGCACTTTTCCTCCCCTCCCTCCCCTCCCCAATTCTTCATCCTCTTCCCATTTGTAAAATCTACATTTCTGTTTTTTCCTTCAATTCTTTCCTTTCCTTTAAATCGCATTTCAACCTCACCCCCCCCCATTTCCTCTGTCTCTTGCTTCCCTTCACATTTTAAAAAGCTTACATACTTCCTAATGCCTGTCTTCTGTTTGTTCCTTATGTACATTTTGGCTTTCTTACACAAGAAAAGCAACACACTATTTAAACTTATGCGTCTGATTGGTTTCACTGAAGATGATGGCCTTAAGGTGCTTCCATTTACCCCAAAATGTCAGAGTAGTGCTCCACTGTGTGATCACCACATTTCCTTTATCCATCCATCTCATGATGGGTATATGGGCTGTTTCCAAGGGTCAGCTATCATAAAGTGTGCTGCTATAAACATGGGCATGGATGCATTACTGTAGTAGTATGATTTTAAGTCTTTAAGGGGAGCAATTGGGTTACACAGAATCTCTACTTCCAGTTTTTTTTAGGAAAGTCCATGCTGTTTTCCACACTGCTGCATGAGTTTACGCCCTCAGCAGCAGTGGAGGATTCCTCTTTCCCCACAGCCTCGCCCACACTTACAGTTGGCTTCTTGATGATGGTCCTTCCTCCTGGAGAGAGATGGGAGCTCAGCACTGCGTTACATTGCATTTCCCAAGTTGCCAGTGATGCTGCATTTTTTTCATGTCCTCACTGGCTGTTTGCACTTAACATGAGACATGCCTGTTCATCGCAGATGCTCGTGTTTGGATGGAGTCTTTAAATTTGGCATATCTCATATTTTTTAGTTCTTTGTATGTTCTAGATATTAGTCCTCTGACAGAGAAGCTGGTGGCTTTTTTCTCATTGTGTGTGTTGGCTCTTCACTCAGTTGGTCCTTCCTTTGCTGTGCAGAAGCTTGTCAGTTTGATGTGATCCCATTTCTCCTGCACTGAGGGTCTTGTTTGGAAAGTCTTTGCCTGTGCTGATATCTTCAAAAGATTTATCTATTCTATCTTTCAGGAGATAAAATGTTTACGCTTGGATAACTGAATTTGTGTTTTGCTCTGGGTAGTATTTTCAGTGCTATGTTGAATAGAGGACAGAACTAGGCATTTTTGACTTGTTCCTAATCTTCAGAAAACTTTTAACTAGTACTTCTGACTATGATTTAGTAGCTTTGTCTTTGTGGCACATGGCCATCGCTGTGTTAAAGCATGTTCTTTCAATACCTAATTTGCCATATTTCAGCCAATGATTTTTCCAGGTCTGTTGCACCATGTTTTTTGTTTTGTCCTTCATTACTTGATGTGGTGAATCATGTTTAAGAAGTTTCACATACTGGGTGAATTATTCTGTGCATGTCTGTAAGGTCCCCTTGGTCTACGTGTAACCTAATTCTGATGTTTCCTTCTTGATTTCCTTTGATGAAGGTGGAGTATTGCAGTTCTCTAATATTGTTGTATTGTAATCTATCTTTCATTTAAGGTATCTTAATACTTAATTTGTACATTTAAGTGGCACAGTTATGGTGCATAGATTTTTGACACTATTGTGTCCTCTTGATGAATTGGTCCCTTTATTATTATAAAATGACATTATGTGGTTTTACAATTTTTCCCACTAGGTCAGGACTGGAGCCAGGCTTATGGCAGCTAATCTGCCACAACGGTGACCTGGTTCTGAATCCACAGCCTGGCTCTGGTGTCTACTAGGGGAATCCTGGATTCTAGGTCACTTGAAGCAGAGCCACTGAGGTCCAAAGGCCAAGGGTGCTAGCTAGCCCCGTGCAAGCCTTGAGCCTGTGACAGGAGGCTCGCCTGGCTCCGGAATGGTCTGGAGCTGGCCTGGGTGCTGGTTCTGCTGTCCCCACCTGCTATCTGGTGCTGTCCAGGATGGCCTGGTGCTGAGGCAAGCCTGCAGCCTGGGGCTGTGTGAAGCAACTCAAAGCCTAGAGCCTCACTGGCAGTGTGGCCATGTGAGGCAAGGAACCCTGATAGCAAGCCCACTAGGGCGGCCTGAAGCCCTAGGCAAGGATGCCTGCTTGGATACTGAGATGAGCCTTGCAGGGGACCGCAGAGCCTGCTGTCCCTGGGTTCCAGCCAGGAAGCTCCAGTTCCGGGATGCAGGGCGGGGGCTGGAGCTCACCTCCCTTTCCCCCCCTCATGGAAAGCCTCCCCCTCACTCTCTGCTGCTTGGAACCTGGACAAAAGTGGTTCAGCCTTGTGAAACCATCCTCCTGCCTCCCCCAGAATCATTTCCCGTCTACGCCAAGCAGCAGCAGTCGCTGGAGGCTTTGCTCAGCTCTGGGGGAGGTCTCGTGCATGAACAGCTGTGTAAATTGAAGTTTCTGCGGGCAACAGGCTCTGTCCGCTCCCGTTCTGCAGGTCTGCTGCTGTTCTTCTGGGTCTTGAATCTTCTAATCCAAGGCGACCAGTGACTTACGTACAACAGAGAGCCACAAACAAAAGCCTGGTTCTTGAGGATGGAGTAAGAGGTGCCCACATGGAAATTCCAGCTCCTTAAGGAGCAATTTTTAAAAAGTTTGCAATGGTACATAGGAAGTTTCAGCAGTGGGCAAACAGCGTCCTTGCTGTCACAGATGGAGACTCAGTGGTCAGAAGCGAGGCAGTGCTGCGCATTCTTGTCGGGGCTTTCATTGTGCTTGTATCTGATGGCTGTAATTAGAGATTCCTTTGCAGGACAAAGGAGATAATGACGGTAATAGTAGAAAAGAGGCCTACGTTATGGCAGATGTTCCCTGTAAATATTCTTTTATTGTTTAAAGCTTTTCTATTTTTTAAAGATTTTTTAACAGTACCAATTTGTCATACATGACATTCACATTCGTTTTAGTAAGTGCATGAACGTCACATATTTTGCTTTTCTTTTGTCCCTCTTCTCTTTCACCTTCCTCCCCCCATCCCCTTTCTCCATTTTCATTCCTAGGTTTTATGTCCTTTTTAGTTCATGTACATGACTTGTGTTGGCATCTATTGCGTTTATTTAGTGCACATGTGTGACACATATGAGCCCTTTCTACTTTCCTGCATCATCACCTCCCTTGCTGTCTCTTGGACCCCCCATTTGAAAAAAAGTCCATTTCCCTGTTTCTTTCTATCAGGCCTTTTTTTGCACCTTACTTGTGTTTTGCTTTGCTCAAATGAGAGTTATTATATGGTGTTCAAGCTTGTGTGTTCATTTTATTTCACTTAATACTCTCTTTTTCAGGTATGTCCATTTCTCTACAAATGTCTCAAATTTGTCTTTTTTATATCTAAGTCATATTCCTTTAGAATAAATACCACAATTCCACTCAAATCTCTGTTCTCCTTTTAGGTATCTCCCCCAAAGAGCTAAAGATACCATGTTATAGCAATACAAGTATACTGTTTTAATCACATTTCTCTTGTTGCTGAGACAAAATACCCAACACCCAAAGTTAAAGGGGGAAATGTTTATTTGGCTTACAGTTGTGAAGGTTTCAGTCCATCATCAGCTGGGTCCTAAGCAGGGTGGGATGGCAGAGGGACACTGCGTAGAGAAACAGTTCATGGTGAGGAGAAGACTCCAAGAGCAAGCAAGGAACATGAGCCTTGTTCTTCCCCTCACATTGTACCCAAGTCCTGGGATTAGGGTGGTGCCAATCCAAACAGGGGACTGATTTGGCAAACATTCACCTCAAACCTAGCACTGCACCATGAACCAAGCACACACTCTATCCAGCCAGTTCTGAAGAAGTTCCAGCCAGGACTGCATGAAGCTCTGGGGGAACATCTGGAGGCAAACTGTAAACATATCCACCTTTATAGTGGCATAATTCCTAAGAACTGAATCCTAGAAGCAACTTGTATGTCCATCAACAGACTATGGATAAAGAAAATGTGCAAATGTATTTGTGAAGCTCTGGCCTGGGATAACTTGGATCTAACAAATAAGCATAGATTGTTGTAATCCATGGAGGTTTTGCCTTGGAAAGAATTATAGATGAGTATGTATAAAACAAACATAACCTCAGGAATAATTTTTGGAATGATGGCTACAGAAATGGCAGGAAAAGCGTATACACATACCATCCAAGAATGACACTGACCAGGAGAAATGCGGCTTTATCCTGTAATGACACTTTGAACACAGAAGTGACTGGCTACCATTAGCCAAAAACAATATTTCAACTGCATCACACTTTGAAAAAGTGAACTTGATCTAAGAAATGAAACAGTAACCTGGGCATAATAGTTATACCAGTGCATGTGAGTGTGTGTGTGTGTGTGTGTGTGTGTGTGTGTGTGTGTGTAAGGTAAAAGACACACTCGAAATACTCCTCCTCGCTTTGAGCACACTTACCCACTGTTCTTGGCCCTGTCTGCAGGCTTCCATGTACTCTGGGGTGATTTTCTTTAGTGACACTGTCCTGGCTATCATGAACAGTGACCAGATTCAGATGTTTATTTTCCATAGTTGTTCCAACTTTGAGGAACAGCCAGTAAGCACAGCATGTGAGATCCAGTGAACAAGGTAGACGAGGATACAGCAGACTATTTTTGTTTAACAGAAATTGCTGTACACATGTAAACTTTCATAAGGTTTCAAAGATGACAAAAAAGAGTGTTGGAAGCAACGGGGAGCAGTTTGGGGGAACCTGGGTGATTCGTCGCTGTGTGTCTCTTAGTGTAATAAATATTTTTATCACACATCAAAAGAAAAGGAAGTTTTTAAATGTTTGTGTCATATCTGCATTTTATATGACTCATATTCCTCACTGAAGTACTCACTTAATGCCATAAAATATTTCCATTAGCCTGATCTGAGAGATAATGTACTTTTATTTAATGATCCTATTTTATATGCCTTAAAACCAAATTATATCATACTTGGTTAAAATTTTATTTTATATGGTTTAAAAAAAGCTAAGTGTTAAAATTATCATGGTAAAGAAGAACAACGAGGCTAAAAAGGTCACAAGGACTAATTGGCATTAGATGAGCAGGTCACATATCCTTGGACTCTAGGGTGTAGTTTTACATTCTTATCCTTTTTATTAGAAAGATGCAGCACCCACAAATGTTTATCTGTGATTCAAGAGTTAAATAAGCACATTTAATTTTGTCATTATTTCCCAGGTAACCTATGCAGATTAGACTTAACAACAAAAACTAATCGAATATGACTTCTAATTTCGAGGAATTAAAATTAAACAAAGGTCATTTTGCCCCTAATTGAGAGATGAGAATGAGGAGCCAGCGAAATCTCCGGGTAGGAAGGCCGGGGACGGGGGCCGGCATGTGTGTAAGTAAGTGAGGGCCACAGTCTTAAATCTGACCCTGCATTGCCTGTTTTCAGAACCACCAATTTGGAACACAAATGAATGCTGCATGTAATCATTTAAACACAAAAGATATCATTAGGAATTTTATCTCCCCTGTGGGTGATGTGGCAAGTCTGTGATATGGATTAAAGGAAATGGAAATTCTTCTGCAGAAGTCAACCAAAAAGCCTCTTTGCTTTGGAGTGTATCCATTTGGGTTATAATTCCTATTATGTTTCTGTTTTAACGGTACATTTGAGTTTTATCTTATTAAGTTCATTTACATCAGTATGAAAGTCAGTGTAATGATAGAATAAATTACTTTGAAATTAATGTTAAAGTACTAAGGACTCCAAGGCAGCTTTGATGATTAAAGTTGACTGTAATGGCTAGATGTTGACAATATAATATATTCTCCAATTATTTCTCTGACTATTGCATCTCATGATCCATTTCTTTGACTTTTTGTGTTTTCTTTGCATTTAAAGAGGCATCTCTGAATATGTAACCATAATCTTGGTGTGAGCAAAGCAGAAATATAGCAAAGCCAATAAACTGAAAAATATGGACATATAAATAATTTATGAACTCAAAAATAGATGTTACATTTTCATTTGCATAGAGATATTAAGATAAGTATATAAATCAGAGAATTATTCAGAGATACAGTGAAGAGTAATTTTGTGTCTAATTTAAACCATCACTGATTTTAGGGATTATTTATGTCTCATATCCATTCTGGGGGAAAAGCTTAGCTCTCCTTGTATGCCGAAGACAAGTGCTAAAAAAACATTATACTCAACGTCAACATACTTACTCCCCAGGATAAGTCACAATGCTTTTTTAACCATATTGAGCAGGCGATATAGGTGAAGGTCATTGTACCAGTGAGCAAGGGAAATTATACCTGAACATTCAACATGCTGACTTGTGAAAGATAAGATAGTATGGGACCCTGGATACTCGTGACCACTGGGCATGGCCAACTAAAAACCCGAGGAGGCCTCCTCCTCCCCCTCCCCCTCCCCTTCCCCATCCCCCTCCCCCTCCCCATCCCCCTCCTCTTCCTCCTCCTCCTTCTCCTCCTCCTCTTTGGCTAGGAAAGACTGAGACCTAGAAAAATGAGCAGCAGTTTCAGGCAAAAGGCATAGCGCTGATCAGAGCTCTGCTTACAGAACTTCGTCTGCGCTGCCTCCACCAGCACACAGAGTGCTTTGAGTCTAATTTTAGTGATGCTCTCAACCCACTGAAGAATTTAAGAATGAGTGATATAAACACGTTGCATTTATAAAGATAGCGTTCAGTTACTGGAAATCTCATAGACGATTGCTGTCCAGCAGAAATTCTGTGCAATGAATGAAAATGTTCTGTGTCTGCATTATTTGATACGGTATCCACTCGCCATACCTGACTACACAGGAGTCATGGTTGCCAGTTGGCCCGAGTCTTTGCTTTTAATAATAATGGAAATTAAAACTAAAGCACAAACAGAGAGGAAAAGGCTTAATTGAAAAAAGGGACACCGATGGGAGGAGCTGATGCAGGGGCTGGGACTGGTGGGCTCATGATAACAGGAGCCTGGCTCTCAAGGATTAGCAGATGGGCGGGGATGCAGTGGGTCTTACCTCAGTGCTGGCTTCACAGTTCGTCAGGGAATTGTTACAGCTGAGAGGTGGCCTTGTTTCTAGACAAGGATTAGAGTTGCCCATGGTGGTCTCAGGCCTATGAGGACCCTGCTGTCCTGGACCCAGGCACTCACCGATTGAGAACACTAGCTGGAGGCCTTCCGTGTAGCTGGGTGACCCTGTAAATCTTTCATCCCTAGTGCCCTCCGTCCTGAAGAGGAATAAGATCCTGAGGACTAAGCGATCCTGTTCTGCCAGCTTCTTCCACGCTGCTCTCACATCCCTCTGCAGAGCTGAGAGGGGATTTGATCCAAGATTCACAGTAATGAAGTCACAAAGAAAATATCAGCTTTTGTTCTCCTAGTTACCTGCTGGACATCTGTGGTCCCAAAGGGAAGAGTCATGGTTCAGAGCAAAAATGACTCTCAAGCCCTTAACTGTCTATAGGAAAATACAGGTCACGGTTTTCTCCAGGTAAGGCTCCTGGATTCTGCCTGTTGACCATCCCTGCGGTGGTCCACAGGTATCATGCCTGTGTCACCATCAAGATACTGAATTTGCTCTTTATCACTCTGGTTTAATCAAAATAGCCACATTTGGCTGGAGGAAGCTCTTTTTTTGGGAAGTTGCCCAGGGAGGGCTGATGCTTCTCAAGGTTATGGATACAAATGTAGTCAATCAGCTAAGCTTTCCTTGTATGCCTAAGTTTTCAGCTTTAGATTTTTTTTTAATTGGTTCCAGGGATTGAACTCATGACAGCGTGCTTGCAAGGCAGGTGCTTTTGCTGCTGAGCTAAATCTCCAGCCCCCAGCTTTAGATTTTTAAGGACCATTGAGAAATGATGTTAAATTATGACAACTGAAGCAGGACCCATGTGCCTGAATAGGAGGGGTTAGAGCTTTTGAGATGTCATCATTTTAAAACATTTAGTGTTGAGATTCACCACTAAAGTCTCCAAATCTTTTAAGTCTCAAATATCAATACATCTTTTCTTTTTAAATGAAATATATGTTCTTCTGGCTCAACAACTCCTTAACTCTCACCTACCTCCAAAGGACTTAAAACTGCAGCTTTCGATACCCAAGAGTTAGACAAGGCTGACTTGGAGAACAGTAAGGATCAGGTAAGGGTGAGAGCACAAACAAGGATGACTGCAGAAGGAGTTTGTGTTTGGGGCTGGGAAAACTGATTAAGGAGATAAGGAAGCCGCAGAAAGAGCCCAGGCTTTGGAGGGCAGTAATGGGCTCTGAGCCAGGTATCTTTATCTTTTCACTGAGTTAACAGCAAGGATTCCTCCCCTGCTACAAAGTGCCCTCCAGCTCCGGCGAGCTCAGTCTTCATGAGGCGATTACTATTACTATACACCATCTGGCTGGAAATATCTGTCCTACTGAACAACTTCAAGCTGCATGGATGAAATTGTTTAAGCATAGGGTAGTTTATTTGTACAGAAAATATTTTATCACACCTGACAGAGCAGGTTCAGCTTCGACATTTTTTCCAAGCCACTTTGACCCAGGAAGGTATGGGTAAATTGGTTAACAGCCTATTCATTTCTTACAGAAAGAGGAAAAGGATGGGAATGTTCACAAGGAGAAAGAAGATTAGAATATATACTGAGCTGCAATGACATGCCTTGAATCATGCTTTGAGTGTTTGTGCTGAGCTCTTCTATAAATAAACAAAAAGTGGAAGCTTCCTATGGGCTTATTGCACTAGATGGAACCTACTGACAGCTGATAGCTTACAATGGGTGCTTATTCACCAGGGAATTCTGATGTCCTTCTTTTCTTCTGACCACATCCGTCGGGCATCCATCGTGTCCACCCAGGACTGCTTTGCTCCACTTGACCTTCATGACCAAGAAGAGATGACTTTTCCTGGTTCTTATGTATAATCTGACAGACATGGCCCCTGCCACTCACAGACATGGGGGCCCTTGCATCTAGCCAGTGTCCCAAAACTCTGCTTGCTAGCAAGCCGCAGGACCAGGGACACAAAACCATGTGCTCCAAAACCAGCTGTGAGCCCCTGGCTCATGTTTAACTGCTGAAATTTGTATTTTCCAAAATTGTATTTCAGATAGAATGTGTCAGAAATTCTACACTGGAATTGGGCTGCAGTGTATACTGGAAAAGCATTTGGTGCTTTGGGGTACATTCAGAAATACTGACTGCACTTAAAAATTGGAGCAAAAGAAAAAGACAACCCCAAAGCCCAAAGCCATAATATTAACTTTTAAAGGAAAATATCATAAGAGGGATGTTATTAAACTTAACCTAGGATTCAATGTAACATTATATGCCAATGTGGATACACAGCCCAAGAAAGATCCTTGAAGTATCCACTGAGCCAGCCATGGAATCCCATGGCTAAGAGCTCATGGACACTAAGAGCTCCTGCAGATCCCTTTCTGCCTGTTTGGAAGATCTGGGGGCTCCTCCTTCTCTTCCTTGGTTCCTTTGTGTATGTTCTTTCTTCTTTCTAAGCTCTGCCTCTCCAGGCTGCTGATTCTTGCAGCTGTACTTCAGAAGATGCCCCAGAAGAATTGGCCTGGTGTCACTGGATATGGCTGCCATGTTACATTAGGAAACCGAGGCTTTCACAGTTCAAGAGCATTCAATGCCCTGTCTTTCCCCAACACAGAGATGTGAGTGTGGGCATGGAGAGTTGTGCTGATGAGAAATGGGGTGAGATGCTCACCCATTAAGATTTGTGCTGTGCTCCTGCCATCCTTGGTCCCAGAATTTCAAAGCGTTCTTTATTAATTTTCAGTGAAACCATTCTCTCCACCCAGTTTTTAGTTCCTCTTCCTATCTAAATCCTATACCACAATCCTACTGAGACTTGGCCCAAGGAGAACTCCAACTCAGAGAAGCTGGCTCTGCTCATCTCTCTTCTGCCAAGAATGTCCTGCCCTTGGCTTGTGCTGTGTGAGGGATGTCCTGTTGACCAGCACAGAAGGGGTCCAGTGGCCTTTTCCCATATCACACATGTCTGAACCCCAGAAGTGACCAGGCTAGCTTCAAAGTGAGACCTTAACTGCTCCAAAAAAAACCCAGCAGAAGCAGTAAATCTCCCCATGATCAAGAGGAGCATTCAACATAAATACCAACTATTTTATCTGATTATGGGATTTCAAAACTATGATTAAAATATCAAGTATGCTTTACATGACTTTTGAGTAACATCTGTTAAATATGTCTAAACTAGTAAAAATATGACCAAGGTAATTAGACTTTGGTTGATCAAAATAATTTCGTTCCCAGGTGCATTGAGATGTTTGCTGCCAAAATTAATCAGGTGGTTAAATAAAATTCGGGAAACAGTCTCCAAGTGGTCACAGCATCTATGATTTCCAGTGTGGCTCTCCTGAAACAGAATGAGGTACGCGGTAATTACAAGTTAGCCCTGCTTGAGTTCCAATTCTGGTTTCCATGTTTACTGACTGTATATAAGTTTCTCACCTCAGCCTCAAGTCTTCCATTGATAAATGGAGGGTGCAGCATTAACCTCATGAGATTTGTGTTAGCAGGAATAAGAAATGTGAAGAACATAATTCTATGTCAAGTAAGTAGTAGCTACTCAATAAATACTATCACTATATTTAAAGCCAAAATACTGCATCTTGCTTTTGTCTACTTTCCCAATCTTTAATCTTCAGTTAGCACACACACACACACACACACACACACACACACACACACACACACACGTTTTATTCTATATATGGGACATTCGTCATCATACCATATACTGTGTTTTTAGAAGGTAACCTTACTCTTAAAGAGAAAAAAAGGAGCACTTATATGCCACGCTATATTTTTCTACTACATACTGACAAAATTTAAAATAAGAGTGCACATTACAAAGACAATAGATCTAGATCTCTAACTTAAAAGTAAAGATAGTAGTTCTTGAAAGGATTATTTGCCATGGCCAAACAGAATGAAAACAACTCCAAGCAGATCTTCAATTGCCTCTTTAAGTATCAATTCTTTTATGTGAAGCAAGAAATGAAAAACACACAAATAAATAACTGCACACAGGCAACAATAAAGTCTTAGAAAAATGGAGACATTTGCTCGCTCATGTCCTAGGCCTGAAGGCATGTGCTCCTTGCTACTGTCAGATGCAACTCCTTTCCCTCCAATAAACCTTGTTTGTGAGCTTGCCATCCTGTGCATGCTTTAACTCTAAAAGTCCCTTGTAATCTGCAGCAGGATTTCCAAAAAATGACACTCTCTTTGTGCTTTGTCTCTTCACTTAGCATTTGCAAGTATGGAAAATACAGTGTCCTGTTTTCCTGCTCTAAATGAAAACTTGGTGGTAGCCGGAGAGGCCAAATTTAAACTAGATGGAGGTGTGCAGGAGCTACAGAGCCTCGGATCCCAGTCTCTGGAAAGCACGCATAAACCATAATTCCCCAACCTAACCGAACTGAAAGGACATCTGAGGTCAAGGATGTTTCAGGAAAACTGGGGCTCCTGCCCAGGGTTTCCTACAATTCCAGCTGGGAAGTGGTAGAGGGCCATTATTAATTATTAATAATTTAGAAAGGATTTGAGGACTCCCTCATAAATCCTAGGGGCTGCTGCTGAGTGGTGCTGAGCCAGCTGCTGCCAGTGTCCTTGTGTGGCAGGCAGACGACGGGACTGGCAGGGCAGGGCACCCACAGGGTCCTGTGCAACCCACGTGGTCACGCGATTGGAATCACAGTGTGACATCTGGCTGCAAAGACTCCTAAATGGTAAGCTGTCCATTAATTGTGCCAGGGTCAGGAAATTTAGACAAATTATGAAAGATTCAGATTTTTAAATGTTATTTGTAACAAGATGATTAAGGGTTTGGAAAATGCACATTTGCGAGATATTTCAAAATTTCTCATCTGTAACATTCACAAGTTTCATGTCTTGCCACTACATTATTGAGTGAGAGAGAAAAACAGAGACAGACGTACGGAGAACATAAAGGAGGAGGAAGAGGAAGAAAACAATGAGGAAGGGGGAGAAGATGGAGGAAAACTTAAGCCTGCAGTTGTCTTCTGGATAAGAAATTGATCACCTAAGACAGGTCATTTTTATAGTCAATGATGGGGCATAAAGAGTAAAAACAAACAAACAAACAAAAACCCTCGGTCTTCCTTTTATTCCAAGAGTAGCAGGAAAGCTTTGCTTTTCCCTCTTTCCTCTGCTTAGAAATGGTAAGACAATCCAGGAAAGGAAGAGAAGAAAAAGACAGAAGATGCAAACGTCTCCCAGGTTTCCTGCCTTCTCCACAGTCTCTTACTGTAACGCCATCCGCATCCTAAGACCTGATGGGAAAGTAAAGACATTTGCAAGCTGTTGTCTAAATATTTAAGTGCTCGTTTGTCTCGTTCCCTTTCCTCTGTCTTGTCAAGGCCACTGGTCAGGCAGGGCACGGACAACTGCAGGCAGGGAGAGTGAGGCCTAGAACCAGGCTCTCGCTGAGGAGGGAACGTGGGGCGGTGGAGAAAACAGCAGGATTGGTGTCTTCATGCAGTATCCAGTATAAGCACTGTCGTGTCAGTCAGGCCTGGAGTCAGCCCTGCGACAGCACTGAGTATCCTCAAGAGGAAGCACAGGGCAGGGCAGGGTAGGGGGTGTTTGAGGTGTGGGGAGCCCTTCCCGGTTGTGTCAGGACTCAGTGTGCAGAGCCTCGGAGCTGGCCGAGGAGAGCCCAGCTCCTGTAAGATTCTAGAGCCCCGAAGAACAGCAGAACCAAGCACTTTCATGCAATCGCCCTGATGTGACTGAGGTTCAGCCACTGATGTGAAAAGTGGAGCTGTCTGAGAAGTCCTGTGAGAGGTGAGGGTACAAGCTGGTGCCGCCCACTGGCTCTGGACCAGAACCAGACCATGGTGCGAGTCACCGTACTAGGAAACCAAGAAGGAAAGGCTGAGCTCCAGCCACTGCTGTGGGTGGACAAGGCAGGACTACGGATGGACAAGTTTTACCATTAAAACAGTGAGGTAGAAGAGACAATACCATAGATAGTGAAGCTATCCGGTTGTCATGCTTTGGAATCTGTGTCTCTTACATTGTTATCTTATGATCTGTTTTGTTTTGTTTAATTTTAACCTCTTTAAAAAGAAAAAAAAAACAGTGATGTGGGATGACACGTGCTCTGAGAAGCAGAGCAGACAAGCATACCTCTTAAAAGCAAAGGCAGGCATCCTTCTATGAATTTTATTGGAGAATAGGATTTCAGCCTAGGAAGGAATGCAGTCAACTACTTGTGACCCAAGAGCAGCTCCTTGGCGCTAGGATAGGTCCTGGGAACTGCTAAAAGGGAGCCAGTGTGACTGAGACCCAGCCGAGTGCCACATGCCTGTGCCCAGAAATGCGCAGTCAGCTTTTGCCATCTTACCCTCCTGGTCTTGGAAACAATGCCTCAGCCGGACATCTGGACGGGTGACACAAGGCTCCACTCTTCAGCTGGACAACATTCAGAGCAACCACTGGACTCTAGGCTACAATCTGTGACATTTGGCTCGCAAGGCTCCGCGTGAGATTTGCAGGGTGGACCACCACTGCACAGACTAAATCACCTTACTGTGTGCTGTTTGTACTGGATTATTCTGCCACAGAGTCAGGCATTTGCATCCCCTCTGCTAGAAAGTGACTTTTGGGAATCCCTGTATCCTGAGAACCCGACCCTTTCCACAGAGGAGAAGCCTTCCAACTCTGACAGAGAGGACAGCCTCAAAGACATCGCTTGCCTCTTTGCCAGTGCCTATCCCAGTGGAACTGGCATCACTGCACTGTGCCCAGAGCCGGAGGACCAGGGTTTCTCTAGGCACCAATGCAGCTCATGGTACCAAAGCCCATATAGTTCTGTCGGAGGCAAGAAAGGAAGCTAGAAAATCAAGGTGAACTCACAGGCTTGAAAATGATAGGCAGGGGAAGTAAATGCCACTCAAGGAGACATAGAATCTGTCCATCTTGGGGTCCTTCAATCCAGATGTGTGTGAGCCAGATGCAACAGTTTGCATGGAAAGACAAAATGTTACCTTGCTGCCAACCACCAGAATCAGTTTATGAAAAATCAAGACAAAAAAACTCTGTTTGTTTGTTTTTCACTTGAGGTGTTGAGATCAGAGCTTCTACTCCAAGGCTGGGGATCAAACCCAGGGCCCCACCAAGGACTTTGGGAATGCTAGGCAAGTGCTCTCCCACTGAGCAGCCCCTCAGCCCCAGCCCAGAGCTGCCTGAAGTTCCTGTGTATCCAGATCACGGCAGGCCCGTCATTCTCATGACGGTGAGCATGTGCACCTTACGCCTTGAATGTATGCGTCCCTCCGAAATACACATGCCAGAATGAGACTCCCAGCCTCCGGAAGGTGGCTTGGTCATGAGAGCCCCGACTCTGGCAGGGACCAGTGCTCTTATAACAGGGTGTCAGAGGACTCAGCAGCACTCTTTCATTTCCACAGCTTCTACCACGTGAGCACACTGTTTCTCTTCCACTCCTTTAGTCACATGTGAACACAACGAGAAGGCACAAATTCTAGACAGACACCAGGTCAGCTTATGCCTTGGTCATGTGCCTCCAGCTTCCAGCACTGCAAGAAGTATTTTTCTGTTCTCCAGCACTCATTCGGGTGAAGGTATTTTGTTTCAGCAGCAGGAAGATACTAAAATAGTGTGTGTTCAAAATTAATGCACATATGGTATCTTTACATCGCCACAGAAATATATAGTGAAAATGTTTCCTATGGAAAATAAGCATTCACACCATCAATTTTAATTATTCTACTCCACGCACATATTATACCCTGTTTAAGTATTCAATTATCGCTTTTCTTAGCTGTTTAAGCTTGTATCATTTTCTATTTTAATTATTAAAATAGGATTATAATCACAATTCCTGGAAACATTATGTGTTCGTAGTTATGTTTAGGCTATAAAGTCAGAAGCACAACTTGCTGGATTGAAGGCAATGCCCTTTCTGAAGCTGTTGGAGACATATTTGAAAAGGGCCCTTGCGAGGTCACACGTTGCTGTGGTCAGCTGGATTAGAATGTGCTGGGGAAAGCCACACTGTCCAGTTTGCAGCGCTGAGCTCTCTGCAGTTGCTACTTGACTTTAAAGGCAGCGCATTAGTAGATGCAGAACCAGAGTCACTATCCATTGTACCAACCTCATTAATTTTACCCTGAAATTAAAGGAGTTACAGTTTCTGATAGAAATGGAGTTCTTTTGAAATCTACCAGATGTAATTGAAGATCTTCCGTCTCAGTCCCTCTGGAGTTGGTGTTTCTATCCTTGCAGTGCTGATGATCTCAGCATTTTGATCCCTTTTGCAACTTCAGAGCCTTTGCTCCTCATTTTTGTTGTCCAAGAAGCATAACCTTTACGCAGGATGTCAGCCCTTAATAATCCTGCAGGTTTCACACCTAACAATCCAACTCCAGGCCTACTCTTGAATTTCTTCAGTCCTCTTCTAGACCTAATCTGTTGGTAGTTTATTGCTTGAAATAAAGCAGGAGCTTGATTCACCTTTCTGGAAGCTCTGTGTGTCTTCAGTTCTATGAGCTTGGATAATGTCCCACCACTCAGACCCCTGGAACTCCAGTCCTCTCTCGTGGGGACCTCTGGATCCAGGTCTTCTGCTCAGAGTGAAGGTTATGAAAACAGCATGAAAGGAGCAGCACTGGGTTGTACAGGGAAAAATGGTTCAGTGTAGTGACCATGGGTGTCGTCACCGCTCCAGGAGGTATGAGGTATGCTGGGTTTGGCCATTTCAATTGGGACGGAGGGATTAGAACTTTCAAAGCTTCTGCAGAAATTACCACGACACCTCCAGAACCTACACATTTTAATGATGAGACACAAATCAGAAAGAGATAACAATTCTAGAATTACATGGAGGAGGGCAATACTGACGGGTGCAGAAAGAAGAGAAAAACCAATTTATATGTTCAAAATAGATATCAAAATGGAAAAGTAAGGCCATGTAGAAAGGAAACATCTCATATTATTATCTCATATTATTTCTCTTTTTTTCTTTCAACAATCATTCCCTAAACATTTTCTATGTTGCAGATACTGTAATTTGAGACTTTTAGTTATTAAAAATAAAGTAACATTTGTTTGAATAAAATAATTGATATGCATAGCAGACACTCAAAATGATACTGTTACTGCAATTTTATTTGGGTGGCTATGGATATTTGCAGAAAAGAAAATTATTTTTAACTTGAAGCAGAAGGGCGAGGAAGCAAGAACTAGGATGCTATCACAGACGACGTGTACTGTGGATTATTCTTTAAAAGGGCCTGTACTTGTCACCTGATCTCGTGGCACCAAGTGGAGCCGTCCCTGGCTTCCCTGAGTCATGGGGTGCTGCCCTCTGCTGCTTGGGTCAGGCCTCTCCTTATTGGACCTGATCTGTTACAACTTTTTTTTTTTTTTTTTTTTTTTTTTGAAATGAGCAGGGAGTGCAGGAGTCCCAGTGCATAATAAACAATACAATCCCACGATCTTGTTTTGACTGATTAGACTCTGTTCCATTGAAACTTGAAATCAAGTTTGAGGGTATAGGCAACTACTTTGAAGGCAATAAGATTCACTAAGATGCCCATTCTGGTTTGACTATTGTCTCCTTTGGAAGTCCTGTAATGTTTACAATGCCTAAGTTTTATTGGTCATGTTCTCTACTGTTTTGTCCAACTTTATAATATCTAATGAGATAGATAATTCTTTTTAAGGAAACACGAGACATCGTTGATAACCATTGTTGATAACCTTGTACTCTGTTCTACATCATGTGCTATGTCTATCCTTGGCTTTGACTGACAGCTTTGTTTTGCCATATTTGACTGTATTCTCTCCCCCCCCAAAAAAAGTAATAAGAACTAAGGAGTAATAAAATCCAAAATGTGTAAATTTTGTTGTAAAAAAGAGAGGGGAAAAAAAAAGAGCTCTAATGGATATAACAGCAAGTGTGTTTAGGGGTGTTAAATAGCTGACTATATTAATGTTTTTGGATCATTGAACACAGCTGTTTGCAGTCTCCCTGTTTGAATGTGCACTTTGTATTCTTTGATAATGTGATTTGAGCAACTATTTTTAAAATGATAATATGTAATCCATTAACAGGTGATTTCTTACTGTTATGTTTTTTTTTTTTGTAGTTCTGTATTATGTGTACCCTTACACCACTTTGTTTTGTTTTGTGTTTTTCTCTTTTTCCTCTTAAATAAAAAAAAAAAATCAATACAAAGCATCCCTGCCCTGTAACTTAACCACAGTTAGTGAGGAGGAATTAAGAAGATTCAGGTAGCATTTCAAAAAAAAAAAAAAAAAAAAAAAAAAAAAACAAAAACCCAACAGAGTAAGGATTACACATAGGCAAAACACGTCTTGCATGATGGTCTTTTATAGGCAGTTAGTGACTAACTGTGGGAGATGAAAGCATCCCATACCATATGGTGAGATAGATGGGACTTCTTAAAAAAAATTTCATTTGTGTCACACAATTAAACATTATAGATTCAACTGCAAAACTTGAAGTTTTTGCAAGTTTCATTGTAAACCACATTGGAAATTTTGGAAGCCATATAATCTATCATTGGAAGCAGGATATCTAAGTCACAGAAAACTATTTTTAACAAGGTGTAAAAAAGAGAAACTTGAAATCCAATTCACAGAGAAACTCAAATAATAACCAATATCACATCCTTAGCCAATCTGAGCTGACTGCATCTCCCAGGAGCTCTGCAAAGGAAGGCAGAGCTAATGGCATTGATGGTCCCCACAGGGGAGCTAAATGGCTACAATGCGGACCTCACCTCCAGAGCGTGGCAGCTGCATTTCAGCAGAATCGAGGTCAAGCAGGTGTGTTTGGCCATCACTTTGCTGCTGAAGCAAAACCAAGATTGATTTAATTGGTGCAATGAATCTGGCTTCTGATAGGAGTCATAACAAACTTACAGACCAAGGCAGGTTGTTAGCATTTGGCTTTTATACTCTTTCCTAATTAAATTTGGAAAAGGAAAAATCAGATAATATATTTTTAAGAAAAAAAATCCCTCTCTTTTTC
The DNA here is from genome assembly GCF_034190915.1 of Cavia porcellus. Taxonomy (NCBI): domain Eukaryota; kingdom Metazoa; phylum Chordata; class Mammalia; order Rodentia; family Caviidae; genus Cavia; species Cavia porcellus. The sequence continues at coordinate 1,146,149 of NW_026947506.1, forward strand.
TTTAATTCATCCAAAATTAAAAATAGCTCAAGACCATAAAAAACACCATTTCATAAATAGTGTTAGGGAAGAATCCTGCTGTCAAAGAAACAGATGGCCCAGACCACCTGCCCTCACTGCAGAGGCCAGAGGCAGGGCTCCAAATTCAGAGGGCTGTTCCAAGGATTCACTGGTTAGCATGCATGCATGTGGAGCTGTTATGATAGTGTCTGCGGCATGATAAACAATGCATATTTGGTTTTTAAAAAATTATTATGATGGGCTTCTTTTTGTTTTATTTTAGTAGCCTGGAGATGTGGGCCAGGTACTTTAGGCTAATGGTAATTCATATCCCATTGAGTAACATCTCCCACTTGGTGAATGTTTAACATGTACTAAGTGCCATTTATAAACTATTATACTTGGTTTTCACAGTGATTGATTGGTAAGTATCACTGTTATTCCAATTTAGTAGTTTGAAGTTTGGGGGCTTAGGAAGACCGAGTGACCATTTAGGAGATCACACAGCTGAGAAGTGACTGCATCAGCACCTTATGAAGACAATTCCCCTGAAGCTCTTATGAACCAAACTAAAAGCCCAAAACAAATAGATGAAAGCAGGATCTATTATGGCCATGATCAAATCATAAATTAAGTATAATCTTAATGTATTACACTTGTGCATACGATACTATAGACGATGCCATGTAGGATACATATATGACAGATACCCAAGGAGACCAAATGAAAATGAATGTACAGAGTTCATTATGTATTTGGGAATAAAACATTGATCAACAATATCAAAAACTCCCGAGAATCGTCATATACTTTAGGATTTCAGTACTGTCCAAAGCCATCAGGGAGTCAAAGTCTTTGGCTGTCTTTTTCCGCGGTGTGCGTCTCTGCGGTGACCTCGCGCTTTGACGTGCCCACAGGTGAAGGGCAGGGGAGTGTTGAATTCATCCCGATGCCACATGATGTTCTCTGGACAGAGGGGAGAGGACGGTACAGGTGGCTGAAATTTCTTTACTGAGGTTCTTCAGATGTGATAGGCTCCAGATGACTCAGAGACTGGCAATGAAAGAGTCTTTTCTGTCTGTCCCTTCAAGTTGTGTTGCAGAATGGAAACCTCTATGATCTCTCTAGAGCTTGCACGTGAACCCCTCAGCCGAAGTTCTAGGCTCCCCCTTCTTTCTTCTTCTCTCCACCACTCAGTGTGAGCATCTCTTAGGAGCACATGGTTGTTCCCAGACTCCAGATCACTGGCAGAGCTTCTAACATTACTAACTCTCCTTAGAAAGTAGTTATTTTATCTCTGGTGACAGCCATGGGTCGTGCATGTAAAGAGCTTGCTCAGGCCTGTGTGTGCTATATTATTTGGAGACATTAAACACTCCAGGCTTCTCATCTCCAAACCTATCTTGGCATTTGGGCATGCAGTATCTTTAGAAATCTTATTTCTGGCATGTTTTGTTTTCTAGGGACTATGGATAGGCCTCTCATGAAAGGTTTGTCAGCATTTGCTTTATGGGTGACCTGTTTCAGGTTGCCTTGGCCCTGCGCCCAGGCAACCCTGCCCCTGGAGGCCTGGCTTGTCTATTCCACGCTGCTAATTCTCTAGTGAGCCCTGACCTCCCCTCCCACAGGTGCATAGGTGGCTGACCGCAGAAGTCCACAGACAAAGGAATCATCTAAGGCAGCTTGGAGAATTAAACCTGTCTGTGAAAGACAGGGCCTGATGACAAGGTGGACAGGAACTCTACAATGCAGGATCTCTAAACACGAGTTTCACCAGTGATGTAAAAAGACCTTGAGGAAAGACCTAGCTCTTTCAGCCCATGGAAGCAGGATTTTAACTTTGAATAAAAGACAGCGGCTTCAGTTGCAAATGAAGTGTTCTGGAAGAATTTGACATAAGAAACAGATCAAGCCAAAGGATTCTAATAAAAACAATAAAACACAATTATTGAAGAGCACAGATAACAAGCTTGCAAAGCGTTTCAGGGTTGGGCCACTCATCATATTAAAGACTGGTAAGGTGACCCTAAGGATGAGGGTCGTGGCTGCTAAGCGATGGTCTTCTCTCTTTGAGGATTTGGTGGACACTCTGTGGGGCTGGACACTGTGGGCAGCAGAGGTACAGCGTGTCACCAATCAATTTAACCTTGTGCTTAAAGGACATCCTTTGTATAAGACTCTAAACAATGTTTGGCAAATTCCATGAGCAAATCTGTGAGGAGTTAAGGCCCACAACTTGGACATTCATCACCCACTCCTTGGTTCTTGATGGTGTTGAGGATAATAAAAATATTCAGACTTGAACAATTCTTGTTTTTATCAGTCTTTAAATTCAGACCCCATTTTGCTGTAGGTTGGCTCTTCAATTTTTCCCTGTAATCAGCACTAAAATTTAAAAACAGACTTTAAAAATTTTTATATAACATAAAAAGGACCAGAATTAAAATTTGGAAAAATTCTTTAAAACCTGGCATCATGCATATAGTAACCACAAAAAGAGCAAATTTGTTACTGGGTTTATAAAACCTGGACCACCCCTTCCTTCTTACCTTGGAATTTAAAGTTTCAGAGAGAGAGAGAATAAGGTCAGGATATTGTCCCCAAATGCTGTGTGACTCAGCTGTCATCATGTGTTTTCCTGGATCTCTTCAGCTCACATCTCACACTCAATGTTACTAAACTCCCAAGAGCCTAAGGTGCCCCACTCTTTGCCTGTGGATGGCCAGTATCTGGTTGTGCCCAAGGATAGGATTTACTGTCTAGTAGTATGCCAGTGTTACTTGGAATCACAGACTGGCCAGTAATCCCAAAAGAAAAGGAACTTTTAAAACTATGCACATGGAATTAAACATATCGCCCACAGGTAGCTGCACCAGGATTCAGGAGGGAAAAATGAACATTAATGAATTCCACCAAAACCCAAGGCAAAATCCCTGCAGTACTCTGGGCATCAGTATTTGAAAATTTTCCTCATTACTTTTTAATGCTGGAAATCTTAAAACAATTATTATGGGTCATGACACATAAGCACGCATGTAGAAATAGGTATACATATAAAAACACGTGCATCTGTGCAAGTTTCATAGTTCGAGGAAAAAACACGTATTTAAAAAAAGTCATGACTGTGACTCTTCCCCTGCTATGTGTGTTCAGTGTGCTCCCCACTTAGAATGAGTAGATGGCTTTCTCATTAATAACTCCCCAGAACCTAAGCTCAGCCTTGAGTTCAGCCCAGGAGATGTGATTTTGCCTTCACCAGCACTACTGCAATTTTTTTCTTTCATTGGCATACGTTTCCAGATACAGAATAATGATACTGACACATGCATTTGACATATTTTGGTCACTCTCAGTCTCCTTACCCACCCCTTGTATCTATCCCTTCCCATCTCCAAAGTCTGCTTCTAGAGGATCTCAATGTCCTCAGCCTAAAATGAGGGACTGGCTGTCTTTGAGAAACATTTTTGTTTCCAAATTAAATAACTGTATTCATACTGATGTGAAATCTGGGAAACTATACAGTCAAGAGACAGACTGTAAGACAAATGGCATCCATCTACTTCTGTGCTCTCAACAGAATGCAAAGGAGAAGTGTAATCTCCTTTGCCTAATTAATTCTCTAATTTGATTAAAAATTACATTTGATTTGATTAGTGAAGGGCACTGACACAGCCTTGTAAATGGCTCCAAGTGTGTGGTCTCCAAATTCCAGGAAGGGAAAAATGTGTCTTATGCTTAGTTCACAGTTCTTTCTAAACACAGAGAAGTTTAATGCTTTTGGTTGACTTTGAGTCTGGAAAACATATGTGATCTTCAAAGAGATGGACAACACAATTATCAAGGGGTACAGAAACAGCTTAATTCTAACCAGCTGGGGTAGCTGGGGAAAGACAGCAATTGAGAGTGACAGGTAAACTACAGTTGACTTATGGTTTGCTTTCTGCAAAGCTGAGTAGCCCTCACAAGGTACACAGGCATGCTGAAGAGGTCCATTAAGCTACCACAAAGAAAATGCACTGGAATACAATTCTTCTAAGATTATTTATGGGAATGTGCGGAGAGTTGAACTGCTCCTCATGGTAGTTGCAACACATTGGAATGAAGACATATACCTGGAGTCTAAATGCAGTTTTCCATCTCATATTCATGTTTGACAACAGATTTTTTTAGATGCATTTAGGGTGAGAATGAATTGAAATATCACCTATCGAGCATGGGAGTAAGAAACGGGACAGAAAAGTCACACCAAGAGAACCCGGCACTCCATGGCAGTTGGAGGCAGCTTTGAAGGGTGAGTCTCAGCAGCATGCAGTCACACGCATTGTTCACCCACACAGATGCGTGTTGCTAAAGAAATCCTGGCTTCGAGATGGGAACGGGAAGTCCTGGCAGAAATATCCTAGCTATGCAAGGTTCCCTGTGATACGTGCTGCACTTCTGTGCATGTGGTGATGATTTGGGGCGGTGATTAATTACGTTATTGGGCCATTAAACATCTTACCAATAGGCTGGTCAGGTAATGCAATCATGAGACATAGAAAACATTAAATTTTTTGAAACTAGCTAAATTTGGAGCTCGGGTTACATCCGCTCAACACCTGGCTGTCCTGCCTCTGCGTAAAAACAGCTGGCAGCTGTTTTATGTTTCTGTTTGTTTCATAAGGCTTTGTTATTTATTGCCCAACTGCTTCTCATGAATTTCCAGAAGCAGAAAAGTTCAGTCCAGTGAAGACTGAGGTAGATTGCTTCAGTTAGTGAGACATGTTCCACGTATACGAGCTCTCAGTTATTCTCCGTCTAGTAATTTGCCAGGTGGAAAGAGCTGGCCGTCCTCTCCTGTGTGTTCCTCTACTCACCAGGTGCTCACCAGGCCACTCTAACTAGATAAGTCCAGAAATCAGCAAACCGTCCTGCTTCGGGTCCTGACCCACCCCAGCCTGTCCGGATTCCGTAGGCTTCTTCCTTCTAGCTGTCCAGGGCTGCACCCGCTCTCTCCTGTGCACAGGCACTGCTGCCCTTTGCTGTGAAAGTTACTCCAAACCCCTGTGGTGTCCTCAGCAGAATTTTTGCACCTAAAGAACACATTTGGAATTCCACAGGGATTAAAGCTCTTGCACTGAAATTAGGTTTCACTGCAAATGGTACTCAGGTGAAAGACTACTTTGAAATTCTTTAAATTTTTTTTAAATGTCGACAGCTGGCCTGGATCCAAGGAAAATCATGCAGCGAACATGATGTCAAGGACATATTTATAGACTCTGATTGCTGGGGATCTTCTCAGTGTGGCTGCTACTCGGCTGCCAAGGCCAGGAACTGGAAAGGAGAGAAAGCCACTTCCCTGGTTGGTGAGGGAGGCGAGCGTGCATGTGGTGCTGGCACTGTGCTAATCCAGTCAAAGGAACTAATTCCTAGTTACTTTGACTACACCTTGACAAAGTGGTTTTGTTGATTTCTATGAAAAAGGCAAAGAAAAGTAAATCATCTTTCCAAAATCCAATTCATCTTTCCAAGTGGGTTGGACCAGGATTTCCACTAACTTTTAACTGCAGTGCAGCTTATAAATTCTCCCGGTAAGCAGAACCCTGTATTCCGACTCTACACACCATCCCCAAGCTCATTAGGTACTAAAAGAACATAACATCTACAGACGCTTTTCAAGAACGCGATCAGCAGACACCAAAGGTGTACAGTAGAGTGATGATTACCATGTGTTTTTGCTGAGCTGCATACCGGAGTCTAGTTTTAAAAAGAATTAATGTCATTGATTTTTCTGATGAGCAAATCGAAGAGCAGAATTCATTGATTCAGGTGTGCTCATTAAGCATGAACTCGGCACTAGGAGAGGTGTTAAGGATCCATAGGCAAAGCCCAGGGTCCTTTCCCCGAGAAGCCTCTGCATCGCCTTCAGAAGCTCACATCAACACATGATTGCTATGCAGTGACAGCATGTGCATATTGAGTAGCAAATGGGAACAATAGGAGAATGGCTCAGAGTATAATTAATCAGCTGGAGAAGACACTAAGATGCCAGGAAATTCATCACAAAAGAAGAAAACTGGTTTAAGTGCTGAGAAATGATGGGGTGTGACCCCAAAGTGTGTGTGTACATTGTGATGGGGACACAGAGGAATGAGGTCTGGGCCTGTTTGGAAGTGGTCATCAGAAGGGGATGAGACGTGCGGGAAGAGGAGGACGGGACAGGACAACAGCTGCTTTCATCTGGACTGGGAGTCTTACTTTCCCAGCAGAGGTAACCACTTACAGCTCTCTGGCTGCAGAAGAAGTGCTTTTGAAACTCTAGCACTCTGCATCCCAGAACCTCCATACTCTTCTGCTTTCTGGTTCCCCCTCACCGCCTCTCCACGAGCAGCATGTTGATGTGCAGTGCTGTAGGGACAGAGTGATCCATCAAATATTTTAGATGTAGAGCTAATTGATAGAAAATCCCCAACAAGAACATTTTTGTAAGAGTGAAACAAGGTGAGACAAGCTGAAGATTCCAAAAGACAGAAAATATACACCTGAGTTAGACCAATGGAAAAGAAAAGATGAAAGAAAAAAATCTCCGATAGCATGGACAAGATATGAGTATTAACAAACATTAATAATTGCTATAGGAATGTGGGCATTTGCAAGGTTAAAATTCCAAATTCATATGAATGTATAGATTAACAAAACAAAAGTAAATTTAAAAATTCACTATCATTAGCTGTTGATAAGGGGTTAACTGGGCACTCAGTGCAATTAAACAATCCAATATATTTGAGATTGTGGCATGGGCGCTGGTACGCAAAATACTGTTAAGCCACAAGTACCAATTAATTACGTTATTGGGCCATTAAACATCTGGCTTGCCTTTGTTACTCAGTGAGCTTAAACAGTTCATTAAAAACCAATGAAACATGACAGGAAAGAGTAAAGGCTTCGTTTTCCTGGGCTTGTTTGTTTGTTTGTTTGTTTGTTTGTTTTACCTATGGATTAGAGAATTCTATTTCCTTCTGAACTTGTAACTCCAAAAGCTTAATAGAAAGTCATGGACTTTGCTGAGTGATGGGAAATTCCACGCCCCAGACCAAATCAGAAATTGCCAGGCAATAACTCTTCAGTGATTGCAAATAAACCAAGTCACAGAAGTAAAAAGAAAAGAAAATCACCTTTTGTAAATACACTCTTAGTTGTGGCCTACCTAAAATTTGGCAACTGTTCCTTCTGCGTCACTGGTTAGTAGCCATGAGTATGCTGAATGGAGAATACTCGGCATCCACATTTGTAAAGGATCTGTAAGCTAACAATTAAATAAATTAGTAAGTTCTGCCATCCTGACCAATTACTGCGGTATTTCCATTACCTTTACTCTCGTACACAGGTGTCTTTATCTGGATCTATAAGCTCTGAGGGTTTCACGGTGCAGCCTGTTTCTAAATTTTTGCTCCTTACTTCTTTTTACTTCTGAATATATTTCTGTATCAGAGTCTTGAGAGGTGGATAGCATTATATTCCTTTATTTTTAGGCCAGCCAGCTCTTATCCTAATAAGTACTGGCTCTTAATTTTTGCAGTTTTAAATCCCCTCCAGTAAAAATTCTTGCCAAATATCACTGTGGTCTTAGATAATTATGTTCTTTGGATGAATGCTGAGAAGTAAAATTGCTTGGTTACTAATGGGCTGTTGTGCACAATGCCAAACTGGAAAGCACCCCCCGGACTGAATTAACTACAAGTAAAAAGAGTCATTAATTACCAGTTCTAAATCCCACCCATGAGGATCTTGCTTCTAGAACCAGTGGCTCAGGTTCTGAGTTTCTCAAAATCTAGGTCTTGCAGCAGAGTAAACATACCATCACACGTTTGCAACACAGAGAGGCTGCATGCTAGACCCACACACGTCACGCTGCAAGTGGACGGGACAGATCTGCCGCAGTCACTTCCCGAGACTCAGTGTCTGTGTGGAAGAGTGAGAAGGAGAGCTGGGAAGGGGCAGCAGATCTAAGCACCCCACTGTTCAGCAGAAGCTGGAAGCAGCCCCTAGGTCCCCACTAACAGGCCGCACCAACAGCGGGACAGACCCGTGAGACTAGTGCTGTGTGGGGTCCGAGCCAAGGGACAGCGGGAAGGGCTGAAGAGCATGAACTCATCTGCACCTTACTAACCCTCCCAGCAGACTCCAGAGCCCCTGTAGGGTGAGGCCGCAGGGGAAGAGGAAGCCCGGCCTGCAGCAGGGAGGCCAGCAGGCCAGGGATCTTCCCAAACCCGAGGAAAGGGGAAGAAATCGAGGATGTCCCAGAGATGAAGGTAACGGGGCAGATGAGCGCCTGTCCAGAGGAAAGGAGGGCAGTGATAATGTCACAAGCAGGGTCAGAACCACGGCTGGGAAGCAGAGGACACCGGAGTGCACTGTAAGCCGTGCTGGGTTGGCGTGAGCCCCAAGGTTGAAAACCCCAAGCACACACATGGAAGTCAGGAAATGACCGGAGACAAATGAGTATTTTCAAACTGAGCCTGGATTAAACATAAGAGGAGAGTGAATACATAAACTAGATAATGCCTTAAAAAATAAAAATGCAAAAGAAATGTGCAAACATAAAGGAAGTCCATCTTATCAATAATAGGAATGACCGAAAAATGTCCCAGCACTAAAAAAAATTATGCTTGAAACTAAATAGTAAGAGCATACCGCATACTGATAATAACAGCTAGGAATGTAGTAAAATTGTTGGGCTTTTATAGAAAAAGAGAAAATAATCTTCAGCCTGTGAGGGCAGGGTAGGAATCAAGATATTTATAAGGAAAGAAAACCACATCATCAAATGTTTCAACAGCAGCACGCACAGAGATGAGAAAACAAGAGTAATGTATTCATATATTCAAGGAGGAAAACACCAGCGAGTCTGACTTTCAGTTCTAAAATCCACAAACACAAGTAGCATTATTAATTAACACGTAACTGCCTAGTAATTGTACCCCTCTGACATTGTCTTATTAAAGATCTAACTAAGGAAGCAAAATAACTAGAGAGGTGTTCGTAGGAACTAGTACTGCTCAAGGACAGACGGTTACGTGTAACGCTAAGACTCAGGATTCAAAGAGCACAAAGGTCACGTTCATGTACCCAGCATTCTAGATATTGTACAAGTATAGAGTGGGGGCCATGAGGGCAAAATACAAGACAGTAACTTCTGATGCCTCCTGGCATGCTGCTAGTTTAGGAGTCACAGAGAGGTGGGTGGGTGGCAGGAAGTGCATTCTAGATTAGTGGTGGGAAAGCTGGAAATTACCACCGCACTGCCAAGGGGAATCGGAAAGGAGACCCGCCAGAGCGGGGACAAGCGGAGCCTCGGAAAATGTCACCGTTTGCTTCACTGAAATATCTAGATGCATTTAAATCAGCATGCTCACAAAAATATTAAAACAAAATGTGAATAAGGGGGAGATTGGCAACAAATTCACTATTTTTTTTTTTTTTTTTTTTTGTGCTGGAAATTGAACTCATGACCTTGCACTCTCGAGACAAGTGCTTGTGGCACTGAGCTAAATCCCCGGTCCCCAAATTCACTGGTTTTGAAGATGAAAATCAAGCACTTCTCTTGTCTTTCTTTTATGGAGCTATCACCAGGCAATCAAATATTAGTAAATAAAAATATCGTTATGCAAAGTCATTTTCAGTAGTAAATGAAAAAGCATTATTAAAGATGGATATTAACATGTTCATATTCATATTAATAGACCTAATGGATCAGTAGGCCCAGGCACTGAGTACCAGTACCACAGACATTCCAAAAGGCAGAATCTGGATTTTTATCCTTCCTGTAGACTCAGTAATTGAGGATATCATTGTAACAGAGGATGCAACCTGTAAGATCACACTAATCAAAAAGCCAGGGTTCTTCAATAGACAAATTGTGAAGAAATGAAACCCTTAGATTAAAAAGATCTTAAAAGAAGAAGAAACCATGGAAGATAAAAGTACAGACAGTCCGCAGGATAGCTGACTGCAGAAGCCCAGGCGGGAGGGATATCAGGAGGTTTCTAGAGGGGCTGGAGGGAGACTCCCAGCTGGAGGGAGACACCTACTGCTGGGAAGGGGGTGCTCAGTCTGAAAGGGCTCACTAAGACGGAGGTGGGTTTGGTTTTCAGGACCAGGCTTCATTTAGAGTAAGGAGACAAGACAAAAGAGAGGAAGAGTCCTACCCAGATATGTGAATGATTACTTTTTATCTACCATGCGACAATAATTGGTATAAACTTTATTTCACTTTTTTCTGCCTTTTTTCTTTCTCTCTCTGTCTCACTCTCTTACATGCAGATATTTTATTAGCTGTTTATCAGCAATATCCAGTATTACTTTGCCTTTGTTTGATTTAAAAAGTGAGCATTTTTCTTGTTGATTACATTAATGTACATTTTTTATTTTGAAAATTTTTCTTCCCGTTGCCTCTTTGTCTATGTAACCATTTTATATGATTAATTTCTAATTGTTTGGAAAGAATATTTAGAATAAAGATTATTGTTATTATACCTGATCAATAAATTATTTGCTCTGAAATTGCTTCATTCTTTTTGAGGTGCTAGGCATGCACCAAGGGTCTCACTAATGCTGAGTAGTTTCTCTGCCCCTGAACTAAATTCCCAGCCCATAAATTTTTTTAAAAAATTTTCTATTCTTAAACAATCATTAAGCTTTTATTTTAAATGTAGTTAAATACCATATTGTTGGTTGTAGTTATCCTTTTGCTTCTGTGTTAAAAAGTACTTCATTCACTTCAGCATAATTGCAATTTGTTTTTATTTTTATATGATTATTCTTTTAAATCATCTTTATCTTGTTTTTACCATCATTTAAGTTTCACAGCAAAAAAATTACATTCTTGCAAAGATACAGCCAACACACATCATACTTTTTGGTGAAGTTCACGATTTCGACACCTATGTAAGGTTCCTTTTTATGAGAATGTATATTCTTTTCAAATGTGAAGACTAAAGCAAATTGTTAGACACCCAAAGTAGACAGTATAGTTTTTTTTTTTTATTTCTTTACCCATTCATGAAGTGTGATGCACATAAAGAATTGGTCATTAGTGAAACTGAGTCACTAGACGTCGGGTGAAAGCTCCCTTGGCTCTTGGTGTGCCCCAGTCCTCCCAATCACTGTATCCACCACCACTGGTGGCTTGTTAACATCACGCAAATAAGATCTTTAAAGTGTACTCTGCCATCATGGCACTTTTGCTTAATCAATTTTCTGAGTTTCTTGTAGCTGGGGGAAGCAGTATCCTCCGCTGGTGCTCACCGTGAAGTATCCCTCCTGTCTACTGTGGCCAGTGTTGGCTACTACGGGCAGTGTCCCCGTGACACCACTTCACATGTGTTTTGGAAAATGTGTGTCACACTGTTGTTAGGCAGATGCTAGGGGGGATGTTTCTAACCATGAGTATGAGTATCTTCACCCACTATAATGCTGTGTGTGAAGCAGCGTGCCCAGTGGTTAACGATTTCTGATACCTTGGTCATTCTGTTTCAAACACTGGGTCCCTATGGCCCTAACTGATATTTCAGTAATAACTAAACATGAGGTTGTATACTTTTCTCCAAGGGTCTGATATTTTAGTTTTGATAGTTACTCTCCACCACAGGAAGAGAGTATTGGGAGATTTTTTCCTTGTCTTGCCCTTCCCTTCCCTTCCCCTCCCCTCCCCTCCCCTCCCCTCTTCCCCTCTTCTCTTGTCTTCTCCTCTATTTTCTTCTTTCTTTCTTTCTTTCTTCCTTCCTTCCTTTCTTTCTTTCTTTCTTTCTTTCTTTCTTTCTTTCTTTCTTTCTTTCCTTCTTTCTTATTTTGAGGCAGGGTTTTGCTATGTCGTGCACCTGGTCTTGAACTTGCAGATATCCTCCTGCCTCAGCCTTCTGAGTGCTGGGATTGCAACTATATGCCAGCACCGCTGACTGTGATAGCTTGTTTTATTGAGTGCTTCTAAATGTTTTGCCATTTTTCTCCATCTGGTTGAGTACTTTATAATTAATTTGCATGTCTTTTTGCCACTTAGATAAAACTCCTTTGTCAGAAATTTGTACTAAAAATGCAATCTTCAAAAAATTGTAAATCTTTTGTTCATTTTCTTAAATATTTTTCATATTCTTTTTAAGTGGAAGTACTTTTTAAATTTATTTTTCTACTTGCAGATTACTAGTCAATAGAAAATATATGCTTGTATTAACCTTTTATCCAGTTGCCTTGTGAATTCCCTTAATAAGTCCTGAGTCCTAACTGTAGATGTTTTTGTATTTTATTCATGTTCATGAATGTCATCTGTGAAAAGCATGACAAGCTTCTTTCTTCCTTTTGTGTCATTTGCCATTTATTTTCTGCTTTGTGACACTAGTGAGGAACTGTACTATTGTTGATGGAAGTTGTGATAGCAGAGGAAAAGCTTTCAATGTTTTAATTACATTACTATTTATTATAGCAAAGAATTTCTCTCCTATTCTTAGTTTACTGTTTTTATAATGAGTAGCTTCTAGGAGATCACATGCTTTTTATTTTGTTTTGTTACTATAGCAAATGTTATGATTATGTTTTTAAAATTTAAGCTAATATTTCCTCTTTGAAAGAAACAATTTAATACAATATGCTTTTTAAAATTGTGCTGCATTTGATTTGCAAATAATTTCTTTAGAAAACTTCTTTCCAACTGCATGAGCAATTGACCTATAATTATCTTGTAATATCTCATGGGATAGTCACATGAAGGTGCGTCTGTCCTCACAAAACACATTGTGAAGTGTTGTGGTTTACTGGTGGCTCCAGTGAGATGTCTGAACCAACCTTGCCCTGTAAATGTGCCTTTTTAGAGAAAGGATCTTTGATGTTGGGATTCAGTTAAGCACTTTGAGATGAAAAGATTTTTTATTCAATGTGGTCTAATTCCGGTGATAATTGTGTTCAGAAGAGAAAGACAGACGTAGAAATAGGGAAGAAGAGCCATGCAAAGACAGAGACAAGGATTGTAAAAATGCTCCTGTAAATCAAGGGGAATCTGGATCTTGTAGGTCAGGAGAGCAGGACAGAGGTCTCCTTACAGACTGCAGAGGGGAGAACCCCACCTGTGCCTTGGCTTCCAGCCTCCAGGGCTTTGCTGTCTGTTCCTCTTTTGAGGGACAGGTAGTTTAATTCCATTGCACAATCTCCATTTCTACAATTCTGGCATTTCAGAAATAGTAAGTAAAGAGAATAGTACAGAATACAACTTTGGTGGGATTTTTCCTATTGTAAATGCCGTTGCAGTAAACGTGGGATGGCAGGTATCCTTCTCATATGCTGATTACGTTTTCTTTGGCTACACCAGATAGCTATATCACACAGTAGGATCTCTTTCATTTGTAGTAGTTATAGAGTAAAATGCTTTTTATGTTTATTTATTTATTTATTTATAGTTTGTCTTTTTGAGACAGGATCTTGCCATGTGTTTCAGACTGGCCTTGGACTCACTTTGTAGCTCAGGCTGGCCTCAAACTCACAGCAATCCCCCTGCCCCAGCCTCCCTGGTGCTGGAATCACAGGCATGTGCCACCACATCTGGTATAAAATGCTTTTTAAATCGGCATATTTGGGCATGCACATAACATACTCTGATACCACTCACACCCCGTTAACCTACCTCGCTCTTCTCTCCCCATTCCCTGTGGTTGTCCTCCTCTTCCGGAATAGCCTCCGTTCTGATTTTGTGTTATCTCTTTTAGAGGATTCTACAAATAAACATACCACAGTTGCTTTTCTGAGTCAGGCTAGTTTCTCTTAACTGTTTCCCTCATTTGCCCATGCACGACATAATTTTACTGTACTCTGTGGCTAAATAATACTTCATTTTGTAGATATACTGTATGTTCTTTATCCATTCATCAATTCACAGGCAGCTTGACCCTTTCATCACTTTTAAAAAGATACCAAAAATGTACATTAGGAAGAAGATGGTCCTTTAAGAAGTGATACAGTGCAAACTGGATATCCAGAGGTAGAAAACCGAAACTACGTGCCTGCCTCTCATCCCATACAAAAGTTTATTCAAGATGGATCGAGACCTAAATATAAGACCCAAAACTTTATGTACTAGAAACAAACAGAGGAAAGACATAACACAAGCCAGAACATCTGGAATCATTCACCAATAGCTCCAGAAAAATAGCACAAAACTTACAAAATAAAAATGCATCATATTAAAAACCTTCTGAGCAGAAAGGGAAACAGCAGAGTGCAGAGAGAATGCACAGAACAAGAGAAAAGTCTTTGCCAGCCTCTCTTCCAAAAGAAAATGAACATCAGAATATAAAAGCAACTTGAAAAATGTCCACCAGAAATAGCCCATCAGTAACTGGACAAAGGAACTGAACAAACACTTCACAAGACAAAAAGTGTATTGGCTAAAAATGTGAAAAAATGTTCCACATCTGTAGCCACTGGGAAAACACAAATAAAAACAACATGGAGATTCTATCTCACCCGAGGCATAGTCACTATCAAGAATACAAAATGCACTAAATATGGATAAAGATATCAGAGAGAAAAGGAACTGTTTTATACCACTGTTGGGAATGTGTGTCAGTCCAGCCACTGCTGAAGTCAGGATGGAGCTTCCTTGCCAAACTAAAAAAAGAGAACTACAATTCAATCTAGCTTCACCATTCCTTGATATATTAGAAAGCAGCAAAGCCAGGGTACTGCAGAGATAACTGCATGCCCAACTTTATTGTGGGGCAATACAATAGGCGAGCTACAGAAAAGCCTAGGTAGCAGTGACTTGGTAAGTGATACATCTATTTTTAGTACTTTTGAAGAATCCTCATATTTTTTGCTATGAGGGTATATGAATTTACATTCTCACCTGCGAAGTGTGCGAGTTCCATTTTCTTTGCATCATTGTCTGCATTTGTTATTTTTTGCTTCATTACAATAGCAGTTCTGACAAAAAAAAATGGGAAGAGGAAGCAACAACAAAAGGTCCCCAGGTCCTAACCCTGAGAACATTGACCCAGGACAGGTAAATACAAAGGAGAATGAGAACAACAAACATGCAATATCAGACACGGCACCAGTGGACATAAAGAGATATCTTTGTGACATCATAGATGAGTTCAAAAGTGAAATATTTAGCCAAGTAAAGCAACATTTAAGAAGATTAATAAAAGAGATACTAAGCATCCATCAAGCAGACACAGATGGAAGAAGGGAGGGACTCAAACAAGGCGAGAAACATTTGATGAAGAATATAAAAAATACAGAATACATGAAGCAGAGTCAAAGAGATCACTAGGAAGTTAAAAACTCTATGGAAAGATGGCAAATCTGCTTGAAAGAATTCCAAGTTATCCAAACAGGAGGACAGGTTTGCAATGTGGGATTAGGAAAGGGACAACTTTTTAAAAATAACAAGGAAACAAGCAGTAACAATACAAAGGCTAGAAGATGACAAGAGGATCTATAATTTGAGAATAAAGAATGTGAATGAAGAAGCAGGGGTACAAACAAAGGAACTGCAAAGGCTATTCACAGAAGTAATTAAGAAAAACTTCCCAAACACAGGAAAAGGAAATGGTATTCTGATGTCTGAGGCATACAGAACTCTAGCCACCTACAACCAAAACAGAGCACACCCAGGCATATAATAATCAAGATTCCAGAAATTCATTATAAGAACAGAATATTAAAAGCTGTTAGAGACAAGAAATAAATCACCTGTAAATGAAGGCCCATCAGAATCACAGGAGACTTCTCAACACAAACCATCAAGACAAGAAGAGCCTGGAGTGAAATATTCCAAGCCCTGAAAGAAAATAACCTCCAACCCAGATTGATATACCCTGATAAACTGTCTCTAGAAATTAATGGAGAAACAAGATGCTTTCATGACAAAGAGGAACTTGGGAAATTCACAACCACCAATCCAACTCTACAGAGAATGCTGCAGGGCACTTTAGAGAGAGACAAAAGTACTAGGATTCCAGGAACAGTGGTAGAGAGGCCTCACTGAATGGAGCAGAAAACAGAATGAAGAAGATAAGCAGACAACTGATGGCAAAAAACAGCATAACAGAAATGAGGCAGAGAAGTTGGTTATAATCTCTAATATAGATGGCCTTGATACACTAAATTTAAAAAAAATAAAAAACAACCACATGTGGAATAGATCAGGAGGCAGGGTCCACTGAGATGCTATTTATAGGAAATGTAATTAACATTAAAAAGAGTACATGGACTAAAAATCAAATATGAGAAAACAATGTTCTATGTGATGAGAACCAGAGAGTAATAGGGGCAACTAGACCAGTGTTTGTGGATAGGTTGGAAAGACAGACTTTCATAGGTAAAGGAATACACTTAAAGATCAAGTCCAGGAGAGAGAAGGTTCGGAACCACTTAGGTAAATAGCAGGTTGCCCCCCACCCCCAATTTAAAACCAAGGGTCTTGGTCAGACCCAAAAATGCACAGTGTACCCTTGGGAAGTGAAAGGGGAGGGAGAGTCTTAAAAATGATGGCAGAAGATATTGTTAGTAGTGTATCAGGATTTAAAACCCACATTCCTTGCACCACTCTGCTTAGATAGATGTTATTCTGTCCCAGTTTGTCTACTTACATTAGATTTGAGGGCACAGACAGCTATCCCAAAAACATTAGGATATAGCACAGTAATCATCTTTAATTTCCTATTATCTTAATCTGGAGCCCTGTATGACTTAGACTGCTTTATCGTGACTGATCTTAGTTAAATGTGGTTTGTTTGATTGTTGTTTGTTGTCGACAGATTTCATTCAAAACTGATATGATTGATAGTATTAATTCTGAGAGTATAGGCAACTACACTGAAGATGACAAGACACTATGATACACATTCTGGTTCACTGTCTGTTTTTGAAATTTTATACTATATACAAAGTTGTATTTTTATTAATACTGTTATGTACTGATATATTCAATTATACTATGTCTGATGATATAGCCAATTCTATTAAAGATAACAAGAGACAACACAGGAACTATGGTAGAACTCCTTGTACAATGGTTTTATATGGTTTTTTTTTGTTTCATGTGTTTATAGGAATATGTTTTGTTTTGTCTTGCTTTGTTTTGTTTCTCCCTCTAATATAGAAAGGATAGAAATACATGTTAAGACTCATGCATGTGTAGGATCTATAAACAATTTATGAGAACTGATCTTATAACACATGATGAAATGAACAGATACTTTGAAGAAGAAGATACACTAAAGTACCCAGTGCTGATCCTGGAGTGTCATAATGTGAAACCCAGCAATAGTATTATTCTTGTTCAGAGTGATATCAGCCTGCTTGGGTTTGTTCAATCTCAACACAATTGAAGATATGGATAACTGCATGTATGTTTAAGTGTATAGAATTGATAACCATGTTACTAAGTTTTTGTTGGATAGTTGAACAGAGCTGGTTGCAGTCTCACTATTTGAATCCCCACTTTATATGCTCCACTTTAATATCTTGAATAATTATTTGTAAGAGGACAATCTGTAATCATCAACTAGTGATTTCTTACTGTTTACTTTTTGTGAAATTATATATTATTTCCACCTGTATTCTGTCTTGTTTAGTCTTTCTTTAAATAAAAATTTTTTAAAAAGACACTGCTGTACCCAGTGTTGATCCCAGAGTGTCATGATGTGAAATTCAGCAATACCATTATTCTTTGTTCAGAATTTTTGCCTGCCTTACTTTGCTTAATCTCAACATAAATGAAGATATGGATAACTGCATGTATGTTTAAGTGTATAGGATTGACAACCATATTACTAAGCTTTTGTCGGATAGTTGAACAGAATTGTTTGCAGTCTCGCTGTTTGAATTCCCACTTTATATATTCCACTTTTGTATCTAAAACAACTATTTGTAAAAGGACAGTATGTAAACATCAACTAGTGATTTCTTACTGTTTATTTTTTTCTCTGAATGCATGTATTATTTCTACCCATTTTCTGTTTTGTTTAGTCTTTTTTTAAATCAAACTTTTTAAAAAGGCAAAAAAATAGCAGTTTTGACTGGGAGAGAGATAATATTGCATTGTGAGTTTATTTTCATTTCCCTGATGGCTAATGATGTTGTCGTTTTTCACATACCTTTTGGACATTTATATATCTTCTTTTGAGAAATAGTTATTCATATCAGTTGCCTATTTTAATTGGAATTTTGTTACTGAAATTTCTGAGTTTATAGAGATTCCATAAATAAATCTGTGCATCTACAGTCAACTGATTTGTGACAAATATGAACAAAAGCATGCGTCAGTGAAAGGTCAGCCCCTCCCAAAGGTGGTGCCAGGAGAAAGGAGAGCTGTATGCACAGGAATGACCCTTAGCGCTAGGTCAGTGGTGGCAAATCTACTCTTTTTAAAACAAAAGATGTTAATGTAGAGCTGCGTTTTCTAAACTAAACCCTCAGCACTCAGGTTTAATTGCAGTATTGCTGTGCAACAGAGGGTTACAGTTTTGGGCTGCAGTTTGTACCTGGTCTATAAAAGTTTCACCCATCGCAGGTCTGCACAAAAGCAAGATGATAATGTACCAAATACGTAAAGCTCCCAAACTGCTAGAAGAAAATGTGGAAAATGGTTTCACAGTCAATGATTTTTGGATAAGCACAGATAACAAAAGCAAAAGTGGGTAAGTAGGATTATATCAAAATAAGAAGCAGCTACCCAGGGCAGAAAGTGATCAACAGAATACAGAGAAAACAGAGAACAGGAAGAAATATTTTCAAACTATTACTCTAACAAAAGATTAACTTCAGAATATATATGATAATTTTAAGAATTATTCACATAGTCTTAGATTCTGAAGAAATTCTGTTATGTTGTTTTCTAAAAGTTCTACAATTTTACACTTCACATTTAATTTTGTGAAATATTTAATTTTTGCATAAATTGTAAGTTTTAAGGTGAGCTTCCCTTTTTTAACCTGTAAATATCCAGTTGCCCCAGCATTCTGGGTTTAAGAACTTGTCTTTCTGCCAATGAATTCATTAGCCTCTTTGTCAAAAATCATGTGGGCATATTTTTCTACATTTATTACTGGCTGTGTTATTCTCCTCTTGTGTGTCTGTCAGTACTAGAACATCTTGATTATTGTAGTTATATGTCTTGAAATCAGGCTGTTTCTCATTTTTTTTTCACAATTCACTTCACTATTTTAGTTCTATTGCCTTTCTAAATATATTTGAGTATAACAGTGTCTCTAAATGTTAAATATCACTGTTATTTTGGTAGGAATTACATTACTTCTACATATTGATTTAGACTTTATTACAAATCTTAAGGGCCAGAACTTTTATAATATTAAATACATTCAGTGCAGCTCTTTGTAGAATTTTAAAAACCAGTTAAGAAAGTTCCCATCTATTTGTATTTTCTATCATTTTTATCATGAATAGGTATTGAGTATTACCAAGTGTTACTTCCTTATTGATTGATTGATCATGTGACTATTATTTTAAAACCTACAATCTTAAAAGTTGCTATTCCTAACAGTAAACAAATATAAACAAGGAACTAGTGAGAAACATATTAATTTCAGCATAAATAAAAGACCAAGAAGGTACAAGATATTTAAAACAAAGATAATATAAAGTTAGTAATCATTAACAATGCATAATTGAAAATATATTTTTAAATTTTGTTGGATTTTTTTATTTTAAAGAGAATAGAGCCAAACAAAATCAAACAGACTAAAGCCAATCAAGAACAAGAGTGAAAGTGATCCAGGACTTCAAAACAACATAAGGGAAAACCAACAATGGCTACCATAATGCCTCTAGTTATCTTCAAAATGGCTCCCCATAC
Source organism: Cavia porcellus (assembly GCF_034190915.1). Taxonomy (NCBI): domain Eukaryota; kingdom Metazoa; phylum Chordata; class Mammalia; order Rodentia; family Caviidae; genus Cavia; species Cavia porcellus. Next base: position 1,165,995 of record NW_026947506.1, read on the forward strand.
TATCCGATAAAATAAAAACAAACAAAACAAAACAGAATCAAACCAAGCTAAACAAAACATTGAAAAGGATACAGGACTTTAAAACAAGATAATATGGAATTAACAGTGGCTACCACCTTCAGAAGGAGATCTCCATAGTTGCAGTATGGCATAGATTCTCAGACTACTGGCGTTAGGCCTGCAAACAGTCAGTCCACACAGACTTTACGTTGTTCTTTACTTCAATAGCTATCGCTGTCTGTGATTCTCCTAATCAGCCGATTGCTTATGGAATGGGGGAGATGGAAGGGGTCTCAGGGCTTCTTGTCTCCCAGGTCACAGAAGGGGTTGTGCCGGTCTGCAACTGTCACTGGCTCACAGGAAGGGGTTGTCCCTAGTATTGAATTTAAGGAAGCATGATGTAAGCTTCTTTCATCATGAGAATTCAACACAGTGTAGTCTAAATATAGTAAATCGGGAAGGAATTGGTCTAAGTATATTATTTAAATAAATGTAATTAAAATAAGCAGAAATAAATTGAATGTGAAATTATTTAGAGCAAGAAAATATGGAAAGATTAAGAGCACTGATTTCATTTTTATTAACTGTGAGTATATTGGAATTAAATTAACAAATATAAAATGTGCGTGTGAGTGTATGTGTGTGTATCTATTGGTGTATGTGTGTATGCATCTTAAATGCAAGCAAACTGTTATAAACAATGAACAATTATTCCTTGTATTTCCTGAGGCTGGCACTTCACTGTTAAGGAGCTGTGATTTGGTGTCCAGCGAGCACCCTCTTCCTGTTTCACAGGAGACCCGCTTCCTCCTGTTTCTACAAATGGAGGAGCAGGCCAGGGAGCTTTGGAACCTCCCCAGTTGGGTGCACACCCACTCAGCAGACCTAAACCCCTCCCAGCAGTGCAGCTCCTGAAACATCAGGCTGGGGGTCAGGACTTCACAACACACCTTTACTGGGGACACGAAGACTCGGTTAATATACATAAATTTTACAACTATAAGCAGAAAAAGAGAATATTAATATTTTACATACTGAAAGGAAAATACATACAACAGAATCCTTTACCACAGGAGATGCATTTCAGGATGTTCTGAAGACGTCTGAAACTGTGGGTAGCATCCAGCACTCATACCCTATTCCTGTGCATGCATACCGATGGCAGAATTTAACGTGTAGATGAGGCACAGTAGAGATTGAAATAATGACTACAAATAAAACAGAACAGCTATAACAACGGACTATGCAAGAAATTATGAGCTGCTTATTCTCACATCTCCCACTGCATAGCTTCAGGCCGTAACTGACAGGGTGAAACTGAAACCACAAAGCAAAACAGCACTTGGAGGGAACTATTTTATATTTTAAAAACTGGGGAAAACTCAAATGATATCACAAAACATAAGTGGAAAATGTGTCAGAAAACGAAAGTGGAAACAATAGATCAAACATATTTTCATGTGTGTAAATAAATACACTTTTTAAAAGATCCTCAGATTATGCTAAAATGCATGAAAAACATCTGACACAAAAGAGCTTAGAAACGTTCAAAAGAAAAAAGATGCAACAGCAGGGCAGACAGCTTCAAATAAAAAGCAAGGAAAAGTAAAAAGCTTGAGGGTAATCACATTAAAATGATGTAATCTTTCATAAATGTGCCGTGTGTAGATATATATCTCCTCTCTGTCTCTCTGTCTCTGTCTCTGTCTCTGTCTCTGTCTCTCTCTCTCTCTCTCTCTCTCTCTCTCTCTCTCTCTCTCTCTCTTTCTCTCTTTACTCTTCACCATCAACCCCAAGGAGTAAAGTACACAAAATAGGAAGCAGTAGATGTCTGAAATGACAGATTAAATAACAAAGCTTTCGTGTATATGTATGTATGCATGTATGTGTAAGTACACATGCATTTAACAGTCATGTTCTTTAAAATTAGAAAAAAAAATTCTACAAGTGCATTAAAAATTATTTTAAGTTGACTTTAGAACAAATTGAAGAAAATAAAAACTACAGTTCATAGAAATAGTTCACATCAACATATTTTAAAATAATGCAAAGAAAACTGCAATACAAAGAGGAAGCAAATAAATCCAAAACATTTGGAAACTACAGAAAAAATAACAAATCTTAAATGCAAAATCTTTGAAGATTCATGATATGAAAACAATACAAAACAGACACCTTATACAATAGTGTTTTTATTTAGCTGTGGCACTAGAAACACTTAATCGGGGTGACTTAAAACCACAGATGCCTTAAGAATGTTGTTTTGGGGCTGGGGTCAGTGGCGGCCCTGCCCCTGGCTACTCCTGTACTGGGGTCAGGAGCAAAGTGTCTCCTGGCCTGGTTAGAAATGTAAGTCACGCGACAAGGAGCAGCCTCAAACGTCTTAGGAGAGTGGGAGGAGCGAGGATTTGTAAGCATCGCTACTGTCTTTGCCAACTAGAAGCATTGGGGGAAGGAAACATAACTGTCCTCATTCCCAATTTAATCATCTACATGGAAATTGTACAATAATCAATACAAGGCTTAGATATTAAAATATTCCCGCAGGGATAGCAGGTCAAAGATCGATGAACACAATCATTGGAAACACACCACACATCCCATTCAAAAAAGCGAACTCTATGGAGGGTCTATGAATACACAATAAAAATGTGCTAGATATTGATGGAGAAAAATTTAAATAGGAGGGGAAATCATAACGTATGAAGCAAAACAACGCATACTATGAAAAGGAACAAGTTCAAATAATTCCCGATCATATGTGCAATATGTTTTGCAATGACACAGCTCCATCACTGAAAATAAAACATAATTCAAGCTGTAATGAGTTCATATTTCAAAGGAAACAAATATGTACTGAGTAAAATTAATATAAAAGCGAAACAATATATGAAAATCTTTGAGAAGAAAAGAGTTTGCTATTAGAGTCTTTTGCTATTAAATGTTCAATACACAGTCATAGCAACTTTGTCCCTAAGAAACTTTGAGTCATTCAGTGTTTCCAGCCAACATCTGGGAAAGTGAATTACTTCCCCACACCATCCCTGGAATATCAAGCAACTACCTTCACAAACGTACAGCTCCTGCCTTGCCTTTATAACAAGAACTTCCTAACTGATTTTACTTCAATTCAAACGTTTTCCTTTTAGTATTGCCTATATTTTTCTTTTACAATTTAATCTAAGGTCTAGACTTATTTTCCTTCTCAAAGTATTTTCAGAACTCAGATTTACTTTTAATAGATTTTCATGCTATTTTAATTTCTCCTGAAGTGAATTCATCTTCTGGTTATTAATTTGTACCTTGTTAGTTTGTTGGCTTTCTTTCTTAAGGTAATATATTGGCTTGTATGTTTTTACTTCATTAGAATTCTCTCCCGCCTTTCCTCAATATTTCTGCCTGCCCGGTAGTTTCACATTTCTCTTACACTTGATATTCCAAAACTTGCCATCAAAACCAGATCGGGGCATCATATTAAACATAAAACACACACTAAACACTAAACAAGAAGTCCACAGCACTCACAGCTGCTGATTGGCTGTTAATCTCCCATCTTTAGTCCTCCTGCTAGAGTTAAAAATTATACTCAATTATGTGTGCTTCATTTTTTTTCTAAGTAGCTTTTGTTCTTTATATAGATATGCATACCAACACAGTAAGTTCTTTAGATTTTTTACATTTGGAAATTGCATGTGAAAGACATATTGTGAGCTAGGGACATAGCTGAGGGGTACAGTGCCTGCCTGGCAAGTGTGGGCTTGTGAGCCCGATTGTGGCAGGTTTCCATGACTTCTCTCTTGGCACAATAGTACACAACAACATTTGCCCATATTATCTGATGTACCATTAGCTCTCTGAAGATTCTATTGTAAGAATATCCTATAATAGCACCGTGGCAACCCTTCCCTTCTCTATGCAATGCAGACTTTTCAATTCATATTTGTGTAAATTGCACACTTTTGAATTTTTTCATGAATATACACCTGAGAATGGGTGTGCAATACGTGCAACATCAACATTACAGGACAGGACTCAATTAATTTCCAAAGCAGTTGCCCCACGTTAAACTCCTACCAGCCAGGAGTCAAAAGCCTCCTGCCAATCTGTTACCCTTCTAACACCTGGGATGTTGAGTTTCATTTTAAAATTTTGTTTTAAAATTGAATTTTATTAAAATCATGTTTTACATTTTTATGACTCTAAGTAAGCACACTTTACAAATATTTCCCCCTCTGTGCGTCTTATTCATTGAATCTCCAGTTCATTTATTGTATTTTTCTGCCTTATCCATCAGATTTTCTTACTGACTTGAAGAGTTTTCTAAATACTTGAAAATAATCCTTTCTATGTCATGTGTTTTGAAAATAGCTTCAGAATTTATAATGTCTTTTTACTTTTTTAATTTAAAATGACAAAACTTCATAACATCATATTTATTCAGTATGATTTTATGACATGCATAAAAATTGTCAAATAAGGACATTATGAAAGTTATTAAAATATGTAAAACAATTCTGTTTGACTCAGAGATCCTGCTAAGCAATCACAAAGCACATAATGCACCAATAAAGATAAAATGTAAGAATACACATTGCTTTTGTTTCATATATGAGCCATTTCCCCCCACAACCTAGAGAAGGAAGGCTTATTTTGGCTGGTGCCATCAGAGGTTCTGACTGTGAGAGCGATGTCCCTGGCTGCTCTGCAGAAACATCCTGGAAGGGCTGAGCAGAGGTGACTGCTTGCCTCATGGTAGCCAGGAATTAGAGTCAAGACTACGCCCTTTCAGGTCACACTGCTTCCAGCAGGCACCACCCACCTCACAGCAGGACCCTTGACCTGAACCCCTCCGTGGACCTGCCACTGATGAGTACTGAGCCTCCACAACCCCGTCTGAACGTGAGATTTTGGGGAGACACTCTAGGTTTAAACCATCACATCTCACTGGCAATGGAAAAGCTGTAATGACTCCTTCTCAATGACCAAAAAACCAAGATTCACAATGAAAATACAGCAGACAAAGATGCAGGCAACCCAGTATTAGTCTACAGCGAAAGTGTGGTCAATTGGCATTGAGAATTTGCTGGAATTTCGCAGTCTCGGGCCACACCCAACATCTAAGTCAGAATCCGCATCTTAACAAGATCCTCACTTGACTTGTGTGCTCAGTGAAATTCAGAAAGTGCTGATCAAATACCCTACTTTTGAGGTTGAAATATCTCACATCTCCTTGGGAAAATAATCTAGTTGTATTTTTAAGACAAAATACTTCCATGATCTGTTCATGTTTTATTATAAAAAATGTATTACAAATACTCAGGAACTGTTAAAAATAAGTCATAGTCATGTTTTACCACTAACCATTTGTAAGTAAGTTGATAATAATGCTGTTTTCAACAGTTATAAAATCAAATACATAATTTAAACAGGAAGTTTATTTTAAAAGTACAGGGAGAAAATTTTACTTACTGAAAACATTTCCTATAAAAAGGTTCATCCTCAATTTTTACCATTCATAATTACGTACAAATTTTGCGGATGATTTCAGTTAAGTTAGTGAAGACAGAAGTTTTTAATAACAATTAAAGAGCGCAGCAAGCCCAGGAATTCTGTGGATTGTGTACTGCACTGCTGCATGACCTCGGACTGTATGAGTGCCAGTTTTCTGCTCTCAGGACCTGACAGTCTCTTGGTGCTTCCTAAAGGTGCTGTGTTTTGCTCGCTGGTCCTCGCCTCCCACGCCTCCTCTTTATGGTGATTATCACTGTTCTTCTGGCAGCAGACCCTGCTCTCCAGGTCCTGCAGGGCAGTGCTCTGTAGATGAGAAAATAAAGTAGGGCTCTCCAGCCTCCCAGACCCGCTTCCCTAATTCTTCCTATCAAGGTAGCTTTCTGTCTCCTCCTTTCATGCTCCTTTTATTCCAAACAAACACAGCGTCTTCCTTCTGTGAAGCTTTGTCCTCTAATTTATTATGGGACTGAGTTGAGAGGCCAGGGGGATGCTCAGACACCAGAACACTGATATGCGGTGCAGCTGCCCCAGTTCACCACAAAATTGATCTCAAGAGGTGTGAAACCATAGGTCCCCACCCACTTTCTGTTTAGACACTGAGTGCTCTACTAAAGATGCACATGACAGCCAAATAAATAAAACCGTAGTAGCAGTAATCATAACCCAGCTGGAGGTGAGAGCTGAGGTGAGAGAGAGCCAGGATTTCTACCTGCTTTGCTGAAATCAGTCCAGCCTTGGATAAGGGTAACTTTTAAACTGTGTCCTTGGCTCCACCCCTAGCAGGCCACCATTCACACCGCATTAAGGATGTCTGGAGGAAATTCTTCCTTCCTCTGGTTTTGATTCATGTAATTAGGGTAAGAGCTCCAGTGCTGTGATTTGTGAGGTCTCCAGGAAAATCTGAGCCTTCTTGAGTGATGGGTTGAGCAGCAAACATTAGCTAATACGCGAGGAAAAGAAACCAGAACCATTCTATAAAGCTTTCGGTCTTGGAGAGCTTTTTCCCTCCTTAAATAATTGACAAGAACTTTCACACTAGACAGGCTTTTTCAGCCTTTTGCAGATCTAATAAAGATGAACGAGGAGTATAGAGGCAGAGAGTCGGGCAGATAAGAAAACAGGGAAACATTTCAACAGCTCATATCACACGTCTTTCCGTAGGAAAGACAGAAGTGGTCATAAAAACTAGGGCCTGTAAAAGGACAAATGTACTAAATTTTAATGTCATTTCTATGAGAAATGATAAACAAGGACTTTGCGTTTACAGAGAAGGGCAAACGCTTACTAGCTACTTGGCATTTGAGGCTGTTGGCCTCTCATCCCTGGGCTTGGCACCCTGAGGAAAGGAATCCACCCTCCACAGTGCGGGAGGTCACTACAAACAACTTACAAATTTTCATCAGCTGATGCCGCTGGCACTGATGATAATATTCAGCTCAGAGATGGAAGGAAGGCATACTATAACAGAAAAATCACACAGACCATACCTCAGAGAATCTGAATCATCCTCTCTCTCTCCCTCTCTCTCTATCCCTCCCTCTCTCTCAGACACATTTGAGGACAAGTGAATTGTCAGCTCCCTGACTTAACAACTAAAAGCATGCTAATGTACATTATTATGAAATTTAGAAAATAAGGATAATCTAAAAGGAAATCAGATGAAATTAAATCATCCAAATTACTGCCACTCAAAAATAAGCATTAATGTTTACACATGCATACTTCCAAATGCATATGCATATTTATGGGATATAATTATAAACAAATTTCTATACACATTTTGTTTTCTAAAGAAAATAGCAAAAGTGTTTTCAGGTTGATTAAAAACAATATCAATATCTGTCATTAGAAGTATGTGTTTCACTGTATGTATACATCATACCGTTCTTAATTCTTAAAAATTTTGACATTAATGTTGTTTCAGTTTTATAATAATAATAATTATGAACAACTATCTTTTTAATACATTTTACACATACCACTTAATAGTCCATTACTATGGACTATATTCACAAAATTTATACTTTCCTAACATCACAAGTAATTTGTCAATCCATATCCACACTCCACACTTTTTTTTTTAGCAGTAATAGGTACCATAGTATATCTCATTATCTTTGCAATAGTTGTCCAGTCAATTAGGTATAGCGAAATCAAACTAATAACAGAACATTATAAAACCAATCAAAGGAGAATATTGAATAGAGCAAAACAATCATTACAATACATAACAGTGAAAATAACCTTTGCCTTCAAACAGAAAATAGAAGGAAACCCCCATGTTTGCTATATTGCATATGGCCATCCTCCCAAGAGACGCTCAGACCTCTGTCCCCAGTAGCTGGGTGGGGATATTTGATTCTCAGCCTGTGCACCTGTAAGCTCACAGGAACAGCTGGCCGGTTCTTCTCCCGGCTCACGCTGGGGGCGCTTACCGAGAGGGCGGGCAGATTGCCTTCTTGTGCAGGCGCCTAAGTCCCACCTGGGCAGATCTCGTGTCACAGCTGGTTCTCCCATAGCCACATTTAGGAACTTTACTAAAACATATTTTTGTACTTTAACACCCCCCCAAAAGTTACCAAGTTTATCCAGATTTAGGACTGTAAGTATACATTCAAAGCCACATCTAATGGTATCTTTCTTTTAAAACTTTTAACCTATGAGATAAATGTATTATTTTAATTTATACGTTTAAGATAAAAAATATAGATTACATTTTTGTTACTTTACCATTACTTCTGTATAGAACCATTTTTATAATATAATTTTTGTGAAATATATATTAATAATACTAATTTCTTACATTAGTTAGGAATATAATATCCGTATATCACATAGAAATGGAAATCAGATGTAAAGGAAGTATTACAAACAACATAAAAGTGAGGCTGATTAAAATAAAAAGAACCATGGGTGATTCCTAAACAGTGAAAATTTCACCTATTTTGAGAATAAAAATAAAATTAAAAGTAAGAAAAATTAAAGATTGCAAGCATATAAAGCAATCTATTCATCATTTAAATACTGAGAAGGGCTATGTAAAGAAACTGAAATATTTCACAATGGCAAAGATATACTTTGTCTATGTAAATGTAAAATTCAGAATTATTAATAAAAAATGTTTTACCAAAAAGATTGCCAAGAACAATGGCCAGAAAATAGAGACAAATGACTTGAAAGTGGCAAAAATCTACCGATGCCAAACATATGAGAGAAACTATTTTTATAATAAAATACTCTTGTGTCTCTTTAAGTAAGCGATATAGGAAAACCATGACAATATTGTTGGTGATTATAAGGGCCACCAACGCTGTTAAGTTCAGAAGAAAACAAAAACAAGTCTATTCATACAGGAAAAAATGCATTGGTTTGCAAGAAGCAAAACATGTGAAACAGTGCCCACCGTGACCAATGACCAGGGAAACTCAACATAAATCCATGAGGACATCACCCTGTCTCCTAAGATGCCTGCTTTCACAGAAAGGCACACCACAAAACGAAACGCAAGTGTTGCCAAGGCAGAGCGCCATCGGCTCCCTTGTGAGAACATAACATGGTGCAGCTGTCACCACAGGCAGGAGAGAAGGCGGGTGCACTGACCCCAGGGTCCAGGACCTCCGAGCACTCAGCACAAGGCCACGTCCAGGCGTCTGTCCTGTGCGGGCGGCTTCTGTAGACACACGGGGTGTTAGGGCGGACGGCTCGGAACAGCCACTGGGCTTGAGGGGCCATCCTGTTTAACGCGTCATTTCATCTCTCACGTTTCTCAGTTTTCCTGATGGAGAGCGTACGCCGCCTTTATAACAGAGTGTGTATGTGCTTTGATTATTTCTCAACAACCCGCTTGTCTCCAGCTTTACCAGCACCTTCCAGGACCAAGCGACCATCACACCTCTTCCAAGCTCTGCAACGACTCTCACTACTTCAAATTTATCTTCCTGACCTCTCTTGAGCTTTTGTGGTCCCCACAGCACTAGACAGTTGTTGTCAAAACACTGGCAAGCTTATATTCCGTTCCTTATGCTGTCTTGGACTTAAAAACCTGAACATGCTCATCGTCTCCTACTGCTTAAAAAATTGTGTTTTAGAGGCCTGCATACCCCGCCCCAATGGATTTATAAACTACTTTCCAGACTCCTGCTTTATTTGACCCCCCATTATTCCGTGGCTCTCTCAGTATTTAGAGTGAACTAATAGCTTTCAACTTAGTCTCTACCGTCTCTGGACTATTTTTGGGCCTTTCACTCCATTTGTAGATCACAGATGACTAATTAGTCTTCTCTTTTCTTCTTAACTAAGCTCTGAGAACTCTACCTCTGTAACACCTGCTCAGCAACAGTTTGGCGTGACTTTGAGAAAAGGTCTTTAAAATTATTTTGGTCTGTATCCTGCACTGGATCATGAAATTTGAAGTTGGGACTCTTTTCTTTCTCTTCCCACCCATCACTAATGGGTTTAAAATTTATATTCATTAACTCTTCTTGAATAAATGAACCAATAAATACACAAGTGAGGTTTTCACCTGTGAAATTCAATGCATTTTAACTAAAATTATTTTCATTGGATCAATAATTACCAATATTTTAGGGATAAACACTAACTGTGTAATGAATTCTCTACATTATCTATACTGTGTACACTAAATCTAAGGTGAAAAAAATGTATCAGTTCTCAAAAGCAACTTCCATCAGGTTCTCCAAAAATCCTAAAACTTCAAGATTAAAAGTTAAGGCTTTAGAATATTTGATCAAGCTTACTATTGATAAACTTTGAGATAAAAAAGGTACATTTTCCCCAGCTCTGAAAATTGGTATGTGGCAGAAAGTCCATAAATTACTGATGTAACAGGAATTAAGACAAATTTCATTTGTCCAAGAGCAACTTCAGCATCTCTGAATGTGATTTAGACAAGAGCCAGAAGACCCCCTTTCTGAGTTTCCATCAAACAAGTGTCATTACTCAGAACCAAAAGGCTGTGACCCCATGTAACTGTGATTCTCACTGAGCGGTGGTGACCATTTGAGCTCTTTAGGAAAGAGAAGGGACTTGTCCTAGACAATCATGTGAATGGTAATTCTCAGTGAAACATTTAAAAACCATTAGGTGGGCTGTGGATTTAGCTCAGCGGCATAAGTGCCTGCCTGGCAAGCATGAGGTCATGAGTTCGAGCCCCAGTACAAAAAAAAAAAAAAAAATTAAATTAATAAAAAATAAAAATCATTAAGTTCTTAGGGAAGTACAACTATACTAAAAACACAACCCAGTACCTGTCACTCAAAATGTAGAGAAGACAACTTTTCTCTCTGAACTGTTGCAAAAATGAATAAAAATGAGGAAAAAAAGAATGAGCTTTTCATGCACAAGCACGTGGTACACCTTAAAGCAGAGGATGGACTCATCCGTCTTCCACACAGGTGCGGTGCTGACGTGTGTCTCAGCACACACGGTCCGTGGCAAAGAGACCACTCCTGGAGCTTCTGGTCAAGGAAGACAGGGTCCTCAGGCATGAACCCCAGGAGAAGCACTGGGGTCTTTTCTCCAAGAACCTCGCCTGGCGTTTTTGCAACGAGACAAACATCTTCTCCTTAGATGCCACATTGCTGCTATCACTGAGATAAGGAACGAGGGTACAGCAGGGGAACAAGGCTCTTTGTGTTCCCACAACAGAATTAGAAGCTAACAAAACTCTCCTCCTCAACCAAAGCCGAGTTGGCTCTTCTGCGCATTTCTTTTGACTTGGCTTTGACCTCGGACTCTGGACTTGGCATAGTAAGTGCAGCTGTAGTAAAAGCTCTGACTCCCCTTTAGCTTACATCGCTTACCTCCATCTAACCAGTCTTCACTCTCTCCCTAGATACGTTGTTCTGGCCTGACTTCAGCAAGAAGCCTATGAACTCAGTGAAACCAGATTCTCATATGCTATGTGTCCCCTGAGATGTTTTCCACCCACTCCCCAGTCTTGCTTCTTGACTATCAATCCATACTGGCACACAGTGTACTAAAGCCCAGCCTCTCTGACCTTCTGCAGAACCTTCCTTGCAACAGCTCTTCTTAAACAAAGTCTCCCTTACCATGCATAACAAATGGCATGATGATGTTTTTCTTCCACAAAGCAGAACTAGCACAATGATCTCCAAATCAGGATCTTTGGACTGTGTTCTCAGTGAATACCTAATTTTCTTCGGGGACAAGGACTGGTTCTTTGAAGTACCAGTAAGAAAGAACCTTGAAGCCAAAAGAACAAAGGATGATCTACAAAGAAAAAAACTAAAAGATGTTTCTCAAATGTCAAGTGGAACATTTGATATGCAAACAGCATTTGTCAGGAAGTCAGGAGAGCTGTGACAGCTGCTGACCTCTGTTACCTACTGTCTGGGAGACATCGAGTTACTAAATATTTGCAAACGTCCCTCAAGTTATTTAAAAGTAATGAGACATCTCAACAGCTACATTGTTATTTTAAAGGAATTGAGTGTTTATAAAAAACTAATTCTATAAACTGTATGTATAAAATATGGGTTTTTTGGCATTATTATGCTGAGTTTTGTTCACATAGCCAAAAGAAAAATTGTTTCAGTGAATTGTTTGTGAGCAACTCGCTTCCCAGAATTCTGGAGCACCAGGAGAAGCTTCATGTGATTTATATTTGTTTCAAAATATCACCCTAACTGTGCTCACTAGAAGCATAAATCAGCATTCATAAATGTGTGGTTTGCCCTTTCCAATTCCTTGTACATTTAAATGTTGTATAGATTTTCAAATCTTTTATTCGTACAACTTTATCCAGTGAAAAATCTGTGATTTATGTCTCAGCTTGTATCACTCATGTCCTCCAGCTGCCATCACAAAATCATTTTTCACTTAAGATATGTGTGTGTCTCAGGACGTGCTGTACACAAAGTCACTTTAGATCACAGTCTCCCTTTCTCACGAACAGGCTTTGGCTAAGCTTTGCCCACCCCACGCTCAGCACCAGGTTAGGATGGGAGGTCTTCCATCTGCCGCTGTTTCCATCACACAATACCTTTGAGTCTGTTTTTCAAGGCTGAACACCTTAAAAGTTGGCAAAGTTAGCAAGTTTCCTAGACATCTTATTAGCTTAAATTTTATTGATACAGTAGAAGGTTAAAGACTTGTGAAATGATTTGTGAAGGCTCTGAAGACCACTTCACAATGCTCACAACCTTGAGTCAAGGCAGCCTCTGTGTCCATTAAAAAATTACTATGAGGGGCTGCATTGTAACACTGGATACTGTGGAACTGTCCAGCATCTTTGAGGAATCACTAGGGATAGAACTGGACACAGCAATGGACCCAAGAGGACAGACACAAAGGTAACACCATAGGGGGCACCTCTGCTAGACAAAGGGAGGCTTCCCTGAACTCTGCAGGAGGACTCTAAGCCTCATCTGAATGCCAGGTACCAACTAACTCTCTCATAGAAATCTCTTCTGGCTATTATACCTAATTCGTGCACACCAACCCCTTTCAAAACTACAGAACTTAGAAAAACTACGCCCATGACAACCCAAGCAAACTGTTATTCAGTTCAGGTGGTAAATATCTCTGCAGATACTTAATTTCCCAATAATTTGATCAATTCTCTGGACATCACAATCTTTCTGTGACTATGAGATGCTAGGTGTATCTTCCATGTACAATCTTCTCCTTGGATAGGCAGGTTTCCAAGAGTCTGTCTTCATTTTCCTTCTCCTGGGAGGGAGGCAGGATGGAAGGACAGAGACAGAGACAGGACAGAGACTAAGAGATAGGGACAGAGATGGGGCAGAGACAGAGACACAGACACAGACACAGACACAGACACAGACACAGACACAGACACAGACACAGAGAGAAGAAGACAGGGTGTGGGAGAAAGAAGAGGAAGAGGAGGAAAGTGATGGGGATTCCCAATTATTAATATAAAACTGTATTTCTAGAAAGAAAGATAAACACTCACTCACGAACCAGTTAATAGCTACAGCAGAGAATGAGGCTAAACACAAAGGAAAAGTTTTCCATTAGTACGAAATATATGCTGAGTTTCGTTGACTTTACTCTTATGATTTCATTGAGGTCTCATTGTAGATACTACTTTTGTTTTTTATTTCAATCTCAGCTATGGAGAAGTTGTAGCTAGGCTAGAGACACTTCATCGGTCTCAGCCTGTCTCTTCCCAGCAGAACTTCCCCACAGTTCTCACCAGAGTCTCTCAATAAGCACATTAATGAATTACCCTATAAATAGCACTGAAACAGTCTTGTTCAGATGGAAGCAGAAATGGAAAATAGCACTTTTGTAGAAAAAGAAGTCACTACTGTAAGGGAAAGCAACACATTCCATACTGAATTTGGTGGAAAAAAATACACACTCTGTGTGCATACCCTTTTAAAGTAGGTCACGATTTACCTTAAAGAGAAGAAATGATTTTAAAAAGTTTTACAAAACGCATAAAGCACACCAGCAAGCCTGCAGCTGCATAACCCAGGATCACCCCGGCAAATGGGTGCACCTTCCGTGAGACACAGCCAGAGGCCCCGGTCAACACACCGAAGCGGGAATGTGCCTCCTTGTGAATTCTGTTTCAGGTTAGCAGAAAACACTGGAATTTACAGGAAATTTCTTATCTTTTATTCACTTCCAATTAGATGAGAAAAAGTTTTTCCATTTCCTATAGGAAGCATATTAAAGATTTTCCTAGTTTGTTAAAATATTGGTGAATAGAAAGACTGATAAAAATTTCCAAGTTGAGCCTGGGATTGCTTTTACTCTTTAGGAATAGTGTTAGGGAAGAATGAAGAAACCAGTTTTATGAAACCTATTAAATAAGCCAAATTGTCATTTGTCTAAGTAAGAGGATGGTATCCAGTCCCTCTGCTGGGATTAGGTGATGATGCTTCATGACCTGAATGACAATGCTGTGTATCAAACAAATCTACAAAAGAAAATAGAGCTGTTTTCAGAACTAATGCAATAGTTCAACAAATTGGTTCAGTACAAATTTCATACATAAAAACCAATTGCCTTCCAATATTCAATCTACAAATAATAAGGAAACATTTTTTAAATATAACTTAAAATGCAATCAAAAATCTAAGTTACTCAGGAATCAGTCTACAAAAAGAAGTCCAAGAAATCCATAAAATTTTTATAAAATATAATTGTAAGTTGTTAAAACTTCAATAGAAGCATTTTTTTCTTCTCAATGAATTGCAAAACTCAATAATATAAAGAGTTCTTCAAGAAATAATCCACAAATTTATCAACATAGTAATAAAACAACCCTTTGGTTTTCATGGAATTTTTTTCTTTTTTGTTTTGTTTCTTGCCAAGACATGCAAATAGAATGATCAATATAACCAACATAGTATTGAAAAAATCAGTAAAACTAGCTACACCAGTACCAAGATTAATTATAAATGGTGATCATTGCTGATAGTGATACAAGGATAAATGCAGGGTACAGAACAAAATTCCTACAAGCAAGCTTACATTTACAGAGAGTGGACAGCAAGATTCCCTGCAGGTCACTGGAGAAAGTCTTTCTCCAGTAAGTTGCCTTAGGATAAAGAATTATATAGAAAAATTAATTTGAAATCTTATATCACACAATTCTCAAGAAAGAAGGCAAAAGAATTAAAGACTTCACTGTTATCCTAACTATCATAATTTATTTAGAAAATATGAGAAAATAACTTAATGATGTCACCATCAGGAAATATTTCTCAAAGAACACCAACTTTCAAGAAAATATGAATCTAACATTAAAGTGAAAATTCTGCTCAATCAAAATATATCATAAGGTCAGAAGAAAATCAAAAGCTGAGATATTTTTATGCGTATGAAATAGTTTTTAATTTAATCCAAACAACTGCCCTAGATGATTAGGAGAAGGCAATGGAAAAATGGGCAAAGGCTTCAGTGGGCACTCACAGAAGAAGCCCGTGGATTAAATGCTCTAACCAGCCTCACCACTAGATTAGAAACTGCTGGAAACCTGGTACTGTCTCAGGGAGATAGGGCTGTGGGATTGTGGAGGCTCTCATAATTATGGGCCAGATCTACTGACAAAACTGTCATGGACCCTTTTTATCATTATCTACTCAGTACGAAGCCATTGTAACCTATCTTCCAGCAAGTGCACCCCCAAAATAGTCTAGAATAGACTATTTTGTGTACTGGACTACGGTATAAGAATCGCTGTAAGAGCTGCAAAGGGATTGAATCTCAACGTCCATCCACCGTAAGTGGTTAACCATTCATGCAGTGAGTATCACAGAGCAGTGAGCATAATTAATGCATAGCCACGCGAAAGAATGGATAAAATTTAAAAGCAAGACATATGTGACTTCATTGTGATTATAGCACAGAAATAATGTGAATTTGTAGGGATAAACACACGCATAGTATTACGATTAGAAAGCTTTGAAGATAATACAAGGAATCTCACAATAATTATCAACCTTAGGGCAGAATACTGAGGCTGTAAGTTGTGAGAGCAGAACTATTTCACCAAAAGGAAGGAACAAAGGTGTACTAAAATGATGGATAACACAATGGTAGCATCTAGAGTCAGAAACACTGTTAATAAAGTTAAAAAATGCAAGAAAATAGTGTAATAGAAATATAAAATAGTAATAAAGAGCTTCTAAGATAAATGAAAAAATACGTTTTAATGTTCAAAAGGAAATGGCAGAATAAGAGCAGAGAAAATGATATTAATCATAGTATTTAATAGGATTGGAATATGAATTTTTTTTCAAGGTGAAGTAGATCTTGAGTCTTTAATTGAAAAGTTTTTTATGCCCAAGTAGGCTGTTTTCCTCTTACTGTGTCCAATCCTGCTAAGATTTGTAAGCTTCAAGGTTTAAAAACAATTTTAACCAAAATTGGCTTTCAGAAGAAAAAAACACTGGAAGAATCCAAAGTATTTGGAAGTATCCAAAAACACTGGAAGAAAATGAAAATTTGTTTTTCAAATCCTGAGAACCATGCTTCAACACTGGTTTTGAATTAACTGACTTTTGTATTACACAGACAATGCTCGAAGTACGTAGAGAGCACCTCCTTTGTTCTTCACAGTCACCTCATTCACAAATCTGAGGATTTATCCGTGTGTTACAGATTTGAAATGGGAAGCACAGAATTGTTAGTGCTTTCTGCACTGTCACGAAGTGGGTAAGAAATAGAAACGAGATTCCAAAACTCATGGGGTGTTTCAGAATTTGTGTTTTTAATCTTTTTGTAGTTTGTGTCTAGAGTTCCCTGTAAAACGCTGTACACTCGTGGGTGGGGTTTTTGGGAGATCGGATCACAGGTGTGTGATGCTCAGATCTGGATAAACCCAGCTAAATCTGATATTGGGAGGTAAAGCCTGACTGGAGGAGGGTCCATGGGGCTGTGGCTGGACCAGTCCATGTCCTTACTTCCTGCCTTCATCCCTCCCATTGCTTTCTGCCTGATGTGCTATGGGCCATTTGTTCCCCATCATACCGGCCCTCCCTTGAAGCCAGCCAACTATGGGTTGGATCCTCTACAAACCATGAGCCAAAAGAAACCTTTCCTCCTTTAAATCATGGATGTCAAGTGTTATATTTCCACAAAAAGAAAGACCTAAGAGAAATTTTTATACTACTTCCTTCTCTAGGAAAGAATCTGACCCAGTTATTTATTTATGATTCAGGAAAAACAGATATTTGATTCAAAAATAGAGTATAAAATTCTTAGTACACATGAGCCATTTCTGAAGAAGGAAAAATCTGCTTGAAAACAGGTTATTTATTTTTTCATCTTCTTTAGAAAAGAAAGACACCAATTATTAAAAATCATCCATCTTTCCCTTTGTTTTCTTTGTACACAACTTAGGTTCCAAGAAATCCTCGCCAGCACAGAAATGCCTTCAACTGTGACTGCAAACCCAGCATCTTCTTCCCATCCTGCTTTCTCCACGCTGGTGTCTGAAAGCCAGGTGGGTTTGGAGCATTTCGGGTGTCAGCGCCCACCCTCCCTGAACCGGTGCACGAGTGTACCATCCGAGGGGCACGCAGGTCAGCTGGGTCCTGCCGTGGGCTCTCTCCTCTTTCATCCTCTCCACCCATCCTCCTGCTTCATCCATTCTCTCAATTACTGGCTCCTCTGGCAGCAGTGTCTCTATTTAATTCCCTAACACCTCAGTTTTATTTCATAAACACATCTTATTCATTTTGGCCATGTTAAGTAAGCCATGTTCCCCCTGTTGGTGCTGCCATATTGTCAATTATCAATGCAAGCAAAAGCCTTCAGCCTGCAGGGCAGATGAAGCCACGGGCTCCTAGAAGACCCCAACTCTCGCCTGGGATGACACAAGCCCATGGGACCTTCACAGCCTCACTGGTGCTGTCATCCTTCACTCTGAGAGGGCACAAGTCGAAGCTATTTGGAATCACTCTGAGACCTGAGTGCCCCGGTTCGCCTCCAGCTCCCGTTGCTGCTGTGTCCTCAGCCACTGTGAGCTGCGTCCTTTCTTCTCAGGACCAGGGAAACAGCTCCCACCATGTGGACGCACACCCTCCTGTCACTGCAGGTGCCGCTCTCTGCAGGGCCATTTAAAACAGCCCTCGTGATTCCATCTTCTCTCTCCCTCCACTTAAAAACCTTCCCTGGCATTTTCTGTTGACCAGCAATACTCTGCATAGTCTATCACCAGGTAGCATTTCGCACTGGTCACGCACCCACCACCTGGAGATTCTGCAGTCCTTTTATTTCCTTGGTGCATTTCTGCTGCAAATTACTCAGTCTTTTCTCTCATCTCTACTCCTTTTATCCATGTCACGACATGTGTGTGTGCACATGTGAGTACGTGTATTCACATGTATACACGTGTGTGCATGAAGCTGACTGTGTCCATGCTTCCTTTTACCTGGTTAGAGAGGTATTCAAGCATGGAGAAAACCCCCAGAACAAGGTTTGAGGCAGCTGGCAGTCACCACCTATATATAATAGATGACAAAATGATTAATGTCACTTTAAAATTAAATGTTACTCTACGGTTATTATTCCCTTTGAACTTCTCTCTAATTGCACCAATCTCTTTCTTATCCAAGAGGCATCAGTGCCTTGAGATTTGTCACTATGTGCTATCTAGGGATTATAGCTCTATAACATATTTGTGTATCTGGTAAGACAGTTCCTCCACTTAGTTCCCATTGTCTCCTGCTATAAAAGCTCCCTGGCAGCTTTGAGAAATGTACTCATCTGTCAAAACTCAAAATCACTCCATGAAGCTCTGACAAGCACATTCTTGTTTATTTGCATTTGAGAAAGTGTGACATTTTAAGAGACTGAGTCTTTTATCCATGAAATGATGTATCTCTATTAATATAGGCTTCCTCTTATATACTTTGTAAAATGTTAAAGTCGCCTCTCTAGTAGCTGTGCGCATTTTCATTTGGGTTGCTTCACAGAGATGCTTTCGCCCTCCTGCTCTTCCTCATTCCTCTAACCTTTCTTGGTTTCTTTTGTACTTTCTGTGCTACATGTGGGTAATTTTCTCAGACTCTTCCTGTAGCTCACAAAATCACTCTTCAAATGTTCTTAATCTGCTATTTAACATTCATTGGGTTTTTTATCACAGGCTATAATTTTATATCTAGAAGTTTTATTTGAGTTCTTGTAAAATATGCCTGCTTTCTTAGAGCTTCTATTTTCTTCTAATCTTTATTTTATCCATTTAATACTTTCAACTATTTACTTTATTGTGCCTTTCAAGTTGCTCTAGACATTCAAATTGTGGGTGTTTTCACTTTTTTATCTTTTTCTAAAGCTACGCCAATTTTGAGAATCTAACGCACCCCATTTAAAGTCAAAATTCCCAGAGTGGTTTTTAATATTTCCTTTCCATTTGTTGTGTGTGTTTGTGTATCTGTAGTTGCTGTTTGTGTTACATGTAAAACACTTTTACAGTTATTTATCACCTTGAGGCTGCGTGCTGGTGTGGAATTCAGGACACCAAGCCAGGATCTCTCATAGGAGTTTCAGGGCAGAAATGCGTTTCTTTCTCACTTTGTCTTTTTTGAATTATAACAAAATGATCTTTTAAAGGGATCACTATGGCCATAACACAGTGGCCATTATGTTTAACAGACTCAAAAAAACTATCAAGGTTATTGGAAGAATAAAGGAGCCAGTTATATAAATCAGGAGAATCTTTATAAGCAAGGGTTGGAGAACAGAACTGTAGAATTTTTTGATTATTGTCTTCTTTTTCATCCAGAAATACTGACAACGAGGACAGTAATGTAGTTTAAATCAAGTAGAGTCACTCTCTAAACAGACGTGACACTGTGTCCTGCCAATGCCCATTATTCTGACCCCAGATACCGCCACTTGTCTTAAAGACACTATTATCACCTTGAACCTGGACATAACACTCACTCATCAGAGGCAGGTGGCAGATAGCTCCTCAGCTCTATCCCAAATGATACCTGGAGAGAAGTCTGAGAGTCATTTATGCCACAAAGGTTGAGGTCCAAGGGGAAGGATTTCCTTTAGAAATACAAAAGATATATTGAGACTGTCAGCTTAAAACTACTTCTGTTATGAGCGGAAAGCCTCTTTGGTAACACTGGCCATGAGGTCCCGGCACCCTGCGCATGGGCTGTGTTAGGAGGCTGCCCAGCCAGGAAGACAAGGCTTGGAGAGAG
Source organism: Cavia porcellus (assembly GCF_034190915.1). Classification (NCBI taxonomy): domain Eukaryota; kingdom Metazoa; phylum Chordata; class Mammalia; order Rodentia; family Caviidae; genus Cavia; species Cavia porcellus. The sequence goes on from NW_026947506.1 coordinate 1,186,187, forward strand.
GAGAAGAGCTTCAGCATCTGAGCGGCCATCGCTGCCGCTCCTTACAAACCCTCACCACGAGCGGGAGCCTGGCACCCCCCAGAGCAGCCAGCACCAATTAGAAACCAAAACGTGCAAAAAATGGAAATGTGCCAAAGCAGAAAACTGAACAAACAGAAACATTCCATTGCATGAGGTTGGGGAAGTCTGCTGGGAAAATTTATAAACATGCAGTGTTCCGGGGTTGTAATCACAGCAGTTGGCAACACAGGGTACCCACACCCTTAAAACTTCTAATTTCAAGTCCCAATGATGCTATTTTTAAAAAATTATCCTAAAGATCATGTAGGAAGCAATGTGGACGAGTGAAGGCATAAAATAAATATTTTAGAAATTTAGGTAGATGTCTTAGGTGTGAAATGGAGCAGCAGAACCATAATGAGCCGTAGAACAGAGAACCGTTTCACTCTGCGCACGGGTTGGGCAAAAAGCAGAGGTACAGAGGGCTTTCTACCCACTCACCGGTCTAGTTACTTGGGTACAGGCTGACTGAAAGTTGCGTTTTTTCATTAACTTTATAAGGTAACAGTAAATAGAAAAATCACAATTGTATCAAATGTATTCGATTCTTCTGTGTATGGTACATCTTAAAACATTCAATGCACCATGGAATGTTACAATCTGGAAGCCGTGTCTAGCATTTTTCTGAATTCTTTTTGCATTATTGTCATTTTTTTAATAACACGCTTTATACCGCTGTGTTGACTTTCTCTTTGTCGTGTGTATATAGGTGATATAATTTCAATAAAACGTCTATACACATGTGTCGGTGATGGACACACTGGTTAGTGTTCTCCCGTCCTGTGTTTTCAATTCTTTGCTTTATGAGACCTAGTTTAAACTGTAAATGACTTTTTGAATCCCCTTGTTTTGAATAAATAACAAACGAGGTCCACACTGCCTGGTCCAGAAGGTGCATAAAGATTTGTAATAATATTTTCCCTGCTTTTTGATTACGGGGCAGCTGTTGGATGTTGGTCAGCTCTGTCACCACGCATGGAAGGATGGCAATCACTGACCTCTGCTGGGATTTTTAGTTTTGTTTTTTCTTTCAACTTCTCTCTTTTCTGTAGTATGAACCGTTAACAATAGGAAGACAACTTTTGTCTTTCTACTTCATCACATAGACTTCTCCTAACACTCCAACATTTTTCAAAGTTTTCAGATCTTTCGTCACTTCTTACCTATTCAGTCTGTGTCCCAAATGTGTTCATGTGTTGTAAAAGAGCATCCCTGAGTTCTGAAGAGTCATAAAATCTATATCTAATGGACTTATGATAAGTGTTTTTATAGACTGTAGCACAAATTAGAAGTTATTTTTCACAAATAAACATGAATTGGTAAGTGAAAATAACCAGAATTAAATTTCTCTAAAAACAAGCATCAAGGTGGATACAGCATTCTAAATAAAAACATGCAAAAAAAAAAAAAAAAGTCAATGTAAAACAAATGAGCGATGTATGTGTGTATCTCAGGCCAACAAGAGTCGCTGTCAGAATGACCCTGTGGCAGGGCGCTCAGGGAGCAGGACAGACAAGCGTGCCCCGTCAGGATGGTGCTCAGGGTAACTCTAAGGTGGGGAGAGAAGAAAATTGGGGAATATAAGGAACACACCAAAGTTACACGAGGGTGTTGTTTAAAAATGATACAAATAATATGCAAATGGTCTTGAAGACCATAGGCAGATAGGGAAGTATGGATGATTTTTGCTGTTTAAAATGACTGAGTTATTTCTAAAAGCAGAATTTTAGTCATTTTCATTATCCCAAACTTTTAGAAGACAGAAAGTTCAAAAACACAAGGGACAATTAAGAAATAATTAATGAATAATGTACATTCAGGAAAAATATACTCACCCATCTACCAAGTCTTCTATAAATAAAAAAAATGGCCCATAAATTTCTCACTAAGTCAGGTGATGCTTAGGAAGCTCTACCAAGAAAAAAAAAAAAATCCAGGACACTGCTGCTGACAGTGCCATTTCAGTTCCACAAGACCAAAGTTGTAAAAATAGGGGAAACCACAAACCGATGGGCCATCAGTCCCCAAACAGGGACCCCAAAGCAGAGGAACTAACATATATGATTTTAGCTGATGCTAAAGGTGCCATTCAGAATTAGGGTGTGCTGTTCATAAAGTTGTGGTGATGTGGTTATATATCTAAAAAATAATGGCAGAGGATTTATATCCCTTTACATCTCACTAAAAAGAAATATGGAGAAATTTTTCAAAATTTTAGTGTACAGAAGTCCACCCAAACGATGTCAAAACTCAAGAATCACAAACCAGATTTCTAACTAAATTGGTGAAATGACTGAACAATTTAAAATAAAACAAAAATGAGTTACATATACTACATCCAAGCAAAAGGTAATGGGATGGTAACTAGATAATTCTTCAGCATTTAAAATGTTTGTTTAACCTCTTTGGCACTCTGGCCAATGAAAGCTTTCTCTTGTGTAATTTGCCTACTAGAGAATACAGGTCTGAAGAACTTTATAAAGGGAGAGTGGCAGGAATGACTCTGTGTGGCACAGCAGGTTTATAAAAAGGCACTGCTGCTTTGTCTAAACGTATCCTGGACATGTTTGTTCCAGGACCTTAACTGCCATATTGTGAGGAAGCCCAAGTCACAAAGAGGCAAAGTCCAAGAATTTGGTCAATAGCTCCAACTAATTTCCAAACTGAACATCAGTGTCACCAAGAGATATGGGGTCAAATAACCCCCAAATGGTTCTGGTCCTCGGGCTTTAATTGGCCCCAAATGAACGAAGTGGAGCAGGAATAAGATGTCTCCAGCAAACCTTACCTCAACTACAAATTCATCAATAAAATGCGTATTATTAGTCTCTCTAAAAATTATATTTTGGATCATTTGTTATACAAAAATAAATAATTAAAACAATGTACTTCGCATCCTAAGAACTTAAACAAGCTAAAACTCAGATAAAATATTTGAAAAAGTTAGCAAAGATGGAAAAGTGTTTCACAGAAGAATGTAATATTAATACACCAAAAATATCTGAAACTATTAGTAACTGGAGAAATTAAAATTAATATGACATAGCAAAACAGTCATGATTTATTCATTTGATAATTTTAATTGTTTATCACATAGAATCTCAAATAAACATATTTATTAATAAAATTTCGTGGCAAAATAATGATTTATTCAGATATTTTCAGTTACCATGTGACATATGTAGCAAATTGTTAAATCCCCAAGTCAAGATCTCAAATAGACACTTTTTCTCTTCTCACACTCTCTCCTGCCCCTCAGAGTATAAAACTTAAGCCTGTAAATGCCTAAGAATTGGTTTGAGATACAGGATTAACAAAAGAAATTCAATGCTTTTTTCTATATACTTCTGTATTTTTCATAAAGATCAAGCATAACTGTGGCAATAAAATAATAATAACTTTTTTCAGTTCCTGCTTTCTGAAGGAGCAGGCTGCTTTGTAACTGGAGCAGAGTGGAGGGTTTCCCACAGCTGACGTGAGTTCCTCTTGTGCTGGTCCCAGTGAGATCCATGCCCTGACCAGGTAGGAGTCCTCTTGAGTGTGGGTCTCATTTTGTGTGTTCTCCTCCCATGATCCATTTTTCCTGTGGACATCAGACCAGTAAGGGCAGGATACCGGACCCAAAGAAGTCTAAAGAAATTTGAGTAAGTCAAGACTAAAATAATATGTTACTTTAAAAAGAAAGTTCATTAAGGCTCCTCCTGACCAGAAGGAAGCAGTTATAAAGGACTATGTTTTTCCCAGTTTTTTAATTTAGCTTTGATTTTTATTGCCTTTCTCCTTTAGAACACAATATATAAAGGATATATGTGATTTTTGTTACTCAAGGAACAATATATAAAAATTCAACTATTAATTAATTAATTATGTTTACTAAATACCTGCCATCACTATTCAGAGCAGCCTAGGTGACTATTTAACTGTGAGATATTTAATTCAAGTTTCTCCACCACAAAACCTATGATTTTTGTGTGAATTGTCTCAGGTACATGGTCTATGAAAACTTTCCATGGTTGGGTCCTCATTGTTAAGCCCTGTATAGAGATTTTAATCACGCTTATTAACCAAGCTGCCCACAATCATGACACCTCATCAGTGAAGTGTTTAACTTCTTCCATATTGAAATCAACTTTATATTAGTTCACACTTATAATAATTTTTGAACAATATAATTCATACCTACTCAAAAATGATGATAAGCAGGAAATCTCAGTGCACACAGTACTTTCTTGACATTAGAACACACTCTAGCAATAAAACTTAGTTTTGTTCTTGCTTGCTTGCTTGGTTCTGGTTATCTCAATAACTCAAAAGGATTGGTGTCACACAACATATGATCTTCAACCACAATGTAATGAAAGTAGAAATCAATAGAATGTGATATTTTTGAAATTTAAAAAGTTGTCGAAGTAAAACAAAACAGTCCTAAATAATGAACAGGTTAAGTAAAAAATCATAAGAGAAATTAGAAAGTAGTTTGTTATGAATTAAATGAAAACACAATCCACCAAAATTTATGAGTTGCATTGTCTACCCTAAGAAACCAAAATTTTTATAGCAAAGTAAACTCAAATTAGCACAAGGAAGAAATGAGCCACCACTAGAATAGAAATAAATAAAATAAAAAACAGGAAACAGTTAGGAAAATTGAGAACCCTACATGTTGATCCATTCAAAACAACCACAAAACTATAAAATGTCTTCTTAAAAAATAAAAGAGAGGCCTCAGCAATTTAAGTCAGAAATGAAAGAAAGAATACAAATACTAACTTTGTAAAAATTAAAATGATTGTAAGAAAATTCCTTGAGCAATCATGTGGTTAAAAATTCTTGGTATTTTTAAAAAGTTAATTCAAATTCTTAATACACTTTTCATATGTGCGTACACACAAGTGCACATATGTGAAACACGTCTGAACTCACTCTGTGAGAGCAGTGTTACTGCAAACCCAAATCCAGGTGCAGAAATCCCAAGAAAACAAAAGGACAGACCTGCATCTACTGTGAATATGATATAAAAATATATAGGAGAAAAAAGCAAACCAAACCAGGCACCATCACCAAGAGTGATATAACACATAAACCCAAGGCTGATTTAATATTGTAAAACGTGTTAATTTAGTAAGTACATATAGCAATACACTAGTAAACACACAAATTACACGACTGTCTCTGTAGATACAGGAAAAATATTTTATAAACTCCAACAAATTTCTCAGGAAAACATTGACAAACAGGACTAAAGGATAACTTTCTCAGCCTAACAAAAGATATCTACAAAACACAACTACCATCGTACTTAATGGTAAATGATTTCACGATTTCCTTCAGAAACAGGGAGTAAGGAAAGGTGTCTGTCTGTCCTTGCCTCTTCTACTCCCTGATGTACTAGACATTCTAGTCAGTTCAGTTAAGAGAGAAAAGATCTGCATCCAGATGGCAACAGAAATAGAAATCCAACAAACTATCTACAGATGACGTGATTTCTTTCTTTCTTTTCTTTTCTTTTTTTTTTTTTTATCAGTACCGGGGATCAAACTCATGACCATGTGCCTGCAAGGCAGGCGCTTATGTCGCTGAGCTAAGTCCCCAACACCTGATGACATGATTTCTATGTAGAAAAAATCATTACAACGAAAACTAAGTTCAGTAAAAATGCAGTATGAGATGCATACACAAAAACAGTTATATGTTAATGCACTAACAATGAACATAAAAATGAAATCTGTAAAATTACATTTGCAAAAACATTAAAAAGAATAAAATACAAAACTTTGGACAAAAATATGACTTTTATACTGAAAGCTCTTAAGCATTGTTAATAAAATTGAAGTAAATCTCAGTCAAAGTAAAACAGCCTATCTTCATGAGTCACAGCATTTCATGAAAGCTCTACCAGTCAGAGTTTTCCAGAGAGGCAATATGTGGGAGAGATAGACAAACAGATATATGAGTGGATGGATAGATGTGAGATTAGATAGATAGATGATAGATAGAAGATAGGTAGGTAGGTAGATAGATAGATAGATAGATAGATAGATAGATAGATAGAGTTGTGCATATAGGGAAACTGGCTCACATAACTATCAACACTGAAAATTCACCAGACCTGGAGACAGGAGAGAGGGAATGTAGCTCAAATCTGAGTCCTGATCCCTCAGAACCAGAAGAACTCATCTATCAGTTCCAGCTGGGAAGTTGGGAGACTGGAGACCAAAGAGCTCATTTTTCAGTTTAAATCTGAAAACATGAAAATAAGTTTCACTTCAGAGAAATCAGGCAGGAGGAGTCCGCTCTTATTTATGAGTTTGCCTTTGTGTTCTATTCGATTCTTCCGCATGTGGGATGAGAGGCACTCATCAGGCGAAACAGCAAATTTTGCTCACTCAAATGTTAACCTACCCAAAAAATTTCTGCACTGACAAGCCCAGAATATTGCTTGATCAAATATCAGGACATCCTACAGCCCAGTCAAGTTGACACACAACCCTACTATTAGGGTAAGAATTACTTCTCAAATTGATTTACAGACTGGGTCCCTATCGAAATCCGGGCAAGCTCCTTTTGCTGAAATGACAAGCTTATCCTTATGGTGATATGGAAATGCAAGAAACCCAGAACAGTTAAGCTAATCATAAGAGAAAAAGAGTAAATTAGGAAGGCGCCATTGTCTAATTTCAAACTTAAGTGCGATAGCAATCAATACAGTGTAGCCTGGAATAAGAATAGTTTTGTAGATCAATGGAGCAGAACTGAGAGTTTAGGAACAAATCAAAATATTTATGGCTAATTGATTTTCAATAAAGATATCTAGACAAATTCAATGAGGAAAAGAACATTTTAAAGAAATAATGATGAAAAAAGTGGTTTTCACACACTAAAGAAATACAGTTGACATGTTCCTAATATTATAGCTTTTTAAAACTTCAAAATGAATCGTAGACATAAATGTGGAAAGGATCACAGTTCTAAATCTTTGTGACATTAGCTCACCTGCGGCTTCTCAAATGCAACACCATCATAAATGGGTGTAAGAAAAAATGGCAAAGTTGGGGTACAATAAAACTAAAACCTTAAAGTTACAAATTTTGTCATAAATGAAATGAAAAAAATCCACATAATATCTGAAACTCATATATATGATAAGGGGTTTGGATTCAGAATGTACAATGAATTCTCATGACTCAATAATTAAAAGATAAGTAATTTGTTCGTTACAAAGAAAATATACAAATTTCTAAACAAAACACACAAATAGCCATAACACATATGAAATGAGTGAATCCCACAGATCGTTAGGAAAGTCAGTAAGTTACTACACCAAATCCAGGCTGACTGTAAGCAACAAGTCAGGTAATTACTAGAAGCTCCATTCATTCCTGAGGGGAATTTAAAAAAGAACAGCCACTTTGGATAAATATTGGCAGCTCTACAAACACTAAATATAGCATAGTTGTAGGACAAAAAGAACGAAACACACAAAGTTGTTAGCACATGTTCAGAGCATCATTATTTATTACAGACAAACAAATTTAAAGCAACTCAAATGCCTGTTTCTGGTGAGTGAATACATAAAGTATGGAATATTCAGACAATGGAATATTGGAAGAAAAAAGGAATAAAGCAATGATACGTAATGAATTAACCTTGAAAATGGCGTGGTGAGCAAAGCAAACCTATCACGGAGACCTACTGTACGGTTCTGTGTGCATAAACTCTCTGGAGTCAGTAATCTTGAGAAAGGAAAAAGCGATAACACTCGTCTGGCTCTGAGAGCGTGGAGGAGGGCGAGAGCGAATGGGTACGAAGTGTGCTTCGGTGTGATGAAGCTGGTCTAAATCTAGGGTTAGGAATATGTGCCCAATAAATGAATACACCAAGTGCCACTAAACAGAATCATTACTGCAAGCAGATTGCAGGAAAAGTCAGTGGTAGGTTCCGTCAGCCTGGGGTTTAGCTACACCCTCCCAACTCGGTACAGAACCCAGAGAAACAGCTCGTCTCTCCAAGAGTAACTTCCACGTTTTCTTTCTTATTCCAGAGATAAAGCTCATGCTCCCGTTCTGCGTGTGTGCTGAGCCCTCTCCAGTCCTAAGACTCCGCAACCACCAAGGCCTCCACCCAGAGCCCCCAGTAAGTCTTTCTGTCTCCTGATTTACACAAGCATATGCTCCTTTAAATCAGCGGTGAATATGCCATTTTGCACACCTGCCATCCTCCTCCTCCAGTCAGAACTGATAAAAGTAGCCCCCTTCTTTGTTCTCCCTTGAGAGCCTCTGTGCCCCTGCCCCGTGAAGCTCTCCTTCACCATTAAAGGCCTCCTCCTGTGTCTCCTTCTTAGCTCTCTCATTCTAACTGCACCACTTCAGATTAAGTGCCAAAAATACTCAGTCAGTGAGTTACATATCCAAAAGCCTGTGTCGTTTTATTTTTATTTATTTACCAAAAGAACTGTAAGTCACGTCTGTTTCTTTCAGTACTGTATGACTCCAAGCTATGAGGACCAGAACAGTTTACCTAGTCTTGGAGAGAAAAGTCAAGCCCTTCCATGCACACATGAACTGGAAAAGAGTCACATTCCTCTGCTCCAAGGGCTTAAGATGGGAAATCATAGGCTCAGAAATCAGTTGGTGTGACTCCCAAACTGCCTCGCCTTCCAGCTGCCATGGGTGCAGCCATCCGACCCAGTCCTGCAGTGTCCAGTCTGCCAATCTTCTTGCAACTGTGGATCCTGGAAGGGTGAGTCTTCAAGCTGGAGGCTCTGTGTCACCATCTCTAATTACTTAGGTTCCGTGGAATACAGGGCCAGCATTGCTGTGGGAGGAAAATAAGGAGGTCCTCATGGTAATGTTCCCAGCAGACCTAGAGACCGCTCACAGGCTGAAAGGGTTGTGTTTACCCCGCATGGGATGAAGTAGCTGAGTTTCTGCAACCTTATTTATGCAAAATCACTCTGAATGAAACCCATGTCCCTCTGCTTCCTAAGACCGCACTCTTCCCAATAACCCATCCATCACCCAGAACCAAGTGAGCCGCGTCAAGCAGGGCAGGGAGTTCCCAGATGAGACCTCCATCAGAGGGCCAGCCACAGGTGAGAACCTGGCACCTGAGCTGTCACAGCCACCAGAGATGACAGCTGGGCTCCAGGGGGAGGCTCAGCCCATGAGGGAGGGGGAAGCCGCCCAGGGCTCCCAGAGTCCACATGTTCGAGAACGTCCCTGTTCATGCTGTCCGTGTTTGGAGCATTTATTTGCAAAATAAGATGCTGCAGGTACTCTGTTTACTTTCTGTTTTACATGTTTTAGGCCCCAGAGCAGCCCTTCCTCTCTGCAAACTGACAAATCACACATAATGACAGCGTTCCATTCACGCCTGTGAATACTTGGAGTAAATGGAGACAGGAAGCATTTAAAAAAAAAAAAAAAAAAACAATCAGTGAGTCTCCAGTTGCATCTAGAACTGAGAGGGTTTCAAGTTTCAGGCAACTGAGATTCATCCGAATAAAAAGAGGTGAGAGAGGCATCCCAGGGCTCTGAGCGGGAGCTGGGAGTTAGACACATACACTGATGCACAAGCTTTCAGCCTCCAGTTCAGACAGAAGCGGTTTTCAGTTTCCAAGGAGACAGTATCAGCTTTGAATCCTGACTTGAGCTGAATGCAATTCTAAATGGCCAGGGTCTACCTCCAGGGGCAAAAATAGATCTGGCCCCAGGGGAAAGAGTGCATCCACTTGGTCCCCTCTGAGAAGATGAAATAACAGCAAGAGCACAGTTTTCTAACTACGCACCTGGCCCCATTGCGTGGCGTGGCCTTAAAGAATGGATCACTTTCTACCACAACTGCCACGCGTGAGGTAGCTGGGGGCAGAGGAGCAGATCTCCGTGTTTCATAAAAACACGCTTCAGGGACACTCAAATGCACAGCCGGAAACAGCTTTTAAAGAAGCCCACAGAGCGTCCACCAGGTGTACTGCTCTTTCCCAGTAATTCGCACCGACCCTAAGGCCACTGCGTGTGAGCATACACGCACAGTGATATGTGCCAGGGTACACACTGGTGTGTTACTGTTACTACAGATACAGATCACAGCTATTATAAATTTCTCTCATAAAATGAAACCAAAACCGAAGAGTTGCCCTAGAGCCTTGTACTTCCCAAAAGTGATAAACTAAGCCAAAAAGCACATCGCAATAAAACAGCAAATAATCTCCACAAGCAGCGATGGAGATAGCAGAGCCCAAAACAAACTGCAGGACACTGAGCCCTACGGTACCGGCCCTGGTCGTCCGTGAATCCTGCCTCGTGGCTTTTCAGTGAAGAAGAAACAACGCAAAGCGCTTGGAATAGAATGTTCTGTCTTTTCATTTCTTTCACGTCTCCACTTCAAGCTGCTTTGCTCATTTGGTTGTGGCACTTTTAAAGGTTCCCTGGTGAGTTACGAAGTTGCTTGAGTGGATACGCGGATTTTTAAGCTAGTAAACTTTAACACCAGTTTTAGACTCGCGGGAAAATAGAACAACAGGCACACAGTTCGCACGGGTCCCTCCCAGGTAGCTTGGATGGCTTCCTTAGCAGCAATTTCTTGCATTGCTGTGATATGGCTGTGCTTTGGGTGCAGCTTGAGTGATAAGCAGAGGTCTGTGTGTGAAAGGCTGGGTCCCTGGGTGGCCTAGTGGGAGCCCCTGAGGCCACACTGGTGATGTGCCTGAAGGGGATGTGCTGGTTTCCCTCTCCCTTCTCCCTCTTTTTTCTCTCTCCCCTCTTTCCTCCTCTCCTCTCTTTTCTCACCCCCACTTTCCCTCCCTCTGACGTGATTTTTCCTCCTACATCTGCACCATCCCCAGGTCACGTTCCATGCTCCTCAAAACTCAAGCAAATGTATCTGCCCAGTCTTGGAAGTCAACCTCCAAAACAGTGTTTTCTCTTCATAAAGTTACTTCCCTTAGGTATTTTGCTATAGTATCAAAAAGCTGATTGATACAAGTAATCTTTTACAATTTATGAATTCATATTTATACATTATTATTCAGTGAAACATATAGCTCACATTAGCTTCATTCTTTGCATCATATAACCTATAAATCTTTATGAAGGTTTAATGGCCGTACACCATTCATTTGGAATAGCTAACCATACTAAGAATCCCTGTGTTCTCCCTACTCCTCCCTCCCAGCCCTGCTTGGCATAGCCGACCTGTTGGGAACCACTGATTTTTTAGTCTGCCTGGTTCTGCCTTTTTCACAGCGATAGATAATTGGAATCATACAGTGGGTAGTGTTTTCAAGCTGGTCTTTCACTTAGCTTTTAAATTGCGTCCATGCATTTTTGTAGCACATTAACTCTCTCTTTAAAAAATCATTGACTACTATTCCACAGTGAGATGTATCCAAGTTTGTTTATCCATATGTCTACTGAAGGACAGTGCAGATGCTTCCGTGTTTTGGCAAAGGACTCTCCACAAATATTCATGTATTTGTTTTATATGTATGCCTTTTACTGTACCATTTTATTCAATATACATTTTATAATAAAAATCCATCTTTGTATCCTGATGCATCTTAGTTGTTCTTGTTCAGATCTATGAAATTTGTTCTCCTGTAAGAATTTTCACTGAAGAAGGAAAGCAAAACAGGAGCTTGCATACTCATGGTCAAAGGAGCATTCCTGTGCTGTCTGGGCCTCTTTCTGGGCCTTGAGCTCACACTTAGATCCTACTACAGACCTTGTGGCCAGACACCTTTGCTGAGTGTGATTTTCTATTTGACATACTCTGAATTTTTAAATATGACTTTTCATATTATGCACTGCCTGAATTTCTATTTTCTTGGGCTATAGAGGAATAATAAATGTAATCACCGAATAATCTTGAGATTTTTGAAGATATTTTCAGTGTCCCAATTCTTTCAAGCTTTTTCAGATACGTTTCTGTGTCTTTGCACCAGAATCATCCACTTATAATTTTAGTTCATTTTTATATCAGGTTTAGAAACTATCTATATTTAAATATAAGGAATGGGCATACATATATTAGCACAGGTTATTTAGGCAATGCAATGATGAAAGTTTCTTCTTTTACTGCTTTAGTTACATCAGGGTTTGAGCATGCCCTGGGAAACTGGGCTTATAGGTAGTTCTTATTACTCCATCGGCCAGCAGAGACATTGACATTTGCAGGCATAATTTAAAACCATTTTAAAAACTTCAAAGGATGCAGTTAAGGCTGTAAAATAAATCCCTAGGCTAACCTTCATTTGAATCATGATAAAAACACAAAGTTCCATAGTAAATTTCTTCCACAAGAGACTAAACAATCACAAAAAGAAAAAAATCTAAAATTCAGAAAATTATGATAAGAATTAAAATCATAATTATGGGCACTTCTCTGGCTATAATAATCCCCAGTTTGGAAATACCAGCAAAGGAAATTGATGAGTTAAATTGCAAATTATAAATTTTTTTTCCATTTAAAATTTAAGATATGTGGGGAAAAGCTCACACAGGAAGGAGTCAATGAGAAATGAACATTTGGAAGAAAACTAGAAAGTATTTGTAATGAGGTGGTAATGAATAAGATGAATGCTTCATAAAAGTTCTATCATACAAGAGACTTTCTAAATTAAATAAAAAGTAAATAAAACACCCTTACATGTATTCAGAAATGAAAAGCTTCCAATTCACAGATAAAATAGCATCTGCTGCAATCCAAGTTCTCCTCTCGAGTACTAATGAAAACATTCTTAAATTATGCAGAAAAACAAGCAGGAAATTTTTCACATAAGAAAGAAAGCTAAAACTGTAACAATAGAAATGGACATAGAGTCAACAAAGGCAAGTTAGAATCAGCGAAGCTAAAACTCGGTCATTGGCGAAAATGTGAAGCTCGGTAAAGGAAACACTAGTTACCGACAATACACACTCATGTTACACAGACACTAGTTACCGACAGTGCACACACACGTTACACAAACAAGTAAGTATGTGTCAGCAATGGAAAGGCAATTTCACTGTAGATTCTAGGAAGGGAATAGTAACCAGAGGATGCTCTGAAGCAATTTATGCAGATAAATATGAAAGTTTAAATGAAATGAATTAATTTCTAGACAGAAGCACAGATTAGCACAATTGAAACAAGCAGAAAACTACCACCATACTATTCTCAACCCTTGAAATAAATGGAATCTGTAACTAAATTTTTTTCACAGGCACACACACACACACACACACACACACACACACACACACACACAGGTGCACACAGACCAGCAAACAAGTAAACCACTTACATGTAAGTTATTATTGTACACATTTGAAAAAGTACCACCAATATTTTAAAATCTTCTTTAGGCAAGTTTTTAGAAAGAGGAATAATTCCCAACTTGGCTTGATCTTGATGCAATAGATATTCGGGATGCTTTGTGCATTTAAAAGCACGAGGTAATTTCTCCTATAATCTTACACATGAACATCTCGAATAAAATAATATCAGAACCAACCAGGATAATATAATAGACCCCACCAAATGAGGTTTCTGCAAGAAATTCAAGGTTGGTTCAATATTTAATTTTAATCAATCAAGTTCTCTATAATGACATGAAAAACTACAGGGCACACCTGCTTTGAGTAATGGGAGAAATGCATCCTGAGAAATGCATTACTAGGATAATTTCTCATTGAGTGAATTCACAATACAATTCTCACAACACAATTTCTCATTAAGTGAATTCTTAATAACTTTGAATCCCCAGGCAATATGAATTCTTCAACTCACTATAATCATGTTAACACCATCATAGGTCTGTTCTATCATTAGCCTCAATATCATTATGCAGTATGTGACTGAATATAATATTTAATGATATGTACTAATAACATATGACATAAGGATATAACATTTCTGGCTACGTCTATCCTTATCATATTACCATGCCACTTTAACACAACACTGTAGTGAATCTTGATAGACAAACTGTAACTCATCCACATTTGCTCTTTTTATGAAGGTCAGTTGGTCATCTAGATCATTTTTATTTCCACATAAATTTTAGATTCAACTTATCAATTTTATTTTTGAAAAAAGCATTCTGGAATTTTAGCTGAATTAGAGTACAAGAATAGAAGTTTGGGAGGAAATGATATCTTCATAATAATCCACATCTATGGTGTATTTCAACTTTTATTCAAGTCTTTGCTAATTCTCTTAGTAATTTTTGTTTATAGTGCAGAAATTTTGCCCATGTTACTGTAAAGTTTAGCCTAGTTCAACATGTAGGTGTTTCTTATGTTTTTCAAGTAGAGTGTTTAGTCCCATGAAAACTTGAGTTGGGTAAACACTAATACATGCAGCAACATCAAGCATTTTGTGTACGTTAGGTTGAGCACATGAACAGACACAAAAGAGTGAATAATATAATTATAATATCACTTGTATAAATTTCAAAATAATCAAAATGTATTGAAAAGGCTAGAATTCAGAATAGCAATTATAACCGGAATAAAGGGAAATCATTGGAAAGTAGCCCTCTCCCAAATTTCTTGGACTTTGAAAATTAAGTATATCTGAAATGATGATCACAGGCTAAATATATTTATGAAAAAGTGCAGAGTTTAACATATATAAACCAGGGATTTAGTTCAGTGGCACAAGCACCTGCTTGGCAAGTGCAAGACTGTGAATTCAATCCCTGGAACAAACAAACCAACAAACAAACAAACAAACAAATAAATAAATATGTGCATTACAAGTATAATAAGTTATACTTGAATAAGGTGCTTTAAATGGCACCTTATTTCAAATCATCAAGTGACCATGGGACAATTTTAAAATGCAAAACCGTAGTAAAGGCATGATACAATTGAACAGCAGTCCCTGAAATAAATACATGAAGCCTACTGTCTCTATGAGAGTATCACTATATCTGCAGGGAAACACATGCAGAAAAACAAAAACAGCTTGGCTCTGTTGCCAACCTGCGGGCTGCACTGTAAGGATTTGGTCTGGGTGTCACAGCACCCTCGTGGCTAAGCTGTGCATCTTGGTTTTCCTGGACCCAAACTGCACAAATCGCCTTGCCTCCAATTTCAGAGATTTCCTGAGGACTTAAGGAAAACCTAAGTCATACAGATTCAACAAGGAGATGACCCAGGGAGGAACAGGCAAAGTGAGACAGCCCCGTCACTGCCTTCAGAGAACAGAAAATAACGGCCTGCCTCCCACTTTTTAAATTAGCCGCGAGCTGGTCCAGTAAGTTCCCTGGACACCATCTCCAAGCCCCTCCCAGCCAAGTCACCAGAGGAGAGGAATACAAACCCATTCCAAAGCTCCAGCTCGGACTGGAACTAATGCCTGGTCCTGGGCTTTGATGAGTTAGGGCTGTGCTCTGCCTCGGTGCGGGACAGCGCAGGGAATTTGGACAGAACCGAGCAGGCTGTGAGCTACTCTGCCTGAGAATTTAGTAGCAGTGAGGTAGGTGACTTTGCTTAGACGACCCCCTCATGCCCCGTCTCTGAACAGTAATAATAATAATACCAAACACATTAAGTTGGTTTTCAGGAGAGTGTGCTATGGATATCATTCTTTAAGAACCATTCCTGTAATGTAGAAGGTGATAGAAAAATACTGGGTTTCCTGTTTTGTTTTGTTTGCTTCGTGTTGTTCTGCCTTGGTAAACATTACACATCAATTTCTTCTTCCTTTAGTTGGAAATCTCCGTGTTTGACTATTTCTGCCTTCTTCACCACATGTAATGGTTCCTGACATGTTGCCTGGCGTGTAATAGACACCCAGTAGGTATTTAATAAAGAGTAACACGAAGGGTCACACTGGCCTGCGTGAAAGGCACATAGACACGATGGCCGTGGTCTATTATTTTACAATACACAGAGGAATGGGCATGTGGTACCTAATGATAAAATATACACAATCAAGGACTGTGTAGGTAAAAAGGAAGTCCAGTACACTCAATGGCAAAGGTTACTCTGAGCTATCCCGAGATGGATGAGTCTGGTTTTACTGTTATACACTGTGCCACCCAAACGTGAGGATTAACCTAAGCATGAAAGCTTTTGCTGAGAGAAGAGTTTGGTGCTTAGAACTCGCGAAGACCAGGTAATACCCAAGAAGATGGGACATGTATCCTGAGTCACAGCACTCCCGATGGGTCCCCTGTGGCCCTAAAGGAGTGTGTGCAGGACTAAAGACTTCTGATGCAGCTCACTGGCTACCTGCAGGGCTGCACGGGGAAGTGCCTCCTTCCTTCTTGTGATTTTGAACCTTTTTAGAAGTCTCTAGAGGAGAAATACTTCCACGAGGGTTATAACAAAACCCTGCCAAACACTGGGATATGGATAGCCAGGCACTGTGGCTTGCTTATAATCCCAGCACTTGGAAGGCTGAGGCAGGAGGATGGCAAATTGCAGGCCGCCCTGGGATACATGTTAAATAGTGAAACCTTGTCTCAAAAGAAAAATAAAAGGTTTAGTTTCCCTTGGGCAAAAGACAGGTAGGTGCCTGGCAAGTGTCACTGGCCCTGATCATTTAGAAATAGAGGTTCCAGCAGACATGGGGAAGGGGGAGCACATTTGGCTGGCACATTTGGGTCACCTCTTACATCAATATTTCCTCACCTAAGTTTTGTGACAAGTAGAAAATGTGGTTGGCAAGGTTGTCATAGCCTGGGGTCAGTCCCTCAGTTTGGATGTCTGGTTTTGCATCGGGCAAGTTTGCTAGGCTAAAGGGATTTGTTGCCAGGCTTGAGGCAAAACTTAAGTGAGCAGTAGCGGAACATAAGACTCACACCATGGCATTTCCAAGACCAGCTTCCGTGATGGAACAATACTTCATCCCGCTAAAGTTCTTGTTGGTTTCCCAAAGGACCCGCTCCCAGATGGGGTGAGCATACTTAACCCAGCGGCTCAAAGTAGTCTGTTATCAACGTCACCATCACTGCTCATGTTCCCCAAACAGCTACCTGGCTGCGGGAAGAGTGGACTCCACTGAGAAACTCCCCAAAACCATGCTGGAGTATAAATAGCTACAACTCTTTCGTGGGTTCTTACTGTTAGAGCAATATTTAGGCTATCCTTATTACATGGCCAAGCACTTTAATAATGTATCATTAAGAGAATAACTTTAAGCGTCATGAACACAAAACTTTGAGTTCATGCTGATGTATAAAAACTGATAAACCCCAGAGTTAAAATGTTGCAAAAAAACTTATTTGCCTGATCAAAAATGTACAGTAGATATTGTGGATCAGGATGAAACTACTCAAAAGAAAAGAGAAGCTGTAATAGGAGGAAGGGGACAGGAAGGAAGGGAAAAGGGGCGCCACACACACACACAGACAGACATACACACACACACACAGACATACACACACAGACAGACATACACACACACACACACACACACACAGACAGACATACACACACACACACAGACAGACATACACACACACACACAGACACACACCTGATAGGTAAGACAGTTATACAGATAGTTTCTCTTGGTTCATTGAAAAGAAAGGTCTCAGCTCATCCTGTCTGTACAATATTTCATGCCTATGTCTTGTACTCTGAATAATTACTATCAAGATGACAATATGCAATATATTAATTATTGGCACTCTCCTAGTAGTCTGTCCTGAAACTGTTTTATTATTTTTATTTTTTTCTTTAAAATAAAAAAAATTGCTCATGTCAACCATCACTTATGTAATAAAATCTATAATGGTAATCAATATGTTAAAAAGATTCTTCATGCACCTTTCTACAAAGTCAAAGATGACCAGGTACAGTGCAGTTGCATCATGAATCACCTTTTATTAGAGCACATCAACATTTTTTTGGTTGTTGAATTTACTCAGTTCTCCTCGGAGATTTATGAGGTTGCTACGGTTTCATATTCTTTGGCCTGTAAAGGTGAATGCTCACCCTTCTCAATTTTCTTTGCAGAAAGATTACTGGGTATTATCCAACATAGAACATGAGAATCACCCCAGATACTGCCTCAATTTCACCCCAACATCCCATCAGTCATCAGTTGTCTTAATCTGAATCTTTAACGTGTCTAAGTCATTTTATCTTTTTCCATTTTTGTTGCCATAACACTGTTTGGACATTTATTCCATGAGCATCTTTACACTAACATCAGCCCTGTGCACTTTGGATTTTAAGTACAGCCGTTGGTACCACATCAGAACATCCTCACTGTGGCTCTCCCAGCCCCCATCTCCTCCACCCTCCTACCTCCAAATGCCTCAGGGGCATCGGGGAATATTTGTGCAGCACAAATCTCAACTGCTACTCTCTGGTAGTGCTTAGTTTTATGTTATTCTCAGTGGGTGAAAGGATGCCCAGATGGCTGGTAAAACTTTCTTTTGAGACAGGGTCTCAATATGTTGCTTTTTTGCCCAAGAAAAGCTCAAACTTGAGTTCCACCTGCCTCAGCCTCCAGGAATGCTGAAATTGCAGTGTGTGCCACCACGATCAGCTCTAAAGCATGATTTCTAATTATGCCTGTGAGGGTACATAATGGCTGATACATTGTGTTACCCTGAGAAGTTTAGAAGTTTAAGTGACTCAGTAGAGGCCAGGGCCCACATTTTGTAAACATCCTCACCATCCTGTGCAGCAGGAGGGCAGGGAGATGGTGTCAGTGCTACAGCCACGCTGGGGGTTGGTAGCCTGCTTACAATATAAGGGAGGAGAAGAGGCTTCCTCTTCCCCCTACCCCACCACATTTTCGCTCTTGCTGTTTTACTGTCTTCTGCCTTCTTGAAATATTGCTCCTGTGCCGTGCCACCCTGCTCGGAGCTAGCTGATTATGGACTGAAACCTCCACAAACTATGAGCTAAATAATTTCCTCCTTCAATTTTGGGTGTTGGATATTTTATCTCAGCAATGAGAGAAAAGCAACCTTGAAAGGATATTTGTGGGAGAGTTTGCTATCTGAATTAGTAGATTAAATGTAAAAACTCCTCCCTCACCCACCTAAGTAAGCACCATCCCATTGACAGAGACCTAGAATAGAAGACCAATCTGGAGAAGGGCGTATTTTCTGCTTTCCTTCTTGAGCTGACACATCTATATTCTCCTGCTTTAAGAAACGGAGCCTCCAGCGTTCAGACTCAGGGATTTACACCAATATCCTGACTTATCCTCAGTCCCTGGGTCTTCATCATCAGTCTGAGAAATAGTACACTGATTTCTCTCAAGCTAGAAGGTTCCATCGGCATCTCCCCTCCAGCTTGCAGACAGCCTAGCACAGGGGTCCTCAGCTTTTTGTAAGCCAATTCCCAGAATGAGATCTTTCTTGGGTATCTTTAGGTGTCTATCCCAGTGGGTCTGCTTTCTGGAGAACCCTGAATGTATCATTTTATGCTAAGGTAAATTTCCAACTAGATAGAAAGCATCTGGCCACTCTTGACCTCTTTACCTAAAGCCTCTCTCATGCCTATCTTAATATATTATCTCTGTTTAGTCTATTTTAATACTTAAAACAAACACCATGGGCTCCCCAGGTATCTACTCTTCCTCTGTTTACTGCCTCCTTCTTTTCCTGATAATTTTTCCTGTCCTTGCAACTCCATGGGAGTCACCATTTCCTAGCATCCTTAAGCCACATTCCTGTCCTGTCTTCATCAGCTATCGTGCACAGCTAGGGCCACGGCTGTGATTCAAAGCTGACTTTCCTTCTTAACTGTTCTCTGGTGTGTGGTAAATGCCTGGAATCCGGCATAGCACTGAGCATATTATCCACATCCAAAATATGCACATTGAACTGGGTGGAGTAGAAAGATTTTTGACTATCCCATGGCTAAAACATCACCAGGCAATTTCCTTACCCTGAACTTCATGTATGAAAATGATCTTGTCCCTAGGAGTGCCTCTTTGGAGAATGTGTGAGGCCAGTGAGAGTCTACAATAGATAAGGTTCCCACGTCATGCTGAGAAGGACATTCATTCCACCCTTATTGTTTGCTGGGGTTAAACTTAAACCCTCATTGGGAGGCAGAGCTGTTAGACTGCATAGACCCAGGTCATCATCCAGAATTTGCAGTGCTGAGGAGATGCTGACCCTGCTGCCCTGTGGCTGCTTTCTTCCCACGCCAAGAAGTCTCCCACTTACTCTCATGCTCCTTCAGCATCCCAGGAGAGAATTAAATGGAGATGCCAAGATTCCAGCTAGGAAAACATAGGTTTTCTTCCCTACACTACTAGGCTTGGGTCAGTTATCTAAATATTGTTAAAATCGTGGGCTACGATGATGCATAGGAAAGGTAAAAGTTGTGCTAATTGAGAGGAATCACAAAACAATGTTACAATAAAACTTCGTTTGAATGTTGCAGAAAATTAACACAAAGGTTTTTTTTTTTTATGTAGCAATGAAAACTAGCCTTTTGTATTTATGGCTTTTCACGTAAGCACAAGATGATCATATAGATGTAAAGTAATGATTTAAGGCACTTAGAAATAAAAAGAACCAGGAAAAATAAGGATGATTCACAGCAACAAGAGTCTTTTTAAAATCTTCAAATAAAATAACAATGGGAGAGAAATGGAAAACAAGGACAAATGAACTTTCCGTCTATTTAGTAGGATGCACTGACTTGAGAAGAGAATGATGCAGGATGCTTTGAGTTAAGTGTTTATCAAACACCCCGCACGTCTTGGCCCACAAACCAGTTCTCTTCTGAGAAATTAACATGATAAATGGAGCAAAAACAACACCATCAAGAAGCAGCTTCAATCTTGGAAAATCAATTTGAGATATGCAACCAAAACCTGGCCAGCCTCCAGGTTTTACCCCTGGCTCCTGCCTCCTCCTAAACTACCCTCTTTCTCTGCCAAGATCCTCGGTTTCATAGATTTGTGGATATCATGTTTGTCAATCCGCCGAGCCTGGTGTTTTTCTTGAGCTTACACGCACCAACCCTCTCCGAGACCACGCTTCTGCTAGGTCCCATCCTCCAGGCTATGTCTGTCTAATTCAGTTCAAAGAAGACCATGTGGATTTACTATAGTTAGTAAAACAGAGTCTCAGAAAACACAGTGTTTGGTTACTACACAATTTTGCTTTTCCTAAGACACCTGAAATAAAAAGGGCTACACTTAGCCACACTCATTTGCCTATAGAATTGCTGATTATTTACATAATTGTTTTCCTTCGCCATCAACATGAGAAACTCAACAGACACTAGCATGATTTCCAGAAGGTCATATCCCAGAAATGACCCAAACCTCTAAGTTCTTGCCTAGGAAAATTCAAGAAATTCAAGACCACCAGAAGAACTTATTTATTCCAACAAATGGGCAGAGGTATTCCCTGACCAAACAGCTGCCTTGCCCCGTCATTCTTTAAGAACAGCTCATCCATCTGTGTTTGTATTTTCTACTCCTAGCTTGACCCCAGCCCAGCCCACACCCCCTCTACATTCCGTCTCTCTACCTGGCTTCATTCTTCTCCTCCTCTCATCCTCCTCTTAGCTTGGATCAGAACTGAATTCAACTCACACTGAGTTCCCTCTCCTCTATTGCAATGGCCTGAACAAAAAACATTTTGCTGCCTTTTACAAATTTCTGGCTCTGCTTCAGTTTGACAAAGGTAGCTGGCTGCAGGGACTGGCTCGGGCACCCACGTGCCTTCTCCTTTGTTGCTGGACTATGCATGACTTCCTGTGCCAGCCATACCAGGGTACAAGATGCCTGCTGCAGTTCCAGCTACCACTGCTACAATCCAGCCACCCGGAAGGACGGAGGGAAGGGAGGACAGATGTGCTCTTTAAAGGTGAGTACTGGAAGCTGTTTGTACACCTCTGCGGATAACCTGTGATCATCAGTAGCTGAGAGAGGGTGGTGGTACATCGATATTACTCTAAGCAATATTGTGCTTTCCAAAATGAAGCTTTGATTATTATTGAATAGATGAAAGAAGAGACATCAGGATGCACTTTTTGAGTTTTAAAAATATTCTTTATTTTTAAAGTTAACAAGTGCATTACAGGAATCAAAATCACAAAAGCAAAGAACAGAGTCACGCACGGTCGTAAGCAGCTTGGCTGGCTGTGTGCCCCTAGGTGCAGAGTGGCGTATATGAGGTGCCATTTGGCACGGCTGACTTTGTACAGTGTGTCATGCTTCTCCATACATCATGAATATTTACCAATCCAGAACCCCAAAGAAGCAAGAGTATTTTTAATAACCAAAAATATACTACAGCAACTCAATCTGTCAGAAAAAATTGAAATACTGCTTTTCTTGGGAACAAACATCTCACTAAAGACAAAAATGGCAACAGACCTCTAGACAGAAGCTTTGGCAAAGTTACAACTGCAATGCTGCATTTCCTTAATGCTCGATTTAAAGTAAAACATGAAGCAGCCGGGCATACCACACGCGCATCTGAGAGTTATCAGACTGCTACTGTTAAGATATTAGCAAGGAGGTCTGTTCCCCCCAGTTATTAGCATGTTCCCACAGTGCAACCGGTTGACACACACTCACCAAACCGTGACTCTGAACCCTGGGCACACATCTCTCCACGTGTGCTTACTTCTGCCTCTCTGCTGCCCACCCCGTCTTAGGACTGCCCAAGACCATTGTAACCACTCCACGTCCGAGATGCATCTTTCCCATTAATTATAACAAAAAAAAAGATACTTAAACGTTGTGTGACTCCCTACCTCTAGTTTTTGTCAGACATGGCCTCCTTAGGACATCCATAAAGCTTAGACACTGTGCAGTAGCATATGAAATCTGTGCACTATAAGCCCAAGTCCTTTACCCACCTTCCAGGCCTACGCTTACAGTCTAAAAGCACCTTCCCCATACAGAGGTGCTGGTAAAAGGCCCTCACCTGCCCCACCCATCCAGCTCCCCCTTCACCAGGCCAGTGACTCAGCTCAGGGCCACATGGAGCTCCAAGGGGTGGCTTTAACAAAGGTCCCGTCCAGAAGACAGGGCGCTTTGCTACCTCTCACGTGATCTGGGCAGAAGGACTTAGGTTAACTAAGATGTGCATGGAGAACAGTGGAAAGGCAATCTGAGCCCGCTCGCCTCCCTGTCTGCCTGATTTCCCTCCTGCACCCACGGAAAGCTGCACCAGATACCGAGTTGGGCAGTTCCATTCCCCAAACACAGCATTCCAGGCAAGTAACAAAAGATCTTAAAGCAACTTATTTTAGCCCTGGACTTTCACATCTTTAGTTTTAAGTATTTAAAAAGCTGTTTCCACTAAGACCTTACCCAGCCTGTGTGGGTCATGGCATCAACAAAAGTGTACACACATGCTCAACAGAGGCTATGACGGGAAAGAGTCCTGCAGATGGAACCCTCCCCCTCCCGCAGCCTGGCTGAGCACACCTTACCTCGCCATGGGCTCCCGGAGGACAGCAGGCTCCTCAGGTCTGCAGCTTTCTAACCTCGGGAACAGGTGGTGTCTGCCATCTCATCCTCAAACAGTGTTAGGAATATGCTTAGGGTTAGAAATTCAGGTTTTAAAATTTTCTCTATGTTAAGTTAGCTCTACACTATGGCCTGAAGAGGCCATTTTGAGGCCAAACTTCTTAGGCCTCTGATGCAACCACCCTAGGCAGAAGCGTGGAGACCACAGCTCACTGGGCCAGGCTGTGTTCTAGGAAAGACTACAGGGTCTTTCTAGGCCAGGAGACCAAAGGCACTTTTCACCTTTGAGTCAGTTTGCAAATCACAGTTATTGCAAACCGCATTTTCTGATTCATTTTTTAAAATTTCCTTGGCTCTTCTGGGTTGAAAGCTTCTTTTATTTTTCTCAGCCGTCTACCTTTTCCCATTCATGATAGTAGCTATTCTTGAAATGTTAACATGCAAATGTAGCTCCAAAGTACTGTTCCCACTGAACAACAGAAACCCTTGCAAATCGGAATGGTTACAGCCCAGTTTGACTTTGTTCTTCCCCCGATTGAAATGGTCCACGGTTTCCTCTTTTCAACTCCACACTTTGAAAGTCTTCTGATTATTGATATGCTCAGGCAGCACTGCCTTGTTTACATGGTCACCACTTGGACTGGTCATTTGAGCCTCTCAGTGCCTCCTCCACCATCTTCCTTATCTGTTATTAGCTCCACAGTATCAAGTCTCTTGCTGTGTGCTCTACCAGTTTCTAATGATCCAGAATTGTCCTTTTTGTGCCTCTGCTGATGTAATTTTGCTGAGCGTGGACTCTACACCAGCTGTAACTGACGAACACCAGAGGACGCCATCACTGCTCAGGCTCCTGGCGCTGCCTTTGGACTCTCTAGTCATGCTTCCAGAACTTTCCTTCGTCAATGATCATTGTGTCTTCTAGCCCTGGGTTTCTTTGCTATTCATTCTGCTGGAGATAAATGTTATTTCCTGAATCTGGTGATTCATATCTTTCAAGTTTTAGAAGATTCATTGTTTCTATCTCTTTATTGTTTTTCCATTTCTCCTTGTGGGCTTCCAGTAAGATGTACTTTAAACCTTCCATCCACCAACTACCTCCCCTTCACATTTGAGCTCTATGCTCCTGCTCACTAATGCTACTTTACCTTCCTGTTAGGGTTTTCGTTTCTACAACAGCTTGTTACTCATTTTCCTGTTTATAAGTTCACTGTCTTCCTTCGAGTTACACATTTCTCCCTGATTGTGGTTAGACTTTCACTTTGATTATGACTTTTCTTTCTTTTAAAAGCTCTTGCTCTGGCTCTTGTATTCCACCCTCTGCAGCTGGTTCATTGTCTCCGGGTCTGCTGACCCTCATGATTTGCCTTCTGACACCACCATCTCTTTTCCTGACCTTCGTCTTCGTCTGTGACTGCAAATCACAGGATTCACTGGGAGAAATTTTTCTCTGCGAGAATTTGTTTCTACTTCTATTGACGGCCAAAGAATGCCATGAAGCAGGACTTTATTGTTATTATTATTATTGTGCTGTATTACGAGGGTTTGGTTTAAACCAGAGTGTTAAACTCAGTTGCTACCCTGGCCTGCTGCCCCAAAGTAACATCTTTATGTGAAAGATCTCCGCCCTAGCATGAATTGCTGGACATGACAGCGGTGGTCTAATACGGTGGAAGGCCAAAGCAAAATCAACACTTAACCTGACGACCACTTCCTCCTCCTTGCTCTTCAGTCCTGATTCCTCTTTCTTTTCCATGCATGCGAAGAGAATTCCAATGGGCTCCTTGCACATCATCAATGCCCACTCCAGCCTCCAGTCAGAGGTCACATACCCTCAGCCCCCTCTGTAGGCGGCAGAGGAGAAAGCCCAGCCCCACGAGTGGTGTGCCCCTCTCCACGTCCTCAGCAAAGGCGTTCTTTTCTTTCTTTTGACCCTCTAATGTTATCAGTACTGCTTATCTCCCTCCTCCCCTTTGCTGCCTCTTCATTTTTTTTTTATTTAAAGAGAAAAAAGAAAGGACATAAAAAAAACAAAGCAGTAAAAGGGTACAAGTAATACAGAATTTCAAGAAAAAAATACAGTAAGAAATCACTAGTTAATAGGTTACACATTGTCATCTTAGAAACAGTTGTCCAAATTATAAAATTAAAGCATATAAAGTGGACATTCATACAGTGAGATTGGAGACAGTTCTGTTCAATGATCTAACAAAAGCTCAGTAATATGGTTTTCCATCCTACACACTCAAACATACATGCAGTTATATCCCTTAGACCACCTTCCTTTCCTCTCTTTTTTACAATAACAATTACACTTTTTGGGTTTTATTACTCCCACAGTTCTTATTACTTTTTTTGAAGAGAATAAAACCAAACGTGACTAAGCAAAACAGAGTCAGTTAGAACAGAAGGGTGGGCCTAGTACATGATGCAAAAATAGAATACCAGGTGATCAAAAGTGGTTACCATTGTGCCTCTTGCTATTTTAAAATTGAGTTGCCTATATCATCAGATTTAATAGAATTGATCAAAACAGTACAGAACAAGACCAATAAAACCTACACTGGAGACCTTACAGGACTTCAAAAAAAGTTAATATTCAAACCATAATGGGCATCATAGTAAAAGATTATTGCCTACAAAGTGGTTGCCTATACCCTCAAACTTGATACTATCAAACAAAATAGAATATAGTATAATCAGACAGAACAAGATGGGGAGAGCAATACTGGGGTTCAAATCAGGTTAATAGGAAAACAAAAAATCCCACTATTTTTTAATTTAGTTTTCCCTTAATTAAAAAAATGAGGAAAAATATAAAAAGGGGGGGGTAGATTGAGATAAAAGAGGACATTGTAACCGAACAACGCAGGTCAGAACCAAACTCTCCACTGTGACTCTATGCTGCTCTCCACCCTCTGTGCTTTGGAGCCCACACGCCAGCCTTGTATCCCCAGCTCCGTAACCAAGGCTTCCAGCTGCACAGCTCCTGCTCTTGGCTCTCCTGATGCAGGTGTTTATTCGTTTATTTGCTTGTCTGTTTGTTTTGAGAAGAAAGGTCCCTGGAGATCCCCTCAACCTTCTGCAGTTCCTCTGGTGGCTAGCATGTGTGCAAACAGTTCCAGTTGTGGGAAAGCTGCAGTGACAGTTTCTCAGAGTTTTATCCAGGACATCAGGACAGCATTCTCTAAAACACCGACATTCTTTACTGCACTAAACATCAAAGATAGCTCATGTAAGGAAATGAAACTTCTAACCTGCTCGATGTCCAAATTCATGCTCTTGGTCTATAAATTTGAAGAATGAGTTCTAGGAACAATGGAGGATAAGGGTAGGAAGAATGTATTGAAAAAAGAAAGCTTCTGGCCGAAGGGACAGAAGAGGGATCAAAAAGTGGTGTGTCCATCAACCCCACCTTTCAAGGGTGTTTTACTGATCAAAGCCACGAGGTGAGGCAGGCTCAAAATGGGACAGAGCTGTACCCAATCAGTAAGAATATGAGAATAGTTGCTAAGGTAATATTGATCCAATAGTAAACTGTAAGATGGGTTATTGGTTCACAAAACTATGGTGAACCAATACATATACAACAAATATAGTCACCGGGGAAATATTGATTAAGAGGGGATCAAATTAGAAAGCAAGTCATAATGCAAGCATACATGGGGCAGAGGACTTTGCTGGATGGTACAGTTAAGAAGTTTGGTCCTCCAATCCAAGGTGACTGATCCCTACTTAGAATATCAGTCACTGCTGATCATGCCTGGGGGAGCATGATTGAGTAGCTCCTCTTCTTCTTGAAGTGCAGCCTTCAGTGAGTGCACCTCTGGCCACCGCTCTCTTCTGC
The DNA here is from genome assembly GCF_034190915.1 of Cavia porcellus. Lineage (NCBI taxonomy): Eukaryota > Metazoa > Chordata > Mammalia > Rodentia > Caviidae > Cavia > Cavia porcellus. The sequence goes on from NW_026947506.1 coordinate 1,213,494, forward strand.
ACTGACCTGTCAAGGTCGCAGCCCTGTCTGATACCTACAGTGTTTCCACCTAACTCAGCTATGTACAATACAGCCTGGGATGGGGAACAAGTTATGCAAACTAAATACATTTAAAATGAAAGTTTCAGAACCATGAAATCCAAGTTGTTCCAAGCCAAAGGCCACGTTCTGGCCAGTGGTGCCCACACTGAAGTCTGATGTGTGATATCTTGTAAGTGTCGTCAGCGTCTGGTGTCAGGAAATTGAGTTGCATTCTTTCTTTCAACAGATGGAAGGAGAAATGGACTCCAGGCAGTGCTCAGGCTTCCAGGAGTTTAAACCAACAGCTTCAGTGCCCTCTCCTCCTCCGACCCCACAGATACCACAGGAGGCTGTGGAGAGCTGGAAGGGGCAGCTTGGAGGTCATCCTGCATGCAGTGCAAATTCCAGAGGAGGCTGGAAGCCCTCACCTGCACCCCAGCATCCTGTTGGATGTTCCCTTGTACCCCCATCTTCTGCTTGCACACCTCTAGTGGACCCCACATGGCTGGCCTTCACTAAGCTCAACTCAAGGGTGCTCCTTAGCCTGTGTTTGAACTGGGTCATTTCTCTGGACAAGTTATTCCTTTAGTTAAGAAGGATATTTTCACCTCGAGGCTTTAATTACCTCACCCAACATCACAGAGCAGCAAGGACCTGGGGTTTCAGCCCAGGCTTTTGTGTTGTTAAACACCCAGGGCACACACTCATCCATCAGTTACTGGAGTCTTAATCTTGATACCCCTTCTGTGCTGGACCCCAAGTAGGGGACCTTTCCTCAGTGGGAGCCTGCGTGCCCAGCCAGTGGGAGCTGGTCCTCCACAGAGCCTCTATGGCCAAAGCATGAATACATTTGCAGATAGGGATGGGGATTCATCTCCTGGGTGCATGTCTGGTCACACATGGTCCATGAGGCCCTGAAGCGGCTTCTTAATGAGATGTCACGGTCAGGGTCAGGCAGAAGTGGAGGAGAGCAGCCCAGGGCATCCAAGGGATGGAGGGCATCCGGCAAAACCCTGGATGCACATGTGTGGATCCAAGGGTTGTCTCAGGCCTTGTGCAGACTGTGCCCAGGCAGGAGCACTGTAAGGCAGTCTGAGCTCTGCAGCTTAGCCCAGCGGCATCTCGGAAGGCTGGGTACAGGGGGCAGCCTGGTGCTGAACTGACCATAGTTTTGGCCTCTGTGCCTCTGCACAGGCACTGAATGGTTTATGGGCTACCAGTGTGGCCGTGCCATCCTGCTGGAGCCCTGCTTTACCTTGCAGGCATCCAGCTCCTGCTAGGACTCAGCTCCAGCCCTCCCCACAGGCGGCTCTGTTCCTGGTGGGTGGGCACCTGGGCTTCTGTGCCTCTTTCACAGCTAGTAAGCAAGCAGCTTGGGGCGTGCACAGGCCAGAGTGTTCTAGGTAGAGACGAAGGGTACAGGAATAAGTGGGTTTTCCCCAGGGAAAGGAACAAGTGGGTGACCTCGGGAACAGCGTCTGAAACCCTATCATCACCTCCCCTCAGACAAGACCCTCAGCGAGATGTGGGATAGGCAAGCAGAACACCAGGAGAAAAAAAGGGACCAATAGCAAGGATTCCAGGGGAGGCGTCATCAGTGCTGGAGGCAACAGAGAGGAGGCTGAGGAAGGTGGATGACCTCAGTCTTCAGGGGACAGACCAGCCCTGTCCTAAGCTGTCTTGTATCTAGAGCTCCAGGCCAAGCCCTCAAGCCTCTGAATCAGCAGACTCCAGCCCTGATAGCGAGAGGGTGGACCCACTTTCTAGGAGGCAGCCCCAGAATCTATGCCAGGACTCCTTTTTCCTGGATACATAAAAGCAACTAAGTCCTGCCCGCTATATGGTCACATCTCTCTGTACATAATTCAAGATCCAGGTCCATTGTTTCCAGCTTTAGGACTTCAGCTTAAATTTAGGAACAGAATGATTCACTGAGATTCTGGAACTTAACTGCTCTTCATTCTCTGATTTTTTCAAACATATATATGTCTTTATTAATACAAAATTGCAAAATATTCTCAAATGTTCTGCATAGAACCTCAAATTTCTCCTTTTTCCATCCAATTCCCTATATTATGTGTGCCCCACTGAATCCCTCTTTCTGTTTGCTCATTGTGGATCCTCCTAAGCTTGGACGGTTTCCTTCAATGGGCAGTGACCACTTATCATCACTTCATATTTGAGTCACTAAAAATCTAATGGGAAGCTTACTGGCTGGTAACCATGGGAATGGATCTCAAATTCGTGTGAATGTCAGGGTCACACTAGATTCTTTAACACACCAGTTCACGGACCTCTCCCCAGAGATTCTGCATCTGATGAGGTGGAATAGGTCCAGGAATCTGCATTTCTAGCAAGTGCCTGTCTGATATAGATTCTGTTTGCCAGCTAACCACACTCTGAAAACCACTGTTCCCTAAAACTCCCAAAGCCAGATCATTTCCTGGCTCTGGCTGCTGTGTTACTCAGAGAAGCTGGGATAAGAATTCATCATTGTTAGAACTTCCCCTGGGTTCCTGTTATGATTGTGTCTAGATGTACCCCCAGAGCCTCATGTGCTAATAGGCAGGGTTTTTCAGAGGTGGCTGGATCTAGAGTATGTGTGCTGGGATAAAGTGTGTGGTACTGGCATTAAGGATGGGTGGCTACCAAATTAACCCACTGGTTGGTTTGACATAGCTCTGGTTGTGGATGGTGGGAAAGCTCCCTGCATGTACGTGGCACCGACTGAAGGGCGGGGGTCTGGCCAGGCAGTTGGCACTGTTGCAGCTTCTGTGTTGTTTCACTGTACAGCTACTTTCTGCCCATCCAGCCTTGCCGTGAACTGCTTCTCCTCTGTGATGCCCCTCTGCCATGCCATACTGCCTTGGGGCCAGGAAACTGTGAAATGAAACCTCTACAAACTGTGCGCAAAACAAAACTTTGTCCTTGAACTTTGGTGTTGGGATTTTATCTCGGCCATAAGAATAGTAACTAAGCAGTGACTAAACAGTAACTAAACAGTAACTCGTTCTCCTGCATCTACCCTCAGTCCCTGTGCATGCTATATGTTCACTTCCTCAACCCTCCTAATTTCTGAAGCATAAATCTCCGAGGGAATGGAGCAGTTCCCATGTGTGAGAACTGGTGTCCAGGGTCCAGGGCCAGAAAGACCATCTCCTACCTCTCCTAAAGTACACTTTGTGTCCTCTATCCTGGAGTTTTACAACAGTAGATGCCTCCTCTGATCATTGCCCCGTACTCTAATGTCTTTTTCTGAAGAGTAGAAGTAGCTTGTCTTGCTAAATTCGTCTTAAAGGCCAGATGACCTACATGATTGTTCTCATTTCTCTGTGTCTTTCTGTCTCTCTCTCTCTCCTCTCTCTCTCTCTCTCTCTCTTTCCTTTATCTTTCAACTTCTGTCTTTTTCCAAGACTGCTCCACATGCTATTATATAACTCATTAGAGGTTTGCAGTCTCTTCCTTGAAATTTGTCAGTAGATGCTTATCCAGTCATCTGGGCACTGGGCTCTTTTCTTCAATTTTGTCATAAATTATTCTTCTCTAAATGCTCTTTAGATTTTGTCTCTTTCTCTCTTCTCAGATAACATCAGTAACTTCCATTGGATCATGTCCTTTGCCCTTAGAAGTATACTTTCCAAGTGGAAATCGCCATGCCAGGGATAACCGTGATCTATAGGTTAGTCCAGAAAATCACTGTGCTACACACACAGGAATTATCAAACCAGGCCCTGGAGATGTAAGCCTTCCATATTTTATAAGGTGCAAAGAGTTTCTTTGTTTCCTATTTTCACATTTCTTTGGTCATTTCCCAAGAAAATTAAACATAACCTCTCAAATCAGTTTGGATGAGAAAGCTGGTTTTTCCAGGGAGGAGGAACTCTAGCCAAAGTGCAGAAACCCATCTTATATCTGCTTTCAAGATATTACAGTAGAAAGGAACTGCGTTGATTTTGGAGAAAGTGTAACACCTACAAAGACTCCCTTCTTTCTCCTCACCCCACCCTGTGGCTCTGCCTGTATCCGGGCATCCAATAAGAAACCAGGAGTCTTTCTTCTTCAGTGTTGGTGAGAGTTTCACACTACACAAGTCTTTCCGTGTGAAAACATCAGCATGGCCTCACCCCAACCACCATGAACAACCCTGAGCAGTTTGTTTTCTGTTTCCAACCATTTTGAACCAGTTCTGGAGGAAACCCTGCTGACACCATTGTGTCTCCTTTCCCCTCCCCTCCCCTCCCCTCCCCTCTCCTCTCCTCTCCTCTCCTCCCCTTTCCTCTCCTCCCCTCCCCTCTCCTCTCCTCTCCTCTCCTCTCCTCTCCTCTCCTCTCCTCTCCTCTCCTCTCATAGTGCAGCATCACTCGGGAAAACCAACCTTGGGTGTCATAGAGGAAGACCCGACCTACCCTTTTTGGGGAGTACTTGGGCTGAACCCAAGCCCTTCACATTCTCCACATACTTTTGCTTTTCTATTTTGAGACAGGACCTCACCACATTACTAAATTTCCGGGGCTGAGCTAGAGCTATGCTCTTGCTTCTGCGAGCCCTCAGATCTTCTCAGGGTTTACTAGTGTGCACCACCAAGCCCAGATCCAACCTGCTCTGACAGCTCACTACAGTGTTAATTGTGGAAAAAAGATATTTCATCCCACAGCAGAAAGAGAGGCAGCAATAAACAGTGCTTACAGAGGCGATGCCCACGCGCTGGTCCGTGCCTTCATTCAGCTGTGGTTACCGCACACCCACAGTGCAGGAAATCCAGCGACTGCTGCTCACAAGGTTTACAGCCAGCGATCCACCCTGAACAATGGCGGGAAGGACTCTTGGATTGGAGCTGCTGGTCCTAAAGCCGAAGTCTGTTGCTTTCTTCTGGCAATACTAAATGCTTGCTTAACTAGTACTGTCAGCAGTTCTAGCAACTGGGTTTTAAATTCTCATTATAGTTTAATAAGGAAAAGATAATTTTTCACATCTTTTTCAGCTAGGTTGAAAGAGTTGGGCCAGAGATCTCCCTGCAGGAAGTGGGATGGCAATAAACTTCAGAGCAGGGACCTGCAGGGATGTGGAAAGAGCTGGGAACCTGGACCGAAAGCAGAAATTAACAGAGGGATGTGTGCTGAATGACAGATATTAGGGACCACACTCTCGTATAACAGGACACAAAGCCGAAGCAGAAGACTCATTCTAAAAGGTACACTTCTGTTGGACCTTACCTTCATCAGTGACGAAGTCTCTCCCTACTTAGCCAAAGGCAAGGGCCCTCCCTCACCACACTGGTTTATTATCATGAGATGTCAGCCTGGGTTTTCATTTCTTATGCATGGAAACGCTGCTCGTGCTTACAATCCCATGCTTGAGGCTCCGCTGCCAGCACTCCCTCTCCATCGAGAGCCTCGCCCCAGATCTAGTGAGAGCGGCTTCTGCACCCTCAGCTGCCTTTGCACTGCTGTTCCCACCCTTGCAAGGCTGTGAAGCACCCTCTCCCCAGAAGTGTGAGAAACATCACTTCATATTAACGCTAACGCTATCATCTGTCCACACTGCACATCAGCGAAAGCACACTTTTCTGCCAGCTAACATTTCTCCAGATCTTGACTAAAGTGCCAATTAAAATAGTTGTCATTCTTACTTTAATCATCTGTATCAATAGATGTGAATGTATTCTTTTCACTTCCATTAGCTGAAATGTGAGCTTTCTGTGGGTCTCTAACAACACCTTCCTTTTACATTTGCAGATTGCAGACCGATCACGTATTTGGATGTTCAGGCCTCTCTTTGTGCAGCATACTCTGTGGTCCTCTGCTCAGTGAGACCTCCTTTTGAAGCCAGTGTCACTCGCATGACCGTACCCACGCCTGCTCCATGGTGTATGACTCTCGTTCATTTCCAGAAAGACATCCACAGCTGTCTCTCTCACACGTGCTTCTGCTCAATGCCGTTCTCCATGGAGATGCGCTGCATTGAGGTGATGTACAGTCTAACCTTTGATCTCACACTTCTTGAAGGTCTCAACAAAAAGGTCCTCCAGTCCACCAATCCTTAGCACCCTGGAGCCACAATTCTGTCTCAAAGGTGTCCTCATAGGAAATAGCTGAGCTGGGCTTTCTTGTGGCTGAGAGGCAATAGCAACACTTACAATATAAAGGAGGAAAAATTCAGTTTGGCGGGTGATTTGTGGGCATCAGTCCTTGGTAAGCCATTGCAAAGACAGAAACAGACTGGTGCAAGGGCGTGGCATAACACAGATTCCTAGTTCATGGTAGCTAGAAGGCAAAGCAGGAAAACAAAGACAGAAAATAAAGGCCTGACCACACACAGAGGCCAAGACCCTGCCTCACAAGCCTCCCAGATGGACCCAGAAGTGTGGTCCAGAAGAGGGAGCTGTCCCTGGGCAGGTCCCAAAGCAAATCCAGCTGACACTGCTCTGACTACCACCACAGCCTACCTTTAAACACAGCTGAGTCTTCATCTCCGCTTCAATCTCAGGCCTCCTGTCCATGTCCTCATCCACTAACCTGTGTACCTACTCAGGAGCCCATAGTGACTCACTGGTGTGTGTCACCAGGCTTTACACTCCGCGCCACTGAATCTGCCCCATCCATCACTGCCTCTACCCGTGCTCCATCGCTGAGCTCACATCATACTTTAAAGTGTAACTGCACTGCATAGCACTATGACATCTGAGCGTCCTCTACTTCCGGCTCTCTGATTTTGCAGAAACTTAGATGAATCCTTAGGGAGGAAATCTAAAGAAAGCATCTATGATTAGTGTATGAGAATGCGTGAGAATGTTAACACGTTGGTAGTAGACGAATATTAAGAAAACATTTTATCAATACATTTTAATACTTTATTTTAATGGAAATACACTGTTGAATATAATTTCTAGGTTCAAGTGACAGGGATGTGTATATATATATATATATATATATATATAGAGAGAGAGAGAGAGAGAGAGAGAGAGACAGACAGACAGAGAGAGACAGAGAGAGAGAGAGAGAGAGAGACAGACAGACAGAGAGAGACAGAGAGAGAGAGAGAGAGAGAGACAGACAGACAGAGAGAGACAGAGAGAGAGAGAGAGAGAGAGAGAGAGAGACAGACAGACAGACAGAGAGAGACAGAGAGAGAGAGAGAGAGAGAGAGAGAGAGAGAGAGACAGACAGACAGACAGAGAGAGACAGAGAGAGAGAGAGAGAGAGAGAGAGAGAGAGAGACAGACAGAGAGAGAGAGAGAGAGAGAGAGAGAGAGAGAGAGAGAGAGAATGGTCTCAGTTACTTTTTCCTATTGCTGAGAAAAAATAACCATGTCCCAAATTTAAAGAGAAAAGCTTGGCTTAGCTCACTGTGGAGGTTTCAATTCATAGCTGGCTCCAAGGCAGGATGGCACACGGCAGAGAGACTTCGCAGAAGAGAAACGATTCACAGTGGACAAAGCCAGCAGGGCAGCAAAGTGGCCAAGCAGCAGCAGCAGCCCTGGCTCTCTGTCCCTTTGTGTCCACCCAGGCCACCTGTCCCTTGGGTGGTGTCACCCAAGCCCATCTGGAACTAAGTGGCTAATTTAATAAATAAACACCAATAATGGAAGCAGCACACACTCTAGACCCAGCCACCCTGGAAAGCCCCAGCTGTGCCCACGTGAGGCTTTGGGGGGACATCTAGATGGGTGGGTAGTTGATAAAAACATCTGGTCAAGTGTATTGAGTCTTAACTATACTTTAATATTACCTGACAAACTTTAGATGTCAACGCCAAGAGTTTACAGTGGATTAATTCAAGCAAAATATCCATGTTGGTGATAGACATTAATATTTATTTTAATTTGCATGAGTAGTTACTAAACTTACCGAGAGTTTTAAAGATTCAGTTTGTACAAAGGCTTACCTCTGACAGCCATTCTTGCTGAGAATCACCAGAAGTGGTGGAAGTATAACAAGGCCACAGTTTAAAGTTTCATTTCCTGAGTTTTTAAATTTTGCCAAGATGGCTCCCTAATTGGCTTGTTTTGCTCTAGGTTGGTTAAAAAATCTCACGCTTTGAAAATGAACCCTAAATGCACTATTTTAATGATTGTGGTGATGTCTTAAATATAAGCTATTTAGCCATACAGATAGAAAAATATGCAAAACTTCTTGTTAAATGTGAAATAAATACTGGTGCCAATTACAGATTTTCACGTAGAATTGTGATCTTGTTGGTCATCGACTCATACTTAGCACTGACTGCAATATTTTACTTTCAAAGAAGCATCCTCATAAAGCATAGTTTTGTGTTTTATATTTCTCTAAATTTTATTTATTGCAGAGGGATTGGGATGTGTAACATACTTTACAGATTCAAACTTCATTAGTGATTTGATTCATACATACAACCCGAACTCCTTATAAACAAAATGGGTGAAGAGCTAAGCAGGGAATTCACTACTGCAAGACAAGTGATCTCAATAGAGTGAGATGATTCATTTTGCACCACACTAACGTGTGTATCATTCTTTAATGGCCCAGGCTTGCTCAGACTCTCCCTCAGGGACTGTATTTATCTAAGCACTTCTTCCTGGCAGGCTATGGAACAAAACCCTACTGACACATCATGACTACGACAGAAAATGATGTCAGAGACTGCATTACACACGCAGCCCCACAGCACGGCCTTGAAAGCGAACATTACGGTTCCTTAGTAACCCTTGGCAGCAGGAGCAGATGCGTGCCTTTTATAGCTGGTTATTTAATACAAGTGGCAAATCCGGGAGTGTTTGTTGTTTTTAAAGGTCAAATGAATAGGAGAACAAATGCTGGGCATTTCATACCATCAAATACATTTTTATAGCTTAAGCAAAGAAATTTAAGAACTGCATAAATATACTGACCCCTTCTAGGAGAGTTCCAGCAAACCTTGAACCCTCTCTACTTTCCTACAACAAGCAAAACCACCAACATGCTATTAACATGTGGTGAAGCGATTTCTCGTGAAATAAGCAAAAAATAAAGATAAAAAAGGTATCCCAGCGGTGGTGGCACATGTCTAGTGCGTCTCTAGACTAAGGAAGATCACCAGATCAAACTCTCACCCAGACCACCAGGCCTCAGTTTGCTCTTGGGGACGGACATCCACGGAGCTGGCCAGGAAATGCCCTGTGTCCAGTTTTGTTCACTAGCATTACCAACGGCAGAGCTGGAGCTGCTCCTCCTGCCAGCCAACTCCTAGCTTAGGCAAATCGGAATGCGTTTCCGATTTCAGATCGAGAAATTGGTAACTTGCTTAATTCTAGTGCTAGCGCTTTTTATCTTAACCTAAATAAAAACATTCTTCATTTTTAAATAAAACATCTTGGAATTATAATTTCTCTGAATTAAATTCATAGGGCTTGGAGGGCACTACAGTCCTAATTTCTCCACCAGAGTAGTTCAGGTGAATGAGGCTAAGACTGATAACATGTTAAATTTATTCAATCTGCTCATTCTGATTTATTTTGTTTTTATCTTTTTGAGACAGGGGCTCACTATGCAATTTAGGCTGGACTTGAGGTCACTTTGTAGCCTAGACTGGTCTGGAACTTGCAATGATCCTCCTGCCTCGGGTTCCCAAGTGCAGGGATTATAGGCATGAGCCACCATGCCCAGTTCAACCTGCTCATTCTTAAAACTACACCACAATATATTTTATTTGAGGAAGATGCAAATCAATATATGGATAGAATAAATCAATCAAAATTAATTTGACATTTTCCCATAATTTACTACTGTGCTTATTGTATTTTACCTCTAGATGTTTACTTGTTGAAAACCTGAATGCTCTTTTGAAAACTGAAAGCGAACTGTACATGACAGGACTTGAGATAATATCTGTAGCGTTTACAGAAACTTTTGTTAAATAAACATGACATAATCCTCAATGTTCAGATGCAGCTCTAGAAGGAGCTGTAAGTAAACATGTTAAGTTCAGAATTTAAAGTATTTATGTCTTACACTATCCCACTAAAATCAAAGTACCCAAGTAATTGAGAATTCTTTGTCTTTTCTTAAAGCTGTTTTATCCACCCACAGTAGACCCTGGGGACGAAGCATTTCTAGAAACTGCCTAGTTTTCAGCAGAACACTTTCTCTCTATGACACCTTAAGCAAATGTCTACTAAAGACATTTCCTTGAGTTGCTTTTCTTGGGGACGTTTTCCAATCGTTTCCCCATTCTCCACATGCTGCAGCATTTCACTCAGCCCTATAGAAGCTCCTCATGCTCTTCATGAAAAGAAGTGCTCTCATGTTTACAGATCACGAAGCACAGCCCCAGTGTTACCAAAGGGAGGCATTAGTGGTAGAGATCGAACTCCAGCGCAATAACCCTGCCCAGAGAGGGATGGCCTTTGCTCTATTTCTTGGCCATGGGGTGGTCATCTGCCCGGTGAAAGCATCTTTTTTTCCTTGGAGACTTTGGCATATGTAGACTGTCAGTGATAGTAACATGACTTACAGGAGGAAGTCTTGAGATATTTGTGAGACTGATCACAGTAGGGGCTGGAGACTGGGGTCAGTGCTATGAATGGATGTAGTAAATGACAACCATGAATGAGTAGACAGGCTTCTCCGCATTGTGTGAGTCTTTCTAACCAGTGATTACCCCCGTGGGTCGTCTTGGTGCATACTGGACATCGAATGTAGTCACTACGTAGGCTTCCTTGTTGAGTCTAATCTCTTATAACACCCCAAGCTCAACATACATTTCCTGTTTAGCCCAGTGGAGATAACCACCAACTACAGCAATTCTGTATTCACCTTTTCCTTTCATGGTAAGGAAAATTCTAGCAGTAAATGCATGAATACAGTTTAGAGTTTACTCCAGTTCACTTAGTAATGACTTCTTATATAGACTAGGGGTCATAAGGTTGGAAGTCAGTCTTACAGTTTTCCTAATAAGGTTCACATGAATAGCTTCAGAGTGTTAAACGTATTTCATTTTATTAAGTATCCTCCAGTGCTGATTTCATTGCTTCTCTCACAGCTCTGTGTGGTGGGAATCTATCATCATAGCTGTTTTGTACTATAATGCCCAAAATATCAAGTGTGCCTCGCAAGGTCCTAGAAGGTCAACCTCTGTTCCCTTTTCGGCCACCCGGAGAAGAAGGCTCCCCACCCTGCTGGTTCCCTTACCCACTAGACCAGCTGCGCCCTCTCTGGTCTTTGGTCTTCAGCACCTAGTACTTTTCAGATGCACACCAGCCCATGGCAGCACTCAGATGAGGCAGTCCCCTCCTCCCTAAGACCAAGCAGGACCCTTTCCTCTTAGTATCACAGAACCAGGCTTCTCTTTGTTTGCTTGTTTCTTCATTTGGCTGGTTGATTTTCTGCTATCCCTGAGGGTATGTTCCGTGTGCCTGTGTGGCATGCGGTGGGCTTTTCTCCCGAGCTGTAAGCACGTGTGACGGATACCCTGCAGCCAACCTCACCTGTCCATTCTCAGAGCCATGTGTTTGGCCATCTTACTGTTCACATTCCTCTTTCCCCAGTAAGAGCCTTCCCTTCCCAGTGCTGGGAAGTGGAGTTAGACCATCGTTATATGATGAACTAAACCCATTTTCATGTCATGCACATGTGTAACAAGACTTTCAGCCTCAAACCTCTTTAGCACATCCACATCTCCCGACCTCTGAAAGCCAGACTGATGCATCAGCACCTAAACAGATGATTTTGAGAGCTCAGAGTTTTAAAAAAGACATAAAAATCAACAAGGAGAAACTTTTCCAAGGCCAGAACCAAGGTGCAACATCTACATTGGAAGAATAGCTTTGCTTTTCTTTTTTATTGTTTTTTAGGCCAAAAGATCGCTTGGATTTCCTTGGCAACCCTGATAGCAACAGGCCCAGAAAATAGATTAATTTTAGTCAGCGCCAGTGTTTTATAGGACTGGATCTGAAGCAGTTCCTTGTAGGTCATTCAGGTTGCTTTGATTTCATGGCCCTGGCTTGCACCCAGGAGCACAGCCTGGTAATTACAGCCATGCTCAAAGAGAGCAGGCCGGTGCCCGTGCCTGGCCGTGCTGAGCAGCCTCGGGCCGGCGGAGTGCAGGCACCAGCTAAGGGCTTTCTGGACACTAATTTCTACGATCTAGTGGTGCCTCCTGTGAAGCCGATGGGTCTGTCCGGGAAGTACGGACAGAGAACCTCCACAAACTGTGAAGTGCTTCCTCGAGGTGGTGCAGCATTTTTTTTCTTTTTAAGCTCGAGAAGACAGGAAAATTCAGGTTCTGTTTTGAGATCTGGAGTCTTGGAAGTAAAGCAGATTTTCTACTCCGGCAGCTCTAGGGTAATATTTTCTTCTGCCTTCTTAAAACAAGGTATCTTCAGCCCAGTTCCTTCATTTGAAAATTGAGAATAATTCCCAGGAAACAAGTTTGATGTTGACAGTGTTATGATGTAGCCTCAACCATTTCAAAACCAAGGCACAAGTAAGTGAAGGATTAAATTATCTGAGAAACAAGGTTAAAACCGCTGAAGTCACATTATATATGTCTTGCCGAGTAAAACCCCAATGCAATAATATAGAAAGTGGGGTCATGTACAGTATTAAAATTCAAGTAGTTTTTCTTAAATGAAAAATTGTAACAGCAGAATATATATATTTGCCCAACCACATCATAACTTGAGAAGTTGATTCTTTGCTTCACAAAATGTTGTGAGTACCATCTCTTCATTTTGTATGGAATAATTTTCTATTCCAATAGTCCTGGGAACATGTTTATGGCTTTGCCTCATCTGTCATAAAATAATGTATTTTACTCTGGCCTTCTTTTAAGACAGAGAAGGTGAAAATCTACTGAAGTAGACATTTTAGACCACAAGATTACAACCCTGGGAGAGATTCTGAAACATCCTTTCCACAGCTCAACCTGTCTGGTGAAATAAGGATGCTTAATATTAAGAGCAAAAGCATAATTTCTAAAGAAAGGAAATACCAGGTCAAACTTCAGCTATACTGAATTTTGAAGAGAAATTCATGAAGTGCAAGATATATTTTAATGTCCATTTATTTCTCTACCAAAATGATCAAGAACCTCAGTGCAGTAAAGGTCAGATTTCTTCTGCACTTCCGAGGTGAGGGAGGCACCTTCATCTTCTGCCCCCAGTCAGCATAGTTCAGCACTCACCGCTCAGTGTTGGTAGGCATAACCTTCTCCCCAGATATTACAAACAAAAAGTAATATAAGAAATAAAATCCTCTAATGCAATAATATTCAAGAAACAGTAAATATTTTCATAGTTGTAACAATCAAGGAAATAGACCTTTTACTTAGCTTTGGCTATAATACTGTTGTGTTGTATGAACAAAGACAATTCACACAATCGTCAGAGTTGATGCTGGTCTAAGTACAATTATAGACTGGGGAAATGTGAGGGCACGGATAGTTTCATTTTTCCTTTTAAAGAGTAAATATGACTCTCAAAATACAAGTCTTGCTATAAATTGTTTCTTTTCTTTAAATTTCCATGACCAACAACCAGGCTTCAAACAGTAAATTATACCCAACCAGCAATAAACATTTCAAACTGTAAATTATACAGTTTAAGTAAGTCTTAATGCTGATTTATTTTCATTATAAATTCCTTTATAATTTTCTTTTTCTTAATGAACTAAAGGAAAAAAAATTATAGTATTCCTTTTAGGGGTTATTTAGCAAATATAAGAAGAAAAACAGAATTCAACAGCCATCAGAATCTATGGAAGCTTGTTTTGTGTTTCTTAAATAATTTTAATGTAAGGTAAATCTAACATCATGCTGTTTTGTTGTGAAAGTTTTGCATTTTTTAGCATTTTGAAGCAAATAAACCCTTGAGTGAAAAGATATTTTAGTTTCAAGCAAGAGGACACACGCTTGTGGACCATTAAAGGAAGCTAGTTTCTATTTCGGTTTGTCTAGAAGAAGGCAGGGCAGGTCGCATAACCCAAGAGACTAATCTTGAGTGCCAGGACAGATTAACGTGTAGAGTAGATTCAGGCCACACGTAAATGTTGTTAGCATTAAAAGCTAATTTAGTTGAGAACAACCAAGATTCAAGCCAGATAAACACCTGTGCTAAATATCAACTCTGAAAAGTCTTTTATAAAACAGCTCACTAACTTGCAGGTTTATAAAGAAACTGGTCACTATTTAACCTTCATTTTTAGCATAAAACCTGAACACAGCAAGATTCCTTAGGTATCTTTTGATTTAAACAAACAAATATGTAAATAAATGCCTGTGTATGCATAAGAACAAAAATCCCTCTCATCAAGACTGGGAATTAAAGAAGAAAATAAAATGAAAAAAAATCTATGCTAAAAGATTGGCTCTTCATCAAGACTGTGAAAAAATATGGAAACCTGAATATTTCCTTCAAAATCAGGGACAATGCATGTTGCTGGGTTTGTCTTTCACACCAAAAGAAATCATACAGGAACCAATGAAAACAGTTTTAGCCAGTGAAAAGTTACAGACTAAAATAATAGACTAGAAACAACACACCTATTTTAATCATGTTTTTCTCAATACTTTAGATTTAGCTTTCATATTTTGTAGTGGTTTTCAAGCTAATCCATTGTTAGATAACGTTCAGTGTATTTAACTAATGCCACTATAGTCAATTTCTAAAATCTGTGAGTATTTGAGGCATTCTGTACTTTACAGTAAGATTAATATAAGTATCAAAATGTGTCCTATAATCTTTCCTTCCTATAACTGAAGGGGAATCTATTTAACCAAGAGGCTTTTAGAGTAAGCTTTGTTTCTTTTTACAAAGAATAAATATGCATTATGAGAAACTGGGAAATACAAAACAAAACCAAAGAAGGATAATGTAGAGGAACACCAAGTCACAGCTCCTTGAACTGTTGCTGAAACTTAAACAAAGCTGCAATCGCCAGCCCTGTTCAAGCTGTGATTCTCCTGCTCTTAGCATCACCCTTCAAATATCCATGATGCGGCTCCTTGATGTTAGCCCCACTTCTCCAGCATTACTGGAAGCCACTCGTCTCTTCTATTACCATGACCTAGAAGGAGGAAGGAGTTACCGCTGCTCCCGTGATCTCCCAAACAGTAAAAGTCAGCAGGTATATTCTCCAACCTCCAGGCTTTCTGGAACATTCTGGATACTTCTCAGGAGGTCCAATGGAATGCGGTACCTGGTGCCCACATCAGCCACCTTATTGGCTTTTTTCTCACTCTCCCATCACTGCAGCTTCTGTTTTCACCTCCTGAACAGGCTACCTGATGGCAAGTCCCTTTCCTAGTATGCATTTTCAACAGAACCCAAACTAAGACGCATAAAGGTGGAAAGAATTTCTGTAGTTTCCATGCTTAGAAAGAGCCAACCTAGCATTTTAGTAGGTAGACTCCCCAATGTAATTCTTTTTTAATCTGCATAGTTCAGTCTTATGCTTGGAAATCATTTTAACATTATCAAATTATGCACAGTGAAGGATGAAAATATCCTTCCCCATCTCCCAAACCCCATCTTTAGCTAACACTTTTCCTTAGTAGGAAGTCCTATTGTTTTGTTTCATCTTGTTTGTTGTTTGTTTTGATAGATGTTTGTGATGCGTAATGACTACTTTTGTTGCAGAAAAGTCAACATCAAACCGAATGGAAGGCTCTTTGCACGGAGAAGTTAGAAGAAAATTGTTTGTTATGCTAGCAGGCTAGAGAGACCAAGTCAAATCACTTGCAAAGAACCAGCTTGGAGCCTAGTTTAAATACAGTCTATACTCAGGAAGTACCAGGCATTATGAGATTGGTTACATGGACTGAATTAAGTCATATATATACAGTGTTGGGAAAACTCTAAATGCATTTGCTTAAAAAGAATTGTTGATCATAACATAGGAACATCCTGAGGATGAGGGGATCAAGCAGAAGAAGCAGTTAAAAGTAACTTTGACTAGGTTACTTCACCCAACTGAAGTCCTCGAAGCCAGTTAGAAGCAAGATACTTTCTTAATTAAGGGAAGCATTAGCTGAGAACAGTCAAATTGGCCCAGCGCATTGTCAGAAGAAAAGCAGCTGCACCCAGACAGGCCAGGCTGGCTGAATTCAGCAGGGCGTTGATGTGACCGGTGGCAGAGCATAGACAAAGGCCACTCTTTGGTCCTAACTTGCTGTAACATGTCTGTAAGTTTGTTCTTCTATATCCAAGCCTCTACCAGTCACACAATTGTGCCTTTACACTTTCACTGTGGCTACTTGGTGCACAGCCAGGGCACATTTTAATTTTCTTTACAGCCCCCTTTCTTCCCCCCATCTCATCATCTTGTCTTTTATAAAAGATGTATCTCCGTACTTCTTTTTATGCATCTTTTACTTTGCTCTTTAATTTATGTATGCTGTGGGTTTCTCAAATAAGAGAAACCATACAACATTTAAGTTTGCATGTCGTTTGCTTCACTTACATAATGTTCTCCTAATCAATTCAAATTCATTCCTCTTTATAGCAGGATAGTATTTCTGTGTGCATGAATACCACATTTTTTATCCAGTCACTTGTTGATGGAAACATTGGCTGTTTAAAAGATTGAACTATTAGGATTTGTGCTGCCTTACGCATGAGTATGCATATTCCACTGTAAAATGATGTCTTTAAACCACCTACTTCATAGGTGAATAGCTAGGCTGAATAATTTCTATTTTCAGTCGTGTCAAGGGCTGGCACACTGATTTCCACAGTGGCTGCACCAGATTGCACTCCCAGCAGCGATGTAGACGGTCCTTTGCACCACAGCTTACCAGCAGTTGTTGCTATTTGGTCGCCTGATGATGCCCATCCCTTCTAATGTGATGAATAATAAAGGCAATGTTTTTGTATGTCTTTAACTACTTTTCACAACAGATAAAAGTTATTGTAGGAAAAACATATGGAACTGATCTTTTGATTATCCCTTTGAGCCATGACTTCAGTGACTGAGACTAAGGAAATCCTTAATGAGGGCCATACAATCTTACATTTGTAGAAATGCTAAGTGAAATAAGTAATCCATATTAATCAATTGAGTGATTGAGACCAGTGGTTCCTCTAAGCCTTGGAGATGAGCCAGGGATCAGCTGTGCAGCCGGAGACCCTTGGGTTTGCTATCTCTCACTGCCCATAGCAGGTGGATGAGGTCTCTGCACCTCGAACGCCCCTGCTCCATGCACCTCTCATGCTTCCCCAGGGGCTGCTGAGGTGAACCCATGTCCCGTGAACACATGCAGCTCCCTAGGCGAAGAAACCTGGCCACAAATTACCTAATCCCAAATACAATACTAGCAATCTAAGTGCTGTACGTGGATGTGGACTGTCACCAGGTCCTCCTTCAGTCTGCAGCACTGACTGTCACCTGTCATCTCCCTTGTCAGGCAAAGCTTCTACCTGGTGTGTCTGTCCTTTGCCACTGATTTTAGTCACAGAGAGCTTCAATTCGTGATAGGTTTTAGAAATTGTTTTGTGAGTGAATTTGTGTTTTTTAAAAAGCAAACACAAAATAATAATTTTAAAAGGTATATTTTTCATGTCTGCTATTGAATAACTCACTGCAGGCTTCTCTGAAACACACAAAAAAGTTTCTAGGTGGAATCATCTAATGTATTTTTTTAGGGACCCACAAATAAGAATAGGAAAAAATCAGAGTCCTGTTACTTCCCCATGAACACGAGGATTTTGATTTTTTCTTTTCCTCCTGTGAAATCTAGAACATGACTCAGTCTGCATGATCCTCTTGCTCCAATGGAGAATCAGTTTGTAGGCAGTTTCCATATAAGGCAGCCCATTTTCTAAGGAGTTCTTTGCTTCTCTCTTCTCTCCCTGTCAAGTACAGTGCTTTTAAAGGTAGCTGTAGCTGTGCCAGCCCCAGAGAAGGTGTGAGATAATGTTGAACAGAGTGGAAAGTCCTGCCTGCCATGCCTGGCCTGGGTCATGTTTCCACATACACAGCAGGGAGTTGCCCCAAACCATCACACCATTCTGCTTCAAAAGAGGGAAGGATAAGCAGTGCCCTGTGCAGCGGGACCCTGATGCTAACTACCCAGAGTGTAGCTGACCCAACAAGGTAAGCGGTCCTCCATCAGTCTGTCTGCGCCAAGATGTCATCATCAAACTTCAGGGCTCCCAGGCCACCCACACATCTGAACAGCTGACTACAAATCTGTGGGTTCCCTCATACTCTTTGTTTTCCTGTTTTGCTAGAATGACTCAAAAGCTTGGGAAAACACTAAACTTATAACCACAGTTGCATTGTGGCAACAAAGGATAAAATTAGGCTTGGCCAAAAGAAGAAATGGAGAGGCCAGTGCACAGAAGCATTGCAAACAACATTAGAGTTCCCATCCACCACGAGCTCGGACTTGTCATCCTCTGGCGTATCATAGGCATTGCCAACTGAGCTTGGTGTATACAAGGACTTCGTTACATGGATGAACATGAGTGACCAGGTCACTGACTGTGAATTTCAACCCCAGCTCCCCTGTACTTCCAGAAATTCAGGCTGATAGCTGGTAGCACAAACTCTGAGTCCTTTAGCCGAGTGGTTGGTCCTCCCGGAGCAGCCAAGCCTGTGCTGAACCATTCCTTTAAAATAAATTCTGGAGCTGTGCACAGCGAAAAGCAAAGATGTCCCTGTCACTCAGGAAATTCCCAAGATTGAGAGACCCCTCATGTGCACTTTGGCTGAACAAAGAGTGGTCTTTTGCCTCTTAGCACAATACTGTGGCACATGTGATCAGGCACACAAAAATGCACTTCTATTACTTGATTCCTAAAATCAAAGAAGGCAAAAAATATGACTAGAGAGAGGTGCTGTTACTCTTCAAAAGTCAGAAAAGACTGTACAATATGCATCTGTTAATACATCTCACACCAGAATAACACGTTCTAGGAATTAGACACAAGTTCAAATGTGTAATAATGAAAAGAAAACCAAACTAGTGTTAAGAAATACGAGTACGAATCCTGAGACTTAAAACCCACTTTTGACCTAGCTAATTTTCCTTCTCTGTGAATCATTTAAACCCTTCTTTCTACAACTCAATTTCCTCCTCCCTGAACATAGTCAGTGAGCAAAAATGAAATTCAGTTTATGGACAAAAAAGGCTCATCAAAAGTACTTTACTAGTGAAAATTTTATTACCCCAATTGTGGAGAATTAGATCCCTCATGACAAACTATTTTTCTTCCTCTCTGTCCCCACCTCCACTGAATTTCAAAGCTCTGGCTATAACAACATGATTAAAAAGTAGAAGAAATTAGATATCAACCAATGAATGTTTTTGAAAACTTGCAGTACTGGACCAATGGAATATATGTTTAGCATTGCATATTAATGCTTTAGTTCACAAATGCTTCAGTTTGCAAATAATTTGTTTTGTGAATAGAAGCTTTTGACAAAATTTTGCATCCATTTTTGGAGCTCCACATTGGGCAACACTGAACTGCTGCACCCAGCACAGCTCTTCAAATTCCTAGAAGACAGATGGTGGAAAATGAAGAAATGAAGAGTCAGAATACAGGACACTGAAGGCAGGTGGAGCCTCCTCTCCTGGTAGGAGAAAAGAACTGCCCAGGGACTGCAGCGCGTTTGTTAATACACTTGGCAGGTTGCTGTCATGTGATGCCCCTGCCTACATTGGCTCCTTTGCTTGGCTCACCTAGGGCTCTCTGTGTCGTGGGGGCAGGAGCAGCTTGCTCAATTGACTCGTCTTGGGTTCTCCATGTTCTCGTGGCTAACCTCGCTTTAGCCCTGCACAGGCGATCCATCTCCAGCTTTGGCCACTCCCCACACTGACCTTATGGGGAAACTTGGTTCAGCTCCCAGCCAGTTCAGTCCCTGACCAATATCAAGGAATGAATGATGTTCATGGTTCAAGTTATGATACCACTGTGGTTTGTGTCTATGTGCTTCCCCAAAAACCTCATGAAGTCTTAGGTAGGAGTTTGGAGGATGACTGGATCGTGGATGTGTAATATTCATGGTTCAGTCTACTGATGAGTTTATACCTAAATGTGCTCTTGGGAGATGAAACCTAGGTAAAAGAGATGCATTACTGGGGTGTGTCCTGGGCGGGTGTATTTCCCTTCTTCAGTCTCTTTCTGCTTCTTGCTGCCATGAGTTTCTCCTTTCCTCCTCTGTCATACTGTCCTACCTGGGAGCCAGCAGACTCCAACCTATACTGAACTGAAACTTCTACAAGTTGTGAGCCAAAATAAAACTCCTTTAATTTGTGGATATTGAATATTGTATCTCAGTGAGGAGAACATAGCTAAGACAGGACATGTACATTCATCAACACTGGTTTACTAAATTCGGTTTATTCCTTGTATTTAAGCAGAAGCTTTTCACTTTTCCCTGGAAATCCATCAACAATAAAAGATGGTATTAACCCTCTTTCCTCATGTTGAAGGCAAGGGAGAGGTTGATATGCCCTCTACAGAGACCACAGTTTACAAGCCAACCTGCCTTAACAAGGCCGCACATTCCTGACAGCCTGCTTACTTTAAAACTTTAGTTTTGTTTCTAAATCTCAAGTTTCTACTGCTAAATGACTGACAGGCAGTCAGTATGTCCATCTGCAGGTCCATAGTTCTTGTTGCTAAGGAAATGAAGCTCCCTTTTCTTCCTAATATGTTAAATCAAAGAAATGCAGGTTCTGAACTGGATATCAAGATGCAATCGTCTTTAAACAGGAGACTTTTCCTCTCTGGCTTAACAAAACTGCTACTGTCCACCCTCCAACTGGCCACCTCAAATCAGCAACCTGCGGCTGTGTGCTCACAGCCTGATGCTGGTAAACCACACCACATAGAAAGGCCTTCAGAGCAGCCTTAGAAACAAAGTCGTCCTCTGACCCACTCTGTCTTCCTGTCTTCTGCTCCACTTCCTTCCCAATAAGGCAAAGGACAGAAACAAAAATTTCTCTTGCCCAAGGTGGATCATGGAAACTAGAGCCTCTTTTCTCCAAAACAGAACACCTAAATATATTTCTCTAATCTGCCCCCGCCTTCTGTCCCACAACAGGCCATAAAGACATTCTCTGACCTTGCTTGTCTGATAGTAGATTATAATATTGTCTCTTCACGAGCAGTCCTTCCACATCCCTGCAGGGGGAGAAGGCTAAAGGGAGAGGACATGAAGCATTGGAATGAACAGGTCTCACCCTCTACAGTCTACAAACAGCAGGTCATACCCTCCCTGTACAGTCGGATTTCTCCACAAGCAGCCATTTTTACTGAACCTAACCATAAAAGTGGATAGCTCGTCTTGGGTACACAGGTCTTCAGCCTCAAGCCTCCCATGTCCCCTGAAATCGTGATCATCTAAAACTTTTGTGCTCTTCTCTTATTAATCTTTTGTGTAGGAATGTTGACCATGACCCTTTAGGATGGAGAAAAAAAGAAAGGAGATCATTTCCTTTTCCACCCCTACACAAGCTGCTTTAGGCAGTTTCTTTGCAGCTATGGGATGAGAAGAATATTTAAGACAAAATGCTAGGACAGAATTTATCTTATTTTAGGAGGAACTTAGCTGAAGGAAATGGATAGTTTATTATATGAACGGTTCCCAGAAACTGATTACTATACTCCAGCTACTTGATGCATATTACATTCTTGATGTGCTTAGATGCCTTGTTTCGTTCAATATTCACAAGGTTCCATAAGATTAGCATTTTAACTGTCCAGCTTGAGGATGCTGAAGCAAATTACCATAGGTGTTAATGTCAGGAAGTGGTGGATCCCTTTGTACACTTTTCACGCGACTGTTCTCAGAGACCACACTATGCTGCTCATCTCAGGAAAGGAATTCACAGTAAATCATAATACAGTTGAGGGATAATGCATACTCTCAGTTGACACAACTAAGATTAAGCACTGAAGTTTTCAGGGATGTTTAATCTATCTTAATACATGGAAAGACTGTGGGGGAGTCAGAGCTGTCCTCCTTTGGAGCAGGCTGCCTGTGAGTTCTGTTCTGCTTGATACTGATAGGATTCAAGAATGTGGAAAATAAGCCCAGAAGCAGGCATAACCAAAGGGAATGCAGCAACCCACAGACCTAGAAATTATCCACCCCAAGAGCAGAAAACAGTCATTAACCACCAAGTCTCCAAGGCCCTCACGCCCACTCCTATCCTTTCCTATCCTTCCATCCATGAGACTCTGGTCTGACGACTTCCCGTTTGTAAGCTTCCTGGAGGGCAGTGACATGATCAGCTTAGCTCCCAGGAGAAGGATTAAGGAAGCAAAGTCTTCTCCAAGGACATCTGGTGAGATGACGCTGTGGAGAACGGGTCCCCAGCCTCCGGAGTGGCCAGGATTTGGTGAGCAGGGCTGTAAACCACATCCTTTTGCTGTGTCCTCGGTGAATCATAATCATATCCAAGTATGAATATTCACATGAATCTGTTCGGCTTCTCTTTTTCCTATGATTTCCTGGGAGTTAAAAAGAGACCCAGTAGCAGAAATTTTTAAAATTCCCTGAAATAACTGTGCTTAGTAACACATTTGAGATTATTTTACAAATACACATAGAGGTAGAGACCTCCACAAGTCTAAAAATAAGAACATGAAAATGAGATATTAATATTTTAAAAGTATTTATTTCGATTCAAAAAAGTTGATAACATGTGAATATATTTAACTTTAGGCACCTCACACAGGATTTCATTATTAACTTTTCACCTCAGCTTGTGAATTAAGTGATGCCTGATATGACAAACTCCTTCATGGGAGCCCCATCTCAGCTCTGCCGAGCCGTGCCTACCCTGCCACGCTATGCCGACAAAGGAAACTGGGCAAGTTCTGAGGCCTTTTTTGCAGAGCAAGAGATCAGCCCAGGAGCTCAGGCCCGCTGAGCAAGCTCCCTGCCGCCGAGCTGTGTCCCCTCTATTCTGATTCTTGGTCTTTCCTGCTCTTGGCTCTCCTCTTCACTGCCCTGTCCCACCATGCCCATCATGTGGCGGAATAAGTATCAATCAAAATCCCTTATCCAAATCAGACCTGTTTTAGAACTGGAGGCTCCCGGAGTTTGGAAATATCTCATGTTGTATGTGCCATATATGCCATCATGGTTCTGATGGTGCCTCCCGTAATAATTTATATGAACCATGTTAACAGTTCTGCAGAGAAATTTAGAAATATTTTCACCACTGGAGTTTTCAGCAAAATTGTAGTATCACAAGTAAAGATGATAATCTAAATGTGCAAGATAAATAATTAGTTACCAACAGGTATGCTGAGTTTAAAGATAATTTCCCCCTTTGATTTTTTTCTATCAGTTTTACATCCTCAGGTCTAAGTTGTAGGTCTCTAAGCCATTTGAAGTTCATTTTGTATGGAACCCGACATTAGGATTCAGTGTGGGTAACCTGTTTTTCCAGCACCTTTGCTGAAGAGATTTTTCTTCTCCTGTTGTGTACTGTGTGTAGCTTTGTTGAAAATCAACTGACTACACACAAAACTTTCCTGACTTCATCTGGGGCTCTTTATTCTGGTCAGTTAGTTATATGTCCATTTTTGTACTAGTCAAGTGTTTTAATTATGAATGTTTAGTAATATATTTGCAAATCAAGTAGTGTGATGTGTCTAGCTTTGTTCTGTTTGCTTATGATTACATTTGTGGTTCAGGGTTTTTTAGGGGTTCCATATAAATTTATGAGCTTTTCTTCTATTTTTATGAAAAATGACATTAGAATTTTAATGGGATTTCTCTGAATCTGTAGATTACTTTGAAGAATATAGATTTATTCCAGGCAATAATGTTTTAGATTTGACTTCAAAATGCTGGCAACAAAAGCAGGATAAATATTACTTCAAAAAGGTTCTTGAAATCAAGAGAGAGAGAATTAACAGAGTGAAAAGAGACAGCCTATAAATTGGGAGAAAATTTCAGAAAATTGTGCATTTGAAAATGGGTTACTATGTAAAATACATAAGGAATGGAAACAACTCTAGACAGAATACAATCCGGTTACAGATGTCCTGCCTCGTCCAGTTAGCCCCAGCCCAAGAGGCCCGTGAGCTATGAACGCACCCATGGGTTGGTTCACAGATGCAGGTGCAGCCTTCGTGACCCAGCCACTCCTGAGACCCCCAACTCTGAACACTGTGGCGCTGGGGACCAAGCCCCCAACATATGAGCTTGGCATTTCCCAACAACAAAGACAGAAGCTGTCCGTGAAAATGTGGAGAGAACAAACATTTGCAAGGATGTAAATTAATGTAACCATTTCAGAAACCTCAATACAATTTCCTAAAAACACTAAAAACAGAATTTCCATATGATCTACTTCTGGGTATTCAACTAAAAGATTTGAAATCTGTGTGTCAAAAAACATTAGCATTCCTAAGTTTAACATAGTGCTATTCACGATCATATTATAGAATCAATCTAAATATATTTATAGCAGGATGGATGTGTGTGTGTGTGTGTGTGTGTGTGTGTGTGTGTGTAGTAAGATACTATGCAATTAAAAAATAAGGAAATTCTGTTATTTTAAATAATATGAATGGAATTGGAGAACACTGGCTAGTGAAATAAACTGGGGTAGAAAGATGAATGTCATGTAATCTCGCTTATCTATGGATTCTAAAACAACCCAACTTCAAGAAGTAAAGAGAGACGTAGTGATGGGGATCTTGTGGAGAAGTAGAACAAAGTCTTCAAAATATTGCCAGGTGTAGCTAAGTAGAGCTGCCAGCCAGAGCAATTCAGCAATGTCTCCAACTCAAGCAACAGGAAGTGGACTGAGCAACGGTTGTCAACTAGGTGGTGAGAAAACCAGGGCCCTGTGGAAACGTCTGGAAATTGTACCAACTGATGAGAACCCACGTGAGACTCCATGCCCTGCCCTGGGCTTACCAAAGAGGTTCACAAGGCCTAGCTTCTCCAGACTCCCCCAAAAGTAGGCTCCTGTTTTGGGCACACGCACTTTGAGTGTGTCTAAGCATTGTCCATCTTCCCAGGTCATGGTCTAAACACAGCACGAGAAACCTTCCCAAAGTCTCACTACTTCACTGTGCTGATAAATTTGTGAAGTCATGGCGGGGGAATCATGATATGCATCCAAAGAATGAGGACTGTTACATGGCAAGTCTGGATGCCTTACTGAAGGATACTTGGCTGCAGTTCTGTGGGTGTGAGTGAAGGCTTCCTTCTCTTTCATGAGTTTAGGAACTAGTGCAGCCCTGCAGGAAAGTGCCCGCCCAGGCCATGCCTTTCAGGCCCGGCTGGGGTCAGGTGCTCTGATGGAGGCCCTCTCCAGACTTCCACAAGTCAGGGTGGTGCCTATTTGCTTTACTGTTCAAATTGGATCAGTTCTGAGCATCAGTGAAGGAACAGGCAAAAAATCAACCTGTTTCCATCTTACCTGGACTTCCAAGTCCCTGACCAGTGCACATGGTGCTGACCCAGTTAACCTTTCTCAATTGGGATGAGCAGACCTGGAGGTTTAGTTGATTGGTCTAACAGTGGTCCCAGAAAGCAGTGGTTCCTTTTTTTTTTTTTTCATTAATAACTTCAGCTAAGAGAAGGAGAATGGTAGTATCAGAGGAGAAACTATGTACAGGATAGAATAACTCAAGAAAATAAAATGTTCTTAATAACAGAACTGGAGTAGCACTTTGGAAAGCCTTCATGCGAAGGGCAAAATGTAAATTGGGCTTCCTACTGGGAAATGGACAAGAAATTCCTCCAGAAACTAGAGGAAAGAAAATATTCATACACTCCTCAAACATCTGACATGCTGTTAGTTGGAAGGGAGATAACAGATATATAACAAGAGACCTGATGAAACTGTGTTTGAGTGCATTTGTGTGTGAGATTCTGTGAGTGTTATGGATTTAAAGCTGGGGGTCAATTTAACACCAGCTGAATTAAATCAGCATGGTGCCAGTGTAGATGGCCCACCTGAGGAAAGTTGCCAGCATAAATAGAGACGCGGAGAAGAGGTAGGCATTGTGGGTTTCTCTAAGTGTTGCTGTTTTGAGCTGTTGGTTTGCCTGGAGGAGCTCCTCATGACCAGCTTCTGCAATATGAATTCAGCCATTATCATCAGAGGAGCTCGGGACTTTGTTGGTGAGAGTGGCTGTGGTTCATTTTGGAGGAACTCTAGTCCTTACATCAAGCACTGCTTCTTCCTGGCTCTGGAGGGGGAAATGCGTTTTGTTTAATCTCCAGGAGAAACTTGTCACACTGGCTTTCTGGCATGTACTCAGCTGTTATCATTGGAGGAGACTGGGACCTCCTTGTCACTGGGGATGACTGTGGAACTTTTCAGGGGAGCCCTAGTCCTTATTGTGAGCATGACTTCTCTGCTCCACTGTAGAACCCTCAACCTACTCACAGATCATTCACCCTATTGGTATAGACTTTCTAGCTTCCACCGCTGACCTTTGGGCCTTCCCAGCACAGACCCATAAAACAGACTGGCGTGAGTCCTTCTTGTAGGCTCTAGACCTCCAGTTGGATTCCTGGGAGGCCTTGTCATGGGCTCTAGGTTTTCATTTGGACTCATGCAGGACATTGCTGTGAGATCCTGGCCCTTGGCTGAATATTCTAGGTCTTCAGTGTTGTGGACAGATTTCTTGCACTTTCTTGTGTTTAACTCTGGGTGACTATCATAAAACAATATAAGTTCTGTGTCCTGATTGTAGCTGTTTTCCTCACAACCCCTGACTACAACAATGAAATGTACAAATTACTGTCATGAAGACAGAAAAGAATAAACTGACCCTTGGATGCTCCAGGGAATCCCTGTATTTTCAACACTGATTAACGAGTTCTTTGATGGAAGGGTAGCAATTGGTGGCAGTGAGTGGAAACATTTCAAAATGCTAAACACACAGGATGAGGAAACTCAGAGCTACAGGTGGGTAGTTTAGAGGTCAGGGACAGGGCCTGTCAACTCAAATACTGCACATGCTAGACACACCCCCTCCTGCCTTCTGACTCCAGGACCCAAGTAGATTCAGGAAGATGATACCACCTAGAGGTCTCTCTTTCTGCTAACACCACATGGTCAAGTTACTGACTTCCCACTAACACGAATAAACTGCAGGAAAACACTCCCATGGTAGACCACAGGGCCAAAGCAGAATGTCTCAGGACATGATGGAAACAGTCATAATACTTGGGATATACCTTAATTAATAAAGTTCCTTATCCATAAAGGAGTGAGGCCACCTTCCAAGGCACTGTTTGAATAGAAAACAGCCCCTGAAGGTGCAAAGCTGAGCCTCTGTCCGCACTGTGTGTGAGTTGTGTGATGTCCCTCACGAGGACCACCATCACGTTTCCCTGGTGAGGTGGGTATCCATCCCTCTCACCACAGGTAGACTGGGAGGACGTCCCCAGATCTTGGCCAGTCAGTCAAAGTCTGTCTCAGAAATTTTCTTCCAAAACTACAGGGAAAGACTTTTCTCTTTCATTACAAGGTCATGGCTCCCCAGCTTATGAATTTAAGTCTGCATGAGGCACTCACCCAGCCCCATATACAAAGACTTTTTTGCAGTAGAAAAAAGTGATATTACCATGATGCAGATGGACAGAGAAAAGAAAATAGTCCTTTATTATGCCCCTCAAGATCCAAGATCCTGCACTTTGATTTAATTGTGCTGATAATCCCAATTACTTTCTAAGTTGTGTGGACAAGAGTCCTGGAAAATACAAAAATTTATTTCGTGGGTCTCTGCATTTAGAAAAGGTCCAAACATTGCGAAAATAATCAGGAACTAGGAGTTCTGCTAGGTCTCCAGGGGGAACTTCCCTCTGGATGCGTATAAACTAAAGCAGAGGAGATGCCTCCCAGTTACTGCACTGTGGGATGATGCTCCCCTTACCCATCTTTCCTCTCAGGAACCCCAGAGCACTCAGTGATGGGAGTGAGGCTGAGGAAGCACAGAGCCCAACAGATCCCAGTGGCTGTCTCATGCCACCCCAGGAAAATTAAAGAGCACACTAAAACCCTGTCTCCCAGCACTCTTCAGATGTCCCTGGAAGCAAGGGACTCGTGCTGGCCTAGATCTCAGACAACAGTCTTGAGGATCTCATTGGTAGCAAAGAGAGTTGGATAAGCCTTCTCCTTTTTACAGTGAAACCTCACTTCCCACCTACGCATATGCTGAGCATCCCACGAAGAGTTAGCCTTTGATAAAAGCTTTTTTTTGCACTTTATTTCTTTATGGCACATCAATTTGGTTTAACTCTGCAACCACGGTTACCAAAAGGAGAGCCCTTAACTTCATGATCTCTTGGTACACCAAGCCCTTCTGAAAAGGTAGGCTCCATTGCAGCCTAGGACTTCAAACCCTGCTGGACTCCTCTGGACTCTTGCTGGTCTCCTTGTGCCTGATTTGAGGCTTTACTTCTGAAATGAATGCTGCTCTGAGTTACTGTGGAACTCTGAATGGGGAAGAAATTTATAGAATAAGATAAGGAACTGTTTTATCAGTCAGAATTGGAGCAAGCAAATTATAGTCCTCCACACCTGGGAGCTATCATAATGCAAATGAATGGTAATGACAGCGGGACCTCGCGGTGATGTCCATGGCTCTAAAACCACCCAGCTGCTGGGGGAGGGAGGCGCATTCAAGTAAAGCACATGCAGGCTGCCTAGGGTTGGGGATGGAGGTAAAGGGTGGGAAGAGGCCAGTCGGTGCAAAGGGAAGGGAGGCAGTGACAAAGCTGCTTTAGGTCTTGACTATGATGGTAGCTTTCTGGAGAACTAGGTTAGGAGGAAATGTCCTAGGCTCTGGAAGAAGTCAGTGCAGACAAGAGCACCCCACAGCCATGGCTGGATATGGGGTGACTACACCTGCGTACCTCCCCAGGAATAAGCAATAATGATCAATATTCCATCAGGCATCCATCACCGGGGTGGGGACTTGGTTGGGGACCAAGTCCTCCTGACGCATCCCTTCCAGGAAAGGTCCTAGTCCTCCATGTACACTTGATATGAGACTTGCTTCCTCACTGGACTAACATTACCTGGTGACCATATTTGTGATCTTACTGGTTGACCATAGTTTTGCTCTACCTTTTATCTACCTGGCGGTTTTGACCCACCTCGAACTTTGCCTTGTGAAACTTTCCTGGAGAAATGGGCTCGTCTGCAACCCACTTTCCAGGTGCCTTCCTACCCCTCCAAGTCTCAGGTACGAGCTCTCTAGCTTTCATAAGTAGCTTTCCTCTTAACGTCCATTGTTTAGAACTCATTCTTTAATTTTGGGGAACATGATTTCAGCATACCAGACATCAAGTTAGGAGCTACAATATTTCCCTTATATCATTTGGAGATCCAATATCATCTTTGTATCAGTAGAGAGAACAAATATTTGTATAGAACTGAATGATCACACACACAGCACATCCAAATAAAACTGGGAGGTCATAAATAGTGGTGCATGTCACATCACTGTTCCGGTTACAAATGTTCTGCAAAACGTTGTCATCTGAGAAAGTGGGTAAAGGCTATATGGAATTGCTCTGTATATTTCTTAGGACGGCA
The DNA here is from genome assembly GCF_034190915.1 of Cavia porcellus. NCBI lineage: Eukaryota > Metazoa > Chordata > Mammalia > Rodentia > Caviidae > Cavia > Cavia porcellus. Next base: position 1,243,005 of record NW_026947506.1, read on the forward strand.
CGTGAGTTTCTAATTATCTCAATACAAAAGTGTATTGTACAAAATGATTCTACACTTACTTCTTTCTAAAGCCAATTGCAATAGTCAATTTTCACGTGAGTCCCTTTATTGATAAGACTGTCTTCAGGGCCAGGCAAGAACATGGAGAAAGCAGTACCCTCGATATTTCAGCAGACTGGCCGTGTAGATGAGCTGAAGGTAATTTAACTTTTCCTTTTTGTATTTGTCCATAAATTATTGGATATAAATTATTGCCCAGGAAATTGAGTATTGAGTTAGGGAGGTGCTGTTTTATCCACCAAAATGGATCTTTTGTTTCATAACCTTTCGTCTTTGACTAATGCTGATGAAGATGAATCAAAGTGGAAAATAAATAGAGGCTTTCCCCAAGGAAACGTCCAAGATAGCCAAAATCCCTCGGGTGCTGAGCACGGCAGCACCAAATACCAGGAAAGTGAGTTTATTGCAAACTTGATTTTCTTTCAGATTTGTTATTAGCTTCACGTCCCTGTTTCCTACTGTCTTCTCTCTGGAACTGTTTAATGAGTTCTTTTTCCCTACATGATTAAATAATGGTGTTTCCCTGCTTCTCCCAAAGATGTGGAGCAAGGCTGTCCGCAGATGTCTAAATTCACTTTCTTTTCCAAATAAGTTATTCCTTATGAAAATATTTTGAAGCTACTTGTGATGTAGTATTAGTAAGATTATTTTATGATACAAATAAAATAAAATATGCAAATGTGTGTTTCAGGGTTTCAGTGATCAGCTTTCTTTCTTTCTCTCTTTCTTTCTTTCTTTCTTTCTTTCTTTCTTTCTTTCTTTCTTTCTTCTTTCTTTCTTTCTTCTTTCTTTCTTTCTTCTTTTTCTCTAACTTCACATATACCAGTTTACTCTCCTGGAAAATATCTTCGCAGTTACTCAGATTCGAGTGTCCTTCAGAGTTCTCTTTAACAAACATGGTTATGTCATCAAAATGTTCCTACAAATTTTATTGTCATATTGCATATGACTTTGCATAGAGAAATATTTACAAGAGGATGCACTGGTAACAGAAGCTTTTATTGATGTTAAATTAAGATGTTTTTCTCTATAAATGCTTTTTCTTTAAAGTATTTGTAAGTACCTCTCTGACTAAGAACCCAGTGGGAGATAGGTGATAGGAAACAGATAAATAAATCAGGAAAGACACTTTTCCTTATTTATCTCACAGTTTATTAGTAGGGGTAAGAATCACAATTATGCTACAATGTAACCATAATGTTCAGGAACTAAACAAAAGCCTGTATCCCATCTCTCTGTATCCTACCTCCTCTCCTCTCCCTGTGGACTGCGTAAGTGTACTTGACTGATTAACAGAGAATAACAGTTTTATTGTGGATTTGTTAATCAACTCTGTATATCACGGGTGTACACCTGAGGGTGGAATTCTGTCTGCCAGTTTCCGTGCCCGATGCACGCTCCAAAGCATCTTTGTTCTACTCTGTTTCTCCCAGGGACTGACCTTGAGGTTGACTTTGACATTTCCGTGCCACATCCCTTTGATTACTCATTAGTGTTAATTAGCAGGAGGCAATAGAAGGATCAGAAAGAGATTAGAGCTCATGAGGTGAAAGGATTTCAGTGTATTTATCTTCTCCTCCATTAGACACACACCAATCTCTCTCTGTCTCTCTCTGTCTCTGTCTGTCTCTCCCTTCATCTCTCTCCCTCCCTCTCTCCATCTTCCTCTCTCTCTCTCTCTCTCTCTCTCTCTCTCTCTGTCTCTCTCTGTCTCTGTCTGTCTCTCTCTGTCTCTCTGTCTCTGTCTCTCTCTGTCTCTCTCTCTCTGTGTCTCTCTGTGTGTCTCTCTCTCTGTGTCTCTGTGTCTCTGTGTCTCTCTGTCCCTCTGTCTCTCTCCCCTGTATGAGCACGATGGTCCTGGCACTGGTTATGATACTGAATCAAATGGAGCAGTGTTTCCTCCAGCTCTCACCCCAATCCTGTAACTCCATTTCCTATGCCTGCCTTCAGGAATAAGCTGATACAGATCTTGCTCTGGTTGGTCCTTGGGTAACTCAGTCTCACTTGGTTGTCCTTTCTTAATCTTGTCTGCCTCTGTGAAAGCCCCTTCACTGCCTTCCCAGGGACAGGGCTTTCTGTTTGCTTGAAGACAGCAGCAGTGCACCCCCTACTGCACCTGTAGGACCAGGTCAGAAAGGGGAAGTGATGACGGCGTAAAGGTTAGAGGAATACTTGTCTTTTCCATCTAGCAGAATCAGGAAAGTCTTCATGGATGGGAGCAAGTGAGCTTTTACATTTCTAATGTACAGCATGGCTCTCTTTGTTCTGTCTCTTAGAATTGTGCTACTCAGGGAGGAAAAGCCAGCCAAGTATCCCTCCTGAAAAGAGCCACTGCGGGCACGGAGCTGGCTTCCTGCTGAACGTGTGTCAGTGTGGGCCTGACCAGGATGCTCCTGCAGGCAGAAGGGCCCAGACTCACCCGAAGTGCTCCTGGCTGCAGCCCCAGATTGTTAGCTGGATCCCCTGAGCTCATCTCCCTCCTCTTCACCTGGCTCCTCACCCTGTAGCTCATCTATCCTGGAACCCTGTGTCTCTCCCTCTCCTTCCCACCACACTTAGCCCACAGCACAGAGGAGGGGATTTTTTTTTCTTTTTAAAGAACAAGACATTTTGTTCCTACTCAGAGGAATTGAAATGGTATTTAAAATGCGTGAGCACAATGGTCAGGAGGAATTGCACCATGGTGGAGAATTGTGTGGGGCACTGGCCGTGCCTCTTAGGTTTTAGTTTTGTTTCGTTTTTTTCCTCAGCTTTGGCAAACACCAGAACTGAGCCCCATTCAGCAGCTGAATCATTGTAATTCCACACTCACCTGGCAAGAAAATGGAAAGTAAAAATCTCAAATAGCTGTTCACAGAAAAGTCCTGGCGCTCCTCCCTCTCTGTCTCTGTCTCTGTCTCTGTCTCTGTCTCTCTCTCTTCCTCCTTCCCTCCTTCTCTTTCTTTCCACTTTTTAAACTCACAACTCTTTTCCTCTTTCCTTCCTTTTTTAGCCCATTATTTAACAGGTGAGAATTCTAGTCATTGTTTAAAATGCATCTTGGATGGTAGTCAAAGCTAAAATTGTTTCCAATGAGATACAATGAAAAATATAGCAAACCCATTTAATTCCTCAGGAAATTAAATGAGTTGTACTGTGGCATAAGTGTCTGAGGCCCTAAGACATCAGGTCATCTGATGCTAGAGAAAAGGTCTCTATTATAATCCTGCTCAAGGAGTTCAAACCTACATTTGTTGGCGAAATCATCAAACAAGTAAGTGTAGATCTTTTCCTACTGTAGAATCTGCTCTATACATGGAGCCACTGCAACAAAGACTATGTAGTGACTGTGTCTCACACCTTCTAAAATCCCTGCCTGACACCTCCTTCACATCCAGGTACATCTGTTCTGTGGCATATCAACTTCTATTGCAATCTGTTCACTTACCTGCTTCCCTCTCTAGATCTAAGTTTACTCAGGCTGTTCCTGCTAATATCTCCCTAGAATTCCTACTCACTGGCCAGTATGCTCAGTGAGAGTTCAGCAATCCTTGTCTGGTAATAATTACTGAGTAAATAAATGAAAGGACACACGCATGCAAAGGAACACAGAGGTCTTTCAGATTGTTTTAGACTTTTCCTTGCAGATGGAATATGCAGAGAACACATTTTACTTTGGCTCTTTTCTGTACAGTGCAAGATCTTACTTCTGTTCTGCTGAAACTTTCAGAAGAATCCCAAGGTTTAAAGGATGTTAAGACCAAAGCCCTAAATTTGGCAAGTAAGAACTCTATGACCAAACTCACCATAATTACCATCCAACATCCTGCCTGGAAAGCTAAGCCTTGCCCCTCTGAAATGATAGTGCAACAGCCCAACCCCAAGATATAAGAATTGTTCCCAAGGTGGTATGAAACTGAAGAAGTGAGGCAGACAGGTCCAGACTGCACCATCTGCAGTTTATTGGGGAATTAACAAAAGCATAAGCTGTGTGGCAGCACGACCAGATGGATCCTCACACTTCAGGTCTCAAGACAGGGGCTTCCAAAATAGTCAGGAAGAAAGTGACTTCATCCAAGCCGGGATACACATGCTTCATTTCAAGCTACCTACGGTAAGAGTCAGGCATTCTTGATGGACCCTAAATTCTGCACACCACTCTGGAAGTTCCATCCTTCTATGCTACCCTGGGAAGCTAAGCAGGGGATGCTGACGAGGGTTACTCAGGGCAGTCGAGGGCATTACAACTGAAGATTGCTGCCGTCATGTTAGACTGAATCCACAGGTGTGGCCCCCTCTCTGCTACCCCACCCCACCTCTCCATCCTGCTCTTCCCTGCACAGCCCGCCCCTTCTAGACAGCGTTCTTAAACAGAGAGCTCTTGTGTGTCCTGAAGGCTCTCAGGCTTCTGCTCAGGCATCGTCTCCTGCCAGGCTTGTGCACGGGCTTCTCTGCATGGATTACCCGCGGCTATCACCCAGGTGGTAAAACAATCCCTCCACCCACCATCCACAGGCAGACAAGTACTCACAGTGACTGGAGCTCCTCTATCACACTGCCTGGGAAGGAGACGCCTCCCGCCAAGTGGACCAAACACATGAATGGCCAGAAAAACAGAGATTTCCTGAAATACCACTCTCAGGGCCTTTTGCTCCGTGTTCTTGTTGCACTGGGTATAATATGCCTCTCCTCCATCTTTATCAATCGGGGGAAACAAAACAGAACTGTAGTGTTTACATTTGCATTTGTATTAAAAAATAAGATTGATTGTTTTCTTAACGTCTAATGGCCATCTGTACATTTTTACTGAATGATGTACTTCTGTAGTTTACCCATTTTATTAGGTTTTTCAATCCATTGATTATTAATAGATGGAAATGACCCTTCTATATTTTTTAAAACCTTGCATTTTACCATCAGATTTTCAATTTCCTTTCATCTTTCTTTATTTCTTCTACATTTGTTTATTTTTGCCTAGTTTTGGAGGCACAAAAGATTGTAAATGTTGGCAGCCAAATATATCAAATTTAGTGTCATTTCTGTGGGTGATTGAATTTGTAGAAAGTTTCGTTAATTTATTCATTTATTTATTATTTATATTTGTATTTTATTTATAAACTTTTCTGGAATTTATTTTGGCATAAAATCTGTAATTTATCTCCAGAGAAATCAATTGTCTCAGCATGATGTATTGAATAATCCATAATTGCTCTTTCATTTGAAATGTTACACTTATCTGCTACTAAAATGTGTAGATACACACATAACATACACGTGTCTGTACGAGATTGTTGTAGGCCTATCAAAATCCAGTGCCACTGAGAAAGTTACCTTTGCCTTAGCCCAGTACTGTAAGAATTCAGATTATTTTTTATCTTTAAAAGACATTTTCATATTGGCAACATAAGTCACATTCCCTCCCCTTCTACCTCTTTACCTCAGTTTAGTTTTCTTTTAATATTGTCTTACCTCGGTTTTATTTTTTCATGCGAAATATAAACCTTTTTTTGGAAATTTCATTAAACACCATATAAAATATTGACTGGAATTAAATGCTTTAAATGGATTTAAAAAGTAACAGCATCAAAAAATAACAATATCACACTTTTGAGTACAATTCATTGTGTGTTCCAGGTAAGTTTTTAAAAGCTACTTAAATCATGTCCCTGATCAAGATTATTCCCATATATGAGAAAGGCTTTATCACAGAAGCCTTTTTTCACTATATATTATTTTCTTATTGTTGCCACATGAAATTACAAGAAATGGCATGACTTCAAACAACTCAAATGTGCCTCACAGTTCTGGAGGCCAGAAGCGTCCACATGAACGCACTGGTCTGCAGGATGGCGCTCCCTCCGGAGGCCTCAAAGGGAACCCTTTTCCTTTCCTTCCTGCTTCTGTGGCTTTGTTCTAGCCCTTGGTTCATGGTCACTTCTGTCTTCAAATCCTTGAGGCACAGCCACACCTCTCTCTGTCCTCATATCGTGCTAGCATCTTCCTCCACAGCAAATTCTCACTCTGCCTCTCTTTTTATTTTATTTCATACTATTTTTGCAATGCCAGAAGCAGAACTCTATCAGGAAGTACCACCCAGCCCTTTTAATTTGTTTTAGTTTAGGGAAAGGTCTCACTCAACTGCCCACTGGAATTTCAACTTGCTAGCCTGTGCCTCTGCTTCCTTAAGTGCTAGGATGATATGCATGCTCCACACAGCCCCACTGAGCCTTTCCCTTAGGAGGACATTTACAGTAACGTTTAGGGCCCACTCAGGTAGTACAGGGTACTTGTGCTCTCTCAGCAGCTGAATGTAGCCTCAGGTGCACCCCCCCCCCACCCCCTTGTCACATAAGGTAACATTCTCAGGCTCTAAGAATTTGGACCTAAAGATCTTTGGAGTCCTTTCTCAGGATTCCACAACAACTATCACTTACAATTAAAGTAAACTGACAAAGCTGCTCCAATTCTACAGTTAAAAGTCTTCTGACAAAGGATCGAATTTTTTAAAAGTTGGGGCAGTCTCTTTGTGTGCATAGAGAATGATGTCCCATGCCCCGTGTGTGGCCCGCTCCTGGACATGACGTCCTGGGGTGGGCACAGCAGCACAGATGCCAGGATCCTTCCAAATACTGGTGGTCTTTTGTTTTGTTTTTTGCTTTTCTGAAATTGACTCTTCTTGACCATAGCAGATTTACCAAAAATTTGCAATTATTTTCTTTTTTTTGAGGTGAACATATAATTCATCTTACTCCTTACCTCTTTGTATCTGAATATTGTTTAACCCCATGTGCTGTAGCATCTCTTAGTATGATATGCTTGTCTGGTTATATTAGAAATTTGTTAGATCATTTATATTCCGAACCCTGCCTAAGAAATTCAGACCCATAATGTCAAATATGAGGACCTCAAAATACAAACTTTGAAAAAAGGAACCATAGTGGTAATTTTTACACACATAAAAGTTAGTGACTCACCTGAGCAGTGATTAACCTCAATGGCCTCATAATCTAAACACTTGCCACTTGTATGACTTTTACACAAATGTTTAACTGTCTTAAACTTGACTTGTCCATTTATGGAATTGAGATAAGAACCTGACAAGATATCTGAGGAGGTTTTAAGAATTACTTAAAATAATAGCTGGAAAGAATTTATATACGGCCAAGATCTTTTTATATAAATACTTCTATCAATGCCTTTCAAAACTGGTTCCATATTTATAGATTTGTATTATTATAAGTCACAATTTAGTGGTTCCAAGTTCACATTAACATTTGGTTTAATTACAATGCAAGATAACATTTCTCAATTTAATTTGTCTCTTTGATGGCTGAAGAATCCTTGAATACTTTGTTGTCTTTTCATAGAGAAAACTCAAAGTTACAACAGTTAGTGTTGTAAACGAAGAAATATTACACCAGATAATGCATTTAAAGTGTTTTGATGTGACTTTCACTGCCCTAATGCCTCTGGCCATGGCAGCTGGAAATTGAAACTGAGTTTCTTGCATAAATTTTGACACCATCAAAGGTCATGTTCTGTATGAAACAGAAAGCAGAACACTGAAATGGAAAGTAGCAATGGAAAGAAACAATGTGTGCCGTGTAGCTGGACTCCTAAAAAGACAGTAACCCAGCAAGTGCATTAAATGGTAGCCTAATGACTGTCTGAATTTACAGTGCCTGCCAGGTACGAGAAGCAAAGGAAATAAAATTAAGGTAAACATGTATCCAGTGTGAGGAAAAGATCCTAGCAAAGGCAAAGGAGATCTCCACTCTCTGCAGGGCCGCCCTACACAACCACAGGCGCAGCACTAGCTATTGTAGCTTTACAACGCCAGCTATTGTGTTATTATGTCACTAACAAGAAGAAAAGTGTTTCTAAGGCAAAATCATAGGTTAACAAATGCAACAGTGCAACCTCAAGCACTAGAAAACAATAAATCAACTAGCTATTTCAAAGTAAGATAAATATGTAAATAACAATAACAAAAGAAAATGTAATAACAAACACAAAATGTAAAAAGAACAGTAGCATATTTTAAATAACCAATAAAGTTATAGAAATAAAAGCAATGGTCATTTCAAATGGATTAAAAACGAATGGAAAGTTAAATAATAGAAAAAGTTGAAAAGATAGTTAGCTGGAAGCATAGATCTCAGGGAAAGACAGAAAGCAAAAACACTGATTAAATAGAAAACACGCAAGAAAAAGCAAGCAATACGGAAATTAGAAGAAAGTCATTAAAATAAGTCAAACTAAGTTTCCAAAATTAAAAAAAGTGAAGAAAATGTACTTAATACTGGGAAATTTTCTAGAATTTATAAAAGATGTGAATGCTTAAAAAGTAGTAGTGAAAATTTTTCTAGAATTCACACACACACAAATAGGAATTGTTAAAGGACCACAAAAATATCAAGGATAACAAACTTCAAATGTCCCAAATGAAGCAGTGAAAGGCTATTCCCAAAGCAGTGGCAGTTATTAGCGGATGGTGCTAACTGTTGTATGCAGTGTAGAAAAATTAGAAATCTATGGACTACATCATGAAAGGGAATTTCCGCAGCCACTCAGAAAAGAGTCTGACAATATAATGCAACATTAATTATGCAGGTACCTTATAAGCCAATGATGTGGACCTTGGAAACATAAATCATTTTACCCCCAAATCCTTAAACTGCTCCATAAAGGAGCATGCACAAATGTTGGTTTCCTGTCTTCTTTGAGTCAGGAGGGAACTGGTCAACCTAGGTCTCCAATCGTCTCCAAAAGATAATTCAAATGTAGAGGACAATAATTCCATTCTTCCTCTAAAGAACTCAGGTCCAACCTCCTGCATAAAGGGAAAAAGCAGAAAAATTATATGAAGCAACAGTTCATAAGACAGGGAGAAACTATTTTTGAGAACAAAGATACTATCAAGGGAAGCCCCATCTCACTTCCTTGAGTTTAGAAACCTAGGAGGAGCTTGGGATGCCTTCTGAGTTGAAGAGACAGTGCTGACAGCCCAGAACACGGCAGAGGTTTGCATTTGTAAGGCAGAGAGGTTACCTGAGGACATGGGCCAGACTGCAAGGGAGGCAGGCAGGAAAGGGTCCAGGACTCCCACCAGGTGGGAATGAACTGTGCTCGTTATCCAGGCTTGAAACGTCCTTAACCAGTGGGACGTTTGTGTCTTTCTCTGTAGTGGGAGTAATTAAGTCCAGAATGAGTGGAGCTCTGGACATGTCTAATAAATCATAAGTGTCAGACCCAAAATATCCGTGTGCTTTAAAGTAATAACATCCCACGCAGAACAAAACCGATGAAGATTTATAGAAATGCAAATAATTTATTCAGCTCTCAACAAGATATACTATCTGGATTCAATCAAAGGTTACTGGAAAAATCTGAGTCATAATGAGGAAAATCTCCAATTTATTGACACAAAACTGACAAAGATGTTAGAATCAGCAGTCAAGGACATTAAAACAGTACGACCTGACCCTCTGTGTTCAGACAGTTCGGAGAAACACAGAGATGTAGAAATCACAAAGGACACTGGTGGTGATCCACGGTTCATTCCATGTGACAAAGGAAAAGCTTGATGGAGTTCAAGGTATGTTAAGAGAAGCAACCGATGCAAAACACACTGAAGCAAACAGAATCTGAAAGGCGAAAACATCACCTAGGAGCTGGGAACAAATATAATCAGCCAGGCACAAGTAAAATCTGGGTTGCAAAGGAGATAAAAGGTGGGCTGGGAGCATCCGAAGAGTTGGGGGTGCACAGTGTGGTCCCGGCAGCTGCACCCAGAGGCAGCAGGATCACCTGAGACCGCCGGCCAGAGGCCCGCCTGGGCAATGGGGCAGAAGTCCATGGCTAACAATGAGCATACTTATTTATGCTCCTTGACAAACCGCTAGAAATGGAACAAATTTGTGTTCAGAGCTAATTGCACAAAACATATAAAACTATGTTCTTATTACCTAAATTTCTTTAAAAGATTAAAGAAAAACTAATAATCATAACACAGTTTGAGGTTGTTTGTAATGAAGTGTGTAACAATAGTAACCTAAAGGCAAGGGGGGGATAAATATATGAATATACATGTATGCATACATCCATGTGCCTGTTGATTACTTATAGTTTCAAAACACAAAATCTGAAACTTTCGAGGGCTGCCGGGATGCTGTAGTAGAACTTCCCACAGCTGACCTCACAGGAGAGGCCACAGTCAAACACAGACACACTACCAGTATTCAGTGAAATTACTTTCAGGCTACATGTCTTAGAAGTATGTGAAACATAAATCAACTTCAAGGTCTCCTCCTCAACCGCATTACGTATATACAGTTTATTCCAAAATTTAAACATTTCTGTTCCCAAGGATTTCAAACAAAGGGTGCTCAACTTGCATAATTAAAAAATTATTTTACTCTTCTCCTCCCTCCTGTGTCCTTCAGATCAGCAAATTACCAAGGGTTTTAGCAAGTAGCCGGCCTACGTCCCTGGGTTTCTCCCATGTGGGGGTTCTGCTGAACTATTCACCACTAACCTATCATCTCTTTCAACCCTGCAGAAAGAGCATTTCTCCAACCTCTCTTGAAAGTTAGACCGCACGCCTTTAGTCCAGAGTCTAAACCCCCACCGCCAAGCAGAAGCCCCATCCCTTCCAGAGTCCTGTCTCACCCTTCTCTGGTCTTCCTTTAGGAATTCCACAGGGCGAATTGTGACTTTCCAAATCCTTGTTCCTCAAGCTCTCAGGTACCCAACATTATTGATTCCTACCCATCCAGGCTATGTTTTAGCTGTCTGTTCCTTTGTTTATCTCCTGATACTAATCTCTCTTCACGTGTATTCAATTTACATTTAAATTGTAGATTGAATTTGTATCTCAATGACTTCATTTTTATTTCTGAACATTTGATTTGCTTCTTTTTGCATATCAACTTATTATTTTTACAGAGTCTGCATTTTCATAGGATCTTAATTACTTCTTAAATATTTTGATGTTACAAACTTAATTAATGCTCCCATTTTGATTATTTTATTATTACAAGAGTCTTGGGCTTTAATATTACTGCTAATTGAGTCCACTTCTTTGTGATACATTTTTTAACTTTAAAGTTTTTATTGCGAGCTAAACTCTGTTTTTTCTTTCCATTCCGTGAAGACTCTCTCAACGTAGATTAATAAATTGTTCTGCTGGAGAGATTTTGTCTTCACTTCTATAAGAAATTTCAAAAGTACTTCTTACCCACAATTGGCTTTCCTTTTTATTTTCCAAATATTTAAAAACCAAGATGTGCACTTGATAAATACAAACTACAAACTAAGAGATTGCTTAGGATCTTAAGAATTATTTTTGGCCCATATTCAAAGAAGAGAAGAAAAGAAAATTTCCTTGACAAATCCTGTGATTTTTTTTCCTTTTAACATAAGTACAAGATTTAGGATTAAGATTTGGCAGGGGAGGCTCAACTAAGTTCGCACTCCCCTGAAACACTATTCATATAGGTATATAAAAACACATGCCCACGTAATATCTTTCTTCTGGTGGCTTCCTGAGGCACTGTAGGATGCTCAGCAAAATGCCTCCCCTCTGCCCACTGCGTGCCATTAAAACTGCCCTAATCACACTGCACTGGAGTTGAGCAAGCAGGCAAGGAAGGACAGGAAAAATGACTAGGGTGCAATATGTGTACACACCAGCTCCTCGAGGTGGACGTGATTATTATGCATCATAAACACACTGTAGAGAAGAAGCAGACAACACAGAACCGCTGCTCCCGGTCCTGGCCTTTGCCTCTCCTCTGCCCAGGCCTCCTGACTCCCACCTCTGCCCTTCCAAACAGTCTTTCCCTTCTCTCCTAGCAGCTAATAAATACCCTTTCAAACCTCAGCTATACTTTTCAATGTTTCTTTAAATATTGTATGGTTGTGTGTGTGTTTCCAGTTTCAGGAATTTATTGCATGAACAGGAAGAAATTCCGTATGACTTCAGATATTAATTAAGCCACTGCTGACACAGGCTCTTGAAAAATGTAGACATCTGGTATAAATTATCAATAACCTAATCAAATAACACCCTGGTGGTAATTTTAAGCCTAAAGAATGTCAATAATATGCAACACCAAATATCATTGCAAACATCTCTACATTATTGATACCCGTGCCTTGTAGAAGAAGACTTTATTATCTAGGGTGCAGATCTGCATTCTAATGCACAGTTTGCGCCTGTCCAATTGTTATCATTCCTACAAAATAACCAGTAGGACTGTCAGAAAGACACCATCTAAGGTGATTTGTCCAACTGCTTCACCCTAAAATTTACAACCTATACCAACAAAAGATAAAATGCTAACTTATTTTTAAAATGCATTTAAGTATTAAAGCAGTTCATGATAAACTCTTGATTAGTTAGAAAAAATATTAGTTACAATAAAATCACTGAACAAGAATCAGAGGTCCCAGCCACAGTGGGCAACTTGCCGACCATCCAAGGTCCCGCCACAACTGCGAGCTGTCTGAGGTCCCACTGCTTGGACTCATTGGAGGCGCACTTACATTGAGTTTGGGGGTCAGCAAGCTGAATGGAGAGCTGAGTTGTCAGGGTGCCTACATCAACCTGTGGTGAGTGATGGGAGTGGAGCCATTCCACAAATAGGGGGGCTCCAGTGGATGACATTCTGGGACTGGTCAAGACTGGCAAGTACAAGGGGCAGCAGTGACTTCAGTCAGTTGTTCCCTTCTCGAATGGGATTGATGGAGTGAGCTAGGCCTGGGTAGCGTGACCTGGCTGAGACCTAATAGGTTATCCGAAATCAAGTCCCTACAGTGGTGGCACACAATAACCCAGTGAAGCCTCAGAAGTTTGACGGACCTGGAGGGGAGGTAGGGCACAGTAATACAGTGCAGGCCTCAGCAGCTTGACTGATCTGGAGGGGAGGGGCTAGCATACACTGTCCCTGTCTGCAACTCACTAGCACATAGCAATGGGAAGGGTCATCTAGCCAGTGCGCTTCAGAAGAATTATAACCAACAAAGAAAGAAACTGGAGCCTCCTGGAAGAAGCAAAAAAGATGAGAAGAGGAAGCAACAACAAAAATTCCTCAGCTCCCAACCCTGAGAACATTGACCCAGGACAGGTAAATACAAAGGAGAATGAGAACAGCAGACATGCAATATCAGACACGGCACCAGTGGACATAAAGAGATATATTTGGGACCTCATAGATGAGTTCAAAACTGAAATATTTAGCCAAGTAAAATAAGATATCAGAAGATTAATAAAAGAGATACTAAGCACCCATCAAGCAGAAACAGACAGAAAGGGAGGGACTCAACAAAGGAGAGAACCATTTGATGAAGATTATAAAAAAAATCTAGAATACACGAAGCAGATTCAAAGCTTTACCAGGAAATTAAAAACTCTATGGAAAGATGACAAATCAGCTTGGAAGAAACTAAGGGTAGATTATCCAAACTGGAGGACAATTTTGCAATATGGGATTAGGAAAGGGAAAACTTTCTAAAATTAACAAGGTACAAGCAGTAACAATACAAAGGCTAGAAGACGACAAGAGGATCTCTCACTTGAGAATAAAGAATGTGAATGAAGAAGCTGGGGTACAAACAAAGGAACTACAAAGGCTAGTCACAGAAAAAATTAAGGAAAACTTCCCAAACACAGGAAAAGGAAATGGTATTCTGATATATGAGGCATATAGAACTCCAGCCACCTACAACCAAAACAGAGCTACAAGCTCAGTCATATAATAATCAAGATCCTAGAAATTCAATATAAGAACAGAATATTAAAAGCTGTTAGAGACAAGAAACAGATAACCTATAAAGGAAGGTCCATCAGAATAATAGCAGACTTCTCGACACAAACCATCAAGTCAAGAAGAAACTGGAGTGAAATATTCTAGGCCCTGAAAGAAAATAACCTCCAACCCAGATTGATATACCCTGATAAACTGTCTCTAGAAATTAATGGAGAAACAAGATACTTCCAAGACAAAGAAGAACTTGGGAAATTCACAACCACCAACCCAACTCTACAGAGAATACTGCAGGGCATTCTAGAGAGAGAGAAAAGTACTAGGATTCCAGGAACAGCATCAGAGAAGCCTCAATGAATGGAGCAGAAAACAGAATGAAGAAGATAAGCAGACACTGATGGCAAAAAGAGCATAACAGGGGCTGGGGATTTAGCTCAGTGGCATAAGCGCCTGCCGTGCAAGCAAGCAATCATGAGTTCAATCCCTGGTACCGATAAAAATGAAAAAGACCAAAAAAAAAAAAAAAAAAAAAAAAAAAAAAAAAAAAGAGCATAACAGAAATGAGGCAGAGAAGATTTTATTCAAAACTGATATGATTGATAGTATCAAGTCTGAGAGCAGAGGCAACAAAACTTGAGGATGACAAGATTCTATGATACACATTCTGGTGTGATAACTGCTTGCTTTTGAAGTTATACTTACGCAAAGTTGTGTTTTTATTAATACTGTTATGTACTGATATATTCAGTTATACTATGTCTGATGATATAGCCAGTTCTATTGGAGATAACAAGAGACAACACAGGAGCGTGGTAGAACTCTTTGTACAATGGTCTTACATGTTTTTTTTTTTTTCATTTCATGTGTTTATAGGAATATGTTTTGTTTTGTCTTACTTTGTATTGTTTCTCCCTCTAATATAGAAAGGATGGAAACACATGTTAAGACTCATGCATGTGGAGACTCTATAAACAGTTTATGAGAACTGATCTTATGACATGTGAGGAAATGAACAGATACTTTGAAGAAAAAGAGACACTAAAGTACTCAGTGCTGATCCTGGAGTGTCATAACGTGAAACCCAGCAATAGTATTATTCTTGTTCAGAGTGATATCAGCCTGCTTGGGTTTATTCAGTCTCAACATAATTGAATATATGTATAACTGCATGTATGTTTAAGTGTATAGGATTGATAGCCATATTTCTAAGTTTTTGTTGGATAGCTGAACAGAACTGGGTGCAATCTCACTGTTTGAATCCCCACTTTATATATTCCACCTTAGTATCTTGAATAACTACTTGTAAGAAGGCAATCTGTAATCACCAACTAATGATTTCTTACTGTTTATTTTTTCTTTGAAATTATGTATTATATCTACCTGTTTTCTGTTTTGTTTAGTCTCTCTTTAAATTTTTAAAAAAAGACACTACACTACATGATCAACACTACCTAGTGTTGATCATGGAGTGTCATGATGTGAAATGCAGTAATACTATTATTCTTTGTTCAGAATGATTTTAACGTGATTTAGTTTGTTTAATCTCAGCATAAATGAAGATATGGATAACTGCATGTATGTTTAAGTGTTTGAATTCACACTTTACAAGTTCCACTTTTGTATCTTGAACAACTATTTGTAAAGCGACAATATGTAAACATCGACCAGTGATTTCTTACTGTTTATTTTTTCCTCTGAATGTATGTATTATTTCTACCCATTTTCTGTTTTGTTTAGTCTTGCTTTAAATAAAATTTAAAAAAAAGAATCAGAGGTCCTAGAAGCCAATCCTGATTCTTAAGTTGTACAACTGGAAAAAATCTTCCTACTTTCTCTGATCTTGTCTTCTTCTGATAATAATTACTGCTTTACATAAAAGTTTTACAGCCTTAATAAAATAATGATATATAACTTTTAGTGAAATGCAATGAGCTCTAAAATAATAAGATAAAATATAACATAATTTGTTGATAAATCTATGAAAACTGTTAAGCTTGAGGTTTTCCCAAATCACATAAATAATGGACAAGTGAAAATGAATAGGTAATAGGTTTATTCCACGTATGTAACTCAAGGATTTGCTGCCTCTGCCCAGCAGAGGGCCAGTGATTCCGAATCCAGTCATGTTACCTTTTCTTCCAGTTCCCTGAGGTAAACTGAGTCTAGCTATGGAAATGTTAGCTTCTAAGTAGTTGCTTTTTCTAGATATAAGCAATCAAATACACACAAAAGATCATTGCTCTTTTGGAATTTCGTTGTAAGCCTAATCCATTACTGTGACATGATTCTGGGTTGTAACTCTGAAATATTTCAAGATAATTATAGAAACAATGCTCTGTTATTTGTCAGGAATAAAAAAATCCATCAGATCAGACCATTTTTCAAACTGTAGGTCGGGCAGTGACTGCATGGAAGGTCCATGAATCACCCGCAACTTTCCTTGAATTATTCAGTATCTACCAGCCGCGTTTCAAAAGCTTCTCAGTTAAAAGTGTGACTTTTCAGAAAGTTAAAGTTTCTCCCTGTATTCTTGTTTAATGTGTAGTTACTTTGCATCACTTTTGACACAAAGAGAAACTGATTTTTCTGAAGGACCTGTATGACCGCATAGATGCATCTAAGGGATATAGGTGTGTATATATGCTCACACGTGTGCATAGGTGTAGAAAACATAACCTGAAGAACCTTCTTCAGATGTCAAAATCCATGCGTGCTAACCCCACGTATAAAATGATGCAGTGTTGCACAGACCTAGGCCCACGCTCCCCTCCAGCCAAATCACCTGTGGCGCTCCCCAGCCCAGTGGTGCACAGGCTGTGTCAGTATTTGTCCTCATGTGCTGGCCAGGAGGAGTGGCCCAAGAGTCCCTGTGTGACCAACACCGACACAGAGCCTCCCAATCCTTTCCGCCCACCACGAGGGGGCGCACCCTTGAGGCGGAGGTGGGGCGTGTAGAGTGGCTGCACCCAACGGCGCATGCGCACTGAGTGCCCGGAACAGCAGGACCCAGGACCTGGGTGCGAGAGCTCAGCAGCGCCCTCATCTCCCGGAAGTGGACACATTTTCCTACCAAGAAACATGCTTCACCGTGAGCGCAGACCAGCTGGAAGGGTGACAGAATGGGAGTTAGGGCTCGTCTCAGGAAGTTAGAAGTTAGAAGAATAGTCCAGGGTCAATGAGGGCAGAGGTAGCGTTGAGCGCCCCCTAGAGGCCGGTGTGTGCAGGTGCGTCTCCATGGTACTGGGGTGAACCCCATCTCACAGGGCTGCACCTTGCACCCCCCGCTGTTTGTTTTCAAATATATAATTTACTTTTGAGACGGGTCTCTCTGACTACCCTACATTTCCCAGGCTGGGCTTGAAGTGGTGGCCCTCCTGCCTCAGCCTCCCAGAACGCAGGGATTCTGACCTGCATCCCTGACTCGGGGAGGATAAAGGAAAACCATCCCCCTGGAGAGAATAACATAATGTCAGAAGAAAAAGCCTGCTTCCTCTCTGTAATCACTTTGTTTCTGAAGCGTCCACCTGTGAAGTGTCTTCGGTGAGAGAACATCACACCCCACCCTACGTGCAGCACAGAGTACCAGGCTGGAGTTCAAACATGCGCCAGATACCACGTACAGTAACGCTGGGGATAAAAAGTGACAAAATCTCTGAAATCTGTAGTCGCATTTTGAGGTCAATCTCAGTTTAGTCACTTGGCAACATAGGACGAGCGAATCCTGGAAAGGTGGGTGCACCCTCCTCTTTGCCCTGAAGTACACGGGAAGTCTTTCTATGCTTGTACGATGATCCCCAGACTCCCCAAGGGTCGAGGGGCCCACTTTGGGCGGAGCCCCGCGCACCTAAGTATGAACCGCCCTGGAGATCCCTGCAGGCACCGTGAGCCTTTGGGCCTGTGAAGCGCCGTCACCCCAAGCCTGCAGAGCTCACTCTGCGTCCTTGGGGATTCCAGGAGACTCTGCTCCAGGAAAAGCAGAGCAAAAGACAGTGCTTAAGAATGCAGGCGGAGAGTCCCAAAGTAAAATAAAATCCGAGCGCGGTGTCCCGGGTGGAAAGGGCAGGCAGGGAAAACGGGACCCTGAGCAGCAGCGGGCTCGGGGCTTCCATTCTGTGTATCTCCGGTGTCTACCCATTTAGAATTATCTAGAATCCGCCCACTGTGAACTGACAGAAATTTGTGTAAATGATACATTAACAAGGTCTCTGGTTATTTATTGATAGGTAGAACCCAGCCCCAAATGTGTGCTTTCCAGCAACACCTTAGCTTCTTCTCTCAGGGTTCCCTGGGTGTTGTGGCCCAGCCCGCACTGCCAGGTGACTCGGGGTGCGTGGATGGGGAGAGTGCTCTTCCAGGGCCGCAGTCGGTGCTGCTGTGGGCCTGGTGGCCCGGGGTGGGGCTGGGTGGCCTCTTCTTGTGACCCATACTCTTTTCCATCCAGCTGTGGATGATTAAAAGCACCGATCCAATTTAGAGCATTATAAAAGACCCAGGAAAAATCGGGATTGTGTCCTCAGCTTAAGGAGAGCTTAGATGTTCCCTCTTGACCTGAGGAACAATATCCACAAGAAGGAAGAAACAAAACTGATGACCGCCACCTTTGCAGGCCGGCCATCGCAGAACCGACGCGTTGGTCTCTGTACCTGGGAGAAAGTATTTTTACTATGGGTGCTTCTTCATGCACAATGAGCTAAACACAGGCAGACTTTTAAAAATGGTAGCACCTCCTAATACTAGGTATTCCTAAATCTCATCTGCACCCATTAACATTTAGTCTGTATATTTAGTATCACTCAGCCTCTCCATTCTATCAAAGATTCTTACTGAGCTTCTGTCACACACACACACACACACACACACACACACACACACACACACCCCACTTTCACTTCTCCGCATTTCTAGTGTTCTGATTGTAAATACAGTGAACTAGGTCCAAGGGTACAGGCTCACTTTCCCACACCAACTTTATAATAGGGGAAGCTCGAAGCAATTTCACGGTCTTGCATTTTGAAACACAAGCTCAAGCTGGCTTCTTTTTATTTCTGCAACGCAGCAGGATTCAATGGTTCCTTCAGCCCCAAACCACTGATATTGAAAGCTGAATAAATAAAAGAATAAATAAATTTTTGAATCTTGTAATAAGTGATATATTCTTATTACATGTGCTTTCTCCCAAAACTTTGTTCTTTCTCGACATTTAATTAAACAAACTTCAATAGAACATATTTCTTCAACTTTTTATTTCTGATTCCATTTTCACTGAAACAACTTATCAGTCCTTAATATCAGCCTGATGAAAAGATGGTAATCACTTGAGACCTTCAGAAATATCATCCTACCCACCAATATCTGCTCCTTTGAAAGGAATAAACAGGCAAACTGGATTTACTGAGACCCCAAAAAATAAACCCTACTTCCAAGGACATCATATTATACCAGTAAATAAGAAGAGACATTGGCTAAGCGGTGCTCATTGTGTAGGCGAGGCCAGGATAAATCCCAGAAATAGATCTCTCCCCACGATCTGGAATTTGTACACTTGAGGTAGAACTTTCCTCAGGATGATGTTATTTTAGATCTTAAGACCATGAGAAAATACAGGTAGGCTCAAGAAATAAGTGCCTAAGTTTACCACCATTGAAGGTTCAGCAAGCGACACTTTAACTAAGATTATCGTGTCAACTAAGATTATCCTGTAACATGGACGGTGTCTACACAGGTCTGGGGCTAAGTGAGAGAAGACAGAGCAGTGTGAGATGCCGGGGCAGAGACAGTGTCACTGCATGGAACACAGTTCTCCACTAGCACAGACTGATCCAAAAGGAAATGGTGCCCTGAGGCGGTCTATAAAGGTATTGAAGAGTCTCATGCTCAAAAAATGTTTTATGAAAAATACAGTACTGTAAGAGCTGATGCACAAAGAAACTTGAGCCTTCTTCTGCAGATGCTTCTAGTCATCTGTGTAGAGAAAGCATATCCACACCCGCCGACCCACACACATGTGCAAGGCTTAGCCTCTGCCACCTTCAATACTGATGGGACTTTTATCTTTAACACACCATAATTGCAGGAGACTCTTGCCACGCAAACAACCTGATGGTTCAGTAGAAGAAACTCTCCAAATCTGTTAAATGTTTTACCAAACATTCAGTCCAAAGTGCCAGCAGTTTATAGATTCAGACTTTTGGCCTTCCTTCCTCGAAATCCACACCTTGCTATTTCCAACCATCCTTTAGATCATCTTTGCCCTCCCACTCCAGTTCCCTCCTTGAAAGACAGAAGTTAAACAAATTTCTTATCCTTTGAAAGCCGTTCTGCTGTTCTCTGCAAACTGAAATGCTCTGTGTCCAGTGATTTTCCACCTAACAGCACTGGGCAATAACTTAGTTTGCTCTATCTGTAGGTTCTGGTGATGGTGTTTAGCTAGCAAGTTGGAGATTCATGAAGAACAGGGTTCAGATGATTTTTTAGTGAATGATTGTTACAGTCTATGTCAGTGGCCCCCAAGTCTCATGCAATCATGGACGTGGCTGAATCTAGCATCCACTTTGAAGGTGCAATGACAAAATTTATCTCAAAATTTCACACACACACACACACACACACACACACACACACACACACACGCCACTTATACAATAGTCAAGTCACACCTGCAAATGAATTTTGACTAAATCTAAATCACAAGTACACTGAAAACAGAAATAATATTCTTCTGGAGGAACTGGTAATCAAAAGAAGAAGCAGGAAACTGTAGACACACATTCAGTGACCCAGAAAATTAAAATGAGGGTTAATTTCAAATAACAAACTGGAGAGAGAGACAGACGTGGAGAAAGACAAGGACAGAGAGAGATAGAGAGAGACAGAGACAGAGAGAGAGACAGAGAGAGAGAGAGACAGAGGGACCTTTGTTTCTGGGGTAAATTCCTTGTTTGCTTGCTGTGCCACAATAGACAATCACTGACTCTGACTTAAAGGAACAAAATTGAACATTGAATAAAGATAATAAGGAATCGTGTACATACGGGCCATTGATACTCCTAAGATGCAGTGTTTCAGTTGCATTCCTCAGACCCTGGTGCTTTGAGTTATAGCGAAGGGCTTTGGCTGCAGCTGAGACACCACCAGGCTGCAGGGTGTAACATTAGTTCTTACACTAACCGACTGTGAAAGTCTGACTTGACTTCTCTCCAGTCGGACCATTAGGCTTTTCTTCTTCCTGAAAAATAAAGGGGTTGCAATAAGATAAGGGTCATCTCTGCTCTGCCTGTGGGTAAGCTGTGTTTACAATTGTTTCTAGAAGCGGCCAAAATTCACTTTAGTTTTATCCAGATCTATAATCACAGTATTTGAGATGCGCTGAGCTGGGGACAGCTTAGCCACAATGGGTGCGGTGTTGAGCTGGATTTTCTGTTACTGCTGCTGCTGCTATCATTCTGGGAAAGCAAATATTCTTTGCTGGTTGTTGCTGTTCTGAGGTGCATGCACCAGATAATAGGCGGTTTTCAAGCTTTTCTGACAGGAGCAATTAGGTGCACCCAGACACCTGCCGGAGAAGCCTGGTGGAGCCAGACATGTTTTCCTACACACGCGCTGTCACCCCGCTAGGACTTCGTTCTGGTTTCACCTCAAGTAGCGGGGAAGAGACGGCGAGTTCTCAGGAATTTGAACCCTTGGATTACTCCTCGAGTGGCCCCGCTGACCCCCACGCCCAGAGTGGACTTAGGGACACAGGATGGCCTCATGGGCGGGACAGCCAGGAGGAGGTGCTGCTGCAGTCAGCTCTGGATTTCCCTAACGCCCAGGTCACCTTTCCGCACACAGCCAAGCCTCCTTTCATCTGGTGAGGGAAAGCTTCGGCTTTAAGTGAATCCCGTGAGTCTCCCTCATCCTCGTCTCTTCCTACAAGCAGTGAGGAGGGAAAAAGGAATCCAAAAACATGAATGCCAACACATGCTGGCCAGCACAAGTGGATGAATGAACTGACCGGGAAAAATAAAACCTGCAGGCAGGGCCGGAACTCTTTGCTCTTGGCACTCTTTTTGTGTCCCTTAGACCTCCTGTTTCTTGGCTGGCCTTGTCCTGGGCTCCAGTCCCTGCCCTCTGAAGGCAGCCCGCTGACACCCCCACTGCATGGTCCAGGACAATGAAGACCACGGCAGAGCTTATTTGCACAAGGATGGGTTAGGTTTCATCTGTTCCATACTTACTTCTACTGTTCAGCAGAATGGGAGCCCCTCTTCTTCCCTTTCATACCCAAAATACCAGTGTAGCAGTATTTACCAGGATATAAAGGGCTGCACTGCCTCCAATTCACATCGTGCATTAAGTCCACAGTAAATTTACACTTTGAGACTCGTGCCATGTGGACCGTGAGTGCACTCCAGAGGCCCATGTGCTTGGCGCCCTGTGTGTGCTGTTGGGAGTCAGAGAACCTTTAAGAGGGAGGCCCAGAGGAAGTCTCCCGCCTGTGGGGCCTGTCCTTAGACAGACAGTGGGACCCCAGACCTTTGTTCTCTCGCTCACATCACACACATCCTGCCCATGACATGGACAGCTTTTCTCTACCTGGGGCCCTCTCATACTGAGCCACCTCGCCATGCCAGAAGCTAAAGAGCCAACCAGCTGTGGACTGAAATCTCCAAAACCAAGTCAAAACAATCTGTTTCTCTAAGTTGATCATGGAAAGTTATTCATTAGAGTGACAGAAAGTGACTGACAGAAGCTATGTAAGAGACAATTCTATATCAGTAGAAGCTAACAAGGTTTCCCTTATAGTAAATGCCCTTCGAGTATGATTTTGATATACTCATTTATTCCACAGACTTTTGTTGTTCCAGGGCCTGTGGCAGGTGCTGGCCAGGTAACACTGACCAAGGCTGATGCGTAGCTGCTTTCCTTCCACACAACATCTATTGTCACAAAATTCTACTGCATAGTTAAGCTCACAAACAATATGCGTAATTATAATCCTGCCTATGGGTGTGGCTGTTCTCCAATATTCAATATTAATGCCTGACACTTAGAACACAGTGGTAGCACTTAAATGTTTCAGTACATGGAAGACGACTCTTATTCGCAATGTTTAAAGGAACAGTGGAATTAAACAGTGCAGGCTAACTGTAGGGAATCCACACTAGTGTGGATTTGTTTCTCCTCTTGGTCAACTACATATCTCCTACAGAGTTTATCAGATACGTGTGTTTTCTGCGTTCCACAATTGTGATTAAAATATAAGAACTTTTCAAGGATGTGTGCACTGTTAAATGAAGGAAGGATATAAAAAATAACCCGTGATATCAGTTAAGGGAAAAAAATCAAAATCTGAAATGTAGTATGAGCAATGATGTATAAGTGGAGCAAATAATTATGCCACTTTTCTACTTGCTGCAACAAAATACTTGACACCCAAAGTTAAAGTTACAGGTTTATTGCAGCTCATAGTCTGAGGAGGTGCTAGTCCCTATCAGCAGGCTCCAAGGAAGGGCCTCATGGCACAGGAAGACGGCAGAGGAGGGACAGTCCGTGGCAGTGCAGGCGGGGAGTAGCAGCCTTCCGGCTTCTCTCCACGTTTGTTCCATCCAGGCTATTAGCCGGGGCCACACACACCCAGGTTTGGTCTTTGCCCGTCAGTAAATCCATCATCCGCACCCACCACTGTGCTAAACCAACCAGTGGACTAATCCAGCATCACTCTCATGATCCAGTCACTCCCCAAAGCCCCACCTAGGAGCCCACAAGGCTTTGGGGTGACATCTAGATAGAAACCGTAACAATGATGAATTAATTGGTAGAGGCAAGTTGGTATATCATGACAGCATAATATATCCAGTGGAGCAGAGAGGAGGAAGTCATGTTCCAAGTATGGGGTTTACCATGTGAAAAAGAACTAGATAGAAATTGTACTAACAGGAGACAAAAATATTTTCAGTCAGGTTTCAGGGGTTGAATTTGTAACTCATCAGTGATGGAGCATTTGCGTAACATGCATCGTGCCATGGGTTCCATCCCCAAAACTCAAGAGAGAGGAAGGAAGGAAGGAAGGAAGGAAGGAAGGAAGGAAGGAAGGATGGAAAAAAGGGAGGGAGGAAAGGAAAGAAACAGTTTCAAGTTTATCTAAAAGGAATCGGTGGACACAGTGTTGTGGAAGTGGGTTTGGAATACCGCGTAGGGATCCCCCATCATGTACCATTATTTAAACAGCGGGGAGTGGAGGAAGCCGATTCCCACCAGCCTGTCTCTAGATCATTCTAGCAGCAAAGAATAAATGGAGCAGAGGTGGGAGATGACCAAGGCTCTGTCACGCCCGGGGGTGTGGTGAGGCTGCTGAGCTGCCCTGGCACACCTGAGTGGATGAAGACAGGGAGAACCCCCAGATTGTTGGGGTGGGGCTGGGTGATATCATCTCAATGCAGAAATGACCAGTGCAACCTAGACATGTTGGCAGTGGAGA
This sequence comes from Cavia porcellus, assembly GCF_034190915.1. Classification (NCBI taxonomy): domain Eukaryota; kingdom Metazoa; phylum Chordata; class Mammalia; order Rodentia; family Caviidae; genus Cavia; species Cavia porcellus. The sequence goes on from NW_026947506.1 coordinate 1,267,272, forward strand.
AGAAGCAGTACATAGGACTTGAACGCAGGGACAGGGACAGTGTCAGAGCTGGGCGAGAGCAGAGCATTTCAGAACTCGGTAAGTGGGGAAGACAAGTTCCCTTGTTGTCCTACTGAGTGTGATGCTGGAGGATGCAGTAGCTTGGGCCTCAGGCCAGAAGTGAGAGCCAAATATTTACAATTGAAAAAATATATATATAATCAGGTAGGTGGTGATTTGATAATGAAGCTCTTTTAGGGCAGATTTCATCATTGTATCCCATGGCCTATATTTGCTGAATCTGTCGAAATACAACAAATGATTGCCTAGTGAAAAATAAATGAAAAGGTGACTGAAATCTTGAAGAAAGGGTGTACAGATTTTTATAGACAGAACAGTGAAAGTTGATTTCCGGAGGAAGTATTTTTGGAGGGGTTGGGGCAGCGTGAAGTCCAGAAGCCCAGTGGGACCACATCAAAAGACAGCAGGTGTGCTGGGCATAGGAGGTGGACACACTTTCTACGTGTGCTCAGGAGGAAACAGTCACGGGCAAATTAGAATTCTGTATCTGTCGAAGAGAAGGAGCGTAGACAGTATACCACGGCCTTTGGTCTTCGGGGACTTTTGTAGCCAAGTAAAGAGCAGTGACTAAAGAGAGGGAAAGGGTGGGAGCCGCAGTGCAAAGGCACTGGACTGAGGGAACTCCGGGAACACAGGGGCGACCAGCTCCAGCTCCGCGTGGAGGCTGGCTCGGAACTCTCGGGGAAGAAGGGAGGGCAGAGGTGGTTCCAAACAGGACGGAAATCACAGGGGAAACACTTACGGCATTACAGGAGATTTCAGCATTGTAAATGAGTGAGAACAGGATAACTATTTTAAGAAATTTTTTCACCCTTGAGTTTCTTTAAGACATTTGATTTTCTGCTTTATTGTACTATATATCCCATTATCTCTGCTGCATTAGTTATTTTTGTAAAAATCAGTCTTAAGCACATTTTAACACATGTACTCGCTTTCTACTAATTCTTTTCCTGACACCATAATCTGCTTGAAATGTGAGATGGTTTCGCTGTAATTCCCTGGAATGGATTATACTGGGAGGAGATACATTGCTTGTTAAGGAAAAAAGACCCAGCAAAGTGAATAGCACACACGTCTCTCAACAATAGCCGGCGAGCTGTGGCTGTCGCTTGTTACTGCAGTAGATATTAAAATGCTGCATATGGACCTTAATGAGATTAGCGGAATCAGTGAGCGCTGTTTAAAGTTTTGCCTCATTGACTGCAATTTAGGAAGAAAGGCGCAGTAATGGGCAAATCTTCACACTTGTGTGCGAGGTACCATCTAAGCAAGCACTGCCCACAAGCTCTCCCACGGGGCTTTCCCATGTTTTCCTGATACAGGCATTTTGTGCTTGCACACATGTTTATAAAAGCAGCAGTTGGAAAACAGAAGCATTATTTTAAAATGTTACTATGCGTGACCAGAAAAGTTGGTCTTCTCAGTTGATATTTGCATTTACCCCTCAGTAGGCAGAGCTCTGAGAATAGATGAATCAACTAACTCTACAAAATATACACACTTGCCAATTTCTATTTGGCCTCTCGGGGTCCTGACAAGGCTTATTAAACTACAAAGTGATCTTTGAAATAAAGATAATTGGAACATAAAGTACCTTGAATTGCTTTACAATTTTAAAATAATTTATATCCATCTTTACATTTCTTTTTCCCTATACTTCCAATCTGCAAGATGAAAATGAATTTTAAGTAGATAGAATGATCCCTTTCGGATGGGTACAGCATCAAAGAAACACAGAACAAAGCTAATTCTCCACCCTCAGTATGCATTCTACTTATTTAATAAAGTTATATTTATAAGAAGACAAAATTAATGGCTTTATTTTGTTGGCTTTCCTTTGCCTGTAAGAGTGCGGATAAGAAATTTTGGTGACTAAATAAACGTGGCAAAGACTTCCCAAGTGAAAAAATAAAACCAATTCTTATACAGGACTCTCATACACGACTGTACGCGTACTTGGAAATATTGACCCAGGCTGTTACCAAGAGTCATCTGAGAGCTGCCTTTCTGAAAATGTGGAAATCAGCAGGAACTTTTGGCAAAACAACAGAACCAGGACATAAATCCAAGCTTTAATCTCACCACCTGAGGGCTGCCTGCTGACTTTACTGTAAGTGCTGTTAGGCTCTTTAAATTGTTTGCTGGAGGGTTTTTGTGAAGTTTAAATGAGATAATGTTTATGGAATCACTTTTTAAAAATGATTTTATTAAAATGGTAAGAGCTGTGATGTGTTTGCCAAAGGGCAGCCGTGGTAGTCTGAGGGACAGTCTCCTGCCAATGCTTTCAGAGGAAACAAATTGCCCGTGAAAGAGTCTCCGTCATGAATGAAATCCCACTGTCGAATCCTGAAGGAGACAGATTTGAGTGTTGCCTCTGATCCCTCTAATGTCAGCGTGACTAAGGAGATTACTATCATTTCATGATCGTTATTCTTCCATAGTGATGAGGCCAGGAAAAAGATGACGTGAGCAGGAATGTGTTGTGTGTGGAGAGATGAAGGGTGATTACGCATTTGCGTAAGGTTTAACTTGCTGTATGGCACATAAAACTATGCACTAAATAGTTGTACTATTTTGATGCATTCTATTTAAAGATAATAAATGCTAGCATCTATTATTTGGAAATAATCTCCAGGTCCAAGTATATTCCCTTGATATCAGGGGAGTGTGTTTGATTTAGTTTGGCAGGGGGCGTCATTGAGTAGACTGAATTAACCATGAATAACATGACAAGAGGTGACCACAGTACTTTTCCGTACGCAGTTTCTTGCGTTGGAATATTCAGTGGCCTCTGAGTTCGAGCCTGAGGTTGCTTCACAGTAAAAACAACAATAATAAACCATAGCTTAGGTCCTCACATTTTGTGCTGGACATCACACAAGTTGTTTGTGTGTATCTCTCTCTGGAATCTTGCAAAATCCCCGTTTTACTGGCATCATACAGTTTTACTGATAAAGAAACCAGGTACTTAGCTAGCACCTACTAAGTTTGGCTATGAATCTAAATAGCTTAACTCCACATCGGAATTTTTACAATACTGCATTCTTCCTCCCAATTACTACTGAAGTTTAACCACATAAATATGACAACGGTGTGGGGAGAGAGAGTTAGCAGTTAGCTCCTCTTCTTCCTGGTGCTTGTCAGAACACTAGAGTTAAAGGGAAAGAGTGAAAGTTTCAAGTACACATTTTCCTTCTTAAAGAACCACCAGGATAAGGAGGACACTTGAAATCATGTTACATGAAAGCATTTGAAATTACACGGATTCAGTGCAATCATAGGAATGAGTCATGATAAAATACAAAGACACGTTCTTAAGGGTCCCATGTAAGGTTTTTGGGTAGAAGTTATGCTGAAGTAACATCGGCTCTGAGCAACAATTTGGAAGTTTCTTCAAAGCAGGCTGAGTGGATAGTGTAGGTCTGACTCCAGGAACCCGGGCAGCCAGTCCTGTGCCCCCGACACCAGGTGAGGGCTGGTGTGCTCCTCTTGTCTGGGGCAGAGCACATTTACATGCACACTGAGGATCTGACTGGCTGGGTTTAAGTTCTCTTCTGAGATTCTGAGAAGCGGCCAGTCAGCCCTGAAAGCTCTGCGTGGAGGACTGAGAACAAAGGATGTGCTGTGTCCCGTGGCTCTGCAGGCCTATAGGCGATCACACACCTGCAGCATGGCTTCCTCCTTCCAGGAGTTCCTGCTCCTCCTCTCCTCCTGCAGGAGGGTAATTCAGTGTCCACGTGACTAAGCAGGGAAGTAAACCGGACAAGAATGTCTCTGACTGTTCAGAAGAGCCATGAGAAAACAATGTAGAAAATCTTGTATTGATACCTAGAAAGAAAAGCATCAGACAGCCTTTGTGGAGCAGAAGTAAACGCTTGGACTGTTCTGTGCACACTTTGGGAGGAGACTGTGCTTCCTCGAGCAGATGCCTTGGCCCGGGTCCTGGAGTGCCGCACCCCAGTGCCACTGCCCAGGGTTTAGGGTTTCAGCACAGAGCTGTCCCCGGCCAGGGTGACCAGCCTCGCTGTGAGCATGAACTGAATTTCCATCCTGACTTCTGTGCTGCTGAGCCAAGAGGCATAGCAAACTGGGAATTACACAATAATGTTGAGTGCTTAGGGGGAAGCTATCCAATAAGATCAAATAATTTTTAAATTTCAGCAAGAATCACGGACTAGGTGTGGCCCATAATTTGAGCAAGATAGAGCAAAGTTACTATGTGGCACTTAACAGAATACAAAATTCCAGCGTGGGGTGGGTTTGTTTGAAGCTCCATTGGTCACAGTGGTTATCACATGGAGGTCAGAGAAGGTCTGATCTGACTGATCTAAAGCTTTAGCTTTACTTGTAGAATAGAACCAGATAACCCTTCTGATAAACAAACTGGTGAGGGGATAGTGCAGGCTACTCAGAATCCTAAAGCTTCAGTGATAGGTACTGCACAAAGGGCTAACGCACGACCTCAGCACCACAGAGACAGAGTGCTGAGGGTCACCCGTGCTTAGTAAGCACACTGCACAGAAGTGAAGTAAGATACGGTGAATGTCTAACTTAAAAATTGTTACAGTGAGTGGTGCATTGCCGTTAACTTCAAACATGCTTTTTCCACCACTCTTGACACTTTCTGAAGCAGCTCAGTTCAGGAAGTTCTCCTCATGAAGCCCTCCACGAGGTGTGATCGAAACACGGCACAGGTTGCTGCCCAGTGCCTCCAGCATGGAGCAAGGCCCCGAAACACACGGTTCTGCCTCCATCTCCCAGGTCCCGCACTGCGTGACTTACAGCTCTTCCTCAGAGTCTAGGAAGGTCAGCACCTGCATCTGTTCAGGAAGCTGCACTAACAGGAGGAAGGGGGCGTGAACAGCAGGAGCAGTGTCTTGACGTGTGAAGACATACTTCGAGTGGAACCCACGGCCATGTGACTTCTAATCTTTAAAATTTAAACATGCACCATATTTTCTTTTCATACCATATATCTTTCCCCCTTCCTCGCCTGGAGATGAAATCCACTTTCCCACCTTCTCACTCTGTGTTTGATGGCGCACTTGCTCTGGGAAATGACATGCAGTGAAAGGGACCCTGTGGCAGCTGAGCGGAGACACGGGGGAGCCTACTCAGCCTCCTGATTCCAGCCGTAGAGCGGCCCAGAGCCAGAGGATCTGAGCCACATCCACAACACACAGTTACCCAGGAGACCTGGCCTGCATGGTCCTGAAGACTAATAGCTTTATCCTTGGGATTACTACTAACCCCGCCCCCAACTGTCCAATCCATACAGCAGTGATGCAGGGGCTCAGAGGTGAAGAAACACCATTGACCAAAGATGTAACATGTAAGGGATCATCAATAGTAAGATTTTGAGGAGTACCCAAAGGGAGGCATGACACTGACGGGAATCCTCATGCCAAAAGACTGCTTTGTGACAGCAACAAGAAACAACATACTCAATTTTTATATCCAGACTTAAAACACAGGAGAAACCTGCGACACTGAGGTGGAGAGCAGATCAGAGATGCCGGCTGCTCAGCACATCCGGGCTGGGTACAGTCTTGGTGCATTTCATATGAGTGGTTGTTTTTCTTTCTGTGTAACAAAATCACCAAGTTGGTGTTTACAGCTGTCTTTGTATTTTTATCTCGGTTTCTCAGGGTCAGAAGTCTAGGGCCAGGTTAACCAGAGCCTGCGGAGAAACCTTGGTAGCCGATTGTTTAAAAGGAGTAAGGAGGGAGGGAGAGGAAAGCAGAGGGAGAAGGGCTTCAGGCACATGGAGCTTCAATGTCGCGGGGGGCCGGGCCGTTTTTAAAAGGGATTTCCTGGGTCAGGTCAGGTGTGCCCCGGATTATCTTCCTTCTAGTTAACCCAAAGCTAAGAAGTTAGACATTTTAACCACACACTAGTCATTAAAGGACTGTGTGCCGATCAGCTTTTCATGTCTATATCGTGTAATCTGTGCAACCACAGTCACCGTTGCCAACCTCCGATTATCTGGTTGTGAAATTCTGCATCATCGTTTTCCTTCTTTTCTCTTTTTAAGACTAAAAATAAAATCCTCGTACCTGTGTCACAGAGTGTAACATAACTGTGGAAATGTCACCCATGGCACGGGTTAGAGATGAGTCACAGAGGCCACAGCACCTGGGGAAGGAGGTTCCCAGGCAAAGCAGCCTCTGGGGAAGGGGTCACCCAAGGCCTGGACCTCTGAGTGTGGCCACAGCATGCAGCAAGCTACACCAGACAACACTCTCCCACTGAGGAAATCAGGCCCCGCACAGCACAGAGAAGGCCAGGGTGACCACAAAGCAGAGCTCCTGGTGGAGCTAAGATCGGGGAGGCGTCAGGATGAGGTTGAAACCAGCAGCCTTGACTCCTCTCTGGGTAACGTTACCCAGAAGTCAGGATGCTTTAGTGTAACAAAGCACACCCCCTCCTCCCCACCCGAGTCAGAAGAGACACCCAGAGGAGGAATTCGCACCAGCACCTGGAAGGGCTGTGCGGTGCCCTGCACTACCTGGCACCTCTCCACACACACTACAGAGCCCCAGGCAGGATGCGGGGCAGTCTGCCCTTCTGCATTGGCCAGGAGGGACATCTAGTGGCAGCAGGACACCGGGAGGGCTGTGTTAGGCAGTGCAGGCCCTGCAGCAAGTTAGTGCATCAGGGTGAGGAGTCACTCTGAGAATGTTGTGTTTGCCCTCCAGCGGTGAACCTCCTAACCCACTGCAACTTCGGAGCAAAGATATTTAGGAAGCTCTAAGCAGGCTCATGTGTCTTCAAAGGCACCTGAGAATGTTTACACAGGTAAGGAGGTGCGCTGTCACAGTTAATTGTGCATTCTGCAGGCCACCTTACATTACAGAGTGTGTGTATGTGACAGAGAAGACAGAGACAGAGACAGAGAGACCAGGCAGGTGCTGGGATACTGTGTAAGAAAATACACTTAGAAGAATTAATCAGAAGGCAGGAAGAGGACTGTGGTGCCCTGACTTCTCCCAGCGCCTTGGGACATTCTTTTGTGGACTTACCTCACCTTCCTGGATGTCCACAGTGTGTGGGCTCCTGCAAATATGGATTTTGGAATTTTAAGATAAATCAAAAACAAGCAGAGGGGGCCAGACTTGAGAAACAGAGACAAACAAAGCTTAAAGAGAAGGGGGCCCACTGATCCCCCTGGCACAGAGCTGAGGGGCAGGAAGTGGGCGAGGGTGGTGCAGTGCAGGGCTGCAGGGAGGGGCAGAGCATGGGGTGCTGGGGTGCTCCCCGCAGCCCTGGGTGAGAGGTCACTGAAGGCAGGAAGGAGGGACGTGTTTTGGAACTCACTTTACTGTAATAAGATTTTTCACAGCTGCAAGTCACGTGTTGGAATTATTTTATTTCTTATTTTGACTGCTGGCATTTTGTTCAATGCCTGACACACAGAGCTTCTGAGGGAATAAACCCTGGCTTCTACCACTTCACTGCAGCCAGGAGGAGTGATTTGTGGAACAGGTGACAGCTGAAGCCACTGTGAAAGCAGAGGCCTGCGGTGGAGCAGCGCTGAAGGCCTACGGCAGATGTCTGGGCTCTGCAGCGGGCGGGTGTGGTGACATACAGTGGTAATTCCAGCCTAGGGAGGCTGAGTCAGGAGGATCACTCTGAGCCAGAGGCCAGCTTGGGCAGCATAGTGAGTACAAGGCAGCCTGAGCCACACAGAGAGATCCTGTCTCAAAAACCAGCCAACCATACACGTGAAAAACCAAAATAAAAAGGAGCTATGGCTTACTTCCTTTTATTTTGTTATTACTGTACACATCTGTAATACATGAAATTTACACTCACCTTGGGGGGGCAGGGGCATGCGTAAGACAGCTTGAGTCTGTCATCCCTCCCGCTCCCTTCCTCTCTAAGCCCCCTTATCCCCATTTTCATCATTATCCTTTAGATTTGTAGTTAAGACCTTAAACATGTACACTCACTGCGGGTTCTTGGTGCACACACAGGAACACCTTGAACCACGGTGCTTCCCTCCCCTCACACCTCTCCTCACCCTTGGTCTCCGAGACCCCTTCCCACCTGCAAAAGCTCCGCTCCCTCATTCGTTCTCCTCTCTGAGTCCTTTGTGTGTGCTCCGCCTCACTCAATGAGAAATTCCGTGTGGCATTTAATCTCGTGTGTCTGATTATCTCAGTGACACCATGTTTTCCAGGTGCACCGCGTTTCCTGCCAAGGCCTGCAACGCACCTTCTCTCTGTCTGAGTGGTGACCCACTGTGTGCAAAACGAAATCTTCTTCATCCACTCGTCTGTTGCTGGGTATCCAGGCAGCTCCCAGGGTTTCCGGTATCACCATGCACAGCTGTAGATACAGGAAGGTGTATTCTGCATGCTGTCACGTCTTTGGCACTTTTGGAAAGACACACAGAAGGGTGAAGTCCAGGGAACCAACTTCAGTCACAAAGACAAAGACATAGGGAGCCCGACCTTTGAGGTGTGAACTATTCCCCTGCCCACCTAAACATCCCCACCTTGTCTCTTTATTTATACTTGAGCTCTTTTATCTATTTAAAATGCTTTCTCCCCTCTCACATCACCTCTCTCCATCTCCAAGGCTCACTCCCAGTTTTTCTTCACTCAAATGCCCTCTCTGCCATGTCTGGGATGGCTTCCTCGCACTGTGACATCCCATACAGGTTCGGGACTGGGTCGGAACCGCACTGTGCAGTGATGTGGGCTGGGCCAGACTCCCCCAAGCTTGGCCTCAACCTCCCCCAGTTCCCCAGGACTGGGCCAGCCCCATGCCTGACGGTGTGCTGTGCTGAGTATATAAATATCTTTTGTTTTGGGACTACAGATTGTTGGAGAGAAACATCTGTTTTATTTTCCTTCCAGGTCATTTGAAAGAAATATTGAAATATAGGAAATACTTTAACATTTTTTTTTTTTCTGGTACAGGGAATGGAACTCAGGATTTTGCACTCACCAGGAAGGTGCTGTGCCACTGAGCTAAATCCCCAGTCCAAGGAAATACTGTAACTATTAAATCAAGTCTGGTGGGAAATTGTGTGGTGGTGATCTCCCCTAAATGTATCTGAAAGGATGGAATTGAATTTCTCTGAAACTCTTCTCGGAACTGAAGGTCTTACAGCCTCCCTCAATCCCTCCCAGTTAGCGGCACGCAAGCACGTGGATGGGACTCACCCTGGGAAACACTGGGATCTCCTCCTCCCCTGCTTCCTTGGAAAAGAGCGGCCAATGTGATGTAAACAGATGTGAAGTAGAAAGGGGCAGCGAGGGCAACAAAAATGAATAAACAAACAAATAAAAGAATCCCAGAAATGGGTCAAAGTCAAGCCTTTTAAAAAGAGAAAAGCCAGGCATTGTGGTACATGCCTATAATCCCAGCACTCTAGGAGGCTGAGGCAGGAGGATCACACATTTAGCCCTGTCTAGGCAAATTAGAGAGAGAGGGAGAGAGATAGAGAGAGACAGAGAGAAGAGAGAGAGAGAGAGAGAGAGAGAGAGAGAGAGAGAGAGAGAGAGAGAGACAGAGAGAGAGGAAGGGAAGGAGGGAGGAAAGAAGGCAAGATAAAGAAAGAAAGAAAAGAAGGGTAGGTAGGTAGGGAACAATTCTAACACCAAAGGAGCAAATCTATAAGAAAAGAGAACAGAGTACCAGTCATGAGTAGTGCTAGACCACCGCTCCCCTCACCCCGCGGTTACAGCTCCCTTGGCCCTGGCCCACGGTGCATTCTGGGACTCTCTGGTCATGACACAGTCACTGTGCAGAGCAGAAGCGAGGACCCTGCAAGGAATGTGGGAAGCTCGTCTTTAATTGAAGGAACACTACCTGGGTGGTCGGCAGTTGGGGTGAAGAGGAAGTACATTGGAGTTCAGATCAAAACACACGGTTACATCTAGAGAATTTATCCTTGGTCTATAGAACAGGAAGAGGAGAGGAGAGTAAAAGTGCCTCTAGCCTGTGGATCTAAGGATTCACAGCTGGGCTTTTCTCCCTCACCAGTGATGGTGAGACTTAGAGCCCTGGATGATAACAGCCAGCTGCCACACGCAGGCCAAAGTTCGCTGCCACTGTCTTGTAGGGTGAACTGAGGGCACACTGAGTACCTCATCTAGACAGAATGACGCTGGTGCCCAAGCAGAGAAAATGCTCTCCTCGTGATAGCAAGATTTTAAAGAAAAGCTTGTACTGCACGATCACTCAAGTGGGGTTATGTGTAGCCATCTTCAGCCAGGGTAAGAACGCCTACTGTATGTGCCAGAAGACAGAGCTGGGAAATTAGATTCACACCATGGGCTCACTGCTGCCGTTCGACTGTGCCCTGTGGGGAAGTGGAGGAGAGGCAGGTAAAGGCACCGGACCTCCACACAGATGGGGCCAGGTCTGGAGGGAGAGGCTGGACTGAGAACTCCGCGGTGCACAGGCCTTAGGTTATTTCCATACGAGCACCGTGTGTATCCCAGGAAAGGGTTCCAACAGGCCCTCACTGTGCTAGAGAAGGAGCCACTTGGACGCCTTTTGCACCTTCACTCATGAAAACAGGCAGCAGCACTGCAGTGACCGTGGAACCTGACACCCATGGAACTGTGTGTGACACGTGTTTCTGCAAGGATTTAAAAGGTGACACAGCTCCAGAGTGCTCATTTCATAAGGGTTATTGCAAGCCTATTTCTCCATTACCTGGAATATGCTTGTCACAACATTTTCTTTCCTAGAACCACCATTCTCATAGTGTTTATCTTCCTCAGTCCGCCAAGGGGTGTAAGTGTCGCTTATGAGATCTGGTCTGTCCAACAGTCATGTAGGAAAAGGGTCACGCTGGCCTTTTACAGCTGAGAATCTGGAGCTCTGGTCCACACAGACTGTGTGCACAGCCTCTCGACTAATGAGACATGGTGCTTGGATTCAAGCTCAGGCCTTAGCTGGGAGTTACTTCCAAAGGAACTTGCTGAATCTCCCAGACACACATTTATATTCAAGACAAACCAAAACATAGCATTTGGCTGACACTGAATCACTGGTCCTCATCTTTGGCACTATGATTACACAGCATTTATAAACTAACTCCCCGTCCAGTCAGGCAGATACTTGCACCTCTGTGCGATGATTTAATACATCCCTTCCCACAGCAGAAGATACTGGGCTTGCAAGATACTGGATTTCCAGGCTTCTGCCTCTAAATCACTCAGCTGGGAAGAGAGTCGGTTTTAAGAAGAACATCACAGGTATGGAGGGCAGGGCTGGCATCATGCATGTCAGCAATGGTTACATTTTAACCTGAGCAATAAACAAAAGTATACCTAGGAAGGGGGTTAAGGTGGGACATGACTTATTTGTATTTGAATAAGTATCTTTTAGAAAGCATCAAATAGTCATATATAAGTTGAAAAATTTGACAAAATAACTTTTACTTTTGCCAAAATAATATTTAGATATAAAATGATTTAAACTATAATTTCAGCTGCTGAAAACATAACTACCGAGTTAAACATAACTATCACAAGCTTCAAGTCTCCCAAATTTCTATAGGGAGAATATAAATTGAACTATTAAGAAGCATATTTAATCAGAGGTAATTTTTTGTTTTATTTTTGTTTTTAATATGGCTGCAAGAACTGATGAGTTTACTTTATGTCTTCAACCTTTTTACATAGTTCAACAAGAAGGCAAAACCTGTGGGCCAGTGCTATGCCTTATGCATAATCTCCACTTAAGAAACCGATTATCTCCTGACGTCTCCAAATGCTGAATCTGTTTTGGAGTGTAAGAATACAATAGACACAAGCACATATAAAACGTTAACAGCACATTTTAGGGTACATATAAATTTACCTTTTCTGTGTGCTGGGAATTTTATAAGCAATAATCTCCTGTATCACCCCACACATTCAGCTCCAGGTCTTCTAGACCAAATTCAGGATTCTTCCCTCACGTGGTTCTCTTGCATTGTAACGTTTCTAAGACCAGCATCACCATGCGCTTATCAGCCAAACTGGGGATCTAGTAGACAATTTTTCTTTGAATTATAAAAAGTATCTCTATCTCTTATGTAGTAGAAGAGGCAAGACTTGGAGAGACCTTAAATCCTTCTTAACCATTGCCTTCTGTGATTAACGCTTATTATGTCTGTGTAGTAAAGCATGAATGCATTTAGACATATTTGGAGTAATATGATATGGTAGTATTAATAACTGGCTTTTTGGTTGTTTCTGCTTGTTTGTGTTTTGGGATCAAAGCTAGGGAGTTGCACAGGAGGCAAATATTCCCCCAGGCACTTACATGGCTCGCCCATGAAATCTAAATTTTTGCACAGATTGTGAAGTAAGGTGAATTTAATAAAATTAAAAGTCCTCTGAGAAGTAACTATTGTGCTGAAAAATTGAGTGAATTTTAATTTGTATACATCGTATTGCAATGCGACAATGCCATTTTAGATGCTGAATTACTCTTTTAATTACGCGAATTTTAAACAATAGAAAGTCAGGAAAGCAACTCTTCCCTATTATGTGGTAGCCTCATACTTATGTGCTTGTGAGGAAGGTCTTCTTTTCACCTAACAAAAATCTCTTCAGCGGGATTTCATTATTTGGTAATAAAGCCTCCTGGTAAAATTATGTTCCACTTTTAAGTATTCTTTCTGAGCCAAACTTTTTCATGAAAACAAAACAAAACAAACAATGGAGAGAAAAGGGGGAAATTATATGATGTGAACCAGCTTGTGATTCCATGCAAATTTATTATTTGAGAATTTGCTGGATGTTGGAGCCTTTCAAATGGCATCTTGGTATTAGTTCTGGCTGTGAGTGAAAATTTATTCTCAGCATTCAGTTGCTGCAGTTTCACACAATGGGAATCTGGCAATCAGGTGCTCTTAACAGGCTTATTCTTGGCCGTTTTAATCAGATTTTGAATTTTAAAGCAATCCCAATTTGGCTTGATAGTGTGTCTGAGAAAAATGTACTCATCTCCCGTCCCTGGTTACAGTGACAGTTCCGGCTTTGGGATGGATGTCGGGCGGCCCTATCTTCAGCTTGCCTGTGGGATGCATCCGCCGTGTCTCATTAAAAATTGATCAGGGTTGGCTTCGCTGAGCACTTCCAAATGTCAGGATCCGCATTATGTCCTTTTGCTTCACATAAGGAACTGTCTTGCTGTCAGCTTGTTGCAGATTTTTTTCCATTTTCTGCAAGGTAACTCATAGACGACAGTGTAGATGCGGTTCCCTCTGGCCAGGGCACTTGTCTGGCCTTGTACTGAGCAGCACTGATGTGGCCTGCATCATGATTTCAGGCAGAATCCACCACAGAAGATACCACTCTCCTTCTGGGCTTTGGTCCTCAACGTTCTCTGTGGCTTCTTAGCATTCATAGCCAAATACGGCAGAAACAAATCACAGCAGGTTGTGAAGCGGCCAGATGGTTCTGTGTAAGTTTCTGCCTCTTCCACTGCAGGTTTCTTCTATACAGAGGTTTTATGAGAACCAAAGATGTCACATAGATGTACTTTTGGAACGTAAATTTCACTATCTCAAATTCACATGATATAAAAATATTAAATTAGTAGCATTTTTTTTTCCAGTAATGATTACAGCACTCAAGTAGCTCTTCTATTCTCTAGTGGTCTCCTTATTATTGACACTGATTAACCTATAAAGCAGAATGCACAACTATCTCCCTGTTGCAGCCGGGGCAGTTGAGCAGAGTTTTGGCAAATGCCCTCGATTATGGAACAAGTAGTGGAACCTGGTCATCATTCAAAGCAAGACAGCCCCAGAATCATGTGCTCGCTGACAGCTGGACAGTGGGGGGCTTAAGAATCTCAGTAAGGATCTGGGCGGGGGGGACTCTTAGGCTTTCCCACCTCACCTTATTCTTACTACTGGCAAGATACGGGATTAATTTCACTTGATGTTGGACCAAGTTTCCTGGTAGTTTCAATTCTTCCCACGTTTTCACAGATTATTCCTTTCCGAAGCATTGCATCCTCTCTTCCCTGCAAGGCATCACTCTCATAGACCCAAGAAGATTTGGATGCCCAGGGACAACAGGATAAGGAGCAAGGAAGCAGGAAGAGCTCGCTGTGCAGTCTGGAAGGAACCAGTGCCAGCCGGCTGGCATGGCAATGAATGGGGCAGGAGGGACACCCAGTATAGCTGAGGACTTAGGCTTTTCAGAATGGGACTGCTCCATGCGGTCTTCTTTTTCTGTGTCAGTGAGGGACTGGATCAGGACTGCCTTTGGATACCAAGATCTGCAGATACTCCTGTCCCTCATGTGCAGTGGTGTAGTTTGTGTTAACCCACACACATCCTCCGTCTCCTCCATGGCATAGGGGCTGAATACCCTCTGGGTTACCTGGTTGGATGTTCTGATCTGCATTTCGCTCTGTTACCAAGCCGCTGGGAAGGATGTCTCTTGGTGCTAAGCAGAGGGGGTAAATCCACAGCGGAGGTGAGCACAGCACTTTCTATGACCGCATTGCTGCTGCCTCTTGACAAACACAAAATGAACCTGTCCCCCCATTTATTTTTATTTTTATTAGCACAAGTTTGAAATACCAGTGATTGCATTCCCCATGGGAAGTTGGCACACACACTTACTGCATTTCAATACTGCTTTTCATTCCCTCCCTTCCTCTCCTGCCTCTCTCGCTCCATTTTTTGGACCTCTTCTATTCTGTAAAAGATCTGACTCCATTTCCTATTATCTCTCACTTTCTTGTTAATTTATATTTTGGGTTTCTCATATAAATCATGCCATTTAAAATCTTCTGTGACTGGTTTTTTTTCACAATGCTAAAATCTCAAGATGCATTCATTCTTCTAGAAGTGACCCAAGTTTTTCCTTCTCCGTGGTAGAGTGAGTAGTGCCCCTTGTGTATAAACACCACAGTTTCTCTGTCCGTCCATCTATCGAGGGACACGTCGGCTGCGTCCAAGGTTGAGCTATCATAAGTCGTGCTGCTGTAAACAAGGGTAGGCATGCGCGATTCTTCAGCTCTTTTGGGAAGATGACTAAAAGGGGAGTAGCTGGATCTCATGGAATTTCTAGTTTTAGTTTTTAGAGGAACCCCCTCCTGATCTCTGTATTGGTTGTACCAGTTCAGGATCCCACCAACAATGTAGACAGGTTCATGTCTCCTATAGCCTCACCAGCTGCAGGTTGTTATGATCTGATTTCTTGATTCTAGCCATTCTTTCTGAAGTAAGATGGGATCTAAGTTCTGATTCAATTTGGACGTCTCTAATAACCCAAAGATGTTTAACATTTTTTGTGTATGTATTGGGCATGGGTACTTCATTTTCGGAGAAGGGTCATTCAATGTGTCCATTTTTGATTGGGTCTTTTGTTTTTGGGAATCTTGTTTTCTTAAGTTCTTTATATATCCTGGATATTGGTCTTCTGCTTGATGAGTAGCTATCAAATAGTTGCTCCTGCTCTGTAAATTATGTTTCCACTATTGCTTGTTTCTTTGCTGTGCAGAAGTTTTTAAACCTATAATGACGCAGTTTGTTGACTCTTGATGTGGGTGTAGTCAAGCACTTTCTTCATCTTTAGGGAATCATCTTTAGAAGTGGGATAGAGGGAAATGTGTCAAGGGAACAATGGACAGCACAGTACTGGTTTGAATGTTTCTGGCACTGCCTCTGATAAGGAAGGCTGACATTTGCTGGTCCATGTTCAACATCTCACTGTGACTCCTTCGTGGTAATCTCTTAAAATGCATAAAAATCACAGGAAGGGGACAGGTTCCAAGAATACAGAATCTAATTTGGTGGATATAGAATAGGAACTGAGATTTTCTATTTCAAATAAGACCCTATATAAATTCGGCAGTGTAACTTAAATCCTACAGGGAAAATATCTCTCTATCAGAGGCATTTTACAAATACTCAGTATATTCCCTATTTATTTCAATAACCCAAATTCAGACAAGAATATTTAACTTATAATATTCTTCTCTATTTTGGAGAAACCATAATGATTCAGTAATATTTATATGTTCATAAGAGTCCTGAGATGGCACAACCATAGATACAACTATTCCTGTTACCTCAGTAAGAAGCACTGTATTCTTTAGCAGACAGTCCTCGGTGGTCCTTCCTAGACTTACCTGATGGCCACTAACCAGCAATGGGTAACCAAAAATCGGCCTGTTCTGGACATTTTTTATAAATGAAGTAAATATATGTGGTCTTTCAAACCTGACTTCTTGCATATTTTTAATTTTCAGTTGTCACATAACATTGAACATATTCCTGAGGCACTATTATATATATATATATATATATATATATATATATATATATATATATATTTACACATAATACACAATATATAATGTTCAGATGGGTAATAAGCATATCTGTCTCTTCAAATAGCTATGATTTCCTTGTGGTGAAAACATTCAAAACCACTCCTTTCAGTTTCTTTGAAATATATGATACATTATTAGTATATTTGCTCAGCCTAATATAGAACACCAGAACTTGTTTATCCCAGTAACTGTAACTTAATACTCCTTCACCAACCTTTTTTCATTCATTCCTCCCTTCCTATTACTCTTCCTTTAGACTCTGATCACCACCATTCTAGGGTTAACTTCTATGAGACCAACTTCTTCAGATTCTACATATGGCAAGGTCAGTCTCCGCCTTTCTGTTCCTGCCTTCTTTCACTGGGTATAATCTTGTCAAGATTCATCCAAGATACAACATACATCAATACAGGAAAAAATGAATGAAAATTCCTTTTAATGGTGATCAATACTGCATAGAATGACTGTCCCATAGTTCAGGAGATACATGTTTGCATTTGGGGCACTATTAGTGATATTGCTGTGAACATCCATGTACAAGTTATGTGTGGATGTATGTCCCCATGCCTTCTGGTTTGGTATTAGAGCTGGTATGAATAGAGACACTAGGTCATAAGGTAATTCTGTGTTTAACTTCTTGTGGAAGTGCTAGGTTGTTTTCTAAAACAACTGCGCAGTTTTACATTCTTAGAGACAGTGTGTGAGGGTTTTATCTTTGCCAGCATTTGTCATTGTTCTATTTTCTTGAATAGTAACCATCACAGTAGGTGTGACAGGGTATCTTACTATGACTATTTTAACTTTCCTAATCAAGTTTGAACATCTTTTCATGTTCCGATTTTTACTTTGTTTTTATGCATATTACTTTTGGAGAAATTTTCATTCAATTCTGCCCATTTTATAAACGACTTGTTTGCTTTTATTGGTGGACTGTAAGAATTCTCGATATAATCTGAATTCTATACCCTTATAAGATATATGATTTGCAATTGTTTTCAGCCATCTTGCTTTTTTCAAAAGTTTCTTTTGTACATTTTATACTTTACTTATGCATTCCGTTTTTCATTCCAAGGAGACAGTATGAAGTTTGCACGTGTGAATCACGTTTGTTTCATTTATGAGTCTGGTCTCAAGTTTTATCCATTTACCTACAAAGTTTCAAAGAAAGTATAAAGTGAACAATAGATACTGTGAAATGGGAAGAAACTGTTCAAAAGGAAAAAAGATGGGAAAGGACAGTAGGAAAAAAGGAGAATGTAAGTCAGCTACAGGATTAGTGTCTCTTAGGTCATTGAAAAGGGAGACCTGCGCTAACCTCAATGGGAGAAATTTTTATACTCACATCTTCCAGCCTGAGCAACTGCTTTAAAGATAGCAGCATGTATTATATTAACTACTATCATTCTCTTATCATTTTGTTATGAAATTTTGTTTTCTATAAAATAAAAAATGTTGCCAAAAATAAAAATTAAAAAATGAGGTTTCCTGATTAAAAATCCTATTTTGATGATTGATTTATGTGTCTAGCCTTATGCTATTAGTAGATTTGAAACCAAGACATATAAGTCTTCTGTCATTTTTTCTTTCTCAAAATTGTTTTTCTTCTCTATTCCTAGAGTTTTCACATTTGCAATTATATTTTAAGATCATCTTGTCACTTTTGGGGGAAAATAGCCATCTTAAAGTTTGATAAGGATAACACTGGTTTGATTACACCCACCAATTTACCTGCCAACAATATTAGCTTTTTTCAAAATATCGGCAAAGGATTTCCATCAATGACATTTTCAGTGCAGTATCATTATATTTATATGACTTTTTCCTAAATATTTATTTTTGATACTTTTGTGAATGGACTTATTTTCTTAACAACATTTTGTACATATTTCCATTGCAAGCATATGGAAACATTATTTTCATATACTTATATTCTGTAGCTTGGCTGAACTCACATATTTGCTGTGATTATTTATTTACTGTGTGTGCCTCTCTCACTGTCTGTGTGTGTGTTCTGTAGAATTTCCCACCTATGAAAGTGAGAGATTAGGTCCCCTACAAATAGGGATTTTTGTTATTGCTGATCTTTTCAAAGAATGGACGTTTTGCTGCATTCATGTTCTGTTGTTTATTCTATTTCACTTAACTTTCATTCTAACTTTTACAATATATTTTTGTTTGTTTTGGATTTAATTTACTCTTTCATGTGCCTTAAGGTTCAAGACTGCATTATTTTAAGTGTCTTAATGTAGGCGTTTACAGTTATAAGGTTTCTTAAACTATTTTAGTAGTACCACATAGATTTTGTTACATGTTCCCATTCTTGTTAATTTTAAGATATTTTCTAACTTATACAGTTTATTCTTTGACTCGTTATTTAGAACTATGTCAATATTTCGTTTTTGTGTGAGAACTTCAAAGTTTTCTTTGCCTTCTAATATAATTTCATTCTAATTGGATAACAAATGTTGCATTGCTTATCCTTTTGAGTTTAGTGACACTTGTGTCTCCTGCAAGCGTTCCACATGCACTGGGGAAGATGCAGAGCTGTCTGCTCACGTGAGCAGGAGCTTCAGCACCGTCTGTCAGGGCTGCCTGCTCTCACTGCCGCTCAGGGCTTCCATTACGGATTGTTGGTCTTCTTGGATTTGTAAACTAATATTTCTCATTAAAGTTGGGGAATTTGGGGCTGTTACTTCTTTAAATATTCTCTCTGCCCGTTTTTGTTTTCTTTCCTGTTCGGCAATCCCAGTATGCAGTATTGGAGAACTCCATATTATTTTCCAGGCCTCTAAAATTCTGCTAAATTTTCTTCCTGTGACAGCAGACATAGCTGAAGTTATAGTAACTACAGCCCTCGGTTTGCCCATGAAGGGGCCTGTGTGCCTCTGTGTGTTCCCTGAAGAGAAGTCTGCTTGTGGAAGAAGGTTAAACAGATAGAACAAAACAAACATGCCTGGCACACAGTTATTGCTAAAATCATGAAAATCAGCTTCTTTTTGTCATTTGCATTTCAATTTGAAGTTTTTTTAAATAGTGGGATTCTCACATCTTTCTTACCATCCACTATACAGTTACATCATTTTCATTAATCATTCTTACTGGCGTATTAATATATAGAACTTAAAAATTTCAAAATATATGGCCAGTGTTTTAAAATTTTCAAACTATATCAGTATTTTTTTTTTCTGCTTTAAACATCATAATCTTGGAACTATGTAATGCTTCCCACACTTTATGGGCAAGATAATCAAGACATAGAGGTTCTTGTAAATGCATGAGGCAAGGTAAGATCTCAAGCCAGGTTTTGTGTTTGCTTACATATTCTCCGTGGCCCGCACGATCAGAGTCAGGAATTGGCCAGTCAGACCTCAGCTCTGCTTGCTGCTTTACAGAGGCAGCACACTTCAAGGTCCCTCAACCATCTGATCCCTTTTCTTTCAGACATGCCACATGACCCTCGGCTTGGCTTAGCCATGCCACTCAGAACCCACTTTTAAACCCTTGGAGGACACTGAGATCGGACACTTTGGTGACCAGAGTTTCTTTTCCCAGGAGGACACTCCGAAGCCAGGCCTTCAGAGAAACCACCGAGCCTCTGCATGATGGTCCATCTTTGCTCTCTCTCATACACACATAAAATAAGAATAAAGATGGAGTAAGTTTTTTTAAAAAAAGAAATTGCCATTTTCCTGTAGGTATAAGAGCTGCTTGGAGAATTTGGATGATGCAACTTTGCCTGCATGCTGGATAGATGAAAGGTGTCGCTTTTTACCTGTGAGTCTCAGGGGATGCTGTGTCTCGCCACTTCAAAGTTAAGCACAGCAAACTTTCAGGAAAGGTCGCCCAACTGCACTTGAGTAGAGGATAGCGTGGCTTCCACGGCCATCCTCCAGCACATCTGTAGATGGCTATGAATTTAGTCTTACCACATTTTTGAGATGGCTTCCAAATTTTTGGATTCCTACGTTCCTCTTGTAAATTCCTGTGCATGAATTAGGTATTGTCTGTTCCTATCCACACCTGGTTTTACTATCTAGGTGTTCCATCAGTGTGCTCCCCTCTTGCTTAAAGACACACATTTATCACTGCAGTCATCAGAAGGCAAAGGCGTTTGGGTGTCAGGTCCTGGAAACCAATCATGCTCACCTTACGACCGACTCAGGGCACAGTTGCCAGGAGACGTCAGGTGTGTGCCCTGGAGAACCTTTAAGGACGTTAACTGTGAGTTGTTCCTTAGATTCCAGAGCAAGCAAGGACGGGCAGGACGATGTGTGGGGTGGTAAATAATGTTTAAGTATTTGCAAATCGGCCTTAAGGCACGGCAGAGTAACATCTCCTATTAGTTCTGTTTACCAGGGGAATACTTGCTAGCTAATTGGATATTTCCCAAGGAGATTATTATCATTATGTCATTCCCGAAATGATGATTCTGAGAATTTTGCCTAATATTTTCTTTAATATTTAAACCATAAACTATAAATAGTGCTGTTTTCCTTTTTCATTCTATTCCGTAGGGACTAAGAATTGTTTCCCTTTGCAGTGATTCAGGGGAGCCCTGAGTTGGGAAGATCTGATTCGAGTGTCCGCTGGAGAGTTTCTCTGGAAGTGACCACCAATGGTGCACACGGCCCCATTCTGAAAGCCTCTGCTCTGCTTCTGAAGCTGAGTTTGTCCCCTCCTGTGGTGCGGTGGGAGCCAGCTGGCCTGGCTGTTCTCTCAAGGGTCAACTTTGCACTTTCCGACACTGACCACTCTTCCGGATAAGTCAGTCCCAGGAGTTTTTTTCCTGGTATCTGTCTTTCAGTTGTTTGGAATCTAATCATCACTGTTCGGTGCCTGATTTCCTTCAATTCATACACATAGTTTAATTCTTAATTTACCTTGGTCCATGGGTAATGTGAAGAGGCAAACCTGCACACAATCGCCCCTCCCCAGCACAAGTGTGAATTCACACAATGGTTGGTTAAATACGCTAGTCAACTACCCTACGAACTCTGTGTTCAAGGCAGAAGGTACTCTTACATTTTCATATAATTAAAAATAATCACATATAAACAATGCAATCTATGTTAGAAAAACACTCAAGAGAAAACAAAAGCCTTGACACAGTTTGTGTCGTATAAGTAATGGAGGGTTATATCCATGGTTTTAAAGGATTTACCAGGATACAGTTTTGTAGCTTCTAAATTCTAAAATACCTATCACTTTTAAGCTAACAAGAATCTGATGATTGTTTTGTCAAATTCAGATATATTTTTTATCTAGTTCCCTGTGGAATTCCTATGTTCTTTCACTGTTTTTCATAGGACTAAAAATTCAGGATAATTTTATATTTTCCACATAGGGAAGAAGGAAGCATAAATATATAGGGCATATTACCATTCTCATTTTCACTAATAACTATGAACACATTCCCGTAATGCTCAAAAGAGAACCGTAACATTATGTATCAAGGTCAAGGGTTAGTAGTGCTCCTAGGAATGAAAACAATACAAAGTAAAATGTAAACAAGGCCGGACAAATCTACTCCCCCAACCTCTGTTTTCAGAAAGTCACAAGCGACCCCTTATGCACCGGTGACAAGACAGACTCAGCCCTTCCTTTTCCTGACCTAGCTGGAAAGCCAGGCTTCAGCTACCTCCTCTTTATGTCATAAATGATGAGCTAAGATTAGAACTGTGCCTGCCCCTGAAGCCAGCAGACAGAGAGGAGCATTTCCTTTTCACTTAACTTCCTGAGACTTCACCTGAATGCCAAGCAACCTCAAGAATAAGTCACCCCAACTTCCTCTCTATGAGAACTGAAAGACCAATTATGATTCTGAGACATTTTGAGGGCATCACTGTATTGTATTAATCTGAATAAATCTTTTTTTTTTTTTTTTTTTTTTTTTTTTTTTGAGACAGGGTCTTGCCACAAAGTTGAGGCTGGCCTTGAACTCACTGTGCAGCCCATGCAAACTCAGCAATCCTCATGCCTCAGCCTCTGGAGTGCTGGGATCACAGGCTTGCACTATCACACCCAGCTAAAACTGATTTTCTTGTTTGTTCGTCTTTGACATTAGTGATGCTAAATGGAACCACCACTCTAACTTAAGCCACTCAGATAATGCCTAAGGGGGCTCTGCAGTCAGTTTGGTGATTTTCCCACCAATCAGTCCTTGTGATGCCCTGGCCCACTTTACGCTTTCTGCTTCCAAGCAACACATGGACACAGTTATACACAATATACATACGTATTTATGTCCCTGAGCACTTTCTGTTTAAAACAGGGCTCAACTTCTACGAAAATGCGTAAGATCCCCCCAAAACAATACAAGGGCCGGGTCGTTTGCCAAGCCTTCCCATGTCCACAGAGTCTCTACTGCACAAGTGGTGGGCACTGCTGGCCTCGATGGTCCAGTGGTTTCTTTCTGAGTAAACTGGCTTGTGTATTCCTTTCTTCTTTCTCAACTTAAAAGTACTAAGCAGGTTGTTTTCTTCTGAAATGACCTTTTTTTAGAGACCCAGAGGGATGGGATCTGCTGAGGTATTAAACCTTTCTCCTTTCACAATTGTCATGGTGGTGGTGTGGGAGGCACACAAGAGGGACCAGGTGCTCTTCTTCCCTGCGGATTTCACGGCACTGCTGTACACTGTGCCTTTGGCCCCGAAGCTGGTGGAGAGCAGCAGTGAGGGGCCCATCTCCTAAGAATACCTCCTACAAAACTCTTAGGAAAAGGAAGGCTCCTTAGATAACGCTTGCCTTTGTCAGTTTGTTATTACAGTGTAACACCCAAGGCCACTAACTTAATAAAGAGCAAATGGTTTGTTTTCTTCACAGTTTTAGAGGTTTAAACCTGAGCCCAGGAAGTCTTACTGATTTAGACCTCTGGAGAGGATTCTGGATGGCGGAAGCAGGGATGTGTGTTGAAGCCACACATCTGAAGCTAGAAACAGAAAGAGATCCAGTGACACAGGTCCCACAGTCCCCTTTGAGGCCACGCCCCCAATGACCTAAGGACTTTCCATGAGGCTCCACCTCTTAAAGGTCCACAGCACTCATAGCAACACCACTCTGGGAGATAAGCCCTTCTGTATGCACTCTGGGGAGACACCATGTTACACCCAAGTTATAGCAATACTCCACAGAGGGAAAGACTGTTTTCATTAAACATGACTTGGGACTGACTCTGAGATGCCTTTTCCCTCCAGTACCAGAGACTGAAAACTTTCACACAGAGCTGCAGCCTAATCCCTTTTTAAATAGTGAGACAGCGTCTTGAACAGTTACCCAAATTGGGTTCACACTTGTGAACCTCCTGCCTCGGTCTCCCACAGAACTACACCACCACACACTAAGACGCCTATCTCTATGCACTGGGTGTACCACAGTGAACATTTTTCAGCTGTGTGACAACCTCTCAAAAGTCAGACTCACATCTGCCTGATCGCAACATCTCTTCTTTCTCCTTGGTGACTAACCTATGTCATGAATAAATTCCTGACAGCCTGTAAGAGGTAGAGTACAGAGTACCTAGAAGCTTTAGAGACCACCAGCAGTCCTTAGAAGAGGTGTCAAGTGGGAGGAGGAGTCTCGGATCACACACCTTAACCTTCTACTGGACAGACCAAGAAGAAGAGTGTGGGGATGGCATGGGCAAAGGGGCCATGGGGGTCAGCGCTGCTGCCAAGGCTGCCTGTGCTCTGGACAGGTTAGTAGGGAGCCCCTCTGGTGAAGGCACACTGCAAACCTGTGGAGAACTTTGGAAAATTATGTTTGTTTTCACCTGCAGAGTGTTATAAAGGTTTCATGCCCAAATCTGAGAGAGGAGAATGCAGTTTTCTTGAAAACACAGGTGAGATGAAGCCAGAGTGTTATTTATACAAACATGAAATCACATCAAATCTTTCTGAATGCAGCTGATTTATGCTGCCTTTCTCAGGAATAATGAAGCTTGAGACAAAAATGTGTTTCCTGGTTCTGAAAAAGCATTCCAGAGATGGAGAGCTTTGCTTTTCGTCTGTGCTTAGTTTCTCTCACCCCAAGTAGCAGTGCTGAGGAGCTTGTGAATGAACAGTATGTTCTGCACTGAGGAAAGGGAACGGAAACTCGCCTTTGTCTCAGGGCATGTGGAAAAGACACCTCCTTGGATCCTTCCAAGTCACTGGGTCCTCTGAGGGAGCCCGATCCATGCCTTGTCGAGCTACCCACCTGCCCATCTACCCACCTGCCAATCGCGATGACACTAAGATGATATCAAAACATCCGGGCTGCACTTTGTAGTGATCTAAAAACAATACAGTAGCATCGAGCAGTGTTTGGGAAGGATGCCTGGATGAAAAGGCAAAATAGTGACGAACAGACCAAAACCAGGTAAGTAGCAACGGCAACACTGATGTGCCACTAAGTACCCAAGTCGGTACCAAGATCAGGTGCTTTGAAGTCAACACAAGAATTTATGGGCACTGACATCCTATAACACTGACTTTGCAGTTCATTTCACGCCTTTGTGTTTCCTCTGCTCTTGTCCTACATCTCATCCGGATGCTTTTGCTGTAGGATGGCCTCATGCATTCTGGGAATGGTGAATACGTAATGTGTCCTCTGCTGCTATGGTCCATTTTAGCCTGCTCCCTGAGCTGAGGTTTTGGAGGATTTTACAGCCCTCCCAACCCAAGGAGGAATGTCCCAAAACCAGGGGACCTGTGCTGAGCTCTCTAGGATTCTCCTCAGTCCTCTTGCACTATATACGGAGTAGCAAGGCTCCATGTTTGCTCTCCTCCTGCTCTGAGCTCACAGCACAGCCTCTGCTAAAGAAATCCTCTTCCTGAGAATCTACCTAGCTCTTAACATGTTTCGAAATTTAGAGATTGTCACTGGGAAACTCCCAAGTAAGAAATTTCGTATCTATTATTTTTCTCATTCAAAACTTCTAATTCTGTATCTTTCTGGAGGGACTCAGCACTTCTTATTATGTGATAGTGTGAGCTGGTGATATTCCTAATACCAGTTCTCTGAATGCTGCTACCATTCCCTTTTGTGATGCTGTGAAAACTAAAATTCTCTGCCTTTGCACTTTGTGATTTTTCTCTGTAGCTTTTTACATGTCCAATTGAGTCTCTCAAGATGTTATGACTGGTATGACCTGCAGGGGACATGTTTTAGTGCATTTTGGGGTTGATCTTACACACAAAATGCTAAAAGTCCATAGGAAACAAATAAGGTTACTTGTGGAAAATAAGAATAAATATTAGCGTAATTATTGAAAATGCACGTCTCTAGGCACACTAGTGGAACATGGGAACAGGCAGCTTTATGGAAGAAGGTGACTTTTATTTATCCTTGGTAAAATGTGCACTCTCTGAAGTGAGACAAGTTCTCAGGCTAGTGCTGGGCTCCAGGTCAGCAGCACCATGCCTGCCTGGCAAGTGCAAGGCCATGAGCTCAGTGTCTGGTACAAAAAGAAATCATGCCAGCTACACACATGATTTCAGTGGGTGTCGTAAATAATATTAAGACTTTTCAGGACACACTGGTTTCTAAAGTGACTACATTACCCAGGGACTTTTCTATCACATTGATAGCAGTGTCAAGTTCTCAAGGTCTCAGTGAGAACAGTAAATTGATTAGGGACACTGCAATTGGAAAACAGATGTCTTGTGTAATTGTGCCAAAAGGCTATGTTCTCTGTTGTCCACACTTTTTTCATTTTACAACACATTATATAATTTATTTGTTTACTGTCAGTCTCTGCCCCTAAATTATAGTATTTATCAAGGTAGAGACATTTATTTTGTTCTCTGTTGTATCGCACATGCCTGGCATATAATTCATACAAGGTTTCTGTAACAATGAGCATTGACAAAAGACAGGAGTAAGGCAGTCAGAGTTTTGGCTTCACAAGAAGAGCTGCTATGATGTACGTTTGCAACAAGCTGGATAGGTTTTCCCAGGAAATAACAACTTGCCTGCAGCTCCCGTTGGACCAAATGACTTCTGAGGTGGGAAATTTCACTGGGATTGCAGATTGGAGGAGTTGGGCCACTAAGATTACTTTCAGTCCTATGGTTCTAAACATGAGCCTTTGTCACAGAATGTTCAGTGAAGGTATCTGGGACAATCACACTGTATGCATAGAAGTGACAATCAACCAAACTGGGGCTGAGGGGCAAGGAGTCAGCAAGGACACTGGGCCCCTCCCCTGGGGGTTTTGGTGCCACTGAAAGGAAATCTGCACTTCTGTAGAATAGTGCACACCCTTATCTATAGGAAGGTGTCTACAATGGTGTGTAACATGTGTGGTAGGTGAATTTCCTGAGCTATGCAAGTTCATGAATACCTTGTGTGCAGGGATAGCAGCCCCAGTGGAGAAAACTGGCCCAGAGTGATTTTTCTGGCTCTAAAGGGCAGAGGTCTGACTTGAATGCCTGTCTTCACCTAAAGCTCCTACTGAGCCTTCTGCTTTAGTGCCCTGAGGTGACCATGTGGCCCTGCTCAGAGTTGTACAGCACCTCAGGGACCCAGTTCAGGGCTTTCCTCAGGCTGCCGGAGAGCCCCATGGTAAAACCCCAAGTTAATGATGGTGACACCAGCCAAACTTCTCGGATGGGCTGGTACGACCTGCTCTTCGGCAGGAAACTATGGAGGCAGTGGGCTCTCCTCTCCCCTGCCTGATGATGTCTCCTGAAAACAGCTGCCAGGCAGTGGAGAGCAGTAGCTCCGGATCTGGGAAAAAAGCAGCTCAACAGAGAACCATGAGTAAGCTCTTAAAACCAAGAGGAAAGGAGAGGTGGAAGGGTCGGGGAGGAAGGCCTCAGGGAGCACTACGACAGCATGGAGTGACCACTGTGGGGAGGGGAGCACAGCCCAGGTGACAGTTGGTTTCCCTGCATACCACACTTATTCCCGTGGGCAGAGAAAAAGGGAGAGACCACGGGCGCCTGGGAAGACCAGGAGATGAACCAGGAATGCTTTGCAAAAGTAATTTTTCTGCCTCAAATGCTGATAGCAGCCCCTACTATCATGTGTGAAAGCTTATATTTGCCCAGGGAGAAAGGCTGGCAGTAAACGGTACAGTCTGGGTCAATTTTCTGCAAACACAATGCACATTAGAAAGCCAAAGGAAGAGGAGTTGAAGGGTTTGTGGTATTTTTTCATTTGCAATTTTTAGCATCATAATTCAGCACTACTGGATCAAGGCATGTGCCATCAGCCTGAAAGCATAAAGCTTTCCTGTGAGGGAAGACTCAGTGTTACAGCTGAAAGAGGTGACAGCCGCATTACTGCCATCAAAAAATAATTTATTAACCATGTCTGTGTATGGAACTCCGGGAGGCACCAAACCCCAGGGGCGTCCTGTTCCACGCGTCCTCCCTTCTCCACTGTTCCCTGAGCCCGGTTCGGCATTCACCTGTGACTACAATGGGTGCCTTGAAAACTTCACCCTCGCGGACAGCACCTCCTGGAAGGGGACCGTGGACTCCGCCATCGTCTGCCCCCGCGTGTCTGGAGGTGGAGTGGGAGCCCGCCTCGGTCAGCCTCTCTTCCTTGGAACTCAGAAATGAAAGCATCTCCTCGGCTGCTACTTTAGGAAATTCGAGTGGAGTTGGCAGGAAAGGCTGTGTGCCATCCGCACACCCCGCGCCAACCTGATCCGCGCCTCCGCCTCCCTCTCCCTCGCCGGCCCGTCCTGTCCTCGGGCGGCACCGCGCTGCACCTGCCATTGCAACCGGGGAGAAATGGGCCACAGAACTGCGAGGCCGAGCGAGCCCCAACCCTTTCGCATGTCACCTCTTAGGGCCCCTGCCCGGTGACGCGCCTACCTGCGCGCACGGCCACATCAAAAGCCCACCTTTGTTCGGAGCGTTCCCAACCAGCCGAGCGCCCGGCCAGGTCTGAGCCGCCGCGGCCTCTCTCAGCGTCTCCCGGAGCTCCGCGAAGGCGGCTCCGCTCGCGGGCTCGGCCGGCCGCGCGCCCCCGCCGGCGCAGCCCCGACCCCGCCGTGCGCTCCCGCCGGCTCCACGGGCTCGGCTCGGGTCTTTTCTTCCTCGGCGCGCGCCGAGGACCCGCGATCCGTGCCGGTGGGAGGCGCCTCTCCGCCCGCGCCCGCCGGCCGGCGACTCCGCGCCCGCACACCCGCGCCCGCCCGCCCCGCACGGCACTGCGCGCGCCCGGAGCCGCCTCGGCCACGCCGCCCGCCCGGGACCGGTGCCGCCCGCTCCACCCGCGCCGTGCGTCCCCGCGGCTCCCGCGGCCGCGTGCGTCCCCGGCGGAGCCCGACCCGGGCGGGGCAGCAGATCGGCAGAGCAGGTGCGCCTCGCCGGCGGAGCGCAGGAGGAGGCGGCGGCGGAGGAGGACGAGCGGCGGCGGAATGCAGCTCCCCGGCGCCCGGCACCCCGCGGCTGCCCGGCCGGGCCCCTGAAGGCGCGCGAGGCGGGCGGGGCTGCGGGCGCGGCGCTCGCGATGCCGGCGCGACCCGGGCGCACGCAGGCGGCGGGCAGCGGAGGCCGAGGCAGCGGGGCCCCGGCGCGCAGGAGGCCGCTCGGCGGGCTGCACACGCGCCCCGCCGCCGCTCCGTGACCGGGCCCTCGCCGCGCCGCCCCTCGCCTCCCTCCCTCCGTGCCCGGCCCACCCCCGCGCGGCGCCCCTCCCCCGCCCGCAGCCGCGCGCGCTCTCGGGGGGAGGGGCGTGGGGGCGGGGAGCCGATTTGCATGCGGCCCCGGCTTCGCCTGCGCCCGCGCCCGCCGGAGCCCGCGCGGCCGAGCTGAGCGCGCCGAGCCTCGCGCGGCCCTCGGGGCCGAAGGTGCAGCCGGCGCCTAGGATGAGCGAGGGCGCGGCCGCCGCCTCCCCGCCGGGCGCCGCGTCTGCAGCCGCCGCCTCGGCCGAGGAGGGCACCGCGGCGGCGGCGGGCGGGGGCCCGGACGGCGGCGGCGGCGAAGGGGCGGCCGAGCCCCCCCGGGAGTTACGCTGCAGCGACTGCATCGTGTGGAACCGGCAGCAGACGTGGCTGTGCGTGGTGCCGCTGTTCATCGGCTTCGTGGGCCTGGGGCTCAGCCTCATGCTGCTCAAATGGATCGTGGTGGGCTCCGTCCAGGAGTACGTGCCCACCGACCTGGTGGGCTCCAAGGGGATGGGCCAGGACCCCTTCTTCCTCTCCAAGCCCAGCTCCTTCCCCAAGGCCATGGAGACCACCACCACCACCACCACGGCGGCCGCCAGCGCGCCCCCAGCCGCCCCCTCGGCCGGGCCTGGGGCGAGCAGCAGCGGCAGCGGCAGCGGCGCCGCCTCCTCCAGGACGCCCAACCGGATCAGCACGCGCCTCACCACCATCACGCGGGCGCCCACGCGCTTCCCGGGCCACCGGGTGCCCATCAGGGCCAGCCCGCGCTCCACCACGGCGCGGGGCCCCGTGGCGCCCCCGACGGCCCCGGCCACCTCCACGGCCCCCTTCTCCTCGGGCGGCGGCTCCCCCAGCTCTCGGGCGCCCGGCAGCCCCGGCACCCCGGCGGCACCCTCCGGACCCACTGCGGCACACGCTACCTCCTCCTACCTCCACGACTCGACCCCTGCCTGGACCCTGTCCCCCTTCCAGGACGCCGCGGCTGCTGCCTCCACCACCGCCGCGCCGGAGCCCAGCACCAGCGCCAGATTCCGTAAGTGAGCGCGGCGCCAGACCTAACCGCCCGACCCGACTTGACTCCCTCTGCACCCCCTGCAAGGCTCCGGGGACCCCCGGCCCAGGCGGGGTGCGGGTGCAGGACAGGCGCAGCTCCGCGGCCGGCTTCGCGGGTCCTGAGTGGGAGCCGAACCCCGGCTTCCTAGGAGGGTGAGGCCAGCTCCGGTCCTGCACCTGCACCCGCACCCGCACCTGCCTGGGCTGGGATGGAGGGCCCGGAGCCAGGGCCTCCCGAGGGAAGGAGGGGACAGAAGCGCCGGCCACTGACCGCGCGGGAGCTGGTGCCCATGGAGAAGAGGGACGGGGGTGCTGGTGACAGTGGCCAGAAGCCCCTTCCCAGCGGCCCGGAGAGGGGACACGGGCTCCTCTGGTCGCCCCCAGCCTGCCCGTGGGGGGCAGAGGTGTGGAAATTGATTCAAGGCCACCGAGCCTGAGTTAGCTGGGCGGCTAGGAGGGGAGCCCCGTGGAGAGGCCGTTGGGGGGGGGCGCCAGGGCTTTTATTATTGTCAGCTCTGCGGTGCATTTGCTTTTGTTCTTTTCCCAAAGGTGGGGTGCGCACCTCCTCTTCTGGCCATCTTAGGCTGGGGAAGAGGGCAGGCTGGGACGGGCGCTCTCCCTGGAAGCAGAGACATCCAGCCCGTTTGGGTCGCGTTGCTCAGCCTTGCATGAAGCATGTGCAGCCCAGCTCGGTTCCGGGCTGTGTTCCGGCGGTCCTGGACCGTTGACCTCACACCAGATCCCTTTCCGTGGACAGGTGTATTGCGCTTTGTGTCTGTCTGGACCTTTGGGTGACTAGTTGACCTGCCACCTCCACCCAGTCGCCTCCTTACTCTGAAGAAGTCTGGGGAACCTCCCTTACCTAGGGACTGATCCAGGTGTGGAGCAGTTGGCTGGCCCTGTGAAGGTTATTTAGGACAAACACCCGGCTGGCGGGCGGGCGCATTCTTGTTCTCCACAAGGGCCCTGCGAAGGCTGCTGGCGCTGTCCTGGTGCTGGGTTTCAGTGCGGGGCCCTGACATCTGGGGGAGGCAGCGCTGCATAGCAGCGCTCCTTGCTGCTAAGAATTCCTGGCTGGCTTTCTCATAGGTTTTTTCCCCATGTCTCTGCGCTGTGATCTTACCGAGGTGTCATTTAACCCTTTAAACTTTTCTCCAGATTTTTTTTTTTTAATGTATTAAGGATTAAGTGACTCCTTTCCCGTGCCCTGCTTTGGAGGGTGCCTGCCAATGAGGAGGGAGCCACCCCCAGACTGGCCGGGGGAAGCAGATGCTGACAGCCTCCCGCCTGGCCTGCTCAGAGTGGTCCTTTCTGAAAGGGTTTCCAGGAGTGTTCCAGGAAGGAGCCATGTAGCTCAGCCAGCCTGCTTGCGTTTTGTGGAGGAATGTGGGGTTTGCCAGGCTGCGAACATCTTCGCTTCCCTGAAATAGGTGTCTGTGGCAGCCCTAGATTTTTTTATTTTTCGCTGCCGCTGGTGTGAAGGATGGCATGTCCCGGCCTGTGTTGGCTCGGAGGGGGCCGCACCTTGTGGGGCTGTTTGCTGTTGTTTTCAATTGATTTCCTTGGGTTCCATTCTGGGGAGGAGAAGCAGCCCAGGGTAATCATTGCTGCCGGTCTGCTGTCTTTCTGCTCTCTTTCTCGTGGAAGGGAATGGCAGCCTGTTTAATAAGTAATGAATGCTGACAGGGCTCGCCACCCCAAGGAAAAGGGGGCAGACTGTAAATGGTGTCAGTGTTGACACGGATACCTAAGCGTTGTTTATTTTATTTGTATCTGAGGTCTGGCCCTTTCTCTGTTTGAAACCTTTAACAAGGTGTAGAAGGAAGGGATAAAAGGCAGGTATGGAAATCTGGCAGAAATTGACCTGGTTTGCATACCTCCACAAGGGGAATTGTACCAAACGATAGATTGTGTGGTTTCCTCAGAAGGCGGCTTTTAAATAGGTAGGTTGTGTGATAGTTTTTTTTTTAAAGCATGCTTAATTATTATTTTTTGATCTAAGGTTGTGTGATGATTAACCAAAGGAAACAAAGATTTCGTCTGAGGGATTCTCAGCACTGCTTCTCTGAGCTGAATTATGGCTTGAATAGCTGGCATTCATATTTCCCATTATTTTGATTATGTCAATAAAGTTCCCAAAAGGAAAATTCCCTTCCTCCCTGGCTTCTGCCTGCATTCTTCAGCAAGTCATCCCCTTTTTTTCTCTTTGCTTCTGTTTCTTTTTCTTTTCAATGCAAGTTCTGCCTCCTGCTTTTGCACCTGAAGACAGTCAGGCATGATGCTCTGTTCTGTGAGGCTAACCTCCAAATTCTTTGATGGCCGGGGTCTTGGCTCCTGAATCGAACATCTCAAGGCTTGGAGAATGAATGTCTTTGTGTTGATCTCAGAGCAGTCAGAAGGCTCCGGTCTGTAAGGGCAGTGCAGTGCTTTGGAGTGGGAGGCACTTGTTCACCGAGAATAAACACGCTTGCTAATGGATAATAGGACTTCTGCAAGCGAAAGCTATTTGTGCTATAGGAAAGGCCCAGTTGAGAGGCAGAAGCTAGTTTTCTGTAGAACTGAAATAAGGGGCAAAATGGGCTCAAATGACAACAGAAGCAGCACTTGGAAGTTGAGTCTTTTTTCCTCCACGCCTTAGGCCGCGAGTTGGAGCAGAGTTTCCTTGGTGCCTCTGGAATCTCCTGGCTTCCCAGAACCCCAATACAGCCTTCCCTGGAGGCTCCTTACAAACAAGAATCTGAAATGTATTGCTACTAGGGCTTATTTCAGTAAACGCCTTTTTGAAGCATTTTGAACATAAAAGTGTAGGTTGGTTTATAAACTTTGAAGCCAACAGAAGGTCCCTACAGCCAGTGGAAGAACCTTGGTCAGCTCACGACCTTAGAGTCCGTTCACTTGTGTTTTTCAGATCTGGAACAGATTTGTATAGTGTTTGTAATGTCATTGTATATTACTTTTGAGTCCTGCAGTTCTCAAAAGCTCCATTTAACAGATAAAAGGGTAGTCAGTGACTAATTCAAAGACAAAGACAAAGCATACCTTTCAGTGGACTATTTCTTCAGGTCATATTTGGAAGGTTATATAGTGAATTCCAGTGAGTAAGGTCACTCACATTGATATCATTAATGCTTAAGCACTACAGAGGCAAGTTTAATTTACTCAAGTCCGTTATAAATAAAACTTTACATGGTCATGTTGATTGTGAGTTTTAAGAAAGTCCTTGATGAAATCAACAGTCTCCTTGTTTATTCTTTTCAACATCTTTACTCCTTCAGTAAGCCTAGTCTTGGGTGCTTTGTAAGCACCCTCAGCTATGATACATCCTTTAAATAAAGTTGCTTCTGTGCCTCATGTCTGAAGGCCTTCGGTCAAGGCCTTCAGAGTAATTCCAGCACGGCAAGTACTGACCCCAGTCACGCATGGTAGCCAGAGTGAAAGGATTCAGAGCTCAAGATCAATATTTTTTTATGAAATCCAATCAAGAGCTTTTTATGGGCATGTGCTGTGACCTGAGTCTATTTTGATTTCCTGTGGTCTTAATACCAGATTATGGGATGTTTCTGCTTTAATCAGTGACACTGGACAGTTTTGCTCTTGAGACACTTCTGGGGTCTTCTTGTTTCTAACCCCCCAAAGGTACGTGGGGCTGGGCATTGGAGCTTTTCCAGCTGCTTTGAGTGTGACCTGAGTGTAGTCTGCATGGTGTAAGTGTTCCCCTCCATTCCTTGGGACCAAGCCAGGGACAGGGAGTTTCTGCTGTGTTGGGCGTGGTGTCCAGCTTTAACTCGTGAATCCGGTCACTTGTGTATTGGTGTTATTCCCTGGATAGACTTTATTTTAGATGCACGTTGTGAATCCCCAAGCTTGTGGAGAAGAAATGACCTGTGTGAGGCAGTTTCTCTGTGCTGCTGAGCCTAGGCTGGGCCACACGCAGCAGCTGCGGGGCATTTTGGGGAGCCAGCACCACTCTGGGACGGCTGGTGTGAATACAACAGGATCCTTGACCCTTCCGAGCCTTTCATCCTGGTCACATCACTGTCCACAATGAGCAGGGAATAGATTTTCAACTTCTTTTGTAGAAATCCATTTCTCATAGACTCTCCTGTGCAGTGCCAAGTCTATCTCCATATTCTATCTGGAATATTGAAAATGGAACATGAAATTTGGCCCTGAAATATAAAAAAGCAAGGGAAGAGCCATAAATCTAAGTCTTTCAAATACATATGAATAGTTTCTGGAGAGCACTGAAATTCATTTTTCTCACTTTCAGTCTGTTCGTATCTTTAGACAGTGTGCTCGGTAAGGCACTGCACTGAGACTGCAGGGACAGATACCACTGAAATGCTGAAGAGCTGTGTTATCCCCTCCCAGGAGAGCTCCCATGGACCTGTGTCCTCGGGACAGCCGGGAGGCGTGGACCCGTCTGCCGTGGATGAAGCTTTGTCACGTGGGAGGTGCTTTCCCCCATCAGCGAGAACCCCGGCACACTTGTTGGATTTTGTGCTTTCCTGGTCCTGCAGGGAACATTTCAGTCTTCCCTTGTCTTGAATTATGGCTCTGATTGACGGTTTTTTACAGATCTTTGAGTTTTTTAGAATCTTTACCTTTTAGCCTATAGGAAAAGCTCTACTCATTGAAGAAAGTCATGCTAGTTCTTAGTAACTTTGTGTCATTCTAAGTTGCTTTTTAAAAAGTTATTTATTTATTTATTTAGTACCGGGGATCAAACTCACAACCTCGTGCTTGCCAGGCAGGTGCTTATGCCTCTGAGCTAAGTCCCTGACCTTTAAGTTGTTTTAAACAGGTTATCATTTTGGTATGACATGTGGGACTGCTTACATGGATATTGAAAATTTAAAATACATTTATGTAATTGAGTTACTACAATATCTTAAGGCTTTTTAAAAAAGAAATTAAGGATTCTAAAAGTTGGTGGAAGACTAATTTATTTCCCACATCGATTGGTTTACATATCGTATTAATTAGGCTGGCATTTATTGTCTGATTCCATAACACAATTGTACAATTGAACAGAAGCTGTTGCATATGTTTATTACATTTTCATAATGCATGTTACACATGTCAACCTTTTAACTAGTTTATTAAATATCTATTTAGAGGCCTTGCAAAGCTGCTAGCTAATTGGTTGATTTTAAACGTTCATGGAAGTAATTGCTCCAAGAGAAAAAGTGAGATAAAACGTAACCAATCAGTGTAGACTAATATCCTGATGTGACTCCAAGATATTCTCCTGAGTGTTGTCTGCTGGGTCCAGCTTAGCTTCCTCCAGCCTCCCTCCCCCCAGCCACACCTGTAATAATTACCTGTTCTTCATTAAAAAGCATTAGTGGAGGAATCTACGTGTGGAGCCTTGGTCTTTATAGCTGCTGTAATATGCCACTGCCCTGGGAGCCTTCCATAGTTTTCTTGTCTGTATAATTTAAAGTAACTCTCCTATCTCCCTTTATGTGTCTTTCTTAAAAAACCAACAATGGTCAAATAACTTTAAGAGTTTCTTCAAAGCACCGAACTACAGTTTAATAGAAGGGACAGCTGCCTTTCCTTTCCACAGCCATGCATCCTGGCTGGTGTAGTCTGTAGCTGAGGTACGTAAGTACCATCACAGCTGCTACAAAGAGCTCCTTACTCCAGTGGGTCCTGGGAAGGGGCCGAGTCCTCTGGCATCTAGAGGGTCAGCAGACTTCCTGGCACCTGCCTGGTGGCCCTGTCCAAGGTGCTTATGTCTCTGGAAAGATATTCTGACCAGGCTTGAGGAAGGCAGCTGATGCCAGCA
Organism: Cavia porcellus; assembly: GCF_034190915.1. Classification (NCBI taxonomy): domain Eukaryota; kingdom Metazoa; phylum Chordata; class Mammalia; order Rodentia; family Caviidae; genus Cavia; species Cavia porcellus. The sequence continues at coordinate 1,303,091 of NW_026947506.1, forward strand.
AGGTGGCTGAGCAGAGTTTGAGGAATTGCCTGCGTTAGTGTGTAGCATTACTGAAAATCACTGCCATTCATCCAGGCATTACCATGTCTGCTAGGGTCTTTTGTAGAAGAGAAAAAGATGTGTACTTAAAAAAAAAAAAGAATAAACCCCAAACTAGAAACCTGTGTCCTGATATCCTGTGTGAGCTATGCAACCTTAAAACGCCAGTTTATTTTCCCTGACCTTTAACTTCCTCTCCTGAAATCATGAGGGTGAAAACTAACCTTTCTCGTGCACTAAGAGCTTATTAAATGCAGAACACTACTGTTTTAGGTTTGGTATTGTTTTGTGTCAGGAATCAAACTCAGGACCTTGTGCTTTGTCCTGTTGCGCTGAGCTGTATCCCCACCCAACACTACCCTTTTTGCATCTAGGAAGTGGGTAGGCTGGATAGATTCATCAGGCTGTTGAATCAAGTTGGAATGTTGGCTGGTTTGCCCGCTGGCTTGAGGGATCTTCCTTCCAGAAGCTGACCATTCTCTCATGCCCTGGGTTTCTCCTGGGTCCCTTTTCAGATCCTGTGGCTTGGGACATGGTAAAATGGAGTGTGGACATCTACTTCCACCAGCCTGGAAATTCAGTCACAAAACACAGCCCACCGTTGCTCAGACTTTCCTTGTTTGTTGAACTCAATTTAAGACACGGCATCCCAGAACCTTAAATTTGTGGAGGAACAAGTGAGATTGTTGAATGATCTGGAAATCTGAAATCTACAGAAACCTGCAGATTCTTGATAAAGAAGGAGTTCTCCAGCGTCATTTCTACACAGTCTTACTCTTCCTGGGCCTTTAAAGTTGGGTGAGAATGTGCAGCAGGCAGTGTTTACATCTTATTCTGTCCCTCTCAGTGTTTTCTGTGAATTAGGTTGTCCAAGATTAATAGCTGGATCACATCCATCATAGAACTCTTTCTAGATATGTGTGTGTACTTTGGAGAACTTTTATTTTTAACATGTTGAAAACATTTATCTTCTAGTCTATGTTTGTTTTAAAGTTCCCCCTGCATTCCATCTCAAATACCGTTTTTTACTGTTACATGTTTTCTATTTTTTAAGACAGGTAGGTGATTGTACATAAATCATAGATTGCCATTTCTGCACGTACAAAGAGATTAGAAACAAACCTGCAAAACTGAATTCAAAATTAGTTTAATAACAGGCGCTTGGCAGCCCAGTGATAAGATTTTGTCTTGGGGACCTCTTCTGGAATGATAATGAGGATCAGGGAGGCATTGTTGTTTGCAAGAACATTTCATTTCAGTGTTTTTTGTGGAGTCACCTGAGCCTATGCAGCTTTCTTAACTTGAGTACAGCATAGCCAGGATTATGAGAATACCAGGAGTATTAAACCAAGTCTTTGATAAAAATTCCCCAGCACGTTATTCTGCCTTTGATACAGCCTAACCAATCTTATATATCTTCCTGTAAATTGCCAGGGAGTTAGATGTTCACTAAGAGAGAAAGCCGCCCACCCCCTCGTTATCCTTTGGCAGTCGGATCTCCTGATTTTGGTGTCTTGAGTTTTACTTTTTGCTGTGAAAGGATTGTGACAGACTCCCAGTCTTGGCTTGTGATTTTAGGTAACAACAAAAATGAGAGCCGCTGTGTGAGTCAAGCTGTGTCCCGAGAAAACATGCGATACTTTTACATTCTTTGATTTATGTTTGACTTGTTGTAATACTCATAGCCTAGGCATTATTACCTCCGTCACACACACAGCGGAAATGGGCTGAGAGTGGATGTATAGTTTGCCTAGGACAGGTTGCATCCTTTGACGTGTCAGGAGACAGGAAGTTGGTTGTGTTGGTACCTGCACTCATGCAGGTCTTAGTTTCCTAATGCATTTGTACAGCATTGTGGTGTGTGTGTACACGCCCTTCTGCAAGCCCTGAGCCCAGTAGCGTTTGCTGTTATAAGCTCAATAGATGGCACATCTGCTCCATACTTCCAGTAAAAGAGAGCCTTCCTAATCATGAAAATTTTATCTAAGGAGAAATTCAGATTTTTCACAGAAGATAAGGAATGTTTTCCCTCAAACTTCTCGATTCCTCGTAGGTCTGTTGACTGTGTATAGAAGGTGCACATCTTTGATGTGTGTATGTTGAGGCATTTTCTTGTAGGAACACATAAATTGAGATTTAGGTGTACGATCAGAAGTGACACTGTATTAGAATGTGGCTGTGTCCTAAGGCGTGTTGTCTTGTGTCGTTAATGGTGGGTGCTGTGTTCTGCAGCAGACCCCTAGAACTTTCTCACCTTACATAGTTGCTTCTTCACACCCATCAGGCTGAAATGCCCCACCTCTGACCTCTTATCCCTTGATGGTTTTAACTCTTGACTTCTTGAATTTAGTCTATAACTGACAAAAGAGTTACAGTCTTTCTCTCTCTGCTACCTAAGATTCAGTCAAAATCGTCTTTTCTGCCTCTCCAAGTTTGAAGTTCATTACAAAAGTCATTGCATCTCATGCTGATGGTGACCAGGGTGATGCACCGGGGAGCGTCTGGAGTGACAGCCTCTTGGTTCTGCTGTCTCCGCTGTCAGACACTAAGATACCCACCTTGCTAAGCGTGTGACGGGCTTGTGCCATGTGTAATATCTCCTGTGGACTCCAACTCCAGTGCCCAGTTTCCATTTTGACTGTGTAACAATTCTAAAAAGGAGAATATCAATAGCACTTCAGGGTGCAGGAAGGATGCCACCCAGTAGACCTAATCATCGCTCACTTGTTTGACATTTTTGTGTATCAGTTGTCTTCTTAGGTGAAAGAAAAGCTCTACTCTGTTGGTTAAAGGGAGAGGTGATTGGGTTATTTTTGCAAGCTTATAAAGAAGAAAATGGAGAAAAGTGAAAAACTAAATTTGAAAAATAGTCTTTGAAGATCCATGCTGAAAAACAAGAGTACTGCAGTGCCAGGAAATGGGTATTATCAAAACCCCCGTAGACAACGAAGAGCCCTATTGACTGAGAATACCAGCCCTGCTTACAGAGCAGAAGGGTGGTGATACTGCTTATTGGAACTTACGTTTAAGAGGTGTTTTTGTTGGGTTGGTAGCAGAATCTAGGCTCTAGAAATTGAAAAAAAAAACAGGGCACAGCAGTGTTTCTGTTGTATGCTGTTTTGACTGAATTTCAGTTAGCTGACTCTTTAGGATGCTGTTCTGTACTTTTGTATGTGATACTTGACAGATGCCCACGTGTACTTAGTATTCATCGCTGGACAGACTTCCTTCCTCATGAAATGAGTAGTAGTTTTGGTGGTGTTATCTTCCAAACCTGTTCAGGTCGGTTCTTCTTGTGACTGAAATTAGGTGATATATATATATATATATATATATATATATATATATATATATAATGCAAACTAATGAAGTAATTGTGGTTTCTAGTAAAACTATTTTGATTATATTGGAATTAGTGCCCATAAAAATGTCACTAATAAAAATTATAAAAAAAAAAAACCTTATTTTGGAAGAAGTTTGAGCAGTTTAAGGGAGAATATAGATCCATAAGAAATCTGTAGTTAGATTATTTCATAGGCAGTGTTAATTCACAGGTTTGGTTTATGGTAAACCAAACCTGAGAAATTACAATATACATTATGGGGGTGGTTTTATACAAGAAAGACAAAAATATTTAAAGATAAGTCTTAAACTCTGTAACCAAGTATTTTGCATTTATGTGTTACATATTAAATTTTATATTATTTGGGTTAAATAAAACAAGAAAATCTTTACTTAAAACAAGAAAATGAGATAGATACTATAAGGTATTTTGTTTTCAGTCATTTTAAGAATATCTGAAAATCAATATTGTGCAATGTGCCTAAATTTGGGGGTAGAAAATTAAATAAGATGCCAATTCTTCAAGCTGTGTAGCTTAATTTTAAGTTTATTCAGTAAGTGTACTCAATGCATACTAAGTTATCCCTCTAATCAGAAGATACTGAACTTTGGAAAAATAAAGAGTAAGCTCCATGAATCAGTTCATTTGTTGATGCTGCTTCTCTGAAGATTTTAGGTTCTCTTCTCTTAAGGTTAAGGGTTTGTGTTAATTGGTGAAGTCCACATTAACGTGCTGCTTGAGCTGTGTCCCTGCTGTGAGCGGCAGAGGTATAGGAATAGAGCCACGTTTTCATTTACTTGTGGGGAATACTGCCTTGCTGGAAGCGGAGTGGCTTACCCTGGGCCTTTGATTAGTGGCCTTGGTCTTTTAAGGATATAGGTGATGATGGAAGCTTAGGGAGTTACTTAATGGCTCTTCCTGGCTGCAGAGGTTAATAATCTTTAGTAATACTGCTGTGGATGGATAGAGCGGTTGAAATCAATTTGTTGTATGCCCATTAACTGATTGCCTGATCTATGTCAATGATGACAGGAAGCCAAACTGCAAAGCGTTGATGGTGGTCTTAGGGCTTAGCGTAGAAGTTCAGGTCATGTCTGTGCCAATGGGACGACTGAGTCAAAAATTCACCTGAGGCTGCAGCTCTTCTATAGAATCCCAAGGTTGGGGGCTTGGATCCTACCCTGCTGAACTCCGCAGTCCTTTGGAAAGGGCTTTTAGGCCACTTGATGAATTGTGCTCAGAGTCCCCCAGATAGCTCGTGATTAGAGGTGAACAAAAAGAACCAGGGTGAAAATGTGGTCCTGTTTATGTGATGCCTGTGTGGGAAAGATCAAAACAGTGGTTTCTTTAGGGAGGAGGCAGGTAGGGCGTGGAGGAGGGGCGGGGACCCCTGACCTTGAGCTCCGTAGTCCTGAAGTACCCCTTCTTCTCTGGGAGCTGGTTATGTGCTCACCTTCAGTGTACCAAAATTCGTCACTCTGTATTCTCACAGTGTGTGCGACTGTTTGTATACATCCATGCAAACTTAACAAATAAGGAAATCCTTGGAAACACTCTTTGGTCTCACCACCCCATGCAGCCAGGATGGTGTCCTGTGTATCATTCACAGACACTGGGTTCCAGCTCTGAGTGTCTGTTCTTTAAGCTTAAGAGCCTGACAGCTCTTCCTGACATCAGCAGCTTCTGTGAGACCCATCCTAGTAACCACATGCCTTTTTACTGAAGCCATTTGGACTGGACCCTTTATTTTTGTGTTAAGTAAAGGTCTCTTTTAGGCATGCCACATTTTCCATGTGTAAAGTCATCTCGGCATCTCGAGAGTGGCTTCTGTCACAGCTGTGCAAACATTAAAGTGCACCATACTCAAGAAGGACGTTTATATGCCCTCGTGAGAAGACCAGAGCGTGTACTCTGGAGCACAGTTGGGTGCTAACATGTGTGATTCCTATGCACGGCATCAGGCCGTTGCAGAAGGTAGTGTCAGTGCTGACACACTCAGTTCCAAAGGAGACTTTCCTCAGGGAGAGAAGCAGAGAAGGAAGGCCAAGGGAATGAATGCCAGGGGGAAGGTGGATGTTGGCATGCACGGCCTTCCTGGGGCCAGGAGGGCTCTGGTCCTGTGGGCAGATAAGGGCCTCTTTGGGAAGCAGCAGACATATGTGACACATCAAAGGTTCCTCAGGGCAGGGCTGAGGCAGGAGGGGATGAGGCAGGAGAGGCCCAGGGAGGAGGGCTGAGGCTGGTGGGGCTGAGGAAGAGCTTCTCTAGGCTGCTCTGTTAAACCCCACACAGGTGTGGTACGTGGAAGTCACAGACCGAGTGGGATTTTCAGAGTGCGCAGTGTCTCCAGGGTGACTTGGAGTTGAGAGCAGGCTGTGAATTTTAAAGATTCTCCAAAGCTAACTAGTTCCGAATTATTTAAGGATGTGGTCTCTGATTGGCGCAGGGTATATTTAAGTATTGACTTCATCCCAGTGCTGCTCCAGAGTGCTGCAAAAAGCCCTGGAATTGCTGTGTTTTGAGGCTGTTAGTTTATCCACAATCACGTCAACACAGCCCTAGATTTAACCCAGAATAACAGCTTTTGAATATCAAAGAATTTGCAAGTAGAGCTAGAAGGAGAACAGCAAGCAGAGACTCTTGATTGCACCGCTTCCCCTAAATTAACCTGCCACTCCCTCAGGCTGGGGAGGCGAGCGCTCCTTCCCGAGGTGATTCCATGGCGCCCTCCTGGCTCCATGGGGTCCTCCTGGCAGAGCTCACCCACCTTTCCGGGTGGATGCTGACGTTGCTGTGTGGCATCCAGCAGGGAGCCCAGGTGCAGATCCCTGTCTGCACCCGTCACACACACGGTGAGGAAGGCGGAGGGGGTTGCCTGAGGGGCGTGGAACTTGAGGACCTGGGGTGGTCTGTGCAGGAGCTGCCAGCAGAAAGTGGGCATCTGTGTACCCGCTGATGGCTGGGATTAGTTATGTCACCCAGCTCGTTGGCTGTGGAGAACCTGAGGTGAGAACGCACTTTGGCTCCTGTGGCTGGTGACCAGGTAGAGGGGCTCTAGCAAATGCTGCCTGAGTATCACTAGCCAATCGCTTCTCTCCTGTATTTTTTTTACTGATTGGATAATTTTACTGATGTCAACATTTATCATCTGCCAGCTGACCTAGACTGGTGTTATTTGCTTAGAATATTTTTCAGTTTGTTTTAGTGACTGAGATAACGGTGAGCATTTGAAGTTACTTGTTCCAGCCATTATGTGTTTGATGAGGAAGGGAGGGTAGTGACACAGACCAGGGCTCTGGCAGAGGTGAGGTGGAGTCTGTGTTTCTCCTTCCTCCCGTGGCTCCTGGAGCTTCTAAACGCCCTTCTGTGGTACCGCACGGATGGTGTTCATCTTTCATCGTGAGTAGATCTGAGTAACTTTCGGTAAATAATGAAATGCTGCTTCCTGCAATGCCTTGCAAATGGCTGATCACTGTGAAAGTCTGAGGAGCTCTGTTGCTTCCAGATGACTGGGGTAACAGACACGTTCACCCCGGAGAAGGGGTCAAGGCGCTGCGCTGTGTCAGGAGCGTAGTTCTGCCACGGCCATGCATGGTGTCCTGCTTCTGAGCTCTACAAGAACTGGTACCTGCAAATTCCCTTCATGCAGTGGCAGAGAGGGGTTCAAGCCTTTAGCTGCTGGGATTGATAGAAGCAAGTCAAAAGCTAGTGTATTTGTAGTGAGGGAGAGGAGGAACATGTAAAATCTGTTGAACAATTGAAACTAACTTTAAAAAATTGTGTTGTCTTTGAGACCTTAGGAGGCAATAGTGTGGATATTTTTCTTGAGCATTGATCCTGGAAAAAGTCTTAAAGAGAAAACATTAGGACCACTTTTATCTGAACAATGCTGTATGCATGTTTGAGATTTTCTTCTCAAAAGGAGCATCTGCTGTGATACTTGTATTCTTTCTCTTGTCCTTCTGCACGGAAGTGGATCTCAAACACATGCCCCAGTGCAATCCGTAGCTCCTCGGTGCTCGAAGCCTTGGTGCAGTAACTAAATGTAGCTCTCAGAAGGTGTGTGCTCGACATCCTAGTTCCATAAAAGAGCTGCACATTTCAGTGTTAGGATGTGAAGACTTTAATTGCCCGCTGCAGAATGTCTTTATGTGTTGCACTCCCATTGTGAAAATTGAATTAAATTGCCACTCGGTGAGCCCTGTTTCGTGAAAAGAGAGCCCCCATGTGAGCAAGCCATTGAAAAGGTGATCTTTGGCCGGTGATACGCTACACTCGGAACCTTTGCTGAGTGTCGGCACAGCCCTTTCGCGTTTCCCCAGACTTATTACGCTGCCAAATAAAATCCTTGGTTGCTCTGCTAGAACTGCTTCATTCCTCCACCACGAATGAGATGAATTGCACTAAAACAGGCCCCACATGCGACTGTTCCGAAGAGTACCCTAGCAGTCCTGTCGGTTTTTCCACTGCTGTCTGGGAAGTCCACTTAGCTCCTCAGCTGTCAGCTCCATGCAGTCCAGTACACCTCTCGATTTTCGCAAAACAGGTGCTTTCGTGCCTGGGAAGTCAGGTGCTTGGATTGTCTGAGGATATTTTTGCCTATGGATGAGAGCAGATTGCTGCTACATGCTGTGGGAGAGGCAGGGTCGGAGAAGGGGACTGAGGCCCAAGCACCATTGATGAGTGGGCTGCATGGCTCTGCCTTCTGACCCTGAGCGTCTGCTGTGGCAGGCAGCCCGCTTCCAGATGTCTGAGCGCAGATGCGGGAGCTGGGCGGCTTCCTCTCTGGTTTCCTCCTCACCCACGTCCTCATTGGTGCTCTCCCATTTTGTAAACTGTGAACAAAAGACCCTGGTGGACTGGACCCTGGTGTTGGCCCAGCATTTTAGGGGATGTCTTCCATCAAGACTGGGAGAGGATGGGCAGCTGCCTTCTGGGAAGTCTATGGTTGTCTTTGCTACATGTGTTTTTGTCTTTGCATCCATGGAAATTGGGAAGCAGAGAATCAGAAGCATGGCCTTGAAAGGGAGAAACGTAATTAAGGTACGTGGGGACCCCAGCCTGCTTTGGGGGACGTAGGCTCAGCTGTGCCACTGAGTTCTTTGGTCCAGACCTCAGGGTACAGGAGTGGATCTCTGGCTCTAGATTCTTTTTCATAAGGAAGTTATTGGGCAGGTTGGACCCTGAGTCTCTCTGTGGTGAAGATCCCAAGAATCCAAAGCCTGAAATCTGAATTAAAGTCTTGGTGGAGTCTGTGAATTCCTGATTGTACTGCCGCTCTCTCGCCTCCCCTTTCCTGGTTCTTCCCTTTGTTCTCTCTCTTGGTGTCTCTCATTTTACACACACTGTTTTTATTCCTGGTGTATTAGTGTGGAATGTTTAGGAGCTCATCACTCGCCAGCAACCTGATCTGGTATGTTATACAGCTGGGAGGTGGTTGTATTCAAAAGGAATTCCTACCCTGTCCCCTGACACACACACATACAGTTTACATACGGTACATTCGTGTGCACGTGTATAATAGCAGATACAAAGTACGTGTACTTAATAGATAGAGCTGCAGTAGCATGTATGTGACACGGGTGTTCATGTCCAGAAAGAATTGCTTCCATACACACAATAATTTACTTGGAAGTAAATGAGTTCATCCAGTTACAATACTAACTGTAATATCTTCCCTCTTAATTAAACAGACCCCCTAGGTAAAGAGTTGAGAAAGATTTACAAGAATGAGACAGGATAAGGAGTGGTGTATCTATGCCAGGATTTGGGTGTGTCTCACCGTGAAGCAGCTGTGTCCCGGCGCAGTGGGAATTCTTCTGAGAGGATGATTTCATTCATTGGGGTAGGACACAGCTCAGAGTGGCTGCAGGGTCGGTGTCACATTCATTTAAGCTGGTAGTGGCTACTCAGTATTTTCCTCTTATTAAATGTACTATTACTGTGATGTACTCTCTATCGAAAATTAGAAATCTAAGGCATGAAAATTTGTACTGACTATAATTCTGCCAACCAGCAATAATTACTCTTATCTTTTTTTTTTTTTCCTGTTAGCCAGATTTTTTGCTTTGTGAGTATGCATTCTATACATGAAGATGAAATTATACTTGAAGGCTTCTTTAGGGTAGCTTTTTGCAATTTATATTAAAATATTTGTACATCAAGAACAGCTCAAACCTTCCCTCTCATGGCTCTGTGCTGCAAGATACAGACACTGAAATACAATGCACTTACCACTTATTGGGAAATATACAATATTCTCCCCTTCACACTCACAACATAGGGTGGAATATTTGGAGCCAATATGTGCACAGAGATTTATTAATTTAAATATGAAATTTCTGAGTTCTTATCTGGGAAAATTGAGCATTCTTCTAGGGACCCCTCGAGGTCTAGGGGTCGCCTGTCTTTGACAACAAAACAGCCACAACTTTTGTCCAGCAGAAAGGCATTGCAGGGTGTCACGTTGCTGATTCACGTCTGTAACTGGGCATGAGGGTAAACCTTGTCAGCCAGTGTTGGAGGTGAGGGTAGGGAGCCTGTCCCGTCTGCCAAGGCTTCACGGTGTGGATTCCATACCATCTGGGGTGACTTCCAGCCCCCAGTGCTGTCAGGCAGTGGTGAGCGTGGACGTATTACATCTATCCTGCATGTGTTCATTAGCAAAGGGTTCCTCCTCAACCCCAGGTGCAGGGTTGTAGGGCTGGGGTGGAGACTTCAGATGATGGGTAAGTGTACCTGCTTTTCCAAGGTGAGTGCAGAGATCATATCAGTCAACTCAGGCTACTGGCACAAATTCCGACCTATTGGTTGACCTGGACAACAGGACTTTTCGCTGTTAAAGACGCTGGAGTCTAAGGTAAGATTGGAGGCAGGGTGGCCTCTGCTGATGCCTCTCCTTAGCTGGCAGTTGCCCCTGTCTCCCTGTGTCTCCACAAGATCCACCCATCTCTGGCATCTGTGTGTGTGCTCAAGGCTCTCAAGTGCTTACAAGGATATTCTTCTCACCGATTTGACCTATTTTCAGTTTTGCATCTCTTGGGTGCTCAACAAATGCAATCACTTTCTTAGTGATTTCCACATAGAAATAGGGAGACACAGTTCAACCCACCATAGAAACTCAAGTGTGTACTCATATGCAAATCAAAATAATTTCAAATTACCCAACGGCTTCAGTTACGACAGTTTCTGAGTGTGGGTAATACCCAGAGGCTGCTCCTTATTCCCCATCCATTCTCTGACTTCCTCAGTGCTTGGTCCTTGGGCTCTGTCTGCCATGGCTCTGCTCCAGGGTGGGGTAGGTGCAGTTCTGGGGTGGGTGTGGAGCCGGTGGGTGCGGGACCCGTGGGTGTGCGGCCTTCTGGAGAGGAGCAGCCTAAACTGCTCTGCATCTGGGCCCCGATCTCCCATAACTCCCTAATTGGTGACATCCGATGACTTCCTCTGGTTTATAGTGGTCCTATGACGGGCAGACACCGCCATGCTCCTCAGGTGGGTCCAGCTGGGATGCCTGTCCTCTAGTGCAGGACTGACGCTCACATAGGGTGTTGGTCACTTTGCCTTGGATTTAAAAATCTGACTCTATTAAGACTTTAGATTGATAAATCAGTCCTTTAATTATTACAGTTTTAAGCCTGAGGGTTGCTGCCCTGGAGTCTACAGACTTACTAATATCAATGTCCCAGAGTGATGAATTCTGATCACACCCCAGATGGATGGATGGGCCCAGTCAGATGTGATCCAGATACTCCCTGGACTGATTCAGTGGACTATTTGTTGACCTTACCTTCTTTTGGATGTTAATTTTTTGTTTTGTTTTCCGCTCTCCATACTCTTACCATCTAATTAGGTTGAAAATCAGCAATTAGAATGGGAATGTGTGGAATGGTGTTTTTCCTTTGGTCATAGCTGCATGTTTAATGATGTGAGTGCTGTCTGTCTGTGCTTGCAAGTGTGTGTGTGTGTGTGTGTGTGTGTGTGTGTGTGTGTGTGTGACACACAAGGGCGGGGGTCAGGGAGAGCAGGTTGAATCCAGTTATGGTTTTTATTAAATATGTGTGCTTAGTGGCTTCAGCCTCTCTGCATTCCATTCCCTCATTTCAGAGGCTGAAGTAATGGCTGCCTCTTGGTCAATAAGGCTGCTCTAAATTCTGTGGGTATTAACTATCTCATAAGCCAAGGGCTGCACAATTTGGAATTTACACATTGGGGGCCACAGCATGATTGGATAGTGAGTAACTGGGGCAAAGCCAAATAATAATGAGTCTGGATGTGATTGCAAGTGATAGGCTACTTTCAAAACTGAAATTTGGGAAATAAATTTAATCATCAAGGAGAAATACTGCTATACATTTGAAGAGATATTTGAAACAAACTCAAGCTGTGAGAAAAAGATGCCATGAGAATTTAAATCCCACAACAGTGTTCAACAGAGAAAGCAGCATCCATTCCCAGGCATCTGGATGTGAATGTCTGGCCTCTGAGAAAGCGGAGGTAACCTGCACACCCTCTGTGTGCCTGCTCCGGAAGTGTGGTGTGCTGGGTCCCTGACGGCACTGGTGTCAGTCTCTGATTCCTCAGGTCCTGGGAGGGTAACGTAAGTGAAGAGGAAATGCGCCCCTGAGGTCTAAAGCGCTCCCCTTCCCTTCCCTCGTTGCTCTTAAGGAGCATTGTTCTTAAGAACTGGTTTTCAGGTCTGGGGAGAGCATCCTTTTCTGACGCATTTCTTCCAGAGTGTGTGTGTTGATGGATTTTGCCAACTGTTGAAGCCTCCATATGTGGAGATGAAGTTGAATGATTCATCGTTGTGTGAAAGATAAAATTCATCTCCCTGACTTTTTCCAATCTCTTTTTATTTTCTTCATTTCCTTATACTCTTTTTTAAAAAATTCAAGTATAGTGGATTTAATTTTCAGAGGGTGAAAATGTAAGGCTTTGTTTTTTTCCGTCTATATTGAAACATGTCGAGACAGAATGGCTTAAGGCAGCAGGCATCTATTCAGAGAAGGTAGCAGCATGAACAGAACTTCTCATTCTCCTGAAAAGCCATCATTTTGCGGCTCCTTCATAAGGACCTAGTGTTCTGGTTTGGCTCTAAAATGACCCCTAAAAGGCCCCTGTCTTCAGAGCTGGGCTTTGGGATGTAGGCACTGGACTCACCCAGAGCTTGCTGTGCTGTTCCCAGGGTACCCAGCTGGGGGCGCTGGGGGACTGGAGGTGCATCTTGCATCTTCCAAGGCTGTACCTGCCCTCTCTGATCAGCTGCCACCTGCTGAGCAGGTTTCTTCCACTTTGCCTTTGCTTACACCAGCTGAGAGGGACGGAATCCTCTGACACCGTGAGCCAAAAGAATAATTCCTCCTTTAAACTGTGGCTGTCAGGGAAGGTGAGTAATAACATCTCCTGCTTGAAAGATGTCATCTTTGCACTCAGCACAAAGGACTACAGTAGCAATAAAGATTAATTTAAGCTTTGGCCATCTGGAATTCCATTCCAGTAAAGAAATCAGATGCCAGTAAGTAAGATCATTTCTGTGACTGAAAAATGCGGAACAGGATAATAGGACAGAAAGATTTAAGGTGGTGAGGCCCTTGTGCTGGGTGCTAAAGATGGGAATTCTAGGAATGGACCCTCACCAACAGGGGAAGACCAAGCTACTAATGCATCTCCCTCAGTGGCCATCATGGGCAAGAGCAGGGTCCCCTTCCAGAGAGCAGGAGGGCTGCTTTTCCCCAAGTCACTTCTGCCAGCAAGCCAGGCACAGAGGCGCTTCAGCCTGAGGTGAGGCTCTGATGACGGCTGTCTCCAGGATTCATGTAGTTGATGCAGGTGAAGTTATTTACAGAAAATCTCAACGTTTCCTATATCCAACAGCCTGGCAATAGCTTTTATTGTGCAACCCAGTATTATTAGAGCTAAAGCTAGGGTACGGTGGACTGGCGTGTGATTTGATGTGAAATATTTCATTGTGTGTCTTTTGTCCAGTAATTCCCTTTTAAAATGTATTGAAAGAGATTTTTTCTTGTGCAAGAGAGTTCATCACAGAAACATTCGCTAACGATTGCTAATGCAAATTTTTTCCACATAAGCATTACAAGTATTTCCTTTAAAATCACAGTACAAGAAAATAGTATGCCGTGTGAAGTATGAAAAGCAGGTATAGAAGTGTAACTGTTTTATAAAAAATTGGGCACAAACATGTCAAATTGTTAAAAGCAGTCCATGCTGAGTGCTAAGATTATGGTGAATTTTAACGAACATTTTCACTTAAATTTCTTTTCTCCTATTGTAATTTTCTTAGTTCAGATCTCCCATGACTTCAGTAAGAGTTGAAGTAGTGTTGTAGAAGAGATTGGTAAATTCTTAATTTTAGATCAGTTCATGAGTTTTATTACCTCTCTCTAAATTTGAAGGGAGACTGTCTGCCTCTTAGAGGTGCTCCAGGAAGTAAGTCAGTCGACCTTCGGGGATCCTGTGTGTAATCCCTGGTTCATACTGGTGTCTCCAGAGTCTGCTGTTATCTCCTCTCCTAAGGAACTTGGCTCCTAATGAACTTCTGTGGAAGATTTGTTTTTCGGTTAACATTTGTTCATTTAGATTAGAGTGGAAGAGTAGGTGGATATAAAATTCATCCTTTGTGATTAGCTCATTGGTGCCAGCTGGTGTTCTGCAAGGGAGGACTTTTACACATCCAGATGATTCTGGTTCCTGTTGTCAGTGATCCGCCTGGAATCCAGCATCGCTGTGGCCAGAGAGAGGTTGGGGTGTGCTGGAGGCTGCAGGAAGGCACTCTAATTAAAGAGGGGAAACCATCGGAAACATTGCACGTTCTGGCCAGTGCTTGCTGTGTTTCCGTGGGATTGAGATGCCATCACGAGACCACAGGACCTTCGGCCTGAGAGAAGGGGCCTGTCCACTTCTGAGTCCACAGACGGCCAAGCAGTGGGAGACTGCTCGGCTTTGGGTGTCTGCTGACCCTGGTCCAGAGTCAGTCTGCACACTTCCGATGGTATCCGGTGCGTTGCAGTTGACACCAGATACGGATTTGATGTTGGGCTCTCCCAGAACAAACACAAAAGTGAGCAAACTTCCATGTGTTATGTATTTTAAACATTTAGAACAGCCCAATTATTTTGTGGTGCTTCTTCCTGTCAGTGACCAGCTGAGTTGGCACAATAATTTTGTTTAGTGTTCATGCAGATTTACTGCTCACGGGTCCTGCAGAGACCAAGCCAGTTAAACTCATGATAGTTAAACTTGTGACAGTGAAGAGTGTGTGGTGTGTGGTGAGGTCGCAGGACTCTGCACCTGGAGTTATGTACTCGTCTGTGCCAGCAAGGCCACTTGTGATTCTGCTGAGTCAGGGACCCTGAAAATTCCATGGCGGTTGTGTAAGATGTTTAAGGACATGTCATGGATGGTAGACATTTCATTTATGGTTTGATGGGATAGAAGTCTAAAGTTAAATCAGGCCATCATCAATTTGAGTGTATGCTTTGTGGCTTAATGCAGCAAATTTTGCTGCCCTGGGGGTCAGCGTTACGAATGACAGGGAAGCTCCTCGGGGAGCTGCAGTGCCTAGCACGAGATGCACAGAGCATGCAACTGAAGTCCTGGTGTTCTAATGACCAGCAGTGATGGATTTTAGAGGAGGCTTTGGTAGAATGGTTTCCGCCTTAGTGTTACATACGCTTTTTACTTACTTCCTAGAGGTACTAAGCAGTGATCTGATGAAGAGGAAAATGAGAAGTGTTTACCGATTCTGCTTGATGAGCTCAGGATTCCTGATGGAGAAACCCTGCGAGAGAAAGAAGCCAGGATGGGGGCGCAGTCGGAATAACTTTGGGACTCCCCCAGGTGCTGGTGTGTTGCATGCGTGGGCCTGATCACTTGTGGCTGTGGTTGGCGGGTGCTGACCATCTGCACTCCCAGCTGCCTCAGGCCAAACTTCACCCTAATAGCAGGAAGTGGGGAACAGGAAGCAGGCCAGCAACCAGAACCTGCCTGCAGCAAGAAGGAAGCTAGTAGGTGATGATCTGGTTCCAAAAACTAGGTCAATAGGTACAGTTTCTTATAAGGAATATTAGCTTTGTGTTAATAAAATATCTACCTTGTGTGTGTGTGTATGCTTCCCTGGTAGGTGGTAAAAAATTAGTATTCAGCACAGTCTTTGACAAAGTCAGTTAAGTCTACAAGTTGTAACAAGAGTTTGCAGAAGGTGGGGGAAGGCTAGACTGTTTCAGAAACATGATTTCTTAGGTTCTATTGCAGAACTTCTGAAACCAAGATTTTCTTCTTAAATAAATGAAAGAAAAGAGAATGTTCTAAAAGACATAGGCAGGGACAGGGAGGCGGTTCCAGATGTGTGTGGTACTGAGGGGGCTCTAGTTTTAAGCACAGTTTCTTCAGCTCCTACCTTGAGGCCCTTGCCCTTAATCGATGGCTTCAGGCAGTGTGGCCTGAGGATGCAAGTTGGTGGGGAGACTGAGCCTTCTTGAAGGCATCTGCATCCTTCTGAGAAGAGATACCACAGCTTGGGAATCTGGTTTTGGCAGAGGGGGACATGGGGAGCTGGCAGGCATCTGTAAGCCAGGATGGGCGTTTTCAGACAAAGACCCTGTGGGGCCGCTAGCTGGTATGTCTCAAAATCTCTATGAGTAGGACAAATATAGTATTCACAGGACTTGCACTGTGGCATACTGGTTATCATTGCTGGTGCTGAGATACCTGGCTTTCAGAGTGCAGTGCTCCATGGCAGACTGGGCAGGTTGTTCTTCAGCTGGCCACAGGGTGGAGAGACATTTGTAGATTAGATGATATGATCACGACTGCTCTGGCTTTGAAGCCTTCACTCTTGGAGAGGCAGTGCCAAAGGAAGCCAATGACATTAAGACTAATGCTGACTTAGCAACACCCTAGCGAGTATTTTCTAGGGGCTTGTCATGGTGGTAGACAGCATCTCATTTAATTCTCAGTCTGGTTGCTGGGCCAGGTGTTAGTATTATCATCATCTCTGCTTCACTCGAAAGGAAGCCACAGTGCAGCATAGTTTCGGAACCGGCCCAGGTTCTCCCCAGTGTGACGGGGAGACGGGTCTTTGCAGCCAGGGTCATCATTTAAATGTCTCTGCCCCGTTCCTCCCGGGAGCTGTTCATTCATACTCCCAAGGTATTAGGACCACGCGTTCCAGAGCAGGTGAGATTTGCGTGTTTCTCTCTTTCGATCTCAGGATCTCAGAGCACCTGAGCCAGGGCAGTGTTCAGCGCCCAGCCTGCAGGTGCAGCCCACGGTCCTGTCTCAGGGCGGTTCCTAGAGAAACAGGGACAGCGGAAGGCAGCTGTTTCTCTGACATGAGATTGAGCTCAGGCAGGTGCTTGCTCATGGGTGCCTGAGCAGTGGGATGAAAAGATGAAGGAAAACAAAATTAAATAAGCCAGCGTACACACACGGTGGGCGGCCTCCAGAAGGGAGAGAAGTGGTGTGTGGAGCCGCAGGGTCCAGCCGGGTTGCTGTCTATGGTGTTTCTCTTTGGCTAACAGTGCTTCAATCTGGTTGAAAGGCGAGAGTGCTGAGGACTTGTGCTTCCTATGGTCCGTGGTACAGTTTCAAGCTCTCTAGCGAAGCCGCTTGGAGAACCACAGCCCGGCTGGCTGCCTCACTGGCCGTCTCCCAGAGGCCCGGGCCAGCAGCTGCACCATGGCTGCGGTTCCAGGGCGGTGGTGTACAGTGAGCGAAAGCAAACACATGGGGCCTTGCTGGGTTTTCTGTGTGAAGATCGCAGAGTTTCCCCGTGTTTCCAGCAGAGTGCCGAGCCTCACTCATGTGCTGGTTCTCAGTGCTGCTTCGGGAGTGGCAGCCGGAAAGGGGCAGCTCAGGACTGGTGCGATCAGCTCACATGCACTCACTTCCAGACTCCAGGGGGGACCCTTGCTGTCATGGTCGCAGGTGTGCTCCCCAGTGGAGTCTGTGTGTGGTGCCAGGGCAGGCCTTCGGCTTGCTGGATCTCACGACCGTTCAGGGACTGCCCAGCCTCTGACTTCAGTGAGGAGCTCGGACTAGGGCCTTTCCCGCTGTCTCCAGATGATGCTTGCCCTGCAAAGTGCTGTTTCCTCCTCAGTCCCCTTCCCTCCTCCCTCTCTGGAGGATTCCTGAGCCTGCAGTTTGCAGCAGACTCCAGACCTCTCCAGCTCTAAAATGGATCCGTAGTTTCACCCACCTCCTCCCTCCGGCAGCCCTCAGGGTGCCCACAGCACTCTGGCTGCTGTGTTCAGAAGTGTAATCCTTCGGCCCAAGCTCTCAAGCCTCCCTTTAAATAACTGTGGTCTTCTTCTGTGAGCTTGTCATGGTGCCTGCCTAGGAGGGCTGTGACATGCTGGTTAGTTACTGACCTCCTCAGTCTCTGTTAATTGTTAGGTCTGGGACCCAGCCTGAGGCCTTCTGGAGCAGGGTCCCTGGTGACTGTTCATGCAGGGTACCGGCATCTCCACCCGGCTTCATGTCATTCCTGATTTCACCGTCACACTCCACTATGTAGCTTTATCAGACAAGGAAAAGAGACCCATTTGACCTGGTTTCTTCACGATCCACCTGTTTTTTGTCTTTTATGTAGTTCAGGCTGCCTTTGAACTGACTTTGTTTTTATTTTAAAAAGAATAAAACCAAACAAAACAGAATAAAAAGCCAGTCACAACAAAACAGTGAAAGAGATACGTGACTTCAGAACTGGGTAACAGCAAACCAGCAACACTACCAAGGGCTGCAAAGTGAGTTTACACCATGTGCATGCACCTTGAACTCACTTTGTAGCCCAGGCTGGTCTGGAACCTGCTGCAAGCCTCCTGCCTCAGCAGCCTGCGTGCTGGGGTCACAGGTGTGCACCACCTGCCCGCCTGATCCTCATGGTTTTTACATTTCCTGCTTTTTGTTTGCTTGTGGCCTGCTCCTCATTTTTTAGCTGCACCAGAGAGCCCATCAGTTTCCCTTGATGAAGGTCACCTGTCCTCAGAACGCCTTATGGACACTCCAGGGTTCCCACTCCTCTAGGTCTGTAACCTCTGGCTCACAGACCTGTTGTTTCTCAGAGCACACACCTGAGTTAGAGCGTTGAGGTAGGAGGTTCCTTGGGCTGGACTTCCTTCTAGCCTTTTTCTACTCTGTGCAATTTGGGGGAAGTTTAAAGACCACGCCTGGTTCACGTCTGCCCGTGGGTATGGGTGGCCCAGGCAGGAGCGGGAGCATGTTCCTGTGCAACTTGATGGAACAAAACCGAGCTGACCAGTGTGTGTGTTCTCTTGAGCCTTCATCACTGTTTGCAGGTCCTCTCGGAAGTCAGTGCATTTTTCTTGCTGTGGTCTCCAAGGCCATTGTGGCTAATCAGCAGCTACTCTGCCAAGTTTTAGAGTATTTTCGTGTCCTTAAAAAAACCATCCCTGACACTGTGGCTCTTTTTGCACTCAGTGTGTTCTGATCTGTTCCACCCTGGGATTGTTTGTGATTGCCTGATTGGAATTTGCCTTTTTAAGAGTCTTTCAGGTCACTTGGGCAACCTTTCCTTTATTACAGGAAGAAGACTTGACCAACCTACATGGGCTTTAACATGTCTGTAGCACTGGATTTTATAATTTTGGTTATGTGTGTTAGGGTGCTTGTGGTCAGGCTGACTTGTTTTGCAGCAGGCAGGCTTTGTGTGATGCGCTCAGTGTCTTAGTCACTGCACCCTTGTGAGGCAGACCTCGCTGTCACGTGCCTGCATCACAGAATTGTTAGGAGGCTCAGTGTGTGACAGCCGTCCACGGCTGAGTATCATGAAGGACCTAGAAAGTTGCTGGGCTCGGGCTCACTTTGTGTTGGCCACTTTTGCTGTTGATAGCAGCAACATCATTTTCCCTGGAAAAGAGAATTCCATTTTCTGAGGAAAAGCAGAGCCGCATGCAGTCCCCTGTTCCTTCTCCTCGGGTTCTCCTTTAGCCCAAATCTCGTCTTTTCCCTGAGGCGCTGGTGGTTTCCCGGCTGATGCTGCCGGGTTACTGTTTCAGGCAGGGTTGGAAAAGCCTGCCTGAAGGGGCCAGCGGCTGTGGATGTGCCAAGAAGGGAAGGATGCCCATGTGGGGAGGACTGAGTGTGTGTCCAGGCCTTGAGCTGCGAGCACACGTGGCCAGGGCAGAAGTGCAGTGACTCCCCGTGGCAGGGGGCGGGGAGTGTCCACAGCTCACGAGGTCTGAGAGCAGCCCTGGGCTGGTGACAGCTGACACTTCGAAGTTTTTTCTAGGAAAGATGGGAAAGGATGTGAAACTGCTGAGCAGGGGTATGGTACCTCTGTGGAAAACAGCTGATTTGGAGCCAACGGGGAGGCACGGGAAATGGGTGAATAGCAGTGACAGTGTGCTTGCTGAAAGGCGTGGTTCACGGGGCCTGCAGTGGGGGCAGAAGAGGGTATAGCTCATTCTGATGCCAAATGCACAGTGCTGACGGTGGTGTCTGCAGTGCACAATTGCACGGGCAGGCAGGAGGTGTTACCTTGCATCTGTGAACCGGGTGGGTGATAGAGCCACGGAGGAGGGCGAGGGAGGGAGGTGTGGACTGGGCGGCAGTCAGTTGATTTAGGGTGAGTTGCGTGTGGGACGCCTGCTCTCCTTCAGACATGCATGGAGTGCCCTGTGTGTTCCCTAGGAAATGCTTCTCATCCCCGGAAGGGTTTTCTAGCTCCCATTTACCACTTGTGTCATACCTGACCTATTTTTAGGAGAAAATCAATTATTTGGGGGAAAAAGCACAACATAAAAATTTAAACAAACCAAGCAGTAGACTTGGTTTCAGAATTTTTGTTTTCTCTAAGATGTATAAGGAAGCAGGACACACAAGTAAAATAAAACACAGTAACTTCCAAATATACATGTTAATTAGATGCTTGAACTTCTTTATACCTCTTTAAGAAAAAAGCATAGTTCATCACCATATGATAGGGAGGTTTTGTATGGTAGAGACTGAGAGTAGAAGTTCAAGTTAGAGACGCTTAATAATTTAAAGTCTAGAAAATAACAGCTGCATGCACTGTACCAGTTACTTAAATTTTAAAATATATATGTTGTGTAAGTTTATTTGTATTTCCATTTTAAAATAGCAGTATCTCAATTACCTTATGATAATGAGCATCAGATTAGTGGAAAGAAATCTGTAAGGAAAGGAAATGATATCACAGAATCTGGATTTTTAAACTATTTTTAACAGAGGATGCACATTAATTGTCTAACTGCACATAACACTTTTTGACTCAATCGGAGCTGTGAGGTACAGAATTACCTCCAGCTCTGGGACGCTCATTAGGACAGTCATTTGTAAAAATTTTAATGGTATAGAGTCTCAGTTATGACATCAAACTTACAGGCTTCTTGGTACCATTTCCCAAAGTTTTCAGAAGTTGGGGCTCAGAAGTTTCATTCTGGAGGTCATATCTTAGACACTTGGATTTTTAAGGCAGTACAGTGAACTGACTTTCAGATAACAAGAGGATCCAGCAGACATAGCTCTGTGCACTTCTTTTGGTTTTAGTGATACTTTGTAACACAGACAACCTCTCTCATTCATTGGTGCTGAGATGCTTGATGTAATCTTCATTAGCGCAATGACCCAGTACTCACATCGTTTTAGCTACTTTTCTCATTGACAGAATACCAGACACCCAAAGGTAATGGAGGAGCGATTTGTTTAGCTCACAGTTCATAGAATGTCCAGTCCATAATCAGCTGGCTCCAAGGCAGGGCGCCATAGCAGAGGAGAGGCAGTTTCATGGCAGGCTGAGGGCAACACAGCAGTGAAGGAGCAAGCAGCAAGCCACTTTCTGTCCCTTACCCTGAACCAGTGCACACACCTTAGATCCGGCCACCTCTGGAAAACCTATGATCGCATCAGGTTTGGGGAGGCATCTAGACACAAGCCACGACCCACAACACGTATCATTGCAAAGTTTCTTCGTGATCGCATAATCAGAATTCCACCTCAGCTTTGCATTGAGAAGACCTCTAAGTCATTTGGTTTTTAGCACACATATAGAATTAATTTCGTAGTCATGTTTTGGTGGGAGAGCATCTTTCTTAAATGTCACCATCTAATACAACCAGTGATATATAAGGATTTTTTTAAGTCATTTTATCTCTGGGTACAGTGCATATATTTTTTCTGGTAAACACAGGTTTAAATGAGCCAGTGCAAGGAGGAACTCATTGAGCTGGTGTCCATGGTCTAATGTCCATAGCTTCCATGTACTGCTTCTGGATACTCTGTACTAGGGATGGAAATACACTATTTCCACTTCTGTGGTGAGCAGTCTCGAGGAGGTGACCAGATCAGTCAGGATCTCTGACCTCTGGGTCTCATTTTTCTAGAAGCAGATCCAGTGGCTTTGTGAATTTTCTTGAGCTCCTTTGCTCAGCTGTGTGATTATGGGTTAAAATGACTGCTCTTTGGAATCTCTTTCATGTCAGTCTTTGACCTCTCCCGTGAGAATGGGAAATATGCACACACCAAATTTGAAGTCTGGGGATAATCAGAAGTGAAACAAATTCAGTGTCCTAAGAATCCGGGGTGCTCAGAACACCTGCACCTGAGTCCGTCCTCCAGCGCCCACTGCTGGCCTGAGAAACTGTGACCCAGCGCTGAGGCAAGAAGCTGTGGCTGCAGCATCTTCTCCAGTCCGTATTCTCAGTGGCTGTGAGGGTGGAGGACACGGTGGTGGTGGGTGGTAGCCGTGGTGTGGGTGTTGGGTGTGGTGGGTGTGGTGCTAATCCTCTAGGGCCGCCACTGTAATAGAGTAGCATGAACTGGGTGGCTTAAACACCAGAAATGTATTCTCACTGTACTGGAGCATAGAGGTCCACAGTTAGGCTGTCGGCATGTTCATGCTCCCTCTGATGGCGTTGGAGAAGACCCCTCTGGGCATTCCTAGACCCGTGGAATCATCACACCAGACTCCTTTTCTGCACAGTGTCTCCTCCCCTCTGTGTCTGTGTTTCTGTGTCTAAATTTTCTTCTGCTCGGAAAGGATACGAGGGCTCTCGGGTCGGGTCTGTGCTCCACTCTACTCTAGTTGACCTCATCCTTACAGCATCTGCAGAAACTGTTTTCAAGTAAGGCCACATCCACGCATTCTGGATAGCCATGAGTTTTGAGGGTGTCTTTCTGACTCAGCATTGAGGTCATGAAATGAGTTGAAGATCATGAGGATCGTAGTGGCGGGTGATCAGATGAGTAGTTCTGGGTTTGGCACTGGTGGCCAGGGCTCAGTGCTAAGGCAAGGTGACTGCCTGAAAATCAGCCCTGCTCAGTGTTCGGGTTGCTCACTGCAAACAAGTGTCCATTTGCAGCTCGCTCTAGCTAGCAGCAAATGAAGAAGGTCTGATCCCTTCTTCACCATCCTACAGTCTTTTTTCTGCTCTGGGATATGCTGGTTTGCAGAACACTGTTATGGAGAGGGGCTTTGTGGCAGAGCCCTGTTCAACTTGGAGTTATTACAGAATGTTTGCAAGCACTGGAAATTCTAGGACTAAATAAAAAGATACAATGGACTTGAAATGAACCAAATAGGTGAAAATCACAAGTGATCCTGACCATGTCCTAAAGGGATTCCTTGAGGGACTCATACATCTCTCCCACGTCACTACTCTGTTGGTTGTGGGTTGGCATGGATGCCTGTTTACCAGGCTCAAATGTCTACACGGTCTGACAAGATGGACTTCTCCTGTGTCTAAGCAATGGGACTTCGGACACTGGTGGGTGTTTTACCTGTTCCATTGCAGTGTTCCACTTTGCAGGGCCTGCGTTCAGTTGCACCAGAAATGCTTGCTGCACACTGATCGAGATTAGGCTGCAAACCTGCAGAGTGTCCCACCAGTGTCCCTAGAGGGCTCCTTGAGACTAGAGGGAGGGTGATATCAGCTGTGTCCATGGGACACCGTTGCAGATGCTTCTGTCTCTAGCAATGACTGTGTCTGCAAAGCACATTCAGTTTCTTAGAGAGCAATACTATTTAAACATAAGCCACTCAGCTTCTCACCCAAAGAGGAGCAGAATCATCACACCTTTACAGTAATTGTGCTGGGTGCATCTGCAGACCATTCCAGAACCAGCAGCCCTTCCTGCTTCTCAGAGGGAGTTTTGCAGATGCTTTCATGCATTGTTCGGTGCCGTGAGATTGTACCTATTCTTCCCCTTGGCCTAGAATTTATGAAGTTATCTCTGGACCACTAAGCACTGAGAAATGGAGGAACCCCTGTTCTAGGATTTCTGAGTATGTCTAAGCTCCTGTTTAGGTGGGTGAATGAATCATTTTTTCCGCTCAGTGGGGATTCTCAGTCAGCGCTTTAAGATCGGAATTGACTCTGGAGTTCTGCAGGACGTTAGGTGGCTGTGGGAGGCCATCGCCTGTGACTGTCCTATTCTCCGCCACTCTGTGATCTGTTCTTGCTCCTCACCTGCCAAACTCCTGTGCGCTTTCCCCTTTCCTGCCATGAACTTGCAACTAAGAGCAGAGAGAAAACCATCCAAAGCAGGAAGGCACAGAAACACAGATGCTTTCAACAGTGTTAGCAGCAGACTGGGCCCTTGCAGGCTGAAGTCCTGAATACTTAATAATGTTTAAGGAGAAAATACTTCAGAAGTGGAGCCAATACGAATTTATAAACTGAAATATCATAAATTACCAGGTACGTGATTTATAGAAATCTACAGAGCATGTGCTTTGCATAGATTTTTGATAGCTTATTGTTAAGGATTCTTGGGCCAGAATAAAAATTTCCAGCTGCCTGTTTGTGTAGCCATCTTTCTCCTGTTCCCAGCAGTGGGCCAGCTCTGTGCAGACGGGACAGTCACACATGCTCAGCTCTGGGACGTTGGAACTGGAGAGCACAAGCATTTCAGTTAGCTCCTTATAACAATTTTACATTTATTCCCTAAAATTTCCCCTTCAAGTAACCAAGTTACGGAGCGGAACTTAACCTTAGAATACAGGAGTACCTGTGCCAGCAAACACTCTTTTTATGTGGTTGCTGGTGTGAAGGGTAGGTGTTCTTTCCCATCAGTGTGGTCCCTGCCAGGCGTACCCTCTGTGAGTCTCTTTGGTGCATCTCTATCAGTGAGGCCTTGGAGGGATTTTGGCCTTTGGCCAAGTAATTGCATATTGTCCCAGTTACCCACCTGGAGGATTCACTAACTGCAGTGAATGGGGCATTTTTTTTTTTTTTTTTGTCTTTTTCCTATTTATGGGTACCAGGGATCGAACTCATGACTGCCTGCTTGCAGGGCAGGCGCTTATGCCGCTGAGCTAAATCCCCAGCCCCAAATGAGAGATTCTTTAAGTGCATCTTCAGGTAAAGTGTTGCTGCAGGTTAAAGCCCTGCTGCAGTGTGGCTCATGGGAGTTGGATCGCCTCTCCGAGCTGTCCTCAGTTCCGCAGGCCGCTGGGTCCTGGGAAGCTTTCCTGCATTATGAGCACTGGCCACCAGAGAGGTTTCTAGATGCGGAGAGGATGCCTTCTCACAGACTGGCTTTGTCCGGCGGAGAGCCAGAGCCCTGCCCGACGTGGTTCCTGTGTGACTTTCTGCTGTAACACAGACCGTGTCTTAAACTGAGACTGAGTTAGGGCGTGTCTTCCTCCACTGCTTGTTCTTCTGATTTGCGTGCTGAAGGCATTCCTTCCACCTCCAGCCCTTCTAAGCCACCAAGGAGTGAAATAACAAAGACTCTGTGGAGGGCATTGCTACACAGTAATCTCTGAATTACTTCTGGATACTGACTGTAGAAAGAACCTAAACAAGAACTGCCTCTGCTCAAGGAGAACGTGTTTTCTTGCAAAAAAGGATTGTTACTGCCTACTTTAGAATGCCCTTATGCTTTTGAAGTCTACTATGAGAATAATAAATGTTAATTACCAAAGATTAGAAAGTGCAGGCAAGAGGACGGATAGAAGGTCTCTACAACTACTTACCAGAGAAACAAATCCCTGCTAAAATCTGGGGGTAATGCTTTGCAGTCACTTGACTTTCTTTCTTCTTTTCTAATGTTTTCTTGTGTTTATGTTTAACGCCGGCTTCTGATGAGGACCTGTGTATGTCTGAGTGTGTTTGGGCATTTGCAGGTGTGTCTTTCCATATAGAGTGTTATTTTAGAGGGGTTCCCTGAGCCCCATTCTCTCATATGATGACGAGGGTGAGTGCTGTGGGGAAGAATATGCCAGACTGGTAGCCAGTGAGGCTGGGTGGCCAGCGAGACTGGTGGCCAGCGAGACTGGTGGCCAGCGAGACTGGTGGCCAGAGAGTGAGACTGGCTTTAATGAGCAGAGCTCACAGTGGCACCGTGATCTGCTGTCAGGCTGAGAATGGGAGTCCAGCTTCTGGGAGGAGAGGAGCACGAGTGTGAAGGTTTCCTGTGGAAACAGAGCTCAGCTTATTTCTAGGACTGGAAAACTGGGGCTGAAGCTCCAGGAAGCTAGGGTGACAAGATAGAAAGTTGGCAGGGACTGGGTCACCCAGTGCCTTCTTGGGCAGCCGCACTCACTTAATGTGATCTGTTGTGGTTGTCCATCCCTGTCAGGAACCTGGGCTGCTGACATCAGCCTGGCTATGGGAGTCAGAGAAATCTGGCGTGTAAACTTGGCCAAGCTAATTAACGTCTTCAAGTCTTAACTTCCAGACCTTTACAATGGAGATGATGGTAGGTGCTGACCAAGGGGCCACGGGGAAGCCGTGAAGGCACAGACACCACCTTTCATCAGCTGTGCAGTTGGGTTTATTCAGGGCACACTGGTGGAGTAGCCGAGGGGTGAGCGGGAAAGGGTTCTCAGCAGGAGCTCTGGTGGAGCTTCCAGTGACTGAGTCATGGGGTCGATTGGCATGGTCTTCCTCACCACCTTGGTGATAACAAGCTGAGGGACTTCGGTGACTGGCTTCCTCCTGCCCAGCCAGCCGTGACGTCCCACCGTGGCTCTTTGCCCTTTCTCATCCTGCTCCTCCCTCTCAGCACTGTGAAGGACTTGCTCAGGACTCCGCATGGGATGGGTGAGGAAAACCATGAAGGCCGCCAGCATCCCCAGGCTTTGTCAGAAGGGAGACCATGCATTTACTCCAACAAAGGCTCAGAGTGTCTAGAAAAATTAAAAATTACTTTAAAAGATGTTTAAAATAGATCGCATCCTTAAGAAAAGGTAGTTGAAAATCTGTTAGATTGTGTGATCTCATCAAGAAAATATACCTGCCTTGTATCTCGAGAGGCTGTGGCCCAGGTATGAGCCAGCGCAGCTCTGAGACAGCCTGAGGTGGCTTTCTAGAAGGATGGTGTCTACTGCTGACCGTCCCCACCGGCTGCTGAGCACATCCAAGGTCAACCCCGTGTGCATGTGAGTACTGACATGCTAATGACACCTTTTTGGTTTTTGACTTTATAGGTACTTTTACAAAAATGCTTTTATGGTGAACATATATTATGTTTGCAATAAGAAAAATAAAGTACTTGAAATAAATATTTTTGGTCTTTTTTTTATTACTCTACATGCAATTTCATGTTGCTGTCTACCATGTCCAGTTCCAAAGATGATGTCCACGTGTTCTTTCTGTATTTTCAAAATGAAATCCACTAGATCGTCCCAACGGTAAAATCTGATGAGCTCATTGTAAAATGGGTAAATTGCTCTGAAGACTCTTGAATTTTGATTCTTACTTTGGTTTCTTACTAGGTATAAATGCTTGGATAAGCCTCATCTACAGAATGGGGAAAACAGTCTCTGATGTAGTTGATAGGTTATTTGATGATTCAGATGAGATTTGAAAGTAAACTGAATGCAAATACCAGATCCTGTTTTCATTATGATTCATCATGCTTCTAGCCTGGGAAGGCCTTAGCTTTGTTTTTATTGAAGACCAAGTGGACCAAAGTCTTACACTGGGGTAATTTAAGACTTATTAAAACATTTTCCTCTTCATTAATGGACTACACTCTTTGGAAATTAGGTAATAAAATTTATGATTTTTGTAGCAACAATGGGATGTGTGCTCTACTGCTTCTCATAAGAAGGTCTTCATATTTTAAGTATTAATCAGACTTGAGACTGTTTGCTTTTCTACGCCTGTTTTGGGCTAGAATGTGCAGAACCTCCAGTTACGGTTGGCCAGAGAGCCCAGATTCTTCACCGTGACACAATATAGGATTTTGTACCCAAAACACAGTGTTTTCTTGGCTGGCCAAAAAGAGATAAGATAGGTATTGAGCAATTAAATCTTTATTTTATGTTTTTTATTTCTCTGAAAGTTAATAAAGTAAATCGGTCTCTGGATATATCTGACTTTCATCTTTTCTCCCAAATCTGAAGCACCAAATGTTTAGAAATATCTTTGGGGCTCTTTTTAATAACAAATAGTAATGTGGAGCTCCTTGCAATAAATGTGGTGTTGGGTTTTTGCACCAGGAAACGGTTGAGGGAGAACACTGAGTTGGCTTTGCACTGAAATCTAGGACCACATAGTACCTGGAGTTTATCTGGGACATCTCTGTGCTAGCCCAGAGAACTCCCAGGAGAGAAGGCAGGTCTACTTACTCTTCCGTTCTGCAGAGAGAGGGAAGTGGCACTGTAACAGTGGTATTGTGTTCTGGGCCACCTGAACTTCAGGAAAGGTTTGGAACATCAGGAAATGTTTGTCCTTTCTTTGTTCTTGGGGGGCTCTTGTCTCTGTCAGGTGAGGCACACACTGCAGGGTAGTGCTGTGTAGTCCTGCGACTGCCTTCAGGGCCTCAGACACACGCACACACACACACTCACACACACACACACACACACACACACACACACACACACACACACACAGTGAGAAGAACCGTGCTCAGCATATGGGTCTAGCATGGGGCAGGCATTGGCAGTTTCGGGGCTTGCCCTGCACACGTCTTTCTCAGGCGTCTCCCAAGGTCTCCAGGAAGGCTTGCTAGTAATGCGTAGCACCAGTGGTGCCTTTCTGCTAAGTATCTGCCCAGGTCTAAAACATATTCAGTGTTCTAATACACTTCAAACTTAATTTTCCACACAGTGCCAGGGTGGGCACCGTTACTGTCTCCATTTAGGGGGATGGAAGATGCGCTTAGGTGTGGTCGGAGGCGGCCCACGAGGATGACTTGGATGGTTGAAAGAGCCCTAGCCTGCCCTGCAACTTACGTGTGTAGTTTACAGGGTTCCCCAAATCAGGCATTGTCTTGGCACAAGTATCAATAGCTAAACACAGATTATAAACACATCTCTGGGCTAATGGGGAAGCTTGATTACGTGTTGTTTGATTTTAGCCAGGTTACATTGAAATTAAATTATTAAGTGCACTTAAATCATTTAACTTATTCAAGAACCAATTCAGATCCACTTTCTATTAAGAGTTTCCTACTTCAAACCCCTCATTTGTAATTCATCTCTTCCTCCTCTGATCTCCCCAAACAATTTACACATCTCCTGGTGCATAATGACCTCTTGTTTTGATTGTCGCTGTGTATGAGCATGTTTTACCTGCCTTTTCTCTGCAGCCACTACGTATGCTGTAAGACACAATCGTTGCCCCACATACATGTGGCAGATAGAAGCGCTTGGTGGGTAGTGGATGGCCTCAGTGAATGAATGAATGAAATTGTTCTTGCCCATTCAAAATGAAGTCATTTATGTTAAGTACTATGATAAAATATTTTGGATAAACCCTTTGATTAGTACTCATACACACAAACATACTGTTGGTATGGAAAAAGTGCTTTTAAAAATCTAAATAGTTATGTACTTGCAGTCATCATGTGTACATAATATTAAATAGTCATAATGTGTACTTGTTGGTATCTACCACACAGAGACAGTCTGCCTTTGATTTCACGGAACTACGTTTATGCATTGTAGGAAACATCTTTTTCCAGCTCCCTTCCAGGTTGTTTCTTGGCAGTCAAAAGGCCGAGAGCCTTAAGCGTTGCAGAAATCAATCATGATGAGCTTTTGGGAAAGGCAACATTTTTGTGACAAAGTTTTCAGGTGACACGGGCATAATTTGATCTTTTTCGTATGTTTTTTGATAAAAGTTTCATAATGATGAACTTGAAACCAATCAGTTGATTGTGAGGAAGGAGATTTTATTGGAGTATGGATGATTTTTGTCATCTAAGTACAAATCCTGCTTTTATAACAGCGGGGAGCTGTGGCCTGAAAAACGGAGATGGTTCTGCCCCCCGCCCCCCAGTACCTGCTCTACACGACCCCTTGTCCTTTTCAGGAAGAAGTTCTGTGAACAAGCCCTCTTTCACTTTGGGCAGCGCATTTGTTTATTCCTTCATATCCTGTTGCTCATCTGTATTCCACCATCTTCTTTCAGGAAGGACTCAAACTGGTTTGTGCATTTATTCTTCTTGGCTTGTTTCTCGATGGTCCACGTGGTACAGTTTGCAGTAGACTGACTGAAAGAACTTCGGCCCTCGGAAGCTGGCTTGAATTGTAGCGCTGTGCTGCTTTGCTCTGTGATGTGTGGGCAGACTGCACTCCAGTGCAAACTGGTGGCCGCGTTAGTGCTTCTCATACCAAGTACTCCGTCTCCTACTTCGGATTGTATATGAGAGGCTGTTGGTTTGCTTATTGTCCTGTTTTCTGGACTTTTCTGTTTGTAAGTGATATTTTACAGGCTCTGGTTTAGCAGTTAATAATGAAGTATAAAGCATCTTCACTACTGAATTCCTTACAAGTGAAGCTTGCATCTCTTGTCCTTGATATTACTGGAAAATTATTTTGCCTTCAGTCACAGGAAGGTGCTTGCGGCAAGCAAGCACTTGCTAATAGAGTCGTATTTTTACTTTACTAATGAGGAGCTATTAATGTTTTCTTTCTGTTTTACCTGCTGCAAATGGTTTCCTTGACTTTGATCATATCTTTGGATTTTTTTCATGAACATCTAACTGACCCCAGCAGTGGATGGATTCACTCCATGTTCTGTCAGGCACATTTTGGGATGCTTTTGGTACTTAACAACTTGCATGCCTTCTGGTTTATTTTCCCCCATTACCTCTTATTCCATCATCAATGATACAGACACACACACACACACACACACACACACACACACACACACACACACTCAGCTTTCGTTCCATTATACCACATAGATCTGCTTTCTCTTTGTTCTTTTTTCCAGTGCAGTAAATTCAAGATTGCTTCACAGTGCAGCTGTCTTTGAATCCCCGCAGTGTTCAGCTGGGGTTTGTGTGGAAGGGGCTTAGCCTAGGAAACCAGATGTCAGGAGCTCACTAGAGGACAGGGCTGGCCACGAGGCTGAGAGGAGGTGTTGATATGGGGGCACACAGTGGTGGGTTTTAATCTGCTGCGTGGGAGTGTTCTCCTGGCAGCGTGTATTGAAGACACTGTCCTCTCTCCTTTGTATGTTTTGGCACCTTTCATGAAAATCAATAAGCTATGGATGTGTCGATTTCTTCTGGGTTTCTGTTCTGCTCCATTAGTCTGTGTATTGCTCTGTATGCTGGTGCTATGGTGTCTTAGTTACTGAAGACGTGAATATACCTTGAGATAAAGGATTGTGATACCTTCAGGTTTTTCTTTTTGGTCAAAATTACTTTGGATATTCTTGTCTTTTGTGCATCCATATGAATTTTGGCATTATTTTTTCTAATTCTGTGATTGTCATTGGTATTTTGATGTGTATTGCATTGAATGTAGAAATCACATTGAATAGTGACATTTTAACATAAATTCTTCCAGCCCAAGAACTTGGGACATCTGTCCATATTTTGTGTCCAATTTTTATTACTATTTTATAATTTTCATTTTAGTGATTTTTCTTTTTCTTTGGCTAATTTAGTCTCAGGTTGTGTGATCTGTTGTGAATAAGATTGCATTCATGATATCATTTTTAATAATGTTTTTTACTAGTGTGTAAAAGTGCTACCTTCCCTTTTAAAAAATAAGCTAAAATAAGTCAAAGACCTAAATGTAATACATGAAACAATTACAAGAAAACTTAGGGGAAATGCTTCCAGTTATCAATATAGACAATGATTCTTTGGAACACACCCCAAAAACTTAGACAAGAAAAGCAAAAACAAACAAGGGTGTTTATATCAAACTAAGAAGCAGTTCAGGGAGAGACGGCGGAGTAAAGACAACTGCAGAGCAGAGAAAAGGGTTATGGATGATTTAGCTGATAAAGGATTAATATCCAGAAAATACAAGAATCAAAAACAACAGAAAATCAAATGATGTAAATAAACATTTAATAACAAATAAATGAACACAAAAGTGATGTAACTATTCCTCAAAAGAAATTCTTCTGGCCAACACATTTTTGGAACAGTGTTCAATTTCATTAGCCATCAGGATTGTGAGAATCAAATCACAGTGAGATACCATGTCACCCCAGTTAGGATGGCTACTATCAAAAGACAGAAACCGAATGCTGTAAGGACATGGAGAGGAGGAAAGGGAACACTCTTTATGCTGATCTAAGTACAGCCACTGTGGTGCACACCATGGAGTTGCCTGTGAAAACCTGAAAGTGAACTTCTGTGTGATTGAGCTATCCAACTTGTGGACCTGAACCGAACCTGGAAGAAATGAAATTGGCGCCGTTCTTAATAGCTTAGGTGTGGTATTGAAATAGTTGCCTGTTACTTGGATGAATGGATAAAGAAAATGTGGTACACTTGCACACTAGAGTATCATTCAGCTGTAAAAGGTGGGGTGTCCTAACATCTTCAGTGCAATGGCAGAACTGGGGGCTTTGTGGCACATGAAGTAAGTCAGATACAGAGCCCTGCTTGTCGTGAGTGTCTTAGAGCACTCTGAACTCCGGGCAAGGTAAACACGCACACACGCCTGATCGAGACACGGGGGGTACAGTGCTCGGAAAAGAAAGACAGGAGAGACACCTTTACTGTCTGCACCGCGTTACACTGCACTGCACGCACAATCTTTATTTTAGGATTCATATATAGTAAACCCGATCAGTTCACAGAGCCCAGATAATTAAGTAGTGAAAAGGCATTCTTTGTGGCAAGCTACAACGTGACAGACTACAATGTTTATTCTAAAGCTATCTAAGTGAAGTAAATAATCACAACCAGTTTTCATAACTTCTCTAGCCCAGGAAGAAATTCATTAGCTCAAGAATGTTGTTAATTTGTCTGCTGTTAGTGTCACAAAGGGTGGCCAGCCACTTCCTCAAGACTTCTGCAAAACAAAGCCAGCTCACAGTATGGATTCCAGAGGGTGAGGGGCTCACTGAGAACAGGCATTCCTATTCTACCTCCTTCTCGCATACCAGGGCGGCTATTGTAAATTGCAGGTTAGAGGGGGTTGGGCCTACAAAGTGACACCTCATCCCCCACACTTCCTTCCTTTTTATTTTTTAACAACAATTTCCATAAGATCAGGTTATTAATAGTATTTCGTCTTATGCAGTAAAAATACACAAGAACTATGGCAATGAGAACTATAATTAAACTAAGTCCCATGCCACTAAAAGTGTGGGTTATGCTCTGCCAGATTCCTTTGGAATCTAATCCTTTCAAAGATTGAGCAAGCAATTGCGCGAATTGTGCTAGGGATTCATCATCATTTTGCTTTGCAAAATCCTTGTCAATTTGATTATGCAAAGATTCTATTTCCTCCTGGGCAGAGGTGTTTCCATTTAGATACATTCTAATCATTTCCCATTCATGTTCTGTTTGATTATAAGGTCGTTGGGTTATACAGAAAGTAGTTGAATTCCAATCACATTTTAAAAACACTTGATGCTGAAGAGCCAATATTTTTCTACCCATCCATTCAACTGTTTGTTTAAGGAGGTCTATTTGTTGTTGTAGTTTGGCGTTTATTTGCCACTGAGTTAACCAAAGTTCATGAGAATTTTCATGCCATAATTCTACAACATGTTTTTCTTGCAAAGAGGTTTGTAAAGCTATTCCTGAGACTGCTGCTAGGGAGGCTACAGTTATCAGACTTAACAGTACAGCAACCACTATTCCAATAAATCTTTTTGTACGTTTTAACAGATGTTTAAAAAATTCAGTAGTAACAGAAATTACCGGGTCTTGAGACCATGGTCGAGTTAAATTTACAGGCAACCAAATATGAGTTTTTTGTTGTAACAGCATAACTGTATAAGGCTTAGTGAAATTTAGTGTGCTATTTAAGCATGTAAACAATTGACAATTTAAACAAGTACAAGAAAAATGTGTAAAATTAAAAGTTCCCACTAAAAAGACATAAGGCAGAGGTGCACAAACAGTAATATTATACATTTTAAACCTAGTAAAATTATAAGTAGTAGATACAGATCGACTAGTCCCTGAATAGGAAACATTGTACAAGGTTACAGGTTGCATAGCGGCTGGAATCTTCCAAATATGATTTTGAAGGTGATGAGGGTATTCTTCGGCTGCAACAGCAGGGTTAGCGATTCCACCATCTCCCCACCACAAGAGAGACGTCTTCTGATGAAATATAGGAGCTCCGTCAGTTATTTTCTTTGGATCTGGAAGACTATACACAACAGAGAGATTACATCTTGTCTCATTCCATTCAGCACATCCATTAACAAATTTTCCAAATGGTCCCCAAATAATATACCCATCAATATTTTTAGCAAATTTTCCCATACATAGTTGCCAAATTATGGGATAATAAGAAATATTTTTATAAGTGAATTCAGGGCATACAGGAAATGTATTTGTATCAGGTGCTGTTAAATTTCTCCAGGTAACATTAAAGGTTTGAGCAGCCAAGGCTTGAAGCCTTGTTCTTTTGTTGCCTGCTTTTATTCCATGTTGAATCCAATACTGCCATCCCAGAGGGATGCAAGGCGGTTCCCCAATGCAAATAGGCCTTTGATTACCATAATAAGTAAAATTGAATAATGTCCCATCATCTTGATTGTGGGGGGTTAAATCAGCCCACGGTGCTGACAAAATTTCTCTAGGTGTGGTATAAAGTAAAATATCACTAGTTCCCCATTTTACAGGTTCTAATAAAGGGGGATTTGGAATATATGCCCAGTACGAATGTGGAGGTACCTCAGTCCCCGACGCAACAGTGAGCAAGGCACATAAAGCTAAAAACAAGTTTTCAGGGTTTAAAGGCTTTCCTGCTTGAAGGACAAGCCGTTGCCCTTCTATGGTCAATTTCTTTAATTGTCCCCATGTAGGGAGGGGATTTAAATTTGGTCGCTGTGAGCGGCGGGATTTTCTTAGCTTTAATCTGGCCATGGCTGCGATAGGAACAAGCTCAGCATCCTCAGCCTCTAGCTGGTTTCGCGCTCGCTTCTGAAGGCACGGTTCCGGTTCCTTGGGGAGTTGTCTCCGGGGCTGGTGAACAGGGTCTGGAAGCGCGGATCCTGATCCATCGTCCAGGGACCCACTGCTGAATTCCATTTTCTGTGGAGATATAACCAAAACCTTTCCCCTTATAGAGCAGTGTGCCCTTCTCCCATTCAGCCTCTGGAGCTGTTTTAGTCCAAATAGGTTCATTAATCACAAAGGGCTGTTGTTGCTGTTCGAAATGTCTTTCAGCTCTTGTTAATATTTCACCTTGTGGTAAATTGAGAAAATTTAAAATAAACAATGCTTGATGCAGTAATGTTTTTGGACTGTTTTGCAATTTAAACAGTATTGGTATCTGAATATCCTCCTGACTCCTCCTTTTTAATTTTTTTAATTTGCAACTTAAGAGTGCCATGTGCTCTTTCAACAATAGCTTGACCCTGGGGGTTATATTCAATCCCTGTAATATGAATAATATTATGGAGATCACAAAATTGTTTAAATGTTCTGCTAGTATAAGCAGGTCCATTATCTGTTTTGATTTTAGAAGGAATTCCCATAACTGCAAAAGTCTCCAATAAATGTACAATAACATTTTTAGTGGATTCTCCCTGTTGAACAGTAGCCCATAGAAATGAACAATATGTATCAATAACTACATGTACATAAGAAAGCCGACCAAAAGAAGGTACATGTGTAATATCCATTTGCCATAACTCATTAGGTTGAGTTCCTCGAGGGTTGACACCTGCGGGAATAATTCTTAAATGTAATGGTCTACAAATAGGGCAGGCTTTTACAATTTGTTTAGCTTTTGTAAAAGGTATCTTATATTTAAGATGCAAATGTCCTGCATTCGCATGATTAAATTGATGTTCTTTAACGGGTGTAGTGAACATAACTAAGGAATCCACTGCATTGTTACCTGATACTAATGGTCCGGGTAACTGAGAATGGGAACGTAAATGAGTAATAAAATAAGAATGATTTCTTTTTCGAACATGTATTTGTAAATTTTGAAATAAAGACAATAAAGCAGGCTTATTAGAATATAACACAGCTGAATAGATATTTGTCACTACTCCAACAGAATAGGCCGAATCGGCTATAATATTAATAGGTTGGTTATGAAAATCTAAAAACACTTGTAATATAGCAAAAAGTTCATTTTGTTGTACAGAGTTAAAATTTGTCTGACGTACCCAGTAAGATTTTTGAGTCCAATATGCAGCTTTATTTTTAGATCCATCTGTAAATATAGTCAAAGCTTGTGGAATTGGCTGTACAGCTAATAAGGTATTAACCACAAATTGTTGACGTCTAAAAAAATCCCATAATTTACTTTTAGGAAAATGATATGAAAAAGTTCCCATGAAATCTGCTAAAGCAATTTGTAAGGTTTCAGTAATTGACAACAAATATTCCCATTGTTCCTTAGTTAAAGGGATAACTATATTGTTTATATCTTCTCCTATCAAAGTTATAGAACGAGCTCTACCATTCATAATTAAAGCTGCAACCATGTCAATATAAGGCATAACATTTTTAGATTGCTTAGTTTTAGTGAATACCCATTCTACTGGCATAGCATTCTGACCTAAAACTGCAGAGGGATAATGAAAAGTATTAATAATATATAAAGTTAGAGGCAATTTAGGATCAATCCTAATTAAAAATGCATCCTTAATTCGTTGTTCTACAAACTGTAATTCTTGCTCTGCTTTTGCTGTTAAAGAACGAGGGCTGGATGGATCTGAAGAGCCCTGTAGAGTAGCAAACAAATGTTGCAATGCATGGGTAGGGATACCTAGTGTGGGACGAAGCCAATTAATATCCCCTAATAATTTTTGAAAATCATTTAAAGTGGATAACTTATCTCTCCTAATAGACATTTTTTGTGGAATCACCTTTTGTCTAGTAAGAATATATCCCAAATAATGACTAACTTCTTCCTTTTGAATTTTATCCTGTGCTATTACAAGTCCAAACGGAGAAAAATATTGAGGTAAAGTTTTTAAAATATCTTTTAAAACATTTCTATCACTATATCAGCATTTTTGTCTTGCCTTTTTCGCACAACCTTCCATAAACCACATGTGCCACTGTAAATATTCTGGCTCTTTTAAAAGAATTTTGGCCAAGGCTTTCCAATCATAAGGAGCAAGATTACCATACTGATCTGCTACCGATGTTATTAATTCTCTAGTGTAATGAGCCTGAGGGCCATAAAGGGTTACAGCCTTTTTTAATTTTGCTAAATCATCTATATTAAATGCTTCCCATCTAGGGGGAACTGCCGCTCCATCTGCTGGCTGCGGCCTGATTACAGGGAAAGCAAAGGCAGGCTTTTCCTCATCAGAATCCCCTAATTTTGGTAAATCAGCCAAAGCTAGCTTGGCTTTACTCCAATTAGGGTTAGATGGAGGAGGTGCAGAGGGAGCTACAGGCGGGTTCTGCTTAACGGAGAGTTGTTTCACCTCTTGTGTTAAATGCTGTATAGCCTGTAAAATTGGGCGATTGTCATAATTTGATATTGCTGCGGCAGCTAAAGCTGAGTCGGCTGTAGCGGATTTTACTTTTAGTTTGGACGCCTTTTCACTACTTAAAGCGATAGCGTCATTTTGAACTACATTCTGCTCCTCCTCTGTGAGGGGCAATTCCTGAATAACTGGCTTAATTTCTAGTTGAAGATTTTCTACAATATGTTCATCTTCCATAGCTTTTAATAAAGAGTACACAACCGACCAAATAGCCCAAAAACGTAAAGGAATCTTCTCCTCCTGTTGCATAGCCCTTTCTATACTAACCCTTGCCTTCCTCCATACTTCTACATCCAAAGTTCCTTCATCTGGAAACCAAGGATTATATTCTTTAATTGTATCAATACACATATCCAAGTCAGCTGACCTGAGCGATATGCCATATATAGATAATAAATGTTTAAGAATTTTTAAGAAAGGAGAGGAAGCAGATTGTCCCATTTCCCCGTAATAAAATTATACTTACCTTCCTAAGCGACCTTCGGAGTCCCTGAATTCGGGCGCCACTTGTCGTGAGTGTCTTAGAGCACTCTGAACTCCGGGCAAGGTAAACACGCACACACGCCTGATCGGGACACGGGGGGTACAGTGCTCAGAAAAGAAAGACAGGAGAGACACCTTTACTGTCTGCACCGCGTTACACTGCACTGCACGCACAATCTTTATTTTAGGATTCATATATAGTAAACCCGATCAGTTCACAGAGCCCAGATAATTAAGTAGTGAAAAGGCATTCTTTGTGGCAAGCTACAACGTGACAGACTACAATGTTTATTCTAAAGCTATCTAAGTGAAGTAAATAATCACAACCAGTTTTCATAACTTCTCTAGCCCAGGAAGAAATTCATTAGCTCAAGAATGTTGTTAATTTGTCTGCTGTTAGTGTCACAAAGGGTGGCCAGCCACTTCCTCAAGACTTCTGCAAAACAAAGCCAGCTCACAGTATGGATTCCAGAGGGTGAGGGGCTCACTGAGAACAGGCATTCCTATTCTACCTCCTTCTCGCATACCAGGGCGGCTATTGTAAATTGCAGGTTAGAGGGGGTTGGGCCTACAAAGTGACACCTCATCCCCCACACCTGCTGAACTGTTTTCTGTCCTGGAGAACCTCAGAAGGTCAGTCTGAGTGTAAAATAATGATTACTACCGCTGGGAGAACGCGAGAGGAGCAGGAGTGCAGGGATGTGAAACAGTGTGCCTCAGAACACACTTAAAGCCGGGCAGGAGGTGGCATGCTTCATGGTAACTGCTGTGTATTCAGAGCAGCAGAAAAACTCCAGAGAGGAAGTCGTGATAAAGAGGTGGACCCAGTGCCCATCCCGACGTGATCAGTGCACATCGTGTACGCATCTGGGTGTACTGCACTGTCCTCAGAATTGTGCACAGCTCATACATGTGGTCCAAAACTTACACCATGCTGAAGACAGAAGTGCAGTTTCATCAGTCCACGTTTCATACTCATATCAGATTACCACACCATGTCCCACAGTGAAATACAGTTAGAGTAATACTGAGGTGTGCAGGAAGTGTTGGGTCAGCAGGGGCTGTGCCTGGGTGAGAGCCTGAGAGCCAGGCGGATGCTGCCTGGAAACTCAGCGCTGTCCATGACCCCGTCCATGTCCTGACCCTGACCATGGTGAGCCTCGGCCCTGACCTGTGAACAGCCCCGTGGTGAGATGTGACCTGATGGTGTACCAGGATTAGCAGTGCTCAGGTCTCAGAAATAATGTTAACCGCAGCTTATTTCCAGTAACTTCATCATCGTGGGCCTC
Organism: Cavia porcellus; assembly: GCF_034190915.1. Classification (NCBI taxonomy): domain Eukaryota; kingdom Metazoa; phylum Chordata; class Mammalia; order Rodentia; family Caviidae; genus Cavia; species Cavia porcellus. The sequence continues at coordinate 1,342,099 of NW_026947506.1, forward strand.
CTCCTCCTCACCACCGGCAACTCTAATGCGTGCTGCAGAGCGCTTTGCATCTAGTGTGGGAGAAAGCTCACGCGAGTGTGTGTGTGTGCAGGTGCACAGTAAGCATAGGGAAGGGTTCTTACCAAGTGTCAGTCTCACTGCTGGCGTGGACTTTGCACATTGAGGAAAGCTGACGCCAGGCAGTGGGGAGCATTTCCGACACCGAAATCAGGACAGCTGAAAGACGTGAGTGCTCAGATGAAGGGGGACCCACAGGAGGATGCAGGGGAGCCCTGCAGAGCTCCGTAGGGACAGCCAGGGACAGAGTGGGGTGGGACGGCCGCGGGCACGGCTGTGGGTGCAGTGGACCAGGAGAACAGGCGCAGAGCCTGACCCTTGCGGCAAGGCCTTCCTCGGAGGTTTCCCTTTGACTTGCCTTTCCTTTTCCTCTGCTGCTGCCACAGCCAAAAACAATACCAGTACACGAAGGCCGAGTAACATTAAAAATGCTGGTAGAAGACGGGCTTCCTTCAAGGCAGAATGAAGAGTAAGCACTGATGACAGTGAATTAATCATGCGGAGTTCAGAGAGCACAGATGTCCTGCAGCCCGGGTGCTGGGCAGGGAAGCTGTGATTTCCCTCTTGAAGAGGTGTGGGAGTCCAGGAGGAAGGGTCTCTGACCGCCCTGGATCCCGCCTCCAAACAGCATGGTCTGGAAAACGCAGAGATGGGTTTAACCAAAATGAAATTTAGAGTGTAATTCTGCCAGCCTAAGACAGCTGATGATCGTGGAGCATTTTTATATGGACTTCAGAATTTATAATATTATGAGTAATATTAAACATCAGTAAGTAACATTTCTTATTTCTCAAACCCTGGAAGCACTTATTTGTAATATGTTTTGTCCACTTTTATGAACATCCGTGACACATACCCTTCAGTGACATCTTTGTCACTTCCTCAAGTAGAGCAAAAATTCATGGTATAGAACATAATGGCTCTACGCTTCTAATGGTTTCTATCTCTTCTAATATTTTTGACATAAAATACTGTAAAAATAATGGGCAGTGGTTACATCTTTGTATACATTCACAGTAGCTTTGAAGGTGGATTTTGCCGGCAGGGATGTCTGGTCCATGGTGTGTCCTTGGTTAATCATACTGACCCATTCTGCCACTCGCTATGCATAGTGTTCACATCATGTCAGATGAGAATGTTTATGAACCTTCTTAGACTCCTCGTCTGTACTAAGATTTACTATGGTAAACAAACAAACGAACACTTTGGCACTCTGATCCCAGGGGGATGGGCTCAGTGATATCACTAGTCTAACTATAAATTAGTCTAATTTCTACTGATTACTACTGGCCTTTTTATGTTGTTTATTTTTTAAATCATGATTTGTGTGCTAATGTATGCCTATTCTGTTTTGGGAGTAGTCTACTTTAATGTATGCCTTGAGTTCCATCTTAATATGCATTCTTGATAATAACTCTATATATGCCACAAATGCCATATATTTTGGTTCGGGTTGTCTTTGTTTTAACATTTAGTTTTTTTTCCAAAAGTGGGATTTCTTAGTCACTGATGGATTGCTAAGAAAGACACTTCTCAATGCCAGCTATCCAATATATATACCCATAATTATGCCTACTGCTTATTTTGTATTTTTCATATTTGAATTTTAGTATTTTGTGTATAGATATCGAGACTGTTTTACTTTTTTCTTGTTAGTAGCACATAAACGTTTAGATGTATTTTCAGTATTTATTAGTTCACATTATTTCTTAAATTTTCTGTGTTTTCCATATTTAAATTTAGCCTTGGTAAAATGTCAGTATAAATATTAGTGAACTTTGGAAGTGATTTGAGAACTGGGTCTTCTGAAATACTATTTTGTAACATGTAGCAACTTGGTTTATCCATTTTTTCCATTCTTTGTGAAAGAAAACCCAGCCTGGGTCCAGTCTGCTTCCTGTGTTCTCCAGGGAGCCTGGAGCTTCTGTCTCCTTTCACATAATTTGCTGTGATGCTGTATATATCCAAGTATGTTTGCTTCTCATCTCACTGTGGATTTCAGTGAAATGCAGCAGATAGTAAATTGTCCATTTTGATATTAAATAAAAACTCTACTAATGATATTTTACTACACATTTTACATTAGGAATAAACATTGCAATATTGTAGAAGCTCTTCTTTGTCATTATGAGATTATATATATTTTTTTCTTTTTTGACTTTAATTATACTAAGGGTTCAATTTGGAATTCCTTGTAGTTAGCAATAACTTGCATTTTCAACAGATCATTCCATGGTATTTTTTGTCATTCCATGACTCTTAATGATTAATAATAATTGGAATTTTGTATTTTGTGTTTATATGAAAGCTTTAACATTACTTTTCTGTTTCTTCCTGTCTTTGAAGGATTGGGCTTGAGATTGTTTTTGCTAAATTTTTGCCTAAACTGCAAACCAGTCCATCCTTTCAGCGTTTCAGAGATAAAACAATTGAAAATAATTCACTTAGGAGCTAGGTTTGGAATGCTCATTGTCACAGAATGTTCCAGTTATTTACTGATGAATTTACGGAATGTCTTGGGCTTGCTTGAATGTGATCCCCGGGCCAGCCTGGAGGACTGCCCACAGGAAACTGAAGTTCTGAGTAGGCGGTTGGGGCAGTTCATCATGTAGAGTTGTACTTGTGCACACGGATGACGTGCCCTACCATATAAATTCTCTGAAGATGAAATAATTACCAAATGCCTTCATGGCTGTGTGTTCATTCAGATTTTAGTTCATTCAGATTTTAGTCAGATTTAGTTAGGCTTTAGTTGTTTTCATCATCCCCACTTTATTAGGATTTCGGTGCACCTTCGGTGACTTATCAGTGTCCCGTGTCTCACCCAGTGCATTTCCGCTTCTCCTCGCTGTTGGCCTGCAGTGCTGGTGGTGTGCCGCGGCACGCCTGCTGCAATGGTGTGTTCCCCATCGCTGGACCAGAAGGTGGACGCTTAACAACCCTGTCTCTAAGCCACCTCTCTGCTTGTGTCACCCACCTGGATGTTGCCCCTTGACTTCCTGCTGTAGAGTTTTCTGGGGGCAGGCAGATGGCCCAGGGAGCTGAGCCTAGCTGCCCTCTCCAGCCTGGGTCCAGTCTGCTTCCTGTGTTCTCCAGGGAGCCTGGAGCTTCTTCTCCTTCTCCCAGGACGCAGGCCTGAAAGTGTCTCCTTTCCCAGGACATCCCCCACCCTGTGTCGTTTCCTCTGAGCCCTCCCGGCTTCTCCGTGTCCCCATCTCTGTCCCTCCTCTATGCAGCGGCCTGTGTTGTACAGTGCCAGGTCTGTGTGTTCACAAACCCTCCCAGTTCCCGTCCACAGCTGTTTGCAGAGAGCCTGGCACCCAGAGGCACTGGGGGAGCACTGATGGGGTGAGCAGACACAGGTGCTGCTTGAGTGTTCGCAGGGCAGATGCCAAGTGGATGCAGAGGATGTGGAGTACCTGCCAGTCCCCACTGGGTGATGGGAGAAATCGGGGTGATTTCACGCTCAGTGTTCCTTCAGAGTGGGACCGGGGTGAGCGGGCAGTATGCGTCCTCCAGGCCTAGAGGTCACAGACAGAGGCATGTGTGCCCTGTGCTGTGCCCTTCCTGACTCACAGCTTAACAGGGGCAGAATGTGCACTACCTGGGCGAGACACTTTCCTGTTTTATTCAGATCACCTTGTCTTCATTTCTGCTGGTGTGATTTCACCAGCGTAATTGTAGTAAAGGAATTTAGAAAGACAGTGGGCTGAGCTCTGAAGCACTCAGAGAACGTTTGCCAGTGTTTCCTGGCTCTGCCCTTGGTGAGCTGACCGCAGCCTGCTACAGTCAGAGGTGGCTTTCCTGGTATCCTCCAGGGCTCCTTAGCTTCCTCGGAGCTGTGCCAGGGCCAGCAGCACCTGGAGTGTGCAGCAGCCTCCAGTGGGCCCACAGCCAGTGATCTGGTGAAGACGGCTACTGACATCCCAGGTCAGGAATGCAGCCTTCACCTGATGAGGCTTTTTGAGCCTCTGGACTGTAGATAGTTCTGAACTGAATGTCTCAGTCAAGCCTTTGAGGGTTTCTAATTTTTTCCTGTTGTTCTGATTCATCTGTTGGTTTGCTGGGATGATCGTGATCAAAGGTCTGTCACTGAAGAAAGATGGTCAGAATCCATAATGTGTGTCAGGGGTCTCTCATGGAGAGGGTTGCACATTTAGTAGTAATTATCCTGTGATATCTGTGTATGTATTGAAGATGTAGGAGATGGAAAGTAGGTGATGTTTATATAAGTACTGCCACTAACCGATTGCGTCACTGGAGCATTTGTAGGTGATGTTTATGTATTTGCACCTGAAAGAAAAGATAGAGGGGAAAAGAGAAAGAAAGCCTTTCGGTCTTCTCCAGCCAGTTCAGTGCTCCAAGTGTGTTTGAGTTATACCTACTTGGAGAAGGTCATCATTGGCCCGCCAGTAAGGTTTCTTCTCCGTCGTTCTGCGGGCCTCAGAAATCTTCCCTAAAGGAAACGCGTGTGGTTCATTGTTAGCACTACTTACACTGGCAAGTATCAGACTGATTACAGAGCTGTCCAAACATACAAAGCCGATCTTGAGAAGTTTGCAGCCTCCGCGGACTGGCGACTCAGGAGGGCTGGTGCAGGGAATTGAGGGCAGAGATGCCAAGTTCCTGAGGTCTGGTCTGACATTTTTTTGCCACATATGTGAGACTCTGGGGTCTGGGAAAAGCCATTTGGGAATCAGAATTCTAAGGAACTCGGCAATATTTAAAAGCAAGATTTGAATTAATTATTTATGTTTCCAGGACCTTACTTATGTGTGGTGTTACGGGTAAGCATTAAGCATGTATGGAATTGGATCTGGTTCTGGATAATTGGTTAGAACATAGTCCAGTGAAAGTTGTAAGGGTTGACAGATTGAGGTTGGCCCTAAAATTGTGAAGCGCAGGTCGGAATTAACAGTCCTGGTCTGTGGGGGAAGGTCCTGTGTCCTGTCCAGGGAGATGAGTGTCACGAAGCACACCCTGATGTGAATTAGCGGTGTCATTCTTGACTTTGCTCAAGGCTTTAAACTGGTAGGAGATTTAATGGATATTAATTAGTGTGAAAGCTTTTTATTCTTTGAGGAACGTTGCCTTCTTTCTTTTTTTTTTTTCTTTAAGAGAAATCTATCTTGATTGACAGATGGTTCCCTCTGTTTCATGTTTTATTGTTTTTGAAGAAAGGGGCTTTGATTTCCTGCCAGAGAACTTTCATAAAAGGACCTCAGCATGCTGAGCCCTGATTAAACATCTCGGAGAGGTGATGAGTCTTTTGTACAGCGCTCTCCTGAAAAGGTGAAGAGGCCAAAATTACAGTGGCTGCAGAAGAGATGTTTGCCAGAGGACCACGGTCAGCTCCGGGAGAAATAACCATGGCACAGACAGCCATGCAAATGGGATGCAGATGCTGGTTTCTCCTGTTTTGTGAATATTTAAAGAGAATCTATAAAAGCAAGGAAAGGATATCGGGTATTTTTAGATACTGCTACAGAGTATTGGCTGACAGAACTGGACTTTTTTATTTAAATACAGTAAAATATATTTTCATTTTGACCTAAGTTTCCTGTTGATTTTAGGAGATGTGAGAGACGCACATCGTATGACAGGTATTTGTGTAATTCAGCTGCTCACCTTTGTTTGGGTCTACTCAGTTTGCTTCTTGGCGTTGCATGGTGGTAGTCCTATTATTGATACTGACACCACAGACCAAGCACTACATTAATAATCTGTGAACAGACAAACCTCTGGTTTAGGGGTGCACGTTGGTAGTAAAGCAAAGGAGAGTGCTCGGGGGTGGCAGAGTCCTTGCAGGTGTCCTGGCTGTGCCTCTTGCGGACGTGCTGGCCTTGTGCTGGGTTTTAACTGCTTGAACCTCTGTAGGGGTGTGAGAGAGATCCTGGTTTCCGGGCTGGGCTGTCCTCAGCTCTTCGTCGGATGGAGGATGCAGAGGGCCAGCTCACAAGCTCTGCATTCTACACAGCTGCTCATGGCAACGATATCGTAATGTAATGACTCACAAATGAAACTAACCAAAGAGCTTATAGTCAGTGATTGAGTGATGGTTCTTACTCTTAGCCCAGAGAGATAAAAATAAATTGCTAGAAAACTTTGGGGTCTCTGTCAGGTCACTTTTTATCAAGTGTAATGTGGACATAATCATGTATCTTTTACTTTCTCTCACCTTGACCTAAGAAGCGCTTCGGAATGGAATACCAATGTATGCTTTCTCTTGTGTTCTTACTCATGTTCATGAGCTGAATTTTTAACATGCTGTGTTGGTGTAATCTTCATTTTCACAAAAAGGAGAATGACCATAGTCTAAATCTCTTTTTTCTAAGAAAGATAGGTCAAGTGTCCTAAAATGAATATACCCTTCCTACAATGACTAATTCTAGCTATTAAAAATGAGTACTAACTATGTTAAGGTCAGATTCATATGCTAAAAATTAGCTATTTTAATTGCTATTAATTAATGAGAAATAAACTACTTGAAGAACCATTTAAACCACTACTTGGTTTTAAACACTTATTCAGTCATTATTTGTTGATTATTTTAATTAGCAGGCAATGTTTTATAGCAGCATTAGGCTTACAGGAAAAAGTGATCAGAAGATACTAATAAATTATTAAAATAATTAAAATTTTAAAAATACGAAGTTTTTTAAACCTCTCTGCTTCCTGCTTTTAGCTTCCCTCAGTTAACATCTTGCAGTGGTGCGCTTATAATTGATGAACTGGTGTGGATACATTATTATTACCTTACAGGCCCCCTAGTTTACATTAGTTTACTTCGTGTGTGTAGTTCTGTGAGTTCTGAGAGACTGTATAGTTCATGTGTCTGCTATCACAATATTACACAACGTGGGTTCCCTGTCCTGAAGTTTCCTGCGGGGTCGGGGACATAGCTCAGCAGCATAGCGCCTGCCCAGCAAGGGTGAGGTCAAGAATTGTTTCCCAGCGCCAAAAAACAGACAGACAAAACGCCTGTGCCCAGCGCTCTCCAACCCAGGCAACTGCTGCCGCCGCTGTTGCCTTAAGCAGGATGCAGGGTTGTTTCTGCAGGGATGTGGGTGGAAATGCTTCCTCACCCGCTTTCCCAGGTGATTCTGAGAGTTTTCCGAGTGATTCTAAGGCACTGGAGCTGAGGCATCTTAAACCACAGTACTGCTCTGAGTGAGATATATTAAAGCAAAGTATTTGAAAAAATAGCTACACGTGAACACATGATGAAGAATCTGTTGTTGATTTAAAATGTAAAATTTTACAATTTAAGTGTTGTTTCTGTAGGCCCCAAGTTACAAAAGTACAGAGCAAACACAGGAATTATACTGTCCCCGGATCCCCTCCTTTTTCCACTGTCCCCAAATTTCTGATGAGAAAAGTGAGCCAAAAGCCCTGCAGAAAAGTAAAGGAATCATCTCTCTCCAGTCAGTGGTGCAGAATGAGGCCATGTTCAAACTGGTGTCATTTTTTGAGAAAGCACATTAAAGTTAATGTTAAAAATTTAGGTATCCTTTGGTCCCGAGCTTCATATCAAGAATTTATTAGCAGAAATATATTTTCACTGTAGAAATGCATGCTGCAGCAAAAATGTATTGATATCCTGTGTTCACTAATGTGTTAATATCCCAAGTGTCCAGAATAGGTGGGTGGACACAGGCTGGATTCTAACAAGGACTACTATTTTTTGTGTTTCTTTAAAAATTAGGTTTATTGATACAGCTTAGATATACATAATGATCACATTCGTCATTGAGAATTTGTACCTGTACAGCATACATCTTAATTCTTTTTTCCCATTCTCCTCCCCTCCCTCCAGCCCTTCTTCCCTTCCTTATTTACGAAAGCTTTGCTTCCGGTTTTCCTTCTGTAATTTTCCATTCCTTCCTTCCTTTCCCTTTCCCCTCTCCTGCCCCTTTCCCTATGGAATATCTTCTTCCCATTTCCCCAGTATCTGTTACACATTTTGAAAGGTCCACTATATTTTAAGATAATTTTATATAATGATATCTGCATCTACAGAATTGAATTATAAGTAATACAATATACAGGTGAATAGAAGTTTATATATAGTATCTATGTATATACTGTATACAGATATATATATATATATATATATATATATAGTATATATAGTATCTATAGAATCGAATTATATATTACAATACATAGTTGTATATTGTATTTATGGAATTTTATCAATACAAGATACATTGTATCTATAGAATTGTGCAATGTATAGTACCTATGGAATTGAATTGTATAGATGCTATTATATGCACACACACACACACACACACACACACACACACCCCTGTATATTCTTTTTGGGGAGGTAACTGGGAACCAAATTCAGGATGTTACACGTTTAGGCAGGTGCTGTGCCACTGGGCCTTATTTCTGGCCCGTATTGACCATTATTAAACAACAGAAATAAAGAATAAAACTTGTGTTTTATAATAATAAACTCTTACTGTATAAAGCCTGAAACCCTTTTATGTGTACTTGTGGTTTTCTGTGTTTTGGAGGATATCTAAGGAGGTTCCCACTAAGGGTCAGCACTGACTAAGTATGGAGAATGCATCTGGCAATGCAGACAAACTTTATTTTCATTTAGCAAACTCATTTAAACATTTTGAACCAGTTTTATGATATTTGAAATTTAAACAAGAGAATCACTTTAAAAAAGATTAAATTGACTTCTTGTCATCAGGGGTACCTGTGCCCCAGTAAAGGTGTGGGCTCCTGTGCTGTCACTCTGCCCCACTCCTCAGTCTCTCTGAGAGTCTGAAGATACCTGTCTGAACAGCGGTTGGGCTCCTGGTGACTGGGCCTGGCTCCGTGCTGAGAGTGAAGCCCTCACCCTGGTCCAGCCCCAGCCCCAGCACACACCTAGGTGGGGACTGGTGAGAAGCCGTTTGTTGCTGCTCCCTGGGCTCCACAGCTATTTCCCCTAGGTCTTGGGACCAGGCTTGGTTACTTTTCTCTCATTGCTGAGACAAAATACTTGACATCCAAAATGAAGGAAAGGTTTATTTAGCTTACAGGTTTGGAGATTTCAGTCCATATTCAGTTGGCTTCCAGGCAGGGTGGCGTGGATAAGAGGAACCAGTCATGGCAGCTGCAAGCAACAAGAGCAAAAAGGGGCCTAAAGGAAAAGGCAGGCCTCCTTCCCTCCCTTAGACTGGATGCTGGCTCCGCCCCTGGGCAGGTGTGGCTCTCACACCCCCAATCCCAGTGCTAGACAACCAACCAATCACAAAGGCCGGATTCAGCTGCCTCCATGAGTACATGAGGCTTGGGTCAGCATCTGAACATAAACTGTAACATTCCACCCCCGAATCCCCAAAGAATCATGTATATCCTTTATGCAAAAGACATTTAATGCATCTCCAAGAGTTGCCAAATCCCTAACAGTTTCAGCATGCTCAGAAGTCCAAGTCCCAAGTCTTTTCTGAGACCTGAGGCAAACCTTAGCTGCAAGCCCTGTACAGATGAAAGCAGAGTCAAACACTTCCAACATACAGTGGCACAGATAAACATTTCCATTCCAAAGGGTACAAATGGGGATACAAAGAAATGGGACCAAAGGAAGTCCAAAATCCAGCAGGACAAACATTCATTGCTGGAGTTCCACGCTCAGCATCTAGAGCCATCTGGTTGCGAGCTCGAAAAGGTTTGAGTGACTCCACCTCCACAACACTTGCAGTGGTTTTAGCTCCCAGGGCTTCTTTCTTAGGCCCCTTCTGCTCAATTTTTGGTTTCCTTAGATGACCCACACTTCTGTATTTCCAAACCTCTGGGCTCTCCATTGCACTTTCCACTTTGCTCTCGCAGCTTTACACGCTGCCCTCTCAGGGGCACACTGTCTGGTCTCCAAGGCCCCCCTGAAATGGGGGTGGAAGGCTTTTCTGCCTCAGAACCTGTGCATTCTTCATGCCCCTAAAACCAGCACCACAGGGATGCTTTCAAAGTCTGCTGCCAGCTGGAGCAGTAGCCAGGCTTTGCTCTCTCTTGGCTGTGGGAGTCACGTGCCTGGGTCTCTGAATCTGATTGTGAGGAGCAGATTCTCTGTGTCACTGCTGTTCTGGAAGCTGGTGCAGCTGCCGCCATTCTGGGACCTTGTGTGTCCTCTGCTGCCAGTGTGGGGCACGGTGCTCTGCCGCTTTCTCCTCCAAGCAAAGCCTTTTACTTTTTCAGTTTTGAGGCTGCAAAGGGAGATGCACTCCCTCTTCCTGTGATACCTGAAGGCCATCTTTTTCATTTTTCTGTTTCTTCTTAGCAATTGATATCTCAGCTCTATCTTTACAGTTCATAGTTTATAGTTTCTGGCCAAACACAACATTTTAAATCATCCTTCTGGGCTGTTTGCTCTTGATTTGCAACATAAATCTGGTTAAAACTCCCCAACAATAGCCATGCAACCAGCTCAATATTCTGCTTTGAATTTTTTTCTGCCAGATTAATCAGCGTGCCTTCCTTAATCTCAGTCTTATCAAAGTCTCTGGGGATGAGCAAAATGTAGACAAACTTTGTGCCAACCCATGACACACATCGTCTGGAGTCCAGCAACCAATGCAGTCCTTCTTCCTAGCAGAAACCTCCTGAGCTTGATCTTCACCTGTAGGGTTTCTGTCAGCCTTCTGGTCTCCTGAGCTCTCCCCTACAGAATATTTCAGGCTGTTTAGCTCTATACATGCTAGTGACATCTCCAAACTCTTCCCACAAGCTGTTTCCAAAGGTTCTTGAACCCCATGGTCAGGTAGAGGCCCAGCAACAGCCCCACTCCACTGGTACCAAATTCTGTCTTGGCTACTTTTCTCTCATTGTTGCAACAAAATACCCAACACCCAAAATGAAGAAATGAAAGGTTTATTTATGTTGCAGTTTTTGGAGGGTTCAGTCCATACTCAGCTGGCTCCAAGGCAGGGTGGTGTGGCTGAGGAGCGGGTGTTCATGGTGGCTGCAAGCAGTGGGGAAAAAGGATCATTAGCCAGCTCTGCCCCTGGGTGGGTGCAGCACTCATGTCGCCAATCCCAGCACTAGACAATGAACCCATCACGGATGCTAGACTCAGCTGCCTCTGTGACTGCATGAGGCTTGGGGGAGCATCCAAACGTAAACCATAACAGGACCCTAGAGCCCAGCTCCGCTGAATGGGCGGGTTGTTAAGCGGCATTTTTCCTCCTGTGGAATAAGAAAGCTGTTTAGCAGCACTTCGCCAGGCTTCTCTTTCCCAGGTTTAGAGGCACTGACTGTGGTGCATTTCCATGGCACACCTGTTCCCAGGAGCAAAGGTGAGTTCGGGACTTTGTGGTGGGCTTGGCCCTGGAAGTTCTTTTTCTCTTACTGTCCAAACCTCTGCACGATAGAATCCCTAAGATGATTCCTCAGAGATGAAGGCTAGATTTGCTCAGCAAGGAGTTCCTGGTGTGTAAATGTCTGCCACATGATCCTCACCTTCTCCGAAGCACCATGGAAGCGTTTGCCTGTACAGCAAACATCTGTGACCTACATCAACAGCCAGGCTTAGTAGTCCAGCTTCTTCAGGATTCCTAACAGGGAGGACCGTGCCGTTTCCCATTCTGCCCTGGGCACTTGCTACTCTGTGCCTCACCACAGCACCCTGGGTTTCACTTCCAGCACTGTACACAGTTTCCCCATGGGCTGAGCTGGCCGGAAAAGTGCACTGTGTCATCGCACAGAACTTCCGCCTGCACAGCCATGCTGCCTCCCATAAGCAGGACTTGTCAGTGAGCCTCTGTGAGGGTGCCTGCTGGGAAGGGCATTTCATCCCTACCTGGTGTTCAATCTGTGACAGGGCTGGGCCTTGCCATCTGGGGTTAGTGCAGACCCACAGGTTCCATGGCCCAGACCCTGCAAAGGGCTCACCTGTCAGGACAGGTGACAGCAGGGCTGAGATGCTCATGACCTCCCATGGGATTCAGGAAAGCAGTGGGCTCAGGCTTGTTGTCTATAGGACCATTGCAGCAGGACCCCTAGGGCAAGGTCTGGGAGGGTGCCAGCACATGGCTCTTGGTGCACTGTCCATGTGGAAAGAAGGTATGTCACCCTGCTCACACATCTGTGTCTTCACTGAGAAATGCAGCAGGCTTCATGTGCATTACCCAGGACTGATTAGACATTAGCTTGAATTTGGCATCCAGCCCGTCTCCTGCCTGGAATTCAGGCTGGTTTACCCCTGCACACTTCAGATCATGTGCTGGGCTCTCTGTTGCCCCTCACCCATCCTGAGCCGTCGCATCTCAGAACAAACTCACGTTTCACTTCAAGGACTCAAGAGTAACAAGATACCCCTGCTACTTGAAAAATGGTCAGGACTTTGAGTCCTTCTCCCAGCAACCAGAGACACAGGCCAGACTTTTAATTACATGTACAGGAGAAAGCCTTCATGCAAGCAGATGATGAATCTGAGCTGGAGATCTCACCTTCCACACTCCTGGTCTTCTGAGTGGTGGTCCTCATCCTGGGCTCTGTTTTCTATTCCAGGAACCAGCAGGATTCCATCTTCCTGGACACTTTGCCTCTTTATCTTGAGATTTATCCCGACAGGGTCCTCAAATGTATTTCTGCCCCCTCACTCCTCAAATCCTAAGACCTAAACCAAATTTCTAACACCAGCCCGGCCAGTCTGTGTTCTTCCAGTAGCACTGAATTGCCTGTCAACTGGCACAGGAGGTGAGTTCAGAGGCCTGGAAGCCCTTATGGTGGGGTTGGAGGGACCATCTGCATTACTTTCAGAAGCCAGAAAGAAAGCTTTTGTATTTCAGTCTTGAATAAAGGTAATGGACAGAAAACCATTCTGTATCCTATTAAGACTGTTGGAACCTAGAACAATTCCGGGTAAAGGATGTCACTACTGCTTAACACAGATGATACAAGATTCTTCAAAATCTTTCAGAAACCAATTCTGAATTTACAATTTAAATTTGGCACAATAAATTTTATTGAATTAGCTCTAAAGTTATAGTTACCAGTATCATCCCGGAATTGGATTCTCAGGCTAGACTTTGTTCATTCTTTCTGTCTCAAATATTTCAACTACCCTAAGGGGAAACACTGCAGGCTAGCATAAATCATTTCTGAAAAGCAATCCTGCTGATGTGTTTCCAGTCATCTTTTCAGTGTGATTTTTAAAAGTAGTTGGAATTTGACTGTGTTAAGTTGACATTCAAAGCAACCTGTGTTTGGTTGTTGTGTTACTGTTCTATTTTGTTTTTCTTGATCGTTTGATCAGAAATTCAGTCTTTCTGATCACAATGTAACTCAGAGCCTACAAGATGGAATCAGACCTCTAAAAAGTTTGGACAGAAACTTATACAACTATATGTCTGTTGCGTGGCCCCCAAAGACACCGTATTAGAAATCTTCAGACCCATGATTTTATTTAATCACTTGTTAATCCCCATAGCAGCTCTTCAGGTTAGATACTGATGCCCCAGTTTTACGTATCAGAAAATTTAAGTTAAGGAAATACCGTGTTCATTAATTAATGAGAAGATGGTAAATATAGGATTCAATTATTTTGAGAATTCAGACTCATTCCATGGTGCCATATGGGTAATAATTTCTAAGGTACTTTATAGGACATCTGCTTTCAGTCATATCTTAATTTTCAGTTTTAGTGGTTTTCAGAGTATTTGAATTGGATCCTGTGTCCAGCAAGTTCTTAAATGAGTTGACTGTGAAGGTCATCAGATATTTTTACTGAGTTGCCTCTGTTTGTGTTAAAGAACAAAATTGGCTAGTGTGGGTCACACTGATTCTTTTGTTCAGTCAGTAGACACCCAGTCGTGTCCATACAGTGCACAGCACGGCGTGGCCAAGGTGGTGCAGAGGAATTTGAAATCATGAAATCAAAGGACAGATGTCTTCTATCATTGGGCCTTAGAGACTTAAAAGCCGCCATTTGGAACCTGTCATTTGAACTGGCATTGTCAGGTCCCTCTTGTCATTTGATTGTTCTGCCCCAAGAGCGCTCAGGCTGGGTCTCCAGTGACCCTACCTGGCGGATCCTGGGTTTCTGATGGGTGGAGCCCTTGAAGTCACTGCAGCAGCTAATAACAGGGTTCAGTGGCAGCGATCGGGTGCAGCAGGTATGGTAATTGCAGATTATACTCTTCGGGTTTCTTCTTTGTGTGAGTAGTAAGTGCATGAAATTTTGAGTCAACATTTCCTTTTCTGTTGCATAAACAGAGCTGAAAGCTTAATGATCAGCCGGAGAAGAGGCGTAATGAATAGTTGCAGCATTGTTCATTAAACACTGCGGTGGCTCCTTCTCTGCCGTCATTTCAGGTGCGCTGAGTTCTGCTTCCCCCTCGCCTGTCACTCTCCTGGAGCCTTGGACACTCCCCTCGGGGATCACTGTGGCACGCTGCGAGTTTCTCTCCCAGGCGCGGAGACATTGCTCCTCTTGAGCTCACGTTAGTTAGTGGAGATTCTGGAGGGTGGGGAATGGGCACAGCGTGACTCAGCGGCCACTCTGATGGACAGAGCCATCTTTCAGGACCCTGTCCTTTAGCGTGGTCACGCCTGGTGTTGTTTTGAGGTAGTTCAGGCATAACGTTTTGAATAAGTTGAGAATGGAATTAAAACTGAGTTTTTTGCCGCAGTTTATGTTAGAGCACAGCTTAACCTCTTTGCAGTTTTGTTTGCATCCTGAATACCCCATGTTCCAGGTACTGGCAAGCACAGCTCTGTTTTGATGGACTAAACCTCTAGATTGCTGTGTTGCTCTGAGTGTGATGAGCTGCCATCCCTGGAGCCCCTGTGCAGGTGTGGCTCGGTGCTGTGGATATCTCCCTGGTGTGAAGCCTGGATTGATTGCTGACCCAACAGGAGGTCTCCTTCATGGACTCTACGATGGATCCATGTTGCCACGAATAGAACTACTTTCCTTTGACTTGAGTATTTAAACTGGGGCATCCTGCTTATTTTCTTCCCATGGTGTATTAAGGGTATGGCATTTGGTCAGGGAAAACATGCCTCGAGGTTGCTATTGAAAGTGTTTGTTTTAAAGCACAGAAGGAGCAGTTTTCTAAATAGAAACTTACGCTGTTTTGAAAAGCTACAAAGATGAGCTATTTAGGCAAGGTACCTTTGCTCTATCGGGTGTCAACCTCATTTGGAGGAAAGTCACTCTCTAGAGCTTTATTTGCTATGTGAATGGTTTTTGATGAGTAATTCCCCAAGCAGCACCAGGAGTCACCAGATGGTACCTTTTTAAAAAGTAGTAATACGACTTATAAAATATATTTTCATATTAAGATTCTAAGGATAAAGAGAAAGGTTTCTTAGCTGAGAACTTTTGGCACCAGTTTATATTAGGTAGTTTTAACTGACAGGCTTAAAATAATGGCCCAAGGAGCTTATTTGTCACACGTGGCCTATTTCGGGAAACGTGACCAGCCCAGTGGTAAGGTTACGTCTTCTGCACCTTCGATATTTTCCCCTTGGGATATGTATTTGAAGAAATGATTAATTGCTTGAAAGGCCTGAATTTAAATTTGAACATCTTGTGTTTTTT
Organism: Cavia porcellus; assembly: GCF_034190915.1. Classification (NCBI taxonomy): domain Eukaryota; kingdom Metazoa; phylum Chordata; class Mammalia; order Rodentia; family Caviidae; genus Cavia; species Cavia porcellus. Next base: position 1,357,700 of record NW_026947506.1, read on the forward strand.
CCCAAATAATCAATTTCCATGTAATGTTTATTTTCAAAAAAAAGGGAGTTTCTAGACATTTGAATAAAAATAGCTTTTTTGGCCAGAGACCGAATCCTAAGTATTCACTAGGTTTCCAGGCGCTGAAAGTCAAGGAAAGCATCCAACTCACATGCCTGCAGGATGAGGTGAGAACTGAGGCTTCTTCCTCAGTTTCCACACTAAATCATGTTTCTAGGCCCCACTGTCCGTAACTGTGTTTTGTCTCCTGACTGCGTTTATTGACTAATAGTTCTTCTTTCCCCCCGTTTTTCCCCGGGGCTACACGTCTCTCCTGAGAGTTAAGTGCACGCTGTGACAGACCACGCAGGGTGGTACCTGGTTGGCCAGGTAATTTGATGAATGCAGAAGTGAAGGAACGTAGGAGAGAACAGGAAAGGAAAATGGAAGGAGTGAATTGGAGAAAGGGAAACAGAAAGAAAAGGAGAGAATGACCAAGAAACACAAGGGAGAGGTGTCCAGAGAGCAGAGCCAAAGCCCAACCTTAGTGTCTCACTCTGCTGTGCCAAAGTCGTTCACGCCAGGCAGCGCGTTCTCATCGCCATTGTAATCCTTCCTGTCAAACACAAAATGCTTTTGACAGGAAACTCTAAGAACTCTGTTACTTACAATACATGATAAACTAGGAGTGGGTGTCCTGATGTAAAATTAGTATTGTATTTAAGGGATTTGTCAAGTTTGGTGCAATCAACGAGTTAGTTTTCCATTTCCCTTAAATCACTTGTGCTGTTTAATGTACCTGTGTGTGGTGTCACACAGTCACACACTGCTTTACTGTCTTGTGTTTACTGATTCATCCCCCTAGTTTATTTTCCAGTTGTAGGCAGGGATCATTTTAAAGGTAGATGTGCAGTCCCTAACACCTCTCCCCCAAACCACACAGTGGTATCCTGTCCGACTGAGTAAAGCCTGTGCGCTGTCTGCCCCCAGGTCTTCCCTGATGGAGCACTGCCAGGCCCCTGCTTCTCCCTTACACCCAGGGGCGTGGTCTGCGGGGTTCTTGCTCTGGAGTCCCTGTTGCCTGGGCCTGTCTTTCCTCATCACTTCATGCTCCTGCCACGTCCTACTGCCACGAGCCTTCCTGCCCTGGCTGCATAAAATAAACCTCCTTGACCTTCTCTGAGGTCTCTCTTTAATGTGAGCTCCTTTTCATAGCAGTTCTGAGTACCTGAATGTGTGTGTGTGTGTGTGTGTGTGTGTGTGTGTGTGTGTGAGAGAGAGAGAGAGAGAGAGAGAGAGAGAGAGAGAGAGAGAGAGAACAAGATTGCACTACTCACACTGAAAGAGCCAGCTCTCTGAGGACAGGAGCTGCTTTGTCCTATTGCCACGTTTTTGTGGAGTTTCTTTGCACAGTGGAGGATTATTATAGCTCTGGTTACTGCCCACCTTTACAGGGTAAAGTGGCCAGACATTGGTAGAAGCAGATCAGTAGTTCCCCCTTGTGCTATATGATTTAGAGAGGGACAGAACGGACAGAAGGGAAAAGCAGGTATTTCTCCTTGGGGCCTGGGAGAGGGCTGAAACAGGGCTGTCCCTTTAACAGATGTAGAAAGAGGTGCTCAGCCTTGGCTGGGGAGGGCTTCAGCACAGAGACCTCTGCTCAGTCCACTTGGGAATCAGGAAGGGTTCAGCGTCAGTAAACAGTGAGCGGACCCGAGACCCCAGCGTGGAGCATGACATTTGCATGGAGGAGCGTGGATTCAGGTGGTCCACAGCGGTATTTTGGAGTTAGAGTTTGAGGGGCTTCTAGAGCTTCAGCTTTGTACTTCACAGGTGTATTCTGACAGCTCTGGGAAAGGTAAATTAGGGAGACATGAACCCGATCAGCCAGACCAGGCCCTGTGAGCAAGCGAGGTGACACAGGATGCTCTCTGTGGGAGTGTGGGGAGGAGTCGGGCTGGCTGGCTCAGAGTGAAGACCTGCCACAGACCTGCGTTCCTGGTGGTCTGGTTTAGCAGGCTGCCCAGGGCTGTTTCTTTGCCCCTGCTGGCCAAGGGAGCTGAGGAGTCCACTGCTCACCTTGCCTTCCGTTCCTGCCGTGGTCCGGTGAGTCTTTGTCTCCATGACCGGCAGTGGGGACTGGTGCTTCAGTCCCTGCATTCGCGGTGGGGAGCGTGGAGGTGGAGCCAGAGACGGCGGTGCTGAAGCTGTTCAGGCCAGATGTCTCTCTGGAGTTACCATGGTAAGAAAAATGGTACTGAGGATTTGCCAGCTTCAGCATTTTACTCGTACGGCTGTGTTAACTAAACGTTCATTGTTGTTCGGGCACCTAAAACGTTTCCGTTTCGTGAGACTGTACTTCTGCATCCTCCCCTTCATCTGGTCCTTGAACCTCCTTTTAGCAGTGGTTGGTGAAGTTTATTCCTAAGCATTGGTGTCTGTTGGAGGAAACTATGAATACAATGGTCTTCTTCATTTCCTCCTCAGATTGGGTTTGGATAGTACAGAGAAGTGCCGTGCTGGTGTGGGTTGATCTGGTGTCCTGTAACCGGGCTGGATTCTTGTGTTCTGTTGGTTTCTGTGTTGGTGAAAGCTTTAGATACCCACATCAGAGACTCTGCCATCTGTGCACAGGGACTGTTTTATGTACTCCTTCCATTTTGTAGCTAAACATTTTAGTGATCTTTCCTGCCCAATTGCAGCACTACCTCAACTAGAAACAGGGACAGTGGGCAACCTTTGCTTTTTCCTAATCTCACAGGAAACACGTCAGCTATTCAGTGTCCTTCAGGATCTTCATGCATGACCTTCTTCTGTTGATAAAGTTTCCTTCTTTTTCTAAGTTGGTAAGTTATTTTAAAAACATTAATGGGTGTTAAGTTTCGCCGAATTCTTTGTTGGCATCTTTGAGATGATGGTAGGGGTTTTGTTTTCTCCTGTTTTTAATGTGGTGTATTTCATTGGTTGATTTTCATGTGTTGAACCATCCTTTTTTCTTGGAGATGAATCTTGCGTGGCCCTAGTTTATAAACTTCTTAATGCCCTGTTAAATTCTTCTTGTTAAAATTTTGTTTGGAATTTTTGCATTCATATTCATTAGGATATTAATCTGTAGTTTTTTTTGTAGTATCTTGTCTAGTTTCTGTATAATACAGGATTTATAAGATGAAGTGGACAGTGTTTCCACATTTTGGGGGAGGCTTTGAGAGGCACTGCTGTGGACTCTTCTTTAACTGATGCGATTTCCCAGTAAGGCCGTTCAATCTTGGAATTTTCTCTGTTGGCAAAGTCTTGATTACTGACACAATACCCTTACCAGCTGTGGGGCTGTTCATCGCATTGCATTCTTAAGTTGCATATTTCTGAGACATATGTCATTGTTCACAGCAGGCTGTTACGACTTTTATTTCCATGATACCATTTGTAATATCTCTTCTTATATCTGATTTTTCTTACTTGAGTCTTTTCTTTTTAAATCAAAGGTTTGTCATTTTGTTATTATGGAGAACACCTCTTAGTTTGTCAACTGCTTGCTATTGTTTTTCTGTTCTCTACTCCATTTATTTCTGCTCTATTCTTTATTATTTCTTCCACTGACTTTGAATAGTTTGTTAATTTTCTGGTTACTTGAAATACACAGTTCAGTCCTTTGAGATCTTTCTGTCCGTTGCATGGAAGCATTTATCGCTATGAACTTCTTATTACTGTCTTGGCTACATCCTAGTGGTTTTGATAAAATGTATTTTCATTTCTTTTGTTACAAGACAGTCTCTGAGTTCTTTTGTGACAAATTCTTTGACTCATGTTTGTTGAACAGTGTGTTAATAATTTTCCTGTTTCTCTTTTGCTACCAGTAACTAGTTTTATTCTACTTTGGTTGGAAAGGATATGCAGTATTCTTTCAACCATCCTAAAATTGCTAGGACATGCTCTGTGGCTTTTGTGTCATCCATGTTAAAGAATGTGCTGTGTGTGTGAGCTGATGTTCACTCTGGCATGGAGAGGGTTCTATGTAGGTCTGCCTGGTCCAGTGCTCACACAGCATTTGGAACCTTTAGTTCCATAACGATCTCAGCGCTGGTTGTTCATAAGTTGTCTTTAAGAAGAGTTGGAGGAAGCACTGTACAGTAGCTTGGCTTACTGTCCTTGACACCTTTTGGGCATGCTTATCTGCAAAGAATATTGGAATATGCAATCCAAGTCTAGCTATCTATGTACACACTTAAAAATACAGTTAAATTACTTTGTAAAAATGGAAAAAAAGGTGTTGGAAGACCAATAGGAAAATGCCTAAAATATTAGATCAAATCTAAAGTACCAAAAATGTATCACATCACATCTGGATTCTGACGAGGCATCTCATTTTATTGATGGAGGAAATTCTAAAGCTCTCCCATGTGTGCCTGTGATATATGAGCTTTCACCTCCCCATTTATGAAGTTACAATAGATATATAATTCTTACCTTATTATGTATTCTCCAAGAAGCACAGTAAGAATAAAGTGAAGCTTTAAAAGTTTAAAATGATACTTCAGGGAATCCAAGATGAAAAAGATACACAGTACCAAATTACCTCCACCCGTGTTGTTACATAGCCTATTAACAGTATGCATGAGAGACAGCTCTGTTTCTAGATTTTACCGTCCTATTTCATAACTTTCAGAATATGAAACATGAAGGTGGCCAGTAGGGAGACATTATGCATTTATGTCACTGAATTTCACCCCAGAAAACTGTGCTTATTAATCATTTCTCCATCATGTTAAATTGATAACAGGTTAAATTTTTGTGAGATAATTTTGTAATTGGGATTCTAATTTAAAATAAGAATTTCTGATGGAGGGTTTGATGATTTCAGGCAATTTATATTAATTTCTACTTACCCATGCATTTGTTTTGGAAGAAATACAGTGAATGAAGCCATGACGATGTGGGAATTCCTGATCACAGCGGAAGGCTGAGATGAAAGTGAAATGAAGTCTATCCTGTGCAAGGCTATAGGATCGTTTTTAAAGTATCATATTTATATTACACAGACTTTGTGAATTTGGCCAGAGTTAATGAAGGCAGAAGATGAGCTATAGGGAGGTTACAGTGTGAGAAATGGACCCCGCTTTTCTACCAGCATGCCTGGGCTTCGCAGAGTGGGGACACTCGGGGCGGATCTCTCCCCCTTAAGCACAGGTCGTGTACTTGGGGTCGGGGAGAGAGGTAGACAGACCTTCTGTGGGGCAGACTTTTGGGTGTCTGTCCTTCCACAGCAGAGGCTGGCCTTGGCGTTTTTACTGCATAGAGCTCTTGTTTAGCTTTTCCCTGGGAAGCCAGGGCTGGTTCTGAGGCAGCATAAACCCTTCTTCTTTGAACTCCGCTGAGGCAGAAGATCGAATTTCAGATGCCATCGAGTCAAAGTTTAGCTCTTCCTCATTTCTCCCCTTCCCACCAACGTTTGCAAGCCTGAAATTTCACAAGTTATTCCTGTACTTCAAAATCTATGCCTGGCAAAGGGAGATTTATCTTTGCACAGATGAATAATTCAGAAGCTAGAATTGCCCTGAGATTGGTTTATAAAGTAAAAACGCCAACACTGACTTGAGATTTCTAGGGCAGCGAAGATGTTTGTGCTGTTTCTTCTCCATTATCAGAAATGAGGCTGGGTTTCAGTGCACCGTTGTGAACACAGTGTTGGAAGAAAAAAGGTGGAAAGCGAGTCTCAGCACCTCATTTGTGGTAGTCATGGCTCCTTCTGCGGAAATACCTGTGCCCTCGGTCTTTGATGCTCAGGGCTCATTAGGTGCTGCCTGAGAAAGGGGCTTAGTGGTAACCCAAATGGAGATGAGGAAGGGCGAGCTTCAGGTAAGACAGCCGGGGAGTGGGATGCACAGAGGGCGGCAGTATCCCCTGGTCTTCAGAGGGAGAATATATTTCTGGTATAGTAAGGATGAACGGAAACAGTTTGAGGAAGTCATTTATAATAGCGCCAAGAGAATTGAAGACTCACTTACTATGCAGAAATGCAGGAAACCTGTCACAATTCTGTGGTTCACAGACACCTCTGTTAGTGAACAGTTTGGTTCCTAAACAGAAATGTTTAGCAACATTTCATTTTTGTTTGAAAATTCGGTGCGGGGTGATGACAGGGCTGCAGCCGCTCGTCCGGCAAACACAGACATGGCCACTTCTCCAAAACCATGGGCCAGCTTCAGTTTGTGACCTGAGACACCACTGAATCCTTTCATGAACGAATAAGAGAAACCCAGGCCAAGGTCCAGAGGAGGGCAAACCGAGGCACCCTGACCGCCAGGCCGCGCGGCCAGCAGGGAGCTCTCGGAGCCTCCATGCCAGGACAAAGCTTCTAGGGCATCACACGTGAGCCCCGGTTTTGTCCTTGTTCAATCTGCTGAGAGACATTAATGTCTGTGCTTTGCTTCTGGATAGGGGACCTAACCTGAGCCCTGTAGATGTGCATCTCTCAAATACTGAAGTTTACACTGGCTGGGCAGCTGCATCAGGGCTCCCTGCTCCCACCTGTGCTCCACAGAGCAGCTTGAAAGGCTGTGTCAGAGGTGGGTGACCACAGGAGGACGCTGGAGGTCAGCTGTGGAGAAGTGGACACTGTGAAATACATAAACCTGGGCCAGCACATCAGTAGTGGGGAGAACAAGCTAGCCCCTGTGGGGCTTGGTTCCAGAGTGGAAGGAGGAGGTGTCTCCTCTTGCAAGGTTGAAGGTGAGAGGGTGAGAGTCCCAGCAGACTGCCAGTGCAGATCTTGCAAGGCTAGCTGTTGGGAATGCCTCACCACCCTTCCAACCTCCCGAGGTGGATAGATAGGATACTTGAAACCTGGTGTGGTCTGGCCTTGCGGAGTCAGTTTACCTCATCTCCCTGCAGCCCCAGCCTCCTGTGTTGGCCATGAGCCCTCTTGAGTGGGTCCTTTATGTGCATCTGGTCTGTGCTAGGGGTCTGAAGACCCTGCACAATCCTACTGCACAGCCCCGTGGGTTGCTGGTCCAGAGTGTGGGGCGCTGATCTGTAGATGACAGGACACAAATCCCTGCAGAGCAGTGGAGGAAAGCAGGGCCCAGGACCTCGGTGAGGGATGGGTCGCCTGCCTCCTGAGAGCTGGGCATAGCGGCTGTGGGTGGATTTGCCTGGGCAGGAGGACTGCGGGCGGCTGCCTGTGGGACCCCTGCCACCTGTCCCCCTCCAGCAATCCTGCGCCCAGCTCTGAGGTTGTGCCGCTCCCCTGCCAAGACTCAAGCTGTGTCACAGCAGCTCCCCTGCACAGCCCAGGGAGGCCAGAGGAGAAACGGTGATAGGATATACCTGTGCCCACTCATGCTCGCTGGCCAGGGGGCACCGCATGTGACAGAGTAGTGGGGAGAGAGTGGTGGGGGTGGTAACCTGCTCCAGGTGTGCAGAGGTGGAGGTTGCGGTCCCCAGGGGTAGCAGAGAGGAAGAGCCGTGTTTTTCCCCTACTCCTGTGCATGGCCTTGCATCAGTCCTGCTCATGCCTTGCCAGATCCCACCCTATGGTCAAGACCGGGTGTCAGTGCCATGGAGGAGGGGGGCTGTGGTTCCTTTCTCACCGTTGCTTCAGAACCACCCACCCCCATATCAGTAGAGCTCCCAGAAGCACAACCTACTGAAGCAACAGAGCCGGGCTTAGCAGTGCCCAAGGAAGCCCCAGTGAGAGGCCTCAGGGTCCTGTTGTACCGCACACACCCTACTGTATGCCAGGCTCGTCTGCAAAGCTGGTTCTCTCGAATAACCTGGAGACAATGGGTCTCTGGTTCTGACCCAGTGTGCAGTACCCAGAATCACCAGTCACAGCTAAGAAACCACCAGAAGACTGTAGACCCCTGGTAGAAGTAAGTTCAGCATTGCACCACAACATGTCTTCCTGGGCAGCAGCTTACCAAGAAGGCCATCGTGTGGAAGTAGATGAGACAGATGTCCCCCGCCCCAGGAGCCTAACTTCACCAGAAGAACCAGACGAGTAGGGACAGACCCGGCTAAATGATAGCACCTCCCAACATCCCTGGCTGTCCGGTAACAGACTGAGGAGACACTGAAGTAGATGAAATGGCTGATAAATACATCAAACAGCGTTTTCTAAAGCTCAGTGAAAGCCAAGGGGATGCTCCTAAACAGTTAAATGCAAGGAATAAGGTAGTGCAGGGTATGAATGAGAAACTCAGCAAAGAGATAGAGGTTCAGTGCGGGGTACTGATCAGAAATATAGGAAACAAAGACTCATGATCACAGTAGGAGGAAGCGAGAAATAAGCACGAAAAACTTGAAATCGTAGGAATGCATGGAGACAAATGGCACACCCCTGAATAAACTACAGAAGTCAGAATTTTGGAGATTTAGAAATTGCTCGAGCTAAATACACAACAAAACAGAATACAGCAGAAGCAATACAATCAGGGAAGCGTATTGTAAAGAATACCTAAATCCAGACGTAGGAAACTATCAAGAACAAAACCTACCCAGAATTAGTAGAAACAAATAATAGCAGAGTACAAATAAATGGAATCTTGTCTAAGAGAAGAACCATATTTTATATGTTCTTGGGCTTGTTGGTCTGGATTTTGGTCTCCATGAGGATTAACTTTATAGGGTCTTATACATAAATCTGGTGCTAGAAAGTTAAAGGGGGCTGGAAAGGGCGGAGCGAGGGAGTTAAATGTGATAGTGTGTGTTGCGGTCTCCTACAGGAATGTAATCAGTGTGTGCTGCAGACACTGAAAACATGCAAAAGCTAAAAAGAAAACCAAAGGAAGAGTGAAACAAGGAGTCTGTTATTGGAAAAGCCAACTTTTATAAGCCTTTGGTGAGACAAACCAAAATAAATGTGTTGGGGAGGGGAGACACAAAATCAGAGGTGAGAAAGGACCCATTGTAACTGATACCGCAGAAATTTGAAAAACCACCAGGCATTATTTTGGAAACTATATTCTTAAAAATGGAAAGCCTTGAAACGCTGGACAAAGTTTTGGACGTATAAAACCTACCAAAATTGAGCCAACACTATTATGTAACTTGAAGAGACCAGTAACAAGCTGCAAGTTAGAATTAATAAATTTTTTTTCCCAAAAAAAAAAAAAAAACAAAAAAAACAAAAAAACCTGGGCCTGCATGCTACTAAATTTTACCAGAAGTTTAGAGAATAACAGCAGTGATTCTCAAACCATCCCATAAAATCAAGAGGGAGGGAACACTTCCCAGTTTATTACAGGAGGCCAACCTCAGCTGATTACCAAACCCTGACGAAGATACAACACAAGCTAGATAAATATCCTTGGTAAACCTAAACGCAGAAATATTCAACAAAGTACTTGTAAAGAAAATTCAGCAGTGCATCACTTTCATTCTAGAAAGGCAAAGATGATTGAACATATATTAATCAGTGAGAATAACACAGCACATAAATGGAATCAAGATAAAATACAGTCTTCTCAACAGGTGCAGAAAAAGCTGATAAAATTCAGTATCCTGACAAAAGCCGGAAACAAATTAGGTTCAGAGAGATCATACTTGAAATTGATCAAGGCAACAAATGGCAGGCCGCATCACTTCAGTGTCAGTTAAACATCATACTGGATGCGGAAAACAAAGTGTTTCCTCTAAGATCAGAAACAACAGTGTTCACTCCTACCATTCTCATTCAATACAGCGCCAGGAATTTTATCTAGAGGATTTAGACAAGGGAAAGAAATAGCAGCATACAAATAGAAAAAGAAGAAGTGAGATTACCTCTGTTTACAGATATGATTCTCTCTATAAAAATACCTAGAACTCTACCAAAAAACGATTACATCTAATAAAATCAGTAAAGTTCTACAGGATAAAAAACTACATACAAAAATCAGTAGCTTAGAAACCCCAACAGTGAAAGACCTCATGAAAGCAGTTACATTCATGGTAGACACAAAATAACTGGGATAAACCCGAAGTGTGAACTCGAAGTGTTGGATGTCTGCAGGGAAGATCACACATCACTGAGGAAAATGGGGAAGAGGCTAAACGGGAAAGCCAGCCAATGTGGTGGCCCCGCCTGTAACCCCTGCGCTCCAGAGACTGAGGCAGGAGGACTGCTGTGAGATTGCGGCCAGCCTGGGCTACACAGTGAGACCCTGTCTCAAAAATTAGTCCAATCCAGTCAATGGCAAAAGAAACAAAAGGTAGAAAGCTGCGTCCTGTTCATAAAGTGGAAGAATTAGTATTGTTACTATGACCATACCCAAAGTGATCTACGGAATCAGTGCAGCTCACCCCAAATTACCGATGACGTTCTCCCCGAGGTAGAAAAAATATTCTGAAATTTGTACAGATGCACAAAACTCCAGAGTAGTCAAATCCTAACCAAAAAGCAAATCGGGAAGAATCACAATACCTGATTTCAGGACATAATACAGAGCCATAGTAACAGAAGCAGCATGGTATTGGCATCGAAATAGACCCACAGATCAGTGGAACAAAACAGAGCCTTCCCAAGTTAACCCACAGCTCCGAAACCAAGTAGTTTTTGAAAAAATGCTGATGGTATCAAACCATGCCTTTCAGAAGCTGGTGCCCGGGAAACAGGCTGTGTGCTGAAGAGGGAGACCTGACCCAGAAAACTAAGTACAAATGGGGTAAGGACCCCAACATAAGCCCCCACATCCACTAAAGGGAAGCGAGAGACACACTGCACCTTTGGTTACATGCACCCATCTTCTGGATGGGACCCTGAAGCCACAGGTAACAGAGGTTAAAGCTGACGCATAGAAGTACATCAACCCAAGAAGATCTGCAGAGTGAAGGAAGCAGACCGCAGGCTGAAGGAGGGGGAAATGTTTGCCAGTTACCCGCTAGAGGTTACTACGCAGAATATAAAAAGAACGCCAACAAATTCAGTACCAGAGCACAAGCAGTCCGGTTTAAAATGGGTAAATGGTCTGAATTCCTGCTTCTCAGGAGAGAAAAGTGAAGACTTGACAGAATGCTCCGTGGGGTAGTGGTAAGGACATGCTGATGTAGGACACCACCTCACCCCAGTTGGAATGGCTGTTATTAAATAACAGCAGATGCGGTCCAGGCTGCGAAGGGAACGCAGCCCTGCCTGCTGTCGGTGGACGCGCGGATTAGCGCCATGGCTCTGCAGACAGTTAGAGGTGCCTGGAGGGCTGCGAAGGGAGCTAGGATGGGTGCCCTTGCCCTGCTCCCGGTACCTGTCTCCTGTGTGAGACAGGAATCTGCCCCACAGGAGAGCGACGCGCTCCAGTGCTTGCTGAGCTGACCTTCTCACAGGGCCAGGATGTGGCCTCTGTGTCAGTGCTCACCAGCAGGTAAACTACGGAATTTACCAACAGCGGAGTCCAGTTACTGGGCACGACCAAGAATGAAGTCCCATGGCTCACTGTGAAGTGGACGGACCCAGAGAGGCTCACGTGGAGGGAACCGCACCAGACACGAAAGACAGAGGCTGCAAGCTCTTCCTCGTGTAGTGGGAGGAGGGTAGAGGGGTCACTACAGCCGAGAAGGGGGGCAGCAGAGACGGGATAGGACACAGTCAGTGTGGATCCAGGCTCACTGGAGCCATGGAGTGGATCCCACAGACTGCGCAGCTAGGCATGTGGGTGAGAGAGAAGATGAAGGAACAAAGGATGGAGCTGGGCCACCCAGGGAAGGGGCGCGTGTCTGGGATGCCCGGGCACGATGTGTTTACACATGTATGTGTGCTTTATTCTACTTAAGAGTGTGGTCTCGAGTCGCATCCATTTACCTATAAAAAGCTCCAGTTTATCCTTGTTTATGGCCGAGTAGTACTCCACTGTATAAAAAAAGACCCATCTCTTTTATCCATTGCTCAGCTGATGGGTATTTGGGTTTTTTCCATGATCTAGCTGTTTAGAGTTTAATGTCTTGAAGATCCGGATAACATCATTTCTGCTGCCCCCCCTGGCTTCTAATGTTAATTGATTAATCTACTGCATGAACAAGAACAACAGAAGCAGTAAGACTCTTAACACAGCTTTGGCAGTGTGGTTACATTGTCTCTTCTCCCAGTTCTGAATTGTGATTCTGCCCACAAAAGCTTCCTGGGCATTGAGTCCTTAGCATTTCATAGAACACAGATTTGTGTTTTAAAAACTTTACTTGCATAGAGTGAGATGGGGCCTTTTACTTGTCATGCAGTGGGATGCAGGGTCACGGTTTGCACTGTGGCCCTCTTGGCCTCCAAGTGTGCATGGGGACGTCCCAACTCTCAGAGCCCCGTGGCCTGGTGTTTCCCAGGAGAGGGGGCACGCAGAGGGAGCCCCTCACCTATCTGACCGCTGTCCTGAAAATCGGGGGAAACTGCTTGCAGTTTCCCCTGGGGACAGGCCACATGAGAAGGCAGAGGTCAGACAAAGACATCGCAGGTCAGGGAACACAAGAGTTGGGGTCCCCACTGGTGCCTGGAGCTCCGGAGCAGCTGGACGGAGTCTGCCCTCCCTGGTCACCCTGGGAGGATGCTCAGCACGGAGCGATGTGAGGTGACAGACTCCTGCATGTGGTCTCAGCATGGAAATCGGGCGTCACGTCTGGCAATCCTGGGAAACTGATACCACGGGCGTTTTCATGGATAAAGGGAAAGAAAAGGCATTGCTTTTGTTGCAGTGTTTACGCTGATTGTCCCGGAAAGCCCTTGACCACATCGGCAACCTGACAGCCCCCTGGCTTCCTGCAGGAGAGGAGGGGCCTTCCGTGCTGGGGCTGTGGTGCACGGGTTCGGGTTTCCCCACAGTGAAAGGAGGCTGTGTGTGTGAATTTATTTGTGGTTGTTAGTACAGAAGAACACACTCTGCTGAAGCCTCGGGATTGTGTTCACAAGCTAACACACACATACACACACAAAACAAAATCCTGAGTAAACCAGCTCTGCCTCACATGCGAAGGTCGTGACCACCGAGCCCCTCCTGTGTTCACAGCACTCATCCCGGTGAATTTTGAGCTATGCTTGGGGAACAATTCTGCACTTCAGGAGGCCGAATGTTCCGCACAGGCTGTTACGTGAGTGTCCTCAGTCCCTGTCTGTTGTCCTGTTCCCCAGACCGGAGCTTTGTTTCTGGCTGTGATAGTTTTCTGAAGCTGGTGTAGCAAACACCGCAGCCCGGGTGGCGTGGACCATCGAGATGTGTGGTCTGGGCGTGCTGGAGACCAGGAGAGCTGCACCTTGTGTGAGCCGCGCCCTGTGTCCTCCGCAGCCCTGGGCACTTCCTCTGCCTCCGGCTTCTGAGAGTCCCACACAGTGCTTGGCTGGGGCAGCATACTCCGGCTTCTCCCTCTGTCCACGCAGACTCCTCTCACATCTCCTTTCCTCTCTCTTTCTCCCACTCTTTCCCTCCCTTTATTTTACCATTTATAGGAAAACCCATTTATTGGATCGTGTCCACTCCGGTACATTGTCCACTCCATCAGCTGCCTAGAAACCCTGTTTCCAGGTGAAGCCCCTTTCAGAGGTGCTCTGGCCTCATAGCTGAGCTCGTCATCTTGGGGCTGCACACTCAGCTTAGCTCATCACGCTAACGGAAGAGGTTCTCCAGCAGGGACCAGGGCTGCCGCTCAGGCGGGAGAGTATCCAGAGCGGCACCATGGTCCCCACTGGCCCTGGGTTAGGGTTAGGGTTAGGGTTAGGGTTAAGGTTAGAGTTAGGGTTAGGGTCCAGTCTTTTCTGTGTGACCTTTCAGTGTTTTGTGTGTCGGCAGAGGCCAGACTCGGGTGTTTTATGATAATGCTGTTTTCCAGTGGGCACGGCGTCCCTTCCCGGGGAGAGCCAGCTGCTCGGGGAAGCGGCAGTTTCTGTCTGCAAACCTGAAGAGCCCAGCTGACTTCTGTCCCGGCCTTGGACACAGTGGCCACTGCGATGAAGACTGTCAGGATGAGGGCACTCACCATGTGAAGGACAGCCTGGCAGTAGACGGAGGAGACCCCTCAGTCAGAAAATCAGGCATCCGGCTTTGGGGAGTCTTGGAGTTAAACCCTCGACCTCCATTGTATTTGATTGGTAATACTGACAATTTTACTTTTCTCTCTCAGTGTTTTCATTCTAATAATGGGATTTAAAGTGCTTGCTTCCTCAGGGAGTACAGAGCATGCAGTACATAGTGAGTGTCCCTGGAGTAGAAGCTGTGTATTCCACACCCCACCCCTGCGGCCGCAAACCACCTTAAGACTTGCGTTTATCCAGGCCACTTGGCATTGCAGACCCTAAAACCACAGGATGCTTGACAGTGGCTGTTTCATTGTTCATTTGTATTGAAACTATTTTTTTTTTCAGGAGAGCTTAGAGTCACAGCAAACTTGAGAGGAGAGTACAAAGAATTCCTATGTCCTGCATGCATAGCTGCCTCTGTAATCAGCGTCTCATACCAGATCGGCACAGTCCACTTTTAATAATCACCCAACCCTTCCGTTCCAGAACAGCACCGTAGATCTGATACAAGGGAAGGAGTCCCACACTGTTTTTCTTGAGGCATTCAATTCCTTTCCCTCGCAAGCAGTGAGTCCTGAAAACTCCCTAATTTCAATAATGCACTGAGAACCGACAGGCAGAGTGTCCTGAAAGCTGGTGTCCTCGAAGCTTATCACCAGAGAGAAAGGCCACAGACAGGAAGACGCACAGGGCAGAGTGCAGGCGCGTTCCACTGAGGGCTTCTCACTGCTGCCTTCCCAGGCAGCATGAAACCGAGGCTCACAGCAGTGCACATGGCACGCACGAGGAATGGGCAGAGGGCCTCAGCACAGGCTCTGCGGCCCAGGCTCTTCTCGTGGCTCTGGCCTGCTGTCTCCAGGTTGGCTGAGCTGATTGGTGACCCAGGTCCTCACTCCAGATTTCCTTGTTAAACCCTAGAGTGACCAGAGACGCACAAAGCACTCCTGTCCCACGCGGTGTCCCACAGAGGTTTCCTTCTGGAAGCCAGGGGCAAGCCCAGCTCTTTGGGAAGAGTTTAGTAGATCCTTTGCTCCATGTGCAGGTGGATGCAGGGCTTTATCCTTGGGCCCCTGTGCACCTGAGCTCTCGAAGAGCACAGATGGGCAGCCTGCCTGCCTGTCACCTCCCTCAGGCACGTCTGCCTCTTGTGGCCAGATTAGCAGTTGGGCATGCTGCCACTGCCTGTGTGACCCTCCCAGACCTACAGAGGTGTTTCAAGAAGGGCGTTACGGACGCCAAGATATTTATTAGGTGGCACCATTTTCTGTATTTGGTGCCTAAAATTTAGGACAAGGGCAGCTGGTGAAGCATGTTAGAGCCCTTAACATGCTGGCCAGCGGGTGCTGGTGTTAGTAGATGCTAGTCCCGTCTCCAGGGTGCTAGGAGAAGGGATTAGTACTTTGTCTCACTTAGGGAGATATTTAGCCACTTTAATTTCCCCAGTCCGTGAGAATCAAAAGCACTGGGCTGGAAGCCTGGCTGCCATGCTGCCTGTGAGCTCAGTGCCCAGTGCTCCTGCTTTCGTTGGTCAGAAGCTTTGCCGAGGACCCAGAAAGGCAGCCACGAGGACCACATCTCCCCCGCCTGGATTTCAGTGGGGAGTCAGAGCCCGGCGAGGTGCTTGGCACAGAGGCTGTGATGTGCCTGGGAGCCTTCTGGAACCATTCACAAGAGTCCACTTCCTGAGGGTCTTATCTCTAACCCTAACCCTAACCCTTTGAGTCCAGTGAGATTTGGCTGCGTTTTCTGACTCAGCCTCACCACACCTACACCCACCACTGGAGATCCTCCCTGTGCAGGGAAAGCAGCTGGCCTCTGCAGTCAAGGTAGAGGAGCCAAGGAGCAGCCAAGGAGTGAGAGGACCCACCGTGTCACACACCCGCTGTATACCTGGCTTCCGGCGAGAAGTTTGATGGCCTCTGATGCTGCCAGACGCTCCTGTTTGTGGGTGAAGAAAGTCAGCCTCAGAGAGGTCAGAAAGATCCCAAGCCCGAGCGGTTCCCCAGGAAGAGCGAAGATCTGCAGATTCAGAACCGTGTTTCCCCTGCACTGCCAGGTCTGGTCGGACGGGATGTCGGCTCCTCGTGCGGGGTCACAGCTGCCCGCAGCACAGGCCACGTGGCCCTGGCCCTGGGTGTCATCTGTTATACCTGAAAAGCATTTGCTTTTGTTCATCACCGTGGGGAGCAAAGCCACAAGACCATTATTAAATTGCACTTTTGCTGTTTTCCAGCACAACTCTAGAAGGAAATGCTTTATGGAATGAATAATTACAAGTCGTTACTCATCCCTTCTGACGTTTTCCCAGGTGGTAGGTGCTTTTATTTGGTTCATATTATTGGTGAATTACCCTAAGCCAGTCATCTCTTTGTGATTACATTTTCAATGCTAGGCATTGAGACAGGGCCTTCGTGCTGGGCCCTGGGCTGCATCCCCCGACATTTTTAGAGTTTTACTTACTTATTTTTAATTTTTGAGACTAGGTCTTTCCAAGTCACTGAATTGGTGCGGCTGGGCTCAGACTTGTGATATTCTGATCTCACCCTCCCAGGGTACTGGGATTACAGGGTAAATTTTTTAAATTGTAATTTCTACTTTGAGAAAAAAATCTAAGAGTTCTGGTTAGGGTTTGCTGTTGATAATCAGGAGTCATAATATTGTGTGTTTGAAATTGATGATGGGAGGCTGCAAGCATTTATCGTACTTGGGAGGCCGATTCCTCTGCAGACCATCAGATTCCTCTGCAGCCCATCACGTGGCTGCTGAAATTGTGTCTGAAGTCAGTGTTTCCTAGGTAGGAGAGCTGTGATCATTCAGCGAGCTCTGATAAGGTGGGCAAGGAGACCTTCCTCCTCTGTCAGAAGTGGCTTTTCCAGGCAGGTCTGAGCAAGCTTTCAGTGGTTGCCTGGCTTCTTTTTCTCCCCTGTAGAGTAAAATAATGTCCGGTGTGCAGTCAGCTCCCTTCCCCCAGACTTGAAACAGAAAAGAAAAACAAATTAGACATGTATCAGAAACCGAAATACCTCCTGCTTATTGGGAGTTTAAAAATAATCTTTGCAATTAGAGTCTCATAGTCTGGAAGCTCCTGCCGCCGAGTTTGTGCAGGGCGGGGTTTTGCAAACCTCCTGCTTCCCGCAGCCCCCTGGGAAGCTGACTGTGGGAGCCAGGGCAGGACCCCTCCCTCCCCACAGACCTTCCCCAGCAGCCCGCCTTGGAAGGGCTCTCAGAGCTCCCTTCCCCCGAACTCGCCAGTGAGCTAATTTTGCTACACCCCAAGCAGATTCCAGTACCTTTTATCCACATTATTAAGAGCTGTGACAGTCATTAGTAACAGTCATTAATAAAATCAGTCCTGATCATTAAATCCAAAACTCAGGATTGAACTCTTCTGGCTTTCATTCCTCGGTGTGCATATAGAGAGGGAGGGTCCCTTTTTATTTTGTAACCCCATGGTGGAGACAGAAGAGATGGAAGAAAACAAGTGTGTTCCTCTGTGTGATAATCACCTACGATCTGATTTACGATCTCATTGGCCTCTGGGTATTTGACTGCTACTGTTTTTGTTTTTTGTTTTGTTTTGAGGCAGGGTCTCAATATGTAGTCTAGGCTGGTTTTGAGCTCATGATGTAGTCCTCCTGCCTCAGCCTCCTGGGTACTGGGATTGCAGGGATGCACCCGCAGGACTGGCTGTTTCTTTTTTCTTTTTTTTCCTTTGTGGCACAGGAATTAAATCCAGGGGCACTCTACCACAGAGCAACACTCCCAGCCCTTTTCTAGTTCTCTCTCTCTCTTTTTTTGAGACAGGGTCTCATTAAGTTGCCAGGCAGGCCTTATACTCGGTACCTCCTGATTTAGCCTTTGCCCAGGGCTTCCTAGGGTTCTGGTGTGTGCCCACATCCAGGCTTGGCTGTACGTCCACTGGGGGGGGGTCACGTGTTTCTGGGATGCTTGCCTCTGGTGTCTTCTTCACGCTAGGCCCTGTCTCTGAGTTCCGCTGGTGGGTTTGTGAGCCACAGTCCTGTCCCATGGTCTGTGCAGCTGTGCAGAAAGACTACCCGCCTTAAAGGCCCCCTGTGTGCAGTTCCCCTCCCGTGGCCAGTGCACGTGGGCCAACAGGGTCAGAGTCTCAGTGATGCGTGTCAGTGGTCTGCTCTGCATGGATGGGCAGCTGTCCATGGTGGGAAAATGCCTGAGGTGCCCAGTTCTGGGAAAGAGCCCTCTGCTTTTGCCCATGGTTCTAGTCTGCAGTTGCTTGGGCCTGCTCCCTGTGGCCCACGCTGAGGCAGGATGTCCTGGGGAGTACATGATGGGGGAGCTGCTCGGCCCTTACTGGGCAGGATGCAGAGAGACAGAGCTGGGGTCCACTGTCCCCCTCAAGCATGCAGCCCAGTGGTCCAACTTCTTTCCACCACCAGGAAGTGCCACCCAAAGGTGCCAGGACCAAGCCTGCACGCGTGGACCTTTGAGAATAATTACATCCCAGACCACAGTTCCCTCCCAGACTTAGTAAGACTGTGTCCCTCGACTCGGACGGGGAGACCTGGGAGCTGCGTGCTCCCCAAAGAGGGTCTTCCTGTCCTTCATCTCCATTCTTTCCCAGTGATGCTTGCTGGCCGAAACCCGAACCAGTGGGGACAGGCTGACCTGCGTCTCAGCAGGGCTCCTTTCTGTATGGATGACTCTGCCTTTCTTCCTGGCCTGGAGGACCTCAGTCCTCCCTTCCCATCCACAGGCCGGTGAATCACCAAGGCCCTTTCTGTTTCTGGGTTGGTCTGTAACTCAGGAAAAAAGGGAATTGATAAAGTATCAAGTTGCAGAGTGTTTAAATAGTGTTCTGAAGTTCACTGTGCTGCTTCTCAGAATGTGAGTCATCGCCGTGCTGACGCCACAGCAGTTTATGGCACAGGCACAAGGACGCGCTCTGATTCTGCTCCAGTGGTCAGGAGAGCCTCCAAGTAAGCACATCACCAGGGGGGGTCTCTTCTCTTTCAGTGTCAAATTTTAAATGCCCTTCATTTTTCTGAAGCGAAAGGACTTTTTTTAAAACCTAATCTTTATGTCTTATAAGTAGGAAGACATTATTTTTCCTAAAAATCTTGAAATTTTGGCTAGAGCTCAGAAGCACTTTTCAGTGTTTCAGACTGAATATTTGAGAAGTCCTACAGCAAACCAGACACGAGCACGGATTATAGAGGTTGTTCCATGCTGAGTTTGTAGAGCAGCCTGAAGGTTACAGTGCTTTAAAGTGAGCAGGTCTAGAAGTGTCAGGCTATGCCTGTTTAAAGATGTAAAAAGCAAGTAGCACATGTCGTGGATAAATATGCAGTGTGGATGAGGGGGAAGCTGTGGGAGCCGGGCTGGTTTAGCAGCACCCCTGTTCCGGGTGGGAAGTGGCTGGTAGCTCGGCCTGTTTCTCTGGCTGGGTCGCTCAGACCTTTCCTCCATGTCACCTTCCCTCCCTCTCCTGCCCTTCTCCCCTCCTCCCGTCCCGTTGTCTCCTTAGCCTTAGTCTCCTACGCTAAGAATTGGGAACGGGAACTTCACAGAGTCTGCCTCCTTCCGGGGCAGCACATCTGACGTTTTTCTTTCTGTAATTCTGTGCATGCGGTGGCTATTTCTGAAGATCGCTGAGAAGGATTCAGTCATTAGCTCAGCTGCTAACCTGGCAAGGAAGTTCTCTGAATCTGTCAGAAGAAACAAGGCTTCATAGGAATGCAGCTGAACCCAAGGGCGCTCTCTCTGTCTCTTCCTGCCTCTCTCTCCCTCTCTTGTCCTCTGTTTTCTCATGGACGCCACAATTTCCACCCACATCTCAGGATGGGCTCTAAATCAGTCGACTTCTACAGCACCAAGAATAAAACATAAAAATATCTGCATTCCCCAAGGGAGAGCTTGAGTAGGGGTGTTCTACAAAGGGCGTCCAAGTTGTAGACATTTGTTGCTGAGAAGTTGTTGAAAATCAACATGAATGTCAGCACCCAAAGAAGGAGCAGAGGCGGCTTCACACGTCGGCTCCCTTGTGTTGGTTCTCCAGCGGGGTCACACTGTTCGTTGGCAGGGGGGCCCCAAACCAGCGACGGTTGCCTGAAGCACCCGAGCCCCCCAGGCTGCTGCATGGTGTTGACTGGTGCGAATCCTGTTCATGTGCTTCTCAATAAAAGTTCAGATCATGAACTGAAAGGAGTTGTGCCTAGCAAAAATAAACCTGCATTAGCCAGGGTGCCTGTCTCCACTGGTGTGAATCATTCTAGAAAAGCGCACACAGAGACATGCATTGCGTGGGGTGGGAAGGGGCGGGGAGGGAGGCGGGAGGCAGGGACAAAGACGTTTATAATAAGGTAGCACCTGTTGTGGGTACAGAAGCGGGCGAGTCCAGCCTCTGCAGAGTGCACGGCCCAGATTGAGTCCTAAGGCCAGAGCCGCCGGGGCCAGGAATAGCCGCTGTCCCAGTTAGCAGCCTGCGGCCAGGGAGAGCTGGAGCTCTGCCTCTGTGGGCCACTTTTAGGGAGGGAGGCCATGGTGGCTGTTCTGTGTCACTTTGCAAGTCTCACAGTGAGCCCAGTTAGAACCCTTAAGGTCTGAATGTGCCCCTAAGGATGACGGTGAGATTCCACAGCAGGTCCTGTAGTTCTCGACCTGCAACAAGACAGATGTAAAAATCAGCTCAGCTGTATTTCAGTGCCAGTGTTTTATTCTGTATAAGAATTGAAGGTCCTACTTAGTACGCGGAGAATTGATGGTAAAATAAAAGTTCAGATTTTTGAGGCACTGACTGTTCCCAAACTCAGGCTTTGTCTTCCTTTCCAGCTCTAAATACTTCCTAAGTGATCTTTTTCAGGTTCACGATTTGATTCTCTCTTCATGCTGATGATGCCAGCCTAAGTTTCCTTTTTTCCTTCACTGATAAACTCCAGACTTACTTGTTTGGCTGCCCACCCAATATGCCCAGCTGTATGTGTAATACTCATCTAAAGCTTTAAATATCCAGTCCTTTGCCTAGAAAAGTCTAATCGTGACTGTCCCTTACCTTAGTAAATGACTCCTGGCTTTCTCATTGCTCAACTGTGCCAGGTTGTGTTCCTGCAGTGACCCCAGGAAAGATCTCTTGCACACATGGTTTTCTATCAGGGTAACATTGACGTGTGTTCCACAGACATGGGTCTGGATTCTCTCTGCTTGAGATGTGGTGGTGACCAGAGACTGTTCCCTAAATCAAGCATGTGACTTTTGGTGATTTACCAAGCTGGGAAACAAAGCTGAGCACTTTCTGTCTGCGTCTCTTTCTCGGGGGTTGTGTGCTTGGGAACAAGCCCCTCTCTAAGAAGCAAGGAAGCCCAGAGTAGCTCTTGTGGAGGGACCACGTGGCCAGGCCAGCATGAGGAGGAAATGGGACTCCCAGCTCCATCCGGTGTCCACTGGTGCAGGTGGCATGAAGAAGCCTCTCAGGCCATTCCCCCTCAGGCTCCAGTGACACAGCTGATATCCCAGACCCTTGGGGGCAGAGAGGTTGGCTCAGCTTTGGGGAATTTGTTGCACAGGCACAGTGAATGGAACACGTCAAAAAACCCACAAGGCGCCTTGGTTCCTCCTCTTCACTCACCACTCACATCAGGAAATCCTGCCGCCCTGCTCTCAAAACGTAGCCCGCAAGGTGGCTGCTTCCTAGCTGTTCCATCGCAGGCCCCGAAAATCATCATCTCTAATTTAAGTTTACTATAGATGTCTTCTGACTGGTTCTCTACTCCTGCTGTGCTGTGCAGGCAGAAGCCAGCGTGCTCTTTCAGAGGCAGGAACAAGCTTCCTTTCCCGCCTTGCTTCACAGGTCCTGTGACTTCCTGTCACCTTGGACGCACTACCCAGCCGCCACCGTTCCCTCTCAGGGCTTCTGTCCTCCAGTGTCTTGCATCTGTTTGTCTTTCTAGATAACTGTTCTGGACTTCTTTTTTTGACCCAAGACCTCTTCTCAGCTACGGCTACCTCCCTAGCCCCCAACCCTTTGTTAAATGTTTTAGAGACAGAGTCTCACAAACTTGCCAAATTTCCCAGTATGGGTTAAACTTGTGATCTTTCTCCCCCAGCTTCATGGAACACTTTTGTCCTGACTCAGTGTGCACGCTACACTACAATTTTACTCTACGTTAAAACATCATCCCTGTCTTTGATCATTGTGGGTCGCCCCTGGACTTACGATGTCCAGCCTGCTCTGTACCCAGGAGCTTCATCGTCACCATGACACGGAGCTGGAAAAGCCTGTGTGGCCTCCATCGCTGGACACAGCGTCTCCATAGCCACACACACAAGAGCCTGGGCCCCTGTGTCTCCAGAGGACACGGAGCTGAGCCTCAGAGGAGGTCTCCCACTGGAATTTAAGTGCCAGCACAGGAGTCTCCCTTATGCATGGCTTTCCTGATTTCAGTTACTGCAGTCAACATGAGAATACTAAAGAGGAAATACAAAAAACCAGCAAACTTTAAATGAGTTTTGTTGTTGTACTTTATCACGGCCGTAGGCCTCCGGTCAGGGTCCTCAGGTGTCCTCTGCGGGTAGGGGTGTACTACTGTGCAGTCTCTCACGTCGTCCTGCGGACCTTCAGGGGCCAGCGCTACATCAGCTGGGGTTTGCCCAGCGCCGTGCTTTCCCCTGCGGAGGTTCTCTACCTGCTGCTCTCTGCCTGCTATGCTACCTCCCCTTGGATCACTCAGCAGTGTGCTTCCCTGGAAAACAATCGAGTTCCCCGCCTACAGCCACAGGCACCCATATCCACGCTTTCTGTCCCTTTTCCCTCTTTGCTTACTCCACAGCACTTAGCACTGCGGGAGTGCCACGTTTTTCGTGTGGCTCGCATCCTTAGAAAGCTTCGTGATAGCCAAAACTTGGTATTTCGTCCCTGGAGCGGTCGTGGAGGTTGACTGCAGTATGCACATAGACTGCAGGAGACCCCAGTAGCCTTTCGGACAAGCACGTGCGCCTTTCTGTGATCTGTGCTTCCTTCCTGGGTGTAGGTGGGATTATGGCGGCTGGTGTTGCTTCTTGTCCTCTCCTGTCTCCCCTGAGACAGGCGCACATGGGTGTCTAGTCTGCAGCCGACAGCCACGAAGTCCACGGATGCCTTTGTTGTCTGTGGGTGTCTCGTCATCTGACACATCCTAAAGTTGAGGACCCCCGAGGCCAGTGTTGGGGAGGTCACACGTCCCGAAATGATAAGTCACAGCAGACATGTACTGTCCCCGGTGTGGTGTGTAAATTGACCCCTTACTAACTTCCAAGCCAGTCAAGAGTTCAGAGTCTCGGGAGGTGGAGGGGTGTGTTTGTCATCGCCTTGTGTTTTCAGAACTCTCAGAAATAAATGGTAATTTTTTGACAGTGGCCAATACAGGTAAACATGGATTTATAAGCTGTCCACATTTTATGTTTGAATTAAAAACAATAATGAAACATAAGTAAATTTTCTTTTAATACTGAAAAATACTAAGCAAAACACAAATCTGTTCTTTCGTCATCTCTTTCCATTTTCTTGTTCAAAAAAATAGGCAATTGTTTAGTAATTTAGTGGATGAATTTCAACAAAGATTTTTGATGGTGGGATGAATGAATCTTATTTTACATACAGAAAGTAGACAAATAGATGCACAGTCCTCCGTAGTGTTTAAATTTCACAGGCGCTTTCATGGGAGTGGCCAAGAAATCAGTGTCTGAGAGGGTAATTTAAGAAACTGCAGAGAAACAAATTGTCCAAGAGCATGAATTCAGTGTCCTCTCTCCTGTCAGCTTTCATGCCCCTGTACATATTTATGTACAAGTATTATTTTTGTTGCTGGCTTTTCTTATAATTAGAGCTGATAATATGGGATATATTTCACGGGTTCCAGTTCATCTTATTGTGTTTATGTCTTCCCCAGGTTTTAGTGACATTTTGCATTCTGACATGGTCATGCTCTGATGCAGGTGTGACCCTGCTGGTGGACTGGTGGACATCTGCTGTCCATCCTGGCTTTGCTTTGCCCCTTCCGCCCTCCCAAAGGCCTCTTCCAGGCTGCCTCTCTCTCCATGCATCCCCTGCCCCTTCATTCTCAAGGAACCTGATGACGGCATCCTGTGTTTCAGGAAAGAGCTTGCGGGGTAGAGGGGACTTCCGCATGCTGTCAGGGTGTTTGTGTTGGTCGGTTTGTTAGGAATGGGTGAGGCAAAGCATTCTGGGAACAAAGGAAACAAGGGCATTGTTACTTACAGATTCCAGGAAGGAGAATCCTGTCACTCTGTCCTCCGCTGACAGTGAGTAGGGAGCATGTCCTCAGTCACTGAGGGGGCCACCATGACCGTGAGGCCACCAAGCTTTGCACAGAAACCAGTGGTAGAGGGATCAAGTCAGAGAAACCCCTCCCCTCACGCTGTCAATGGGCAGCTGTTTTAACTGAGCCTGGGAAGATCCTGCCCTGATTCCCCTGGGCGATGCCTCTGAACAGGAACGCTTCCTCCTGTGCCTTTGTGTTTGTGCTCCAGATGAGGTGCTCGGCTGAAGACAGAACCACAGAACGTCCACAGATGCCTGTGCTAGTTTGTTTACTGACCGTTTGCATTTTGTTAAAAGTTGTGCATTTATTAATATTGTGCCCAGTCCTATGCATTTGCTGCGTTTTTCTCAGGGATTTTTAGTTTTTTCCCCCCAGATGGTCTCTAACAATACACTGCAAATGTGTTCTTTGAGCCTTCCACTAGCTTGTAACTTCAGCAGTGTTTTATCTTTAGTGAACTTACAGAATAATTAATTTTTTCCTGTACAACTCTGATTCCCTCATCATCTTTTAAATCATGCTTTCCGGGCTAACAGTGTGCACTGTCTTCTGATACACTGAAGTCTTCCTTCATAGGGCTTAAACTCGCTAGGGTGAGCGGGTGTATGTGGAGAATGTGTGTTGGGTGTAATTTATGGTTACAAATTTATTCATTTTTTCCTAAATCGATACTTAATTTCCTCACCACTACTTGTTAAGTAGATTTTCCTCTCCTCATTGATATAGAATTCTTTCATACCATAAAGTAGCCTGTATGCCAGGATTTGTTCCTAGATTTTCCTTGGTAGTTAAGTTCATATTCTAGGTAGACGGATTTTTTCCCTTTGTTTTCTGGTGCCCACTTTGCCATCCGTTAATTACTGTAACTTCTCTGTGGGCTTGTGATACAGTTAGAACACATTTCTCCATGACCCTTCTTCCCAGAGTTTGTTTATATTATGTCTTTCTGTGATGTGCTTTAAATCAGAATTAAGAGTTCTGTTGAGTTCCAGGTTCAGGAGGATGGGGAACAGGGTAGGTCTTCTCATCTAAATCTTTAAATCTAACTTGGTGGTTTGAGCACATGCTCAAGTTTGCTTTTCCAGTGTGTGTTTATATCCAAGCCTTTTAAAGAAGTGACAACTTTCTTATCTCTTAACTTCCACACTCCAGTGGGGCACGTTTGCCTGCATTTCCTGATGTCTTACCTACACAGGACCCCTGTGAAATGTGTGTCATGTAACGCTCGTCTTCGGGAGTGGAAATTGTAAGTTGCAGAAGTATGAAGACTAACTGGGCTCCCGAAGCAGGAGAGCGGCAGCAGTGGACCTAGGGTTGATCCGCAGTGATCCTTCGCAGTGTTTGGGGTTAGAATGAGCCAGGCTGGGGTCCAGCCCTGCACTTGGGTCTGTACATAAGGGGGGGGGCTGTGAAACTTGCTCTGAGCCCTCCTGAAGCCCGGGCTGTGCTTTGCCAAAGCTGGCGGTGTCTCCTCTGTGCTTAAGAACACGGCGGGAGACAGGGCACCTGGAAAAGAGCTCTCCCTGCCCCTGTGTCCCAATTCCAGGCTCCCTGAGTGGGGCTCTCTCTCACGGTGGTGACTCCTTGGCTTCAGGTAGGATCGGCACCCCAAGACTCCTCAGGGAGCGCTGATGCTCCTAGGGCTGCACCTTTTTAACCCTTTTGCTCTTCGTGACCAAACATTAACATTCAAAATCTACTCTCAGGTTTCTTGGCAGTGCCAGCAAAGCCACGGGTGTGGCCATCCTTCTGAACCCACAACTACCTACTGTTTCCTGAATGGGTTATAATTTCAACTCCTTGAACTCTCTTCAGAATGCAGAACTGAAGGAGGTGTGCTGTGGGTTTGAAACACGCTACTAAGTTATCCAGCTATGAGTTAGTGCATATAATTAAGTACACATCATGCATGGTGATGAATTGCAAGCATGACTTTGTCGTCTAAGTGGAAGGTCTAGGTTCTTTCCCCTCCTGTGTGTTTCTAGACACACTAAATGCTAAAATTCAATACTCTGCTTTCGTGGACACAGTTCTATAGTTTACAGAAGCTATTTTGGGGGCAGGCCATTCCCCATGACATGCTGTAAAGTGACGGGCACAGAGGACGGGACAGCTGTTGAGCTGGCTTCCTTCTGATGCTTTCTGCAGCCTGGCCTCTGGCTTTGCTGTGCACTGTCTGCTGCCCAAGCACACACATGAATAAATGAATGAGTACAATTTGGTGCGTCCCACTTCTCTCACTTTGCTTTTGTTTCTGTTTTCATCTCTTAAGGCGCACACAGTGGAAGCTTTGATAACAGTATTGACACATCGCTTTGCACATCCCCAGCAGTAGCATTTTGCCGCTCTCAGGATGCAGGGGAGAATGAGAAGGGAAGCACTCCTCTAGCTGTCATTTGGGGCAGCTGTGCTTTGTGATGCCTGTGATGAAACCGGATGTAACTTAGCACATTTTGCATTAATTAGGTGTTAGTGTTGACAGAGAACTTCTGGTCCTTTGTGCAGAGGGGTTTATTCCTGTGGAATCTGTCCCACAAAAAGCACCGTCAGCTCTGAGGGCAGAAACAGTGTGTTTGGTGTTTGCTCAAGTTCCTGGGCAGGGAAGGCTTTTATTTTTGTTACAGTATTGCCCCCCTCCCCAAGGTGGCCTGTTTTGATGCAAAAGGGAGTGATTTAGACTCTCATGAGACCTGTTGATCTCCTATTTTACAAGCAGAACAGCTGTGCCAAAAGGCCAGAAAAGTTCATCTGCATATGCTTTTCATTAGGTCACTTGTAAGGACTAATTCCCTGGCTTACGAACAAGTTCCCCCTCCAGGAGGATGTTCATAAGTTGGATTTGTTTGTAAATCAGACAAAGTGAGTCTTACATACCTTGGACCCAAATACACAGTGTAAAGCATCAAACACCACACACACAAATATGGTAAGTCTCCAACTGCGCCTTCCTGTTGTCCTCTCACGCTGCAGTGTGCACACAGCAGCACAGCTGTGACAGTGTCCGAAAGACGCGTGAGCTACGTGTGCAGTTTGTTTACCTCTGCCAACGTGCCTAATGTTAGGTCCCTTCGTATCTGTGAAAGTTTGCAACTTAAATGTTGGGAGGTCTTTTGCTTCTGATACTTCCTTAGGGACTGAAAAAACATCCATTTGAAGGTAGATAAATTCTCAGATATAAACAAACTCTAGAAGTGATGTTATCTTTGAAACATTTTGATGTGCAGAAGTGTCTGGTATCACATGGATGTACATATTTTCTAAGGAGTTATACATACACTTCCAACTCACAGGAAAGCATTGAGTAATTATCGCTCTTATTTTTGGCTCTGTGGTTATTTTATGTATTGAATGTTTGTCTTACACTCCTGGATAGTAGTGTACCACATATTTTGAATGTTGGTCTGTCCTCCGTGGTGTGTGCTGCAAAGGCAGACACAGTGGCTCCATGAATGCCAAGAAGAACTGGCGTTTCCAGTGAGCTTACCAGAGTCTAGCAGGTTCATGGTTCTGCGATATCTTATTAGTATTTTAGTGTCACTGGTCCCTTGCCGTGGCCCGCAGGAGCTCTTCATTACTGAGGCAGAATTGCACATTCAAAATACAGCTTCCAGCAATATCAACTATATGATCAATGTAACCTTGAAGAGTTTGTGGAAGCTGCTAAGATGCTGGGGAAGGGCACATGAGGAAATACAGGAATAGATGCTTTATTGATTTGCTAAAGATCATACCTGGGTTGCGTCTGTTTTGCACTCATGGTTATTGATGAGCATTTTCTATATCATCAGATCTCCTAGACTTTCTGAATCATATTCATGTCTGCCTTTTCTAACATGTGAAGGATCAATATTGCCTGAGCCTGGCTGCTGTGAGGATTTGCTGGTGCTGCTGTATTTTATTTTAAAGGTTATTGGAGAGCATGCTTTCTTAAGAAAGACAAATCATATTATTGAGCTTCTTTGCTAATATAATGTCTAATATAGATATTCCTCCTAGAACGACCTATATGTTTGATAGCTGTTTCTACTTAAGAGCCCTGAGTGGATCCTAGGAGCTGTCTCTCTTTTGGTAGGGTTCTGCACGTCTTGTTTATACACTGTCACTGTCTGTTTTTGTAGAGGGCACCTTGTTTATGCAGTGCTGTGGTTTTGGCTGATTGTGCTGTATGCTACAGTACTTAGTTTTGTGTTCTCTTAGGCACTACAGTACTGCATGTAAGAAGTGTGCAAAAAAAAGCAAAGCCATCAGAGCAGGTTTCAATTCCCTTT
Source organism: Cavia porcellus (assembly GCF_034190915.1). NCBI lineage: Eukaryota > Metazoa > Chordata > Mammalia > Rodentia > Caviidae > Cavia > Cavia porcellus. The sequence goes on from NW_026947506.1 coordinate 1,386,202, forward strand.
GTGTAGCTTTGTTCGGATTATTGTAATATGCATAATACTTTCTACAGTTTTTCACTTAGTGACAAATTCATTTAATGACCTGGTCTCAGGAATGCAACTCAGTTGTTCAGGGATGAGTTCTGTACTGGGTTGTTTGGAGAATAAGGACAGGAGATAAGTCTCTGCGTATTCGATGCTGGTACAACTTTTCCCCAGATGTTTGTGTAAACCCATAGAAGTGAACCCTGTGGGTATCACAGGCTGACTCATTTTATGTTGCCCACAGTCTGGGAGTCAGGAGTTGAGCAGATGCTTAGGTTGAGATGGCCCTGTGGTCCACCTGGCCTCAGCAGGGAACTGGGGCTGGAGACTGCCCCAGATGCACAGGTGGCCGGGTCTGTGCTGCTTGGCCTGACGGTTCCCAGGGCAGTGCATCCTGGGCTCTGTGGGTCTGGCCTACAGTTCCCGTGTGGTGGGTTCTGGGAAGACACTATCCCTGCATCGTGCCTGGCATTTTAGGGGAAAGAAGCTGAATCCGTCCGTCCAGTTAAAACTCATCCAGTACTGGCACAGAGTCCCCTGTGACAGTCACAGCAGCTGCTGAGATTTGAGGTAGAGGGGAAAATGGTTCCTTTCTCTTGATTGGCGAGTCCCCGCATAAAGAGTGTGTGGAATGGGACAGTTCTGCCTGTCTTTGGCAGTACGATACCCTACATGGGTGCCGAGAAGTGAGTAACCTTTTGCTATTTAAGAAGCAATCACACCCGGAAAGCTTATTGCAAGTTTAACTTAGCTTTCTCTGCTTACTAGGTCACCATATATTTGATTTATGTTATCCAGATTCTTCTACTTAGTCCTTAGTAACTCTATTTAAGAGTCAAGTCAATGGAGTCCCAAGGATGAGAGGGTACTGTCAGTCCTCCCCCTAACCAGCCCCTACAGGCCTTTGTCTTGCAGGGCAGGACCTGGGTCCATGCCCAGGGGAGGCCTTGCTGAGGGTCAGGCTATCTGCTCCGGAGCCTCATGCAAGTCCTCGGCATGAAAGCTGACAGCCCCATTCCATCCGTTGTTCTGTGAAAGGAGAGAGAATATGTCCTACCCCAACATGGTCTAGAAAGTATTAATTATTTCTTCGTCTACATTTTGATACCATTTAGGTTACCACATTATGAATGCTTGTGGATTGACTTACTTTTAGCAATGCAAAAATACATGAGTACATTCTGTTTATAAAATTTCTAACAATAAAAATAAAATATTCCCGTTAATGCATATCCTGTTCCTACCCTAATCCCTTCCCAGCGGTTAACTGCGCCGTCAGTTTCTGTATGTAACCCAGACATTTTCTTTGCACCAACACAGTGGCAAGTATGAAAGTATAACCTTACTGCAGGGGAAGAATATTCTGTATATTGTGTCGTGATTTGATTTATTCACTTAGCCATTCTGACTTGGAGAAGTTTACCCGAGCTCAACCTCTTTTTAAATAAGGTAGTGAGGAATTCTGTTCCACAGTAGTGAATTTAACGCTTCTTCCGTGGCAGAGTCTGCCAGTGTCCCCAAGTTGTCACCCAGGGAACTGTTTCTGAATTAGCTGTTTGTGCTCTTCAGTGAGTTCATGACCGTGCGTCTAGGATAGGGACCTACAGTGCTGGCCCGAGGGGCGTCATCTTACAGTGATCCATTCATATGCAGGTTTGTAGCAGCCTACTTCTTTATAGGTAAATCTCGGAAGCAGCCTAAACAGCAGATGAATGAAGAGAGTATTTATACACAGTGGAGCGCTCCTCTGCCTTAAACAAGGATAAAGTTGGATTATTTGTAGGCAAATAATGCACCTTGAGACCTTAATGTGAAGTCAATAAATCACACACAGCTTGTGTATTACGTGGTTTCTCTGAAGAGAAACTCAGAATATAAAGAGCCAAATAAAAGGCAGTCGGGACTAGGAAAGAGATCTTTCTCAAGGAGCAGGGGATTGAGAGATGGGGGAGGAGGGAAAGGAGGGAGGAGGATGAGAAAAGCAAAGGCCTGTGAAGCACATGTGCTGGTTTGTCATGGGAGTGTAAACGCTGCACTCTACAAACACGCAGTAGCAGCGACACAAATCGCCAATTACCTTCCAGCAGTGCCAGCCTCCAGGAGCTCCACCATCTTCCCTGACTCATTATTTGAGGTTTGCATATTGGATGAAAACTAGAGGACTGGGGATTTAGCTCAGCGGCATGCGCGAGGCCATGAGTTCAGTCCCCAGTACCCTGCCTTCCCCCAAAAAGAAAAACTAGAAATATGCCATTGTCATTTGCTTTCCATTTCTTTGATTCATAGTGAGATGTCACACACTTCCCTATACTTACTGAGCATTTGCAGTTCCTTTTCTATAAATATATTTTGTTACTTTTTATAGACCATGTATATTATCATTATTATGTCATACAAATATATGGGTTTCCCTGGACTCTCTTAATTTTTCATTGATAACTGTTTTTATATTCTTGGACCCCAAACAAATTTTATTTCCATGGCATTAGAATATATTGTTCCATATCTATATGCATTTAAGCATACATGATCTGTATGTGTGTGTATATATTCATATATATATTCATCTATTTAATATTTGTTGACTTCAACATGCATTCTCAGGTTCCTTTAGTTTTAGTGCTTTTTGTACAGTAAATACTTGCCTAAATGGCTCCCAAGCTGTGTGAGGATCGGTGTATGTTTCTTCTTTTGAAGTTTCATTATTAAAAGTTGCTTGGCACACACACGCGCACGCACACACACACACACACACACACACACACAGACACACACACACAGAGCAGTGGGAGCATTACAAACACAGGCACTTGGGCCCACGGACTTCCAGGGAGGGCACCACACACCACACTGTTCTTGGTTGTACTTCATATTTAGGATAGATTCTGCTCACCAGCTCGCCTCGTTTGGTTTTATTTTTAGTGTGGTAAGGGCTTTTAGTTAGGAATTGGTTTTGAGTCATGTTTTCCAACATCTTCAGAATTATGATAGATTGCTTTACTTTTTATATACATTAGTGAAATAAAGTTTTTACATAATGCTATATGTTAAACCATCCATCCTTGCTTAGCTTATAAAAGCTTTGATGATAATATATTCTTTTAATATACTACTGAATGTTCTATTAACATTTTATTACATGCATATGCCTTCTTTGTAGAGTTGGTGAAAATGCCCTCATTTCCCCTTTATGATCCTTTTCTGGTTTTATTATCAGAGTTAACTGATTCTGTCAGATTGTTGATTTGTCCCATATTTTCTGTTCTTAACAACAGGTTGTCTAGTATAAAGATGTTTCCCAAGTCCGAGAGCTTGCACCTGTTCAACAGTACAGGCTAGACATTGGCTATAAACTTAGCTAACAAGTTCATTTCTTTAGTGGCGATTCTTTATTATTAGTTAAATTATTATTAGTTAAATCTTGGAAGCAGCCTAAAGGTCCAACAGCAGATGAATGAAGAAAGTTGGTATTTATACTCAGGTTAGCTTATATAATTTTCTTTGAACCAATATTACTTAGACACACTTTCCTAGAAGCTTAGTTCTATCTTTTATAGACTCTGACTTGTACATCTATGAAATTGCCCACAGTAGACCTAATATTTTAGTAAAGGTATATGTAACATGCAGTTGTAATTTTTAAAATTTTTCATAGTTATGTCAATTTTGCATTCTCATATACATTCTCTTTTATTTGAGATAGGCTATAAAATTGTCCATGTTTTCAAGAATATTATTTTTTAAAATTTCCTCCTTTAATAATTATCTTTTACATTTGTGTTTTTGATCTTTTCAAATGTTTTTATTTGTCATATGTTTGTGGCTATAAAAATCCTGAGTACCATTACATCCCAAAGTCATAGGTACTCAGATTTATTACTGAGTTGTTGTCTGTATATAAAGTTTCTCATTTTCTTGTTAACATCTATTTAATCCAAGTTTTAATCTCGTGTTCATTTAAAATTTTTTATATTTCATCTTACTGTGTATATAGGTAATTTTCTCCTGCTGTTTTAGAATGCTGACTTGTGTTATATAGCAGTTATGAAAAGGGACATTTTGTTGCTGCCTTTAGAAATACACTGAAAGTTTCTTCACATTGTTTTACACAATTTGACTCGGGGCAATACTGTCAATGCGTTTGAAAAATTTGTTTTCAGGTGCAATAAATGCGTACTGGACTTCTTTACTGTTGATTGCCTTAGCTGTGTTATCTACATTCTTGTTTTCTCCTGTGGTCTGTCATTTTTTCTTTGAATGTCATCCCACACTATCCAGCGAGGATGCAGGGTTAATTTTCTTTCATACTCTTGCATTTTGTCCCTTTTGTATATCTGAAAATTAAGTTTTCAGTTTTGTACATGCCTGTGTCTTTGCATAGCATTTAGATAGGTGTTTTCTGAGCTCGGCAATGGAGTGGCTTTGTCTTCACTTCTATTGTTTTCGTGTCCCTGCTCCACTGTGTTTCGTGACTGTCCTGACTGCTCGGTTGGATTCTCCATTTCCTGCTCTGAAAGCCTCCGACTTTTGCTAGGAGAGTTGAGACTCCTCACGGTATCACCATGTCTTCATAGGTATTTGGACTTGTTTTTGCCGGCATCTCTTTTGAGTTGCAATATATTTATGGACATGCATATAAATATGCTATGTATGAGTTGTAGCCTGAAGCGTGCACACATGCTTTTATTTTCCTGGCAGGTTTCCCTTTTTGTCTGATCGCAGTGGAAACTGCTGCATCCTGGAGAGCGGGCTGCACATCGGGGTGGTGTGAGGAGCCCGGGCCCCTGAAGTGCTGTTCCTGTTAGGGGCGTTTCCCTTCCCTGGTGCCAAATACCAGCACCCATGACTTACAGGACAGTTGTACCTGGCTTGTGTTTCAGGGTTTCTTTCTGGGCTTCCCTGGCTCCAGGGCAGGAACACGGTGGAGAAAGAGCGAGTGTGGAAAGCTGGGCAGCACACTATTTTGCTTAAATGGTTATGTTTTGACCTGTGCTGTTTTGTTGTTATGCCCTCTTTTATCTCAATCTCCTTTTTTTATTATCTACTTTTTCATTTTAACCTTTTAATTAAGGGAAAATAAATAAAAAATAGCAGCTTATATTATAGTAACCCACTTTGATTTCCTATTAACTTGATTTGAAACCCTGTATTGCTCTCACCATCTTATTTTGACTGATTTTCCCCTATTCTGCTTTGCTTGATAGTACCAAGTTTGAAAGTATAGGCTACAACTGTGAAGACAATAAGATTCATTATGACGCCCATTCTGGATGACAATTAGCTTCTTTTAAAGTCCTGTAATGTCTCCAATGTTTTGGTTTTATTCTTTACTGTTTTGTTCAATTTTACTATAACTGATGATATAGGCAATTCTTTTTAAGATAACAAGAGGCATTATGGTAACCATTGTTGGTCACCTTGTATTTTGTTTTTACATTATCTATTATGTCCATCCTTTTGATTTGACTGACTCTGTCCTGTTATGTCACATTTGGTTTTACTCTCTTGAAAAAAATTAATAAGAACAGTGGGAGTAATGAAACCCAAAAGGTGTAATTGTCATTGTACAAAAGAGGGGAAAAGAAAGTGCTCTAATAACTGCATGCATATTTAAGTGTATAAGATAGGTAACCATATTACTGAGTTTTATTGGATCATTGAACAGAACCTTTTGCAGTCTCACTGTTTGAATGTCCACTCTATATGCTTTAATTTTGTAACTTGAACAACTATTTCTAAGATGACAATATGTAATCTATTAACTAGTGATTTCCTACTGTGTATTTTTTCTGAAATTCTGTATAATTTGTACCATTTTTCTGTTTTTTTTCTTTTTTCTCCTTAAATAAAATTTAAAAAAAAGCTGGGCAGCAGAGATGCCCCTGGCAAGGCCACACCCCGGGGACACGCCTGCCTCTAGCTCCCAGTGTCTCACCCTCCTGTCAGCTGTGAGCCCCACCGGGCCCATCTGCTGATGATCGTGGTGGCCTCGCGTTCCGATTGACCTTCCTTGAGGCTCATTACCCAGATATATTGATGGTCAAGCTTTCTTTCTGAGTGCTCCAGTGGCCTGAAGCCTTCCGGGACTTGGCCAACCTCTTGGGGAATTTGGATCACGTGGTAGCCTGCTAGCTGACACGAAAGGTGGTGCTGCAGGGTGGGGTAACTGTGACAGTTACCCCCTTTTCTCTCCTGCACGGCTCTGTGGCCGGGGACTGGGCACTGTCTTCCAGCTGTCGTGATGTGGTGAGCACTCTAGAGCTGCTAAAATTGGAACCCGTTTTCAGGACATCACGTGGTTGTGTTTCTAAGTCAGGGGCATTGAACATGCTTTATTTGGATATTTTGGTATCCAGAGATACTACTTTTAAATCTTATGCAGTTACGTGGGGCCCCCAAGTTGCAAGTGAGACTGGCGAGGAGATAAATCATTGGGGAGATGCTTTGTAGAATCAGTGATCACTTTGGAGTCTGCACTGATCCGTTATCAGGCAGGCCTCTGCCAGCGCAGCTCTGGTGTCCTCTCCCCTGACACTTGTGGGGAAGCAGAAGTGGGTGGGGTTTAGGGCTCAATGCTTAGGAGCTCTGGTCAGAGGCGGTGTTACGGCTGCATGCTCACCTGTTCCCATGAGTAGAGAAGAGGATGGATGGTGTCCAACAGAGCCGAGCTGGTTGGTTTCCATTTGGCAGTGGACAAGGGCTGTGGGGTGGACGTACTGTGGGCTGTGCGCTGGGCCAGCTGGGCCAGGAAGCTGAGCGCTGGTTTCCTTTCTCCTCTATCAACACCAGGAGACTGCAGAGAACAATGATGGGTCTGAGGGAGCTGCGGCTTTTAGGGAACAGGATCAGCAGCCTTGAAGACAAAAAACAAAAACAAACAAATAAAACCCCCCCACAAAAAAGTCAGCTCTGACTAATGCAGCTTGAAGGTAAGGATCCGTGCCTCATGGACCCAGAAGTGCATAGAGCCCCAACAAGCTCTGTGTGCCCACACTCGTATCTGGCCGCTGCACTGGGTGTTGGGGGGAGAAGAAAGCTGTCAGGCAAATGAAGGGTTTCCAGTTTGTCTTGCTAATGCCATTGTAGTACCTACTTTTTTCTTGGTAGCAGGAATTGAACTCTAGGCCTCACCCTTGCCAGGCAGGCGCTGTGCCACTGAGTTAAATCCCTGGCCCTATGGTACCATTTTAAAACAGAAGAGGACAAAAGCCATCTTCTAGTGTGACCAGACAGGACTGTCTGAGATGCTTGTAATTGGCAAGATTAAGTTTCCCTTCCTATCTCCAATTCATTAGATGCTGAGAACACAGAAAGCAAATATAATATCAGGTCAGGAAAATAAATCATGCCATATCTGTCTAGGACTAGACTGAGGTGACTTAATTATACTGGCTCTGCTGTGTGTTCTGTCCAGAGCAATTCGAGTGTGTGTGTGTGTGTGTGTGTGTGTGTGTGTGTGTGTGTGTGTGTATGAGTGTGCTGATTAAAACAAAGCCTGGTGTGTCATTGGGCATTTTAGTCTGATCTCTGCATGATGCTTTGTCACTGTCATTGCAGCTTTTTCACAAGATTTTGTGGTGTGTATTTTAAAATTATGTCTTGTGCTAGAGGATTTGTTACATGGAATCCTGATTTCACACTTTGTAACTTTTGTGTGACAGAGCTAGGTACACAATGGGCACTCAAAATTGTGCTAATGATAAAACTTTTCTGTTGCCCATACTGAAAATTATTTTCAAAGATTCGTTTTGAAGATAAAAGTTTTGAGAGTACTAGTTAATCCTAAAGGCACTGTTATAGGCAGTGAGGAAGGAGGTGTCAGTGCTCTTGTGCATCCAGCACGGGAAATGCCACGGCACCCGTGGTGGTTACTGGCAGGTGGACCTGCTGTGGCCATGCTGTTTGCAGCCTTCTCCTCAGGTCTGGCCCTTCTCGGTCTAACCTGAGCTAGGGTAGGGGAGTGCAGAATACTGCAGTAACAGTAAAGGCATTCCCTTGTTTCAACCAGGCTTCCCCTTCTTACCCAGAAGGCTGAGCAGCGGTTCACCTAGGTTCAGGCAGTTGAAGGTTTTCGCCCTTACCTTTACCATTAGCTGTATTTATTAATTCTGAAATCTCACAATTGCGAGAAGGTCATTTTCTGCTTAACCCTCAATTTCTCATTGGATATTTCCTATTGGATCTATTAGATATTTAATGTTACTGGCTGGCTTTCTGTTGGGAGTTGTAGAGTACTGACACCTTCCATGCGTTTATTGATTTGTAGAGGGCGTGTGTGATAATACCAAAAATAGCTGTCAAAATTCATTTCTCCTGAGAGAAAGAATATATTAGAACAAGGCATGGGTGTGGCAGATATCCAAAATAGCAATCTCTTCTGATTAGAATCCAGGGCCCAAATCTCATACAATTTGGGGAGCCTCCTTAACACAGGAGTAAGAATAAGATCCAACACGTAGCACCTATAGAGGGTCCCTGAGCTTACGCTTCACGGGCTTCCCTTTAACTCCCCGTATCAGGCCAAGCTTAGGCCCTTTCCCTCTGCACGCTGTGGGGAGTCTTCAGATCTGCACCCCACAGTCCCCACACACAGAGCTGCTCTTCATTTAATGTGACTCTGCCTCACCTCGCTGTGGGTGCTTCCTGAGCTCAGATTACCTTCCGTTTACTGTGTGTGCTGCAGGCTCCACCTCGGCACCCAAAGCATGCCAAATTCTTCAAACCAGTGAGAAATTAAGTTGCCAGAGTTATGCAGGCTTCTTATTCTGTAGCCTTCCAGTAGGTAATTTCATTGTCTGTTTTGAGTTAATGATTTTGGAAAGGTAGTACCAGTTGTATTGAGTTTCAAAGACAAGATGACTTCCTCTAGTGTTCGGCTGATTGATAGGCCTTCGTCTTCTTTGTACTAGTATTGTACTGACCAACTCTCTGAAGTACCACTCGTGGTCAGTGAAAACCAACCACGTAAGGGCACCATGTAACTTACTTTTAAAATGGAGACATGACTGTGTTTTGAAAATTTGGCCCCATGCTCTATAAATAAATAATTTCAGACCATTACACTATTTGAACTTCAGTGTCTCCATGGGTGAAATGAAGAAATAAAATCAACATGGTTGTGTTGGTTCACAAAGCAATCCTGAGGATCAAGTGAAATGCATGACACAAAAGCAAAATGTGTGTTCCTTAGGTGTTAATAAAAGGATGAATCAAAGGTGATGTAAGAAGTGGATGGTGAAGAGCAGGCACTGTATCCCGCTCCCCGTACCCTTTCAGTGTGTGTGTGACTGCAGCCTCCATCGCCCCATTTCTGTGACCGGACTGTGCTAGCACATCTAGAAACTTGCTGAAGAGGCCTCTTTTCAGAACCCCGGACAGCGCCTTTGCTTGCTGAGGGAGCTCGGGTTAAGGCTATGATAACCCAACAGGGCAATTTTACAAAGGAAACTTATTCTAATTCACACTGTAGTATTTTTATACACCCTCCCCCTCTTTAACACTGACTCCATACTATATTTCATATTGCATGATAAAAAAGGGCAAAGTTACATTTTTTTCTTCAGTGTATTTATACATTGATCTTATTTTTGTAGGGCCTACTCTCTTGTATTTTATAGCATCAAGCTATTATCTATTTTGTGAAAAAAATCCCTGGCTGAATTCAGGAACTCCAGATAGCTTCGTGCCAAAGCTATTTTTCTTTTCTTCCACATAATCTCTATGAAAAATACCATAGAGATTAGAGCTGCCACCCTAACAATAACTTAATAACCGAAAGTAAGCCCTAAGACCTCGATCGTAGCTGAAGGACTGGTTTTGGAGATGCTATCCACACGGTGCCAGCGAGCGATGAGAGAATTGTTTCAAGTGAAAAACACACAAGGCAGCAGAGACAAATCTCTGCCCTGTAATTATGCCACTTAATTTTTCTTTTGTTTAGATTGATGTTGGTTTTTGGTTTTGAAAATGGCAAACGTAGGCAGTAATCTGATTTATAATAATAGCTCATATTAGACTGTTTGTGATAACAGACTTAAAAGTAATTCAACCTGAGTTACCCCGAGAGTGAACTACACACACACACACACACACACACACACACAACTACATAGGCAGCTATATCACTGATTCACAGTGATTACATGTGCTTCGATCAGCATAGCCTTTGGATTCTCCCAGATCAGATGTGCAGAGTTGAGTGACTGAACTCACAGTTTAACCCAGATTTCCATCTCAGCCAGTCTGTCTACCTTTGCATGTACAATCTGCAACCTGGGAAACCTAGTTTCCAATAAGTGTGGGAAGGTAAACTGTACACACAGTACACCACAGGGGCACACCAGACAGGGGACCCGTGCTGCAAAAGTGATTCATCACCTCCCCCGTCCCCAGCACACATCCCAGTGTTTCCCAAAATTTTATATGTAAGTAACAGTCTGGACCAGATGACGTCCCTTTCCCTTTAAATATAAGCATTTTGTTTTCTTCCCTGACACTTAATTGTATCTATCTTGATAAAGAGCTCAGACTTACTTGTAGTTCCTGGACTTGGCCAGTTTTCTGGCTGGCCCTGTGCTCCGGGAGCACACACTGCTAGAACTGAAGCCTGTAGATCTGAGATTTGATTCCTCCAGTTCCTACATTTCTTATGGACTGGGAAAGAGTCTTCGATACACTCTTCTTGTCTGTTAGTGAAGGCGACTTCACCTCATGTTATTGAGAGAGTCAGGTGATAAAATTAGAAACTGAGTAATGAAAAAACTGGTTCTGTAACTTTTGGGTGTTAATAATTAAACTATGACATTGAGAAGTTACATTTTTAAGGTAATACAAGATAATCTTAGGAAAGCAAGGAAAGCAATAATTTGCCATAAGAAGGTGCAATTACCATGTGCAAAACAGAACTATCATGGTTTACAGAAATTTCATTTGCTCATTCTGTTTGTATTGCTAAAATTTTCATAGAGAATGCCACATAAAATTGCCTTAAACAACAGGAATAATTTATTGTCTCATAGTTTTGGAGATCAAGTTGTGGTGGGTTTTGTATTGTTGGAGGCCTCTGTGCTGCCCTGCAGAAGGCTGCCTGCTGAATGTGCCCTCATTGGACCATTTCCTTGTGCACACGTATCTCTTCTCTCTCTTTGTAAGTTCAAATTTCTCTTATGATATCTAGAACATAAAAGGACTTGAAAAACCTCAGGCCTGCCAAAGTCACGGCCCCCCAGTCCAAAAATTAGCATCTTACATAAACATGCACTTCTCAGATGAAGAAACACAAATGGTATATAAGTACATGAAGAAATGCTCCACATCACTGTCATTCGAGAGATGCAAATTAAAACAACATTAAGATTCCCTCTCACTCCTGAAAGAATGGCTGTCATTAAGAAATCAACCAACAACAAATGCTGGTGGGGCTTTGGAGGAAAGAGAGCCCTTCTCTACTGTTTGTGGGAGTATAGACTGGTGCAATCACTGTGGAAATCCTCCAAAAAGTAGGATTGGAGGTCCCATTCAGTTCCTTTTCTGGACATTTTCCCAGAAGAATTGAAAACATCATGCCATAGTGATATATGTACACCCATGTTTATAGCAGCACAATTTGTAATAGCTAAATCTTGGAAACAACCCAAATGCCCTTCAACTATCCAATGGATTTTAAAAATGTGATATTTTTATACAACGAAGTATTACTCAGCTATAAAGAAGAATAAACTTGGGGCTTTTTTAAGTAAATGGATGCGACTTGAGACCGTATTCGTAAGTAAGATAAGTCAAACTCAGATGTGCAAAGGTCATATTGTATTCTGGTATAAAAAAAAAACCTGAAAGGGTAAAAAGACCCAAAACGTTCAAAAGATATTGTGAAAATGAAAGGGAAAGAAATTTCTGGAAAGGAAAGAACAGCTGGAATAGATGAATAGAGAAAAGGAAGAAGGGAAAAATTATATGTATATAGGTTTGTGTGTGTGTGTGTTTTGTGTGTGTGTGTGTGCGCGCGTGCGCGTGTAGATACAAGGTGGACAACTATACAGCTAAGTTCCTCAGAACAAACAGTTTGTGCTGTCATTGTTTGATTGATTGTTTTTATGCCTAGATCTTGTAACCTGAGCAACTACTTCTAAGGTAAAAATATGCACTGTGGAGAGAGAGAGAGAGAGAGAGAGAGAGAGAGAGAGAGAGAGAGAGAGAGAGAGAGAGAGAATTTCCTATTTTTTGAAATTCTGTATCTTTCTATTTTAAAATAAAACTCTAATCAAAAGCCTAATGTTGTCTTTATGGGCAGTCCGATAGTGACTTACTCTAAGGATTTTATTGAAATTAATTAGCTCTTGTCCTGTGTCTAGCTAGAGTTAGTCTCAGGTATTGGTCACTAGGGCTCTATTGTGTCACTGGAAGGACGTGATCCAGTCTGTACCATTCATCCCCTGGACAGCCGAAGTTCATGTCCTTCTCGTGTACAAAATGCATTGCTGTCATCCGAATGGTCCAGATTCAGTTCACGTTCATTTCAGCTTCAATTCTGAGTCTCAGGTATCGTCTGCATGCCGTCTAAATCGAATATGCATGAAACTGAAGATGGCATTCATCTTTAGGCAGCACTGTCCTCCAGCTGTGATGCTGGGAAATTGGTAAAGAAAGTTACCTGTTTTCACAATACAGTGGCGAGACACGTGTGGGATAGACATTCAGCCAGAAAGAACGGGAAAAGTGTCCCTAGCAAGTTCAGAATCCAGGAGATTTTTAAGTCTAAAGATTAATTCTGTTTGTCTCAGTGAGGTGTCCTCCAGGCCACTGGGGTGGTGGCCCTGGCTTCTGGGCCCCGCAGCACTGCCTCAGCCCTGAGCAGCAGCCTCAGACCCCAGTCGCTTGGAGGCCGCTGTGCCCCTGCCGTGCTAGGCTGGGCCCACAGGGCCACTGACACGGAGGAGACAGCTTCACTCACCAGGAAGATTGGCAGCCTTTGCTGATCCCTGAGCAGAATACAAGATCATTCTTCCCTTGTCTTGGGGGTGACTTTGTTGCTTTTTTTCTCATTGTTGAGACAAAATACCTGACACCCAAAGTGAAGCAAAGAAGGTTTATTTAGCCTACAGTTTTTAGAGGTTTCAGTCCATACTCAGCTGACTGCGAGGCAGGGTGGTGTGGCTGAGGGGCAGCCACTCACGGTGGCAGTAAACAACAAGAGTGAACAGGACGAAGGGGAAAAGCAGGCCTCCCTCCACCCTTATATTGGATGCCAGCCGAGCTCCTGGGCGCGGGCAGCACTCAAACCGCCAGTCCCAGTGGGTGACAGTGAATCAAACACAAATGCTAGACCCAGCTGTCCCCTGACTGCCTGGGGCTTTGGGGGGACACTTAAGCCGTAATGGGGATAACACATGCTGACAACCTTTTAGCTCTGTTGTCCCGTCCTGCAGAATCCAAGTCGTCCTGCAGCTGTCCTTCACTTGTCCTGCTCCTCTCCCATGGATCAAGCTGACCGTTTTTTTGCTGGTGTGAGCCCAGCTGTATCTCGGCTGCTTCTGAGATGGCTGATCCAACCCATGAGTCAGACTCCTTCTCTTTCTGGACTGCTTCTCCAGCCCCGTTCTTGGTGCTCCCTGCAGAACCTCTCTCTGTCTCTCTCTCTCTTTCTAAATGTCGTTGGCTGGGAATTTTTCAAAGCTTTAAGTGTAGTTTCTTTTTATTTAATATTTTTTTCTTTGTGTCACCATCAGCAGTCAGGAGAAGCCAGGCTGCACCTGTAACTTTTCTTGGAGAGTCTGTCGTTTGGTGTCCCATTTTGTAACTTGCACTTTCTGCTTCCCACACAATATGAGAACACCGTTCAGATGATTTAACACTTTATAATGAAGTTTGCCTTTCTTTCTGTCCAGTAATATATTCCTCTTTGTTATCTGAGGCCTCCACAGAGGCACCATTGATGTCCATTTTCCTGGACTTCTTCCAGGCAGCCACAGCTTGGTCTAACCTGCACCTCAACCTCTCCCAGTGACCCGATATTCACTTCCAGAGTCACCGCCTTATTTTTAAATCTTGACACCAAAATCAGCATCAGTGTAGTAAAGCTAAAGCTTCCACCAGAAGATACCAGAGACTGGGTGGCTTGAACTGTGCAAATGGGTTTTTCTCACAGTTCTGGGATGCAGAAGTCAGAGATGAGGTTTGGAGCAGCGTTGTGTTCTTCTGAGGTCTCTTTCCTTGGTTTGCAGATGGGTGTTGCTTCTCTGTCTTCCCATAGTCCACCCTCTGTGGCTGATCATCTCTGGCCTCTCTCTTGTGTGTCCAAGCTGCCTCTTCCAGTGAGAACACAGGCTTCCTTTGGGAGCCATGTAAAGGCTCTTAGTAAATGTGTATTTACGTTATCCCCTGTGTTTTTAAGCATCTCGAACTTGTTTTTGAAAAATCGTTACTATGTGTGTATACATCATTGTGAGTGTGATTTTTTTGGTCTTTTTGTTCATCTTTTCCTATAGCTTATCAGTTTCTGTCTTTCAGGGCTTCACTTTATGTTGTTATAATCTTATACACAGACAAAATCAAAAGAATAAGTGATAAACTACAGTAACCTCAAAACCTTCTGGAGGCAGCATTATAAAGATGCTAAGAGGTAAATGGTAGACTAGAAATACAGATAGATAATCCGAATGTGTTTTTAATAAAGAGCAAAGGCTTTGAAATCTGAGAGGACGCATTTACAATGCCAGAAAGTCTGGTAACAAAAGTGCGAGGGTTTGCATACAGAGCTGGCTGTGTCAGGAGAGAGGTGGGAGGATGTGAGGAGACAGCGTGTGTGCCACGCGTGTGCCTGGGCCCGAGTGCCCTGTGTGCTTACCTTTCGGTTCCTTGAACACCTTCCTTGTGGTCCTGCACTTGTAAAGGTGTCAACTGAGTGCAGTGCTTATTAACACGCCGTGGAGCACTCTGAACTCGGGAAGCCTGCTCTCAGGGCCTGTCTTCTGGCCCGGGCTCTGCCCTCTCAGCCACAAGGCTGGATGGCTCCGAAGTGACCACAACCACTCCTGAGGACCAGAGGCCCCGTCCTGTCCAGTGCTGTGTCAACGATGGTGTGGTCCTCAGTTCCAGTCCTGGCCTCTGCCTATCATTCTCTTTGGTTTGCAAGTTGCAGCTACTAAGTCTGGGCCAGCAGTATTCAGAACAGAGCCCAGTGGTTTTCAGTGGAGAACTACAGTTGTCCTTGTGAGGGACCCTGACTCAGCGAGCTGGTGTTAATATGGCAAGCAGGCCGAGACCGTATGTTCGGGAGCGTGGTCAGCAGGGGATCAGGGCCAGGAGGTGAAGGGCGCAGCCTGTGTTTAAGGCAGACACTTCACTGGGATGCTCCCACCCTGCAGGTGTGCGAGGTCTGAGGGCTCCACGTCGTCCATCACGCCTGGCATCAGGTCTGTGCCTCTCAGAGTGCAGTTCGCAGCGCATGCGTGGATGACAGAGTCAGTCCTGAGTCCACAGTCAGCAATTAAAAAAAAAGTAAAGAAGGGTGAAGAGGAAGGAACAGAATAGCACAACGTAGTACAGCACTGCACGGGAACATTCGCAAAAATCTTTATCAAAAATTGTACACTTTGCAATAAGTATGGTGACTGGTTGCCAGTCGCAGGGTGAGGCAGCCAATTAGAGAGACGTTGTGTGTTTTGTCCTTTTTCATTAATTACTTTGCTTTGCTGGCCTAAGAGAGCCGATTTCATCAACACTGAGAGGGAGGTGTGGCTTATTTTTATATTAGTGTAATTAGTGGTGAGTTGTGAAACAGAGCCAGGAATTGTTTTTAAGTTGCAAATAAAAATATTAAGACCTTCTGTCAACTTTAGGCTGTAATTTTGGGTGCTTTATCGGCAAGACGATTGTCTAGTTTATAGCAAGTGCACCAGCTTAGTAATTATAATACAAATTGCTCTTACAATGATGAGTTATTATTAAAAAGAAGGAAGGTTGAATTTTTTAGAAAGGAGAGGTATGTTTAGCTTCAGTTGTAGGATTTCTAACTGCAGATGGAAAAGTACTCAGAGATGTGACCGTAGAGGGGCCACAGGGTGACCTTTCAGGAAGTTAAACGTGAAAAATCTAGTTAAAGTCATGAAAATTAAAATGCTTAAAAACGATTTTCTGAAATCAAATATGCAAACTCCAGTGAGGATTATTTGTATTCTGTTGTGCAAATTATAGCTTATAATTTTCAAACTTCAAGTGATAATCTGAAACAAAGCTTACTTCACTTAATAAGTCTTTTAATTATTTCTAAGGAAGGAAGAGACATAGTATATTACTGCCATAATGCCATAGTCATCTTACAACTTTTAATGAGAAAATTCTATTACTGCATAGAGGCTTACTTTGTTGGCAAAGAAAAAAGCCACGTGTTTTGAAAATACTATTTTAGCTGATACGGTGTACAGTGTTTTATTGATAAATGATCTAATGCAAATAAAAACTTGAATTTGGTAGTACACTGCCCCACTGTGTAAGTTCTATTTTTAAATCTGATCTTTTGGTTCACACATGAAAACCTTCAGAAGAGGTAAATGACATTGTGCTTCACGCGGGTCCTGAATAGGAATGAGGTCAGCAAGACCGTGTCCATCACGGTGGACTCTTCTCACGTCTGTGATTTGGGCAGCATGACCGCCTAGCTGACGCAGTGCTCTTGGGTGCAGTTACCCTGCGGCCTGGGCAGGAATGCCAGTCAGGCTGAGAGGCTTCCAGTTAGAGCCAGGTGAAGACGTGGTGGAACAGCTTTGAACAACGTCTAATGGAGAGTTTGAGTGAATGCGTTTTAGAATGAGATAAAAGCATTGTTGAGCAGTATAAATAACTGGGAAATTTTATGGGAAATACAAGAGAGAGATTAGCAAATGGGACTAGAAAATCAGCAGTGGCTGCTCGTAATGGACTGCTAGCGTCAGTGTGACCTGTGCCTTGAACTTGCTTCCAGAGGTTTAGCTGTGTTCCGTGGACGCGGGAAGAAGATAAGGGAACATGCCTGTTTTACTAGGGAAGCCACATGTGTGTTTTACAGTCTCCAATCAGTGACACCATCATGTTCACCTTCTGTCCAATCACAGCGGCCTGTGATGGCCAGCACTGAGGTGACCAACAGAGGTGGTGCCAGTCAGGGCATGAGTTCTGCTTTCTCCCCTTTGTTTTTCAAAAAGTAGGCACCTAGAGTGATGTCTAGAGCAGTCTTTGAGTCAAGGTGGCAGATCTCACAAACAAGAGCAGTAATAGGAAAAAAATCAAACTGCGTGTGTGTATTTCAGTCACATCCAAGTATGAAGGCCAAATGTTAGCTCATCAGTGCACAGAATCGCTCTGGGTGGGCGCTGTCCTCCCTGGTGCCCTCGGCAGCAGTGCAGTGGGCAGCCCATCCCTGCTGGCAAAAGCAAGGTCAGTCAAGGAGCTTCGCGGGAACCAGGTAAGCGGGGCTCAGAAAACTGTGCTGCAGCCTTTGGCTGGCGTCACATAAGGATGCATATAGCTGGGAGAGCCGGTTAAGGGCAGAGACCAAGTAGTCAGCCTCGGGCTGCAGGTGAGAGTGTGTGCAGCCTGTGTGAGGGTGCGGGGAGAGAAGCGGGGTCAGTTAACGCTGCCCACGAATCCTGGAGGCACAGTGGGCCGAGTGCGGCTTCCACACACTGGCTGAGGGCAGCAGAGGAAAGGATGAGGGTCTTGTCCAGTACACTCCTGTGCCCTCCAGGGTCTTGAAACAGACAAAACATGTTTTGTTTAGGAGTTTCCTGATTTTAGGTCCTGTATTTAAGCTTCGGTTTGAGTTGATACGTGTAGCCTGTAAGAGATCTGTACTCAGCCTGCTGGATGTGGAAACCCAAATTTATCGCAAAGACTGCCTTTCTGCAGTGTGCTGTTAGTATCATTGTCAAAACTCAGGGGGCTGGGTTTACTTCTAGGATCTCAGTTCAGTTCCGCTGGTCCTTGTGTCCTCCTTTAGGCCAGAATCATGCTCATTTGGAGACACAAGGCTGGAGGCATCAGTCTCTGGATGGTGAAGTTACCAGCATACAGATACCTAGTTGGAAATTACCCAGGGAAGGTAGTGGTGGAGAGGTAAAGAGGTGTCAGTCTCACCTTGTAATTAGATTTTGTCTTGTTTTGTTTTGGTACTGGGAATCGAACTCATGACTGTGCGCTTGCAAGGCAGGGGCTTATGCTGCTGAGCTAAATCCCAAGCCCTGTGTTTAGATTTTGGGTGTTTAGGAATTGGGTAGAAAGGGAAGAACAGCAAGCAACCAAACAGAAAGTGAGGCGAGGTTACCACCAAGGAGAGCTCAAGATATTGGAAGCCTAGAGAAAAATTATTCACAAAAGTCAAGATTTTTTAACTGTTTAAATGCTCCTGGAGTTTGAGCTGAGGAAAAATTAAAAAAAAAAAAAAAAAACAAAAAAAAAACAAATCTAGTATGAGAGTTTTGCCTGGTAGTAACCTGCAGATTATTGATTACAAAATGCTCTTCTGGACAGGGCTTGCCAACAGCTTGATGGCATTGGGCGGAGAAATGGGCAGAATCTGAGAACACAGAGAAGGACGTCTCTGGAGGCTTGATTACAGGGGGAGCCAGAAATGTGGCGTGGCGTTTCATGTGTGTATAAGAGAAGACAATGATTGGTCACGTTTGAGACTTAGGATGCTGATGCTGGCGAAGGAGCCTGGGCCCAGGTCAGCTGAGGAGAGAGCAGTTGGGGTGCTCTGTCAGCCGGTGGACATCCCACAAAGCTGCTGTGACTCAGACCCGTCCTGTCCGTGGTGCAGTCGAGGAGTGGCTTTGGGTCACTCCCAAGCTTCTTCTGAAGTGGAATATTTGGCATGTTTGTTACAGTTCTGAACCATATGCTGCCGAGCAGCGATGAGGACAGGAGATGCATCCTGGGGCTGTTTACGTGCATGTGAAATGTGGAAAATTTGAAGATGAATCTAAAAGATACTTAAGTCTGTTTCCTCCAAGGGAATATTTTTATGGCTCATTTATGAAGTCATTTGTATTGCTTTATGGGAGGACACAAGTATCACTCGGTTCTTCAGATTACTATAACTTTTTTGAAGTTTAAGACTGCAGTATTTGGCGTTGGCCTCTGCTGCTTTAACCTTATTTTTGCTGCTTTTGCCAAATAACCGTAAGATTGTGATGCAGTAGGGAAGGTTAAATAGGAAAAATTCTTTAACAGTGGTGTCATCTTGAAATCGTATTCATTTCAAACATAGGTTAACCAGCACATGTTTCTACTGCATCGTGACACTAGACAATTTCAGATAAAATTTCCAGAAAGGAAATTTATAGCAGCAACGATACTAACAATTACAGAGGGCATTATTTATGCCGAAGAACTTTCTTTTGAATTTTTCATACTTATTGCATGTTCATAAAAAAGCATCAAAATTTTCAACACTGACTATTTTTTGGCTAAGTCTGAAAAGAACAACACAAAATCTGATATGAACTACAATGAAAATATAAGTAATACTTCACAAAAAGATCACATCTCAGGCAGTCTGCACACAGGAGGACAGCGTGTTCCACACACACACATCGCTCACACAGACAGCACACGTCTTTTGTTTTCCTGGCCTTTCTGTAGGACATACTTGGCATCTCAGTGGTTTCGCCATTTTATCAGGAGATTCTTCATGTGTTCCACAGGATGTAGCTACCTAGAACATAAAATACCAATAAAGAATTAAATTCTTAACGTGGACCGTACATTTAGGATAAACATCAGCATATTCACATCAGTTGTGTACTTCCTTACAAAACCTAAAAGATAACATCAGAAATAAATTCCTGCATGAACTGCAGTGAAAACACCAATGGAACTCACCCCAGAGATGAGCTTTGCTTCTGCCGTCACACCCAGGGCAGCCTTTCCACAGGACAACTACATGTTCCATGCACTGGTCTCACTTACACTGATGACCCAGGTGGTTAGCTTTCCTCTCCTCTCTGGAACTCTCACCACCTTTCTCCTCTTCCTCTGTTTTATCAGGAGCATCCTACTCTGTTGTACAACATGAACTTAGCAAGGAAATAAGACATCAGTAAAATAAAATATAAAATATACCATGAGTGTTTAGAATAGGCATCAACTTTTTCACATCTGCTGTTTACTTGATTACAAAGCCTAAAAGATAACATGAAAAATAAAAACCTATGTGGACTATAATGTAAGGACAAACAAAGTAAGCTTTGCTTCCACTGTGACACCCAGGGCAGTCTTCATGCAGGAGAGCTGCACATTGTGTGCGGAACTATTGCTTACACTGACCGCACATGTGTTTGTCTTCCTGTGCTTTCTTGTAGAGCGCAGTTGACATGTGCTTGGTTTTCCTGTTGTTTAAGTAGCTCTTGGCGATGCTGCACCTGCCTGTTCTCCTATCAGCTCACAGGTGTGCAAAGTTCCCACACTTAATCTGGTGATTCACTTTCAACCTCCTCCTAAGCTTGCAGTTCTGGTTTATGTGTGTCCTTGTACTGAACTGGGTTACTCCTCGCTGTAAATTCAAATGTTTCACATGAATAGTCCTTCAAATAGCTTCTGCGGTCATTTCCTGTTTTTCTTCCTTGCGTTCTTGTGTGGCTCAGCTACATGAATCTCCACAGTGTCCATGCTTACTTCTCCGTGTTCTTACCTCCATTCTGCTGGATCCTTCAGAATCCCTGGAGTTCTCCTCGCGTGGCCTGCAGTGTGTGTGTGCTAATCAAATCCTGGCTCTCTGGCACACAGTGCAAAACCTTGTGTCCCAGTGTCCTTTGTTTCTTCCATCTTGTGGCTCTCAAGTGAAACGTCAGTATAAGTGTTCCATCTTACCACGGTTGCTAACGAATTCATCCTCCCCTACTCTCCGTCTCTACTGTGGGTCCTCTAACATCGCCAGACGCAGTGTAGATGGCATCCCAAGTATAAGGTAGAATCTCCTCCTCTGGATTCTGCCCTGGCATGGAGCACAGGCCTCTGAAGTTTGGAGAGCTAAGCAGATTTTGCTTCAGCTGGTCAGAGTCAGTTTGCTTGCTTGTTTTTAGCACTGTAGGATCTTTATCCTTATGATTTAAGAAGTTCTTGATTTTAGGACTAGTACAGTGCTGCAAATTGAAATACTTAAGTCATCATTTCTGTTATTCTCTGGACTTCACCCCAGTTTGATGCAATCACTGAAAAGCAAAAACCTCTTCTCAGTAACCTGGAGACACTGGTTACACTAAGGAGAGTCCAGCCAGCGCATGGGCAGCTCTGCCTCACGCTGAAATGCTTTTTATGTTGATTTTGAAGATCACATAGAAATTAGCTAAATTATATTTGTCAAGATAATTTTTTTCGAAAAATCCTACCACTAAAAATTTGAAGAAAATAAACCTAACGCTTTCTTCTTATTACTAGTTAAATGTGGCTCTAGGTATCAAGGTCTTACTCTCCAAATATTAAGTTGGTTTAAAGGCTCAAGCAGTCAGAGTGTTTGGTCTCAGAATGTGAAAGAAAAGCTAACTGGAAAAAAAAGGTTGAGAACACTGCTGTGCCTTTTCTGAGTTGTGGAGAAGTAATTTATGCAAAGGAGGAGAATTTCAAGGGTTCCAGGACCGGAACTAAAGATAGATCTGTAGAGGGTAGAACTGGGCGTAGGAGAGAGCTGATGGACAGCTACTCTAAAAGTTAGTATTTAAATGCTAATCAGTATGTGCAGTAGTACCAGGATATGGAGACTGTTTCCCTGAATGTTCTTTTGCCTTCCTCAGTGGACTCAGTGTAGTGTTTTCCTCATTCCCTGGCTTTGTCTAGTTTAGAAAAGGATGCTAACATCCTCATCCTAGGATCTAAGAAAGATCACATGACATAAACTTGCTGGGCATAGCCTTTGTTTTCTACACAAATTCTTTAATATTTTGTAAAAAGAAAAGTTTCAAAATAGACCTTAACATAACTTGATTTTTCTGCTCATCAGTGTACAGTTACAAAAAAACAGAATGATAATCTGCTGATCTCACAGCTGGGAAACAGAGCTTCTGAGAAGGGACGTCATCTGGCCATGACCACAGAGGTCTGCTATTGGTCATTGAGACTGTGATTCTAGTTCTGATCCTCCAGCCCATCCTCAGGTCCATGATACCAGGCCGTTTACATCCTGGATACATCCAATCTGCCATGGCATGGTGACTTCACAGGGTAGAGCACAAGTTCTGTGGTTTGTGATGGTACTGGTGCAAACCCTACCATACTGCTGATGGTACAGAAGTATGGTGCAGACAATGATATATAGTACCTAGTACTCATTATGAAAACAAACATAGTCCTGCACTGTGCCATGCTTTCTGTCATCCTAGAGTGTATGCCTTCTGCTAACTGAAGTATGTACTGTAAGATAACACTGTCAAGGCTTCAGCAGACCTCATGTGCATGGTCTCTTGGTTGCATAAGAGAGTATGTCTTGCATGCTAACCTCTGTGTGGGGATCTGTGTGAGTGCACTCAGCCAGCTCTGATAACATGATATAGTCCCCAATGTATTTTGGTCAGTTAGCCTATGTAGCTGTACTTCTGAAGTCTGTTTTGGGGTGGAAAGTAGGGAAGGACAAACCTACTTCGACCGGGGTCCTGTGGCTTTCCACTGCTCCCATCCTACAGCAGTCATGGGATTCTGGGTTTTCATCGGCACCTTTCCTAGATGCAGGAGTGTACATTTGTGTTATGCTAATCATTCCTCTGCAGATGTGGGCAGAGAGACTTGATTTGTTCTCATGTGACTGGGAAGCCTGGGGTCAGTCTGAATGTGATCCTTTACATCCATCCTTCTGAATTTTTCTTTCTTTCTAATGCATAATGACTGACTTTGCTAAAGAGGATTCAGCTTTCAAATTTCCAGAATAAAGAGGACAGCTGTCTAAGTATTAACATGATGGAAAATTTTTAAAGTATTACATGGTTTGTCAGCTGGTTTGTGACAAATAGATAATGCTTCTCATAGCCATTAGGAGCAGAATATTTGCCAGAGCATTCTGCCTATTGTTTAAAGGCATCGATGGCACATCATAATATTTACACGAGGCATGAAAACATTGCATTATGCATATTTGATATCTATACTATATTCCTTAGACTGATGCCATTTGCTGAATTCCAGAAAATATTGCCAGCATTATTGTTAAAAATGAGATAATCCAATGGCTTATGGATCTCTATTTTCCCCATATTCTACCCTCTGTCATAATGTCCTGTGTTAGAATATTATTACTTATCAGAGCATGTGTTTAATGAAAAATTAATAGCAATGCAATATGACGTAACAGTGCAAGACTCTGCATTCTGAGTGGGATAAGATATTTGCATATTTTTGCCGATTGGTTGGTCCCTATCTTTTATTTTACATAATCATGATGAATGTGTGTTGGGAAAATGAGATGAGACTTTGTGTTAATGTTGACAATTATTAGTGATAATGATGTGCTTACCAAGGGCATGGGAAAGAGAACAGCAGGGGACAGAAAGGAAGACGGAGGAAAATAAAGGGTGTAAGAAGGAGAGAGGGAGAGAAGCAAGAATAGGACTTGCTGTGTGGGTGGCCTGTGCGTATGTGACACAGATGCATAATTCTGGAAGCTTGAATTTTCTATATCATCATTTTGGAAAGTTACCAAGTAGTGCAGTGCTGTGATTGAATAAAAACGAAATCTGGGTATATGTGAAATATTTCCTAGTATAAATGGGGTATCAGAGGGATGATTTACAATAAAATATACTAAAAATTTGTTATTAGTGATTCCTCCTTAAATTTTATATTTAAGTTCTTTAACAAAATGGGCAAGTTTCTGTGAATAGTCTGAATAAGGCTGCGTAGATTTCTTCCCTGTGCCTACAGCTGCAAGCCAGCTACTTCTCCGGAGTGGCTGGCAAACAGTCATTCACCTCATGCGAGACCTTCGGGGGGGTGCTGAGTTCCTGCCTTGTGTGGGGAACCTCTCCTCTCCTGGCAGGCAGCCCCCACCTCTCTAACCGGCAGCCTGGGTGGGCCCCGGCTTCACCCACACATATTGCCACCTGCATTCTGCTTCCAGGATCCCCATTCTGCAGCACTGGGCAAGGCCACTGTGGAAATCCTTCTTTGCTACACTTTGGTGCCTGAAAGGCATCCACTGTTTAGCCCTTGCATGCTTCCTCCTCTGAGGACAGGTACCGCTGAGCTGTCGGATTAGTGCTTTTTGTACCTTGGGGACTGGCTGAGCACCCGCTCACCAGTTTTTGGCAGTCCATGGTGGATCCCAGATCAGTATTTGCAGAGCCTTGGATTCAGAGGAGGAGAGGCCAGTTATGTGGTCTCCAGTGTGACTCCCACAATTTTTGTAGCTGTGGAGTAAAGGTGGATATGCATGGTGCAGAAGCAGGAAGAATTACGATGGTGTCAGGATGTCCTCCAGCACGCAGTGGGCACAGAAAGATGTCCAGCGGTCACAGCAGGTGTGGTGATTTTCATGCAGGACCTCCCTTGCCTTCTGTGATGAGATCTGTTTGTGTGCTGTCCCTCTCTAGCCTGGGACTCTTTGGAAGCTGGTCCTCACCTGGGTTTGTCTTTGTGTCCCAAAGGATCAGGCACGACTTGTTGCTTCAATTGCAGCAAATTGAGTTTTAATTATTTTGCTATTCAAAAGGTAGGTGACCCACCAGCGTCTTTTGTGTTGGAGTGGAACGACCCAGTGGCTCATCTCTAAGTCATTATTTGTGATGGTGTCTGATCATACTCCAGTGACTTTGGTCTCTTTTCTGAAGAGATGTGCGGAGGTTCCCAGGCCACAGTTCTGAGTGAGCTTGGTGCCTGTGTGTCTTCCTTTGGCTGGGTTTAAGCTTGGAGATAGGGAGTTAGGGTGTGGGAATGTGGTTAAGCCCGTGTCTACTTACTGCCAGAGGTGAGCTGTAAAGTTCTGCAGAGACTCGAGCTCTTAGTGTTTCTTACGTGTCTTCTCACCTGACACTTTGAGGCAGACTCAGAGACACATCTCTGTGTGCTTTGGAAACTGCTTCCAAGGGCTGGGGCCCTCATCTTCAGGTCTGGTCGTCCAGCCGTCCCTTGGCATGCACTGGACTTCGTGGGGTTCAGGGTCTTTAGGTCCTCTGTTCTGCACCCTCCTAAGCTAAGTGGATGAGAGGGCACCCTGGGGGTCTTTTGGTGAGAAAACCCAATGCTGGTTTCTTGAATTGTTTTTTACAAACCCTTGTGTGCAGAGATGATTTTGAATGGATTGCAGTGAGGGTTTCTGGACTTCACCACGCCACGGTGTAACCTGTGATGCTTTTGAGTCCTCTGTCTCTGCCCTTGGTGTACAATGTGGATGCCGTGGGCCCGCAGGGGAGGGGAAGGCGGAGCCCAGGTGTGGCTTGCACAGAGAGCCGGTGGATGTGGATTCTTTCCCTTGCTTTTTGTGCTTTTCTTACCTGCAAGGCACAAAAAGACGTGAGCCCAGTGATCAGCAGGAAGGCTGCTGTCTGCTTAAGCGTCTGGCAAAGAGTTTTTAATAAAGAAACTCAGTGTTAAATTCAGAAGCCATTGACTGTTTTCATGAGCATTGATAGTGAAAAGCTTTCATTTTTCATGGAGCATAAGACTTGAACCTTGTTTTAAAAAAAAAGCAGTATTGTGAATGCTGAGGTGATACAAAGATGGAATTTTTAAGGACAGAAGATCTTAAGGAACGTGGTGATATACAAGTGGGATGATTTACCAAAACCACTGAGAGAAGTACAGTGATTTAACCTGTGCAATTTTGAAGAAATTGGGGTATTCTGGCCTATCAGTACTGATTCTTTTAAAAATCAAGTTACATTTCAAACGGTAAAAACACATGAATGGAACCTTCTTAGGGCAAAGTTAATATCTCAAATAATCATCAAGCTGCATTTCTATTTCCTTTATATTAATATGTACACCTCTTTTACATCGCTGTAAAACCTGGGCCACTACTCTCTCTGGGTTAGAATAGTTTCTATTGTTACAATTGGCTTTGATCTACTTTGAGTATAAATTTTCTAAAATCTCTGGGATAAGATTTTTAAAATTACAATACTCAAGGAGCTATATGCTCAGTCCACTGGCATGATATATTATTATATTAATTAAAATGAAAATTTATTGTTTGAGAAACATTTTTTCCCTTTAGAGAGGTTGGGACATTTTGTAAAAGTGTTCAAGTTTCTAATGAGACTACATAGACCGTTTATGTTTTTTCTCTTTGGGAGTCATAACACAATCTGAAGAAATGAGTTCTTAATCACCAAATAGGTTCATATGTGCTGATGTGAGATAAATTTCATTTATGCTTCTAACAACTAGCAGACATGAATAAAATTGGATGTAACTGTGGTCATGCTCAAGCGTGTGGATGATAGATGCAGTAAATGAAGCTTCAGCAAAGCTACTTACATTGTTAATTTATCATCTCTAAATAACTCGGAGATGCCTTTGCGTCCATTTTAGCGGGAAGCTCACAGGTAGGGAGCTGGACTTGAGGGTGATAATGCCACCACCCTGCCCCGGCCTCCCCCTTGGTGCTGCTCCCTTGGGAATGAAGTTTAAGTATAAATTTTGGCAAAGACAAACCATATCTAGGCCACAGCGCTCGTCATGTGTTTAAAATGAACTAAATATGTCTGTTGTTGTGATTGAAAATCTTTTAAAAATGTGTTTTTCTTAATATTTGTTAATGCCACGTGATAATTACATTTATTTTACCAACTTGGTACACGTACATGCTGCATCTTGCAAAACATTGAAAACAACTGGTAACTGGCTAAAATGAGGGGTAGGTGTTTTAGAAAGGTGAGTACAACAGGGAAATTTTTATTGCGTTACATAGTAAGTGTAGGGAGTGTCGGTGTACTATGAACATAAGTGTACAGAAATTTGACAGGCTGTCGTAGATGTTTCTGTGTTTCTGTATACTTAGCAGGCAACATGTAATATAAACAGGGAAAACACTGCCACAAACACAACTGTCACAGAGAGCTGCGGGCCGCATCAGGTGCAGCGGTGTGCTGTGTGTCCTTGTCATTTTCACTCTGCCTCCGTCCCCTCGCTCTTCCCTCCATTCCCAGGCCACCCTCTGCCTGCAGAAAACCCTCCTCTAGTCTTCCACTGTCTCTCCTCTTTTGTTCCTTCCTTATTTGAGATTTCGGTTTCTCATAGGAGATAAACATGCAGTATTTAACCTTCTGTGTCTGACTTCTTTTACTTTTTGGTGCTTTTTGGAATTTTGTTTTCTTGCACTTTCAAAAGCATACCTTTTTTGCTCATCAGTAAAATTCGTGTGGCATAGAAAATGTTTCATATGCATTTTTTGTTTATTGGTACTGGGGATTGAACTCAGGACTGCGTACTTGCAAGGCAGGCGCTTATGCCACTGAGCTAAATCCCCACGTCATATGCATATTCACGTTGATTTTTATTCTAGAAATCTCATAAAATGTTTATTTTTTATTTTCATTTGGGCAGAAAGCAATCATGATATTCAGGGAAATTAAGCGACATTCTAAAGTTCTCTGCATTTTCCCCTTTAGGTTGCAGGATGTCGCTGAAAACTTGAAAGCCACGAGTGACATGATCATTTAGTAATTTAGTTAAATTCCTCTGGCAGCAACGTGAATCATCAGGTCCTGAGATCTAAGATTGTAATGTTTGCAAATTTCACAGTCTTTTTTGGAGTAACTCATTTTTTCTTAGTTCCTACCCAGATTTTCCCCTAACCCTTAAAGTATAAAACGTTCTTTATTATGTGTTTGTTTGGTTTGGTTTGGTTTGTGCTTGTGCTTGGGTGTAACCTGTGCATGCCAGGAAAGCTTTACCACCGAGCCACACTCCCAGCCTCCTGCGTGTGTGCTGTAGCACACATCTCACACACAGGGAAGCTATTAGCTTCAGTTTGTGAGCACATCAACAGGGGTTGTGTATCAAAACCGCACTTCGTCTCTTTTGTCTCAGCCGGTCAACTCTTTCCTTTATCTACAGTAGCTTCCTGATTTCTTCACAGAAATCTCCAGGAATGAATCTATTAACTTACTAATATTCCATCTCTAGCAAGCACTCACAATTGAGTAGGAAATCTGGCTAATACACAACTTGCAAGAAAAATCTTAAATCAGTGCAGTACTTTAAAATATGAGCATATCTGTTGCAAAATAAACCTATTTCTCATTTTGAAATAGTTTGCCAAGAGAAACACGCTATTCTGACTTTTTTCTTCTTTTGAAATAGCTTCTTTCAATTTATGGTTTTGTTTTGATTTTTAATATAATACGCTGACAAATATTATGCAGAAATTCAAATTAAAACCAAACCAAACCCACTCTATTTTCTGTTTGTTTTTTTCCTACTTACTCTGATGAAAAAGACAGTTCTCCTTGAACAAATGCCTGCTGTACTAGGGCAAAGATTGTATTTTTAAAACATCTTCTGCCACTGTTTGAGGGTCTGTGGCTATTCAGGCTCATACATTCAAGAAAAGAAAAGGATGCAGGAGAAACGCAGAGGAAAGGAGAAACCGTGAGAAGGAATGAGCTCGAAGGAGAGAAATGAACAGAGACACAGACTCCAGGGAAGGGAAGAGGAAAGTGTAAGGTGTCCTGCAGAGCTTGACTTTGTACACATAATAAAGCCCGTGAATATTTAGCTGTGGTTTCTAAACTCAGGAAACCTGAACGACTTCTTGTAATGTTATTGTTCTGATTTCCAAAAATTGTATTACACAAATTGAGAAGCTAAGAGGAAAAATGCATTTTCAGCCATTAAAATATTGTTTACCAATTATTTCCTATTATTATATCTGTATCCCTCCCTGCCTTTAGCAGTAGGTTATGATAGCAGTATCAATTTGAGATTAACATCTTAGACAATCATTTTCCTTGTTTTGAGCTCCCTGAAAAGCCATCTTATAAAATTACATCCTTAGATATAATGTGATGTTTGCAAATTTCACCATCTTTTTTGGAGTAATTCATTTTGCCTTAGTTCCTACCCGGATTTTCCTCTCACTTACGCTTAAAAGAACAAAGCATCCTTTATTATGTAAAATGAGGAAAATTATGACTAAAACAACTTCAGATTAATCCCTAAATCATGTTTGCAGATGCCTGGTATGTTTTTGTCTTCGTGCCTGTAGAGGAATTGGTGCTCTGGAGGCGTGGTGGCCTCCAACTCGGCACACCTGAGTTTCTTTGAAACGTGAAATTCCTTCTTGGAGCCTACAGAGACTTCCCATCCCACTTGTATTTTCCTAATGTGGGTTCCTGACTTGCTCAAGCGCAAGCAATCCTGGCAGCTCTTAGGGGCTCACGGTGCCCAGCTGTGGAGGCTGAGCACCTTACCTGTGGGGTAAAAGTATAAACAGATCTTGGGCTGGGCTGTGAAGCTTCCTGTGTTGTCCCTAGCACAGCTGAAAGGAAAGCACCTATTTCAGTGGGGTGGCCACGTCTGTTGACGGTGTTCTTCCCTGCTCGGCACGGTGTGGGTAGGTCCCCTCCCCCTCTTCCTCTGAACCTGGTCCTGCTGCCCACCTCGTAGCAGGGCTGGGGCTTCACCCAGGCGGCCTCACCTCTCCCATTGTGCTGGGCAGTTCTTCAAGTGGAGGAATCACTCTGCCTTCTGCTTACACAAGGACACTGTCTTTTCTCTCATTGTTGAGGCAAAATACCTGACTCTCAAAGTGAAGCAAGGAAAGGTTTATTTATCTCACAGTTTTTGGAGGTTTCAGTCCTGAGCTGGCTCAAGGGAGGCTTAAGGCATGGTGTAGGGGCAGCCATTCATGGTGGCCACAAGGGCCAAGAGCTAAAAGGGCAAAAGAGGGAGGTGCCCCTCCCTCCTTCCCTTACACTGTATGCCAGCTGTGTCCCGGGCAGGTGCAGCACTCACGCAGCCAATCCCAGGGCTGGAGAGCGAACCAGTCACAATGCTAGACAGCTCCTCCGTGACTGCACCAGGCTGTAGGGGGCCACCCGTGCACAAACCATAGCAGAGGCTTTCTGCACCTTTCACACATGCAGGTGTGTCTTTGAAACCCCCCCCACACACACACACACATCTTGATGCAGGATAGGAAAGACTATCTCACTGGTGACCCTGAGGCCCAGCGTCAGGGAAAGAATGGTGAGGACAAGGTTGGGTCTCAGGTCTTACAGCATCCCCTTTGAGGATCTAAGGGGTTGAGCTCTGGAATGACACGGGAATGGAGAATCAGATTAGAGACGTTGGGAAAGTCCCAACCACAAATCACAGGTTAAGCATCAAGTTAATTCTGAAGAAAGAAATCCAGGCCGTGAAATCCTGGAGGCAGGAGGGACCTCCCTGACCATGTGACCCAGCGGCCTGCTGGTCCTCTCACAAGATTCAGCTTCCATAAAGACACGTCCTTTGGTTCTTCCTTGCCTGGGGTCCTGCTGAGGTATCCTGAGAGCTGAGATGCTTGTTTCAGACCTGTGCTTCTTAGGTGCCCTTGGCCATCAGTTGATTTTCAAGTGACCAGATTGGTAGCGCTCCTTGTAGATGGACCCAAGGTTTCATGGTTTTCTCTGGCTAGTTAATCTCTGCTGCCTGTGCCTTCACATGTGGATTACAGTGTTATCCTGTGAAGTATCACACACGGAAACGTATGGGCTAGACATGTGACATGTTAGCTGTCCACCCCTCAAACCCTGCCTGTTTTTCCAGGCGGCAGGAGAGCAGTGCTGGACTGAGTGAAGTCCTCTGCAGTAGAGGAGCGATAAAAAATTTACTGGGGTCAGTACGATGTTCAGTAGAAGATGTGTGAGTTCTTACTTTCTCTACACTTGCATGGTGAAATTTGTGACACCCTACTTGTTGTGAAAAGCAACCTAGAATCATTATGCATCCCTTTCTCTTATACTTCAAATCTCCCAAGGGGCTTTACTATGCTTAATCTTTAGTCAAATGGGCAGGACTGGAAGCCTGTGATGTTTTGAACATACAGTAGAAACTTTCTCCGCAAATTATGCTGAAGGTAAGTTTATTATCCTCTTTTATAGGTTAGGAAATGGAGCGAGAACAACTCGTCAAATGTACAAAATAGTAACAGATGAATTTAAACCCAAGCCTGCAGGGTTTATCAGGCCAACCCTCAATACCTGACACTTTTCTGCACTGACTGTGTGTTATGAGGGTTGGCCAGGAGGTAATATTTGTAAAGAAAATAAAAAGGCAAAACCAAATTCTCTAAGTCAGAAAACCTGGCTCAGATCTTAAGTTCAGTTGATTGTAAGTGTGAGCTTGATGACGACTTCTGAACTGGAGCTCCCAGCCCCACCTGCCATCCATGGATTCCCTCTGAAATCCCTGAAGAGGCTGCTGGTAGCTTGGAGTTGGTGACCAACATGACCTGTTTTCCATACTGATGTCTCTAAGCAAAGCAGTGACCATCATGTTACATTTGAAGGCTTGACATAGCACTATCAGCAACGATAAAATAGACCTCTACCTCTCATGCCCAAGCTGCCCCTTACATTGTCACCAACTCAGCTGGAACACCATTTACGCTGGGGTTCCAGGGACCCTTCTGTGAGCACTGTGTGTGTGTGCATTTGGGGAACAGACTCTTTCTGGAGGAGCTGAGGTACATTCATATCAGGCGTGAGGTGATGCTTGGTATTCTGCTAACTTTTGAGGCTCACCATCACAGACAGACAGTGTACTACAGACCTTGAGACAGGACTGAGAAAAACCTGGGTGTGCTGCTTCATATTTTCAAACTAGGATTCCTCACTTAGTGATAATAATAATCTTAAGATGCTGAATCTGTTGTAAGGATTCAATGAAATACTGAGTGTTTATAGTAAGGGTTAATCTTTGTTATTATAAAATTCTTGGTTTCCAGTTTTCAAATTTTACCATTTTGGGGTCAGAATAAGAGAGATGGATATCTCTTCATTCTCCGAACATGTGTCCTAAATAGTTGAGGTCCTTTTCCTATGCACATAGACTGACATTTCTGTCTTTTATACTCAGAGTAACGTGGAAGGACAGACAGCTTTGGCTTCACTGCCCTGCATCAGAGCAGTGCAGAGATGGCTCTTTATACCGACACTGTCTGCTTTGCCGAGTCCCTTTCCACATCCACACAGGCAGGAAAACAGCGCCAAGGCCAGGTGCACTTTGTCTGAGTTTGCTTGTCTCTCCAAGGCTGTGAGGCAAATGCACGATTTGTTCCTTCCTTTAAAAAATTGTCAAGTAAGTGCCAGGCTCTGTGAATGTGGCTGGGGACGGGAAAACCATGATATTATCTAATTCACGTTTTCAAAAGATCACTCTGGTTGCTTTGAGGCAGGCGCTGAGAGATTTTAGGGAAGGGTCCAGATGCCTGGGGACAAGTGACAAATGACAAATGACAAAGAATGTTTCAATATCATTTGAAAAGAGAAGCAGCAGGTCCTGCTGGTCAATTCCATGTGTATAGGAAATAGGAGAAGGGAGACTTCTGATTTCTGGATTGGTAATCATATTTATTTAGGAAGATTGAAAGAAGTGCAGGTGTGTAAGTTGTGGCTATGAAAATGGGTTTGGATTCATATAAGATACACAGTGGAGAAATCAAGTAGGCAGCAGCCTTGATCACGGGGAATTCTTAGGATGAGATAAACAGTGGGGATTTGTAAACTTTGAGTGGTAGTTGATCAGATTTTGACAGCGTCTGGAATAGGGAGCTCCAAGGCTCAGCCCAGAGAGTCCTTGGGTATGGTAAAATCGAGAAGGGACAAGCAGGAAGGGCAGACAGAAGAGACTCAGACGTGAAGGGTGAGGTCAGGGGAGAAGGAGAATGTGACTGGAGCGGCTCGGTGGTCAGTGACACTGCAGCTGTTGAGAGGCTGAGGCGGGAGCCTGGCTACCTGTGCAGGATCGGGAAGAATGGGGCTCCTGGGGACCCCTGCAGAAGGAAATACCGTGTGAGGTAGCAGAGACATAAACCAGGCTGCCGCCACCTGAGTTCTCGTGGGAAGTGTGCACACTGAGTGTGGCTGACAGCTGCTCTGGGAGATTTCACCTGAGAAGGGCAGCAGAAACAGGGTGAGTGGTGGTACGCAGAACGGAGGACATCTTAGCTTGCTTAAAAAAGTAATTCTTTAGCTCAGCATTCATTAAACTGCAGTCTGTAAATCATTAGCGGTCTTATGATAATGTTATTGGGTTGTGATCATCCTTTAAAACACAAATTAGTTAATGCAAGAGGATTGCGAGTTTGAGTCCAGCCTGAGCAGGTTGGTCACTTAGCAAGACCTTGTCTCAAAATGAGAAAAAGAAAGAAAGGCCTGGCCACATAGCTTAGGTTGGAAGCCCCGGCGTCAGTACCCAGTTCTGCCCAGAGCTGTGTGTGTGTGTGTGTGTGTGTGTGTGTGTGTGTGTGTGTGTGTGTGAGAGAGAGAGAGAGAGAGAGAGAGAGAGAGAGAGAGAGAGAGATCAAGTACATGCCATGTGGAATAGGTGAGCATTTTCCAGATATATCCGTGTGAAATATTTACCTACTTCTTTATCTGTATATCCAGGTTTACATAAGGTTATACAGTGAAGTGTGTTTCTTTATGAGAGTTACAGTTTGAGTTCAGAAGCATCTGCTGCTGATGGGCAGGGTCCAGGCTGGAGAAGCAGCTCTCTGATGATCCAGGGCTGGGGAGATGCACAGCTGGAAAGTTCCAGAGCAGAAGTACAGCCTCTTCCTTCACAATTTCCTTTATTCATTCTTTAAACTCTGACGCCCACGAACATGCGCATACAGGAAGGAATTTCTCTTCCTGCAGGTGCGTGGTGGCAGTGGCAGTTTTAGTTGTGATGTTTTCTGGTAGACACCTAATGCTGTCCTGTGTCCTCTGTGTTGCTCAACCCAACTCCGATTCACAGGTTAAAGCCCTAAACACGAATCACTCAAAATGTGAGTGTCTGTGAGATGGGGTCTTCTGGGGGACCCTCATCCGGGGTGACTGGGGGCCTCATAAGGAGAGGAAATACAGACAGGCACACAGAAGGAGATCTTCACGCATCTGTCAGACCCGGGACCTGGCTGTCCCTCTCCTGCTTCCAAAGGAGCCGGCCCTCCTCGGCCCTGTGTCCTCCAGAACCCTGAGGGAACAGGAGCTGTGGGCCTGGCCCGTGGGACGCTGTCACAGCAGTCGGCCACCTCTCAGGTCTGCTCCCACATTGTCTCCTTCTGCTGTCCCCACATTCTGAGAGGCGGAGGGCCAGGGTCATGAATGCCAAGGAGGAGGACGAGGCAGAAAGAGAAGAAATCACTTCACTAAGGCCTGGAACTGAGTGGCTGGCAAGTGTGGGGCAAGGTTTCCAACTCCCTGCCGGGTGCTGTTCCGTAACAAAAGGCCCTGTGATAGGCCTGTCGGTCCCCCTGACCCGCACGGAAGTTAGGACTGTGTACAGGTATTTAACACGAAAAGCTATGCTTCTCTGCAAATACAGATTCTGGCATTTTATGAAGTAAGACTTTAAACACTTACAAACATCAGAAAGTCCAAAGATGACATATATTAACATTCAAAAACCATCATTTTTATGTAGCCCATGAAATTATACAGCTGAAGGAACATTTGAAAGTTTGGTCTCTCAATGAGATGTGATAAAACTTGACTGATGCATGACAAAGAATCCGGGTTTTCAAATTTATTTGAAAAACAGAGAGAATAAAAATGACAATACAGACTTTCAAAATAAAATAATAGGAGATTAACCCTGGTTAATATATTGTGTATGGTTATCTTCAAAGCAGTTGTTCAGATTGTAAGATACAGACATGAAAAAAATGATGAGACAGTCAAACCACGAAAGCACAAACTGTTCTTTTTGATAAACTAACAGATTAGTAGTGTAGTTATCTATCTTGTATATACAAGGTCAACACTCAGTACTCAGTCTTGTATACAAATAGACTTGCTGAGAGAGAAATTATGGAAATAATGCCTTTTAACATAGTATCCCAAAGATGAAATACTTAGGAATCCATTTAACCTAGGATGTAAAAGATCTGTATATTGAGAACTACAGTAATCTGAAAAAGGAGTTTGAACAGGAAGCTATCATAAAATGGGACATAACAGAGCTCCTGTGCTCTTGGTTAGGAAGAACCAGTGTTGTGAAAATGGCCATTCTCCCAAAATTATTATCCAGATATAATGCAATTCCAATCAAAATACCAGTGGCATGCCTCACAGATCTAGAGAAAACCTTCCTAAAATTCATTTGGAAACAGAAGAGACCTAGATTAGCAAAGGCAATCCTGGGCAACAAAGGCAAGGCAGAAGGCATCACAATCCCTGACTTGAAATTATACCGCAAAGCTACAGTGATAAAATCAGCATGGTACTGGCAAAAAAAAAAAAAAAAAAAAAAAAAAAAAAAACAAAAAACCAACAACAACAACAAAAAAAACAGACCCGAGAATCTGTGGAACAGGTGTTTTTTTAAGGCTGCCTGTTGAGTCAGGACATTTCTCATGGTAAGCACTAGGTAAGGTGTGGATAAACTAGTAGTAGCTTAATGTTTTGGTTCCCTGGTACAACTTGAGAAATCCTAGTAAAGTTGCTTTCTATATCCCCCCATGCTTTGTAAGCTGTTTTAGGATGTGAAGAATTCCTCCCAAGAGGAAGCATCTGTGCATTGAAGTTTTGCGGTAATGAATTTGCTGCCTGTGACACTGTCACAAAGTGTTTCAGGGCTGCGCACCGGAGACCTGGTGGCCTTGTGAGTCGTGTCACAGTTATGTAATGCTGAGTGAATTTTCAGCATGCCCGCTGATACAATGGTGGCTTTAACCATGTTTTTCTAACATTCTAAAATTAACCAAATCTATTGACTCGAACCATTTAGTAAAGATACCGTAACTGATTATTGCTGTGATTGGTTTTTCTGATAATGTTAGTTATTAATCCATCAACATGGCCTTTGTTTTTATTTCTAGGGAAGTAGAGATCTTTCTTTTCTTTCTGCATATGGACAGCCAGTTGCTGCATGTTTACTGAGTGGTCCATCCTTTATGCACTAGTTTGTCATGTATTACTGGTAACCTTCATAGCTAAATGAGTTGATTTGATGGCATTTACTGTTGTTTTGGTTTATTTTTGTATCACTTTACCTGTGTACAGTACTTATGTCTGTAGGGTTTTTTTCCCTTGCGGTACTGGGGATTCAGTACTGAGCTACATTGTCAGCCTTTTCAAAAATTTTAATTTTGAGACAGGATCTCACTAAATCACAGCTGACCAGGCCCAGGTAGAACCTGGGATCCTCCTGCCTCAGCTTCCCAGAATGATGGGATTATGGGCAAGTGCCATCATGCCTGGCTTCGGTAACATTTTAGTAAAGTCTGCCATTAGTCAAAGCAAGTTCTCTCTTCTTTCATTTCAAAGTTGTTTTGCCAGTTCAATTTTTAACTTATTCATATGGATTGTAGCATAAACCCACTTCGTTCCTTGATTTGATTCTAAATTTTTGCATTTTCTATATTAATTGATAAAGATTCCTCATAGGACTTCTTGAAATATGGTATACTTTATTTATGTCTTTATAGTATTCAGTACTTTTATCATTGTAGTCTAAAAGTTTTATACCTGGTATTTGTTAAATCTAGTTACAGCTAAGTGACTGTTTGTGTGCTGTGAATGTGAATATTTTCGTGCCTGAATTCTTTGTGTGAGCGCACATGGTAAAGCCCAGTTTCCGTTCCCCGTGTGGAGCAGCTGCATGCACAGGGGACATCTCCGTTCCTTTAGCAGCCCCTCCCTCCTCTGCCTCTGCCTCCGCCTCTTGATCCCTTCCCCTTCCAGAACCGTCTCTCTCTCATGGCTCCCTTTCTTATCTTTTATTCCGTTCTTTATTAATAATTCGGGTTTCTTAAATAAGAGTAACCATGTGGTATTTAAGCTTGTGTGTGTGATGTATCTCACTTCACACCGTGCTCTCATGTACATCTTTGAAGTTAAAGTTCCTGACACTTCGTTCCAGATGTAAAGGCATGAAATTAACATTGATCAATAGCTAGAGATTTAGTACCAGTAAATGCAGTGAACTGTCTTTTGGCTCTAATCATGCGTGTATTGATTTTCTTAAGTTTTCTATATAGAAAGTCTTTGACTAAATTATTTTATTTTTTCTTTTGATGCATGCTCATTCCCTTTTTGTGCTATTTTATAGTGGTGTTTTTAAAACAATGCAAAACAGGAGAAATGAA
Organism: Cavia porcellus; assembly: GCF_034190915.1. Lineage (NCBI taxonomy): Eukaryota > Metazoa > Chordata > Mammalia > Rodentia > Caviidae > Cavia > Cavia porcellus. The sequence goes on from NW_026947506.1 coordinate 1,423,457, forward strand.
AGCAAGATAGTCCCTTCCTGATCTGACACAGAAATCCCTGTCTTCCTGTGCACTGTGCCTTTCTACCGAGCTTTTCTTCAATGACAGTGGATGATTACTTTGGAAGTTTAAAAACAGTGGGGTGTCAAGTACTGTCCTGGGGCACTGTAGAAGAAAGAGTCTCTGTGCCAGCTTAGGTGTTGTGTTATTCACTCATTGTTAACATTTTCCACAGTTCTTTACTGTACTCCACATGCTCACGGATTCACCATTTTCCAGGCACGGATGGTTCTGGGGGTTCATGAGAACCCCGTTATGTGGATCTTCTGCATAACAAGGGAGACAGGTATTGCAGTCTAGTGGAAGCCCTGGTCTCCCTGCTCAGGAGACCAACAGAGACCATTGCTAATACATAATTTGGTAAATCAGGAAAGGACGTGCCAGCTTCACCCTAATGAAGGATACGAGTTAGACAGTAGAAGTAATTCCCGGACAGGCAAAGTGCTCCTGTGATAAAGGACACATTATAACACAACGTTTTTCTAAAAACTATTTTCAATGAAAAGTTACTTTGTATGCCTATTAGAGGGCAATGTAACAGAAAAGATAAAGCTATTTGATCCAGGACAAAGCTGTTGATTGCCTACCCCTGATGGAAGATAGTTTGTGTATCATTGACTTATTTTCTGGTTAATTGGGAAGAATTAATGGCAGTGGGGGGGGGGATGCGTGGATATTGGTACACAACAACTCAAGATCATGGGAATCTGTGCATTTGCTTTGTATTAGTCACTTCTCATTGCTGCAACGAAACACTAATACCTGAAGCTTACGGGAAGTGAGGTTTTATTTGGTTCACGGTTTTGTGGAATTCAGCCCTCCTGACCCCGAGGCAGAAACAGCGTGGTGGAAAGGCCTGCTGGAGGACAGCTGCCACTTCCTGGAAGCCAGGAGCAGGGCAGAAGGAGGATTTCGGAGCAGGGAAGGCTGCCTCTAACTCAGACCCAGGGACTCACTGCTTCCAGTCAGTTCCCACCTGCCGGCAGCACATCAAGGGGTCCATCTGTCCACTGATAAGAGTGCCCTCTTGGTCTAGTCGTCTTCCCAAAGCCCCACGCTGATGCACGAAGCTTTGGGGATACGTCTAAACACAGCATGCCTCTCACACAAACCTGCAGTCTGCTTGGACTCCCGCTGTCTCTGTTCTGGGTCTGTCTCTCATAGACTTTATTTTGGTCTCCATTTTCCTGAGTACCTATGGAGAACAGCATTTGAATAAAAGAAAACGAAAGCATAGTGACTTTAAAGGTAATTTTATTAGACTAAGGTCTTCAGGAATAATATAGTGTTATCCTGGCTGTGGCATTCTGGCAAGTCCAGATTGATGGTCCTATTACAGCCTTTAAGCCAATACACAACACAAAGCACGTGCTTGCCTAGACTTTAGTTTTTAAAAAAACCCCACTGGTCTGTGTGCAGAGTTTGGTTTTGCCAGCTCCACAGAATGAAGATGCAGTCTGCATTTTCCCCATCCACTTTCAAGTATGAATTTGATTCTATAATTTAACCGCAGTCGCCTTGAATGTGCTCCCCCTCCCAGCTAACTATGTAGATGTATCAAATATGCATTTGTTTAAAAACGTATTACTATTTTGCCTTCACCCACCTGTGAGTCTTGGATAAAAGATAGTAATAAAATGTTAATGCAGATTTGCTCACATGAGAAAAAGTCATATAGAAATTTCGGAGGTGCAAATGAGATGCATAATTGCTTGTAAAAACATCAAGAATGAAAACGCAGTGACAAGCCTCCACACGCCAGGGTCCTCGATCACTTAGGCTTGGCGGGGCTTGCCACCAGCCCCGAAGAGAAGAGGGGGCTCTGTCTTCCTTGTAGGTCCCTCTAAGCTAGGCACAGTGTTCCTCCAGGCTCAGTGGCTTTGGGAAGTCCAACACGTCACCTCGTGGCTATGTCTGGGGTGCATGCGGAGGCCTGGGGTTCTGGGAAAGTCTGGGAGCAGGGAGTTTCGGGTTTGCCCTTCTGTCTCCTTGGGGCCTCCCCTGCTGAAGACCCTGCTTCCTTCAGACTCCAGCGTAGAGGCCTTTTACCCTCACGCCACTCTGCGCATGGTGTAGGCTGGATGGGGGGAAGCAGCTCATGAGTGAAGAGTATGGGTTTTCCTGGTACAATCACAGGAGAATTTTACAAAGGGGAACTGCATTTTTTGAGGAAATGGCCAGGGTTTGAGACAATGTTCTCGAAAGTCTGTGTGTTAAAGGCTCGGTCCTCAGCCTTTAGCGCTCTTTGGAGGTTGTTGGAACCTTGAAGACGTGGGAACTTGTGAGAGCCTGCCAGGCACACACAGGCGATGCCTCCAGGGAGATCCAGGTGCCCCGCCCTTGGTCTTTCTCCCTCGCTTCCCTGCCCAAAAGTGCATGCGGTTTCTTCAACAGGCGTTTCTGCTGTGCTCTGCTGTCTGCTGCAGTCCCAGAGCCATGGACCGAAACCTCCACATCTGTGAAGCAAAATAAGACTTTGGTCTTCTTGAGTGGACTTGCTCAGGTGTCCTTGCGGTAGCCACAGCCGCCTCGCGCGGTGATGACCCCGTGCAGCAGGACACGGCAGTTGGAGGCTTCAGCACCTGTTATGCCTGGCAGTGCCTCATTCAGGCTTTGACCTTGTGGAAGACCAAGGACAGTGACAGCCTCATAAACAGGCAGATGCTGAGACCCAGGGCGCAGTAGCAGTACCCCACAAAGTCCCACTCACTCCCCTGGTGTGAGCCAGGATGTTCTTGGGGCTCCTCATTACCCGAATGAAGCAGAAGCCAAGCTTGGTCCTCTTTTCTGTCCTTGGAGAATCAGAAATACCAAGCGCACAGCCCGGCAGATGTTTGAGGTGGGGTGTGCTCCACAGTGCTGCGGGAGTTTTGAAGGTGAGAGTGCTTCTTAGAGTTGAAATTGGGAACATGAAAAAGGACTCTGTCGCGCTGTGTTTCACCACTAAGTGACAGCAGTTGAAGAAATGCACCCGCCTTGTTTCACAGGTGAGGAAACTCACCCTTGGAGTGGTCCAGCTGCCGGTCCAGGTGCCGTACACCTGCAGTACAGGGGGACTGGGGACATTCAGTCTCTGAAGCTCAACTCCGAAGTGTATGTGTGTCACTGCTGTGCACTGCTGCCTCATAAACCACCTCTCCTTCCAGACTACAAGGAAAAATAGTAAAGACATCCATGAGAAAGCTTTCTGCAGTATATGATGTAGTTTTAAAAATGAGCATCGCATTGGATCCAGATCTTTAATAATTTCTATTAATATAAAGAATGTAGTACTCATACACTATAATACATTTATTTAGTGTTCACGTTGTGCAGCACTTACCCATGAAGCACTTGGTGGCTCCATCATGCAGTTCCTGTTCTTCCAGTGCATGAGTGGGCTGATCATACATTGCCAAAGAACAGCGCCCTCAGCAGGAAGGGTTTTAGGAGAGACTGCATCTGTCAGAGCAGGGTTGTTAATGTCAGCATGTCTATCAAGGTGAGAAGCGCAAATGCTTACTGGTCAGAGCAGGTACCCTGCGGCCCACCTCACCTGCTTACCCAAGTTGGAGGACAGGGGTGTCTGTGTCCTGTGGGCTTCAGTGCAGGACCCAAGAGGTACCAGAAAGCAGCTCAGGACCTTAAGGTTCTGCAGAACATCCTTTCCTCTAAGCGGTGAAACCCAGCTAGGGGAGCAGAGGCTCCTCAGTCCCCACTTGGGATTGGTGGAAAATGAGTCTCAGGGCTTCAAAGAACTCGGCTTCCGGAGGCATCTGGTGCCCTCGGCCGGTGTCCAGGGGGTGCCACGCAGATAAGCGCAGAGGGAGGAGCATTGGGTAAAAGGGGGTCCCCGCAGGATGGGAACCTTCTCTACCTCACAGTGGAGTGGTGTGGGCCTTTCCTGTCACCGGTATTGTTTTTCACCATGTGGTGCGAGATTCCTGAAATACAGCTTTTAGGAACCGAGAGGGCCGAGATTAACAAATTTAATTTTCTTTGTTTATTTATGTTTGAATTTTTAGTATAAATCATACTTTAAGAATGCTTCTCAAAATGTTTGTGAATACATTTTAGAGTTTCGTAACTTTATAAGGTATGTTTCTGTTTTCCCTGTGCAAGATCAGATTTTAGATTTTTAAAAAGGATTTAGAATTTGTAAAATTTTTTATTAATATGTTGTCTGTTACGTTTAATTTTCTTAGCTATCTGGAAAGCAATTATATGCTTCTAACTTTACCTATGTTATTTATATCGATGTACTGTTCAGTTTGCTGTTCCTTGGAAAAGGACACAGTGATTACAGATTATCCGCATAAGAATAAGAAGTTGTGTGACACCCTGTTTGCTTCAGTAGCTAGTGCAGGTGTGTCTCGTCCCTCCCAGGACTTTCCCGGTGGCCAGGTGGGAGCGAGTTCAGGAGAAGCCAGCGGGGGATGGCTCTCAGCAGACGTGCCTCTCCTGAACAGGAAAAACCACATCATTGATAGGAGAAGGGAAGAATCTGGGCTGGGCAGAGAGCCTCGCAGCAGCCTGTGGAATGAGGAGCTCTGAGTTAGTCCAGGAGCCCAGGAGTGGGCTCCCACTATTCACTGCTCCCCACGGAGCTGCAGAGCACCGCTCCAGTAGAGGCACCCTGTGTTTCCCCTTACACAGAACCTGGGGCCGAACAGTTAACTCACCCCAAGCCCCCCACACAGCAGGTGGAAACTCACAGCTCATGGACCCATACTGGTTGTTCAGACCCTGATAAATCAGCTAAACACAGAAGGAGCATTTATTGAACCCTTCTGGGCCAGGCATTGTTCCAGGTATTTTTTGTGTATTAGCTCGGTTAATCCTCACATAAATCCTAGGAATCACAGACGATTAAGAGCCTTGCCTAGGACCACAGTTAGAGCAGGAGAGATTTGGAGGCACACTGGAGAACGGGAGTGGTTCAGGTAAGGGCTGGGAGGAGATGTGGCCATTTGGATGCAGGGGTCTCCCAAATGTGGCAGGAGCTGCATGGGGCCCCTGCATTCAGGCTGTCGGGCTGGGCTGCAGCTGGTTGTGCTTTCAGACCAAGGGTACACGGTCTGATGAATAGGAGCTTAGAAGTGGCAGTCTGGATGCACACTAAGAGAGAAGGGGCTGGAGAAGCCTTAGAAAGTCGGAGGACTGTGCTGTCCAGGGGGCCAGGGGGCCAGGTGTAGGTTGGGAGAGAGCTGAAATCTGAGGTCTGAGACAGTGAGGCGACCTGGGATTGCACTGTGAGCCTTCTGGGACTCTGCCATCTGTGAGAGGGAAAGGAAGGAGCCGGCCGTATCCTCTACCCGAGGGTGTTCGTCACGTCCCGTCTCAGAACCTGCCTTTGAATCAGGTGGCTGCAAAGGCTCCCAGGCGGGGTATGGTGGGGTTCACACACTCACAGAATGTGTGAAATGCAGATGTAAAACCCACATGTGAATTCTCTAAAAAACATGACAATCCATTAATATGTCACCAGATGAGTGACATATCATCAGACTTGCTATGGAGCATATGCCTTTTAGGACGTGTTTCTGGATCTTCCCAAGAAGAATTTTAGTAAACTGATACTCATCAGCACAGAATTGGGGAATAATAGTCCCCCATGAAACCTGGTAACAAATCATGTTTCCACTGTTTACTGATGCATGACACTGAATACATAATTTAATTTTCTAATGTGTAAGGTAGGATGATAATGCAATCTTGGATAGATGTCAGTAGATTAAACAGAAGTATGATAGGTAAAGCCTGGCAAACCTTGATGATCATTATTGGCTTTTTTCTGTGACCTTGATGTAAGAGACCTTTTTCTGTCATCTTGATGTAAGCCAGGTGAGAATCTTTAATGAAATTCTAAGGTTTCAGCAATTTGGAACATTTTTTCCTCGCCTCTGTTATCACTGTGAGCAATATCATTATATTAAATTTAATGGTCATTGTCTTAATGCATATATTAAGACTCATAGCATGATATACAGAAGGACAGATCAATATTACTACAGCAGTGTGAGTGCTACACCCACATGTAAATATTGTAGGAGCCAGGAAGGTACGGTTAGCTGAGTGGTTGTCTGACGAGATGCCCATGAGAAAGTAATTTTCGAGCTAAGTAAGGATCTCCTTGGAAAATAGGAGGCCAAGGGGGTTATGGGTATAACCTTGCCTCCCCCTGAGACTGAAATATACAGAGCACTCAGCAGGTATGCAGAGGCGTTTACAAGGATGTGTGAACGCAGAGCCGAGATGCAAAAGAAACCAGAGGAGCAAGGCACCTTTGCCATGTTTCATTTGTGGTATTTGTCATAAAATGTAGACTCAGGACAGTCTTAAAGTCAAATAATCAAATTTATTTTTCAGAAAAGTGATCTGAGATGGGCAAAGGATAAAGTTCAGAGAGCAAAACATGAGAACACCTTGATGTTTTAACTGAAAGGTGATGATGACCAGGACTAGGCTGCAGCGCAGAAGATGTCTGATGGGCGTCTGGGTGGAGGGCTCCTGAGAAGCGCAAGCAATTGAATTTTGACGGAATGTGGGAATTTAACAGCCGGTGAATTATATGTCCAGCTTTGATATATAAAATAAGAGGGAAACTTTACAGTTAGAGGAAAATGCAAGAGGAAAGCAGCTTTGCTTGGGTAGGCGTAGTTTAATGCCTATCTATTGATCCGGATTCACAAAGATTTTTCAAAGGAGAAGATTTTAATTGGAGCACAGTTTTATCATTTAGGAAAACTCCATGTTTATAGACAAAAACTCTATGATGTCTGGGAAAGCGTGAATTGTGATTTTATCTTTCCGTGTGCATTAGAATAGAGGTTGGCATTTGCTTCAGCAGAAGTTGTGGATTTGCAGAACATTTTGTAATTTATAAATCTCCTTCACATAACTGTTCTATTTGGACTTTCCAAGACTCATATCATTCTTTCCTTTACTAAGTTAGTAAAGAAAATTACAACTTGAGCATGCATGGGTTATCAGGGTTTGGGGTGGAGACACTCTCAGAGAGCTTATATTCCAGGGCGAGGCCCCCATTATAACTAATTCAGAATAGGAATTCTTAACATGGCTCCCAGGAGAGATTCGAAGATAGGGAGGTATGTATGGCCTGAGTAAAATTTATGTAAAATATTTCCAAGAAGAGACTTTTATCAGATTTTCAGAAACTATCTTAATTCTGAATTGGTTAGAACTGTTTTAGTCTTCAAGGCTGGATCTCAGTGAAGTTAATTGATTTGCCTACGGTCCCAAAACTTTAATAAGAATTTTAGTCTTCCAGGCCTCTGCAGCGCCATCCTGCCCTCATTATTAATTGTACTGTGTTATCATTCCCCAAAGAATGGTCAAGTTTCCAGAGTTTCTCTTTTTAAATTTCTTAAGATAATTAGTGTAAATGTCACTTCAAATCAGGATGCAGCCATTAATCAAAATATGATCGGATGGGCTTTAGTCTCTTTTAGCTGCAAAAGCACAGAAATAGCCAATCCCGTGAGCTATTGAAAGTCACTTCAGAAGGCATTGTTTCCAAATCCTGGGTGGAGGAACAGGGCAGGGCAGGGCTCTGGAGAGTGCGCATTGGGTTTCTTTGATGGTTGGCAGGAGGTGGAGGTGTGCCATTCCTAAGAAGATGGCAAGCCCTCTATTGCAGAACTCCAGCTGGTGCCTTTGACATGGTCTTGACCTCCTGCAGTGGGGAGCTTTGAGCTCCATGGTGAAGTAGCCTTGGATTTGCAATCTGACTCTCAAGTCAGGGCATTTGCAGTGGCCTGAGAGTGCAGCCAGGGAAATGGGCATGCAGTGAGCTCTTCAGGCGTGTTAAGCAAGGAATGGGAACTCTGGAATTTCAGGTCCTTTTTTCTTTTCTTTTCTTTTCTATTTAGGTCCTTTTGTCACATATGCCCAAACTCCTGGAATTGGAATTAAATCAGTCAGTAGAGAGAACCTTAAAAGGACAAAAGTACACCCCAAATTATAAATACTAAAGTGGCATTTCCTCTGATACCCCAGAAAGAAATTAACCTTTCCTCAGAAAGTCAGGTAGAGAGGTTCTCTGGTTAGACATAACTATTCAGCAGGGATTGGCGTTGTGGTTTGTAGTAGAGGGCTAGTGGGACTCTTTCCACAGCATGCCTCACTAGCCCAGCCGCTAGAGCTATGTGTGAAGCCGAATATCACTTTGTTCAGAAACAATAAAGATTCCCTAAATCTCTGTGAAATCCTCAAGAGTTTCACTTCTCTGATTTCCAGGCACAGAAGCAATCATTTGTTGTTGAATCAAAGCCACAAGAAGATAACTTTATATCAGCCTAATGGCGTTGTTTACTGAAACGCTAATAAACTGTTGGGGTGCGTGTGTGTGTCGGTGTGTGTCTCTATGTGTGTGCATGCATGTGTATGTGTCCCTTGATTTAGGGTCATCTTCCAATTCGAAGGAGTAAGTTTAGATAATTTGGCCAGCCAGTGTGGCTTTGTGACTTAAAAGCTGTAGCTTTATCTGTCGAATTCCATAGTCTTTTATGCCTCCTGAGAAATCTGGAGGGTTTACAGTGGGTGCTTCTTTAAAGTATTTCCTAGAAGTCCAGATAAACGTCCCACTGTGCCTCAGGCTTCCTCCTGTGCGTCAGGCAGGGTTTATCCAGTGCACACAGTGAGCAGAGAGCTCTGTGCTTCCCTTCGCCCAGGAGTTAGATAAGCACCAGCAGAGGTCAGGCACCAAGGTCAAGGCGTGATGAGCCGCTTAGGAAGGTTACAGGTAAACCAGTGTCTGGTGGAGGAAGCAGGAGGAAAGTGCCCTGAATGGCAGAGGGGGAGCAGCTCACTGTGACAAAAGGTACAAAGGATTATGACGGGTGGGAGCTTAGAAAGGTGGCACCTTTGGCAGAGCGACCTTGGCTCCTGGTGGGCGTGTCATGACCCTTGCTGTGTCCCTGGTACCTCACACTCATGGAGAGATGCACTCTCTCTCTGCTCATCCGGAGAACCAGCGTGATTTCATGTGAAGAGAATGTCTTAGTAATTACCGTGATCAGCTGAAAAAGAAAGGCATTGCGTGCTCCACGATTTAGCTCAGCACGGGTGGCGTTTTTATTGGTCTGATTCTCCTAGTGATTTCTGTATAAAGATCCCTGTGTTTAGGCGGAGATCTGTATTATGAATGGGCCTTGCCATTTGGGAAAGAAATTCATAAAATTAGAATTGCGTTGTCAGCTGTGGACGTTGCCAGCCACGTTGGCCATTAAGCAACTGAAATTTACGAGTCCAAATCGAGATGCTGTAGAACTGTAAAAACTACACTGAATTTCAAAGACTTGATACCAAAAAATAACATTTTGTTTCTATCTTTGTATGGAATACAGATTGAAATGCTAAAACTTTTATAGAAAAGAAATATTATGAAAGTTGTTTTCTTGCCTGTTTTTGACCAAGACTGGGAGAATCTCTAAAACGACGTGTGGTCTCCTTACGTTGCTGTCGGGCTGAGCCGTCACCGACAGTGCCCGTTCCGTAAAAGCATGTGTAGAGGGATGTGCTGATCAAATACTAACCCAACTCCAGATGCGTAGAATGAACAGTAGGTTGCGGTCAGAGCCAGCTCCGACCTTGATTCTGAGGTTGTCATGATCCTTACCTGTGCGGGCGGGCTCTCACACCTGTGCAGGGTGGCGGGTTGCTATGTCGCTGCTGCCAGCTCTCCTCTCCCTTCAGCCCAGTGATGTGGCTGTCTGCAGCGCGTCTGGTGCACATCGTTTGCAGGCTCTCAGTGTCTCCCCAAAGCCTACCAGACGAAACAGTCATCCCATTGCAATTCCTAACTTACTTAAGAGAGGTTAAACTTGTAATTACTGTAATTTGGAGCTTCCTCGGGCGCCTGAGGCTGGAGAGCGGCGTCTACAGTCTGCTTGGTGCTAAGTGAGCGCTGGGTGATTTAAGAGTCTGAGAAGACGTTGTGCACGGAAATATCAGGATGCTCTACCAACTCCAGAGAGGCCTGAAAATGAACGATTTTTCACCCAAGCAGTTGCCATGGTGTCATTTTAAATAGTTAACAAATTGTTCCTTCTAATTAACACTGGAAAAGCTACATCTCCCTTCATCCCACAGGTTAAGCTTTCACAAGTTAAACTGACCTTTTTGATATAAAAGCAATAATAATTGTTTATTGTAAAGGATTAAAAATGAACAATACTCATCATACAATATAAAAATTATACCAGTCCCATCTGAGCTCCTGTGAAGGTATGTTTGAATGCGGCATTAATTATATGGCAATTTCTGGCTTTTAAAAGAAACTTTAAACCAGTGTCATTCTTTGAGACTTATGGAAAGGTTAGAATATTTTATTTATGTGTGTCTATGCCCCAGCTGATCCATTTCTTGTTATTTTTTAGTGGAGACTTGCTGGCCAAAGGATATGAATAGTTTAGGAATTTTTAAATAGTATATCCTTTCCTTCCATAAATTTTGTATTTTGAATTTGTTTCCTTTGGTAGAATTTTAAGTTTGCCTGTTCTCTGAAACTTCACTACTACTAAAATTAGTATTTAAAATCTCGTTTCATCTAAACTTTGTATTTTATTTTGTTGACATGTCTTAGAGTACTAACAAAATCAGAAATTCTTCAATGAATTTATTGGTGAATTCCATGTTTTTGGAGGGCTGTCTTATTTGTGGGGGTTTAATTATTCATTTGGGGTTAGTTTCCCTTTTTCATAAGTGACACAACATTTTAAATTAGGAAAAACTAACCATATTAAAAATAAACTCATGTTGCCCAGAATGATGGAAGAGGTGTGTTTGAACTGGGGTGGTGGTGGATATTTCAAGTACTTTGAAGGCATTGGTGGCAGTGTGCAGTAGTTCTTCAGTTTTAACATCTACTGTGTTTTTGAACACCACACACAGATCATCCACTCACTGCAGTCCCTCAAATAAAACACGACAAAGTGTCCTTCTCCACTTACTCACTTGATCTGGCACTGCTGGGCTGCTGGCCCTTGCCCGAAGTCAAACCCTGTAGATGGATCCAGGCCCCTGGCCAGGCTGAAGACGCTTACAGAGGGGTGGAAAGTGGAGAGTGCCAGCATGTGTGTCTGCAGTAGGGGGGCGCAGTCTGAGGTGGCCCAGTGACAACTCCTCATTAATCATGTCACAGCCTTAAGCAGTTAAAGACGCTGAACATAGGCTTTGGGTCACACTTGCTGGGGAGCCTGGGGGACTTTGCTCCCATGGAGACTTCAGGTCTTGTTCGGTCACTGACAGCCCTTGCTTTCCACCCATCCTCGGGTCCTTGGTACCCACCAATGAATGTCGGGGGAGCGCTTGCTGTGTGCTGGGGCTCATCCGGGCCTGAAGGGGTCCTGTTGCTGCTGCACGTGGGTTTCCCAGAAGCTGATGTTTGCATTTCTTTTTTCTGGAGAGACCTGCTGGCGCTGGAATAGCCCCGTGGGAAAATCACCTTCATGGAGCTGTCGTTGCAAAGCCATTAAGAGCCAGAGCTGTGTGAAACACTGGAATGCAGCTGCAGTAAAAACATTGTTACGCCCAGGTTTTTTATAACACTGACATTCCGGTATGTATGTGAAGGATGTATTTTAAAGATGGAATGCTGGAGAAGTTAAAGTACTCTTTTGTTTGTTTGTTTCTCTCTCTCTCTTTTTTTGGTATCACTTGTACTTAGTCATGCTGTGGGTTACAGTGGTCTGCTTGGAAACTCAGGGCTGGATCAAGTGTAACACGTGATAGCACTGACTGCCGGTTCCTCTATTTTCACAGCGCATGTGTATGTTCCAATTGCTTGGTTTTAAATTTATGTATTTGTCTGGTGCTTCTTACTTCACAATTTGTTGAATTTTGACTTTGGGTTTTCATCTTGTTATTGCTGTTTTTGGAAAAGCCCTTCTTTCCTGTAGGCAACAAAGTGGTGAATCCTTTCCAGAAAGATGTAAGATATAAATAGAAATAATCCATTCCATCTCCAGTGCATCATTTCTGTAGAAATACAGGGCTTGGGGCTGAGCACCATTTTTCCAAGATTACTAGAGTATAGTGCTAGTATTTTTCATTTTTAAAACGAATTTAAATACATTCCTTGTCCTGCTCTGGAGTAAAACATGGAATTCATCTGTATTATTTCATGGCTCTTTAGTTTTGAATCTATTTGCTTGCTTTAAAGACAGTATTTCTGTGATCCAACTATCACTTCTTTTTTCATTATTTAATTTCTGTTCATTCATTGGGTAGATTCATGTGTTAGTTTTCACAAGCATAAATGAATAACACAAGACTCCTCTGGAAATATTAACTGACTCTATGGTAATCCTTTGGGATTATTTGGCGTTGTGATCTTAAGAGACTTAATAACTCAGAAAGACAGTTAGGTTACCTAAAGGCTATTGTTATAGATCTGAAAGTTTTATACATAACTACACTTTAGAAAACTAAGTGAAGTATACATGAAAGTTCACAGAATTTTGTTTATAAGTATAGTTTACAAAGTCATGCAAAGTATAATGAAAAAATATATCACTACAAGTTGAGTACTTTTTAGCATTCTCCTGTTTAAGCAACTGAATTTAATGTCTCCCGCCTTCCTGCTAATAAAGCAGGTAATCTCTAAGCTTCACAACTACAGGGGGAGCTGTTTACATGGACCATTTTAGCCTTTCATGGTGTTCAGGGTATTTCTTCCCCAGGGTAATGATTTTTAACTATGTTTAAAAGGATAAATTTAAGGCTTATTAATTTAACTCTCCTTCAGAATTTAAAAGTGATGTTTCTGTCAAATCAGATAATTTTCTTCCTGTGCATTAAAGAATAACGTGAGGGAAGCATTGGCTGCATGGCCACATTGGCATGCCACGTGGGCACTGCTGGCCCGCACGCCTCTGGTGGTGAATTCGGAATGAGCTCCAGAGGCTGGTGTCCAGTTTTGCTGTCGGGCTGGCCTAGGTGACACCTGGCTAGGGGCCCCGGGGAGTGTGGGGGCTTGGGGAAAAGGTGCACTGAGGGACCCTCAACCTGAGCAGGTGACCCCTGCGCTAGGGCCAGGGGAGGGGGTTCCCGAGGTGGGAGGCTCCCTTGGGAGCTGGAAGGAAGGCAAGAGCCTCAGCCTTTGTCCAGACTGGCCTGACTCACCGTGTCCTCACTCTCGGCCTGGTCGGCTCCAGTCCTGACATCTGTGTAATGGGTTTGCTCAACTCCCGTTAGAGGCAGAGTCTCCCATGGCCTAAGCCTGGTAAGTGGATTCTGTGGCTCCACAGCTTTCCTGGTTCCCTGCCTTAATGTGGACACGGTGTGTGCAGCTGTGATTCATCCTATGAACACAGAGCAGCCTATGTCCCACTCGGGAAGCCCTGGCTGTTTGCCTCCCTCCAAGAGCCGAGCTCTGCCTCATGCACCCGTGGGCCTCCCTCACTGATTGGGTCCCTCGCTTCGGGTTCCCGGGACATTAGCCTCTGTTTTGCAGTGATGAGGAAAAAGAAACTGTTAAAACTGAAGTTCTCATTGCAACATGTCTTAAAATCTGAAAAGTCCGTCTGCTGAGACAAGATGATTCGCGCATTCGAGGTACTTGAGAAAGACAGGAGAACCTCATGCCAAGGTGGTGACTAAAACTCAGTCCGCTTGCTGGCCTGCACCTGAGCGCAAAGCAGCACCCTGCCGGGGACCTGCGCACCTCTGCACTCACGCCGACCCCCACCCTGGCTCTTGTTGTCCCGGGGACCTATCTTGCTTTGGCTGCCTTTCTAGTGGAAAAAAGGCAGCGCTGAGTTTCTGGCTGCCTCCTGTGAACAAGGGCTGTGCTTATCCAGAGCACAGTTATTGGGAAGGTGGGGCAGGGATGACCCAGGCTCCACCCTCCGCTTCTTATTCCTGGGCAGCAGGAGCCAAGATGGACCTGAAGGTGGCTGGACAGGCCAGCACGGGCGTGAGATCTGCAGGTCATCTGTCATCAAGTCTGAGAGCCGTGTGCCTTGAAGCCACTTGGTAAGGATCAGCGATGCACCATGGTGATGGGGTGTGGAGGTCTTGGAAAGCAGGCACAGGTGGCCCGCTTGGTTACAGGATAGCAGGAGCGAGTGGTCACTAGGTGATGGCTCTCTGTGTGGCAGATCCCTTGTCACATCTGTCTCGTAGGTGTTACAGCCAAAAGTACAGCCACCAAGTGGCCTGGGACTGAGGAAGAGAAACAAAGGTGGCCGTTCTTTGCCAGAAAAGGACAGTGTTGAGGAGGCCCACTGTGTTGCTGACTAGCTTGTACCAGGTTTAGTCTCTTCTAGAAGACATTTTACTAAGGAGAAAATTTGCCCTGCTTCGGGGTAATGCAAAGGGTGAGTACAAACACATGCCGATGCTTTACTTCAGCTGAAGAAGTCCAGACAGCTGATGCTTCCAGAGAAGGCGAGGTGCTTGTTCTTAGGAAGAAGTGATCCCTATGGCTCCCCCCTTGCACACAGGCTGTTTCCACAAAGGTGTGGTGCCTTCTGTTACCAGCCTGAGTCCAGCAGCAGAGTAAGCTGTCCCCAAAGCGAGCCAGTCACTCTGGAATCTGTGAAGCTTTTGCAGCCAGCAGTCTTTGCTGCCATAGTTAAAGAACTTGGTCAAACCCACAGGAGGTCAGCATCCAAGATGCTCTGTGTGACCCTTGGGCCATGCTCTGGCAGCATCTGGCTGTTGATTCTTGGGAGCCTCTGCATGGTGGACAGAACAGGTGGGACTCGTTGTGCAGAGTCCGTGTATCAGGTGTGGAGTGAGCATAGGAACCATCTCCCATGTTGCAAGCACCCAGCCTGGCAACCTGCTGTATGTTAATGTTAATATTCCAGGTACATGAAGTGCTCACTAACCCTGTTATAAATAAAAGAGAAATCAGATTGAGTGAAGAAGTACATACATTATGCACATCTCCCCACACAGGCAGCTGTGTGTTCAATCACAAACACCCCCCTGCCCATGAAGAGGTAGCCTGACTGGATGGTGAGGAGCGCGGCTGCTAAAATCAGATGGAGCTGTGTTTGGAATCCTTTGTTCCTGCCGCTGGAGATCTGTCACTGGTAAACTTCACTTTTCTGAGCAAGCGTCTGTTCCTCTGTAAAAACAGGAAAATGTAGACTGTCTGGGGTTAACTTGCGTGTGTGTGCGTGCGCGTGTGTGTGCAGTGGCATGTTGTGAGCTATCAGAGTAAATAATAATAGCAGTTATTACAGTAATAGTTACGGTTCTTGTGCACGATGATGTTTGGAAGGTGTGATCGTGTCAGAACAAAAGATATAGAATAAGTCTGCTTGAACTGGCAGTATTTTTCTCTCTTAGAATAACAGTTCTGGTTTATAGCAGCCTTCTCTCCTCCTGAGAGGTTTCTGGTTCCTCACGGTGCTCACGGAAAGCTGTCAACCCAGTGCTTCTGCTTGGGTATTGTCTTCTGGAGCCCCTGCAGCTGACGGCTTCAGAGATTTCGCTGTGGGTAGCTAATAGAACATTGTTTTTAAATTACAGAGACAAGAATCAAACAAGGACCTCTACCAAGCTGGTTGGGAGTTAGAAGCAGTTTTACTTATTTTTGCTACACTTTATAGGGAACATTCTGATTTGTGGGTGGAGGTTCTCTGGTGGTGAGGGTCTCCTGCTCCCTACAGTGAAGATGGTGACCTTTACCTAAGACTGTATCTGATGACTAATTAATGTTCACCTCCAATGAGCTAATTAGGACTTAGGGGCATTTTGTCACTTTTAATGGTTTATTTAATTACCTAAAGGCCTTTTTTTTTTTAACCATCTCAAGAGCTATAATTAATTAACCTTTGGGAATTGAAGAATCGCCTCAGAAAATAATAGAGCATTGCATGTTGGTAGACAGCTCCCCAACAAATGCTCCCTCTGAAGAAACAGCCCTCAGACACAAGTCCTCCTCGTTGAAATCAGAGGGGGACCTGGCGGTTTCCTTGGTGCTGCTTGCTGCCTTGGGATTGGTGTAGATGTTTTCAGAGGTCCACGGGGTGTGGAACAACCTTGGCCCCAAATCTTTGGCTGGAGGCTGATTGTCCCCTGTGAAGAAAAATATCTTTGGTAGTGCAGCAAGCAGTGTCCTTCTGGAAAAGATCAGGACACAGGCTCCTCTCGTGAGGTGCATATAGCCACTTGGCTCCATCGGACCTTTTCTTGTTCCCTTAATCACGGAACATCACGGAGAGTGGCAGAGGTGACCATGCTAACAGTGATAATAAGTAGGTTCGGTGGTTGGGTGAGTGTTGTGGGAACAGGCAGAACACAATTGCAGGGGATTTTGGTTGTCTGTACCACCCTGAGTCATGCTTACATGACTTGGGATTGGAGGATGACACCCAGGAAAGGGGAAGCTCTCACTACTCTCAAGAAGGACAATCTCAAGATCTATCTGATTTTCCTATTGGCATCCAGCAACATTTTCAGGGAAAGAACAGACTATTATTTTAATAAATACTCTGAGTGGTGCAATAAAAAGTCAGCTGAGAAGCAATGAGGATTGCACAAATGATTTGGAGCTGGCGCGGTGTGCAGAGCTGTAAAGTCTTGCTGGCTGAGGGAAGGAGCAAAGGTGAGTGAGGATTGTAGAGTTTGAGTGGCACCGTGTGGGGGAAGGAGAGATAAGATTAATGTAACAGAAGTACCAGAAGACAACTCTGCCAGAAGTACATGCTGTGTGAGCTAAGGTTCAGAACCCAACTCCGAGTGTCCTGTGATGATTTCAATTGGGACAGGGAGCTCTTAGGGCGGTGAAGCAGGGCAGTGACACCATCAGAAGTGGGCATGGTGAGCAAGCGTGGACACAGGGACTGAATTTTGGGGCATCCTTAAGTGTGCCTAATTACAAACTGAGAGTTACTGTGTGAGCCAGTGGGTGTGTTTGTTTTTTAAAGGCTGAGCATGTGTATCTCTGCGTCTGTATGAAGAGACCAAATGCACATTGAAGCCACCGCTGTTGTCCACAGGACTTTTTCGAGTATCCGTCACGGAAGGCCTTTCCCATTTATGCACAGCGTTTCATCAGAGCTCTTTAATAACGCATTATTTTAGGGAAAGTTGTTCCAGCTGAGTGCGCACATCTATTAGTGCTAAGTCCTACTGGATAATGAAGCTCTGTTATTCCCATAGACCTGTGTTAGGCAGACCAGGGATTTTAATTAAATATCTGAATGAGCATTGCACAGTAGATCTCTCTAGAAAGCATCTGTCAGGGTTAATATTTTACAAGTTAGCTGGGCTTTTTTTCAACCTTTAATTATAATATCCTAAGTCTTTATTCTTAGTTACTGCTAATAATTTCAAGGTGATACAGATAAAAATTACTTGATTATCCAGGTGACTGCACACATAGAATGCAATGGAAAGCAATTTCACTGTCTGTACATGTTTTATACGTAAGCATTGCTAAGGTGCTATATTTTTAGAACATTATGTCTTTTTTCCTAAGAGAAACTGGAAACTCATGGTACCCTGTGGTTGGAAACACCCATTTCCTGCCATATTTTATGTAATTTTCTTTACTAGCAGGACAAGTTCTCCTGCATTTCTTTGCTGTGAGCCAGTCAGTTCTCGTTAGGCACTGGTTTGTAGCTTTATGCATTGCTCACAGTGACCTCCACGGCCTCCAGTTTGGTTCATTGTGGAAGCATGTGGCCTCCTCTTTCCCCCCCAGTTATCCACTGACCGCTTTGTGGATGAGGAATCCAGAGTGGACTGTCTTCGGCCTGTGGTGGTATGGAGCACGACCACATCAGGAGTCATTTCCTGGAGTTTCCCCTATACCAGCTGTTCAGCCCTGGGTTGCAGTTTTGTTAGCAGGGGTCAGGTCCATGGCCCCAGCATCCATATTTTATCACCTTAATATTTTCTCTGTTCTTTAGAGTAGACGGTTGGGATATTTTGACTTTTATTCGACTTTAATTCTTTCATATTTTTGACCACTCTTTTTAGAAATGTTAATTGTATGCTTTATCTAAGACTCTGGATGACACTAATCTAGGACAGATTGTAAACTCCACTTACTATAAGTCAGAGGAAAATTCTTATTGTGCTTAAAGCTTCATAGCTATTTTAATAATATTGAAGAAAAGTTTGGTAGTCGAGGAAAGACAGGTTTAAAAATTTCAAAATTCAAAGCTTGCTTTTCCTTCTCTGGCCCTTTCTGGTTCTTGTTTATCCTAATGCTGCTGCAGCTGCTGGGGCTTCCCGGTGGTCTACTGTGCCCCAAATGTAGCAGAGAATAACGAGGTCTTCTTTCTTCCTGAGAGTAGAAAATGTTCGCATCAGACAATGCAGAATCTTCACCATGTGAAAGCTGTATTCCCAGAAGATCAGAATCATGACAAATTAAGTAAAATTGAACAAGCAGAAATCACGTATGACACTGGGAGCTCCTTAGTTCTAGGAGGTCTGTCATTACAGTTTCATTCATGATTTTGAAGAAGTTATTTAATGCGTTGTAGAGATGATGGTAGCCCAGTGTGCATTAATTCTCATCTCTTCCTGACAGTTTGGAGACAACATTGGCTGGCAACGGAGAATAAAATTTTATTGTATTAACAGGATTGTCTTTTGTTCTCTAAAACTTAAGTCTCTGTGGTTTATAATACATTTCACAGCTATTCCCTTTGTCCTCTTAGCATTTGAGGTCTAGGATATACTGTTAAAGAATCTTTTTCACAATTCAGTGAGATCATGACTTATGCAAGCATGAAAGCAAACATATTAACTGTTTGATGGAGCCTATTAATTAGTGAGGTGCTTAGATGTTCTACCAGGTTCCAAGAGGATCCCAAAGGGAAGATGCAGTTTCTGCTCAGGAAGGTTACAAAGGCCGTGCCAGTGGAGGTGAAGCCAGGCTCTGTGTTTAGGAGGAAGAGACGGAAGGCGGAAGGGAGAGGGGCAGGGGACAGTTGAAGCCTTGTTTGTAGAATATTGCATGTCTGTAGACAAACATCATTCATGAAAGGTCAGCATGAACTTACCTTGGAAAAAAGCACCCTAAACAGTGTTTCCCCTTCAAGCACAATTTCTCCTGCAGTATTTTGTTCTTTCTTTATCTAAACAACATTAAGATTCCTCTGAAGCAGGTACTCCAGGAAGCCTTTCCTGCTGCCAGAATTCTGCCTGGTTTTGTATTTCCCTAGATTTCTCATATCTTATAAGAATCATGTACTGTATCACGCTCTGACATTAGTGTTATGTATTGATTTTAAAATTTCAGTATCTGTTATTTATGACCAGGACTATGTTTTGTTTTTACATGCAAATTTCGTATTAGACACCTGGATAAAATTTACAAGAAGCTTACGCATTGAGTGAATCAACTAATTTATAGGAAATGTACCTGAGTACAGGTGACATGCAAATGTTTAGCTTTCAGGGTGCACCAGGACGGTAGTATGCACCCTTTAGTTTTCAGCATAGCACATGTTAGATTGCTTCTTCTGCTCTGTGCCTCCCTGGACTTGCTGTCCCTGTGATATTTAATGCCCTGTACCTTGAAAAGTTTATATTAATCAGGGATGTACCTTATTATTGGATAACTGTTTGCAAAACTTTTTAAAACCATAGGTAATTTTATAGTTCAGTACTTGATTTACAAAATTAAGTGGAAATTTTTCCATAATAATGAGCATTGATTGTACATTGCTTACACATGATTTGTGGTGTCTGGTCAGAGAAACTGTACTTTTTTCAGGATTTATGACAATGCAGAAGAAGCAGTGAAGGAAGAACTAGCTCTGTCCCTTTATTCTGTTCTGGTCTTTGCAACTCCCTTACGTGTGTGAAGAGTTAACCCTGTATTAGGTGACTCTACAGTCCACGGTTACTTTTTAAACTTAAATGAGCATTGAGTTTAAAATGAATGGGAGGAGACTATATCCACAAGCTTTATTATTTGAGGCTTTTAATCTCAGATATATGCACACAAAATTCATTTTTTCTAGAATCAGAGTATTCCTACTTGAACATGTATTTGCATATGTGTGCTCAAAAGAATAGAAATACCTTTGGCAACCTGCAAAAGTGCAGATGACAGAAGAGAATGCATTAGCTTTCTTCTGGTTCCTCTGCTTCCTCCTGTTCCTCCTCCTCTCCCTCATCCTCTTCTCCTTCTTCTCTTTCTTTCTCACTTTCCTTTCTTCTCTTTCTCTCTGTTTTGTCTTTTCTTTTCCTTTGATACAGATTTGGACTTTGAGTTTGAGCTCTGTCCGTTTCTCCTTGTAGAACCTAAACCAAGCTACTTAATTACTTTCATCTTTATTATTCTTATATCTACAACAAGGAAAATAACCTTGATCTCAGGGGACCCAGGCGAGGATATGGGAGCCCAGGTGCCCAGCTGACTTACCATAGCGGCTGTGCGGAGTGTTAGATGCCCAGTCCTACCCAGGCTCATCCCGCCCCTCCCTCTCTGCATTTGTTCACCATGCTTTCTTGCTTTTATATTATCACTTCACTAGACATCAACCTTTTAAAATCCCTCTGGATTTTAGCGTGATTTAAAATCCTCTGTGTCTAGTTTACAGGATTAATTTACTGTCTATTTGGAGCCTTAGGAGAGCCCCCTGGCTTCTGCTACGCTGCCCTGCTCAGCGCACTGAGTTCAGGTGCCCACTTCCTAGCATGCTTTTCTCAGGGCAGTGGCCTCATTTTTACTTGTGTTCTGAGAAACCAAAGGAATTGTCTGGGGTACAGACTCAGAAAGGCAAGCAGAGTTTCAAGCGCTGTCCGGGGTGCTGAAGGGAGCTTGGCACAGTGAGTTTGGTTTTCTGTACAGGGCTGCCCTGTGGTTTGAGCAGCTTGGGCGGATCCTTTGCAGCCAATCTCTCAGAACTCACTGCAGCCTCAGGATCCCAGAGAGTGAGGGCGGACCGAGGGTCAAACACATCAACCCGCTCCATCACTAAAGTGCTGTTAGAGGAGTGGACAGATGTGTGTCATGCCTGTGGTATTCAAGACAACACACTAACACAGGGATTTATTTTAACTCCCCGTGGTTTGAAGCTGTAAATCAGAGAGGTAAAATTCACACCCTGTGGTTTCCTTGCTCTTATTTTATTTCTTACAGTGTATTCATCCCTTCTGAGCATCTTGGACATACACTGTGTTCTCTGATGAAAGCAGAATAATGTATTCTTATTGCCTGTGTTTAGCACTGTTGCTAAACTATAGCCAAGTGTCTTATTAAAATCAATTCAGTATTTGAATTTTCATTGTCTTTGATGCTGTGGCTTTACTATTCTTTCTCGAAACATTTCAGCATGTATGAGTTTATTTAAATGTTTTTATGAAGTGTTGGTATTATATTTCTCATCTGTTTAAAGAAAATATTAAAATAGGTACATGGAGATTTGGTTTGAAGTCATTTTTTACTGGGTTCATTTATGGGTAGGTGGTAGAGACAATTACATTATCATAATGTTCAACTTTTAATTGGATTCTCAGCACCATAGTCATAGAATAAAGGTTGAAGGGATCCGGGCCAGGTTACAAGGGTTTCTAAGAAACGGAAGTTAATTACCATGAGAAGGCAAAACTGTGTTATACAGGGATTGGCTTGCACTTCAGATGATCAGTCTAGAGCAGCACCTCATGTTAAATTAGTAAGCATGTTAGTACTAAAAGGTCATACTGATAGAGGGGAAGGCGTGAGACAGGATGTGTTAGCTCTAGGTCAGTCATCAGGCTATTTGCTTTCATAATTGATGTCTCATCGAATTTCCCTACCAACCCTGCAGGCACAGAAGGTTATCCCCATTTTACAGATGAAGAGCCCAGCCAGAGGAGTGCACAGCTTCTCAGTGAGAAAGGGAGAGCATAGCGCTCAAAGCAAAGCCTTTACGGTACAAAGGCTGTGTTTTATACAATGCCAAAATCAAGGCAGCCCTCTTTTCCCAGAGAAGATCTAAAATATGTGCTAAGTGTAGATCTACTCTTAATGGTTCTAAAGTGTTGATGCAGTGTCTGTTAGCTGGAAGCACAGTGTTACGGGGCGGATCCCAGAACTGGCTTTTTTGGTGTGTGCACGTAGCGTTCCATGCTCAGTTCACAGCCGCCATGTGGATGGTGGCACTTCAGCACCCGAACCCTGCCCCTCCAGCGGTTTGTTTGCTGCTTTTGGCTGTGGGTAGAGGGGGAGGAGGTGCCCCAGTAGTGCTGAGTTCAGGTCACATTAAGCCGGCTGACCTCGGGATACCACTTGCTGTAAAAATAGCGGCATTTTCTATCATGATGATCAGACTGTTAGCAAACTGTTTTCTGATCAACACAAGATGAACTGGGTTGTAATTTATAATCAGCACAGTTTGTGTTCCATTTAGGCTGCAGACTCTTCACCTACTTTGAGTTCCAAGTCGACATGCTCCTCTGAATGTGATAGCGTGTTCTTAGTCAGATTTACTCTGAAGCCCCTTCCCACTGCGGACGACGGACAACAGCTCTCCTCTGTCTGTTTGGAAAGCCTCTGCTGAGGTCGCACTGCCTCACAAGCTCTGGCCTCCCTCCAGGGAACCATGAGTGAATCCAGGGCTACCAGACAGCCAAGCAGCCATGGCCTGAGGATTCTGTGTACTTTCACTGGGCACCAAGCCCAGCTTTATCAGGGCAGAACACTGAGCTCTGCAGATTGGAGTCTGGTCACCATGGCACCAGGGTCACAGCAGACTACAACCAGCCCCAGAAAGCTGCATTATATCTGGTGCAGGCACACAGCGCATTCTACCCAGCGCACAGTAGGGGGAGCTCATCCCGGCCCTCAAACAGGGGTTCTGTCTTTCCTGTATGCCCTGTTCAGTTTTCAGAGAGCTGGGGCTGCTCACTGATGAGCTCAGAAGCGTTTCCACAGGCGGGGAGCGCTGCATGGTGATTTATGAATGAGCTCTGCACGGGACAATGTCAAATCGGAGCCACAGTCTGGCTCCGGTTCATGGAGTGAGTTTTCCCAGGACACTTAAACATGGTGGACTTCCGTTCCTCTTTTATTTGGAATATTAATGGCTACACATTGCACAAAATTGCATGGATAGAGGATAACAAGCATGTGCAGGAATTTTGGTGAATGCACAGAGAGCGTAAACGCTGCATTTGTGAATTACCTGCATGCATTCAGTCAATCAAGACTGGGTCCTTAAGGCATTCAGAGGGTACTTGTAAGTAGCTCTGACATCATAAAAAGGACTTTTAGTGCAGAGGAGGGAGAGGGGGAAGGGGAGGGGGGAGCATAGAGGAGAGAGAGAGAGATTTAAAACAAAACAAAAAACAAAACAAAACAAAACAAAAAAAACCCCAACCAAACCTCGTTTTTGAAATTAGCAATCTAATACATAGAAACATCTGAAAAACACTGATTTTCTTCTCTCTGGGATGTATGGGGATAGAGCCCTCCATTAGTTGTTCGAAGAACAAAGTGTCCGTGAACTAAACAGAGGCTCAGCCTTCTGAGCAGCCCTGTGTTTTCTGACTTGCAGTTTTCTCTGAGTATGCAGGGGAGTCGGTTCGTGAACCCCTAGATCCTGAAGTGTTGACTCAGTTTTTAAAATGATGCTTTTGGTCCATGGTTAAAGGCATCTATGGATGTGGAGCACTATCCGAGCGCTCAGCGAGCACTTGGTTTTTTCCCCACATTTCCCCCACTTTCTGACTCCTTATGTGTTCTGCTCTTTTGGCCCAGTGGGAGGGAGGAGACCATATATTCTGTGGTTCTGTTGTATCATGAAAAAATCTAGGCCCCACTCAGATGAAAAGAGCATGCTGAGCAAATGTATGAAAACTTTTCCCACACACAGCTTTGTGAAAACAATGGGCACTTCCAGAAATTCTTCCCCAGGGACACCGTCCCTGCATCCCTGAAGACTCCCAGGGACTCCCATGTGTATAAACAGTGAAGGGTGTGATGCACCCGACTTCGCCTGGCCGGGCTCCCCCAGATGAACTGCACAGCCTGTTCCTGAGAATTAGCAAGTGCTACCCACGCCCCAGCGGCAGCAGGGAGAGAGTCATGAAATGATCCAGCTTTCATTAGGAAATAATGACTGTCTTGGTTAAGCAACATTTTAAAAATTAAATAGCAACAATTCCTAGTAATCAGAGGGCCTATTAATCATGAAACTTAATTCCAGTATCAGGGACTGTTCACTTATCAAAAATGGGACTCAAATAATGGTGGATAGAATTCATAGTCTCACATCAGGGCTCACGTTAAGTATTTTGGAAACAGTGTATAAAGCTCCAGCTCGGAGAAACTTGGCATTTTATAGGTTCTATAGCAATCAAGGTGGCAATTAGTGTAATCCAAGCATTAATTTCTGAAGCATGATATTTCCTCCCGATTCATTCAAGACTCTGGACTTCAGAGCAGTCAACTTTCTGTCAGTTTCTCCTTGATTTCATTCTTTTCCCAGCGTCTGTCAGTGCCTCGATAGGAGGTCAGATCCTTACTAAGAATTGCGTTTGTGGAGAGGAGATTTTCTTGGTCCAAGAAGTGCGGTGCAGGACGACTGGGAAGCAGCACGTTTGTCTTTTCCGCAGCTCCTGTCTCCTCTCCCAGATAGGCCACTCTGATTCCCCGCTCGTAGTGAACACGCCCCACCCTTCCCCATGTTTTGGGATATGAGAATAAACGTTCACTGACTCACTTGTGCCGTGAAGGCTGTAGGATAACCCAGACACAGCGTTTGGAAGCGGGTGCGAAGTGGGCCGTGAAGATTAAGTGCTCGCCCAAAGCACATTGAAAGGGAAAGTGGCGTTCACACTGAGGCCCTTGGCAGGATCCCCGCCGTGATGATAAGAACCGACATGATTTTAGGTGGGTGTGTGGATCTGGCACAGATAGTTATTTTTAGATTCCTTTCAGTACATTTTTAAGACAGATAAATGTAGGGATTGGTGCTTTGTATATGCAGTGGTGAGCTCCACTATTATCTTTCAGTGATTCACATCCAACATAGAACTCTATCTTTAAACACAACCATACACACATGTGCATGCATATGCAGTACACCTAAATATACACACGTGTATGCACACAAACACAGGCACACACACTTGCAAACCTGTACATTGTATAAATCATATGCACACAATCTTTCTTGACACTTTTCCTGTTTATGGAGACTGGATTTACCTCATTGGTTTGGAGGTTCAGGCTTTGAACTTCGTTTCTCAAAGGCTTTCTGATGGAAGCAAGGCCCTCCACAAGGGCGTTGGAGCAAAAACCTTCCTTGGCAAATGGTGTTAAAACAGGTCATTTAGAGCTAAAAGGTGAAATGCTGCACAGCGGCTGCCAGGATGGGACGGACAGAATGCTGTCTCCCCAGGAGCAGTAGCCAGCGTCTCCACCCCCTTCACTACTCCCAGAGTACAGCAGGTATTCTCATTCTTAAGCCCTGTGGCTGCCGCAGTAACTCAGGACTGCTTTTTCTCTTACCACAAAGCTCCTTGTAGCTTTGGGATATCTTTGTGGAACTGTAGCCCAAGGGTGAGGCCGAGCAATGTGGTTTGTTGGTTTCACAGATTGTTCTCCAACTTTATGTTGATTTTCTTTCCCCCCAGTACTAAGAGTTGAATCCAGGGCATTTCCACTGAGCTGCATGCTTGTATTTTTCTTTTGTATTGTGACACAGGGTCTTACGAAGTTGCTAAGTTGCCCAAACTTGTGATTCTCCTGAACAGCCTTCAGAATGCTGGGAGGACAGGCGTGAGCCATCCCGCCTTGCATATCGCACTTTAAACAGCATGATCCTTAGTCAGCTCTGGCTCCCCTGTGGGCTGGGGTGAACAGCCGAGCACACTGTTGTCTCCCACGAGGAAAGTAACCAGCGCTGTGCTGCTCTCTGAGGCGGATGCCTGTCTCAGCTTCACCTGTAAATCTGCTTCATCCCGCGGATCCAACCCTGAGCCCCAGGGCTGCTTCTGTGCTGCTCACAGCCACCTCTGGGACCCATTTGTCAGCTGCAGCTGCTCTGACACATCTGTCCCCTCATGAGCAGAGGCTGATTCTGCTGTAGTCCGAAGCAGCATCCTCAGAGTGTCTGTAGGTGGCTGATGTGTCGCAGGGTGCTCCTGTGACAGCAGGCGGATGGCGCAGGGTGAGTCACTCTGTCTCTCTTCGTTTCTCTCTTTCTCTTTTCCTTTTTTCCCCTCCCTCCCTCCTTCCTTTCCCTCTTCTTCCTTTCCTTCTTTTTCCTCCTCCATTTCATAGGAGAGAATAAGCAGGCTACTCATTCACTGATGTGTCTATTTTATTAAGTAATGTTGTGCTACATCCTTTGCAAACTCAGTAGTTGGAATTGAAGATTATCTAATTCAACTTCCTTAATTTGCAATTAAGAAAGCTAGTTCAGAGAGGTAAAGGACTCGATAAGATCCAACAGCATCTGGACTGCTACCTAGACCGGATAATGTGAACAAAAGAAAGCTTCTCGTTGAGGCCCTTACAGTTGGCTGTACACTGTGGGACTCCAGAAGGTATTCCAGCCACCTGAAATAATCTCAAAGACAATTTAGAGGACTGTACTGATTTTTTAATAGGAAAACAAACATTAAAACATTAACGGTAGTTTAAATAGAAATGTATTTGTTGAAAATTTAAATTTTCAATAAGTTTAAATGACATTAGCTATCTTTGCATTCATTTCCAATGAAAATAGCAATAGGGACTGGAATTTTAAACAAAATTTTAGAACAAAACTAAAATGGATCTTTCTTAATTAGATTTTTTTTTTTTTTTTTTTTTTTTTTGGTATTGGGAATCGAACTCAGGACTGTGCACTTGCCAGACAGGTGCTTATGCCACTGAGCTCTATCCCATGCCCTTTCTTGTTTAGCTTTAAACCTCACAAGTATATCAGCATGGAAATTTACAACTATGATGTCTGAAATTTGAATTAAAAGTGTCAAAAATGCCGCGTGAAAATTAAGATTCTAAGATGTTAGAGTTATAGATTAGTTTCTCGTCACAACCATTAAAACATTGCTAGTAAGTCAGAGTTAGACATGCTGTATACCCTCTTTATTCCTCTTTAATTCTGGCATTTATTGGAGTCCTGCAGTGGACAGTGTGTGCAGTCATAAGCACAGGAGTCATTGTATCAGGGGAAGCCTGGCTTTTGCGCAGGGGCCAGCTCATTGTGGTTAGGGGATTCTTAGCATCAGTAAAGTGTAGGAGACTTACCTTCCCATTTTCAACTGAAAAATGTTCCAAATTTTCCAACTACTATTTTTCTAAGCCATTTGAGCCACACATGCAAGATATATTGTGTAATATTTTTTGTCATTTGATTTTTATTTGTTATAAATCAGGAGAAAGTGGATTCTAGGTCAAAATATTTTGAATAAAACTTTAGACAAAATATTTTGAGGAATAATTATGTAATAAGGTGTAAACTGACACAGAATGGCAGGTTTTGCAAGATGTTTTATTATAGATTTTTTTCCTAATAGGACATGAAACTTTGCTGTTGTTTTTATTCTTCTGTATTGATTGTTAGCTGTGTGGACAGTTTCTTCTTTGCTTACTTAAAATGTATGAGAATTGAGGCAGTGTCTTTGGTCCCTGGGAAATAAATTGTGTCATTAAAATAACATTAGGACTTTGAGCTTCTCAAATCCAGAATTATTAACTGATTCGCATGTTGTGTGGCCGTTCTTCTGTAAAGGTCTACATTCCTTTGAGAGAAACCAAAGGAGAAAAACCAGCGTGCTTGGAGGGCTGAGCTGGGGGTGCTCTGCCCCGCGAGTTGCCATCAGCTTGGCGTGAAAGGCAGCAGGCTTGCCTTCTTTCTCCCTTCCCTCTCTGTTCCTGTGTTCCTCTAATTCCTTAAACTCCTTATGTAGCGACCAGTGTCTTTGTGTGCAGGGCTGTCATTCAAGGGCAGGAAAGTAAAGTGTGTAATTCTTATCAGAGGACCCTAATCCTCACATGCTCAGTGTGGGTGCACGCCCTGTGGGTCCAGTGTCTCTGCATCATCTTTGCACATCCAGATACCACAACCTTGAATGACGTGATGGGCAGTGAGACACACAGGTCCACGTCCAGGCTGTGGCTTTGCCTTTCTATGAAACCATTTTGCGTATCAGATGCTTACAAGGTAAGAGCAGAGTGACAGACGCCAGCCTTGTGTCTGCTCACGCCCCACGTGTTCTTACCAACTCTTCTCTGCCGTACGGCAGTCAGTTAGTGTTGAGTCCTCCCCAGGTTAGGAAATTTCCTCCAGGTAAGGCCTTGACTGTCTTCCATTCTGTGGTTTCTGCTTTCCGTCACTTGCCTTCAGCACCAGTCCCAAGAGGCCCCTTTGGCATCCCCGCTGTGCCCGGTGGCCCCGGCGCTTTGTTCCTGCTGCTGCCTGCATTTTGCCTGGATAAATACCGTCCCTCAGTTTCCAGGGAAGCTTCCCACCCTGCTGCTTCCTTAAATCCCTCTTTGGCCTCCACCACTCTTCCGTTGTTAATGAAGGTTGGCTGCCAAGTAGCTTCCTGATGTTTTCTTTTATTTCCTCTTGGAACTTGTTTTCGAAGACCACTGTTCCAAAAAGCCATTAGACTGTTTATGTTATTTTCTCTGCTGCAGGAGATTTTCTGTACATTGGGCTGCGGTGAAGAAAACCCGTTCCAGACCCCCCCCCCTTTATCTAACACAGATGGCCGCAAAGAGCCTTGGGCCCCTCTGCATCCAGCTGGATGCTGGTTGAACTCTCCTTTCCGATCAGTAACTAAAGAGCAGGTGGATGTAAGTAGCACGCAGCCCAGCTCAAAACCACCAAGCTGTGGTCCATCTAGCGAAATCCTGCTGGTGTGCGATGTGTTCTCTGATGACCATCTGACTACTGGCACCCATAATACCCATGCACTTCACAATCACAATGTAGTACTACAGTGCCTGCAGTGTTTCATTTGCAGAAATGATTCACTGTGACACAGAATATTGTCATCTTCTCTCCCATCCGCCATCTCTCTCACCACATAGTCATCGCCAACGTGGCGTTTCCCTCGTGGCTGCTTTCTGGGAGGTTTCCTCTATGAGCAGACCTGCGAAGGACACGGTGACGGCAGGGCGGGAAGAGGGCCATGCTCTTGATTGTGCTTGTGGATCAGACACCAGGGCACACAGATGCGTTCTGGTTCCACATTTGCCCTGTGGCCTGTTTCATGCCTCGGTTAAACTTCTCTTCATCTGTTATTCTCATAAATTATCCTGTTTAGTGGTTTTATTCTAATCCACAGCACACGGTGTCTTCTCAGCAAATATTGTTGGCTGGGTGAATGGGTGGATAGATGAGTGGGTAGGTGGACAGATGGTCATCTGGAGTCCTCACTGGTATGAGATTTGTGCTCTTGGTCTGCAGGGCACTAGGCATTCATAAGACAGAAGGAGTTCCTGCCTGCCATTAGGCTGGCGTAATACAGCATTTCACAGTAAAGAGGTCCTGAGACTCAGCTGTGCTTGGGTTTGTGCAGTTTTGCTGTT
The DNA here is from genome assembly GCF_034190915.1 of Cavia porcellus. Taxonomy (NCBI): domain Eukaryota; kingdom Metazoa; phylum Chordata; class Mammalia; order Rodentia; family Caviidae; genus Cavia; species Cavia porcellus. Next base: position 1,452,957 of record NW_026947506.1, read on the forward strand.
ATGTGTGTTCATAGCCATGCTGGTAGAGAGATGACAGATGTGTCCTGGGCTGCCACATAGACATGTGTTCTCACTGTCCTCCTCCATCGCCCTCTTGCTCTTTCTCTCCTGGTTCCTTCTCCGTTTTCTGTTCAACTCCACCTCCTCTTGCTTGGTCTTCTGTCAGCCTGCTCTGCTTTTGCCCTGGTCTGTCCTTGGCCACATCCCCACGTCTACCTACTGCTTCTGTTCTGCGCCATCAAATGCAAGTCCTGGTTCTTCAACTCTGGAAGGAAGTTCCAAAATAGTGGGGAAGTTGTAGGCTGCGATCAATTTGGGGGCCGCTTACTGGCAGTAAAATGGGGGAAGCAGTATCTCTAGAATTCCTCAAATTGATGTTAATCTCTTTCCATCTATCTTTAGCTATTTTAATTTAGACATAACTTTTACTGCCAGAAACTATAGATAGTAATTGATTTTTAGCTTCCTATTTCAGAAACTACAGATAGAAAGATATTAATTTTTAAGAGGTCACTCGATCAGAAAATACATTCTCTTCTTAGCGTGGTAGGAAGGCAGTGGTGTGGAACTCAGGAAACCAGATTCCTTTCTGCTCCTCAGTTCGGTGTGAGTCATCGTCTGCTGGGGTCTCCATGCTCTCACGTCTAACCGTGGGCTTTGTTTTTCTATTTGTATTCCACTATTTATACTTTGATATTATTTGGAGTCCTTTTTGGTTTCTGATCAGTATCCTTCTCATCCCTTTGAAGCTTTTCAAATAGTTTTGCATAGTGTTGAAGGTCCTTTGATTCACTATTCAGCTTTGAAGAGTTTTCTTCAAGAATTTCTTTGATTGTTGTTTCTGTGTCTATTTTGTTCCTTTTTGTTCAAATTCCAATTATCTATACAGCACTCCTCTAATGTTATGCATCTAATACTGATGTGATTTTCTTTACCCACCCTGTTCTTTGAGAACTTACCGAGTGCATCATTGCTTCACGCATTTGAGTTTCTGTATGATCTGCTTAATGACTTTCATCTCCATTTAACCTATTAGAGTTTTAGGTTATGTATGATGCATTTTCAGTGATACGATGATTCTTTTAAGGAATGGCTGTCTTTGAACTAACCATCTTCTTAGAGACTGAGAAACTTTTAAAAATTAACAGCAATTTAAATTTGTACACATTCAATTATAATCAAGATATAGTTGTAATGGACAGTATCTGAGATTGCTTTAAAGATTGCTTTAAAATTTCACTCATTTTCAACCCAAAAGATAAGTCTGCTATTACACTTCACTTACTGTGTCAAGGCATTAAAATGTGATACTCACTCTCTTGCATGTGATATATTAGACTAGAATTTAAAATTCTCTTCTACATTTTAAGAAGGCAGCTTTTTTTCCAAAGGAGAAAGAAAAAGCTTGAATCTCAATCATTGCCTAGAAGAGTATGTAGGAGACGATAGAAATGAATTTCACAAACTCATTGGCATGTATTCTGAAAATCTGCCTTGAAGAAAATAACCCTTATTATTTTTTCCTATCATATAGAAAATAATGGACTTCTATTACTTGGGGTTTAATGGCCCTTTGATACGTGGGAATCAATGTCATTACTCCATCATCCATTTGAGTATGGGTCACGGCATATGTTCAATATTAGGTTTCTGCTGAGAGCAAACTATTGCATTTAGTGTTTTTGTAAAGACAAAATCCCATTCTCATTTTCTAGAGATGAATGACAAATAGAACTGCCATTTTTATTCTCACGAGCAATGTGGAAGTTAGACAATTGCAATAATATATAAAATGGATTTTGGTTTGTTTGAGTCATTGCAGTGAAAAGCAGAAATATAGGCAGTAATGATCATGAAGGATTTTCTGGTCTACCTGTCCAGAGACTAAATTTCATTTGTTGTTTCCTGTAAAGCATCACAGTGTCAGAAATATTCTTTCAGATGGCCAACACTTGCAGTCAGCCTCAGAGAGGGGGAGTAGTAGCCCCTTCCCTGGGTCTTATCAGTGTGATAATGATGCTCTTCACTTCTTGTGCATCCTTGAGATCCCCTTGACAGCCAGCCACACTCCAGGCCTGCCCTGGTCACTGGAGATGCAGGAGAAATGGGCTATCAATTCTGATTATATCTGGGACATTGAGGACCAAAGCTAACACAGAGTCTGATTGTATCTAGGATGTTAGGAGCAAAGCAGTGTGTATTTTTGGCTGTCTTGCTCTCAGTATCTACTTAGAAGCTATTCTGTATTTGTTCCATGATTTATTTTAAGGTTAAAATGTAGACACACTTAAAAAAAGGTTGAGCTAAGTGGAGGACACTGATTAAGAGGATGAAGTGTTAGGATGAAAGTGGTCATGCATGGCTTAGCTCAAATGTAGTAAGTGGACCTCATTGTGATGCCAGAACCTGAAAAACGTAAAACAAGGAACAATTTACGGAAATTTGAGAAAGGAAAGTGCACTGCGTGTATAATTCAGCTCAAAGTAACTAAGAGCAGTGCAGACTGACTGTGAGAGGGAAATTCAAAGTAAACATGGTTCAAAGTAAACATGGACAAGCTTTCACTTCGGTGTTTCCTCAGAGAAAATATCAGGGTCCATTGCGAAAAAAGATTTACAACTGTACAGGAAGATAAGAAACAGGGACATCGATAGTCGGTGATTTGCTAATAGTGGTTGCTGTTTTCATTCATTAATTTGCTAGCATTTTTAGGTTGTTCGCATATTTAACACTGTCTTTGTTCTCATTCATTTTACTCATTTATTTATTTAACAAATATTTCTGAGTATTTCTGTGTTTGAAGAATTACAGGCTGCACAGGTTCGACATATTGAAGTTAGCATTAGCAGATATTCTAAATAACCTGAAATTTTAGTAGTTCAGTGCAACAAAATCTTATCTGTCATTAAAGGGAAAGCCAGATTTCTTATCAGCAAGAAGGACAGGTTTGTATGGGCACAGTGGATGGCTGGCAAGGGGAAGGCCAAGACCCATGGAATCGCTGGAGACCCAGGCTGAGTGTGATCTGTGGGAATCAATGTCATTACTCCACCATCCATTGGAGTATGGGTCACGGCATATGTACAATATTAGGTTTCTGCTGAGAGCAAACTATTGCATTTAGTGTTTTTGTAAAGACAAAATCCCATTCTCATTTTCTAGAGATGAATGACAAATAGAACTGCCATTTTTATTCTCCAGGATCTCCAGAGTAAATGCACCAGGATCTCCAGAGTCAGCTAGAGGATGGAGGGAGAGAGCATATGAAGAAGGAATAACTTCTTCTTAAGTACCCTGACTCCAGACACAAATTCCTTCTGCACCTATACCATCGCTGATAGTTTGTTTAGTGGACTCCACTTGAGTGCCCTGAGGGAGGGCACAGGCAGCCTCCTTCCCAGCGGGGAGCATTTTTTTTTCATGGACAGATAGCTAAGAAAAGCAGCCTCAAATCCCAGCCTTTGGGATTGTATATTCTAGTTGGAAGAAACAGATGATAAAAATTAAGCTGTAAATAAAATCAATCTTTTCTCATAATGGAGACATATAAACCTGGGAAGCAGCGTGCTGAATGCCAGTCACACGGTTTTAACTGGAGAATGCAGAAAGAGCTCAGTGAGAAGGAGGTGTTGTGTAAGTACCTGGCTAAGGTCAGAGTGCAGCCACGTGGAATCCCGGGGCCAGCAGGGGTGGGGTTGGGGACAGCATGTCCAGGTCAGAAACAGGTGAGAGAGAGAAGTGGAAGAGGGAGTGAAGGAGAGGTCGTAGCAGGTGAGGACAGATCTTCCAGAGGACTTGGGAGTGCTTAGAAAGTTTGGCTCCGTACTGTGAAATGTGGGGGAAGTCATTAGACTGTTATTAGCAGTGGACCAAAAAGGTTTGATTTATGTTTTGAAGGATTACTCTACTTGTGCTGCAGATAGACTGGTACAGTAGGGCAGAAGCAGGGAGCACATTACAAAGCTCTTTCAGTAATCGAGGTGAGACGGGACAGCAGGTTTGGTCAGAGGCACTGCAGTGTAGCTGGGTTCTGGGTGTATTGTGAAGGCAGAGCCTTTGGGTTTTGCTGATGGGTTGGTGGTGAAGAGTGGTGCAAAAAGGGAGTCACAGATGATGCCAACCGAGATCTCAGAACTGAAAGGTTAGTTAGGACATTAGAGCCTCCATTAATTGAAATGGAGAAGACGAGAAAAGGATCTCATTTAGTTGTTGGAAACTCACAGCCTCACAGCCTTGATGTGGCCTGAGTTACAGAGATCCGAGTTGAGATCAGTAGACATGTAGAGGCATGAATTTGTGTGTTGCTGGGCTGGGCAAGAGTGAGGTTTCCTGGGGATTCTGTCCAGATGTCCTCCTCTGAGAGACCCCAATATCTAGGATGGGGAGATGTAGATAAATCAGCAAAGAACAAAAGGAAGGGCCAGAAAAGGAAATCAGGAGAGTCTGGCTGGCACTGAGGAAACCAGGTAGGAGAAGTGTTTTAAGCCAAATGGAGGAGTCACATTGTGCTGATGGATCAAGGCAAATGAGAGACAGAAATTACCAGATATTCAGAAGTGGGGGGCCTAAGGTGGAGAGGTCATTGGTGACACTGACAAGGTGGTGATTTAAGTTTGGGGAGAGAAAGAAAAACTGACTGGATTTGAGTGGAGAGAAAAATGGGAGAACACACATTGGTGTGTATAGGCATATTTAATTATTTGAGGATTTTTTCTCTAAAGAGGAGCAAATAAGTGGGATATCGGTTAGAACAGGAAGTGTAGAAGACAAGTAAGAACTTTAAAAAAACTGGGAAAGATGATGATACGTATGTAGAGGTTGGAGAAAATTATAATGTGAGAAAGAGGAGGGTAATCAATAAGGAGCATTCTTGTGCTGGTGAGAAGGATCCAATCAGGTAAACCAGTGAAGGGGTTTGATGTAGGCTGGTGGTTCACATTAAGGACACAAATGCAAGATAGACTTGTGGCAGCTGTCTGTAAGTTGTTCTTTCATGTCTCAGAAAATAAAACCCAAAAACTGTTCTGAAGAAAGAGAAGATGTGTAATTATCATCTGGGGAATGGACTAGTGATTGTAGAAGAGAAATCTCAGGTGGTGCCAAGTCATGGCACGAACCAGAACTATTCCTGGTGGAGTTATTTTCTATCTAGTCACATTGCTCATATGGACTGAGCTGGGGCATTTATGGAGAACGTTTTTCGGTGAGGTTGGCATTTTATTGTCACTATTACAGTGTTACTAGATATGGCTAAGTAGATATGATGACAGGAGGAATTGAATGGATTATAAAATGGTTGTTGGCTTAGTGTATTTAAGAAATATTTGGTCTTATGCATATGAACAGTCATCCAGTCCACTTAATCTAGAGTATTTTGACATGTTCTCTTGGACATTGACATTTTTATTCTACTACCTTCTGGTTCATGTTCACCATCGAGAAACCCAATAGTCTGATTGTTGTTTATGTGGATACCTTTTCCTCTACAACTGCTTCTTAAATTCTACTGATTTTTGTATTCTGCACTTTGGGTGGGGTTTGTCTTGTTGCAGGTTTTTCACCTTCCTGAATGTGGTCATTGTCCTTTCTTTAGTTCTGGAGGACCCTCACGCATGTTCTCTGCACAGCTCCCCCCTCTTCCCCCTTAGCTCTTTGAATACTCAGTGCTTCCAGTTGGAACTTGACACTGTTCCTCACTTTAAAATGCAGTATGCATTCCCTGCTTTACTCTATACATCTCTACTTCATTCCTTGTACTTTTCAGGTTTAGTTTTCAATGTTTAAATTTCGCTTTGTGCTGATATAGTAAGTTTTAGGCTATTATAGGTTTTGTTCTCATAGAGTTGTCTGATTCCTCATCAGATTTTGCTGGTTAGTTGTGTTTAGCTTTCTCCTATTGTCAATCTTCTCACTTATCTTTTTAAACCATCTAAGATACTGCAGGATTTCTATAGAGCAGGTCCAGTGCCTGCAGCTGTTGAGCGGTCTGAGTGGTGTATGGATCCTGCTGACAGTTACTCATGATACCTAATTTCCTCATTTATGCAATTTTTTAAAACTACAAGTTCATGTTTTTTTGGTCTTTGGTAGTTTGATCTTTTGGGCTAATTTTGTAGGCTCAATTGAAAATGCCTTCAGAGAGGATTCCCACTACTTTCATTTAAACCAGATGCCTTATGAGTTTAGAACCACCTTAAATTATACATAGAGTTTGAGTTTTGTTTGTGTGAAGAGGGTACGAGGATATAGTAAATTATTTTATCAGACATGAGGGCAAACTTTGGTAAGGATTTTCAATTGACTCCACCTCTTTGCCCTTTTTCTCTGCTTTGAGTGAGACCTGCATTCCAAATGAGCTATCCTGTTGGGATTCAGGGTTCCCCGGATCTTTTAACGCTGGCCCTGGGCCTGCCTCCTTATTGGCCTGGGCTCCTACACCCAGACCAAGGCTGAGATTAAACGGCTCGTAGCACACAAGTGGCTTTCCGCTGCAGGCTGCTGGTGTGAAGTCTCACCTTTTGTCTGATGTCTTTCGAGAATTCCTTTTACATTTACCACAGTAGTGCATGAGAAATGACTAACTACTGTGCTGTAGTTCTAAATATATAAGCTGGAAACAAGGGGTGACATGTTCTATAAACACTCAAAATCCAAGGGAATGTTGTATTTTGCATATATTTTTTGCATTTGTTTTTTCAAGAGATCTTTATATTTATGATGGTAATTTTTGACCGTGTATTTCTAGATCTTTTTGCTTTTTTGTTGTTTCATATCTAGCTTCATTAATAGTTTTGTGTTTCTTTTCCTGACAGACCAATTAAAGTTTTGTACAGCTAGATATATTGATCTTTCTTTCTCTGTTCTTTTGATGCTGTGCCTAGAGATTTTTCTTCATTGATGTCTTACCACTATTCATCTCTTTTGTCTCCTGATTGCTTCTGGAATTTGGTTTTTCAACAGCTCATACTATCTTCTGAAAATGAATTATTTTTATGATGTGGTAAATACGTATACATAGATCTGTTTTAAAAACTTTGTGTTGTACCCTATTTTATATTTATATAAATACTCATAATAGAAAGTAATTTAATTTAGGTCATACCAAATCATTCCATCACAAGTCTTCTGATGTTTTCTTCCTCCTTTAATCATCTATTTATTACTATTTTTATGGAAATATTGAATGTCATTCTAAGGAATATGAGTAAATGGAAAAGAAAATTTAGCAGGTAGAAATGCCCAGAGAATTGTGGTGTTTTCATTGCAAACAGATTTATCCGCAGGCGTGAAGCTGGGGAATAGGATAGTCCAGTAGGCCTTTCTGACCTGAAGCCTGGGTCATATCCCTTGCCAACCCACTGGCCATCAGCACAGGCTGGGAGGGACAGGGCATGGTGACACAATGGCTACCTTGTGGGGACAGGCTATGGGTGCAGGAGGCCACAGAGCCCGGTTGCTGGCTTCCGGGTAGCTGGGCAGCTTAGAGATGTGAGGTAGGGATGGAGGGAGAGGGAAAAACCCAGGTTGCACCCAAGCCTCTTTTCTAAGCATCTGGATACTGAGGTCTGCGTTCTCTCAGACTGGGAGGGGGGTCTCATTTCTAGGGTGAGGTTGGCAGCATGGCGGGGACATCTGAGCTAGCTGTCTGTGCACAGTGGTAAAGAGATACTTCTCATTTCTGCTCCCAGCCTTGCCTGCGTTGGCTATTTGAATTTCTGTTACATACAGCACCTGTAGGTGACTCCCAGTGTGTCCTCCTGCCACCAGTCCACCTGGCGGAGTGCCCACCTGTGCCGAGCTGGTGTTCAGCACTCTGTTCACACTCTCTGCTGCCTTGGACAGTCTCTCTCAGGTTGCCTTCATTCTGAGCATCACTGCTGTTGGCTGACATCCGTCCTTGTCTGTCATCTGTCATTGTGTCTGAGGACATCGGAACCCAGTGCAGTGACCTGGGGACTGGGTACAGGGAAACTCGCCTCGGCCACTTACACACTTCCTGCTGCTGAGCAGACCTGCCACTGCCCTGAATACATTCCTCTATTTAAATAGGTGCAGTAATAAAGACCTAGTGTGCCTGGAAGGGTGAATTGAGACTGGCGCCGTGTCTGACCCCATAGGGGTTTAATAATGGTCATGATCTCTGGTTTTGTGTCAGAGCTGTCTCATGTGCTGGGGTGGCGCTTGGCACCTGTGCCTGTGTGTCTGCGTCTGTGAACGCACAGGCAAGGGCTCCATCATCCTCACAGCTGCACCAGTAGTGCTAGGATGCATGATGGGAGTGAATGTTTGTAGCCTGGGGGCTGAGAAGGTGAATAGTGATTTGCAGAAAACATAGTCCTTCAATCCTTTATTCAGTCCTCCTGCATGCCACAAGGTGTGGACCGGTGCTGTCTTCTCCCATGAATCCTTCCAACCTGAGCTGCAAAACTGTAATCACTTCCACTAGGTTTATTCTCCCAGGCAGTGTAATTTGGTGATTGTGCATACATCAGCGATACAATAGCATTTTAAGTGACGTTGCAAATAATGATTTCAGGAATTCACCTTAATTTTACTGAATATCATCTGATTAGCAATTCTGTTTTATTTTAGGCTTATAATAATTATGCTAGGGGCTGGGGATTTATCTCAGCGGCATAAGCGCCTGCCTTGCAAGCAGGCAGTCATGAGTTCGATCCCTGGTACAGATAAAAACAAAAAAAAGACAAAAAAAATTATGCTAGGAGAAATGGGTCCAATAATTTTATAATGTAGATGTTGTCCAACTTGGTTTTCTGGGGTTAGGATGGGTAACTGGCCTTGTCCTTTGGAGGAGTGTCCATGGCCCTTGAATTTGTGATCCCTGGATTGACTCACCAGCAGCCAGTACCTGCTGTGCTAAAGGAGGAAGAGGACCTCTGTGGTCCCCACTCAGCTTCCTTCTCCCAGGGATGACACCGAGATGCTTGCATTGGGCAGCAGGGTGGGCTTGGATCTTCCTAATTCCAGCTGTACTATTCCTGACAGTTTGTGGGTCATCTGTCAGTAGGAAGAGTTCAGCCTTTAACGTCATGCCTACTGGGATCCATTTGCCACCTTGAAATAATTCCATTGTTCTATAAACTCTATTAGAGCTTCATCTTGGGGTGTGTGTGTGTGTATTCAGCTATTAAAATCATATGTTTAAAAAGTAAGTAATGCAGTTGAGTTCCCCTTTACTCCTCAAGGATCTTGTAGAATGTTTGTTTTTCCATTTACAAGGTCGTGACGTTTAAAATGTTCCCCAGAGAGGTTTTCAGGGTCCCAGGTTGGATGTTCTCCAGGCCCGCTCAGCCTTCACTTCCTGTGCTTATGGTGCTGGCTGTTACTTCATCCCACGTCAGAAGAGAGAACTGGGCTTTCCTTCTTTCACTGGAAAAGACTTCATTCAGAGGGAACCTGGCAAACATTCGGGTCCCCCAAGGGTCTCCCATTTATAGTAGGTCTTTACCTGGGTCCCCTTTTCTCACTTTCGGGTAAAAACTGCTTCTTTCCAAAGGGCTCTGCTGCCCCGTCTTTATAAGGATGATAATTCTGCGTTCACTGATTTACAAAACTGTAAAAACAATTGTGTATGGGAATTAGCAAAGTGGTTGGGGTAGGGTTATTTAAGTGTTTCTTTCTGTGCTTTCCATGATCAGAAGATGCCGTGGAAAGGTCCCTTCATGCTGCCCGCCTTGGCAGCTGGCAGGCGCAGCTCCCCGGGCCCCTGGGAGTGCAGCCTGGAAACAAGCTTGTTTCTGTCTCAAAGCTGTCTTTCCCTGAAGAGCGCCTCACGTGGTCCATTCCTCCATGGACCTGAGCGCTGGACTGGCCCGCCACAGGCGTGGGTCCCCGCGAGCTCCTGGTGCAGGAGAGGGCACATTGTGGCTGATGAGTCTTACCCTCTCTGTTTTGGGGGTGCGTCCAGGGAGCAGTAGCATCATCAGGATGGGGAAGAGAAACCAGATGTGAAGGGACAGCTCTGAAAAGCAGCAGGCTTAGCGCACCCTTCAGAGAGCTGTGGTCTCACGCTGCAGCCCCCCGTGAGAGTTGCCTGACCTTTGCCAACTTTCTGGATTAGGGACCAATTTTGCCATTGAGCCTCTCTGAGCAGTGTCACCTCTACAACCTGGACACCAGGTCACCCTGTTTGGGACTTTATACCTCCCGAAGTCCTCAAGTGCCTCTCAGCAGGGCGTTCCTCTCCACTCTGCAGTGTCGCGGTCACCTCTTGAGGTACACCATGAGACAGCTGCTCTGGACAACCCAAAGCCCCCGGTGCTTGAGCCGCGTCAGTGCCTCTGTGGTTCTTACACTTCTCATGCTTTTGATGGAAATATTCCTGGCTGCTCTGCCCTGTGTCGCAGTGCATTCTGTGTTTATTGCTTTATAGTCTCAAGTTCCTGGTTCTTCTTTATTTTATACCAAGACAGAAACGCAAAAAAAAAGAAATACAAATTGGAGCATTACAAATGTCTTAGCTCAGAAGAGCAGAGGAAAAATGATTGGAAGAAGTATCAATGAAAACATGTAAACATTTCTAACAGAAATTACAGTATTCTACTGCTAAGCAATCTGTGCTCTATTTGTGTAGAGACAATATGTATTTTTCTTGGAGGCATGGAATGACTTTCCTCTTTCTCTTTATCTTTTTTGGGTGACATGAGATGTGGTTTTCTAGGAACAGTAACTTAGGGTCCTTTGTGGCTCAATCAGCCAGGTGTCCTGCATAAGGTGGTGCAGCACTTTGGTAGTGACAATTTAATACAGTACTCACTGCGTGTCCACAGGAGAGCGTCTCTGGGACCCTCAGGGCACCCACATGAGCGCTTTCGGAAAAGCATTGTGTGGAGTGAGGTAGCAGTTACGGATAAGCTCAGTGCTTCCTCCCTTTGCTTGGAATCGCTTCCAGTAACTTGTAACAATAATTATGGGTGCATAGTTTTCAGATGGTTCTGTACACTGGATTAGAGAGTAAGACAAGACAGAGAGAGTCCGTGCACGTTCAGAACAGACAGATTTTCACCCTGGAATATGTAAATCCAACACTGGTCAGATTTATGCTTGCAGAGGCAGTGGACGTGAAGGGCCAGAGGTTCTTAGGAACTAAAGAAAGCGCGGTGATGTGTCTGGTCGGCGATGTGGTGTTGTGGCAAAGCCCTTGTCTAGCACACGTGAGGTCCCGAGTTTCATTCCAGAACCTTCTCCACCGTGCAGGAGCCGTGGCTGAGACTTCCACTGCCTTACAGCGAGGAAATTTTACTTCTGTTTTCCTGCAGCCTAGCTGAAAGAAAAAAGAATTCCCTCTAAAGAGTTTTGGATTTCTGGAAGGGAACCTTCGGCCTGTTATTCTGATTCAACCTGCTATTTCAATTGTGGTGACAGAGAAGAAATTCTACCTCTTGTCTGTAAGAAATACACATTTTTCACCCAGGCTTTTTTAGATAAGGGAACTAATTTGATGTGTTATGGTTTAGGACTTCTTCCATGAGTAAGAGATGATTTAAAGGAAACATTATTAAACTGAGAGTCCATAGAACCTGTTTTGCTCAGCTTTTCACCCATGAGCACAGGAAATTCACCTCCCTCACCTCACAGGGCTTGTGTGGGAGTCCACTGAAATGAAATAATATGGAAAACTGTGTGCACTTGCTAAAATATTGCAATTTAAACACTTTCATTATGCGCTATCGAGTATATGTAGAGCAGTATATTTACTGTGAAAATGCCCTCAGCACTGCTGAGCATGCATTTAAAATCCTACACCGAGCACACATAAGACAGCACGAAGACCAGAGTAGAGGTCGGACCATGCTCCGGATTTGGTAGACACAATGCTGAAAGGAGTCCGTGAGCCGAAGTACCTGACTGCATGAATGTCGTCCTCTGTGGGTAGCTGCGGGGCTGGCTTCATCATGGACACAGTGCTGCGATGCACGGGGGTGGACAGGTCCATGTGCTGCAAGGTGGCTCTGACTCGGCAGTTTGTGGACGCTGAGATCCCTTGGCAGCACCCCACCCCGAGCGCCCACGCCTCCTTCCTCTGTGTGTTTCCCTCTAAAAAGTCCCCGGTCAGCGCATGTCAGGGCAGCAAGGCCTTACAGCCCTACGTTTTTAAATGAAAAAAAAAATTTTTGTATTCTCAACTTATTAAAAACCCCACCCAAACTCCTCAGTGTGATAATTTTTTTCTTAACTGGCTTCCCAACAACTCACTGTGGAAAACACCTCACAGCCATCGCCGTGTTATTTGACACGTAATGGACTTGTCCCCTGAAATTTCTGGGTGCAGAAGCTGAGCAGCATTACAGACAAATTAGACTTTCATTTCAGAACAATCGCCGGGCTCAGTATACTTTATCATGCTAACTTTTCTTCTAAATATTGGATTTTCACGGTCTTTTAGACTCACCTACTTTTTCAAAGGAATCTCTATTTCTGTGAAGAGCATATTTACTTAAAACTGTGGAGAGAATTGAGAGCAAGGATGAAAAGTCAGTTTAAAAAGCACAAGCGAAGATTCTCAGCAGGAGAAAGCACCCTGTATTCTCTCTCTGGGCCTGGCCTGCAGTGGAGCAATGTGCTGACCCCTGGAAGTGGACCGAAGTGTGCGGTTTAGATTTTAATGCTGAGTTTCTGGTGAAGAGTGTCGCACCTCCCTGTGGCACAGCTGGGTCGGCTGCATCCACAAAGGGAAAGAGACACACATCACCTGTGAGCTCAGAGGGTCACTAGCTGCCCTGCTCTGTCAGTGTAGTAATCAGGTTAATTTTACTGGGCTTGGTCTGTTACCACATGTGCAGGAAACATTGTTGAATTTCTGATAGAAAGAGGTTATTTAAAGCCAGTGTGTAAAAAGAGTTACCTCAATAAATGGAATCTGATCTGAGAACTTCAGGTTGTTTGGATTTTTTTTTTCTCTTAGCAATTAACATATGAGCAAGAGCCTCTGTGAATTGGCCTTGTACTCTTTCTTAATTCTGAAATACAATGATCTATCTGGTTCCAGAACCTTCGCATTTCAACTCTGAATAGTTGGAGGCCAGAAATCAAATTGGTCTCTAACTTAATTTCTAAATGCTAAAAAAAGATTCCAATTTAAACTTGCAAATTCCTGAAATACCTGTTTTCTGTTGTGATAGTGTCTTGGTACTAAGTCTTTTCATGTTTTAAGTAGTTTATCATTTTAAAAGCATCACAATTAGAAGTAAACCTAAACAGGGCCAGGGATTTGGATCGGTGGCGTAAGCACCTTCCTGGCAAGTGCAAGGTTGTGGTACACACATACACACAAAGAAGATGTAAACCCAAACTACGTGGCATGTGTTTTCTCTCACTTTTGCTTTAACTGTGCTTTTCCCACCTGAAGCCTGGCACTGTGTCTTTTCTGGGCCTGTGATTCTCTGCTGAACTTTCTGGGCTGTATGAAATCCTATAGGCACACAACTTGGAGATCCTCTAAGACCCTGTCTGCTAAGCGTATCACTGGGTCTTTTTCTTGCCCCTGACTTGAGGCCAGTGCAGTGTGTGCACTGTCCTTTCCCTGTCGGGGAGTTTAATATTGCAGGACGGTGGTGTACCAATGGCTCCTGTGCCACAGCCAGTTGTTTGCCGTCATTGAAAGCTCTAAAATGTTTGCCATAGCTGTCATGGAGTGAAGGGGATTGAGCACAGCCATCTCAGTGGCTTGGGAGACTCCAGCCAGCTTGCCGTGCAAGGCCCTTGGACGATGCTTTGTTCTGCCTCATGCTCAGTGAATCCTGCCCAGTTGGGTGTCACCATTGTTTGGGCCCAATATGTAGATATTTGTGTCTAGATTCACTGAGATGATTTTCCTGTATCATTATGAATCAGCATATAACAATAATTGGTGTATTCCATCCCAAATAAAGCCAAGAATGCTCAGGCACTTGTAGCTCTTAACTATGAAATGTGTAGAAAGTAAGTCAGTACATAATGCTAGTGCAAATTTTATTTCTCAGTTACGTTTTCTTCAGTTAGTCTCAACTTGAAATTTAGAAACAGTAAGTTAATACACCTGTGAACTGGGGGCATTTCTGTTTCATTCAAAACGGATGGCTGCAAACTCTTTCCTGAAAATTTAAAGGCAGTGGAACTGTTTTTCTAGAAAAATTAATTCTTGATGACATCAACTATTGTAACATGGGGCTCAGAATGGCAGATATTAGGATTCCACTAGATCTTCTTTTAAATTCACTTATGTTTATTTGTTTATATGTAATGTAAAGAATACCCTCTGTGACCATCCCCTCATCCTACTGTGTGTGTGTGTGTGTGTGTGTGTGTGTGTGTGTGTGGTTTTGTTTTGGTTTGGTTTCCCAATGGCCAGGAGCTGAAGTGAGCTGGCATTTAAGAAGGGCACCACCACGTCTGGACTGTTATGCCCCAAACAGTGGTAAACAGAGAAGGGTGCAGGGCAGCTGCTCAGGAGAGCCCCACAGAGTTCCCCCAGTGCTGCCCAAACACCTCTGTCATTTCCTTTGAACTGAGCTCTCCTAGTTCACTTCATATATGGCTCAGTCTCAGAGATACAGCATTTGACATGCAGTGCCAACAGAAGTCAGGCTTACTGTTTCTGTGTTTGCAGCAAATTGTGTGAATATTTATCATAAATCAAATAAAGAGCCCTTTTATTCCCTTTAAATCAAAGTGATACTTGGCCTGCTTCCTGCCCTTGAAGAGTGATCTTTTCCGAGGAGGAGCACATGGAAGATGAATATTTCATCAGTGAAAGGACGTGAGTGCATGGGTGAAGGGCAGCGGTGCGCTCCCTGGGGCTCCAGGAATCATTTCATAAGCAGAAGCTCCCTTCCTCTCATGGCAGAGGTGTAACCTACGCTGTCTCTGAATTTAACAATTCACAGTGCTCTTTAACCGACAGTGTGGAGTCCTCTGGATTTCCAGTGACATCCTTACCAGGGCAGAGATCTGACCTGTGTGCTGTATAGGTTCTGAATGTCTGAGTGAGGTCAGGCATGCACACTGTGATCACACCATTAGCGCCTGTGTCCTTCCAGTGGGATTTCTCTGTCCTTCCAGTGGGATGCATCAAGCATGTGCTCTCTCCATGGCAGGTCTGTGCTAGACACTCATGTGCCAAACGACCTGTTCCCAGGCCTCAAGAAACTGTGAGCTGGCTGGAAAATAAATTCATTAATCACCTCGACTGCTGTCACACACAGAGCGTAGGCTGTCACACTGTGACTGTAAAATCCGGGTGTGAGTGCCATGCGGAATGGGGCAGGGTCACACTTACAGCCTATGGGAGGCTGATGCAGGATCATTGCAAATGTGAGCCCAGCCCGGGACACTTAGTGAGACAGAGCCTGAAAATAAAACGTTAAGAAAAGGAGGCTAGAGATACAGTCGACCACGAAGGTGCTGGGCACCTCTCCCAGTGCTGCAAAAGCAAACCTAACGGCAAAACCAAACGATCACGGGTGCAGTGGGAGCACAGAGGGTTCACGGAAGCTTTTTCTGAGATAACGCTGTGAGCACTTACGTTTCAAGGGTGGCAGGGACTGGCTCAGAGAAAGGTGTAGGCGGTGGGAGTGGGTGGGGGCCAGGAGAGAATGACCCACACCGCCTTCCCAGGGCCATGACAGTGGCCACACCAGGGCGCGCTGGGGCTCTGGGCCCCCCAGCAAGCCTTGGTCTTTATCCTTGGACCATGAAGTGTGGGGTGAAACAGCCAAAGTTTTGTGTTTAAAAATCACTGTGTGCTGTAATATGATAGCATGGAGTGCCTTTAGTAAAACACAGTCTCACAGCAAAGTGAAGTGTGTCCCCAGCCCAGCGGTCTCCCCACAGGAGGAGGAGAAGCACATCCCGGGGTGGTGCGTCCTGGGCCTGCAGAGGCAGGGTCCCCAGCTCAGAGCACAGGCATCCCAGGAGCAGCTGCGATGCTGCAGAGCTGCCCAGGAGCAGAGCCAGGTGCTCCGCAGAGCAGCCAGAGTGGGAAACATATGTTAATTGTAGTAAACTTATAGTGCTTGCCAAAAACAATGTAATTGGGACACAGGGTGGAACTTAGCAGTAGAGGACTGGGTGAACGTACACAGGGCCCTGGGCTTGATTTGCAGCACCTCAAAGTGAAGAATGAAAAGAAAAGAAGGGAGAGAGAGCGAGAGCGAGAGCAAGAGCGAGAGTGAGAGCGAGCGAGCGAGAGAGAGAGAGAGAGAGAGAGAGAGAGAGAGAGAGAACCTAATCCTAACAGGGAAGTTTTGTGTTGAAATAAGTATAAGAAATCTGCCATGGTATACCTTGTGCGTTTTAAAGATACAGAAACATCAACCATCTTTTCTCCAGTCTCATGTTGGCACACAGAAAGAGGACACTGTCCTCTCTAATTAATAGTCTGTCAATTTCCAGGAAAGTCACAGGATACCTCTGAGATTGTTCTACCGAGTGAGTATATTTGATTACACGCCATCTGGAAAGAGTCTCATTATCCAAGAAAAAAACATCTTAGGCTTTACATATGCTTTACATGTGTCGAGAAAGATGTTGGTCAAATTAGGAAGCAAACTGCATGGGCTGAGCCTGACTGTGAACAGAACAGCTACTTTCAAACCTGTGTGCAGAGCCGGAGGGATGGAACCACAGCTGCTCCTCGTCTGCCCAGCAGCCAGTTTGTCAGCTGGGAAGGGAGGGAGGCGTCCCAGGGCTGGTGGGAGAAAGGAGCCAGTCCAGGGCGTGCTCAAGGGCACCACACTCTAAACAAAGAGGGAGAGACGGGGAAACCGCACAGACTAAAAGGTCCTTGTGTTGATCTGTCTCAAGTTACATTTGTTAACATCAGAAAATAAAATCAGAAGAACATACAAATGCATTTCATCTTCAGTTGAGGCATTCTTTCTAATCATTGAAGTCAAAAACTCTAAAAGAAAATATCAATAAATTTAATCAAACAAAATTTGTGAAATGTCATGGTGTCAAGTGAAGTTATAGACAGTGAAGCACAGATGACTGAACTGGAAAATAATGGTAACATCTTAGGGTTAGGTTTAAATATATTTCATAAAAGCTTATAATTTAGTAAGAAAATTGCAAGTGGTATTAAAGGATCTGATCAAGCAAGTCATAAAAGAATAAATAAAAATTACAAAGATTTAAATGAAAAACATGCCTAATTAGCTTTCAGTGTCAAACATAGGAACATATTTTTTGTTACCAAATGAATACATTTTAGAACATGACACCTGTTTATGTAGCTAATGACATAATAATATGTAACAAGTCTATAAAATATATTACTTCCTTAGACACATTTGGGAATTTGTTTTTTAAAGAGTCACCAGGAAGATATGCAAGGATTTCTGTTCCTGGATTTGTAATGCAACATTATTTTTCAGAGTGATGTACTTTAGTGGAATCACAGCAATAGGAGGTAGACTTATACTTGGTACTTTCTGTCACTGATGTCCTGGGATAACACTTTGTGATTCTCATCAAGACTTCTATTAATTATTCTCATTCATTTATCCAGAAATTAAATTCTAGAGTAGTGGGTGCCTGTGCCTGCTCAAGACACAGGGAATGGAGCAGTGAGCCAGGAGGGGAACTGGGCGACTCAGAATCCTTACAGCAAAGCCAGGCATTGCGCTTGTCTCCTGGACGGGACGCTGTCAGGACGCCCTAAGCGGGGACGGGGAGAGGGTGGCAGAGCAGAGGTGGGTGAGCAGAAGGATCGGAGGAAGGGGCAGGCGACCACAGCTGCCTGGGTTGAGGGATACAGGGGACACGGAAGGCCGCCCTGAGAATGCGGCTGTTCTCCTGGGGGCGGGGACCGGAGGGCCTGGCCCGCAAACATGGTTTCACTCACTTGGCAACCTGCAGGCTGCAGGCGGGGCAGCATGGAGCAGAAGGTCACCCGGAGGCTGCTGCTGGGGCACAGTGTCCCTGTGGGGACCGAGCCTGCGGGCTGCAGCGGGGAGGAGCTACTGTCTTTGGGACTCTATGCTGCTTTCCTTAGTTGTGTTGAACTTTTCCGTGACTTAGAAGGCAGGGCTCTTTTCACACATGCACTCAGGAGTCAGAGCACACCCTCATCTGGACAGCGCTCACTACTTCCCCATGTATGCTTCCAGTCACATGTGTGTGTGCACGTATGCATGCAGTGTGTGTTCTGGGTGTGAACAGAGGAAGGCACAGGACAGTTTCTTGCTCACTTTCACCTCCTTCGCTCCCCCAGACTGTTTGCATAAAATATACATGAAAGTCTGGTTGTGTTTTGGATGCACAGCCAAATGGATTGCCTGAAAATTTGGATCTAGGATGTTGTAGAACACAGTTTGAGTGACTCCCCTTGAATGCATAACAATTGCTGCAACATTAATCGAGTCTTATTTCCATGTACTGATGGGTATAGAGAAGGCTATGCTGACCCCTTCTCCCTTTAACTGGCTCTAAGTGATGCAGATGAGGCCAGCCCAGGCGCTGGTGTGCAATCCCAGAGGCCGAGCTGACAGTCTCCTGTTTCCTCTCCTCCCACAGTGCTCTCTATAAAGGATTGAGCACAGAGGGACGGCAGAGCCACTCAGCTCCAGGGATGTGGCTGGGTACTAACCTCAAAGTAAGCAGCCATGACTCCCCAGGGCACAGAAGTTTACTTCCCAGAAGCCAGAGCAGCAGCCTCCTAAAACTCTATCCTAATTGAATCGTGCAGCTTGGTCCTTCTGTGTGCCAATTCTCCTGCATTTCGCAAAGGTGCTTTTCCCCCCACCTGGCCAGCCAGCTCAAGTTACTCA
Organism: Cavia porcellus; assembly: GCF_034190915.1. Taxonomy (NCBI): domain Eukaryota; kingdom Metazoa; phylum Chordata; class Mammalia; order Rodentia; family Caviidae; genus Cavia; species Cavia porcellus. The sequence goes on from NW_026947506.1 coordinate 1,471,727, forward strand.
CATAATTCCCACCATCCTCACTGTCACTCATCCTCCAGCCACCCGCTTCTCAAAAGATAATACATTCTTGTAGAGACTTAGGATCAGGGCCTTTGTCCTCACATCCTCACTGAGGCTGGACTTAGGACCCCTTGGCTGCCCTTCACTTTGAAAATGTCCTGGTGTCTTTACTCTGGCTGTGAGTTACACTGGTGATGATGGATTGGAATTAACTTGCTGGGATTCCGGTAATGTTTTAGTGGGTCACAAACTCCAGATTATGAGGAAGATGAGGAAAGGAATGATAGCCCTTGGTTTACAATACTCAGTATTCTGGTTACAATGGAGTATGAGAGGAGAAGCGTGCATGGTAATGGTGAGCAGCTGGAGGAGGGCTCCGCCTGGATGCTGCCTTGTTCAGCCCCAGACCTCTGCTGCAGGGAGAGATCACCTGGCGGCCAGCGCCCACTCGGGAGCCGGATGTGGGAGCTGCCTTTGCCGTCCACTCAAGGATGACTGGGCGAATCAATACTGTTTACAAAATCCAAAAGCAGAAGGGAAGTCGCTGAACTGTCTTCATATATACTTAATGTCTTGGGAAAGTACTCGTAGGATGTTTATTGAAGAGTGTTCAGCCTTGAAGAGAAAGCTACAGTTATAGAGGAGAATATGTGGGATCTCTGCTGTAAAACGATCCTGAAAATGCGGAAGCAAGCATTTCAATGGTTCTATATGGCAGTTGGGATTAGAGGTGACATGTTAATTTTGCTTCAGGAGTTTGTGCTTTTTCTACTGTTTATCATAAATATATTTTAAAAATAAATTTAGAACGGAAGATGAAGAAAGAAGGGCTGTTCTCTCTGTTGTTTTCCTAACCTAACAAAGGACGAAACAAAGCATGGCATTTACAAAGAAACACCAGATACAAGATGGCCCTGTCTCTTCTTAAGAAACCCCAGAGCAGAAGGGCTGGGAATATCAGAAAGTTTCCTGCTGTGAGATGCACTGTGTCTGGGCAGCCCAGTACTGACATAGCCATAAAGAAACCTGGCTTCGGTCGCCCTTACAGGTCTGCCGCTGTAGGAATCAGGGTGTAGGGGCAGCGCACCTCCAGGCTGGGCCTGTGCTGGCTTCTTTTGTCTGGGTGCTATTCTGACATTGCCTACATGCATAACATGGCATGTGTCACGCATTATCAAAGTACCAAAAGGTGGTCTTGTCAGTAACTCGTATTTTTGTTTAACTTAATGGGTCTGGAGCTCTTTCTCTGCAAGGTCACCCAGGCATTCTGCATTTGTGGTATCTTATATTTCATGTAAGATGGATGCGCTGTAATTTAACTGGCAATTGCCGTATTGGTGTCTCCTCATTTTTTCTTTATCCCTGACAGTACAGTGATACCAGTTTCCGCTCAGCTGTAATGTCGTTAGGATAGTTTTCTCATGTGCGAATTGCTGAGTGAAATACATATTATAAATTCTTTTTTTCTCTTTCTCCTGCAACCAAACATCAGGGAGCATTGGCTCAGTATCAGGTGTGGATCTAGGATTAAAGGTCAAGTCTGGGGGTGTGGATGGGGCCAAACTTCCTGGACTTTTGCAGAATATATTAAAATGGCAAAGACAGAAACCCGACAAGTAAACAAGAATATAATTGTGTACATGCACCTATAAAATATGAAAGAAATGAGAGATAGTGGAACACAGCGCAGAGCCCAGTGACTTTTTCTCTGAAAAGATAAATGGACCAGCATTTGGGGGTGAAGGAATCACTGTCAACAGGGAGTCCAAATCAGCCAGGGTGAAGAGCAGCTTGGAGTTTCCGGAATAGGCTGTTCCTGCTGGGTACCATAGCAGGTGGCAGATGAATCCTTGGTGTCTTGGGGGATCTGGGGTAGGAGGAGCAGGTTGGGGTGTGGCCACGCGGCTGATGGAGCCCAGGCTGGAGAGGAAAGGGAGTGGAATGAATCTCCATTCCACTCTGGGAGCCAAGAGAAACCATGGGATCCATATGGGTAAAAATGTGGCTTACAATTTACATTTAAAATATGATGGAAACTTCTCAGAAAAAATAAAGTTTACAGTCCAGTATCAGGAACAGCTTTTCTAGTAGAGAAACCACTAGCCATGGTCCAAAATCACTGGTATCTTGCGGGGACTGTTATAGGATGTGAAAGCCAGGTGGAAATTAGAAGTTGCGGAGAAGCAGGGATTTACTGGAGCCTTGAATTTGGTGTGGATCGATTGCGCTAGATACTCCTCCAATGTGATCTGATCAGGCGTCTCTCTTGCCAGAAGTGTGTGAAATTCTCCTTTCCAAGAATCTCAGAAGCAGCAGGTTTTGAACACTTTTGTGATAGAAATTATGCCCAGCACAGATTTGGCATTTGGTAACTATCTATTGAATTAGTGAATGTACTGTTCTGATTCTTAGCAATATACACTGTGTTGTTTGTAATTGCAGTTTGAAATTCAGTGTCTTCTCCTGTGCTTTTAGAAAATTTGTACTTCTTCATAATTGCATATTCATGACTTTATTACTTTCCTGTTGACTTTTCCTTTTTTATTTTTCTGTAAGATGAGGTCTTGCTACGTAGTGCAGGCTGGTCATGGACTCGCTGTGCAGCCCAGGCTGGCCTCCAGCGAACCTGAAGTGATCCTCCTGTCTCAGCCTCCTGAGTGCCAAGACTATAGGTGTACTCCACCATGCATGGCCTCTTATTCTTAGGAATTGATGGGTTCTTTATGTTTTTCCGGTATTATGACCTCATAATACATTGTATTTGTGGCAGTATTTTGGACTTTTTAAATTTTATTTTTATAGTTTTGACTATTGTGTCCCAGATGCATAATATGTTAGCTATTTGGGGTTTGTGCTCATGTTTAGGACATCAGGAGCATTTCTTGTTCTTGTTAGTTATTATGCATATTTTCCCACATAAGTCGGTTTATGGTAGAAGAAAAGACAGCATTTTTAAAAGGGTTAACTAGGGGGAATTTCCCTGGATCTCACTGGTGAGCATTTTTCCTAAAGATTTCTAAGTAATGGAAACAATATTTATCAGAGAAGAGGAGATGACCAGAGGACCAAGGGAGGGAGGGAGACCCAGGGAAAGCAATGCGTGTGTCACACAGTGACACACTGAGTCTGTGTAACAGTTGTCTCTTTCTTGGCCCAGGAGTCCTGGAGGACATCGTGAGACAGTCCAGCATGGGTAGCCACACAAGGGAACCCTTTCTTCACGCACGGTTCTGCAGCTTGGTCTGTCAATCCAGCTGGGAGAAGCAGAACTCGGTCTCATCTAACTGGGGCCTTGTTCCGTTATTTGGAAGATGTCTGAGCCCAGGAGAGACCCTGTGCACAATTATCTAGCTGCGAGGTATCGGGATTTAGCTTAGCGGCATAAGTGCCTGCCTTGCAAGCAGGCAGTCATGAGTTCCGTCCCCGGTACCGATAAAAAAGAAAAACACACAAGCAAACAAACAAAAAACCCCAAACATTATCTAGCTGCAAGGGTCTCTCCTTCAGCTGTGTCACCCTCTGAGACCCTTTCAGTCTCAGTGAACCACTGGCTTCTTCATGCAGAAACACTTCATGGATCGGAAGCAAGCACGTTCGTAGAGGCTCAGGAAGCAGCTGGCCTCGGGCTGGTCAGGGCCCTGCAGCTCGCTGGGCACGCACCTGTTTGAGTTACCCAGCTGATGATGGTAAGGCTCTGAGCCCCATTATCTCTGGGATCTGAGTTTCCTGATGTCTTGTAAGCCAAGGATGCACTTGATCTTAGCCAAAAGGCCAAGATGCGATTAACCCAAGAGTAATAAAACTGTGCCGAATATCAAATAACAGAGGCATTTGGAATGAAAAAAAGCTGGAAAAAATATTCATTAAGTCATAATATGATTTTAGAAACAGAGATACGTATCAGTGACTTTTTACCTCTGTAATGTTAATTTTTACATTTATTAGCTGCGTAGGAAATAGAAAACTAATGTGTGATAAGCACTAAGATTCAAGCAAAACAAATCCTCAGCAGTCCATGACATTTAATCCATTTTAGTGCCATTATAGCTTTGGATTAAGTTATTAATTACTCTTAATTGAAATCATTTTAAATGATGCAATTTCCATTTCTAAGTGTTGATTTCCTAAGCGTTAAGAGTATAAATTCTGTTAAAAGTAACAAATATTTATGAAGATTATTTCATGCAAGATAGAGCTTTGGATATTTAAAATAATCACTAATTCCATATCCCTTGAAGAAATTTAACATATCTCTATGTCTTGTAAGTGTTTATAACTGGTGTTAAAAAATTAGGCTTGGCTTTCACTTTTGGAACAAATAGGGCCAGGGTAAGAATAGCTTTAGGCATTGAGTGAAGATGTTTAGCCAGCTCCTGTGGGGAAGAGAACATACTGAACCACATATTGAAGTTCATTTTTACACAATTACACATAATGGGCTGCATTTCCACCATCTCTTTTGTGACACAGATCATAACGCATTTTACATGATTTTGATTTTAGTAATTATGCTTTCAGCATGAAAGAGTCCCACTGGAAACAGCTCAGGGTGCAGATATACTCCAGGCCAGATTTCAGGTTCTGGGATTGCGGCTCTGGCTTTCTCTGACCCAGTAGATGGAGGCCCAGAGGCCAGGAGTCACCCAGCTCCTTTGGATACGGTGTGGCACACGGTGGGTGTGCAGAGTGGTGGCCTGTCTACGTGCCGCCGTGTGTGTGTGTGCCTGAGAGGGAGAGCGTATCTTTCCTTACTCTGTGTCCTGTGAGCCTGGCGTTGCTGTGGGCGCAGCAGCCGTGTTCCACCTCCTGCCCTCAGCTTTGGGCTGGGGAGGGAAGTGGTCCACCTGTTGGAGTCCAGATGAGCAGGTGGCAGGATGCCCTCTCCTCCGTTTTTCACAGGGACCTTTTTATTTGGCTAAGGGAAACCTGAAATTTTCAGTTAATACCCCTGCTGTGAACGGTGTGTGCTCTTGACATTGTCAGCACTGAAGGAGTCACTCTTTTCCTTAGTCCTTCCTATACCCAGCCCCCCTGGGTTCACCCGCATGCACCTGCTCATCAGTCCCCCAAGGCACAGGTGCAGTGTACCTGGCCAGCTCCTGGGGGCTCAGCCCCTGCTGATCGCATCCCCTTGAGCCACCACAGGCCGGGGCTGTGTGCAGAGTTCGAGTCCCACTAGCACTAGGGAGAGTACTGATCCAATGTGAATGAGAAGTAACGGGAGATGAAGCCGATGCCACCCATGGGGCAGTGTGCTAGGCTCTGTTTGATGCCAGGGAAAATGAGAAGGATGCTGACACCGAGACCCTCCCCAGAGGCATGATGCATCTTTAAGTGCTAGAAGTTTTAAACGAGACCAGTGTCCTGTGTAAGATGAAGCCGATGCTGCCCGGCTGTGTGAGCCATCAGTGCTTGCGGGAGTGCGGGTGCAGGCGGCACCCAGCCTCTGCTGCCAGCCGCAGACTCAGGCAGAGGAGAGGACCCAGCACCTGAGCCAGGGCCTTGACCAGAGACTTGCACTGAGTTAGAGGTTTTGAAAATTAGTGGATGACTAACAGAAGGGTTGCTGCGAATGTGTTTGATACCCAGAAAGTGTGGTACAAACTGTTTTTTATTATGGGACTATTGTACAGCAGTTTTAGGTTGGCAGCAAAGTTGAGAGGAAAGTACCCGAATTCCCCGCATCCCCGCCTCACTCAAAGCTCTGCTTCCCCAGCATCCCGAGGCCTGGGTTCCTCAGTCTCCAGCCCACCTTTGGTGATGTACGCAGCGCAGGTTGTGCACATCTATAATGATGTCCGCAGGCCCTTGCAGTGTCACAGGAGCACTTTCATTGGTGTAAAGGTCTTGTGTGTTTGGCTCACGTATTGTTGCCTCCCTGGTGAGCCCTGGAAACAATGAATCTCTTGTTTTGCCTTTTCCAGAATGTTCTGTCATTGGAATTACGCAGTCTGTGGCCTTTTCGACTGGTTTCCTCCCTTTCGTAATGCACATCTGGGCTCCCTCTGGTCTTTTGCTGGTGTTGAGAAACACCTGTTTCCTTTTAGCGCTGTGTGTACCCATTGTCCAGGGGCCCAGTGCATCCATCCATTCCCTAGCAAAGGCCGTTTTGACTGCCTCCAAGGTTTAATGATTATGTGTAAAGCTTTGTTTCATTAAGAATTCAACTTTACTGAATGAAAATAAAAACAAAAAGCTACCCAGTCTGTGTGATCCTTGTTCCTTCTCTTGGGAGGTGTCCCTGCCTGGCCCTGTTGTCCAGCTTATAGTGGTGACACATTTTACTTTTTCAGCTTTAACATGGCGCAAAGCAGATTAACCTTCAATGGGGACTGCACTTCCCTTTTGAACTGTGATGTTGTTCAAGGCCTTACTGTGCGCACGGTGAGTTCTCTCCATGCTGGGTGTTAGGAAATCCGCAGTGAGCCCAGTGCCTTGTCAGCTGTGTGACCGCACTATCCTGAGATGGTCGGAGCAGGGCGTGCATCTTCCCTGGCTAAGAAATGCATCCTTGTAGTACTGTGTTCTCCTGAATGATGGGTCTAACTGGATAGATCCTACCCTACCTAAGGAGCCTCTGGAATTTAGAAGTACTTGAAGAAGGCCACTTGCTGATCTTTGTGGACACAGATTTTTTTTCCTTTACTTTTTAAAATTCCAGCCCTTTTTATGGTAAGATGTAGGTTACACTTACCATCTAACCATTCACAGGCATGGTTCAGTCGTCAGCGGGAGCACACCTTCCCAGTGCTGTGCAGCCTTAACCCCTGTCTTTCATCACCACCCAGGAAACCCCACCTGTCAAACAGTAACTCCTCCTTCCCACCTTGCATATGCTGGACTCTGGTGCTCTCAGGCCTGCTTTCTGTTTGTTGGGGTGTAGAGCTAAATGTTCTCCATAGTGTCACACATCCAGGAGTGGGGTTTTGGAAGGTGATTGGGTCCTCGAGTACCCAGCAATGCGTTCACCCCTGGATGAGTTCATAGCTGAAGGTGCTGTGAGGAGGAGGCCTGGCTATAAGGGGGACCTGGAAGGGTGTTTCGTGTCCTGGGTGCTCTTACTGCCACAGAGTGAGCAGATTTCTTCCCTACACTTCCCACCATGATGTTTCTGTCTTCACAATAGTTAACCATCAACTGAATCCCCGTAACAATGAGCCAAACTCTGCTTTAAATGATAGGTATTGGGTGTTGTGTCCCAGCAATGGGAAAGTTGACTAATATGTTATCTTTGTGAATTAGGATGCATTAAATACTCTGGAACTTAGTCCTCACTTTTATCTGTGTTTTCTCTGAAGTTGTCACGAGTTTATAGAGCTTATAGAGGGTTTATAGAGCATCCTTGAGTCAGGCTCATTCGGTCAGGTGAAAGACCAGGTAGATGCAGCTCCAGGATGGTCGCTGCCCCTGGCTTAGCATCTCCCTCACACACTTCCTGTCCACACCCAGCACTGACTCTGAACCAGCATAAAAACTGTCTCTCTTGAGGCATGGACTCAATCTATGAATAGCTGCACACAGGGGGTCTCTGCCGAGCCTTCCTGAAGGAAACCCCTCACCCTGCGTCACCCACGCCCTGCACACTTCCCCTAAGCAGCACCAGGCCTGGGTGTCACTCACAGCCCTTGCTCAGGGCAAGGCGTCTCTGCCTTGCACCAGCTGATTTCCCTTGTTCAACTGCAGCCGCTGTGAGCTTCCTGCCAGGCTTGGTTTCTTTAGGTATCACCCTCAGAGGTCTTTTTTAATTCAAATATGATTTCATGTTTCATTTAAACCTAAGCTTGCATCTTCTTTTTAAAATGCCTGGTAGAAAATTTGCTTAACTATGTCAGAAAAATGAGAACTGCTTGATTTGCTTTCGTCTTTGTTGTTAAAAACTATACCAGTATTCTCGATTACAGTGCTGCAAAATTAAGAAATCTGAAACATCTCAAATTTTAAAGAACGTGGAGTATAGCTCCTCTCTAAGTTAGTCCCGTGTATCTTCTAGAATCCCCCTGTGTGTTTCTAGTTCAAATCCCTTGTTTCACAAGTGAGGAAATGAACCATCTCTGAGGTGTGGTCAGTTACTCTGCTTGGGAGTCAAGGCCCGGGTAAGATCTAACATCTTTGTGCTTAGGAGGAGCCTGGGAAGAAGTGGGTGTGGCTGACTTGGGACTGGGAGAAGGCTATTGCCCAAGGTGACAGAGAGAGAGTGTGAGGCCGGGTGGGGATCAGTGTGTGCATTTGGGGGGCAGGATTGGTGCGCGTAAGAGAGAGAGGTTGGCGCTGTTTCAATTTATATGCATCATGAGCCCGACCTAGAAAATGCAGCCTGAGGCATGAGCTGTCGCTGCCTCTCTACAAATACCACACACACTGATTTTGGAGTAGTCACTACCTTCTGAAGAGTTTGAACACTCAAAAGAGCGTGATCTCAGCGGGAGACTCCAAGGAGCCGGTCCAGCTGGAGGCCTGAGGTTCAGATTGGCCCATTTCATTAAGATACATCCCTTCTTCCTTCACCTGTTTCTCATTAGTGAGGAAAATTTCTCTCAAGCATGTATGTGAAAGCCACAATGCTGTTAGTACGGCCACTCTGTTTTGATAATGACGGTCTTAAATAGAGCTTGCACATGGGTTCTGAGGTCTTGGCAGTGTACAGTTGAATCCATTCCTGGATACCAGTCACAGAAATTTGAGGGGCTGTCCCCATACACGATTGGTATAATGCTTTGAGGTCACACATGCACATTTTTATACATATGCGTGTGTGGGTAATGTGCTCAGTTGATTCGGTACTACGTGTTATATGGAAGAAGGCATGGCAGAGCCAACTGAGGAAAGTTGTGTTTGCTGGTGCTGGTTGAGTATTCGAGTGGATGGATGAGGTCACTTCTCCCTGGCAAGTGACGTGTCGACCTGGGGAGAGAGGTGAGCCTTCTCCTCCATGAACTGAAGGCGTGAGCGTAAGGTCAGGGCAAAGATAATTTTAATGTTTGCCGTTCATGATCAGCAAAGTGTCCCCTCTCTCTCAGCCCTCATCCACACCAGTTGAACGATTTAAAGACAATTTTATAATGGTGACAATGGTGTATTTAATATTAAAAACATTTTACACTGCTTTCATTTTGGCTTATTTTCTTACACACTCATTGGAATCCTAACATTCATACTGGTTCATATCATGCTTTTTTGGAATTCGTAAAAATTGGCTTCTGTTAAAATCCCTGTTTAAATGGCTTTACAATAGTTTCGTGGGCTTTGAGAACACTATTTAGTCTCCTAATTTGGGGCCTGTGTGAGTTATTTTTTGTTTCACAGTCATAGATAGCTGCAGGAGTTAGGCATTTCCTTTTATCCACAATGCTTCTGTGACACAGTTTTCTTGATGTAAAAATGCCTCAGCTGAGAAGGTGTTTCTTTCTCCTTTTAATTCTTTTTTAATTTTTTTGCAGTTCTGGGTGACATGGCAATGTCAGGTCACCCTCAGCCCACAGCTGTCCTCTTTCTTGTTTCCACGTGGAGTGAGCTCTGGGTGTGGTGGCCTCAGTGAAGGCCCTGGGCTCCGTGGGGTGGCGCCAAGCACAGGGATCGGTGGAGGTCCCCGCCCAGTGCTCTGGTCAGAGCTCCTGCCTCTGGGCTGAATGACGCTACCCTTACTGACTCCCTGAAAGAGAGTGGGGAGTCAGCCTCCTCAGTGTACAGCCTGAAACACAACCAGGATCAGCATGAGATCCCACCAAGAAGAAACATTTGCATTGATCTGTTATATACGGTGGTTACCATGTGGTATCCCAAAGAGACCAAATCTCTCCCATCCCTAAGGGGATGCTGGTGGGCATGACTCCACTGAACCTTGGCCCACTGTCCCCTTCTCTGCTCTCTCTGAAGAGAATACTACTTCCTCCAAATGGCACAGGGCAGATCACTACCTTCCTTCTGCAAAACACACGCTCTCCCAGGATGCATCTTGTCTGTAGCTAAGGCACATTGTAAGGTACCATTATACTCCAGAATCAGAGTATGTCATCTAGATGAATGCCCGGGATATTCATCTGGCCACACTCACAAATATACTCTGAGCTCAAGAGCTAGTAGTTGTTACAGAATCACAGAAAATAGTCTAAGCCTGAAAAGAGTAATGGAGCAACCCAGCTATAATAGTCAAAAGGTATCATGGTAATAGAAACAGAGTTCAAGAAGGTAGAGTCCCTAAAGTGAGCTCGTCTCTGGGTACTTGAAGCTTTTATTTTTGAACTACTCCTACAAGACACTTCAGGTACCCTTATTTCCCACAAAGCCACGAAGATGATAGCTAAAAGGAGAAGAGATGATCATCTTTCTAAGCGTCACATCTTGCCTCATCACTGTGTAAAATGGGAGAAAGCAGAATCCAATCCAATTTAAAAAATCTGCTTCTCTCATCTGCCAAAGCCCAGGCAAAGATAGGAAAACAAAATTGATTTTTCTTTCAGCTCTGTTCAGTCCAACCTGGTTTTAGGTAGAGTAGAAAGCAGATTCGCTTCATACTGATCTGGGTCTTGAAAAGTATAAGTCCCAGTTAACACAACCAAAAGAACCATCATCATTTTGGTTCTAAAGAGAGAGAGGAGACTCTGCAGACTTCATGCATTTCTGAATTTCCTATGGTTTTCTGGTTCTCCGAATTATGCATTGGGGCCTTATGCTGAATTTCTTCTATCTCAGTGTGAGATTATGGTAAACGTTTTGAGAGTGACTTGTCTACCACTGGTACTGCTACATCATAAGTCCATCAGAAAGTCTGGCAAATTTAGAGAGAAATGTCTGTTGCTCTCATAGTTACCAAGTGTTAGGGCTTGTGTCTGTGTGTCCCCCCAAAGCCTCATGCAGTAACAGCAGGGTGGTGCTTTTCAGAGGCAGCTGAATCTAGAGTCTGTCATTGACTCATTATCTATTGCTAGGTTATGGGTGTGAGAGCTACATCTCCTTAGGGTAGGTGGCTTGCATACAATATAAGGGACAGAAGGAGTCTTCTCTTGTGCTCCTGCTGAATTGCTTTTGCTACTTTGGCTGTCTTCTGCAGCCATGAACATTTGCCTCTGTGCAGTGCTATCCTGCCTTGGAGTCAGCTGAGTATGGACTGAAACTTCCACAAACTGTGAGCTAAATAAACCTTTCCTTCCTTAATTTTGTGTGTTGGGTATTTTGTCTCAGCAATGAGAGAAAAGTAATCAACACATCAGGCTTGGCATGGACTTCGTAAGAGAAGGCCAGAGCATTGGACAGGACAGGCTGGGCATAGGACAAAAGAAAGTCTCCATATGTGCAGACAGCCAGGGCTGTCACCTCAGGGGCTCTGTCCCTGAGCAGGGATAAACATCACAAGATGACTGTGCCTCACCCCACCTGCCTGTACTTTTACTTGAGCACAAACAGTGCATCAAAGCAGAAGGGCTACTTGGGCCACCATCATCATGGCTCTGTAGGGAGCAGTGTTGGCCGATAGATTCAGGCAGAAGGATGGGTCAGTGGTCTTAGGGGACAGTACTAAATCCATTTGTCAATTTTAGTATAACATTAGGGATGTAAGACCTAAGTAAGAGTTTTAAGCATGATCCCCAGAGATTCTGTTTCTGCTTTATTCTCTGTCTCATCTGTTTGTCCTCTGGTTCACCACCTAACGTGCAAAGTCCTGCTTCTTGGAGGAAGCCCCCTATTATTCCCATGTCTTTTAGTTGATGGTCCTCTCTAATTTTGGAACAGGCAGTGGATATTGGTGGATCATGCCCTAAGCTCTGAGCACTTCTGCATATGCTCCTCCCTCTCCTAACTTCCCACGCCATCTATAAAGTCTGAGACACACTTTTACTGCCAATGAACAGTGTAATTGGAATTCCAATCCTCTACTACAAACCCTTGGAGCATATCGTAAGACATAGTATGATATCATGTCATATTTTAATTATCAACGTGTAACTACCCTTTCCCATAGTATTTTGCATTTACACCAAATAGTGCTCAATCCAATACAGCGTACACAATTCGGCCACAAATAATGAAGTGTGGTATGAAATAAGTAAGAGTGAGATGGAGGAAAATGTCTTTCTAAACCCTAACTGTTCTCCTCCAGCTTCATGATCATCTTCCATCCCAGCCTTTCTCAATTTTTTTGTCTATTACAGATAAAAGCCAGTCATTCACATCCTCTGGTATATTGATCAGCATTTCCACTCTGAGACAAAATACAAAACAACATGGAGGAGAGATTTATTTTGGGCTCACGGTTTCAGAGGGTTGAGTCCATGGTTGGCTGCTATGTGGCAGAAACATAGTGGTGGAAGGGTATGGGGGAAGAAAGGTGCTCAGTTCATGGCATTCAGGAAAGAGCCAGGGACCAGATATCATCCTCAGGGCTTCATCCGTTGCCCCACCAGGAGTTGTGCTTTACCAGTTTCCAATGTGTGTCGCAAGCCAATCAAACCATCAAAATAAACTGTCACACCTGTCTCTACCAGTGGTACAGAACCCGATCAGAACCAGTGAGAAATAACAGCATTTTTAATGGGGTGCCTGAGGGAAATACACTGAAATTTCCCAGGTGGATGTAGACCCTAACAGTGTGCAGGTGCTGAAGGTCTGCCCTTGTTTTGATCTAGCAGTGTTCCTGATGAAGAACAGAGCAGAATCCGAGGAGCTGAATCATGATGACTGCTACTTGGGTTCTTCCTTCTCTCTGTCTCTGTCTCTGTCTCTGTCTCTGTCTCTGTCTCTGTATCTGTATCTCTCTCTGTCTCTCTGTCTCTCTCTGTCTCTGTGTCTCTGTCTCTGTCTGTCTGTCTGTCTGTCTCTCTCTCTCTGCCTCTCCCTCTGTGAATATTTGTGTGTATGTGCATGCTTGGACTGAGAGCCTGTGTAGTGAACTACAGTTGCAGAACCTTTAATTTTTTTTTTTTTTAAATTTTGAGGCAGAGTTTTGCTAGGTTGCTCAGGCTGGGCTCCAGCTTGAATTTTCCTGCCTTAGCCTCCTAGAATGCTAGGTTGCAGGCACCACCAGGTCTGGATCAGCCTACCCTACCAAAACCATACTAGCCCCTACTCCTCTATTTGCGGTTACATGAATGGATGCAGCCTCTTTCCCCTGCTCCTTCCCTTCATCCTTCCTTTCTTCCCTACCTCCCTTCTGGTTCTTTCCTTCTGTGTTTCTTTTGCATAAGCTCGCTTATACTGTGACTTCTGTCACTTGTCACTGAAAGAGTTCTAATCAGTACCTGGCTGAGTTTATCTTGTTTCTCTTTGGTTCAATAACACAATTGTACTTTATTCATCTGCTGATATTTTGACAAATTAATGTGTCCACAGCTCAACGGCAAACTACCGATGTAAGTGCAGTATCTTCAGTTTTTCTAAATGGTGCCCAGATTTGTAGAGATACATTTGTCTATGCTGTGAGAATTGAAAATCCTTCATGCATAACTTGAGCGCTCTGTTTATGTAAGTAATTCGGTATTCCTCTTCAAGAGCAGAGTCCCTGTTGATTTTAAATGCATAAGCTGTGTCAGTAGGCAGAGAAGATGAGAATCAGACCGGGGAGGAATAAATTTCCTCCTCTGTGACTGTTTAAAGTTTAGAAACTTTATCGCTCTCAGCTTGGTGTTGAACGGAGACAGAAGATGTCAAGGAGGAGGTTGTGACTGGCTGCACTGAACTTTCCCCCAAAATAGTTTTTCAATTTCTATTTGTAATGTCGTAACAGATTTATTTCAATTTCAGGCGTAAACCAAATTCACTTTTCGGCTTGAAATGAGTTGAAATCATAGTGTCAGCATTTTGCCTTTTCCTATGTCCTTAAAGATCTTCAGATTTTTGCCATAATCAGCTATAGCCTAGACCAATTACCATCTCTTAGTGGGAGCTCAGTTTTTAAAAAAATCAATAAAGTGTAAGAAGAATTATATAATTACTATATAGGAGAACAGATTCATTTCCAGGGAATTGTTTTTTATCCAGGTATATAATAAGTCCAAATTTAAGGTTTTAGATATTTTGGTGAGCACTGATCAAACAAGTTAATGCTAGGAACAGCTCTTCAAATTATTGCATTATGTTGTTAGGGAACCTAATTTATAATTAGTATTCAAGGATGACCACCATTTCTGTTTCCTTGCATTAGAGTCTGACTGTGCCTCTGTCTCCCCCACACAGGTTGCCCCCCCCCCAGGACACACTGTGGCGTTTTGTGGCTTGCTCTTCTGCAGAATTTTTATTAAGCATAACTGCTGGCATAAGACAGCTTGCAATTCCCTCACGTTCTTCCTGAGAGAAACCGCTTCTGTGCATGGTTCTGAGATGTATCTGGAGACATCAGGGCTATAGAGGAAGGAAGTGAGACCCAGTCAGTGGGAGATGCCTAGCTCCTCATCCTCCCAGTGAGCAGCTGGGAGCAACCCCGCTCCGCCCTCCCCGGTGGTTGTCATGGTAACTCTTCATCCAGTGACCTCTTAGTTTCCTAACACATCAGTTGAGTACGGTTTGTTTGTTTTCTGTATCAAAATTCTGTTTGAGACAGTTCTGCCCACTGATTCTCTCTCTTACTGATTTAGCCTTTGGGAAAAGTTTATATACATGGATTTGAATATTGCAATGTTGCTTTTTAACAAAGTGTCCTCCACAATAGAGATGAGTGGACAATCATTCTGTGTCCATTAGTAACATAAATATTGCAGTTATGGAACTCACCAGTGTATCTAGGTTCCTGCTCTATAGTTCCTTCACCAGCTCTGATCGTAGGCAAGTCATCCCCATCTGCAGACCTCTTCGCACCCCTCCATGGCTTTGTGGGGTTCAAATGGACAGGGTCATGAATTTAAAGCTCGCCGACCCTAACATGTGGATGAAAATGGATTTGCCTTCTTGCCACTGCATGGTGTACGCAGTGCATCCTGTGACAGACATTTACAAAAGCATGTGCTATACCGTTGCTGTGTATCCCTGCAGCAGTCTGTGCTGGTCTTCAGGACTCCAAGGATTTTGGTTGAGAACAGCAGAGTTCAATGGATGAAAAGAATACACAGATCCGATCAGATGGGCTGCTCCCTGTTAGAACGCGTCTTGAATTAGACCAGGCTGTTTTATTTTTTATAGCTATTAGGAAATTCTCTTGTGAGGAAAATAACAGAATGACCTTGATCTCACCTCTCCATTTGCTACATTTCATTTAATTGGTTGAGATGTAAACATGGTGATTAGATATAAATTGTTAAATGTTACTGGATTTGAGAAACACAGCAAGAAATTTGAGGAAAATACAGATGCCAACAGCTGAAGGCAAAAAATGAGATGAATTCCGTTGTTTTAACGAAGCACCAGCCATCTCTATGGGGACTGGAATCAGTTAACACTGGAATCAGTGCTAACTGATTATTTACAGCCTCGTTGTGTTATATCTTGATACGGAGGAACCAGTGGATTGCCTGAGAGGGATTTTAAACCATGTCCACGGTACTTTGAGACATAAGCCAGAACTGAGTTGAATGTTTAATAAAGTTAAATCGGGGCAAAGTAAGGCTCATTAGTATCTGAACTCTGTATGTATCTAAAATGGGAATTCGATAATGTGGCAGAACTAACATTTGGTTTGGGATTTAAAACATCCTAGAGTATGTATCTAAGGATTTATGGTTATGTATTCATGGATTGTTTTTGTTTACTTACATTGCATGTCATATTAGAAAAGGTAAGAAATGCAATGCTTTGTGTACAATTGCAAAGATCCCACCTCTGACTTTTGAAAGGTCGCAATGGTGCCATGCAGAGTTCTAGAAAAATCAATTTTAGGATCACAACTGGGTGAAACCCACAATTTGGCACACACACCATGTGACCTAAGACAAGTGTGTGATTCTGCTGAGCCACAGGTCCGTTTGCTGCTTCACTGCTGATTTCCTGTGTGGGTGTGGCTGGCATTTACGTGTAATGAGGTGGAAGTTTTAAACACCGGTCAGTGTGGCTGGACCACTCATCCATCTGTATCACTAGACATTTGCAGGACGAAACCAGCGAGTTTCCTTATCCGAGACAAAAGCCCTGCTCAGCTGATGGATGACTGCCCCTTCGCCTTTCCGGCACCATCACTGCTCATCAGCTCTACTCTACTATTTGTCTGTGAAGTTTCCCATTCTGGGCACTTTGTCGGGGTAAAGTCAGACAGTGCGTTCTTCAGAAAGGCAGAGCTTATTTCAGAGCATCCTTCCTAGAGCCATCCATGCTGTTCCAGGTGTGAAATGTCACTCATTGTAGAGGGTGAGTCATGCTCCACTGCAGGCAAACCCCACGTCATGATTCCCCAATCCATCTGCTGAGTGCTTGACTTGGTTGCCTGGATCCTTGGCTCTTGGGAATAGTGTACCATGGACACGAGTATATAAATTCTCTGCTGGTCTCAGCTATCTGGTCTTCTGTGTCATGCCAGACGTAAAATTTCAGGGTTTGAGATAATTCAGTGTTTAATTTTGCAAGGAATCTTTGAAGTTTCCATTTTGGCCCCACCACTTTCTTTCGCTGCTAACAGGGCACAGAGTTGCTAACTTCCCCGTGTCTTTGCTAACAATTGTGATTTTCTGATTTAACTTGTGTTAACAGATGTGAAATAGTAAATTATATTTGTATTTCCTCAGTGTTCAGGTTTGTTAAACATCTCCTCAGTTCCTCAAGTTACCTTCTTGTGTTTTCTTTGGAGAAATGCTATGAAGTGGTGTGCAGTTTTCAAGGGTGAGAAACTGCCACACTGGGCCATCGGATGATCCAGTCCAGCCAGTCGGAGTGAGCGCTGTCAGAGTAGGATTTCAGTCGGCTGTGGCTGTGAAGTTGAAGCCGTGCAGGTAGCTTCAGTATTGTTTCTGTGGTTCAGTGAACACTGTGGGATTTTAGGATTACCAACAATCTCGCCTTGTCTTACGCAGGCCATGCACTGCATAGACCTAGTTTAACCCGGGACTCCCTGACTTCAATGGCATTGGCTCCTTAACTGCTATGCCAAATTGCCGAATGCAGGGCCTACGGTTTAATAACAGTCAGCTTGTGTTAATAACCCACTGTCTGTGCTCACAGCTGAACACACACACACACACACACACACACACACACACCCCACTCTGTTCTCAGGCTCCATTGGCTCCATTGTAGCATGGGTTCCCAGGTGTCTTTCCACTGCCAGCATTGGAGAAGATTCCTTACTTTTAGTTTTCTATCACAAAAAACAGATGGTTGTTTGCTATTTGGGGAGAAATTGTGTATTTTCTGAACACATGCATTTAGGACCTTTGGCCAGGACTGTATTTTTAAGAATATTTGTAGAGTGAATGACATTGGGGGAGCATTGGGGGACAGAGAAAAATATCTTCCTCTGGAGAAGAGAGCAGCTGTGTTTGCTCTTCAGTGTGGTTAAGATAAAGCCTCCATTTAGGGAGCCCCAGCAGATTAACTTGCAGCCCAGGTCAGGAGTTCCAGGATCTCCAGGATGGGAGTGGCCACAGCCTGGACACAGCACACTGCCCGGGCAGCTTCCATGCCCACTTCTTGCTGTCCTCCTGGGGCACTGGCTATGCCCAAATCCTGGGCTACTTGTTGGGCTGTGTGCACCCCAGTACCAGAAGTCTTGGCCTTCCTGTCAGCATCCAGGTGGCTTTAGAAGGACACCTCGCTAGTTCGTTGGTAAAACAAAAATATCAGACTCTTAAGGACCAGTCTAATGTTTATTTATGAATTTCCAGGGACACAGTCTGAAGTACTTCCTGTTGTAATATCTATTATTCAGATGGAGACTGAAAGCTTATGCTTCTGATTCAGAAGATTGTCGGACACCTTGTGAGCCTCATGGGTAAAAATTAGTTGCCATCAGAACTCTGTGAATGCAGCTGGTAACCTGAAGAAAATACAGCCCAGACTTCTGGAGTGTAGTGGAGCTGTGCGTTCATGGACACAGACTTCTCACACTGCTCTAGTACTGTGAATATTGCACCCCAGTTGCCGAGAAGGGAAAGGCATTGCAGCTAACTTGGAAGGTGACAGCAGTAGACCTGAAGGAAGCAGCCGCGTGCGTTTGACTCTCACTTGCACTGTGCTCTGCATTCAGGTGCAGAGTTGTTATCCACAGCTTGCATCGGAGTATCTACGTTGGAATCTGTCATTAATGAATTTCTGATCATGTAGGTACCTTGGCAGAATTGTTTTCATGGGCTTTAAATGTTAATAGATTGTTCTGACACAGGCCTGCATGTTAAAGATGAGCATCCCTAACAGTTTCCAGGTTAGAGAACATATCTGGAGATACTGGGGGTCAGAGAACTGGCAGTTTCTTGGTACCTACTGCTGATACAGCCTGGCGTCTCTGTTGGGTGAGCCTTGGGTTGAGATACTAGATGTGTGGCAATTGCTGCAGTGCCTTTGAAATTCCAGAAAGTCCACTACTCCTTAGCCTCACCACAGTTAACAAAGGGCATTAACCTACTTTGTAAAGTCCCTGTAGATTGCTGCATCAGTATCATTATTCAGATTTATTGGCAATGAAGCATTTTACTGGGTCTTTTTGTTCATTTTGAAATATACTTTGACGGTCATTAACATATACTAAAGAGGTGTCACATGAGTAACCCTGTAAAATAGAAGCAGGGAATAAGTAGGGAACTATCTCTTTGTAAGGTTTGTACACTTATGATGATCTTACACTGAGTATATGTTTTCCTGATACTGAACCTTCTAGAGAATAAGTTTATATGTGCAGGTGACATGGAAAGGCTAGATCACAATATCCTCTTCTGGTCGCTAATCAAAGAAACAGGAGAGCTAAAGATTTACGTAAGTCACATTACTGTCAGTTGAATCAAAAGGGGAAGGGATGCCATGAATTTGAAAAATTGCTGGCAGGAGAGGGACTGACAGCTGCTGCCTCCATCCTGGGCTCCCTGGTTGTCCCCCACAGGTCGCTGAGCCCAAGAGTGCTCCCAGGGTGCTGGGGGATCCCAGTCTGCTCCGAACAGCTGCTGTCAAGTGACTGCCACAACAGGCATCAGGGGCAAATAGGCAAACGTGACTGCATCACCTGTGTAGGGTCAGCAGGCACGGAGGGACAGGGCTGCGCTCCTCCCACTGTGGAAATGGGCCACCTCTCCACACTAGTCAGCACAGGACAGGGCTTCAAATGAATTCTCACAGAAAGACAGTCATAAATTAGGGCACTGCAACCTGAGTAGATTCAGAGAACGTGATCCCTCAAACTGCAGCTGGTAGAGGAAAACCAATGACTCTTCGACCAGTAATAGAAAGAGCAACTCACATAACTTACTTGCAGAGCTGAGTGTGGCAACGCACTCTGTAGTCCGGCGCTTGAGTGGCTGAGCCAGGAGGGTTGTTGCAGGTTTGAGACCAGCCTGGGCTGTGAAACAAATGGAAGGCCAGCCCGAGCTGCATAAGAGACCGCGTCTCAGACAGACAAAGCAAAAGCAAAAACAAAACAAAACTCACTTGTGAAAGTAGGGAGTCTGGGTAGGAGCCACAAGAGGAAAGGAAGACGCATAATGGGAATTGTGGTCATCATTAGGGGAGCAGGCAGGCGGGCACCGGGCGGGGGCTGGCAGAAGGCCCTGCAGCCTGAGACAGAGAAGACCGTTCATCCTGGTGCACACGCATGCACACGCATGTGCGCACACACATACTCAACGTTAGCACAAGTTAAACAGAGACAACTCCGCCACCCAACAAAAAGACGACGAGAGGAAGAGAGGAAAAGACGAAGGAGAAGCCACACAGCAGTACTAAGACCCAGGCACCATCACGTCAAACACAGAAATGAAGCAGAGAAAACCAAGATGATTAAATATTGACTTGTTAGGTGGAAGGCAGGAATCCATGATCAAAGCACGTGGAAAGAGGAGGGATTTAATGCGGAGGGAGAGAAGTGTACAGATTTTCAGGAAACCGAAAATGAGCCAGTGTAGGAAATCTCTTGTTTGTGAGGTGGAAAAGCCCATGCATAACATTAAAAATGCATTGACATGCAAGAGAATAAATCCAGAGGTGTGCTGAGAAACTCCCGGAAGGACGTCTTCCTGGGTGATGTTTTGAATGCATTTTTAAAATTTATATCTCCTAAACTTCACTGTTTGAAGTGTAGCTCTGGGTTTGACAGATCCCCAGAGCACCCAGCCATCGCAGTTAGTTCGCACGGCTCCCCCACCTGGTCATTCCCTCGTGGGAGTCCCCTCTGTGGTCTTTCCTGGGTTTTTCTCCTCCTCTCCTCAGGCCCTCCCCACCAGCCTGCCGGGTTTTCACTCCCAGACTGTCTCGTGATGGAGATAGACTGTAGTCCTCTGACTCTGCGTCTTTTCGCTCAGCATCGTGCTTCTGAGAGTTACCTTCACATCCTGTGGTTTCCTCTCCCATTTGCTTTTCCATTCTTCATCTGGCAGACGTTTGAACTATTTTCAGTTTCGAATGATGACACACACAGCTACACACGCACACGGCTGCTGGAGGCTTCGTTACACAAGCGTTGGTGTGGACCCACATTTTCACTTGTCTTGGGTAGATGTCTAGGGTGGGCACGACTGGGGTTGTGATATAGGTGTGTCTGCCTTTTTAAGAATCTGACCAATTCTTATCTGCAGTAGCCCTAACAGTTTGCATCACTACCAGGCTTGAGTGCGAAATTCTGCTCCCCTGCATCCTCGCCGGCAGTTGACTCTTTCAACTTAAATTTTTAATAAAGATATCAACAAATTTATTATGAAATTTTGATGGAGAGTCAAAGAAATGAGACTATTAAAAACAATTGTGAAAACCAGCTACTCACACCACTACCTAGTTTCAAGTTTCCCTGTGGTCAGTTTTAGCCATTCACATGCCCTTGTATCTTGTTGTGAACTTAATTTCCATTTTCCTCATGAATACTGACGCTGAACATGTTTCTTTCTTGTTCTGCCTTGTCCTTTGTATATCTCCTGTGGTAAAGCCTGTGCTCATTTGTTTCCTTTAAAAACTGGATCATTGGTTCTTTACCATATTGTTTTTAAAACATTTTTATTCTTTAATCTGAAAGAGCAAAAGGTCTTAGATTTTAGCCTACTTGTACGGTAGTGAGTTAATCTCCTAAGGAATGTGTCTGACTTTGGTAGATATACAGTCACCTTCGTATGGCAGGTTTTTAATACGTCTTGAAACTAGGTAGTGGTGTGAGTAGCTGGTTTTCACAATTGTTTTTAATAGTCTCATTTCTTTGACTCTCCATCAAAATTTCATAATAAATTTGATGATATCTACGTATTATTATTAAGATTTTTCAGGACTCATAAAATTAATTGCAAAGGGTTTTGGAAGATTATGTGTAGAATTATTATTTATTAAATGTTGGAATTCTAAACCAAATGCTGGGGTTTTCTTTATTAAAAATTTAAGACATAAATTCAGTTTCTATAGTAAATATATGGCTTTTTAGGTAATATATTTATTCTCTAGTGAGTTTTGCTAGCTTACCTCTTAAGAAGTAGATGTAATTCGGGTAATGTTCTTGCGATGTGTATAGGGTTTATACTGTTACTCCTTCTTTATTCTTGATATTAGCTCTGTCTCTCTCTCTCTCTCTTTCTCTCTCTCTCTCTCTCTCTCTCTCTCTCTCTCCCTCCCCCCCCCATTCTTTTTCCTCCCTCTTTTCCTCCTTCTTTTCTTCCATCTCTTTAGTCTGTGTAGAATTTCATCAACTACAATAGTCTTTAGTTAAACCTTTTAATTAATTGCTTCTTTTCTTCAGATTTTAAAATTCACACCAAGCTGTATTAACAGCATTGATACATTTTATTATTTTCTTCCGATTGCTGGAGTTTCATTGACTTCATTTTCTAGTGTCTTTTGGTGAAAGTTAGGTTATTGATTCAGGGGCTTTAAGACTCAATTGCATAATTTTCTTTTAAACCCTAATGTAGATATATCCCACATATTTTGAAACAATTTTCACTTTGATTTAATTCAAAAAAATTTAAATTTCCCTCTCAGATTTTTTCCTTAGCTCATGGATTATTTAGTGGAACGTTGTGCCTTAATATTTGGAAAATTATAAATGATCTTTGTGTAATCATGTCATTTAATTCTATTACACTTAGTGAATATACTTTTTATGACTTTGATTTTTTCTTAGTCTTTTCTATGTTTTGTAAGTTTTCACGTACTTGTTTGAAGCTCTGTTCTCAGTTGCAGGTTTGTGTCAGCTCTGAGGGTCTTGTTGGTGAGTCGGTCCCTTTGTGTGTGAGCCAGGGCCCTGTCACCCTGATCCTTTTATCATCTGAAGGGAAAGTTTACCTGATACTAATGTAATCAGCGCATCTTTTTTTTGGGTTTGTATTTTAATACTAAACTTTCCCCTTTACTTTTAACTTACTTATGTTTGTGTTTTTAAAGTGGGTTTCCTGATACCCTATAGTGGGTCTTTTTTTGTTACAGAATCTGAGAACCCATTCTTTTTACTTATTTTATTTGGACCATTTATGTATGCAGGTATTGATACATTGAACTTAGGACTGCTTTTTTAAAAAGTTAGGGTGAGTTTAGTTTTTGCCTCCATCCTTGTGCCATTGTTCACACTTTCCTGCTAATTTTGGTGTTATTTGGGTTTTTATTTTATTGGTGCATTTACGATACACATGCTGATAACATTCACACAGGGAATTTGTCCGTGTACCTGATAGACCGTGCTGCTGCTTTTTCCCCATTCCTTTCTCCTCCATCCCCTTCTCTCTCTCTGCCTCTCTCTGTCTCTCTCTCTGTCTCTCTCTCTCTGTCTCTCTCTCTCTCTCTGTCTCTCTCTCTCTGTCTCTCTCTCTGCCTCTCTCTGTCTCTCTCTCTGTCTCTCTGTCTCTCTGTCTCTCTCTGTCTCTTGCTCTCTGTGTCTCTGTCTCTCTCTGTCTCTCTCTCTGTCTCTCTGTCTCTCTCTGTCTCTTGCTCTCTGTGTCTCTGTCTCTCTCTGTCTCTCTGTCTCTCTCTCTCTCTCTCTCTCTCTCTCTCTCTCTCTCTCTCTCTCCTCAGCTTTGTTTTCATTTTTTCTTTTATTCTTTCTTTCTGGTCCCTTCTCCCCCACTGTCATCTGAGCATTTTCTTCCCATTCCTGATGATGTCTGTTATACATTATTTTTCTCGTTTTCATGCTTGGTTTCTTCCCTGTGTAAATATCACATGGTTTCTCTGGTGTGAATATTTTAACCTGTTATTTCAATGTAGCCATTAGCTATTTGGAGTAGGATTATAAATGCCAATGTACATATATACGCATGCGTCTGTATTTGTGTGTGTTCAGTGGAACCTCAGTTCATGGACACTTTTGTTTGTAAACAGTTTTGTTTGCAGACAAGCATTGGGGAAGATTTTGTTTTTGTTTGTGAACTTGAGTCGGATGAGGGATGGTGTGGTAGGGCAGTCTCTCTTGCATGAACACACACCTGCCTGTGTGTTTCAGAGTCAAGGAATAGATTAGGTTCGCAAACCTAGGACCATTGTATAGTGTGTGTGTGTGTGTGTGTGTGTGTGTGTGTGTGTGTGTGTGTGTGTGTTACTCTACGTAAATGGATGCTAGTAATTTTTGATAGTTTACTTAAAAGTTAATACTCTTTGTCCATAAATCAAGATGCTGGCTGGCTACTCAAATCAGTCTCTTAAGCCTGACCTTTACTTTAAGGTTGTAAAAATGTATCTGTATTCACTGAAAACTTTACCATATATTAATTTTTACTTTTAGCACTAATACATACTAAAATTGGGAAAAAGTCTAATTTTTGGCACTTGCTGTATCTGCTGTGCTTCGTTTCTGAAGTTCCAGGCTTCCCCCAGTCATTTTTCATCTGTCTGAAGTGCTTCCTTCAGGATTTCTTTCTCATCAGGTTTACCGTTCAGCAGTTCTCTGAAGTTTCCGCTCCAGCAAGTGTCTTTTTTTAATCCTCTTTCCGCAAGGCCGTTTTTCTTGGATGTGGTATTTTGCTTGTTTTAGCACTGTCCTGACCTTCTGTGCCTTGCACTTTCCAGGATTTCTGAGGACACACACAGTCACGGTCTGTTCTGACCCAGAACGTAATATGCCTTTTATCTGTAGCCACCCTTGGTATCTATCTCCGCCCCCGCCACCATTCGGTTATTAAATGTTGTATCTCAAGTAATTTGGGACTGTGTCCTGAAGATTTAAAAGTATTTTATTGTGACTTTGTTGGTCCTATGAAAAATCTTCTGGTGACATTATTTTTAAAAAGCGTGGAGTCAGGGCCGAGGGTGGATCTCAGCGTGCAGGGCTTCCCAGCGGGCCGAGGCTGTGAGTTAGATCCCTCCAGAGCAGTAACTAAGTTGAACAGCAACCGTGACCAATCAACCTGGTTATGTTCATATTGTGAGTTTTGTTTCACCACTGCAGGCAGTAGATCTGCTGACAGTTCTGCTTTAAAGTCTTCAATCATTGCTCTTTAAAAGCTCTTATTTCTGCAATTTTTGTCTGTCTTGCGAATTCACCACTTGCATCATCCTGAAACTTACGTTAAATTCTATCATTTTTCTGTTTTCAAAGCCTTTCATCTGCAGCCTTGGGTTGGACACTTAGTAAAGCACCCAGCGCTCACCCAGAGTTGAGGGGTCCCTGACTCCTGAATCCTCTCTTCCCGATTATCCTCAGACTTTGTAGCTCTTGAGGGGCCCTCTTTGAGGCCCCAGGTGCAGATTTTCTTTGGGTTCTAGATGCTTGTGTTGTCCTTTGCCACCAGCATGGCTGGCTGTGTATTTTTACCACTGGTAAGAGCAGGAGAGAAGAGGGAATCATGAACTGACTAACTAGGGAGGTCTTTCGGCCACTCTGGCTTACAGGGCCCCTTTGCTAGCAGACTTACCAAAAAGGAGCATTTACCTTCCTTCCCTCCTCCATTCTCTCTTTCTTCCCCCTCCTATCCCCTCCTTCCATCCCGCCTTTCCTTTCTTCCTCGCTCCCTCATTCCCCGCTTGCCTTTCTCTCCCTGCTTCACAACATTAGGATCCTGCTTCACTCACACTGAGGCTGCGAGTCGGAGGAGGAGCATGTGACCCCGTCCTGTACTGTTGTGCTTCAGGTTTTTGACTTACATCTCTAATCTGCCTGCCAAATGCTTACCTTTAAGATGTAACTGGCTTTTTGTATTTCTTCCAGAGGTTGTAGTTGTAATCAGTGAGCCAGGGATTGGCGCTCTCAGCCTCGTAGCCTGTTGGTCAGCTATAGCAGTCTGTCTGGGTAGGATGTTACACTTAGAAAGTGGAAAAGGCGGTGGCTGGCTGGACAGCAGATGCTGGTGAGTAATTAGGGCAAAGTCGGACTGGCCTCACACATCTCGGTTTCAGCCTATCTTTCTTTTTTTATTTTATCTTAGAAAAAGATTAAAATAAAAGAGGACATAACAAAGCAGGTCAAAACAGAACAATTTAAGCAACATAGTGTTTCACCCACAAGGCAACCTGACATAACAGTAGCTACCATAGTGTCTCTTTCCTTGAAATATTGGAGTATATCTTCATACACTATAACTTCAAACATAACAAGACAGTGTAAAACCATTCAAGAGAATGAAAGTATTACAGGATATTCAGAACCTACTAACAGAAAACGAACAATTGTTACTATATTATCTCCGTGTCTATAAAAAATTTTGTTTATACTATCACAAATAATAAAATTCAATAAGATACAACATCATAAAGCCGATGGAGACAGAAGAACAAAAGCTTGGTGGGACTTCAAAACAAGATGATATTAAATCAGCACTGGCTATTATAATGTTTTGTTTTCTTCAAAATCGCTGTTCATACCATCACAGACAATAAAATCAAACAACCCGGAATAAAACCATTCCAACTAATGAATGAAAACATTATAAGGTTTCAAAGCAATATAAAGGGGAATCATGATTACCACATACTTTTATGTATTCTTACCATTTCTTACACTAGGAAAACTATTTGGTATTTATACATGTGAGCTTGATTTATTTCACTCATGAGTATGGTCTCAAGCTGCATCCACTTATTTATAAATATCTCAATGTGATCATTCTTTATAGCTGAGTAGTACTCCATTGTATAAAAATACCATATCTTTTTTATCTATTCCTCAATTGATGGACACTTAGGTTGTTTCCAAGATCTGCCTATTGCAAATTGTGCTATTATAAACATGGGTGCACATATATCAATGGGACTTCCAATACCAGCTTTTTGAGGAATCTCCAGACTGACCTCCACTGGTTACACCAGTCTATACTTCCACCAACAGTGCAGGAGAGTTCCTTTTTCCCCACACCTCTCCAACATTTGTTGTTGTTGGTTTTCTTGATCCTGGCCATTCTTTCAGGAGTGAGATGGTATCTCAGTGTGGTTTTAATTTGCATTTCTCTAATGACCAATGATGATGAGCATTTTTTCAGGTACTTATTTGCCATTTGCATTTCTTCATCTGAGAATTGTGTTTTCATCTCAGATGCCCAGTTTTGGATTGGGTCTTTGAATTTTGGGCGTCTGATTTTTTAAAAATTCTTTATATGTTTTAGACAGAAGTCCTTTGTCTGAGGGACAGTTCACTAAGACTTTTTTCCCAGTTTGTGGGTTTTCTTTTCACTATGCTGGAGATTTCTTCTGACGTGCAGAAACTTTTTAATAAGAAGTGGTCCCAGTTATTGATTCTGGGAAGTATTTCCCGTGCGGTTTGATTGCTGTTCATGAATTCTCTACTTACCCCTGTGTCTTCTTTGAGAATAGAAAAAGTAGGAAGAATGGCATCCAACAGTATATTTATCAATAAAAGAGAAGACGGAAACAGAAATTAGGGAGAGGTTTAAATAATTCCTCCAATTCTCTATTCTGTAGTTTCACATAGTTCAATTTATATGCTAATTCATTTAATTTGCATTGCTACTGAAGAGAAAGTTTTATGCTATGACCTGTTTGTTTCTTTTTGTAAGAGTCTTTTCTTTGTGTGACTTGCACTCAGAGTAACATTTTGAAAGTTTTTTAAAAGTACAGGACACAGTGAATTAACTGTTGTTACCCTCTGATTATTTTGTCATGGAATTTTGTTTTATCTTTTCATAGAAGTAAGGAGATTATTTAATATTTTCATTAATATATAGATGTGCTACATTAAAAATGGAATGCTAGCTTTCTCTCAATATTTTATTTAGCCAGGTTATCATGTAGGAAAGAGGTATATATGAGAAATGCTTTTTAAAATCAAAAAATATTTTTACCTCCCCGAATAACCTAATCTTATAGTAGGTAAAACAATATTGAGAAATCTGGAATGGTACACAAACGTGCCCTGGGAGAGAAGCGGTGAGCCCTGAAAACATTTGACAAAGTAATACTAAATAAACAAGTGTGCTTATTATGCTTAAAGAAGAGAGTGTGAATAGTATGAACTCTGACATTGTTTCTTAACAATAATTCACATAACGTGCATTACCACAAATGCACAGCTGTAATTTTGCACAATATTTATACCAACCTATCAATTAACACACCTGTGGGTTAGTGCACGTATGTGTGCTGGTGCATTTCATCTGCCTACACACAGAAAGACGAATTAGAGCTTAATAATGTTGATGCTGAGCTCGCGTGCTGGAAATTGAATATATTTAGCTTACATTACTCACAACTTATTGTGTTTAAAATTAAATGCAAATATCAAATAATTAACTGTTTACATTTGAACTGTGGTTTTATGTTTTTTTAAGGTTTTGATATTTAAATCTGAGCTTGATTTATAAATATGACAAATTTCAAATGGAAAAATAGATTATAAAGCCATGCAGGGATAGCTAATAATGTAAAGTATATATTCCATGTGAGACTGGGGAAAGTAATTTTCACTACAAAAATGTGACTTTAGTGGAAATAGACGTTAGTGGGCAGGAAATCTGTGGGAGTTGTTCTGTGGCTATGCAGTGCAGGCTGAGAGGAACTCATGATGTCCTCCGGTGGAGTTGGGAGATCCCAGCACAGCCCATTGGGCTCCTCAGCAGAGGTGCCCACAATGTACCCCGCTGCCCCACTCCCTGTTTGCACGTGCGCACCAGCGGGAGTGCTGAGATTCACTGGGCTCTCTGTCCACTGATTAGGTTTTGTTCGCTTTCATCCTTTCCAAGCTGAGACACATCCGAGGGAGCATCCAGTGAGTGGACGCAGCTCCTCTGGTAACTTCCATTCTATCGCAAGTACCTGTGGGTGGCACTGCCAGGTTGATATATCGGTCCTGAATACGCTGCTGAACCCAAGTATAAATGCAGAATCTTTGTTAATAATGTACAGAGGAAGTTCTGGTTTTGTGTTGCATTTGAAATATAGTTGCATGCTTATGTCCTGTTACTTATTGTAAGGATGTTTACGCTATCATCCTGGGAAAGACTTGCAGTACCTACAGTGTTTGTTAATTTCTCTGTCTCTTGCTGTAAGCACCATCTTATAAACAACTCCACACAGTACCAGTAAATCACATGCCAACCTGAACATAGATATGAATGAACAATAAAAATAAACACACGTGAGCTTATAGGAGTATGGAATTTCAGCAACATTGACATTCACGAAGGAAGAGAACCATCCAGAAATTCCAGGAGGGCTGTGCATATGACACCGTAAGATTCAAGACATACCACGCGGTGTGCAAATCTGTGCATCATATTTAAAGGTTTTCAACTGCATAATGGTGGCTTCCTGATGCACTTGTGGCTTGTGGGGTATTTACTGTAACAAAACCGATCTATTTGAGTATCTGGCGTGGTAAACACATCATGACATGCTCCTTTCCGCTGACCTCACCTTGTGTCTCCGTCACATCTCCTCAGTCTGTTGCTCACATGAACCAACTTTTCAGCCTAATTGGCAAAGTTTACCAAAAATATCTAGGTGTTAAACAAAGGGCCTTGGCCTTTGTTGCCATTTGAACATAGTTAGGGCGGTCAGAGGGGAACATTAGGCATAACCCAAGCAAGCCAGCCTTGGCAGTTTCGGCTGCAGGTCCTGGAGGCGCACGGAAGGCAGCTGTGTTTCCAGAGGTGCACGCAGCTCACGCCCACTGGCTGCAGACTCTCACATGCTCTTCACGTTTACAATCCCAGATTCCTCTCGCGGCGCCCTGCTCACCTAACACTGGACCGCTGTTTAAGTTAGTTTATTCTACGTCTCCACTGTGATAACTCACAATTAGACATTTATCATCAGGGATCTGAAAATTATTTCTAAAAGAAGATAAGCTCTGTTACAAGAAATCTGAAGGACAAGAAGAGAAACAATCTTTGTAGATAATGCACACACAGAGAAATCTGTGTGGTTGCTGTTTGTATGCGGTCTGTTTTCTCATCCATTTGGAGACCCCCACATGCTGGGAAGAGCAGAGGGCATGAGAGTGCCAGGCACCTCTGTGATGCTCAGCTCATGCCACATTGGACAGAAATCGGGCCAACACACACAGTTACTGGGTAAGTGACTCTCAGCACTGGGCTGGGAAGACCATGAGAAGGTTGAAGACTAACCTTTTGTATAAAATGCGCTTGTGTATTAGTGTGTTATGATCCCACAGCTAGCTTCTCTGCCTGGATTGTTTCACTTACTTATAAAAGACTTAATGGATGGAAAACTGCGAACAAGAAATTAATTTTGCCAACAAAGAACATGGGTGAAGGAACACAGCTGGGATTCAAATGCAGCGCCTGAAGGTCCTGACGAGCTCTGTAGAAACTGCTGTCTGTGTTCCTTACACGGTGTTGCTCGGGGCTAAGTATTTTCTTGGTGCTTGGTAAATTCTCTTCATGTACTCCTCCATCTTGTTTCTTTTCGAGAATGACTGCATGTGACAATCTCTACAGGAAAAAAGAGAGAGAGTCAAAGTGCAGAAAAGTGTATGTCTAAACCCAGAGCAAACACTGGAGGTTAGAGACCTTAGTTACTTCTCCCCTGTGCTGTGGAAACATCCATGTTAGGGAGGTGAGTGAAAACACCTGGAACCTACAAATAGCGAGGGCACTTATGAGGGTGATGCTACCCGATCAGCAGCCACCCTGGACGCCAGGCATCTGTGTGCTTACTTGGCCAACTCGGTCTGCTGAGATCCTGTTCGTACATGGTCCTTTTGCCTGAGGTTGGAGCTGCTCTGTCTGGCTCTGCCATTACATGTGCCACTTGCCACCTTATCTGTCCAGCCACAGAACAGCGAAGCAGTCAAATGGGTTTGTCATCTCTGCACAGCCAGAAGCATCTGGGCATCGTAGATGATGTGGACTCATCTGTAATGTTAATGTAAATGTTCATCCAGGGTTATTTCAGGGATCCAGATGGCTATTTTGCCAGCCATGACTGATACATTTGCTAATATGTCACATGCCTTCCCGGCGATCGTTGTTGGACAGTGGATTCATTGTGATTTGCCCAGGTCCCCTGTGTCCTAGGTTGGACAGGGGAGCGCTGACTCAGTGTCGCTGCACTGGAGTCTGTGAGGTGCTGGAGATAAATTGAAATGTCACTGTGATGCATGGACTCCTGTGTGCTAAAAATTACTTGTTTCCTTTGTCCTTAGCCACACACTTTTGCTTCCTGTGTTTGACAATTTGATATAAATATTGGAGGAGTCTTTGGTATTTTAAAACAGCTAACACTGACCATGAGATAAAGAGGACTTTAATGTTAATATTATAATGGAACATTGATATAAATAATCTAAAAATATAATGAAGATAGTGCTCATAGTAATAGTATTAATATGCTAATATTAAGAGCAATAATAGCACCAGCCTTTACTGTTGGGGAGAAGGTGACTTCTCTGGGGGTCTTTCCAGAAGAGATGTTTGGTGACTGTGTTTGCTAGCTTTCCCATTGCTGGGACCAAGTATGTGACACCTGCAGCTTAACAGAAGAGAGGTTTAATTTGGCTCAGAGTTCCAAGGGGTTCAGTCCAAGGACACCAGGCTCCAGTGCAGAAGGACACACGGGAGTAAAACTGCTCCCTGCACGGTGGCAGGGGAGCGGAGCAGGGAAGGCACATTCCCAGTGACCCACCTCCAACTGGCCCCGTCTCCTCGGAGCACATTCAGCGGGCCACTGATGAGCACAGTGCACCGTGATCCAATCCCTTCTGCAAGAGCAGTGCAGTCAAGTTGACAGTCAGGACTGACTGGCCCACTGACTAATGGAGACAGGGTAGAAGGATAAGTCCACAGCACAGTGCTCCCTGGCTGTGGTGCACTTACAGTTTTCCAGACTGGCCTCTGATCCAAATCTCTTCATCCTCCGTCAACTCCCGCAGTAGGGCTATGGAGATTCCCTGCTTTTGTAAGAAGTCGTGGAAAGTTAATTCACTGCCCTGTAATCCTTCACTGCCCATTTTCTGCCCAGACACCACGACCTCTCTGGTGCCAACCACCACATAACCTGTTATATGATGCCCAGATGCTTCTGGCTGTGCAGAGATGACAGACCCATTTGACTGCTTCAGGCTGCGTGTGGGCAAGAGTTGCATTCTCTGTGGTATCCCTAGGACACGCTAGCACAAAGACTGGCACACGGTGGAGGCAGTAGGTATTGCCTGAATAAACACACTGGTTACATCAGCTACTGGCATCAGAAAACTGTGACATGGTCAGCTTACTTCTTACCTCGAGAAGAGACAATGTGCCAAGGGATAGAGAAAAGTTAGGAGATACAGGGCACCGGGCTTCGGTGTCAGGGAGCAAGCATCATCTCAGAGGCTTGTGGGCAACTGTCGGAGGCCACAGGGAAGGCCAGGGGATAATGAGATCCCCATTTTTATGGCAGTCATGACCATTTATTTAGTCACCAGTCAGTAGTTGTCACGAGGAATCCTCAGATAATGTTCTCTCTTAGCTTATATTCCCAGTGAGTAGATGAAGAGGATGCTTATTGTAGTTTGTTTGGTAAGAATTCCAGGGACTAGAGAGTTTGTGTTGCTCACAGAAGCAAAGATTGCTGGGAACAGAACTAAGGTTTATATTCAGATCAAACGGATCCCAGTGTCCTCATCTTCTGTGTCAGTCATCCTGAACTCGTAGGTAGGTGTTTACAGTTATGCTCTCCATTTTGCTTCTTGTTTTGTAATCAATTAATAATTGTAAGTGAGCACCTAATACCTTTGAGTACCAGTTTATGTAATATTCATGCATTGGGGTGTTTCATCCTCATAACAAACCTTTAAATTAAGGACCCTCTCTCCCACATACCAGACGTAGGATCTGAAAATACAAAGTTGAATGAACCTTGTGACCAAAGCCATGCAGCTTCTAGGCAATCAAGAGACAGTCTGATTTCAGAATAAGTACTGTTCCTATTCACCGTGATTTAAGTGTATCTGTTCAATGTCAAGTATATCTGCTTGATTATCAGAAGTGCGAGGAAGGTGGCACTGTGTGGGGGAGAGGCAGGCTGGAATGGGAGTACTGGAGCCAGGAATAACCTCACCTTGGCAAGATCTGAAGGGCACGAGGGAGAGAGCCATGCAATAATGGGGTTGAGTGTATCAGGCAGAAGGAAAATCAGATGAAAAGCCCTGGAGATGGGACAGGGAGTGATGAGGTCGAGCAGGGAAATGGTGTGTTGCACAGCACGAGAATCGGAAGGGCACCCTGAGATGTTAGAAGAATAACAGGTGATTGGTGGTTGGCACCAGAGAGGTCGTGGTGTCTGGGCAGAAAATGGGCAGACCCAGACCATGTGAGCGTCTAGAGGGGCAGGAGCCAGACTGGATGTGGAGTCAGGGAGAGTGGGCAGAGGGCAATGGGATGATGGCAACATTGGGAAGAGACCATCAGGTCCCCCAGGATCCAGTGCGATGATGCATGCACACCTGGAATTCAGGCAGATGTTCAGGTTAGAGCCACGCACACTGCAGTCATGGGGGTGTGCGGGATCGAACCCCTTTTGTCCAGAACCACAAGGAGAGTAAGTTTGAGTATGGAAAACAGCACTGCTCTCCACGTTTCTCATCTGACAGTTCCCAGGTCTGCGTCTGTTTACCCCTGTTCTGGATGTCTCCTGGTTTGTTGGTATTGTTCTTACAATTTTGGATATTAGGAGAAATATTGGTGACATCTGAGAAGTCCTCAGTCATGTTCACTAATACTGTACTCATGTTAAATGTTTCGCTTTAATCAGTTTTCTTGGGTAAGGTAGGATCCAGGGATAATAGGATTTTTTTCTACTACTTTTGCAACTTCTCTGAAAGTCAAAAATTAGTGCAAAGTCTAAAATTTTAAAGACATGTACTCACCTGTGGATACACACCCTGAGTGGGGTTTGGCTCCTTCAGAAAAAAGAAATGGAGCGTTTACCTCTCTTGGTCTGATGCATTTGGAAAGCCTGTGGTTAGATACTTTCTTAAACAGCTTTACCACCAAGTTAGCTAATAATTTCTTAAACTAGATCTTCTTTATTGTGACCCTGAAAAGCTGGTTTTGAGTACCATCAGTGGAAGATGCTGTAATAAACCTGGTTGTTTAGATTTGATACAGTTGCAGACCAGAGGACTGGCCCTGCCACCTTGCTTCAGGCCATTTGCCAATTTCGGTAACATCCCTCTGTGGCATCATCTGAGCTTCCTGACACTCTGTCACTGCACACTGTCACTTCCAGACCACTGGACAGGGCCAGCAGCAGTTCTTGGTCCTCAGCCAGGGTCGGCGTTTTGCTGGAGAAAGAGCTGTCTATAAATTCTTTGCTTTCATCCAGCTGCCAAGGTGCCTGCCAGAAATACTGCACAGCCCAGGAGTACTCATTATCATATCAAATATATGTTGAATTGCTATTAAATGTCTTGCAGTCAAACAGTATCTGATAAAAGTCTTCCTCAGCTACCAGTCCAGTAGCCTTATCAGGTTCTCAAGATTCTGAAGGTTGGTCCGACTGGTGATGAACTTGGCGCTGTGTGACTAATATGCTTATTATTATGTCATTACAGGTGCTCTGCCTATCGGTCTTAGGCAAAGCCGAAGAGTATTACTTAATCATCAAATTGTGCATGTGTAAGAATGTCTTGCCTATTCTCTTTATTTCATAGTATTATTAGAAACGTGTAGACCTAAGAATAGAGGCAAAGTCTCCAGGGGCGGAGACTGGGGGACAAGCGCCTTTTGTTAAAGGTGGGGGAACCTGCACTGAAAGAGCGTGACTGACTTTGCGTCAGATTTTGTATTCTTTCCCGGAGTGTAGTTAAATGCCACAGGAGACAGTTTCACTGCAAGATTAAGTGTAATTTGGTAAAGATGTTCATCAAGTATTTGCTTAAATAGCTGATAATTTGCACATTTCTTTGCTAAGTTGTACGTCTTTATTCGTGAGGACTGGAGCTTGCTACCCCCCTACTAATGAGTTATGAGACATCTATTATTTGTGGAGCTTGCAGGTCTAGGGGACATTCTGAAGGTCACTTTGTGGTTTAGGATCTCATGTTACCATGCTGCAGCAGCTATTGAGTGTCACCAACTGTCACTATGGTAATCTGATAACTGGACAGTGATGCCCAGTGTTCTGCTAGACTGTGAAGCAATCCAGTGAAAGCCAAGCTTCCTCAAAGTAATGGACCAGCTTCAGTGACCATTTTCTGTGCATCTGGTGCTGGAATGGCCAAGAGACCATGGACCTGTGGTTTGTGGAATGACAGCTCATCCTGCTTGCTGCTCACTGATCCTGGTCTTCCTTATGTCCGTCCCAGGGTATCTAGTCTGAAGCACAGGGCATCTCTCTGATTTGCTGGCCTTTACTATGATTTTCATGAAATAAGTGAGAATTGGAGGAACCTGGGATAATAGTAGTGCAAATGGTCTCTGAGTCACCATGGTTCAACGGACGAATTTTCAACTTCCAATGTACCAGGCAACACATATTTGGTAGAAGATACATCAAGTTTTGACCCTTTCTTGGGACGGCGGTATCAGTGTGGTAGGCTGTCACAATGCTGGGCAGTGGCAGGGAGCCTTTATTCTCAGCTTCTCACACTGGCTCTGCTAGGTATGGTGGAACTAAGCGAGGATGCTCCATGGGTTAGGGGATCCACTTCCTTCCTGGTGTAAAATATTTTCAACTTATAATGGGAATGATTAGGTCATTACCTCCTTGTTAGATTGGAGGTTTGTATAGGGAGTATAAGGCTTCCAGATCCAAGACGGTGAACAGCAGTAGCAGATACCACCATTGGTTGTGT
Organism: Cavia porcellus; assembly: GCF_034190915.1. NCBI lineage: Eukaryota > Metazoa > Chordata > Mammalia > Rodentia > Caviidae > Cavia > Cavia porcellus. The sequence goes on from NW_026947506.1 coordinate 1,506,927, forward strand.
GCCCCAGGGGGTAAGAGGTCTTTGTGTGTCACCTCCTTCCATCCCTCAGCAGTCATCAGGAAGTTGGGACTGTTTCATAGATAAGAGCTCTGAGGACAGAGGTGTCAAGCACTGAGGAGCGGGTCCAGGACAGTGCCTTTCAGGGCAGGGTCAGTGCTCGGGAGCTTGGGCCTCCCTACTCATCTGCCTTGTGTTGGTGAGTGCTGTGGTGCACAGAATGCCCCATTATATTTGTAGCTGGCTTCCGGTAGCTTTAGTACTGTGGACACTGCCAGCATCTGAGGTGTCCAAAGCCAGAGGTGTGTTCACATTGGTTATGACAAACCGAGATAAGCCAATGATGCTGATCGAGGAGGTCAGGTGGTCACGTCGACCAAATGTAGGATAGACAGTGGGAAAAAATGAGCATAATGAGCTTGCAAGCACTGCCTGTGTAAGGGGCATAGTCATTTTTGCGCTGCTGGAGCAGTAGAAACTTCTTGGTTGTGACTCTCGATTCCTCAGTAAGAGGCTCCTTTATCTCCAGGGGAAGCAAGGTGAAGACCGCCTCAGAATGCTCTGTAGTATATTTGCAAATTTTGTGCAGTCCTACATTTATTACAAAATAAAATTACTTTAAAGAAACAAAATTGGTGATTTCATGTGGGTCAACCTAATTTTGTATTTTGTATTGCCTTTGATATTTACAGAATATGTTCTGATTTAACCATGGAAGCACTGTCTTTTCCTTTCTGGTGGAGGACCACTCCGATTGCCCCAACCTGTCTGGCACCCGTCATGCTGAGGGTGCTAATTTGCTTACAGTTAGTGAGGTGCGGTCAGTTTCAGAGTGTCTTTGCCACCCACCAGCATGTACGCTGCCTTCATCATCCGGTTAGCTCAGCCTTCCCGCATTCCCCAGCGTGAGGCAACAGCTGCCAATCCAGTCCCTGTCTGCCTCATGTTCTTTTTGGACCCCGCATGAGTGGACTTACTCGTTGTGCGCTCTGCTGTGACCAGCTCCTTCCTTTTGATCTGTTTCTCAGAGTTACGCATGTCATAGCCCTTCATTTCTTTTAGAGCTAAATAATATTTCACAGTAGAGATATCCCCCATTTTGTGGGCTTACTAGTTGGTAGACACTTGAGATATTTCTATTTTCTGGCTATTTTGAATCGTGCTGCCATAGCATCAGTATACTTCTTTCTGTATGGAGAGAGATTTTCATTCTTATTGAATATGTACTTGGGTTTAGCTCAGTTACTTCTGACTTGAACCCTGAGGAAGTGTTTTTAGCGAGAAGAAATAAAAGTACCTTGGCATGCTAAACAAGTTGCCCATCACTTTCAACGCTTTCGGCTCAGTTTATGGACATTTCTGCTGTGATACAGTAAAGAACGGTTTTTAAACGTGTAAATCATATGCGCACACAGGCTTCCATACACAGAGCCACTGGTGTCTCCTGCAGAGGTGCTGGAGAAAAGGAAGCTTCCTGTCTGTGGTAACTGCTCAGAAAGTCAGGCATCTCCTCTGCAGAGATCTCTGACGCCTGCGAGGTGGAGTAGCAGAGTGAGTTATTTGTAGTAATGGTTGCCCCCAACACGTGCCCCTGCTTAAAAATGTTACTTCTGACTAATGCTAAAAATCGAGAGTTCCCGGCTCACTTTTCTTTCATTTGAGTTCTTGAAACACTCGTTCCTGTTAGGATGGTGCCTGGCTCTGACTGGCACCCCAGAGGACCCCCAAGGGGCGGGTGTTCACCGCGTGTGCTAAACTGGCGTGAGCTGGTATCAGAGAAGCGGCAGCTCTTGTGGGGAACATGCGTATTTTCTCAATGGCTCAGTGTTCTCTTGAAAACTTCACTGTGCAGAGCAAGCCATACACACAGACCCTCCTGACAGCCTCGCCTCCTGTCACAAAGGTGGGAGAGACCCCATCTTCACATTCACCTGCTGCACCCTGGAGACCTTGGGCTCTGCACGCATCCTGCATCTCTGTGCCGTTGCTTTCTGGAAGCCAGCTGTCCCCCGACTTTACCCACCGTAGATGCTGTGTGCATGTCAGGAAATTAGGACACCCCTCTTGATCTGACCATGATTTTCAGTGGTGACATTTTGATTGTGGAGTGGAAACAAATTATTTAGTCAAAGATACCAGCCTGATTGAAACTTGAATCAAAGAGCCCAAGAAATCACACAGTCCTGAATTTGACCTTTGCATTATTTTAATGTAGCTGCTTTTGCAGCAGCCATTCTTGGGACACTTCTTAGGAGGGCACTGTCCCTTCCGTCACTGCAGCTCGTGGGCACTCAGGGCTCAATTCCCGCATTAGTGTCAGATCATCAAGGCTGGCTCCTTCATCTGACAGGTGTAGGAAACAGAGAGGAGCACAGAACCAGGAGGACCCCTAAAGATCTGCATTCCCTGCAGGGGACACTGAGCCCCTGAAGGAGAAAACAAACCTTTACACTGAGCTCATAGTGGCTGTCGGGTCCTGGCCCCATCACACTGGAGTTGTCTGATTTTCCAGGTGTCCTGGCCAGGGTGGGGCCTGCTCAGCCTGGGCTGAGTGCTCAGTTCGTACCCATGGTGGGCAGATGTGAGGAAGAGCTTGGGGCTTCTGCCTCCCGAGTACATCCGTCTCACCTAGGCGAATGGTGAAACTATTCCTGTGGGTGTGGCAGAGAAAGTCTGTGGGTCCCCGCTCTCCACCTCTCAGCAAAGCTGACTTATAATGGACCCAATGGGGAGGTTTGCATCTATGCATTTTAACTAGGCTACAGTTATGGATTCTTATAAATCAAATTTCATACAAACAGACTTTTTATAACATCATTGCTTACACCCACAAACTGTATGCGCTTTACCTGTAGGAATTAATTTAAACAGTTAGATCCAGGTAAACCTGAGAGCTTGATTTTTTCCCTCGCATCTTATACAGTAACCTTTTATTCATTTTCCACATGGGAAATCCTCAAAAGGAGGAAAGGATGGCATCTTTAATACCAAGTTTCAAATTAAAGGCAACTGAGATACTAATTCTTAATATGGCTCTGGGTTCCTGAGTCCTTAGGAGAGCACCATTCAGCTCTAAAGTACCTTCTTTGTAGATGTCACAGGAACAGGGGACGCTGTGTGTCAGCGTTTAATTTAGAAACTATGAATGCTTTCAGATATACGGCTTTCAATGTTTTCTTGGGGCGAGGGTTATCTTGGTGACATTTCCTTTTTGGCATAATTAAAGGATGAGAATCTTGCCTAAGTGTATTTTCTAATGAGCGAAGGTTGTCCATTTAAGACTATCTGTGTTCTATTTCAGATGGCTGTGAGGTAAGCCATTCTAAAATGCAGTGGTACCCTGGTTTTTCATTGTAATCAAAGGTGTGGAAGGCACAGATAACTCCTCTTAATGATGCACAATGTGACGCCCAGGGGAACACTGGCATCTGGGGAAGTTTGGACACAGCTTCATTCAGTAATCTCCCAGGTGCCCAGTTTACAGCAGAAGCAGCTTGGACACCTGGTTTTCAGTGAGTCAGGGTCCCAACCCAGGACCCTGAGATCTCTTCTGTATTCTTCCCTTCCCCAAACTCCATAGCCTGGGGCTCACTTCATTACAGCAGTCTTTAGCTGGAGCCCCCCCTACGCAGCGTGGTCCACCCCCTGTCCCAGGTTCCCTTCCTTTTGATTGTCATCAGTGAGTAGGTGGGAGACTGCATTTTAGAATAGGTCCCAGCTCTTCCAGGGAGACGTGGCTTCCCCTGCTTTATACTTCCGTGTTCTCCCTGCTCCTGAGCTCTTGGCCACCCTGGATCCATTCCATCTGTCCCCAGTTGTGATCTGTGGTTCTGTATGGGATAATGCCTTGGGGGACAAAGAGTGTATTTTGGGTCTAAATTCATATCATGTACTGACTTGCAATCCTTGGATGGGCTTCTGTTGTTTTTATTCTTGTTAAATTCTCGTGATTTATTTACTTTCCCTGTTATCAATATCCTGAATGGGCAGTGAAGCCCAGGGGTCTGCCCCTGGGTCCCTGTGTGAAGTGAGCCAGCTTTTGTCATCAGAAACTTGCTGTTCTTCACAGCACAGCAGGAGACCCTTTGCTGTCACATGGAGACAATAGCCAGGGGTTTGTCTGGGAACTCGGAGGAAACACAGGAGTCACAGCCAGCGGGGTCTGGAATTGCCTGCTTTGTTTGGCGCCTGGAGCCTAGAACCGCCCTCCCTGCATTGCCTGGGGACTGAATTCACCATGACTTTACTATTTTCTTTCCACACTGCCTGTGTTTGGATTTCAGCCCCCAGCCCCATTACTCTATCTTACCAGTGCCTTGGGCTTGTAATCTCTGCCTGGCTTGCTGTCACCAGCCTGAGAAAGGGTTGTCCCCTCTCCTGTGGGTGGCAAATCAGATCAGCCCAATCATTGTAATAAGAAAGGCCAGGTGATCAGACTTTCACCAGGCCAAGGAGATCTGCATGCCCTTTGGTGCACAGGTTTCTAAACTGCGTCTCAGCCTCCAGGCAGCCTCTATTTTCCTGTTTAATTCCAGCCTCTGTGAAGAACGAGGTAGTTGAAGTTGTGAGAAGAGTGATTTTTGGACAAGTAAGAGAAGTGAGATCATGTTAAATTAGGAATCAGAGTCAAGAAGGGATGCAAAGCTTTATTTAGAATGAGGTTTGGGCTGGAAATTACTGTGAATCTATTTTTTTTTTTTAATCGTGTGAGAAATAAGGCCACAGGTTTAAATGGAGCTATTTAAACGTTTATTTTAACCCAGTGAGAAAGGGAGAGCCAGCGCCTCCCAGACCTGAGCATTTTTAAAAGCAAGTGAGAGACGGCATGACCTTGTTGGCTGGGAATTTTCTCTTTATTGCATTCTCTCCCTTTTTTACCTTTCTTTCTTTCTTTCTTTCTTTCTTTCTTTTTTTTTTTTTTTTCTGGAGCAGGAGGAGACAGGTGTATTTTTAATGCTGGAAATAGCAAGTGATTGTTTTTTTTTTTTTTTGCAATGGGGATCAGAACTAAGGGAAAAGACACCACAGACCATGCATTGGTGTTAGGGAGAAATGCAGGAGACCCTGGTGGACCTCTGCGCGGTCCTGGGTCCCAGCACTCCACCAGGCCTGGGCCACTCTTGACCCCACACTGTGCAGCCCCTCACGGAGTTCTCAGCTTGCTCTTTTGCTTAAATGCAAACTGTGAGGTTTTGTGCCTTCTTCTTTGTATTTTATTATACTTTGACATCTTGTAGTTGTATAGATTTGTGGATGTCTCGTGATATTATGGTTTAGAGATACAGTGTAGGTAAATTAAACTATCACACCCAAAGTATCCAGATACTTGTCTTTGTGGTAAAAACACACAGTATTTACTCCTTGCAAGTTTGAAATGTACCATACGCTGTTACCGACTATATGAACCAGGCTGTGGAACAGATCGCAAAGAAAAATAACAGCATATTTTCCTGTATAATTGAGATTAATAGCTATTTATGTATTTATTTATTGTTAGTGCTGGGGATTGAACCCAGAATCTTGAGCATCCTAGGCAAATATTCTACCAGGAAGCTGTATGATTTTACCAAAATGATGTATAAAAAGAAGGAAAAATTTTATCTGCCTTGTCCATTTAAAATTCACAGCAATTACAGTGCGTAGACATTGAGACCCTCATTTTCCAAACAAATGGAAATACTCAGATCCACGTGAGTCCCCCAGTTTCACAGCAAGGAGGTGTTCAAGTGGGAACTGAGCTGGGTCTGTTTGACCCTGGAGAGCTTGTGTTCCTGGCTGTAAGCTTCCCACAGCCCCTGCCTACACCGGGTCCCAGAGGTGTGAGGGTTCGGCCCAGGGACACAGAGCTGCTGGAAAACAGCCCTTGAGAAGCAAACAAATTTATCTGGCATGTACACAGCGACCTTGCTTGTTATCACCTTGCTCATTATGTTCATAAAACGGTGCCATGCTGAGACAGCGTGAAAATAAAACTTGCACGTGGTACCAGGGTTTCCAGGTTTGAGGCGACATTTCCACAAGCCTGAGCAGCTCTCCTCTCCTTCCTTCTCCCCAGACGGCAGGCAGCGATGTGGCTGTGGTGGAGGTGACCGGGAAGGGACCTGGGCTGTTCATCAAGAATCTCACATCTGCTGTGTCCACCTTGTGACAGGAGAATGTGTTACGGACCTGTGACTTAGATCCCTTCTGAAATACATGAAGAATTTTAATGCAAGTGAAAGTATTACTTTAAAGAAAGATGAATTATGCTGGTTCCTTTGAAAAAGCCAGTACAAGAACTCATCGCCTAAAATTAGCCAGCCTGTTCCAGAAGCGGGGATATATATACATGGAGCAGCTCCTCCACACTAAGTCCGAGCCGTTTCTTCCCCAGAAAGTGACCCAGTAAAAACGCTAAATATACACCTGGTCCTCTCACACTGCACAGGCAGTGATAGAAGAGAGCGACAGCCTCGTAACCACAGGAGACCCAGGGAAGTGGTTTCTTTTTCTGGAGTTGGTCTAAATTTCTTTAAAAATCTTAGGCTATTTAAAATTGATGGTAATATTTCCCTGTGCCATATAAAAAGGCAACAGATCTTTTGTTTACATAATTTGGGGATATTGCATCGTCACTCACAAAGGATCCATAAGGTGACCTGGAATTGCATGCAGTATTTGAGGAGGATACCGCTTCTGCTCTTCACTTGGAGAAGTGTGTAAGTCAAGGTCGATATCACTTGCCTTTATGCATTTGTGTTTATAGATACAGTTAGGGCGCTTCCGATGTAGTGTCAACAAGTAGCACCCTAGCAGCTCAAATTGAATTAGGCAACTTTAAGTTACCAAGTTACCAGAAAGAAAGATGGAAAGAAAGAGAGAAAGAAAGGGAGAAGAGAGGAGAGGAGCAAGGGAGGGTAGGGAGGAGAGGAAAGAGGAAGTAAAGAGTTCCACCTAAGGAGGCACATGCAAAGAGCTTGCTGTGCTTGCTGTGGACTCACACCGAGTGCTGTGGAGTTAGTGGCCCAGAGCGATGGACGTGCTGCCAGGGCCCTCCCGCTGCCCGCCAGAGGCCCACAGCACCAGTCCATCTTCCTGGCTAACCTTTACCTCCTTGCTTATCTTTCCGCCTCTTCCTGTGTGTGCATGTGTATGTGCCCACTGCTAGGGTTTGAACCCAGAGCTTTTGCTCTAAGCTACTCTCCCCAGCTTTTCGTATATTTATTTTGAGACAGGATCTCTCCTAACCACTCAGTCTGGTCTCAGATTTGCAGTGGTCCTCTTTCAGCCTCCCAGAGTCCTGGATTTATCAGTGTGTTCTGCCTTTCTGGTAGATTCTTCCATTTCCTGTTCCTTATCGCATTGCAGTAATGAATTTACCTCACTTGGAGATGGTTGGAATTAAAATCTCTTCTAATGTACATATAGCATCGTTACTCCCATGAAAGGTCATATTCTCCATCATTCAGTTTCCTTAAAGATAGAGCCAACTGACACACTCACAGGTCTCCATGCTTCAGTGACATCGAATCACTTGCTCTTGAGTTTCTGCAGTAAAGATTCTGCTGCACGCTTTGGTTTGGCTGCAGGTCCTCCTCCATCTGTTCCTCCATTGCTCACAATGACACCCATAAATATCTGACTTTTGTCTTCATTTTAACCCACCTCACAGACGTGGTGCATGCAGGTGTGCGGCAGAGAGGGAGGGATGTCAACCCAGGAGCTGGACTAAGGGCCACATACTGGACCTGCGGTAAACGACTGAATTCTCAGGGTCTTGGTCTCTCGGGTTCCAGGTGTGGCAGTAGCTCCCTGGAGAACAACACTGCCTGCCACAGAGTCAGCAGTGATGCAGGGCAGGTTGTTCACCGTCCCTGTGTTCGTACTACAACTCTGCTTGTTGGGTTTGCGCACCCTCTGATGCCACCAGAGAACTTCTCATGGCACCATGTCAATCAACTATGTTTAGAAGTTTCTTGGGCAACTGGGAAATTTGTGCTAGTTTTATTCAATCATTCCATAAACTCCTCCAGCAGAAATACATGTGTTGCTTTTCTGGTTTCCTTAGAAGCCCTTATGTAATGAGCCCTAGATGCGTGGTTATTGAATAGAATCATATCAACCTGTCAGGAGAGTACAGTTGACTAAATGCGGTATTCTAGAAACTACTGATCTCTTCCCAGTAGGACGACGGTGAGAAGGTCGTTCACCTTCTGTGCTTTAGTTTCTTCATGTATAAAATGAGGCTGAGTAACCGCTGCACCCTGAGTTGCTGTGAGATTTAAACGAATCAGCACATGCATTTAGAACAGTGCCTAACAAAGAATTAAGTGCTCTGTTGTCCCTGTTAAGTTCCGTGAAAACTGGTTCCTGTTAAAAAACCAGACTCCTGTGCGGGTCTTACTCTGCAGAGGTTTCCATCTGTTCCATCTGTTGACTGGCTGAGTTCTTGTTCCGTGGTGCTTGGAGTCTGCCTGTGCTGCAGCATTCACTTTGCTCCCTTGTGCTGGCGACACAGACCCGTGAGTTCGCAAGGCTCAGGAGACAGTTAGTGTGTTTCACATTAGTGTCTCCTTGCAGATGCTGGGGCAGACTCGGCCTTTGTCCAGCAGATGCTTGTGGTGTTCGCTTGGCAGCATGTGACTCAGGAAGGAACACTGACTTCTCCCCTTCCTCTCTCCCACCTTGGTCTGTGCACCAGGTTGGCTGTGTCAGAAGCTCTTATTTCTCTAGACTAGAAAAGGTGCGAGGCTGAAGATTTCTTCAGGGGAGACCAGCTACGATGTCCAGGTGGGAAATGGTAACATGGAGTCCCTGGACCTGTGTCAGACTTTGTCACAGTGACTTTTGGGTTGGGCATGAATGGGCTTTGGTTGCCTTGTGGGTGGTGCTGTTTCTAGCATCCACAGTGCATCTCAATAATTAAAATGCATAGCATTTTAAGTATTTGGAGATTATTCTAGGACAAGAAGCATCACTCAATGAAAGAGTGGTTTTGCTTCCCTTCCATTGCCTCCAGAGGAGAATGCCTTATCCACACCACTTCATTTATTTATTTATTTTTAATCCCGTCACTGTTGGTGCTGCAGGAGTGAAGTCCCAGCTGGTTTTGTCCTGTTAGGTAGAGGTATTAAAGTCACTCAGGACAGTGAGCCCACCCTTCCTCAGCTTATCTGGTTTTGTCTGCTAGCACTTGTTTATTGTTTGACAGTCACCCCTGACTCTTCAGCGTGAGGCTGATCTCCCTGCTGTGAGGGGCGACCCCCTTCCCCGTCTCCTTCTGAGGTCTCCACGTCTTCCTCCCAGCAACCTCCCTGGAACAGTGGGGGAACCTGAAACTGGGCCTTCAGAGTGTACTGCTCCCAGCATTCTGTTCTGTCCTCAGCTGGTCCCATTAGTTTCTAAGGCAAGTTTGCATTCACCAAATGTAGACTCTAAGATTCTAAAATAGTAGCTTTTAAATTCGGCTGAGCAGTGAAATCTTCCGGGAAGCCTTAAAAATACCTGAGTGGTAAAAATATCTGAACTGGACTCCCTGTGCTTCTGATTTAATTGTTCTGGGATATGGCCTGACCATCCAGATTTTTGTAAACTGGGGGCAGCTATGGGCAGCTGTCAATATTAGGTCCATTTGTGTTGATCTCCAGGATTACCTGCGTTTCCAAGGGAAACAAATTCTTTTTGACATCTGGTACTCAGGACAGTGGACCTATCTGTGCCTTTTGGGTCTAATAAGATGTGAAGACGATCTTTTCTCTAAGCGTGCAAAGCACAATTTCCTTGTAATTTCGCACGTCCATCCATCAATGTCAGTGACCTGTTTTTGGTAATAGGTATTCTTTTCCTCCTTCATGGCAATGGAAGGCCCTTGGTGTAGTAAACATTTATGTAATTTGGAAACCCTGAACAGAAGAGAACTGCAGAGAGTTGACTTTTGAAGTGCAAAGTCCCAGGTTCAGAATCTAGCATCTTGGACAAGTGCTAGACCCACATCTGTAAAGTGGGTTAGTAGGTTTAATTTGGTGATTATATTGAATTCAGTGTGGTACAATTTGTGCAGATCTACTTATATTTTTATCTAAAGCATGTGAAGCTCCTTGGAAATATTTAGCCATTTTGGAAACCAAATAATATGTTTTCCAAGGAAAAAGATCGGAGGTAATCAGCTGCCTCCTTTCAATCTTGTGTGTTCCATCGCAGATTATTTACTTGACATAGAAAAACATCTCATCATCCAGTAATGGCCTGGCTCTCCGCTTCTCAACAGGCCCATCATCACCCGTAGTTGACAAGTGCATTTTGCTCAGAAATGATGTCAAGATGTGGTCTTTTTCTTGTCAGCCTGAGCTGTGCCACGCTTCGTGGCTCCTCATGTTCTCAGGATTCTCAGGATTCCCCTTTCACTTGATTTCACCTTTTCACTATCAGATCACCTTATTTTAGTTATTTAATAATTTGACGAAGACAAAGGAAATATTATCATGGACGTCTGGGACAATTGAAGTGTCTTGTACTGTCATCGTTCTCATTTAGATGACAGCAGAGTCCCCCTGCCAAGTTTAAGAAGCCTCTTCCTGTCCTGTGCGTGTGTGTGTGTGTGTGTGTGTGTGTGTGTGTGTGTGGTTGTCTCATACAGATTTCCTGGCATAGACTCTCCGTGCAGATTTTCGGTTAAATGGTCCTCAAACTCCACTGTTGGTTGTATGCCAAGGGCATTGCTTTAAATCAAACATTCTGAAAATATACCCTAAATAAAATCTAACCGAATTTCACGTTGATCTCATTTCGCTGAGGCTGATCTTGGATTTGCACTCAACAATACCTATGCCTTGTTAAAATTTCAGTGAAGAATAATAATTAGCTGTCACCTTTCTGGTTTGTGAAGATGGTTTGCAAGAAAGATGGAGCTCGGCTTCCCGTGCACTCCGACTAGAAATTCAGCCAGCGGTCCCGCTGGGGTCGCCGTCTCTTCTCCTCATTGCTGTCTGCTAAAGCAAGTCCGTTTCTCCTGAATTTCCCCGTTCTTCTATTTCTCTTATTAGATGTTTCCTGTCTTCCTTAGATCCACCTTCTCTGCCTCCTCCCACTCTGTTTTTCCCCTCCTTTCCTGAGCCATACGTTTGAGAAGATTTGTCTATGCATTGTTTCTCCACCGCTTAAATTTCCATTTTTTTGCAAATTGATCTAAAATTTCATTTTCGTATCACCAGTGAGTTCTAGGCTTGTTTGGTCTTTGCATTTCCCCATGAGATCTTTAGATAAATGACTATTAGGATGGGCTGATGATATTTATTCCCCCCTTCTAGCCTTCCCCTTCATCATATTTTAAATTCTTATTGTTTTGAATGATTTCAAATGTACAGATTTGTGCTGACTTCTGGTATACCTTTCACTTTGCTTCCCTTAATGTTAAACGTGAACATTAATATTTAATAATTTAAAATGACACTGTACCATATTACTAAGGAAACTATGCTGTGTATTTCATCATGTTTTTCAGTCTTGGTTTCCAATCCAGATTACCAACTCTACTTAGAATTTTAGACTGTTTTTGGCTCCCTCCTTTTTTTTTCCTTCGGATCTTGACCAAACCATCACTCTTCCATCCCTTCAAGCGGTTCCTTCTCCCGATACCTGCACAGTGCTGCTCTTTCCCTGCCTCCCTGGCAGTTGTATGCTCGTCCCCCAGGCTGGTTTCTCTTCCAGCACCGAGGCTGTTCGGTGTTTGGTTCCTGTCCTCTCTGCTGACTGTGCATCGCCCTCAGTCTCCAGGCAGCCGCAGGGCTTCAATGCATATTTGTAGTCCAGACTTCTCATTCAAGTTACAGACACACGTGTCCAGTTTAGGGTCTCCTTTCTTCATAGGACTGAACTCACAATGTGTGTGTCTGGAATCAAATCCATTGACTTCTCTTTCCAAATGGCTCTTTTCCAGTGTCCCCTGCTCCCTGCACTCCACAAACGTACAGCGTTTATCTTCCTCCTCCGACTGTACCTACCCAAGACACACACTTGTGCGTTCTGCCTGGTGGATAGATCTGTGCACTTTTCTTTGTTTTCGTGATGGTTAATTAAGGTCAAGCTACTTTCAGTTCAGCCTGAATTTCTGTGTGCTTCTGGAGCCCAGGAAAAAGAGAATAAGTTATTTCTTCTGTTTAGAAGTTAATCTGTTTGATCATACTGTTATTGTTCTTCGAAGTTCTGTGGGGAGAGAGACAAGATGAAAGGTCTTTCTTGTGTCAAATTAAAATTTATTTTCTAATCCGGGATGCTTCAAAGTGAATGAGGTAGTGATAAACTCAGGGTGATGACCATAAAGCAGACTTGTACTGGGAAAGCCATGGTATTGCTCTTCCAGATCTTAATAGTTTTTATTATTTTGCTAGAAAGTGAATTTATACCCTTAATGAAGATGCAGCCCAAAAGGGTTAAGATGTCAAGTCTTAGATAGAGGTTTGAGCATCACAGTAATGTCCTATATATTACCACTTGAAAAGGGAATTTAGTTTTCAGCAACAGTAACAACAAAGCCTATAAACAGTATTTTTAATAACGTAATACATGTATAGTGGCATCTCGTAATTTCTCCCATGAACATGGAAAACAAACTTACATTCATTATGGCTTTGAGGTCACGAGTTGCATCTCATAGATGATGCAGAATGAAACATGAAATGCAGATGCGTGGTAGTTACACGTCAGGCTGCCACTGAAGCTCTTATCCCACGGGGAGCCCGGCCTGAAACTCAAGCTTAGGAGGGCGGAGCACAGAGTGTGCAGAGATGTACATTCAAGTGGTCGCTTTTCTTGGACTAACGCTCTTTAATCTTTACCCCTTTATGACAATCAGCACATAAAACACCTTGGGAGCCAGAAAGAGGAGGAATTGCTCTCCACTGAGGCTGTGTCTTTGAACCAGCCTTTGACCTGTCTGCACCTTCATGTTTATTCAATTAAAGGAGATAGTGGCATTTATCCTGCTCCTTTGCAGGGTGGCGGGTTATTTAGTGGGGTGACACGTGTATGATTTCCCTGGAACCTGTAAAGTCTCTGTACTTTATGAGTTGGGAGCATTGTATTCCCAGCAGCAAAGAGGACCTCATTCCGCTGATTCCTGGGAGCTCTGGCTGCAGTCCACACCTGGCCTGCAGGGTTGCTCTGTGCTGTGCAGTGGAGGCGGAAGTTGCTCTCTGTCTTCCTCTATCACAGTGTCACCAAGCTTCAGCGCAAAGGCAGACCTGGTGTCGTCGCTTCTGCAGTGGGAAAATTGTTGGGACAGAGTCAGCCCATGCGCAAAACTCTTTTTCTGAATCTTGATGGCACAGCCCTTTTGCCTGGAGAAGACCCGTGGGCATGTGGCTTTGGTTTCATGCCCCGCATGGCTCGGGGGCCAAGGGAGTCTTCATGGTCTCCTGGTGTTACGGAAACTCTTAAGGTCGGGCAGACTCAGAGCCCTGAGCTGGGCTGAGGTGCAGGGGCTTCGGAACTCTGGATCCAGGAGCTGGAAACCAGCCATGATCACACTCTTCACAAGGCACAGCTAATGGCCTTGCTTACTGTTGGCTTGATGAGTGGTTTATCCATTTTAGACGGTGGCAGAACACACGGGGGTGTGACACGGCCCGTGTTGTGAGACCTCCTTCCTGAGTGACTGTCACCTCTGCCCTCGCTTCTCCCAAGGGTTGGAGCCTCTGAGACCCCCGTCCTCTGCAAGCACGCATCATTGGTGCTCTTTCGTGATGGGCAGAGCAGGGCTGGCAGAGCCCAGGGCTGTGCACACAGGTGTCTGTGTGAGCCACTTGTGCATGTGCATAGCTCACCCACCTGTGAGGAAACAATCTTCTCCCTAGCCGGTGCCTGGACTTGTGGAGGCAGCCCGTCCCAGCCACTGCTCCTGGCCAGCGCTGCCAGCCACTGCTCCCAGCCACCTCCCCCTGGTCCCACAAGGACTCCTTGTGCCCACTTGGCGGCCTGCACAGCTGCTGGCTTCAGCCTGAGAGGCAGGCCCTGCGCTCTCCTGCCCTGCCTCAGCCCTCTGTGGCCAATTCAGTGCCTGGAGCGAGGACTGTGGCCTTTCCCTTCATCACAGGCAACTTAACCACTTCATTCTCAAGAGGAGAACAGCGAGGTGAGGACAAATCTTAAAGAGCAGTTAAGAAAATGGTCATTTGAAAGCAGGAAAATCACAGCCCGTAGCTGAAACTCCCTTGCCGGGTTGCGGAGTTCATTAGTGACAGAACTACATTGGTGTCCAGCCTGCTCGCTGGCCAGCAGCCTTCTTTCTGCATGTCACGGTCCTGATGGAGGATGAACTGTGTGCTGGGATGTGTCCAGTTCCAGACAAACATCTTTATTAATAACGCGCCATCCTTTAAGTGCATGTGCATAATGGCATTGCGTTTATTTCCTTTATTGATCATTATTAATATTTCAAGGCTCTTTCATTTTTTCCTAGGGGCTTTATCATAAATAGCTCTGCATGTTTTACTGATCTCACCTTAAAAATGTGTTTTTAAAAGCTCACTTTATGCAGTGACTGTGGAGTAGATGGTTCTCAGCTATTGTTGTAAAACGACACGTAAGTCTCCCATGTTAAAACTCTCCCTTTTTGTGTCCTGGCTGGTTGGGGCTCCTCCTGTTTCACAGAAAATCATCTCAGGGTTAGACTATGATAAGGAAATACCTTTTGCATGTGTGGTGGAAAGAGTGAAGGATGTTTATCTTCAGTTCTGTGCTAAACATATTTACAGAGCACATTAAATATCCTTTACCCTGACATTTCTCACCCCCATCATCTTAATAATCTTGGAGTCAAGGATTGTGGATAAAAAATGCCTCATATGCCGGCAACTCAAAATATACTCAGAATTCAACCTGGACACATTTAAAAAGCTTCTTTAAATGTCCAGTTTCTTCAGTGAGCTCTGACGAGAGATTTGAATAATCAGAATAAACAGACTAGCCCTTCTACCTGGAGTTCACGATCAAGGGCAAGAGCATTCATCCAGTACCAACCATGTGGGTGGCAAAAGCCCTCCATGCATGTGGTGTCACCGCAGGTCACTTGAGAGTCCACTCCTGGAAATTTCACATGGCGCTCTTCGTGCATGGGGTTCCCACAGAGCCGGGATGCTTAATGTCAGGGCACAGTCACCTTCAGTGTCTGGAGCTGCATCTCATCGTCTGTCACCCGCACGGTTAGCTGAAAGTTAGTCTCGGCACCCCTTGACCTGCTTCACTGTCCTCCCTATGGATTTGCACTTTCACTCCCGTGTGATCATTGAATGTCCGTACATGAGGATGCAGAAGAAGAGAAAGAGGCACTTGGGTGGGGCCGGTCCAGGCTTTGCAAGCTGGCTCGCTGCTTTAGGGCCTGATGTTGTAAGCAGATAAAAATGTGATATTTGAATTCAGCTAAACACTTGGAGCTGGAATATTAAACAAATGAATGAAATGTAGTTTTACTCCCCCTTTGGGTGAACTGATCTCAAACATAACTGTGACTCAGCCTCAGCCAGTACATCTCCTATACGTAAGCAGGCATCAAGAGGTAAAAGAGTTTGTGCAAAAACTTGTGGATTTCTACAGCTTCTGTTACAAAGAAAGAAATGGAGTTACTATCCTAATAAATTATTTACACACATTTGTAGGAAGCTCATATTATCACTTTATAGGACTAACTGATCTGAGAACATTAGGGAGATTAAAGTAACAAAACCTGTGTCTCTCATCACCTTTGTGACAAAATAATTTAACTCCTGTTGTAGGCTCAGCAAGATTAGAGCAGCAGGTATTCATTACATAGCTATTTATGATCCCCCAGGATATGCTGAGCACTGCATCTCCCAGCACACAGCGACAGAGCCTGCAGAAAGCCTGGTGAGGGTGTGTAACTTAGGAGATTAAAGAGGGCACACCAGAAGTGACACTGCACTCCACAACTGAACACCAGTTTGTCTGTAGTGCTCTTTTATGCAAAATTAGCACTTTTTAAAGCTTGTATAAATAAAAAATTTCAAATTTAGGTTACCACTATTTCTTTATCACTCAAACTGCAACATCATATTGGAAAAGAGAATAATCATCATACTGGATTTTGTTCCTCAAATTTCGATTTTAATTGGCCTCTGTAAATAATTCCCTTTAAATAAATCTTTTATTTTTTATTTAAGGAAAACTGTGTATATGCATGTATGTGCTGTTTTTTTTAAATTTATTCCCCTCTAGAAGTAACTCTCCAGAATTATTTGAAGAGAATTTTGCAGAGGAAGGAGATTTAAAAAATAACGAAATGTGCTCAAAGTTAGGACACATTTGATATGAAAGAAACAACTGTGAACCAATTGAAGCCTCCAGGCTCCAGGTTGGCTTATTTTACTGATTCCTTACAAAGGGCTATTCTTTACTGTTAATGTGATGAGACCATTTTCTGCTGTCATCTGGACTTTTAGTCACACTCCCTAAAATGATGGCATGCACAGTGCGATCCTTTATTAGAGGCCTAAAATACAGCTGTAAGTGAAAATGAACTCTGCATCAGGAAATCAAGGTGCAGTAGAAATACATTTTCCTGGCAACACTGAATGTTTTCTGCTTGGAGAGCAATGCAGTGTCTTGCAAATACTGCCTCTAATTAGCAGCTCTTGAAATACGGTTTCTTATTGAGCAAAATGGCCACTCCATGCATAACTGCAGTTTCAGCAACACTTTTGTGTTTCTGGTTATTAATTTGCATTTAACGTGCATCAGAGTCATTAATTTACTGAGCCAACATGGTAAATGTGGAGCATTAACTTTATAAATGACACCATCGTGCTTCAATATATTGATGCTTAATGACATTATACCACATGAAAGATTCTAATTTCCTTGTACTCGATGTAGCTAGTTACATTAGAATGCTAAGACTGTGCTAGTATTTGTTTTTTCATTGTATCCAAGTGACTAGCTACAAGGATCTTATAATAATGCTTACCATTGCATCCCATTGTCCTTGCTATAAACTACATTATTATTCTTCTTTTGAAAACATCAAACTTTCTCAATATTATGACAGTTGCATTACTGTGGAAGTCTTTTAGGAGAGAATTATGGCACTAATAGTACCCTGAACTAACGTTTTGGAAGGAACTATTTCTAAAGGAAAGATAGTAGGATAGCATATCAAGACACATAATTCTTTTCTCCCCTTGAGTGTGCATTCATTAAAAGATAGGAAAACATAAAGAAGATAGGAAAGCATTTGTTTTATTTTCTTTTCTCTTTACTGAGACAAAATACCCAGCACCCCAAATTTACTTAGCTTACAGTTTGTAGAAATTTCAGTCTTTAATTGGAAGGATCCAAGGCAGGGTGGTGAGGCAGAGGGGCAACAGGTCACGGTGCTGGAAGACAGCAAAAGCAGGCAGAGAGGACTCTCTCTGTCCATTATATTGTATGCGGACTACCTGCCCTACGGTGGCCATCGCATTCACACCCTTAATCCTAGCCAGAACTGTGTCAGACCAGTCAGCACACAGATTCAGTAATCACAGACCTTCGATTCCAACATCACACTCTGTAGATTCAGCCACCTCTGATAGAGCCTCAGACTGCATTAGGCTTTGGGGGACATCCAGACACAAGCCATAACAGCCCTCTTTCAAAAAGAAGCAGAAGATGAATTTCACACATGCTGCATGCTTTGTTTAAAATCCTTCTTATTTGAAGGTTAAATAAATATACTAAGCTTTGAGACTGTTAAGAGTGTTTATGTGTAGATGAATCACCAGATTCATGAGATAATCCCCCAATAGTTTGCATATCCAGTTAGATTTCTGCTACCATCTTTGTATATTAATAAGACGGAGTTTTTGTCCAAATAGGACCTAGTGGCTGAATGAAAATAGCGATGATTGGGATCCAGTGCAGCACTTTTGGATGTCGCAGGAGATCTGTTCATCAGGCAAAGTCATCAGCAGTGACTGCGGTGGGATTGACCAGTATTGCTATGTGTGCTTTTATCCTTGCTGGTCAAAAACACTGAGCTTTTTTTCCTTTGAAGATTTTAACTCTTTAGCTAACTGTTGATGCTCCTTCCAAATGCTCATTTTATTGATTGCTCTCTCCTTTCAGATATCTGCACATCCTAATCTGTTTTTTAAAAGATGACTCTCCACTTTCTGGAGCTAGCAGAGGGCTCCTAAGTCCCTCCGGGCCACAGGACCCATTTGCTTGCCTGTGGTTGTCTGGTCAGTAGCTGTATACATGAATCAAAGTACACTGAAGCTCTTACCATTACAACCATCCTTTGTGTGTCATTTGTGTGATTTGGACAAAATTTCTTCAAATTTATTGACTCAGCTTTGTTTGATGATGACATTTTCTTAATTCATTGGAAGTTACTTTCCAAAAGTTAAGATGTAGGAATAATGTGTGCCCCTTTCCAGCAGAAGTACAATGCCAGTGTATGCCCAATCTTCAAGGCTTCACGCTACGGTGCAGGGGGCGATGGGTGCTACAGTAATGTTTGCATAAGGGCAGTCTAAACAGAAGTAAAAAGAGAACTAGAGAATGTGTTAGTTTTTTACTTTATGTGTAAATGTATACAGATAAGTTGTAGTTTCACCCTGCCAGAGAATGTAGTTTGTATTTAAGTATATGTATTTATAAATTAATTATATATTTGAATACAAGCCAGCTTGATAAGTAGGTATGAGAAACAAAGTCAAATTTCTTCTTTTCTAAGACAATGGAAAAAAGCACACTTCTGACCAATGTTGATTACAGTGAAAAATGAGCTCCATATCCACAGACATTATGGTATTCCCGCCATGGTGTCCTGTAGGTTCATAGTCCAGTTTGTATTTGAGATTCACAAGCCTCGGTTCTTCCAGAGATTCATGGGATTGGTTTCTCTGCATATCCTCAAGAGCTAGGCTAACGATGTTTCATTTTGTATATTTTTTTTGTGTGTGATAAATGCCTGTTTGGGTCTACTACCTGTATTTTGATGGAGTTACTGGTTTTTCCATCTTGTGGTTTTTGAGTTCCTCCTGTGTGCTGGATACTAAGCCCTTGGCAGGTGTATAGAGTCTGGAAGTATGGTCTCCTATTCTGCGCATTGTCTCTTTAGTTCTGTGGTTGCTTTTTAGAACCTGTTAGTTTGACATAATCCCAACTGTATGGTTTTGATTTTGTTTCCTGTGCTTTGGGGTCTTGTCCAAAAATTCCGTGGCTATTCCACTGTCTTACTGTGTTTTTCCTATGCCTTTTTTCTGGAGTTTTTTTCTTTTTTCTTTTCTGTTTTTTCGCCCACAGTT
The DNA here is from genome assembly GCF_034190915.1 of Cavia porcellus. Classification (NCBI taxonomy): domain Eukaryota; kingdom Metazoa; phylum Chordata; class Mammalia; order Rodentia; family Caviidae; genus Cavia; species Cavia porcellus. Next base: position 1,526,204 of record NW_026947506.1, read on the forward strand.
TCAGGTTTTATGTTAAAGTCTTTATTTTATTTAGAGTTGAGTTTTTGTAACCAGTGAAACATTGAGATCCAGCTTCTTATTTCTGCATGGGACATCCTATTTTTAAAACCACCATTTATTGAAAAGATGCTCTTTATCTGATACGTATTATTAGCACTTTTGTGAAAGATCAGTAAGCAGTAGATGTGTGGGTTTACTTCTAGGCCACTGCTGTTTCACTGCTCTGCACTCTATACCTACCATGCTGGTTTGGTTACACTTTAGTAGTATATTTTACATGAGATTGTACAGTTCCTTCTGTTTTATTATTTTTGCTCAAAAATATTTATTTTGTGAGCATTGTTTTGATTCCATATAGATTTCAGATTGTTTTCTCTAGTTATGTGAAGACTGTCATTTGTATTTTGTTAGGGATTATATTGAATATGTAGGTAGTTGGGGATAGTGTGGAAACTATCAATATTGGTTATTCTAGTCCATAAACATGGTGATGTATATCCTCTCTCTCTCTCTCTCTCTCTCTCTCTCTCTCTCTCTCTCTCTCTGTGTGTGTGTGTGTGTGTGTGTGTGTGTGTGTGTGTATCAATTTCTTTCACCCATTTTTATAGTTTTCACTCTGGAGTTCTATCCCTTTGGTTGAATTTGTGCCTAAATAAACCTTTCCTCCTTTAACATTGTGTGTGGAATTTTGTCTCAGTAACTAGAAAAGTAACCTAGATATATAGCAACAGTATTAATTTGCATATATTGACTTTATATCTTTCAGCTGTGCTAAGTTCACTTATTCTAAGAGTTTTTTGGTAGTGCCTGCAGGGCTTTCTGTTTATATGATCAAGTCATGTAAAAACAGTGACAATTCAATGTTTTATTTCTTTCTCTTGCCTGGTTGCTCAGGCTAGGACTTCCAGTATTACATTAAAGAAAAATGTTAAAAGTAAGCATTTTTGCCTTATTTCAGATCTTAGGAAGAAAGTTTTAAGCCTTTACTTGCCGAAGTGTAATGATAACAGTTCCTTTATTATATATGGCCAAGCACATCCTAGGTGGCCTTCGGTATTTATCAAAACAGCAACAGCAACAAGACACGTATTTGGCCAACACGTAAAAGAAAGAATGTTAGACTTCACCAATTATCAGGAAAATGCAATCCAAAGTCACAGTGAAATGTGACTTCACCCCAAAAGAATGGCTGTTCAGAAGACATAAGATGACCAATGGTGGGCAGGCCTGGAGAAGAGGGAACCTTTGCACACTGTGGGCGAGAAAGTAAAGTCATTCAGACATTATGCAAAACAGCTCCACAATGTCTCAACAAGTTAAAAATGGAACGTCCATGAGGTTTGCAATCCTCTACTTCATAGTATCCAAAAAAGGTGAACTTCATGTGTCAGAGGCACATCTCCATCCCTGTGTTTGCTGCAGCACTGTTGAGCACAGCCAGGAAGTATAAAACCCATGTGTGTCCAGCAGCTGATGACCTTCTAAATGCAGTGGGCTCCGTAGACACAGTGGAGTACTGTATAGCCATAAGGAATGGAATTTTGTCATCTGCATTAATCTGGAATTAATTGGCATTCATCATGTTGACTAAAATAAGCCAGACACAGAGGGCTACTGGGGCAGGATGTCACTTGTGTGCGGGGACACAAATGGTTGATCTCCTAGAAGTAAAATTATTGATCTCCTAGAATTGAGGAGTCGAATGGCTATTACAGAGCCACATTGTGCAGGAAGCAGGGCAGGATGGACAAAGGTTGATCAGTGAGTGTTAGGCCAGTGTTAGATTACAATGAGCAAGGTGATGATATAAGATTCTTAGTTATTGCATAGATTTTATGTTAAAATTTTAATGAATAAAAAGAAACATGGGGAAGGTGTTTCATTCACTAGACCTGCAGGATTACTGTCAGGGTGAGAGGCAGAGATACCCAAACTCACGTTCTCCAGTGTGTGGCCTGACGTCTTACAGAAAGATCACTGGGGGTTCCTTCACTTGAGCAGCCTCCTGGTAGTATCTGCTCCCTGTGACCTTACAGAGAAGATGCGCTCTACGCTCCATTCCATAGTGGAAAATCGGAATACTCATTCACAGAATTGGTGAATTATGGGAAGTAGCTTTGCAGAACTGACTCCCCAACTTTCTTCCTAAATTGAAAAGCTCACTCAGTAGTTCTAGGCTTTTAGACATGCTGTCATTTCCACCAGAATCACTATAAAAGGCTGATGTCTTCTTATGTTCATGGCACATAACTACTGCTGAAATTAAAAGTCAAAATTAGCTAACTGATTTTTGATAAATGACTATGTTCTTGGAGAATGCCACTGCTCAGCATGTGTGAACCCTCCGAGTTGTCAGTGTAGTGGGCTCTACACGGTCTCATTTGCCTCCTGGCTGTGGTGTGAGAGATGGCCCGCTAGCTCCTGCCTCAAGGGCATTTATTCACACAAGCAGAGGTTCTTGTACTTTACAATGCTCAAACAAAGCCAGAAGAGCCTTTAGAAGGTAAACCGTCACCCCACCGGCGTATATTCTGAATCACTTATTACAGGATGAGGCCAGGCAAATTGCCCTTTATCAAGCTGTTGCCTAGTTCATCCAACAATATCCTGTTGGTGAACATTGAAAGAAACTATGCAGGGGTAACCAGTCACCCAGTACCTCGTATTGCTGGACTAAAGCAGATATGAAAGCTGACGATTTTTACGTTACTGGATGCTTTGATAGGCAGCAGTAGTAAAATTTGTATGTAAAATCTGGTCAAAGTAAATGGTCAAGGGAACTGCTGGACGTAACGGATGTTTCCCCCAGTGGGTGGTTCCCCCAGCTCAGGGAGGTTGGGAGTCCCTGAGGGGCCCAGGTTCAGGACGAGGGTCTAGAGCATCATTAGCATGGCTGCCACACAGGGGAGCCGTGGCTGCTGCTTCCCACTCCCTACGGATTTGCATGTCCGGATCCAGGGCTGCGGGAACTCTGTTACACTGTGTTCCTCTAAGTTTAACCAAAGACTTGAAGCCGTATGACAAAGCATTCCAGACAGGAAGAAAGAAAACAGTCACCACAGGAAAATCCTATGACAAACGGGAATTTTAAGTCAGAAGTAGCACATGAGATCCCTGTTTTAAGGTGACGGTGACCAAGGGACTCTGAAACTGAAGAGTTGTGGATGATGGGACCTTTATGTGCACATGGTGCCAGCTTCAGAATGAGGACTGACACCCAGAGGGTGGCAGAGACCAGAGACCTAGAAGACTGAGGGCAGTTTCAGCCTCAGAGTATTGGGTAAGGAATTCAGAAAGCGGGGACAGGGACAAAGTCCGTGGGAGCTGGGGACAGTGAGGAGACAGGGCCACTACTGAGAAGTCACCCTATTGCTAGTAGCCCCTCTACTGCACGCTTTGCAGCAGGCTATAGGGGAGAGTTTGAGGCTTCAGAGTGACCCAGCTTGGCCACTCTGAGCCTGAAGAGATGTGGGTCCCCGCCCCCTCCCAGTCTGCACTTCAGGTCAGCACTTGGTACAGGAAAGCAAGGGCCTTGGCTGGTGCTGGGCTGGGCTCTTTCTTGTGCTGTTACGGGTGTACAGGTTTCTCATGAGCTCACCTTTTAAACGCAAGATGGTTTATATTGAAACACAGGATGGGAAGTTGGGCCTCTGGGCCCCTGTGGTGGGCCTGCCACCACATCACCTCGATCGTGGTGTCCCCACAAGGGCTAAGGGGGAGACACAGGCTCTGCTCCTGGAACTCTGCAGTGTTCAGTGAATATTAACTGATTGCTCTTTTTAGAGCTTGCTGCCTGTGTGACATTTGACTCTCATGATTGCTGTGTACTTATTCACGTGACACTTTTTCTAGATTATGCTGTCAGCCACTGGGAGGTTGATGTAAGGTCTACAAAGCAGGGGTTTATCCAGTCACACCGTGCGTCTCCCCTGGGCCACATTGCCTTTTGTTAAGGGCCCTTTGAAGCAGCACTAATGGGAATCGGTCCCTTGTGATCCGCCAGCACCTGCTCCTGCACCCCAGGGTCTGGGACTGGGCTGGGTGATGGGTGGCAGCACCCAGGACGCCGCCTATTTCTCCTTCCCAGCTGCTCTCTTTTGGGCGGGATGGCCTCATGTATTATTAGGGCAGTTAGCAACTCTGCTGTGACAATCTTGAAATACATGAGCGGATTCTCAAGCTAAAGAGTTAAAAAGAAATGGATGTAATGAAATTCCAGTGGAACAAGTCAACGTTTTATTAGTCTTTCTGAGACAAAGAGAATCAAAGAGCACCATGTTCAGCCACTCCCCAGAAGGCACAGAAGAGTCTGCATACAGGAGTGAAAAACAGGAAAACTTTGCTCTGCCATTAGATTTGGATTTTGATTCTTTGCATGCTCCTGCTTCACCAGCAGCGATGTGTGTGACATTAGGCAACACACTTACTCTGGCCTCCTCTTTCCATCTGCATGAAGCTTCCGAGTGGCTGTTTGGGAGGACTGATGGGGCAGCACTTGCCATGTACCTAAGCAAAAGTGGGTGAAGATAAGTAGCTCTGTTCGTGTCTTTTGAGAAGTGAGCTCGGTTTTTTAAATGCAAGTAATATTTCCCCTTTTCTCATGGCACTGTTTATTCAGCCTCTCGGCTTAGAATGGGAACCTCAGACCACGTGTGTCCCTGCTCATGTTTGGGAAGGACAAACATGTAATATACCATGGAGGAGCCTAGGTGCTGTGTGACAAGTTTAACAGCAGGTGGAAACCGCTAGTGACTTTATTATTGACACAGTTAATCTCTTCCCATATAGAAATTTTTCATTTCATTACAAGTTTATTTTTATCCTGAAAACACTCTGTTGTTGGTCTGATGTGTGTTGTGTGCTGATCTCTTGGTTAACACTGTTCTACTACAACAGCCAGCTCCTGCTGAAGTACTTTGGCCATGGGGTGCTGATTGGCTTGGGAACTGAGTCACCTGATAGGGAAGGTGACTGCCCAGTGCAGGTGTGGCCAGTCGGGCACCATGGCTTCTCCAGGCACACGAGGAGGCAGCTTCTGCGGGCCACTGAAGCTGCTAAGCGTGAGTAACGGTAGGAGCTGTGTTGCCTTGAAGGTCAGTGAACCACACAGAAGTCAAGCACGACTGGCCGATGTTTCGTCAATAGAATGGACAGTGTGTTAATGTAATGTTTGCCCCAGGTGGTTGACTGGAAGTTCTTTATGAGTGAGTTAAACTCCTCAGCTCTTAACGTAAACCATGTATCAAGCCACTGATGATAGCATCCCCTTCAAAAAGTACTTTTTTCAGCATTAACCATGCAATGTAAATATTTAAAGTTTGGTTTTGTTTCTGTCAGAGAGAAAGCGGGGGCTGAAATTGTAAAGTAGGTTATAGACACGGTATTTCCAGATCCTTCTGAAATCCAGCTAAAAGACTGGGGTTGTTTACTGAGAAATGCATATTTCAATATTTTAGTATTTGTCTTGTTCCAAATGTCATTTGAATTGCCTAGGACTTTATCCTGGAAATGTATTGCAAGCGATTGCTGTTTTTCTGCTCGGCTCCTGAGTGCTGATTTATCCTCTCTGCTAAGGGAGCCATTGAGCGCCACACGGAGGCTCACAGGGCTCTGTCAGACTGCAATTGCAGACTCCAATGCCATTTAGTTAACTCGGTGCAAAGGTGTGCTCCCTCCGAGGGTTCTCCGGGATAAGTCTTTGCTGGATGACTTCCTGGATAGTGTGTGCCCTCCTGCTTTCTGGAGAGATTCAGGCTGCGTTTCATGTATCTTGGTTCTTAAAATTCATCAGTGGTAACAGGGAAGTCCTACAGTACTATTGACCCTATGTCTGGTAACTTAGCGTGAACCCACAGACAGTAGTACTTGCTTCATAGTTGTAATGTGCGATGAGTGTGTATGTGGTGGGGGGTGCATGGCCTAAGACAGCGTCCACTGTGCTGATGGGCAAGTCCAGCTGCATTCTGACCCCAACACAGCTCCGGGATACGGGGAAGGGAAAGCTGACCAAGTGAAGCCATAGTCAGGGGCGACAGCGTTGAGACTACCTGGACCCGGTCGGCAACATGAAGAAATAGCAGATTTACAGACTCTGTGTAGTGGGAGTTCTGTTACTTGGGTGGTGTTCTGGGCTCATCCTATATCTCATTCCTTAGCTCCTGATACATTTCCAGATTGTCTTAGAACTCTCTAGGGACTGGGCAGATCCAAATACAGAGATAACAGCATCTCTGTTGGGTCAAATTGGAGTAAGCAGACTCCAAGGACCACCTACCAAGAACTAACTGGTACCGGTACTGGTCTGCTGGATACTGACCATTCTTTCCTTTCTCATTAGCCACCTGGGAATGGTACTATCATTACCCCCATTTTGTAGATGCAAGACCCATGACTTGTCTGAGACCAGAGCTATAGGAGGTATTTCTTGGATTAAATTCACAGTTGATCTCCTGGGGATCTGCTTCAGGTTCACATATATGTCTGTGATATGTGGTAAACAAGGGGAACTAGAAGTCCTTAACTGACTGCTTATTTGGGTTGTTTTGCCTAGGCTGCCCTCTGGGTACCAGAATCCTAAATGTAAGAGGAAAATTAGTATATCATGGTCAAGCTCTCTACCTCCAAAATTACCAAGGAACTCCTTGGTTCAGCATCTTTAAGAGACAAAAACAGATCAGTTGAGAATGCCCCATTTCATCTTTTTAATGAGAATGATTGTGATGAACCAGCCAACTGTAACAAACATACACCACCAGTGTCATTTCAGACATGCTGTTGGCAGTCTCTGGCTTCTCATTAACATTCTTAAACTAAGGAGGTATTTGTGCAGCCTAGGCTGGGTACCTGTGAATATGCCAGGGAGCATGAGGGCATCCTTTGAAGATGTTCCAGGACTTTTGGGCAGAGGTGCTCACTTCTAAAAGTGTGGCCTTTCTTAGTAATCATGTGTATGCAAAATTTTAGCTTCTGTTTTGAGCCTTTGCTGAGTTTATTTCCCTGACTGCTCTGATCCCTGCCAAACGTTTCTGTAAGATGCTGGCTCCAGGCTCCACCAATTCAACCTTTAAACCTGCTCATTCTTGTCACATTCTGACCAAATACATAGGCTTTGTCTCTACACATGATTTTCCCCAGACTCCCTTACAGTACATTCCAATACAAGAGAAAGGATTTCCCAGGAAGTTCTGGGAGGCTTTGGAATTAACAGGTTGTTATCAGCACTAGCAGATACTCTTTTCCCTCCTCATTTTCATTCTCCTTAAGTTTTCTCAGATAACAGTTCTAAAGCAACAAGACTTCTATATTGTAGTCACATTTTTTTCCTCTACAAAAGTCAGAACTTTGCAAACTTGGAATTCTGGAGATGGTGCATATTCTAATCAGAGAGATTTTTTTTTTAAATCCATGCCATTTGCAATATCACTGACACTTGAATCTTCACTGACCCAGAGTAGATATCTTCAGTGTCCAGGGACTTACTCCCACCCCAGTCTGCCTAACATTTTGTCTGGGATTCCTAAAGGTTTTGATCAAGTGCTCTTTTCCATAAGACAACATGATTTGCCTTGTATTTTCTGAGTGTTTGAGCTGGCTGCTTTTTTTTATATCTAGGCTAGATTCCTTTGTGTGCATCAGGACCCTGGAGAGTTAAATACAGGTTGCTGAGGTCCACGCTGTGGTCTATCATTTGTTAGGTTTGTGGAGAGACCAGAAGCTGTTCTAGCAAATTCTTGGCCTCATTAATGCCACCTCTCACCTTTAAAATTGCTAATCTAGAAACTCTCCTCTTTATCCAAGAGGTGTTTATCCTTGACCTGAGCCACACAGCCCACTCGCTACAACATCTCTGTGAGGTCTGTGACTTCCCATCCAGCCCGCTCCACCATTCTTCATTGTTCTGGGCTTTGGGGGAGCCAATCAACAAATAAAAAAGGTTTGATGAGTCAGGTGGGTAAGAAAACGGAGACCAGTTCACTGGGGCAACAGGAATGCATGCTCTGCCCAAGAAATTCACATTTCAGTTTATTTAACACACTGAGCCTACCTAATACGATTTGTTTCCCAGCTGCATTTGACCCAGCTGGGTCTGATGGATTAGGAATCTTAAGGTATAATTAAAATGCAGCTTGAGATTTGAGAGTAGTATGTTAAGGCAGATTCCCCAAATCAGTCACAGTTGTTGGTTTTCTGTTACATGAAACAAGTTCTAAAAATAACTTTCAATATATTGTGACTAATTTTTAATTAGGGAGCTTCCCATTAACTTTGATTATATTGATTGAGTTATGAGATAAATAGAAATTAAAAAGTTTATGCAATTGATTAGCTGGGCTGCCATAACTTAGTTTTTGACCAAGTACCCTTTTCCATAAGCCGACATGTCTTGGCTCATATTTTCCAAGTGTTTGAGCTGACTCATTATCTAAAATTGAATTGTGTAGAATTTCCAGATGCTGATTTTGGACATTTTATCGTGCATTTCATTGCCCACGAGCAGTTTGTATATATTTGTTCTCAGGGCTTTTCACATTTCTTGGATGTAGAAAAATCAATTAAAATGATGCAAATGGCTTTGAAATCTGCTCAGACTTTTGCCTTTGTTCTCCCAGAGTCTCTCCCTGGAAATACTCGAGACAGGAACACAGCCTAACGCTTTCTGAACAGGCTCTAAGCACGCTGGCCACCTGGTGTACACTGAACACTTACACCACCCAGAGCTGGAGAGCTCTGCCTAGGGACTGCGTGTTTCCAGGGGCCTTAGGATCTGTTTCAGGAATCAACCTGTGTGGAGGTGGTGCAATCTGGTGCATCATTCATTTCTGATCTCCGTGGTACTTCCTCCTGTACCTGAGAGTCCTGGAGTGGCTGGGGAGGTGGGGCTTTTCACCTGCAGCCCTGGGTCAGCTCCTCCCTGGTCCCTGGCCAGATGCAGCTCCATGGCCTCCCTTGCCCACACGGGGCTATGCTTGGCAGGTATGCGCCCCTCTCTCTGTGCTCGGGGCATCCATAACCGTGTGTCTCTCCAGGCCCTTGGCTGGCCTTGGGCAGCACTCACTGGTTTAGCACGGGTCTCAGCCACAAACCCACAAGCCAGGACCTTGGCTAGGCACACTCCAATGGGTCAGCTCTGTGGCCTCCAGCAGCTGGCTGGCAGGTGCTATGATTCCCACCTCTTCCCGGGCACTGGACAGTGGGAAGGAGGAGCCCAGGGGTGGCTGGTGAGGAAGGTTGGGCTGTGACTGCTGTGGGCACTTCAGCTCCTGGCCTGGCCCCATTCGGCCCAGCTGTGTGGCACACCCTGGGTCTCCATGAAGCCTGTCTGAACTTGTGGACCCTAAAAGACTAATTACCTGTTTGTTAAGTTGACACCTGGCTTCTGTGTGTGTGTATTTGTTTAATTTGCTGGTCCGAAAAGCAATACATAAAAGCCAAGACCAAAACCACATTCAGCCTAGGACAAAGAAACAAAAAGAGCCTGTGAGCCTGTGGGTCCCAGTGTGCTGTTCTGCGCCCAGGAGCCTGGGAGCAGTGGGGTCCCTACCTGGATGGAGGGCTCCCCAAGAGCAAGCAGGCCACGGCTTTGCCCTTGAAAGTACAGGCTAAGCTGTACAAACAGGAACTTCTTCTTAACCCAGAACCCTTTCTGTGTCTGTCTAAATGAATTCATCAAAACAGAAAGGAAAGTCAGCTGCTGCCCTGTTGCCGTGAGTCATTCTGCTCCCAAAAAGGGAAGGAGGGTGGACCATGCCATTCTGAATAGCCCCGTGGGCAAGGGCTGCTGCTCTCTGGTCTCCAAACCCTCCAGAGGGGTGGAGTGGGCAGCACGGGCCCTGCATGGGCTCAGAACTCTCATCACTTCTGGGTTTCTGTCTGGGTGCTTGGTCTTCAGTGTATTTATTTGACTAGTCTCTGTTTGCTGGCCATGACATTTGCTTTCCTTGTGTGGGGCTGGTGCAGGTACAAAACCCCCTTAATTTGCTTTCTAAGCCAGTTCCTCTCCCTTCCACTTCTGTCCAGCTCTCGCTCCCCTTCCATTTGAGAAGCTCCGTCTCCCGACTGCCTGCTACCTTTCTTTTATTTTTTCTCTTTATTTATATCCTGCATTTCTCATATAAGAGAACCCCTGTCATGCTTAGACGTCTGCATGTGATTTATTTCACACGCAGATCCTAAAGTGCATCCACTTTCCTACAAGTCACTCAAGCTTGCCTCTTTCAAGGCACAGTAGAACTCCACCGTTTGTAAATGCCACATTTTCTGTGTCCGTTTGTCTTCGATGGGCATTTAGGCTGCTTCCAAAATTCTCGATGTCATCTCTGTGGCAATCTTATTTTCCTTTTTTCCCTTGAAAGACATAATATTACTGTGATTACGCACACCCGTGTTTATGGATGCACAACAGCGATGCTCGGGGTCAAGAATCACTACTCAGATCTCCTTCATTACCACGAAGAAGCAAGATCAAGAGGCAGCACACACAGCTCGAGCCGTCCAGTCGGAGCACAGAAGGCTCCACTTTATTAGGAAAAACAGAATTAGTGTTTTCACAGTGGGGCTTTTTAAAAAGTATCCTTTATTTTCTTTAAAAACTGTGTGTGCACACTTGCCTTACATAAAGGGTATTAAGACACATCCATACCATGCCCCCATCTTTCTGTCCCCCACTTCTGTCCCCTCTCCCCCACTTGCCAGTCGCCTTCCCCTCACCACCAAGCCTGGCTGCCTGCTGCCAACCATCTGCCTTCTGGTTTGCTCTTCATTTATACTTTGAGTTCCACGTATAAGGAAAAAAATCATGCACTATTTAACTATCTATGATTTATTTTGTTTATGAATTCAAGGTACATTTATTTCTCTACAGATGACTCAGGCTTTCTTTCTTTATGGCTGGGTAGTTCTCCATTTTCCTCATCCATTCATGGTGTTGGTGGACCTGCAGGCTGTTTCCAAGATTTACCTGTCCCGGGAAGAGAAGCTGCCACGGGGCTTTGGCCCGAAGGCCCACCCTGAGGACCTGAGTCCCACTCAGGCTCACTAGCTGGGGGAGTTTGGACAGCTCTGTGAAGGACAGCTCGGTGAGGGGAACTATAACATTTTTCAGGTCTTTCAAAGGGTGAGTGGGGAGCCTCTTTCCCCCATATTTGTCCTACCCAAGATCTCATTACCCAGACAGGTGCTGGGAGATTCCCTCTGTTCTCTTCTAAATGTTTTACACTTTTCAGTTTCGTGCTGAGGTTTTAACTCACTCTGAGTTTATTTTTACCTATGATGTGAGTTCTGGGTCCATATTACCCTCTGCCCATAGATACTGAGATTTGCAGTGTCCCTTACTGAGGACCCGTCTTCTTCAGAAGTGTTAAGACCTTTTATTGAAAATCAGTCCACACTGAGTGATGGGGTTACTCTGGGCCCTCCACTGGCCCACATGCTGCTTTTTGTGTTGGCTGCATGCTGTTTCAATTGCTATAAGTCTGTAGTTTACTTGGGAATCCAGTATATGATACCTCTGGCTTTTTTCTTTTTACTCAGGATTGCTTTGGCTATCGAAGTCTTCTGAGGTTCCCTGTAAATTTAAGGATTGTCTTCTTATTTATTTGAAAAATGACATTGGAATTCTGATAGGGATCCACTGAAGCTTTGGGTAACATGGACATTTCTACGAAATGAGTTCTCCGAGCCAAATGAATATGGGCTGTCATTCCAGCTAATTGTGTTGTCTTCAGTTTCTTTTATTAATATGTAATGGATTTAACTGTACAATTAATTCATCATCTTGGTTAGGCATATTCCTAAGCATTTTTATAGATATTGAAGTTGTGATTGTCTTATTAATTTTTTGGATAGTTTGCTGTTGGTGTAAAGAACTGCTGAGTTTTGTGTTTCTGTAACTTTTCTCTATTGAGTAGGTTTATCAGTCCTATCAGGTTCTCTGTGTGGCGGAGTCTTAAATTTCTCTGTGTGTGTGTGTCTGCTTGCGCACACACATGTGCAAATGCTGGCTTCCTTTTTCCTATTCAATTTGGATCCATTTTAGTTTCTAGAAATTTATTTACTGCTCTTTAATCTCTCACCTACTTTGAAACATAACTTTGTGAATAACATTAAATAGAGAAATCGCCTACTGCAGAGGCTGTGGAAGACAGAGGCTGTAAAACATTTTAGGAGAACATAAAGGTGTTTTTTTTTTCCTCACTGAGTAGCAGCAGCTTGTTTCCAAACAAAGCTTCTACCTTTGCTTTTAAATTACTTCCTTCGTGGGAGGAGAAGATGGAGACTCCAGGGTCAACTGTAACCACTGTCACTGATATTTCCTGGGATAGTGTCAAATTTAATCAGCGTGACTACCTTCCTTCATGAGCTTTTAAAAAACAGGGATAAGATACTGCAGATGAGACGGCTGGTTAGGAGGTGACTGTTTTATTAATAGAACATCACTGCTTCTCTACTGTACTATGTTTAATATAGGAAGCTCGGTAAGCACTATGCTTTGGGCCTCAGGCATTGCTCTCTCCCCTCTGGCTGGCTGTAAAGGTGAATTGCAGTGCATTGAGTCTCTGACCTGGGAGCATTTGAGCTGTGGACTTTCACAGGCATGGGAACCTGCGTGGGTAGGAAGGGACTCAGAAGTGGCTCGCACTCGGCTTCCTGACCACGTGATGGGATCCCCAAAGCTCAGCTTCTCATCTGCAAATCTAAGCCAAAGTGGACCGAAGCTTTTTGAGATTGCCTAGATGGAATTTCTGGCAATAGCAAAACACTCATAACCTACCCGCCGGCTCCCTTCCCCTCCCAGTAGCTGTAGTGTTGCCTGCCATTCAGACTGCCCTTGTGTTCTGTGAGGTGCCCTGTTCTAAATACAGATAGCACGCGGGTCAGCATTGCCATAAGGAAGGCTGTGACAAAGAAATCACGAGTGACCCTCCAGGAGTAGACAGCTGAGGACTCGTTTCCTTTTTCACTTTAGTTCCCAAGGTATCTACCCAGCAGGTCCACGGTGAGGGACTGCTGGTCACTCTCATGGTCTCTTACCTTCTGCTAATAATACAGGAGTGACCATTAGCACGAAGCTGAAATGCAAGCCCATTTTTCTGGAAGTGTTGGTTGTTATTACTATCCCTTCAAAGAAACTATTTAGAACTTCACAGCCATTCATACATGAGGCTGCCATGGCAACAGTGGCATGTCTACATTTCTAATTTTCGCTTTAATTTCCTTTAATCTATTTTGTCCCGCATTGGCAGGAATCCCCTTTGTAGTAACGAGAGTGATTTAACGGTCACTGTGGAGTTATCCAACGTTCTTGTGATTTGTTGCAGGCCATACTGATTTGGGGGTTTCTGCATGTTTGATTAAGCACTGTTAAACCCATTTAAATTAGACCAGATTTACGGGGAAGAGAAATAAGTTTATTGTCTTAGTGCAGTTTTTCATCCAGTCATGATGCCAAATATTACAAGTCAAAATTTAAGGCCAAATGTAACTCAAGAGTGAGTTGAATAGCGTTTGTCTTGCACCGAACAAGGAAGTAAATATCTTCTGCATTTAACCAAGACATCATTTAAAAGTATAAAAAGCTGTTTAATAGTTGCAAATCATATCCCACAAGATTGTTCAATCTGGAACACAAAATAGGCCAAAGAAAGGGGCTGCTGATGTGTTAAAGAAAATAACTATTAGCTCAATTTTATTCTTACTAATCTCTTATCTCGTCAAGTTCTTGGTGATAGCAGGTCAGAGGCTTTTGTCTCTGGAAATGTATTTTGTAAATACAGCTATTTACAAAATAACCCTGAAGCCATTTAAAAATCTGTACCATCCATTCAATACGTCTATTGATGGCCATTCAGCAAGGCTAGGAAAGTCTGTAAAGAAAAATCGAATGTTAGCTGGGGAAGATGATCTGAGGCTAAACCCCTGAGCTTCAGGGAAAGCTAAGCAATGGCTTAGCTTTCCAAAGTGGATGCACATATAACTGTCATGCAGTAGTTTCTGGAATGTGTCCCTGATACCTGTTTGAGTGTGGGTTTCATTTTCTAGGTAGCATTTCACAGTGTGTGTGCCCATATGTGTATGTGTGGACTCTGTTTCTCTGTGTTGTACTTGAAAGACCAAAACAGTTGGTCCATTAATCAAGCTGTGTTTGATATTCAGACGTCTACAGTCTTTTCCTGAAGTGCCTCTGTTTGCATCCATGGGATGTGTATTCAGCTACTGAGTTTAACAAGGCTGATATGAATTGCTAATGGCAGCTTTGCAAATTAATTATCACATTGGCTGTCCTGTTAATATTGCTTTGAGGTCATCAGTTTGGGTTTGTGTACTTTTTCTTTGCATGCAAATAAAATGCAATAATGCATGCTTTTGAGATCTTAAGAGATAAGATGCATTAATTTTATGGTTATTGTGCCATTCTTAACCAGTCTCCATGGATTAAAAAATGATTTTTTAACCTTTAAACCTGATCATTTACACACCAGCCTGGAATCTCAGAAGGATTAGTTTACTCATTTAAGCTTCCTATTCAGGCGAAGATGTGGGAAATACATGGCAGAACTCTATGCAGATGCTTCAAATGCTTCATAATAATTGGGCCACAAGAAAATAGAAAGAGGAGACTTGGGCTGCATATAGGTCATTGTTTTTTTTTTTTTTTCCTTATGCTTGAAATTTCATTTTCCCAGCATTGGGAAGAACCAAATCAATACAAAACTGTAGAACAATATGAAGACCAACTGTTAAAAACCGTGGTTTACTGTGAAATTTTCAAGGCTTCCCTGAAGGCTTCGAGCTACAGAACATGGGCACCATGTTCATGGTGGCCACGTCACTAACTATAAAAGCCTGAGGTGAGCGTGTGGTGAGTCCTGCGTGGCGTGGTGGCTCCCTCATAGAAGCCAGACCCTGCAGCAGGCAGTGAGCACCAGGGAGCAGGGGAGGCTCGCTCTGTAGTCACAGCCACCGCCTGTCCATCCCTTCCATGGCCTCTGAGCCCCGCCTCCTCTCAGATCAACAAGGCGCTGGATTCGCACATGTTGGAGACCTGGGCTGTAAGCTGCATCTGAAGTCCTAACCCTGAAACCCTTCCATGCCACAAGAAGCTGTCTTCCTCCAAACCTGCTCCAGGTGACAAGGGTGGGAAGGTCCACGCTGTCACATCAGGATGCCATGCTCTGGCCCCGTGTTTAACGTCCTTTGTGATCCAGCTGCTAGACTGGTCTGGCTCCTCTTCCTTCACCGCTCAGCTGCCCTCATCCTCCCATTCCATGCCGTTTCTTGAACACAGTACGGTTTCTCCAACTCTGCACATCCTCCCTTTGGCGTACAGGTCCCTTTCCTGTGGGTCTGTCTGTTGGACTTATCCGCAATTTGATTTCAGCACCATTTCCTCCCTCTCCCACCTAGGTGTGGTTTCCTAAGTGACAGGGTCTCTCTAGATCTTCATAGGACCCTGAGGTCACGGGTCAAACAGGAGATCTTTGGAAGAGCATTTTAAGCTCCACCCCTTCTTAACTTTTCTGCAATTGACATTAAGGGGTAGAAGTTAAAGTTATGCCTTTTAAGCATCCTCTGCTTTATACATGGGCATCATCCCCGGCACATAGTAGGTACTCAATAATTTATCATTTGCTATAGTTTGTGAGATAGGATACAGAATACATGAAGGGGAAGTAGACTAGTTTAACATTGAAGGATAAGGTGCTGGGCTGTCCTGTGTGTTAATCTATTTGCTATGACTAGTGCGAAATACCTGAGGCTGTGTAACATTGTAAGTCAGAGACGATTATTTAGCTCTGGAGCAGGCATGGCACTGATGTGATTTTGGCTGTGGTAGGACCTCCTATAGAGGAGATCACAGTGGAGGAGCAGGAGTGGGGGAGAAACATCATGCTGTGGGAAGCCCAGGGAAGCAGAGAAGGATGGTATGGGGGAAGCAGTTCGGTCCCCGGAGAGCCATCTTCATCCACTTCCTGGTAGGCATCAGCGCTAAGCCCCTTCTCCTACCTCTGGCTGTCACCATGCTGGGGACCGAACCTCAGGTCTGTAAACTCTTTTATGCCAGGTCAAAGCCACAGCTTCCAGGTTAAGGGTTCAACAACAGAGACAAAGCATAGGCCCTTCTAAAGAAGCTGGGAAGAAAGATACAGTGAACCCTACTAAAAGCGGTGTCTCTCTGGTCACCTGGAGAGGGTCCTGGGGGTCCAGTAGAGCCTAGTAGAGGGAGAAATGGAAATTTCATCTCCAAGTGGTGGTGAAATGGCTTAGCTCACAAAGAAACATTTCGGCGGAGTGTTGAGGCTCCTGAAGGAATTGTTCACTGTTTGTTTTCGTTTTCCTCGAATGGACATTTGAGTTCACGGAGTGTGCAAGAATTTAGCTTTTTGTTTCCACATGGGTTGACTCATGCAAATTTAATTAGACTTTAAAAGACAATTAAAAAGCAAACCATATTTCACCCACCTAAATACCACAGAATCATCTGAGTATCTTGTGCTCAGTAATTACCTTGAGGAAAATAATTTACTTACTCTGACACTCTGTTCCCTAGCAACACTTTGACTCCTTCTTCTGCTTGATGGTTTTCAGGAGTAGGTAAACGCAGTTTAGGGGCATTTATTTATTTATTTATTTATTGTACTAGGGATCAAACTCATGACCTCTTGCTTGCTAGGCAGGCACTTGTGTGGCTGAGCTATATCCCTGTCAGGACATTATTATTTTTTTTTTAAATAAAAGCACTAAAAATAAATAAGTAAAATGACCACATTTGAAGTTCTGAGAGTTTCTGGGTAAAGTCGCAGTCCGGTAGGTGCCTTAACATGGCTTCCAGGACCTGAAAGCATGCTAAAGAGGATGCATGCATCATGGTAATGGGTTAGGTGAGGAAATTTTGAAGTGTAGCTCTCTTGTTTGTCACTGCCAAAGCAGCAGTAGGAAGAGGAGCTGTAGCAGAGGCAAACACCATCACCAACTTGAGTAACTCAAGGACTGGCAGCGTCAGTATGCAGGTTTCCCTGAAGCGTGGACCACAGGAGAATGTTTAACACACTAAGCCTGTTTCTCTACTGCTGCGGGCACCCATCACAGCCTAACTCAGCTCGGATCCTGATCCCAGAGCCATTCACGGGCCGCTGGGTATTGATTCTGGAGCTCCAGGAGGAGTTTGGTACCGGAGAGCTGAGGTTCCCAATGTAGAGACAGGACTTTTGTTATCAGGCATGTTTTTCACAGTTGCGTATTAACATTCCATTAGGTACGATGTTTTCTTCCCAGAATCTGCAAGGTATGACAATGCAACCCATGGTCCCTGGCTTAAAGAGGCACGCAGTCTCGTTCTGAAATGCAGGAGTGCCCACTGCGGGCCAAGCCACCTTTCAGCTGGGGAGCAGTAATTAACTTCCCTTTATTCTGTCCCTCTGGCTGGCTGTCACTGTCCATGCACTGGCTATCACCCCCCTCTGACCTCCTGCCTAGACACCTCCCCAGTTCCACTGAAAAGCTACCCAAGGAATGGAGAGGTTGCCTGAGGTTTATATAGTTATGTCCTAGTAAATGGAATTGCTGGATTCAAACTCCTGTCTGTCTCATTGAAAACCTGTTTTATTTTTAGCCATCTTTCACTGTTTTTCAATAACAGGCCTGTTGTCACTAAATCCTTAGTTTCTTGACCCTCAGTATCCGGATAACGATCTCAGCATCCCCCTAGGAAAGGAAGGTATCAACTGCAATTAGTCCTGTTAGACAGATGGCCTTGCTGGATTGGTCTGAGTTTAAGCGGAGCATTGAGCTTGGCCTGGGGCGTGTTAGTGCTGAGAACTCTGCTCTGTTGCCTGACTGCGGAGTTCATCTACTGCAGGGCCCTGATTATTACAGTAACGTGTTTAATGACTTCCTATGACAGAAAGGCCTGTGGCTCTTGATTACTCTCTGTTCTAGTGATCCCACATTCTCAAAGGAGCTTCAGGAAGTTTACAGAGAGAAACCTTCCCAAAAGGAATGGAGATGAGGCTCCATTAACCAGAATGGATGTGCTCTTAAAAGGAGAGTGGACTTGAGCTGCAAAGTACAACACTTATTCTTCCATTATCTTTGACCTGACTTTTTTCCTGTTTTTTATTTATCGCTGAAAAAAAGAAAACACAGTGTCGAGTTCTGTGTTGGCATCAGTACAGTCAGTTAATCTTTAACAAAGCTCTGCACTCCAAAGTGAGTCAGCACCGTTATTACTGTAAATGACTTGTTGAAGATGCATCCTGAAGAGAAAGAAAATTAGGAAAAAGAACTTAAACAATTTCTCCCAACCACATTTATAAATATTGTCATAGTTAAAATGCTTGAAAGGTGTGACTTCTCCATTAATGGAAAGCAGTTTCTTATTGGCAAAAGAAAAAAAAAAAAACTCAGCAATAATTTACCAAATGCTTTGAATGTAAAAGCTGTGGTTTCGGGGTTTGCACTTGAGCAGTAATGTCAATACAATAAAGACTGCAGACTGCTTTATATGCACCTCTTCTCCAGTCAAATATACAGAAATCTCATAGACTGCAGTGTTTGCTGTACTTACCCTGAACCTGAAACTCCCCAAATTTGGTTAATAGCAAATACCTAAAGAAGTTCATGTTTCAATTGCTAATGGTGTGCAAACTGTTTCAGATCCACTAGTCTTCAAATGCATATTCTTTAATAGAACCTTATTTCATTCCAAATTATTGTCAGATATTTCAAAATCAGAAGAAAAAAGATCTGCCCTATACCAACAGCTATTCATATTTTATGAGTTCACATTTTAAATGTATTTTTAACAAATGACTGATGAAATCATGCAGTGACTTAAGTTCCAGAAAATGGCACTTTCACACCCTTCTACGGATTGGAGGCATGATCAGTTTATTATGTAGGATTGATACACGTTCATGCTTTTTGTATTATGGTAAAACACTGAAGAATCCGATGTAGATTGAGGTACATGTCTAATAATCTTGGAATGTGATCAAACCCTGAAACACAGGAGTCTGAATCTGTTATTTGGGGACTTTCCTACCTGGTCCACCCTTCCTCCTCAGTCTCATTCTTGTGTGACAAAGGGTCCCCAATACTTATCAGCTCCCCCTGAGGCCTTCTCTTTCTCACCTTCCCTTTCCGGGCCTGTTTCTCTTGCTCCTTCTCCTTCTCTTGAGAGAGCTGGGGGAGGGAGAGGCAGAGGGGGACCCCACGCTTCTGCCCTGAAGGTTAGCTCAATGAACACGGATAGGACAGGTTCGGGGCTCAGATGTAGCAGGAGACAGGGGAGCATTACACTTAATGCCTGTGTCCTGTGGGTGAAAACTTAGCCACTTAAGGTCACTCTCCAGGGTGCTAAGCTTCCCTTTTTCCATTGCCACGTAGCAGAGAGGTCAGAGTTACGGGGCAAGGCAGCGTGGATGTGTAAGGAGGATGTATTCCTTTCTATAGAGTTAGTGCGACCCAGCTCCTGGGAGACCCTGGACTCCACGAGCCCTTTTATGCATGTTCCCAAGCCTTCCCTTCATGACTTAATTCTCTGAGCGGTGAACCATCCGGTTTTCTCCCCAGACCCTTACCTAGGAGGAAGATGACAGCCTTGTGCAACACGGCCTTTCCTGCCCAACTGTTCAGCTAAAGTGCTGGTGCCCTGATGGGAACCAGCTGCAGAGCAACAGAGTGTGGAACTTGCACCAGGGTCTGGCGATCTTCACTGTGCCCTTGGCATCCACTTCCTTGTGGATGAAAGCATGGAGACCGTTCCTGCCAGCAGGAGGTTGGACCACTTTTCTCCCCCTGGTTTTCCTGTCTTTGTACAGGAGTGTAATTAGCCTATGCAGAGCCTTCCAGATTTACCAATAGCTCTTACACGTAATTCTTTCCCCTGTTAGAATGCATTTCCCCATTGACCTTCCATTCAAAAAAAGATTACTTCTAAAAATATTCTCAAATGAAAGAATCATTTAGGTTCTCAAGCAAAATGCCTCCATTAACCGTGCACTTCAAGGCTTCCTGTTCTTACATTATATTAGATGCCTATATAAACTTTTCATTCTATTTTAAAAAAACAATAATTATTGGGCACGGGTTTAGCTCAGTGGCATAAGCACCTGTCTGGCAAGCATGAGGTCATGAGTTCAATCTCTGGTACAAAAAAAAAAAAAAAAAAAATTATCAATCGTATGAAACTTGTGTAGTAGACAAGCGCAGAAAATAAAAATCAGCAGCCAGATAGCAGCTGCAGTATGGTTATTATTTTTTAGCTGTCTGTTTAGGTTTAAGATTAGAAATCTTGCATGCAGTAGGTCAGCAGGCCAATGAGAAACATGACTTCCTGGGGCAGCATAATCGATACAGGTGAGGGAGGTAAGGGCTTGGGCGATAATGCTGAGTTTATGTGATCATGCAGGGCCTTTCTGAATGTCGAGAAGAATCACTGCAGCCATTGGAGTGCGTATTCTGATTTGAGTCCAAGATCCTCAGAGAAGTGGGTAATGTAGGGGAAAATAGCTTCTCCTGTGTCAGCAAGATAGTCACAGGCCCGGTCATGTAGGTCTTCATGTTGTGATAAAGAGTTTGGGTGTTATTTAAAGTATAGTGAGAAACCATTGATGAGCATCAAACAAGAGACTAAATGACAGTACTTTTAGTCCAAAATAATCCTGGCTTTTCTGTGAGAAAAGATATAAGAAGACAAAATTGTGAGTGGTGTAGGGGAGAGTGTTTGTAAGCTCTCGTATTTGTAGGACACTGTATCTGACACCTACAACTTAAGGAGGAGAAGTTTGATTTGGTGCCGAGTTTAAGGGGATTCAGCCCATAGTCACCTTGGGCTGAATCATGGTGGCAGAATCATCCTGGTGGAAGGCCATGGCCCAGCAGAGGTGTTTAGTTTATGGTGGCCTAGAAGAAGAGTGGGGGACAGAGCCAGAGAGGGAGGTAAGGGGACAGTTACAGAACCAAGGTCTTGGTTCCATGGCTCACCCAGACATACGCGGAAGTGTGATTTACTAACCCTTCCACGGCTTCCAAACTAATCCAAAGGACATATCATGATTATTGGTCACAGGGAGATCAAAGTCAGATGAGAAATAGGACTGAGCGGTGGAGATGAGAGGGTGCGACTGACAGTGGTAATGAAAATAGTCATGAAAGCTGACATTTTTGCTCTTGTTGACCGAATTAGGGGAGGAGTTAGTTTGGGGGAGGCAGCCACACGGGGGCTACCTTTCACACTGGGTGCAGTCCTCTCAGATTCGGGGAGCAGATTTACAACCAGATGTAGAGCAGAAGTGGACGGGTGAGAGGAAGTAACAGTTACGGGAGCTCTGGCCTTAGTCTTTTCTGTGTCTGTACGTTCCACCACACCAGCCTGAGCTCACCTGATCTAAGCTTTTTCATGTTGACTTGACACATTTGCAGAATGTCCGGATACCTGTTTATAACTTACTTTAAGAATAATGCATATAGGGGCTGGAGGTTTAGCTCAGCAGGCAGTCGTGAGTTCGATCCCCAGTACCGATAAAATGGAAAAAGACAAAAAAGAAAAAGAATAATGCATATGTGTGTGTGTGTGTGTGTGTGTGTGTGTGTGTGAGTGTATGCATGTGAAAATTGTTTTTATTACTTGTGCATAGCATCATTTTTAAAAATGTAGAGGCAATGGAGAACACACAATTTTATCTTTTGTGCATAAATGAATTTCATTCTTTGTAAATTTTTCTCTTGGCAAACAAAAATATAGAAGAATTTGTAAAGTTTTTTTCTACAGCATACTTTTAGGGACTCTGGCACATTTCGTTACATAGATATCACTGTTTGCTAAGCAACTCTCTGCCACTGGGCATCTGTGCTGTGTGCTATAATTTGTTAATGTAAAAGTTATCAGTGAAGCTTTGTAAATATTCACATTTGTTTTTGATGGGACAAATTTCAATTAGAAGAGGAACTGGGAAGAGACTTGACTAATTTTAGGAATTTTGATGCGAGCATACAATTTGCATTCCATGTTACACACTCAATAACAGATGCTCAGTAATTCTTTATTTGTAGAAAGATTACAGGCTCATTAGGATTATATGAAGGTGACTCTTTACCCCTTTGCTTTGGCAAAACAGAATGGTGTGATCTATAACAATGTCAGCTTGCTAGGCAACATGGCTTACTTTAATTTATATTTGTAAAATCAGAGAGTGGTTGACATTTGCCATGTTTTTCTTAGGCATTTATTCTTCTCCTGCAAATTCTTTACCTATTGTTTACTGAAGACCTCCCGTTTTTTCCACCGTTACATAAAGACTGTTTATTTGTCATAAACGTATCACATGCTTT
Source organism: Cavia porcellus (assembly GCF_034190915.1). Lineage (NCBI taxonomy): Eukaryota > Metazoa > Chordata > Mammalia > Rodentia > Caviidae > Cavia > Cavia porcellus. Next base: position 1,548,533 of record NW_026947506.1, read on the forward strand.
TCTTTCTAGCTTGTTATTCCCCGTGAACGACATTTGGACATTTGTTTTTGTACATGGGGAGTGTGGGAAAATGTACAGAAGAGTATTTAGCCTTTCTGAAGGCTTTCAAAAGCAATATAACTCCTGAAGAAGTAAAGATTCTCTTTTGCAAACTGAAAGAGTTCACAATATTCCAGACAGACTGAAATATATAACTGTGTAAACCCGAGTACCTGCCATCAGCATTCTGGAATGACAACTTTGCCTTTCTGTTCCTTCTTACAAATATGGCTCTGATTTCAATTGAACTTAGAGATGATGAACTTAGAGATGATATATTTGGTTTCTCGCTATTCACGTTTAATTTGTCCCATCTGCTTTTTTGTAGCTGTTTGGTTGTTGTTGTCCCTTTTTTCTCTTTGTCCACTTCCTTTTGGACGAGTTAATATTCTGAACTGTCTCTTTTGCTGGCTGAGCAGCTGTACTATGCTAGGTGTGTTCGTGGCTGCTCGGAGCTCCTCACGTCCCTTACTGTATCCCAAGCCGCCTTGGTGATGTGTTCTGCTCGGTGTGTGTAATTCAGACACTGATCACTTCCCTGCACCTGTTCTTTGTGCAGTTGTTCACATATACAGCTGCTGTGTGTCTGTGGCAGACCGTATTGTGTTGCTATTGTTACGCAGCCAGGCGTTGTTACAGCTACCAGAAAGTCATCCACATCTCCTGCATGTACCTATACAGTTCCGTTCCTGGTGCTCTCACTCCCTTCCTGAGGTGAGTATTTTAGCGGATATTAACTGCTTTCCCACCTGGTGGCCTTCCCATTTGAAGTGCTGTGGGTCTTCAGCTGACGAATTCCCTCGAGCTTTGCCTGTCCCCACTTTTCGCTTCCTCTGCTGAAAGCTTTTTCTCCTCCCCCGTAGGTTAGCCTGTTGCTTGGTGTGTTCTCCCTTGCCCTGGTTTTGATGAGAAATTTGCTGCCATCCTTATCTCCTTTCCTGTGAATGGGATGCATCTTTTCTTTCTAGCTGCTTATACAGTTATTTTGTTCATCATCCACTGTTTGTAAAATTTGGTTATATTTTTCTTCTTGGTGGAGTTCTTTTTCATTACTTTTTGTGAATATGGCATATCTTTTCTCTTCACTGGTCACATTTTCCTGCTTTTCTTGATGCTTGGATTTTTTTTTTTTTTAAACTGAGTGCCAGACACGTGAATTTGTCTTGTTGGGCGTCCGGTATTTTATAGTACTTACAGTACTTTTTAACTACATTTGCGGGTCTAATTAGTATACTTAGAAAGTTTTGACTTCTTTAGTTCTGACTTTTTAAGACAGATTAGGCTGGATTGGAACAGTATTCAGTATAGTTCTAATTACTTCTCCTGTCCCTTGAAAATTATTTATTTTTCTCTTTGCCAAAGATTTGGTGCACTGTTTACATCCCTGCCAACACTACATTGGAGCTGCGTTTTCTTCACACCGGCACATTTCTGTTTGTCTTTTTGGTAACAGCCCTGTTCTACCTGGAGTGAGATGATGCTGATCGAAGCTGGGACTTTCATTCCCCCAGTGGCCAACTAAAAGCTAACATTTAGACCACTGTGTGTCCTGCTCCCCACCCAGAGTCCACACACAGTGAAATGAATCAGCACAGTCAAGGGGCACCTGCACACCCATTTTATTAGGGTGCTGTTCACGTGGAGTCAGCGTAGGTCCCCATCCAGGATGGCATAGACCAGCAGAACGTGGTGTATGCAGTGCGTTATTATTTGGCTGTAGAGAGGAGTGGCATTGTCTCATTTGCAGCAAAACAGATGGATCAGGAGAAATAACACACACTGTTGTGTGTTTTCTCTCATGTCTGAGAGCTAGAAAGGATCAATCTGAATTTACAATTTAGTTGAGGAAGGCTGGAGTATTGTAAAGCAGTATTGGACAATGGATACCTACACTTGGAAGCGGTGAGTCCTAGCATTGTGCATCTACAGTTCACAATAACTTGTGGTATATTAATAATTACCCGAGAGGTACTCAAAGACTCCACACAGAAAGAGATGGCGTGGAGCGAGAAACGCTGATTACCTTAATTTGATCAGAGCACATCACCTGCTTGTGCTGAAGGATCGCACTGCACCCTTTAATGGGTACAATTAAAACTTGTTAATTAGAAATAATTTTTTAAATCACAAATATTTTCTTCAAAGTTTCTTCTGATCCTTCAGTAAGTAATTTCTGCAATTGTGATTTTCTTCTGAATCCTCCAGTTTTTTTTTTTTTTTTTTTTTTCTTCTTTATATGGCTGGCTTATCAATATCTCTCTCCTCTTTGGCTTTTTATTTCATCTGTGTGTGAGCTAGGATTTTGGTTGCTCTCTGTTCTGCTCTCTGCCCGCTTGTGCAGGAGCAGGTTTGCTGCTGAGCTCAGACTTTTTGGAGGGCAGAGGTTACTGGGAATCGAACTCCTCAGAATCTTGTGCTTGCCAGGCAAATGCTGCTAAGCCCAGATTTTAAACCCTGTGTTTTCTAAGGTCTTTCTGGTGGTCCAGTGTTCTAGAAATACTACAGTTTTCCTGTCTCCTCTCTAGCATTTTAACCCGCTGCACCACGTGCACACACCTCAGCCATCCCTGCCCCTGCACTCCACGCTTTACCCAGCCGAGGTCCTGGGGAGAGGGCAGTGCAGGTGCAGCCTCCAGCCTCCCGAGGTGCTGTGGCTTCCGAGCTATCCTGCTTTCCTCTGTGCAAAAGAATAACCTGCATGTGGTCAGCGATGGTGGCAGATAAAACAGAAGGCATCATGCTGTTCAGACGCCGTCTCCGTCCTGCATGAGTTTAACGCACCGCTTGTCTTTAGTCTGTGGACGTCACCGGTTCATGTGTGTGTGCAGTCTCTGCTTTCTTGCTGTGTACCTGTGTGATCTCAGCAGGGGCTGCGGTTCCACTCAGTCTGTTAGCATCAGAGGGAGGACAGTTGTGGGACTTAAGATAAGGTCTATAAAGTTCACACCAGAACATGAGTAAACAGTTTAATGGCCTCAATTACAAATAGAGCCAGCTTTTCCAAGATCACATAAGATTTCATATTTTCTCAAATCAGAGTGGAAGAATAAGTGAATGTAATTAATTATTATTATTTATTTATGTTGAGACCAAGTCTGTCTGCGTAGCCCGCCAGGGTGGCCTAGAACTCAGGACAGCTCTCCTGCCTCAGCCTCCTGAGTACTGGGCTTACAGGCATGCACCGCCATACCTGACTGTAAATTAAACTTTTAAATCCAACATTTCTTGACTTTGCTCTCTTTTTCTGATACAGGGTCTTTCTAGGTAGTTCGGGCTGGCCCTGATCTCACTGTGCGGTCTGCAGTGGTCGGCAATTTGCAGCAACCCTTGTGCCTCAGCCTTCTAAGTACTGGGTTTACATGTGTACCTCACCACAGCTAGAAAAAGTTCTTCAGTGTTAACATCTATAGGTTATTTTAATTTATGTACTTACTAGATATTCTTGTTATGCTCTCTGAAATTTCTTATCATCTTGTGAAAGAGTTGAAGACTGCATATTGATCATAAGAGATACTGTGCTTTTATTAGTGTCATCATTTTATATTTAATTTAATTTTTCTCTCATTCTAATTTTCTTCAGACCTGTCTCCTGGTATAATTTAATCAATGCACTTCGAATGAAGCACTTTAAAAATAGGATGGGCAGTATTTGTGTGAACACCAACAGTGCAGCCAGGAGCCAGGCTCCAGCCAGCCCTTCCCTCTGCCCGTTGCCTGGTTCAGTGGGATTCTGGGAAAAGTGTGTTCCTCACTGTCTGGCTCCTTACTGGGTTTTTCCCACAGCCACACCTCCCATTCCTCCTGTCAAGGTGCACTGGAGGACCCTATTTTATCATGATGCAAAGTATCAGCAAGTGCCCTGCCTCAGTCTGCACACATGAGGACTTTGGGCTTCTCTGCTGCCTGGGAACCCAGGGCCAGGCTGGGAGGGGACGGGGAGCGTCATAACCTTATCTGCAGGGAGAGGCGGAGAGCAGGACGCTGGCTTCATCAAAAGCGATCTAAGTTGGGCTGTAAGAATTCGCAAAACAGTGGGGCCAACAAAAGAGATGTGGAATGTCTTTCACATAGAGAGATTCAGTTGTGAAAAGTTCAGGACTTGTACTCACGCTGTGGTTCCCAGAACACAAACGCTGTTGCCTCGTTTCTCAGCCCGTGCTGCCTCCATGACTCAGTCATGGTGCAGGGGAGCTGCTGGTCCTATTGCAGAGCATGGAGCGGGACCGAGCAGTGGCTCTGCTCACATGCTGGCCCCATAGTTGCTGAGGAGGTCCAGGGATGACGGACAGAGCGTTCATCAGTGGTGCACCCAGGGATTTGCGAGGCGCTTGGGGACCAGGCAGGGACTGTCACGCTTGTTGTGGCTCTTGTGCGTCCCTGATGGGTGGTGTTGGAGGAAGCAGCTGTGCCCTCCTGGCAGTTGTGTCGGAGAGACGATGTGCAGGTGTGCTGCCCTGTGCCTCACTGGTCTCAGCGTGCTGCTCCTGAAAAGCCTTCCCTGCCTGCCCTGCTGTCTGCTTTTGTTTTCCTTGTCAGAGGCAACACTTTGGTGTTTAAGAAAAATAAAAGCTTAAAAATCTACCTCTATACCTCTATGTGGCTGACCGTGATGACCAGAAAAGGCTTTCGGTGTGTCGAAGACTGGCAGCTGCTTCTATTTTAAAATTTATGTCCAAGAAAGGTTGTTTTTCTGGCCATTTTTGATTTATTTTTAATATGGACAAGGAAGCCCCAGCACGAAGGAGACGGTACAGTGTGCTCCCAGGTGTCTCCTGGGACACGGCTCATCTTTCAGAGAATGAAACAAACACAAGTGTGAGTCTTGGCTCCAGGACCTCCAAACCCCAGGTGGCGATCCTGGGGGGCCACCGCTATAGTTCAGGAGCTTCTGCTTGATTGTGTAGAAGACAGGCGTCACTGCCATTTGGAACAGCCTCAGAGATTTTCACGCGGTGTGTGCGCCGGCCCCACGCCTGTGTTTGTATGCTCGTGTAATTTTAACAGTCCCCCACTTCTCTCTTCCCAGTAGATGCAAATATAAGGCCTCTGGCTGGCCCTTTCCTTCCGTCTGACCTGTCACAGAGGAGATGACTCGCTGGAGCCTGGCCTCAGGTTCTCTTCTTTCTCCTTTTATATCAGCCCCAATAATTCTCATCTGTCACAGCTCTTCGGTTGATAATGGGGGAAATTTTTGAAATTTCGTCTCTCTAGTACTTCTAGAGCTTACAGAAATGAACAGAGAGCCTTCACTAGAGGCTCTTAATAGGAAAGTCTCTGTGCAGGAACACTCTTAAGCTGGGGTGACTTTTGAATGAAATTAAATTTTCTGGCTCAAGAAATGCTTTGCTCAGTTTGCACTGCCATTATGAAGCAAAGAAAATAATTTCAGATTCAGTTTGCACAGAGGATCAGCCGAGGTGGAAACAGGCTTTCTGTTGGTGGCAGGGAAATATTTGCATCTACACACTGATATGTAGTGATAAGATCAATTTTCTATTAGAAGTAAAATGGCCCATGTAGCTGGATGCAGTGCCCCTTTCCCCACTTGTCATTCAGGACACTGTGACAGTTCCACGTGAGCTGTGGAAGTCGGTGAGTGGTGTGCTCCTGTCACGCTTTGGGAAATGTGCACACGCATGCAGACACACAGGCACACGGGGGAGGATACGCATTTCGACAGACTTAAGTGTGGACGCATCTACAGGGGCAGGGAAAATATGCTCACCTATGCAGGTGACCTGGCACAAACACACAGCAAGGGCACACACGGCCACGTACAAGGACAGGAGCCCAGCGGCACAGTGCATGGCCGGGCCAGGCGCTGCCGGGAAGTAGGGAGACAAGGTGAAGGCTGGCACTCGGAGAAGCCAGGACTCCTGGACATCTAGAGACGCGTGAGCACAGAGAAATGGACCCAGGCAGGCAGGCTCGGGAGGTCCACAGAGCGATCCATGCCACGAGGCTGGGGCTGGTGGCGAGGCTGCTGTGTGGGGCAGACCCTGCATCCTGTAGACGCAGCCACGGGCCCTGTACCCACAGGCACCCGCAGTTCCATTTTGCACGGAGTCCTATAAAACTCTTTCTGTGTGCTCGGGCTTTTCATGAGCTCTTTGCTTTCCTTTTTCTACTCTCTTGACTATTTTGAAGTCTACTTCTTTTCCAGGTTATTTTTAAGGCATAACTACTTCAATGCCGGTTCTCTGGTTGCTTCTAAATATTAAGAGCGGCTATCTCCCCTACCTGGGGTCCATCTCGCCCCCTTTAGATCTTGTAACATTGTTACTCATGTGGCCTATGACAGCTGGCTACCAGAGCACTTCTGAAACCAAGGAATAGTACAGAGTCTCTTAAGTCCCTGCTAGGTCAGATGTGGGAAAAGCTGGATCATCATTATCACAGCCGCAGCCACCGAACCCTGAGTAACTTCAAGGTTCAAACTTGCCGTCCCCTCCTTTTTTCCTTCCTTATTCTCTGTCCTTTTGCCGTCAGTTTACCCTTATCTCTTTCTAGCCATTTTGCTTTCCCGATTAGTCACTTTATATCTTTTCGGCCCAGAGCCGACCATCGTTGTTTATGAGAAGAGTTTGAAAGCGGGTGAAAGATGAGACTTCTCTACCTTACTTGGGAAACCCTGGGTTAAACTCATGAGCAAGTTTCTTCCATACGGTTCTTGAAGCCTTCAGTGCATTAGAGTGCATTCCCAGGCTTTTCTAGACCACACAATGCCTTCCGGCTCCCTTTGGCCCCAGGCCTGATTCCTGGGAGTTTCTCATGCATAATGCACCCTGGGAATGCAGCAGTGAACCCACACGCAGCCTGTAACTTCCAGTCTTGTGAGTCTGGCTCACGCATTGCAACCCTAAGCCACTGCGCACCGTGGGGTGGTTTCAGACAGAAGGGGCTGGCTGAGTCCTCACCACCCGGTGGTCCTCCTGGCCTGCCGTGGGCTTATTTTTGCTGTCATGGGAGGGCAGAGAGATAGGAAAGTGTTTTCTTATTCGCATTTATTCTTCCCCACACTTAGGGGAATGGGCAAAATGAAAAGAGGCTTGAGCGAAGCCTCCCTGCTTCCTGGTGGAGTTTGGTCTGATCAGCAGGGCCTTCTGCACCTTCTGCACTCTGAAGGACAAGTGTATTTATTTTTGTTTCCTGCTTTCCTGGCTCTCCTGCTAATTTCCTGGGCTTAGGGGTCCCTGTTTCTGTTGACCCTGTTTCACAGCTGATGCACTGAATTGACCTGGATTTACGCTCCTTAGCTCAGAAGGTGTGGCAGCTTGCAGGGTGCTAGTGTTCGAGGACACAAAGACCTCTTGCCCTTAACCAAGAACACACACGCACCCACACATGCACACACCTGTTTGCCTTTAAACAAGAGCGCGCACACACATACTGCATTGCTGGTACCAGAGAGGATTCAGTTCCTGTGTTGGCTCCAGGAATCCTAGCTCCCGTTCTGCTGTGTGTTGACGGTGACAGATTTCTAGATAGCACAGCCCTTTTTGTCTTTTGCACAGTGGTGGCAGTGCTGCCTACTCTCAGAGCTGTGGGGCACACTGGATGCCAGGCGGCAGGGCTGGCACCGAGGAGCAGTCCAGGAATGCTTGCTACAGCGACGGCACTAGTGTGTGATATTTAAATCAGTTAAGACTTTTTTCTCACACACTCCCTACTGAGGCCTCATCGATTTTTTTTTTTTTAATTTTAGAAAGAAATAAAAGAATAACCTGTTGATATGTTCTATAAAAGAAAATCTGTGGACATTAATTGCAGACATACAAAATGGTCACCAATGAAATGATATAAGCAACTTTTATTTTCGTAGAAAGAAAAAGCAGTCTTTGTAAATAAACTGCTATGCAGACAAATCCAGTAACACTCACATTTTTAGGTTTACGTGATGAGTGAGCACAAGCGAGGCTTGGGAAGGTTTGTAGCCTTAGGAATGATCCAGTTAAGCCAGCAGACCGCGCTGCAGGGCCTCAGTCGCTGGAGCCCTGTAGAGTCATAGGGATTATTGATGACTCGAAGAGTTCCTTTCTATGTGGGTCATAGCGGTCAATATTTACGCTATTAAAATTAGCACGAGGAAACTTACTAATAATTTATTAAATCAGAAAGTGGCAGACGTGCTGTACTGTTCCCTGAGCCCATGCCTGCCGTCCACGGGGACTGCACGGCCTGGGAGCTGGTCCTGGACAGGGCACCGTCTTGGTCTCTGTGCTCCAGCCCTCTGCATACCCTCCTTCCGGCTGGAACTCCTGTCCTGTGCGCACGAGCCCCGCGTTCAGCCTCTTCTCCTGTCCTGCTTTCTCCATGCCCTTTCCCTCCTGTCCTGTCCCTTCCTCCATCTCTCGCTCTTCTCCCTTCTGGAAAGGAGTTCCTTATTTCCGGTGAGGGACCTTTTCTTTTGCTCTTTCTTTACCTTTTGGGGGTTTCCCAGAGAAGAGAACTCTTGCCATTTATGATTGCATGTCTGTTTCATTTCTGTTGAACACTGTCATCTGGAGCTCTACTCAGTTCCCCAGGAAAGCCTCAGGTTTATCTCCTCAGGCAGGAGGTGCTCCACTGCCTGTAAATACCGCATTTTCTCTAACCGTTCATTGCTAGCTGAGATTAGCTATTGTGAGTCGCGCTGTCATAAATATGAGCATCCGTGCATCTTTCTAATATACTTTACCTCTTTTTGGAAGATTCCCAGCACGGGAAACACTGAGTCAAATGGAGTTTTTACTTTTACTTTTTAAAAGGTAATTTTTATACTGACTTCCCTAGTGGTTAATAACTCAAGAAAAAAGTCCTCAAATGAGACACAATTGAAAGTGGCTAACGAAAAATGGACACACATTTCTCTGAGGAAGTACAAATGACCAGTAAATCTATAAGAAGAACTTCAGTACCCCTGACCATTAGCGAATGCAGTGAGATACCGTCTGATTCCACAGTAAGGACTGTCACCAGGACATCAGATACTGAGCGGTGCTGGCTAGTGGTGGGGAGAAAAGCCCTACATTGCTGGTGGGAATGGGATCCAGTGCTTTCTTACATAGATAAAAATCTTAGTGAAAAAGGGATTACCTTCCAAAACAACCCTCCCACATACCCACCAAGAACAACCCTGAGCGAGGGCAATATAGTTGCATAGAATGTATTTTAGTAAAAATGCACAAAGTGAAGTTGACCTTTTGAATTCATTTTTAAGTGTGAGGAGCGGCATTGTTCACTACAGGTAGAGTGTTACCCAGCAGATCTCTAGAACTTACTCATTTTATGTGACTGACACTTAGGTTACTAAGGAGCCACGCTGGAGAGGCCGGGCCTGCCCCTCCTCGTCTTCAGCAAGCTGGGCTGCTTCAGGTTCTTCCATGGTGGAACCTGCAGCTCTCACCCTCTGTCCTGCAGGCCCAGCGCATTCTGGCATAATGCACCCTGCGTGAGTCTCAAAGTTTTATCTAAATAAAGGAAGGGCATTCTGGTTATTTGCCCTCTCAGCTGTAGTACGTATTATAGCAAGGAATATCCCTACCACGTGAGCTCCAAAATACGTTTTTTTTAAAAACATTTTTTGTCTTTTTGGTTGAAATTCATGCATCCTTTTCCTGAGTTGATTAAAAATCTTTAAACAATTCATCTTCATGTGTCTTGGCTTTTTAAAGATTTGTTTCTAGAGATTTCTTCTATCACTTTGTTGGGGTGTCCTCCCATGTTTGGGGCTTCTGTAAATTTTGGTGATTTATATGGAGACTGAAGGGAAGCCTCACCCAGGCTTTGGGGACTGCTGTGTGTTAGAAAGGACCACCTCCTGTCAACCAGGTGGGATTCTGGGTGTCTCTCAACGCTTGTCGGTGGATGTGCAGTTAGGACCCCAAGCAGAAGGACCCCAGTTTCTCTTTTCCAGGAGTGTATACCCTCTTGCCCCTCTGGAGTCTGTCTTCAGCAGCAGTGACGCCCTGGGGATCCTGAGTGTGCCATGTGCTCACCTCGGTTCTCCAGTGTCCTAGAGCCTGCAATGGCAGAGTGTGAGACCCTGTACCGAGCCTTTGCTCTCTCACCCCGGCCAAAGCCAGGAGCTGGGGGCTCCTGCTTGTGCAGCAGTGTGCTAGGTAGGGGACTGTGGCCGGGGGTTGGCACCTATTCCTGTTGTCATGGGTGTGACAGGTTTTGTGCCCACTTGTGGAAGCAGCAGCCTCTTAACTGGTTTCTGAATATCTCATAAAGAGAGCTGATCTGTCAGTGCTCTGGAATCCGCTCTTCTGTGGCAGGGAACAGGGCCTGGAGCTTCCTTCTGCCACCCTGTACCTCGGACATCACATGCTTGGTACCCGCCTGGTACCTTTCCTGTCTGCCATGGTAGAAGGCAGCCGGATTCCCACTCCACCTCTGTGGCTGGTCCCCTGCCTTGCATTATTGGGGTGAGACATGTACAGAGAAGTGCCCGCATACTGCTATGTAGTCGGAAGAAGAAGAAATGTTTTATTAGCCAGCTTGAATCATTGTATTTTGATCATTAGCCTTATATTTAGATATAGGCATATAAAAATTCCGTGCCCAAATTTGAGGTAATAGTTTTTTTTTTTTTTTTTTTTTATTTTAAACAGGAAAAAAAAAACAGGAAAATTGAGAAGCAAACAGTTAAGAAACAGAGAAGCAAAATGATGACAAAAATAACAACAAAAAACCAGTGGCAACATAGGGTTTCAAAACAAGACTATAGGAATTTGACGATGGTTGTTATACGGCATAGTGTTTTCCTCAAAATAATTGCTCGGGCTACCAGACACAGGCACACAAGACTGATTTCCTTTTGAGCAATTTCCTTCCTTTTTACTGTATCTATTGTAAAATACTAAAAGACTAAATAAGACCCAAAAGTTACAATAGAGGTAGTAGTTTTTTAAGGATTGGGGAAATGTGAAATCTGAAATCATAAAGAGTTTTCATGCCCGGACATGCAGCCTGTGGGTCGATGCTCCACTGTGAACGGGACTTTTAGACCTCTGTGTTATTTAACAGCATCTGGAATTGCGCATTAGGGACGCACGGTTCCATTGAATTATGTAGATATTCCATATTCTAACACATTAGCGTGTAATATCGAGGAGAAATGTTCCACCGCGCAAAAAATACTGTCACCTGACAAAAGAAGCTAGTTCAGCTTGTAACAAATAATTACACACCCGCTTTGAAGGCAGTGATCGGACTTCCATGTTAGCAGGCATGTCTTACGTGTACATCCATTTAATTACACGCAGGCTTAAAAAGGCATGTACTCAAGAACTGTGATTTTGTAAAATTACTGTTTTTACTGATACATAAAGATGTGCATAAGTGGAGCAATCACTCCACACACACACACACACACACACACACAAAACCCCTCAGCAGTGGAAAGTGACAGGTGTGTGTATTAGTACAAATAGATGCTACTGCCTTGATCTGTATTCGGCACCCAGAATTCTACCAGGTACTAATTTTCCATTATTGTTGCAACTGTCAAGATAGTGAAAGATGCGAATACTGTCTGAGAATCATTATGAAGACAGTTTTAGCATCAGAGAGTCCTTGCAAATTTGCAAATTTCTCTGCAGACTGCCCATTGAGGCTAACTGAGCTGAGCTGCTATAATAATAATAATAATAATAATAATAATAATATCCAAGAACACAGAAATGGGACAAGATAAAAACTTACTAACTTCTGGAACCATCTAGTTGGTACCTTTTAGTCGGGGAGTTCCACCCCTCGCAGGTATCTGAGGATGCCTTGAAGCAGTGTTCATGGCTGTGGCTGGGGAGAGGGGAGTTGCTGGCACCCAGAAACCCCACCCAGCATCCTACATGGACAGGGCACTTTCCACAAGGAAGACCGGATCTTAATTTACTGATGGTGTTGTCCTTATTCAGAAACCCTGGTTTAAAATGGAGGTGGGGGCAGAGAAGAGGGTTGCTCCACAAGTGTACTGACGGCAGGAATCCTCCCTACTCTCCTAGGGTCACCCTCTCCCACAGAGCAAGTCCTGGAACAGGCTGCATTATACGTGAGGGAAAGGGGAAGTTGACTCTGAGGAACTGGCTCTTGGGAATGTGATGTGGAAGCCATACCTGTACTTCTGTCTCCGTCGTTCATTGGTCAGAGCATGGCGCAGTGGTCAGGATAGGGCCTTGCCGTGCAGAAGGGTCCCACTGACAACGCAGAGGTAGCAGGTTTAGTTACCAGCGAGGTTCCTAGGGCCGTGGTGGGGTGTATAGTGCGGTAGAGACGGGCTTCATGGTCTTTGGAGGATGCTTGAAGAAACCAGGAACCTTTCATCATAGAACACTTCCTAATTTCTCCTTAGGTTTAAAGATCCCACAGTTCTTAAATTTTGCAAACTGGATTTTTAATGAATTTGCCATTCACTTTCTGGAAGCAAATTGATTTTTTGTGGGTCTAAGACTTTCTCAGAGGAAGAATGTCGTCTCATGGGAAATTCATCCATTTCTATAAAACAGAAATAAACTGATATCTGACTGCTTTATGGAACTTATCTGTAGACTTCATTAGAATCCTGCAGTTCTAGCTAGGAAAGAAGAAGGGGAAGCATTGACTCTGTCAAAGCCAGTGAGGACTGGAGGGACCCCCTTGAAGTCTCATCCCTGTGAGCTAGTAAACATTTATAGCTAATTTGAAATGAGAAGCTTAATTACATAATTTCATTCCAATTAAGCTGCTAATTAATAGGCAGGGCATCTTGGAGTGCTTTCCACAGTGCAGCTAAGAGCCAGCAGCGTCCTGCGCCTATTACCTGTGACCCTCCGGGAGAGATCAGTAAATAACTGTTTAAGAGGCCGGAGCAGAGTTTGTGAAAGAGAAAACAAGGGACGAGCCCGGGGAGGTCCAGGCTCTGGACCAGCTTGGCCGGGCATCCTTGGCGCTTTCTTATCAGGCCCTTGATGGAAAATAACAAGAAGGGGAAAACAGACAGAGAGCCTCACACAGAGTACTCATTACACATCCGTTTAATGTGTCAGCCAGACACAAAGCATATCCGCCTAGTTGTTCTAGGGGGGTGCGGTTTAAGTTAGGGGAGTAGCTTTGCCATTCGCCCAGCCTTTCACTTGGCTGGGTCTTGTTTTTCACCTTTCCCTCTCTGTTTCCTCTGAGGAGGCATACTCAGCATCCACACCCTCTTCCCTGAGGGTAATTAACTTTTTGTGGATAAAAAACTCCAAATTGAAACCACTCTTTTGAAACAAAATGTGTTGCTTTGCTACTTCCGTACCCCAGCCCACTGCAATGGGAAGCTGTGGTACGAGCACTCGCATTTATTTATACACAAATGCGCGATGTATTCCTTAGCTCACCTGTGTCCTGCGGAGAAGTCGCCAGCATACGTCTCCTGCAGTTCACGCAGACACCGATCCCTGTGGGTCAGGCCAGCAATCTGCTGGTAGTAAAGGTCAGTCTCTGCTCCCGGATGTTCCATCCTCATTTCTAAAACCGCTCGAGTTGCTTGAACGGTATCTTAACTTCTTCACCCTTTTTAACGTTTGAAATGGGGTCAAGTATACACTTTATACACAATCCAAAGGGCTGCACGTGGTTTTTCATCAGGTCTGCTCACTTACTTTCTAACTGGCATTGCAGTTTTATTTTTAAAATATTCTGTGATGAGGAAGTCCTCCCCACAGTCCTGTCATCTATTTTGCATATCTCTCATGCCCTGTTACTGGGCATGGGCAGGAATTTCATCCCCCGCCAAGGGTGTGTGTGGACGTGGAATCCTTAGGAAGCACCTAATAAATAAATGAATAAATGACTCCAGTTTCCTTCCTTTGCAACCAGACAATTTCTTCAGCAGAAGCCCAGAGAGTGTAACTCAGCACTGTTAGAGAACAGACCGTCTTCCTCCTCTGCCCCGCGTATTCCACATGCCTGCTTAAATCCTGCTCGCTAATGAGGAGGAAGCCAGGGACAGAATTGCAGAGAAGCGGCTTCGCCGTTCTTGCTGCAGACAGTTAACCTTTCCTTGGTCATGCACAGTGCCCCTTCGCATAGGCGCTTAGGCTCTGTGTCCTCACATCACAGTGCCCACGCAGGACATTGGAAGGAAGAGTTATGCAGGCTGTGGCCTCTGAGGTTCATGTCTACCTGTGGCGCAGGATTTTAACCTGAACCCAACCAGTCTACATAATAGTAGGCACAAGTAGACTGCGCGGCAGCTGGAGTACCAGAGAGCCAGCCCTAGTGGCACCTGGACCCCGTCCCTCCCTGTGTGAGGAGAGGCGGGCAGGTGACCCGCAGATGTCCTGTTAGGTGCAGAATGCATTGATTTCAGTGTTGTTGTTGGGGTTGAACGGATCCATCAGAAATTGCCAACTCGCTCCAGATCTGTGTAAACAGCCAGGACCTGCAGCTCTGCGGCGTCTGTGTCCTGTTCACCCATCTGTCTGGCTGGATCTCTGGCCACGCCAGTGTGTGCACAGAGAATTCTGAGGCTTCAGGGATCTTGTGGGCTGCTCCACCCTCATTCAAGTCACGAGGACCCAGGGAGAGTGTGGTGCTTATTCTACCCGCTGGAGGTCTTTGCTACTTCCCAAGCATCGCCGGCCACCTAACTGACCCAGCTTCCCACCAGAGCAGAGACAGATGAGCCTTCACCCGACAGCTGGAGGAGGCCTTGTGGTAGGCACTTGCCATTCAGTGTTCTTGGAAATACCAATTTTATTTGAATATAAAAGATATTAATCAATACGGTAAACTATTCCGAATGTGGTTTTTTGGAGGCTAGATGTTGAGAATTCCTTAGAGTGTAGTGTGATCGAGCTGTAAGACACATACGTGCTGGTGCATTTGGAGCCTGTGGCAAGGTCAAGGAAGAGGAACAGAGCCTTGGTTAACCATTCCCAAGCGCTTATTTACTGCCTTCTGTGCACGGAGATGTATACAGTACTAAGACAGATGAAAAAAAGACAGCGTCTCCTAGCCCCATATTTAGATAATGGATATGATACTTGACCATTTTTAATTTTAATTTTTTTGAAAAATTCTTTGGAGAACCATTTTTTAAATATGTTTCTAAAATTATTATTATTTTTTTAATTGTTCAAGACAGAAGCTTGCTAAGTAGCACAGCTGCCCTTGAATGGGAAATCCTCCTGCCTCAGTGCTGAGTGCTGGATTCACAGGTGTGTGCCCCACACCCAGCTCTAAAATTCAGGTTTCACTCTTGATCAGCTGTGTCCCGAAGCACTGTTATTAGATAACACTTCCAGTTAGACCTGTTTTGAGGGAGCAGCAATTTGATCTGGAGTAAGAAGGCTAAACTCGGCATTATTTATCATGCACTCCAAGAATCTGTGGTGTTGGGTGTTATCTGGTGTGTCAGAGAAAGGTTTTCTGGTTTATATCCTTGTGGGTTTCTGTTTTTGTTTTATACTGGGATTGAACTCAGGGTCTCTCTGATTCTCCCAGTCTGGGGAGAATTGGCTCCTCCTGATTCAGCCTCACGGGGGAGGGGGGGCAGAGTGACAGGCATGCGCCCATGAGCTGTTGTGTTTGTGAGTGTTTGATGGTGTCTGCCTGAGGCCTCCAGGTCTCAAGGAGGTGGTAGGCGGGGCGGCTTAGATCCTGGCCTGTGCTCTGGTTTACAGAGACTAGTGAATGTATTCAAACAGTCCTGATTACTGTTTCCCATTGACTTATCTTTACTTAGATGGCATTTCTAAATGTACTTTTTCAGAACAATTTTGAATATTGAGCATCATAGAAAAAGATATTTTAGAATATTGTTTTTAAAAGCAGTGAGATAATGTGAAAAACTGAATATTTCCTAAGGATCATGCAGCTTTTTTTTTTTTTTTTTTTTTTTTTTTTGTCTTTTTTCCTTTTTATCGGTACCGGGGATCAAACTCACCACTGACTGCCTGCTTTCAAGGCAGGCGCTTATGCCGCTGAGCTAAACCATGCAGCTAAACTATGCAGCTTTTGAAAATGATTTATTACCGTCTTATAATTTTAGTAGCCATATTTATATGACAGATATAAATTATTTCAAAATGTTAATAGAATTAGCACCAGATTATATATATATATATATAATATATATATATAATATATATGTCTATATATATATATAATATATATGTCTATATATATATATATATATATATCCATATCCATACATACACACACTGAGGAAACTTTTAGTAGGACAAGGTCTCACGGTACAGTTCAGGTTGGCCTTGAGCTCACTTTGTAGCACAGGTTGGCCTCAAATTTGCAGCAATCCTCCTGCCTCAGCCTCCCCAGTTCTGGGATTATAGGTATACTCCACCACAACCAGCCTATGATATTTTAAAATGTATCTATTTTCTAAAATTTCTTTATAAATGTGCATTTTTTTAAAGTAAAAATGTTTTTAAACAAGATAAACAATTAACAAACCATATAACATGCAGATCGGGAAAAGGCCTTTGAATACAGGTCCATCTCAACCACTTCAGGCTGTGTGTAGAATCATACACCTTTATCCAAAGACCCGCCTGGTGAAAGGAAGCTATTTCTCATCATGTGAAGGTGAAAGTCATGTTAGAATGCACAAAATGATAACATATTTTCACAAATATATTATTGTTCAAAGAGAAAAATCCTAAAATGTAGAACATTCTCATAATAAGATTTTAAACTTTTTTTCCTGTTAAGTACATAGTCACTAAGTCAGGGGTGATGGCATATAACTGTAATACCAGCACACAGGAGGCTGAAGCAGGAGGGTGGCTGTGAGTTCAAGGGCCACACAGTGAGACCCTGTCTCAAAAAAAAAAAAAAAAAAAAAAAAACAGTGTGTGGCCATTATTATTTTTATGAAAATGGATAATAAAAATACTCTTTTCCTATTTTGCAAATTTATGGTGCTTTCCCATTTGCAAAGTTGGTAACAGTTTTAGATTTCATCTAATCACCAAGAGTTTATTAGGAATCACCACAAAAACATGTATTTTTCTCCTCTGCATGTCTCTGCAGCATTTATTCTTTTTGCCCAGGAATGGAGGCAGATGAGCAGCGGCAGCCTGTGGTCACTCTCAGGCTCCTGGCCAGTTAGGTGTGGGAAGCCTGCCGGGCCCCACCTGTGTCCGCCCTGGTCCCTGCTCCCCAGAACTCTACAGGGCAGACTGCACCACGCTCCTTCCAGAACTCCCTGAGGATGAAAGCCCCAAACTGGGTCACTTCTAACCCATCCCCCTTAGCTACCAGCCTGAAGCCATTAATAATACAGAGCAAAGCGCAGTACTGTGTCCCACCGAGGTGCGTTTTGTGAATCAGGTGACTCAGCTGAAAGCAGCTTTGCTCTGTGTTTTGGAAACTCCCCGGTTTTCCTCCTGAGTGAGTACGGGGAGAACCCAAGGCACACAGGTCTCCGCGCCTGCTTTGCCTTTCTAGGC
Organism: Cavia porcellus; assembly: GCF_034190915.1. NCBI lineage: Eukaryota > Metazoa > Chordata > Mammalia > Rodentia > Caviidae > Cavia > Cavia porcellus. The sequence goes on from NW_026947506.1 coordinate 1,565,992, forward strand.
CACATTCTGCTATGCAAATGTGATCTGCTAAGAAGGGATTTGTCCTCAGCCTCAGGCAGGGCCATTTCTTACGCCCTGGTATTTGTTCCCTAGCTGCCTCTGGCCTGGTGCTTGAGGCCCTTTGCCACTTCTGTGCTAATGCACAAAACTTTTCCTTAATTCTCTGGGTTTGATTTCCCTTTGCATTTATCTGCTCCCATCAATGCAAAATACTGAAAGGTTCACATTGATTTTCCTTCTCAGAACATGAAAGGTCTGTTTTTCAAACCTCAGTATTTCCTAAGGAAATATCTCTGGTCAATATGTGTAAGAATTAAAGGGAAATTCCAAACTCCCCCTTCTGACTGTCAGTAGCTCAAGGCAACCTGTTTACCCACTTGGATTCTGCCCAGCAGAAAACCTTCACAATTGTAATTATCACCGTTATGCAGTACGTTCAATTGTACCATCAATATAATCGCCAAATGGAGATTATACAATAAATGTAATTGCTGCTCTGCTCCTGTGCAGTATCTCGGGGCATGTCACATTTATTTTGTCCTTTAATTAGTAACAGGTGTAATTACGGGACTGCACTCAGAGCCAAAGCCAAGTGCCTGGCAGGCCTCTGGTAGCAGTGGGCATGGGGTGCAGCTGTCCCAGAGGGGCCCATGTGACCCCTGGTTGGCGGGATTGCCTGAGGACACCACCTGCAGGTGTAGCCCTAAGCTGAGATCAGCTCTGGACATGTTTTGTTCGAATCCTTCAGATCCTGAAAAGCAGGACTCCGCTGCTGTCTTTATTGACGTCCCCACCCCGTTTTATCCTTCCTGTGTGTAGCGGAATGCATTCTTCCACTTGTTCAATAATTGTGTATTGAGCACTGATTATTTGCTGGTAGTGTTTATTCCGTGTGTGGTGGATCCGCAGTGAATGAGAGACAGGAGGTTTACGATCCAGGGGAGAAAAGCAGAGATGACACAGGAGGCAGCTTAAACAGAAGAAAATGGAGCTGACTAGTGGTAAGAAATGCTGGGGCAGAGATCTGGTGCAGGGTGATAACGTCTTTGCTCAGGAGGTCAGGGCGCCTTTCCAGACCTGACACTGCTTGAGTGGCAGCCTTGAGACCTGTTGTCGGGACAACTGCCGAGAGTCAGGAAGAGAGCTGGACCTGAGACTGCAGCACAGAGGAGAGGGAGGAGGAGAAAGGGGCGCGGGGAGAGAAAGGAAGCCTGTTCTGGAAGGAGGCGTCAGGGAGGCCTTGGACCCAGAGGTCTCCAAGCAATCTGCAGTGTAAGTGCGGGGGAAAGCGGTGGGATGGCCAGTGCAGGGCAGACAACACCTGGATCTGCACGTTTAAAAACCCATCCTGGTGCTTTAGGAGAGATGGAACTTATGTCTGATGTGACACTGTATACCTGTCATGCCAGCAGTCTGGGAGGCTGAGGCAAGAGGATCACACATTTGAGTCCGACCTTGGCAATTTAGTGATTGAGAGAAACATTGTCCCAAAATTAAACAGGAGTAATAAAGGGGCCGGTGATACAGCTCAGTGGAAAGTGCTAGCTTCAGTCCTTAGCACTGAGGAACGGTTCGGGATGCATCCAGGGTCAGATTCAGCCAGGGGAGCTCTAATAGCACAGGTGGGAGCCCCTGAGAGCCGGGGGTGGGATGGATGCTGGGCAGGAGGAGCTCCTGCAAGGTGGGGTTCCATTGCTTGCTGAGGAGCTGGCAAGCAGAGAGAGTGTAGCTTGAGATGCAGACCTGTGGAAGAGAACAGTAGTATTGGGAATAAGAAGCCAATCTCGTGTCTGCAGGGTATCTGCAGTCTAGATGTCTGTCTAGACTGGGGCCTGAGCATCCAGCAGGGAGTCTTCCTGCTCCCATATATGTGTATATGGGAAGCGTTATATATATATGACTCAGTAGCACTAAGCTAGGACAACCCAGGGGCCACTCGGAGACACAGATAAGAGACAGAAGACAGAGCTTTCTCAGGACTGACTTGTAAGTCTTCAGTATTTCCAGGCTCTTAGCTAGGTCTGCAGAGACACCTCAGAAGGAGCTGCTGGTGACCCTGGAGGCAAACCAAGGCCATCCATCTGGTCCCGAGAGTGGCTCACAGACAGCCTCTTGCCTGGGGAGCATTGCTCAGACAGCTGAGACAGAGATGGATTCTCAGCAGTGTGGAGGTGCTGCCGGCCTTGTGTGAACAGTGCTGGTAGAGTGTAAGAGGGTGTGCGTGTGTGTGTGTGTGTGTGTGTGTGTGTGTGTGTGTGACAGGCGTGGGTGGGAATGAAACACAGCGCAAGGAAATGAGACAGCATACACGGATGGTTTCTGAAAGGGGACAGTAGGCGAAGGCCGTCAGTAGGTGGAGGGGCAGCAGGAGGGTCAGTGGAGAGCTGTTGGTGTCCTGTGAGCAGGTGAGTGCGGAGAGAGAGATGGGTGCTGCGGGAGGGAGGTGAATCACGGGGGCACGGAGGCCTTGAGCACAGCAGACTCGGTGTGCAGCGGGCTCGCAGGCAGAGCTCTGCTTCCCGGCGGCCGAGGGAGGACGAGGCGTGGGCACAGACTCAGGAGGGTCAGGCCATGTGGCTGTGGGAGGACTGAGGCCGCCTCCCGGCAGTTCGTGATCTGAAGGAGAGAGACACTGCGAGCCCAGCTCCCCACATGAGTCAGACGCGGCGGCAGAGCCGGGAAGCAGCTGCTGTGGGAGCGCGCGGGTGGGAGGAAACAGCAGCCACTGTTCCACGGAGGAGGCGGATCCCACCTGGGCCTTGAAGAAGCCACAGGGTTTTGCTGTTATTTGACATAGATGTCAACAAGTTTAACAACACTTTCTCTGGAAGGTTCCTGGCAAAAGACACTGATTCAGGAAAGTGATCTCTGATGCCTAGCAGTTTTGTCCTTCTGAGCCACCCTCTGTTCCTAGGCATCGTGCATTTTCTCTCCTAATGTGTGGATTGGGGAAGGAGAGTGGTCCATTCCTTGGGGGTGCATTGGGGTGGGTGTTGGCTTGGTCCACATGGCTTAGCAGAAGCAACCACAGTGACAGCCAGCGCTGATCTCCGGCACCTCAGAGGCTGACCTGAAGCCTGCCTAAGAGGCCAGTGCTTCAGTCTGGGACACAGTCCCTGTTCATATCCCGTGGACACATAATGTAGCATCTAGTTTCATACTTGGCCTTGATTGAAGACCTTTTGATGCAAAAAATTATGTGATTATGCATAGGAATGTTGTTGAGCCATAGATACACTCTATTAATTTGAATAAATATGTATTAAGCACCTCCTTACCATCTGCACAATTCTGTAGTAGTGATCAATGTAGACTATTGCATGTATGACAATCTGTTTTTCTTTCTTTCTTTCTTTCTTTCTTTCTTTCTTTCTTTCTTTCTTTCTTTCTTTCTTTCTTCTGTACTGAGGATTGAGCCCAGGGTCTTCATTCCTAGCTTGATTATTGATTTATTTAACTATTTATTGTTTAGTTTTGAGACAAGATCTCCTTAAATTGCTAAATGGGCTCTAACATGCAGTCCTCCTGCCTCAGCCTCCCCGCGTGCTGGGACTACAGGCATGCACCACCACACCTGGCCAACAATATGTACTTTTAGCGTTGTGGTGATTGAGCTCACCTTCAGTAGATGCAGTTGGGGCTTCCACTGCAGTAGCTGGCAGTGATGTTACTGATTGTAAGGACAGCAGCAGTTTCTGTGTGGCACCAGAATGTCTGTTCCTGACTACCTTGGTAATCAGTTCCTGCCCAGTAGCTAACACAGGGGAGAGACACTGGTAATTGTTGGTGTTGACTGTGTTAGGTTAGGTTTGCCTAATTAAATGAAGGAAGAAAGGAGAAGGGAGACTGGGAAGATTATCAAGTGATGGGTTACTTATCCATTTCCCAAAGGACGAAGGGAGGTGGAAGAGGGAGGGGAGGAGCTGGATTTCTGATATTATCTGGAAAATAAGTCCTCTGAGCCATGGATCCAATCTTCACAGCAAAACCAGTGGAAATAACCCAGAGAGAAAGTGACTGACTCAGCCTCGCCACTTGGGTAGCGATGGGTTTGGGAATAGAAAGAGAACACTTGGTCTCCAGAGTCCTCTGCTTATTTCTAAGCCGAGGGCACCTTGTGAGGGACTAATACACGGCATTCAGGGAATAGGCCTGCATATTTCAGTGCCTCTGCACTGAGGGAGAGCGAGGAGCATCACCTTACCCCATGATTAGGCCACGTTCAGCTTTAATGAAGCCCAGGAGCCTGGTGCACCATAGGAAAAGGCGTTGAGATGCATTACGTGCTTGTTCCACCTGCACACAGGGACTGGAAGCATGATGTACTGCAGACACAGTAAGAAGAAGTGATCTGAAAATAACCAAAAATGCTGGCTTTCCAGCAGGAAGTGGCTGAATGGGGTTCCTTGGGAAAAAAGAGTCACGGTGTAAGAAATGTCTTAAAAGTAATGACCGGCATGTCTTTGAAAGGCAACAGTGAGCAGGTTTTTTCTATTTGTGTTCAGTGCCTTTCTTTAATGGGATGCAAAATATACTTGTTGCCACATAAATTCCATTTAATTCATTTACATATTCATTCAGTGTTTCATATATAAGAACTTCTGCTCTGGTCTGCTAATCCCTTAGAGAAGAATAAGATGCAGGCCATGCTACCTAGCAACAAAAAGGAGAGGAAAGATGATTAACATTCAGCTCAATACAGGAGCCATGAAGAGAAACGAGAATGAAGAGGAACTTTTTTTGAAGACTCACTAGGAACCTGCCAGGGCTATATAATTGTTTTTAATCTGACAGAAGAGAATGGATGTGTAGATGGGCTGGTGTTTTTGCACAGGTTCAAACTGTTATGGATTAATGCAGAGAGGCAAATCCAATTGTGTCTCATTCCGAATCAGTGCCGAATCCACTGATCCATCTGACTCACATAAAAGGAGGTGGGGACCGCAGAGGTAGCATTGGAGTTTGAGCTGTGACCAGAAGCAGTTTAGCACGGGATGGTTTCAGGCTGCTAGTTTGTTACACTGAGGGAAGAGGAAATATAAAGGATTTCACTGGTTTCTCTTGAAGAATTTGAGAAATTAAAGGCAAAAACATCCCAAGGTCAAAATTAACCCATGTTTCAATGGCGATTTTTGAACCAATCCATATTCAAGTGTTTATCTTCTTCAGACAAAGGACAGCTGCTGCTGAGTGACCTCTGATTCTTTCCTATGTGCTAGGAATCACATCACCAGTATTACGTATTGTCTGTGTATTTACTGATCAAGCTTCTATGAAACTGCTTCTATGTCAAAATGTGCAGCCAAGGGCTGGGGACCGCCGTTCTTCCCTAAAGTTCTGTTAATAGACAGATTAGCAAGGCATTGCTTCTGGGAGAAATAGACAGCAAAGATGATTCTGACTAGAGGACCAGTGTGTGTCAGGTATTTGCTGAATGCTGCGAGGTGATACAAACGCTCCTTGCTAAGCCTCCATCCCAAAGCCCATTTGTGGGACAGCAGACCGCAGTTAGGGTTGGCGTGTGACAAAGGGGAATGTGTTAGGTTAGTCAGAGGCTCGGTGGGGAGCACATGAACAGCAAGATGAAAACTTGAATTAACCAGGAATAATTTCATTGCTCTAAGCAGAGAGAAATAATGGCTGCAGCTGTGCTTTTGAAAGGTCACTGGTGAGTCACATGTAGGATGGACGTAAAGAGGAGTGAGGACAGAGCAGTGGAATCCGGGGAGCATCCGGGGCAGTTGCAGGTGGGATGTGCACCTTAACTCTGGGGGTGCTGGGGGGCCGGTCTGTGAGTCCCCAGGGAGGCCTTGGACTTCACACCAATCTCAGTTCCATCGGTACGTCCCCTCACACCGCCCACCCCTCAGGTTTCCTTCCAGTCACACCTTTCCCAAAAAGTGCATTCAGTGCATGTTGATTCCCTCTCTGCCTCTAGGATGATATTGTCTTATGACAGATTCTGCATGTTTCGGTTTGCATGATATCATGGAAACTATATATTCATTTTAAGTTTTAAGCTCCTGAGCCTGACCTGACTGCCAGGTAAAGGCACACAAGCCAGTGGGAACTACCAGAAAGTGTTCACAGGGAAGGTCAGCCCGAGACCAGCTCTCTGGTTCTATCTACAAATACAAAAATAAAAAGGGCAGTCAAGAGTGTAAGCTGAAGAGACTCAGTAAGGGATCCTTGAGTCAGCACAGCGCCAGGGAAGAGCCCTCTGGAAGGCAGGCATGGTCAGAGGTACCGCACTGGAGAAGGTGGGACTGGACTGTGGGACAGCATTTTGGTGATTTTTCCTGCAGTGCACACAGAGCCTGACCCGGGAGCCAGGCGTCCCCAAGGCTGCACAGCCCCCTTTTTAAGGAGCACCTTCCAAGCAAAGAAGGCCCACACGTCCACCACCATCATTCCCTCTTCCTGTCCACGTCCACTCTTTTCACAGTCCACTTGTGCTTTCCTGACAGGTGCTGCTTTCTGACCTCCTTCGCATCTATTTTTGCACCTTCAGAAGTAGTTTCTCTGTCTGTTCTTTTCGTATTTGGATCACACCCCACTTGTGCTTTTTAATTACAATTGGATCCCAATCAGCATTCAGCAATACTTGCTTCTTTTCCGTTCTCTACTGCAATAATCCCTTGCAGATCCTCTCCAAGCTCGTTAAGCCTCCAGTCAACACACACGCCCCATTCAGTGCGGCCGCTCTCCTTTCTCCCACATACAATTTCGGGTCCCCTTGGCTTCTTTTGAGATTTGAGGAAGAGGACCACCTCCTTACTATTTATTCTTCTCCTCTCCCAAACACCACCTTAATTTACCCCGTTTAATTTTATGCCGTGGTCTTAGAAATTAAAATCAGATTTAAAATAGATCACTGAGGTTTCCATGACTGCCTTTCCAAAATCCTTTGGCCCCTCTCCACCAGACCCTTCCAATTCGCTAGACAAACGTCCATTCTCATTGGTTTAATAGCAAAGTTTTAGAAATTTCCCCTGGGTTACCCTCTCCTCAAACTACTGGTGGGCAGCAGAAAGGGGCAGGAAGCAGAGCAGGACTGTGCTGTTCGGTGGCCCGCTTGCCGAGCCACGGGGGGCCGATCCAGAGAAGCTCTCTTGAAGTTGCCGTTCCTTGTCTCTTGTAAATTCGCCAGTACCATGGTTGGTTTTATGTTCAAATCAGACCACCATGAAGGAAGGTTTGCTGCTTGCCCCCTGGGCCTTTCTTTGTGGCCTGGCAGAATAATTACTGCATTCCCAAGTTGGTGCCCTATGAACCCGTGCCTGTACAGATATGTGCCCCTCAGCCAGTTCCGGTCAGTGGAACTGTCCCAACCGAATGAAAGCAGCTGGGAATGTGAATTATGATTGTCAGACATTTTTAATTGGCTCTTTTATTGATTTGGAAACAAATTCCAAGATCCTAAATGTGCGTTTGTTCGCACTTGAAGTTCAGAAGTAAAGGGCGCAGGTACTTTGTAGTGGCTGAATTTGGCAAGTGGTTTCACCTTTCTGTGCTGGAAAGGAAAATGTGAGGCTGGTTTTTGTGAAGTTTGTGTGAGTGCACACACGGAATCACTTAGGACAGTGCCTCACACATGCAAAATCCTCAGTAAACGGTAGCTGCTGATGCTTTTTTTGTAAAATTAGTAAAGCTACGTAACGAAATCCTGACTTTAAGAAGAGTATCATTATGCATATGTAAAACTGCTTACAGAGTCTGGCCACTTACTATTTACAAAATATTTTACATGCCCTGTCTTATTTAGCCCAGATTACCAGACAGCTGAATTATAAACGTTTAAAATATGAGGAGACCAGAATGTAAGGAAGTTAATTATTTAAGTCTCATTGACAAAAATTAGGAAAAATTTAAACAACTTTGCCTGAAGAGAGGGAGCATATGTAGTTGGTATTCTAAGGGTTTGTGGTTCCAGTTTTATATTAAAGAAGAATGAATGACACTTGGCAAATTAAGCTTTTCTGCTTTGGGGTTTACACTGAGACTGTTTTTTGCTTGTTTGCTTGTTTTCTGAGACAGAGTCTCCCCAAGTTGCCCGGGGTGGGCTGGAGCTGAGAGCTGAGCTCCTCCCACCTTGGCCTCCCCGGGTGCCCAGTTACAGGGGCTCCACCCTGCCCAGCTCAGTCGGCAACTGTTTACATGAAGCTGGGTATCATATCTCAGATGCACACAAGGAGTCCATTTTTATTGTAATCAGACATTTCAGGTTAGGCACCTTGATAAACTGCTGAAATACCCAGTAAGATTTGAAAAATGAAAATAGAATCTTACACTGAATATTTTTTAGGAAATATTTTCCTTTTATTCTTTAACTTAAACTTTGCATCGGAGGCTGGAATTCAGGGGAAATGTGCCACACTTTTAACTGGAATGCTTTTCTTTATTCTGTAAAAAAGCAAAGAGAGAAGCATTTAAAGACATTGTGAAGGAGAGCCTGCAAAAATATCTTTGAAGACCTTTGATTCTTGGTCTTTCCTAAATATTAATTACTAACAGTAGGAAGAAAAATATTTAATATACACATATGGAAATAATACCTATAGGCGAGTCAATTAAAATGATTATTTTTATAATGATAAAATCTAGCTTTAAGCTAATGTATCACAGAGATAAACGGTTTCATGCCTCATAATAATTTAATAAATATTACTAAAATATGGTAACTGCCACCACGGCTCATTAGCAAGCTGTTTGTGTAATAGACAGTTATCTGAGATTGTTTGGGGAAGTTGCATTGTCAGAGTGACACACGCAGTAATCTCTGCAGAAAGCCAGGAGCGAATGATCCCTGCTCATCAGCTCTCCCAGGGGACGGCACCACACACGCTCTCCTCACAGATCTGTGGCAGTGAGAGCAGAGATTGAGGGCAGACATGGCAGGGTAGACTGCACAGCAAGAGAAATCCTGATGACTCAAACCCCACAGTCACACTGAGAAGCGTAAATCAAGAACCACAGAGTTTCCATCTCAAGGAATCTGTTGGAATTGAAGTCCAGCATTGCAGCCCTGGGCATGTGCTGAGTGTGAATTCTGAATCTTGGCGTCCATAGATAGCATCAAGCATTTCAGCGTCAGTAGTAAAATACTGAACATCACACGCTATAACCAATGTGGGTAAGCTGAGTGTGATCTGTGTACCAAAGTCAGGGTCCTCTGAGCACACTTTTCCTGTTTTATATTCTGAAGCATGTGTACATATTAAACCATCTTTCCCAAAAGGAATGGAAAGTATTTTCTAATTTAAAAAGAAATATATCCGTGAACTGATTGGAGTCAGAAACTGCAGAGCTAACATCTGCCATTGAGCGTTTATAGACAAGGAGAGGTATATACTTTACAGATATTTTTATTTAACAATTAAGCCTGCTCCTGGAATTCTGTTGTCACAAATTTCTTTTCACCCAAAAATACGGTCACTAAACTTTAGTAAGGCCTAGTTACTAATTTGTAGGGTAATATCATTTAATTGATTTTATACCTGTGTTCGTCCATTTGTGTTTTATAAACTCTGCTCAGTCTCAGACGATCTCGCAAGTCCAGATACACTGCAGGTGAGTGAGCCCTCTCCTCAGTCAACAGTCACCTGTGGCTGGTTTTGGAGCATATACGGCTCCAGGAAAATGTTACAAGTAATGTGATTGTTACCGAAAATCAAGGATTGTGTACATAGCTAAAAGTAGTAAGAGAAACTTGTTTCAATTGAAATTTATTTTCCTTCAATGGGGAGTGACGTTAGGGTGAAGGTTGCATGTGCACGGAGAAGGTTTTACCATGAAAAGAACTGAACTGGGAATTAGCAGGAGGGAGCCGAAGTGCTGATGTAACTTGGAGGTGAGAGGTCTTGTACAGAAAAACGTATAAGGAAACATTAACGTTCTCAAGTATAAAGATGATAAAGGCAACGTTGATATCCTAGTTAGAAGCTGGAGCTGGGCTAGGCTCATGTCAGTGTTTTGAGGTACTGTCATTGAGGGCTGGCTTCCACCTGACAGAGAGCCTTGAGGTCGCTTTCTGTAGAAACAGCCTGGTCGTGAGATGGCACCTGTGCATAGGAATTTAGACATAAAAACAGATTCAACCCGGAGCCAGGGCGCCATCTTGCTGGACTTCCGCGCGGAGGGGACAGAGTGGAGGGCTGGCTGCCTGCATGGAGCAGGGGACCTGTGTGCAGAGGAAGACTGGGGATTTCAGACTTCGAAGAGCACAGGATGCCACAAGAAGCAGTGTGCATATGCCAGGTTGAATAATTCATGCAGTGGTACTAATTTTGGCTCCAGAGAAAGTTGCTTTCTCACTGTGCCAAAAGCTAGGCAGTGAGACCAAAAATCAGAGAAGCAGCTAAAGGACAGGAGAGTCAACCCCAAAATCAGCACCCCCTCAGGCTGAGGACCCTTGAAGGTAGCACATAGCGGCATAACCTAGGAATAGACTCCTAAGCTTTACCTGAAATTGAGCAACCCTGTGCACATACTGATTTTGAGCAATGATACTTAAATATTCTATAATTACTTTCAACACTGTCTTCTTAGTATTAATGCAGAAGCTGCCAGTAAGAAAATACGTGCTTGTATGCACTGGAATTTTGTTTTAAAAAGCTGCTATCTGAGTAGAATGTGACGAAATAGATCCAGCATCGTTTTGTCCTTACAGAATCACCCGCGTGCCAGAAATGACCTTTTGTGCTAATTAACAGAGCTGCAATAAATATGGAACTTGATCAGTGTTAGTATTTATCGGATCCCTAAAATCCAGATGGCCCTCCTTGTCCCCCTTCCTTTACTTCTGAGATGAGACTGAGTAAGAGCACGCATTCTGTCAGGCCCCCCTTGAGTCCTTTCCCTCAGTGGTTATACTTACTTATGACTATTTCTAAAGAAAAATCACTGATTCACTCATAAGCCACTAACCAAGCTTTAAACTATATGAACTTCTACTTCTGTGCAACAGGGTTTATGATACTGGTCCTACCTCTCTTTTATTTAAAGCATTCTAACAGCGTTGTGACACCTATACGGGGGAAGTGAGGAGAATGGAGATGTTTGGGTGAAGCCATTCTCTTCTGGTCTCAGCCCATTTGCTGTATTTCCGGGGAGAAGCCAGATGAGGCTCTAGGCTGCAGGAGGCAGCCTTGGTGGGGAAACGCAGCTCTGCGGGAACCCAGGACCACACTCAGGACTCGGACTTAGCCAGACCCAGAGGGGTCTCGCAGGATGGCAGTGGGTTTCTGAGGTTCGCCTGCGGGTACAGACGAGGGTTTCTCAGTGGCTTGTACTACTGAACATGGCTCATGTGACTGCTCCTTTGGACCCGCTGAAACTCCCATCTGGCAGACTGTACCAGGCCGTGGGCAATCCCAAAGTGAATTCATTGTGCTGAGCGCTCTCTTCTGGTGGGTGTGCCTGGGCAACTCCTGGCCTGAATGCAGGATTTGGAGGCTGGCTGCTGTCACCGTCAGACACTGCTAATGGTGAAGCACAGGACGCTGTGTCTGCCCCTTGGGGACCTGCACCTGCTCTGCAGTGCCCAGGAGTGCCACGTACTCCTAGACAGGTGCTCTTTGGGTTTGCGTGGGTTTGGTGTCGTGGAGACAGAGAGTGCATGCTCTGGTCCTTCTTGTTACTAGTTCTCAGGACCTGGCTAAGTCCCTGCGGTTAGGTTGGCTTCCGTTTCCTTATGTATAGGAGGATCATTTTAACCGTTAGCACCTTCCCAGGTCACAGTGAAGGATCCAGGGAAAACTCCTGGCCCATAAGCAATGTGCCTGTGCCTTCTGGCTCCACTGACACCATCCAAGGAGCATTTCTGGAGTTCATGAGAGAAAGTAGACGAACATCTGAGCGCCCAGTGCGTGCAGTTCCTCCCGTCATCATCCTGCGCAGTCTATCTTTAGCACTGTTTTGAGTTCAGTTCCATTATAGCGTGTTATACAGAGTTTCCTTTTCTAAGGGAAGTACTTGCATACAAGTTTCTTCTTTTCACCAAAGCCCTGTGGTAGAGAAATGGAGGTTCTGAGGAAGTCATAAGTCTGCTGGATACCCAGGTAGGTAGCGGGCTCTCCACCTGGCTGAGTGGAGTGTGCGTTTGTGCCCAGAGCTGATGTCACTACCTGTTTATTTTAGAAAGCCAATTGGGCATGTATGCACGTCATTGCCACCAGCCAGGAACATTTAATTAGTGCTAATCATGCCTCGGATGAACCTCACTGCCCACGATCTGCCACTGTGCAAAGCTGAACCAGAAACATTTTGTTCGAGTTCCTGCCTATAATTTCAACACAGGATGCTACATGGGATAATGTTTGAAAGCTGAATTTGCTTGCATATGTGCTTTTTAACCTGTAAATTATTCATGACAGAAGTATCTGTGTATGTTGTAAAAGATAAGCAGGAGTAACATTTTTCAAAGAAAATGATTATAAAAATTATCTTACTGTCTCTGATATCTCCCCCATATCCTGAAGAATTGTACAGTTGTGGTTGGCAATGTGCTTAAGGAACAGTGGCGGATTTCTATGGGCTCCCTGTCTCCCAGGCCTACTTCTGGGTCCCTGGTCAGAGACTACATGGGGACTTGTGGTCAGGTCAGATCAGCTTCTGAGCTCAGTGAAGCTAACACATGAACACGCGGCTCAAAAGAGAAGGTGGAGAGAAGGTGGTGACTGCAGCCCTCCCGGTGTCAGGCATCTGCAGGCAGCCCTATGCCTGGTGGGCGAGTTCCATGCTCCCACAGCCTCCTTCTGCTTTACCTGGAGCTGCAGGGAAAAAGTCCTGGCGGGAAGTGCTGACCGATCACAGCAGTGGAGCACACAGTTGGGTCAAGCTGTGACCTGTCAGGCATCGCCAGGGTCCTTACAGTGGATCTGGGGCCCAGCACCTTGAGGAGCTGGACACATAGTGTGGCTTTGGTGAGTGAATCAGTGAATAGTAATAACCAGCACCTGAAGGAGCACATTGCCTTACTGTGTTGCTGAAGCATTTTCAGGAACAGAAAACACAATGAAGTATGTTCTCGAAGCAAAGCTTTTGGGTCTCTTCAGTTGGCTTTCATTCTATAGGAGACTGGCCTTAATCCGCTTCCTGGAGCAGGCTGGCCTCCGTGAGGACTCTGCCACCCATCTGCCCCAGGGGTCCTCTGGGACAGTCAGTCCACTCTTCCTCCACTGCCGAGTCCACCCGATTTCCAAGATGACGCCGCACTGCCCAGCACCTGTGGAGATGGCAGTGCCCAGAGACAGAAAGGAAAGACTCTCCTCTTGCAGACACTTTTAGGAAAACTAAAAGCACAAAAGGTGACCCATTCCCCATGGCTCTTCCCCCCATGCTCCCTGGCTGTACCATGCCATGGCTCCTTCTGTCATGTGCTGGACAGGAGCAAAGATACTAAGAGAATTTCTTTCATCATACTGAGGTTCACACTTTAGGGTTGCAGCAGGTGTGGAGCCTGCCCCAAAATCTAGGGGGTCTCTAAGCAAGAAGGAAGAGGCGCTGTCATTGCCTGGTCACCAGCCAGTGCTGCTGCTTTGTCCACAGCCTGACCTCTGTTTGCACTGGGGCCCAGACACCTCCTGCAGCAGCAGAGCCGCCAGGCAGCGAGGGAAGAAGGCTTCCAATCCTGCACCAGCACGGCTCTTCCTCAGTTTTGCTCTTATTTTGATGAAGATTTGTATTTTTTGGTGCCTTCTTTGAGAGTTTCTTTAGACGCTGTTCAAAAACTTGGAGCCCAGGGAGGGAAAAGTGTACACCTCCTGCTTTCTCAAGTAGAGCGTCACTAGCTTTCTCTTTAAAAAAAAAAAAAAAAAAAATTTAAAGAAAGATTAAACAAAACAGAAAATAGGTAGAAATAATACATGCATTCATAGAAAAAATAAACAGTAAGGAATCACTAGTTGATGTTTACATACTGTCCTTTTACAAATCGTTGGTCAAGATACAAAAGTGGAACATATAAAGTGGGAATTCAAACAGCGAGACTGCAAATGGTTCTGTTCAACTATCCAACAAAAACTTAGTAATATGGTTGTCAATCCTATACACTTAAACATAGTTATCCATATCTTCAATTATGTTGAGATTGAACAAACCCAAGAGGCTAATATCACTCTGAACAAAGAATTAATACTATTGCTGGGTTTCACATTATGATACTCCAGGATCAGCACTGGGTACTTTAATGTATCTTTTTTCTTCAAAGTATCTGTTCATTTCATCATGTGTCATAAGATCAGTTCTCATAAACTGTTTATAGATTCTATACATGCATCAGGTTTAACATGTATTTCTATCCTTTCTATATTAGAGGGAGAAACAAAACAAAGCAAGACAAAACAAAACATATTCCTATAAACATGTGAAATGAAAAAGACATATAAGACCATTGTACAAGGAGTTCTACCATGGTTCCTGTGTTGTCTCTTGTTATCTTCAATAGAATTGGCTATATCATCAGACATAGTACAATGGAATATATCAGTACACAACAGTATTAATAAAAATACAGCTTTGTATATAGTAAAAAACCTCAAAAACAGGCAGTTATCAAACCAGAATGTATCGTAGAGTCTTGTCATCTTCAGTGCATTTGCCTATGCTCTCAGACTTGATAGTATCACTCGTATCTGTTTGGAATAAAATCTGTTGATACCAAACAGCAATCAAACAAACCACATTTAACTAAGACCAGTCATGATAAAACAGTATAAGTCATACAGGGCTCCAGATTAATATAATAGGAAATTAAAGATGATTACTGTGCTATATCCTGATATTTTTTGGATAGCTGTCTGTGCCCTCAAACCTAATGTAAGTAGACAAACTGCGACAGAATAAAATCTATCAAAAAAAAAAATCTAAGCAGAGTGGTGCAAGGAATGTGGGTTTTAAATCCTGATACACTATTAACAATATCTTCTGCCATCTTTTTTAAGACTCTCCCTCCACTTTCACTTCCCCAGGGTATACTGTGCATTTTTAGGTCTGACCAAGACCCTTAGTTTTAAATTGGGGTGGGGGCAACAGCTATTTACCTAAGTGGTTCCGAACCTTATCTTTCCTGGTCTGATCTCTAATTGTATTCCTTACCTATCAAAGCCTGTCTTTCCAACCTATCCACAAATACTGGTCTGGTTGCCCCTATTACTCTCTGGTTCTCTGTCACATAGAGCATTGTTTTCTCATATTTAATTTTCAGTCCATGTACTCTTTTTCATATTATTTATATTTCCTATAAATAGCATCTTGATGGACCCTGCATCCTGATCTACTCCATGTTTGTGTGTGTTTTTTTTAATTTAGTGTATCAAGGCCATCTATATTAGAGATTATAACCAACCTTCTCTGTCTCATTTCTGTTATGCTCTTTTTTTGCCATCAGTTGTCTGCTTATCTTCTTGATTTTGTTTTCTATTCCATTCGTTGAGGTCTCTTTGCCACTGTTCCTGGAATCCTAGTACTTTTCTCTCTCTCTAGAATGCCCTGTGGTATTCTCTGTAGTGTTGGATTGGTGATTGCGAATTTCCCAAGTTCCTTTTGTCTTGGAAGTATCTTGTTTCTCCATTAATTTCTAGAGACAGTTTATCAGGGTATATCAATCTGGGTTCGAGGTTATTTTGTTGCAGGGATTGGAATATTTCACTCCAGGTTCTCCTTGACTTGATGGTTTGTGTTGAGAAGTCTGCCATTATTCTGATGGGTCTGCCTTTATAGGTTATCTGTTTCTTGTCTGTAACAGCTTTTAATATTCTGTTCTTCTATAGAATTTCTGGAGCCTTGATTATTATATGCCTAGGTGTAGCTCTGTTTTGGTCGTAGGTGGCTGGAGTTCTGTATGCTTCATATATCAGAAGATCACTTCCTTTTCCTTTGTTTGGTAACTTTTCCTTAATTACTTCTGTGAATAGCCTTTGCAGTTCCTTTGTTTGTACCCCTGCTTCTTCATTCACACTCTTTATTCTCAAGTTATAGATCCTCTTGTGGTCTTCTAGCCTTTGTATTGTTACTTTTTGTTTCCTTGTTATTTTTAAAAAGTTTTTCCTTTCATAATCCCACATTGCAAACCTGTCCTCCAGTTTGGATAATCTATCCTTAGTTTCTTTCAAGCAGTTTTGCCATCTTTCCATAGAGTTGTTAATTTCCTGATAATCTCTTTGAATCTGCTTCATGTATTCTATATTTTCTTTATATTCTTCATCAAATGGTTCTCTCCTTTGTTTGAGTTCCTCCATTCTTCTGTCTCTGTTTGCTTGAGGGGTGCTTAGCATCTCTTTTGTTAATCTTCTATATCTTGCTTTACTTGGCTAAATATTTCACTTTTGAACTCATCTATGAGGTCCCAAATATATCTCTTTATGTCCACTGGTGCCGTGTCTGATGTTGCATGTTTGCTGTTCTCATTCTCCTTTGTATTTACCTGTCCTGGGTCCGTGTTCTCAGGGTTGGGACCTGGGGACTTTTTGTTGTTGCTTCTTCTTCCCATCTTTTTCATTTCTTCCAAGAGGCCCCAGTTTCTTTCTTTGTTGGTTACAATTCTTCTGAAGCATGCTGGGCTAGATGACACTTCCCAATGCAGTATGCTAGTGAGTTGCAAACAGGGGCAGTGTATGCTGGACCCTCCCTTTTGGGTCACTCAAGCTTGCTGTGGCCTGCGATGAATTACTGTGTGCCACTTCCCCTCTGGATCCGCCAAACTTCTGAGGCTTCACTGTGTTAGTGTGGTTAGTGTGCACCGCCATGTAGGGAATTGATTTCAGATAACCTATTGGGTCTCAGCCAGGTCACATGACCCAGGCCTAGCTCACTCCACCAATCCCGTTCAGGAAGGGAATAACTGACTGAAGTCACTGCTGTGCTTGTACCTGCCAGTCCTGCCCGGTCCCATAATGTCATCTGTCAGAGCCCCCCTTTCTGTGGAATGGCTCCACTCCCGTCACTCACCACAGGTTGGTGCAGGCTCCCCGCCAGCTCAGCTCTCCTTCTGGCTGGCCGACCCCCGACCTCAGTGTGGCTACGCCTCCAGTGAGTTGAAGCAGCAGGACCTTGGACGGCTTGACAAGTCATCCACTGTGGTGGGAGCACTGAACCTTTAGCTGTTCCAATAATAGCACCGGGACTGTATGTTTGATTACTTCTTCTCACCTTAGTTTCTTCTTCGGATGAGAAAATTCATGTCCCTCTGTTCAGGGCTCCCTACGTTATATTATGTTGAATTCTAGGTTGACTATCTCAGGGAGCCTTCATGGCCAGCTGTTATCTATCCACCATCTTGGCTCCCTGCTTGTCGCTAGCTCTCTTTATCTGTCTTCCTGAATTCTGCAGGTTCTCACCCACTCACCCCCTGCTCCCATGCTAGTCTGCGTTGAGTCCATGCACCTGGGGAGGCCTGTAGCTAGATGAAGTTAAGTAAAAGCGGGCAGACTGTGACACTTACCTATACAGGGACAGAAACTTCTTCAAGTCTCGTGAAATTTCATTACACCTAAAGTTTCCTTTTTACTGTAAGACGTGGAGAATTGTAAGAAATAATCCTTTATTTCTGAAATGGCTGGGATGCATTTAATGCAAGGTCACACCAATAAAACTGACTGTAGAGTAAACGTGAGTAGGGGGTTTCTGCGGTGACCGCACAAGAGGCAGTACGGTTTCTAGGCGGTGCTTTGGTTTCGGATTATCTGAAGTGTTCAGACTGCGTTCTCCTTGTTTTGTTTCCTTTCTTCTTTTCTTGCTGCTACATCTTCATCATACAGGCGAGGTCTTTCTTCCAATTACTTATCTCAAATTAAAATCCATTTATTTTTATCAATAGTAATAATGCTGTGACTCTTAGTTTGTGCACATAGATTTTTAAGTTGCTTTCCTGTAGAATCATCTGTAGTCACTTTTCCATATCATTACTACGACAGGTTAAGGTTTTTGAAAACAATGAAAGAATGACATAGTTCTTGGGAGAAGAAAATATTGCTTTTCAATGTTTAATATCTCGAGTTATGCTGAATGGACAGACCTCGGGCAAAAACATCATCTGATTATACATGAGACCATAGCACTGTAGCCATTAAAAACTGTGCTTTTCCTGATATGATGGGAACCTAATGTTCTAGGCAACATGTTTGTACGATTTGAAAATTTGATATTTCTAGGTTGAGTGCTATATAAACAAAATACATTTCATCACAAAGAAAATGTGAGGATTCAAATTATCCGAATTCATATATAGTTTGTGTGGAAAATATGAGGTTATTTTTGTGTATTTATATTTCCCGCACAAGGCCAGATTGTTTTCTTAGAAGCAAAAGAGACACTTAGAAATGCTTAGAAATCAGCCTGTAATTTAATATTTACTCTAAATCGTACAATAAAATATCAGTGGTTCACAGAATTAATAATGCAGATTAATAGCTATATACATATTTTTGTCCTGAGAGGGATATTTTCAGATATGAGCCTGTGTACTTTCTATAAATTTTAAAGTTACAAAAATATTAAGAATACTTAAAATAATAATTTTTGGTATGCTTTTAAAACTTAATTTATAAGTGTTTTTGTCACTATTACTATTTTTTGGAATCACTCATGTTTTAGTTAAATGATGACAAAGAAAAGACTCACAACTTTTTGTTTTGTTTGACTTTTTCACTAGAAAGTTAATGTGAAATACATATCTCAGAAATGGACCTAGGTCCATTGGCATAGAAAAATCAGCATATTACTGTAAGTCACTCGTATGAGCAAAATTAGGATAAACCAGTTCTGCTGTTCATCCTGGGTTGAGGTAATCCTGGCTGCTCCAAAGAAAGCACTTTGTGGGCATAATGGTTTAAAAGTTACATGACTGTCCATTAAATCTCTCTTCCTAAAGTTCTGGAGCGGTACCAAGGTCCAACCCAACAAACGCAGCCTGTGGAGGCCACGGCTGCTCCCTGTGCCTGGCCGGTGGCCTCTTGGCCCTGGACAGCGGACAGCGTGGCCAAGCCCCTGCCCGCAGAGCTCAGCCTCCTGTGCTCCCTTTCTGTGGCCTTTGTCTTCCTCAAGAAGTGGCTCTTCTGTTACTTTCTAAGTGCAGTTCATTTTATTTCAATCCTAATTCCTTTATTTCCTTCCCTGTCACCTCCATTTCCTACCTGATTCATTTTCTTCTTTGGGCTCAATATTTCCTGGAGCACCTTTCCCACATCCTAACAATATGTAATCTTGAATCCCCAAAGCAAAGACACTTTTGGAAAGATTGATCAGATAGAAATCAATGAATATGAATGAGGGGGCTCCTTTGTCTAGTCTACAAGTGAGACATCATCTTCCCCCGCCTCGCAGGTGAGGAAAAACACATAATTCAGTCATTAATGATAAAGAATAATGTTCTCTGTACAAGAACTCTGATTGCATCTCATATTTAACTCTATTAAATCACACCACAAGGTTTTTTTGGAGATAAGTATTTTCCTAATTTGCCCTTTTCACCAAGGCTGTGAAAATGCACTGAGACTGGAATAGGGGTTCACGGTTTGGATGCGCTTGCTATTTAATAGCTACACTTTGTAGTCTTGGGGACACTGGCAGGGAATGCTGGGATCTGGTCCTTCTGCTCTTGGAACAGACTCCGCCCCCTACTGTCTGTCTTAGGGTTCAGCCCTCCACTTGGAACTCCCGCCTCTCCTCCTGCAAGTCACTGCCCAGTGACACACCCCAGCCTGTGTCTGTCTGTCTGTCTCTCTCCTGACAGTTCTTGGTTCCCAGCCGTGGTCTCAGGGGACCTCTATGCCCCCCTGCGTCTGCATCTTCCCTTTCATTGTCCTCTGGGGAGCTGTCTTTTAGTTTTTTAAGGCACACCCACAGTTTCCCTGTTTAGCGGCTTTTAACTCCAGTTTAATAAAAGTGTTTTCTGAGCCTTTGCCTTGCAGACACTAGGACTGAAGACACAGGGCACAGGTAGCAGGCGGGATGAGTGCCGCATGAGCTGAGTGCATCCAGGAATGTCAAGGAGCTGGACTTGCACTTCAAAGAATTCAAGAAAATCCAACCCGTGGATCACTTCAAAATTCTATTCCCTTTGTATGCCCAAGTTTGCCAGTATTACAGTTCTGTCTCTGAATGCTTCTTCGATGATCACGCTTTGTGAGCAGTGATATTTATAGTACTGAGAATATCTAAAAGATTGTCTTGTGTGTATGTGAAAAAAAAATGTGCAGCCCTGAGGATAATCTCAGGTCGGGGGCTTAGCGCAGTGACAGTGCACCTGCCTAGCATCTGTAAGGTCCTGGGTTCAGTCCCTACCTGCCCAGGAAGGAATCAAACCTCAACTTGAGCCATCAGGAACAAGCATTAGATGTGTCCTGAGTGTGCTTATATCAAGAGAGAGAAGACACCTACCCTTGACCATTGTTAGCATTTTGGACCCCTTTGTTTGGGTTGGAGGCTGATCTGTGTCATTGTGTGTGATGTTTCCCTGGCTTTCTGGTGCTAGATGCCACCAGCAGTGTTCAGGGCTCCCCCAAATCTATAATAGAAAGCTTCCCCAGACATTGTCAGACGCCATCAACATGGCCAGACTATCTTAACCTGAGATTCACTGGGTCGGACTATGAACATTTTTTATAAAAATGTCAATTTTAAAAGTATTTTTGGTGATCGATCACCTTTAAGGTCTATTTGCAAGTTATAGCTATAAAAGCTTCCTCTAAATTTCAGCACTTCACAAATTCTAAGAACAAATACTCAGTTCTGTGTTTCTTATGGTAATGTTGTTTTAGGGGCTCTCAATGAATATAGCACTTTTGTTAATTCAGTTTCCTCGATTATCCCAAATAGTGGACCATGGTACATTAGTTTTAGCGCTTCAATTGTTTTAATATGACTGGGTACACAATAGTCTGAAAAAGCCTTCTTGTAATAGCACACATGAATAAAAATATCTCCCTTGCCAAACTTCAGCCGAAAGCTGCAGAGTCAAAGACAGAGAAGGCAGTCAGGCCCATGATGTGAGAGGGGTGTCTCAGAAATACACAAGGAGATGCATAAGTGCAACACAACTTCAGCATAATAAAACTAAACGCAAACAGAAAAACGTGCAAACTGACAGCGATCATAGCAACATTTACAAAGACCAAAGTCACCCAAAAAACAGTAGGAAAAATACCCACTTGCCAGGAAATAAAACCAATCAGAAAGAGATCACCACGCTGCAGCAGCATAGGAAACACCCACTGAGAAGCTTTCATGGTTCTTCGTTTCCACAGAGATGCCTCCATCCATATCATTTGTGCATACTCTGTGTTTACCATCAAAGGCTTTAATTTCTCTCCCCTGGTTCAGGACACAGTGCAGTGCAGTGTCGTCCAAAAGCACCTAAGTTCACAGGCCCTCTTGGCAGACAGAGCTGGAGCAGGCGAGAGGGGTTCAGACAGGCAGATCCATCCAGCCAGGGGATTCCAGCTGGGACAGGAGTAGTGAGAGGGGATTTCTTACATCTGCATGCTAAGACTGACAGACAGCTTCGGGATGCCTTGCCAGGGGTTATCTGAGGCAGCAGAGCTTTGAAGTCCAGGGTATCACACTCAGGATCTTCTAGAGGGTGAAAATCCAAGGGATGTCCTGTTGGTTGAGAGGGACGTTTATCAGAGAGTGGCTGTTGAGGAGATTTCAGAGGGCTTTTATTAGAGACCTGTTTCCATGGCTTAAAAACATCCTACATATTACAATATGATTCATTGCCACATGCTTTATAAATGACCTATGGTCATATTTGGTTTCTAAACTGTGAATCTGAACATTAGTTCAATGTCACTATGGCTCAAGACATTGGGAATGTGTTTGACCCGTATTTTCTCATGAGGATCAGCTCTAAAATACATGAGCCTCACCCGGGGATGGAGTGTGCCCTGGAGCTCTTGCTGGGCTATTTCTGTTTCCTCACCTCTCTGCGATGAGGCTGGGAGGAAACACTGCAGCACGGCTGAAGGAAGAGACTTCAACTTGGCAACACCTTGAATATTTATAAGATGATTAGAGCTCTTGATTGTGGAGTAGGCTTGATTTAGAACTGGGTTTTTTCTTTTTTTCTTTTTTTTCCCCAGGCATGTATTTTAATTTGAGTTCCATTCTCTGCCAAGAGCGAGAAAAAGTTGGCAAGACAGGAAGTAAAAGAAAATAGGTCACAAAATGTGAGAGTCAGAAGCAATGATTCCAAATCAGAGTCTTATACATTTGCAAGCCTTGGCCGTCTTCTTTCTTAACCTCAATGTACAGCTTCCCAGTGCTGCTGAGGTGTGGCTCTTGCATCTAGAGGCCTTCAGCTGATCCTCCTGACCTTGCACAGTTGGGCTCTGCATGTCCTGTAAGGGCCTGCTTTTGTCTTCTGAAAGCAGATGGGAATCGATGAATGGTGCTCAGTAATGCAGGCAAAGTCAAACTTAACTAACAACAGGGTCAAAAGCAGGAAAATTAATGAAGAGCTTGTATTAAAAATGGAAGAAATTAAAAAGTACAGGGAAAACAAAAACTATTTTTCATTCTTTCATTCATTGAGATAGGGTCTTCCTGTGTAGTCACACTGGCCTTAAATTCACTGTGTAGCTCAGGCTGATCTTGAATATGTGACACTCCTCCTGCCTCAGCCTCTCAAGTGCTGGGATTACAAGCATGCACACCTGGCAAAAACAATTTAATTCATATAGATGCTGTAAGATGTTTCATTCACCCAGCCGTGAAGGATCTATTTATCTGAGACTCAGGAGATCATAGTCCTTGGGTCCAAGGCACAAGCCAGGTGTTTTGTGCAGCAGTCCCTGCTGCCCCTGGGAGCTGCCCCACTGATACTCAGAGAAGGAGAGAAACAGGGTCCATGCTGCTGTGGAGCTCTCCTTTCAAATCAATCGCTTCTCTTGGCGGTTCTGCTGTTAGAACTTGCCATAGCCTTGGGCCTGCTTTATTCTGCCCCTCGTGGCTCCCTGCTGTGACATCCATTACTTGCCCTGTCTTCTTAAGAGTCTTCTGGGTTCCACTGAGCTGTGTATGTCCCTCACATAATGGGGTGAACTTACATTTGTGTCCCGTAAATGATGCCCTATAATTTAGCCTTGTACATCTTCAGTCAACTCATGCTTCCTAGTGTTTCCCCTTGATCAGTGCAAGTTAATTTATTTCCTTTGTTTGCAGTATTATCTGAAGCTGTCTTGCTAAAGAGATAGAAGGATTTTCCACTATGGACTTTGTACTCCAGGGTGGATGACGGATAAGAACCATGTCTTAGCAAACCTGGAGCAGCACTGGTTGTGATGTGAACGGAGGTTTTGCATACAAGACCATGAGGGTTCCCAAGGGTTTAGAATTGATCCCCCAACACAGAGCCTTGAGCCAGCTTGAAAGAATTATCCAGGGACTGTCCATGGCTGGGTTTCCAAAACAGACACAGGACCAGAGCTCTCCAATGGCCTTTGCTTGCTTTTTTCAAAGTACTACACCTTAAAACAGGTAAGCATGTTTGGTCAGGGACGTTTTCTATGCTGAGGTCTCTCGAAGCGTCCTTTGAGAATACCCAGTAAGCACACGTCAGCGTTCCATTTTCTGTGTTCCGTGTCTGTTCTGCCTCCCTTGTTTTCATTTCTTTGTCCTTTTTCCGTAACAAGACCTTGGCTGCAGTCCCGTCCTCCAAGGCTTCATGCCTGGGTTGCGTGCATGCATTTCCCTGTGGTCTTCTCACCTCTCACGGCCCATTTCCTACTTCATCCTGCAGCTTTTTCTTTCTATTTGCTGGCTTGCCATTGGCTTTTGGCTAAGTTGCATGGAAACTGCTATTTCTCCATTTGTATGGCAGCCACATTGTTTCTGAGTTATAATATAATCAGAATGTTTTCTGGTTCTTGTGGTAGATGGGTACAGAATCCTACTGCAGATCTCAGGTGTTACCTGTCACGATTTGTTTACTTAAGCGTTCACTAGGAAGCAGTGTATAGCTCAGTGCTTAGATGTAATTCTGTACTGTGCGGTGCTCTGCAGCGAGCCACGCAGGCCTGTCCACTGCATGGGACTGGAAGGACAGGGGACAGGAAGGGATCTTTCATCATCTGCAACTGCAGTGGGGAAGAAGCCGCACAGAGAGCGCCTGACAGCCTGAGAGCTTGCACCTCAGGTGAGAGTGTGCACACACCCGCACACGCCTGCATCCGCACACTACTCTCAGGGCATCGGAGGAGGAGGGAATGGTTTCTGCAAAAAAGAAAGTCATGAAACAGTAGCCTAATAATGACATGTAGCTTAAACCTATAGTTCTAATAAGTTTATTCACAGCGCAGAACAGAAGCTATTTCTTATAGGAATTTACCAGGTTGCTCTTCCTGCCCTGTGGCAGAATTTCCAGACTCCCCTCACAGGAAATCAGCCCTCCAGATTTTCAGCTCTGGAAAAACTCTATTAAATAGATTCCCAGGTTGTGGTGCCTTTGTCTACTCAGAATGCCAGGCAGTGGCCCAGCCACCACCCTGGATACTCGTGCACGCAGAGATGCACACATGCTCTCGCCCTGCCCACCGCCCTCACTTCCATAGGTGCGCCCAAGGCATGCTTCCCACATTCTGAGCCATTCGGTGTCTGCTTGCTTGCCTGTGCGATCATTATCAGTTCTGGGATGAGATGAACGGCACGGACAGAAATCCAGCAAAGGAAAAATCTGTGCCCCAGGTGCGGGCAGCACTGTGTAGCTTTTGTTTTCCAGCTGGACTGCTCCAGCCTGTGAGATACACAAAGTGCTTTTTCTGTGTGACCTCTTCCATAGAAGTAGGAAAAGTTGCAGGACTCTGGCATTAGTGTATTATTCAACTTAGTCTTCACAGGTACAAATCTTCATCATTTTTGGTGCCATAGTGGACTGCCTGTCAAGTATAACTTAATTGTAATTGTTATATTTATCTTAATTTCCCCACAGTTCTTAGAGATATGTTTATTTGCAGTTATTGATACTGATACCTGAAAAACGACCATTTTGTGGCATCATACTATGCCTCAGTGTTACTGAATTGCTTAGACAGCTTGTTTAACTTTTCTGGAAGAAGCACAATAACTTCATTTTCCAGGTAATAATGGTGTCAGTCTCACTACAGCTCTAGAACTAAATTTGTGACTGCCTTGATGGCACATTGGAAAAAAGGAGCTCAAAGCTCTTTTAGAAGCTTGCTTATGACAGGTGGAAATGGCTCAAAAAGGCAGATGTGCAGAAGGGGCAGTCACTGAGCTCACAGCCACACACAGGAGCAGTCCGCTGGGATTCTGCAGCCTGATAAACTCAGTGCTGAGAAAGCCCTAGTGATCTGTCCAGATGGAAACTTTTGCAGAACATTTTTAAAATTTAAAAGAAGAGTGCTTAGGATATGCAAAGAGAAAAATAAAACTATACAGCACACACACACACATACTACACACAGAATAGCTGGCAACTATGGAATAAATCCATGCAGCACTACGGTGAGATGAGATGGCAAACCATTTAGGGACCTTCAAACTGCAGCAAGAAATTAGTGAGACAGAAGAACATGCTGTTAACAGCAAACTATGGTCATTTTATTTATGCCTCCGATAATGTCTTTCTTTTGTTCTTACTGCTTTAGAATAAATGTTTTTAAAATTTCAGTTCGTCAAGTGTTCATACCCTTGAAGTTGTAACTAGCTGTTCTCACCTTGAGCCTTTCAGAGAGCCTTTCACTCTCTGGGCTCTAGTTTTTCTGCTGCCTCTTTTCTGCTCAGAAGAGTTAGCTCATCGCTTTCCGGGAAGCTGTCTACCAGCGGTCAAGGCTGCTTGGCACTGAAGGCTGTCCTGCTGGAATTGAGATAATTACATATTCACTTAAGTGCACAGCTATCTGTCTGGCAGAGTTAGGTGCTTTGTTCATTGTTACGGTTTCAGCACTTAGCACTTGGATTTTAGGAGGCAGCTGAAAGATTTCTGTGCAGTATTTGGTCCATGTGCTTTTAGGATCGTCAACTGAGTGCCCCGGCAGCTTCCTGAAGGCAGTACCTCGCTGTTTCCTCTGTCAGGTTTTCCTCCCTCTCAATAACTGAGGGGCAGTCAATAGAAATTTTTCCAGGAATAAAAGAATTTTAGGATGCAGTAAAGCAGAAGGTGTAGTGTGACAGTTCTGCTCGTGTCTGCCCTCTAAGAGACTGAGTTTCCTTGTGGCAAAGAAGCTTTTATTCATCTTTGAACTTTGGCACCATCCTGTCCAGTAAGAGCTTGCTTGATAATTACTTGCTTGAGTAAGTGCATGAATGGAAACTTTACAGTAATTCTACCAAATCAGGTGCAAGACCAAAAAAGACTTATTTATCGAAACCTGCGAGACTTAACCCTAGAATGCTGAGCTGATATCACACCAGGAAAATTACTCCCTTAACAGGAAATATCAAAAGAAAACATCGTTACAGATCTATGTAATTATCTCAGCTGCCAAGAAAGTAGCTGATAAAAATTCAACAGCTATTTATCATAACCAGGAAAAAAATAGTAAAGGGTTTTTTATTCACAAGGCAAAAATGAGAATTTTAGATTAAGACAGACTTCCTAAAACAAAAAAATATGTAAACATAATTCGCTTCAATATTGCTGCCAAAATTATTTCAACATTAAAATTATTATAAAATATTAAGAAAAATAATGTTGGAAAGTATGACTCGACCTCATAATCTTTAGTTTGCTATTAAAATGAGCTAGCAGAAGTTCGTTGCTTTCAATACGTACTAGTAAGAAAACACGTCCATGTCTGTAATTATGGCTAACGGCTTGAACGATGAGCAAAAGAAATACACTAAATACTTGGGCGAAAAACGGCAACCCTGGAGGAGCAATTAGAAGGCAAGTCAGAACCACAGTATTGTAATCTGAGATCCGCTGTCATCGTAGGAAGGAACAATGTGGTTCCTCAGAAATCAGAAACAAACCCCACTGTCCTGGGTAAGCAGTAGAAGTGGCTTCTTTAAGTGCTGGTGTTCAGTACAGGGACCTTGGAGCGCAGTGACAGTCTCACCACCCAGTGCTTGTATGGCAGATGTCACAGTACCCTTTTTACCGTTGAGGAATGGGAAGAGCAGGGCTGGGCAGGTGGGCAGCAGGCAAGGCCAGCTCCTCCTGAGGCACAGCTGCTCTCCAAGACCACACGGCAGCAGCCAGACCCCGGATCTGCACGCGCACGGCCTTTAACCCGAATGCCTGAATTCAGAGTGTCCACAGGATCGTCCTGACAGAGGAGCGGCTTGACCATGCCCCATCCACCTGTGGCTCTGGGCTCAGCACGGGTGCCCACTGACTGGGACCCCTTCCCCACTCACAGTGTGCAGTTTCTTTGGTGTTTTGTTCTCTTAGTCCTATGATAGTGGTTGCTGGAGCACACTGACCACCTGTGGCCTGTCTGTCATATGTCCTTTACATCTCTCCATAGCTCTGTGATTTCTCCTTACTGATCATCTTGTCAGGATCTGTGACTTTTTCAGGCTGCTGCTTAGTCAGCTTGTGACCTGTCGATGAGGTCATGGCCTTACTGTGTCTCAGGTTCAATACTCTTGTCTACTTTTCTTAGCAGTTTAACACAATAATCCATCCACGTGCAACTCAAAGTAATGTTTACAAAGGTGGATTTTCAAGCTCAGTGAGGTCAAGGAGAGAACAGATTTCTCAGCATCCCATTTTCACTGGAGAGGAAGATACCGCGGGAGACCCAGCCGTGCCGCCTCTCTGAGCCTGTGTTTTACCAGGGATGACTTATGTGCAGGGCAAAGTGTGTCTTAGCTTTAAAAGCAATGCTTTCGAAGCCAGAAGCCTGTGACTCTTGCTGCTCGGAAGCCGTCCGAGGAAGCTCCGGAGGGGAAGCAGCCCATCAGGAGTGCAGCAGGACAGGGAGCCTTTGCTGCACCCCTGCAGTGCTGTGTGCCTGGCTTTGGGTTTGAGTCCCTCTCCTTTAGGTATCAGCGATCTGCCTGCCGGCAAAGTACTGAGCTTCTGTGAATCCAAGGTTTTCATATTTTGAAAATGGAAATGTCTGGGCTCACATCTTAGAATTGCTGTGTGGTAATCATTTACAGTTGTGCAATGCTAACTTGGTTTTTAGGATGCTTCAGGTAATGTAGGAGCTCACCTTTTTATTTAATGATAAGCATTTTATAAAGTATTATTTTATTTCTATTAGATGCAGGAAATAAAGTTCAGAATGTCCGCATTATTTACCCAATATCTCACTGACAGTTGGTGAAATTCCAACCCCCATCTAATTTATCCCTTACTCTCTGTATTTCCAGAATGCAGCTCAGGCACCAGGAATTGTTAACTATCTTATTTCTTCTGTTACTAGGGAGACTGAAACTCCCAGTTCAGCATAGGGAAACTGCCCTTGATTTTCTGCACGTGTGCTGTAACACACTCACCGCCCTCCCATGAACCTGCTAGGAACTCAAGGCTGGAGATGGAAACTATGTCTTCGGAAGGGACTGCTTGGTCACCTGTCTCCTGGTTCACACATGGCAGTGCCATCTTCTTATTCTTCCCCTTCTGTTCTTCTCACTCCTGTCTGTTTGTCCTTTGTGGGAGCAGTAGGCTTCCGTCAACCGTCCCTCCATACCCTTCCCTTTCTCCAGATGCTGCCGCCTGAGTTCCTGATTTAAAAGGTAGAATCTGTTAGTTTGTTGTGGCTGCTGTTTGCTTTCCCTGTTTCCTTGACTTTGTGGAGAGACAGTGCAGGGAGGTTTCCTGAGTGCCTGGAGAGTGACTCACTCTTGAAAGTCAGCTGGATGATGGTAATGATAATGGTGGTGGTGGTGATGATGGTGGTGATGACAGTGGTGCCAGTGGTAATGATGAGGATGGTGGTAATGATGGTGATGGTGGTGATGATAGTGATGATACTGATGGTGGTGATGATGGTGATGATGAGGATGATGGTGGTGCTGGTGGTGGCGATGATGGCATTATTTTTCATTTGAGCATGATGCTTTCTTTTTGAATTGAGTTATTCTTTCTATCTGGCATTCCTGTTTTTAATTGCTAGATGTGATCATGAGGTGGCAGCCTGAGGGCCTATTTGCCTGTGCTTTTTCTTGCATTCTGTGGCTATGCCAGCATCTCAACAAATGTGAAAATCACCATGCAAATGATGACTTTGAAAGCAACCCTAAATGACAGTGGTACTTGCAAGTGCATTGAACACTGACTGAACTTCTTGTACAGCTTCCACGGAATGCTTCTGTTTTGCTTCCAAGGAATTGCTTCAGTAAGGAAGAAGGTTTAAGGGCTTTGCTTTCTGATCTTGGTTATTCTTCAACCTTACATCTAATTCCATCTCATGACAAAGAACAGATGTAAGTGATGTTGTAGACAGTATACTAACGTTTCCACCTGGACATTGCTTTTTCATTGTTTAGATGAGAAGCCCTGAATAGATGATGTGGACAGACTCCAGTATTAGGGGTCACTTTCAGGGTTTGTTTTTTCATTTTGGGTCAATAAAGCTGCTGGTTTGTTACACTGTTCACATGTCTGACTGTCAGCTGCAGAGTTCCACCCAT
The DNA here is from genome assembly GCF_034190915.1 of Cavia porcellus. Taxonomy (NCBI): domain Eukaryota; kingdom Metazoa; phylum Chordata; class Mammalia; order Rodentia; family Caviidae; genus Cavia; species Cavia porcellus. The sequence continues at coordinate 1,595,536 of NW_026947506.1, forward strand.
TATCTTGGTTTTTAGAGCAGGGATCCCATGCATGGTACTGGTTCCAAATAGCCCAGAATTCCTGAAGGAGATATTCAGGTGAGACTCCAAACAGGACCTCTCCCCATAACTCCATTCCAAGGGCAAACATGGGTCCCTGTAGTTCTAAAGAGACCTGGGCATCTCTAATAAATGAGTACAACTTAGAAAAGGATTTTAAAATTGTTACGTTTGACAAATGTATAACAGTGGTTAGAATATATTCAAAGTATTTATGTTTGTAAACATAAATACTTATAAGAAATTCAATGCGTGTTGTAAAAGTGAACCCTATGTGTAAAATTTGGAATTTTGTGAAGACAAGTCATGTATCAAGTTGCCATTATGTTTCATCCTTCTCCTAATATTTTGATTTATTTCCAGAGGACAACAGTAACTACAGTGAGTGGTCATGTTCTTGGTGGCAAAAAGTGAGAGAAAATACGTGATGGATATTGAAATATGACATTAATGTGTGATTGTGGATGTCATGTAATTTCTCTGGATTTTTTTTTTCATTTCCCCCCCTTCAGTGGTAGTGTTGACCAACAGATTGTAATTGTGTGTGGCTTACGGGCAAGTTTGTTATGAATATCAATCATTCTAAACTGTAGAAGGCTTTTAGATTTACAGTGATAGACTCAAAATGTCTCAGCCTATTTTCTTCAGGCAAAGTAACTTAAGTTGACCAGAAGAACACACAGCCTCTAGTTAAACTAACTCTCAGCCAAAAACTGATGAAGACCTCTGATGACAGCAAGCAGTTCCAAAAGGAGGTGCTGTGAGCCTCTGCAGGGGCCGTCTCTACTGGAACTCTCACCTGTGTGGCATGTGGGGGCACCCTAGAGGCCCAGGAGGGGACCAGAGGCTGCATCAGGACATCCCAGAATCGCCACTATGCCAGAGGGCATCAGGCAGTGGGCCCGCCACAGCAAAACTCCGGGAGCGGTCCTGAGCTGCCGGTGTCTCTCGCGGGGAGAAAAGAGAGCTGAACTTAACAAGTCACCCTCTGTAATGTGTTCCATGCCTGAGCAGGAGCAGCTGCTTTCTGTTGGATCCTATCTTGACCCTGGGCTCTGGCATCTGAATGCTGACTTTATCCAAAGGGAATCCGGCTGCTTATGGTTGAAGAAGACCCCTCTTGTGCAGAAGGAGCCTCTAGATTGTAAATGCAAAGATACTGAAAGAATAAAACCTAGGCTGGAAGAGGAAGCGGAGGACAACATTCACCAGGAAAAGTTTGCCTTGGAAAACAAAATAAAATAAATGGTTAAATGAGTTACCGTAACTCAGCATGTGCATTAACGCAACAATATCTTCTTTTAACTGTCTCATGGCACGAATTGAGAAGACAGAGATGCAGGAGAAATTTATAGCAAGGGAACAGAAACAGATCTTACCTCAGCAGACACAGCGAAGAAAGTAGCAGAAAACAGTGCTGAGTATGCCACAGAAAAGGCAGGTGCGTTGGAATAACACAAAGAATAGGAACTACTGAAAATATCGTAAAGACAATGGAGAATGAAAAATCAAAAAAGAGACGTGAAAATTATCAATAACCTAATTATAGTGTTACACAAAAATAATTTGTCTGAAGACCAAAGCAAAAACAAAAACCCCAAATCAACGTGCACTTAAGTGGCATCTCTGAGGGGGAGAAATAAACAAAATATTAAAATTTTATTTGTTTTCCCAGAGAGATAGACATTTAAAGAATACATTTTTTGACTTGAATATATTGCTAGAATGTCAGGGCTTTGAAGAAAAATCATGTAAAAATGATTATCATCAGTGTTTTGAAAACCTTGATTTGTGAAATAGGAATTCTTTGGGAAGTTTGAAGTGAGATCAGGTTATGTAAAGGGTGACCTCAGCGTAGCAAAGTCATTTCATAGTAGGGAAAAGCACATCAGATTTGGGGACAGACGGTGTGATCCATGTCCCTAACCTCTGTCGCTGTGTTGTTTTAATAAGGCAATTGAGCAACGTTTTTCACCCGAATAACTGGGAATCTAGTTTACAAATGTGTTTGTAAATACAGTGGTGCCTTGGTTTATGAACTTAACTTGTTTTACAATTTGGGGAAGATGGCTGTGTTTGTGTTTCTGGGGGGAAGATGGCCCTGGTCCTGTTTGTCACCTGGTTCCAAGTTTGTGAATGGAAACAAACTTTTGCAGAATGTTTTTATTTGTGCATGAAATTGTTTGCAAACAGAAGTGTTCGTAAACTGAGGTATTACTGTATTCTGCCATTAAAAAATGTAGAGGCGTTATGGCAAATAGACTTGGTACACATAAAAAAAAACTTTTCAGTTATAAGAAAAATACTTTGGAGGATAATAGTTATAGAACAGAGTGAATGATTGTGAAGGATATAGTATAGACTTGATTTATCTAATAGAACCTGGGATGGAAGGAAAGGGCAGGGGTAGGATAAGCATGGTAAACTAATCCTTTATAGCCGAAGGCAGACCAAATGCCAGTGAACAGTGATGTACCAAAGGGCCTGCATAAGCATTACAAGGCATAAAAGTAAATCTAGGAAAAGATATAACAAGTTAACCTGAAGAACACAACAAGGGGAGAGTGCGAGGAGAAAGAAGAGCAGCCTTTGGCAGTGTTATGGGGAAAGAAATGTAAAAGGATTCAGTGTATAGGAATAAAACTACCTTGTGTGGCAGTAAAAAATTAACTAATGGCAAGACAGTGGATATTGATATTATTAGTAACACACAGCCACACATTTTCTTAGAATATAGCTAAGAAAAAGGCCAAAATCAAAGCAAGAAAAAAGGAGTACAACCATAAATGATTATAAAAATAGCACAGCGAATTTAAAAATGTCCACCAACTTTTTACAGCATTTATGGCAACTCAATCATTAGGTACTTCTTTCCCTAAGTGTCAGTAGAATTAAATGTATATGTACCAAGTAACATAGCTTCACATTTCATGATGAAAATCCTACTAAATGTCAAGGCAAAGGAAAAGAAAATGTATTAGTTGCAGGAAGCTTAACTCAGTGTAGGCAAGCAATTGATAAAAACTTAGTAGGCACATGATTGGTTCAGTGTATCACGTATGATTCTCTCTTCAAAAGAATTCTCTAAAAATTTTAGTAGAACGATTTCCTTTTGAAGTGGATTGATACTTCTCTGTATTGAGAACATTTTTACAAATATTTTAAATAAACTGCTTGAAGCAAGTTTACTAGTTTACAGCTATTCACACTTAGAAAGTCCTACCTGACTCCTGCATGAGTTAAAAACTCTATGCACAGGAACAAGAGCCAGTATCATAAATTAGAAGATCCACTTTTAGGTTTGCAGGGCACTTCTCTGCTATTGAAGACACAGGTGCTCACCTGCCTGGGGAGGAAAATGAAATAAAAACCAGACTTTCCTCTAAAAGTTTCCATAGTAATCAAGGCAGTTACCAAGAGAAGCTCTGGAGTAGACAGAAAAGCAACTTGGGTGGCAACAGTCAACAGAATCTGACAACAATGTAAATGAAATCTTGTATGATACAAGAATCCAACCTGTTTTACAGTGAAGTGAATGGCTCCTTTATCAGAGACTTGGGACCTCTAGGGATGCTGTGGAGACCTAACTTGCTGTAGCCTTAAGGGAAGAGTGTCTTCTCCTTGGGATACCTCCTGGCTTCCCTGTTCTGCCTCCGTTGACAACTGGGATGCGTGTTTCCTTAGTGGCCCTGACTCACTGTCTTGTCTTTTCTCAAGGCTTCTCCCTTCTGACCCCTTCTGTGGTTACTAACATACAGGATTTTCGTGTTTGCTGTGTTACCTTGTACTGCATTTATAAATGTTCTTTCTCAGAGCTTGTGTTTTGTGATCTTTTGCGAGTTAATCAGTCAAGTGGGCCCGGAAGAGACGGTGCTGGGGAGGCTGGAGAATGCCAAGTGTATGCAATTCCTCATTCCTAGAGGCAGTGGCACAGGAATGCAGAGCCTCATCATGCAGATGCTGTGGTGGTCAGGCATCAGGAGGCTGGAACGCTGGCAGATGTAGTTGATGGGCTTCATGAGGACTTCTCAGGAAAGGCAAGACAGGGTAGGGTGAGCAGTGTAGGATTGGCTCCTGCACAGCATATCAGCATGGAGGCTCCAGGGCTTGCCCTGTACCTGGCCCTGGAATGGAGAGGACTGAGGGGTTTTGTCTGTAGGGTGCAGGGCAGGCTAGAGGAAGCCTGGCAGCTGGCTGGGTGGTCTGCACAGCAAAGCCTGCTCCAGGCTGTTTCTTTTTCTATCTCCAAGAGTCCGTTGGCTTCATACAAGGGCAGTCTCTTCCCAGCTAGAAAGTTGTTCTAAAATGTCAAAATAATCATGATATACAAAAACTGAATTAAAGAATTTCAATACAACCTTGTTCTGAATCGCCTTTGCTCATCGTCTTTGTGTGATGACATTTATTGCAATAGCTTAAAATATCATCTCTATTCCCATGACTCATGTGTGGTCCAACTGCCGCTCTGCCTCTGCCACGTGAGTTGTTAAATGTGTCCAAAGCGCAGCTCCTGGTTTTCTTCCCTATTTTTCTCTTTGCTGATTCTTCTCTTTCAAGATACATGCTGCCGCCACTCCATCCTGAGCTCAAACGAGAAAACACGTGGCTTCCTGGTCCTCCACTGAGCCCATTTCCCACCCCGAGACAGAGAATACCACGAGTCTCTTCTTCGGCACAGCTGTTCATCAGCTGAATTCTTAGGCTGTGACTTTGCTTTGTGCCCTACTCATGGCCTCTGAGTTGCCGGAGAGTGGAGACAATGTCAGTGGCAGCGTCACCACTAAGCCTGCAGCTCTTCTACAATATAGGAACATAAAGCACTCAAGAAGGCGCGTGCAGCAGGAGGTGCCCAATAATGAACTGTTGGTGGGTGATTCAGGTTCACTGAGAGGAGACAGTGTGAGCTTGATGTGTTGTAAACTTTTACTAAAATTAGGTCAGCCATTATTAATGAGACAGGGAGAGAGAGAGAGACTGAGATCTGGCTGACAAGGTAGCCACCATGCATGTGTGGCCAGCCTATAGCATGGGCTGTCTCACCAGGTTCCTCTTGGACCTTTCCTGTCCCAGTCCCCTGGCACAGGAGGTTGTTTATAGTTTTTCTTTTGGCACAAATGCTCAAGTGGGAAGGCAGGGCTTTGCTTCCATTGTAGCTCACACCTGTTCCTTCCGGGATGCTTTTCTCTGTCTGACACATTGCAGCTGGGCTGCCTGTCCCCCACACTTTCCTGGTACCTTGAGGGGCAGATAATCCTGTCTCATTTGGGGAGCAACATGAAACCAGAATGAGGGGTAGAGGCTGCCACCTGTGTGTCTGTGTGTGGAAGGCTTGGGGACACAGCAGCACCTGTGCCTCTCATACTGTTCACGGTTGCATTTGTTCTGTACCAGCAGCATCAGGTAGATGGAGCTGGGAAGGTTCGGTCTGCCAAGCTGAAAGTCCACGCAGTCTGCACTTCAGAGAGGGAAAGAGAGCCTTTCTAACTGTGGACTGGGGTCTAACCTCCTGTCTTAATGCCTCTATTTATGCATTAATCATACTGCAAAGATTGAGATTTTGTTTATGCTTTCCAGTTTCTGCAGATAAGACCCTGTTATGGCCCAGGTCTTCACTGAATCGATTTTAAAGCTTTTTATGACCTTCCCATCCTGAGTAATGACCCAGCGCCCTGGGTGCCCACAGTGTGCAGCCTCCCAAAGCACTTGATCCCCTCAGAGCTCAGCACTTTGGCCATGGGTGTGAATCACCTGTGTGCGAGGGAATCTGGCCCCCTGGTGTGGCATTGTGCAGAGAAAACTGCATTCTGAGCATGACAGCTGGGCTCCAGACTGTGCGCATGGTACCTGGAGCCTCTTTCACTGACCCGAAGCTTGCCCAGCGCTGGCCACAGACTGAACAGTTAGTGATGTGCAAGTGAGTCCGATTCCAGCTTTTCTACCAGTACAATTGGCTTAAAATTGGAATAGTCTGCAAGAGAAGCATTGTTTGGTGTAATCCCTATGCACACACACACACGCTCACACAAAGCTTTACGTTGCTGCTGTTTCTTACTAAGAATGTGAAGATGGGGTTGCATGCACCTGTATTTTTACAGATGGGTGCCTTCTGCACCTACCAAGAAACTGAGCTCCGGATTCCCAATAGGACCTTTTTGTGCTCATTGCTCAGAGGCAGTGGATCTCAGCAGCATCGGGGAGGAGCAGGAAGCAGGTGAGGAGCCTTGACATCCGGATGCCGAAGCCTGACACACTGCCCCGAGCTCGGGCGAAGCCCTGCTTTCCCGTGTGTGAAACTTGCTTGTGTTCTCCCTGGGTGTGAAAGCCAGGGCTTTCAGCTGGGTCCCTGCCTCCTTTGATTCGTGATCTCCTCTTTCAGCCCTTCCTCTGTCACAGGGCCATGCATGACAATCTGCCGCGTTTCTGAAGCCAGATCTCTGACTCACTATGCTGTTTCCTGCCTGGAGTCCCCCAGCAGGTCCTCCAACACAGAGCTCTCATCTGCCCATTCTTCATTTAGTTTCCCCGTCATCTGTTTGCCTAAACTACTATTTTCTTGCCCCTCATCCGATAGAACTTTATACCAGTGTCTTTTTACCTCCCGCTCCCTATGAAACTAGAACTTCTAAACTCACACACAGTGTCTTTTCAAAACTTCCTAATGATTTTCTGAGGCAGTTGTTATGGGGTTAGATTTCTGTGCTCTGGGCTACAGAATCCTGGGAGATATCACCTCTGAATTAATCTCATGCCTTGGAGATCTTCACAGTGTACCAGACTCAAGGCTCCCTGGACTGAGGTCAGTGTCCTTAAAGACCAAGCATTTCTGTGCTTGGGCACCTTTGCACATCTGCCCCTCCCCTTGGGGGGTGAAGGTGCACTCAGCTCTCACCCCTGGGGGCTCTTGATACCCGAGTACCGGCTTAATTTCTACTGTTGGAGACTTCCGTGAATGTACTCTTTTCATGCTTATTCTTGATCTTAGAATCCTGTTTTCCTCCTTATTTGCATCATCGTTTGTATTAAAGAGGCACATGTATCATATATATTATATGTATATTACATGTATCATTCATGCGTCACTTAAACATCGCAATACATTCTGAGAAATGCATCCTTCGGCAGTTGTGTGTGAGCCCCACAAAATGCATTCACATGAACCTAGATGGAGTAAATAGCTTGCTGCCCTCCTCACCTAGAGGCTGTGCACCCCTGTAGGCGGAGGCCCTCAGGCAGGGGAATGCTGTAGTCTGGTGCAGGCCTGGGTTTACTTCTGTGTGTTACCATTTCTAATGCTTCATGTGTTCCAGGAGGGCAAGTCCCGCCCACACCGTTCCTGATGTATGATCAGCCTCAGTACCATCTTTGCTGCTTAATAATGCTTGCTCAGTTATTTTTGATTTACCTGTTTGCAGAGTATGTTCCTCTGATAGTAGATGTCTGGCTGAAATTCTGACCTGTATACTGAAGTACATCCTTTCTAAGAAGTTTGGGGCTATGTTGATGATTCAAAAAAAAAAAAAAAGAAGGGAAAATCCTTACATGACTTTAAGAAGATAAGTCCCTTCTAAGATAATGGTTTTGTCAAATCTTATGAGACAAAATAAATATATCCTACCCTATTGTTGCATTCCTCAACATTTTAATTCCTGAAGATCTTGGGGAATATTCTTTGAGGTTTAGGTTATAGCAAGTGCAATAAAAATGGTAACTTCCAGGTTTCAATTTGTAAGATACATTTTAGGTTCTTGCAGCAATCTCACAATATGTTTTATGTGAGCTTAAATATAGAAATTGATTTTAAATTTAAGTATTAGAAGGAATCTTAAAGAGATATTCTACCATGGCTGCAACAGTGGAGACACATATAGATGTATTTTGAATCTTACCTGAAATATGCTTTCACAAACTTGAATTTTTCTAGAACTCTTGAATATTTTTGTAATGTTAATTTCCCATTTTAGAATTGAGCAGAAAACACTTGAATTCCAATTAAATCTTAAATAACACCAAGGATAATAACGCCCTTCTCGAATAGGCATACATGAGTTACCTTTCTGAAAGTGTAAGCGGAGGAAAGCATTCCTCCCGCGGTGCTGGAGTGTGGGTGTCTGAAGCCATCACTGGGAGGTAGCAGCCAGTCTCCCAGGCCTGAGTCTCGCAGGGAGTCCGCTTTCCCAGGCACACCGGGTGGCTTGGGGTTGTAAGGGAAGGTTTCCAGCCTCACTCACGTTCCTTCCATTGCAGTTGCTTCCCGGAATTTTGTACCCCGAACCTTTTCATCTCTCTGCTGTCTCCCTTTTCCTCCGATGCTTGGAGACAATTGTTCTAGTTCACACGGTGAGCACACGTAGGCTCGGGATCCTGGAGACCATGCTTTATTTTATACAATTCCTTTTTCATTGACTTGGTGCTGTTTCCTTCTGGTTTTGGCTAAATCACCTGTTTTCTGGTTTTCTTCTCTGGGTCACGTGAGCACCTTTTACTTCTGCTTCTTTGGTGTGTCCGTATTTCTCTGATCCTGCCTCCTAGTTTTCCCCCCTTAATTCCCCCCTTAGTGTCATACATGGCTATGTGGAGAATATACATGTGTTCATTTAGGGCTATGCAACAATTTAATAGTGACTTCTGTATCTCTCTATATCTCTCTCTAAACGTGTCTGTCTAAGAACAAATTTCCTCTGTCACAGAGCATATGTCAGTTAACTTATTTCATTAGCTCTAAGTTACGGCATGCTAACCGAAGGTTTTCCTGTGTCTTCAACATTCACTTTTGCCAATTTAATTAAAATAAAGTGACCTTTCATTTTCTATCTGATTACAGATGAATTTAAACATCTCTGTTAATTTACTGGATTTAGATATTCATTTACCCTTCGGGTAAAGGTCTAACTCACTTACTTACCCATTTTTCTGTTTAAGCTTTGCTCTTTTTTTATGTTAATTTGAAAAATTTTCTTCCTTGTCTCTCTTACATATTATAAGTGATAGAATTTTCAGAGTGGCTAAAAAGATAGAAATATGAAATAAAAGTGGCCTTTATTTTAAGAATGTGGAGAGAGAACCCCCCAACCACTGAGGTCTGGCTTTTCTTTCTGCCGGGAATGTGTTGTGGGGGGCATACATATAGCTTAGGTTTGGGGTGGAGCCTAAGGGGCAATACTGATGCACAAGTAGCCCACTGGAATTCATCTGCACCACAGGTAAATTGCCTAAGGGCGGGGAAGGTGACCTCAAGATAGAGCCCCTTGGTTCAGCCTCCCAGCCTCCCACCGCTGCCGGGTCCCATTCAGGGCAAAACCCTTTCATTCCCATCTTTTTACTATTAGGAAAAAGGGCCAAGTTTTTCTTTCTTTTACTATGTCCTGTTGAAATGGAGCTCAGTACTGGGGTTTAGGTGGGTTGAAGGGATGATGGTTGATGCCCATGAAGAAGCTGGTGCCAGGTGTTTTAACCAGGACAACTTCATCAATAACCATCTTTTCTTATTCTGTACTTTAATAATTTTTCTTACATTTTGTTGCTTTTGCTTTAAAAATGTTTTGCTTTCTCTACACTGTATTCTCCCACAGGTTTTTCTAATATAATTTCTAATTATATATAGATTTTTAATCCAACTTTCCTTCCCTCTATATTTTGCCATAGACTAAACCAGGATTTCAAATGTCATCTATTACCAATAAAATATATTTTATTTCTAACATATTTTCTATTTTATTTTTAAAAAGACTATTTCTTTTCTTCTGGGAAAAGTTATTCTAATGTCATAATGTGTGTCTCATAAGAGAGATTCAGCGAGCTCTTTAATGGATTCAAATCCTGCCTTACGTCTGTTTTGCACCGATCAGAACCGCTTTTCTGATGGGAACTCGGTAAAGCTTTGCTTCATTTGCTCGTCTTTACTTCTCCGGGAAGTGACACGGGATTTCACTCTGAGTATTTTAGAACTCTTCATTTTCACCAATTGCCAAACCACTGGCAATATCATTATATTTCATCTTGTCAATCAAAAAGGGAAGCTAAAAAAGAAATTCTTACTGATTATGGATAATTTATTTGAATAGAGAAAGTATATGAATTTGAAATAAAAGATAATCATTCAGAAGCCTTCAGTTTTTTTCTCCAAACAGAAAAATGAGTGTGCAGATGTAGAAGATGGCTAGAAAAGAGATTTTGTAATAAATGTAGGAAACCGACAAGCGGAGGAGGGGAATGCCAGGGAGGCCCTTGGCTGCTGGTGGGTGTGGCAGTAGTCACCCAGGCTGAGGAGGGCTTTACTTGGTCCCACACAGCAGTGGCTTTGGGTTTTGCTCAAGTGTCAGGACATGGGCTCTGCCTTATTCTTGCCAGTGCCACTGTGTTTAAAGAAGGCGTCTCTGCCATTCTGCCGGGATCATTTGATCTTTGACACTATTATCGCACGAGCAGGTATGTTCCTCCAGGGTCACGGTGGAAACCACCAAGTCCTAGGACTTCTCAAGAAGGTCAGTTGAGTGCCTCGCCCTTGCACCTTCCTAAAGTTCTCCAGTAGTAGAAAGGGACGCCATAAGAGGAAAGGTTTTATTAAGGATTAAGGACATCCACAGTTGGCAGATGACAACATATTCCCTCTAGTTTTGGGAAAAAAAAAACAAAAACCTACCAGTTCTCTGAGCCAGAATAATTTATATCTTCTATAAATATTACAGAAGTGATTTATTCTAAGAGGTGGGGAGCAAACACTTGTGAAAAGACAACATGGCATTTGAATTAGGGATGGAATCCAAATTATGAAACAGTTAAAATATCCCCTGAAAAATGTAATTCCTTTGTCATAATCAAGACTTAGCAGGAGCAGTAACAGAGGAGAATTTAGCATGGGAAAAATAAAATCCCACGCCACCACCATTGCCTGTTTTCGGAATTCAGTCATTGCAACTTTAAACGTAACCATGCCTGTTCCCGGGGGCTGTCCTTCCCTCCTGACCCTCGCATGTCCTGGGTTTCTGTTCCTTCCCCTTCTCCACGCTGATTCTAAGTTGTTACAAGAGGGACAGATAAGCTGAAGTTGACCCCACGGGGCAACTTTTTTTTTTTTTTTTTTTGGTGATTTAGCCCTTAACATGCTTGGAACTGTCTGTCTGCCTGTGACTAACAGCAGGAGGAGAGGTCCGTATTTCTTTAGAGAAGTAAAATAATTTGTCCCTCTTTACATAGGTCTTGAAATCCTTGTTCTTCTGGGACAATTGCTGATTATGTTAGTATCGAACTAATTGTAGAATGGGAAGTTGAATTTATGGAGCGGTGTGCAATAGAAGGACGGAGCATTCTGTAAGCAGGGTAGACTGCGGGTTTGGAGGTGCATCACGAAGCTGGCACCATACACATAGTTTTGAATTACTGTTTGTAAAAGTTAAGAGTGCTGCATAGCGCGTCCTTGGGTTGAATGGAAGGGTTTTTCTCCCTAAGCTGCTTTCAGGACAGTTAGAGACTCACTGATGGAAGTTTACTTAGTGTTCATGCAGCGCTCCAACCTGGAGGATAAAGTTTGCAGCTAATTCTTCAGTGAAGCAAGACTGCAAGATGGTTCTGACTCCCATTAAAGAAAATTACATTTATCTGGAAAAAAAAAGACTGTACAAATTCATACCGTGAATGTTGCTCTTTTAAAATCATCCCCAAAAGCCTCTGCGAGTAATGAGAAGGCAGAAGTTAGCATCCAGGCAATCGTGATGATATTTAAAAAGACAGGCATAAAAGTAATAACCCACCACATTCTCAGTCTCTTAGATTAATGTCCTTCCTGTGAGGTAGTGTGAAATTACATCTCCAGGGAGGCTAGAAACCTGTGGCTCCCGAAGTATTTAAGTCCTCACCGTGGGCTGGAAAATGTATTAGGTGCTAATAACATTTCTATGAACAAAACAGACCAGGACATTTTGCCGTATTTTAGGACATAATTTTCCTTCAAGCAAATGCTAGGTTCTAAGAGAAATGGAGTGCATTTAAAATGACTCATGTATAAATTTAAAGCAGCAAACATGTCATTTCTATGTAAAGCTGCTTTCTAAAGAGTCCAAACCTAAAGTTCTTAGTTGGCGGAGAAGCTGGACTGGGAGGTCCATTCTTGTCTGGGGAAAGTGCTGGTGATCAGTACCATGCAAACACTTGGGAGTCCTTTGGGGCTGCGTTGGGGCAGAGAGCGGGTTGGGGGTGAGGCACACGCTAAGAACAGGAATGAGAAAATCAGGGTTGCTCTGCAGCCATCCGCCCTCAGAAAGCTCCTCTCTGCTTAGAACACACAGCATCTTCTGCTTTTTCCTTTGAAGTCCTTTTCCACGTGTAAGAGTTCTGATAAGAAATAGAACTGCTGAGGCTGTCTCTGAATGAAAAGCAGGTGGTCTCAGGGTAACGGGGTGCTGTAGGCTCACCCCTCAGCCTCCTGGTCGGGCCTTCCTGCTCCTCTCCAAGGTCAAATCCACAGGGAAGGTCAACACTGTCCATGGGTCAGGGAGGCTGAGGCAGCCCCAGCAGTGTGCTAAAGATGCTCAGGAAACTGGACTTCTAGAAACGTTGTGGAAAACGCTAAGAAGGGGGGACCACGTCCATTTGAAGGGGGGGGGGATATACTGAGGTAGCTGAATAGCAATGTATATGAGCTATAATAATTTATTTAAAGATGTAACCATCCAGAGTAGTTTTCTGTCACAGCACACAGATTCTGACTTGCTCCAATCCAGTAGGGATGGATCCTCCTGGCAAATCCAGGGTGCTCCTTCATGGTTCCCTATCTGGCATCTGACCCCACCTAGAACAGGAAAAATAAGGACCTTCCATCAGCAAGGAGCCCCAAACACACACACACACACACACACCACACACACACACACACACACACACACACACACACACACTCATAGACATAGGGACACAGACATATACACACAGAGAGATACACACACACAGACACACAGACATAGGGACACAAACACACACCCAGGCACACACAGACGCACCGACACACAGCAGAACTTTCCCTCCCACACACCCCCTCTGCCCTTTCTGCAGCAACAGTGTGCAGAGAATCATACATTTCTTTGGTTCAAGGTCTGCTGCATGGCAGAGTCTTCAGGGGTGACGTGGGGGCCAGACAGGAAATCACACTAGAAATAAAACTACATGCTGTGTTACACGCGTCTGCTTCCTAAGACCAGTGTGACATTCCTGTACTGCAAACCTGTGCTAATAAAGGAGGAAGGCTTCTAGTGACAGGCGTGTGTATTTGTTCCTGAAAACTGGCTGTTTTTCTAAAATAGCAGAAAATACAGAAAGAAAAAAAGGAGGAGACCTAACCAGACAAATAATAAAATTTTTTTCTAAAATTACACTAATGATGTCCCAGCAAAACTAAAGAAAAAAGGACATAGCAAAGCTACATTATTTTGAAATTTGAAATACTAATGTTGAAACTTTCTGAAAAGATAAAAATAAAATATTATCCTGATGGTCAGGACTCAAAAATGACTTGCATATATTTCACTGTGATTAAGACATTAGAATGGTGGCACTGTATTTAAATCCCAAAGGAAAATAACTTTTAGTCTGAACCTTCACTGTTACATAAAGGTTAACTGACCTTCCTGTAGGTCATTATTTTGAAAAACAACAACAACAACAAAAAACAGCTTAGCTCTTCTCTTCAGGCCACACCATTTTTGTCTTTGAAGCTTCCGGTGGCTGAGCTGTAATTCTGTTTAAAATCTGTATTTATTCTCTCATGTGTGCGATAGCTGTGGGAAGGGACCTCACTGTGAAAACTTAAGGAATACTTTATGGATAACATTGAAAGGGAGAAATTTCAATTTCCAAGAAAAGCCTGCCTGAAAATCTGTAGGGTTGGTGATTTTCAACATGCTAATTATTAGCAGTATTGTTGTGAATTAGTTCAAAGAGATTGGCAGATAAGTGGGAAGGGATGCCCAGAAGTCAGTTTAGAATCCCACAATCTCTTCCTCATCTACAGAGTCTCACCTCAAAGCACACAACGTCCCATTGTGCTCCTTCCTCTCCTCCTGCAGGGCTTCTCAGGGCTTGGATGCTGACAATAGGGTTCAGACTGTGAGACCAGCAGGGAACCTAATTAGGGCTTTTAGAAAAATCTCCAAACCTGATAATCTCAAAGCTCTTTAGGAAGATTATTACTTTCATCTACTTTTTAAATTCTTCAATGCACTTAAGAGAGCCATTCCATCAGCTCTGTAGATCCTGAGAAAGACCTAGAGTTTAGAAAGGTGGGGAAGTGTTAAGTGAGCACTAGATTAGACCTTTAGACCTCCAGGTACTGGTACTACCTTTGCTCAGTTCATTGTATATCTTTGAAGTACTGTTACCTGGTTGGAAAAATAAAGGGCCATGAATTTTTTGGTCCTTAATATGTACCCTAAATGTAAATCTCTTTCACTCTACTTGTCCCATATTTTGAATTCTCATTTATTTTAATTTAGGAGAGCAGGTTAATATGTATTTTGGACCTGCACTGTAAGAGCTATATGGTCAGGGCTGGTTCATTCAGTGTCTTTGAAATTTAGCTTCTGTACTTCCAACAAGGTGTACAGAGTACTTAGCTTCTGAAGTTTTAAGTGTTTATTCTTGGAATTTGCCAGAATACAAGGATACCAGCCTCATAAACCTGCTACCAGGAGGTCTCCCCCATGATCCACATTCCTACCTCTTAATCTACCTGGAGTCAGTGCCCGAGGGCTTCACAGTCAAAGCAGGAGATCTGAGAAATCAGGCTAATGGGACCACTGATGTTTGCCTAGTGGTTCACAAGCTTGAATCCCATAGATGTCCAGTCTGACCTAGCACAGGAGCAGGAGGACTCCAGGAGTCCTAGAGGGAATACCCTTCAAGGAAGAATCACATTAATTACTTTCAATGGTGTAAGGTTTTCTTTGTTATTTATCTTCTCTAAATGAGAGTCTCTGTGTGGTTAAAATCATGTTCTAGTTCTTAAATTGTGTCACACAAGTAAGAGCCGCCAAGCACTTAACAGGTATTATCAGCCAGATAGCCTGTGTGTGGTGGCGCATGCCTATAAGCCCAGCATTCCAGAGGCTGAGGCAGGAGGATTTCCATGAGTCCAAAGCCAGCCTGGGCTACCTAGTGAGTTCAAGTCCAGCCTGAACTACCTAGTGAGATACTGTCCTACCCTTACTCTAAGTTAGACTGTATTTATCTACCGTGATTCAAGGTTCATAACAACCTGTGCATATCAGAGGTCACAATTAGCTTGATTTCCCCTGGTCTTCTGCTCCATTGGCTCAACTTAGATTCTGAAGCACCCAGGCTCTGAATCCAGAGAAAACTGTGACTTCCAAGTAGGAGTCACAGTGACTGCAGCTGTCAGGTGGATGGCCTTGTATTCTGGCAACTTCCACACACACCCACTTATTCTGTGGAGTCTGTGGTTGTGGCCTAATGGTTGTCACAGTGCTCAGAGGTTCACTTTAAGAGGGAAGAATATGGTGCCCTGGCCTCTTCCCTTTCTGGAGATTGTGATCATCATCCCCTCCCACGCTGTCCTGTTTTTCTGTCCTATGCCTTGAATTTTCAGTGTGGCCCATTTTTGTGCCTTAGTAATCATTCTGGCATAGACAGGCATTTCTCCAGGATGTTGCAACATGCTTTTGAATTTATTTCCTCCAGGAAGCACTCTGTGATGAATAATTTACTGGAAAACTATTTACTAAAGGGAAAACACAAAGGGCAGGGAAAAAAACTCTAAACTAACATCTCTTCCCCAAGATAAATAACAAGGGTGCCTACTCTTGGCAAACAGTGGAATTATCACTTCCCCAGTACCAGAGGAAGTCCAGGTACGCAGATGCTTTGGCACAAACAGCTGAGCATAACTCTCAGTAACTGTGTCTGACCAAAGGAGACTTCAGCCAAAGAAGACTTCCAGAGGCCAAACAGTTATGGTAGAGGGACCTTATATTGTAGCCTGTGTTGCTTTCCCGGAAAAGAGAGGGAGCTGGTGTTTACAAGCAGTTTTTACAAGAGGGAGGGCTGCAGCCTCAGAGGGCCTGGGAACAGGTGCTGGCCACATCCGCCACCTGCCTGGCCTTGACTTTGAAGCGCCCCTCTCAGGCACACTGCTGTCCTTTTCAGAGCAGTCTCTGCCCCAACTGGGGCTGCTGCAGCTGCACCGAGGGAAACCTGCTGTGAGCAGCCAGGACCTGGGCAGCCTCAGCAGCCTCTGAAAGGCCGAGCTTCCTTTAGCTGCAGAGCCAGCTGCTGGAGGGTTTGCTGCTGACTTCTGAAGAGAAGGGCACACCTGGCTGGGCATTGCTCTGTGGAAGCTTGGTCTCCCAAGCCTTTCTACCCATGAATGCTTTTTAGCCTATGCTCTGTGTGCTGCACCCAGCAAAGGGCTGCTTAGGGTCTGTTTTAGAGATTACGGTGACACACAGTAGACCAGGAGCTCACATGTCACAGAAACGCGTTTTCTCATCATCACCGGGGCTGGAAGTCTGAGATGAGGACACCGACGTGGTCAGCTCGGGAAGGGCTCGGGAAGTGTCCTCTGCCTGCATCCCCAAATGGCAGAACCTGGGGTGGAATCATGCCCTGAAGTTTCCTTTATCAGGAGCCCAAATTCCATTCATGAAGATAGCGCTTCTGGGACAGCATCACCTCCTGAAGATCCCCTCCTCACGGCATCCTTTCAGAGGGAGTTTCAGCATCTGGATTTTGGAGGGACCCAAACATTCAGTCCAGTGCAGGAGCCACGCTGTGTCATGAGACCCAAGCTCCTCATGCTTGCTGCTTGATGTGGCTTCCTCCAGAGTAAGAGCAGAGCTCAGGAATGTGTCACACCCCCATCCGGAATGTGTGCTCTAGAAAGCAACCGTCCACGTGAATCCTCCGAGGTTCACACCGTAGCTGAGTCTGCTCTCTACATCGCCTATAACCAGGATATTTATACTGATTCATACTGATGTTTGCCTTGCCGTCAGTTCTATCCAGGTGCTGTTCAAATCCTCCAAGCGTGTTTGCTATCACTGTTTGCTGTCGATTTTCTTTCTTTCCCTGTTAAGATTCTTTACCTTTACCTCCATCCACATTCTGCACCTTTCTGATTTTAATGATTTATTTTATCCAGACTGTCTCGGCTTAGTCACCTCTGTCTGATGAGATAATTCTTCTTATTACTCTATTTTATCTGTTTACACAAACCTCTGCGATCTCTTCCTCTACTCTTTCGCTAAAGCTATTCACCCAGCAGGTACCAGGGACCTTCTGCGGCTCAGTTCCCCAGCTTTCACACAGTCACAGTTCTCATCTGAGATTCTGGATCCCTTCGACTCTCTGGGACATGTCCTCTCTCTGAGACCTCTGCAGTGCGGCCTGGAGGTTGAGTCCACTGCCTCAGAGCCCTAACTTGTTCCTGCCGTGCCCCCTCATGTGGCAGCCCCTGTGTGTAAATTCGCTTTTCTCCATGCGCGCTGCTGTGGTGACTCTGTGGGTACCCTCTTCGCTTCCCACCCAGGTGTAGAGCTGGGCCCGAGTGAGAGAGTGGGGTGTCTCGAGTGGGGAGGATTTGCCTGTCACCTGACTCCAAACCTCTCTGCCTTTCCAAGCTGGGTGACTTTGAGCATAAAAGGTGATGTTAGCTTCTCATCTGCAAGGTAAGGATTACGAGTATCTGCTTTGGAGCGTTGTGAGAGGGGTTAATATATTACTATGTCCAAAGGAGCTTAAGATAATTTCTCACCCCGCTAAGTGCTGTATAAGAGTTGTAAGCATTGCTATTATTTTAATATTAGTTATTATTGTCATTATCTTAAAACGCTTTCCCTGTTGTTGGTTCCTTTGCTTCCAGTACGTTCTGCCCTCAGCAGCCAAATTACCCTAAAACAAAGCTCAGTTTCCACTCTGAGCTGTTTTATACTTGTGTTTGTTTTCAGTTCATCTTACCAGTTTTGATCGGCCTCAGCCGGCGTTCAGCCGTGATGGGCCTTTCTTATTTTTCTGGGCTTCCTCTAGCTCGAGGTGTAATACTAGTATTGATGCCTCCCCCTACTGCCGAGCTTTCCTTGCTTCCCAGCTTCCCGTTTTCCTTCTTGCTGTGTGAAAACCCTGCCTGCCACTGAGCAGAGCCGGAACAAAGGCTCACGGCCCCTGGGTGCGTTCTGTAATCCTCTGTGATCAAGTGTAAGCCCACTTTCTCCAAGGCCATTAAGTAAAGGTCTTTGCTGATGTGCATCTCTGGGCCCGTGTCTTCCTGTCTGCTCTCCGGGCTCTCAGGGCTTGTGGTTGTATTTCCTCCTCGATTATCAGCTCCTTGGGGAAGAGCTTTTGCCTTTGTTCAGCCTCCCAGGCCTGGGCACAGAGTGTTGTTTGCAGGCACAGGGAGATGTTCCATGAGGGGCTGCTGAATTCGTGTGTCAGGGCAGAGCCTGCTCCCCTGTTCTCTTTGCAGTGTTCACCGACCGAACCCCGGAGCCTCAGCTGACCCAGTGAATACAGGGAGATTACAGAGCCCTACCCCTGCCTTTTTGGGGTCTTAAATGTTGTTCATACACTAAAAAGTGCAGTAGTTGGCTTATTGTAGCAAGTATCTGTTGAATATTTGTTTAATGAGAAAGAAAATAAATAGTAAACATTCACTGAATGAGAAAGAAATTCCACTTGTATACTAAAAGTGAAAAAGAAAAGAAAACCATGAATAGACGTTTTCTGAAAGAACCCACACTTATCCCTGAATGATGCAGAAAACATAGACCAAGTTTCAAATGGAGAAGAAGGCTCCCCTCTGCAGAGCACCCTCCATGCTACCCAAATCCTAGCTTTTGAAACATGTTCTGTGGTCTTCGTAAATACGATGGTGTCTCCTCACTGCATTCTGTTGAGATTAATCCTCAGATCCATTTCCTCTTCCCCTGATTCACTTTTGTCATTTATGGTAACCTTCCGGGAATTACAGTTTTGCACCCACAAATTTCACTGCTGGAATGAGTGAGGCCGGAAAGTCCTAGGTAAAAGGGGTTCAGCAGAGACCAGAGTGGCAGATGTCGGGTGATTTGTGGGGAAGGAGTCCCCTCAAGAGGTCCTAGGCTGTGTCACTGTACCTGGATTGTCACTTAAACCCCTGTCCATGAGGGGGAGCTCTGCATGACTTTTGACCTTTGGGTGGGCACCCTGTAAAAGGAGCCTGGATATAAAAATCAGAGAGGTGGACCAATTGTTCACAAGAGGGTAGTTAAGATCTATCACGATAATTACCGACCAGTGTATCAGGGTTCGGTTTCTGTCTTTTTGTTTGCCAATGATTTTTCATCTGCATTTTCTTGGGATACATTTAGAAATGAGGATGGGGTAGAACCCCAGAGTTTAAGTGCCGCCCACTATACAGGTCACATTCTATCGGCTCCAGCCTCAGCATCTTCTGACTGTGATTAGGACCTGCTGGTTCCCTGTCCTTCTGCATGGCACTGGTTACGTCTTTGCTTGTGGTCTCCATGACATCACAGGACGCTGGAGGGCAGAACCCCCTTTGCCACTCCTTGCCTAGTGTGTGCCCATCACGGGTGCGTACTGATGCTGGATTAAAAGGGCTGAAACCTCCCTCGGCTTGGGCACTGACTACTCTGAGTGCAGAAGCCCCATCCGGACAGTGATGGCGGTGCGTCACCTGCGGTTACGTACCTTTGAATAACAGCGTTTCAGCCCACATGCTCTTTAATAAGATGAGTGGATCTATCACCTCCACTACAGTGAGTGACTGTACTCAGTACTCATCACAAACTCAGATTTCTGGCTTCTCTGAAATATGTGAAGACCTGAAAATGCCGGGCCCTCTGCTGCTACAAAACTCTGGAGCTGCAGTTAGTACATGCCCCACACAGGGGGATTTTCCAGTAATCACTGTCCCGTCCACTAACGGCTCCTCACCCTTGGAGCTCAGTTTCCACTTATACTGCTGTGGGCGTTTGGTTTGCTCCACCCAGTCCAGTCTCGGGCTTCCTGTTCTCCCCATGAGAAGGGCCACCCAAGCTTTCCCTTGCCTCCTCCTTACCTCCCTTCCTAGGTGCCAGAAAAGTGCAGAGCTTGCATCCCAGTGAGGCTCCCTTCCAGCTGCCATTGGTTCTGCAGAGCAGTGTGTAGCCCCCTTCTGCAGCTTGGAGTCTGCAGCCCAGGGTTCCTTTCCGTGCAGGCCTGGCTCCACATGGATGCGACCATGCTGGGGATTTCCTCACAGACTGGCCAGCTTCAACCCACAACCTCCTTTTAAGTTGGGGATACTCAATCCTCCTGATGACGCCCTGCAGCAGTTTTAAAATCACAGAGGTGGCAGATCTTTGATAGTTTCCTAAGTGGGAATTGATCAGTGTGGGATTTAGAGATTTTCCCAGGTGCTTTTGTTTAAGCTGACACCTGGGCCAGGTAGGAATCTTCATTAAAAAGCACCATGTGGTGACAAGGTGAACAAAACAGATCAGACCAGTCCTGACTCTGAATAAAGGCCACTTAGCCCCAAGCACTGGACCCTGTGTGCTTTCTGGTTTCCCGGCTGGACCTCCCTTTGGCAGACGAGCCCTGGGCAGTGGCTGGGTGGGGTCCTGCCTTTCCCATGCGAGCTGCAGCTTGCTGGCTTGCAGTTCTCCCCGGACACTGCTCAAAGCAGCCCGTCCTGCATGGCGCTCTGAGTGGAGGAGCAGGGCTGAAAGCCTGCTGGGGGCTGCCGAGCCCCTGGGGGCTGAACAGAGACTCAAACTCTAGAGTTTTATCGTCCCCAAAGCATAAAATATTACCTAGAAAAGAAGATCACTTACCCACTGAAAAATTATTTAAATCAAGTCAAATGATGTCAGTGTGAGCACTGCTCATTTTTGCCTTGAGTTTCTTTTAGTGACAAAATGGCCAGTGTTTATGTAATTTTCCCCATGTGCCAAATGCTACCTACATGGACTCAGTTCATCTCTGCTGAAGCTCTGTGAGCTGCGTGCTGTGACCAGCCTCCCTGAAGACGAGGGGTGGACACATCGGGAAGGTGGGTCCTGCGCTGGACAGTGGCCATTCATGCTTTCACGCGATTCTCTTTAAAACCTGGGTGGGGATATTTTCAGCTCCCTGTGACCAAGAGGATTTTGAGATTTGGAAGCTGTATATAATGTGACTTCACTGACATTGCTCCTATGTGACAGAAGGAGGAGTTGGATTCTCTTCTTCCTGTCGTGGTGGGCTGGTGATACAGAAGCTGACTGTCCAGACTGAGGAATATGCCATTCCCCCTCAAGATTTGTCTGCTCCTTTCAAGATTCCTGCAGGAGGGGGAATAATACATACCAAATACTAACCTCCTTCCAGAAACAGTGGACAGAGACCAGTGTCTCTTCCCCTCGCTCCTAGTTATCCACACCTGACCGTAACCCCTTTCCCCTCCTGATCTCCCTCAGTAACTGGCCAGCGAGGAAGGAGGACTTCTGCTATCCCCACCAAGGCCTGTAACACTCGCGTCCATTAACAAAAAGCAGGGTTTCCTGGAGGCTGGAAATACGCACAATCAATTGGGAGCGTCCCAAAGTGTCAGAAAGCAAGGACCTGCTAAAAATCACACAAACCAAAGCTCAGGTTGCTGGAGGCACGTCAGAGGGAGGTGGGAGCCATGCTGAGAGGGCTTGAGAACCAGAAAGTAGCTTGGATGTCAGCTGCAAAGCACGTGTCTGTGGTATCATGGTGATGTAACTAAATTGTTGACTAAACAAATCTCCCATAAAGAATATAATGCAACCTGTGGGGCAGTGGACCCTCAAGGTGTGGGCTGCGCAGGGTATATGGGGTAGCAGGGTCTTCTTACTGTATTTTCAGTCTTCTGTACATCTAAACAGTTCTGAAATGCTAGGCATCGCATCATCACCATCATCATCATCACCTTCTTGCTCTCGTTTTGCAAACGTTAAGAATCACATCATCTTCATTTCCTTACCGTCAGATGCTCCTCCCTCCTTTCTGCCCAATTGTTATTATCACTGGTGCTTTCAATGCTTCCTTGAGACTTTCGCAGCTACCCAGTGCCCTGTGCCCTGGAGGGGTGGGGACTAAGATTGCTTGTCAGCATGCAGTGCTCACTGGTGACCCCCAAATGAACGCCATCTCTGCAGAATCTTGGGAAAGTGCGGCGAGGTTAGATCGTGTGAGCTCTACACCCCCTCGGACTCTCGGGACTCCGGGTGCTGCCCAGCTCCTGCCTCCCTTGCGCTGTGCCTTCTCAGTACATTAGGACTGCTCGCGGGCTCGGTCTCCCTCATTTCTCCTGCTTTCCTGCTTCTCGGGTTTCTCCAGCTCTCTGTCGCACGTATACTTCTGGTCTTGTTCCCAGTGTTTATTTCCTCTTTCCGTTCTCGTGGGAAAACTATGGGAATAGCATTTACATTTTTTCTAATATTTCTCTGGGTATCATTCATCTGTGAGCTGGGGAATACTAGCTCCATTTTTACTTTTTAATTTTGCAAAAAACAAGGAAACTCTCTGGTTCCATAATGCAGTGTAAGGTCTGATAAAGAGACTGCACTTAAGCTGTGAAAACCTGGCCAGAAGTTCTAACGTCCAAAGCTGAATTCTTGCAAAGAGAAGCATGGGGTTTTATATCTCTATTCCCAATGAGAGACATGCTTTTCTACCGGGTAGTGAATGGCTTCCTTAAAATGATGGCCAGATAAATCAGAGGTTGTGGCCCGTGGAACTGCCGTTTCTCTCCGGTGACAGTGTGTGGACGGCAAGGTTTACAGCCAGGACTGTCTCTCGCACCTTGGTCTCCTCTTGTTTGTGATAGAATTTAGTCCCATGCCATGGTTCCAAAGGCAAGGCAGTTTTACATCCTCAAAAGGAGCTAGAACTGACTTCACTAAGAATTTCTGATTTTAAGACATTCTAACCGCCAGGCAGCGTGAGAACAGGGCAGTGGTTCCGTCTAAGGCTGTTACTAGCTTTCTGACAGGTCTGATGAAGAAGAGATGTGGAGAAAGGAGACGGAGAATAATGCCTTTTCTTTCCCTCCATTCTCCAGCTGTATGGAGTTCAGACTCAATTATTCTGTGGGTTATAGATCTTTCATAACGTCTTTGGCTCACGTTGAATGAATAAACAAAGGAATTAATTACAGAACCTTCAGCAGTGATGAACAAATGTGTAAGTGAGTAGAAACCCAGTGCTTTAATTATTCCGTGAAGCCTGTTTAAAGACATCGGATAGCTGTAGTTTCTGTATTCACCAGGAAAAGTACGTACTAATGAAGCAGAATCATTTCGAAGTCAGGCAGGTCCAGGATGGAATGTCAGCCCCGCTGCCTGGCCGTCGCCTGCACAGACAGAAGCCATTCCACAGCCGTACGGTGTAGTATGTGTCCCTGGCTTGAAGCAGACCCTCAGGATTTAGTCAGTGCCTCCCCCTTCCCAGCTCTGCTCACCACACGGTTCCAAAATACATGGCAGGCTTCAGCGAGCCCTTCTCTTTGAACCGCTGTGTGCTCAGCAGTGGTCTGAGCTGTGGTGGTACCATCCGTGCTGTGCCACTGGAGGTGAGCCGCTTAAAACTAACCACCTGAGTTCCGTTCCAGGCTCCGTTCTGTTCTCCCTGGTGGAAAATGGAAGCCTTCCCAGGAATAGATGGTAATAATAGGCAGACTCATTTACAGGCTTACCGTCTAATGTGTCCTCTGATTTCTGTGTGGCACATAATTGAGACTCGACATTTCTATATTTGATAATTTTATTTTTCATATTAGAGTCCATTATTCTATGATGAGAGCTTGAATGAGATATGACACTCAAATTGAATTTGCATGTGTGTGATTCACTGGGTAAGAATGGGCGGGATTTGAAATGTGGATTCAGGAATAGCTGACCTTCCTCTGTCTCTAATATGGACTTTGATCACACAGAATAAATAAAAATCACTGCAGGAAGGGTGCAGCATAACAGGGAAAGTGGGTCAGTACTTGCTTGATGTTAATGGAGTCCCTGGGTGAATGGTCTGAGTTTCCTGGTGTTACCTTTGAGGAACAGGACTCAGTACCTGCCTGTAACCAGACTGCGTGCTAGGAGTGTGTCCATGTCTTTTCTCAACTACTGGACTGAGTTAAGTATGGGTGGTTTGTCCTCCACCTCATGGATGAAGAACTGGAGCCCTACAGGTATGAGAAGTCATTCATAAGGCTACCAGCTCCCCTGTGATTGGATGCAGGATTCAAAGCTTGGTGCATTTCACAGCAGTGACCCTATCAGTCTTGCAGTCTGTGATCTGTGCTTACTAAGTTACTCTGGAGCTTTGGGAACACAGAAAGCAAGAGTTGTGGGTGGGAAGAGGGCCCTCAGGGTGCCCTCTGGAGGCGGCTCCTGTGCTCCCTGCAAACAGAGGGAGGGCCCTGGCTGCTGGCTGCTGGCTGCCCCAGGGCTCTCCTGATGCTCGACCTCTCCTTTGAAGTTAACACAACCCCAGACCAAAGGCAGCTTTCCATTGTCATAGGTTAATCTTGGGCAAAGAAATAATCAGCTGTTAAACAAACAAAAATCTACATGTTCAATTTCATGGAACAATTTATCTCTTCCTTACTTCATTTTTCTTTCATTTAAAACTGAAAATCAATCCGTGTCAGGGCTTCTGTGCATTCTTGGAGTGATGGCATACTGCTTCCTACCAAAACACCTGTCAGACGGTAAAGCATATCAGTACAGCCTGGGCAGGGTCATGAACATTCGGAGCTCCAGGATCACCATGTGAGAAGACCCAGAAGCACCTGCTACCACATGTGTGCAGAGCCAGAGTGACCTTGACCTCCAGATCCCCTCTGAAAACTTAAGTACTTTCTGTTTAGTTATGATAGTCATTGTTATCAGCCATAGGTAGAGGGACGCTGGGTGGAGCAGAGGCCGGAGACATCCGATGCCTGTGTTCCTCCCAGAAGTCTCCAGTGAACAGCACAGGTGTGTTTGAATCAGATATCAATATAACATGGGAAGAGAAACTGGTGGTGAGGAGTAGGCAGCTGAGAGTGGTGACTTTAACCTTCTAACCAAGGTCATGCCAAGGTCGGAGTTCCGGGTCAAGGCGACTATGGAGGCAGAGTGTGTGCCTGGCTGCAGAGGGACGACTTGGTCTTCTCCATGTCACCCAGTGACATCAAGAAGAATTGAATGTATAATAAGTGTTCTCAACAGAGTTGGGAAAACATGATCCCCAGAGGATGCAGTGAATGCCTGGTTTCAGTCAGGCCCTATTTAGGTGCTAACTTCTGTCAGCCTTCACTTGCTAGTGGAATTCCAAGAAGTGGGAAAGCTCTGGGGTCCTCAGGAAAGGTCTTATCTAGCTGGCTAGTAACAGGGGGGCAGGGAACAGCACTGATGTTTCATGGACAAGGATTAGTTTGAGTGTGCTGCTGGTGAGACTCTCGTTGGGCCTGAAGTTTCTGCTCTGGGTTTGAACCCTAAAGTACCCAGCTGCACCCAGTGCCAGTGACCACTGCACCAAGCACAAACACATCTTTGCGTCTGTCCACTGGATGGGAGGAGAGTTCTGCTCCAGGTCCCTTGTGCACTTGTAACAATGTGCGTCAGTTCTCAGTCTTCTCTTGAGTCCCAAATTCGAACTGCTCCTAATTCCAGCAGAATAAGCACAAATTGTAGCCAGCGCTGATTCCAGTCTCCCCCTCAGAACGCAGGGTCTCCCCATGCAGTGCAGTGGGTGACTGCGCACCACAGCTGAGTGCTCTGCACTTGGCGCTGCTTACCCTAGGGAAATGCAGAGTCACAGGTCGTAACTTGGCGGCCTTATAAGTGAGCACATGGTCTGCATGTGCCCTTTAAATAATCAGATGGAGAGGGCATTAGAATCTCCACCTTATACATGGAAATAGAATCTCCAGAAGCTAACAGAACTTGTCCAAGATAAAGCTGGAGGATTTGGTGACCTAAGAACCTCAGCAGTATTCCCTGGAACTCTGGGTCTGACCCCCTCACCACTGAGAGGTTAGAACCCAGGATATGCAGAGCTCCGCGGTGGGGTCTGGCCTGGGGTCATTAACACTCCATTATTGTATTGTGCAGTATCCCTTGACCCACACTGTGCATAGACAGTGAAAATTTTAAAAGGGACTCTAGAATGAGGTTTGCCCTATGGACGTGAGAGAGTGATGGGTCTGTGGATTTATCAGAGCAGCTGAGACAGGGCGCGTTTGCAGCAGGGCAAGCGGTGAGCAAAAACCGTAGAAGGTGCTGACAGGGGAACAAAGCCCAGAGCTGAAGGGAGAGGAATGGGAGGGAAACGGGGAGATAGGAGGAAGTGAGATGAGACAGAAGGATCATACGGGGGTGAGTGGGGAAAGCCAGAGCAGTCCAGGACGTCACCTCTGCACCCACAGAGTGCGTGCCCTGAGTGAGGCTTGGGGCATGTCAAAGCCATTTATTTCCAGTTCTATGGTGAACATTTTTATCCTTCAAATCATTTTCTTTCAATGTGCTAAGATTATAGCCTTTAGCTAATGGTTTTCTCTCTCATTTATGCTCCTGGCATTTATAAGCATTAATTTTGCTGAACTGATATAGTAAAAATGTTCAAAATACCATTCGACAGAGCGTTTTAGTCTGACTACTCAAGTATAACCTGTAATCTTTTTCTTCTTGTGCTACACACACACACACACACACACACACACACACACACACACACAAACACACACACTTACACTGGTGTTTGAGGCTTTACATCCCTTTACCTGAAACTGTAGAAATTTCTTACATTTCTACTCAGGCGTACAATTTATCCTCCCCTCTCCCAAGAGAAGACCTGTGGCCCATCTATCCCAGTAAGGTGTTTAAATTGTAATATCATCTACAAGCCAAATTCAGATAATACCCGTCTTCTCTTAGCTAAATAATGATCCGCAATAACGAGCCAGGCTGGAATGGATACGAGAGAGGACGGGACAAGGGAGCCAGCCATGCATGCGGGATTGCGAGGAATTTTCTTTCAGCCTTTTATGGAATCAAGAGAGGAGGGGGTTTCTGCCACACCTGAAGTGCGTTGGGTAGAACTGGTGGTTGAAGCTTGAGGCAGTTGTCCCAGCAAATTAGCAAGCGAGAGACTAGATACTTGTGGTGCATCTAGCTGTGAGTAGAGAAGGGAAGTTGTAAAACAATCACCTTTGAGCAGGAGAGAAAAATACAAAGCTCCCAGGAAAATGCAGGGCTTCCAGCACTGAGAACTTGCCTGGAAACAAGGTGCATACCAGTTAGCACACTAACCCATTTTCATCATGGCGGGTTTAAAGTATGGCGTGTAAGGAGGTGAGAGACAACTGATGGAAAACGGCTTGGAGTTGGGATCATTGCAGGACAGAGGTGCAGGGATGTTGCAGTGGGTTGCGCAAGGAATTGGGACCATGGACAGCACCTGGGAAGAAGGCGAGAGATGCAGGGAGCCTGCACAGAAGAGATGTCTTCAGTTAGTGGACTGGAGCTACCAGCAGGTGAAATGGCAGTGCTAGAGCAGAAAGCTCAGCAGCTGCAAGTTAGTAAGCAGACTGGGTTTTGTCTGTGTAGAGGATGTGGTCCTGTCCAGTGGTAAGGTCTGAGGCAGGACTAATTAAGATAGCACGTGGAACATGCACTCAGAGGAGGGGTGCTAACTACCTTAGGGACCACCTTGGAGATCAGGTCACCTGGGTGCTTACCATTGTCACTGAAAGTTGTGGCTGTGGCCAGAGGCCTCTGTCACCACTGAATGGAAGGAGGATGTCAAAAACCTCAGAAAGACAGAAACAGAAAGGGCTCGCTGACAGTGTGGACTTCTGGTTTAGGGTTCTTGGGAGGAGAGAATATTCTCTGAAAGGAGCAGTACGCGGCATGGCGTATGCCTGCCTGAATTCAGTCTAGTGGTGCATAGCACACAGAGTCGGTCACTTCACAGGCCCAGAGAAACGCTCTCAGAGGTCGGCTGAATTCGGATTTGCAGAAAGGAAGGGCTTATTCAGAGTGGAGGTGTTACTGTCATATTGCCTGAGATGGAGAGGCTGTGGAGTGTGTTTGGATGAGGCAGGAGCTTTAGCCCCACTAGAGATGTTCCGGACCGTGGACAGACATCAGTTCTAATGAGAAGACTTGGCCTGGAACATGTGGGCTCCTTGCCAGGATTGTAGGAACAGAAACAGTAGGCACAGGAAATATGATCAGGAATCAGCTAATGGAATGACATCAAATTAAAGAGCTGCTGCACAGCAAAGGAAACAACCCAACGAAGAGACAGCCTACAGAACAGGAAACAAATGCTCAGCTACTCCTAGGTCAGAGAACTAATATCTAGCATATACAAAGAATTTAAAAAATAGAAATTCCTTCCAACGGTAAACAAATTAACCAATCAAAAATGGGCCAGTGGACTGAATGGACACTTTTAATCAGAAGTGCAAGGCCCAGGTGTACATGGAAAAGTTATTCCACATCATTAGCCCTTAGGGAAATGAAACCAAACACCTCTGAGATTCCATCTTACCCTCACCCATGGCTTTCATTAAGGACTCAGAAAAAACGGCAGTTCTGGTGAGGATGTGGGGGGAAGGAGTGTGGATGTCAGGGGTGAACCACCACTGTAGAAATCGGTACGGAAATTCCTCACCAGACTAAAGCTAGGAATTCCATCTGACCCAGCTTTATCTCTCCTGGGTATATTCCAAAACCAGTTAGAGACCTCATGATGTAGGAACCAAGCAGCACAACGCACAATAGCAAAGCTCTGAGAGCAGCCATGGCACCTGCCAATAGACAAAGGGATGGACAAAACTTGCTTTATGTATACACAATGGACTTTTTATAGCCAGAAAGAGGCATGCAGTAATGTCCTTTACAGGAAACTAGATGGAACTTGGGCAGAGAAAGATGTCAGACATAGTGAGTTACATACTGCATGGTTTCTCTTATGTGAGAAACCTAAAATGTAAGAGTAAAATACAGGCGATATGGGGTTAAGAACAAGGCAGTCTTGGTAAGGATGGAGCAGGGGCCCATGGGAGCAGGAGAGGGGACAGGATTGGAGGAAGGTAAAGTGATTGAAAAGGGTTGGGACATGATTTGTACACGCACCAGTTCCCCACAATGGGTAGAACTACAGTGTGTCTCCAGCACACATACAGTTTGACAAGGAGCTCACCGCGTGGAACCCGGCAGGCCCTCTCAGTCTCTTGGTTGTGGTGGTGTAAGGGCACAGGGTAGTGATATATTCCGCCTGTGTCCTCCTGGACTGGTGGTCTCGGTCAGTTGTGAAAGCTGAGGTGGACTTTGGAGGTGGCAGTGGGCAGTGGCCATCTTTCCCAGGGTGTTCAGTCCTGTAGGATTCTGGGAGTAGGCACCATGGCATGCAGAGTTTAGGGGGCTGCATTTGTCCCGATGCCCCTGACTATGAGCAGTTTGCAAGGCTGGAGGCTTTTGGCTAGGTGCTCAGAGCTGGGCCTAGACTCGGGATGGGAACCCGAGAGCCATCACTGTCCATTCCCGGTGCCTTCTTTCTCTGCTGGAGTGTGACCCGGACACGAAGCAGGCAGGCTCACTTGGAGGATCAGGGCCTGGCTCTGTTTTTCCGGAGGGAGCCCAGCCAGTGTCCAGACTGCATAATTCCCAGGAGTGGGAGCTCTGTCAAGAAGCAGAGCGCCCCCTGCAGGCGTCCAGGGCATAGTCATGAGCCTCAAGATGCTGCTCCTCAGGGCGACAGGGAGCAGCCTGGGGCTGGGGCTTTTGATTTCCGGGAGCCAGCGGTGCACAGCAATCTGACAGCCTGTTAGGGTGCCCACGCGAATCCCGATTTCCCCTTACACCAGGATCCTGCATTTGCTCCCAGCTTCTCATGAAATGTGCCCCGTAGTAGAGTGCAGGAGAATGATTCTCAAATCTAGCTTCACAGAGGAAGCAGCTGGAGGGTCAAGACTAAAATCTAAGTCCTGCCCAGAATAATCAAACCAGAGTCTCTGACACAGGGCAATGGTATGTTTCAAAGGTTTCCAGGATGGTGCTTAGGAGGAGCCCTGGTGGAGCTGAACTACGGCTCGGATTCTGGCCAGCACTTTGTGTGTAACAGGTGGGTCAGCTTTTGCCGCAGGCCTCTGAGACTTCTAAGAAGAATTTAGAGATGTTCCAACTCTGAAATGTAAAATGTTCCTAGCAATCTGTCGTTTCCGCCGAATGACCCCACCCATGAGTGTTCAGTCAACATGCAAACTGCGTGTGTTGTTCACAGCCTGTGTCATGGCGAGGCCCCATCCACGGGCAGGACTATAGCAAGGGATGGCTGCGGGTCCCTGGCCTGAGGGGCAAAGCGCCGCCCTCCTTGTCCCCAGTGAACAGTGAAGATTCACTGTGCACTGTCCTAGGAGGTAGACTATGACTGCGGGCAGGTGTGGGGAAAGCCAGGCTGCAGGAGCTCGGCCAGGTTCACTGGCGAAGCCCTGGGTGTGGGTCGGACCCCCTCCAGTGGACACCACATCCACACGGAGGCTCACGTGTTTCCTTCCTGGATGCTGCTTCAGGCCAAACCTCTGCAGACATCCTTCATAGCTGAGAAAATCCACAGATGGAATGACAGTTACTGCTGCCTGTTAGTTCAGAAATAAACCCTGGTCTGCCCAGCCCTTCAGTCCTTACCCCTGACGTGTTAGTGTAATTTAATTAGTTCTGTGCTGGGTGAGGTCATTAAATGTAGGTCCTGCTGGAGACCTGTTAGTGAGTTCTGCATAGAGGCGTGCATGGGGCCAGAAACAGCTGAGCTCTTTCTGGACATTAAGAATTTTCTCCTTAGGGTCATGCTAGGCAGCAATCTCCTGCAGAAGGCATTTTGTGATAGTGGTATGGAAGGGACACATGTCTACAGAAGTCTTTTTAACATTGAATAACAGATTGGCCATATATCCAATACAGTTAAATGAATCTTGGATATATATATATATATATATATATATATATATATATATTATATATCTTTTTTTTTTCCTTTCCCTTAGAACCAAATTTGGAGACATTCTTGCCATTCCTTTCATCCTGAGATCAAATAGTAGAAAACAACAACAAAACCACTCTGTTTCTGAAAGCCTCCCTACTCCCTGTACAAGCGCGGAGGGCAGGACTGGTATTAGCACCACCGCTGTTCAGATGAGAGCACTGAGGCTGTAACCTCGTGAAGTCGAGGCCTGAAAATACCGCGCCTCCGTCATTGCCTGGGAAGTGGCACAAGTGCCCTCGGTGCCCGGCTCAGTTTGTCTGAAACTTTCCTGCTTCCTCTTTACCCTGCATCAGACCAGCTTTCTTGTTCTAGTAAAATCTGTGCCCACTAATTCTAGGGCTCCCCCAGCCTCTGTCCTTCTGCCCTGATCACACACTTTGTTTTTCCTTGTTTTGAATCTATCCTTCCTTTTGTAGATCTTTTTCAAGCTTTCCTTTCCTCTTCCAGCTGTGTAGTGAAACCCACAGGCCCCCGGCTCCTTGGGCAGGTGTGGGACTGTGCTGCCATGCTGAGCAGGTTTGTCTCTCACTCTGGACACCCCTTTTTCTTGGCTTGGAATCCTGACCTGCTTGATTATGCTTGTGTCCTGTCCTGGCCAGCACACCGCACACAACTGCAGGACTGCATCCCAGGCGTGATTTTAATGTTTGCTTTGGGGGCACACCTGAGGAGGGGTTAATGGTGAGACTTCAGTCAATGCCGTAGGCCAGGGAAGGGCCACCGGCAGCGGTGACCTCGTGTTCCCTGTGCGTGGAGCCGCTGGAGTAACAGCAGCCCCGTGCCCCTGACAGTCTCCCTCTGCCCGTCTACGCCTCTCTCAGCTGCCTCTTCCCCTCACCGCCAACTCCTCGGAGATACCCTTTGTACCGGGGCTGTGACTTTCTCACAGTACACTTTCCTAGCAATCCTTTTAAAGAATTCTCCTTCCCACATTTCTCTGATACTATTTCCTCTAAGAAATTCAATGAATAAATTTACAAGTTCAGTAATCCTGTCTTCGTTTTCTTCGGGTGCTAGTCACTATTGGATCCAGTCTTTCTAGAAACTCTCCTCTGCCTTAATTATTCAATGTCACTTTAGCTCCTGATGGGAGGCGTTTATGTAGAGGCATGGAAAGTTCTGAGCTTTCACAGTGACAGTTAATTCTTCCTAATGACTCCATCTTTCCAGCTCTGATCTGCCTTCTGTCCTCCTACACGTGAACACAGCCGGAATCTTCTGCCTTTGGGTCTTTCCTGGAAGGGCTCTGGAGAGTTCACCCCCTTACAGGAGTTCAGCGCATGTACTGTGTGAACACACTGCACATCTCTGTCTGCAGCCGCCTGCGTGGTCTTTCACTTCTGTCTCTCCCATTGCTCATCTGCAGTGGGAAACCCTCCTGGAACCCGGTGGTGACAAGCTCACCATCGCTTCTGCTTGGGAGTGTTACTGCTCAA
This sequence comes from Cavia porcellus, assembly GCF_034190915.1. NCBI lineage: Eukaryota > Metazoa > Chordata > Mammalia > Rodentia > Caviidae > Cavia > Cavia porcellus. The sequence goes on from NW_026947506.1 coordinate 1,628,031, forward strand.
ATTTTCCCAAATTCTCCATCATCTAGACACTGTATGTTAGATTAGCCAGCTGTAAAAAAAACATCTCCTACTTTAGGACAATGCTTGTCAAACTCCAGGGGCATCCAGTGAGGCCACCGTGTGAGGCTGCAGGCTACTGGCTGCCACTTCAGTAGCTCTTGCTTGAGAACTTCGGGGCAGAGCTCTGGGGTTTGTGCTGCTTACAGGGCTCCAGGAATCTGTGGCCCTGGGTCACTTAAAGCAGGAGTCTGCATCCAGCTCGAATTAGGCTCAAGCCCTAAATTTACAGTTTAGTGTATGAGTCATGGGGCATCAGTAGGTGTCTCCATTTTTCAAATTCTTCTTCTCTAAAGTGGGGATAGCTGAAGTATTTACCTTACATAGGTTTTGCAAAAACAAGCAAACAAAAGAATTAACTCAGATGGTACAGTGACTTCAACAGCCAAAATCTGTGAGCTGTAATAGCACAGCGTTTCCTCCTCTGTTGGCTTCCTCCCTCCTGATGACCCTGTATCAGCTCCCCTGTCCTGAAGTCTGACTTCCTGCCCTGTCCTGGATGGGCCTGAGTGTGTCATCTGATTCTAGAGGCTGCCAGCCAGCAGATTGGTCCTGTCACCATTGCTCTGTCCCTGCCTCTCCCAGCACCTGTAAGCATTGTAAATAGTTTCCTTCTTTGCTCAGAAAGTGAATTTCCAAAGTATGGGAAGGATGTAGGACTTTTCTCAGACCAGGGACGCCTAGCCTATCTACCCATTCTTTACACTGATCTATACTCCACATTTTCCAGAATCTACATTCTTATAAACGCACCTCTGTGCTTCCCCACTTTCATGACTTTTTCTGTAATATCCATTTCAGATGATATATCTGTCTCTTCCTTACCACAAGGGAGAATCAAATTCATTCTTTATGCTGGATCAGCTTTCCTTTGACTTTCAAAGTCATGGTAAATCAGTTTTATTCTTCCTGACAACACCTACTGGTGATAGTTGCTTAGGGATGTGACAAGAATTCTAGGGCCAAATCTACCTTAGGAAATGTGATGGATTAATTAATGGTCACCTTGGGCGGGAGCACCTAGCTGAACTGAGTCAACATGGTTCTAGGCATGAAAGGTCCACGTGAGGATGGTTGCTAACTGTATACATGGAGAACAGGTGGGGCGGATTTCTTGTTGCTGGTTTCTTAGGAGAAGCTTAGTCGTGGCTGGTTCTCCTGATAGGACCCTGGCCATTCCCATTAGCAGAGGAGATCTGCTCTGCCCTACTTCCGTAGTGACTGTTGTTCTCTTCAGGGAGCTCTGGCCTTCGCCTTTGCCTTGAGCATTGCTTCCTGGCTCCAGTGCTGATTCCTCTGCCTTCTGGCATGGATCCTTCACCCTGATGAGTGGGCAGATTTCCTGGCTTCCACCACTGGCCTATTAGGTTTTGCAGTGCAGATCCTTGATACAAACGTGCAGGAAACATTTCCATGGACTCCTGGCTTCCAGCCGGACTTGTGCAGGACATTGCTGTAGGGTCCCGGCCCTCAGCTGGGTTCTTTGGGTCTCTAGCATGTAGACAGATCTGTGCATTTGACTTTGTGAGTGAATAGTATAAGATAATCATAGAAACTTACATGTCCTGTATTGGATTTATTCCCTTGAAACCACTGACAGGGTCAGTGAACAGTGCCTGCTCTGAGAGCAGACGGACCACTGGAGGTGCCTGCATCAAATGTTGTTTTCCTTGTCGTGTTGTCTGTTTTACCCTGGCTGTGCTCAATCCATTCTGGAAAATTCGCAAGTAGCCCTGAGCTATCAATTGAGGATTTGAGGTTTGATCTGGATTATTATAACTAATTTCTCCATCTGCCTTCCAAGATGAGAGATAACCTTCCACCAGAGAACACTGTCAAGCAGATCAGAACACACAATGAAAACCAAGCCTCACTACCTAGGTTAAGAAAGCAATGTCTAGATCAAAGAATTATACTTTTTTATCATGGTGGCTGCAGGCTTGGGGGTGACTCTTGGATTTTGAAACACAAAAGTCCACATAAAATGCTCCTAAAAGAACCGGAGAAAACAAAATGTACTTGAGGATAGCTATGTCTGGAAGACCCTCAGTGTGAAGAACTCCAGCTTTTTGATGCGCGGTCCAGCTCCACTGTCTCCTGGCTGCTTAAGTTGGGCAGTAAATTACTCTGCCAAGCTTCAATGTTATTATTTAAAAACAGCTACTATCCTAATTGAAGGAAGATGTGTAGGGACGGTCCCTGGATTACCATGGTCCTATTTATTCTTCTGGACAGTGTTGCAAAAGTGATTTGCATCCCACAGAGCTGGCACTTTGAAAGGTGACCTTCTTGGGCCTAGGATGTGCTCTAGAGAACTTTCCATGCTGGACAGCAGCCTTGACCTAGAGCTCCAAGCCAAACACAGGGTCACAAAGATGTGCAGAAAACACTTGGCGGAGCTCTTGTGTGCTGTTTTGCTGAAGTGTGATGTTTCCAAGGTTAGGGGTATGGAATGCAGTTTTGATTTAAGCTATTGTCAACTGAGGATGGATTTATTGGGGTGCAACTTTATGGGACTGCATTCATTCAGAGCATTGATATACAGTATGTCAGACTTTGGGTGGGATTTGTGTCAATAAATTGTAGTTATTCTTCTGAATACTCCATGACATAACAATTTAGAAAATACCTTTAAAGTTATTAAATCTCTTTGCCTCTTAGCATTTATCCTTACTACCTTCATGTTTAAGTTAAAACCCATAATATGATGAAAGATCACCACGGTTAAGCATTCTGTAACAACCTTAGGTACTAATTAATGAACTCTGATTGGAATCATGTGGACAGTATTGAAGCCTCCTTGTTTTTCCCCCAGCAATGGGCACAGTGCTAGTGTGAGGGTGGTGCCTTGGTGCTCTGGTATTTCCTGCATCAGATTTAGAAGAGGATTAGTGTGGACCGTATGAATAGTGCTACTTCTTTCTAAGAAAATGTATTCTTTTATATTAACATGACTTAGATATTTTAGGTCATCTTTCTTCTTTCCTGAAAAATATTTCTGGATGTTTCCTGGGGTAACAGTCTGTTCTAGAAAGGAGGGACATAATGGTGTACAGAAGAGATGAGCCCACTGGTCTTATGGACAGCATTACCTTTGGGAAATCCATCTTTGTCAAAGAATGAGCAAACAAGCCACATGCAGGGTTAGATATTGGTGTTTTCTGTGAAGGAAAAAATGATGTTGTAGAGTTAACCAGAGTGAGGTGTGGGTGATCATTTGTGGGTGGTGGAGTAAACTCTGACTGTGTTTGAGCTGATGCCTTCATAGTGATAACTAGTCATGGCCAAAGAAGATGGTTCCAACCCTCCAAGTAGAAAGAGGAGTGAACTGATTTGCATGAGGGTGGAGGAAGGGGTGAGTGAGGGAAGGTTACTGAAGGCTGAGGCTGGGCAGGGGGATTGCTGGGTGGGTCGAGGAGGGACTGGAGGTTCACCAAGAAATCTGTACTTTGTTTGGTACAATGGGAAGACAGTCGAACATTATAAAACTAGTAGTGAGAAAAGCATTATTTTACAGCTGTGCACAAGCATTTGATAAAGCATACTTTGGCTAGTTACATTAACAAAGTGGGTGATCACCTATGACTTGTTTTGTAGGTTCCCTTTTTCTCTCATTAAAAAATGCATAGAATGTTCATTCCTGGTCTCTCGTCCCAAGGCGGCTTGCAGGGCATCGCCTGGCGTGGCTCAGCCCATCCTGGTTTTTGACACAGATTTTCACTTGGGGCCTGATGTGCTCTGTTATTTTTGTCCTCTTCTCCCTAATGATACTGAATCCTCCTTGTATTTATGCCTTTTATGAACCTCAGAAGAAACTAATATGGAGATTTTGATGGACGGCCTCTGTGGTCTTCGGTTCCCTAGGTCTTCCTTTAGGTTTGCTGTGACCTTCGGACGGAGGGCTCCATGAGATTCTGCCGTAGTCCAAGTGCCGGGAGCACAGAGCTGTCACCTGTGCTTGTCATCTGCTTGGGGGCTGTCGTGACTTCACAGTTGCCTTCCGCCTCCAGGTTTTTAAGTTGAGGTTGAGTTTCAATTTCTCCTCCCAACTTTGGCATTCTCGCTCTTTTATAAGAAGTATTTCCAACTGCTGTGCAGTTATTCCTTGCTTTGTTGGCTGTCTCTATTTGTTTTCTGCAAGTCTGCATTGTTCTTCACTCTTCCAAGTGGGTGAGCTGCTGTGTTGATCTCCTGCCCTGCGCCTCCAGCCCTTCCATGCATCAGGCTTTGCACGGCTTCTTAGGCATATTTCTGCATATTCCTCTCAGACTCTGAAGACTCTCGGTAGAGCAGACGCCACGGCCGAGCTATGGTCTGGTGCCAGGAAAACACAGCAGTGATGGTTTATTCATAATTTTTCCTTTGCCTGGCAAAAACCTTGTTAACTTATTTTTAATTTTCCTTAAGTAGCTACATTATTTTAGTATGCCTTAGGGCTTTGGAAACATTTTTTTTCAATTTAAAATGAATATGATTCAATTTTATTAATTATAAACCATAGCATTTTAATGGGTCCTTGGAAACTGCCATCAACGGAAAAAAATATATGAAACAATATTTTGAATGAACTCTTGAAGTCTCTAAAATACAGTGTGCCTAAATCCCATTTTAAACATTTTCCTTAATATGTTTATAATATGTGGCTCATTTTAAAATGCTATTTTTAAATTCAGAGAGTGAATGTTCAGAGAATAATAGCTATTAAGAAAAGCATTTAAATAAGAGGTACTAATAAAGGAGGTCGCAACACATTCATAAAATTTCACAGATAAATGCTACAAGTTGTTCTTTGCTTTGGAAAAGACGGTGATTAGTTCCTCTAGAAAGAACAAACCTTGTTGGTGATAAACATGAGACAGACTTTGACATGTTTGAGACATCTTTTTCTAGCCTCCCACCAGTCTTAGCGTAATACAGGTAGTAACTGAAGTTAAAATGACCAGGTTCTACCCAGAAGAATGAAGCCTTAGAAATAGTCTAACCTTTTTTTTTTTTTTTTTTTTTTTTGTACCAGGGATTGAACTCACAACCTCACATTTGCCAGGCAGTTGCATAATGCCGCTGAGCTAAATCCCTGGCCCTAGTCCAGCCTTTTTGGAAAACAAGTCCAATTGTGATTTTTTCCTCTAAAGATGATAGCAAACTATGGTGGCAGAATATCTCAGACAGTGTTCCCGGTGATCACAGAAGCCTCCTCCCAGGAAGTTCAAGATTGGTGGGGAAGGCCTGGTGAACCCAAGCAAATCTGGCAACTTTCCTCCAATTCTGAATTTATTAAGGAAAGAAATAGTTTGTTGTCATAGTTAGAATCATCATTAGATTTCACTGAAGCTATCCATCTTAAAATTCCACCGTGGCGTGACTGAGAGATAAAATCCACTGACAATGACTCTGATATAATTGTGTTCAATTTATTCATGAGCGAAAAGATAGGAATACCATGAGAAGTACAGATTATAAAAAGTCCATTTAAAATTTAAGAAGCATTCATTCATGCCATTGTTTTAGAAACTCTTTCTGATGGAATATTCTAGTGCACAGTCTTTGGCCCTGTTGGGGATCCAAATCCAAATCCAACTGGTAATTAGTGTAAATATTAAAATTACAATCTCACTGTATTTCTTAAATAGATTTAGTGTGTGTATGTTATTGTCTTCATACACTGATGGTAAGCGCCTGATAAGCTTTATCTGTCCACCCATTCTGCCCTGCAGTGGCCAATTAATGTCTCACTTCTGATGTGAGACAGAAAAATAAGTCTCTTGCCCAGAATGCCAGTGCAAGGGTCAGGCTGGAGCCCCTGACAGCAGAGCCAGCCCAGTGCTGCCCGGGTGCTGGCCGTGCAGCCCAGCCTCTGCTCTTTCCTCTGAGCTCAATTCTCCTGCAGTGCAGTCCATCCTCTATGCAGTTCTTCCTCTGGCTTCATTTGTCGTGATGTGCCTGGAAGATCAGTGTTGCTTTCTCTCTAGAAATTTCACTTGGCGTAGATGAAAACCCTCCACTTTCTCCAGGTTATATCTCCTTTCAATGTGTCTGAACCGTCCCAATGTCTCAATTTTCAAGATTCCATCCATTAGTGAAGCACGTCAATGTGTAATATTAATTTGCATGAGCTAGAAGTAATTAACAAAAGCTATTGTATCTGTCTTGCTCAGTGACAGGGAGCTCAGCTAGTCACTCAAGGGCCTGGGTTGGAGCCTCAGCACCACAAGAAACCAGCAAAAGTGAAACAGATGCAGCTATTTAAATACAGAAATACCTGAATAACCGTTGGCCAGAATGCTGGGAGGCTGGGTGGATGCGAGGCTATTCCTGTGTCCCTCCAGCAAATATAACTGTCACGCTCTATTTTTAAAACATTTTTGTACTTGAAATAAAAATGTAGGTTGTTCATACGGTTAAAATAAAACAGTTCAAAAAACAAAAGCTTTGCAAATAAAGAGCAGAAAAAGGGATGAAGGGCACAGCTGTAACCCCCAGAGTCTGGGCTGTGCTCTTCCCCGAGTTTGGGGGGGAGCTGCAGACGTGGTGTGTATTTCCCACCCTCTCTGCGTGTGATCATTATAAAGAAATCAAACATCTTGAGATGTGACTGGTATTAGCTCATTATATGTAAAGAAAATGCATCTTTAGGAGCTAGATTTTTCCAGTGTGTTGAATGTGAGATGCTTCAACGTTGAATTTAGGAACAAGACCTAAATATAACTTATCCTTGTGGAGATGCTGTAAGTCCCATAAGACTTATGCAAGGAAAATGATCACTTAACATATGATACTATTAAGGGTTTAATATGCAAATATTTTAAAATGTGAGGAATTTTTCAATATGTTTATGCACTGTCTACATAATTCAATTTTAACTAAGAAGATAAGCTAATAACAAAGTCCATTTTATTCATTCACAATTTTTTATATCACAAAAAAGTACCTAAACGTGACAGATATATATGGGCAGTTTGCCCCAATTCTCATGTCAATCCATTAACTTAAAATTATAATGTAAACAGTAAATATAATCTAAATACCTGCTCACATTTCTTTAAAACATTGATGTACTTTTTATTTAAATGAAATGCTACTCTACAAAAGTTGAGTAAATTGATTCTAAATATTTTAAGTTAGCAATATGCTTCATGAAAAGGGACTTAAACAATGACAGGAAATGAAGTTTTATGCTTCCACTGGTTACCTTGCATAAATGACTGATTTTTATAAATCTTTGTCTCCAAGGAGGTGCAAAAGAACTCAGTATAACTTTTAACATGATTTTTCTTTGCATTGTTACAAATATTATACAGGATTATACAGAATAATGCAAATCAGTATTTTATGTTAGGGCACAAGAGTTTAGAAAAACCTAAACTGTAAGCAGAGGCATATACCATATTTTTATCATCATTGCACAGTGATACAGGAACTTGTAGAGCACAATTTCATGAATTGGTTTGAACAAATATTTACCATGGGATCATTGGAGACAGAAAAGATGCTATATTCATCTTTAAATCTGCCATGCTTAGCACATAATGCAAACACTTTTAGTAATGAATACTCAACATATTTTAATTGAATTTTATTGTATAAAGCACAAATGTGTGATATCAAACTCCTAAAACTTTTCTGTTAAGAGAACAGGGCATTTCCTTCCTGAACTTTAGGTTAAACTTACAACAGAACAATTTATTTTGTTCTAGTAGATATTTCATCTCTTGTTAGAAGATGAGATCACCATCCAGTTTAGATGATTTAAATCTCAGGTGCTGCTGGGCAGCTATTTTAGACTTTCCTTTTGAGCTTCTTTCAAATTGCTTACTAAGAGACATTTTCATTACGAGCCTATTTGTATTTATCTTTTTGAGACCCTAAATAAAAGGGCCTTTATGTGATTAATAAATGTATTTTTGGTTAGTAAAATAAATGGAAAAATGTGCATGGCTTTAAGTAAGGAGCATTAACTCATAACAGAGTGTTCTGGTGTGACTGCAAGTGTAGGATAGCTCACAGTTACAGTATGGGCCTCAACGCCCCTGTACAGTCTTGTGGGTGCGAGGGTGAGCTTTGGGAGGTGACTGGCTCCGGGGTGCTGTGTTCCATCAGTTGTTGCATTCAAAGCTGCTTATGCTCTTTAAAGGCGAGGCCTGGCTGCAGATGGCCCCAGGGGTGTGACCTGAGGTATTCTTATCTCTGCTCCTCCCTTCTTTTTCTCTGTTCTTTCTGATCATCCTGGGCTGAACCACTTTCCCCTGTTTTGTCCTTCTACCTTGCTGTTTTTCTCCCAGACTTGGCTAATCATGCACGAACAGATCCTGCCGAAACCGTGAGCCAAAATAAAAGATGGTGAGTGTGGGTAATTTGCCCCATCAACAAAGTTACTGAGGCACCACCCAGATAATTGTACTGCAGAGAAGGTTAGTGATCTGGCAAGTTATCGGTTACACTTTTAGGGATGAATCACAATTATTTTACTTTCAGATAATCCAGGAGTTAATACACATTAATATACATTAGTTGCAAATGGTCATTGAGAACCTCTACTTTGAGAATAGCCACGATTCTGTTCTTCTAACTAGGAAATGAGGCAAAACTGAAGGCCTGGCCGCAGTGGACTTCCCTTCCCTGGCTGTGCACTGGCTGTGCCCATCTTTATCACCCAGGGCCTGCATTTCCAGCCTGTTGTGGACACCGCTGTTTGAAGCTGGTCTGGCTACATAACCGCATCACGGTTGCTATGACTTACCAGGGGGCACGCAGTATTTCACCCAAAGATGCCCAGATTTGTTTTCCCAGAATGTATTTTTTATGGTCTAGCTGGATTCCAGCCAGTATTAGCAATAAGAACAGATTTTTTTCCTTCACCAAGATTCCAGAAGTGCCTCAGGTTCCTGTTGTGAGGAGCGGTAAGCAGGAAGGAGCAGATGGCTCTGTTCTCTCTGTCTTCGCAGGCTCCCTAGATGATGGCCTTGATGTTCTGCAATGTGATTTCTTATTCTAATACATTAAGTCTTCAGTAGGCTCAGCGCACTCCAGGGCATGCCTTTGAGGCAGAGGAGCGGAGCTGAAATCATGGCACCACACTTCCATGAGCACGAAAATGAGCAGGATGGAAATGTATTAAGGTTTGGGGGATGGAGACGAACTTGCCCATATGTTTAAGGGAGGATTCACACCAGGGATACCCAAGCTTTAAGGGAGTGGACAGTTTAAGTAATAGGCTGTGCATTTTTCTCCTCCTCAGTGTTTTGTCCTGAGTGTGTTGCACTGGGCAGCAGAGCATGGCACTTTGCACCCCTGAGGCCCTGCATCCCTTCCCAGGAATGGTCTTCACTCCTCTCTGATCTCCCACTGCAAATGCCTTCCAGCAGGTGGCTTTCTGCTTCTGAGAGCAGAAGCCTTCTCTTTTCGAGGTCTCTGTAGCCAGAGCCATGGGAGCAAAGTGGCTGAGCAGCTTTACTCTGGGCTGTTTAACAAACTGACATAGGACCCATGCCAGAGCGACCTGAACTAACAAGCTGGTTTTGACGGTAGCTGAAAAGACTGGGATTTAGCTCTTGGTCTCATCCTCTTCTTGTACAGCCCTGGCCCCGATTGTACCCACTGCTTTGTGTTCTGTGTGGGCCAGGCAGTTGCTGAGAGCTCACGTTGCCTAAGGCATAAGAAGTGCTGGCGCCTCTGCTTGGATCACTCCCTTCTCCCATTGCCTTGACCACAACTGTGTGGTCCTTGCAGGGCCGAGGTGCTTCCCCAGGATACCTGGCTTGTCCCCTCACCTAGTTAGCTGTCTGACTTGGCACCCTCACGTTGCACCCTGTGTGTCTTCTGCAGTGGTACCCAGCACAGGTTCATACAGCCTTTTATTGAAAATGTTGTCTTCCTTGCAAGACCAGCTGTGTGGAGAGAGGAGCCAAGTCCGGCTTTCTTGCTGCTGATCTGTCAGAGCCAGCTCAAAGGCCAGCAGAGAGACATCCACAAATAGTCATTTCATAGTGAAGGGAGGGCTGGGCTCCTTTTTTGGAGATTCATTTGCAAACCAAGGCTTCTCTGCAGCCAGGCACATGCTGGCCATGTGACTCCCTGCTCCTGCTCAGAGGGGGCTCCTATCAGGCCAGGCCCTGCTGAGAAGGACCATGGATCTGGCAGGCTACTGACTTCTTTGGATTCTTTTCTTAAAGTTTACCTGGAAAGAAGCTATAAAGAAAGCTGTGGATTCTTTCTCCCAGAATCCACATAGACAATAAAGGCATTTATCTAAATAATGTTTTGGCTTCACACAACATCAATAAACACTTCGTGGAGATTAAACTGACTGAAAACCTTTTATACTTGTCAACTGATTTCTGTCGGCTGAGTTGATTTTCTTTAGAAAGAATAAAAACGTGAAGTTGTTTTGCATTAATGCATTTGGGGACGGTAAGTGATTTTCCTTAAATCACATTTTCCTGACAATGAACATGGAGGAAAAGATTATTAAAACTGATCTCTGGCAATGTTGTTTGCATACCTCCAAACAAATACTCGGGACTGCCTTTGTCGGTGAATGCCCGGTGCTGGTGTGATTGATGAATTATAATTAACCTTGGCAACATGCTTTACACCGTAACTAGATCAATCGAAATTAGTTATCCTGAGAGACGGTAAACTAGCTTCTCTCCTCAGCTTCCTGCAATGAGTAATGGCCTTTTCTTGGAAGAGTTCTCAAAATACAGAAAGGGAATGCTTGGCTATTGAATCTACTTCTCAGAGAAAGTGAGAGGTCAATGGGGTTGAAATTACCAATCTTGGAGAGGAATCTGCACTCTGGTCTAGGGATGTTCCCTCAGCAGGGCCGAGTGGGCACGGGAGCATTTTGGGCAGCTGTGAGGCAGAAGGGGACATTGTGAAACTTGGCTTCGCTTTCTCTGCCCAGAGAGAGAAGCTGAGCGAGCAGCTCCATTTTTGAATGTAGATCCATGAAGGCAGCACTGTGCATATCAGTACTGCACGCTGGAGGATGGCATTGCACAGGGCAAGGGAGATGGCTTGGTAGGGGTGGGACTCACTTAAATCACCGGGCTCTCTGTGGCTGAGCGCGTCCAGTGACAGCTTCTTCTGAGGGCCACCTTCGACAGCTTCTGACAGTGTGGCGGAATCTTGCCCTTGGAGGATCCTCTCCTAGAAGACTGTCCTATACATTTCTTTATTGTCCGCTGTAATAGTCACAGTCACACATTGAAAGGAGACTTTTCTGTTAAACGCTTGAGGAAATGTTCCCAAAGGTGACCAAATGAACTGCCCTTGTGTTTGCAGCAGTGGTCGTGGGTGTGCTGGGGGTGTCCCTTGGTGTGCTGAGGATGCCCCTTGAGAGGTGCTGCAGGACCCTCTCATGGTCTTAGGGTTAGGGTTAGGGTTCAACACCAAACAGTGGGGATTCTGCACTCACTCACCTGCCTGTCCCCTCTTCCCAGTAAGCTGCCCCATAAAGCGCTGTTCATCTTGGATTGGCAGGGCACCCCCTGCGCACATCTGCACATGAGACGTGGGAAGCCTCTTGAAGGGAGGTGGAAGCTGTTACAGCCCTGCACTGACAATTCATCCCGAGGCCACACAGCTCTCCAGCATGAGCAGTCATCCTCCTAGGGGTGGGAAGATGTGTTTTGGATCCCTAAACATTGAAAACAACTAGGATTGTCTCATAACAGTAGCCTGGTTGGACACATCTTATGTTTTCATTCTGTTTCTCTTACATGCAAAAGCTCTCATGGAAAACTTTCTGACACAGTAAGCCATGGGCAGAATATTGGGTTTAACCGATATAGTTCTGGGCTGGCAGACTAGGAGTGACACTCTGCCCTTCTCACCAACTTCTGGACGGGATGGGGCCTACTTTTCAAGCCCTTGCATTGTGACTGTTGATTCCAGAGCCCAGTGGGGCTGGAGCTTGGCCAGGAGATGCCCAGCGATGGGTCCAAATGGAGACTGAGCAAGGCAGCGTGACTGCTGCCGTGAGATGCACAGGGAGAAACCCAGGCTTAGCCCCAGGACAGAACTGGAGAGACGGGAGAGTCAGAGAAGAGTACGTGCTCAGACAGACACGGCAGGAGAGGAGTGTGAGGCCAGGAGGAAGCAGCAGTGGAACTTGGGGCCTGGGGAGCTCCTCCACCCGGTGAGGTCAGTGAGGGAGGGTGGGGAAGTACCAGGGGCGTGGCTGCTTCCTGAGACCTTGCTACCGAACCACACAGGTCAGCATGCAGCTTCCAGAGCTGACTTCTGAGTGGACCTCGGGAATCCTGAACATTTTTCTGCATCCCATCTTCCAGCAGGGTCTGCATGGGGTGGAGCTGGAGGGGGAATCAGCAGAAGAAGGTGAACAGCTTGTCCTGCTGACTGTTGCCACGTGTGTGCTGGATTTGTCTTTTTCCTGGCTCCTCTGTGCCTTTTCAGTTCCTTTTCTGGTTGCCTGTTGGCACCATTGAGAGTAGCATGCATGTTCCTGAGGTTGCTTGATTCGGTTGGTGTCATGGTTTATGTCAGTGGCCCCCAAGCCTCATGCAATTATGCATCTGTGACTGGTTCATTGTCTAGCACTTGCATTGGGGGTGTGAGTGCTACACCCGCCTAGGGGTGGAGCCAGGATATGATGTAAGGGCGGGAAGAAGGTGTGTGTCTCTCTCTTGCTAGTTTGCACCTTGCTGTTTGCAGTGGCCATGAATGGCTGTCCCACTATGCCATGCTGTTTTGGAGCCAACTGAGTATGGACTGAACCTCCAAAAACTGTAAGAAATAAACCTTTCCTTCCCTAACTTTGGGCATCAGGTATTTTGTCCCAGTGATGAGTAAAAGTAACTAAGACAGTTGGCAGCCTTGGATATGTATGTATCTTAGTTACTTTTTACTCATCACTGAGACAAAATACCTGAAGCCCAAAGTCGGGAAAGGAAAGGTTTATTTCTTACAATTTTTGATGATTTCAGTCCACACTCAGTTGGCTCCAAGGCAGGCTGGCAAGGCTGGGCCCCAGTTCATGGTGGCTGCAAACCACAAACAGGAACCAGCAAAGAGCATGACACACCTTCTTCCTGCCATTACAACACATCCTGGGTCCACCCCCATGTGGGTGTAGCACTGACACCATCAATCCAAGCACTAGACAATGAACCATCACAAATGCACAATGCAAACTCATGAGGCCTGGGGGACACAGACATAAACCATGACAGATATGTTAACAGAGCCTTCCTGTGAGCAGAAAGGGGTCATCCCCTTTTGTTCCCTTGCTTTTCCCTCACTCAAGCACTGTATCACAGCCCTGTGTTTGCTGGGCTGAGTCTCAAACGCAGAAACCCACAGTGGCAGAGCTCCAAGGAAAAGGGGCTGAGGCAGGACCAGGAGAGGCCTGGTGGTGCTTGGTCTAGTGGAACAGCCGAGCGAGGTGTTGGGTTTTCCAGCCATATTCTCCGAGGGAGGATATTCACCAGGCAGGTGACCAAATTTTTGAAGAAATTCTGAATTTTGAAGCATAATGCTTTGAAACTGAGGCTGAAGCCGGGCTGCCAAGCTGTGGGAATATTTGCTCTGATGGAGTGGGAGTGGTGAGAGTTGTGGACAGTCCATCCTTGGACCTCACATGCAGCCCTGGTGAGGGAGGGAGGCCTGGAGACTGGCACACCGTGTGGGCGTTGGGCCCAGGCTCAGAGGACAGTGCGGGAGCACGGCTGCCTGCCTGGACTCGCTGGGTGCAGCCCTGCGGCAGTGTTTCACACAGGGCCTGTGCCCTCGGAGGATGGGCTCACTCCAGCAGCACCTGCCCGGGGCCCTGGGCTACAGCGCATCTTAGGTCCTGGAGCCGGGGTGATGGGGTCTGTGCTTCCTGAGTGCCCCAGCACAGGATTTGTCCCTTTGCATCCTCACGGTCTCTGTTCCCCAAGTGCTCACAAGGGTCCCCAGTCGCTGTGTGAGATCTGGGTGCCTCTAGCACTGAGCTTGGCACTGGGCATCGCCCTGAAATACAAGTCCAGCAGTGGAAACACCCTACTGCACAGAGAGCCGGGAGTGGGGGAATGGGGAGGGCACAGGCCCGACCTCCAGGGGCTGAGCTCTGCAGTGCGGTCACTTGGGACTCGATTTCCCGTGACTCTGCTTGTGCTCCCTTTATTTGGGCATACCACAGTCTCACTGTTGTTTTATACAAACATAACTGAGCATCTTTAATTCAGGCTATCATTTCTGGGAAATTAATAGGCATGTTGATGTGTGATTTCTGGCTGTTTATAGTCAGGTTTTCACTGGAAAGGAGCTGTTATACCTCAAAAATGTAAGTTTTCCCATGAAACCTTGATTCATTTTGGCAAAAATTATACATAGCCATCCATCCATCCATCCAATTAGGAACTAAAAACTGAAGAAAACAAATCTGTAGCTCAAATTCTACAAGGGAAACACACACGCACCCAGCAGCAGGCTTTCAGGAAAGGAGACGTGAAGACACCCATTCCTGCTGCAGTGACTGTGTTCAGGCCTGGGAGTTTCTGCACTGTGGGTCTCGCAGGTGCTTGAACTGGGTCCCAGCTGACTTGCTGAGGTCACCTGGTGTGCTCTTCTATTTACCACAGGGCAGAACCCCCGTGCACGTCTCAGTCTCAGCCCATAAAATTACAAGTTTTGAGAATCCAAGCCTTGTTTCATCATTGCATTTTGATAATTCAGAGAATGCCAAGCTTCTGGGACTTGTTTGGGGCAGAGTTCATCAGAAAGTGCATAATTGAGGCTTGAGGGATGATCTGACTTTGCAGCAGCTTAGGATTTGCTTAGGAAGAAAAGCAAAACAATAAAAAGCAGAGAGAAGAGGAGAGAGGTGCAGGGGAGAAGGAGGGGAGAGGGATAGTCGGGCATTGGCATTTCTACGTGGGTTTTCATCTTGGCTTGTTCGCTTGCAGGATGCTGGCTCAGAGCTGTGCATTAACTGGCACCCAGTGTGTGCCACCCAGTGCTGGTGACGAGTGAACCTGCCTCAGAGCAGAAGCCAGTGCTGCATATCGAGGAGCTGTGGAGAAGACCATGAGAAGGGGCATGTGATGTGATGAATGGTAGCTGCCCGTGCCAGGGGCTCCTTGCTCCAGAGACCGAGTCTGATGGTTCCTGCTCTGAATTTATGCCACAGGCCCCATAGAAACCTGGACTTCACAGATCTAAATTCATAGCAGGGTGTGTCTGGTATCAAGCTGTGGAGATGCTGGCTTCCTCCAAATCCATGAGAAGCTCTGACATCTTTCCATGGTTACCAGTGGACTGTCTGTCTGTCCACCCGGGTGAGCGCTTTAGTACCGAGCAGTAGTGCCTGCTAGATTGGGTATTCAGGTGGACTCATCTTCCATTTAATCTGTGTCTTCAGAAAGGGCAGTTTTTTCTACAAAAAAAAAAAAAATCTAGTTCTTCTATGATTTTTAGTAGCTCCCTATACTTTTCCTGTATTCATATTTCTGTCAGTTCCCTAGATTTTTAAAACCTGTTTTCCAGGTATCAGTTTAATTTAACCCTCTCATATAAAGGACATTGAAAATTGTGACTTTCTGAGTGGCTACTTCTTCTTTTTAAATTATTCCCTTGCCACCCTGTCTTAGGATATTCTGCTAGCTGAATTTGTATTTGAAGGGAACTTCACCAACATACGATTTTTCTATTTACTTCCCAGGAACTTACATTTCCTTGGTTTTTATAATGCATGCAGTTGGTGTTTGCAAGTATATAGGGAAGCACAGTATATTTAAAACCCATTTGGCTTTAAATTAATATTTTAGCTGGATCTGAAGGATTCCCTGGGTGGCTGTATTTTTCTTCCTGGAAAATAAATTGTGGCCAAATTTCTGTTTCTGACTTGGCCTTGTTTGGTTGGTGCCGCCTCTTTATTAGGTAAAGGACCCAGGGATTTCATGCCTTCTTACTGGGCCCTGGATGGTGGAGCAGCAGCCCAGCGGGAGCCCAGATCCCCTCTACAGGGTTCAGGCTCCCAGCCAAGCAGCAGATGCTGACTTTGGAGGAAAACAGCAATTTGTGTTGTCAAAGTTACTGAAAATCCCTGGATCATGAGTTCGTGTCCCAAGTTATCACATTACTGTAAGAACGTGAACTGTCTGAATTTAACAGAAAAGGGGTAATTTGGGCACTTCTGTTCCTGGAAAATCCTGTTTCTTATTCCTGTGGCCTGTGTTTGGAATGTTCTCTTACCCATTAACCAAAGAAGTAAGACCAAGATGTGCTCATTTCCCCAGGAGATTTTGGAGGATGTCCTTTTCTTTTTTAAACAGCAAATATCCCAGGATGTGTTGGCCTGCTAAATTCAGGGGTGGATTCTGTAGCTCACAAGGCAGCTTTAGCCTGAGCCGGGAGACACAGGCAGTGCCCACACCATCAGACTTGCCCGCAGCAGGGCACCGCACAGAAGCCTCCTTCCTGCCCAGGATGTGCCATGCCACAGCTGCAGCTGTGGGGAAGGCAGGGAAGCCAGCGTCACAGCTGGCCTCCACGCCCTGCTCTCTTCCCACGGCCAGCTGCTGGGTCCCAAGCAGTTAGAACTCTGCTTTCCTCTGAATCCTGATCTCACGGAGGCCCTGTACCAAATAGTTCACCCCCGTCTCCATCCAGAGTTCCGAACACAGGTAAGCCTGCCTCCAGGACAGTCTCCTTATACCCACTTCCTGGATTTCCATCCAGGAAAGGAGCGTGCTCTGCTTCAAAGGGTGTTAGTTTTAGGGCTGTTGGCGAGGCCCTGGCAGGGCACCAGTGGCCGGTCGGTAATGATGGGCACTCCAGGTGGGAGGGAAGCTGCTGTTGTAAGTTATTCTGCACACGCAGGGCGAAACCCTCCAGCGTGCTCGGGTTTTTAGTTTTTCTAAGGCCTTATGCTTTTGGTATTCCCAAATGAGAACAGAGGAGGGAAGAGTAAACATCTAAGGAGTCCTGCTGGAAACCCGCGAGCTTTTGATTTCCAAATGATTTTTGCAAAGCTCTTTATCCTAAGAGGCCTCAGTTTGAGTAAATTTAAAAGGGAAATAATTAAAATGGCCACGAGTGTAATGGCTAGCTGCATTTAAGGTTTCACACTGGTGGTAGCCAGTGTGTGTGTGTGTGTGTGTGTGTGTGTGTGTGTGTGTCTACCATGGGAAGTTTTTAACCTCTTCTTTTATCATCTAACCGAAAAAGTAAAAATGCACCAAAATAATTTCCAGTTTTTTATCTAAATATTTAGTTTTCATAAATAGTGCAGCAATGCAGAGACAATTTACCTCTCTTATCCTCTGGTGAGAATGTACCTTGTAAGAGGGAGTAGCGTTTGTTGAGGAACACTTAAAGAGCCGCCTCCACCCCCGATTATGGGAACCCTGGGATCTGGGGCCTGGTGGTGGAGCATACAGGGGTCAGAACGAGTTAGTTGAAATAATCAAACTGGAAAACTTGGTCACCTCCCTGCAACTCCAGAGGAGCCAGGAGGTGGTGGCCCTACGCAGGGTTGGGGGTCCAGCCAGAGGAGGACTTTTGGTTTTGTTCTTTGGGCCAACTCACATTCCAATAGAATTGTGAACTCAGCGCAGCATGGATGAAAATGAAGCTGCAGGAGGAGAGGTCGGAGCTGGGACCTCGAGGTGCTGGGTGGTTTGTTTTAAACAACCTGAGAACTACCCGTATTTTCTGGTCTCTTGAAGCTGTGGTCATCTTATAAGGGACGCACATGGCCACGGTCAGCAGTGGTGACTTTTGTCATCAACGGAGGTGACCTGTCCAAATATGAATGACCCCAAACTCAAGACGCCCCAGCAGGTAGTCATTCTGGTGTGTTTCTGTGCTTGCGAAAGCACAGGTTTGTGGTTCTTTGTAAGAGGAGCCCAAGCGGGATCCCATTCCTTGCATCATGAATGCTGTGAACGCTCTGAGGTGTGTCTCTTCTGGCATTTAAGGATCTTGCCATGTTCTCACCATGTGAGTGTCGGAGGTGCCCGGGTGTCACCTCTTTACGTGCTGCCTTGGGTCACCCAAAGGGTTCGGGAAACTCAGGATCGTGAGCCACTTGTCCCACCGTGTGTCAGACCTGTGAGTGCAGGCTGTCAGTCTGCATTTGGTCACAGAAGCGGTAATGGACACCTTGTAAGGACTGCTAGACCCAGGCACCTCTTCCTACCCGGAGCCATGATTTCGGTCCCTCCTGACTCCAAGAGCATCTGTGTCCTTCCCAGTTTCCTGGGCTCTATGGGGTTGAAGAGGATGGCAGTGGCTTTCTCTCCAGCTGTGTGTTTGGTTTCTCCCTCGGCCTGTTCTGCTTCACCTTCTGAGTGTCCCTTACTTCAAGGGTCCAGAGACCAACCAGCAGGGCAGCACAAGATGTCCCACTCTGTCCTTTTCCTAAGCAAACTTTCTTCCTTTTTTGTTCAGTTGCAATGATCAAAAGAGCCAGTGGGTACGTAATTATCTTGTGATCGGCTAGGGGAAAAGAGCAGATTGATTGCACCATGGGGAGGAGAATCATTATACCAACAAGAATTTAACTTCCAATATCCACGAGAGATTTATTAGAGAAATAATAACAGTACAGTAGATTCAAGTTTATCCTTGTAATAACATGTCTCTCGCTCTCCTGCATTCGAATTTGTTTCCTTGAAGTGGGATGAAATACTTAATTTACTGGGAAGTAGAGTAATACAGACCATGTTCATGAGAACTTGTTGCCTCTGAAAATAATGCGCATTTTCTGCAGCTTCTCGGTTTCCCTGTGAAGTTTCACATGGTGCCCACCTTTGCGTCTTTTCTAGATACATGGAAGCACCCAGTGAAAGACGTGTTGCCTCTGTGTAATATTTCTAACCAGAACTGAAAGTCCTGATTCTCCAGTTAATGCATACGCACACATTTGCAGACTGAGACGTTCATTTAGTAGCGCAACGGTAATATCAGTTTCTGTAACCACAGCTCCAAGCGCTGTCTGCCTTTAGGTTCTGTCAGAGCAGCAGGCAGCCCCCGAGTCCCTGCGGCCCTGTTTGCTTTGAAGGTTCTATTTATGCCTTTCTAATTTTGACTGTATTTTGACATTTTCAAATAAGTGTATGACATCTGTTGAATAAGTGATCACTCAAACTAAATTGCCTTCAGGTGTCACCCCGGGTTTAATCTCCTTCTCTGGGAACTCACTTCTCACCACGGCTGTGCACACTGCTCCCACGGCCCCCAGCTCCAGGGGTGCCCTCCGTCTCAGAAGGGACCCGAAGCCCTGGCTTCGAACTTTCTGTGTTGCTTCATCCTGCTGCATTTTCAGTGTGTGTCATGCTTTTCACCTGAGATTTCACTCGGCATCTTCAAGAGAATAGTACTTCGTCTTTATTTTAAAATTTAATTTTATTGGTGCATTTTGGATATACCTGATGAAACTATCCATCATGTGGAATTGGTACCTGTGCATGGAATATCTTTTTTTTTTTTTTTTTTTTGGTGGTGCATGCCTGTAATCCCGGCACTCGGGAGGCTGAGGCAGTAGGATCATTGTGAGTTTGAGACCAGCCTAGGGTGCAAAGTGAGCTCAAGGCCAGCCTGAACTGCATAGCAAGAACCTGTCTCAAAAAGACAAAAAAAAATCCTCTTTC
The DNA here is from genome assembly GCF_034190915.1 of Cavia porcellus. Classification (NCBI taxonomy): domain Eukaryota; kingdom Metazoa; phylum Chordata; class Mammalia; order Rodentia; family Caviidae; genus Cavia; species Cavia porcellus. The sequence continues at coordinate 1,647,686 of NW_026947506.1, forward strand.
CTCTCCTTACTTTAACCCCTCTTACGCTAGTATATTTTAGATTCAGTGGCTGATGCTCATACCGTAGCAATTAATGTGTGTAGCTATGATTTTGTTGTTTTCCTTACATTAAAATTTTTGCATCAATCCGTTTTCCCATGACATTCCAATCATAATTTTTTACTTTTCCACATTTCATTATTCATGAATAAAATTCTAATATTGTCATTATTATATATACTGTTTGATATCTATTCATCCACTGAGTTACCGCTGAAAGAATGAACTAACATTTAAAAATAATGAATTGTATTCTGTTGGCCATCTGAACTTCAGTTTTTGCTGGGAAATTATGAATGTGGTTGTATGTGCTCCATTAACTCGCAGATTCCTGTGCATATTCTCTAAGCTATAAATCTATAATCACTAAAACAAGTATTGCCTAAACATTTACTTCAAATGATTTTACAGAGCTATTTAATATCTGCCCGCCACACTCCTGTTTTTCTTTTGGCCAGAGATGGTGTATGATTTCAATTTCTGCACATATTTTCTCTCCTACTGCCCTTACAGCTGAACTGGAATATCTTTCAAAATGATATGAGGATCTTAAAACTAATAAATAATTTCACCAAATTTATACTTCAGAAGACCAAAAACATTGCAAGAACAATTGCATTGTTGTAAAGATATGATAACAATGAAAAACAAAAAATAAAATTAAAAATATTAGATAAAATACTCATTATACATTACACATTATTATAAAATATTTAAAACATTGAAATATTTTGAATATTGAAATATATTGATAATATTGAAATGTTTAAAAATTAAAAGTATCACATTTGAGAAATTGGAAAGATTAAAATTGGAAATTATAATGAAATTTATGATTGTCCCTCAGAAAATCAAATGACTAGATGTAATGTAAAATATATACAATCTATGCTAAAAATTATAAAATACCAATAAAAAGTCAAAGGAAGTTAAATAAATGGAGAAACATGATATCCATGGATTGGAAATCTGACCTAGGAAAAATGTCAATTCTCCTGGACTTTATGTTCATTTTTCTTATAAAACCTTAATAATGTTTTTTTTTTTTTTTTGAGGGGCAGTTAAGATTATTCTAAATCAGACGTGGAGCACATGTCTGTCACCCTGGTAGTTAGCTGAGGCAGGAGGATTGCTGCGGCTTTGAGGCCAACCTGGGCTACGTAGTGAGTTCAGGAAGAGTCTGAACTACGGTAGTGAGACCCTGTCTCAAAATTCAAAACAAGCACAAATCCAAAACAACAACAACAACAGCAAAATTATTCTAAATTATATATGGAAAGATCCTAGGAAAGTTGCAAAAGTCTTGAAAAATAATGAAGTGAAATAAATCACTCTACTTCATAAAAATCTTATTATTGAGCTATAGAAATTAAGATAGCCTGGCAGGGGATGGACACAGACCAGTGGAACAGAATAGAAAATTTAGAAACTGGCTTATACAAATTTCCCTAAATAATTTTTTGACAAAAGTAAGTCAATGGAAGAGGGTTACACTTGTCTGGAGTGATCAGATACCAATAAGCAAAAAAGCTGAATCTCAACATAAAACTGAGACCTTACTCAACAATTAACTCCAATTGGATTACGGATTTAATCCATAAAACTATAAAATACCCACATGTGGCATAATGGAAATGTAAAACGATAAAATTTCATGTTTTCCAGATTATTCTTCACTTTGATAGAAAAAATATTAAGAGGAAATTTTGATAATTGGACTTTAAAAACTTTATCTTCAAAAACTTTATCTCTGAGAAAAACTCTGTTAAACAGATGATAAACGCTAGAAGAAAATATTTGCAAACCACCTCTGTGATAAAGGAAGAAAATGAACAATATCTTTTCACAATTCTACTGTAACAACAGAATTCGATTGAAAAATTGACAAAAGATACTAAGACATATTTCTCCTACTTTTAACTATAAAAGTCTCCAGTTTGTCATTCTTAGTGGCTGAGTGGTATTCCATTATATAAAAATTCTGCATCTTTTTATCCATTCCTCAGCTGATGGGCGATTTGGTTGTTTCTACACATTAGCTATTACAAAATATGGTGTGATAAACATAGGTGTGAATACATTACTGCATTATGATGTTTTTAATTCTTCCAGAAAGATACCCAGAAGGGGAATGGCTGGGTCGAATGGATGCAGCTTGAGACCATCCTGGGGAGTGGCATGAATCAGACTTGCCTGTGTGGACATCACATTGTCTCCCTGGTGTAAGAAACTGAAGCAGTAAATAAGAACTAAAATGCAACCATAGATATTACGAAATGGAAGAAATTGTTCAAACCGAAAGAGGAACTGGGGTGGGGGAATGGGTAAAGAAAGGAAGGGGAAGGTTTCTCTTAGTTCGCTGAAAATACAGTTTTGTGCTAATACTGACTGGAGAATGGTCTATGCCCGTATCTTGCACTCTGAGTAGCCTCTTTGAAGATGATATGAAATGCATTAACTATTGTTATTCTCCTATTATTTGGTTATGAGATTTTGCGGATTTTCCCCCATAAAATTAAAAAGAAAAAGAGCCGCTGTGTCAAAGGCATGTCTTACACAGGGCGTAGAAGCACACAGAAAGTGTTTAACATTATTTGTCAGCCAGAGCATGAAATTAGAATGGCAGTTAGAGGTCCCTGTCATTGTCAGGGGGACGCAGCTCTACAGAGGGACAGGGAAGGAGACGCAATGTGCAGATGCTGATGGAGACCTGACCTGTGGGCAGGGAGAAGGGGGTGGCCAGCAGTTCAACTCTGTGCATTTACCCCATATCGCTTTCTCATTTCCCGGGGAAACTCTACCTGAGGGTACAGAGCCACGGCTGTGGGAGTGGCCCGCGCACCTCACCAAGTGACTAATAGACACACCTCACTCTGCCAGTCCGGGGTCCTGCTCCACAGTAAAAAGCAACAGCTGTTGGTTCTTTCAGCATCTGGTTAAATTTAGAGGGAAAGATGCTGGGTTTAAAAGTCAATTCTCAAATGTTAGGTATTTTATAACACCCTTTACATAGCATTCTTGAAATGACCAAAATGCAAAAAATGGAAAACAAGTCTGTGATTTCCAGGGTATTTATGAAGGGCTGGAGGTTGGGTGCGGGTGGCCATGGAAAGACCCTAACCCTGATGCACCCTTGTGTGACAGAAGCGTTCCTATCTTGAGCCTCCGGGTCAACATCCTGGTGTAACACCAGACTGGAGCGTGTCCCCCTCTGAGGACACTGGGAAAGCAGCTGGGGTCAGTGTCTGTTGTTTCTCAGGGTTGTGTGCCAGTCTGTCCAGCTGTGTTAAAACCATGCCAACCACTTTGGGCAGAGACCCTTGTGCTTTACTCCACTGGTGGAACTGGCCGGGGATGGGGTGGGGGGCTTTTCAGGCCCAGTTCCATCTCCTCACTGAGCTCCATTTTTTGCTGAGTCACAGAAGCCGGTACTTTAGCTGGCAAGCTCAATACTTCAGCACTGCCAAAATGATACCAATAACAGCCGATATCCGTCGAAAAGCTGATTTGATTTCTGCGGTGTTCAGGGGTCCCAGGGCCACAGAAGTCTGTGAGACCTTATGCTTCCTGCACACTGGGAGTTGTATGATCCACTTCTTCCCTTCTTTCGGGCTCATGCAAAACTAAATTGAGACCACACTTTAACCTTGTCACAGTCTTTAGCGTGGATTTTTCGGATGCGACCAACTCTCTTCCCCAGTTCCTCCTCTTGCCTCCGATTTACGCATCTTGATGAAGTTCATGAGCTTCAGATTTCATCCTCAATCTCAGTTGAAATCAAGGGGAAATAAAGACTAAACACATCTCGATCTGTCACTCTTTTAACCTCTCACTGTGTCATGATTAGAGACCTGTCCTAGAAGTGCGCACGAAAATTAGTGAAACACCATCTTTCAGAAATTTCCTTTGGTGTCCTGCACGCTGACCATCACTAAGGGCAGTCTGGGGACATCGCTTCCTTTTTCCTTACTCCCTCTCTCTCTGTCCTTGGCCTTTGGTCCCCTCCTGGTGTGTGCCCTCTTCTCCTGTCACCAGGATGAGAGCTGTCCAGCCCTGCTCTCCTTCAGCTCCAGCGTAGTTCAGAAGTGCCCAGCACACAAGGCCCAGGAGATGTACTCTCCCTGAGTGGTAGCCCTGGTCTTCTCTGATGAAAACCATTGAGATATTTTATGCCTCGCTAAGCACCCCTCATCCGTCAACCTCTTCGATATGGCTGATTTGTTTAGACTTAAAATCACACTTGGATGGATCCGAGATAAACACAGCATGTTTATGGGCAAAGAGAAAACAGTGCCACTTTCAGAGCTATTTCTAAGGGGCATGGGAAATGCTGGGCGGTTTTATAAAGGCCTCTCAGACAGCTCACTAACGTGTGCTGTATTGGTGGAGTCTGTGCGTTTGCAGGTTCAGTTGCCAATGCAGACTTGTGAATTTATATTGAGATTGTGCTTCAAGATACCTGCAGTCAGTTTTGAAGAAGTGGGTCCTCTAGCACTCATCTATAAAGAAGGTGCAAATTAGAGCGATTCTTGCAGATCTGAATCAATATCGTACGCTGCATGGGGCTTAGGTTCCTTTCTCATCTTGTGATTTTTTCTGAAACTGAAGCTCACACATTTCCTTGAGTCTCCTATGATTTTTCCTACATTCCTACTTACATTTTGATAATTTTTTACTCTGCCAGTACCAAAATTCTCATATATAAATTCCAAGTTCCCTGTACATGAGGAATGTAACTTTTTGAGGTTAACAATTCTTTATGAATCAATAGTGGTTGTGTTTTGTTTATATTTGTTTCTATCTGGCTTCCTAGTGTGATTTTTGACAATTTCTAAACATAAATTCATAGTTAAATGGGTTATTAAAAAAGAATGAGAAAGTTGTAGATGCCTAATGAACTTAAATAACCTGCACAAAAAATGAGGCCCTGAAGAGAAATTTAGATGATAAAATTTAAACATGGAATTCATATAAAAATTACACTAACGCTAACAAAATTCTTATGCTCAACCTGCTTGTGACTAATTCTAATATGAAACTTTATAGATACACAGACCTTGTATGTTTTGTTTTACTGAATGATGACTAATTCCTTCCAAACTTAGGGGAGTTGAAGTAATACAGTATTGATTCTCAAGAGTTCAATCTTAAAACAGAAGTAAATATGACTACTTTTATTTAAAAACATAGATAGACCCACATGGAGAAGAATGAAGATTGAAGATTAGGCTGTAATGCAATTTGTTTGCTGCCAGCCACAAGCTTTATTTAAGACTGGCAGGTGTATTGTAGGAATAAGCAGGAACTTACTGGTGAGATATCTTGACAGTGACTCCGCCAAGGCCTGCTTTTGTTATCCAGGTTACATCTGTAATAGATGCAGCCTTCTGGAGTCCTGGGTAAGGTGGACAAAAATCATAAGCAAATTTCAGTACCCACATCTTAGAAAAACTCTCATGCTGAGTTCCACGCCCTGGGAGCTGTGCCATTGGTGTTTATTACCTGGTTCACAAATTGCACACTTCAAAAAATAGAGAAATTAAAGGGAAAACAAAGAAAATTCTTCCATATGCAGAAAACTTTCCGCCTTCTCAAACATACGCAGTGATATTTCTCAGGAATATTCTGTCTGATCCGTTAGCCTCTGGCCTTAATTGGAAGCACTCTGTCCACGTATTTTAACGTCTCTATTTTTCTGTGTCACATACCAGTGGGTAGCATGTCTGGGTATTCACATTTCTTTCCTAATTTGTTCACAGACTTAACAAATAATGTGCTGCACTTCCCTTGTGGCAGGTGCAGTGCTGAGGTCTGAGAACATAAATGTGAACGAAAATAACATAAATATAAAATGATCACTGCAGTAGGCAATGTGTAAGATCCTGGTAAACCTGTGCATGTCATGGTGGCTTTTACTCATGCTGGAGGTGGGCCTTCACTTTCTGAGGATATAATCCCTTGCCTGTCATCTGGCAGATGGACAGAAGTAACTTGGAGAAAGTTGGGAAGACAGGTGTCCCATTACATGAAGTGGTCTTGTGTTTGGGGGCGCAGGAAAGATGCAGTCCTTGTGGCTGTAATTGTGAAGCGAATGAAGGTCATATGAAGTCTGTGATTCATGCATTAAGGTGTCACCCTAAAGGCAGTGACAAGCCCTTAAAGGATTAGAGGGTGTCATAGACACAGATGGCCTCGGTACCCCTGGAGGGGCCCAGCGGAGAGTGTTCTCAGCTGGGGCACGGGTGGCAGAAGAAAACAGGTAGTGTGAGTTATCCTTGGAAGATAAATTCCAAAGGACTTGGATACTGAGAATCAAGGAATCGCAGGCCAGCATCAGGGCAAGAGATGAACGTCCATGTTGTTTAGAGGATGCTTGTCAATTACTGGAGCTGAATGTGATACCTTTAGTGCGTTAACAAGTCTGTCAATGCAGTAATGAAGAAATACAGGATCTCTAGTGCAATCTGTCTGATTATGATTCAATTTTTCACACCCTTCAATTGATTGATTTTTGATTCATAAAATAATTCAGCTTACTGTTATACTTTTGCATGTAAAATAATGTGCTTGAAGTTCATTGTAATGACTTGAAGTGTATGAATACAGGCAATTACAATGCATGTGTCATATTAAATGTATTTATAACTTATGAACACTACAAACCTATTGTTTCCTTTTGTTTTTGAGGAGATCTTAGCCTGAGACAATATGCACACTTAATGCTGTTTTGAATTTAGAAAAAAATCAGGACTATTTCAGATAGTTCATACCTATCTAAAAGTAATTATAGTCTTTTGATGTTTATTGATAAATGCCTAAGGAACAGATTTTGACTTTATATTTATCTTCTATTGAATGTGTCAATTTCTTTTGGCATGTAGCAATTTAATACTTAGAATTTTGTTGAATCCATTTTTGACTTTTCCCGTTTGTCTGCCCTTGGCAACAGTTTTAGAATGAGATTAATACCCATTTAGAAAAACAGGACAAATCCTCCAGTTTACATTTAGCTTTGGATACTCATCCTTACACGGTGCCAAAGGAGGCAGAGTTTGCCAACCACGGTGTGTGCACAGTGCTTTTCCCAAGGCATTACCCCAATCCCTGCCTCTTTCCTCTTGACCTGGGCAGTCTCTGAGAACTCAGGGGCGCAGACAGAAGGTCCCATCTCTCCCTGATAGAGAGTAACTGAAAGATGCAGGGAAACCTGCTTTTATGTCAGTCTTCGGGTGAGTGGAGCAGCAGATACGAGGGTCGGCGGAATGTGGGTGTCATCTCTTCACATGAGGAGCCTGTAGGTTGAGTCGTTGATAGGCTAAATATTAAAGATTAACAAATCAGCTCGGTTTAGTAATACAAATGATTAGACGCGCAATACAATTTCATACTGTAGTCCAGTGAAAATATCTGCAGATTCTCAAGTGAGGCATAATTTAGCATCAAGTTATTTTAGTTAAGTTAGGGTGCCTCTGCACACTTCCTCCCAGAAAGACTGGCCAGGACTCAATTTCTCGAAGACACAGTTTGAGTAGGTTAAAATCTGACAAGATGAAACCTTCACCCCAAATTCCTGGTGTCTGTGGATTTAATGTACCTGCGTGGCTGACTGTCCCCGCTGTTATTTCCCTAGTGGGGTGTGACGCCCGTGTAATGCAGTGTGTCCCCAGCGCCCCTGTGCCCAGTCCTGCTCTTTATTATGATTACTCAGCAGCTGTGGAAGGCAAGATGCGACCTTCAGGTTGAACCAAAACTTTTCTGAAAGTTTTGAGGGAATTTGGAGATTCACCACTTCCATTACACTTTTCTAGCATTAAGAATCAAATGCATTCCTCTCTGTAAAATTGGGTGGGAACAAGATGGATTCTATTTTTTCCAAGACAAGATTACCCTCATTCAAGTGAGATAATTCTCAAAGTAGGCTTCATGATCTTTCTTTGTCTTACCTCGAAACCTACATTTTACCAAGACAGTTCAATAGCTCTACAGACCAGAATATTTTACTACTGTCTTGTCATAGTATTTCTTTATTTTAAAACACCGCAGACATTTCCAGAAAGCCTAGGTTTATATTACTATTTTCATGTCCACACCCATGCACACAGGCTGAATGCCATGTCACCCACCACTGTTCTCCCTCACCCTGCGCTTCATCTGAGCACTCAGTGTAATTTATTCGTGGGTTCCTTTGTCACTCCTTGAATATCGCCAACAGATGGGGTCTATGACTCACACAGGTTTAAGTCATGCTCTTTCTAATGGCAAAATTAGGAAAGAAGGAACACTCTTCAATGGGATACCAGCATACAGGCATCTGGACCCTCCTTGTGAGTACTTAAATTGTTTCAAATTTTGCTCTGAGGAGCGACGTGGCAGATAATGAGGTTGTCCTGCTCCATGCAAGTGTGTGTAGTATCCATTTCCAGGAGGATGGTGGCGTTCCACTGTATGTTCTTATATTTTGCTACGTGGCAGAAAATTGTTTATCAAGGATTTCTACCAATCAGCATTTTCACTAGAAATGTATAGAAATGTCTGTCTTTCCACTGCAATTTTAGAATTATGTATTCTTTTCTTTTTTAGCCAAGCTGATGCTTAAAAAGATTTTATCACTGTGTAATTTGAGCTTTTCTTATTGTTTTAATAAAGCATGTTTTCTGTACCTAATGGCTGGATTTACCTTGCAGAGTTAGTATGTGTACATAACACCTCTTAATTTTGTATCTCGTTCCCTCCCTTCAGGTCCCCCCTTCCATCTCTTGATCCCCTACTCTTTTGCAAGAGTCCAGTGTCCCTCTTTTCTATAACCTGCTTCTGTTTTGCTCTTTATTTACACTTTGGGTTTCTCTTACAAGAGAAACCATGTGATGTGTAAGCTGTGGGTCTGACTTACCTCACTTAAGATTATGCTCTAAGGTAGTAAATGTGCTACAAATTATTCAAGTTCAGTCTTCATGACAGCAGAATAGTGTCCCGTTGTGTATAAAGACCATGTTTCCTTATCCATCATCTCTGATGGGCACACGGCTGCTTCCAAGGTTTAGCTCTGATAAGTTGTGTTGTGTTGCTGTAAGCGTAGGTATGCCAGTCACTAGGATGGGATGTCTTTAGCTCTTCCAGGGCCATAGCTCTAGGAGAAGAGCTGCTCATGTGGGATTTCTAGTTTTAGTTTCATGATTCATCTCCATACTGTTTAGATACTGATTGTACTGATTCACATTCCCACAGCAGTGTGGAAGGGCGTCTTTTTTCCTCTAGCCATGCTAGCATTTATCCTTTGATTTTTTTGATGCTAACCATTTTTCTGGAGGAAGAAGGGATTTCACTGTTTTAATTTTGCATTTTTCTAATGGCCAGAGATGTTGCACATTGCTTCACACATTTACCCACCCTTCATATTTTGAGAATTGCCCATGCATGTCACTCTCCTGTTGTTGATTGGTTCTCCTGTTTTTAGGAGTCTAATTTGTGGAACTCTCTGAATATTCTAGGTAGTAATCCTCTGCCTAACAAGTGGCTGACAAATCGCTGTCTCCCCACCACTTTTACTGATCCCTTTGCTGTGCAGAAGCTTTTATATGTGACGATCTCTTCCTGGGTCTCAGAGTCAGTCACAGTTGCTTTTGGTTATTGACATTTTCTTGGGCCATGTTTTCTTTCTGCCCACTGTTGACTTCTAAATTTCCAGGAGTACTTTTTCTGTTAGGAAGAGAGACTGTTTGTGGAATAATGTTTTCTCCACGGAGAAGTGACAAGCGTTTAAGGCAGTAGATATGTTTGCTCTGATTTGAACACTGCCCAGTGTAGAAATACATTGACACGTCACTTGGTAAACACTAACTATATACAACTTTCTTATGCAAAAAACTCTATTTTTCTAGCTCATCATTTGTATGCTGATTTTTCACACAGGGTTCTTTCTCCACTAAGCATTTAGAAATATTTTTCTATTTGAATAAATATTTTTTCTCTTGCTCATTCTGGAGTTTTTAGTCTTATTGGTCAACATAGCTAGGTTATGCATTTCCTATCTTACGTTGTTATACACAGAGCTCAGTTTTTTGTGTATATTCAGCTGAAGTTCCTGCTTTGTTGTGAGCTGTCAACCTTGGAGGGGTCAACCTTGGAGTGCCCTAAATTCCCCATCTTCTCACTTGATTATTTTAAAGCTGACTGGTAACCTTCATTACATCAAGAAAAACCTTTTTTACCTTTTCCATGTAGTGTATTTATTCATGGAGCTATATTTCCAAAGTCTCCTGCACTCAGAATGGAGAAGTTACACACTGAAATTTTGAGCCCATGATAAGTTTCTGTTTTCCCTGATCTACTTAGAATTTCTCTTTGATTTTGCTGGGTCATCCTTTTATTAATCAATTTCTACATAAAATTTATAATACATTTTAATATAATTAAAATAAACTACAATTCCTCTTTGCTTTAGGGTGCCACTAGCTTATATGTGACTTTATTACTACCAAATAGACCATAAAATGATTTGTTCTTGTTCAAAAGGGAGCATCTGTAGGGAATTTGATAAGGGTCATAGTAATGAATACATTAACTCTTAAAGAGTATTGTAAGTGACGGTGAAATTTCTTGTGGACTTTCCATTATTTAGGCCTGTTCAGTTTCACGTAATAAGATTTTAATGTTTTCCTGATACAGGTTTTTAAATATGTTTTATGTGTTTTCAATAGTTTATTTTTTCGACTTATAAGTGAGGTCTTTGAGTGACATATCTTATAGTAGGTATTGTTTTTATAAGCAAGCTCATGGCTACAGTATATACATTTTGTACAGTGATTTTTCAGTTCATTCTATTAAATTTTAATATATATGTTTAGCTCTAACACGTGTAAATAGTGATAATGTTCTTATTAAAGATATTCAACTTCTTTCATTTCTCTAATCAATAAAAATCTAATCAAAATAAAACAAATTTATTTTAGTGCCTTTTGAAAGTGTATGTTTTTCTCCTTGAACATAATAGCCCACCTAGATAAATAAACAGATCTCCTAACATTGAACTATCCTTGGATTCCTGCTTCTGGCACCACTTGATCATGATATATCGCTCTTTTAACGTGCTATAGAAGCCAGTCTGCTGTATTTTACATAGGGTTAAGATTGGAACATAGTTTTTTTTTTTTTATCCTTTTGGTTTCTTGATCAGGTTCTAAAGTAGTATGAAAATAATGCAATTCAGAAAGCCTTTTTACTTTTACGCTTGAGCACAGTTTAATTAACACTGAGGTACTCTGCTCCAAAACTGAGAGCGGTCTCCAGGACACACCCCAGACTGTTGTTTTATCTGACTTGGGGGTGTTGTTCCTGGCAGCTTTATCTATTTTGTGTATTTGAATTTCAAATCTTGAGTTTTGATAAATTGTATTTTTTTGTGGATCAATATTTATTCCATCCAATTTAAATTGTTGGAACTGGACTTTTAACTAGAATTGAAATTTTAATGGAAACTTCTAATATTTGGGATTGTTCTTTTAAAAATTAAGACTTAAGTTTGCAATTTAATAAGAACTTACACATTTTCCTTTTTATTTCTAGTGAAAAGAGTTCTTTGTCTTTTTATGTCATCATTAATTTCTTATTTGATCATATTTATGTTGCAGAATATTTGTATATTTTGATATTCTGTGACCATAGTTTTAGTATTGGCAACTTTCTGGATGTCCCAAAGGAGAATAATTGTGAGACACAGGGTTTTACACACACCTACAGACGTAATTACGCACCTAGGTGTGCCCATGTGTGTGTCAGTAAGTTCTAGCTTGCTCATTAGAACTTCTGTATTTTATTTTATTTTATTTTTCCAGTCATCATTGTTGGTGAGAGATGAATTAAAGTCATTTATCAGAGACAGGGCTAACATTAACTCTGTTCTTCACGTTCAAACATCCGTGTCCGGTGCCCTTTTATCATTAAGAGACAGAGTTTGGCAGGATAAGAGCTGATTGGCTCATAACTACTTTGTCTTCGGCTTTGTTGTATGTTATGAGAAATTGAAGACCAATGTGACATTATCCTTTTTACAAATTAAAAAACGTGTTTTGGAACATGAAGCAAAAACGAAGTCAGTTTAAAATTCCAATACTTTTAGCGGGATGTTTTACAATGTTTAATATTTCAATCAGTTTTTGACACTTACTAGAATTTCTCCAACCTTCACATGTCTTCTTTTTTGGACAGTACTTTGCCATTAAAATATATGCATTTTATATGTGTATTAAAATGTGATCTTCACTACCTCTCCTTAAGCACTGGAATTACACGCACTGAATTTCCTAAACCAGTATCTTCATTTCTGTTTTTCTTTATAAAGTGTACATAAACTGTCCCTTATTTCTGTTTTCTTTTTTGTAAATTGCTACTGCAACCTGTAATGACTGTGTTCGCATTTATGATCTCATTTTTTTTCCTTCCAATTTTGTCTTCTTTTGGCTTGTATTTTTTATCTTGAATTTCTTTCCTGAATTTTGTGAGCTGATATGTATATTATGTCTCTGTTTGTAATTTCACTACTTTTCCACAGATTTTTACTTGTATGCCTTGGTATATTTTTCTTTTAATCCCCTGAATTCCACTTAGACTAGGAAGTTAACTCCTCAAGCTCTTTTGTCTGATTCTGAACAAGAAGTCCCACCTCTCAGCTTTGGCTGAGCGGCCCGCTGGCAGGCAGGGTGCTCCTAGTGGGCTGTCTCTAGTGGGCTGTCTCTAGTGGACTCTAGTGGGCTGTCTCTAGTGGGCTCTAGTGGACTGTCTCTAGTGGGCTGTCTGAGAGCTCTGCCGCGGGCCCTCTGGCCATGTGGCCTCCTCCCAGGTAGCATCTGCTTCATCTGGGCTACTTTTGCACACTTGTATTTATGTTGTAGAAGATGAAACTCTACTGTCACCTAATATCCCCGAGCATGAGCTTTATAGATATTATTTTCTTGCTCCTTATTGCTTCTTTATGCTTAATAGAAAAACAGGTTGAAAAATCCTGATGTGAGATCATGCACTTCCCTGCATTTCTTCCTCTTGCTTTTTAGTGCTGGTGTGTACCTTTCAGAAGCAAAACCTCATTCAGATCCTTCCTGAATGTCCTATTTGTTCTTATGCTGGGCTACATGGCTTAAATGTGCTAGAACTTTCCCTTACTCCGGTACTTAGATTGAGCTCTGTCGTACCTTAAGCTACTGGGGTGCTGTGACTTGTGAGATAAACTGTGGTTTCTTCTACCATCACATCAAAAGCCTGATACCAATTCTCTACTTAGAAGCCAGGGAAGCCTCCTTTCCTTTCTCTTTTGCATGTGTTCCATCTTGGTTGTGGATAAGACTTGTGACTTGTTTATTTTTCCCTCAGTTTTTCAGGAGCCGAAGAAACCAGTTTTATTTTTACAGACTAATGCTGCCCATTTTCCACCATGTAATCTTTAGTTTTGCTCTCTATCTTGGGTAAACGCTTGTATTTACCATTGATGGTGGCGGTGATGGTGATGGTTTTTTACTGTTAATTTCCAAGATCCTACAAAGTTTATAGTAAAGAACTTCAAAATGCTAGATGAAGTGCTAGGCTGAACCATTCCCTTCCATTTATTTCTTGGATTATTTGGGAGAGTTGCAAGGATCACAAAAATACATATATCACCATCTCTCATTATTCTTAAGTTTGACTGAATTTTGTTCAAATTGCTATGAAATTGCAGAACCCAAGAAAAATAATCTGGTTCAAGATTTTCACATGCCTCTTTTTACTTACAAACTTCCAGGGTAATTTTTTTTTAAGAAGCTTATATTTGAAATCTGCAGTATTTCGTGGTCATGTAAGTATGTCTGGGTATGTAGTATGTAGTTGCATAGAAAATGACTGTGTGCCTTTTCAAACATTGTTTTTAATTAAAAAAATAGAGATCTCTGGAGTCATCTTTCACAGATTGGCTAATGGATTCTGGTGCCCAGTAGGTGTCAAAGCCATTTTCTATATCCACACTTGACAGCTGCATACAGGAGAACAAGAAATACAAGGCGAATTCTGTGCATTTCAAGTCATGAACTAATGTATGCCAGTAAGAAAAAAGAGGCTAAAGAACTGATCTAAAACACAGAGGAACAAGAATTGTGCTGATGAGAAGCAAAACAATCTTGAATCAGGGTGTCAGGAAAGTAAGGGTCAAAGATATGAATTTTACTAGGTCGTTTGGGAAATGCTTTAAGCCAGAACTATAATTTGCTGCCTTTAAACCCAAACTTTTCACATAATTCTTTCTTTATTTAATATGTCTTAATGTATCACCACCATCATCACCACCACCATCACCACCATCATCACCATCACCATCACCACCACCATCGTCACCATCACCACCATCATCATCACCATAGTTTTCATTTTCATGTTAGCATCACCCTCAGCCTCTCCTCTCAATCCACTTAATCAACATGGGGTCATTCAACCTCCTGATTACTTCTGGAATAATCCACTTTCCACACTTACTATAACTTCCTTTCCAGTCCTTTACTACCCCTCCCGGACAATCCCCTTTTTCCTTAGCTGGTTGCTTTCCTTAGCTCCGTTTGCTAACCCCAGCCCACCTTCTCATCGCTGTGGTGCCTCATTTTCATAGGCAGTCACCTGTGTTTGTCAGTGTGGCATTACTACACGGTCACTGGTCTCCTCCCTGCTCGCACTTGCTCTTTGTGAGTGAATCTTGGAGTGAGCACCCAGAGGGTCGTGTCGCTTGAGCCGTGTTTCCTAAATCAAAGAGCTGCACTGAGGATTCTCCTATCAAGCTAACTCAGGTTGAATGCTGTTCATTTCTGGGCTCGTGTCTTATTCTGAAAATAATGAACACCCCTGAAGTGTGCCTGTGCTCTTATGCCTTGGGGATGGAAGAATTCTCTGCAGTATAAAACTATTTTTGTACAACTCAAAGAAGTCTAGAGATTTGAACTTTCATTCAAATAAAATGGAAAGGAAATGAATAACACTGAAGCAACTGAACACAAAAGAAGAATATTACATTTCCCACAATAGACACACCTGCCCCTTCAGGCTAAAATATGTGAAAAAGGCAGAAGGGTGGCTGAGTGTGCCAGTAAGTTTTTCAGTCACGTTTGCCTTGCAAAATTGTGTAAGAAATGTATCCAGGAAGAAATGCTGTAGTTTTTGGCAGAGGTAGAATATGAAAATAGAGACTTTATTCTTTGAATAATAGCAAATCTCTCTGTCTCTGTCTATCTCTGTCTCTCTCTCTCTCTCTCTCTCTCTTTCTCTCTCTCTCTCTTTCTCTCTCTCTCTCTCTTTCTCTCTCTCTCTCTCTCTCTCTTTCTCTCTCTCTCTCTCTCTCTCTCTCTCTCTCTCTCTCTCTCTCTCTCTCTCGCCCTTTCCCTTCTTTGCCTCCCCTCCCTTCTTCCTTCCTCTCCCCACGCTTTACCTTCTTGGAGGAGTATTTAGAGGAATTTTTATCTCAGTATGAGGAACCCATTTCAGGAATTGCCCAATCCTAACCAGGCATCAGTATTAAAAGACAGCTACTCAAGTGTGTTGCTTATGCTACCTGTGGACCATCTGGATGCTAAACGCTGCGATGCCTAGTGGGAAAGAGGAATTGAGGTCATCTTACACCATTCATGAGATGAATTTAAAGCAAGTCCTCATTTTTTGAAGGAAATCATTTCCTCATGGCCATTGGATGCTCATCCTTGTATTTTGAATAATTTTCTTTAAATAAATTAACCTAAACCATAGTCTCTAATTGCACCTGTGCCATGTAATCTAATGGTTTCTTGACTTGTTCTGGTCTCTACTTGCACAAAAATGAGTACTGACCAAGATAATATCTGCAAAAATTATTGTCATCATCAATAAAGTAACTACTGGCTATGCATTTATTTTTTTCACTATCATACAGACTAAAGTTTTCGTGACTAACTTGAGAAGGTTTATTTGAGAAGGCAGCAAAATGTATCTTCACAGTAAAATATTGACTGAAATTTTCTGAAACTCGATCAAATAAGAAGTGAAGGCTCTGTGGTTCATTGTCAAGTTCTGCATCTGAATCTTTGGTTTCCAGCTCCAGTGAAAGCTCATTTCTGAGTGACAAGAATCCAAAGCGATTACACACACATCATGTTACAAATGATAGGGCTCCATTCTTTCCTTAGATCGGCTGTGATTTTGTATGTGGTTTAGGGGAATTGCAAAATGAAATGAATTACTGCCACATAGGAGTAAAAGACTCATAAAAAAGGAACGTGGTGCACGGTGCTTGGACCTTAGGTAACCTGCCTCTCCTCTTTGGTCTCCTCATCTGTGTGGAGAGGTGGCACTCCTGTTCTGTGGGAAGCTTGTGCTGAGTTGGAAGATGTCAGTGAAAGCGGGTTGGTAATGGAAAGCATCACCCACATGGAGCTGTCCGTGGCACTGATTGATTCTTAGGCGCTGGTAGTTGAGCCCAGTCTGAGCAGAGTATGAGTCTGGTCCTTTAAAGCAGAGCCTGGGGTCTGCTCTCTGAACCCTCAGGTGCCTTCTCTTGAAATACTGTCCCCTGGCCCCTGGAGCTCTCACGTCAGCAGCCCTGGAGGGTGAGACCCTCAGATAGCCACCTCACCTTGCCTGGCCAGGTAGGTACTCTAGGGTGCAGGGTAGCCCACGAGCCTGTAGTGAGCGGGTGCTGGGCTGCCAGGAGGCCCATCGCCAGAGCAGAGGAGGTGAGATACTCTGTGAGCGTGTGTTCCGCGGCAGCCGAGTCGGGGTCAGCAGGTAGAGTGTGTGTACCACCTCATGGGCCGGGAGGTTTTCACGGGACAGAGCATGCGTGTGCTTCCACATCTCCATCTCCTTCCCGTGGGAGGGTTGGTAGAACACGGAAGGAGGCCTGAATGCAGGGCGAAGGGCTGTGCCTGTAAGATGGGGAGCTCCGGAGGAAAGGCTGATGCTGGTCTTCTTTGTTCATGCTCTTGGTTTAGTCTGTCTTGGTTTACTGATTTTGAAATCTTAATTCCGCTGCTTACCTACAAGCTGTAGTTTTGAAAAAGTTACCTAATTTCACTCAGTTCATGATAAGATAGGAGATCACCCTGGAACCTCTGCCTAGGCTTTTAGAGAGACCTTGAGGAAGACTTCTCAGCAGAGTGGTTGGCACAGATTCAGCACTCAGAAGTGTCACACTCTTGAGCTCCTTCTAAGGAAGCGCTTTACCACCTATTTTCTCTTACTGGCTTGACAACAGAAATGTAATCCATGTGAGCTGATTCTACTGAAGAGTTGTGAGCTGATACCAGTTTAAAATTGTGATCATGTTTCTTCAGCTTCGGTGGCACTCCAAACCTTTCTCTCATTGTCCTGATTTTCCCAGTCTTCTGCAGTCACCAGGCGGCAGGGTTTTAATGTGGAGGGACCCGAGATCACCTCCTTCCACCTTCTCGTTCTTATAGTGAGAAATCAATGCAAAGGCAGTGAAGTGATTTACATATTTGTTTCCAGCATTCTGACATCAAAAAGGGAGTAACAGCAAGAGAAGGCCAAGTTTGAGGAAGATGAATGGTCTCGGGCTCTGCCCTTGTCTGTGCCCAGGCCACTTTCTGGGACTTAATTTCCTCCACTATAAAATGAGTGGGGAGTGACTAATCGCTTGTTCAGTGTAAGTGTGTGTGTGTGCACTTATTCACACTGAAGGAATGTTCATATATACACAAATTTTTGTTTCTCTACCCAGTTGCGTATAAACAATAAAATGCTGAGCTTGGGCATGCTCATTGCTAACTGAGTATATGCAGATTGAGTGTGTGTACAGATTAATCCACAGTGCAGTGATGTCATGCATATGTACAAAGTTTTCTTTGTCCATCCAGGATCAGCATAACAGGACTTCCATACTGCACATGTGATCCACACTGAAGATCTGTATGTACATTGAAGTTTCATTAAAAGTTAGAGCTCTTTAAAAGAAGCCGACGTCAGGTACATTATCAATGATGTGTGAGACCTGGTAAAGCTGGGGCCTGGGAAACCCAAGTGCTCTGTGCTCTGTGCACTCTTGAAACCTCTTTTTCATGTCCTCCGTGGGGCCTGGCGAGACCCTCTTTCATGTGCTGATTATGCAACTCTGGAGCCTGCCTTCATTTTAAGGAACAATTTGAGTTCTCAAAAATGACCTTAAAAAACCACAGGCAGCAATCAATATCAGCAAACTGTACTGAGTCCC
This sequence comes from Cavia porcellus, assembly GCF_034190915.1. Lineage (NCBI taxonomy): Eukaryota > Metazoa > Chordata > Mammalia > Rodentia > Caviidae > Cavia > Cavia porcellus. The sequence goes on from NW_026947506.1 coordinate 1,665,930, forward strand.
AGGCCAGGTGTGCCGGGCAGGTGAGAGGACTTAATCTCCATGCGGGATTCTCCTGCTGAGTCTGCAGAGCCCGGGGAGCCCTGGGTGTCATGCGTGGGGCGTCTCTCCAGGGTCTGCACCTGAAGGCCGACACTATTTCAGGTCCGTGCGAGGAGGCTCATAGAAAAGTACAGGTTCATCCCCTTAGCGTTGTGTCTCTTTGTGTCACGGCCACAAATGCCCATATTTCTCACCGTTGTTTCCCGGGTCAGGATCCATGAAGTTAAGGTTTGGCCCCACATCGGGACAGCCCTCCACTGGCTCTTTGGAAGGACCACAGAAAACGGCAGTGCCAATGACATGAGCACCAAGGCTGCAGGTCCTGAGATGCTCCCACGTGCTCCTCCGTAGCATGGAACCCAAGGAGGTCTCAGCCCCAGGAGGAGGGACATCTGCGGTCACTGAGAAGTGAGAGCATCACTGTGCTTCTCTAAGTCATAATATTATAGAGATCAATGTGCTGCTTTGCTACTGTAAGTAACACGGGGGCACATGGGTGAGGAAAATGACCAGGTGAACAATCACAAAACTAAACCATGCCCCTTGTGCCCTGAGGCATTCTTCCAGGATAAACACTTTGAAACCAGTCCTGCTGAAAATCATGGTGCCTTAAGAAAAGAGTTCAAAGTGAGCAGGGCACTGACCTGGTTTCCACATCAGATTCTTCAGACGCTTCTGTGGGAATGGGTTGTTTTTCCATAGGGACCCTTTTCTCTTCCTTCTTGGTGAAGTGAAGGGCTTGGACTGGGATCCTGGCTTAGGTTTCAGTCCACTCCATGCCGTTCCCCTCCACGGGGTCTATGCCACAAGCACAGCCTGGGTCCCTGGTCACCCTTGTCTCACTTGCTTTGTTTTGCTTTGCAGGAATGAGGTAAGATGGGATTGCAAAGTCTCTACCTAGTTTCCCTTCTGTCCTTGTTTTTTTGTTGGGGTCGTGGCCGTAGCATAACTCCCAGCTGGAGAGATTTACATGCAGCTTTCTCTGATCTCAGTAAGCAGAGCTGCCTGTACCTCTGGAGGATGCTTCAGGGTGAGCAGGGGACCCTCACTGAGCTAAAGCCAGGACACAGATGCTGGGCTGGGGCTCAGCATCGGCAGGCAGAAGTAGTTGTTGCTCCCAGGTCACCTTTGTCTTGGCTGTGGCCCATGTCTGTGGATGCAGGTCATTTTTGCTAGTGAGCTTGCCTTCCCAGTCACCTCCTGTGACCTTTCATGTCACCCAGCACCCAGAAATTGGAGCATGTTATTTCTGAAATATCAGTCTTGGGCTTCCCAGAAGGTGTGCACTGCGTAGCATCTTCATACCCTGCAGAATGTGTAATCTCTCAAGTTTATAGGAGACACGGGTTGCGAAGTCACTGTGGCTGAGGCAGAGTAGGGTTTTTTCTTGTCTATAAAAGACATGAATTTCCTGTCTCAGACATACCACAGTAATCCAGTTTGCCAAGTCACATATTTGGAAACTATTTTATTTTTTACACCAAGATGTCAGATCATGGAGGGAGGGGTTTTTCTTTCTGGTTCTGCCTTCAGCATCTTAAAGCGGGTTTGGCTCACTATGGGGGTTAACTGTCTGGTGAGCTAATGAACACGTGAGCATTCTTCCCTTTGGGTCATGGTCCGCGTCTGTCACCAACAATCGTACCTTAACTCCCACCTGGTTGTCTGTCAGCACTCTCCTTCCTCTCCTGCTGCTTTCCAGAATCCACTCCTGATCTGTTCCCAGCTTTACCAAGGCCCTGACTGCCAGCTTCTTCTGGCCAGTAGACTCTCCCCACTCTGATTCCCGAATTAGACAAAAACATGGGACCCTCTTTGCCTCACCACAGATGGCGTGTGTCCTTACGTTTATTTAACATCTTTCCTGTGATCAGTGTATGCGGATGGCACGCAAGGGGAAGCAAACGGTCTTTGAGTGTGACATATTCCACATTTCCATGAGATTCTTAATCATCCCCTGTGATCCTTAATATAAAAACCCCAACTCCAGGTGACCTCATGGACATAGGTAGCTATGCTGCTGCTTTGCCTAACGGCCTGGGACCCTGCCTGCACCTGCCTCGTGACCCGCCAACCCTCCTCTCTCCACAGACACTGTGTTCTGCCGTCAGGTCTTCCTCCTTCTCCAAGCTGCACCTCGGACATCAGGCTTCTCCCAGCTCCCTCTGCTCAGGCCCCCGCCACCGAGCATGGTACAGTAGCAGAGTGGGCCCGTGGACCTCCCCCGTAGGAAGTGAACATCTCAAAAGCAGGGAAGTACCTAGTTTTTCTTTCAAGTCTTGCTTTCAGTTTGAGTGGCAGCTCAATAAATATTTGTCAAATGAGTGAGAAATTCATCCAGCAACCATAGTGTTCCTCCCGGGAAAGGCAACTCCTAAAACATGTCTTTATGAATAATAGATATTCACTGTTTACGTGTGCAGGGGGGGAAAGGCAGCCCTACCAAGCATGTTTATTTTGTCTTCTGCCGAAATGGTGTGAGGACCAAAGCCACAAAACATTGTTATGGGCAACATCTTGCTGCAGCCCAGCTGTGTTCATTGCAACTTCAGAATGATGTGTTTAAAATGTTTTGCACAGTCGCTGCATCTGAATGGGAAGCCAGGGCTGGCACTGCCCAGAGTGGAGCCCGCGGGGTTGACTGCGGCAGGGAGTCCCTTCGGTCGCATCGTACCCATCTGTACAGGAAGCAGCAGGTGGAACCCGAGCTGTTCCATATGTGGGTTGGTCGATGGCTTTTCCTAAAGGCTCCGAGAGGCAAGCTTGCATTTTGTCTCCAGATCTTTCTATGAAAATACCACTGTGCATAATGAGGCTGTTGTATGCATAATTTAACTTTAGGGAGCCTAAATTCTGCTGCAAGGCAAATTGGTGCCTAGAGGCGTGCAGTTTGCATGGGGAATTCAAGCCCTCCTCCCGCCCGTTGTCCTGGACCTGGCATGGCTTTTCCTCTAAATCATTCTCCCTTGTTCTTTGAGTGCCTGATTCTGAGATTGTAACCAGATTACCACGGGCTGCCTATGTTACAGTGGTTTCAGAGGCCACAGGGCCTGCTTTGACTGTCCCTGCCACCCTGTCTTGGTGTTGACCGTGCCTGGCAGTCTTCCGAACGGATCAGGTCCTGGACCACAGCCACCCGCCTGGATGCGCGAGGCCAGCTGTGCCTGCAGCTGCCTAGAGTGGGCGGTGTCTTGGAGTCCTCTGTGGCTGACTTCACAGCGCACTCCATCAATCTGTTTGAAGACAGATGCTTAGAGAACTGCCTGTCGCTTTGGAAAGAAGTTGGCTTCTTGCTGAATCTTCTGGTGACAGACTGCTTGCCTCTGCTCGGGGCTGTAGATCAGGGCTCTGTTGGCCTGGGGACTGACTCTGTTCCCAGGCCGTTCTGAGCATGCATGTGTGGTTGCGTCCAAGGCTCAGGAGATAACCCTCCAGTCATCTTCTAGGACTTCACCATGGCGAGGACAGGATGCCTTTCCCAGACAGTGCACAGGGTGGGCCTGGTATTCAGCTCCTCCTCTTCTGAGGTGAGGTGCTCAGAGGACCTTGTGTTTCAGGAAGCTGCATCACAGAGGCCTTGAACTGACACAGCATTCACTATAACCATATCACCTCCTCCAGGGAGTGGGTGTCTGGCCCAGCTCACAGGTGGCTGGTAAGGCACCGCATGATCCCTGGAAAACTGCCTCAGTCAGGTTTGTGGTCATCCAGAAGCCACGGAGAACAGATACAAAGGACAGGAGAAAAAGGGACGAGGAGAGACCACACGTGGAGGGGATTTTACATAAAATCAGAGGTTAGTTTTGAATGTTTTTTTTTTACAAGAAATTTAAACCTGGGTCAGAATTCTCTGAGTATTTAGCTGGACACATAAGTCACACCGTTCTTTAAAATGGAAACAGTGGACTTGTTAAGTTCTGTTATTAATACTTATTTATGGTGCATAATGGTTGCATCCCCTGTGGGGAGGTGAGATGTGTGCACAATACGTCTTAACTGGTTTATATCCCCTGCCTTCTCTTACCCCATTTGCACCTCTAGATACCCTCCCCTTTTGCAGAATATCTTTCTCCCTATTTCTTATTATCTATCTTTTCTTTGTACTTTATTTATAGTTTGGGTTTCTTGTGTAAGAGAAACTGCAATATTTAAGCGTGTATGTCTGATTTATCTCACTGAACATTATGGTATTGTGATGTTCTGGTCCTTACTGTGAGCATGGCTTCCTGGCTCTGGAGGGGAAGATGTGTGCTGCTCTGTCTCCGGAAGCTGTCACACTGGCTTCCTGATATGAACTCATTGTCATAGAAGCTTGGGACCTCATCACTAAGGATGGCTGTGGTACTTTTCAGGGGAGCCTTGGTCCTTATTTTGAGCATCACTTCCTGGCTCCACTGAAGAATACTCAAGCTGCTAGCTCAGCTCCTTCCCCGACCAGTGCAGACTTTCTAGCTTCTCCCGCGGACCTTTGGGCCTTCCGCACGCAGATTTTGTGAAACAGAGTTGCATGAGTCATTGTCATGGACTTGGTTTTCAGCTGAATTCATAAGGGATCCGGGCCTTCAGCTGGGTTTTCTGTCTTTAGTGTGTGGACAGATTTGCTGCATTTTTTTTTGTATTTGACTCCTTGGATGATCATTATAAATAATACTATAAATTATGCATCCTGTATGTAATATTCTCCTTGCAACCCCTGTCTACCACAGTATCGATATACATCTATTTTCCTAGAAGGGACCGGAGGACTTGATAATTTCGTAAGGACTTCTTAAAGTAATATTCATACAGTTTCTGATTTGTCCTCTCATCCAGGTAGCCAGGTAGATTAATGGCATACTTTTTTTTAGCCAGTGGAAATGTTTGTATTGAATAGTATTGCAGATTTTGGGTAGAGAAACAGGGTCAAGCTCTGTGCATCTCCCAAATCAGCTCGCATTCTTTGATGCACCAAGAACTATGTTGAACTGCTTGAATAAATTACCCTTTTGCTTCTTAAAATCCAGCTGTGAAGGTTTTGTTACTTCCCTTTTATAGTGGAGAAAATAGCAATATCAATTTAAATAGAAGAGCTGAGATCTGAATGCTGGTCTTGCATTTTGAATCTCTGCTTTATTTTACCTCCATAGATAGCTCATTTCCATATTAAGGATCCCTTGATTCTGGGTCCTAAGAGTTGGGGGTTACCCCCAAAAGAGTTGGGGCTCCACTTGCCATGACCTTTGCTCTTAGGAGATCTGAGGTGGAGCTACGACTGACTGGCCATGAGGGAAGTGTATGTGCAGAACACTTACATAAACACTAATTTATACAGAGACAGCATTTTGCTCCAAAAGACAGATCTTTAAAAGCCACCAGGGATATGTCTATATCGCGGATGCCGTAGATTATTTGCACCATCTAGTTAACGTAGCTCTTTTCCTGTCCCCAGACTGACAGCTGTTCCCTTACTGGGCAGGCCCTAGGATCCGGTCCTGCTGCCAGATCGCCCAGGGCACCCAAGTGCTGTTTGAGTTATAGATTAATGGCATGACACCATGAATGACAGCAGTGACAGTGACATGTTGATGTTGTGGTAAGAAAATTTTAAAAAAGACATCGGATACAGTTATATTGTAATATCCTAGCAAAATATGCTTTGCTAGCCTAGTAGAGAACAGTTTTCAGTCTTCTAGGAAATCAAGTTAAAAATAAAATTGACCAAAACTAAAATTGGCCTAATGCATAGAGTCATCTAAACAGGGGTGCTTTGCAAAACATGACCTATGCTGTGAAAGTGAGATAGATGCTATTTATCGCCAGTGATTCACTAGACGTTAAAGTACCTTACAATCGTAGGTAAAATAGTAAACCTAAAATTTAAACTTTTACCTTTTCTCACCTTGGGGTATGGCGTTTGCTGGACATCTGCTTGACTGTGGGATAGTAAAGAAAGTTTAAGCAGTTGTTGGAATTTCGATAAAATTCAATAACAAAAATGAACAAATTCTTACAGAAAGAGGTTGGAGAGATTTGAATGTCCAGAGCTATAATGCTTAGTTCTATCTTTTTAATGTTCCATTAGGTTTTCTTAGGAGTATTAAGTTGGCATTTTTAGTTGCTTTGTAGATATTTAAATTCAGGTAATCACTGGAATGTCCAGTCTTCATGGATTTGCCTTGTAGGGCCTGGAATTTGTACATACACAAAGCCCTACAAGGTAAATCCATGAACATTCCAATGAATGTTAAAGTAAATCCTGAACATTCCAATGAATACAGGGAGTTATCAGTCTTTGAGAACCCTTCCATTCTACTTATGAAATCAGGGGTTGCCCTGAGTCAGTAAGGAGAGCACACATTTTGGTGAGCTTCAATCCGTAGAGGGAAGAGGAGTGTTGATTATATTTCTTTACTCTATGTCACAGAGTTATATCGTACACAATCATTTGCATTCGATGCTATTTGATGTGATAACATTTGCAGTGTAGTGTGAACAGAAATGTAAAATCAAAAGTCATTTCAAAAGAGGCTCTTCCTTCAATTCCTAGAATAAAACAGCTCCATCTGGAGGCCTGTTGATCGGAGCCTCCTGATGAACGCTGTGGTTAATAGCGGACATGAAAAAGAAGAATGGATAAAAATAAAAAAGTAAATAATGGAGTGGAGATTGGGATAAAAGAGGGCATAACAGCGAAACAGCGCAGATCAAAACATAACCATTTAAGCAGAATAGTGTTTCACCACCAAATAATTCCGACCCAAAAGTAGTTACCATATTGACTCTTTCCTTGAAGTCCTTGAGTACAACTTCATATACTGTAGCATTAAGTATATCAAAACAATGTAAAACCATTTAAGAGAATGACAGCATTACAGAGTATTTAGAATCGACTAACAGAAAATGAACAATGGTTTCTGTATAGTCTCCTTGTCTTTAAAAGGTTTTTGCTTATACTATCGTACATAATAAAATCCAATAAGATACAACCTATTTAGACCATTGGAGACATAAGAACAAAAGCTAGATGAGACTTCAAAACAAGATTTGAAGCCCTATGTTACTCTCACCATCTTGTTTTTGACTGATGTTCCCCTATTCTGTTTTGCTGGATAGTATCAGGTTCGAAAGTTTAGGCATCAGCTGTGAAGATAATGAGATTCATTATAACGCCCATTCTCGTTGACTTTTATCTACTTTTGAAGACCTACAATGTCTTCAATGGTTTGGTTTTGTTGGTTTTGTTCTTTACTGTTTTGTTCAATTGTATTATAACTAATGATATAGGCAATTCTATTAGAGATAGCGGCAGGCATTATGGTAACCATTGTTGATCACCTTGTATTATGTTTTTACATTATCTATTATGTCCACCCTTTTGACTTGACCGATTCTGTTCTGTTATGTCACATTTGGTCTTACTCTCTTCCAAAAAAGCAATAAGAACCGTGGGAGCAATGAAACCCAAAATGTGTAATAGTCATTGTACAAAAGAGTCATTGTACAAAAGAGAGGAAAAGAAAGTGCTCTAAACTATATAACTGCACGTATATTTAAGTGTATAAGATAGAAAATGATATCACAGAGTTTTATTGGATCATTGAACAGAACTGTTTGCAGTATCATTGTTGGAACGTCCACTCTACAAGCTTTAATTTTGTGACTTGAACAATTATTTCTAAGATGGCAATAAGTAATCCATTAACTAGTGATTTCCTACTGTTCATTTTTTTCTGTAAATCTGTATAACTAGTACCCTTTCACTGTTTTTTTTTTCTTTTCTCCTTAAATAAAATAAAAAAAAAAAAAAAGAAGAATGCAGAGTGAAAGGGAGGAAGAAAAGAGAAGTGCAGTCTCCACATAGATAAAACATGGGGCGCCCTGCGGGAAATAGGTCCTGGAGGGTCCGCAGGAGTGTATTTTACTCCCGGTGTCTACATTCCAACGTGGTTGCTTACAGCCTTTAGCAAACCTTGACTCCAAGTGTCCTGTGTTTGATCCACCTGTGTGTATACAACTGGCGTGTCCACCTTTGACCACACTGTGGGAAACTCCGCGTACTTACAAACAATGCTGGCTCTTTTCTATCTTGAAGCTGCCTCAAAACAGGACGATTCATGTAGCAGGGGTCTCTGGAGTGTCAACCGGGGCGCTTACTCATGGTAAAAATATTTTTTTTCTTCGTAATCTGTTACTAGGGCAAATTAACAGATTTTGGGATGTTGAAATTTGCATGCATGGGATAAACCTTTCTTCGCAAGCTGAGTCTTTTTTTGCTTTCCACATACTGCTGGACTACCATAAGTGTGTTAAGAATGTTTGCAGCTATGTCTAAGCGCACATCCATGATTTTGTACGTGTGTCTGTAGCAGGTTTTGATGATGGGGGATGCTGCCCTCATAAAGTAAATTGGAGAGGGTTCCCTCCTTTTCTGGAAGAACTTGTATAGAATTAATAGTATTTTATTTCAATAAACTTATGGCAGATGTACCCAGTAAAACCATGTGGGGTTGGAGTTATCAGTGTGGAAGGTTTTTTAATTGCAATTTATTGATGTAGATAATTCAGTAATTAACTATATGATAATTCAGGTTATCTATTTCTGTAATAGGTTTTAATGGTTTAAGTCTTTAAAGTAACTTGGCGTTTCATCAGAGTGTTTGGTTTGAATGACGGAAGTTGTGTATACTTTGTTTGCTTTTGAGACAGGGTCTGGATGGACAGTTCAGGCTGGCCTTGCAGTGACCCTCTTGCCTCAGCCTCCTGAGAGCTGGGGTTACAGGTGTCGGCCACCACTCTCACTTACTATTTCTAGACTCGGTAGTGATGTCATCTGACGCATTGCCAGTTTGGTTCTGTTTTCTCCTCCTTTGCCACAAGAACTCTCTGTTGAATTTCAGTTTTGTTTTCAAACACTCACCTTCTGGTTTGTTGATGTGTGTCTGTTTTTTCATTTTATTAATTCCTCGCATCATCGTTATCCTTTGCTTTTGCTCATTAGGTTTCATGTACTTTTTCTTGATTCTCCACGAGGACATTAATGACCATGAGGCATTTTCTTTTCTAGTGTCATAAATTTGCCTTAGTACATTGCCTTTGTTGTATCTGTATATATATATATTGACATGTTCTTTTGTAAATTTTAATTCAGTGTAGTCTAATACCTCATTATAATTTCCAAGTATTTCTTTTGTGATTGGTTTACTTAGAATTATATTGTTCAGAATTATTAGAATTATATTATTCAGTCATTTTTATTGATTTCTGAAAAAATATGCAGACTGTTTGCATTGAACCCTTTTAAATATCGATGGAGCCTTGTCTTGTGAGTAATGTCTCTCCCAGTAAACACCCTCTTGCTGGGCGGGGCATTCTCTAGGTCCACTTTGTCAAGTTAGTTGACATTGTTCATTGTTCATTGTTCTAGTCCTCTGTGTCTTTCCCAAGTTGAAATATACTTGGTCTATCCATAATTGAAAGTAATTTTAATTATGGATTTTCAGTTTCTCCCTGAAGTTCTGTGGTTTTGCTTCACGTATTTTCCAGCTCTCTGATTAGCTACACACACACTTAGCATCACTGAGCTCCCCAGAAGTTGATGCACCCGCATCAGTGACCGACCACCCTCTCCTTTATCCTGTAGATTCCTTGCCTGAGGTCTGTTTGGTGCTGTTTTACTGTAACTACTCAACAGGTCTTTTGGTGATTGTCTGTGTTTTGCATCTGTTTACATCTGTGCCTTTAAGCAGCCCTTTTTGTAGGCCACATATAATTGAGTCTTGGCTTTTGCTCTGATGTGATAATCTGTCTTTCCACTTGATTTGTAGCTCTTTGGTGTGTTCTGGTCTGTTACTCCTTTCCCCCATCGTTTCCTTGGTTGGTTTCCTGTGGTCCTGTAGTTTGTACTGTATACACTGCTCACCGTCACCATCCATGTGTAGGTCATAGATCATCCACCTGTAGGGTAAAAACTGAACCCAGGGTCCCTCCTGCTCCCCACCTCACGTTTATACAACTGGATTCAGACATTTCACTTACCTTCCCAGTGTAAACTCTACAATACTGTGAGTCTTCCTTTCACTTTAAACCTTTGAATACGTTTTGAGAGATCTAAATTGTAGAGTTTTTGTGTTTTCCCACAAAGTTACCTTTTCCAGTGCTCTGCATGATCCATGTTTCTGGCCAGTAATTTCTCCTGCTCTGTATTTCTGGTGGCGCTGCTCTGCTGTCCCTCTGTCCTCCCACACGGCTCCCTTCCGCCTTAGGTTTTGAAGGATATTCGTGCTGGATAAAGAATTCTAAGTTAATCTTTTTTTCTTGTCTCTCTTTTTTGTTTTTCCCTTTCATCTCCTGAAAATCTGCCCTACCGACACACAGCCAGCACTGTTTCTGAGAAGAATGATATTTTTATCGTTGCCTTTATTCTTCTGTGTGAAATATGTTTTCCTTTTGGCCATTTCTAAGATACTCTATTTATTGCTGGTTTTGTAGGAAATTGACAAGGATGTGCCTTCCTATATTTTTCTTCATCTTTCTTATGCATGGAATTTGTTGAACTTTTTGGTTTTATGTATCTATATTTTTCTTTGGTTTTTAAAAATGTCTCTTAAACTTTAATCTGGGATTTCTTCCACGTGGATTGGAGCTTAGTACGCACCTTGAAGCTGCCCCACAGTTTATTGACGCCCAGTAAACAGTGTACCCTGATGTTCAGCACAGTTTATTGAAGTTCAAGTTTTTAAAAAATGTTCCTGTTTTTGACAGGTCCACTGCACCCCTGGGCTGCAGGGCAAATTTCCATCCAGGAAGGATGCCTGTCAGGCTGTGTCCCTGTGAGAGTGCATTACTGAGTGACATCCGAGTCACCTTTGTGCAAGGGCACACTCTGGAGGTCGCAGGGCGTAGTCAGGAGTCCCATGTTCTGTGCATATTCCCAGGGTCGAGTCTGGAATGACCGTGATTCCGTCTCTGATTTCTAATCCCTGCTCTGTTCCATCCATCTTACTCATCACCTCGCACATTAGAATACTCATCTCGCATCTGTTTCGTGTTTCTTTGAGATTACTGCCTTTGCTTGCTAGTATGTAAAATCTTAATTGATACTGGCTTTGAATACTATTATTTATTTGCTTTTGTTTTTGGCAAGAATCAGTCATTTCTGTTTACATTTAATGCATGTAACTTTTACCAAGTGACTTAAATTCTCTAATGCTCAAATTTTTTAAAAATAGTGATAACAACTATAGCTCCTTAAGCAACACTTAAATAAAGGAACGCGATCCCTAAAAAGAGTTTGTTATATTGTCTAAACATCTCAATTAGCAAAGGTCAACTTTGTTAAAGTTAGAATATGGTGTTGCTGTCATTTTATGCCTTGATATCTTTTCTATGTGATCAGGACATTAGAAGCAAGAGTTTAGGCTTAGAAAAAGTAGCAGATATGCAAGACCCTTGTCATGGGAGACAGGTGAGAGCTAAGAAAAGGGTCAGATTACTGGGGCCCTGGGCTCTTAGACTTTCATAATCGAAACAGAATTGGCTTGGGATAGGACAGGCGCCTGAAAGCAGGACTGTCTTGAGCACACATGGTGGAAACCCAGGAGCAGCTCAAGGCCAGGCGAACACCCTTGGCTTGCACACCTTACATCAGAGAAGCTCTGTCCCAGGTGGGCGGAGCTTTCCATCTCAGATTACAAAGGAGTCAGAGAAAGGCGGGACTAAAAGTCCTCTCCTTTGCTTGCTTTGTCTTTTTATTAACACGAATTTCTTTCAGTACTGTAATGACCTATGGACGGTGAAGCCTCAACAGGCTTGTCTACAGAAGGCAGAGCTCTGAGGGCACCTTGGAGTCTGGGGGACCCCTGTCTCCGTAACCACAAACCAGTGCTGCTTTTTCTGCTGCTACTGCAGATCGAATGTGGTCACCTCGAGCCCCTTTCATGTGATACCAAGTGCACCCGGGGTCTAGTCACGTAGATTGCCCAGGTTCATGGCCTGTAACTATCCTACATTTTGCTTAAGCAGTTAAGACTGCCATAACGAAACGCTGCACACTGTGTAGATTGGACAAGGGAGATCGTAGATCGGAGACTGAAGGTCCAGGATTGAGGAGTGGGCAGGGTTGCTTTCTCCAGCGTTCTGCCCCCCTGGGCTTGCAGTTGGTCTCCCTCTTGATACTCGCATGGCCCTGTCTCTAGGCACAAGTGCCCTGTGCCCCTTCCTCTTCTGATAAAGACAGTGCTGTCAATGTGGGCCCCACCCTTATGATCCTGCCGGTCGCTTCCTGCCATGAAGTTCATGTCTTCAAATACAGTCAGAGCAATGAGTCTGGGACAACTGGGTTTATTCTGTAATGTGGTGTAAAGCATATGTGATTTGGAAACAAGAGCATCTGTCTCATGAACAGTGATGCTGTCCTTGGGGCAAAAACCAGCATGCTGGCTTAGAAATTCATAAAGAGGCCACGTGTGAGAAGGAGAAAGGGTCATTCTCCTACTGATGTTTCAGACTAGGCTCCTGAGGGGTTGTTTTTATGTGTGTGTCCTCCAAGGGTGGAACTTCCAATGACACCACCTCTCCAAGCCATGAGTGAAGAGGAATGTGGTTTGTGGCTCTCTGCTCCTCTAGGTCAGGTCCAATCCGTGGGTGCGCTGAGCAAGTGTTGCCCAGCCTGGAAGGGGTCTGGGTGCCAACAGACGCCTTTGAATGATTTCAGGCTACTGGACCAGGTCTTCCATAATGCTTGGCACATAGTCACACAATGCAGGGATACACCAATTCATGAATTTGAATAAACAAATAGACCAATAGCACCTATTCAGGGCCCATGCAGAGGGCATGTTAGAAGTTAGTAAAGTCAGAAGGTTCAAATTTGGGTGTGTTTGGCCCAGGTCTTATTTGGGGGATGTCACAGACTTTGTGGTCGGCATTTTTATGACTAACGGAAGTGCATGCAGTCCACACACTCCCACTGCTTCCCGCCCTTTTCCCATCTCTAGAAGCATAGGTGCAAGGGAGAGCAACGCGTGAAGCTGCTGGACAGCTGAGGGCTGCAGCCGCAGGGTGGTCTGCAGGGAAATGCCAGCTCTTCCCGCTTTCACTGAGGGGTTTGTAGAGTGGCTTCTTGTCTCCTTGGCCAGAGCCAGAGCAACACTTTACTGAGGATCTGCACCCTGTTGAGAAATAAACTTCTTAAAATGCGTTATCCCTCTAAGAGGAGGATTTCACTGTTAGTATCCATTATGTTTCTTAGGAAAACTTCACCTTTTCTGGGAATTTATTTCACTACTATTCACGTTGCAGGTTTCTCCCTACCTTTTTCACAGTTGTGTACTCTACAATAAAAAGGAGTGATTGCTTAGCGTTTGACAGTTTGACTGTTTTTTAACAAGCATTGAAATTGCCTTGGGTCAGATTAAAACAGAAGACAACTTGAATGGGGTTAGAACATATATACATATATTTCTAAAACACAGGCAAGGGTATTTTTAGATTCCATGTCCTACCCAGAGTAACTTTAAAAAATAAGACTAAATTTATTGACCACATAGGACAATCTGTCTTGTTCCTTCATAGTAACTCTTCCGGTACGTGACACTTTGGGGTCCCAACCCAAATGTCTAATGTGCTTTCACCTTGATGGTGGCACTAAGTTGACATTCATAATCTTTTCTTACATGTCATCGAGTAAAATCCAAGAGGATTTGCCAGAGCGGCCTCAGGAAGGGAAACAGCAGGTCTGCACTGTGGCCTTCTGCGAGGTGGGAGGTCCCGCCTGCTCCTTCTGAGCTACTGTACCCTTGGGAGGTGAGAGCAGGGGACCGCCTGCTCCTACTGTGCCCTTTGTCCAGCGTCCACCTTGAATCTCTCTGTTTCTGGAGTCTTCCTAAGCTACTGATTCTGCAGTATCCATGTCTATGTACCATATATAGCTCCTGGAATTTAAATGCTATCTATAGACCATTAAAAATTTTGAACAAACTTAAGTTATAAAACATTATAGTTATGCAACCCGAAGACTCCTGTTAATGTTTTCCTGTGTCCTGTCACTTTCCCTGTGTTAATCTTTTTTTCTCCTAGTAGTGATTACATAATACACTTCTGTTTTTACATTTTATTTGCTTAATACCATGTGATAATCAAGTAACCCAATTAAAAGATGCTTCTGAATCATCACCTTTCAGAGCTGAATAAAATCCTACCATCCGACTGGAATATACTTTCCTTATCCATTCTATTATGAGAACTGCATTTTGTTTTAATGCCTTGCTCTATCAACTAGAGATAATATGACGACGCAGATCTTTGAACAATTTAGGGTAATTTTCTTTAGACAGAGCCTCTGGCGAAGTGTTAAGTCCAAAATTAGCAGCATTGTTCAGCTTTCTGATAGCTGCGCTTTTCCAGGCTGCTGACCTGTCCAGTGCGGAGTCCCTGGCTTCCAGTGCAGGCCTCGTCCCCTCGCTTCCTACGGCAGCGCCAACTTAACATCTGAGGTGTGTTGCACACTGCAGTTCTTACCGTAGCACGTGTTTCTCTTAGAGCAGTGCTGCTGATGAGGTGGGCATGATGAAGGAATGGTTCTGTTGTCCATGTCTCCATGTCACATTTGGGTTCTGCCCAGCCCTGGTCCAATATATGTTTTCTGCTGACCGTGACATTCCGAGCTGTCTGTTTCTTTCTGGCATTTGCACCTACGGAGGGTGGGGGGTGGGGGGGGGTGGGGAGTCTCACTGTGTGTCCGCGATGACTGAGCTGGGAGTGCATCACAGTGAGCCACAGCCAGTGACTTGAGAGCTGGGTCCATTTGCTGCAGGCTTGTGGACTCTGCTCCACCCCAGGCAGAGCTGGCAAAGACTGTGCTGCCTCTGTGTCCCCACAGGACACCTGTCCATGCTTCATTCCCCTCACCTCCTCCTCCTTTCATGGTCGCCCTACTCTGTTCATGAGTCGGGCATTTGTGCTTGATTGGAAGGCTTTAACAGCCTTCCAAACTTTTCATGATGACCATTTCCAGGCTGTGCTATTTTTACTGGCCTCTGGTTTGGTTCTCCTATACTTTCTGGACCATCTATTAATATTCCTCAGTGAAAGAGACCCGTAGCTTTTGCTGTAGCTCAGCATTTCTTAAGCTGTGATTCCAAGGACCTGCAATTTCAATGGGAACAATGAACAAAGCATCCCCGCATCAAATAACCTGCAAAATGGTCCTTCCTAAATGCTCTTCTTGAAGTTTCACAGTTCACATTAGCACATCTGAAGGGCTGGAAACATTAGAAAGGAAGAACATGTTTTAATCCAGCCATTTCCCAAGGAAGACCTACTGTTTTTGTCTTTTTATTTTTGAAATGAAACATTCGTTCTTAAAAACCTATTGGGCTAACGGTACATTAACGATGCCGTGTATATGGTAAGGGTTAACATTGTTCTACCTTGAGGGGAACATAAGATTAAAAATAAGAGCTTTCCAGTTTTGAAATGAGACTGTGCACATGTTGTTGTTCAAAACTGTCGAAAAATCTTTGAACATTTGGAAATTAACATCTCCTCGCAGACAGAAGGAAGCTGGGGTGAGAACCCTACGTGAATCAGAGAAGGAGGGCTGGCCGGGGAGTCCATGCACTGTCCTACAGAGAGCCAGGGGGTACATCACATGCAGGAGGCATGTGGCTTTTTGGACAATCGTTTGTCCACTTGTTGGAGCTGAGGTTTGATGTATTAGCACAATGGTCCCATAAGTCATCTGTCACCCAAGGGGAATCTGAAGGATGCCTTGAGTACAAGACAGGGGTTCATTGATTTCCGTGAAGCTGTAGTGCTTATTCTTTCACAGCAAGGAACTACTTTTCTGCAAAATAGAATTTCAGTTGGATGTGCAATTAATCAGCTTTCACAGCTCTCATTTTTGCCTGAGACACTGTGTCAGAGTGTTTGGTACGTGCTGTGTTGGAGCCTGGAAGCCTGTGCTTCACTTTTGTGTAGTGTTGTGACACTACCCACTGTCTGGTGGATGCCAGAGGGGTTAGGAGGATGGGGTTGGGGATAGTGTCTCTTCTGACATAGTGCCTCTTCCTCTAGATGAACTCCAGGGTGACCTTCCACTGATTGACAAAAGGAAAGTGGTCTTCATGTCATCTTGTCCAGTGACCAGTGCCAGTCCAGCCTGTGCCAGCTGTGACGGTGGTCTGTTGGTTAGGTGTTTAATTATATCCTGGATTTGGGGAAAAATCCATTCCTGAATCAGCCAAAAAGAAAAATAACAAAGCCCAGAAGATTCCATATTGTCTCATCTTTACATTATTTTGAGAAGTCCCTTTTGTTTTGTTGAATTTTTTAAGGTTACCACTTGAGATGTTTTGGTCTCAAATGGTTTAGAAAGCCATAGACAGGGTAAGAAGTACACTTTCATGATCTAAAACTCTCTGCCGAATCCCATTTCTTGACACAGTTAAGTTAGAAGACTATATATCTTCCCAAGAGACAGAATATATCCAACACAGGTATTTGTATTTATACAATACCTGTACTTTAAGGAACAAATAGAAAATATTTTTCCTACTTATACAGGCAATTGCACACAAAGGATCACAAGCTAAGCTTTCAAACAGAACTTCTCAGTTTTCAAAACCCTGCTTACCATACAGAAGGGACTCAGGGTGTTCACAAAGGAGCTTTCAGCGTGGCAGTAAAGGACCGTGTAAGTTGAAAGACATATTCAATTGCATTTGTTGAACAAGACATGCTGGATTTCCATCTTCGTATCTGTGTTAGAAGATGATCTGTGACCCTAGGAGACAGAAGATGAGCAAACCATGGCCCTGCCCTTGAGGAACTCGTGAACTTCCCAGTGAGAGGCGAGGATGACCAGGCAGACACTACTGGTGCACACAAGGTAGAGGGTGATGTAAGTTATAGTAAGAATCACATCAAAGTGTAGAAGAATCAGGGAGGATGCAGAGGTTAATGCCATCTGGGAGGATTGAGGAAGAGTTCATGGCCAAACCGACCTGGAGCTGTGTGTGTATGTGTGTGTGTGTGGGGGGGGGGCAGATCCAATTTCAGTAGGCAGCAATTCCAGGGAGGACATCACTGCATGGAGCTATTTTTCCAGAACCTTTCTCAGAGTGGGAGGGAGGAGCTCTCCACCTCTCTACTCATGTTTCGGCATGGACATTTATAATTTATCCAATCCCTCTATCCATGGCAACTTTTGAAATTTGTCTACTTATTTTTTAGTGGTTTTGCTTCCTGGTTCATACCTCCCTTTCCCCAGAACCAAACTTGCCCCTTACTTTTGGGTAGAATCTCAGTCTGTCCTCTTCCTTCCGGGAATAATGTCTTGCCCTGGACAAAAAGAGTAAGAGGATATCAGCAACACACAGTTGGTTGACTCTACTCCTGTTTTGTTGAAGGTCTTAGGGGAAAGAGCTGAAGAGCAAGGACAGTCCTCTCCACCTGGTATCATTGAGCTGGAGTTTCTCTCTGGTCAGGTCTGTGGAAACAGAAGCAATGGCCTTTCTTTGTGGACACCCTCTGAGAGCATTTGCATTCATTCATTATTCTTTCTGAGAACCATAAAAGGGATACATGCTGTGTATCAAAACTTGCTCTTTGAAAGTTTGAGTCAGGCGAGGGAGAGACACGCATAAACAAGCATTTACAGAGCAGCGTGACTGGGGCTGTGACAGTGGAGCGCTGTCTTTTGAGGAGGAATGAAAGGGTTGAAATCAGCTTGCAGATTTTGTACCTGCCAGAGCCAGGTACAAAACAGATGAGCAGAGGTGGGGTTTCTTTAAAATTTACCAGTGTTCAGTGAGTGATTTTGTAAGGGAAATAGCACATTCATTCACCTTAATTAAGTTTACTTTGCAGTTAATTACACTGAGTGAGCATAGGGACAGAGAAGTGTTTGATCTGCACTTGAATTGGCCACAAATAACACTTACGCCTGAGTGTGTGCTGCAGAAGTGGTCCAGAGATGTTTGTCTGAGTGAAGACAGCCTTCAGTCTCACTGGACCTGGAGCCTTCTTCAGCCAATCATCTAACAGGCATTCCTTCTAAAAATCCTAAAACAAAAATTAAGGTAAGCCTGTTTTGTATTAAAGAATATTTGGAAAGATGGTACCAGCCAGCCCAACAAAAAGATGCTACCAAAGCTCTGTGGATGAGATGATGTATACACAAATCACTGCCCAGTATTTCTGATAGTTAAAATATGTAATGTGTGAGAAAGTTATCACCTCCAGTGTTCTGTGTCAAGGAATGGCAGACTTTCTCAGTAAAGAACCAGTTAATCAATATTTTAGGTCCCGTGGGTTACGTGGTCTCTATCATGACTGATCAATCCATTGTAACTCAAACCTGTCACAGAACACAGTGTGAACAGATGAGTTTTGTTCTGCTCCAGTAAGAACTTGGTCATGAACCTGGCCCATAGACCATGGTTCGCAGGGATTCTTCATGAGCTAAATTTGATTCTTTCTGTACAGCTGCTAAATAGGATGGGGAAGATAGGTTTTCCTAGCTTGTATAAAAGAAGGTCACACAGGCAGACGCAGATGGGAAGAGCAGTTGTATGAATGGAGGAGGCAGAGAACGCCTCCCCTTTTTACCAAATCATAAGGAGTTCAGAAGAGAAATTACCGCCTGCTGTATAGTACAGATGGGAAAACTGCTCAAGCCAACATGAAAGGAGAGGAGTTTCCAGGCTTTCATTAGTAGAGAGGTAAAATTTGGGATTTGCTAGCCTATTATTTAAGTCTTATTTGAAATTTCTGTTAAAAGTTTCCTACACAAAACCTTACATCATTTTCTCTAATGTTCAAATTATTGAACGTTGCACAAATACCGTGCATAGGTGCTCTTTCATCGAATGGCGAGATGAGGGCGGAAATGAACCAAGATGACCGCTTTGGGCTTCCGACAGCCACAGAGCATGGACCAGTTTTCCCAAAACAATATTCAGTCCGAAGCAGAGGTCAGGAGTAAAGTTTGTCAATAAGGCAAAGAGCTTGGGGGAAGAGCATGGTGGGCTTTTCTTCTTCTTTCTCAAATGGTTTACAAATGCATGGCATGAAATCGACTGTGATTTTTATGCAAAATCTAAAATATTGAGCTCTATTTTTCTCCTTTTACCTCATACTAAAGTTAAGGCATAAAAAGGGTGGTTATAGAACATGATGGTTATATGACAGAGAGAGAGAGAGAGAGAGAGAGAGAGAACTTTTACTGTATCTCCTAAGCCTTTGCGGCCACTAATCTACCTTCTGTCTGCTGGTCTGTGTATTCTGGGCATTGCTTATGAATGAAATGGAAAAGTATATAACCTCACGTCCACCTTCTTTCACTGAGTGCAACACTTTCAAAGCTCAGTCATCTGTGGCATGCGACAGTGGCTTACTGCTTTTATTGGTGAATAATTGGTGAACGTTCCACAGATGGGTCACATTTTTTATTCATCAAACTTGACAGGGAGTTGAGTTGCTTCTACTCTTTGAGTGCTGTGAGTAATGCTTCAGTGGGCATCAATGCAGATGTACAAACGTGGGGAGAGGACTGAACTGCACGGTCATCTGGGAGCTCTGTGTGGCATTTTCAGGCTGTTACACTGGTTTCCACACCCACGGCACCGCCTTACTACCTGGCAGCAGTGCATGTGGATTCCGGACTCTGCACGGCCTTGCTGAAGCTTGCCCATTCCTGGGCCTGTGCAGGGGCATCCACAGTGGCTTGGACGTTCTGTCAAGGAAGACTGGTGGTTTTGAACATTGTGTCATGTGCTTATTGGGCCAATGCATGTATTGGAACTGTTCAAATGGAAAGCAAAATTTAAAGAAGAAAGGATATAAATAAAATGAATATAAACTGCAAGTCTATAATGGTTTAGGTCCATTCAACTCTTTTATAAAAATGAGGAATTAATATCTTAATTATATATTATAAGCAAGATCCAGGGAAACAAAATTTTCCATAAAAATGTGGATATAGAGCTGGGGATTTAGCTCAGCAGCATAAGCACCTGCCTTGCAAGTGTGTGGTCATGAGTTCGATCTCTGGTACCAATAAAAAGAAAAATGTGGATATCTTTGAGCCATGAGGGCTGAGGAGGGCACAGGGCCTACCTGGCAGGTGCAAGGTCCTGAGTTTGATTCCCGGTACCAGAAGAAAAAAAGAAAAATAAAAAGAAATTCTATCTGTAGAGCCAGGAGATGGATGAGCTCCGTGGGCTCTCCATCTCGCTATGTCTGGTCTGTTTATCTGATGTGTACATTTTCACAGATGAGTAAACCAGCCCACTGAATGATACCTAATATGACTGCCTCCCCTCTCTGGCAATGAGCAAACCAACAGCGATGCCGGAATGCAGACACAGACCTGCGGAACTGTATCAGGAAGCCTGAGGATGGACGCCTGGACCTGGCTTCCTTCCCTTCAGATGCGGTGGTCAAAGCACAGACACCAGCGGAGCCAGGGAACATGTCACTAGGAAGAGGAGTGGGGCGGTGGAGGCTAGGGTTTCTAAGGAATGATATAGCGGGTGCTTCATGCAAGGAGATTGGAGAACAGTATAACTGTTTCCTAACCTGATTGCGTAGCCCTGAGACCTGGCTGTTGTCAGAATGATGCATGACTGAGAGACTGACGGAATTCTAAGTAGTTTAAATCACTGGCATTTCGAGGGTTAATACTATATTGTTGATTTCCAGTCACTGTAGAAAGTGATTTTTCTCTTTTTTCCTCTTCCCCTCTTCCTCTTTGCCCTCCCCATCTCTCTCCTCCCCTTTCTCCTTTTCCTGCTCCCTCCCTCACCATTCCCCTCTTTTCCCTCCCAGCATGGGTGTGCTGACCTTACCTGTCTGCAGCTGCCCAGCCTTGGCCAGCTGGTTTGTTTCTCTTCACATCTTCCTGGTCCTGATACTTCAGTGACGTGCTGCAGCTTTCTCTCCTCTTGTAAACTTCTTAGTCACTGTGATGTCTATATTTTTGTGTGTGCTGAACACTACACTTGCTAGGGCAGGGGCTGGAAAGCAAGACTTCTTGATGATGTAGTCTTTGGGCTTGAGTGACTATTAGTTTTTTAGCCCTGTCACATAATTTCTACTGTTTTTACAGTCACTTGTTTTGACTTTAAGTCTCTTGGACAATTTCCCTGGGATGTTTCTCTTGACTGCGTTTCCTTCGTGCCTTGTGCATTGGCACAGTCCCAAGAATGTCTATCTGCTTCTCCCAGGACAGGGTCAGCAAGGGTCCATCCCTGTGACTGCAGTCCCTGTGCTGGCTCCATGCATCCCACCCCATTTCTGAACACTGAAGGATGAAATACAGGCTGTGACTATCACAGGGGAAGGAAGGGTTTAAATCATTAAAGGGAGCAATGTTCATCTTTATGAAAGATTCTGTAATAATGTTTAGACATTATTTCAAAGCCATAATGCAGTGAAAAGAAAAAAAATGAGAGTAATAGAAGTTCCCAGAGTTAATTTGTATTTTATTTTAATTTTTTTATCACCCTTTACTTTTGTGCCACCTACCTCTCCACCCAGTACTTACCTTTAGTGTTTCAGATGTGCTTAAAGGTTAGTATCGTGTGGGTGTGTGCAAGGTGGATGGATCACAGGTGGGTGGATCCTGGGTTACTTAGCACATAGGGGAAGAGCAAGGAGGTGACCAAATGTGCACACCAGAAGGCAGTCCAGAACTCAGCAGCAGTGGAATTGCAGAATTGCCACTGGCATCTGCCATGGAGCTGGGCTTCTCTGGACTTCTCTCCTGCTTTCTGGGGATGGACCCTGAAATCCTAAGTTGTGTGGGACCCTTCCACTCTTGTTTCTCTTTCATAAAGTGAGGATAATGTTTACAGCTGATTAATAAGTTTACTCTACGCATTATTATGCCATGCTGAATTCTGCAGTTGGTAGTGCCCCACGCTTGTCTGGTTTGGACTGTCAAATCCAGAAGAGCTAAAGACATATTTAGAGCATAGGAAAACAGCACGAATTGTACCAACTGTTTCATAGCCAGCAGTTTTATTCCGGTTGTAAATGACCACTGCTTGGGCTGCCCTGAGTGATGAGCCCCTGCCACTCTGGATGCCCTGTGTCAGGGTCCTGGGTGTGTCAGAGCCGATCCCAAAACCTGAGGGTAAATGTTTGGCCCTATGAGTGGCGTCAGGCCCCTGCTTTATTTTTATGGGCATAAAGATCTATTCTGATGAAATCTGTCATTTGCATGTGTCTTTTAAAAAAATTTGAGTATCATCTCTACTTATTCTTTGTAGACAAAAATTTGAATGCAAGAGAGAGGCCTTAAGCAAAAGAAAACAATGTTTATGAAAAATAAGCTTATTTTTAATGGAATTCATTACATCAAATAAGAAAGAACATTAGCTGGCCTTGGGTCCATTCACATAAGCCTAAGTATACTTCCATCATCTATCCCTGGAAGATGATTACTGATTGGGGCTATAAGACAGTGCTTCCTTACCGAGCTGCAGGTGTGTAGAGCCTGGGAGCTTAGGAGAACCATCATTGCTGTGGCCATTGGGCTTCTGATTCACTCACAGGCTCAAATTGAGCATCAGCTACGTGTCAGCCCTTTGGAGAGACTGTGAGGATTCATGGCTGGCCTTGCCCGATCCCCAGAACTCAGGATCCAGTTTGGTACGCAGCTCAAAATTAGCTTGCAAGTGATCACATTGCTATGCAGAGTGATGAACACAGCATTAGAGGACTGTTGCCCCAACTCTTTCAGCTCCTTCTGCCCTGGAGAGTTGGGAGAGACCATAGTAGGGGCTTCCACTTCGCATAAACCTTCAATAATTAGACTATATTTATTTTGCCAAACAGAGACATATGGCTGATTGTGAGAGGTCCAAAGAATAGCATCTTTAAATTCATTGATTCTTAAAGAAATGAGATTTGCTCCAGTCTTGAGAGCACCAGAAACGGGCCAGGACGATGAGGAGAGTTGGTCCCTGGGCCCCCTCTCTCCTCAGCTCCCATAGGGAATTGCAGAGTGGTCTAGGAAATGTCTCTTACCCTCCTATGGTGAAGACACAATGCCATTTTAGGCGAGGGATAAAGAAATATCAGGAATGCTGCTGAGATGCTTGTGTCTTCTTGACAGTATAGAAACCAGCTGTGGGGTGCAGCGGGACCAGACAGGAAGCCGTCACCACAAGTACACGTAGATTGCATTCACCGTGTTTCACGTGAAGACCCGGGTCTCGGGGACTGGAACTCTGTCTCTAACATGGGTAGACGAGAAATCCCAGTGACAGGTGTGGTCAGGAAAAGGGGTACCAGGAGGAGAGTCGTGTAGTTCATATCTCTACTGGTGTCTCATTAGAGACCCCAGCACGCTGACTAGGAGGACAGGCAGTGGTCAGTCAAGGTCCTGCAGCACAGAAGCGGACTGGACCCAATGTGCACAAGCGTGCTGTGCTTTGCTTTGGAGCTCAGGATTGGCCAGTCACCAGCTGACTGTCACCGTGTCTGTTCTTAGCTGAAGGCGTAGCTGGGGGCATCCGTGCTTCCCGCAGTGTCTCCCAGAGTGCAGTGTGGTCCTGCAGCACCGGTATCCAGATGAGCACACTGATCTTCACCAGGATGTTCTGGGACTTGGAAACAGCAAGGCCTTTCCACAGAGACAGAAGAGCGTAGGTGGCACCCCTCCTGAGGGATGTGGGGGACCGCTACTGCTGTGCCAGTTACAGCTCCTTAATCGTCCTCTTAGGTCTTCAGGTGTTACGCTGCCCCTCACTAGATTATTTCCACTTCATCACAGCGCCCACCTGGACCCACTTGCCTGAGGTTTTACTCGGTGCCTGAGTCAGTGGGCTCCAGCTCGGGTGCCTGAGAAGGCGGATTTGTGAGGATGGGTGAGGTCTCTATGGGTATACTGGAGTCGGTGGTATACTGGGCTCACTGCTTGTTACACACACACAGGTGTATGTTTCCCAGAAGCTCGTGCTATATGGAACACAGAAATGAGAATAATCACTTTCAGTATTTTCTCATAGCAAAATCTAAGAATCTTCTTCAGGCTGAGGCTCCTGTGTGTGAGATGATGCTAAGTAGCTCAGAGGATGTGCTTCCCTGCCTGCATGTTATCTGCAGCTCAGGGCTAGCAGTAGCAGCGAATGTCTTTGCTTGAGATAACTAAAGTTAAAAGGCAAGTGGAGGGCACAGACCCTTGGCCTGAACGGGGAGGTGGTGTCAAGGGAAGACTGCTTGGCAGCTCAGCCAGAGAGTGCTGAGGGCAGCAGAAGTGCCCAGTGGCAATGTACCAGTCACAAGACGCTAGGCGCCTTCCGTAGGTGGCCGGGAGTGTGTGTGGGGCCAGGGCAGCCCCTGCAGCAGGGAACGAGAATACAGACCTGGAGCCTGTGCACTAAAGACTGGAAGTAACTGTTATGTAAGAAAGATTATAGCAAAACGGCAGGCTTGAAATAAGTTTAGTCTTCATGGTAAGAGCCAGGTGAGGCTACTGGATACTTCTCCAAAAGGGACATAGCCAGCAGTGAAGTGTTTCCCGCCCGTGTTACCGGAAGTGAGTTATAAGCTGGTCATACATTTTGGGGGGCCTGCGTGTGTACACTGACTGAATGCAACTGAGATAGGAAAAGGTAAACAGGAAGAGAAAAACTAAGAATATGTGAGGACATGGGTGGACACCAAGGAAAGAAAGTTTTGGTAAAAGCAGGAGCTGTTCAGAAAGTCAGAAGCTTGGAAGAAGTTCAACAAAATGAGAAAATAAATATTAATCCGCCTCTTACAGCTAGGTAGTTTTACAGAGTGGGCCATTTCAGTGTAAAGTGGTATGGTTAGCCGAGGTATTATTTCCTGGACAGCACAGAACTTAGAAGCCAGTGGCTCCAGTCGGTATAGGCAAAGTTCTTACCTTTGTGACAGAGAGCAGTTTGCAGGCATTTGCATTTGTGCACTAGTAAAAGGAAATACATATTCACCTTTAGGATCAGTTCTGCAATTCCCAAAGACACGCATTTCCATTGAACAAGCTATGTCCCCAGCAGTTTATTTAAGCTGCTACAGAGTTTTTAAAAGGAAATTTCCCTCTGAAAGGTGGCAGGGGCATCCTGGAAATTTAACAAGAGTGTTGTCTGCATTTTCTGAGAAAACGGATGGTTCTGGGATTCATCAAAACCTGTCGGTCCACACAGCAGTCCTGGGACTCAGCTAAACTCATAAATTTCCTGCTCGGCACCCCCAGGTCTCCCTTGCCAACCAAGCAAGTGAGCTTCTGATCTCCGGCAGTGGGAGAAAGCTATCTTTGCTTCCTGCCAGCTGAGAAAGGTTTGTTTCCCTTTCAAACACCACTGCACTCATATTACAATTTCCCTTGCCCATTAAATATTTTATAAGTCGGTCTCACACCAGTGCTCTTTCCAGGGTGCCTGATAAGTGGCACAGGCAACAGGGAATTTTCATATACGGCAGAGGATTTCTTTGACACTGTAGCCACATAAGAGGTTGCTGGATCCAATGACCACATCGAAATGGCTTCTGGCCCGCAAAGGTATTTTGCAAATCCTAAAAGCTTTTAGATTGCATCACCGGATTCTTACCTTTTTGTAGAGAATTGCCCTGTCATGAACTCAGTGGGGGAAGAAGAAAATTGCTTGAGGAATCTGACATTTGCAAGCTGAAAGTATGAAGAATTGACTTGGAGTCTCTTCTCTGCCTTATCATAACTCCTTAGGTGATCTTTGCTCTTCTCATTCCTCTTCCTGTGCCAATTAAATCACAAATATTCAAGACCCAGGTCCAATTCCAGTCCTTTGGGATGACTTCAGAGATAACTAACCTGAATTAAGCGCTCTCCATTTCTGACTGTCTACCTCAATTATCATCCGTAACAGCCAATTTTGCAGTCTCCTTCCTGCAACAAAATAGGGGTTCCCACAGTGTGCAGCATTGTGCCCCGATACAGAAGCCCGCTATGAGTGACATTCAGGCTCCACTCAGTAATTACTGGGCAAGCCAGTTATCATTTCGTTCATTAATAAATTAACTCTTATTGCAAAATCTGCAGGGATTTGTGTCTTCCAGCCTTACATTCCCTTCCCATTTTTGCCTTTAATGAATTCAACATCACCACCTCCCTCTGTACATTTAATTACTGTGCTGATTGCTTACTAGTATGCCGCATGAAGCGGAAAGAATGCAAAAGTTAAGAAGAAAGCAGTCTCCATGACCTCCCTGGGGAGAGGAAGGAAAACCTATCAACATTAAGGAAGCACGTTACCCTGCCTGTGACCTGTGACATGAGGGGTGGCCGCAGTGGAGAGCTGTCAGCCCCGCCCCTCACCTGGCCAGCCTGCACCAGAGGCTCTCGGTGGGTGGACGGCCCCACTGCCCACCTCTCTGTTCACGCTCGGGCTATGTTCCCTTCCCTCATGTTTCCTGCTGCTTGGAAATATTTCCGGTTTTCACCTCGTTTTGTTTTCTTCCCCCTCGCCCTCCATGAAGCTGTGTTCATTTTTATTTCTGTAATCTTCTGTGAGTACATACTTTACCTAAATTCTTCTGATGCACCTCCAAACAAGTTTCCAGGTTTTTAAAAAGATAAAAGGCAGGTTATTTTTCCTGTAGAAAGGTCACAAAAGCACGCACAACTCCTCTAGGAGAATGTCCCAAGGAAAGAGATGGCTTTGCGGTGCCATCTGTGCTGTGCACCTCCGTGTCCAGCTGTGCCTAAGACCTTGAGTCCCAGCTGTGCAGGTCTGCTGTGCTCCCCAGGGGTACAGGGCCCCATCCACTGGTGCAGGGGGAAAGTGTGGGGTGGGTATGAGCCACTCCCTACAACCCTGGGAGGCAGATAGGGAGTCACGGGTCCACTGATGCTCCTGGACCTTCCTCCATATGATTTTTGAAGTAATTCTGTAATAAAGTTACCAAATTACGTTCTGAGAAAAGGAAGTTTGTTTTAGGACATAGCATAATGTCATTTACTATACAACTAGCTTAATGTTGTGAAAAATGTATGCTGTTAAAAAATATAAACAGGTTCCAAGCTGGGCATAGTGGTCCATGTCTATAATCTTAACACTCAGGAGGCTGAGTCAGGAGGATTTCAGTCAGTTCAAGGCCAGCCTGAACTACATAGCAAGACCCTGTCTCACCCCCCCGCAATATAAACAGGTTCCAAAAATGATGGATATTTTCAGAGTTCTGTATCAGAGTTATTGCTGAGATATCACAAGGAAGTTTGGAGCTATAACTTTAACAGGAGTTAGATTGGAGCTGTTATCTCAGTCTCATAAATGTCTCTTGTTTCCTCCTCAGAAAAATTACTCAGCTGGATCTGTTACAGGATGCTGTGCTAATTTATGGCACGGAAGAAAATGAAGAATTGCACCTTGTATCTGCTTTTTTCTCCCTTTATTCATATTCTATTTAGTATGTGAACAGGTGATACATATGTATATAATACAATTAAACATACACATTTAAACACAGCCGTGTACATGTACGTACAAATAGATAGCACATGTTGGGCAGTGTCATCCAGAATTTTCACTGTGTCCTGGTTAGGTTGTGTTTGATTGTAAGTAACTAGAAGTCAGACCCACGCTGTGTAGACATAACCACCGACATTTACCTGAGGAAGGCTCGGTAGCCGTGCTTGTAGCTCATCCGGCAGCCTGCGACTCCCTTTGTCATCCTCCCCCGTGCACCTCTGACACCGCGGCTTCAGGCAGAAGCTTCACATGCTGACGCCCGCACCTTACCCCGAACCTCTCTCCTTTGGGTGTTACTGATGGATCCCATGTACTAAAACATGTAGGAAAATGTTAGTGTTTCAGATTGCCACCTAGTCACAGCTTATCTGCTTACAGGAGGAGCAGACCCAGGGTCCTGTGTTTATTATATTGTTATTTTAATAGTAAACCAGCTACGGCATCGTGAGAAGTAAGCACGCACACTTTCGAGGAGTTCGGGATTCTCCAGGCTGTGGAAATAGACAATCTGAGTGCACATCCGGGCGCCTGTGTCTTTGCTGTCCCACCCAGGACTTTTTTTTAATTGTTATTTTAAAAAGGGTAAAGCTAAACATAACAAAAGAGAACAAAGCAGATCAGAAGCAAAACAATGTCAGTGACACAGATTTCAAAGCAAGACAACAGGAGATCTACAATGGCTACCATAATATCTCGTTTTCTTCTAAATAGTTATCTATATCTTCACACACAATGAATTCATATAAAACAAAATAGTATTAAACTGATCGAACAGAGTGATGAAGGCATTACAGGCCTTCAAAACCAGACAATACGGAAATCAACAATGGCTGCCATAGCGTCTCTTCTTCAAAATAGCTGTCCGTACCTTGATGTGTGTTGAAATTGAATAATACAAAACAGACTAAAACTACTCTGAACAAAGAATAATAGTATTTCTGGATTTCACAGCATGATGCTACGGAATCAGCAGGGGATACCATAGTGGCTGTTTTCTTCATAGTAGCTGTTGGTTTCGTCATGCGTTATGTAATCCGTTCTTGTAAACTGTTTAGGAGGAGTTCCAGGCATGTGTAAGCCTCTACAAGTGTACCTATCCTTCCACCCAGGACTTCTGCAGAGCCCTTTCCTTGGTTCTGGCTCTTATGTAACCCACTAAGAGATGAAGCCGGGGTGGGAAAGGCGTTGGCAGGACGGGGCGTTAACGGCAGGATACAGCAGCTGTCAGGTGGAGACTGTTTGATAGTAGTTGCTTGGCCACTGTATTGCACTTGGAGTGTGCAGCCTGTTAAAGCCACTGATATACAGTAGGCTGTGGATGAGGACAGTGGCAAGTTCTTAGAGGGATGATCTGTATCAATCAATGGCTAATAAGAATTATAGGAGAAGTTAACCGAGTGGACATGAATTAAAGTATGTAAGCGGTCAGCCTGGTGCAGCGTTTCATGTGGAATGTTTTGCTGGAAGCCCCTGCATGTCAAACACTTACCATAGCGAAAGAGATGGGCTCCCTGCGGCTGCCTGTGACATGCAGTCTTCACCATAAGGATCTTCTGGAAAAGTAGGGCGTGTGCCCGTTCTGCGGAGCCTTTATTTCATGTGCAGATATCACTAGGCAGAGATTTCCACATGGAAAAAACAAGTTCCCATTGTAGCACCATGAAAGAGGGCACCAGAAGTCGTCTTTTTGTCGATGCTTGTGCTATGTAAGAGGGAGTCGCGCCTGGGTGAGAGATGGGTGAATCCGAAGGCTCTGGCTCTGATGCACAATCTTGGGAGCAGACGGTTGGGGTGTGGAGTGTGTGATGTGGGGAGTGAGGGAGAAGCTCTGTGGCCCCATGGAGACCTGATCTGAGTGTGGAGGACTTCTGGGTGTCCTCCTGCAAAGCAAAGGGTGGCGGAGGAGGGTGGGCCAGAAGGAGCAGCCGGGCTGATGGTGACGTTTGTTGAGAGTTAAGTTGTGTGTCTCGAGTGCAAACAGAGGAGACCCAGACAGCAGAGTTACAGAGGCCCGTGCCTTTCTTTGTTCGGTTCAGGATTTTGACTTCATTCTCATGGTAGAGACTTTGAATGTTTTACCATATCTGTAAGCATTTACTTATTTTTATTTGTTCACTTTTTGATGGAGCTGGAGAAGGAACCAAGGCTTTGCCAGTGCCTAGTGTCACTATATCCCTGGGATGCCCCAGCCCTTGACAGTGGATTTTTTTTATGGAATCCTCAACAAGTGTGAACGGTGAATGGGACAAACTCATTGTGAGCTTTATTTAGATCTCTAAAAAGAAAAGCAGAAGAGTGGAAATGCTGAAAATTTATCAGTCCTTGACCATATATATATATATATATATATATATATATATATATAATTTTTTTTCTTGACCGTTCCAGTGAAATTGGTATTACTGCTTTAGTTGACTCCAACTCTGTCCCTGGGAAAATGTCCCTGTGAGGAAAGGCAGCCCATTTCCTGTAGGTCACAGGTGCATATGGCTAGATTCATAATTGAGAAGCAGATAGAGATGTATCGCTTAATTAACAATGTAAGTAATTATGATTTTAAAAATACATGTTTAGGAGAATGCTAAAAAATGACACTAATTTGACCCTGTTAAATATTTACCAGAATCATTCTTCACATACGAGTATCTGCTTCAGAATTTGGAACATTTGCATTTTAATTACACAATAAAAACAGAAAGAGTAATTGACTTAGCTATTAGCTAATTATAGCTGTAACTGAAACAGGAACCCCAGATCGGCCTGGGTTAGGAGAGGAGTGGCCGCGTCCACCGCTCTGAGGTTTAGCGAGGTTGGACACCAGAGGAAGGAAGGGCTCCGTTCCCCTCACTCTTCCGAATCGTTTGTTAGAGGCGGAGGGACTGAAGATCAGGAGTTTGTGGGTGCTCCAGTGGGGTTCTCTGGAGCGGCTCTCAGGCACGCCAGGCCCAGTGAGAGGAGGCAGTGAGAGGTCCCTTGCCGATGACCACGTTGCACTGACCCGCAGCTCATGGGGCTCCTGTGGTCATGTGCAGAGTTCATGTGACAGCTGCCCTCACCCGTGTGTCTCCACCATCTCGTTACCTGGCTCCCTCACTTGGTACAACGCGGTGGAAACAGCCGCGTGTTACACTGCAGGTTAGGAAACAAGGGCAGAGAGTCAGAATGTGTGTGAGGAGGTGCGATTCCATGTTTCTTCCCTGACAGACCTTTTCTGCCCATGGTTGGTTGACTTCAGGGTGCAGAACCTGTGGGAAGCAGGGGTGCTGATCACTGGGGTCGATGCGGTGGGTGTCACCAGGGCATGCTCAGTGCCAGGGAAGGTCCGTCCCACTGGTCTCCCATCCTGTCTGTCAGTCACAGCCCGTGCACAGGCCTGCATGTGCACTGGGGAAGCGGTGACAGGAACAATGGTGTCACCACGACTGCTGATGGCATTTCCCTCTGTGCTCTCCTGGCAGATACGACCACATATTCCACGCAGCGATCCGAGCACTTCAAGCCCTGCCGAGACAAGGACCTGGCCTACTGTCTCAACGACGGCGAGTGCTTTGTGATCGAGACCCTGACCGGATCCCACAAGCACTGTCGGTAAGTCACTGCGGCTGCTGGCGGCCAGGGTGGGCCTCGGCGAGGGCCCAGGTGGAGCCAGGAAGACCGAGTACTTGAGATGCGGGAGCGCTGCTCACTCAGGATAGAGCTGAGCATCTTAGTATGAAAGAGAGCAAAACAGTCACCTAGCTCACTAGCCTGGAGGAAGACACCAGGAAACCGTGGGGGAGGAGCGTGGACATTTACAGCCCCAGCCTACTTCCCTGGGATGTCTGTGCTATGGCCCGGGCTTAGGCTTTTATCTTTTCTTGCAAATCTTGGGACCTGGGCCAGAGTAGCAAACTGCTCATCTTCAATGCAAGAGCTCCATGTTTGCTGAGAGCCAGGGCCACAGAACGAGTAACCGTGTCCGGCGAGAACCACACTTTATTTGGGTTCTGCCTGCCTTTGTTCATTTCCGTGCCTTTTAAGACAGCTCTGATGAGGACACACTGGCGCAGGGTGTTGTGCATGAAATCGTAGTCCTGTTAGAGTGTAGTAGAGAACTACTTAAAGATGGTTCCCACTAGAGGTCAGGAAGGCGTTTAATTGGTTTTTGGAGACAGAAGGATGTATATCTGCTAAAAATAAAAACAAGAAGAGTTGAACAGTACCCTGGTAGACACTGAGGCTTTAAGGCTCAACAGAAGAGTCAAGTTAGCATTTGGAAAATCTTTCCCACCCAGCTATTATTGCCAGCACTACCTGGTAATTTGCTTTTCCTTGCACCTGTGTATGCTTCGGTGATCGTATCTACCCACGCCCCTTCCCTTCTCTTTATTTACCCTTCTCATATGACACAATTATTAAATTATTCTGAATCATGAAGCATGGGAAATTATGGTTTTTTTTTCCCTCTCTGTTGCTAATATAAAACTTAATTCCCACCTTGTTTTAGTAAGCTTGTGCAGAGGAATGCGTCTTGCAGCTGCGGATTGAGACCATGAGAGCAGACCCTGCCTGGCTGCAAGGGCCGCCAGCTCAGTGCACCAGGAGGACCTGTGGCCGGGGGCAGGGGTGGGGGGCCAGGACTGAGGGAGGGCAGCAGCAGGTCTCTGAGTAAGTGCCACAGGTTCTGTGTGAGGCAGAAAGAACTGCGGCCTTTCCTCCCTTTGACATGCACCTGTCCTGTGGCTTCGGCAGGGTCATTTCATTTACTCAGATGCAGAGTTTTCTGCACCTCCCAATCCTCCATGGGCCTGGGATGGACGTAAGGAGGAGTAGGATTGTCCCTCCACCCACTGCTCTTGCATGTTGACTGTGTCCACACAGACACGCCTGGGAAGCCCATTGATGCCACAAGAGGAAGAGAAGGAGCTACTTTTCCACAGCCTGATATGCGCCTGAGGTCCTGCGGGTTCTCACGCTGTGCTAAGTTGCCTTTGTCACTGAGGGGACCAGCCTGTGGCAGGAGGTGCTTTGGAGCCCAGTGCTTTGCTCCAGAGCTGCCTGCACTGGAATCTGCATCTCCACACATCTGTGTTGAGTTTAAGCTCTAAAAAAGTTGGCCTGACTGGTGGGCGGTCACCAAAGTCCTGGAAGTTCCTGTGGTGCGTGGGAGGGTGCTGCCTCCCGGGAGTGACTCAGTCTGGTTAGCGTGGGTTCCTTTCTTCAAGGGCCAGTCCTCATGTGGAGACTGAGCCCAGCTTCTTACCATCTCTTACATCCTTCTTCTCTTCTCTCTCTGCTTTGCTGCCATGATACTCGCTGGCCAGGCAGGATGCTACTATCACTGTGGTCTTTGGAACCTCCAGCTACAGAATGAAGAACCAAGTTAACCTTTGCAGTTTACAAGTTACCTGGCCAGCGGTGCTTTCTTATAGCAACACAAAGTAGACTAAGATAGTAGGCAACTGATTGTCTGAAGTCCTAACCCGTTGAGGAAGGGATGAATTAGAAGTTTTGGCCAATCTGATGAGATCCTTTGATGATTCTTTAGCATTATTAAGTCAGATCAGGCTCCATGCAGTAGGTAAGTCACTTCATCATTTACAAAACTGAGTATACAGAAAACAGCAGAATAATTCTATGACGTTGTTCGTGGACATTATATTCTTGCTAATTATTTATATTTCTTAGGTATTAATTTGCTAGCGGTGCTCTAAAACCAGGGCAGACTGCATGGCAGACTTAATGGGAGGATTTGTTTTCTCGAAGTTCTGTGAATTAGAAGTCTAGGGCAGGATGCCGCTGGGTCGGTTTCTTCTGCAGCTCTTCCCTTTGCTTATTGATGGTTGTTTCCCCTGGGTTTTCTCACTGTTTTTCTACTTTATAAATTTCTTCTTCCAAACCACAGATAACAGTGGGCTAGAACTCAGCCTAATGGGCCCGTACCATGCACTTCAGCAGACACCGTAACACTGCGCGCTACTAGAGGTTTACAGTTCAGTGTGGCGTTTTTTGGAAACGTAATTCCATCAACAACAGTGGATCTCAGGTTGAGGAAAGGAATCCTTTGTTTTCGGGTGGATGTGTGCGTGTGTCTCAGTTTTGTTACACACAGACAGAGATATATCTAAAGCTTAACTGGAACGTGTACACGGATAATAATTTTGGCCGTCTGCATTCACATTTCTGGCATATTTCAGTTCAGACAACCTATTATTTAACTGAGAATGACAACATGGCTAATCATGACAAAGGACCAGGCTAAGCCTGAATTGGAATCCGAGTAGGTTAATAGATGCCCATAAATCTCCTGCGGGTGTGGAGGAATAAATCACACGTCACCTGTGCCTGCCAGATTCATCTCCCAGGTTTTGCTGTGAGTAACAGGCGTGCATTTGTTCCTACATCAGCCACTTCTAAAAACTCCAGCCCAGCTATTAATAATATGCCGTTCTGCATGGGTCCCTATTTAAGTAGCATGTTTCATTCTTCCTTACCCGTTCAACACACGTTTACTGAGCACCTCCTATCACTGAGATAGTGCTGAATAAATACAGAAATAAATTTGAAAAGCAAATGGCACTGCACTTTGTAGTATGTTTGAAGAAGTGAACTGGCTCCTCGTTAGGAAATAAGAAGGCAGAGTCCTTACAGTGAGCTGCCTTGTGCTACCAACAACCCATTTGTGGCATGTTAGTTATTATATCATGTTTCAAATAAAGTAAGATGTCATGCCGTGTATCAGAGAAGCAATATAAAGATGCACAGATGTATCTAGGCTGTTGTTTCCCATGTCACCAAAGATGTAAATCGAAAGCTGAGAGAAATTAAGGTGATGTTGTTTCAACTTAAAGAAACGCAGTCCTGTGATGAACCACATCAAACATCTTTCCGTGTTGGGAACGGACCATGCCCTGATGTGTATCCCTAGGTCTTGGTCCACGAGGAGCAGTGATGCAAAGCTCCCAGCCTGATCATGATGGAGAGCCTAAAGGCGCGTGCTCAAAACCAAACCAAACTGGGGTCATTTTAGGACAGACTCGGTGGGTGAAGAGATGTTTTCTCTCTGTTAATTTCTCATTGTTTTGGGCCTTTTCAGATTTTTCAAAATAGCATTTATAATGTTAATGACTTTAAACTGCAAAACCAATTTAAGAAAATTTAAGAGGAACCCCAGGGTGCTAAAAATGACTTGTAAGACAATTTTTTAAACTGATAAAGAAGGAAAATTTATTTTTCTGAAATATGATACAAGGTTAGGGTGAGATTAATTATCAGAAGCCCATCCTGGGGTACAGAGGCCATGGGGTAAGGCACCAGGGGGGATTCAGGAATCAAAGGAAAAATGAGAGACCAATTACTCAATAAAAAACTGATGCCAGATAAACCAAATGGAGATGCATTTTTTACTGTTCTCTCAATACACAGAAGAAAATGTTTTAATGGGAGTCAAAGGTCAATGTAATAAATAAATAAAACCTAAAGAAAACAGGAAATGAAATAACAAACACATTTGGATCAGCACGTAGAAGACGTGCTCAGTAAAGAAGTAACAGAAGGAAAAATATCAGCACAACATTGACGTATCACTGGGCTTCTCATCTGAATAACCTCAGTGAGAGCCAAAATTAAAACATAACCAATGAGAGAACCTAAAACAAATATATCAGACAATTATTAATATCCAGGAAAGTCACATAAGTCACTAAGAGCAAGACAAAAATAAAATCTTAATTGTAAAGCAGCAATAAGTAAAATAGAAACATGCACACCCTAAAAATTGACACCAATTGGTGCAGATGAACAGGAAAGACCCAGCTTTGCAGAGAAATGCAAATTATATTTTGGGGTGTTTGGTTGTGTGTGAGGTGAAGGTTTTTTTTTTTTAATTGCCTATCATATGTATTTATTTTTAAACATTAATAGTTTAGTGAGAAGGAAGTGAAAACACGTTGTCATATACTATTTGGGGAGTGTGCCTTGCCAAGCACATTCTACAGATAATGTTTTGTTATGTTGAGAAGCCTTTTATTGCTTTTGTGAAGCCTACAGAAATGGATGTAGATGTGCGCCCTGTTTGTAAAACCCAAAAGTTCAAATTCAAATGTCTGTGTAGTGATTGAGTCCTCATAATCTTTTAAAAACATGAAAACGTTCGTTATGACACTTTCTATATGAAAAATGAGGACACACTCAAACTATAAAGACGAATGTACAACAGTTTGTGAATTCTGAACAGGCACTAACTAAAAAAGCTTAAAGAGTTACTAACTATCCTCAACTCTTTTTTTAGCTGTAACCAATCAATTTATTTCTGTACTTCCTAGTTTATTTTTTTAATTTTAATTTTAATATTATTTATTTAAAGAAAGAAAAAACAAAATAGAAAAAAGGTAGAATAATAAAGAATTCAAAAAAATTAACACTAAAAAAATCGCTAGTTGATACATTATGCATTGTCATCTTAGAAATAGTTGTTCAAGTTACAAAATCAAAGCATAGAAAGTAGACAGTCAAACACTGACAAGTGTAAACCACTCTGTTCAATGATCCCATGAAAACTTAGTGATATGGTTATCTATCTTACACGCTTAAACATACATACAGTTATATTTTTTAGAGCATTTTCCTTCTTTCATTTTTGTATCTATTATATATTAATATATCTTATTATTCTTTCAATTTTTATTTTTTTACGCTAGAGAGACAATGGGATATTTACTAATGTGAGTCTTGTTTATTTCACTAAAGAGGATAGTCTCAATTTGCCTCCATTTACCTATAAAGGCCTTAAGATCATCTTTTTATAGCTGAATAATATTCCATTATATAAAAACACCACATCTTTTTTCATCCACTCTGCATTTGATGGGCCTTTTGGTTGTTTCCAAGATTTAGCTATCACAAATTGTGCTGCTATGAACATGGGTGCACATATATCACTGTGACATGACCTTTTCAGTTTTTCTGGGAAAATACACAGGAGGGAATAGCTAGATTGAATGAAATTTCCAATCCTAGTTTGTTGAGGAATCTCCACACTGATTTCCATAGTGGCTGCACCAGTCTACACTCCCCCCAACAGGGGAGCAGTGTTCCTTTCTCCCCGCATCCTCGCCAACATTTGTTATCAGTTGATTTCTTAATGGCAGCCATTCTTTCTGGGGTGAGATGAAATCTCAATACTGTTTTAATTTGAATTTCTCGAATGGCCAGTGATGGTGAACATTTCTTCATATATTTGTTCGCGATTTGTATGTCCTCATCTGAGAACTGTGTGTTCATCTCTGATGCCCATTTTTGGAGGGGTATTGGAATTTGGGGGCTTGCTGTTTTCCAGTTCTTTAATGTTCTGGATATAAGTTTTTTGTCTGATGGATTATTGACTAAAATTATCTCCCATTCTGTGGATTTTCTTTTCACTTTAGTTATTTCTTTTGAAACTTTTTAATAAGATGTGATCCCATTTGTTGATCTTTTGAAGTATTTCCTGTGTGATATTTGTTTTGTTCATGAACTCTT
Source organism: Cavia porcellus (assembly GCF_034190915.1). NCBI lineage: Eukaryota > Metazoa > Chordata > Mammalia > Rodentia > Caviidae > Cavia > Cavia porcellus. The sequence goes on from NW_026947506.1 coordinate 1,702,925, forward strand.
AGCCTACTCCTATGTCTCCAAGATTTCTACCTACCTTGTCTTACAGTAGGTTTAGTGTTCCCATTTTAATATTTAGATCTTTGATACATTTTGACTTTAGTTTAGTGCATGGTAATAGACATGGGTCTAGTTTCAGTCTTCAGCATGTGGAGAGCCAATTTTTCCAACACCATTTATTAAAGAGGCTATCCTTCTTCCAGTAAACATTTTAGCCCCTTTGTCAAATACAAGGTGGCTGAGTGTCTTTGTAGTTGTGCTTGCATCTTCTAATCTGTTCCACTGATCCTCAGGTCTACTTCTTTGCCAGTACCATGCTGATTTTGTCACTGTGGCTTTGTAGTATAGTTTCAAGTCAGGAATTGAGATGCCTCCTGTCTTGCCTTTGTTGCCTAGAATCGCCTTTGCTATTCTAGGCTTCTTCTGTTTCCAGATGAATTTTAGGAATATTTTCTCTAGATGTGTGACGTATGTTAATGCTATTTTGATGGGGATTGCATTGAATCTGTATAACAGTTTTGGGAGTATGGCCATTTTCACAATGTTGGTTCTTCTTAGCCAAGAGCAAGGAATATCCTTCCATTTTCTAATATCCTCTTCAGTCTCCTTTTTAAGAGTAGTATAATTTTTAGCATATAGGTCTTTTACATTCTTATGTTGATTCCTAAATATTTCATTTCTCTAGATGCTATTGTGAAAGGTTACATTTCCATACTTTGTCTCTCATTGAGTTTGTTGTTTGTGTACAGAAATGCTATTGATTTTTGAGTGTTGACTTTTTCCAGCTATACTGCAGAGTTCATTTATTACCTCTAACAGTGTTTTAATGGAGTTTTTTATTCTTCAACTCTTAAGAGTGTTTTAAGATCTCTGTGTCACACATATATTTGCTCTCTGTGACACCTGGCAGAGACACTTGATTGCTGCTTCCGTGCTTTCTGTGCAGACAGACAGACAGCTTCCTCTCTACATTAGGTCAAGGCCATTACAATGCACAAGCACTAGGCTCAAAAGGAAACTTTCAATTAAAGACTCTCAGATTGAACATTACTAGGCTATTTCAATGTGTCTGTTTCATCCTATTAATAATTTATTAGTAATCTTCACATTAATCCTTTTGTAGTTGAAATCATGTTTTAAAAACATTAAAAACAATAAATTTATTAACAGTAATACATATCCTACAGAGATAATGTTGGCTAGAGCAGGAAACCAAATAAAAACATCTTATGCACAATATTCTGGATAAAAAGTAGATACTCCATATTTATCTTTGTTGCAGTTCTAGGAGTTGTCAGAACCCCGGGAAATGGCACTTCACTGAGGACGTAGCCATTGTACGGAGCCCACGGCTAGGCACGGGAGTGGATCTGATATGTTTTAGGACCAGATACAAGTTAGAAGGCTGTGGTTTTCTGAATTGAAACTCATTAAATGTTTCACCAGCTTTGTTTCAAAAATAGATATGCAAAACTTTGGAAATCATAGAATTCTGAGCTGAATCTGACCTGTGGTGATCATTTTAGCAATCTGTCAGGCAATTCACTGGAAGATGTTTGACTTGCTTGAAATACAGGGCTGTTAGAAGAAAGCAGAAAGCAGTCCATCAGCAGCCATGGCCCGAGCATGACCACTGTGAGTGGTTTGCTTGGCAATCTGAGGGGGTTCTGGTGGGAGCTGGGGCGTGGGGAAAGCTGTGGGAGTGCAGGGTGTCTCCCTGCTGGCTGGGGCTCCCTGAGTAGGTTTTGAAATTGAAGCTCCCAGTTTTAAGAGACCTGATTGGGAATAGTGTGGCAATAGCTCTGTGATATGACACACAAAATCACTGGCCTGTTTAGTCGCTGCTCTCTTCTGTCCTTGGGAGGTCCGTTAGCCCTTCGCCCCCCGGCAGTCCCTGCAGCATGGGGTGAATGAAAAGGTGGAGAGCCTTGGAGGAACCTCCGTGTTCACCAAAGACGTATTCACAGCCACCTTCGCGACTAAGCAGACAGCACCCAGGGCGTGCTCCACAGCTGTGTCTGTGACGGGGGTCTCAGGGTCCCTCTTGACAAGCAGGAACCAGCAAATGTGGTTCTTCTCCTCCGTGGAGGAAGTTTGGGTAGACGGCCTTGCAAATTCAGAAATTAAACAATGTAGAGTGTAATTTCGAAATTCTGGAACAGTCCCCGTGGTCTGTGTTTGTGTGGTTTAGCCTGTGAGCATTGACTCCCAGCGGGATGCTGAAGGCTTGCTCACAAATAACGCGAAAGACCAGAAGACCACGTCCCAGAGAGTACAAGACCTGGCTTAGTTGCTTCCAAGACTGTCACCTTCACTGTTTCTGAGATTGCTCTTTTAAAGTCTTTTTACTTGATTTCCAGCTGTAGCTGAAGGAAAAACGCTTTTTATTTGTAGCTGGACATCATGTTTTGTGTTTGTTATAATATCCAAGAATTGACCTCAGGTTAAACGAGACAGATATAGTTGTTCAAGGCAAAGAGACCGAAATTGAAGGCTCTGCTGACTTTTCTGCTGCTCGGTGGTGGTGACTCCAGAAGTGATTTGACGAGGACCTTCAGGTCTTTATGCAGGAGCAAAGCAAAAATGGTTAGTACCTTCCCCAGTAGGTTAATTGGAGTATTGAAAGCGCCAATCACAGTGAGGATCACAGATGATGGCAGATACTGTCTGTGTATGGACCAGGTTTTCTCTCTTCCTTTGCTCCCACTGGCATGGGGCACAGGTTTATTGGCGGGACTTCTGTGGGGTGCGCTGAGTGGCTGTTGCCTGACACATTTAATTGCAGAAGATTTAGCCCTAGAAGTGGAGAGTGAGCCTGCTGTGTACTGCTAATGGCTTAGGGTCCCTATCGCTATTTTTTATGTGCTTTAATATTTGTCTTATTGTGCATCTCATTCTTTGTTTTCCCAGATTCTCTTATTACTGAATATCTGTAGCATTAAGACAAAGTAATGATTTTCTTTTTCTACTTAATCAGTGCAAGTTGCCGTGATTGTATTAGTAACATAAAATGGATTTTGATTTTACAGTCCCGTGAGACAATAAAATGGCCCTTTTACTTATTTTTTACAGAAAAATTATACTTCAGTGAAAAACTATGCAGATTGAAAAATGGTTTTACTTGTGGAAATTATAATTCAATAAAATGAACTGTTTGTGTTTCTTTTCATTATTTTCCAAAATAGTTACTTCAAAGTGTAGCCATTTGTACATTTTATTATTTTATATAGCACTAAAAATCCTTAATCTACACATTAGGCTAACTTAGAACTGAAGACAGTGTAGAGGATAGAACTTTCTCAGCGCAGGATGTGTGCACATCGGGTGTCAAGGCGTGGTGTGCACGGCTTAACCTGCTTTACCCAGAGGAGGCCGGGTCGCTGGAAGTTAGCACAGAGCTTTGGACGGGAGCTTGTGCAGGTTCAGACCAAGGTTCTGCTTGTTAGTGGAAAAGTGTTCAGTCTCATCTAATGTCGCACCAGCTCCTGTGCACAAAATATTTTGTTTGCTGTCATGAACAATTTATTGCCCAAATGTAAATGGAGATGGTGACCACATTCAGCAGTATCCCTAGAGCCTCAAATATGTGAATGTCAGATTGAAACTGTAAAGTACAGTGATTTCTCAGCTCACAGACATTTCTATTTGCAAACAATTCAGGTCACAAAAAAAGCATTTGGCAAACTTTCGCTTCTGTTCACAACCAGATAACAAACACAACCACCCACACAAACACAGCCATCTTCCCCAAAGTCCTCAAACAAATTCAGTTCATAAACTCAGGAACCACTGTACCGTATACATGCAAAACATCACAACTTTGTAGTTCCTAAAATGATCTACTTTCTGGGCATGGCGCAGACCTGTAATCTCAGCACTTGGGAGGCTGAGGCAGGAGGATTGCTGTGAGTTAGAGACCATCCTGGCTTACAAAGTGAGCTTAAGTACAGCCTGAACTGTGTAGTGAAACCCTGTCTCAAAGACAATAAATAAATAAATACAATGACTTGATTTCTGGTTTACCCTTAACACCTTATAGTGATATTGCTATAAATTAAAATGCTGGAATATTCTTACAGCTGATAGATGCCACAATGTAAGTTTAACGTGGCCCCATCAGCATTTTCCTTAAGGCAGTTTTAATTTTTTCAGACTATTTAATGCCATCTTTAAAAGATATCTTACCTTGAAAAAGATCATTAAAATATAGTTTTTTCTTTGTGGATACCTTTTGAAAATTCTAGGTGTTTTTATTTCCTTGATTTGGTGTGGATTAGCTGGTTGGGGTCAGTTCCCACCCCTAGGCAGCAGGCTGGAAGACTGCTCACGCGCTCTGTAGGTGGGTTCCTGTGTCTAAGGGAGAACGTGCGCTATGGTGCTGGGGAGCTACAGATAGAAAGTTTGTGCGCCTTCTGTGGGATATGCATGCACCCGTGAATTGGGGGCGGCTGGGTGCAGCCTGGGGAGTTCCTGTGCTGGTGTTTCCCCAGCCCTGCTGAGCCTGCAAAGCAGTTGCCTTGCATGAGGCCAACCATGACTGTGACTCAGAGCCCTCCTGGTGTTCGCAAATCTACCAGTACAAATTATGGAAAAGTGGCACCAGATCGTGCCCAGAATTCGCTTTTGAGCACCAAGGTTATGATGGCTGCACGGGAAGTAAATGTGAAGCCAGGCAGGAGCAGGAGGCTGCACTGTACTGGGGATTCTCCTTCCCACAGTTGGGATAGGAAACCTGAGGGGTTGCCTGTCTGTGGCATCTGACCGCTCTTTCCCTGAGGCCAGAGCTTGGATCGGAGCCTCCTGCCTGGGGCTTCGAAGGCTGCCTGGGCTTGGAGCAGGCTGCAGCTCTGGCCCGTGCGCAGACAGGAGGAAGCAGTGGTGTCTGTTCCAGCCTGCATGGACTCTTTCACCAGGCATTTACATTTTTAGTTTATATATTTATCCTGGCCCTGGGGAACAAACCCAGGGCCTTGTGCGTGCTAGGCAAGTGCAGGGTCACTGAATACATCTCAGCTTTATTTCACCAAAGGATTTTAAAAAATGAAGGATATATCCAAAAACGTTATTTTAGCAGGAGACAAATATATTGGCAGATATGGAAAACGATGTGGCACCAGCCTCCCTGGTGTGCAGGCTCCTCAGGTGGAAATCCCAGCATAACTTGGCTCAGGTGCTCTGTGCCAGTCTCCTGGCCGGCGAGGGGGTGGCAGTGCCCTCCCAGGCTCTGCTTCTCCCTGGGATCACTCCAGTCTGAAGCTCACAGCACAGGGCTGCATTTCCGAGTCCCTGCTGAACCTGCTTCTTCTTCAGTTCAGTTTAGTCTGTGCTGTTATCAAAATATCAGTTGTCATGAACCAAACAGGCAGGCTGGAAGCCAGTGTCACAGACTTAATGTGTCCACAAACCCTGCTCTAGAATCCCAGTGAGCGCTAGGGCTCAAAAATGAAATAGCAACCTTTAAACGCCCATTGTTCATTAAGAACTTCCTTTCTCCCTTGTTATGGTTGAGAACTGGTGGTCAACTTAACACCAGCTGGATTATATCAGCATGGCATTGAGTGAAGATGCTCCACCTGAGGAAAGTTGCCAGGATAAATAGGTGGAGAAGGAGGGAGGTGTTGAAGGGTTGAGGTGTTAAGGAGTCATTGAGGGTTCTCCTACCAGTTGCTGTCTGAGCCGTTGGTTCTCCTGGAGAAGCTCTGGTCCTCACATCGAGCATTGCTTCCTGGCTCCAGAGGGGAAGACATGTGCTGCTTGGTCTCCAGGATAAACTTCTCACGCTGCTTCCTGGCATGTACCCGACTGTGCTTGTGGTCAAAAGAGCTCAGGCCCTCTGTGTCGCTGAGGATGGCTGTGGTTCCTTTCAGGACAGCCCCGCTCTTTGTTGTGAGTCTGACTTCTCAGCTCCAGTGTAGAACCCTCATCCCACTAGCACAGCTCCTTCATCCTGCTGGCATGGACTTTCTGGCTTCCACCTCTGACCCTTGGGTCTTCCTGGCATGGATCCGTAAAAGAGACTGGTATGAGTCCTTCTTGTGGGCTCTGGGCCTCCAGTTGGACTCGTGGGAGGCATTGTTCTGAGCTCTGGATTTTTTATCTGGACTCAGGTGGGACATTGCTGTGGGGTTTAGGCTCTTGACTAAATAATCTATGTCGTTGGTGTTGCAGATAGATTTCCTGCATTCTCCTGTGTTAACTTCCAGTGACCATTATAAAAATATTATAAACTCCATGTCCTAATCCTAGTTGTTCTCTGTATACAACCCCTGACTACAACATCCCTCTCTCCCTCTCCCCCTTTCTCCCTCTCTGTCTCTGTCTGTCTGTCTCTCTTCCCCTCTCTGGCTCTCTCTTGCTTTTGCTCTCTCTCTGAGTTCTCCAACATATTATAGCCAAGTAGGCATATAGGTTGTTACCTAAACCCCAAAACTTTTAAGATATAATGTGTTATGAAATTCTTCTGCAAAATAAGCACGGACCAAGAATGTTCCATGTTACATAGGACATATGGCTGCCCTAGATACGATTCAGATGAAACTGAAATTCATAGAAAAGCAAGACCACCAGATGCTATGCGTATTTGTCTTAATATAAATTTCACAGAAATATGCATCCCTCTGCATCCTTAACTTTGGTTTGCAGAATCCAGCTGTGAATTCCCTAAGTCACTAAATATCAGCAGGTTATGGATGAAAAGGAAGCAAAAGGGGGCTCGGTCTCTCTGGCGTACCCAGCTCTGTGCAGTGAGTCTCAACATCTGATTAATGCTTTATTCAGTTACCTGTGCACCCATTCCTTGTAAAATTGAAAATATGACAAGTTTATGAATCCTGAGCCTTCCTTGTTCTATATAAAAAATTAAAAAAGAGCATTTCCAAAGTTTATTTGGGAGGTATCTTCATAGTGTGTGTATATATGAATATATTTGTATGTATTTATGAACACAGTTATTCTGGTGGCTTTTATGAATATGAGAAAAATATTTCTGCATAGGCCATTAAGGCAGAATGCTGCGTACACGTGCACAGGCATGCAGGTCTGTTAGCCGGTGTCAGCCTCATACCTGGAGCCTGGAGGCTCTGTGACAGGGCTGACTGCAGGACCGTCGCTGCACAGAACTCGATTTGTGGCTGAGCCAGAACCTCGTGGCCAAGCACGGCCATCCCTAAGCAGCAAGACCTACCTTGGGACACTGAGGAAATGCTTTCCAACTGACAAACAGAAAAAACAAAAAAAAAACTTTAAGAATGTGTATGCACCAGAATCCTTCATGCACGTTTTAACAACTAAGAAATTCAGGTGAACATCGAAAGAATAACCACCAAGACTTAAACATGGAGGATGAGTGAGAAACCTTGGTTAGAGATGAGTGTGCCCTTTACTGTGCCCTCAGACATCATGGCGAGTTCCGCTGTGTGCACACTCAGAGACCAGCAGCCCTTTCTCCGTGGTGCTGTGAATGCTGACCGAGCCTATCCAGTGTCCGAGGTCCAGTAAAAGCTGGTGGCGACATAAAGCTGAGCGTTCTCAGAGACACTCATTGGAGTGCAGTGGATTCAGGCCCTTCCTAGGTCATGTTAACCTGCCGGGTTCGGTGATGGAGCTGCAAGCATCCAAGTATCAGTGTTCCTGAGGCCAGAGTGAGCTTTGGAACAAGGATGTGTGGCTTTGCATTCGGGAGATAAGAGCCTGCTCATTTCTCATCGTGAAGCCTATTCCCGCTGGCCTGCAGTGACATGGGGAGGTGAGCTGTTCCTGGAAAGATTCAGACCCCAGAGGGGAAGGAATCTCAAAATGATTTTAGATGTAATTAAAAATAATCAGCTTCACATGACAAGTTCTTTATGCATTTGGGAGCTTCTGTTCTGAATTACTTTATCTCTTAAATTCATTCAGATGGCTCTCAGAAACACATCCAAACATGACATTTTTATGCTGTTTCTAAAACTGCATTTTTATAGTGAAAAGACAGTGCAAAAATGAACATGGCTTTCCAATCAAAATAAGTGCTACATCGATTAAATTATAAAATCAAGATTCTTTTTCTTTATCCAAAGTTAACTTGCAGGTTTTATCTTCATGTGTGATATATTGGCATCAGCCTTCTCATGTTAAATGAAAAATTAATTTCTTAACATAAGACTTGCTTTTTCAGCTCTGACAATTTTCTAAGATTTAAATAGATCCCATCAAATTCTAGGTTATATTTGGTTATTTTAGAGATACTCATTGGCACATTCAAATTTTAAAAATGCCCTACATTTTCCCAATTGAAAAGTGTTTTTCTTCTCTGGCAGACCTGCTGTGAGACCCAGCCAGTGTCTTAGCTACTTTTCTCATTGCTGAGACAAAAATACCTGACACCCAAAGTGGAAGGGGATACGTTTGTTGAGCTCACAGTTTGTAGAGGTTTTAGTCCATCGTGGGCTGGCTCCAAGGCAGGGTGGCTCATTGCAGGGTGCGACAGTTGGTGGCAGTGGAAGACACCCAAATGCAACAAGAACAAAGGGGAGGACTGTGAGAAGACCCTTTCTGTCCCTTATACTGTACGCAGGGTACCCGCCCTAGGGTGGGTGTAGCACTCACACCCGTAATCCCAGCTTCGGACCGTGAATCAGTCACAAACTGGATTGAGTCACCCCTGAAAAGCATCCCCTGCCTTGACTGCCTGAGACTTTGAGGGGATATCCAGACAGCAGCCCTAACAGGCAGGTTCACAGTAAAATAACAAGCATTTTCTTTACTATGTGTCTGGCAGCCTGTGGCATTTTGGCATCTCTAGCAGTATCCAAACACAACAGAAACCAGAAAAAGAAGATGTGTAAAAGCCTTGATGCTCTCATTTCAACAAATGCAAACATTCAGTATAGCTAACATCAAGGGAAGCAGTTCTGATTTCCATGGAAGACGTCATTAAACAAACACACTGCAGGCTTTGGGGTCAAGCAGTGCTTAAATGGGGCATGGAGAGGAGAAGATGAGACCCTAAGCCCAGCCTCCGTGCAGCTGGTTGGCCAATGACTCCGGCCCCGGAGGGCAGAAATTCAATTAGGAGATGTGAGCTTTCGGCTTCCTGCCTGGAGGAGAGGCTGTCCTGTCGGTGGGCAGCTGTGCCCCTGGAGGAGAAATTTCCCTGCAGCTGTAGAAGAGAGCCTCATAATAGGACCGGGAGAGAGTAAAAAGACACCATTTGGGGAACAATTGCCTGGAACGATGAGCTGATAAAGCTTCAGCTTGGTAAGGTCAGGCTTTTGCAACCTGTTTGGAGTTCTCCTGGGCTAATTTACAGTCACAAAGTCACGTGTAATCCTGACTCTCTGACAAGGTTTTATTTGCAGTGCACTCAAAAGCTCTTTCCCTTCTGCCTGGATTAGCTTATGTGAAAGAAATGATTATTTTAATGATATTAAATAGTAGCTTTGATCTCTTCCCCCCACAAGCTAACCAAAGCATTATCTGAAGTATGAGGATTCATTGGTGAGCCAAACTCTCGTTTCTGGTACAACACTCCTGTTCGCCGACCTGACTCTGCCACTAGGCTTTGAGTTCATCTTTGTCTCTGGAACCTGCCACCGACACAGTAAAGATAAATTGAAAGAAGGAGGAACAACTCTCTGTGTCCATCACCCTTTTATTTCAAAGGGCAAAACTGAGATGTTAAATAGAACACAACAAAAATAATACTCATGTTATATTTCACACCTAATCAGTGGGAAGCAGAAATGCAGTGTCACGGCCACCTGAGTGCTTAATGCAGCGCACACAGTGACTGCAAGGGAGGAGCACTGCACCCGCTTGCACACCCGGTGAGAAGGATACGACTCAAGACAGGGCAGCTGCATCTGTGATGCTGATCGAAGGTGCCGGACCAAGTGCCAGTCCCTGCCCACCCGGACAGGATATAGTTTTTCTCCTCTACCTTCTCAAACTCCCTTCATTAGAAGAATCACCCAAGGTGGTGGGTAAACACTGCCTGGAGATCTTCATCTGAAGATTTTGATTTAGGTCTCAGAAGGTCTCAGGAGTTCTGCATCCCGATGTTTGCCTTCTCCAAAGCCACCCAGAGACTGCTGTGACAGTATGACGTATGGAGTGGCCGAGACTCCACAGGTCTCCGCATAATTCTGCACTTCCCCCAGCCCCCACCCGCTTCTGCTCGGTAATGACAGCAGAGCTGGCCGTCCTATACCCATGTGTGCCCATGAATCCAGGAACCCTCATCAGTGCAGCTCCTTAGCTAACTCATTACCTGTCCACTAAGAAGCCCTGATGCCAGAGTCACCTGCAGCAAGGATTCGGCCTGTGCCGGTGGTCCCCACAGCAGCCCCACAGACCGGCTGTTGTCTTAGAATCCTGTTGCAGTGTGGGTTTTATGTAAAGGCCCAACTTTGCTGTTCACAAGTTTACGCTAGACCACTAGTGTTTATTCCAAACTGCAGAATTTCCACGTTGGGGAAAAGATTCTCAATGACATTTAAAGACCTGGATGCAGCATGTTTTAAAGGATGCCAGCAACCTCACTGTCCAAAACATCAGTTTCATCCAGATTCGTAATCACGGGGCTTCTGAAAAATGTATTATAATGTTCGTACTAGGGAAGCCATTTTACGTAACATGGCAAAACACTGAAGAATCCTTACAGCCTGACAGACCCTGCATTTGTGATTTATCAAGGTCCACTCTCATTACAGGCTTTGCCAGTGGTATGATTCTTGTAATAGCTTCTGTGGACCCAGATTTCTCCGTTGTGCACCGGTGGGGCTGGAAATAATTTCTGAGGTCACTTCACATTCTAAAATCTGGTGAGGAAACAGTGATCTTGCATTCTCACCTGTGTCAGGAGACACTATGAGTTTACTGCTTTTCTGTCAGAGAAGCGGTGGGAACATTTCCTGTCGGAAGCATAGCTGTCCTGTGGTTTGAGACAGGAAGGATGAACCGCCCAGTGGAGGAGGGCATGTCCGTCACGGTGAAACTGCACAGAGCACAATCCTAGGGCTTCCTTCCCGCCACGCAGGTCCAGCCATCGGCTCTCAGCAACCTGCATTATGTTTAGGAGATGGGGCAGGGCTGAAATTCTGCCCTTCCTCAAGTCTGGGGGCTGAGGGTGGTGCCAGTTATGGCCTGGCTGTCACTGTCAAGGCTTGGAATTGGTCTCACAAACTTCAGTTGTGTGGAGGATACTGCAGACCCAGCATTCAGCCGTCTCAGCTACCTTCAGAGGAAACAAGTCTGCGTGTCTGTAGATGGGACCATTGCACCCATCTTTGAAAGCTGCACGCATCACCCCACAGGACAGCCAAGGGGCCATCACAGCTATGCACAGGTGCCAGAGGCCATGATATTGCTTTGAGGTCTTTGCGACTTGGGGGTTTGCTTTCTCTGCCATGGAGTAGAGCCTGGAGTGGTGTTTCTGGCACACTTCTTCAATCCCATAGAGGAGACTGAGTGCTAAGAGGTCACGCTGTCATCTGATCGGGTCTTTCAGTATCTGCACGCACGCAGGAACTTCCCAGCATCTGTCCTCCTGGTGGGGAGCAGACAGACTGGAGCTCTGTGGTCACCCCCATGGGCACACTTCCAGGAGCTTACAAGGGCCACCAGGGCTGCCATCCTCAAATTTCCTGCAATGGCCCCAGTCGCCCTATCCACGTTAAGTCAGGTGTCCCACAGGTGCATGTTAGGGTCCTCTCTCCCCCCCATCTTCTCTCCATTCTTCCTCCCTGTGCTCTGTCCACCCGGATTGGGTGCTCGCACTTGCTGGCAGGCCCTGCTTGGGATTCTGTGGAGTGTGCACATCAGTGGAGTTCTCTTTCTCTTGTGCTGCTTCTTTGAAATTGAAACCTCAAATGAAATTACTTGGCCCAAGGGTGTGAAGACATCCATGACTTTTCACCCCTAAATGCCAACTGCACTGAGTGAATTTCTTATTTGCTAACTTAATAGATACGAATGTCTCCTCATATGACTTAGTGTTTTTATCTTTGATTATATTAAACTTTATATTGATGCCCAGTGAATTTACATTTTATTTTTACTGTGAATTTTTTATGCCAGTGGCAGTGATCAGGTGTATAGGCAAGAGAGCATCTACTCATTTTATGCAGTATCATGTAATTTCATTGTCCAATGCGGCCAGTTCAGAGTCTGCACGGCCTCAGTAATCAGCATGGCTTCTCTTGTTTTGCTCACAGGAAACAAACAGGTACCGTGGCCTTGCAGAGTGAGAGTGCATGTGAATGCCTGAGGTGGCGTCATGCAGACTTCTCCGGGTGCCAGACTAGGAGAATGGATGCAGTAATAGAATAAGGTGTGTCCATGATTCCCAGAGGAGAAGGATCAAGGCCAAGCCATCTTCCTACAAGTTCAAAGCAAAGGGATCTAGGCAGGACAGAGCCATCTGATCTATGCCAATGGTGGAAAGGAACCCAGAATCTACAAGGAGAGGGTCACAAGCAGACAACTGTGTAGGAAGCACCCCAGGCTTGGTCCATAGGGAGAGACCCTTGGACTGTATGGTGCACTCTGCTCACAGTGGTCTCTCCGGACTGCTCCCCTGGGGCCCTTGAGTACATCAGTGACCTAGCTTCCGGCAAGGCAGGGGCTGGCTGCACCCTTCACGCCCCCAGGCTGGAATTTCTGCAAGCAGAGGCTCTAAAGGTGGCAGGATTGGCATAAATTTTGAAGGTTACCACTCTGCTCCATGGTGCCACCTTGTGACCAAGGCTGCAGTGACAGCGCTTGGAGCAAATGGGACCCTGGCTTCTGGGATTGGGCTGGGAAGTGAAAGGATATTAATGTTCCTACAATCAGTGAAAGGGAAAAACTGAGCTTTCGGCTCATAAGAGCACCAACATGGAATTTGGGAATTTAATTCATAGAGGTCTCCCCTCCCCTCTTATTCTAAAAGATCAGTTAGGGTTAGGCGTGCAAATAATTTCAGGGGTTCCAGCCTAGAAGGGCAGCCTTTCATCTCCCCAGCATCCTCCTTCCTGGCTGAGCTGTGAGCAGGAAGCACCATTCCAGCAAAGACTCGGGGACCCTTCTGCAGAGACATAGCTGTGCATGTGGATCTGCAGCCTGAGCAGGGCGGCCGGGGTGGCTGTGCGGCCCTGCAGGGAAGGGGCCATCCTGATATGACCTTGGCGCCCTCTGCCCTAGGCTCTGGACCAGCTGGCCCAGGCTGTAGGAATGAGGCCACCGGAAGAGGCGGGCAGTGTGTGTGGCTGGTGTCGGGGCACTCGCAGGAACCCTGGTTAGCTCAGGCACCCCTGTCTCTTCTCCCTGCCTTTCCTCCTCCCATCCTGGGGAGGGGGGTGGCTTACACACAACACAGGGCTCCTCCTCGGACCCTCTCCTCAGGCTGCATCAGACGGAGCCTGGACCTGGGCAGCGGCTCGGTGGAGTGGACTGAAGTTAACCGTGGCTCTTGGCACTCAGAGCTCACGTTCAGCTCCTTTCGCTCAGGGTTTTTTGTTTGTTTGTTTTTTAATCAGCACAGGGGATCAAACTCATGACTGCATGCTTGCAAGGCAGACATTTCTGCCGCTAAGCTAAATCCCCAGCCCTTCGCTCAGGTTTTGACTCCCAGAGGCTGCGGATGTGAGGCAGCCTGGCCCCTGTGCCACCCCCACATCCGTGCTTTGTCTTTCTTCCTGGGTATGGAACTGGGGATCAAACCCAAGGGTGTTCCTCCACTAGGCTACACTGTTGGCCTCTTGGCACAGGGTCTCACTGAGTTACCCAGTTGCCCAGGCTGAGTCTGGACTTGGAATCCTCCTGCTTCAGCCTCTCTCCATGTTGGGGTCCTGGCTGAGCGCCACCCCCATTTCCATTTTGTGAAAATTCACCAGCGCCCTTGGACCTGTGTGAGCTTGTCACGCCGAAGTGATGACAGGGGAGCAGCACTGCTTCCCAAGAGCAGGGGTGACAGAAAACCCCCGACGGAGGCAGTGACCTGGAAACACTTGTCTAAAGACGCATTGGCAGTCTGAGTCTGAAGAGATTTGCAAGAGGTGAACTACAGTGTTAGTTTACCAATGAAAGAAGGATAAGAATAAAACAAGACATTCATAAAAATGACTGCTAACTCTCTGAGGTGTAGCTCTAAGAACAGGAAAGTCCACTTAATCTTGGCTTCCTCATCTGTGAAATAGGAATGATAATAAAGCGCCTTCCACAGTGCGCTGCTGCGAGGGGTTATATCCGATCCGAGTAGACCCTAAAGTGTTTTTCAGGTGCCCGTTACGGAGTAGATATTCACGTGGGAGGATCAGGGGTTTGGGGAAGTGGGTCTATGGTGTGAACATACTGAGTTTGGGGTTCTAGCAGAGAGAGTGTATATTTGAAGCTTAGTGTAAACTGGGTCAAAAGTAGGAATCCAGTGATGTTGGCAGAGATGTTCTCACACACGGTGAAAATAGATAAGGCTAAGCAAGACAGAACTCCAAAAGTGATGTTCCTAGGACAGAAGAGGAGGAGGCTGGAAGCGTGCTTGTTGAAATGAACAGCCAAAAACTGGAACAGTGGTGAAAAAAAAGAGAAACTCCATTTTTATGACATTTTCCAAAGTAGTTTTGTAATATTAAAAATAAAATTGTTTAAATAAAAAAGGGAAAGTTCACTTAGCATGCTGAGCTCCGGGGCCGAGGGTAAACCGCAGTCTGCTGGATAGGAGTCTCCATTCCCGCTTGGCGTCTACGCAGGCTGCTGTAGGGCATGCAGGGCACAGCTCTCACGGGGGCCTCCCTGCTGTCTCCTAATTTTTTTGTGCCATAGGAAATTTTGATTGTTTCCTCTTTTGTCACTGAATAACACTGAGGTCAGTGCTCATTAAAGTATGTATTATTTTATTTATGGAAACCTATTCTGTAAGAAGGCATGTTTAACTCCCTGCAGGAGATTGTATAATGTGCCAAGACATGTTTTCAGCGTCGTTGTGAAGAGAGAATCATTAATAGGAGGAGATGATTAAGGAGACCACGTGTAGCCACAGAAAGGAAAGGGGCTGGGAGGAGTAAGGTGGCGCGTCAGGAAGAGCCATCCAAGTGGCATCACGGGCAGGGGGGCAGAGCATACTCAGTGCACCATAGCCAAGGCAGTGGAAAGGGGTTCAGGTCAACAAGGCCTCAAGTTGTGCTTACGCACAGAGCAGACTGGAGAGTGTTATAGACTTCCGAAGCATTGGTGTTGCACCTTGGAAAAGTTTGTGTTACCCTGTGACATTGTGCATGTGCCTATCCTGTAACAGTCAGTTCTCCAGAGAAATCTGTCCAGGCACCAGGAAACACATGAGAGTATTCCTTGAAGCGACATCTAAAATAACGCCCAGTGGAAACAGCTGTTATATTCTTTAATGGTAGAATGGCAGGAAGGTTGTTTTATTGCAATGAAATCCTGTCCGGTGGTTGTATACCTACAGATAACAACACAAATAGACCCAGATAAGATAATTCTAAATGAAGAAAACCGCACTTGAGGAAGCCACACTGTGCTCCTGTTAGGCAAAGTTAAAGCAAAGGCAAAGCATAGGTGTGCACCATAAAAGGGGGCACCAGGTCCCTGTTTTGGGGAAGGAGCAGATGGCATCCATTACAGCTGCATGGAGGCCCCCAAATCTAGCAGGCTTCATCTTCTAAAAGTGCAGTTCTTTCCTGTGAAGGTGAGGGGAGTGGTGTTGGCGTTAAGAAACTTTTGAGCATGAAGTTGTGTTCTAATGGAAATGCCACACATTACAGAGATGACAGCAGCCTCCAGCGAAGACGCTGTGTTCCAGACGCCACTCTAAATGTGTCTTTAGTCCTCAGAGTCCTCCAGAAGCACCTCTGCATCCTGCTCACTTCACAGTGAGAAGCTGGGACGCGAAAGCCACTGGTCCACAGCTCGGCGGCCATGGGCTGGGAGCTGCTCAGCCCCCTGAGTTAAGAGGTCTCAGCCCTCCCAGAGCCCCTCTCCAGTGCTGAAGGGCTTTCCATTTGCATGTTGATTTTAGAAATATTTTTCATCCTTTATGACTTATGGATTGGGTGACTATCATTACAGACTTCACTGAGTTTTGTTACTTAGTTGTCACATACTATTGTATTGATCCAGTAGTTCAAGTCAGTATTAAATAAAATGAAGGTTATTCAATGTGTACTTATTTTGAAGCACTCTATGAAGTTTGTCGATTTATTTTAGCAAGATTTTTATAGCGCATGGATAAAAATGTGTGTTACTCTTTTCTATCAGAACACATCTAGTCGGGTGCTTTCCTCTCATTAAGTTCTTCCTGTGATTCTGCTAATCGAATAGTTTTCCTGCTAGAATTGTGCTTACATTCCTAGGACGAACTTAATCCTGTTGCCTAATTGCAATCTCTGATAATGTACTTAAGACTGTAATTTAATATTCATTAGTGAAATTGGCCTGGCTTAATTCTTATTAAAGCTCCATTACGTTATGTATCATTTCAGCTTTTACTTCACAGAATACCTTACAAAGGTCCCAATTTCTCCCCAAGTTTCTGAAGAAGTTATGTAACAGTTGTGTCAAATTTGCCTTACATTTCAAAATACTTTACCAATAAATGAATGTATTAGACTTCTTTGCAGTAAGGCAATTTTGTTGACAACACATCTAAATTTTTCTTTCTATTTTTTCTTTCTTTAACTCAGAACACTAATGCACACTAATTACACACTAACGCAATTTTCATGTAATTTAAATTTTAATCTTTTATTCTTTTCTAAATGTTTTATTTTTTCCAAGTTGAATATTTATCATAAATATAAATATATAATCTCCAGAATTTCAGTCAAATTTTACCTAGATTCATTTATTCATTATAACTACGTTTTACCACTTACCTTAGTGTTTTTTGGTCAAGTTGAGGTAGGACACCTTATATTTTTTGTTGTTTTTAATAATAAAGTACTTTACAGCATGACTTTTTTTTTCATTGAGTTGTGTGCATTCTATTTCAGTGTAATGTTTTGTTTATTTTTCCCCTTGATCCAATTGTTCTTTGGTAAAATAATTTAAATATAAAATATGAGGATGTTGTTTAAAATTATATCTTAATAGTTTCACTATAATATAATGTGATCTAAAATAATAGAGATCTTGTTTTTAAATATATGCAACTAAGTATGCTGATTTTGGAATAAATAGAGCCTTTTGCCACGGTTAAATAAATAATATTTTTTCTAAGTGTTTCATTAAAGCTCCAATATATTTATTCAAGTATACAAAACATGCACTTTCTATTTAATTATCTTTGTTAGCTATAGCTTCTGTTTTTATTTTTGCCAAATGGATATGTTGAAGATAATTTAACTTGTCCTGTATTTAAATATTTAAACATGATTTTACCACATAGCTAGCATTAATATGCTATTCATTTCAAATAAAGTCTTTTTGACATAGTTAATTTGGAGTATAATTTTATCACTATAATCTGTCATCATTAATTCATTTAATACCTTAACTCCGTTATATTAATTTTGACAGGCTTACCTAATTTTATTCACAATTGAAGGCTGTATTTTTTCCATGATTTAAAGAGATGTATTTCTTTGCTTTGGTTTTTCTTTACCCACGTAAATTTGCACTGTGTGCTTTTTAAAATGCTTTTTACTAAAACCAGTGACGATCAGTAGGACACCTACAAAGTTCTCTGAGGAGAAAGAAGTTAGAGTAATTCTGGCACAGGAAATGTGCTTTTCGTGAGCAGAGCGTGTGCAGTGCCCTCCCTGCAGGAGCATCCCTGGACCCAGGGCGCAGGTCCATGGTCTCTGCATGCAGGCCCTCTCCTCAGGAGGTGGGCAGATGAGTGCAGCTGGGAGTGGAGAGGATCCGCAGGAATGGACAGCGGTGTCCACAGGGAGATAAGTGGACGGGGAGGGAGGAAGAAGCAAAGGGGGGACTGAGGAGTGGAGGGACGCTGGCAGGCGGGTGGTCAGGGGCAGACAGAAAGCCCTGCACGCTGGTTTGGATACTGAGACACACTTCCTGTGTCTCGAGGTGACTTAAAATTTGCATCAGCTCATTTCTGCACTCAAAAGTATTTTATTTTAAGACTACTTAACCTAAAAGTTTGAATATAAATTGGGGAATAGAAGACAAACTCACCAGTCAGCAAAACCATTTTCCAATCATTTCTTACTTCACACACAAACTGTTGCATAGTTTAAGCACAGCTGTGTACATTTATTCCTTATTAATCTGCCCTTTCTGCTTTAGAACCTAACATATGGACATTTTTAAAATGCCATGAATATTTAGATGGAACGGAAAGGTTTTCATTAATAACTTTGTAAGCAGTGAGACTTCAATTACCTAAGTCCTCAGCATGGAAGCAGTTCTTGGCATTTTGCTATAAGCACCATGAAGTTTATGGTGCGTCTTTATTAATAACCATTTTATGCAAGGACGTGAAGAACTCAGACATCAACATGGGTGGATCTGGGTGTTGCATGATTGAGTAATTTGCCTAAAATCAAGTTGGACCAAGAATAAAATATTCTACTGGACTACGAATTCATCTGTGCCCAGTGAGAGTCACCAGGCATCTTCACAGAAACACTTCTAATCTTTCACTTCTTCTAATACCCTTTGGTTTCCTCTAGAGAATTGTTAGGAAATGTTTAATCTCAAAGGTCACAGAAGAGCATTATTGACTCATTTTGAAGATGTTTGCACAAAGATGCATTTTTTCCAATGGCACATTAGAAAAGCGTACCCAGCAATGCTCTTCTCAAACCCATTCTCTGAAGCTATTCTTCTGAACACAGGAGCAGGTGTTGTGTTGGCAGATTTTTCTACAGTGCTTTCTTGTAGCTCTTTTTCTCATGAAGTGTTATTTGTTTTAGCGCCCCCTCCCACCTTTTCTCACAGGAAACAAAAACCAGAATGGTCTTTACTTTAAATTTCTTTGCCATGTTTTAATCCATTTGATAGTTTTATCAAGCGCACAAAGTGAAGATTCTCTTAACTCCGATCTCCTTGTTAAGTGGTGTTTGTTTTTATGGAGGGCAAAGTGGACTCTAGGATGTATAGTAATCAAGTCGAGGTCATTAACGTTTTCATCTCCTTGAACTTTAACTATATCTTTGCATTAGGAAACTTTGTAAAACACCTCATAACTTGTGATGAACCGGAATCACCCTCCAGTGCTGGGACACGTCAGGCTTGGTTTCTTCCACGTGACTGGTGTCCCCATGCAGCCTCCCGGGTCCTACCTGGGCCTCTGCAGTGGACACGCAGTTCCCTTCTGAGCAACCTTTGTGACTATTATCCCCCGCCCTTATTTCAAGAGAGAGACTTCTCATTATAAAGTAAATCCATGATGAAATTAAAAGAAGAAAGGAAAAGACCCTAACATGTACGTGAGGCCAGAAAGTGTGCCCATGCTTCAGGAGGTGACCCTGTGTTTGCGTGGGAACATTGTCACTTAGATATGCTCTCTAGGATGGGATGGCTGAGCTACCCTAGCCCCATAGAGGTTGATTCTGCAGTACAATTATTCATCACTGCACTGCAAAGAAAATAACAGAATCAGGAGTCTTGCTACAGAACCAGAAGATTGTTTTGCTGAGCAAATGAGGGCCATTCTCCAAGATATTTCATCAAACAAAACTGAGGTGCAGAAATGGAGGCATTGGTGTAAAATTAGAGGTATTTGATTACATCCATGTAGAATTAGATATAATAATTACATCTCTGGGATCAATGATGAGACAATAGGAATTTGGATGATTGTAGGGAAGGAGCATAAATGGCTAAAGACTCAGATATGAAGCAAATAATTTCCTATATGCTCTTGGACTCCCTTTCAAAAATCCATAAAATTAAATTAAAACATACAATTAAACAATGGTTTTGAAGATCTGCTATTTCTCTAAAAAAGTGTTAAGCTCGGTATAATATGCTTTTGTAGTGGATTTTCCCCTAAGTATGTCAAGAAGAGGTAGAGACAAGCACTGAGTCCACAACTGTTTTGGGGACTCTGGAAACCTCCATTGATAGAGGTGTCAGGGAAGAACTGCACTTATCATGAAAGGATGCATTTCCAGTCTCCACGTCCCAAGATGACATCCTCACAAGGGTGGAGCGAGCTGGGCCTTGGAGTCTGAGGTGGTAATTACTAGAGTGTGGGGAAGTAAATATCTTAGAGTCCCAGCCATATAGTAGCTGAGTCCAGGAGAAACACCCAGAAAATAGCATCTCACCAAGGATCCTAAATTATTCTTAAACCTCTAGGAGTGGTAGGATCAGGGCTTGAGAGTGGATGGGAAAAATGAGAAACATTTATTAACACACTGGCCTCTGACAAGTTTTCCTCCACATTGTATGGGCAACTTTCCCTAACCACACAACAAAGTCAGCATTAGAAACCCCGCCCGGAAGACAGGAAAACTGAGCAATGGACGGGGTACAGGTCTCAGAGATGGCGAGTTCAACCCAGAGATCACTTACACACTTCTCCTTTGTTCGTGCTGAGGGGAGAGCCTCTGCTGGAAGTGGAGAGGATATGTTAGCACAGTTTTAAAGAGTGAAGCTCTTACAACACTGCCTTCTGGTAGAGGGTATTCATTAGAGATCATCAGAGATGGAGCGGTTGGTTAAGAACAGATCTTCCCATTTCCCATAACATTCTCTTATCCCTATGTGTATCTCCGCCTCTTCCTCAGAGAGCTTTCTGTTCAGCTTAACTAATCTACCAACAAGTGTCCCACACATTTTGAGTGTCCTGTTAGCTCTTTGTAACAGCGAGGTAAACTATAGAGTTGATACATACTTTTCCTATGGCACCAGACAGGCTAGGGTAGGGGGTAAATATGCAAATTAGTCATTTTCATTAACAAAATGTAAATGGATTTGAAGTAAAAATTACAAATAGTTGTATGATATATAGTTGTGTGCTCATATATACCTGGCTCATTTCTGCTTGTAAAATGGACTCAGAAACGTTTCAATTAAATATTGAAAATAGCTGTCATTGTGGAGATGAAAATGTATCCGGAGTCTGACTTTCTGAAGTCCTGGATGTTAAAACATAACAACAGTCCTCAACTGCAAAAAGCAGATGTGCGTAATGTGTTGTGGCGAGGATAGCAGAGGTCCTTCGTTGGTCATTTCTCTAACTTTGGCCTGTCTCTGTCCAGCTAGACACGGTCTGCATCTCCATTCTGCCGACCACCATAGCTGTCACTACACCAAGCATCAGTTTCCTGCCTTTGAATAAGATTGTATGTAACGCCTACCTGACTGTGTAGCTGTGGTTATAAACTGTCCAGCCACAGTGACACACAGCACTTTAATTTTAACTTTCTTTTCCCAGCTAAGAGTGATGATTTTGGTAGGGCTTGCAGACCCACTTTCATGAGGTCATCTTTGAGATTTTGCTTCTCCTTTCTTTAGTGACACTGGTTAGGCTTAAGGAACCAGAGGGAGCCTATATTTAACTTGAGCTGATTTCATGTGTCTTTTTCAAAATTTCTCAATACGATTGATCAGAATACTCCCACAGAAGCTTTTAGGACAAACAACATTCTCAGAACTGGGCAGAGTGGGGTACCCCTGGATTCCCAGTAGTCTGGAAGGGGAGGCAGAATGGTCAAAACCTTAAGCCCAGGCTGATCAATTTAGAGACTTGCTGAGACCTGTCTCAACATTTAAAAAATTTTAAAAGGCTCTGGGGGTATAGCTCAGTGCATAGACCTTGGGTTGACTCCTGAATAGCAGGGGTAAATAAAATTTTAAAAAATGTTCTAGGGGTGGAAATTTAATTCTTAAAGTATAATTTAATTCCTTGCAAATCACTTTAGGCAAAATGCTGTATGTAGAGGAACTTATTTCTACATCTAACTTGCCTAAGACATTCCTGGGATACAGCTACAGTACGTCATTATTAGTAATGCCCTTTCACTTTCAAAAGTATGTTATTTGAACAAAATTAATGGTCCCCTTAAATATGAGCTCTCTGGTCAGCTAGTATCAGGAATTTAGGCAAGAGAATGGCAGTCTCTAAAACACAAAATTGGAATTTGGTTCTTGTGTATGGCTTGCATCCAGATGGCTCTCCAAAGCCCTCCTGGACTCATGGGTGGGGGTTTTGGAGGTGGTGGGATCTGGGGTGTGTCATGCTGGGTTGAAGTGTAATTAACTAAGTTCATATCAGGCCATAACTGCATGAAACAGGGTGAAAGGATGCATGAGCTGTAGGTCAGAGAGGCCCCCCTAGTGGGCTTGTAGACTGACACAGTAAAGGGCCAGTGTGGTGTGGCCAGCACTGTGGGATTCACGGACAAGAAGGAAGGTTGGGGTAGCAGTAAATTGAGGGTAGGCCCTGGCTTTTAGGTTACGGTAGCTAGATTTTAAATACTGCAAGTGTCTATGTATGTGATTTCTAAATAAGGACTTTTTAAAGGTTTTGATTCATAGTGACAAAAACTCCCCATCCAAAAAATGAGCACTTTGCCCTGCTGAGCCCTAAACATGGAGGCGTGAAAGCTTCATTGCTTGCAGCTGTATAGAGACTCAGCAGCTCTGTAACCAACCACACTGAAGGGCCTCTCTGTGGCGTGGGTGGGGGTTTTTCTAGAGTAGTGATGGTGAACCTTTTAGATCTTTCCGTGAGACAAGCGGTCCATAAGGAGCACAAGTGTCAGAGGTTCCCACTGTAGTGGGAAATTTTAAAATTCAAAAGTTAATGGTCTATTGCTATGTAAGGCATAATATGTCCCCCACCTGCTGCATAGCCAAGCAGATAAACTCATGCAGCCTTGACTGACTCCGCCCAGCAGCAGACTGGAGATAGCCTGAGCCAGCTCAGCCTGATGACCCAGGTGCACAACTTGTGCTTAGCAGACCACAAATGTGTCCTGTTTGTTACTCGGTTCAAGAATTTATCACCCAAGGGCAGACTGGCACAATTAAAGACCATAATTGATTCTACCTGCTCACTCAAGCTCCTGACTTTCCTGTTGCATCATAACAAACCCTTGACGGAGCCTGCCCAAAATAAATGTGCCTTACAACACATGAAGAGATATATGTAACCCACGGTGGACTAGCCTGCTATCCATCTTTGGTACTTCCTGCTTAAAACGTCTATAAGTATCTGTTTAGCTGCAGTCTGGGGCTGGTGATTTGGAACTGGTTTTCAACCAACTTGCCAGTGTAATAATGAGTTCCTGTCTTGGTTACTTTTCTCTTGTTGCTGAGACAAAATACCCAATGCCCCAAATGAGGGAAGGAAAGCTTTATTTAGCTTATAGGTTTTGCAGGTTTCAGTCCCTACTCAGCGGGGTCCAAGGCAGGGTGGCGTGGCTAAGGATCAGCTCTTCCCAGTGGCCACAAGCAACAAGAACGAACAGGATTAAAAAGGTGGGGTGGGAGGGGAGAAATCGTGCTTTCTTCATATCAGGGACCCGTCCTACATCCCTAATCTCCCAAACGAGTGTACAGTAAAGGCTTAAAATGAGATAAGAGGTATGATTTTAGGGCTCCAGGAGGATCAAGATCCTTCTTCAGAGTCTGAGACTCTTAAGCACTTAGGCAGGAGATGTCCCTGGGCAACCTGTGTTTATTAGTTTTCTCAAACAATGCAGGAATCTGAACAGACCTTGGGAGTGGTTCAAGGACTTTGCAAGTAACAAATTAGGATAAGAAGGAGAAGTATCTTAGAAGATCTCCACATTGCATTTCACTACAGGGGTGAAATGCCTGTGGCTACAGTGTTTACTTAGTTAATTTGAGTTGAAGCCAGGTGTCCTCAACTGTTACCTTATCTCATCCCCGGCCATGCAGCAGTCCTGCACACATGCTCAATTTCCAGTGTCAATGGCTCCCAACACCTTTGCTTCCTTATATTATACGTGGCTTACCCACCCCTCAGCAGGTGCAGTGCTCACACCACCAATCCCAGTGCTAGACAAGGAACCAATCACAAATGCTAGTCTCAGCCACCTCCATGACTGGGTGAGGCTTTGGGAGGCCACCCAGACGCAGACCATAACAGATACTTTCCAACTCGCTGGTGCAGAGCGTTTTCCTTGGGGTTCAGTACCACGTTATGCAACATCCACCACTGCCCTAGACTTTTTGGGATATCTCCTAAACCTTGCTCTGTCTGAGAAGCAGTAGAGTACTTTGTATATCAGCCTGTCTTGAAGGAGAACCCTGCTAAAAAAGAATACAGGGAAGGTACAGTAGATTAAGTGGCTTGAAAATACTCTTCTGATGTCAGTGAAGAATCAACAGGCAGTTTAAGGTGAGCACCTGGCACAGGTCATGTTTGAAATCTGCTGTTTCAAGTTGCTGGCATGGTTTGTATGTTGACTGTCCTCCAAAGGTTGTGCATTAAGTGCTTGGTCATAAAACTGGTGTCACTGGGAGCTGGGGGATGCTTTTTGAGGTGGGACCTAGTGGAAGGTCTTCAGGAAATGGGGTTCCTTCATGGGATTTCAGGGCTCAGCCCCTTTTTCTGAGTGTTTTTTGCTTCCTGGCCTTGACATCTGCAGCTAGGGGCAGCATATGTTCTTCTCATCACCAGTCAGCACCCCCCTCAGAGGCCCAAAGCTATGGATTCCCTGCTGATGAGCAGGGACCTTCAGCACTGTGAACCAGAATAAAGTTTGTAAGTTAATAAACTCAAGGGTTTTGCTGTAGAAAGAGGAATTGATGCTCCTGGGAAGACTGAATTTCCAATCTGGAGCCAGTGAGGGGATGAATGGGAGGAATACATGGAATTGTAGAGAGAGCATCTGTCAATAAGAGGAAAGCTCCTTCCCTTGGGATCACTCTGTCTTCTCCTGTGTGGCTGAGCACAGACCAAAGATGTGTTACCTTCCAGGCATGCAGAGGGGGGTAATACCCACGGGGATAAAAATTTAGAAGTACATTAGATACACTCAGTCTTCTAGATCCTGTAGCCCAAGGTTGCTATTTGTGAAAGAAATAGGCTTTTCTCTTATTTTCAAACACTGTATTTGGGGATACCTTTATTAATGCAGCTAACATCAGCCCGGTGTACCACTGTACACGTTGCAAGGTACTTACCATGTTCTTCAGAAACTAGAATTCATATTCCAGGTGTAACCAAATTAGTCTTTAAATTCTCATATAGGTTGCTTCATTTTTTTTTCTTTCTAGATTTCTTCTAACAATTCTCATCAATGGTGCTGCCAAAGTTGACTTCTTCAAAAGCATGCCAAAAATAAATAAATAAAAAGGAATCTAGGGAAGGCATGAGAATTGCCCCATGTGAATTCCACTCCCATCTCTAAGCCCATCCATTGCAAAGATTAAATGGCGGGATTCCATTGTGTAATGGTTAGCACTCTGGACTCTGAAAAGATTAAATGAAAATATCCCATCTACAGTTATCACACTCTGCTGTCTTCACCAGTGTGCACAAAGAATAAGAGATGGCAGCTTTTCAATGTGTTGCCGAGATTCCCCTGGCTCACACTGCTCCTGCCGTTTCTGTTTCCTAGCAGGCTTCTGTGATAAAGTGAGAAATAATATTCCAAAATGCCAGCAGCATTCAGTACAGGGTGCGCTGCCCTCAAAAATTAGCATATTTTTCCGACAGACCTCATATTGAGGGCACAGTGATTCCTGGGTCCTGTGAACATAGACAGTCTCCTGGATAAAAGGAGGGGATGCAGGAAGTTGACTTTGTGTACTAATAAATGCCAAAAGTTACAGCAGGTTAAGCAAATTATGTATGGAGGTTTTCTGGCTATAAATTTCTGTTGCATTTTCTGAGCTGAATTGCTTATGTGACTATATAAATTGCTAAGCAAAAAAAAATCAGCTAGGAGCATTAAAACTTTAGTTAACTCTATTTCCTCGGGTCTATATAATTTTAAACTTATTTAGGACAATAGCCCATTTGTTTTATAAATCACCGTGTTCATTGCAGTATCTTTCAAGCTGAAAGCACTAAATCACTTTATATTACTGAGCCCTGGAAGAATGCAGCATTATAGCTTGGCTGGCAGAACCCGTATCAGGGTGATATTGATCTAACTAGGCAAAAGGAAAAAGCACAGTGAATGAGCTCAACCTGCGAGGCACGTTATCTGCAGGCTGCAGGGTTTGTTCGAACCCCATATTTCTGGGGGGCAGGTAAAGCCATATTTATGTTTTGCAGGCTTTGTATGATTTTAGTGACAGTTACGGCCATTTCTTTAATCTGCCAGATTAGGAGTATTGTCGCTTGAGGCATGTCTGGAGGTAATTATCTGATATCACTGGCAGCTTACGTTTCTGCAAGGAATGGGTTAAAGTGGAATCCAGGTGGAATGCTCTCTCTCACTTCAAGGGGAGGTGTCTAATTCCTATCCATTCTGAGGAATTCTGCCAGCCCCTTCAGAGATGCAGCATCCAAGAGTGTGGACCCTGTGTGTGGCTGGCCCAACTCGTGTCTTTCATCCAAGACCCTAGGAAGAGAAGCAGATGAAGTATCTGCATGATGGGAGTCCTCGCTGGATGTTCTGGGATTGGGACAGGGTGTGACTCTGTCTTCTGATCTCTTGCCTCCCAAGGTCCAGGAGGCAGGCACCTTCTCCCATTCGCCAGGGGTACAGGAAGAGCCCTCTGGGAGAGAAGCAGCGCTCTGTGCAGCTGGGGTTCAGGCTCACTCCCTGTTGACATAAGTGTAGGAGAGTCCAATAAAGAGGGCTGAGAGTGTCATTGCCAAGAAGAAAACGCTGTCCCAAGTGAGAAGAAGATGCTGTAAGAAAGGGGGTCGTCTGTCCTGCTGAGGAGAGAAAACTGAGAGCTGTGTTTGAGCCTGTCTTTATTCATCTTTCAGGAAAGCATATGCTAAGGGTAAACCAGAAAAACTGCCACTAGGAATCCAGCAAGCCAGCTGTTACACTGACTCCTGCTGCCAAGAGCAGAGCTGAGAGGAGCAACTGATGTGTAGTCAGCAGAGCTCTGCTTGCAGTGGGTGCCCGACAGGCTCCCACATGCGTGTGAAAGGCACGAAGGAGCGGTCCCTGGTAAAGGAGCCTCCCTGCCAGACTGTGCTTGCGCTGGTCACGTGTCCTGCTCTGTGGCAGTTTATATTTGGAATTGTTTTCTTTCTTGTTTGCAGAGGGTCTTGAAGCAGAGTTAGAGAGGCTTCTCTGTTACTCAACCATTGCCTTTCTAGGTTTTGTACTATTTCTAAATTGCACCTGCATGCCCACACACAAGTCCTGGGGTAGTGAAGAGACTGTGCATGGCTATGTAAAGTTTACCTTGCACCCAGCCACCTCTCTGAGCCCAGGTTCTACTCTGGGGTGCTGTGTTCTTTCAAAAGCTGGCTCAGGTGCCCTCTGCAGACCCAAAGATCCAGCAGAATGCCCAAATGGTGTTTGCTGTCAGGCAAAGCATGAGGAGGCTCCTCCTTCCCTGCTCTTGTCACACCTTGCTTGGCATGCACTGTCCTCTAAGGATGCAAGAGCATGTTTACAAAGCAGACCTGTGAGGGGCAGACCCCATGATGCCCACGATGGCCTGCCTCCCTGCTCCATAGACAGCTGCAAACCAAGGCTCCTGCATGCATTAGCTCAGCAGACAATCAGCAGACAGAGGAGAAGCGAATGGGGCGGGGCCTGCAGCCTGGGGCAGTGAGCAGTGCGTGGAGTGGGCTCTTCCTTCCAGCTCCTCTCCTGTTACTGGGCTTCAAACACACCTGGGTGCTCAGAGCACAGAAAAGCAACCGGCCTTCCTGGCACTTGGCTGAACCAACAAACAAAAAAACAGCTAACGGTTTTATTTAGTTGTGATGCCAGCCATGGTTTATTAAAGCCTCTAGTAGAATAGAGAGATCATCTGTTTTTAAAATTAAAGAGCCAGGACCATTTCTTGCAAGCTCTCCTTCATGTTGTGGGTGGTCATAATTCAGGGGTCATTTCGACTGTTCTCAGTCACCTCATGGCAGGGGGAGTGTCTGGGGGGGCCCAGCCCACACCTCACCACTGCTGCGGACTGGGGGGGGGGTGACTGAATCTGAGCTCAAGCTCTGCGGTGGTGCAGAGGCCCGAGCTGCCGCTCCCAGTGCCTTCATGACCCAGAACAATTAGTTCAGCCTAGCCATGGCCTCAGCGACAGGAGTTCCACACCTTTGCATTTGGTGTGCAGATGCGTAACTTGCTGGGGTCAAAGCCAAACTTGGAGAACTTGGAAACAGAGGGGTGCAATGCCCTTAAGTGGGGGTTGGCTTTGCTTTCTCCATTTCCGTTGCCACTAGGAGGACCCCACACTCCAGGCCCGCTCTGCACTTGAGACCCTGTGCATACGACTCCTAAGTGCAAGACTCACTGAAACGCAACTTTCTCTGTACTTTCCTAAGCCAGGAAAAATATGCTGTAGGTCATTGAAATACTTAACTGGTCTGTGGCATATTATTGGAGTAATAACAATAATCAATTATTGGTAAATACTTACCAGTGTTTTCCAGAATGCAATCACAATCTGAGGCACTTCATGACCCATGACCAACCACGTCACTTCTTGTGAATTTTGTCAGTGGTTTTTAGTTCAAAGTCCGATGGCTGTATGCAGCTGCGTTGCCCCCTCCTCTCCGAGACTGATGTATTTTAAAAATGAGTCACAAAAAAGGAAGAGGTCAATATAGATAAAAGGGTGACAGAGAAATGTAGCTGAGAGTGAACCTCGCACTGAACGAAAGGGAGGTTAAGGAGCAGTGCGCTGCCTGTGGGATCCCGGTGGACAGTGGACGCTCCTGTCCAGCGAGGGACGCTTCTGTGCTGCCACAGGGGCTTGAGTGAGGGCAGAGCAATCAATGTAGGCCTGGCAAATGCTGGTGAGGAGGGACGCAGAGGAAGGGGGCTGGCGAAGCTGCCTTCACAGGGGAAGCCCTGGGGATGATACTCGCCCCGAAAGCTCACAGGATAAGGTGTGAGAAACTCATCCCGATTTAGAGAGGTGCAGCACAACCTTCTGGGGCACGAAACTGTCATTATCCATATTGTGCATCATTGTAGGAGCCAGAGGAAAAGGCAAATCCTGGCCAAGCCATGCTCGATAGGATTCTCAAGAGGAAGCAAAATGCACACATCCTTAATGTCTAACATTTTAACTTACGCTGTGCCTGCAATTATCAGTCTTCTGTTTTTAATTTCTCTCTAATAGGAGCATTTTCAATGCTGTCAGAAAATGGGACAGCACCAATTTCTGTAATCCCTTATCCATACCCCCCTTGACAGTCTGAGCTTGCAGGAGGCCTTCTGACTGATTCCGCAGTGCCCTGAAGGTGATGGTGCCTCCCTGGATGGATGGATGGATGGATGGATGGATGGATGGATGGATGGATGGACAGATGGGTAGTTAAACAGACACACAAATAGCTAATATGTGAGGGTTACACTGTGTATATTTCACTTTACTTCAACCGAGATAAGGGCAAACCCAAGTCCATATTATTTGTTTCTCCTCGCCCAAATAAGATCAAGGCTATTAGCCCAGCAGGGGCACCTGACATTTTCTTGGGAGGGCTTTGACTCTGAATTCCAGCTAGGTGAGCAGAACCCTGGCCTAGGAATGGTTTCACAACACCAGTGTGCTTGGTGGCATTCTTAAAAGAATCGGTTTCATAATAGACTGGAGCTCTCAAGAAAGTCTATAATTTTTGTAGTTGGTCACAGTTATCTTCTGGGATAACTGAGCTTTGAGCTGTGTTCCAAGGTGAGTTTACTTAGCTGCGTGACAGAAGAGTTTACTTGTGGAAACAGTGTACAGTAAGGTCCCGCTGTGGTTCTGTTTCTGGCCTCGTGTCCCTGTTCTCAACCCACGAGCATCCGAGGCTTCTTGGTTGCTGTGCTCCTAATAGGATGCTTCTTAGGTCATGAGTGTGGTCCATGGAGATTTGCTGTGGATCCCGGTTGCTAATCAGAGGCCCTCAGACTTTCCTGCTCTTGTCCACCTGAGCCCCATCACAGTGGAGAGCTGCCCATCGTGTGATGCCTTCCTGCCCTGGGGTCCCTACTCCCAGAGAGACACTGCTTGGCGTCAGGCGGGTCTGCCAGAGGGAATTTGTGATTCCTGGGGAGCCAACCTGTTCTCCCCTCGCCTCCCTCAGACTCTCTTCCCGCCAGCCTCCAACTCATCTTGAGGTTTTGATCTTCCCGCTGATGCTCTGGTTGTGTGTGCCTCTGGCAGGGCTAAGTGTTCTGTTCCACCGGGAAGATGAACTGTTCCGGATTCACAAGGATAATAAGCTGTGGATTCCTAAGGTTGGATTGACATTAGGAACACAAAATCTATTGGATAAAAGTGAAATCCTTCCAGAGTAAAGGAAGCACTTTCATTTCAGGAAGAACATATGGTCGCAAAGTCTTGCTTTTTGTGACTGAGAAGGAAAATTAAAAACAGCCGGAATAAACCAGCTAAGTATATATTTTCATGACGGTGCCCACTCATGACAGTTTCTGTTTTTCCTGTTCAGCATCTTTTAGGCATTCGTTAATTGCAGTCAATGCAGAAGCCACTGGCTAGCTTCAAAATGCCAGGCTTTTAGGGAACGCCTGTTGAGAGTGAGTTGGTGCTTTATTTTATAAGGATACTTTGTGATGCAGAAGGGCAAAATGCCATCCTCTCCCAGGAAATGTGTGGCAAGGAGGCTCAGCCAATATTTTCCCTTCTTAGACAGATAACATCTCTGTCCATGGAGCGAGGGAGCGGCTCACACCCTCTCCACATTACCTTTCAGGCATTTACTGAGTGCCACCTTATCCCTGAGTGAAAGGCACACACAGGATGTCTCCTGAGAGAGGAGCAGGGCACATGGCTAAGGGAGACGCCTGCCACCAGCCACCAGGGAGGCTGCTGCTCTCCTCACCCTCAGGAGCAGAAAGAGGGGCCTGGTTCTGTCAGTCAGCGCTTCTAAGTGTCCTTCTGGGGACCTCCATGGTCTGCATCACAGGCGGGCTCCCCTGGGCACTGGCACCTGAGACCTGAGCTGGGCTTGCAGGCTTGGCTTGGGTCCCTTAGGCACCGGCACCAAGAGAATCATCACAAATGGACGGGCCACATCCAGAGCCTGCAGCAGCAGCATTCTGAAGATGTGAGCAGAGAGAAAGAGAATGTGAACCAGCAGGAGGCCCCCCAGAGGTGGCAGAGGGGAAACGGCCCCGGGAAGAAGGCAAAGGATTAAAGAGAAGTCAGGACAGATCCAGGATCTTTAGTGTGATGGACACAGCTTCTCCCATGCATTTACCGCTTTCCATCCCTGAGCCAAAATACCTAAAGCATGCAGCATAAAGGAGGAGAGGTTTATGTTGATTCATAGTTTCAGAGGGTTTTCATTCATACTCTGGATCCAAGACAGGAGTAGCATGGGGGGAGGGGGGCGTGGTGGAAGAAAACTACTTCCTCATGGCATCCAGGAGACACAGAGAGAGACAGAGACAGAGAGAGAGAGAGAGACAAAGACAAAGAGACAGAGAGAGGGAGGGAGAGAAAGAGACAGAGAGACAGAGACAGAGAGAGAGAGACAGAAAGAGACAGAGAGAGACACAGAGACAGACAGAGAGAGAGAGACAGAGAGACAGAAAGAGACAGAGACAGAGAGAGAGAGAGAGAGAGAGAGAGAGAGAGAGAGACAGACAGAGAGACAGACAGAGACAGAGAGAGAGAGACAGAGACAGAGACAGAAACAGAGAGACAGAGACAGAGACAGACAGAGACAGAGAGACAGAGACAGAGACAGAGACAGACAGAGAAAGGAGGAGCCAAGGATATATATATATATATATATATATATATATATATATATATATATAATATTCTGGCCAAGTGTAATCCTAGCACTCTGGGAAGCTGAGGCAGGATGATCACAGATTCAATGTAGGCAATTTGGTGATTCTCAAATACTCAGTACCCCCACCCCCTAAAAGGGCTGGGAGTGTAGCTCAGTACTAAGATTCCAGGTTTGAGTCTCAGGGAACACCCCCACACGTCCACACAAGTTTGTTCCGGGTCATACCCTCCATGACTTTCCTTTTCCAAAAGTGGCCTACCTCTTAGAGCACACACAGCTACACCTCTTGTGGACCACTCCACCAATGATACAGCTCACATGAGCCAGCACCCTCCAAAAGCTTCACCTCTGCGGCCATGAGGATTTGGGGGACAGTGCAGATCCAAATCATGACATCCAGAGTCCCAGAGGAGCCTCAGAGCTGACCAAGTTGCTTAGAAATAGCTGGTGGAGAAAACCTGCATGGCCCTGCGTCAGTGAGTGACCCTGGCTTTGCTGATTGTACAGCCGTATCTTCACAAGTCTTCACAAGTCCTTCTTAAACTGGACCCAGACCTAGTGAGTAATGTGACTGTGACTGACCTTTTAAAATGTGCTTCCGAATACAGGAAAGGGTAAAGGTCACTTCTGAAAAAACGAGATATGTGCTTTTTTATTGCAAAGGAAGACCGGATTATGCAGAAGTCGTGTAGACAAAGAGGTGCAAAGAGGACACTGGCCAGTGCTGCCGGGTCTGGTCCCTCCTGGACTCCAGGGCACCCTGGAAGAGAGGCACGTGGAACTGGCCTGAGCTGATTCTCTCCCCGGGCAGAGATTGCCTTCCTACTGCCCCCATCTCATCCCCCCTCCAGCAGAGAAGGAACCCAACTGGGCTCCTAAAGGGTTTAATGCAAGTCTGCCTTTGAAATAAGCTTGATTTCAGAGACGGTGACAAGCGGTTGTTAACTCTGATGTGGTTGTCTGCATGTGGGTCTCCTTTATTCTTAGCACAGCTGTTCATCCCGCTCTCTGAGTTACACACCTACTTTTAGTTAAACATGAAGCTGGGTCTTTAGTAGATATATTTAATTGAAAAACTGCCTTTATCTAATTAGGAAGCAATAACGGTAAAAAGTCAGAAGCTGTGGATGGAGCTCAGCAGTGTAGCATTGTTTGGCATGCGCAGGGTCTATGCATGCCAGAATGAATGAATAGGTAAATAGTCAGAATAGCTAACCTATGTTGGGCAGCAAGATATTCCTGGTTTTTTTTTTTGTTTTTTTTTTTTTTTTTTTTTTTTTTTTTTTCTTTGCTGGCTTTATTTTTTTGGACACATGACATGGGAGAAAGAGTTCGTAAATAAATCTAAGTATAATCAAAGTCCTATTTCCAAAAAAACATTAGGGGAAAATTGGGCTATTTTCAAACAGTGGAAGAAATTCTTGATTTTCCTGTGTTGACTTTCAGTGGACAAATGACCTAGTGCCTTTGGGCTGCTACAGCAGAAAGATCAAGGATAGCACCTTACAAGCAACAGAGATGGCTCACAGCTCCAGAGAGCCAGGTCTCTGGCTAAGTGTCAGCACGGCTGGGCTCTGGGTGGGGCCTTCCTCCTGCTTAGAGAGCCGCTTCCTGGTGTGCTGTCATGTGGCAGAAAGACAGGGACTCTGGTGATGCAATGGTTAACTTCTAAAAGCCCTACAGGAAATAGTGTCATACGGGGTTTTACTTCAATATATGGGTTTTTGAGGACCAAAACACGCAGTGCATAACAGTGAGGGACTGAAATGACTCAGCTAAAGCAGCATCAATAAGTCATCACTTGTTGCTGTTTTCACTTAAGTGTTTGTGAACTGTTTCCTCCATTCATTCAGCATTTGGAAATGCAGACTTCCATCTAAAGAGGCTTGCCATGCATGAAAACACACAGTTTACAAGTGTGACCAGGTACCTGGTGCATGTGTGTGGGGAAACACATGTCAACCCCCGCTAGAGCCTTCCTACTTGCTCTGAACATACCTGTCTCGTTTTTCTTGCAACTTTCTGAGGCTTTTTTGGAGTTCCCTTCCAGGGTGTTTTTATGAGATGTAATTAAAACTACAGTGACCACTGCAGCTGAGTGCCAGCCAACGGCGGAGCAGGCTCATGGCACACGACGGAATGTCCTCGTGGCTGCGTGGAGCACGTATAACTTCTGTTTCCTCCCCAAAGACAACGTGACCATAGGAGATGAACATTTTCAGTTGATTTAGGGAGCCAAGGCAGGATATCATTAATTGCAATGAGAGCACTGCTAAAGATACTCAAAAAGAGGGTTGCCCGAGCGACTTCAGGAGGTGACAGGGATTATGGGACAGTGTTTTCAAAATGAGGAGGAGAATGTTGACTGGAATTCACGGCAATGTGTCTTTCACTGTGATAAAGTTTCCAAGTATTTAAAATTCATTGTTTTCCAATCATACATTTTGTTTCTGTGTCATTGTCATTGGAAGTTACTTAGGATGTGCGAAGAAGCTGAAAATTGATGTCTGTCCTAAGAAATGAGGTCTGGGGAGGGTGACCAATTGCAAACACTGCTCATGGCTGATCTTCACAAAAGGAAGCAAAGCATGCTCAGGGTATGTGATCACCTGAATTACAGAGGTGACTTGGGAGGACATAAGTGATAGAAGTATCTAATGTCACTGTCAGAAGCGTTAATAATAAATATGGATATAAGTGCCACTCACCAGCCCACAGCACATGGCAGGTACCGAGTTAAGCACTTACTTTTACTTGATCCTCCCAGCATTCCTGGAAAGCAGCTCTTGTTCTGTGAACATTACAGTGAGGAAGCAGAAGGCTCCTGAGCAGAGTGCTTCTCTGACCCATCTCAGCCCAAACTGAGCACTGATGTTGCCCACATGCAGCTGCTTCTGACTTACTAAGACCAGGTAGCTTGGGCTTCTCCATTTCCAGCAGCTGCAGAGGACGTGGATGGGGCTGGACACCACACTCAGGGCAGAGACCTGAGAGGTCAGCTGACGTGGTCAGGTATACGAGCTGACTCTGAACAGAGAGACACAGGAGAGAGATCCGTGTGGCTTCAACTTGAAGTACAGCTTACCCCTCTGTGCTGGATTTTGGAAGCCCCTCCCAAGCTGCCAGGTGGAAAATGGCTCTGAGTGGGGGCAGGTCCCACAGACTCTCAGACAGGTGCAGAGAGGATTCTGCATTAGGAGTCTGCAAAGTGCAGTAAATCAGAATGATTCCCACAAGGTGGAGAAATGTAAGGCGGACCCAGAAGCCTGAAGAAAATGGCACACACATGAATATGCATGCAAATGTACATACTTATTATTTGAATTATTTAGATGTGTACTATAATGCATACTATAAAATGATAAATTTTGTATGAATTTAAATATGTATAATAATTAGGAGGCAACCTGGCATTTTGATCACACTCCCACTCTATAGAGCTCATTGTCAGATGGTACTTATGCTCCTGGCTCTTACACGAGGTCACCTGCATGCAGGACATTTCGAGTAGCCACTGGTGTCTCCCCAGGGCATTCCCTTTCCTATTTACAAGAGGTTCAGTAATAAAGTCCTCAAGGCTCTCGATGGCCGGATACCTAGAGCTCTAAGTCTAGTCAGTGTTCTACAAAAATTTGTTGGAATTATTTGATATTCTCTTTGCTGTGTTCTTTGAACTAGGCCATCCTTGATATTTGCCTTTAGGTAGTACAACCTGATTTGCTCAAAACCTGTAAAGTTTTTATTTGGCATTAAGTTTGGAAAACTGTATACCTGATATTTAAAAATCAAACAAGCACAGGATGAATGAGAGAAACCAAAAGTTGTTTCTGGAGTCCACCTGAGGCTGGAGGAGAAGGAGCCACTGCCCACTGACCAGGGGAAGCACAGGAGTAGCATTTTATTATATAAGCATGAGCTTATCCAGTTCTCAATGATGGACATCTAGGTTGTTTCCAGTTTGAGGCCCTCACACCTAAAATCAGTTTCTTACATTTAAAAACAAAACAAAAAAAGCTTTCTATGTACTTACTGCCTTCATTCAGCTATTTAAATTTCATATACTACAAAAATTTTAAAACTTATGTAGCTGATTCTGGGGTTATCTATAATTTAAAAAAGACTTTTAGATGAAAACTCACTCAATTACAGTAAAATATATTCATGTTAGTATTTTAAAGAAAAATGTTAGTGAGAAAGAGCTGGAAATCTACCAGTTAGAGGTACTTTGCAGGTCTGCCCCTTGCGTTATCAAGAGCTATGAATTAGCTTACTGGGTCTGGGCGTGTAGCTCAGGGGCAGAGTGCCTTCGGGTCACGTACTGCGTTTAATTCCCAGCACCACAAAAGGAAAGGAAGGGAGACAGGAAGGGAAAGAGAGGAGAAGGAGTGAAAAAAGTGTGTGTCTTATCTGTTTCACAGAATCAATAGGATATATGTAAAATTGAGGATTAATAGTTATACAAACAAGAATGCTGGTGGTTATTATTCCCCAGGTGGGAAATTATGTCTACTCATTATAGTATTCAGCCCTTAATTTTCTGGTACCCAGGGCCAAACAGGAAATAACACTGCTTATTTATCAGCAGTAAGAAGGTCAGCTTTTTGGTAGGAAACTGGCCGGAAGCCTCTTTTTCTAACTGAGTGGATGACTTCTGTTTGTTTTGGTCTTTCCTCAGCTTGACCCTGCAGGCACAGGGAGCAGAGCTTGGTGCTCCTGAGCAGCTCAGATTTTAGGATCCTGGTGCTCACTACACAGGCCCTCTTCTACCTGCATTAGCATTGAGAATAAAGCTGAGTTCACTCCTGGAGAGGGAGGGATGAGAAAGAGGGAGAGGGAGGTGTGAATGCCATGCTAATCCTGAAGACTTTCCCTTGAAAATCGATCACTATGTGTACTAGTATTAGAGCCAAAGTACTTACTTTCTGTCTCTCAGCTTTGCTGTAGGTTTCCACGGCACTGGCACTTGGAGTGTACCCCAGAAGTTGAGTTTTAAACCATCCAACAGGTAGCTAGCTGAGCATTATCCATACCCATGGTTACCATTTAACGGAATCTGTGTGATCTTTGACAGGAATAATCTTCCCCGGTTGAGGTCAAGAATAAGAGATACAATGGCTGAAAAGCCTAGCAAACCACCCCCTTGTCTAAAGCACATGAAGACATGAAGTGGCATTCCTGTCAGCTGGCTATTTTCAAAGCGGTTTCCACAGGATTTCATAAAATCATTGGCCTGATGACATATTGCCCCGTTTCTCTGTGAAAGCTCCACCCATTTGACTGTCTCCATGTTAACCTCATCTTTTCTTCTGCGGTCATTCCGGGGGCAGGCACCAGGCTGTCACCAGCACCCCTCTTCAGCTCCGGAATGTGCGCACCCCTCCCCCTTCAGAAAAACTGCACTGAAGCCAGCTTTTCGCATCTCTTAATTATCTGTAAGATTCACTAATTGGCAGCAGCCCTTCCTGATACTCATTAGAATTAACCAGATCGTATGACGATTTATGGACTAGGTGTCACTCTTGTGTGCAGCGAGAAAAGGGCATACTTATTTCAAAATCACTTCTGAATCTTGAAATTTAAACATTTCCCTCCATTGACATCTATTTTAATGCACACGATCAGAAAAACAGGCTTGTTTTGAAAAAATGATGGTTTGAAAAGAAAAATAGCAGCCTTTGAATGTCTGAGGAATTCCTGCCCGTGGGGCTAGGTCTAAGACTGAGAGGTCTTCAGAGGGTGCGGAATTCTTTGTAAAGTCCTCGCTTTGGCTTTTACAGAAAACAGAGGCCAGTGGAGGAGAGGGACATGGATTGTCCTTTGCAAGCCCTGACCTGTAGCCTGATTCCTGTCTCTTATCAAAAGTGTGACTTTGGGAAGACCATGCCAGAGGCCTGAGTCATCCCCTCTGCAACTCTGGAATGGGAAAACTAACCCTAATCTTGATGTTTATTTTACGTTTTAAAATGATTAATGACACAGGAGAAGATGGCTTTGCACGCTCTGAATCACTTTGCAAACTGAGGTTTACTTACCTGAGTTGTGAGGCTAAGTGCTTAGCTGCTGGGGAGAACCACACTGACTCCTGCTGAGGATGACTCTCTGTGGACGCTTAAGGCTGCTTGCTTTCTGGTGCCTTGGGGTTTTGCTTTCCAGATGTATGTCACAAGTGAGAGCAGGCATTAAAGCTTGTCATGAAGCCTGGTTCTGAGCTCGGGAGAAGAGCTGTTTCTGTTAAATCCACAAGCCTGCCTACGCTGTGTAACTCACTGCCCTAACACGCTCTTGGGTAAAACCATTGCAATTAATGAGTGAAAACATTATATGGCTTCATACCAGTATGATTGGAAATCATGATAACCACGTACTTTTATGTATTCTTATCACTTCTTACACTGGGGAAACTATTCAGTATTCATACATGTAAGTTTGATTTATTTCACTTATGAGTATGGTCTCAAGCTATGTCCATTTATTTATAAATGTCTCAATGTGATCATTCTTTATAGCTGAGTAGTACTCCATTGTATAAAAATACAACTTTTTTATCCATTCTTCAGTGGATGGACACTTAGGTGGTTTTAACCTGGGTTGTTCGATTTTAGTATCTGTGATAGTACAAAAAGCTATTTTGAAGAAAACAACACAACATAAAAGCTAGTGGCCCTATCACTGATGGTACTCATGTCCCTATTCCAGAATGCATAAGAGATCGAGGGGGAACAGTGAGGAGCCTGTCCCAGAGC
The DNA here is from genome assembly GCF_034190915.1 of Cavia porcellus. Lineage (NCBI taxonomy): Eukaryota > Metazoa > Chordata > Mammalia > Rodentia > Caviidae > Cavia > Cavia porcellus. The sequence continues at coordinate 1,741,427 of NW_026947506.1, forward strand.
TGAAGTGGTTGTAAGCAGGGAGGAACAGGAGTGGGGACAATTCGATAGCAAAGTGCTAGACAACTGAAAGCCTAAAACTGAGTTTTCTACATAGCCATCATGTCATTTTATTGACATAATCGAAGGGTGAGGTGATGCAAGGGTGAGGGATATTTGCAGGCAGGATATTTGAGGCCAGCACCTCTCATTGGTCATAGAGCATATGCAAGTCCCCTGAAACTTGATCAGAGCACAAGCGGAAATACTCAGAGAGCACTAGCGGTGATGACGGCTCCTGGTTCCCTCCCACAAAGGCGACTTCAGAATTTTCATCACAGTAGCTGGGTGAGCCAGGGAGGTGGCCCTGTCAGGGTCTCCTTCCAGGCACACAGCCAGGCAGCCCTGTGTTGACTGTCCCTTCCTCTCCATTCGCTGGGGGATCCCACCTCAGGCGCTCGGAGGTAATAACCAGTAACTGAAAGTGACAGACCTCGAGGGTCTCCACCCATTGGTACCCAGAGGAAGCCCTGCGGTCAGCAGTGTGGACACTCAGCCTGGACTGCAGTGTGGAGAGAAGGAAGCCCAGAGCCCTGGGTCTAACTAGAAAGGAACAGATACTGCATTCTATCTCCTGACCATGTTTTCTTATTAATATTTTGTGTGCAGATTGTTAAAAAAGGGTCACTAATTATGTGACCATTGAAATCCAGTGACTTTGCAATTTGGCCCATTTTAGATCGACACAGGCTCTGTTTTCATTTATTCAAACATTAAATTGAATTGTTGTGTCTTACAACTGTTCTCTCAGGTATAATTAATTTCAAGAACTTCATTTGGGAGATCTTATCATTGTTATGGTAATTGTTTTTATATTTGGGGCACCTCAATTTTTTTTTTCTTTTCTTTCCCATTCTTTCTTTCTCTCATTTTTCTTCCTTCCCTCCTTCCCTTTTTTCTTCCTCTTTCCCTCACCCACTTTTTCCTCTCTGTCTCTGTCTCTCACTATCTCTCTCTGACTCTCGGCCTCTGTCTCTCTCTGTCCCTCACTGTCTCTCTGTCTCTCTCTGTCCCTCACTGTCTCTCTGACTCTCTCTGTCTCTCTCTGTCTCTCTCTGTCTCTCTCTCTCTCTGTCTCTCTCCTTCCTTCCCCCAGTAGCCTGTTTAGAAGACCTTCCAGTCTTTTTTACTCTGTTTCAGTTGTCCACAACCAACACAAAAATACCTTTGGAAACGCAGCCTGGATAATGACCAGCGTTCCTCATTTAGGGCAGAAGGACAAGGGGAAGGATAAACGTGGAAGCACAGCTATGGCCTGTTTCTCCATACTGTATACAGTGTCACGGCTTTCTGTGTTTTAGGTTTTCTTCCAAAAGAATCCTCCTCTGGAGCTATGATGGGAATCAGGGAATCTGTCCCCACAGTAGGGCACAGTGATGGTAGGTAAGATGGGGCTTTGGAAACAGACCACTGTCCATACAAAGCCCAGTGGTATCACTGGCTACTGTGCAGAAGTTAAGTAACCTGTGTGTGGCTGGAGCCCCATCCGGGAGACAGGAAATGAGGATCCTGTGCCTTGTAGAGCAGCTGCGGGGTTCAAGAAGCTGATGCATTACAGTACCCAGCTGAGCTCTGCACTTGCTTTATCTTAGACGTGTGCAGCCAGGCTTCTTCTCATAACTGTCCTTCTCCTCTTATGACTACTGACCGCTGAGTGCATCCTTGCTACCCAGCACCTGGAGGATACTGGGGATATGGTGGGGAAAAATAAAAACAAGGTCAGGTCTCCTCCGTTTCAAAGCCGGCAGGTCAAAATGAGAAATCAGCAAACTGGCAGTGAGCTCTGAAGACCTCGTAGGAGGAAAGAAGTGAGGTGCTGTGGCAGAAGACAGAGTGACAGCACTGAGAGTGGCCAGAGGAGGCTCTTCTGGAGGGATGTCTGCGTTTGCACTGAGGGCTCCAGGGGGCCACAGGCTGCCGCTGCGCAGTGGCCCCCTGTGCAAGGACTCTGGCTGGATGCTGAAGATTCTCAAGGAGGTCACGGTGGTCATTCAGGTGCAGGGTGGACGTGCCCTTCTGAGTCACAGTGGTTTACACAGCTCCTGACAGGCGTGCACCGAGCACAGGGCATTCATTTCATGGGGTAACAGGTGGATAAATCTTACAGGTGTCTGTGATTACCAAGGACCCCCATTAGTGCTTACTAGAGAAACAGATGCAAGATGCACAAATATGTAAGAATTTACAAGATTATCCTGCAGTGACTGCTGGCAGTGACAGCTGAGGAAGAGTGCAGAGGTATCTCTATGCACTGGGGACCGGGATCCCATCCTAAGTCAGGAGCTCTTTCAAGGGAACTAAGCAAGCATCCTTCTTGGCTCCCCCTTCATGTGGCAGCTGCCATCAGGGTCGCCAGCAGATCCAGCACCTCTTGAGCAGAGCCCCTCAGCCACACCCAGAGCTATACAGAGCAGATGTGTTTGGGCATTTCTTACTCCAGGTGACACAGTCAGGTCACTGTCACACCAAGTTGTGTATCACGCCCAATTTATGATGGAAATGTCAGGAACATATTGACTTCTAAGGAACAAGATGAACACAACTAACATCATATTTCCTTACATTCACATTTATTCATTCATTCTTCATTAGTGGCATTTGCTAAGCATCTATTCCAGAAAAGGTCTGGGGACAAAAATGTACAGTAAGACACCATGGTGGCAAAAGTATAAGAAATTTAAAAATTCAAGTACACAAAGGATGGTGGTGTATTTCCACAGAGGAAGATGCTATTTATAGAGGAGCACTTATGCAAAACTTTGCAGTCTAGAAAACCTGTAAAGTCTAAGCTGACAGATATTTTGAGGAAACTTTTCCACACGTGGAACCTCAAAGTTTGGTAAGTGACTTAGATGATACCATATGGCAGATTTTTCTTAGACTGGCACATTGTTTATATAAAGGAAAATAGGAGATGAGGAATCTAAATTAATATCTTAAAAATGGGGACATTGTAGATCAAGAAGAGTTTAGCTTTTTTGTTTTTAATGAATGGCGAAAATTCAGCCAGAACACTATGAAAATTAAATGTTAGAAAGATTTCCAGATTAAGTTAATAAGATGTCTAGCACTTACTGCAGTAATTGAGTCCAAAGTAATACATTTCCCAAGTAGATATGTCTTTTCTGAATAATGTCTTATTAAGTACATATCAAACAAATGGCAGGTTTAAAGTTTGTCTAATAGAGGCAGAAGAGCACACAGCAGTGGAAAGAAACCACCAGTGGTATAGACCAGGGTTTAGTTACATTTTAAATCTGCTCGTGCATAGGAACTCAGCACTCCACTCAGCACACACCAGGTCATGTTCTGACTCCAGAGCCCAGGTAAACACAGCAACAAAGCCCATCTGAGCTGAGCAGAAGACAGCGTCTTCCATGGAGTACGTGGAAGACATGGAGCTCTTGGGCTGTCCTACCGCCGGGTTGGCTGGGTGGGTCACTGTGAGAGAACATGTGACCTTCTCCTCTGTCTTTGTTCTAGTAATTACTGCTGCCCAACAGAGTCTCTGCAAAGCTAGTGGTGTGGATCAGCTCTTCCTTTGCTCATGGTCCTGTAGACCATGTGTCTGAGGAGGACTCAGGTGGGCGGGTCTCCCGGCAAGCCAAGCACAGGTGTGGTGGCACATCATCAGGGTGCTCACTCACAAGGACAGGCAGGGGATGCCTGCTGTCAGCTGGGACTCAGGAGCTACCTATACAGGTGGCATCTTCAGCTTGAGTCTTAGCATAATGGGACTTCTGTGGTGACTGGCTTCCCTGGGCCAGCATCCCAGGGGAAACGGGAGTCTGCAGCCATCAGGCCTCCTGCGGCACAGCTTTGGAGTCTTTCAGGGTCACCTCCTTCACACTGCATCCTTGAGGACTTCTCAGCCTACTCGGGCCCAGTGGAGGGCACACAGAGCTCTCCTTATGAGAAATGCACTGTTCAAAACTTGGGGTGACTTAAAAATGTGCAGCAGTTCTGACTTTACCAATTAACCCTGGTTAGTTACTAAGCAGATGTAGTTTAAGTATTCTAAAATAAGAATCCATCCAATAATTAGTCTCCAGTAAGGTTTTTGAAGTGCAGATTTCTAGTGGCTGTCTTTGTATATAAGGGTTAGTAAAATCAGAGATAGACCATTTTTTATCAACTTTAAGGTGTGATCAATTTTATGACATATTACTTAGGATACCATGAGAGGAAAAAACCTCACTATTTTTAATGCACAAATTCCAGAGTCATAGCGTCTACAAGAACATGAATTTTAAAATTGATGAATTTAAAGTCTCAGAAATTTTTTTTTGTCTTTTTCCTTTTTATCGGTACCAGGGATCGAACTCATGACTGCCTGCTTGCAAGGCAGGCGCTTATGCCACTGAGCTAAATCTCCAGCCCCCTTTCCACAGATTTTTTTTTAAAGTCTCAGAAATTTTTGTGAACCATTTGTCTTTTTCTTGAGAAATGATGTATTATAAAATTTATTCTTTTTGGTGTATAATCCCGTGTTCCTTAAGAGTCATTAAATCCATCAAAAAACAAAACCCTGCTAATTCAAAAATATTTTCAAATCTCACACTCCTTAGCATCCACTCCCATTTATCACTCCCTCCACCACCTGGCAGCCACTAACCAACCCTCCATCTCCAGGGACACAGTCTTCTGAGCACGCCATGTAAATGGATTCATACAACATGTGGCCTTTCCTGTCTGGCTTTTTCCACTCAGCACAGTGCTTCAGTGCTGAAATGTGTTGCAGCATTTATCTGTGCATGCTTGCAGTAGTCGTCATTAATGCCTTCATTAAAAATCAGGCCTTTCTTTGTATGCAGCTGACGGTGGTTAATAAAGGAAAACTAACAATAATGGGTCCCATTATTTGTGTTTGGAATAAAGTAAGACAGGGTACATATGTCAGGACTCATTAATAGCATGCTCAGCTTGATGAGTGTGTGAAGACAAAGTATTAACCCGTATAGAACATCTCCTGTGTGTGCAAAAGGGCCTCATACACTGAGAACCTGCTTTGCCACGTAGCACAGTGTGGTGTGCAGCTGAAGCTGTAGGTGGATCATGGCTACGGGACGAAAGCAAGGCCAGAAAGGAGCCATGAACAAGCTGTTCCAGCCCCGAGAACGTGCAGAGCCTGAGGCGAGCCAAGCAAGCGGGTTGATAGGTAGAGGGTGTCATGTGACACCAAGCTGCTAAGTGTATAAATAAACGCACTGCAGTGCTTGGGCAGTTCTTTCTCCTGTCAGGAGAGGTGGCTCCACCTGATCCCGACCCCAGCTTTTTGTTTTCTGACTCTTGTCTTCATTCCTTTTCTCTACCCTTTACCCTCCAAGGAAGTTCCAGATCTGTGCTGGATGCAGTGGCACAAGGCCCTTTAATTGCTATTTGAGATTGTAAGGCGAGAGCCCTGGTCTCTTACTCCAACAGTTAAACTAAAATGATGTAGCCAGGTTGAGGCCCTCTAACTCTGTTCTCACTTGTTAAAATCAAGGATAGATGTAGATCAGACCACTGAAAGCTGGCCCTATGAGGGCCGGGGTGGTTAGCTGACATGGGCAGGAATGCTGTGGCATGATCCAGGGCACAGTCAGGAAGCCTTGGCATTGACCGGATACCCGACTGAGCATCCCAGTGGCAGATATGAGGCTCTGAGGACGGGAGCTGTGGTCTACCCAAGTGAAGATGGATTTCACCAAACGAAGCTCGCTTGGTTGTTCCTCCTAAATGCCAAACAAGCCCCTGCTGGAAATCACGGAGGCTGAGGAAGCCGTGATGAGAGGTGTAACTGCTGTGTCAGTTACAGTTTGCTAGTGATCCTGTGAACATGGCTGGTTTTACTGGGATGTACAGGGGTCAGACTAGGTTATTTTAAGGATGTTTCTGAGCCCTGTTGTCCTCAGATGTCAAGTGAGGAGATGAATGGTCACAGAGTTTTACATTGTCTGGTATTTCCTCCACCCCTCCCTTGTCCTTCCCATACAAAGCTGCACACACATCTTTAGACTCTGGGTACCATTATCGGGAAATTGATGTTTTTCAAACTCCCAAGCATTTGACTACTTCTTCTAAGTGAATAACTGGGAGGGAAGCTGTGACTAAATTGTGAGATGCTTCAGGGCATAAAAGAAAAGAAAAGAAAAGCAAGCCTACTTTGCTTACAGCTTTGGGGTCTGAGTATTATTTGCATGTTTGGCTAAGAGAAATAGAAGAAATAAGTGAAGTTTGGCTAAACAGTAATACCATACAGTTTTATGGAATATCAACCTAAATTAAAATGAAGTTAGAGACAGAACCAAGAGAAATCCACAGGTAGAAAGGGAAGGTCACTAAGGCCACATATCAGGAAACCACTGATTCTGTTCATCAGAACAAGGGAAGAAGAAAGTAAGTCCAGGGTCTGGTGTGGTACAGGGGTCCATAGCAGGATTTTAGTTCTCATTAATATGGAAATTTTAAAAATGTCAACAATTACGTCTTAAAGTTTTGCAGGAAAGAGTAACATTCTGTGAAAAAGGTGAAATTTAATAAGTGACTTTAATTTTAAGAAATGACATTATATGAATAATAGGCAGATATACAGACAAAATCAGGAAAGGAAAACAGAATAAATCTGGGTGTATCAGTCAATATTCTCCACAGAAAAAGAAAGAAAGAAAGATAGATATGTGCAGAGAAAGAGAGACAGAGATAAACACACACACACACATGCACACACACACACACACACACATACAGAGAGAGAGAGAGAGAGAGAGAGAGAGAGAGAGAGAGAGATTCTGATTTTAAGCAACTGTCTCATCTAAATGTGTGGATTGGCTAGTCCAAAATTCATAGCAATAGGGAAGATCAGTGGGTAAGAAATTCAGATAGCATCTCTAGTCTAGCTTTCTTTTTTTTTTTTTTTTTTGGTCTTTTTGAGACAGGGTCTTGCTATGCAGTTCAGGATGTTCTTGAGCTCACATTGTAGCCCAGGCTGGTCTGGAACTGGCAACAATCATCCTGCCTCAGCCTCCAGAGTGCTGGGATTCTGGGATTATAGGAGTGTGCCACCACACCCAGCTAGCATTTCTAGTCTTAAAGCAAAGTCTGTGTGTGTGTGTGTGTGTGTGTGTGTGTGTACGTATGGTCCTTGGGGTTGAACCTAAAGGCTTTGCATTGGACTTTATCCTTAGCCCTTTATCTAATTTTGAAAAAAATAGTTTTTTAAAAAATTCTGAGAGTGGGTCTTGCCAACTTGCTAAATTGTCCCGGCTGGGTTTGAACTAACAGGAAGCTGCTTCAGCCTCCCAGAGTCCTAGGATTACAGTATGCACTGCCATACCCAGATCAAAAAAAAAAAAAAACATTTTTTTAAAAAGAGACTCTCAATTTTGTCCTTGAGGCCTGATTGAAACGAGGCCTACTTACACCATCAAAGAAATTTCTTATTTAAATCAGCTTATCATAAACATTAATCGCAACTATAAAATTTTTTTAGCAGTACCCAAAGTAGTGTGACACCAAGCCGCTGATGCCATCACCTAGACAGACTGACATAAAGATCAGCCATCACAGGAGGAAATAATCATTTAGTGAGTCTGCATTTATGGACATGAAGTTGCAGGTGCCGCAAGATGGCACGGAAATGGTCAGCAGGTGTTAGAAACGAGCAGCCACCTGCCTTCCGCGGTCTGCCACTTCATTCCAAAACTCAGTCTGGAAAATGCCCCTCCTAGAGTTGCACATCCTACTGTAAGTGAAGGAGCATTTCCAGGGGTTCCCTTTAGGATTATATAAGCAAAAAATATACAAGCAGACATCTTGTAATTATGCTATATAAAATTATTAGACAATTTGGAAAATTGTTAGTGAGCAACTGCCCATCATGCATAAAAATAATTTTGATTTTGACGTTCAGAGTTTAATGTGAAAATGATTATGGGCAGAATGCTCTATTAATTTTCCCTTTAATTGTTCAAGCACATTTGAATTTGTTGTAAAAAGGAGTGATATCTCTATAAAGCTGAATCACTGCAGTCAAGAGAGCCCTGTCCGACTCCATGACAGAGTTCATTCTGCAAGGCTCTCTTTTAGAATGAGAAAAAGTATTAATTATGTTCTTTTCCCCCTCTAGTAACAGCTAGCAGAATAGTGACACAGTTTCCTACAAGCTGAAGTATATGTAACGTGGGCACATTTAGCTAGTTAGTGGGAATATCTATTGTCTTATATCTAGGAAAATACCTAACTCTTATCTTGGATATACAGAATAGTTTATTGAAACATTTGTCAACGCGATGATAAATATTTTCAATTAAAATTATGAACATGTTACCTCTCCATCCTTGTTACAGATGATTTCTTGCAACATTTAAGCTACATAAGATTGTCAATATTTAATCAAGGCATCCTCCAAGAGCTCAAAGTATACCACATTTTCTGCTTGTACAGTCCATCTATACCAGTCTATCAAAAATCAGCGTGCAGTCATAGTGAACAACCTATAAAATATACATTCCAGTTGTCTGGCTTTGATAGCCGCCATGTCACACAATCTGCCCCTCCGAGGCGGCAGCAGGCGTGTGCCATCTAGCACGTTCTTCCTCTCCCAGTAGTCTGACCTAAGAGGCCCTGAAGTTGTAGTCCGTTTGTACAGAGCACTGACATGTGTTTGTCGTGTTAAGTTCTGAGGCGAGTGTGCGAAAGTTGTCCAGAGAGTGCAGATAGCAGAAGAGAGATGTAAGGAAAACCTAGAACTGCAGAGCACGTGAGTTCGGCTCCATGGGATGCTTAGCATAAGCCCCTTCCCCTCCATCTTGATGATCCAGTTTCATCTTGCTCCATCTTTCTCAGTCTGGTTCTTTCCTGATGGAGGAAAGCCTTCCTTTCCGAATCTCCCTCACCCCGACTCCTGAGCCTCAGTACCCAGCATCACTCTCCTGTTCCACACACCCCTCCGGTGATGCCTGATTCACCCATCTGGCTCTTCCGCCCCACATAGTTCACATGTGGAAGGACAGCTGTGGGGGAAACACGGTGAGGAAAAGCCAGCTCTCAGCCCCGGCTCCATCTTCGCTGAGCTGCGTGATGCTGGGGATGTTACTTCAGTTGTCAGGCTTTCCAGGAGATGGCACCACGGTGAGAGAGTTCTAAGAATAACTGAATGGAATATTGTCCCTGTGACCGCCATAGTGGTGCCCAACTCTCTCGCCCTTCTAATACCATTTTCCATTGTCAAAAATTAAGGCAGGTCATAGCTCAACTTTTAATACTGAGAACAAGTATTCCCTAACTCAGTCCTAAGAATCAGTCATTGTTTGGCCTTGGCTCCATAAGATAGATGCTGATCGACTCACAGCACAAAGACAGATGTGTCCTGCATGACAGGGCCATGCAGGAAAGTGATGCGGTGAGTTGAAACCTAAGGATTGTGAAAGGCTCAAGAGAATGGAGCAGAGCTGCAGGCTGGCAAGGATGGGGAATAAGGCTCCGGCCCACAGCTTGCACAACTGAGATGCAGCTCTTCCCTGGGTTGTGGCACGATCTGCAGGGCACATTGAACAATCTTGGTTTCTCTCTGAAAGCCCTACTCACAGTTTCTGCTTGTTTATTACACACTAGATGTTCCCAAAAGCTCACAAGGCATCGATGAAGGCTGTTATCCAGGACCCTGTAAAGCGGATCCTCTTCCCATAGCAACTTTTCAGAGGGAAAACTGAGGTACAGAACGTTAGAGCCACTCTGAGCATGCTGATCGCCCGTGTATGGTATAATCCAGCTGCAAAGTACTGGAATACGGCTAGGCCTCCTGCAGGTTCCCATGCTGTGAGCTTATGAGTGGGAGCCCTGGATACAGGGCACCAGGTCCCAATCAGATCTACTGAGGGCCTGGGTTTTGCCTCTGTCAGGGCATAGGGAGAGGGATGGGAAGAAGCCCCTGGAAGATGCAAGGATCAGCTGACTGGAATGTGGAAGTGCAAATGATTGATGCCTGCAGTTTGGGCTAGATTAGCTGGAGAGTGTTATTTTGTGAAAGGAAATTTCAATTTAACAGAGTATCTTGATGAGAAGGCTTTGAATTGGAAAGGATGTTTTAAATTGCTATCAGAATTTCTCATTTTAGTGATTGAAACATTTCAGGGCCAAATGTGCCACGCTGTGTCTCTTTGGAAGAGATTCTTTGAGGGAAATAACTGCCAGGTCCTATAGCATGCCAACCGAGAAGTGCGGGTTCAGAAGAAAGGCAGTGCCCCTCATGGCAAGGTGCAGACGGAGGCCCATCAGAGCAGTTTGGGCCGGGGAGGGTCCCCTGAACCTCAGTAGCTGCTGCCTGTGCCCTGTGAGACCACATCACCTGAGTGGAGCAACCTGGGAGAGTCAGAAGAGAGGGCAGCAAGCTACATGTGAATCCCTCACTGGGAGCCCCTGAGCGTTGTCAGTGGAGCGCAGTGTAATTGTGTTCCTGGAAAAGTGACCATGTTGACAATATTCTATGTGCTTACGCCCCTATGTTTCATTTGTGCTATTTGGCTAAAGAGAACCTCAAGTGCAAAGACTTTAAAATGTAGCCAGATATTTAAGTCTCACGAACTTTCCTGAGAGGTTTGCTGAGGTTCTTTTTCAGAAGAAGAGGACTTTTGTTAAAAAATAAAATGGCCCGTTGAAGTCACTCCTATCTGGACAATGCAGTGTTTTAAGGTACACATTGGGCAGCATAATGCCCCAAACATGCCTTTTGGGGATACATCAAGAATACCACTGATGTTGCTAAGTAAGTATTGAACCCCAAACTGGAATATTTTCCACTGCTCGGCAACCTTGAGTTTAATGCAATAATCTATTTTGACAAAGTGGAAAGCCATGACTGGAAATAACACGTAATTTCAGAAACTGTCTATGGATTTTGGTTTTTCCTAACCTAAAGCAAATTAAGCCACCAAGAATTGGAAGAAAGTGTCTCCGTAAAATTAAAGCAAAGTTGAAATGTTCCAGAAATATCAGAGCGCATTTTCACATGGAAGAATCTGTCCATCTTTGGAAGAGTGAACTTTCTTTGATCACTTTCCTGAAACAAGAAATGAGACGGACAGTATATTCCAGCTTTGTGGATGTCAGTTGATCTAAATCATAGACAAACTGAGTCATTTTTCTGTAGACACACAAGTGGCTCAAGCCAGTAGGCTTTTAGTTCAATAATTTGACTACAATTTTGTATCACTCAAATTTTAGTTCAATAATTTGACTGTTTTTGTATCACTCAGTAAAACATCTGCCCTTCATAATTATATATGTTTGCTAACTATTTTTTCACTGCATAGTTACATGTTCTTAAAGAACCGAATGACTTTATTTGGAAATAAATTTACATACTATCAAAGCTAAGTGACATAATATTTTAGTCTATTTTCAGTTCACTCCATGTTTTCCTCTACGTTTGTTGTTCTGGATTTGTTTAAAGAGTTGTAAACTAACGTGAAGTGTAGTGCAGTTTGACACGCTCAGCTTAAGCAGAGACACCCACGCTCGTGGGTCTGCTGTCCTTTGCCTTTGTTGTGCTTCTGGAAAGGTTTTAATTCAGTCTTCAAGAGAATTCAGGGAGGCTCAGTCACTCCCCATGATTTTCTTCTCTTTCTTCTCAAGCCCATCTCTGAGTTCTCCCTGGGGGTTGCACACTTCTAGCTCGGTTTTAGCTTGGCAGAAATACACGACTATTGAAATACATGGCTGCTGCTGGCTTCCCGTCAGTCCCTTCCTGGCCTCTGCTGTGCCTCTGTTTTCCATGATGACATGGGTCTCCCTCGATTGTGTCCCCATAATGCCAGGGAACAATCCCGAGTGATCTCCTCTCTGAGTCCATCATACAGTTTAATACGTTGAGTAATGCTGCTGTTCCAGGTAGAACAGACAGAACTATTTGACTTTGCACTAACATTGCAGTTATGGCACGCTGAACTGCATGGCTGTGTTCCTCACTTCTATCTCAGACTGTATTTGTCTTTCAGGAACGAATAAACCAAGTGGTTTGGATTTAAGATAGGAAGAGCTTAATGTATTTATTATTCCCATTTTCAACTTCTGCTGGGATAAAGATCATTCCACCTTAAGGAAACTATCTAATAAGCATCTTTTCCTCCTAAAATGGTACAGGTTTCTGTTTGCTCCAATCCAAATTATGTGGTGACCCAGCCACCCTGGCTCATTTGGGCAGTTTATTACAAAGTTAAATATACGATCGCCACATGACCTCACAATCCTGCTTCCAAGAAATTATCCTAAACAAATGAGTTTATGTGCATACATAAACCTGCACAGTAGTGTTTACAGCAGCCCAGTTTCCAGTTCTGTTCCAGCTGATGAGCGGAGAAGGACGCTGTGCAACAGAATGCTACTCGTCAGTGCTATCTGCAGGTGCTAGGTGCATCTTCAGAAGGTTTTCTCAGTGATAGTATCCAGATTAAATACTTCCTGACTTCATTTATGACATTTCCAAGATGCGAATCTACAGGACCTGACTGGAGTTTACTAGGGGTTGATGGTGGGCAGGAAGATGAGGCAGCACAGAGGAGTCTGTGTTGGGCTGGGTTTGTCTTCATCTTTGGCCGGGAGTTATAAGACTCTTAGCATGAATTAAAAGCAAGAGGCACTGTGCTGACTACTATTATGTTAGATTATCTGGGGGTGAAATGCAATGATACTTAAATTGTTCGGTTCTGACCTGTGTTGTTCTGTTACAATGTCCTCTTATCTCAATCTCCGCCCTTTTTATTTTTAATTAATCAATTTTTTCTTACGTTTTTTCAATTAAGGGAAAACAACTAAAAAATAGCGGGATATATTATAGTAACTATTTGTTTTCCTATTAACCTGATTTGAACCCCAGTATTGCTCTCCCCATCTTGTTCTGTCTGATTTTACTATATTCTATTTTGTTTGATAGTATCAAGTTTTAGGGTATAGGCGATCACTTTGAAGGCAATAAGATTTACTATGATGCCCAGTATGGTTTGACTATTATCTTCTTTCGAAGTCCTGTAAGGTCTCCAGTGTAGGTTTTATTGGTCTTCTTCTGCACTGTTTTGATCAATTCTATTATACCTGATGATATAGGCAACTCTTTTTAAAAATAGCAAGAGGCACAATGGTAACCATTTTTGATCACCTGATATTCTATTTTTGCATCATGTACTATGCCCATCATTCTGTTCTAACCAACTCTGTTTTGTTTAGTCACGTTAAGTTTTATTCTCTTCAAAAAAAAAAAAAAAATAAGAACTGTGGGAGTAAAAAAACCCAAAATCATTATTGTAAAAAAGAGAGGAAAGGAAGGTGGTCTAAGCACAACATAAACTGCATGTATGTTTGAGTGTGTAGGTTGGAAAACCATATTACTGAGCTTTTGTTGGATCATTGAACGGAAATGTCTGCAATCTCACTGAATGAATCTCCACTTTATATGCTTTAATTTTATAATTTGGACAACTGTTTCTAAGATGACAATGTGTAACCTATTAACTAGTGATTTCTTACAGTATTTTTCCTTGAAATTCTGTATTATTTGTACCCGTTTACTGCTTTATTTTCTTTCTTTTTTCCTCTTTAAATAAATAGAAAAAGTCATACTACTAGGCATGCAAAAAGGGAATAGTATAACCACTTAAGTTAGCTTTGCTGGTTCTGTCGGGCAAGTGACATGAATAAAGAATAACATCCGTATTGCTTGTCATTTTCCCAAAACTCCAAGATCCCATGCGAGACCACGCGTCAATTAAATGGTACTTCTGATCTGTCCTTGACACCAGTGCAAGTCTTGGGACCACTTTAGGGAGAAAATGAGTGCAGTTGCTATGCGAGGAGGAGTTAGCGCTCATCCCGTAAGTGTGACATGCAGGGAACACAGACGGGAGCTAAGTGCACCAGTGATGTAATCGCCGCATATGGAGGCTTGCAGAACTGCCTAAGTGTATAGTGATTAAAGTCTGCGCACTATTGCAAAAGACTTGCTGTTTTGTAAGAGAGCTGGATGTTGCCCAGTGAACGGAGGACTGAATGGCTGGGTCCTGATCCCTTGTAAAAACAGGAATTCCCAAATGCTTCTGTAGGGCTTATTTAGCTCACCTTCGAGACGTTTATCAGTCCACGTGTTTTTATTTCTTTTCCTACCAGTGAGTAATGATGATATTACAAATGAGCTTTAGGCCCTATCTGTGCCGCTTGCTTCTTGGAATTAGTGACAGAGCGTGCCTCAGCTGGACTGAATACCAGTCCCAAAATTCCTGGAGTTAATGCTCTATGGAAATAAAGTGATAAACTGTATATAAAAATTATACATATATATTAGCATTTGGAACATCTTTAGACTTTTTGGAAAAGAACAAGTACTATTCTCCTGGAAACTTAAGTTTCTTGAGGGCAGGTCGTTTTGACTATGGCCAGGTTAACTTCAGAGTGGTTGAAGGAAAGCATTTAGCGTGCCGTGGAGCTTTGCCTGCCTGCTCAGTTCGTTGACTTGGGAACCAGCAGGAACATTCTCTACTTTGGTCTTGGGAATGATTTGCTTTCCGGGTATGTGTGACTCAGGTAAGCGCCAGTGCTGCAGGGGGTCTTCAGCTTGGACCCGTCCATTACTTGTGCTCCTGTGTTTTCCATGTGCTCATTTAAGCTTTATGGGTGTCAGTCAGGAAGAGTTTATGTTTTCCTTTTTTGGACCAGCTATAAGCTGAGGAGAGTAAAAGAGACTTTATGTATTTTGGGGAAGAAGATAGGAAAGTTGAAGAAAAAAGGGGGGAATCCTATGCTGTCAAACCAGTTGCTTAAAGCTGAATTATGGAAATGTAAAAATTCCTGCCAGAGTGAATTTTGGGGACCTGCACCCTATGAATGCAAACAGTGCCTTTCTGAGCCATAGAATCTGGTGAGTGGTGATTCTCAAAACTCTGCCCCTGTTAATTTTTTCTGGAGCACATTTTAGGCCTACTGTTCCACTAAGTATAGCTTGCAAAGTGCATGTGTAACGAAAAGCAAGAAGATCTGGCGTATCTAAAATATTTAGTATGATTGCTCTCAATCACCTTCCTCAGTGTCTCAGTCTCAGGATTTTGCAGGCAGTGATCGAAGTGGTGCTTGCCACACTGTCGGTGACACAGCCTGGTTTTTGTAAATTATTTTTTTTCAAGCTGGAATTTAGCAATACCAGGGGTAATTCCTGGTCAAGATTCTGGAAAGGGGATGGTATTATTTTTTTTCATGTTTGGAAAAATTAGACAATTAAGGCAGCTTTTCTATGTATTGTTATTTCCTGTGGTTGAAAATATTGTTAAAAAATGATAAATTTGCAACCAGAAATTGTTGAGAATGGTGTGCTCAATATATAAGTAGGTTTTCTATCTTAGTTAAAGTGAATTGTATAAGTTATATATGAATTTTAAGAATTTGGAGAAAATGCTAATACATAAATGCAGAATTCTTTCTTTTATTTAACTCATGTATTTCTGCTACATTTACTTTTTGACATATTGCCTATGCATGTTGATTAGGTGGATTAACTTAAATTTCAACTGAAGAGTCTGCATATCAATATAATTTTGTTCAAGTAAAACAGATGATACAAAATGTCTACAAAAGACGTTGACTTTTTGTCATTCTGTTATTATGTCTAAAATAGATGAACTCAAGGTCAATGTAGCACTATAGTTAATATAATTATGAAATTAACTCTCCTAGGAAGTTGTCATTTTTAATACCAGCTCTACCTGAGCTGGTCTGTAATCTGCTAGTGTGCTAAAATGAGTGTGTGTTTTTCAACATTACTCCCCTACGTGTTTAGAGACTAAAGAATGAAAACTGAACAATGTGCTTTTACTAACAGTGAGTGAGTAGTTGTTGGCTAATAATTTATTATTGTAATTGGTTTCTTTTTGCAAAGAATTAAAATCTTGATTAGTGACGACTAAACTGCAGCAAAAACTACAGTAAATATGTGTATTGTTCTTAACTTGACCAAAATAGGGAATTTTCTCAGTCCTATTTGTGGGACAAACACAGACTACCAAGCAACATTACTGTCATGAATACGTCAGTGAAATCATAGTGGCACTTACATTTTAAACATATTTTTAAAGTGCATTATTACAAAATAATTCACATTCCTCATAGTCCTGATTTTAAAGTGAAAAGTGCAAATTATTATGTTCATGGGTCTCTGCAAACATCATCACTGTTCTCTTTTAGAACAGAGTATTTCTCTGCTCTTGGAAGAACTCTCAGACCCGCCAGCAGCCATTTACCGTTCACCCTCAACCCCTTCCTGCCTGTGTTTGTCTCCTCCGTACCATTCAGAGAGAATCCTATGGTGCTTGGTCTTTGTGTCTTTAAGTAGCATAATGTTTGCAAAGTTTTCCCATGTTGTAGCAAGGATACAACAAATAATATTCATTGCATTTCATATTTTATTTATTCACCAGTCAGTTGATGGACTTTTGGTTACCTTTCGGTATTATGAATGGTGCATCTCTGAACATCTGTATTTTACCATGTGTTAGCAGGTACTGACTGTTATTTTAGGGTACAGATAGAAGTGGTAGATCGTATGGTAATTCCATATGTAACATTTTGGACAACCGCCATTTTCCCACAATGCCTGCATCATTTTCCAGTTCTACTAACAAAACGTGTTAGGACCAATTTCTCTGTGTCTCCATACACACTTGTTAGTATCTGTCCTTTCCGTATGAATCTTCCTGTAAGGACACACTGTGTAAGGTGTAGAGTGTAAGGTGGCACTATGTTGTGGCTTTGTGCGTTGTGCATTTCTGTGATGATGTCAAGCACGTTTTCATGGACGTATTGGCCATTTTGCACTGTTGAAAAAAAACCTTTTCAAATTCTTCACCCATTCCAAAAATTAGGTTATCTTTTTGTTGTTGAGTTATAAAGCTTTTTAAACTATTATGAAAAAATTCCCTTATACAAGAGATGATTTCAACCTCTTGAAACGTCTTGTGTAGGGAGATGCCTTTTTGTAAAAAATATTCTAATTGTATATCTGTATATGTAATCTCCCTAATATTCAGTGTATAGAGAAGGGAACTGGAACAGCCACCCAGATGTGTTATATGCATGTAACAGCTCGTCCCCAGGAATGTAATGAGTTAATTTTTCATGTAGTGTGAAGTTGTGTTACAAATCCACCTATTTAGCTTGTGCACATCTAGTTATCCCATTATTTCCCCCTTTGAACCTTATTAGCACCATCACACAAAGCCAGTTGGCGATCAGGTGGGATGTTATTGCTAGACTTTCAGCCTCTCCGATTACTCTCTGTCTATCTGTATGCAAATATTATGATCCTTGATTATTGCAATGTTGGAACATGTATTGAAGTCAGCAATTGTGAGTCCTCTAAGTGTTTTTATTTCAAGCTTATTTTTGCTATTTTTATTTGCTAATTTTTCATTATGAACTTTAGAATCAAGTTATTAATTTTAGGAAAGAGGCTAGTTAAAGTTTTGAGAAGATTGCATTGTATCTGCACATAAATTTGAGTACTGGTATCATCAATACTGTAGCAAGTCTTCTGATTCATAAATATTAAATGCCATTCCAATAATTTAGATATTCTTCAAATTTTCAGAAATGCTTTATTACAAAGTGTGAGACTTGCATGTTTGTTAAATTTACTAGTATGTGCTTTACATTTAAAGCTTATTTTCATGAAGTTACAATATACTCTCCATATGTATGGATTTTGCTTCTATGGAGTCAACAAACGTTGATTTAAAATATTTGGAGAAATTGTTATGGTACTGAACATTTTCATTCCCTAATTATTGCTTTAAAATGCAATATAGCTGTTTACATTTCATTTCCTTTGTTTTGCATATTATGAATAATCTAGAGATGATTTGAAGTATACAGATTTGCGTAGGCTATATGCAAAGATGCTACTATTTTACAAAGGCAATTGAGCATACTTAGATTTTGGCATTGTGGGAATTCTAGGATTTTCTAGGAGTTCTGAGAGGTAGTTTTATTTTCTTAGACTTTCCATCTCTGCGTACATTACCCATCTGCTCTTGCAGGTTGTCTATTTTTTTTAAAAAAAATTTGTTAGAGTTTTATGATAATACTTATTTTAAGTTCCTTTTTTGGGTAACTCAAATTTTTCTGTTACACCTAAGTCTGATTCTTGTACTTACTTTGTTTTTTCTTTAGGCTGTTTTTGTTTTTGCCTTGTAGTATGACTTACAATTTTGTTTGAGAAATGGAGGATATATACCAGGTAAAAAGAACTAAGGAGATTGTTCTTTTTATGAGGTTTTATCTTCATTGGCCGAGAGTTTGGCTGTGTTTGTCTGCTGCAGTTATCACGTCCACGAGCAAAACTCTTAATGGCCATGTTTGGTCTTCTCTGTCCTATCTGGGTTTCTAGACTCTTTAAAACTGACTCAGGTCTTGGTTCCTGCTGCTCAGGTCCTGTCTTGTTAGAGGTGATTCCCATCGAGGAGGTTGGTGATGAACCTGGACACAGAGAAAGCACTGATGAGTTTTAGTTTAGGGATGTGTGTCTCTGGGCTGAGACCTTTGTAAAGCTCGTCTCAGTGTTTCCTTTTCTCTTCAGTAGAAGGTTAGAATGCTTTCTCCTCTCTTCACCCACAGACGCTAGCGGTGCTCCTGAAGGCAGAATGTATGGAAGGGAGCCCTGCTGCCCCCAGGAATGGGTGGAAGCTTTATTTCTCCTGAAACTCAGCAAGCAGTGCCCAGCAATTAGCCCCCTTTCATTTTCCACGCCACTTGCTAGCTCTGGTGTTGGCTGCTTCTGGTCCTGGTGATCTGTGATGCTCTCTGTTCAAATTTGTCTTCACTTTCTGGGGTGGTGATGTGAGCCTTGACTTGTCTGACAGGATGAAGAAGTCTTATGAATGTCCAGTTCATCAGTTTTCAATGAAGTCAGAGAAGAGATGACAATTTTTAAGTATTTTACATGCTTGAATGGAAACTGGGAGTCTGTTTGGAATTATTTTATTTTATTTCCAGATTTCTTATGTCTGGTTTATAAAAATAAAATTGATTTGTGTATATTAGCCTTAGGTCAAGCAAAATTTTAGTGTTCATTTAATTAGTTTTACAAGGGTGTGTGTGTGTGTGTGTGTGTGTGTGTGTGTGTGTGTGTGTGTATTATAAGCATGATATAGTCATCTGCATGGAAGAATGTTAGGTTTTACTTTCCAATCTGGTTATCTTTTATTTCTTTCCTTTACTCCTGTGCTCGCTATAAACTATATTGCCATATTGAATAAATAAAAGAAATGCAGATATCATGACTGCTCACTCCTGATCTTAGGGAGAAACCTGCCTATTTCACCACTAAATGTGTGAGTTCTTCATAAATGCTTCACGTGTAAAGCCCTGGTTTCGATCCCCAACATGAGAAAAGAACCAAAAATTATAGAGAAAGTTAACAATTCCAAATTAAACAAAATCTAAAAGGTGCCATTGCCATTTGATATTTCCTATAATAAATAAATAGTCTCAAATAAATAGATATATACTTACATGCATATATACATATGACCTTGATTCCTAAAGAAAGGAATGGTGAGTGAGAAGTCAAATGTATGTACACAAGATAAAGAACAATGCTTTTCTACACATGCAGATATGAAAGGACACATAAATATACTTGGTTCCTATTATCTTATCCTACCTAAATACAACTGCATCAAACAACAAGTATAAAACTGATGTCTAATTACAATGTAGAAAGGGTAATTTATATGACATAACAGAAAGGAACCGAATTAGACATTAAGATGCTATTAAACCAGATTATTTTAAAATGAATTAAAATACACTAATGCACTAAATTTTAATGTAGATCAAAAGACATTTTAAGCCAAAAGATTGTCACACAAATGTCTTATTTTGTGTTTTTCTTCTCAAAAATAATAGGATAGAAGACCTAAACAAAACTCCAAATCAACGAAAGCTAACAGACATGCACAGAACAGTCAGTCCACTTAGAGAATTCCAACTTGCTTTTCAAGTTCACATAGAACATTCTCCACGACAGAGAACATGTTAGAGCATGAATCAACCATCAATACATTTTAAAATACAGATGACTTCCAATGAAGTTATGCTCCAGTAAACCCATTGCAAGTTGAAAATATGTGAAGTAAAAACATCTAATACAACTAAACCCTTGAACCTCCCAGCCTGGTGACAGAGCACACAGCAAAGCTTGACCTTGTCCTCTCTTGGCTTCTGTTACTCGTTAGCCACAGGAGAGAGCCTCAGAACACATTTTGCTAGCTTGAGGGAAAAAATCAAAAGTCACCATTCAAGTGTGCATATCACCTTTGCACCCTCACAAGGCTGAAAACTTGGTTGCAATGTTAATACTTTTTAAGCTGGGGACAGCTTTAGCCTACTTTCCAGTTTGGCTGTAGACTTTTACCTGCATTTTAAAATTATGCGTCAGTTCTGTGCCCTGAACCCCTTTTCCACTTACCTTGTTGTGGTTAAACTTTGTCTTCGTGTTTTGATGCGTTTGTGTTCTGATTGTGGGTACTGCAGTCTGCAGCAGGAGATCCTGCCATCTTTGCTGGCCTTTGTGGTGGCTCATGGTTGGACCTTAGACCCCCTCAAGTCCTGCCAATCACTGTGCACCCCACGCTGTGCCAGTGTACCCATGATTTTGGGGGGAGACTCTATCCTTGGTGGTTCCCTGCCCTGTCCCATCCTTGCATCTTCTCTGCAGAAAGGCTGGGGTCTTGCCCAGGTAAGGGTGGGCACCCTGGTGGCCCAGGGCCCAGTTTGACATCCATAGCTCCCTAAAAGCGTGGGCGCTTTCCTGCAGCCCTGCTTCACTCTGTTGGAGTTCTGACAGCTTTGCCCTTCATCACCTACCTGCCTAAGAAACCTTGGGGACAGCTGTCTCTGACTGATTTTAGTGCTGCCCTGTGGGCTGAGGCCTCACCATGCAAACTGGAGTCTGGGGCATGAACCCGGTTGCACGAGGGAGCAGATCCAGGAGGTCCAGATCTGGGGACACTGAGAGAGGCATCTGTGTTTGGTCTAACAGGGAAGGCGTCCTCCTCCCAGCCAGGGTTACCTACTTTCTAAATGAATTCCTCTACCATTTCAAAGCCCTTAGCGTGTACCCGGAGTGATGCAACGGAAATGTTGACAATTTGGTATTTCCTTCTGGACTCCTTACCTTAGGTTTGTCTGTCACGGACTTCTGTTGTTGTCACCGCACTGATTTGTTCTCTGGTTTCACAAAGTAGTTTCAGACCCTGGCGTGTCCAGTTGTTCAGTTTGATTTTATTAAATAGGCATCATCTCCTGTAGTAAGCTGAACAGACCGTATTTGGAAATCTATCTAGGCCTTAACATCACAACGACAGATTAACTTTTCCATTCTATGACTGCTCAATTTGCTTATTTTATAAAATTTTATCAGTATCTTTCTTCACATCTACTTACATCCCATTTATTATATGTAAGGTACATTTTTGCTTCCATTTCTCTAAGTAGTCTGTAGAACTGGCTTGTTTCAGTCTTTTTCAATAGTCCCTCTCATTACATATATTTTTATGTTAATTTCCAGGTCATTTGCCTCCTTAACTACTGTCCTCCACTTCCTGCCCCTTGTTTGGGCACTTCCTGAGTCTCAGAAGTTTTGGAATTAATTATTATACTAGGATCACTGAGATTCAGAGGCAGTTAAATGGCCCACAGCTTTTTCTGTAACCTTTCTTGTAGATGATTTTGTGGGGCTTTTATGCTATTGCCTCCTTATCCTGAATGCTTGTTCCAGTGTGGACCAATATCATCATTCCCCTGTAATCCAGATGAATGCAGCACAGGTTGCTTGGCAGATGACTGTGATTATTGCATCTGTATTGATAAATTTAGTGTACTAGATAGTCAGGACCTTGCACTGCTTATCAGTTTAAAATAGCCATCTTGTGTTTCATATTGCCTCCCTCTAATTATCAAGGCTGCATTGAAAAGGTATTTTAAGTTTCACGAGTGATTAAAATGGCAATTGTATTGTTCACTGTGGTCACCGCTGGCTATGGTAAATTGTTTGCTGACTCAGTTTAAATTTAGAAAATGTACACATATCCTGGAATTCTTCCTAGAAAGAAATGTGACAGGTCCTATAAAAGGAGAACAAGTCGCTTTGTGTTAAATGTGTGAATTTCCAAAAGCACAGTGGATTAGCAGTTAATCTGTCTTACTTAGAGGAGTTTAAATCCTGGAGCAATTCTGTAGAGCACCGTGGGTGACGTTTCATGTAGATATTGGTTGTTTTGCTACTGACCACAAAAAGAAGGCTGCAGGATGAATGTTTGGCATCAAGGTGTTTACTAGACAGCAACTTTAAAAGCCAAGAAAACAAAGTATTCAAAGGACTATCATGTTAGAGTGTAAACTTAACTTGTACCTACCACTAATACCTGTGTGGAGGTAATAAACCACTGACCTCCACAGTACGGGTTTTAGTGGGATAGTTTTGGTGGCAGAGCGCTGTCCTTTGTACCTGTGGTGAGGGAAGATGCTTTGTGAGTCAGCTGCACGGCAGTACATACAACTCTGGACTTACCTTCAGAAGCTGTAGCTCCAAATTCAGGTCTTGCTGTTTAACATTTCAGTGGACTTGACAACATAACCAACCTGGATCTTTAGAAGTTTTATGTGCCGAGCAAGTTCAGTGACCCTTGTGGCCCTGCAGGATAAACAAGCAGGACCCCAGAGGTGGGCAGGTGCTGTAGTAACATGGTGTGGAGAGGGAGCCCTGTAAGCCCTCATCCAAACCGTAATGAAATGAATTCTAGCTGAGGACAACCAAGTGAGACGCAGTACTAGCAGATCCAAGTCAGCAAAGAAATAAAATCACTTTGACAGTGCTCAGGAAAGAGAAATCCTTCTCTCAAGTCACACAGGTGAGGATGAATCCAGGGCTCCCAGATTGCTGACTTTAAAACCACTGGGGACTTGGCAGGTTTCAGTTAAGAATGCCCGGCCTCGTGGAGACCAGTGCCGTTTGCCCCTCCCGTGCTGCTTTCTGTCCTGAGCTGGGTCATCGATTTCTCACACCTCTTACCCAGAGGTGGCTGGTTTGTTGTGATCGAAAGACTCAGACTTTTGAGTCCTTGTTTTCACCTTTGTCCATATGGCTCCTGGTTTCTCGGCGTGAAAGTGGTCACCGAGGGTGTGTGTTTACATTCTCTGGTCCCCAGCCTAGCGTGAATAAGTGGCTGAATCATTACTTTTCCTTTGGGCCACGTGGCACCTGCCACTGTTGGTGAGTCTATTTTGGAATTGATGCCTTGCTAGATGTGGAACTAGGTCTTAGCTGCAGGGAGATGGAGCTTGCAGAGGAGGAGGAGGAGCGAGAGATGTTACCACAGCCATGCCTGTGAACCCGGTGACAGACTGATGTCATAGTGGTTATGTGTTTATTTATTTTAAACCTTTTAAGTGACACATACTCATCATAGCTGGTTAGAGGGTATACTGTGGTAATTCAATATATGATTAACACCAGTGATGATCAGACTGCAATTAGCATTTGCCGCTCCCTAAGGCTCCTCCCTTCTAGGCCTTTAGAAGCTATAGGGATTGTTCTCAGCTGTAGTCTCCTCATTGAAAAATAGAGTATTAGAATGCTTTCCACAATCTGATTGCAGTTTTGTACCTGTCCCTGACCTTCCTATCCTCCACCCCGGCCACCAGGATCCACTCTTCTACTCCCATAAAACCAACCGTGTGGGTTTCTGAATGTGAGTGAGAATGTGTGGCAGGACTCTCTTCACATCTGACTCATGATGTTAGGTACAGCTAATCCCCAACTGCATCTGTGCTGTTGCTATGGCAGGATTTCCCTCTCGGTGACTTAGGTTTTGAAGGACTGATGGGAGACGTTGAATCTTGCTGTGAAGAGTGGAAGATGCCATCATGGAGAGACAAAATATAACAGGGTCTCAAGCCTTCAGTGAGCTCTGCTAAGGCCAGGGATGGGAGTGGAGTAGAGAGAGGTCCAGATGGGAGCAGCAGCATGGCCCGATGCAGACTGGCACAGCTGATGCAGCAAGGTGGCTAACATCCAGAGAGGAATTAGGAAGGTGGGGGTCCCAGGATGTCTGCACTCCTCTGGTTTCACTGAGCTTTAAGGCTCACTGTTACCTATGGAAAAAACATCTTCCGATTATCAAGTTCAATAGCCAGAAATCACTGTATCGGTCACACAAAGTGACGGTTTCAAGTGGGGCCCATTGTGTATCAAAGTTCTTATTCTTCTATGAATTCTGCATCTAGCGAAACTCATCCAGGAGACCTGCATGCACAAGTTGCTTGGAAGTGACATCTAACAGACCTGTTTCTGCCAGCTGGGTGTGTGTTCTGGGCTGAGCCCAAAGATGATATAATTGGGCTCAGTGTCTGCCTCTCCTTAGAGGGTGACAAGTCCCTAGAATAATAAGTCCCCTGTAGAGCTGTCTCTCAGGGGATCACAACGCAGTCTCTTTGACTTTGACGTACCTCCTCAACATTTAGATTTGAATATGACACACAGAGAAGAAAGGGGTACAGATCACAGCCTGACTTTTAAGCAGCACATTTGTCTGCTTGAGTCAGGGAATAGGGAGAGAAAAAGGGGGAAGTAGGTAGGTAAAGAAATGGGATAGGAGAGGGTGGAGAGAGAGAGAGAGATCCCGAGACAACTTCTGTGATGCCAGGACACAGGGTGCTCTGCAGTTCCCCCAAACCATGAAGACCCGGTCAGCATTTAGTGATGTCTGTTCTGCAGTGGAACCATCAGCCTGGGTAAATAGGTTATTGGAAATTTAACATTATTTTTCTAGGTGCTAAACATTGAATAAGCATGACTCTTGCCTTTCAGGACTTCATAATAACTCACACTGATAGACACATGAACAATTATTATACTGTTAACAGTTTTGGAAACATGACAGTACTGTCATGTTCTAGGATGATTCCTATATTCCAGTTCCTCATCAATCTCTTTAACAGTCATTTATCAGATAGGATAAATAAGACTCCATGATCTACATAATTACCTCTGGCAAACGTAAGAGCGCACCCAGTTTTGACTCCTCTCAGTTTGCTCTTTAATGACTAGCCCACATTATTCCAATGAAAGTGTCAGAGAATTATGATCAAAATGCCAGGCAGCACATGGGAAGGATCCTGTGATTTTGGCTTGAAAGACCCCAAGGAAGGGTTCAAGGGGGAGGTGATCGCCATGCTCATTGATTTCGTTCTGGGACCTTCAGCTTAATTCCTGGGAAATCTGGATGATATTGTAAACCCAGTCTCTATCCAGCTTCAATATGAAGAAATAAAAGAGAAGAATCAGTCAGCCTTGGTGGCAGAGGGAGCCACCAAGTGCCTTGAAAACTGCTGAATTCATACAAGGAAAGAACCAGTGTGCACTTTTCTGTATGAAAGTGTCCCAGGTAACAAGCGAAAGAAGAAGTGAGAGAACAGATGCGATTTTGCTACCTTCCCTCTCAAAACGTTATTCTGATGTGACAGAACAAGAGCTTCAGAAAGCTCCCCAACGGCAGTCTGAAGGACGTGATAAATAATTGACAAATCACTGAGATGCGAGTTAACCTGTGACTGCAGCCTCGGGGAAGGCGCAATGCTGAATGATAGGGTTCTGTGGGGAAAGGGCCGAGGAGAGCCTTGTGCTGAAGGTGAGCTGGGCAGTGCCAGCAGGAAGGAATCCCAGAGCTGGAAGGAGAGAGGCCTGAAACCCCGAAAGCCCACTCAAAACATCGAGCGGAAAATGTTGTGAAGAACACATTGGGAAAAGCATAAAAGCATTTGGATACCACTTCTGTTTTCCTCTACCCCTGTGTGCAGTCCCGTTTCTGCAGGTTGGTCATAATGAGTGCGTCAGGTCAAATCCTCGGCTGGTCTTCTTATCACATTCTTTGTAAAATTACTCAATGGAATATCAGCAAAGATGGATTCGGGACGCAGCGATCCTAATGCATGAATATGAAATAACAAATGCTAAACAGGCTGAGCCAATGTTTAAGGAGAATGGAGGGTTTGATTTTGCTTCGAAAGCCACGCTACAGAGGAGGCAGCTGAGATGTTCATTAACATCCTGTAACTCCAATGCGCCATGCACGTGGATGTCAGAAATTCTTTGTCTTCTTGAACACACTTTGCATTGTCCCCAGGCTAATATTCTGTGCCACCCTACAATCTCTCCAGCAGTTACAAAATTGACTCCCATTATTTGAGCTGCCAGTGCAGATGACTCACAAATTGTGTGGATGCCTTTGGATAGATAGCAAAGTGGTAACCACGGGCAGCCAGCCCGAGCGCCCCTATGGGGCTAGGCATGTGAAGGAGGCAGGAGGAATCTTGGTGTTGAGGTTGTGCATTCTCAGCTATAGGCTTCCATGAAGATCTGTTCCACTTACCTTCCCTGCCCCACGGTGGGCAAATGGGACCTGGCTTTAAACTAGACAGCAGTGTGTTCTGCACTTCTCCTCCAGATTCCACAAAAGAAGGCTGACTGGACTTGCTTGTTCAAAGATGCCACTATTTGTGAAGTGGAATTGGTTTCCTCCTCAAAGGTCTTCTGCCTGCTGGGTCCCCTGGCTTGCTCACTGACATAGCCACCTGTCAGTTTCTGCAGCTAAGCATGCATGAACCATTCTGGACCCCTCTCTCCTCTCTGCCTTTCGTATGACTCAAGCACTGATGATTATTGACCCCTCCACCCCAAATTTACTTCTGAAAATGAGATTTCTTTTCTCTGCCTCTCTTTTAGCCACATTGCAAGCCCTCTGAACTTCTGTAACATCTGTTTCACTGGTAGGATTCTTTCTAGTGTGTTCTCCAGGTGGCCACCAACATGCATTTACTGAAAACCCTTATTTTCCTACCCTGGGGGGGAAAGGTTTCTCCGGAGTACAGGATAGGATCATTCCTAGCTTTGGAGCCAAGCGCCCACATTCATCCGACCTCAACCTGCCTAGCTGTGATAAGCACCCTCAGCCATCCACACTCAGACTCCGCAGTGGGGATCAGATCAGCAGCCTTGCTCAGCTGTGAGCATTTCAGAGGCTTTGCTCTGGCACAGACACCAAGGCTCTGCCCTTCTCTTCCCAGGTGTCATCTCCCCCGCTGCATCCTCTGTTGCTCCTGGTCTAGCTCAAGGTCCACGCCTCTGAGGAAGCTTCCTCTGCCTTCCAGGCTGATGAAGCCCTCCCTCCCCTGTGCTCCAAATGCTCTTTCTTAATAATCCTGCCTTCAGCATTTACTCAGCCTCCTCCGGGGGTCTGCTTAGGTACCTTTCTCACTGGCGGGACCATGGTCCTCCTTGCCATAGGGCAGAAACCATAGATTTTAAACTAGCAGAGTTTTGGAATGAAGTGGGTGTGTAATAATCACGTAGAGAGGGGCTAGGGATTTAGCTTAGCAGCCTAAGCACCTGCCAGGCATGCACAAGTCATGAATTTGATCCCTGGTATCCCCCCAAAAAAGATAATCATCATCATCATCATCACTTAGAGGATGCATGGGTAGATGTTAATCCATGCAGGGATGGAGTCCAAAGTTGCACTTTTATGCTGCTTTTCTAAGTCAGTATGTTTCAAGGTTTTATATGTATTTAACCTCCTCGCCCATTTCCTCCCATCTCCAAAAATCCATGTATCACACACACACACACACTCATAGGCACCAATGACTTTCAGCACTTCAATATCAGAAAATCTATTTCAGGTTATAAGCAAATGTTATGGCTCTCTATGTTTTGCTGAGTTAAAAATGGTAAAAAATGTTTCAGTGCTTTGAAGGTACTCAGGAAATCTGTCAAGAGAGTTTAAGATTTCTCCCTCGACATGTGAGGTAGCAGACAGAGAATTAGGTAATGAGGATCAGAAAACTCCAAGACTTTGTGCTTTTTGCTATGCAAGCACAAAAGACTGGATTTCACATCACACTGGCCTAACACCCATGGCTAGAAGATATACTGTGTGGGTTTCTGTTTAATAAACACCGTTGTGTGATGTTTTTCACCACCCATATTATTGGATAAGGCTTATTGAAGGAATAAATGGTGGACAGTATTGCGAACACTTCTTTGAACATGAGAAGAGGCAGTGCTCAGAGATGAGCTAGTTTCCCCAAGGAATTCTCAACCCCAAGAAACAGAGCTGCAGAAGGAGTTCTATCAGAGTTCAGGGGGATCCACGGTCATTTTAATTGTGACCTGTTAGTGGGCACATTTTTGAAACAGCACCACTGAGTGTGTGTTTTGCTACCTGTGTGATTTTACCAAAGAGGACAGAGCCTTCAGTGTTTGCTGAGGGTTTGCCCACAGCAGCCCCAAACTTGGTGGGACCTTTAGAAAAGCTACAATGCAAACAGCCAGAAAACAAGGTGGGAGGGACTCTTTTCAGGAGCAGTTATAAGATCCATGGCTAGAAATAGTCATAAAAGTTTTCTGCCTTCTATACATCAAATAACTCCCCAGCATTAGTGGAGAAGCAGGAACTGAGCAAATAATGAGAGAGGTGATCGTGGCTCACAAGACTCCTATCTTATAGACATCAGTGTATTTTTGTGATCAGAGTAAATTAAATTTGTAAAGAAAATTAACAAACAGAGATTTTTAATTTGTGCTTCAGACACTGAAATCTCCTGAGATTCTCTTTTTCCAGCTACCCTGAATTAGAATTAGCTCACCTTCCAGCAGGAGGGCGATTTCCTTCCAGGGTCCTGCTAATAGCAATAATTTATCTTCATTTTTAATAAATCTTACTGTGTACATTTAAGGTTTACAATGTGGTATTATGAAAACTGATAACCAGCCTTAGAAAAAGCTTTTGTTCAACTTGTATTGCATTTAATGACTGATTTTATCTGTATATAGAAACACACATATATAAACTCATGTTTACATAATTATGTACAATTATGTAAATTCAACAATCTTATACATATGCATGCACTCACATCTATAGGCAGATAGTGCATTCGTGTCTGCATGTAGTTGCCTCCGGATAGCCGGGGTGATGTAGGGCACCCAACGATGCAAAACTGTGTGGACACTCCAGTCCCTTATTTGAGATGGTGTAGAATTTGCACATGAATTTCATAGTCCTCCCATATACTGAAGTATCCTCTAGATTCCCTGTAGTCCCTAATGCAGTGCATCGCCATGTAAGTAGTTTTTATATAGGAAAAATTGCATGTGCATCGTGCACATGCAATTTTGTTCCAAATAGCTACGATTGGTTGAATTCGATACATACGCACACACATTAGACTCCTGTTTGTGCCTTCCTTCGAAGCAACCAAAAATGTGATTAGAGTCCAGTGCCTGCTTTGGAAGTCCAGGCTCAGCCTGCAGTTTCTCAGGAGTAACACAGATCACGTCCAGGCATTCATTGTGCAATTGCCTCTCATGCTAAAGCAATAGGAAAAATAGCAGAAGACCAAGGAGGAGGACAGAGGCTGCAGCCATCAGGCTCTTTCTTCTCCCCCTGAGCTCAGGCTTCCTGCGGGCCTGGGACTTCACAAAGAACAGCTCTGCCTGGACCCTAGGATGTGCTGGGCGCAAGGCCCTCAGAGTATGTTCTCAGCACCTGCTGGAGAGCAGCTGCCCGCCCTGGATGTGTGGAGGAACTTCCTGAGAGGAGAGGTGAGTCAACATGAGGATTTGCCTGGGCAGGAAGCCAGCTGACAGCAGGATGGGCTGCGAGACCTTGAGGAGAAAGCACAGGTTTGTGTCACCCTTACCTCCCTCTAGTGGCCCAGTGCCGGGCATCCAGATTGCTCCCGACTCCTGGGTGAGGGAATGGGCAAAAGCACATTTGAGGGAAAGCAAACCTCATCTCCTCAGAGGAGAACATCATCGCATCTGCCTCAGCATGGGCCTCGTCTAGCTTTCGACTAGGTAACTTGAAAGCTACAGTGAGTCGCTCTCTGAATGCATCCATGCTTCCTTGCAGGTCCTCGGGTAAAATGAGCTTGAGTAACCCCAGGAGGGCCTTCCAGGGAGCCAGCCCTTAGTGCGGAAGGACCTCCCAGAGAGGGCTGCATTGGGCACTTGTGGGGACCTGGCATCCACTCCAGCACCCCCAGCTTCTTCTGACTGCCGTCTACTTCCAACGCTTAATTTATTAGTTCACTGGGATGCACACTTGAGCCTGTTCCAAGCATCGTGTGAAGACTAGTGGTGAAATGGTACTTAAGCAGGCTGAGGCGCTCACCATCAGATGAGACAGACAGCAGGGGATGACCGCTACATCCTGGAGTAGCCAGGGACAGCTGAGCTGAGTCACCTCAGCAGGGACACTCACAATGAGTTTGGAAAGAAGATCTATAAAAGAGATTTCTGTGGGAAGTTTTTAGGTAGCAAACAGCTCAGCGAGACAGGATGGAAGATGGGGCACCACTGACAAATAAGTTTGAGAAATACTGAATACTATATATCTCTCTAGTAAGGCTTTAAAATTGTATCAGCGTGCCACAGGTTCTCAGAAGTCCTGCAGAAGAGACCTCAGTTGGTTTTGTATCACACAGCACTGAGCTGACCCTGCAGGCTTCTCTTTGGAGAATGCTGGTTTGTACCTTGAGCAGAGTTTCCTGAGCTCCTGTGGATCCCTACAGGCACAGTGGGGAATGGAAGGTTGGTGAAGGGAGCCCTGCAAGCCAGAGCTTCTCTGAGATGGACAAAGAGCTCAGGTATCATTGTGTCCATTCTGGTAGCCAACTCAGCTGTTGAAGACTCTGCCTGGCTGACCCCAGAGCTGGCTACCCAGCCTTTCCTGGGCAGCACCCACAGTGTATCATGCACTGAGCTGCAGTCTGCACCCTCTTAGTCTCCCTGTGTTGCCTTCTGGACACTCTGCCCACGCCCCTTCCTGGAGGAGCCAGAAGCTCCCATCGACTCTGTTTTTTGCCAAGGCTTCTCAGAGCCTTGACTCAGCAGACCTGGAGCGATGGTTAAGTCAAATTTCCCTCATGCTCTGCTTGAGCGTATTAAAACATTTGCATGCATTGGTTGCATAATTAAGGTAGACTTAACATGGTCAACACAGAGTTGCTTATCACATTCTTCATGGATATGTTTCTTTGGGTAAATCTTACTGAATCCAGTGGAAATTGCTAATAACCAGGTATACTGCCCCACCCCTCTCCAGCCAGGGTGCCGCTGTTTGTATCTGTGTTTTTTCTCTAGTGTGTCCTTCAACACAAGTTAAGAATTCTGCTGGAGTCTGTATTACTGACTTAGCCATTTCCAGCTTAAAGCATCCAGCGCCCACAGCTTAAAGGAGGGGAGGTTTGCTCAAGCTCACAGTTCATCCTCAGGTCAGCTGGCTCCCAGGCGGGAACAGCTTGGTGGAAGGGAAGGTGCTCAACCCTGCAGCCAGAAAGCAGAAAGACGAGGGAGAGAGCTGGGGAGAATGTGACCCTCCTGCCCCACGCCCAGGGACACCTCCACCCTGGCCTCCTGTGGCAGGGCACCTGCGTCTCTCCTGAGCACCTGTGACTCCATCCAACACATGACCAGGCTGAGGGGCCTTTCACATCTTAACCATCATGTTATGCAAGATCTGTGCCCTTGCCATGAACGTGACGTTCCCTTCAGCTTACTGATGGGCTGCTGCTTGCAGACAACAGCAAGAAAAAGTGGCCCCATTTCCACTTCCTATGGGGTCTTCCCGGCCTAAGTGCGGACATTGATTCAGAGTGGAGAGAAGTGGCTTTGAGGTCTGGAGCTCATCTGCCTGCCCACATCTCTAAGGGAAGGTGGCACCCTCTTTCCACAGATAAGACCCTAAGATACTGCGGGCTCAGCTGTGCAGCTTACACTGTCACATGGCGACCCCCGTTGGAGCCCGGACAGATCAGAACCCACGCCACATCGTGGAACCTCTGCTTCTGATGACTATATCGTGCTACTGCCCCAGTGGAGGCAGTGGACTCTGGTCCTGGAAGGGCTGCAGCACACTATTTGGCGGTCAAATATTTAAAGAAATGGAGCATCACCTGTGAGCATAAAAAGTAGGGTGAATTCAGGTAGGCAAATATTAACATTAGAAAATTTACCTGACGAATGCAGCTTAGCAAAACCCAAGCGGGCCGGCATGGGAGCTGGGTGTTTGTTTCCTGTCCCATGGAATAATGCAGCCAGCATTGCATTTGTTTCAACAAATAGTTTGTCTGGCTTCTCAGAGGCATTTCAGAAAATGTAAATAAAAGCAATAAGAGTGGCTGAGAAGTCTTAACTGTAATGTAGGTTGGCTTTTCTTTGTGTACCTCAGCTTGTCTATTCGATTTCAGGACCCTGCATCCTGATTTCTCCTTTGCGTCTCTGAGTTGTATTTTGTCACTCAGTGATGTACATATCAAACACTGGGGGGATCGGCCCCCAGGAGCACTGGGCCCTTGAATTACAGATTACTTCTCAAAGGACTGACAACTGAGACCTACTTAATTGAGTGTTTGGGAGAATTCTTTCCAGAACACACACATACATGTGCACGCACACACACATATACATGCACACACACACACGCATGCACACATGCACATGCACATACACACATGCACGCACACACATGCACATTTGCATGCACACACACACATGCATGCACACACAGTGCATGGAGGTCTGTGTGTTTGCCCTTCAGAACAACAATAAACCTGTCTATTAATAGCAACAGTGAGTGAGTAGGATCCGCCCCATTTCTGTTTGCTATGCAACTTGGCCTCCTCTAGTTGTTCTCCTGCCAGACTGTGAGTATCTGCAGATCTTTTGCAAAACCAGAGTTATTATCCTGGCCGATGCCTAATAACCCTATTTATGGCCCAGCCACGATGGAAGAAATTATTAGTATTCTAAGCCTTGTTCTATAAACTCCGTAATGGTGTGGCTCATTGTGGTGTTAGCCTTGGCCCGTTAGACATAATTCTGTTTATGGCCGTGAAGCCAGGCTGTCCATCCAGAACATGACAGATTACACATTCACTGCATCTGCTGAATCAGCCAGGCCGTGCAGAGAATGCCACGCACTCATTTGCAGAGCTGAATGGACTTCCGGGTGAATGTGCATAGGATTTGGCTTGCGAGGCTTAGAACGCAGTTCATTTCATCTTGCTCAGTTGAATATATCCCTTATGGTTTCAGTTATTTCCGGCTTATATTTTTCTACACAAGCTGATGTCTATTTTTGTTTTTCTTGTGGCACAACATCCTTTTCTTCACAAAATCCTTTTCTTCACCTTGGATAGGGAGATTCAAATAACCAATTTAGCTTCTCACCGAGGAGCCGAGGTAATGTATTTCTAGGAGAGCTCAATAAAAATGTGCTTGTGATCATCTGTTCTCCTGTGGGGTGTTTTTCTGGCCAACTGGAGTGCTAGATCCCTTACACAAGTGATGGCAAATCTGTGGCTCGCCTGCCACAAAGGGCTGCGAGTGTCCCTGGGAGCTCAGTGCCTCGTAGTAAGCATGTATTTTAGATCTGTACTATTGTGCCGATTCAAGCACTGGACCCCTTTGATCTTAAGGCTCTGCCACAGTCATCCTGTAGCTTTCCAGAGCTCTGAGCATCAACATCCCTGGGCAAACGGGGAGAGGAGAAGTGGCTTTGTGGTCCAGGTCTGGAGCTCATCTGCCTGCCCACATCCCAGAGCCACAAGTTGGCTGCCTGACTCCTCCATTTTAGTTGCAGAGGATTCTGGGAAGTGTAGTCTCTCACTGAGGGATGGGCAAGTCCAGGTTCCATACAATTGAAAGAGGAGTACCTGTCTCCAGGGGACAGCCAGCATTGTCTCCTGAACTGTGAAAATACAGAAACTTTGTAAGTCTCAGTGTTGTCATTTTTCAAATAAAAAAATGAAATTGGGTTCTTCACTCACTGTTATTTTTCACTGGAAAAATAACCAGTAAAATCAAATAAATTGCAAACGCTACACCAGACTTAAATTATCTGTTGTAATAATCTTAATTAATGGTGATAGAGTAAAAATGATCAGTTAAAATGGTGGTAGAGTAAAAACTTACCTTATCCTAGCTTAGAGAAGTAAGGGAGGGTTCAGTAGCTAGGTGTTAGAAGCAAAGTATCTCTGGTATCACAGGTGTTCTTTATCTGTAAAGCTTCTTTTATGTCTGCCCCATGTGCCAGCATGGATCATGGAGTAGTATCTATAGATAAGAAGAAAGAGTCGGGTAAACCTAGAAGGTTGGTCGCTGTCTGCAAGTAAAGTTGTGCCATGTCCTAGGTTCTACCAACTCATGCTAAAAACGCTCAGCTCTAAGCTCTGAGCTGAGCACCACACATCATCATCTCAAATGCCAGTAGCTCAGGGTACCCAGAAGCCAGCGTGGCATGTGCAGCTGGCAGCTGCTCCTGTGGTGTCCGGACAGATGTAGGGCAGACAGTGCACACACAGGTTACAAGTGGAAGCCTTCTAACCTGTTGCATCTGTGTCAGCCATGAAAGCCTGACTCTAAGATGCTTAACCGTCTGCATTCCTTTTCTGATTTATTCCACTGTGAGCTTTATAAAATCACGTAGTGTGTACGGAGGCTGAACGCGGTGTTTCTACACTAGTAGCTGTGGCAGAGCTCACTTACAGCGTTCGCCAAGTGTCACCAGTGTGGTTCGCTGTCTCTTTATGGGAGTACTATCAATGTCTAGAGTCCCGTAGTCCGGCAGTAACAAAACTGGAACCACAACCCAGGCTCATTTTCATAATCTTTTTGGTTTTGTTTTTAATTTTGTATTAATTATTGTTGTTGCTTTTTAAAGCTTGGAACTGCGCCTGGCCCATGGTAATTGGTCAGTGAATCATGACAGTTACTGTGTTCAGGTCAACTGCTCCGTGAGAGTGGGTGTCCATCCCCTGGTGAGCCAGACATCAGGGCTGAGTTTGCCCCTCGGGAATAATGGACCTCCCAGCTGTTCTAGAAATTTCTCTTCCATGACTCAGCTCTTAACGGGAAAAGGTGAAGGGAGCCGCATCTCGTTGATAGTGTATAAAAGGTTATTTCTGTTGGTCTCATCTACATTATGCATTTTCTTCTGCTTCTCACCAGTTCTGTTTTTCTGGGTATGAAATTTGACTAATGAGTTTTCTTCTTTTTAAAACTGATTACAGAGAAGAATAGATTAGGACCAGCAAGCATATCCTGGGGACAAAGAATCCAGGATACTGGCTATCTATCGGTATGCCTTAAAAATTTAAGAATGAAAACA
This sequence comes from Cavia porcellus, assembly GCF_034190915.1. Classification (NCBI taxonomy): domain Eukaryota; kingdom Metazoa; phylum Chordata; class Mammalia; order Rodentia; family Caviidae; genus Cavia; species Cavia porcellus. Next base: position 1,776,709 of record NW_026947506.1, read on the forward strand.
ATGCCAGTGGAAACAGTCATTCAGCTGAAGAAGCCAGCTCTTTCTTTATTACAGGACATAGCCCAAGTTTCAAACGGATTAAATATTTAGATATATATAGTGAGAGAACAAAAGAGGCAGAGAACCAGGTGCTACCTCAGAGCTCAAGAACAGAAATGCTTCCAAGGGAGCCAGGAAAGAAGCTATAAATACTGAAAACATCAAAAATATATTAAACAAAAGGGAAAGGCACACGTTAAACGGGGAGAAAACATTTTCATTTAATTTTCACAGTATTCCTGGGAGGTGGAGGCTCTTCTCTCCCTTCATACCTGAGGAAACTGACACCCAGACACCTTAAGTAATCCGGGGACTTGCCCAAAGTACTCTGCAAGTTAAGTCTGTGCAAAGGGAACACTCCTCCCCTCAGCCGCCCTCCTCAGGTTAAAAACTGTAGCTGGAAAACTGTTCTCATGGTGTCTGTTTTTAGTTTTTGTTTTTCCCTATATTATAAAGTCATTTACTTCCAGATGTGATGACTTGGGAATTTCTGCTCCAATTTCCCCAAACTTAAGTAAAAGAAAGCTTAGCATTTAATAGAAATCAATAAGCAAAAATAAGTATAAATCTGTGAGTAGGAATGCATTGGTGGACCCACGCCTGCGGGGCTGGGAAGCAAGGGTTCAGCCTCCCCAGGGTGGTGCCCCACCAGTGGCCCGAGCTCCCCCACCTTCCTCCACTCTGTGGCCAGAGCCTGGGCTCTGGGAGTGACCCCCCACCCCATTGCCTGTGTCCCTATCATGCTGTGTATTCTCTGTGCAGTGTTAGGATTGCTGAAATCTGTTTCAGAGTGAGCTAATCCTGCCCAATAAATAACCTCTGTGTGTCTGTTGGGGCAGTGCAGGCAGGTCGTGATTGTCCCTCTCTTGACTCCCCTGTTAATCCAGTCTGGTAAACCTCTAACTCTACTCTGAGGCCACTTTGTCCCTAACTGTAGCATGTGGCCACCAGGAACATTCTAGCCACCACGTCATATGTGGCAAGCTGACCTAAACCCCAGAGTGAACCAGAAGGGCTCTGTGTCTTCTTAAAAGCATGCAGTAGAGTCCTGTGTCATGTATCTGAGAGAGGAAGGGGGTGCCCCGACCAGCACCAGCTGGGACTGCAGGCCAGCAGATCCCTCTCACTGCCATCCCCATGACCTGGCCCTGAGCTCTGTGGTCCACAGTTAGGACACCTTGGGAAGGTGTGCTCAGCCCCACTTCCCTAGCTGAGCAGATTTCCTTAGTAAGGAGCTCCTAAGAGGGTCTAGAACCCACTGTTGTGGTCCCAGTGTCTCAGGGGTCAGAAAGAACACAGCATGTGGAGCAGAAGGAAAATGCCTCAGACTTGGAAGCCAGGTGTCCTGCCAACGGGCTTCAGACTGGGAGAGCTGGGCACATCGTCCATCCATCTGGGTGCCTCCAGGGTCCTTCCTGAGCCGCTGCCAGGTGGGCTTTTCCTGTGGACCCCTCGTTCCATCACGTGATTCTCAGCTCAGCTGGGGCACATGTGTCCCCCTCACTCTCCCCAACAGAGGAAGTGAGTGAATCAAGGCACTGAGCTCTTGGAGGAGGAAGAGGAGAAAAAGTCTTCCAGGGAATAATTCTCCACATTGGCCTTTATAATCTTTTATTATCCTCTGACCAGTGACAGACTCTTTGGAGCAGCTCCCTGCCCTGCTCATCTTTGCTGTTTTCCAGCGTGCTAGGGTCTGAAGGTTAACACGTCTCTGGGGAATTCATCGCATGTCCATGTGAGAAATTCTGGTGCGTGTGACAGGAGAGCTTACACGCCGAGGATCACAGACACATCAAATGCACACGTAGGAGACTGGCTTCCCAGTGAAAGGCAGGATGGTGTCAGGGAATGCAGCAGGAGGAGCAGGGCCAGGAACAAGAGGGACTGAGTCCTAGCTGTGTTCCTTAAGAAGCAAGCAAACCAAAGGGGTTACTTGTGATCTGCTTTGGAGTAAAATCGTCTGGCTTCAGCCCCCAGTTCCCCTTCCGAGAATGATAATCCTGTGTTTAAATCCCATCGTTGCTCTGCTATTTCCAATTTTGAGCCATAAGCCCAACCTCTTGCTGGTGTCCAGGATCTAATGTATAAAGGGAGACACATGCCTTCCTGTTCAGTGGCAAGAAATCAGTGCCGCTCACAGATGTGCTGGGCTCCTCAGAGGCTGGGAAACTGGGTAGAAGTGAGGACTTGCTAACCCTGGAGTCCACCTCCTCCCCCTGCATTCTGTCTGCTCAAGTACCCCGGAGGCCCTCGGCCTCCCTCACTGAGTCCACCTCCCGTGGTATCTCACAGATTAACACAGCCCTGCTCCTCGCCCTGCAGCCAGAGCATCACCGCCCACTGTCCTGGTTCCAGCTACCGTCAGCACGCCCACCCTCATCACCACGGTCCTCAGTACCCTAGCAAGGTTCTTTGCTTCTCTCCCGCCGTGACTCTGTCACTGGATACTAACCCAGCCACATGTGAGTCACCTTTGCAGTTGTGCCCACCTTGGGCTGAATTCAGTCCCTTACCTTGAAGACTGTGAGCCATCCAGAGAGGTATCCTGGCCTCTCGAGGCTACTATTATTCCCTTTGTTATTATTGCTACCACTTTCTAGGTTGAAGATTGGACAGACAGCAAGAGCTAGATCATACTCATTCATCCCTCATTTGTTCATTCCCTAATTCATTCCCTCATTCGGTCAGAACAATAACCCTGAGCACCTACTATGTGTTGAACCTTACTCCAGGCAGTGGGGTGCTACAGTTAACACACACGGAATCCTTTACCTTATCAGGAAGTTGAGAGACTAGAAATAGCTTTCCCCTCATACCTTTAGGCTCAAAGAGGAGAAAAATTCAGCCTCCTTCCGTTTCATGTTGAATGATTTCTCAACATCTTGAAATTTGTCCTCTGCCTGACCACTCACACCACTTGGGGGAAGGGGCAGGAAGTGAAACCCACTTAAACATAATGGATATTGGGATGGGGGATTTAGCTCAGCGGCAGTTGTGAGTTCGATCCCCGGTACCGATGAAAAGGAAAAAGACAAAAAAAAAAAAAAAAAAAAAAAAACACAACAACAACAACAAAAAAAAAAACCATAATGGATATTTAGATGCCAGCTCCTACCAGGGCCGTTCTTCCTTGGGACTCCATTTCAGTCAGGAGCTAGAACAAAGCCAACATTCACTCATGTTGCCCCTAAACCTTGGACCCCATAGTCCATATGATAGCATTTTTCAAAGTGCATGATTCCAATTCATCAACTAATTTCTTTGGTTGTCAAAAATGTCTGTGGTTGGAAAAGATAAGGAATAGTTTTGGAAAGTGCTAGAAGAATTAAATAGTGATAACCCCTTGTTTGGGTGGGGATGTCTTAGTCCATTTTCTGTTGCTGTAACGAAATACTTGAGGCTGAGTAATTTCCTAGAAAAGAGATTCCATTCACAGTTCTCGAGGTCCCAGATCATGGTACAATCTGCTCACCATGTGTCAGGGCTTCATGGGGTTGAATCATGTTGCAGGTCACAAAGAAGAGAAAGGTGACCTGGGAAGGCAGGAAGCAAGGGACGGAGGAGGACCTGGCCTCCTAGCCTGGCCCAGTTTGAACTGAATTAGTCTCCTGAAAGGCAAATCCCTGTGACATAACCCACTTCGTACTCAGCCTCTCCTCCAACAGGTTCTGTTGCCACGACCCTGCTACACAGAAGAAAATAAATTTCCATTATGTGATTCTTTGGCCCAAATCCCCATCCACACCATGGCCAATGGGAGACTTGCTTCTTACTTCTCCTCAACTCTTTCAGAGAAGACATCTTTCCCTCTTCGTCCTGCTCATGCATTCTGAGCTTCTCTGCCAGCCCTCCTCAGATACCTCTCTCCGTCCACCATCCACGCCGGCTTCCTCACCTGTAGAAAGAAATGTCAGCCCTCCTGAGCACAGAACGTGTCTTCAGTTCCCAGCCCAGCGCACTGGATCGCAGCCTTGTGTACATGAGTGGTGAAGCGTTCAGTGCCTAAGGCTTTCGGGCTCACATCCCTGGCTTTGTTGTGTGCGCTCAATGACCTTGGAACACGGCTTTGCCTTTCTGTGACTTGTTTTCTGTAAAATAAAGAAAATAATAGCTCCTTTAAACTCGTAACAAAGGCATACAGCATGTCTTTAAGGCGCGCAGCCCACAGTGCCATACATAGCAGTACTGAAACTTGCTAGCTACTAATTTCTAGATAAACATTACCACATCTTAATTTTCTTCCCTGTGCTTCAATAGTGCTGTTTTATTTTCTCTGTTTTGAACTCCTCTGTCTTTCCTATAATTCTCTGTTCACTTCTGTTCAGTGACAAGCTGAGCTGACTATGACACAGAACTGGTGATGATGCCTATTTCCTGGCTACTTGCCTTGGACCCGTGTGCCTAAGGTCCTTGTGGTGTAGGAAATGTTTTAGGGTTCAGGCAGAGTCCCCAACTGAGCAGGCAGCTCTAGGATGGCAGGGATGCTGCACTGCTATGGGCCTGTACTGGGGGCTCTGGGGCCCCACCCTGCTGGAGCTGTGCACCCCAGCTGCAGTGTGCAGGGCACGGCTCCTCTGCTGTGTGCCTGTTCCTGAAGCATGCATCATTCATTCGGGGTGTCTCAGTGGTTCCCCTCTTTGCTTTTCATTCGGGTTGCCTAATCTCTCCTGCTGTTCTTATGTTACTCTGAACTATTACTACAGCATACTCAGCTCCCTGGCTCATGCCTCCCTCCTGCACTGCCAGCCCCTCTGCCATCCTAAAGCTACCTCTCCTCCGGGCACCCTTGCTGACTCCATACACTTTTCCACATCCCTCTTGTTGGCACGAGTGGGCTCCATACTTCGATCATGGCACTGGTACTCACGAACTGACTTTGGGTTGAACCCGTAGAATATAACACACATGAGTGAACCATAAGATATTGCTTAAATTTGACCATTTTCACTATTTGAGTATTTCGTATGATTCCAACTATTATTTATCTGTTACCATTAAGCGATTGGTTACACAAGAAGGAACAGAGAAAATTTGGTTTACTCTGCACTGGCAACAGCTGGAGCAGTGCTTTGTGTGCAGCTGACATTTGCTAAGCACGCACCAAGTAACTGATTGAGAGACACGGGGTCCCCGATGGGCTCTGAGGCCCTTTTCAAATATAAGAGGTTAGGGTTGTAAAACAGTTAAGCACATACCAATACCTCAGCATCGAAAGGGTGAGCTGTCTTAGAGGGTGAGCTGTCTTAGAGGGTGAGTTGGAGATGAAGAGAAGCCAATGTGAGATTTCGCACCAACAGTCTTTTAAATATGTTTTCCTGAGCAATTCCAAGGTCCGAGGGGCAGCCAGAGGGAAGAGCGGGCAGCACTGTAGGGAGTCTCTTCTTCCTACCCCTGCTGTGCTACCTTTAATCGTTTTATGTACGGATGCTCCAGAAGTGCACGCTTTCAAGTTTCTGCCATTTATGAGGAATGTGAAGAGGGTCAATAGATGTCATGAGCCTATGAAAGATTTCAGGCAGTGGACTGTCATGCTGCGACTCCAAATGCATGGTGGTGGCCTGGCGGTGAGACCGGGAGGTGGGTAGAGAGGATGGGCTTGGAGGCACAAGGCGAGGGAGGCGATGCTGACCAGCGATGAGTCCTGAGTGGAGGCCTGGAGGGGCGCTGAGAGGAGGAGACGGGCTGGACAGAGGTGAGGAGATTCCACGCCCTGAGGGAAGCTGCAGGAAGGGGCAGCATTCGAGGACCTCCGGACTGGGGGAGATGGAGAGCTGTGTGGGTAGCAGGGCCACTTTCTGGCCCAGGTGCCCTCAGGAGAAAAGCTTGTGTGGAAAGATGTTGAACCTGTTTTTGGACAAACTGAGTGGAGAGATTGCCGCATAAACTTAAGCCTGGGCACCCTTTGTTCTGTTCCCTTTTCTTTGGGAGTTTGACTGAATTACCAAAATAGAAAAGAGCCCCGGAGACCCAGGGCCGGACTCAAACCCGTGACTGCTAATGTGTTCCTCTCTCCATTATCCATCCACCTAGCAGACTGTCCTGTGGGAACTGGGAGATACCAGTGCCCTATTCTCAGCCTCCTTGGAATTAAATGTGCTCGGAAACTGACTGGTGTGCAGCACTTTTAAGATTTTAATTAATCATTAGCTGGCTTGAACTCTGAGCATTTTTTGCTCCTGTTTTGAGTCTGTAGACAGATGGCAGGCAGTAATTTCCTCCGCTTTGTCATCCATTCACATGGCAGCTGAACACCAAGCACAGTCTGGAAGGGGGATCATAATTCATTATAATTAGTCTTCTTTGATCATTTGTCCTTTGTCCTAAGTACAGTAGCAGCGTTCAAGTGCGGCTGAAGTATTTGTCTGGAGCAGCATTGCTCGTGCTCTCTGTCAGTGCCCAGGGCCTCTGAGGATGGGCAGCCTGCTTCCAGGTATCCCCTTGAATATTCTCTCAGCAATAGGAAGGGAAGCAGCCTTCAGTTTAGCACCACATACAGGCTGTTCCTGGATCACATCTGTTGACATTGCTAACACACACTCTGATCTTTAGCAATGCTGCTGCAGTTTTGGTGGGGAGAGAGCTGGCTTTACTTGAGAGTCTGTTCTGATGGGGTCCTACTGGATCATCAGAAAAATGATAACTTGAACCAGCTGGGTTATGTCGCATTGCATGGGGCCATAGGGCAGAGCCAGGGGCCAAACCTCTGGTCAGCCTAAGTCCAGAACCTGTGTGTGCAGATGGTCTGGCTTAGTGATGTCCCCTCTTTGTGGGTTCACCTGCCACCCCAAGTTAGATTGCCCCCTAAAGTAGATGCCATCTTCTCAGGGCATGAGCCCTGTTGAGGGGTGACCCCCAGGGTGACTGTTGCTAGCCATGTGGGGTTACAAGTTAACTTCAGTTCCGATGTCTGAAAAATATTTTATCAAATAAATAATAGTGTTCTCTCACATCTGCTGTTAGTACTTTGAGAGTTCATAGAATTGTGTGACTTAGCCTTCAGTCTCTATGCATGCTTTCATGAGGCTTATAGATCAGTGGGAAAAGGGGTGTCCACCCCAATTCACAGGCAAGGAATTTGAGCTTCCTTTCATGGCCCTACCGCAGAAGGTCAGGTAGCCTTTACATCTCCCGACTCTCGACCTGTAGGTTCATATAGTTCCTCCAACACACAGGAGATCCATGTGAAAGCCATGAATAGGAAGTGTCAGGAACGTTTGTTATAGGAGGCTGGCATTCACCTCCAAGTCATATGGTTAAGCTTTGCTTCTTTCCACTTTTCAAATTTTGACACTAAGTGGTAATTATAGAGTCACCCAGTGCATTTGCAGGAGCTAATTGACTCAACAGAGGGGAAGCTGATTGTGCAGTGGAATCCAAACTACCAATTAAAAGGGGGGAAACCACATGCACAGCTCTCTTGGATATATATCTGGGGAGCCGGAAGCGCCCTTCTTCCGGCGCTGTGCAGATGGGCAGAGGGCCTGGCTCTCGGTGCTCAGCGATAGGCAGAGGGCCTGGCTCTCGGTGCTCAGCGATAGGCAGAGGGCCTGGCTCTCGGTGCTCAGCTGGAGCTCCAGGTCCCGCAAAGAGCACAGTGAGTGCAGGGAAGCCTCCCGGGGCAGTTCTCAGCCACCGAGTCCACCAGCAGCTTAGCTTCTCCTCAGCGAAGAGGTTGGGTTCATGCACCTTGAGACGGGAAATCTGGCAAGTGGGGGCCGCATCCAGCAATTAATTATCAGAATGGGCTCAGGAGACCATAATGCTAACTTGTGTACAGAGCTTCAGAGTCTGCAATTTTATGGCCCTCACAGTGGCAGCCACTTAAGAAGCAGGAACATCACCCCCATCTTGTGGAGAGGAAGTGCTGGCCCTGCCCCCCGCAATCCTGCAGGAAGGAGTCAGGACCCCACTGTCCGGTATGACTCCCCACACCAGCCCCAGGGCTGTCTGCACTCTCTCCCGGCAGCAGGGCAGGAGGAGCACCATGGGTGTGCTTCCTCACCAAGGTGTTTCTAGTGGAGATATCTCACGGTGACACACAGCCCTGGGTAGGAGAGGCCTTCACTGAGCAGTGGTGCAGGCACAGAGTGACAGCCACTCCAGGGTCTTATCAGGCTCTTACTGAAGCAGGAAAGGATCGCATGTGCTGGACATTCCTGGCTGACTGATCTCCCGTTGAATTAAGACTTTCCCCTCTGGGATGTCTCAGGTAAGCCAGTTTCCCAGGAGACAGAGGCCTCGCTTCCCCAGGAGCCGGCTCATGAGTGGACCTTGTTTCTCAAGCTGCAGGTGTAACTGGAACTCCTCACTGGGAGTCCAGTGTCCCTGTCCTCAGAAGAAGGCCGGGTGTCCGGGGCGGGAGGCAGTCAGCAGCTCTCATGGGAGTAGCTCAGCATACTAGGAAAGGAGCTGGAAGCCAAAGTGATGACAAGTCCTGGTCAGCACCTGGGACAGAGCATGGCCCCCAGGGAGCAATAGTGTCCTGTGGATCTTGAGTGACAGAGAAGTGTCGCCTTGGTGTTCATGGTACAGAGCCTTTAAAGTGGTCATGCTCATCACACCCCAAAGGTGATTCACAGTGATGAGATTTGGAAGAGGACACAGAGAACCCAGGGAACTTCTGAGTCAGTGCAGCCTCAGAGACTTCTGAAGGGGCGGAGCCTCGTCTACACAGCCTGTGGGTCTAGACTCACAGGCTCACTTTACCCTGAGGTCTGAACCCATTGTGCCCTCTTTCCGCTTCAGGACATCCTCTGTTCCTGCCCTCCTGTGCCAACACTGCCCGCTGCCTTCTCTGTTGATGGGTGACCCAAGCCCTCTCACTTTCTTTCCCGCTTCTCTGCCTCCTGTTTTTTCTCCCTTCCTGGCACAGCATCTCTGACTGCCTTTGGGCAACAGCCCACCTCCAAGCTCACCTTACTCCTGGGCAGGAGTGTGGACTCCAGAGTCCCTGCGGCCCTTGAGGGGTAGATTCAGTGCCTGAAGACTTGTGCTAGTTCTTCCCTTTGACTCCTCATGGATTCTGCAGGGAGGAAATCAGCCTCAACATCTAACTTCTATTGGAATCTGACTTTTCTGACTTCAACTATGGAGACAAGGGTTAAGTGAAACACAAAAGTCTGGGCCAGGACAGCCAGGCCCTAGAGAAACTCTACCTCTAGGAGGAAGCAGGTAGGTAGCTAAGGCCAGGAAGCTCAAGCAAAGCGGGTTAGCAAGCAGGCTGCTAAAAAGTTCGTTCAGACAGTTGAAGAAGAGTGACCTGGCCTGAAAAGCAGGTTGGAGCTAAGGACGTCTGGATCGGTGGCTGGAGCACTGAGCCCTGGATCCAAGGAGCAGCACTAAGGACCAGTGGGATCTCTGTAAACCTGTCCAAGCAGAGGCCATGAGTGCAAGCCACTCCATAGCTCACAGGGTCATCGGTACACGCAGTGGTCAGCTGAGTGCTGTACTGCACTGACGGGTATGTTCTGTAATTGTGACAGCAGAGGGCTTTCCTCAAGCTCATGCCACTTTAGCTGTTCAAGTCTTTACTGCTATTATTATGCACGAGAAAATCTGAGATGCTCATTTGGATTTGTTCCTGTCCTCCTTCCCTGTTTAAGAAGACAGCAGGCTCTGGGCTTTCTGACCTGGGAGAAACTTGTGTTCCTAATTTTGTCTTCTCCAAGCTGCCAAATTTATGAGGAAGATTGTAGAGACAGGGCACCTGGGTGGGAAAAGAAAAAAATAGGAGATGCTTTTCTTTGATCCAAGAATGACTTGCAGTCCTAGGAAGGAAAGAGAATATTGTGGATTCCACAAGAGAGAGCATGCACTTTGTTCCCTAGAATCACACAAGGGAAGGGCCTGGTTTCACAGGGAAGATGGTGAGTGCCCATCAAAGCTGCCAGGCTCTGGCTTGTTGGACCTGAAGGAAACAGACAGGCAGGGACACCAGAACACCCATGGCTAACCCATGGACTGATGACCTGTGACTCGTGAGCTGTATCCAAGCAACCAACATAGTCTGGCCCTTGTCCAGGTTGGGGCCCTGTCAGAAGAAGGGACATAACCTCAATCATGAGGATGTTCGATTTGCTTTCCTCCTTGGCAGAGACAGATACTTTGCAGTCAATTTTAACTTGATTTTAAGGAAAAGAAGTTAGTTATATTACTTTTATGAGCAAACATATATACACCTATGATGTATATACATACACACACACACGGTTACTATTTTCCATAGTAATTGCTTTGTAACCATTTAGTTCCTAAAGAAAAGGGAAAAGAATATTTGCCCAGCACCTACTATAGGCTGTTTCTGTTTTCAACACATCAGGGAAATCGCACTGAAACCTCAGTTTTGCCTATGAGGACCAGTGGTCCGTTTACATAGACAAGAAGACTGAGGTAAGTAATGGCTGAGGGACCTTATGCCAGGGCAGAAGGCGCCACTGGGCTGAGATCTGAACCAGTCCAGCCTTCTCCCTCCACCTCGTGCATTGGCTGTCCTGGAAGGCGGAGGCCAGATGTGGCACTGCTCAGCCCCTGCAAGGCCAGGCGGGTGGAGGTGGGCAGGCTTCATAAGCACGAACTGTGGTGCAGAAGTGCTCCGCTGAATTTACAGGACGCATCAGCTCTTCCTGGGCACAGGCGAGGGCCCAGTCCTCACAGAGGAAGAGGTTGCATCTGAGAGATCTTGCGTGCCACTGAGCCTGTTCGATTTTGAAATGCAGCTATCTCCCCCCCCCCCACCTTCCCTTCCTTTTTAATCTCAGCACTGAGGAGGGAATTTCTATGGGCAGGTGGGCATTGTCCAGGAGACAAGTGATACAGAGGACAGGACAGACTTCTCCAAGGAGGTTTATTCAAGGAGGGCACTGAATTGTGTCCCGGAATAGCATGAACTGCGCTGCAGAGCTGTGCGGAGATGGCTCGTGGTGCCTGCGGCACCTCAGGCCTGTGGCAGCCAACGGAAGCTTCAGAGTGGCTGCAAGGAGCCCGGTCTCTGTCTCCATGACATTTCTGGTGAAATCAGAAGGGCAGGGGAAGGGGAGGAGAGGGAGAGACAGGAGAGAGGGGATCTGTGTGTTTAAATCAGTGCCAACTGGGCACCAGGAAGAAGGCGTGTTCTTGACCCCCTGCCGTAAGTGAGCTTTCTGGAGACTTCTGGAGATGAGCTCTAGGCTGTTGGGCCTCCGCTTCCTGGCGCAGTGAATGAGCTCAGCGTGAATCTTGACTCCCATCGTCCTGGGTGAGTTGCCCACGGCCGTCTCTTTGCCCTCTGGTGGTCTCTCTCATTTTCCTTTTAATTAGCGTTTGGGTAGGATGAGGTGCGCTTGCGTCTCTCTCCTGGGAGCTGCTGCTCCCTTCCCGCCTTCTCCCCTGCAGTCTTTCCTTTCTTCCTCTCCCTGCCGTACACATTTCCTGCTCCCCTGCATGGACAGGCACCAACATACACACAGAGGAGGGAGCGATGGGCACACAGGAGGCGCTTGGGCCGTAAGGACGGCTTGGGTAAACAGTGAGTCCAAGGAGGGCGCTCGGACCAGGAAGCATTCACCCAGCCTGGGCCATGAGCAGCCTGGTGTGAAGCGGTGGCAGATGGTGTGATGGGGACCTTTACTGGGAAACCCACAGAAATACGGAATTCTGTATGGGATGGTGCCTAGGTCATTGTGGCCAGAATACAGGTGATGTACTCTGCGGTGGAAAAGCTGGTGGCCCTGACTCCGAATGCCTCAGAGCCTGGCCACCTCACCTTGTCAGGGCCTCCTGCAGGGGGGAGAAGGATGACCAGCTCATGCATGCACATGTGAATGCTTGTGTCTGCGTGCACATTACTTGAAGATGTTTGCAGACTGGCTACTGCCGTTCTCCTTGGGAGGTCACAACAGCCGAGTGTGATCCTTACTCTTGGTTGTAAAGCTAAATCCAGGACTGATCCCATTTTCCTTTGTATCTTTGTGCAGAATAAAAAATGCAGTAGAGAGGGGAGCTGGTTGTTTTCATCCCATTCCCCAGCTAGTTTTGCAAGATCTGGCCACGGTTTTGCCCTCTTGGGTAGTTAAGGAGGATCCCTGGGAAGGGGGTGTCTGCTGCTGTCAAGGGCTTGCTCTCCCCTGGCTTCTCTATGCGGATGGTATTCAGCTTTTCAATTCCAGGGTTATGGCAACGTTTGACATGAAAGGAGACTCCCGAGCTCCTAGCTCTCCCACAAACAGTGTGCTTGAATGTTTATGGGGTACTTGATGTTTAATATCAGGAAAGAGGCACCTGTGCATGAACGTTGGTGGAAATCATCAAAGCCTGAAGGCGAGGTGAGGCTCAAAGTCTTAGCTTCAACACGCCTGCACGGAGGAAGTACGTCCAACTGTCAGCACCACTCCAAGATTTGATTTTCTCCTCTCCTAAGTATGCTTTGTAAGGATAATGTGAAGCAGACTGCATAAAACTTGACAAATAGTAAAGGCTGCAATCATTAGTTTAGTTAATAGTGTTAAGCACAGAGGCAGAAATACGGGAGAGTCTGTGAGGAGACCAGGAAAACTTTGCACCCTCAGTAGAGTCTGTAGGAAGCCTATGACCTCGCGGTGCTTTACAAAGAAAACTCAGCCTGATGGTGCTTTCAGCAGCCCACAGGATCTGTGGGCAGAGAAGTCACTCTGTGTCGTGGAGACAGGGCTCAGTGTCCTCTAGCCACAGCACATTTATCCTCAGCTCCAGCGGCTGCCACAGCTCAGAAAACCTCCTCCACATGGCTGTGTTCTGGAAATTAAGTCTCAGCTTCTGTTCCTGGAAACAGTCCTTAGAACAGACCAGAGAATCCCAAGCTCTCCCTTGGTCCTCCTCCTCTTGGATGAAGCCTCTCAGCTGCCTCTGTCAATAGAACTGGGTCCCATGGACTTCCTAACCAGCTGCCTGCATGGTTCCCTGGTCTGCAGTGTTCTGGTCTGCAGCTATGTCTCTTCTATTAAGGTTTCCGAATCTCTCTGGGCCAAGAATTGACAGACTCCAGGTTCCTTGGCAAACCAGAACTTTCTCCTTTCTGACTCTGCACAGCCCTGCTGAAAGCCTCCTCTGCTACCTCCCAGCTGCTGGCCACCAGTGCACCTGGACTCCTGAGAAATCCTGGGTCACTCTGAAGACGTTTCCCAGTGTCCCTGCTCTAGCCCAGTTCTAGTCTTACCTTCTCTAGACATATGGTACATATGTATTTATTTTATCAGCAAGCTTAATCTTTCCTAAAGAAAAGTCACTAACAACTTCTGGCAAAATTAAAATTGAAAAGATTCTATTAATGATTGAAGTTCACACGTATTTTAAATTTTAGAGTGAAACTATCAGTTGATTCATTCAGCAAGTAGCTGCTGGGTCCAGGCTTCGTGTGCACTTCATGTGAGCCAGGTAAGGTCACGCACATAGGGAGGAGGTGTCCTGGTGATAAGCTAACACTAGAAAAAAAACTTTTTTAATTAGAAGGCAAAAAGAATTCTATCTCTGTGTTTCATGTAACCATAATCCTTTCTGTCAAAACTAACCTTGGTCAAATTTGTAATATATCTTTGCTAGCTCTAAAAAAAAGAAGAAGAAGAAAAAAAAAAGATTGTAAAGTCTGTCACAAATCAAGCAGGTGTATGCGATATTAAATCTGAGCCTATGTGGATGTGTGCCTGCCACCTACAGATGCAAACAGAAGACAGAGAGGGAGGGTCTTAAAAAAGCATTAGTGACGTGAGGATTTGCTTTCTGCAAAGATGATTGGACGGTTTGTGAGTGACAATAGGGGTCCGGTCATTGGTGTTCGTGGACAGTTGAAATGAGATGGTGCCGGGGCTGGGGGTGGATCTGTGCTGGTTTCCCATAAGTCTTTTCCCCACAATCCAAGCTGTTGACCATGGCGTTTTGAGTGAGTCATCCACCTTCTCCACTTTCTCACTTCTCCTCTGATATCCCTGTGCAAATGCTGTGCTTTTCTGCTGGACCCGTTCACTTGGCAGGGTGAGAGCTCCCGTCCAGGGTCGTTTGTTTGACTTCTCCTTAGGAAGGGCTGCTGCTCCAGGTGAGGCCAGCCAAGCGTGTCACCCTCTTCCCTTTATCTCACATGATAAGAATTAATCATAGTCCTGCAGCCCTTTGCTTTAAACTCTTATGCTTCAAACTTTGAGAGTCACACAGCTCTAAGGTGTTTCTTTTTGTTGTCGCTATGGTTTTGATTTTTATTTTTTCTGTTTTATTCTTGAGAAAAGCAGTTTGCGGGTTGAATTTCTCGAAGATACCGAAGCAGTCTGAGGCTCCAGGCTGCCTTGCATCTGAGCAGATACCCACTCTTCTACGTGGGAAGGAGAGGGCTGTAGACAGTGTACGGGACAGCTCATTTCCCTTTCTAGCTGATGCACAGGGCCTGCTGCAATTTCCAGAGGCAGCCTGCCGACCTAACAATATACCATTCCAACAAAATCAGTGTGGGCTTTTGGTGAACACACCCAACTATTGACACACTTTCTAAAGCAACGCTGTGATTGTGCAGCCAGGGAAAAATGTGATGTGCTAGACCCTGTGAGGGCTCTACACACAGGCATGCTTGTTATAGCGTTCAATTTATCAAGCTGAAATTTAGTGCCTGTTCAGAGCCAGGCACAGAGCCTTGCGTGTTATTGGATAAAGAAGGAAATGCTCTATGTCCTTGAGGAATTTTGAAGGTGATTAAATATGAAGACAATCTAAAGATAAATGAATTATAGGACAAAGCGTAGCCAGTGTCATGGAGAGGCACATCAAATGTGTTAGTGGTAGAAAATATTTTTTTTACAAGAATCAGGAGATGAATGGTATCAACAAGATTCCCCATAGAAATACTAAAAAGAACAACTAGAAACTGAATGCAATAACTTTGTAAAGCCTCTGAAAATAATTCTAGGGTACACAATCAAACAGATGCCCAATCAAGGAAAGAAAAAGATGTTTAATGTAATTTTAAGTTTTGTAGCATTTTCCATGGCCCTGACCTCGGAGGCCATGCAGCAGACTTTGAGGGAGGTGGCTGTCCAGTACCTGTGAGCTGGAGCAGAAGAGAGAAGGGAACTGGCAGCATGCTAGCCAGCACTCAGGTTCCTGAAAGCTGGTCTCTGTATGGTCCAACCTGAGGTTACCAAGCCAAAAGTGGACAGAGCCGTAGGAAAAAGCCATAGTGGCTCATGCCACTGCCGGGGGAGCTGCGTGCATACAGCTGGAGAAAGAGTTCACCTGTTGAGGAATGCGGTGGAGTAGCACAAACCCTGAGAAAGGCAGAGGGGAGAAAGTTAGAGGACTTAGGCCATTTAAAAGCACTGATGACTACATATTCATGCTGCACACAGCCAGTCTGCAAAAGCTGGGGAACATGCCTGCCACTCAGAGTCCCAGTTTCCAACAAGAGATCAGGAGCTGTCCCAGTAAACAGAATGTGTAGCCCATCAAGGAACAAAATAAATCCCTGGAAACTGTTCCCAAAGACACAGGTGAGGACCTGCTATGGTAGACAAACGCTTTCAACAGCTGTCTTAAAGTTCCACAGTGCCCACAAGGAAACATGAACAATTGAAAGAAATTGTGAAAATTACAGATGAATGAAGTGGCAATCTCAAAAGACGTAAAATTATGTGAAAAACCTGAAATTATGGAACAAAAAATATAGTGCCTGAGTTGAAAAATTTAAAAATTTTCAATAACAGACTCAAACAGGGAGAAGAAATTATCAGAGAATTTGAACATGTCATTTTTGATCACTGTATCTGAGGGAAAAAAGAAAAAAATGCCTTTAGAAAAGCAAAGGGAGCCACAGAAATGCACTGCAGGAGGGACAAAGAGAGAAGGAGAGAGAGAATATTGGAAGAAATGCTGCAAAAAAAAAAACTTTCAAAACTTGAGGACAGAAACAGATGTACAATTATAAGCAGCTCAATAAACTCCAAGAAGGATAAAGTCAGAGAATTTTCCCAAGCTCATGAATATTATAATAAAATGTTGAAGTTAAAGATAAAATTTTAAAGCAACAAGAAAACAATTACTTGTCAGATAGTCTCCAAATGCACGATAATCTTTAGGACTGCAGCTATTTTTCGTGAGAATCTTCATAGGCTGTAGGGTGATGGGAAGAGGTATTTGAAGTGTGGAAGCTACACACACACACACACAAACACACAGAAACACATACATAGATACACAGAAACACATACAGTTACACACAAACATACAAACACATACACGCACATACACAAATACACATTCAAACACACACATACAAATATACATAAATGCACACACATATACAAATATACACACAAACACATACACAGAAACACATACACAGATATACACGCAAACTCAAAACATACACACAAATACACACATAAACATACACATAGAATCACACACAAACAAACACACAGACACACACACATACACAAATACACACACACATACAAATATACACATATACACAAATGCACGCACATATACAAATACACATACAC
Source organism: Cavia porcellus (assembly GCF_034190915.1). Classification (NCBI taxonomy): domain Eukaryota; kingdom Metazoa; phylum Chordata; class Mammalia; order Rodentia; family Caviidae; genus Cavia; species Cavia porcellus. The sequence goes on from NW_026947506.1 coordinate 1,793,241, forward strand.
ACAAACAAATACACATCCTGCCAATCAAGAACTCACATCAAAGCCTAACTTTATGTCTATTTCTAGAAATAAACAAAATCTAATAGAATGAATGACTGAAATAATGCATTTTAGAGTAGATAAATGCGAAAACAAGAATAGAAAAATAATATAAAAATAAAACCAAGAATTAGTTTTTTGAACAAGTCAAAAGAATCGACAAGTATTTAGCTAGAATGACTAACAAATAGAAGTGAGATTCAACAAAATTAAATTGAGATAATACCACTACTATATTTATTATAATAGGATAATATGCTGTTTACACTCAGTAGTGTACTACTTTGCCATAAAGAAATTTAAACTTCCGCCATTTGTAGAAGAATAGATACACCTTGTAACACAATGCTAAGTGAAATAAATCAAACACAGAAGCTTAAATATCACATGACTTATCTTATATAAGAAACCCAAATTACAGTAAAGGGCAGAATAAAAAGTAGATAGTAGAGAGTAGAGTGGTAGGTCTTTCTCAGCCGGAAAGGGGCTCAGGGCCTGGAGGAAGAGGCAAAGGAGGGGAGAGAGATGGAGGAAACAGGGGATAGAGATGTGCTATGTGGATGTACCAACCCACAACAGGCCGGAATGTGCACTGCAGACATGCTAATAAAAAGCATGATGTTATGTACAATACACACCTATGGTGACCTAAATGACAAGGACAAATTCCTAGAAACATGCAAATGAGACTGGATAAAAAGTCACAGAACATATCTATAGGCAAATAACTATGTAGGAGACTGAGTCAGTAGTAAGAGCTTCCAAAGAAAGAGAAACCCAAGATACTTCACTAATGAATCAAGTAGAAAGCTCAGAACTAACCTTTGCATGCCTGGTCACGTGATTTTGCACCAAGTTACCAGTACATTTTCAGGAGGCAATGGTAGCATTCTCAATAAATAATGATGGGAAAGCTGGATATTCACATGCAGCATATTGAAGTTGGATCCTACCTTACATCATGCAAAAAGCAGTTCAAAATGGACCAAACAAGGAAATCTGAGAGTTAAAGTTACAGCACTTAGAAGAAACTGTAGGAGTAAAGGTTAGAATGTTGGGTGTGTCAGTGATCTCAGTCTCTCATATACAGGAGACAAAGCAAAAACAGATAAATGAGAATAAACCCAATAAAAAACCTTTGTCTATTAAGATAGAGTGAAACAGTAACCCACAGACGGTGAGAAAGTATTTTTAATCATGTGTATGATGAGCCTTAAATATTCCAGAAGACACACACACGCACACACACACACACACACACATGCACATAGGCACACTGGGTGGCTTGGTTTAGAAAAGATGGTGGGAGACAAATAAACACATGTGTCTGAAAAGAAAACTTGTAAGCGCCCTCTATCTGTGAAAAGCTGAGTGGCTCTCAGGGTCACTAGAGATGGACAAATCCCACAATAACGCTTCACTTCACTTCCATCCATTTGAGACAAAGGGAAGACCAGAGACTACGGACTGGCCAGGCTGTGGGTGAATTAAAGGCTGGGGGCTCTGGTGGTGAGGCGGGAAATAGGGCAGCTCTCGCAGGTAAACAGCGGAGGTCCTCACACAAACTACCATTCGACCCACCGGTTCTGTCTGTCTTTCCATGAGTACTTTGGCCAGGATCTGTCATAGCGCGTGTTGTAACTTGAAAATGTCAGTCTGTACCCTTGGCTGCTTGCAACAAATAGAAAATTTGCTGAGCACAGTGCAGATTATGGAGTCCCTTGGATCATGCTTTCAAGGGCTGAGCTTCAGGCGGCAGCATCTATACTGCACTGTGGAACTCTGAAGGTTTTTAGCAGGCAAGTGATGGGAAGAGAAATTGGCCAGGGAAGACAGCTTGGTAAATTAGAAAGGAAAGAAAAAGAGGAGGTAAAAGGCAGGCTGCAGTCAGGGAGCTCAGTTTGGGGAAGAGGAAAGTAAGGTAAAAGCCAAGATAAGGGACAGGAATGGAGTACTCATTCACTCAGCCCAATCAATTAGACTTGGCTACACATTAGCTCAAAGGACCAAAAGAATGGTGAGAGTAACGGGGTGCAGCTAGGGTTCCTGAAATTGGGGACACCAGGAGGCCAGTGATGTCAGGAGGAAACAGGAAAGAAAGAGAGCAGTCTGAAATAGTTGGAGTCCCTTGTCCCAAATCCCCAACACCCTCTGGAATTTGAGGAATACATTGGGAATTTTTAAAAAAAATTTTGTCGTTTTGAGATAGGTTCTTGCTGTGCAGTTCAGGCAGACCTTGAGCGCACCTTGTAGCACAGGCTGGTCTCAAACTCGCAAGGATCCTCCTGCCTCAGCTGCTGGAGTGCTGGGATTACAGGACTGCACCACCACGCCCGGCTTGGGGAATTCATTTTGAAGTAATATGAAAGCAGTCCCGTGGCAGCCCCGCCCTACCAAGACTCCTGAGCTTAAAATGAACAGGACAGAGCACCCTCCTACCTGGGGAGACCCCCAGACTACTCAGTCATCTGACCGCAGAGGGGCCTGGCTGTGTCTGACCTGAAAACTGGTCTGAAATCCTTTAGCCATATCCTATTGTGTGCCTTTATGTGCCATCCCAGAGAAAACTAAGAAATAATTAAAAACAAAAGCCAAGGACCTTCTAATCTCGCCTGGTATTCTTTTGTGTACAGAATAATCGATTGGGCAAAGTGGATTACATTTCAATATCAGACAGGCGCCTTTTGTGATTACTTGTGACTTTTTGTCTGCTTGTTAAATTATCTTGCCCATTTCAAAAGCACTGTGCTTGTTTCTTTTTTGGTCAAGACAATGTAGAAAAACTCATGGCATACAGTTCAAGGGTACCCACTGTCCAACTTAATATCCTTAGACAACTGACATTCCTAGGAAAATAAGCCTTTTGAAATTAACATGAGGTGATTTGCTAGTGAAAAAAACAAAGAAGTCACACTGACTTGATTTTCAGTATTACTGCTGAAACACAAGCTTAATGACATTAGAAACTGAATTAAATCACCACCCCTGTACCTGTCTGAAACAAAGGAGTAATTCCTGTAACTCAAGGTTATTATAAGCTTGGAATATATATATATATATATATATATATATATATATATATATATATATATATATATATATGCTGGATACACAGGTAAGAAAAAAGACTGACATTTTTAAAAAGGCGTATTTCTTTCTAGTCACAAAAGGCATTCCTAATGTTTTTGAAATTCGTTTAGTTTGATAAGTAAAAGGCATACACAAAAGACTCCCTATTGGATGACTTAATTGGTAAAATGTCTGGGCCAGGCAAACATAGAGAGATAAAGAGGAGCTCAGTGGATGCCGAGCACAGGGAAGTGGAGAGGAAAGTGGTGCTTTATGAGCACAAGGATCCTTTTCTTCTTGGGGTGATAAGCTGAGCTGAATACCCTAGGGAAAATAATTAATGCCCGTGGAAAATGTGAGACATTATTTTTACCTGGAGTGCAGGGGAGGGGTTAATGCTCCTATGCTTTTTGTTAGTAAATGCATTTCTCATTTCTACATTAGTCAGTTTTGTTGGTAACAGACTACTCCGGGAAGCACGGAGGTTCGTAATGGCACTTTCGTGTTTGTGTTATTGGTGAGCATCTTTGCAGATCCACGTGTTCCCTGCAGGCTCTGTCTGCCCAGCTCTGTGCAGCCCTCATCTCTGCGTCTTTCATCCTTCGAGCACCCGGCACAGGGAACGGGCTGACCCTCGTGGGGCATGGGAAGGGTAGAGGTGAGGCTGAGCCAGGCCCATTAGCTCTGAAATCTGCGCAAAGCCAGTGTGTTCCCTAGGTGCTCACGAGTCATCAGCTGAGGCACTCCTCCTGTGGAACGAGGGCCGTGCACATCTGTGACTTGTGATGCAGTCTGGTCTGGCTGTGTAGCCCTGTCCGGGGACAATAAGTCCAGCGTCCTCCCCCAGTGTCACCCTCCATCTGCGCCTCTCATCCCATCCACTCTTGAAATCCACACTTTCGCCTCCTCTTCCTATTAATGTGGTGGAGTTTATGGTAAACCATGTTCTCTCCTGCTGTTAAAAACAAACAAAAAGGGTCACACACAAACAAAAAATCTAAAAAGTCAACTTCTGAGATGCTTGCAGATATCCAGAGTCACCATCTCATCCTTCCTCTCATTGTCCTGTGGACCTCACAGTTAGCACCAGCGTAAGGGCTCTAGCACAGTGGTGGAAGCTCTCACGCATGTGCCGTAGCAGAGCTTGTAGCATGGAAAGCTCTAGAAGGTTCACCATCACTGCTGTGTAGTATTTAACTGGGTAGCATGGTCTGAACCCTCTCAGTCAATTGCCTCAAGTGCCTTTATTGCTAAATTCAATGCCAGTGTCTTCTGCTATTATTTATTGTGGTGGCGGTGGCATTATCACTGGAAACACCTACATGCCCACTCTCTAGCCCACCCCTCTACCTGCTCCCTTTTTACTGATTCTGAATATTCCCAGGCCCGCCATTCTCAGTTCTGAGAGGGTGAGTTTCACATGAACATATTTGGTTCTGACTTTCTTGGGTAAAGAAACTAAGGTTCCTAATTACCTGCACGTTTAACTTTCTGTGTTGGTTTTGCACATTAATGCTGCCAACCCTTGCTCAAACAGTGTGGGCCTTTGTGATAATTTTTAAGGTAACCTTAGGTTTAATAATATCATTCATCTATGAATCTTAAAGTGTAGCCCTAGGGTAGAAATGAAGCATTATGCATAGAAGTACAATTTTGCTCAATGTCTGTTATGTATTTGTGTTTTAAAAATACAAAATGCAAGTATTCACAGGCTGTATGTAAGCAATAAGGAGCTCTCTGATGACAAAGAATCCGTATGTAGAGTTTTGCAAAAGCCCTGGGCAAATATAAACGTACACACCTGAACTGACTGCAGACTATTCTTAGCTCTCACGGTGCCTCTGAGCATTAAGCATGGTTGGTAGAAGCCTTCCGTGCTGGGCAGGGCCTGGCCGCCCTAGGCCAAGGTCTTATTCCTGGAGAGCCTGGTAGCAGTTCTGAGCCTACGAGCATCTCTGAATTTCCAGTTCATGTTCATTGTTCTGGTTCTGGAAAGAATGTTAACATATATTCTGGATTTTTTTTTTAAATTGATTTTAAAACAGGCAAATGATCTGAGTGGATATTTTTCAAAAGAGAGACATAAATGGATCACAGGATATACAGCATTCTTCATTTCACTACTGATCAGCGGAATGCAAACTAAAACTGTAATAATGTGTCATTCCACACAGTTAGAGTGGGCACCGTGAAACCACAACACTGTCGTGAATGCTGGCGAGCCCGCAGAAAAAGGGAGACACACGCTGTTTTTAAAGAAAGCATCTCTCCTTGCCAGGGTGGAGATTTCCTAGAACCGCATCTGGGGCTGGCACGGAGAAGCAGTCTAGTGACTCAGGTCACATCACGGGGAGCGACCTCAGTCTCCACACACGTGGCACCCTAACTGTGGTGGGCGTCAAGACAGTGTGCCCTGAACTCAGTGCCTGTGAGAACTTAGACACAAACAGGGCTTCCGTGTTCAGCAGTAAGGCAAAGCCTGCCTTTTAACTCCTAGGAATCCTTCCAAGGAAATTAAATACTCTATGCACTAGATTTTAACTTGCTTTTCATATGCAGAGACCATCTGGAAATGTAATTATAGTTTAAACTTTTGATCTCCAGGGCCTAGGAGTTTAATTTTTTTAAATGTATTTGAGTCTGTGAATAGACATTTTGTAGTGACTTACTTGGTTTACAATAAAACAAAAAGGGTTGGAAACAGGATCACATACCTGTCCATCCTCGCCTGGCTTGATTACAGTCTGAATAGTTGGGGTGTTCTGTAAGTGCCCAAAACCCTGCTTCCCCTGTCTGAATTCATGAAAGAAATCTGCGTATCACAGTGGGAAAAAAGCTGAGTTTCACAGTCAGCTTTAGATCATTCTAAATCCAGGAATCACTACATTTGTCACTGTGTCATTGGCCCAAGCATTTAGGCTTACTTATCCTCAGTTTCATTGCAAGTAAAATGGGGATCATCACAGCTTAGTTCCACGGTTTGTATAGAGTCCCCGAGCTGTACAAAGAGTTTATGAGGGTACATGCGCACATCAGTCAGTAATTACTCAGTTCTTGCTGTCATCGTAATTACTTTAAGTTGTAGCTGTTGCTCACGCTATGCTATTCCTGTCATTATCAAATCCACGCCTGCTTTCCCCGCAGGAAGGCATCCTTGGCATTGCTGCCTGTGCAAATCTCCAGTACTTGCTTGACCCACTCGCTCTGCTTCCTGTCGTGGGAGTCTCTTCTCTTCGGGGCTGCAGGTGCACGGTTACCTTGGGAAGTGCTCCTGTGGAGAGCCAGACTTGTCATGAGAGCTGTGTCCCTGGTAGAGCCCAGTGGTGGGCTAGAGAATTTTCAGATGCTCACACACCTGAGATTCTCACCATCCAAGCTCTCAAGGGAGAGTGGCACTGTCTTGTCTTTGTATTGACAGCCGGTTCTGGAATTTTTATGCTGCCGAATTTTCTCATAATATTTATCAACTTCAGTTCCTTTCAGTGATAATCATCTGGAAAAAAAATGGGACTAGTTATCAGACTGCATACATATAAAATAGAAATCCTTCAGGGTGTATCCTACATTAAAAAGTATCCTTAGTTTGTTTCTTGACATCAACTGTGATGTTCACCGGTTATGACTCCAGCACAGGACCCAGGAAAACTTAACCATGCAACTATTCCCACTGTAATTCTGCTCCATCCAGTCTTGGGAGCCTCCAATAAACGAACTGACATCACACACGGGCCAGTTTTTAGATAAACAAGAAAAAGAATGTACCCTTAAAGGCATTGCCTACTTATAATTTATAAAACACTCTAACCCAAATTGATAATGATGCATGTTTGAATAATTCAAGAAACAGGATGTCAATAGCCATTGGCACCATGTACCAAGAGAGCTTCTTCTTTTGAATTTTAATTTGACTAATTTGAGATGTTAGAACTTTATTGTGATAAGCACATAAAGTAGGTAGTAGACTTTATGAGGTAGTAGACTTCTTGAAGGGTAATTTAATCAGGAGTGGGGGACATCTACTATTGCTTTAAAAGGCAACAATTACCCTAAGGTATATCACGAATGTTCTATAACTGAAAAAGGGCAAGATATCCCAAGCAGAATATAAATAGAGTAAAATAAGGCATTGGAAATACTTCAGGAAAGAGTCAATGCCAAGTTGCTTTCCTCCTATGTGTAGTATAATTCCATATAGTACAGTACAGCAAAAACAAATTTATCATATAGAGACTCATCATTTGAATTCTTTAATTGATAACACATGAAAATACAAGCAAGAAAAACAAAACAAAACAAAAAGATGAGGGAGACTACTTTAAAGAGATTCTGGACAGAAACAGAAGCAGTTAACAGAGTGAAAAGAAAACATGGGATGGGAAAATATTTGCAAGCCATGTATTTGCTAAGGACCTAGTGTCTGAGATATACTTAGAACTTGATAACTGTATCTCAACAGCAAAGCACCTGAGTGGACATTTCTCTAAAGACAAAGTCTCCAAGCTTGTGAAGAGCTGTTCTAAGTCATGGAAGCTGAGGCAAGTGCAATCCTGTAACTAAATAAATTTATCATTACATCTGTTAGTATAAGTATCTGCAATCAGATAAAAGACAATAACAGCAAAAATAACAGAACATGACACATTAGGTAGAATGTAGAGAAATCAGAATGTTCATGCAATTATGGGGAAAACAAAATTACCTGTGAAAACAATATGGCAGGTCCTCAAACATTAAAAACTAAAACAATTGTAATCAGTTTTTAGATATCTGTACTTCTGTTTCCATTGCATTATCTACAATAGCCAAGATGCAGAAATAACCCAAATGACTTCCCTGGGAAGTGGATAAAAATTATGGTTCTTGTATGCAGCAGACTATTAGTCAGCCTTAAGAATGCAAGAGGAGATGAAGGCAGGTGTTGTATGTAATAGGAAGGTGACGTTAGTGTACTAAGAGGAACAAGCAAGCCTGAGAGGCAGGTTGCACAGGGCCCCCCCAGGTGTCTCTGAAGTCCAGCATCTCAGACACACAGACCGGACCGGATTAAAGAGCCCCAGGGGCTTGTGGGTTCATGTGGGGGAAAACGTTCCAAAGAGCTGCTGTGTAAGGCTGGGCTCATGGCTTACAATACTGTATGATTCTGCTGGAAGCTTCAAGGCAGATCTCGTGGGTTACTTATTAAAATGTTCCTTAAAACATAAATTCTGTGAGAAACTGTGCCACCTTTTCATCACTGTGCTACAGCGTAAGGACAAGAGGATCTTTTTCAGTTCTTACAGAATTATGTCCAGACAAGCACATGAAAAATGCAAGTCAGAATAAAAGCCAGAAATTTCTTCGTGCCTCAAATATGTAAATATATTTGAGGGGAACACTTTAGGAAGGGGACCTATGAATTCAGAGTTTCCAATGGCTACGTTTTATAACATATATTACAATAACGTATCAGGCTATCTCCAGCTTCCCATCATTTGTTCTATTTGAATGCTCAGAGCGAGCATCAGTGACATCGTTATTATTCTCTTGGTTGAATAAATAAGCGGGGAGCTGGAGATATTTCCTAGCTTCCCCGAGGCACACAGTGCCAGATGACCAGAGCAGAGCAGGACTTGGGGCGCATCAAGCCCTTGTTCTATGAAGCGTTCACCTCGGGATGCTGGGAAAACTGACTGATTGATGCCAAAAGCTAAGGATGCAGTAAGGGCAGGTCCACCTCCAAGGTCCAGGTTACTCGTGCCCGGAGGTCACTGCTAATCTGTGTTTTCATGGTGATCCCTTTTCACTCTGTATATTTAGGCATGAAGCTGACCACAGATGTAATTGTTGTGCATGGTTTATTACAAAGTGGAAAGGCACCGCACATATCTTAGTCATTTCTCTATATTAACATTATGAGAATAGAAACAGATAAAATATAAAACCACACCATGCCATTACCTGTCAGATTCCTCTGTGTGGCTTTTGCAAATCTCGCCCACTGAATTTCAAAGTCCAATTTGTGGAGACCAGTTTGACATTTTAGAATATTTTGGAGTATAGCTGATACACTGACAACAGCCTTCCTGAAAATATTTAAAGACTGTCACCTGAAACAGCATTTGCTTAGCTCACGACTTTCATGCATAATACCACAGCCCTAACTATTATACATATGTACACCATATCTTTTTCAAGTGCATTGAAAATAAAATGTAATTGAAATAAAATGAATTCATTTAAATTTATAGAGGGGGAGAAGAGAGGACATAATTATGATCTATTCTTGTTATATTCCATGAGAATGGCCACTTAGAAATTTCAAGCCTGTGGTAGATCAGGGTTATTTCAAATTCATCAGTATGTTACCGATCATAAGACCGATTGGGACAGGCACATGTCCAGGTGTTGACCACCTTACATATCCTGGACATGTGATGCATACAATTTCTCTTCCTGCTCAGCCACTGGGTGCATTATTCACACCCACACTTTTCTTAGCAACAAGGACTCCTTCTGGGAAATGGATCACTTGGTGATTTCTCAATTTGTGAACACCAGAGAGTGTACTTACACCAACGGCCTAGTCTAGTACACACCTAAGTTATATATTCTGTTTATCCATTGCTCCTTAGGGCCAATGCACCGTTGCCAGAGTTGATGAGCACATGTCAGTATCTCGGAGGCTGAAACAGGACACAAGCTAGAGCCCAGACTCAGGTGCCAAATTCGGTGCTAAGAACGAATTAGAAACTTATAGCACATTCTCACAGGGCAGAGTACTGTCACAAGCAAGGAATGGAACGGAGCTTGGATTTATTCATCAAAGAGCAGAGTTTCAGTAAATTGCACAGAAGACACCTATCAGAGAAGTTAGCATTTTTACTAAGACATGATTGAACAAATGAAAAAAATGTGTAATTTAGTGTGCACCCGAGGCATGCCGGATACTCCTCTGGAAATTCATTGTTAAAATTTTAGTGCAGTATTATCAAAATTCAGTGAAAAGAGGGGTTATTATCCTACTTCAGGATGAAGATGCCAAGGCTCAAAATGTCTTTTATTCAACACCTCAAACTTTCTATGTAAGACACCTGGAATATGAATCTTTTCAAAGTTCAGGGCGCCTTCTGTAACTGCTGTTACCCTCTCTGAGGGTGGAGGAACAGGAACGGAGGTATAGAGGAGTCTGGAAACTCGTCTGAGGTCATAAGGCTGCTAAGGAACAGGAGCAGGCTCTACGTGGTCTCCCTGATTTCCCAGCTCTCTTGGCTGAGCTCCGTTTCTGTGCTCAGGTGTTGTTAGTTCTCATGAAGATGAAAATGTCACTTGACCCAAAGCCCCCATCTGCTACCAGTGCATCTCTGTCCCATTGCTGCCAAACACTTTGAAAGGTGTCTCTGTCCACGTGGAAGCCAGGTCCTCTGCTCTCACTCTGGTAACGTGTTTTCAGTTTGGCCCTGGCCCTCAGGGTACACGTGGGTCTTCTGATCCCACACTTTACAGTGCCTGAGTGGCTCTGTCCTTGGGTCTTGCTTCTGGAGTAGATGTCTCCTCAGGGCTCCAGTGCTGTGTGCTTTCTCTTGATTTCCATCTGTCCCCCTGACCTCCCCCTTCCTCTTGAAGTTCTTAACATGGTGTCTCAGTCCTTGATGTTTCTTGTAGACTTGGTGGATTTATTTCAAGTTCATGGTTTTAATTCCACCTGAATTCCAGCAACTTCCTAAATGAGAGCTTTAGCTCAATCCTCCTTTCTACCTCGAGGCTCGTGTTTTTGAGTGTCTACTTTGTGTGTCTACTTGGGGATTTAACATTTCAGATACATGATTCCTACTGTTTCTCCCAAACCAGCTTGACCACCTGTTTTTCCCATTTTACATCCTTGTAACTGCTGCCACATGGATCCAACCCACTAGCACGCCTTGTCTGGATTATTTAAAATAAGCAATAAAAGGTTTACGTGTCTCACTGGCTTTCCTGCTGGAAATGTGGTTGCCTATTGTCTATTTTCAATATGGCGGCCGTGGGTCTCAGTGAGTCTCATCACGCAGGGCTCTGCTCCGGGCTCCGCTGCTGTTTCACCCAGGGTGAGAGTCCAAGTGTTCACAGAGCCTACATCACACTTCAGCTCTAGGATGCTGGCTCCAGCAGTGTTTCTGTGGCCGAGCGGCCCTTTCCCAGATAGCATCTTCACTACCCACCGCAGCTCCTGCAAGTCTTTGCTCCTGCTTTCTGCCTTCTGAGACCTCTAGCCTGAGTCTTCTGATGAGGAAAACCCCTACACCTCACTGTGTGTCTGCTACTGTTTGTTTATTAACGTTTTTTTTTTTAAAAAACCATATTGTCAGGTGCGATGAGGTTGTCTACTTACTTAGCATGACTGTTATCTGTCATCTGACTTTTGAACTAGATTATAAAGGCAGAAATTTGGTCCTTTTCTGCTGTCTTAACTTTGCACAAACTAAAGGTTGTTCTCTAAAGTGTTTGGGGTCCAATCGGCTCTTCCTTCTAATCGTGGCTATCTAACCAGAGATCAGGCCCTTCCTGCTAATCACAGATTTCTGCAGACTGTTCCAGGCTATGTGCTGATGTCCAGGCTGTTCGATGGGATGGATCCCTGCTGCCATTTAATGAGTTGGTTAGGGGTTGACTCCTGGTGTGGCCCTGGATCAGTGTTTACTTGTGTGCCCTCTGGATTGTAATTCAGGAAATAATGTTGTTCAGGGCTGCTCTGAAAGTGCAGGAGAATTCTTTTGCCCTTAGAGCTCGCCAAACACCACGCTTTCTTTTATTTGGTTAAAAGAAAGGAGAATTTGTTAGCATTGGTGTATAAAGGAAGAGTGAGAATCATTCATAAATGTTTCCTTCGACTCTAATTGGCCTGAGATTAACCTCTCATTATCACAGCAAAGCCTAGCCCTTCCCGGGTGCTTTGAACACTGTATTTCAATAATTTGGTCTTCATGGGCCGTGAATTTCTCTGTCACACTCTGTTGTCATTTCACTCTGTGAACTGACTGGTGCTTACCCGTATCAAACTCCATTTGTCCATCACTTTAAAAAGTCTTCATAATTCCCAACTGCTCATGGAGCTGGGTGTGAAGATTGGCCTGGGTCATCTGTTCTTTCCAGAATGACAAATAACCTTACATGGCAATCCTCACATTTTGTCTTAATTCCTTGGCAAATGTTAATTTAATTTTCTGCTAGATTGTTTCAATCTCATGCAAAACCAAAGTGAACCAAGCAACTACGACAGAAATAATCCCTGAATTGTTGGGATAATTCTTCCACTTAAATGACTATTATTTGCACTTAGTAGCAGCTTTTTAAAAATCATCAACATAATCACTAATGTCAGTGTGAACCACATAGAAATGTCAAACCTGCATTTCCTAGTAGAAGAAAATAAATGATTTAGTGGCTATATAAATTTATTTCTCAAAGGATTTTAAATAGAAAACTGGGAGGTTAAATAGAAAACACCTTGAGTGCATTGTGGACCGAGAAATAGTCTTGGATGTTCTCGAATCCAATCACAGCAGAGATTGCAAATAAGAAACTCAATGCTCACAAAGGGAAGATGAATGAATAGGTTCACATCACATCAAACTGGTCAGAGATCAAGACTGAACTTTGCTCTTTGAGTGCAATAAAACTCTGAGACCATATGCAAATTTTGCTGAGTATTTGATAGAAGGACAATTGCTGATATAGTATGATACCAGTGGCAATTTAGCAAACAGGTCAGTGCTGTCTCAACGTGGGCACCAGATTTCACCTTCCTGTTTCATGGACACGATTGATCCCTTTCGCAAATTTAAGCCCAGGAACCGCGTCCAGCTCAGTTGACTTTATGTTCAGCATCCGACTGTGGAACCTTCTTCCCTCTTGCTGGCCCTGACAGTTGACGTCAGGGTCACCTGCCAGGCTTTGGATTTCTGTGACTTCAGCGTTCTCTGAGCTCAGGAGCAGACCTTGAAGTCCTGAATGTATTTCCAGGTTCTTGTGTGTGACTGTGACCTGGTGTTTCACACTTCTAAGTGGAAAAGAGTGTTGTTTTTATCCTCTGCTGACTTCTCTCCTCTGAACAATTAACAGATACAGACACATAGTAAGTAAGAAATTCCATATCTTGTCCTCCTCCCCAAAACATTTGTTATAGGCTTTTGAAATAATAGCACATGTGATAAAATAGAATTATAATTTTATTCTATTGTAGATTTGAGGTTGTGTCCATGTAAATTTGTGAATCAGATATTAGCAATAAATAATTTTAATTTTTCCTTAATGTATAAGAAAACTTCAGAAAATGTATCATTTGTTATACAATGTGTGTTATGAGGAAAAAGCACTAATATCTGTTTTATCATTAAACCCATCCCTCGGGCATTCCTGTTCTTATAAACCCTGTGCCCCATCGTTAAATGAAATAACTGAAGAAGCTGATTAAATCTTTTGTAATAATCAGGATCTACATGATAATTGAATATCAAACTCAAAGTGCAAATCACCTCCACCGTTTCCTGAGACAGAAATTGTATGAATTGCTTTTTGTGTGATCCAAAATAATATCCCTCTGAGTACTTAGCAACTAAGAGTTTAGCTATTGTAATAATGCACATTAGACCAGAGATGGGCTGTTCTGTGCTCTTTCTTAGTAAGAATTTTGAACAACTGTAGGCCTGAGGCTCTTCCTATCATTCTTAAATTAACCTTTTCGGGTTATAAACCATAAGCTCTAGAATGTTCCAAATGGGAAAAACCCAAGATTGGCCGTTAATTTCACATGAAAACTTTCCCATGCTTGATCTTTATTTATTTATTTTTTTGTAACATTTTATTAAGCTGACTTTTTCCCCTTGAACTCTAGTTAAAACTGGTGTCTTTCTCAGTTACGGGGCTCTCAGACTGGAGCTGACTTACATTCAGGCTTGATAAAAGCACTCAATATTCCTTAACAGAATTGAGTGGCTATCACGTCTAAAGCTGAGTGTGGCCCAGAAAATCTGACACCACCTAAGGCAGGGTGGCTACTCCCTCCCTGTGAGATTTTGCATATCAGTTTGAGGCCTTGTTTTTCTCTCCCTAATAAACAAGCAAACAAAGGTCAAGATCACAGCCTTAGGAAAGCATCATAAATCACTATAATTAACATTTTCATGTGATACATACACCCCGGAACAGAAGGAGTTTAAAATTATTTTTCCCCACCCTCTGGCAACCTCCGCTCTACTCTGCTTCTGCGAGGGTGACATTTTTAGATTCCACATACATGTGAGATCCTGCGGTATTTGTCTGGCTTCGTTCACTCAGTTTCATGCCTTCTAAGGTCATCCACATTGTCAAAAATGACAGAGCTGCTTTGCAGGCTGGCTAGAATGTTACTGTTAATATGTCCCACAATTCCTTTACTCAGTAAGCCCTTGTGGGTTGAGCTTTCCATGTTGTAGTAATTTTGGATAATGTTGCTGTGACTGACAGCTGCAATCTCTTGGGCACAGAGGCTCCCTGTCCTTGGAATATGGACCAACAGTTATGTTTCCGGGTCATGTGGGAGTTCTGTGTTTGCTCTGTTGAGGACCCTGTGTATTGTCCCCTGTATCAGGACACCAGTTTACATTTCTATGCAGAGCCTGCAGGAGTTGTGTTTCCTCACATCCCATCAACACTGTGCATGGCTTGTCTTTGTCATGCTAGCTGTCCTGAGAGATCCGTGGTGTTATCGCACTGTGTCCTGATGACTGGTGATTTAAGGCCACCCTAAGAGATGTGTGTGTCCACGTGCACGCCTTCGTCCCATGCATTTTGCATTGTTTGTTATGGTGCTTCTGGTGTTGCCCATGGTAGCTGCTGTTGAATTATATGAGTTTCTTAATGTCATAAATACAAACTATCAGACAAATTGTTTCACTTACTTTCCCCTCTTCTGTAGGTTGTCTTTATTTTGTTGATTCTATTCTTTGCTGTGAAAAGTTTCATTATCAATACTAGATAAATGAGTGATTATTTTTTACCTTGCATTGATTTTCATTTTATGTGAGATACTTTTAGTTATGCATCACTAAAAAAATTAAGAAAAAAGTGACAAATAATCTTTCACCTTTTATATGAACTCGGAAGAATGGTAATATCCTTAAGTAAGAAGAGGCATGTTTTAGCTCAAGACAAAAGAAACATATCTTGTGAGCATCACTTTGTATGGATGTTGTAATGGAAATTTCCACGAAGAAGAGGATACGTTCCATGCCTTAATATTGCCTTGTACCTTTTAAAGTCATTAGTTCTTTCATAGTTTGGAGAAATAATATGATTTGAAGTCTTTGTGGAAGTGTTATTTTCTTAAATATAAATGTTTTCTCCGATGCACCTATCTGGATGGCTGAGATCAAAAATGCTGCAGGAGAATCTCAGGGAGACTGTACCCTAAAAGAAGGGGTCACTCGTGGTCAACTTGCCATTCTCAATGAAGACGGGTGGTTTAGAGAATTTCCTGTTGTTGTCAATCAGCAGTGGCTGGCCTGGGTTTTTTAAGGCTCTGTGTTGCCCTCCACCCCTGATAAAATATGGGCATAGATGAAAAGAACTGTTTTTCATGTAACAGTTTTCATGACTGTCTACCTTTCCTGTAGGAAAGGAAGGTGCGTGGGGTGGAGACCAAACTATGTGCTGGGAAGGAAGCAGCCCGTTTTGTGGTCCCCAGCTCTGTTCAGCCTCTGAGGACCCGGGTGAGACTGCAGGACACAGAGAGGAATGCGTGATAAAAGCTGCAGGGGCATGGGGAGGTGCCCATCTGAAAGGCAAATGCCCGCAGAGGCTAGTGGTGCTCAGGGAAAGCCCAGGCTGTCCTGCCAAGAAGAAGAGAAATTGGTGACAATGAAGTGAGGTGATGTGTGAACCTCTCCCTTGCATTGGAGTCATGCAACACGAGCCTTAGATTCCACTGGAAAAATAATTCTCTCCTGGGGCGATCTGCACACCACCCAAGGCAAAGGCTCAGCATTATAAACTCCTACAATGCGAAACATAATGCAGTTTGATTTTATTTTCCCACACAGTTTACGACAGGCTTGGCTGGTGCGTTCAAAGGGGAAATTGAGACAGCGAACAATTCAGGAGACAGAATATTGCGTTTCTCAGGTTCATTCGCTATGACTGTCTACCAAGCAATTATAGGCAAACTCTGCTTTCTCTCCCAGAAGATAATAAAATGATAATTAGCAATCTGTTCCTTCATTTCTTCATGTGTTCTTGACCTTGTCTTGCTATTTAGGACTTACCATTTTACTGATGAGTTTTAGGAGTAGTATGATTTGAAGTATTTGTGGAAGCTTATTTTCTTAAATATGAATGCTTTCTCCAATGTACTCTAAGCATCATAGAGAAGGCCTTTGCTAATTCTGCTTTCTTAGATGCTAGGAAGTTTTATAAGCCTGGAAACTGAATGAATTATCTTCTGAATATTTATTGGGTGCTTGTGAACTGTAAATCATCCATGAGAGCTTAATTACATTTACTTCACCTTTAAGAGCAAGTGCAGGGTACACACACAAGTTTCTGATGTCTGCAGCTAAATTTCCCCTGGGTGGTGCACCCCTAAGCCTCAGCTTCCCCAGCCGCAAGTGGTGAAAATCTCCCCAAGGCTTCTTGTGAAGATTAAGCAAACGTCTTGCATACAATTCTTGGATCCCAAGGACCTGGTGTTGTGAGTATAAATCAGGGGAGAAAATTGACCTTGAAAATTGCTTGTGAATAGCGGCTAACACACTGGTCTAAGCCATGAATGCTGGGAAAATGCAGCAGTTCTTACAAGTGTAGGTCCTCGCTGGAGAAGGGGAGGCAGGGACTGGGACCACCCGGAGAACCAGGAGGTCTCTACCCCCTACCTCAAGTCCTGAAGATCCCTTCTGACACTCTGAAATATTCCCTTGTTTCTTCTTAGGGCACACTTTATGGCTGCTGGCCCCAGGAAAAGACTCAGTAATGGTCACAACCAGCCAGGAATTCAGCCAAGCCATGCTAAGCATACAGAACCACAGTTAGCCTTTAAGCCTCTTTCTGCCTGAGCCTCCCTACTGCGTGCTCCTGGCAAGCCCATCTTACCTATGTGTCAGCAAAGCGGCGTCCATCCATCCCCCTCTGCCCTGCTCTCCACGCCCACATTTAAGGCGGTTTTGTCTTGATTTGTTTTACACTGAATGAGTTCAGCAGTTTCAGCAGAGGACCTCGCTGTAGCTATGTAGCAGTGTTCCTACAGACAGCAGACTGAGCTTCCTAAGTCCCATCTGATCTGAAAGAATTCTTACAGAGTTCGTACAGTTCTTAAGAATGCTGCTCCTTTGGCAATGAGAGACAAAGCAATAGAATAAGCAAGTGTCTGTCCCAAACAGAGACTGTGCTGTCTTGGACAGGAATAAGTGGGCCAACTCTGAACCCTTTCAGTATGTTTCCCTAAGGGGCCGATAAAAGTTGTTAATGATGTTCTCTGTGTACCTCTGAAGAAAATACGAGAATCCCCTCAGGTGGGGAAGCAGCCGTAGGTCATGGTAGACAGTAAGAAGTCCAATGGTCTAACAATGCTGGTAGTTATTGGATGAAATGAAAGATTGGAACGTGATTTATAATCATAGAGGATAACTGAGAGGAAAATGTAATTAAACAGGTGATACACTCAATCTGCTTTATTCCTGGCTAAACATCTATGGATTGATTAATCAAATACAGATCAATGATTGCTTTTTTTTTTTTTTTTTTTTTTGCAAAACATTTGTGTCTGTACTGATTTGCACAGACTATTACCTTGCCTTATTCACTGACAACACAGTGCTAGTGGGACAGGTATTATGTTGAATTGGCACTGTGTAAGGCATTACAGGAAATCTAGTGAGGACTGAAGGCAGATGGGAGAATCATCTGGGTCGCAGACAAACAGCACAACGTTGTCTATGAGGAACCCGAGTGTCTGTAGATTTCGGTGTGTGAGGATGTGGATCTCTCCTCCAGGCTTACGTGGGGATGACCCGAGAGCACAGTGAACTTGTCAAAGTGAGAGAGTAATCCAATGAATTTGAGTACACTGCACTGGGGTACTACTCCTCCCAAATCATGGGCCCATTGTTAAAAACTGAGAAGCAGACCTGAGATTTCCTAGTCAGATTCGGAAGTGATGGGTGAGAAAGGATGATGCTTGGCAAGAGCTTGCACTGATGACAACCTGAAAAACTTTTGCTTTTGTTGAATAAATGGCTTCATTGTGAGGTCAACCAGCAAGGGAGAGAGGAGCAAGAAATCCGAGCAGTTTCCTTGAGATCTTGGTAGCGTGGGAATTCATAGGAAAGGAGAAGGAAGAAGCCACTTCAGACCTGCATGGGGAGAAGGGACCAGTTTTAGGGTTTTTTCCTGCACATGATTCTAGACAATCATTTGCCTCTCCACAGGTCACACCCGCTTTTCAGGGAACAGAGCACGTTTTGCCTGGTGAGTTGTATGTTTGAGATGTCAGACGCGTGCACTTCATTATTTAAGCTGTTCCTGGCCAGCTGTCCGCTGGGTTTAGCGTCCTTTGAGCACAGCCGGGGGGTGAAGCGGCCAGCCCGAGAGGGGTGATCTGGAAGATCCTGCACCTTCTCCGAACTGCTTCCGTTTCTGCTCCTTTGCACAGGTCCCCAGCCACAGGAGCCCCTTATGGTGCAGGGTGTCTGACCGTTCTCCACAGGTCAGAAGCCACGGGGAGCTCTCTGGACTGCGACAGATGAAAGCCAACATCTTTTCACGGTGCCACAGGCGTCCTCCGAGACTCGCCATGTGGGACCTGTGTGACCGTCTGTGACCCCTTACCATCACCCTCCCTCTCTTGCAAAGCGCTGTCTGCCTTGTTCTTAGGCCAGCACGCCAGGAGCTCTGGTGGTCTCCCTGCCGCGGCCGTTCCCTGTGCTTAGAATATCTTCTTCCCAGAGGCCCACATGGCTCGCTCTGTTTCTCCTGTGGAGTCTGTGCTCAGACGTTGACCAACCTCAGGGAGTTCTTGACTGCCTTCCAGTACCCCTTCCCAGCCCCCAAAGCGAGACTCCCCATCCTGCAGCCCTGCTTTACCTCGCTCCACTGGCACGGCCATCTTTTGGTTTGCATACCTCTGATTTATTTGTGTGTTGCTGCCCTCTCCTTGTCAGAGTTTGAACCAGATGGGGGCAAGGGTATGTCTCTTTTGTTCAGTGTGTGTCTGTCACATCCCAGATGCTTCTCTGCACAGAAGAATTGCTCAGCCAATGCTGAAGGAGGAAGAGGAAACCGTGAAATCTGGAGCTGTCAGTACCCTCAGCGGAGGGAAGAATGGCGCCCGTTTGAATGATACAGGACAGATAAGCATAGGTGCAAACGTCTTGGGGATTAAAATGGCTTTCCTTGATGTCATTTTACTTTGCTGTCCGTTCTGCCGGGAATCTCAAGCCTCGGCGGTGAGCGCGGGAGGTCCTGGCCCCTCCTGCTCACGTCCTTGCTCAGGCTCCCTGTGGCCTGCAGCCAGCGAGACCTTGTCAGATTTGCAGTGTCCTTCACTTGTGGGCATAACTCCAGACTCGTGAAAATCCCAATTCGGCAGCACAAATCCCTTGCTTGTTTGGGTGCTGGTTTGTCCCTCCGCTAAACTGTAAAAGGCTTTAGTTCACAGAGTTAAGTACTTTCCTGCTTTTTATACTCTCCCATGCTGGCCACGTAAGTTAGGACTGGATGGCTAAGCCCCCATCGGCTTTTGTGCTAAGTGTTCCTCGGAAACTTCATAAGAAAGAGCAATTATGTTTGTGTGTGTCGTCAGGAACACTAGCCTTAAAGTCAGCGAATCTGACCTGAAACTTCAGTCAGCTGCTTTTTATGGCAGGGGGAGGGTCACAAGAATTTTTACACGTCAGTTTCCTGGCTTATTAGATGTAATAATAATAATACCAGTCCCACCTTATTTCACGTAAGTCCTGTGGAAGTTATTGAGGTAATTTGGTAATTACCTTGTAAAGGGTAAAACTTGAGGAATTACATACATTATATAACTGTCTGCAAAGAGCTTTCTCCTGGGATTTCTTTGTAGATCCTTTAAGTCAGACATCTCCAGATCTCAGCCTGTGAAATACACATATTTTAATAGTTGACTTAATCCAACATGTTATTCTGTGCAAGGATCGGCATTCCTTTGTCTTCCGGTTTGATTTGTATGATATGTTGTGAAGACAAGGTGACACAGTGATTATTAGGTATATTGGGAATTATTAAAAGGGTCTTTTGTCTCATCGAAGATGCACCTCATTTTGTAACGTATCCACTGCTCCTGGAAGGAGGCTTGGAATGAGTCAGGCGGCCCATTGCTCCACACCTCCTGACTGACTGATGTTGAAAATGATCTCCTTGGCGATAGTGAAATAGAGGAGGAGACTGAAATTTATAAGCTGTGTATTTTTTCATAGAAAGACACAGGCTTGTGACCCTTGGCAGAGGTTAAGGAGCGGTGCCTTAGAGGGATGGCTGAGTGAATAACAAAAGAGCAAGATATAGGGACCCACGTGGGCTAAATGACTAGCCCGGGGCTCTCCGAAAGTGTGGTTAGGAGAATCTTCCAAAGTGGGTTTTAGTAATCTAAGAAGGGATGTTTTGGGGGGAGACATACAGCCTATGATTCTTTACATCTGTGAGTTTTAATAAAGAAATCTATAACTGGGAATTAAACCACAGCCATTACTTTTTCTGTGTGTTTTCTCACAC
The DNA here is from genome assembly GCF_034190915.1 of Cavia porcellus. Classification (NCBI taxonomy): domain Eukaryota; kingdom Metazoa; phylum Chordata; class Mammalia; order Rodentia; family Caviidae; genus Cavia; species Cavia porcellus. Next base: position 1,814,070 of record NW_026947506.1, read on the forward strand.
AATCACTATTTCTCTGTCCTGGACCATTGTACAAAATATTTGAGAGAAGCTTGTTTCCAATGTTCAAAATGCATTCTGTTTCTTCTTAAAATATGCCACAATTTGCTTGCAGGCCATAGGACAGAGAAATAATTGGAGGAGCACTGCCGGGCTCCCAGTGTGTGGTACCCTAACAGGTCACCCCACTTCTGGACTTGGTTCATCGCATTATCATATCCCAGTTCTGGGGTACTAGCCCCACAATCTCCAACCTCACGTGGGTCAGGCAGATGGCGTTTATGCCAGTGCCACCCTTAGTGAGATGGGGTGCACACTCTGCCTCTCCAAAGCTACTTGGATGGCTCCTTGGGGCATGTGGACTCAGAACCAGGAGAGAAGCCGGTTCCATGCAAAGCTGACCTGCTGGACATCCACTTGTGCTGCCGAGAGATAAGGCTGCTGGGTGATGCTTGCATGTGGGTGTGGATTTCCTCACGCCACGGACCAACTTGGAGATGGAGCACTGAGTCAACACATGTTCATTATGTGCTGTGTGCTGGGCTGCAGAGCCTGTGACCGTAGACAGGAGAGGGCTCTCCTTCATGCAGAAAGACGGTTTCTGGACAATTTATAATGTTGAATGCGTGGTAGAACACTATGAGATGCTGTGGGATTTGCTAATCAGGACACTTAGGCGAATTTTCAAATTCAGAAAAACTTACATGAAATTCAGTACTTAAAATTTGAGATTTGAATTTGGGGTTTGGGCAGCCTTCATCTGAGAACCCTTCTTTGAGACACTGACAGTGCAGATAAGAACAATTCTTCCATTTGGGTGCAGTCAAGCTTCAGTATGAAGTCAGGCACACACTTCTGGTTTCCAGCTGAGATAGCAGGATGTACCTTTAGTGGAGCCAGATAGCATGGCACTAGCTGAAAATAATGTAACCACTGAACACCACCTGTTACATAGGGAAAAGTCACCTCTGTCACCCATCAGCCTTAAATGTGAACTGAAATACTCTCTAGTGGATGCAGCCACAAAGTGGGCACATATTAGTATTATTCTGACGTTCTGAGCTCGTGATGGAGACACTGTCACTAACTCCCTGTGGATTTGCTTTTGGTTTTGATTTGGGTTGCAGACAGGGCTGAGACCCATCCTCCGGGAAGCTCCATGGAAGAAGTTAGCCCGCTGTCTTTTAGAAGGCTTCCGTTGGGTGTCACTTTGTGATCCCCACCTGGGTTCTCCTGCCGGGAAGCTCCGCACAGCATCTATGGGACAGGGAGGCACCTGGGATCTGTCACACTAAAATGATCGCATGTGTGAATGGCGCTTCTCCCCGGTGTGGATTGTCCCTGGGGACGTGGCTGAGTTCCCGTGGTGAGACGTGGCCAAGTTTCTCCTATTAATGAGGGTCACAGTACACTGAAAGATAACACATAGTGATCTCACTCTGAACCAGATTCTTAATACAAGAACGATTTTTAAAGAAAGGGGTGACCCCGGGGACGAGTAGATAATTGTGGCAAGCTTAGTGCTAACCACCAAAGTGCAGACAGGTTAATTTCTATTTCTCCACAGGTGTTTGTCTGATAGACTGATGATTTAAACAGAATAACAAAATCTGCATTTAGATGAATGCATTATAACGCAAGAAAATAGAGCCCAAATAACCACTAAATGCTGCTTCCTACGGGAAGACCCTTTCTGTGACTTATGATCTTCCTGGAGAGTGGCTCTTACTGCCGGCCCCTCCCAGAGCGTGGGTAATGGCAAAGGGCATTTTATCCCTCTGCACTTTACATTTTTCCCACTGTGGCACAGACACACATTCCCATTAGATTAATGCTTCTAATAAATTAGGAAGAATGTGAAATATGAAAGAGCCCCAAAATGGAAAATTCACTGAAGCACAGATTCTGTGGGCCAAGAGGTAAATTGCTTTTATTAGTTATTTTTGAGACCATAGTGAAGGTAATAACCAGCTATTTTTATTTGAAATATTGCACAGATAATTTGGAACTCTAAAGTGGACCCAATTATTTAAGTCCTGATATCTTCCCTGAGACTCAAATAGAAACAAGGATAGAGTTGAACGTTTTTCACGGGAATGGAACTGACAGCAGCTAATCAGAAGGAATAGCACCGTCCTCAGGGGCAGAGTGCTCGTGAGGCCTCAGGGGCCAGGAGCAAGCTCTCGTTTTCCTGGAGAAAGATCTGAAGATCTGAATTAAAAGCCAGAATCCTAAGTAGTGTCCTGTGACCACAGCTGCCCATGCTGCTCATGGTTTGGTGGGGGTATTTCACAGTTTTCCAGCTCATATCAATGTAGCATGCATACCAGCGAAACCCCAACTTTGGGTAGGAACCCACTCATTTCTGTTTTCTGACCAAGTCAGGCACCAGGACATCTAGGCTAACGGAGAGCTCATTAGGGGTCTGCCATTCACTGGCTGCTGATGTTGTGAGCTAGTTAACAGCCCTGTGCCCTGTTCCTCAGCAGCAGGGCAAGGATGCTGCCTTCTGCCTGGGTAAGCTGGCCAATGCATGCGATTAAAGGATTCCTCAGGACTCCACGGTGCAGCTGCAGCCTAACTGGAGAGCGCGTCTTCTGACATCTCTCTGTCCCGCTCCTCCTTCCACCTCCTCTCAGAGCTTGCCAGGAGTGTTCTGTGGTCAGCACATGGGCAGAAAACCCGAACTGGGACAAACCTATGCTGTCTTCTTGCAGTTCTGCTCTTAGGAAGAGAACCTCAAGGGATTTTCATGGTTGGAATTTGCCCATTCGGAAGAGCATCACAGCCTGTCCCAGCACAGGCTGCCTGGCACTTCAGAAAGACACTGCAGCCAGCCCATTGGTTCTTTCCAAGCAATCTCCGCCCACAAGTGTCTTTTTTTTTTTTTTTTTTTTTTTTTTTTTTTTTTTTTTTGCTTAAAATCGGCCAGAGCAGGTTTTGTTACCTGTAATCATAGGCCCTTAACTGATGCAGCGATTAGCGGCTCTTTTGGTAGCTAAATGACTCCTTATTTTTTGGAGAAATATAAATGCTCTTCTTTGGGTCTTTTCTCTGTTTGACTGAAGTCTCTCTCTTCCCTCCTTTCTTCTTCCTGTGTTTTTCTTTCTACCCATGGTACATGGACTCTATGTCTGCAGAACAAATCAGCTGTGTGGCAGACACTCAGCTTCATGTAATGTACATGCTGGGGGAGAGATTCAACTCACAATCTAAGAATTTTGTGCACATTATTCTGAAACCAGGCAATATATCCAGAATGAATGAGTTACTTATGTTGACTGGCAGGTCAAGTCGCCATCCTATGCATCGGTTTACCTGCCTGAATAACATTTGCTCCTACTCTGGTGGTGACTGTCCTGATTCCAGCTACGATCACGGCTCAGCTTTCACCTGCATCTCAGGTGGTTCTGTGTCTACCAATTTAATTGCCTTTGTGTGATTAGCAGTAAGGTTATACACAGCAGTGCAGGAGGGATTGCTGTTCATATCAAGATGTAACAGCAAGGTTGAAATTATGTTCCAAACAATGCCGGCCAAGCCTTATTAGGCAAAAACAAATTAAAAAAAAAAAAAAAAAAGAATAAAGGAGAATAGCATTCAGTCATAAAATCTGGGCTAAGGATCACAAGCCAGGCTGGGCACTGACAGTGGGGGGACCCAGGGATCAAGGGGGCTCACCTTGCCCAGACTCCCGCAGCTAATGTGGTGATGGAGATGCCGGCTTTCCTGCGGGTGGGGCTAGTTATGCAAAGTGCCAGTTCTGAGAAAGCTGGTGAGGAAGTGGGAACAGGAGGCCCAGGGGTGCACTTGGCCTTCCTGAGAGCACCCAGAAGTCAGAATCATGTCACGAGAGGAAGAAAGCACAATCAGGTCCTCCTAACAGATTGGGTACAGATGCTGTCTTCAGGCCTGTGGAGAAGAAATGTGGGTTGCCCTCCCCTAGCCGGCTGGAGCAATCCCTTGGTGGAGACATGTAGAGGTGGCTCAGGGCAGGGTCTCCGTCTGCTGAGCACAGCCCACAGAGGTCTCAGCTAAGCTCTCCTCCACCTGGGCAGTACTGAGCCTGCAGGTGGCCTTGAGTCAGGCTGGGGCACGGAGTAGCATTAGAACTAGGCTTCTGTTCCTTTTACATTCTAGAAACACAGAAAATTCCCGATGAAGGTGAGTGTGTGTGCATGTGCACAGGTACATGTGTTGTGTCTCTGGTGACCATTAGCAGGGAACGCACAGTAGATACTTTGACGAGGGTGACTTTGACTGTGACCAAGGATGGACCAGGAGGAAGCATTGTCCAGCTGTACTACACTGTCTGTCCCCTGGCACTTCTCTCACCGAATATTTTCACAAGAAGATTGTTTTGCCAACCAGCTAAAAAGAAGACTTTTTAATTAAATGTTCAAAGGCTTAAATTGGGTTCCTGTGGGGTTTGATGTGCATTTAGTAGTTTGAGTGTTTTCCCAGAAGAAATCAATATTTCTCTCAAACCTATGAGACTAGCTGTCATTCAAATAGTGAGGATTGAAATGTTAATATGATACAAACCACTCACTCAGCCTGGGATGCATTAATTCATCATAAGAGATGGAGACAAGATTGGCCATTGATTTGGGAGAGTTCAAGTGCATCAGACACCGCACATTTGTGACTCTCCAGGTCAAATGAAGTCTAACCTATTAGCCACTAAATTCTGAAAAACTTCAATTTAAGACTCAAGATGGAAAAGAGTGCAGTGAAGGATAAACACCACTATCCTAAAAGCAGTTGTAGTTAAATAAAAATTCTAATAACAGGGGTCAGCACTAAAAAGGAGGCAAGATGCCTAGTTGGTGCTGGAGAAACTGGCTCTCCACCAGCAGAAGCCCGAAACTAGACCCCTGTCCATCACCATGCACTGAACTACAGTCAAAATGGGTCAAAGACCTCAATATTAAAAGAGAAACACTAAGTCCACTGGAGGACCAGGTAGGTAGAAGTCTTGGAGACATAGGAGTAGGCAGAGAATTTATGCTTTGGCTAAAACAAGAACACTTCTGTACTGTTGGTGGGAGTATTGGTGTAACCCTGTGGGAATCAGTGTGGAGATTCCTCAAAAAATTAAGATTGGAGGTCCCATTCAATTCAGCTATTCCCACTTCTGGGTATGTTCTCAGAAAAATTGAAAATGTCATATCACAGTGATATATGTGCACCCATGTTTACAGCAGCACAATTTGTAATAGCCAAACCTTGGAAACAACCCAAATGCCCATCAAACACAGAATGGATAAAAAAGATGTGGTATTTTTCTACAATGGAGTATTACTCAGCTATAAAAAGGATGATCTTGAGGCTTTTATAGGTAAATGGAAGCAACTTGAGACTGTACTTATAAGTGAAATAAATAAAAATCATATTTATAAATATCATATTGTCACCCTAGTCTAAAAAATAAAAGGCTGGAAGACTCATAAGATCCAAAATGTACAACAGATATTGTAATAATGAAAGAGAAACACCATGATCAAAAGAGAAGAATAACTGGATAGGAGAAAGGAAGAAAGGAACAGATTATACCTACATTGGTAAACACATGTAAAGGTGTGTATGTATTTGCATACAAGATGGATAACTATACTGCCAACCTCTGTTAGTCCATCAAAAAGAGCAGTTTGTGCTGTCATTGTTTGTTTGATTATTTTTGTGCCTAGATCTTGCAACCTGAATAACTACTTCTGAGATTACAATATATAATATATTAACTGGTGTTAATTTCCTACTGGTTTTTATGAAATGCTGTATGATTTCTATCCTTTTTTCTGTTTTGCTTTTTAAAGTAAAAAGGATTATCCCAATAGAAGACACATTGCCATTAACCCCCCAGGCCACTCCCCCTGCTTGGGACGCCCTCCTCCTGTTATCTTGCCCCTTTCTGAAGCAGCTCTGGAAGTCTCTTCGTGAGCGTCTTTAGTCCCGTGTCCTGCGTGGCTGCCTTAGGGTCCCAGACGGCTTCAAGCTGCTTACCGTGCATGATCCTTTTGACTCTGAGAAGGTCCAGAAGTTGCAAAGTGTTGATCCAGTGAATAGGGTGGACCAGAACACAGCAGGCTGCTTCAATGAGCTGGCTTTTCTGTTGGAGGGTGGCTGGTCCTTCCTAACAGCATTCATCATGGTTTTGTTCTGTCTTTGGTGTTTGGTGTTTTGTAATCACCCCTTATAGACACTCAGGAAAGAGGCCTTCCAGAGCGGCTTGAGAAAGTGGCCAGACCAAGTCTAAAGTGAGAAGGAGTATTTGAGGAGGCTTCCTAGCAATGTGTCTAACTTTTTAAGAATTTAAATGTACGCCATAGCTTTGGAACAGAGAAGAGGTCGGAAACCAGTTTATCATCCAGTGCCTACCCAGAGGCCCCGGTTTGTCCAGTGCATGTCCGTTGGGCTTTGACTCCAGATGGCCTCTACCCTCCCGCTGCACAGGGAGCTTCCTCCCTGAGACTGCAGCAGTGCCTGACCTGAGGAGGTAACTTCTGTCAGAGAGCAGCATTCAGGCTCAGGGAAGAAAGGCACCTTCACTGGTTTGCTCAGCCTCGGGTCCCCACCGCTTAGAACAGGTCTGGACACACGAGGTGCGTCCTTAGTGACTGCACGAGTAGAGGACCGGGGCCCGAGGTTGGGCTCTTTTTTTTAATGGATGCCCCAATTCTTGTTGCAAAACTACCGAGACGCTAGATATTTCTTTATGTGCACAAGACTGACCCAGAATTTTGAACACAGTGGAAAGAATATTCTGAGCTCCAGATCATTTAGAAACGTGTACTAGTTTAACAGGTCTTGGCAGAAAGAAAACAAAGAGGCTCCACACAAGAACCAAGCACAGAGAGCAGAAAGGTATGGCCCTAGTGTTTAACTCACATGCAGGTCGCTGGGAAGGCGCATCTGTGTCTCACCGCGTCACCTGGCCTCAGTCACCTGTCTCCTTGTGCTTCTCTACACGTTACCTGAACCGTGCATTTCGGAAAGAGTTACTGCTCCTTGGAATGCACCTGCAAACAACCATTTACTTTTCCTGTTTGCACCTATGATCAGCAACCCCGAGGGCATTGTTCCCTCTCACCCCATCCTTGATGGATGCTTTGCCAGGAGATCCTTGTCCATCTGACAATGCAGGACAGTTTAGAAACCCCAGCCATGTGTGGTAAGGAAGGGCAGTGGCCAAGGGGCACAGAGCTGGCTGCTTTATTTGTGCTCTGAAGTGGAAGAAACAGTACAGTTAGTGAGAAGCCGTGAAGTGTCGGGAGCTTTTGTTAATAAGCGCCAGAGTACTGGGAAGAAAGGACAGAACAGACTTTTCTTGTGGCCTCCGATGTTCTTGTTCTGTCTTAAAAGAAAGGAGTGTGATGAATGGAACCTCTTTAGCATCTAGGAGACACCGAGTTTTCTCCAATTAAACCCCCAATTCGAAGGAAAACACTAAGATTTCCTTCAACTTCTCACCATGGCTTACCTCTGAGGTTACACCGGCTGGTGGAAAGGATTTCCAAAACTGTATTGTTGTCATTGTTTATTGTTTCCTTTTTAACATCAGGAAAGGGCCCTCTTAGATCAGGGCCTGAGCTCGTCAATCAGTGTCAAAGGTAATTTGCTGGGAAATCTTCTCATAAATAAAAATTACAGTAATTAGGTAGGCGGTAGGATATGTGTGTCAGAATGAAGTGTTCCATGTTTTCCTCTCCATATTTTAGCTTATTATGAAACTTGTAAAACATTCAAATATAATATACATACATAGATGTATGCTTTTAGGAAAATAGCCAAACTGTAACATATTTAACCCGATTTAGAATGACGTTCCCGGTGAGCTGGACCTTTCGAACAGCCTTGTGCTCTTTCCAGCCCAAAATGTGGTAGATATTTCCTGTTTATTGCTTTATCTTCATCATATGTGGGACAATTGATTTCAGAGTTTTGCCAGAATTTATTTAAATAAATGCATATTTCTCTTGCCTTAGATCTTTTTTGTTCAATGTTGTTAGTTTGAAATTCACCCATACTGAGCAATGAATTCTTCACTGTCACCGGGCCATGCTGCTCCTCTGTGCAGTGTATGGGTCACTTCTCTGTCATCAGGACCGAACACCTGACACTCACAACCTCCAACGGGGAGGGGTTTTAATCTGCTTAGGGTTCAGCCGGGATCAGCGGGCTCCTGGCAGAGACACAGGGCGGGAGAAGGCTGAGGCACAACGGAGGAGCTCCGCTCCTTAGCTTGAATGGAGCAGAGGGACAGGGGCAGAAGGGCGAGCAAGCAGGCACAGACCTCAGGGCTGCCGCTCCGTGACCCGGCCAGGCTCCAGCCACCACCGGGGACCCATCCCAAAGCCAAAGACCCGTGGTGGTGCTGGGCTCTGGAAGCACGGGGGTTCAGGACTGGTGTGGACTGCCCGGAAACTAGGTGTCTCAGCACTGCTCAGGAGCCGCTGCCTTAGAACGCACATGGTCATTTACAGCCAGGGGCCCCGGGACTCTGGCACTCCATGGCCTGGGGTCCCATTTGCATGGCAGGTGCTGATTGCTATATGATGTGTGTGTGTGTGTGTGTGTGTGTGTGTGTGTGTGTGTGTGTGTGTGTGAAGCTGCTGGAGGCAGAGGACGGGAGGCAGAAGCTTTGTTTATGACACTGTCACTCTCTTTCTCCCTTTGGTGCTGCTTCCCAAAATCCAGAGCAGAAAACCTGTGATTTTCCTGTACCTCCATTCCCATCTCTGGAGGATTTCACACAGCAGGCTTAGGCCAGAGCGGGCAGACCCCTGGCTTTTCCGTCTGCACTTCTTTCTGGCGTGAGCTGAGGACCAAGCTTAAGGATGCATGAAGTGAAGAGGGGTGGAAAGGAGGCTGTGGGAAAGGAAACAGATCCACCAACAGGGAGGCGCTGTAGAAACACCTTGTATTTGCTACTCACCGCACAGAGGATGCATGGGAAGGCTATTGGTAGATTCAACTGAGTGAAAATGTAGACTTTATATAGGTTACAAAACAAACATGACTCAAATGAAATAACCCATGACAGCACCTTTTTTTAGTATCCACAGTCCTTGAAAAAAAAGTTCTAATAAACAATTTCACCTTCGCTTATAAAATATAATTACTTTGGGATAAAAATAATTCTAGGGGCTGGGGATTTAGATCAGCAGCATAAAGAGCCTGCCTTGCAAGCAGGCAGTCTTGAGTTCGATCCTTGGTACCGATAAAAAGGAAAAAGACAAAAAAAAAAAAATAATAATTCTCTTGTCAGCTTGGAAATGACGTAGCTCTTTCCAAGTCTCACTGTCTAGTTTTGGAATTTTCTGAGCAATCATTGAGTAAAAGTTATTTCAAGTGCTTTTGGAAGGGTGACCAAGAGGTCAGAGTTAGCTAAAAGGAAATAGGTAAGAAGCACATCCCCCTTAACCCTAAAGGTTGGCTCTGCGTTACTAAACCTGCTTTTACAGAGAGACAAAAATCTAATTGAGAATACAAAATTTTTGTAAAGAATATATTTAGCCTCCATTTTCTTTACTTTTCAATGAATTTTTAAATTCTTTGAAAATGTTTATTTTTCCATGAGTTTTAAAATTCTTTGACAATCTTGGGGTATCCCGAGTGCTCACTGTACAATAAATTTCAGACTAATTGATTTGGGTGAAAAGTCTGTGATTTCATCCCAGAATCCTCACACTGTTTCTCTTGGCCAGATTTTTCCAGCAGAACACTGGAGCGATTTTGTCCAGTTATTCTCCTTCGGCCTCTGTGTAAGTTTCTTCCGTTTATAGTTCCGTTTATGGCCTAATGAGATTCCGACAGCTCCTTCCATACACATTCTGTCTTTCTTTGCATTGGAATATTTTTGTTGGAGTTGTTACTCAGAATGAAATGTAGGATAAGGAGGGAAAGTGTGCGTGTTAAATATGCTTGGCATTTTTCTCTATCATTTAAGGACAGTAATGATGATTATTGGTTTGATTTACTGAATGTAAGTGTTGACATTGAACCCTTTCCAAAGTATATTTCCTTACTTAAATACTCACTGATCCCAAATGAAAACTGCTGATAGTCAAAGCAGGATATAGTCCAGGAATTTATAATCTTATGGTCACACAAATTCGTCTCCAAGATGCTGGGACGAAATCTTCTTGAGCAGGACTTGGGCAGATACCCTCCAGCATCACTAATCAGCACCTCTTTTCAGTGTGTAGGACTCTGGGTTCAGGAGTGGGCTGGGGCTTGGCAGAAACAAAAGCAGATGCTCTTTAATGCATGTGGGCTAAGCCCTGGTAAACCTTTCTGAAGTTGCAATATTGTGAGTTAAAAGTTAGTGCACTTAGCCTCCCGTGCATCCCTGCGTGGACCATGGCACACGGCGCTGTGACCTCATTTCCCCCGGATCCTGTGTCTGAATTACAGCTGTGGTTTGCAGCTGCTGCCCAGCATTGAGGGACAGAAATGGCTAGCCTGGGAAAAGCTCAGGACCCAAGACTGAAGCATAGTTTCCACTCAGTACATCTTCCTTTGGGGCCATCAGACACTTGAAAGCTTGTGAGTTTAGCACACCATTGTAAGTTGGGGACCCTCTGTACTGTCCTAAACTGGTGTGGTGCTTGTAGTAAAGGATATTCAAGGCAGGTACTCCGGGACTCACGTTGTACAATAATGTGTGTGTAAGAGTTTATAGAAGTTTGATACCTGGCAGCAAAAAGAAAAAATAACAGTAAGCAGAAATTTATGCCTTGGTGATATTTTTCTTAAAATCCAGGGCCACTGTGCCATTGGACAGATCTGCACTTCTTTTCTCTCTCTCTCTCTTTTTTTTTTTTTTTTTTTTTTTTTTTTTTTTTTTGGTACCAGGGATTGAACCCACGACCTTGCACTTTCCAGGCAGGTGCTTACACTGATGAGCTACATCCCCAGCCCCAGGATCTGCACATTTAAATAAGGACGCTTTGGACAGTGGTCTTTCTTTGGGATGAGGGAGGTGCAGCTTCCCATCCCAACTCTTTAGTTTACCATGACTTAGGACACATCTTGAAGTCCAGAGCCTGTAAAGATTAGGTCTATAAATGAGGTCATATGCCTCAAACTCTACATGTAGTGTACAGAACAATAAATATCAGCCAGCACTTTTTAAGAATACCTGTTGATCATGTGGCCGTGTTCTTTCAGGTCTCAGTAAATCCCCTGTGGGCATGAAAATGACCAGCCGAGTCATATAAAGGGTGACATCCTTTGCGTAATCAGCCACTTGACTATCAAACGTATTGCACAGGCTGATGCTGTGGTGGCCATATCAGGGGAGGCAAAGCCTTTGCCATTTATGCAACTTTCAAACTGGCAATGAATGACAACAAAGTCACAAACTGGACAAGAGCATTTTCGTTAGGAAGAAATGTTGCCACCAAATGCACGTTATTCAGTTGACAGTGTTTGGAATGGTGAACATTAAAAGTTATCTTTTCCTCTTACAAAGGCTTTGGCCTTCTTTATTGGGGTTATTCTTCCTGATCAGGATTGTGTTTTTCTTATGATCCATGCAGAGGTTTGTGCAGCTCAAATGAACAGTAGTTGAGATTTTATTCTGAAGGGCAGCTGGTGCCAGGGTCATTCATGTCTACGGGGAGACGTGGGAGGAGGATGAGTCTGAATGGTGATTGCCCATCTGCTGGACTGATCCTTGATCTTTATCATCAAGCTCACGTCTGGAAATCCCCAGCGTGAAACGTAATAGGTGACACCTGACACTAAAGCTCACACTCGAGCCGGAACACTCCTGGAATTAATGGCTCCTCTAACACCAAGAGATTTGGTGGTGGGGCCAGCTCAGTAGCGGTCAAGGAGAAATGATACTGTGCGTGCTCCCCTATGGAGCTCTGTAATCATCCTTGTTTTTCCCAGATGTTCGTTCTAGCATGTGCAGCCAGAATGCGCTGTCACCGACTTGCACAGGAAGCCGGCTAAGCAGCTCTGTGTGAACCCGAGGTCCTGTACACACTATTCATGGGTACAGTGAGTGTAGTTTATCCAGCAGGTTCCTCTGCCCTGGAGATTTGTGTCACACTCCTCATGCCGTGCATTTTGGATGTCAAACGCCCGCCCAGGGTTCTTACGAAGATTTATAGTTTCATGGTCACTTCTAGTTCCAAAATTTAATTTCTTTGAAATGTGAATTGGGCTGAGGTCCTGCGGGTGCTCTCTCTGTTCCCCCTCATCTTGCCTGAGATGTGAAACTGTCACCTCCTCAATGTCCACATCCTTCATTCAATCCTGGAAGCCATTTGAGTGCTGTACATTGTCCTGAAGCTTTAGTGATCTGGAGATGATGAGACAGAGGTGATGGTGCAAACGCCAGCTCGCTGATTCCCCACCTTCCTCTTCTCCGAATTCCCTTGACCTTTCCTCCTCTGCCGTGCAACACAAGCAGCTTCTTCGGTGTGTCCTCAGGACCGGCCTTGGGGAGGCTCCTCTGGGCCTCTTTTTTTTATTCCTACTGCTCTGCATGCTTTAAAGAACAAAGGAGAGTTTGCTTAACATAATCTCCCTGCTCAGAAGATATATGTGATTTTAAACAACTTTGTTTTGAAATGAAAATTTGTGTGTGTGCTGGAACTTAAGGCCCCTCAGGGTGAAAGATTGGAACTGACCCCAAGGGATGGGGGAGAGCCAAACTCGGAAAAGTTAGCCGCTGCGGTGAATTATTTGAACTCAGTTCACATTATGCAGTCAATGAACAATTTTGAAGGAAGTTGATACTACTTTTGAAGAGAAATATTAGTAAGAAGTAATGGAATTTGGGGAGGAAAACAGAACCTAAACTGAATCAGCAACAGCTAAAGTGAACACAAGACAGTGTGTGCTATGGCATATTTTTTACACTGTGCCACGGGAATATTAGTTCTCAGTTCTGAACTCGCCTCCAGGAACCTTGAGAAGATTGATTGTCTCATTTACTTACAAATTTCCCAAGGCCTGTCCTGCAACGCGTTTCTATAGGAGTGCAGTAGATGTTATTTGAGTATATAAAATAATTTTCTGTGCATTTCACTATGGGAAGCTTCAGTAAGAGTTAATCCCTTAATGCCATTAGAACACCTTTTCAACACTCCAATCAAAATGAGTCCGAGTCTTCTGCTCTTCCCTATTAACATTTATCCAGCAAGGTGACAGGAGCTGGTTTTCTGGAAAGTAAGAGCTTCTGATCCTGTTGTCACAGTCTTTCCTCCACAAAACCATCAGCACTTACTTATCTCCTTTTTCCGGGGCAGGGGTGAAAGGACGGGGTTTTAAAAACCCCTGTCTCTCATCTCTCTCCAGCAGCTTCTAGTGGCCCTCTGGGCGTAGCTTGCCGCTGAAGAGTGGCCCCCTCTGCTGAGACCACCTGGACTGAGGCCTCCCAGCCGAGGTCCCAGCCCCCAGCCGTCTTGCCTATGGTGCAGGCAGAGAACCGCCCTCCCGGGCAGAACCCCTGGGGCCCCAGTGTGCCCTTTGCCTGGCTTTGGAGAGCTCCAAGTTTATTGAGGCTGCCGTGAAATAGCACAGGCTTCCTCTTCTCCTACCCAGCCCCTCCTGCCTCCTTTTCTGCATTCTGAATCCTTAGTGTCAATGTCTGAGTGCTACCATTTTTTACTGCATATGAGGGCTTTCTTGTTTTCTGTGTGTGAATTGTCTTATCTCTAACTTATGGAATTGCCATTTAAAATGCAAGGCACTCTGTGAATTTGCAATTCTCATTTGAAAAAACAAATAATTTTACTGTAAGTCTTCAGCATGTACCATACTCATTAAGTCTAGGCAATATATCATTTACCTAAAAATTAAATTTAATGGATTGCCCTGCATTTAAATAGCCTTGCTGAGATATAATTCACATATTACATCATGCCCAACTTAAAAATTTGATAGTTTTCGGTTTATCCAAAGAGTAGTCCATCCATCACTATGATAAATCGTAGATCATTTTCATCACTCCAAAATGAGGCTCCCGGGCCTGAGGCTGAACCTGCCAGTCCCCCTCTGCATCAGCCCCAGACCTAGGAAAGCACTACTTTCGGTGGCTTTGTTTTTCTGTACAGATTTGTCTGTTTTTTAAAAAAACTTTTTGTATAAATGTATTCACAAAATCTCTGCACCGTGGTGACTTAAGCATTCTTTCTCTTAGCATAAAGTTTTCAAGATTTATTTATGGTGATTCTGCAAACATCAATATGTTATCAGGGAATCACATTGCATTGTGTGGAATACTATGTTTTATTTATCAGTTTATCGTTCGATGGACATTTGAGTTATCCTCACATTTTGGCTACTATGAATAATGCCTTGTGAGCATTCTTGAATAAGGATTTACATGAAAAAATATGTATCTGTTGGAGTGGAATTGCTGAGTCATGAAGCAACTGTATGTCTAGCATTTGGGGAAGCGTCAGGCTTGTCTCAGAGGGCTGCACTGGACGTTCCCACCAGGGCTAGATGAGGGTGCCCATTTCGGGACATGTTTCCCCATTGCTGTTACTCTTCTCCTTTTAGGCGGTGGCTTGGTTTGTACTTCCCTCACAGCTAATGATGGTGAGCATCCTTTCAAGGCCTGTGATTTTCAAAAACATTCTCTGTTTCTTGATAGTAGTCAGTGTTTTTTCTTTTTACTCAATTGTGTTTACTTAATTCTATGCCAAAAGGCACCAGCTTTGCATAACCCACGTGTCTGATATTTTTCAAAGGAAGCAGCAGTTCTCACCATTAGAAATATTTTGCCTGCCTGCCATTCATTTTCCTCAGCTGCAGTCAATTTTGAAATAAGATTACTGCTGTGCTCTCTATGAGTCCTCCTCAGTCACGCCACTTTCACCGTCTTTCTGGAGCTGAGAATTTAAAGCATTTAACAAAAACTGTACTGAAAATGGAGATCTTGTTTCCTATCAGAATTTTGTGCAGAAGTACAAGGTAGGGCTTTCCTAGGGACGTGGGTCGTAGATGGTTTTCTCAGTTACCCTGCAACATCTCCTGTGCCCACGCGACAAAGAAGCTCTTACCAAAGAACCTGAAGGAAGAGGTGCCTTCCTCATCAGTAACTCATTAGCATGGGCCTCTCGTCAGTTTCACTTTCAACAGCAGCCAACCAATGACAAGAATGATCAACGTAAAGAAATCAGTGTAGCTTTTGCCGCCTTTAAAGATAGAATGATGCACACTTGCCTGAGAAAAGTATTTGTACAATGAAAGGGACTGTTCTTAAGGAATTTATGTATGAACATCTACTATTACACGAGGTACATATTAGGTACAGAAAAATATTACTGCCTTAATATTTTTCCTTACTCCAGACAATTTTAGCTTCTTTCCCTCAAAATAATTCATCATGACACAGAATAACTCTCATACATATACAGTGAAATAATTTAGTAACTATATTAAGCATCTGGTGAGAGTCTAGGCATTACATTACAAATTTAATCATAAGGTTTTAATCCTAACTTCCTTACATGTGTTCCTAAATTACAGAGATATTCATAGAGTTCTGGTAATATATTTAAATTAATATCAGTAGTAATGTGGTTTGAAAAACTGAATAAAACCTTATTAAAATGCTTTTTAATATAGAAATTTTTAATTTAAATCCTACATATTTTACAAATATTCTGTTTCCTCAAAATCTCTGTTAACTTCAACTCTAAGTAACTTCTTCTTAATAGATGTAATTTATTGGGGCCCCTCTTTCTACATATCTCTATAATTACTGGTTTGTAGTATTTCTAGTATTTTTTGGAAATGTATTTTCTGTGGAAATTTTATTTCTACTCCTCTCTCTCATTCTATGAACGTAGTGAAAAAGCTGACAGAAATGTGCTTGCTAATAATTTTGGAAGGATACAAGGGCTGATGCAGAGCAGGGTATTCTACCTTATTCTTTTTTATTTTAAAAAGAAAAGCCAATAAAACCTACACAGAATTTCAAAACAAGATAACAGGAGATTAACAATTGTTAATATATCGCATATTGTTGTCTTCAAAGAAGTTTCTCAGATTACAGGAGATGGGCTTGAAAAACTGATCAAACAATATAAGTACGAACTGTTCTTTCAATGAACTAATAGAAATTAGTAGCATAATTATGTTATCTTGTGTGTATGTGTTGTACGCTTTGGATTTTATTTACTCTTTCAGTTTCTTATACTAGGAAAACAATATGATGTTTATACATTCCCACCCTATTTGTATGATCAACAAAAGATTATTACATTGAGATTACATGCATATTGAGGGTACTGGATTATCTAGATTGACAGCAAGAAAATCAGACTTGAAAACTCCTAAAAAGCATAACAAGCCTAAGAATGTTAGTAGAGGATCATCATTTTTAAATTAACAGGAGAAGGGTAACCAGCAGAGCGAGTGCTACAGCGATCATGCTTTTTCATGGAAGAATTTGCCCCTCTGCCCAAATAAGAACTTTTGTGCTAACTGCCTAGAATCTGTGAGGAGTCTCCTGTTAAGCATGTCAGAACTGGAGAATTTAACAGCAAATCCTACTGTTAGTAGGTATCCTAAGTAGTAAACCTTGAAAACAATTAACAGAAATAAGGTTTCTCACAGTTGTCACTCATCAGGTATAAAGAAAACCTATAAATTTATTAAAATAGCTTAGTAGATTTACACGATTGCCACTGTATCAAAACATTCAGAATTCTGTTCTTAGTGTAAGCCCTGAGTTTTTGCAGCAGGCTTTTTTCTAGGAAAAAAGCATCCTACAAAGGTAATCAAACAGATCAAATATAATCAAGCCCACTGAAAATGAAATTCCATGAAAGACAAACTATAAAAGCAAACAGCAAGACAATAACTATCAAAATTTGCCTACGGAGATTGTGGAAAAAGACCATAAATCAGTCAAAATTTAAAAATATAAAGAGCTGAATGTATAGGGCTAGATAGGTCACAACTGGGCTCTTTCCCCAGTACCACAAAAAGGTGAGTTGGAAATACACTCCAGGAATAGAACACTATAAGTTGTAGAAAATTTAAAAACTCACAAAACAACTGTTACAGAAATGAGAAACACAGTAACTGAAGGAGAATTACATGGGTGGATTAAGCAGCATGGTCCGTAGGTTAGGGAAAAGGTCAAGAAAATTACCTAGAAATCAAATTGCAGAGTAAAAGTACAAACCTATGAAATATGTTTAGTTTCTTAGGAGGATGCAATTTAAGGCATAAATTAGAGAAGAATGAATACCTCTCAAATGTTCTAATTTCCTTATATTTCTTTGTAGTTCAATTACTGCTTTATCTTATGCTTTGGTATAATTTGCTGTAATCACTAAAGAATACAAATAGGGAAAATACTTTCAGAATTCATAGGTCAAAAAATAAGAATGATATTAATATTATTGTGTATATTAATATTAATCTTATTATGTATGTATATTAATATATTGGCATATCTTAAATGTACACAATAAAATATTTTAATAATCAAGCAATGAGATATCAATTTAAATGGGAAATTAAATAGGTAAGAGAAATAGTATAAATGAGACATTGAAATTAAAAGTATAGTTTTAAAACTTTAGAACAGATGGAAGAAAAATTTAAATACATGAATATTTAAATGAAATGTAATTTTACTAATGATCTGCTAACAAAGACTCTAATATTCTGTTTTCAAGCTGTATTCGTTGCTTTCAAGTGAAACACCTAACGTATAAAAAATGTTAAAAACAGTTAAAAATAATAGTAAAAATTGAAGTGTGTAGATACCAGTGTCACTAGAAAATGCCAACTCTTAGACAGGGATCAAGATAACAAACAGCTCCTCAGAGTCCAGAAAGGCTGTGCCTGCCGCTGTCCGTGGTCCTGAGCGTGCCTGGGTGGTGCCAGGTGCAGGCCTGCCCGCTGCCAGGTGAGGGCTTCCTGGGCGCTGCACCTGAACCATGCAGGCACTGTCTTTACATCTAAAATCTAAGAGTAAAAGTCATTAAGAAGAAAGAAATTATTAAGCTTTCTTCACCAATATGAGACACACACACACACACACACACACACACACACACACACACACACACACACAGACACACACACATCAGGAGGGATATAATGGATTTACATGGTATTTTACTGTTATGTGGGACAACTGAAAAATGTAAATGACTTTTGAGCGCACGTGGAATATTTGGGAATATTAATCATGTCCTCAGCCTGGCACTGTGATCTGGTGCCTCTTGACCTCTCCCAGAACACTGTAAGGTAGGCTCGACCTGGAATCACCAGCCCCGTGCAGCTAAATACCATCCATCAGACCACAGGTTCCGCGATGCTTTACAACAGCAGCACTGGAAGCCTCCAAAGTGGCTCCCAGCACCGAGGTGGACAGATGTCCTGCCGTGTGTCCCTGCAGTGCAACTGCGTCCCAGTGAAAATGAGCAGGTGACATTTCCAGGTGGTGACACAGATGAATCAGACAACAGGATTGAGTGAAGGCAAACACAAAATAACACTCTGGAGGTTCTTTGCATCAGGTCAAGTCCCAACACAGGCGTCCGTAGGAAAGCCACATACTGACGGTGAGCTGTAATGAAGAGACAGACCGTGAGCCATGGGCGTCAGCGCACTGTGGTGGGGAGAGCAGAGGGTGACTGGGATGGACACCTCGGAGCTGGGCTGGGCTCTGTTCCACTGGTGCAGGATCCACCATTCTGGGCTCACGTTAAAATGCTCTACATGTTCTTGTTTCATAACGCCACTGTCCAAGCTACATTTGACAGATGAGAAGCAAACCTGACAATGTTTTACAGCCCATTGCTATAAAGAGAAAAGCTATTTTTAGCTGAAAGAAAATCCCAAGTTTTACCTTGCTGCCATGGGGATGGGTCCCCTGCTAGGGGAATTGTATGTCTCCTTGCCTATTCACCCCAGGCAAGGAGACATAAAATATCACTCTTTGTCATCTCCACGGGCTGTATTTAACTATTTCTTATTCTCCATCTCCTCCCTTATCCCCCACTTTTGTTTACATAATGACCAATTTTATGATTGCTTTGAAGCCAATTGTATGTTTTCTTATAACAGACATTCTCCTGGAGGCTGTTGGCATTTGGGGCTGGATCATCCTTTGTCATGTCAGGGGTTGGTGGGGGGAGCCTTAGCTCATGCATTGCAGGGTGCTTTGGCCATCTCTGCTCTCTGTAGTACATCTTACCCCTTCAGCCAGTTACGGTGACATCTGTCTCCAGATACAGCTCCCTGGGGAGAAAACAGCCCAGGTCAGGGCAGCAGATACACAGCTAAGGAAAAGCGAGTGTTTAGCAACGACTCCTCATAAGGAGCTGCAGATTTGAACTTGAGAAGGACCTGAAGGAGGAGGAGGAGACACCCCGGGATCTGCCGCCATCCACCAAGTGGAGCTTACTACACGGGAGACAAGTGCCCCACCTGCAGCACCCTGGCTACAGTGTTAAAATCTATGATGTAAACACTGATGGGAAAATAAATTCTTTTCTGTCAGGGGATTTTAACAAATATCCGGCCAGATCTGCAGGTTCTGCTGGATCTGTTGTTGAACATGGAGTGAGAGTTTGGTTTAAGCATACTACAACAGGAAATGCCTCTGGAACCTGATCATCAGAGGGATTTGCAAACAGAATCAGGCAGCGACCTCACACTTACTATCACAGCTGATGCGGCACTGATCCAGAAATCCTAAAGCTGTTATCTCTCCCCCGTGTGTGTGTTTTCATGTTATGTCTTCCACAGCCTCCACGGGCAGAGGATGACCTTCACAAAGGGTGTGGATTTGTCAGGGGCCATTGCTAGTTACAAACTAGTGTCTCTCTTTGCTGTCTTGGAAAACAAAGCACCATAAAGGACTTGGCAGTGACTTTCTGATTGCCTGTGACCTTCACACCAAATGCTATGCAAAAATACCTTTTCATTCCTGTAGCATTTTTGAGCCATACAGTTGCTACCTCGTTTAGGGAAAAAAATTGGCTTTTTCTAGGAAGTGTAGAAAAAAATATTGATAATCTCAGAAACATGCAGAAACGGACTGTCTCTTGCCTTCTTCATTAGTGCATATTGATAACTAATATTTATTTTTTGGGGGGTGGGGAGAGGTGGGCACAGCCATGTGACCAGGAAAGCCCTATCTGCCTTAGCCTGACATGGAAGATGATGTAGCGAGCATCTCAGGCTTTCCTTTCCTGATGACACTGAAATTACCTGGGACCATCTTGAGAGGCCTCTTCTTGACTGTAAGCTGTCTCATCCAGGTATGAGGAGGACACAGTCATTCTCATGGTACTGTATGTACAGATTTTGGACATCTCTGCTCTGGTAATTCTTTCCAGACAAAACATGCCTCACTCCCTCTTCATAAGACAGTGTGCAGGAGGCTTGCTGACATAAAAGAAAAAATAAATGAGCCTCCAGACACAAGTGATGAAAGACAGCTGCCTCCTTCCAGTTACAGAAAACTCTGGGGGAAAACCTCATGGAAAAGGCTTACTACAGGGGACCACATGTTGTACCAGCCAGTTTGGTGACCCCACAGTCCTAAATCTGCTATGCTAGGCTACAAAGGCCAGAGATGTGGGAAGTTATTGGTTATGAGTTCGGGAAATACGCGTGGGCAATAAGAACCGAGCATTCTAGTAACAGTGTCTAGACAGTAGCACTGCTCTGCAGTGGTATAAATCCACACCTGTTTATGTGGTTTGCTCTTTGCTGAAGCCTACTCTTTTATTTTAGCAAAGCTTATTTTTTTAAGTTAACCTCTCCACAACAATACTGAAACACAAGCGCATGCTTAAAAATGTCTCCATTGTTAGGAACGTTGATGATAAATTTGTAACTTAGGCATTGGTGTTGGCTTATATTTATCACCCTCCATTAGAACTGTAGAATTATCACTGACCATGCAAAATCCACCAGATCCAACCTGCTAGGGAAACCTCAGTGTCAATTTAACAGTTACTAGTTTTTAAAAGAGATTATGCCTGAAGGTGACAAATGAAGATAACTTTGAAGCATAACGCTTTTCAGATTATTCTCCTCAATTTAATTTGACTCATTTTGAGCAGTAGTTACCAAAAAAGTGCACCTGTAGTAGCTATAACGTCACTGATTTTCTTAGCAGAAAAATTTGCAAAGTAGCAAGGTAATGCCAGTTTAATATCAGTGTTATCAGATGTTTTAGAGAGAAAATCGGTTAAGGTCAGCAGAAGCATTTTTTTCCAATTTGCACAGTTAAACTAAATGGTTTAGAAGTTCCTTCCAATGCAGGTGCAGCATCTCCCGTAATCAGAAGCTACAAGAATTTCAGCTGACAGAAATTCAACATTGAACACTAAGGGGAAACTGCTTATTTCTTTTTGATAACTCAGTACATATATAATGTTTAAAGGCGTAGAACAGCAATATTTTGCCATGGAAAAGCAATGTTTTTATTAAATTATGAAAACCATAGAATTGCAGTGTGTTAAAAAGGGCTGTTGTATGCACATAACATTAA
The DNA here is from genome assembly GCF_034190915.1 of Cavia porcellus. Classification (NCBI taxonomy): domain Eukaryota; kingdom Metazoa; phylum Chordata; class Mammalia; order Rodentia; family Caviidae; genus Cavia; species Cavia porcellus. The sequence goes on from NW_026947506.1 coordinate 1,835,569, forward strand.
TAAGTCCAAATAATTCTTAATAACTTAGAAAAAGGAGCCACCCTGATTACCAATATGCATCCTGAAGCAGGTTTACAGGCAAAGCTCATGCACTTAATTGTGAAATATTTATTTTAGCTTAATAGTCCTGGTTCTTTCTGAATGCTTATCATTAACCACTTTGTCTAAGATGACAATGTGTAACTTATCAACCAGCAATTTCTTACCGTTTGTTTTTCTGTACGTTTGTATTATTTCTATCCTTTTTTTTAAATCTCCATGTATTCTTTTGTCTCCTTTTCTTTAAATAAAAAAAAGATAAAAAAAAATATTGAACTTTTTAAAAAACAATTTGTTGATCAACAAAAGCATCCCTCAGTTGCAAAGGTCTTCTTTACTAAATTCATTTTTGAAGTAGTGTCTTCTCTTGGAAATTGTAGTATCATTATGCATTCCTATGTTTTTCTTGAAAGTAGAACTCAATTTTACTAGAAAAGGATGACGCTGAGGTGTCTCCCTATTTAAGCAAGAGAAATTCTTAGTGAATTAGACAAGCGCCCAAAGGTTGGATGAAACTGTCTCTTAGAATTCTCTTTTTCTATTTTAGAGATGTGTTTTATTTGGAAAAATGCATATTGTGTACAAGAATATCACCAGCTTGAAAAGGCCTGAAATTCTTTAAAATCTTCATTAAACAAAACTGTTAATGATAAAGGTACAAGCTAATTATTGAACTGGATTTGGAAAAATAATTAACAGAGAGGCACTATAAATTGAAGTAAAAAATAAACCTATGAAAATATGTGAACCAAAACATTTACACAGTCAATATGAAAAGAGAAAGAGAGTTTAAAAGAGGTTTCACATACAATTATAACTTTAGTTGATGTATTTCATCAGTTAAAAATATCATGGTCCATAGAGAAGAGTCAACTTAAAGCATCAAGAATTCAAAATTGATTTTGCATAAAATCTAAACTTGTACATGTTTAGAGGTAATTACAAGTAACAACTTTTCAAAGATAGATTTATTTATAATCAGTGGCCTGCCACTGATTATAAATAATTGGTCTCTAATACATTAGAGACCAATTTGAACAAGGAAATGGATCGACATGTATAAATGTTGTAACACTGATTTTTTTTTATTTAAAGAAAAAAAGCCAAAACAGTAAAAGGGTACAAGTAATACAGAATTTCAAGAAAAAAATAAACAGTAAGAAATCACTAGTTAACAGATTACATATTGTCATCTTAGAAATAGTTGTTCAAATTACAAAATTAAAGCCTACAAAGTAGACATTCAAACAGTGAGATTACAAACAGTTCTGTTCAATGATCCAACAAAAACTTAGTAATACAGTTTTCTATCTTACACACTTAAATATACATGCAGTTATATCTTTTAATTCACTTTCTTTTCCTCTCTTTTTTGCAATAACAATTACACATTTTGGGTTTTATTACTCCCACAGTTCTTATAACTTTTTTTTTGAAGAGAAAAAAATCAAATGTGACAAAGCAAAACAGAGTCAGTTAGAACAGAAGGATGGACATAGTACATGATGTAAAAACAGAATACCAGGTAATCAACAATGGTTACCATAATGCCTCCTGCTATCTTAAAAAGAGTTGCCTATATCATCAGGTATAATAGAATTGAAAAAAACAGTACAGAACAAAACCAGTAAAACCTAAACAATGGAGACCTTACAGGACTTCAAAAGAAGATAATAGTCAAACCATAGTGGGCATCATAGAATATCTTGTTGCCTTCAAAGAGGTTGCCTATACCCTCAAATTTGATACTATTAAACAAAACAGAATAGAATAAAATTAGAATAGAGTAAAATTAGTCAGAACAAGATGGGGAGAGCAATACAGGGGTTCAAATCAGGTTAACAGGAAAATAAAAAAGTTACTATAATATATCCTGCTATTTTTAAATTTATTTTTCCCTTAATTAAAAAACAAGAAAAAGTAAATTAATTTTTAAAAGAATGATTATTTTGATATTACTTTGAAAACATTAAAGTAATAAAAATATATCTTGTTTTTATTGATATTTCACAAAAATAGAAATTTATTGCTTTTATGTTTTTGAGAGAATTTTCCTCTCAAAGTATTTTGAATGGAAACAGCTTATGTCTACAAGTGTAATGAACCAACTTGTCAGTCTGCATTTCAGAGAGCCTCGTGATCGTTGGTGTCCCATTTTGTCACTGGAAGCATTCCAGTCTGAGTTACATGGATGCACCCAAGAGCACCTATGCTTTCAGCAAACACTCTGATTTTTGCAATGCTTTGTATTTTTACTCCCTCCTTTAACCTTATTTATGATTGAGATTAACAAGGGCTTATTAGAAGATACTATGAAAACTCAGGATTTACCTTCTAAGCAGATTTCGGTTCACCTCACTGTGTATTATTGAACATACACTCTCTTGAGATTATTAACTTTATGAAAATATATTCCCCATGTGTCGTCTCTTCAGCCCTTGGAAATCACCATTCCACTCCTGGGTTCTGTTAACTGAAACTGGGTTCTGTTATACATGAAATCATGCAGGATTCGTCCTTCTGTGACTGATTATTCGTTTAGCACTGTTTTCTCCTGGTTCGCCAGTACTGTGCCATACTGCGGACCTCTCTAGGCTGAAGAGTTTTCCCTTATTTATGTGTCTACTGATTTTATCCATGCACGTTTAGGTCGTTTTCCCCTCTTGGCTTTGCGAATGCTGCTGCAGCAAACAGGAATGCCAGTATCTCTCTGAGACCCCGATTTTAGTTTTTGGGTAACTATCCAGCAGTGAGGTTGCGGATCATAGTATTCCTACGTGTAATTTTTTGCGTGTCCTCGTGCTTGTTTGTAGAAGCTGCACCGAGTTACATTCCCTCCAGTGATCCCCAGGCCTTCCGCTTCCCCACAGTCTTGTCGGCCCTATTTTGTTTTTATTTTTCAGAATGGCCAACCATTCGATGAGGGGCCACAGCCTATTGTTTGAATTTGTGTTTTGTTCATGGTTAGTGAGGAAGTCAAAACTTTTATATATACCTCATTATTTGCATTTCTTATTTGAAGAAATATGTACTGAAATCCTCCTCAGATCTTTCTCAGTGGGGTTATTTGTTCTTATATTTTTAAAAAGTGAGTTGCAGGAGTTTCTTGCATATTTGTACCTTTTGGACATGCAATTTGCATTTTCTCATCTATCAGCTGAATTTTCACCCTGTTGATATCCTCTCAGCTGTGCAGACGCTCGGCAGCTGGTGCAATGCCATTCATTTATTCCGTTTTATGGCCTCTGTGTTTCATATCTGTGAAATCATCTCTAAGAGGAGTGTTGTGAATCTTTTCCCATATGCTTTCTTCTCAGAGATTTAGTTTCCTGCCTTACATTATATCTTTAATCCATTGCAGTTTATTTCTCGGACAATTTACAAGTTCCCATTTCATACTTTCACAGGTTGATGTTCAGGTTTTCAAGCACCACTTACTGAAAAGTCTGTATTTTCTTCCCAATAATTTAAGAAAAGAAGAAAGTTTCTTCAGCATAACAAAGGCCATATCTTAAAAGCTCACAACTAACATTATACTCAGTGTTGAAAAACAGACTTTTTCCTGTATGATCAAGTAACAGTCTGGGTACTGACTTCTTTCTAGCATATTAGATGAAGCAATTAGATTAGAAAATGAGCTAAAGGTTAACTAAATAAAAACTTGTAAATTTTTTCTATCTTTGCAGATGACATAATCATAGTTAGGAACTCTGAAGACAGATTTTAGAACAACTAAGTTAACCAATAAACATGAAATAGGTGAAATTGACAAACACAATTCAGTTGCATTTCAATATACTAACAACGGGTTTCCTGATGCAGTACTTATGAGAACCATTCCATTTAATAACACCGAAACCAAACAATGCTGAGGAATTTAATTAACCAAGGAAGCAAAAGACTTACGTGTTAAAAAGTGTGAAACACTGATTGAAGGGATCAAAGAAGACACAATTGGAAGGTCATCCTATGTTCATGAATCAGAAGACTTAGTACGGTTAAAGTGCCCATACCACCCAAAACAATCTACATACCCTATGAAATGCCCATCAAATCCTAATGCCGTGTTTAACAGGAATAATAATTATTATTAATTATAATAATAATTTAACAGGAATAATACTCTGAAACTCTTAGGGAATCACAAAAGACATGGAAAGTTAAATCAATCTTTGGAAAGAAGAGACCTAGAAGCATTTAATTTCCTAGTTTTAAAATGTATCCTAAAGCAGCAATAATAAAAACAAGCATAGACATAGAGAAATGGAACGGGGAGCCCAGAAATTCATACATACGTACTTTTAAATTGATTTCTGATAAATATGCTGAGTCCACACAGTGCAGTAAGGTAGTCTCTCCAGATGTTTCTTACCTCTTTAATTCATTAAATCAATAACTATTAAGTAAGTATTGAGGAGATTCCAGACCTTATGAAAAAGAAAGCTATGTAAGAGAGCATCCTTACTATCAGAAAACATTGTTTCTTTATGTAAGAAACTCAGAGTGACACTGACGATAGATAACAGGAAGCAGAGAGATAAGTTATTCTCACAGGGGAATAGGACCAAGAGATGGGGAGTGGGAGGAGAGATCAGCTAAGAGAGGAGAGGGGCTGAGATGCATCATGGACGCGCACCAACTCCATGTTACCAGGAGGTAAACATTATTCTCTGCCTCCGAGCACATAAACTAAAATAATTTAAAACTCTAATGGAGAACATTACATCACACACTGTGTTCCTAGTCATATATAAATATCAAAATGGCACTGTTTCAGCATATGAGACATGAATGCTAGATGTGTTTGAGACACAGACAGTGGAATTATTTTATTAATTCTTCCAGAAAAAAAGAGATGTTAGTTGATGAACATGTGTCTGATTTAGTGATATTTCAGGGAAGTCTTCTGTTTGAAGGAAATTCTTGGTTTGTCTCTGTCCTAAGATCCTACCTTTCCCGTTAATTAAATGGGATCTCTTTGGCTCAGACCCCAGTCCTTTGGTGCTGCGCTGTGGTGAGGTTGTTACCGGAGAGCTTCCCAGTATTGTTAGAGAACAGAGAAAAGCTGATTACAGCAGATCTGATATACTGGCTGAAGTGGTAAATTTAGCAATATCACTAGCATTAAGCACAGGTTAGAGGCTGACAAGCTGTGTTAGCTATTAATTTTATATCTGAAGCTCGGAGCAAAGTCTAGTTATATAGCAGAACCCACTGTAAGCTGGGAGCTTGAATGCAAAGTGTTTCCCCTTGGCAGAGAGGTTTACCCGGTGGGGGGAAATTTAAGGACAGCAGATAAAACAGTGATAACTAGGAAGAAATAAAGTAGAAGCCATAGTGGGGGGGATGAAGGATGATCACACATGCTCTGCAAAACTAGAGGAGGACGGAAGAGAAAGATGAAAGGGGAAGCGATGGATTGACGAAATCGACCTGACTTAGTGGTGTTTCAGTGATAATAAGCGACTGGTCTTGGATTCTCACGGGAAAAAAGGAACAGAGTTGTTCAGCAGTACACTGCATTTGCTGTAAACGATTTTGCAGTGAAGTTAAGCTCGGGAGGGTAACAGGCTCTCACATCATGAAGTTTTCTCTGGACAAACACACATGAGTTTTACCTAATATTGTATTTTTGACATGGTTGATTTTCTATATATCATGATCAAAGTGTATTTTCTAGAAATATTAATTCTACTTGTTAGAATTAGTCTTTGTTATAGAGATAAAAATATGGTTCTGTGATCAAATAAGTATAAGCAATGTGTGGTTATATAAATAATAGAATCAAATATTTTTGTTTGGTTTTCCCAACAAAACTTCTCAAAGCTCTCGCTCTGTGTAATATAAAATGCTTTGTCTCAGAATACCTTCTTCAGGTAGCATCCCGGGAGGCACTAGCTAACCATGCTTTTTAGGGAATCTCAAACCCTAAAGGGAAAATGCTGAAGTGGTTTTTGATAAACAGGAAACAAGAGTTTGTGTTTTGAGATCATATAGGGTACGGATTGGAAGAGTGTAAACTTTTACTTACGTCAATTATGCACTCTAACAACAAAGAAAAATGGACCCTGTCGAGACATAGAAATGGGATAACACTGGAACTGTGTTTCAGTCTGTCGCACAGGGAGGGGAGGGAATCTTGTTGGGGGCCTGTATATCAGAGACACAAAATTCTGTAGCTCAGCAGCACAGCACCTGCCTGACAAGCGTGGGGTCCTGAGTTCCATTCCTTGGGGGGAGAGGGGGGATAAAGCAGTTTCTACACAGAGATTCACAGTTCAGAGCTTCAAAAAATGGCAGAAGACACAGACTAAGTGAGTTTCAAGTAATGAAGGCTATTTTTTGGAGAATTAATTACATGTCTTTATGGTAATATATTTTTTAAAATTTATCCATTGATCATTTTTCAATCACATCTTGTACATGATGACTACAATTCAAGGTGTAGAATTTTTAAAAAGTAATATTTTTTGTAAATTTGCATTCACAAAAGCTAGGGCACTCCTTAATTAGCAAGTCTATTTGCACATTAGATTGTCTGGAGACCTTAGATTGTCTGGAGTCGTTAGATTGTCTAGAGAATGCCCGCTCTGAGTGCTTCCTTTGTAAATGTTAAAGTCAGCTGTGGCTTATTTTAGCCACTCAGTGTGATTGGTCCAGGGGATCCCTTGAGCTTACTTTGCTGAGCAACCAATCATAATCTAATAATTGATCAGCCTTTCTACACTCTTCGTGAAGTAGACATATTTCTCAGAAGGATTCTGCAATACTATTTTCATGAAGTCTGGATCAACCCAGGATTTGATGGATTCAAGAAGACAAACAGAATGACTTGTTGGCTGCCTCAGGATAGAGAACAGCTTCCAATAAAAATACCCAGAAGTTTGAAAAATTGAAGATGGGAGAGCGCTCAATGGAACTAGCCAGGGGATAGGAAAGAAAGAAAGAAAGGAAGGAAGGAAGGAAGGAAGGAAGGAAGGAAGGAAGGAAGGAAGGAAAGAAGGAGTGAAGGGAGGGAAGGAGGGAAGGAGAGAGAGAGAGAGAGAGAGAGAGAGAGAGAGAGAGAGAGAGAGAGAGAGAGATTTTCCATTAGACAAACCAGGTTTAGATCGGTTCTGTTTTTCTTATGAAAAATAAATGTGTTTCCCTCACACAGAGTTAAGACTCAGAGTTTCTCCACTCTGAAGCTGTATAACTTTTAATATTTTTACTGGTAGATGTTAGGACTACTCACCTGTGAAAGACATGATATCCTCATCTCCTAGGACTTTTGTAAAAACTAAGGAATATGCAGAATCAGGCAATATTTTGCAAGTAAATGTATCATTGTTTTACTGAAATTGCTATCATTATTGTCTTTTGTAAAACTCCAAGTTAAAATCCACTTGCAAATTGTAACATTTAAATATGCCTTGTCTGCTGTCTTAGTTATTTTTCTTGTTGCTAGGAAAAAGTATCTGATATCCACAAGTTGAAGGAGAAAAGGGTTACGTTGGCTCACAGTTTGTAGAAGGTTCAGTTCCTATGTATCTGACTGTCTCCAAGGCCGACCACCACAGCGGAGGAGCATCACAGAGAAGAAGCAGTCCAGGCAGGGAGGCAGCCACAGTAATCCTCCCTATCGGGTTCTGACCTAGATCCCTGATCTCCCAAATGAGTGTACGGCAGAGGTTAAATAAAAAGAGACAAATTGTAAGATTTTGAGGGCTCCAGGGAGGTCAAAACCCTTTAATTAAGCTCAAGGCTTCGAGGGTAAAGACAAAGAATTCTCTGGATCAGTTCACTTATATTAGGACCAAGGACAGGGTGGAGAAACTGAGGAAAGCACACGCAATGAGCAGCACCTTGGGAGTCACTTCAAGGACGTCTGCAAGTCATGAATCAAGTCAATCAGTAGCACTGTCTTATCATGAAGACATGGTAGAAGTGAGACTGTAGAAGTGATCTTTGCAGCTGCTGTCTCTATCTTGTTAATTGGGATTGGACCCAGAGTGTCCACAGCTGTGGCCTTATCCTGCCCTTTGAGGTATCTCTGGCTTCACAGGCCACTGCAGGCCTCAGCCAGGACCAGTGATTCATAGAGGTTCGCTTACTATGAATCAGCTCCCATCGCCAGGCAAAGGGCATAGGCCTAGGACAGACTCACAGATAAACATAGAAAGCCCATTAGTAAAATTTAAACCCTGCTCAGAGCTGCTTTGTAGTGGCCTCCAACATCTCCCTTTCCTTTTTGTCCCATTCATGCTATCAGCTTTTTTGTTAGGTGCCACCACCACACCCAGGGTGGGCTGTCCCATTATCCACATCCAGAACTATTAGCAGACTGATGTATTTACCACACATCCTAGATCCATGGTCACACACCCTGGATCCAGCCTGTAAGTGCCTGAGGCTTTGGAAGGACCCCTTGGCATGAGCCCAACACCTGCTTTTTCAGAGAATGGGCAGCACAAACAGAAATGCTGTGCATGAGACAGGCGTGGGAGTAGATAGCTGTAACGCCAGGCACTTGAAAGACTGAGAAGGGAGAATTAGGAGAATCCCTTCAGCTTACAAATTGGAGGTCCACAGGGGTGACATAGACCCAGGTCTCAAAGTAAAACAAAAATGCTATTTACCTAGTATTTGCTCCTCACCTGAGCATGAGGGCTTGCTCGCTTCTTTAATAGAACTTGGTAAGACTCATTTAGATTTATAAACCCTGACTTGTCACCCAAGGGTAGGGGGTTGAAACTACCAAACTACTACTAGATGAAACTCATTTTGGAGCTGGGCATTATGGCACATGCTTGTAATCTTAGGATTTAGGAGGCTGAGGCAGGAGGATAGCAAGTTTGAGGCCAGCCTGGGCTGCAGAGTAGAAACTTGCCTTATGATAAGTAAATTTAAAAAAATTAAAATTACATAGAAGTGTTGCATAAGCTCAAAGTAGAACAACAAGCAAATCTCAAGTGAAAAATTTGTTTAATTCATTTTCTAGGAGATATTATTTTAGATTTACCAAAAGTTATACCTTTAAAGATATTAAACAGCACATATTCTTCTTCAAATAATGAGGTTAAGATAGTCTATGATCATAAACAAACACTTTTGCCCTTCAAATCAACTGCTGGTCCTACAACTCAAAGAGCATGGGGGACATAAATATGAAATCTCTTCTCACTGGCTCTGCGGTCCTGGTGTGATTAGTCATTGAATAAAGTTATGTGGGAGAACAAGAGACAGCACTGTAGCTGTTTCCCACCTGGGCAGGGCTGTCCTGGTACTGGCAGGGCTGTTAATGTGGTGACTTATTCCCAGTTAAGGCTGATCACTAGGAACTGATGATACAGGAAGGCAAATTCTTTGAAGACCAGCAGAAATTGGTCTTCAAGGTTGCACAGGCTTTCGGTGAGACTGAGGATACTAAACAGTCAGAGTTTCTAGGACACAAGGTGCTCATCCGTTCTGTTGTGTGGTAGCCATACAATCCACCAAAAGCTTAGCTCATCACCCCACATTTCCATTTGAAACTAAACGGCTTACAGGGCTCTGCCAGCCCCATTTAGAAAGTGTCTGAGCTGGATTTTGGTCCCACAACCTCTGACTTCAGAATAGGGGCTACTCACCTTTCCACCTTTTCACCACCCTCTTGCTTTCTAGCAGCAGATTCTAGGCTAAGTACAGGATTTCTGACTGTGTGACACTTGACTGTAACAAGTTAGCTGGAAACCTAGTTAAGTAAGAAAGCAAATAGTAGCAGTAATTCAGTAAGACCTGGTTTCTGTTTGCTTTTTCTTCCTGAAGTACACGCACATAGTATAATCAGATTGTAACTCTATGTGGCTATTAAGGAGACATCCCTATTATTAATGCCTTTTGGGGATAAGAACCTTGATGTTCCGGTGATAGCAAGTGTAACGTGGTAAAGCCCTAAATGCCCAGCAAACCCTCAGTGGACACTTGGGTGTGTACACAGTGAATTTGAGATTCTAAAAAGGAGCTCCACGATTTTCATCAGGAAAATAAAACTGGTTTCCTCAAAATCTCTGAGAACAGAACTATCTGAACATAAAAATATCATTATGATATTCCTTTGAGGGCAAACTGCATTCCAACAGGTCACATTACTGTTATGTGGAAAGGTAAGTGGACAATACATGCTTCGGGTGGAGAGGGACAGGACACACTAAAGAGTGAGGTTTGCAGGATAACAGCCACGGGGGCGCCCCCACTCCCAGAGGTGGGGTTAGGGTTATCTTTCTGGCTCCAGCCTCAACCTCAGCCCAGTATTCTGTGAAGGATCGAATATTCCTTATTGACGCATAAGAGAGACAAATGCCCAATCCACAGCAACTTAAAATATTTGCAAGTGCTTCAGCCAGCTGGTCACTCCATCATCTCCACTTAGACCGCTGGATCCCTGGCAGTTCAGCAGCTTGAGAAAACTGTCACATGTGGCCACAGGCAGGCGGCAGTCCCAGTGTTGAGGAATGGGGGTTGGACTGCATAGCGGAGTTTGTGCTCTGCCTCCCCTCTCCTGAAGATCCTTTAACATTCCACCACCGTGGCTTTACTGTTGCTACCGAGGATTCTCCAGGAAAACCCTTCAGCCTCAGAACACAGGCTTGCGGCTATTGGGATGCTAACAGGTCGTCCATTCTCCTAGATGTGCTGTTTTCCATTTGCACTGGAGCAGAGGCTTAATGCAGAAGTCAGAACAGCCACACTTGGAAGGGCAGTTGTCAGCTGGTGTCAGAAACAAACACATCCGTGTTTACTCTTTTTAAAGCTAAGACCCATTGTTAACAGGCTCCTACCCTGATTGCCGTGCTTCCTTTCTATATGAATACAATTAAGGACTTATACCAAAGTTAATCTGCCAGTCTGCCTCTCTGCAACAGTTCTGGAGACAGCTGCTCTGATTTTTGGCTGCTATTTCACAGTTTAAGTTCAAGAAGATAAAACTCACTTGCTACTTTTGAAGGTGAGGCTGGAGAACTCGACTACTGTTTTTGGCCAGTTTCTTTGAGCTTCATATTTACCATAGCCATGTTCTTTTTTTTTTTTTTTTTTTTTAATTTTTTTTTAAATTTTATTTAAGGAGAAAAGAAAAAAAAGCAGGGAAAGGGTACAAGTTATACAGATTTACAGAAAAAAAATGAACAGTAGGAAATCACTAGTTAATGGATTACATATTGTCATCTTAGAAATAATTGTTCAAGTCTCAAAATTAAAGCTTGTAAAGTGGACATTCCATCAATGATACTGCAAACAGTTCTGTTCATTGATCCAATAAAACTCTGTGATATCATTTTCTATCTTATACACTTAAATATACCTGCAGTTATATAGTTTGGAGCACTTTCTTTTCCTCTCTTTTGTACCATGACTATTACACATTTTGGGTTTCATTGCTCCCACGGTTCTTATTACTTTTTTGGAAGAGAGTAAAACCAAATGTGACATAACAGAACAGAATCAGTCAAGTCAAAAGGGTGGACATAATAGATAATGTAAAAACATAATACAAGGTGATCAACAATGGTTACCATAATGCCTCCCGCTATCTCTAATAGAATTGCCTATATCGTTAGTTATAATACAATTGAACAAAACAGTAAAGAATAAAACTGACAAAACCAAAACATTGGAGACATTGTAGGTCTTCAAAAGTAGATAAAAGTCAACAAGAATGGGCGTCATAATGAATCTCATTATCTTCACAGCTGATGCCTAAACTTTCGAACCTGATACTATCCAGCAAAACAGAATAGGGGAACATCAGTTAAAAACCAGATGGTGAGAGTAATACAGGGCTTTAAATCAAGGTAATGAAAAGTCAAAGTGGGTTACTATAATATATCCTGCTATTTTTTCTCCTTTAATTAAAAGGATAAAGATAAAAAAGTAAATAATGGAGTGGAGATTGAGATAAAAGAGGGCATAACAACGAAACAGCGCAGATCAAAACATAACCATTTAAGCAGAATAGTGTTTCACCACCAGATAATCCTAACCTAAAAGTAGTTACCATATTGTCTCTTTCCTTGAAATCCTTGAGTACAACTTCGTATACTGTAGCATTAAGTATATCAAAACAATGTAAAACCGTTTAAGAGAATGACAGCAAAAATGATCCTAATATGTTTTGAAAACTAAATGTACTTCCTGCCTGGCTTCTTCTCATACCTGCCTTTCTCCCTGTCTCCCTCCTGGCTTTTCTTCTGTCTGTCTGCCTTCTTTTCTCTTTTCTTTCTTCCTTTTTTGTGAATAATTTAGTCCAAAGGATATTCATTGGTATCAGACAAATTAGGCATCGTGAGTGCTGTGTGTGTGATGGACAGTGTACAGGCCGGATTGCACCAAGGAGGTGTGTGCCCAGAGGTGGGCACTTCCAACAGCATGAGAGGAGGAGCTGCTGTTACCGTGGGGGCATTAACCTCCTATGTAAATATGTCCATTACAGTTGGAATCAGAGTTCTCATTACTGGGAAATGATTTACAAAACATGGAAAGAGAGAAAATTAAAGCCTGTCTTTAGGCTTGGATTTGGATGAACCAGTGTAAACTCATACTCAGCTTGATTTATATGTGAGAGATACTGAAATTCTAACACCTAGTACCTCAGAATATGGGAAGGGTCCTTTCCAGAAGTCATTAGGGTTAAATGAGGTCAGAGGTTGGACCATAAATCCTATTGGTGATGTCCATAGAAGAGGAAACTTGGATCAAAGAGAGACCATGAATCCAGACCATCCATAAGACAAGGAGAAATTAACTCTGCCAACACTGTGTGCATAGACCTCCAGCCTGGAGAACTTTAAGAAAATCTGTTTCTGTTGCTCAAACCATCCAGCCTCTGGTATTTTGCTATGGCAGCTGTGTCAAACTAATGTGTATAGAAATACAATGAGAACAAAAATGAAGAGTGTGAGTATAAATGAATTGGGACATAAACACACCTCTGAGTGTGTGTGTGAATACATGCACATGTAGATAATTCTATGTTCCCCATCTCTGTCCTCTTGGAAATTCCTGAGACCTGCAGTGTCCCAAAGCAGTAAGAAAAACTTGACTTCTGAAAAGCCAGTCCACAGTTGCTCAGTGTAAACAGAATCATGCATTTTGAAAACTAGATAATTAGTAGACTAAGGCAGGAAATAGGGAATAATTACATAGAATTGACAAAAAACATCTTCAATGAAGAATAAGGACATGAAATTAGAAAACATCTAATCTATTCACCCTCTCCCACTGACAACCCTGAGATTTTTCACGCAGTGGAAAAGCAAACTCTTGAGTCTGGACTGATAAAAACTAATAGGTGGGTAAATCAAACATTGATGAAGAATCTGATATTTACATCATTTCAAAGTCCTTCATTATGAAATAATTATTAATCACAGGGATGACACATGACCAACTCTACTGGGGAAAGCTTGGTAGATGTGACCTTAATCAGGTGCTCAAAGTGAGCATCATCAGTATGGGAACAAATAAAAATCACACACCAGCTGATACATGGAGCAAGGAAAACACAGCTTCTTGCCAAAGGGACAAAGCACATACACACTTGAGGACACATTAGAGGCACCTAAAACAGGATCAAAGAAAAACTAAGGCACGTGCTGAGATGTGCCGTTCAGGCAATCATCAAAAGTGTCAGGATCTAAACGAAAGACCTGAACTGTATTCCAGATTAAAGGGTCCTCACAGAACTTGAAAGCTAGATGCGGTGCGTAATCCTGCTCTAGTTCTATTATTGTAAAGCTCATTATGGAGAAAACTGGCAAAACTTGAGGAGTCTGAGGGCCAAATAGTAAATTATAGTAAATAAGCAAATAGAGACAAAAGACAAATGCATTAAAACACTTAGAGGTAATGCAACATCATGTCAGCACATGATTCTCACATGGTTCATGAAGAAGGCAGATGTTTAGCTTTGCTTTTCCCAACTTCCTGTGATTTTGAATTGATTTCAAAATGAAAAGAAAACATAAGTGACACTGGTTCTGTGTATCTGTCTGTCCGTCTGCACCCCCTGCAGCTGAGCATTCTTGCTAATAAGTCATGGTGTCTTCACCAGGGTTAGAGGGATAAGTTTCAGTCATTCTCTGACCCTCTTTGTAGTGCTAACAATAGCAGAGCTAAGCAAAGATGTCTGAGGAAGTGTCCAAGGAGCCCATAAACCTCAGCGGAAAGGGTCCTCGGTTGGTCATTTTTCAGCAATGCTTGCCCTTTGGGTTTATCAGCAGTCATTGTTTGAGTCAGTCCACACCAGTTAGAGACCCTAGCAAGTTACAAACACCTGGCCCCTGCTTTCACAGTGTGGCTCATAGACTACATCAAGCAGCAGGTGAGAAAGTGATTTGCCGTAGTATGGCGATACCTTTTATTGCAGTATGAGCTGTCCCATGACCAGGGTGAGAACAGAGGACCAAGTGCTGCCTCATAGAATGGACACTCTGTACTCTTTCTAAAAACCTGAGGGTGCGGCAGTGCAGTGGAATCACAGTCGGTCCTCTGTAATGCTTTGCTCCCCTTGTGACCTGACTTGATGGACTGAACATAAGGGCTTGCGCTCCTTTGACCTGAGATAGAGGACCCAGGGCAGCCCCAGGAGGGCGGCAGAGGCGGAGTGGAGCAGACCTACCTCCCACTGCACCCCAGATGAGCTTACAGCAAACCTGGGCACCCAGCACTGGGCAGGCTGGCTAATTTACTACCTGCAGAGCAGGGAGCTCGATAAACACTTAGCTCAAAGAGCTCCTGACACACCTGTGTTACAAACTAAAAGGCAAAACTTCCACAATGCAAACACTAAGCTAGAGGCTTCAGAGTGACCTTCCCTTCGGAGCATTTCATTAAGACACCGTGACCCTGAAACACCTCAGGACTGCCTTGAAAAATGAGAGATTTAGGAAATACAGTAGCAGCTGCTCAAGACAGTCCCTTATGGCATGTCTACCTGAGACCTATCCCACCGTGCGGGTCACTAGGGCCCAGGGTTGAATAAAAACCCAAGCACAGACCAGACCACTTCTGATAGAGGCAGCGTATCTCGGAGACCCCACTGCGTGACCCTCGGAGCTGGGATCGCTTTTATTTTGAGGTGTGTGCTGGGGGTGTTTTGTTTTAAAATCAAAGCTCTTTTGGTATGATTCTTTTATAATGTGTTTCCTGCCTCTAAAATATATGCACTTGAGCATTTCTCAAATTATTGTTATAAGTATGGTAAATGTTACTGTAAATCTCTCTTCCGAATTTTGAGGTGATTTTGGAAAAAAAAATGTCCAGTTTCTTGAATATGCCACATAGCACTTTCCTTCTAGCAGCAAAACAGACCTGTTTTTTTTCTGAGTATAAAGTGTAACATTAAAGCCCAAAATGGGTTTGCAATGTCCATGTAACACCTAAAATTAGAAATGTGAGACTCCTCTTTTTGAAGATAACGAACTCTCATTTTCAGAAAGCAGGGTTTTTTTGTTTTGTTTTGAGACAAAGCTGGACTTGCACTGAGTGTATAGACCGGACTAACCTTGAATTTGTGGCTATTTCCCTGCCTCGGCATCCCGGGTGCTGGATTATAAAAGTGCACCACAATGCCTGGCAGAAAGCCGATTTCTGAGCAGGTATTCTAACCAATCTCCAACCTAGTCACTGTGCTCTAACCAGGGAATGGCTCACGGTTTGAACTACAACAGATACACCTTGTTCTTAACAATCACAATATTCAGGAACTTGCACAATAAATACCAATGTGATGTATGATTAAAGAGCCAATCCTATAGTCAGTGTGACTTGATTTCAAAACAACAAAAAATTGGGCGGGGCGCTGAGCTTCTTGTGCTTGGAACAGTCAGCAGAAGTTGTGGGAATTTACGCCTGTTCCTTTATCGCGCTGTGTACCGCTATCACTCTGTAAATTGAGATGGAAAAAGCCTGACATACGTTGGGTGGAAAGGTTAGAAAGAATAATATTTATACCCTAATCTTGTGATGACAGACCCGGTCTTCTACTTAGCCTACTAACAGGTAAGTAGCAATAGAATTGAGTCGTTGGAACATGAAATTATTCATTAATCTACTAAATATTTGAATAAGTAGCCTTCACTGAATCATCCATCTCCACTTAACTTTTCCACTCATCATTTCTGTGTGAATCATCTCTAATTGATCCTCAGATGTTCCATCTGGCAACAAGATACAAATACAAGGCAAATTAATCACAGGATAGAATTGCAGATCTTGCACTGTGTGCAATATTTGATGGATTCTTGATAGTAATATTGAAAAACTGCACAGATCACACCCAAAATCATTGCCAATAAAATGAGAAAAAAGAAAGAAAACCAAGCTGGAAAAAATGTTTGGGAGGGAAATGATGTGATAAAGAATGGATTGACAACACCAAAAGTCATGGATTCAGCAGTCTTTGGCGCACTATATTACTACTAATTATTTTCATTTCTTTTATGTAAGGAATTCCATCCTTATGGGAATTTTATGATTGGGCTGAAAAAGGCAAATCAAGATGAAGCCAACACACCATGCAGTACTAAAATTTGTAGAGAAAAAATACCAGAGCTACAGCCATACTTTGTTCATTTATAAAATTAGTACATTGGGTAATTATGCTTCAGTCTTATTAAACACAAGAGAAAATGTACATATTTGCATGAATTTCATTTTCCTAATTTTGTTCTTTCTCTTTCTAATGAAATTTTGGTACTTACTATAAGTGTACTTATTTTGTGATCCGGTATCTTTTATCATCAAACAGAGAAGATCTCCAACTCTCCTATACAGAAATGTACATACACATATGCTTATTATATATATATATATATATATATATATATATATATGCAAATTCTTTTATTCCAGCTTTTTAAAGGAGTAAAAAAATGTATATTATATACCTTTTTTTTTTTTTTTGGCTTTTTGTCATCCAGCTCTAGTGGGCTTCACTTCCTCCTTAGCCCTAACACGGAGATAAAAGTTCATTCCAACAGGCTAGATGAGTACTGAACCGTGGGTGGTATTTCACAGCCCATCTGAGATTTCTTGATGCCTTTAAGTGTGTAAGCACAGACAAAGAGGAACTCAAGCTGAATAACTAAATGGAGTTGGAGTGTGTTTTAGCAATTCAGATTTAAGTACTGAACTGTTCTATTAAGTAGAAAGAACATTTGCAACAAACTTGCCTATGAAGTGAAGGGCTTGGGACAGTAGAGGAGATCAGAAAGTAAGTGAGAACCTGGAGTTCCAAAGACCCTCATCCGAGGTTTGTATCAATCCGGGATTCAGAGAGATTATAATGAAACCATACTCTGTAAGATACAGAATTTATAATGCTGCATAAACATAATAGCTTATCACAGATATAGGTACATATTCTCCAAGATTAGGCATTTATGATTAAATGTTTACATTTAATAAAGTCTACCAGGTACCAAGTTATCACTTTTTGTGGAAGGAGATAACTATATCAATTTTTGGGAATCTTAGGAAAACTAAAAGAGCCTCCTGCAGGATTAATCCCTTGACCATTTCAGGCAATACCCTAGTACTAGAAAGAGCTGAGCCAGGGTTATCTTGTATAGTTTAGCTTCTGACTTAATGACGTTATAGATCATGGAAAGTTATTGGTCTCTTTCATTAATACTTATTGTCCTAGTGATTATGATCTTGTTACTAGGAGCATTAACAATAAACACAACACACACACGCGCACACACACTTGTACCTGCCTGGGAAATTCTAGAGCATGCCTCTTTGATCAATGCAAGCACAAGAAAAGAAAGCCAGTTCAATTATTATAGGAGAAATTCCATTGTAGGTGCCCAGGAGAGGATCCAGGGATGTAGGCTTTCTCTGGAACCAGGGCCACAGTGATCGCCCGGTCTGCTGGGCAGGTAGCAGCAGGGCAGGCCAACAATCCCACACATCCTGGATCTAATTGGCATCTCTGAGGCCACAGTCAGAACCCAGGTAGATGGCAGGTGGTCTGGACCAGCTGTGAACACCCTGGCCGTCATGCTCCAGAGTGGCATTGGGCCAAGCCATGAGAAAGCCTGAGTGCCAAAGGCTGACAGCCACAGGGCAGAGCAGAATGGGCACCTGCGCCACTGTCGGGCACTCTGGGCTCTGATCTTCTTTCTGACATTTACATGGTGCCAGAAGTGATCAAGCTATCTAACCTCCTCTTTTGTAAAATGGATTAGGAACAGTGCTTCTTTGAAGATTACAGGCAGGGATATATGCAGAACACCTAGCTTAGAAATTTAGGACTGCATGACAGTGTGGGTTATAATGCACTTTAAATCCCTGGCACCTCATGCTGTCAGAATGGAAGGTAAGGCTGGCTGGCAGAGGGTGGGTGAGATACCAAATGTTCTCTGCTGATCCTGGGTTCAAACCAGACAGGCGAGAAATTTGGAGGGCAGGAGGCCAACCAAACCAGTTAAACCTGGTAGAGGAAACATAGACAGATTGCTTTTCTAAAGAGAGTGATTTTTAATTTAATTCCCTTTGCACCTGTTCCTCTGCCTGGGCTCCTGTTACATTAAGCCCTAAAATACCTATTATCACCGTTTGTTACAAAGCTGATGCAGAATAATTGATCAAGTCCCAGGAGAAATTATACGAACAAATTCTCTAATTTTGCAGAATTAGTTGAAGAGTCCAGAAGGGGACTCCACGTGCTCCCCTACTTTCTCATCAGTGTCCAGTGATTTGTTTTCTGACTCAGGTATAAATGCATGCTGTCAGTGAGTTAGGAGTGGTCGGCGGGGTGATGCTTGGGAACCAGCAATGGGGAACCTTGGGGTTTCCCAACTTAAGGGGTCTTTCAGAGCTGCCGAGGGGTGCATATGAGTTATCAGTGGTCATCACTGTTTTCTGGGTAACACAGTGGAAGTGTAGATTTGGAGAGGCAGGAGACAGGAAGGACGTGGGGAGAGCACAGAAAGACCGTGTGACTGGGCCCCCCAAGATGTGGCTCCCAGCCCCAAAGCAGTGTCTGGAGAGATTAGTCAGGAGACGGGGTTTGCGCTGGAGCCCGGGAGTGCTCTGTGAGTTTCCTGTAATTCAGTCTGTAACACAAACGCAGGTGCCTCGCATCATGACCGGCACAGAGAGGCTCTGGAAATGTGGTGCCTGCCTTCTATGAAGGGCTGGAGAATAAAAGAACCTTTTCTTTTATCAGTGGGTGACTCACCACTGATAACCTCTCAGCGCGTGTAATGTATCCCAGTGGCCACCGCTGTTGCAGACGAACTTCTGTGCTGTTTTAGCCTGCCCGTGAGCGGCTGTGAGTTCAGTGCAATCCTGGAAGAGCCATGTACAGCGCCCTGGGAAGGGTTCACTGCGTCTCCCTCTTGCCGGCCCCTGATTCCTCTGAGGGAGGTGCTCCTGCACCCTCAGTAAATGTGCTCCTGTCTTTTCACCAGAGAGCAGCAAAAGGGAGTGGAGAGAAGCGGGCGATGGTGTAGCATTTGCCTGACCTAAACCTCCTGGCTCCCCCAGTGTAGTTCTGTGATTCAAAGGTCCTCCTGTGTTTTACACATCCATCCATTGCTGTGTAACTGCTCACACTGTCTTGCGTGTTAATTGAAATGCACACGTGAAGACATGTGACTAACAGAGCTAGAAGCTCCCGTTTTTAGTGCGGTCCATGTCCGAGGCAAGAAAATGTCACTTTCACCAGCTGGGGATTGGGTGCACATGTCTTCTCTGTAGACCTGTGGAGTTACTATTCTACCATGTTATTCCAGAACACCCGACATCGACTTGAATTGGGCAGCTTTCCTATCACTGGGACAAAAATAACTTAGAGGTGGAGAGGGTGATTCTGACTCACAGCTTCTGAGGGTTTGGTCCATGCTTAGCTGGATCCCAGGAAATGACATCACGGCCAAGAGCCGTGGTAAGGAAACCTGCTCAACTCACGGCAGTGGGGAAGCCAGGAAGGAAGGAGCCAGGGATGAGACACCGTCCCCATCCCCTACACACCTCCTCCAGCGGGTGCCAACCCTGTGTCGCTGGGCTCATTGGTAGGTGAGAGCCTCACCCAGCCCGCTGGTCAGGAGTCTCAGTACAGCCAAGCTGAGGATCCAGGCTCACCCAGCACACAGGTCACAGCCACGCCACTTGTGTGCCCCAGAAATACAGTAGACGAGGGCTTCCCACTCCACACGAGGTAGCGTCCCGCTCAGATGCATTGCTTCAGCCCAGGTCTAGGACGGCCTTCTGCTTCTCCAAGAATACGTTAATGCTTACCCCTGCAAAATTTTCTTTTCATTGCTACTAAAAATACCAAAGTCTGTTCACTTTAAAGAGTCACTAAATAGCCTATGTTTCAGCATCTGTCTTAGACAACACAGAGTTTACCTTTATATATTGCATCAATCCCAATTTGGGCTGCCTGCAGGCAGTAACCCCCAGGAGATTAAAATACAGAATGTGCAGTTAAGAATCTGGAGATAAATGTAGATGTTTTAGAACGCTTACTAAAGAGACTGTTAGAAGAGAGGGTTTTAAATATCATTGTAGGTATGGAAAAAAAGAATCTGGCAAAAATAAGTATGCTTTCTCAAATACTATTTTTAACATTTTATGTGCATTTTATATTAAAAAACATTTTCTGACATTTATGTATAAGAAGTAGCTTGCAAAATATTTCTCCTCTTCTCTCTTAGAACAGAACAGAGTCTAAAATATTTCTGGGTGATACCTAAGACTATTCTGTGATTAAGTTAGCCTTCCAGGTTTTGGGCATTTCTGTTGTTAGCAAATTCCTTTTATCTGTTAGTTTCCTGAGTCGGTTCTGTATGAGTTTAGATAATAATGGTAAGAATACCAACATCCTTCCTTTATTTTCCTTAGAGAAAGCTATAGTTTTCCTGGAAATGGCCCTTGACACCTGCAATGGCAGCACATTAGAAGGCTGAGGCAGGAGGATGGGAGGTTTGACCCTTGCCTTGGCATCCTAGCAACTTAGTGAGACCCTGCTTCCAAACAATTAAATTAAATTAAATTAAAATTAAAGGATAAATAAATCAATAAGGGCTGAGGTGCAGCTCAGTGCATAGGCTCTGCATATGAGCTATACTGAAAAAAAGCTGTAATATATTAAAATAAAAATCTCATGATGGCACACACACAGAAATCCATGGCTCAGTGAACCATTTCAGTTCCAAACGCACAGCTCTGCACTCACATTCACAAGGAACTTGGGGTGCAGCCCAGGGCCCCTGTCCACGTGTTACCTCTTCCCTGAGAGACCAGGCCAACTTGAAAGGTACTTGCTTCCTTGGTACTCTCATTTTGTCATCCAAGTGTACACCTCGTCTACTATAGCTCAGCCTGCCTGCCTTCTCCGGGGCCCTGGGGTTTGAACCCAAGGCCTCCTGTACACTAGGCAGCCACTCTACCACTGAGCCAGGCCCTAGGTCCGTTGCCCAGCCTGGCCTTTCAGCTTGTGATGCTCACCCTCACCCTCATCCTTCTGTGGAGCTGACATTTCAATTTCCCACAACCTGGGAATTTAATTTAATTTAATTTTTATTTTTTTGGTACCAGGGATCGAACTCACGACCTCACACTTACCAGGCAAGGGCTTGAGCCGCTGAACTAAATCCCTGGCCCACAACTGGGAGTTTTAACTGCAGATTCTGAGCTGGGCTCTGCCTCTGTTCCCGAGTGAATCTTCCAGAGGCTCCCAAAGCTGGGTTCATTTTAATTATGCGAGTGGCACCTGATGCTTGATCCGTTGCTCACAGGGCAATGAGGGTTGAGAGTGCTGATCCTCAGTGTCCGTATGTCTTTACATATTAAGGACTTGTGCAGAGATGCTCATGTGCTAGTCTCCTACTTAGATACGCAGGGGCATAGCTTATACAGGAGAGATGACATGAGAGCTTAATCACTTAGGTCTCTCTATCAGTTTTCTAGACATGATCTCTTCCTTTCGTCCTTTCAAGATGACCATTTTTTAGGAAAATGGTACTATTAAGTCATGAGTTTAGGTGATGTGTTTCTTCCATCACAGTTATTAACTTTGGAGGAACTTTAATTATCCTATATTTGAGGGTAATGGTTTTGAGTAAACAGATATCAACTTGCATGTGTTGAGTGATAACTATTTTAAGAGTATCACATAATATCCAGTTTGGTAATCTCGAAAGTCCTCAAAGTGGCCTTTCACAAGTAAGGAAGCTGCGGTTCATAATGTGTAAGTAATGTGCCAGCCTAGTTCCCCCAGATCGGAACAGCCCAGCTGCACTGGACGCCAGGGCCGCCCTTCTGTTTGAACAGCTCTGTGCATTCCCAGTGACACAATGTACTGGCCAGTGTTTATATTTTTATCTCTTTGGTAAGACACGGGTATGGATTACTAAATTCATCTTTCTCTCTGTTTGTCGGTGAAATGGAGGCTGGTTCAGAGTGATGTGTAAGGGATCACCCAGTCCATGCGTGGAACCCTGTGTGCGCTGTATTTTTACTCTATGTACCAAAATACCCCATAACATTTGATTTATAAATTAGGAATAATAAGAGGCTGAAAATAACCAATAATAAATTATAACAAAGGAACTACAATGACAGTTATGTGAATGTTCTCTCTTTCTGTCTCGGTCTTCATACCATACTCAGCCTTCTTTTGATGCGGTGCGTTACTGGGACACAGGCACAATGGGATGATGTAAAGTAAATGGCACAGAAAAAGTGGTGAGCATTAAGATACTGCATAACAGTCGGGCGCAGGCACTGACCGTCACTGTGATAACCATGATGGCTCTTGAATGACTGTTAGGTGGGTAGCATATACAATGTGGAAACACTGGAAATTGTAGTGATTTGCATCTTGCTCAAGAGGGAGCCACACTGTGAGATTTCATCATGTGAATAAGAATGGCATAAAAACAAAAATGGAATACATTTAAAAATTATGAATTACATATTTGTGAGTTTTCCATTTAGGTAACTTTAGCCACAGAAAGGGAAACCACAGACAAACATGAACCACTATGTATGCTTCAGAAGGACCAAATCCCAAACTCAAACTTGGCCCAGTGGCTTTGCAGCAGTGTTAGTGCTTCCAGAGCATGAGCATCACAGTAAACAGGGAAAGTTGTCATTGTAACCCCACGTGAGGGCCCAGACCCCCATGCAGAACATGAATCTGTTTATCTATTTCCAAGTAGAGACAATGAGCCTGTATTTATCTGTATCTATATCTGTACCTATATCTGTATCTACATATCCTTCATATATAGCTGAGTTTTAGGAGGAGACATGGTTGGATTTTTTAGTACATAACTGTGCAGAGTGCAATTCTAAAGATCAAGTCAGAAATTTTGCTAAAATGAGGACAAACGAAGCTGTAGGCATGTTTAATTGCTATATTTCCTACAAAGCTCCGTCGCTTTTTTTTTCTAAAAAAAAAAAAATAAATAAATAAATAAACAGGTGGATAACTCCTCCTCGTACCGTGCTGCATGTTCTGATCAGATAGGTGCATGCACACACACACACACACACACCTGCATTACTTTTTAACTATCCAATGCACCTGGGATCATTTTGTGTCCCTGAGCTGCCCCTAACTTCTTTATAAAAGGAAGGCTTTGCTGAAGAAAATGTCTCAGTGCTGAATTCTTCAGTTGCCTGTTATTTAAGTATTTCTGATGAGATCAGGAGAAAAATCTGCAGTCTATAAGATGTTTGGAATAGAACCGCCTCAGTTGCTAGATGCGAGAGTGTTCGTGGGAGCCTATTTATTACATATGTGGGAGCTGGTGCTTGGATACCTCAGAGAGTGACTCATAGAGGCATGAATGGGCGGGGTAGAGAGTAGGGACTTAAAATAAACCTGCTCCTCAGTCCCTTGCAAGGAAAGTCTCTTACACAATGGCTCAGGTCTCATATTCAGATAAGGCACATCTCCTCCCCCCTTGCCTCCTGATATTTTGCTTCATGTACACCTGCCATAGATATTTTCTCCTTGTTTATCTACAAGATTTAATTAGACCTCTAAATAAAGCAGCAGCTCATAAGGCAGTTATGATACTTCCATTTAATGCAAATCCACAGACTTAATTGCTGCAAATAGCAACATAGCCTGCATTTTCCCAGGGTCTGGGATCTGCTGTTTGATGTGAGTGCATTTTTATACAGGGCATTAGAAGACTTGGCTTATACCAGGCAAAGGCTTCAAAATGCTGTGCTTCTAAACCGAGGAATTTGGTTTTCAGATGAAGGTAAATTAAAATTAAGAAGTAGATGAGCTGCTTGATTCCACAGCATGTTTCAAGAAGAATTGTCTTAAGAATAAAAATTAGCCTCAAACAAATACTAGCTATTCTGCAGCATCTATAATGGTGGTATGTTACATAATTTGGTCAGAATTGCTAACTGCAGAAGGCATCTCTAGCCACATAGCCCCGGAGCAGATGGCTCTCCTATCTTATGCATATTTCCCCTTATGAAGCAGGGTGTGTAGGGTGGAACAATCTGAGGGTCCCTGAGGAAACACTGACACACCCAGAATACTATATGAGATTTTCTTCCAGGAAGAATGCACATGGGAGGATCTTACCGTTCTAGCCATAATTTAACAATATGCAATCAAGCCAACTCTACAAGAGCTGATTGGTTTAATCTGCTGACTGGTTATTACATACCCATTACACAGCAATGCTAGTGACCTATACTTGTCCACATGAAGACATGATTGCTGTGGACTTTTATGCAATAGGGGCCTTAAACTGTGTGTTAATGATAAGACTCTGTGCTTGTATTTACTGTCATATTGCTACATGGGGTGGCATTTCATCTTTGTCTATTCTTTAAAGCCTTCCTCGGCTCCCTCCGAAAATTCTTTCCACTTCCCCTGCTTCCTTTCCTCTAAAAAGTCAGATTCCTGAATTCCAAATACTTGACACAGGGCCGTTTAGAGAGATCGCCAATCTGCTGTTACTACCATTTCTCACTAGAAGAAGTCCTCCTCTTCTGAGTGTTCACTCTGTGTAAAGATGACCTTCCTCCTGGTGTCCACAGCATAATCATACACGTGAAATGCAGATCAGCCATCCCTTTGTAGCTCTGGGGAACAGAATTCTCACTGCCCCTTGTTCCCAGCTGTCCAGTTTTTCTGTGTCCACCTTCAAGGGGTAGAATGCTGCTGGGAAAAAACTCTCAGATAAGATGACAAGCTTTGGTGCTTTTTGGGCCATTGATGATCCCACCTCATCTACCACTTGCTACGGAACTGTTTAGTAAATTTATATTTTGTACTTTTAAGCAACCCATGCATGCATCTGTTTTTCTCCTGAGACCTGCTGACCATCCTGGGCTCTTCTGCCTCTCTGAAGCCTTGGCTCATAGCCGACAACAGCTGCTTTCCTCACAACAGGAGTAAATTCCACTTCCTCAGCTGCTTGCTGTTCCTACCCTCTGTTAAAACCAGCCCCCTGCCTCCTGCCCTCGGCCGAGCCCTTAGTGCTTTGGTCTCCTTTTCTGCATATTTTCTCAAAGATTTGGCCACCTGGGTGTCCTTTTTTTGTCAAAACATAAATATGGCTTTCTCAATGCTCATATGTTACATTTTAGAAACTAGTTTAAAATTTCTCCTTTTGGAAAAAGAAAATAAAGCTCCTCTTTGCATCCTTTTCCCCGACCCATCCATTTCTTCTATCTGCTTTATTCCTTTATCCATAGTCCTTTTAAAATCATTTCTGCATCGTGTCGCCCGCCTCTTCCTCATCTTGAGCTATTGTAGTTGGGATCCCATCCAGAGTGCTGTGTGAAGCTATTCTTGTCAAGGTCAGTAAATTCAATTGCCTGCCTGATCTTTATCTTCTGCCCTCTCGGCTTGGCTGGACACATTGCATGATGTTCTCCTGTTTTAGTGTGTGTGCTTTCGAAGCAAGTTCTGTTCTATTTTAAACTCTTGCTGGCCTTTGGTGATGTCTCACTTTTCTGTAGGCTTCCTGTCTCTCAGGTTTCCATTTCATCATCCAGTCTGAAAACCATTTTTCCTGTCTTACATTTTTCCCCAAGTTCCATAGATCTCTTCCCCTTTCCTATCTATTTCCCTCTGTTGGGTTTTCCATTCCTCTCAAAGCCTCTAGTCAGATATGGTACTCCAGGGCAATGTAAAGCATCCTGGAAAAACCTGCCTCCCATAATGAAATTGAGACTTGGATCTGCTTGCTGTTTGGAAACAAAACACCACGGACTGAAAGACTTCTTCTCTGCCCACTCACCACCATGGAAAGGGTGCACAGGAAGATCCTTGGCGCCCAAAGCCCAGCCAGGGGCAGCTACCTCTCCCTCTCTGGCTGGCATTGTTCTCCCTGGCAAGAAAGCGCTTGTCTATTTTCATTCAGCAAACTGTTTTGATCGTGAATCTGCCCGAGCTGGAGGTGGAGGAGGAAATAACGTTAACATCAACTTGGAAGCTGAAGTCACCATGCCTGGCCTGCTGCTCACCCTGTAGTGGATGACGTCGCTCAGTGCTCACAAAAAGCAGGTTTTTAGATGCAGGCTTTTCATCCAGTGAGGTGAGGTTTCCAAGGTCAAAAGTGTGACAGGTGGCAGAACTAGCTGTGGATGCAGGACTTCTGGCCCTGGTGTCCTGATGGGGAAGCCAGGGTGACTGCTGCAGAGGGGACAGAGATGTCAGAACACCCACGAGGGAAGGAGGGAGGGCCTCCCTTCCCAGAAGGATTCTGCGAGGTGGCAGCATCACCTGTGGGGGGACACAGCACCCCCCATCAGCAGAAAAGAAACAGCAGAGAGCATGAAATGACAGAGACAGAGAAGCTTGTAGCAACGCTGCGGTACCTGAAGCATCCAGGGCAGTCGGGGCAGAGGCTGGCATTTGCGCTGCTGCCAGGAGGCACCTGACGTGATGCGGATACCCTGGATTCGTGTCCTCACCTGTGCTGTGGTCCGTACTGTGCACTACACAAGCAGCGTCTCCCAAGTGTCTCTCAACTCATGTTTCTGGAAATTACAGGAACCCAGAACTCTGGGTAGCTTCCTCCCTTCCTCTCTCCCTTCCTTCTTTCCTTCTGTCTGTCTGTCTTTCTTTCTCTGTTTCTATCTCTTTCTTTCTTTCTTTCTTTCCTGGTTGGATGAAAAATTCTCACATCCTGAAATTCCCTGCATATTTCCTGGGGATGAATCTAAGTGAGCCCAGCCCACTTGGGTGTTTCCCTCAGTCCTCACGTCCTGTTGCACCCCAGGACTGAAGGGCTTTCTGGCAGAGTGGGGTGAGCAGTCATGATGAGCTAATGGGAGTGCAGGCAAACCAACATGGGTCCTGCACCCCGGCGGGAGGCCAGTGGGCACCTTGGTCTCCTCGCGCAAACGTTAGGCAGAGAGGCCCCCTCGGTGCGTCTGTGCCCTGGCTGCCTCTGTACCAGATCTGCCTATACCAAATAGAGAATAATTTTAAATAAATACAGATACTCCTGTTTCGTTCAAACTCTGATATTTTAGTTCTTTGCTTTTATCAGTCCTGTTGGCTGAGAGGGCTTCTTATGACCTTGACATCACATGCTTGGATAGTGTTTCTTTTTTTCTCCTGGTTAGGTATATATTCATATATATATATATATATATATATATATATATATATATATATTTATGGTTACAAAAGAAAGAGCTCTTTTTCTTAAGATGATTTAAATAGTATATCTTGTCTTTAAAAATACTGAATAATATTTAAAATGCGGTGAGTACTCAGCAGCAGCATTCTGAGACAAGCAGTGTCAGTACTTGGTTGAACACACTTTTGTGTATGTGGGTGCACACACATTTTCCTTCTGCACGCCTACTGTTAACAACACGGAGTTGCACTCCCAGTGCACGCCGTCTTATCGTGGACATGTTTATTGCAGGATTCCCCCACTTCTCGCTGTGTTTATGTTCCTCTTTTGTACCCCCATAAACACGATACGCACTTTGACTCCTCAGTGTGTACGTTCGGTGGCTTGGGTCTTCCCATGCAGATGAAGAGACAGCACTACGTGGGAACTAGATGTATTACGGGTAGAACTTACTAAGCACATAGGAAAGACCACATCAGTTCGGCAGCACCCCAGGACCCCCAACTTCTGTGCAGGAAGCAAAGCTAGTGGACAGACTGCAGTGGATTTCCATGACAGTTTGTCACAGCCTGAGGACTCAGGAGCCAAAGTCGCCCCTCCGTGCTGATGTGTCCAGTTGTTGTTGGTCACGCGGGCAGCAGGACAGCAGCCAGAAGCTTTCTGCAGCAGATGGGAGAGCCAGGCGGCTCCTCCACTGCCCCCTGTCTGCGCACAGAGCCCGAATGCAGCCCCGGCCACCACTGGCCTCAGTGTGGTCTTCTGCACAGTGCTCTGAAGCCTCTGCTCTGTCACCTAACGGTATTGGTGAGTCCTTTGCAGGGAAGGAAGTTCAGGACTCTTGCTCTGAAGGGACATCTGTGTTTGATTATGTACACCTCAAACCTACTCAAGACATTTTATATTAATTGGAGTTCTTTTAGGTGCATAATGTATAACAATAAAACATTTCCAAGAAGGATTTATGTTCTGTTTGGAATTCTATGTTAGAAATGAATTGATTTTCAAATGACTGACATGTTTACTATCTTGTTTTCACATCCAGGGATAAGACAGCAGTTAGTTAAGTTCAGACCGTGTTTTATATCTTTCAGTAAGATTTAAGTTTTTCTTACTAATGTGAGCATTTGCTATTAATTTCATATCATAGTTTCGTCACTTTTGAGGACAGAATGTTTCCAGTGTCTACTTACATCTGATTATTGTTAGTGTAGACGTAAGGTATTTATTTTGGAAATGAATCATATAAGCTACTAACTTTCCTGTTTCGCTTAATAACTGTGACAAGTTTTTAAAATTGGCTATCTTGTTATATCTAGCTTTATTCATGTATATTCAACAAATATATAGTTTTGTTTTCTTCCAGTCTTTATCTGGATTTATTCAAATGTGTTTGTCATACTGTCCATCAGTAGGCACATCCTCTTTATCCGTATTTTATTGGCAATGCCTGTAGCATTTAGCTTTTAAAAAGTTGTGGGGGGAGATTCTTTGTTTCTATTTTAAAGAATGCTTCCTCTGTTCTATTTATCTATCATTTGTAAATTTAAAATAATTGCTTAAAGACTTTATGTCCTGAAATAATCATATGACTTTTTCCTTGAACTTTCTATCAAATGACTCTTGTAAGGCCTTCATATACTTACTAAATCACTATTATATTTTATCTTATAGGGTTTTCCTGAGAATTACTGAGCTTTCGCAACACATCTTGATTTCTAAAAATACTGTTTTGCCTGATCTATATGTTTCTTTCTTTTACTGTCTTTATTAGTATTGATTGTTCATTTCATGTCTGCTTTATAAAGTGAATTAATGAGCTGTTCATCTATTTCAGAGTCTGTAAAATTTTAATTATCTTTGTAATTATCTTTTCTTTGAAGGAAGCTAAGATCCAGAAAAAGAAATTATGCTCTTCTAGTGCCTTTTAGAGATGGAAAGGAGAAACTTCATGCTCAGTGGGCCCACATCTTCCATGGTAGCTTTCCTGATTCAAATCTCCGGCTCTTCCTTTGTTGAGTGGGCTGTTGCTGTCTAACTCTTTGGCGCACCGTCTTGTTGATCCAGACCTCCGAATGTATTATTAAGCTGCCTGCTGTCAATTCTGTCTTTTACTCTGTGACAGGAGCAGGGGCCGCTTTAACTTGGGGTTCATAGACCACTGTGGTTTGACTTGTGATTGAGGGTTGTACTATGTAGAGCTGAGAGTGAAGCCTGAGGGGGAATCACTGCTCTAACAACGTGTTGGTTAGCCTTCACTGCCTCATGGGCAATGCTCCTTCCCAGAAAGCTGTTGCTCAAATGCATCTAGGACTTAATTTTCAAGACATTCTCGAGGGACCATGTTTGGTAATTGGTGCGATCATGACTATTTCCAGTTTTGAGAGTCAATCCACTATCTGAGTTTATTTTTCTAATTTTTGAGATTATACTAAAAATTCTATTTTCTAGTCTGTCTCATAGTTTTGTATAATTTCAGTATTTTGTAAATGTTTAATGACTAACATGCTATTGAATTTTGTGTCTTAATCATGCTGCAATACCTATGTGGAGGTCATAAAATAGGGTAATTCTGCTTGTCTATCTGCAAATGTCCAGTGATATTTGTTTAAGGTTTAAAATGTGCCTCTACTTTTGCGAGCTCCATAGTCAATTAGGGGTTTTATTTTTGAGAAATGGTTGTTATTTAGTTCCCTTTTATTTCTGTTTTTTGTTGTTGTTGTTTGTGTATTTGCTTGCCTGCTTTTTGGTACCAGGGATTGAACTCAGGAACTCACACTTGCTAGGCAGGTGCAGGTTGTGCACCCCCCCACACACACACTCTCTTTTCTTGAGTCTGTAGCAGACAGATAAAAAGTTCGGGTCATGAGTCAAGTTCCCTGGCATTCTTCCCTATGCACACATTCTTTGGGTGAACAACTGAATGACAGTGTCTCATCCTTTCAATCAGAAATTCATTTGTAAGAAAAACAAGTGTTTGTGAGTGCTTGAGCTGAGGCTGACAGTGCTAATGTTTGGCATAATTATACTGTCTGTTGATTCATTTTCCATCTTTTTTTTGGATGGAGCTTCTCCTGAATTGATTAAAACTTCCATTTTATAGTCTATTCGAATTCAATCATGCCTCAGAAACTCTGCTTCCGTTGGACGTCCTGATGCCTGGGTTCCCAAGGGCATTTGTTAGAAAGAAGGAAAAATATGCAGACCAGAAGCACGTAAGGTTTCCACCGTACCCTGGCCCCCGTCCTATTCACCTGCTGTAAATGACGGGAGAAGAAGGCCCAGGTCCCCTGGTGTGTGACCTCTGGGCTCACATTTCTCAGCTTCACACTGTGGTGATTCCCACACTTGTAAAAAGTCAGCTAGAGCCTGGGGCAAGAAGATCTCCATGGATTCAAGGCCGTCCACGGTTACACAGTGAGGGCAAGGCCACGCTGGACTACAGAGAGAGATGCTGTCTCAAAAACAAAAACAAAAACAAAAACAAAAACGAAATAAAGCAACAGTGAGTCAAGGGATTCTCGGATCGGATGTTTCACCTGTGCATCTGTCTTGAGTGTCTGGGCAGAGGTAGAAGTTCATAGCCCATAACTCTGCTACTTTGCTGCTCTTGAAATTCTGGATGGATCTAGACACAGAGTTCCTATTTTCGCAGTGGGACCCTGCGGTGCTAAGTGTATCAGAGCGTGTCCTGGCCCCTCAGAGCAATTACTGCTGAAGGAAAAAATACAGGGCTGAATTCTTTGTTCTGAGATGACATTGGTGCACGCTGTCTTCTTAGCTCAGCAGGAAGACCGACTGTAATGCAGAAAGAATGCAAGACGAAAGTCTCTCTGGCAACGTGGGCTTGCTTGTTTTATTGCCGGTGCTGTACTGAGGATCTCCTTGGTGCCAGCTTCTCCAGGACCTTTGAAGTTCAGAGATGAGAAGGTTCCCTTCTCAGGCCTCCATGATGACTGGCCCATGAGATGAGGGGCGTTGTGATTTGTACTGGTGACCTGGCTCCCTAGGAGCGAGACCCTGGGTTTCAGAAGAGGCAGGGCATTCTGGGTGGACGCAAGGTCACCAAGGATGGAAGCAACATGAAATCGTATGAGCGTACAGGAAATGACAGTAGCCATGTGGGATTGGTTCCATGACCCCCCACAAAAGGCAGAAGCTGAGGCCACTGAAGTCTTTTATGTACAACAGTGACGTATTTGTGTTTAGCTATGTGTACTTTAAGTCATTTTCTATGTTATTTGTAATAACTCGTACACTGTAAATGGTATAGAAGTAGTTGAAATACTCTGTCCTTTAAAGAGAAATGACATCGGTTCTGACCTGCGTTGTTCTGTTACAATGTCCTCTTTTATCTCAATCTCCACCCCCCTTTTTAAAATTAATCTATTTTCTCTCATTTTTTAATTAAGTGAAAACTAAATTTAAAAAATAGTGGGACATATTATAGTAACTTTTTTGTTTTCCTATTAACCTGATTTGAACCCCAGTATTGCTCTCCCCATCTTGTTCTGTCTGATTTTACTATATTCTATTTTGTTTGATAGTATCAAGTTTGAGGATATAGGCAATCACTTTTGAAGGCAATAAGATTTACTATGATGCCCATTATGGCTTGACTATTATCTTCTTTTGAAGTCCTGTAAGGTCTCCAGTGTAGGTTTTATTGGTCTTATTCTGTAGTGTTTTGATCAGTTCTATTATACCTGATGATATAGACAACTCTTTTTAAAAATAGCAAGAGGCACAATGGTAACCAATTTTGATAACCTGATATTCTATTTTTGCATCATATGCTATGCCCATCCTTCTGTTCTAACCGACTCTGTTTTGTTTAGTCATGTTAGGTTTTATTCTCTTCAAAAAAAGTAATAAGAACTGTGGGAGTAAAAAAAAAAACAAAAAGTGTAATTGTTATTGTAAAAAAAGAGCTGAAAGGAAGGTGGTCTAAGGAATATAACTGCATGTATGTTTGAGTGTGTAGGACAGAAAACCATATTACTGAGCTTTTGTTGGATCATTGAATGGAACTGTCTGCAGTCTCACTGTATGAATGTCCACTTTGTATGCTTTAACTTTATAATTTGGACAACTGTTTCTAAGATGAAAATGTGTAACCTATTAACTAGTGATTTCTTACTGTATATATATTTTTTTCTTGAAATTCTGTATTATTTGTACCATTACTGCTTTGTTCTTTTTATTTCCTTTCTTTTTTCTCTTTAAATTAAAAATAATAATAATAAAATTTTAAAAAGAGAGAAATGACAAGGGAAAAGCACTTACACATTTGGGAGACATGTTATTTTTTCAAATATTTTCCATCTGTAGTTGCCTGAACCCTGGCTGCAGACCGTGACTCATGGTATAGGGGTGAAATGTGAAGCATTGGGGGAAGCCAGGTGGGCAGCTCATGGAGCAAA
Source organism: Cavia porcellus (assembly GCF_034190915.1). Lineage (NCBI taxonomy): Eukaryota > Metazoa > Chordata > Mammalia > Rodentia > Caviidae > Cavia > Cavia porcellus. The sequence goes on from NW_026947506.1 coordinate 1,868,633, forward strand.
CATTGCCATGGGGGACCGTTCCTCCTCCCTCGTTGCTTTTGAGGATGAATGTTGTTTCTCACCTGACTCCATACAGCCAGCAAATGGCTTTCTTTGGTTCACCTGCAGAACACCCAGCTCCTGAACCTAATTCACAGTCAGTGGGAGCTATGCTGTGGGAAATTCTCTCAGGATGTTTGTTTGGGAGATCCAGAGTGTGATTCCGATCTTGTGGGGGTTACAGTCTTAACCCTAACCCTCCCACTCCAGCCCAAAATAAATTCTCTTTCTCTCTCTCTCTCTCTCTCTCTCTCTCTCTCTCTCTCTCTCTCTCTCTCCCTGTCACACACAAAGACACACACACACACACACACACACACACACACACACACACAATCTACACTCGAACTTTGGGAGGCTATTGTTGCCCCAGGCTCTGTATCTAGGCTGTGTTATCTGACCACGTGAGCTATCCACGCTAGTACAGCCAAATAACGAACGTACCACTTCACAATACAGAGAGGCCAATTTCAGCAGATAGGACCTTCTTTAGTGTAACTTGGAAGACATCAGTCAGGCCCTCTTTATCTATCTTAGTTTGAGTTCTGCCTTTCAGTGAGAAGTGATGCTCTGAGCTCCACCAGACTCTTGGAGAACAAATCATCTTCAATCCCAGAACAGTGAGGATTCCTCTCCTGCCTCTCTGGGGATCATTTGATTGGAGCCTAATTATACGATGCCCATGCCATTGTTCCCTAAACTAGGTCTGGGATTCCAGCATGGGACGGTAGCAAGGTTTGCTGTGGTAGTAAAGGTATTCTACCCTCCACAAAGAGGGAAAATCTAAACAAATAAGTGAACAAAATAGAAAATCAAAGGTTGTACTGAGATGTTTCAAAAGTATGATTTTGTCAACAATACTTGGGTTGAAATTCTTATTCATTCTGAAGAGCATTATTTTGCTGTTTCCTAATTATAGAGAGCATGGAGGAATTTACTTAACTAGTGACTCGATTTCATCTTCAAGAAAATGGATTTGAGCCCCATTCAGGTTTACTGTGCTAAGTACATAAGATAATGTATGTAAAACTATTTCGTGTTGTATTTGGTACTTCATAAGCATTTGATAAATGCTAATCCTTATTCCTTTTTAATGACTTGGTTTTTAATCTGAGAAGGTGAAAACCATACTTCCTTGTAGATATTTTTTTCATTTTTTGTTAGCTTAACATTCAACAGATATATGCTTTGTATTTAAAAGTAATTTTTGTTTTTAGGGTGTGTGTTTAGGTAATAGAGCCAATATAGAAGGTTTTCAGAAAGAAAGAACGGATTCCATCTATGGATCGTTAAATAGCATGTAAATATGATCTTAGGGGTTGGGACACTTGGGGGGAGATTCTCCTCTACATTTTGTAAAGTTCTGTGAGATAAAAGTAGTGACAGGGTCTGAAATTAATAGCTTGAGAAAGTCTCAAACATGCAATTTGGTTTATAGAGTTTTAAATTATGCATTGAGACAGAAAATGAAAAGTATTTCAAAGACGTGTGTGTTTTCCCCCGTACTCCAGTGAACTTTGATTTTGAAAGCAGATGTAGGAAATGGCCTCATGGCCACTGCACCGTTCTGTCTTTGTTATGATGCGGGGTGTTGATTCCACCAGAGCCCGTAGACTGATGCATTAACTTGCCTGGTGGTAGATATTAAATCAATAAAGTAAAGAACTTTCTAAAGAAGAAAGAAAACCTATCTGAAACATAATAGGCTCTGTTAGTGGGAGGTTGTTGAGGTCGATATGAGATAATCACTCATGATGCTGTTTTGCTCAGCTGTGATAACAAATAAATCCCAATGTTTTCATGGCCGCGCAGTCAGGGTGTCTATTTCTTGTTCACATAGAGGTGCTTGCCGTTAAGTCTGGCCACTTTTTGTAGCAGCTGTTCTCCAGGCAGTTCCTGAGGGACCCATGGTTCTTCCATCGCCACTGGACCATGGCCTCCGTGTTTCTCACTGAAGGTCAGGGTAAGGAGGAGACTCACCAGCTCCTACACCCTCATCCTGGAAACAACATCAATCCCCATCACGTGCCCGCTGCTCATTATGTATTTGTGTGACCCCATCCTACTTAGAAAAAAATATTGGAAGAAATATCTTCCCATGATGGAGAAAGCATGGAACACTCTTAGTCACTAAGGGTTGGACTCTAGGACAAGCCTGAAACTATTGTCTAAAATTCCAGTGATGAAAAGCTGTAGTTGATGAGATTTATCCAATGAGTCTTTACCACAACAGTGTTTGCAAAAGGATATTGAAGTTGAATAAATAGTCACTAGCCGCTGTCCACTTTTAGTGGACATGCCCTGTCCACTTTTGGGTACATGCCCTGTGTGTATCTCTAGACACCCATCCCCTCATAGGACAGGAAGACGCCTCTTGTAAATCTCTTCCCTGTAGACAGGTGCTTGCCCTCGACATTTGCTGAGCTTGTTCAAAGCCAGCTCTCATAGTTCTGCTAGGGAGAAAACAAGTTGATACGAATATGCACAGATCCATCTCCCGTGTGTGACATTTCTGCCTCTGTACGCGATTCCGCACCTCCCTGTTACCTCCACGAATTTAATTTTCACTACTCCTTCACTGAATCCTTTTCAGCCCTGTTGGTCCTGCCTCCAAGTGTCTCTCTGGCACAACTTCTTTCTAGAACTCCACTGCACTTTTCTTCAATGAAACTCCTCACAACATTTCTCCTTCAAACTCACACACATGTTCTCACATGCACACACACACATGCACTCCCTCCCTCACCGTATCCTCCAGTGTTATCATCGCTAAATGCAAGAAGACCTTAGAGGCTTATAAGCAGGGTGGTAGCATACATACCACACGGTGCACATCACAGCGCAGACGGGTTCGCACAGCTGCAGACTCCCCTGGACTCTCGCAGCTTCACTGCCATTGTCATTGGATGTGTTGGGGAATTCGTGCAGACAGGCTAAACAGCAAAGGAAGAAGAGGCGGTTATTTCTGTTCCTAGTTCGGCAGTGGATATACACTGACGGTAATTAAGCAGTTTAGTGGTTTAATACTAGCAAGAATTACCTACCAGATGAGCACCGGCTTTGGTTAACTTATTTAAAGCACTGGACACAGTGGATAGTCAGCCGAGGTTGAGAAATGCTGCGGTAACAAAGGAACTGAACTCTCCACCTGCTGATGAGTTAAAGTTTTCTCACCCACACAAAGTCAGCCAGAGGCTCAGCACACGGTCTCTCCTCAGGAAGGTGAACTTGATGGGAAAGACACCGGGGACTTGTCCACTGTGGTCTCTGACGCCATTACCTCTGGAGCTGGGCTGTGTTACTCTGTACATCCTCTGTGGACCACAGTGAAGCAGCTGCCACACCCATCTTTAAGGGAACGCAGAATAGCTGTCCTTGTCAGTGCTCGGGAGAGCAGAGATGAGTCGGGCATTCTGAAGCCCCGCGGAACCCTCTCTACATGCGGGTCTTGCGTGTTGTGCAGAATTGCAGCTATTACGGAACCGCGCTCTAGTCATCCTCTTCCTCTGCTCCCATTGCTCGTTGCACCTGCTTTACCTCTTTTTACCACCCACACCGTGGTCACGCCCTCTGTGATGTGACTCCTAACCACCTTCTCCCTACAGGCTCTGCTGCTTCCCTTTGCTTTCCCTGTCCTCCATTCAAGCTGGGTTATTCGGTTTCCCCAGCAACCCTTTGCTTGCCTCTGAGGCTTTGTCTTTAACTTGCTTCCCTTTAAAATGCTACTGATCTTCACATGTTCTCAAGTCTTCTTTCACGTCTAGCTGTTATATGCAAACGTCTTAAATTTCCATTTGCACCATGAACTTCCGTAACAATATTCCATTAACTTTTATGAAACTATTAGGCCCAACATTATGTTAAGCGTATTTTCGTGTGTGACCGTATCCCAGGCTCTTTTAAGAGCGTGCACACTCAATGAAAATAGGGCGCAGGCCCGATTCTCTGTGTGGCCCTTCTCCTGATAGCCTTGCTCAGAGAAATACAGTAATAATAAAAGTAATGGCAGTGTTGACTCAAAGCAGGAAGCACTCTGATACTGCAGAATGAACACTAGCCTCGGGATGAGGAATTTCAGGTTTTAGTCTCATCAGAATTAGTAGCAGCATTACCTGCAGCAGTAGCTTCACCAGTTGCAGTGGGGTTCACTTCTCTGAGGTGGAGCCCCTTTTGCCTCGTCTCACCACGGGGCTGGACGGGGAGCCAGGCAGGTCTGATCATGGCGCTGAAAATATGCTGTATAGCTCATCCCCATGTTAAAGGTAAACTCTGATTTCAAGTATTCAGTTGACTGCTTCTGTAACAGTATTTATTTGTTTAGCAATTTTTTTTCTTTCAAAAACATTTTTTTAACCAGCTTGGGCTCTTGCATTTTATGCACCTGGTTTTCTGCCTGCCTGTTGTTTAGCGGGTCTTTATATATTGGACTTTATCAAAGCCTGGTGTTAGCTCCTCCCCTTCATCTGTGTTTCTCTATATTCTGCTCAGTAACTCATTCTTATTCATAACATAAATTCTCATCTGTAAATAGACAACTCAATAATACCTACATCATGCCCAGGATTTTCGTGAAGAATGAAGATTTGAATCCAGCGTCTTTACTGAATTCTCTGCGTAGATGCCCGGCCACGCCAAGCCCAGCCGTGCCCGCACCTGACTCCTAACTGCTCTCCCGAGCCTTGCAGTTTCCCAGTGTTTACTGTTTTAGCCAATGACAGTGCCACCGACTTTGTCTTAAGGCAGTGATCTGTGGTAGATTTCCTTTCCTTCCCCCTCCATTTATCAGCAAATGTTGACATTCTACACAGAACCTTCCTGGGTCTTCATGGTTCCCTTAACATCCTAACAAAAGTCCACACCATGCATCATGGATCTCAAGGAAACGCTTTCCCAGCGGAGATGGCTTTGCTTCATCAGTCAGGTCTCTGCACTGGATCCTGTCCCAGTGTAGCTGTCAAGGCGCTACTTAAAAGGGTCACCATTGTTTCCAGATGAATATAAGCTCTGTAACTTGATTTTTAAGATTTTGTATGCTATGACCATGTCAGTTTCCATAACGCCAACTGCTATTACATGCTAGTTGCTCTCTGCCATTCCAACTTTCTGGTTCTTATCATTGCTATTGATTTTGCTCTTATTGGTTTGATTAATCAATTAAGGTATGCTTTCCTCATTGAAAGCTTTGAGTTCTAGGATAATGGGTATAGTTGATCGCTTTTAAATGGAAGTTGTATTTCAAGTAACTGCTCTGTGTATGTCAAGGAGTCCAGATGTGTTGTTAAATGAGTGACAGGTTAAATAATAGGCTTATTCATCAACCATAAGACGAGCACTTATTCTTCATGTCATGAAGAACGCAGATGTGAATGGGGCATAGTTTTTCCTTAAAGGAAAAATCTCCTGATAATGGAATCCATTGATACATAGAATCCCTGATAAAGAATCCAGTGATGACACAGAGGATTTTGCACTGAGGAGACCATGACTGTCCCCCATGAATAGGACTTGGTACATAACCTCAACACAAGAACCTTCCACTGTGACCTGTGGTTCGCTGCAGTGACCTCATGCAACATATTTTGGACATTTCTGTCCGGTCTGTGTGGAGCTTGTACCTGTCTTTCATCATTTTTATTATTTCCCTATGACACAGTCCTCCCTCAAATCTTAGAAGTTTCAATAATATAAATGCTTTTTCTTTATTTTGAACAATGAATATAAAGTTTTCTTCAGCTGTGCGTTTCTGTGTGGCAAACATTAAACTCCCTATTTGCAGTGTTTTAAGATACCACAGAACCTTTATAACGATGCTGTCAGGTAAGAATCCTGAGGCTAAACTTCCTCAAGGTCGTATGACTGGTAAACAGGCACGACTTCCCACAGTGTGCTCCCTGCAGCCACTACAGAAATTGTATCCCTCTCCTCTGACACACAATCTGGACTTGCAGATTTCCATTCATTCTCCCCAGTGATCACTTACATGGTCAGTTGTAGGTCACTGGATCCTTCCATTCCTAACGTCTAATTGTACCATTGTCTTGCCTTACATTTTTAGAAAGATCTAGTTGGCTCATTACCTTCCAGAGTTGAAGCTGTGATTCTAAGAAATCTGGGGACTGTAGCTCATCCATGGGCTAAAGTGAAGATTAACGCTGAAGGAGAAACTCTACATCTATGTTCCTGCAAGAGCAATCATCCACTGATCTGTTTTACAAATGCCATTAACTCTAGATTTATCTGATCTTTACATGCTGAAATTTCTGTGGTTTGTTTGTTCTTTGGCACAGTTTATTGTGGTTACGCAGGTCTATTAAACATTTCTTTATAGCTACTAGATTTTATTTGCATGTATTTGTAAATGTTGCTTTGGCTGATTTTGAACCCATGGCCCTCCTGCTACAGCATCCCAAGTAGTGGAAATGACAAGTGTGTACCCCAGTGTCCTGCTGACTAACATGATTTACATTCTATTAAGGAAAGTTTGCTAACCTCTATTATTTAACAGTTAAATACTTGTTGTAAAGAGATAATTCCCTTATCTTTTTTAAAAGGGGTAAAATTAAACACAACAAAACAGAACAAAAATAAGACGTAAGAAACCAATGTCAGAGATATAAACTTCAAAGCTAGACAACCTGAGATCTTCACTGTCTATCATATTGTCTCTTGTTTTCTTCCAAATAGTTGTCCATGTCTTTGCATACAGAGAATTCATACAAAATAACATAGTATAAAACTGATCTGAACAGAATGAGGAGGGCATTTGAGATCTTCAAAACCAGACAATAGAGAAGTCACTAATGGCTGTCTTAAAATCCCTCGTTCTCTTCAAAATAGCTGTGCATACTTTCATGTATATTTAAGTTCAGCAAAACAAAACAGGCAGGGGGAAAGGGGTTGCTTGGTTTCCCAGTGCTCCAGGTCCCAGCATGGCGTGGGTCCCAGTAAATGCCCATGGTTCACAACCTGGGCCACCAGAGCCTGCCAAGCTTACAGTTGCTCACCATGGGGAGGGGTGGCTCCGGTGGCCCAGGATGGGAGCCACCAGCATTTACTGGGAACTGCGCCATGCTGGGACCTGGAGCACCAGGAAAGCAAGTCCCTTATCTTAAAAAAACTAATACTAACTAGTAAAATATTTGCAAATAGGTCCAACAAGACCAGGTGAAAGATTGCACAGAAAAATCCATAGAGGTACTAGTCATATGAAAATATTTTAGCTTGCTCACAATTAGATACATATCACTCAAAACAACGCAAGATTTGTTATTTTTGGAGACTGAGGACAGAGGTTTTTTTTTTTTAATTTTATTTAGAAGGAAAAAGAGAAAAAAAACAAAACAAAACAAAGCAGTGAAAGGATACAAGTAATACAGAACTACAAAAAAAAAAAAAAAACAGTAAAAAATCACCAGTTAATAGATTACATATTATCATCTTAGAGATAGTTGCTCAAGTCACAGTATCAAAGCATACAAAGTGGACATTCAAACAGTGAGACTTCACACAGTTGTGTTCAATGATCCAACCAAAAACATTAATATGGTCAGCTATTTAACACCCCTAAACACACTTGCTGTTGTATCTTTTACAACACTTTTTTCCTTCTCTTTTTTTACAACAAAATTTACACATTTTGGGTTTTATTACTCCTTAGTTCTTATTACTTTGGGAAGGGGGAAGAATAAAGTCAAATATGGCAAAACAAAGCTGTCAGTCAAAACCAAGGATAGACATAGCACATGATGTAAAAACAGAGTACAAGGTTATCAACAATGGTTACCATAATGTCTCTTGTTTCCTTAAAAAGAATTGTCTATCTCATTAGATATTATAAAGTTGGACAAAACAGTAGAGAACAAGACCAATAAAACTTAGGCATTATAAACATTACAGGACTTCCAAAGGAGACAATAGTCAAACCAGAATGGGCATCTTAGTGAATCTTATTGCCTTCAAAGTAGTTGCCTATACCCTCAAACTTGATACTATCATACAGAATGGAACAGAGTCTAATCAGTCAAAACAAGATCGTGGGAGTATTACAGGACTTCAAAACAAGTTAATAGGAAATCAAAAAAAGTTACTATTATATATCCTGCTATTTTTTTTAATTTTTCCCCTTGGATGGAGGTTTTATAAAGGCTGCAGAGTATTTAGTATTTCACATCATCATTTGGAGTGCAAATCAGTATAAATATTTGATGAAAACACTAATAATATCTGTCAAAATACAAAAGCAACCCCACTCTTCCATCTACCATTGTGAGTTTACCCAGCAAATGTATTTTCAAAAGCACATCATGATACTAGTGTAAGAATTTCTGCTGTAAAGCTCTCTGAACTGTGAAATAAACAGCACTGCCCACATGCTGAAGTCACACCAGCATCGATGAAGCTGGAGAAGTCACAGGGCACCAGTTAATGAGGAGCATGCAGATGATCCAGTAGTTCAACCTATGGAAATAAGGTGGTATGCGTTCAGATAGTGATCACTAGGGAACAAACAAACCCCAGGCTCACGGAGATGACTGGTGATCACATAAAAAGAAATTAACATGGTTATGCTAAACTACACATGAAGCTATTTTTCTTGAAGGATACACTAGAGGAATATAGGAATATAGAGGAATATATGCTCTTGGTAGGAGGGGTGGAAATGGGGAAGAGAATGTGTTACTTTTTACTTTGTGTTTTGTTTGTTTGTTTGTTGTCTTTTTGAGACAGGGTCTCACTGTGCAGTTCAGGATGGTCTTGAGTTCACTTTGTAGCCCAACTGACCTCAAACTTGCAGCAATCCTCCTGCTCCAGTCTCCCAAGTGCTGGGATCACAGGCTTATGCCACCACACTGGCATATTACTTTGTGTTGATCTTTACATTGTTTGAGTATTTTATTAAGTATATGTAGTGCTCTCATTTTTACAAAGAAAACTGGTATTGAGTTATATAAATCCCTGTCCTTTATGAAAAAGTTCTAAAATCAAGGACTTTGTAAATCCTTCTTTCATAAAACTGAATCCAACACTTATGCATATTTAATACCTTACAGTCTCTCCTCTTTTATTTAAGTCTTGCCCTTAGTATTTTTCAAGTCTCCATGTGTTCTCACATACTCAATCTACCCCTATTAAACTGCTAATTCTGCTGAGAGTCTTTAGTATCTTAGGATTGTGCGACTAAAATTGAAGGCGTCCATTTATTTGTGAGATGATTATTCTTCAAGGTTGATGGTTGATGTTAGGGGTGCTTAATAAGGTGAACTCAATTACAGACCCCCTAAATGGAATAAATATCTGGTGCATTCCCCTGTGATTTTTGCATAAAGTCTGCAGTGAAGGAGCATGTCTGCATTTCCTCGGAATTCAGCATTATGTATTTCCTCCATCACTCTTGACCTTCAGATAAAGTCTAGTAGTTTAGAATCATGAGCACTGCTTTAATAATAAGTGACCAAGGGAAAAGCGTCCAGAATAGATAACTTAAACCCTTGATACCATTTCATGCGCTTAGAATTCAAAGATCTTTAAAAAGATTTTCCCTCCATATCCATTGAGCTTCTTGCTTTAGAAAGTTTTAGGGCTTTGTTTCTTTTTGTTTTCTATTTTTTTCTGGAAATATTGTTAAAAGCCATGTAGAAAAGCATAAAGACCTGATCAGAGGAGCTGTTTTATGAATGTCTGAGCTGAGCGCGTTACTCTGATACTAACTGCTTAACAAGTCAGGGGTGTGAGGGCTGTGGATAAAGAGAGAACATTTTGCCATGAATTATTCAGCTAACCCTGGGATACCGTTATCCCCACTCCAGTGGCTTTTAATTGCAGATGTAAGGATTCTGCTTATCTGGCATTTAATTTGATGCCAAGGTGCAGTTGCCCAAGCAGGCAAGAGCAAGAAATCAGGATTTCATCAGAGAGCTGCCGCCATTCACAAGTGTGTTACGGAATGCGGCCTCGGATTGCAGCAGGGATTACAGAAGACAGTCAGCAGCAATGGAGAGACACACGGGGACACGTGACACCAGACCGTCTTCTGTTGGCCCTGCTGTCCATCGCTGAGGCCTGAGTTCAAAGCTGCACTGCATGTGCTACCTGTGTCTGCAGCATGATCTCTAGGTCAAAGAGGACACGTTGCCCTTTAAACCAGTCTCTCCGAGAATCTAGCATTTTTACAGGCTTCATGAAGTCTTGTCTCAATTTTGAAAAGCTGTTTTCATTTTTGAAAGTCTATTCAAGATAAGTTTGCTAATCATGCAAAGTAAGTTTCCTAAAACTTTTCCCCCATCTCAGATTCCCCTTGGAGACCTCGTTCAGCACCTGTGCACCCAATTTTTTTAACAATTTACTTAGAAACAAATTAAATATTTCAAGAAGGTTTAATTTGAAAACCCCGTCTTCATTTGTGCTGCTCCCCATCAGAGGTGGCCTTTCCTGTTTTGCACACACCCATTTCCAGAGTTGATTGCATATTCGACAGGAGCTTTGCATCACTTAATATCTGCTCTTCCCTGTGCAGAGCAGAAAGACCTGCAGGTAAAATCCTGCACCTTAAAGAGCTCAAGACTGGGCTGGAGACAAGGTTTAAACCTATGTGGGTGACAGTCACTGCCACATGGGAGCTTGGTGCCCGAACACAAGGACACACTTTTGAGAGCTGGGTCAGCCACGCTTTTCTGGAAGAGGGAGTCAGGCAGGTGGAGATGCCTCTAGGAAGGCTTCCCTACAGTGATAAAGCTTGAGATCTGGATGCATGTTTACAGAATTCTAGATTTGGCAAAAGAACAGGGACAGGCACCCTGATGCAAGTTCCTTGATGACTCAAAGCAGAATTACTGTAAGATCCATCAGTCTCACTGGATAAGCTACCAGAGGAATCGGAATAAGCATCCACAGAAAACTCTGCATTCCTGTGTTCATTTTGACATCGCTCAAACTGGCCATGGTAGGGAATGAACACAGTGTCCAGAAATGCGTGATAGACAAAGACAATGTCTCTATGGTAGAATACGATTCAACCTTTACCAAAAAAAAAAAAAAAAAAAAAAGGGAAATTCTACTCCTTTAGACAATATGAATGTACTTGGAGGACACTGTGTCACAGGTTGTGATCTCATTTACATGTGAAATCTGAAAACATCAAATGCATAGAAACAGAGAGTAAACTGATAGTTTCCAGGTGTTGGTTGTGAGGTGGGCTTGGAGAGGTGATTCTCAAAGAGCACAGAATTCAGGCAGATGAAAGAGTTCAAGAATTTCATGGTGTAACAGTGATTGGAGCCAAAAGCAATGTACTGCATGGCTAAAAAGTACTGAGAGTAGATTGCAAATTTCCTTGCTGAAAAAAATGGTATACATATTAATATGTGGGGTAATAGCTGTGCAAATGAGCTCAGCTTACCATCCCACACTGCATACGTATTTCCAAACCATGTATTGTACATGAAGTTTTGTCAGTTAGAAAATAAAGACCCAAATGAGAACAATCCTAGTATTAAACATTAAAGACTGTTTAATTCAGTCATTAAAGACTTTCAACTAAGGCTGGTAATTCTTGGGGACAGCTAACAGACATCCAGAGCTACGGGGATGTAGACTATCTGGGAGACAGCAGACATTAAAGTGCCTTTTGGAACAAAAGGACACAGGACCAGAGTGGCAAGCAAGCGTGAAGAACGTGGACGTGGTCAGGTGTCACCTTAGGAAGTGCTGGCCACATGCATGTCCTTCTGAGGGTACTGGACAGCCAGTGATGAGTATTAAGCAAAACGATGTTGTCCCGTGTAGGAGGGATGACGTGGTTTCTCTGACAGTTTCCTTATGGGTCTGTACGCTTAAGAACTTCAATGTCCACTCCCATTCCTGATGGAGCCAAAGTGGCAAGATTAGGTAGGTTCGTGGACATAGCGGAGAGTTTGCTGAGGAATCTGGTCCTTTTTTATGTGCTCTCAATTTTGTCGTATGTCATCCTGGACAAAGTACTGGTCCTTTCTATTAGGGATACATTGCATGTTTGCCAAGAAGCTAAAGCAGACTCCTGCACAAATGATGCTTAACATTTATGGAATAATTAAGTGAATTTGTGGGCCTGTGTATTCAGATCTTCTTTTGCTGAACACGGCATCCAACATTAACAGCTTAAGGCATGCTGAGCTCAGCTCGTGCTGTAGGGGTGCTCAGTCCATGGTCGGCTGGCAGGAGCGTCACGGTGGAAAGATGTGGCCGGGCAAAGCTGTGCAGTTCATGGCACCCAGGAAGTAAAGCGGGGACAGTGTCAGGGAGGCAGGGACAGTGACATGACCTAGTACCAAGGTCACGGCTCCATGACCCACCTATACACACAGAAGAGCATGCTTCCCCAGGTGCCTGGCTGGTTCCCTACAGTCAAGGTGACACAGTCAAGCTTAATCACAGGGCTTTTTTGTACTTTTGACTGAAGTGAGGATGGTTAAAAATGTTCCTTGACCCCCAGCTCCCTTCCACTGCTGTAGCATGAGGAGCCTGCCTTGGTGCTAACTCAAGTGCTCAGTTACAGCACCCTCTTCAGGGGCACTGCTGCTATTACAGAAGAAGAGGCACTCCAAAGAGTTTGCAGACACCTTCTTCTCCAGCGCATTGTTTTCTTTATTCTGGCGGACTGCTCTTTCCTGCCTCCTCTTCTCATACGTCTTTTTAAACTTTCTCCATTTGAAATGTTCTTCTCTGCAGGGACTCAGCTCTAAGGTCTTTTGTCTCTTTGTCCTGCATTTTCCTAGGCGTACATAACTAACACATCTGCATTTCTAGATCAGATCTTTCTTTTGAGCTCAAGACTGTCTACCTGGGCGTGTCTGGTTGTGTTTTTCCCCGCGTGCTTTTCCTTTCTTAATATTTCACTGGTTCTTAAACAAATTTCCTGGCACATCAAAAACTCATTCCTGTGTGCCTCTGGGACATCTAAGCCAGTCTCTTCTGTGGGTCTGGACTTTTCCAAAAAGCAAGCTGGAAAAGTCAATTAAGAGTTTTTAGTTTCTGCCCAATGAAAATCCCCAAGGATAGGGACACAAAAACTGGCTGTCACCTTGAAGTATGTGAGGGATTATAGTTAGGAAAATGCAGAAAAAGAAAAGCTTTCAAAGTGATCTCTTAGAAACAACATTTTTCAGATTATTTTAAAGACCGTAATGAGCTTTAAACACCCTGTTGTGTTCAGTCAACTGCTGAAGTCCTCACTGTTGATTATTATTGATGAAAATTCCAAGTCCCTATAAAATGGCAAATTTCCTGAGATTTTAATCTTTTGCCAGGAATTGGAACATACTGTTCTTTCTTCAAGATACTGGGATTGAAATAAAGACTTGCATGCTTGAGATCTTTGCCCTAACCCTTTTTATTTATTTATTTATTTATTTATTTTTTAATTTTGAGAAAGGATCTCACTAATTGTTAAATTTCCTGGGTGGAGTCTACCTTGTGACTCTCCCCTTTCAGGCTCCCCAAGTGCTGGGTCACCTGGCTGACTTTTTAGTTAATAAACTGAAAATGTGGCATAGCCTGCCACATAGTCTAATTTCTCAGGAGGATAAAGACAAGGTTCATGAATTCATTCTTAGTGGGCTTCCCTCCAACCACACCTGTATGTTAAATTCTTTCCGGCCCTTCCTTCTCAAAGGAATGAACATTAGTATTTCCCACTTCTGGTCTTTGTTCTCCAACTACTATTTTCTTCTTAATTCCTTCATCATTGGTTGCAGTCATCCAAGAAAGTCTTTGAAATGCCCCATCCTTAGTGGTATTTTATCTGAACCAACATCTGCATAAAATGCAGAGCTAATTCTTCTTTTTCAAGAAATACATTGGCAAAAATACAAATGCATTTTATTTTTCTAGCTAGACTTTACTCCCAGAGCTTGTCTGAAAATTGTGAGTCTGATTCCATGAGATAGGGTGAGAAGCTTCCTGTGAGCCTTTCTCTCCTAGGGCCCTGCACTGGCTTCGTGGGATTCCTCAATACGACTTTTAATCAAAATGACTTGAAATAAATTTCTATTCAAGGTTTTTATAGTAATAACAGTAACAGTGAATCTCCCATAAATCAATGTTTGCTTGCAGTTAATGTAGTGTTATGTAGTTGAATCCAACAAAATGATTTGGACAAATTGTATGGAAGGAACAGTGGAGTATCATTATTATTTAGATGTTTTATGGTGAGAAGTTTGATCCTGTTAGAGTTTTCCCACATTTGAGAGATAATAATCCATTGAACTTGTTGCGATAGTTTAAGGTAAATATTCCCGTGACGTTAAACTTGCAGAACATTGGAAAATACACAGTGTCACCCCTCAGAGTCCTCTGTAAACGGATTTTCACGCATGTTTGGCTGTGATTTTCTGTGTTAATTGGTTAGAAGAAGGCTCACTGTGCTGAACAGTGAAAAACAAATATAAAGTCCTTGATACTACTTTGATTTAAATGTTTGTCATATTTATATTTTCCTCCAAAAGTTATTTATTTCATGACTTTATAAAAAACTAGTTTACTACAGAATTTCTTCACAAACTCTTTCAAAGTCACACGTGTCTTTTTGTTTTGTTTTGTTTTGTTTTTAAGGAGGGTAAAACAGAACATAAAAAAAAAAAAAAAAAAAAAAAAAAAAAACAGAACAAAGCAGACCAGAGCAAAACAATGTAAGTGACACAGGATTTCAAAGCCAGACAACAGGAGATGTACGGTGGCTACCAAGATGTCTCTTGTTTTCTTCTAAATAATTGTATCTTCACACACAATGAATTCATACAAAACAAAATAATATAAAACTGATGAGAACAGCGTGATGAAGGCCTCACAGGCCTTCAAAACCAGACAATAGGGGAATCAACAATGGCTGCCCTAATGTCTCTTGTTCTCTTCCAAATAGCTGTCCACACCTTCATGTATGTTGGAATTTAACAACATAAAACAGACTAAAGCCAGTCTGAACAAAGAGCAGAAGCCTTACTGGATCGCACAGCCTGACGACAGGATACCATAGCAAGCCCTAGTGGAAGCGGCCCTGCGTACAGCACCCTAACCTGTTGTTTACCTTTGCATAGGAAGAGGTAGAGAACCCGACTCTACCAACAGGGAGGCACAGAGACCAGTGAGGAGTCAGCATACAACCCGAGAAGCACGCATTCACCGCAGCAGGGCGCTCAAGGCCACAGGAGCCCCCGTTGTGACTGAAATCACAGATGCAAGCAGGTGTTTAAGGCTGCCTCCTGCAGTATAAAAGGAAGAAGAATGAAACTGTACAGTCACTGCTACTGCCATGGCAAACACATTGACTGTCAAATTCTGTGACAACTTCCAGGACTGATATTTAAAATTCTAACGGCTCTTTCAGCCTAGATGTCACCTAGTGGTCTCAGAGAAAGGCAGGCTGGTCAGGGCTGGCAGTCTGTGTGGTCTCCGAGTGACTCATTGGCTGTAAGTAACCAAGCAGGAGTTGTCATGGTCCAATAAAGTGCATTTACCTGAAAATGCGGGGGGCTGGAATTGCTTTCCACCCCTGCTTAATATTATTATTTCATCCTACAAGCAAGCAGATGAAAGTTCTGAGAATTTAAACAGCCTAAAGTCATATGGAAGCACAAACCCTCTTTCCGTTTTAAAGCTTGGCTTCTAACCACTGCAATATTTAATGATAATAACTGGAATACACTTAGCAGTGTTACAGTAAAATATGTTGATTACGCTATTTAATATACAGGGTGCCTACGAAGTAGATACAATTATCATTTTCTTGTTGTAAATTAAGGGGCTCAAATTTTGAGAAATGTGAGAATTTTTTCAAGGTCAAAAGAAAGTATGACTCTGTCATTGTTTAACTTTACTTAATTCAGTGACAAAAATAATGAAATCATTCTTCAAATGGAACTAAAATGATCTCAAGAATATATACAAGTGTTGCAAAGAATTGTAAAAGAATATACAAAGTATTCAAAAAGCTCCTGAATTGTGGCAAATGCTTCAAGATTTGCAATTCTTATTTCTTACCCCGCAGTTTTACTTTGATTGTGACTCGGTTTCCATTCTGCTTTATGAGGAATAATTTTATGAAAAGGCAAAAAAGGCGATTGCGGTGTGCAGTTAATTACAATTTCTAATTAATAACACGCCAAAAATAGAAAGCAGCTCATGCCAATAAAAGAGTAATTACTAACTTGTAAATTTAGGAAATTGTGTATCTTGATAGTTTTTTCTATCACTTGAAAAGCTCCCAGCCTAAATTAATAGGCTGTGACTGAATTGGTTCACCTTGAGTAGAGGTAAAATACACACAGCAACAAACAGGTGAGCTCAGCTTGGCCCGATGCAGCTCAGCTGAGTGCTGGGAGTTCTGTTGCTGAGGACCAGCCAGTCTTACAGTATCCCCTCCTTTCAATTCCTCCTTTTAAATTTGTGGGCACAGATTTAATTCTCTCCAGTAGTTGCTCGGTAAACACATCAGACCTTCAGACTCGCATGTATGTACAACTTGCAAGGACACAGAGACACTGGTGCCGTACACATGTGCACACGCGTGACTGTGGCTGCGGGCTCTGTGTCCAGGGACGCAGTTACTGGTGACAGGCATGGTGCTTGCTGATAATTTCCTGCTGATACCCCGTGTTTTAGCAACAACGATTTCTCTATAATTCTCTTTCACTAGTCTCTGAAAGATTTGGCAATTTAACTCAGGGAAATAAGACTGCGTTAGAAGCACTTCATTTTCTGATTTCTATTTCTAAACGTTAAGGCCCATCTATGGGATTTTTAGGAGCACTGTGCAGCAGTCATAGGTGACCTATCAATCCCAACACTGCTTTAAGAGCAGCAGCATCCTTCTCTCGTCTGTGCCTTCTGCATGTGTGACTGGGTTTAGGAACAAAAAAATCTGGAAAAATAACTTATTTGTGTTTATTTTCAAAGTCAAAGTGTTGGTCCAGCTGTCTCTGAAATTAAGACAGTGGCAGAAGATAAGCATCATACACACTGTTAAGCGTAACTAACATGATCATATGCATTTCGTAATTAATAAACTGAATTTGGGGGCAACTGAGGCTTACAGAATTGAGCACAAGCTGCAGACACCCCATATACTCTTCCCTTGCACAATTTCCCTGCTGTTAGTGTTCCCTGCAGCAGACGGGCCAGCGTGACAATGCATTGTGCACTAATTTCTTGCTTTACAGTAAGGTTCACTCTGCTGCCGGAGTTTCTGTGGGCTTTCACATTCTAATGTCACGTGTCCACCATGAGAATATCGTAAGACCAACGTCATTGTCCCAAAACTCTTGTGCCTCCCATCCTTCCTTCCGTCCTCTCCAGCTCCTGGTCCCCACAGTTGGGTCTTTTCTCGAATGCTATGTGGCTGGGGTCATATCATCTGCACCCTTGTCAAGCTTCCCTCTTTCACTCAGTGGAGGGCATTTATGAATCCTCCGTGAAGTTTCCTGGGTTAACAGGTCCTCTCTCATTGGTGCTATCACTCAGTTACACGCGTGCCCCAAACTTTTATCTTGTCATTATGTGTAATTAATCTGTTGGGGATTATTGTAGGGACTCCCTACTTTTGGCAGCAGATCTAAAGACTTGCAGGTTTTTGTAGCCATAAATTTTCACCTTATCTAGGTTGATACTTCAGAAATTGGGTTGATGGAAAGATTATGCTTAGTTTTGCAGGAAATCACCAGAGCGACTCCCACGGCAGCTTGGCAGTTTCCCTCCTCCTCGGCAGGGCACAGAGGTTCCTGTGCAGCCACTGCTTGTGGGCACCTGGCCTCGGCAGGGCCTGGAGTTCAACCATTCAAGTGTGCATGTCCTGAGCTCTCACTGCTTTAATTTGTGACTCCCTGTTGATGAAAACAGTGATGTTAGGCATCTTTTTTTTATTCCTGTCTATGAAATTTCTTCTATTTAGATCATTTGCACACTTTATTTTTTTTAAATTTTACTTAAAGAAAGACTAAATAAAACAGAAAATAGGTAAAAATAATACATACATTCGGAGAAAAAAATAAGCAGTAAGAAATCACTAGTTGATGTTTTACAAATAGTTGTTCAGGATACAAAAATGAAACATGTAAAGTGGGAATTCAAACAGCGAGACTGGAAACAGTTCTGTTCAACTGTCCAACAAAAACTTAGTAACATGGTTGTCAATCCTACACACTTAAATATACATGCAGTTATCCATATCTTCATTTACGTTTAGATTAAACAAACTAAAACAGGTTTAAATCATTCTGAACAAAGAATAATAGTATTGCTAGATTTCACATCATGACACTCGGTGATCAGCACTGGGTACTGTAGTGTCTTTTTTTTAAATTTAATTTTGAAAAATACCAAATAAAACAGAAAACGGGTAGAAATAATACATAATTTCAAAGAAAAAAATAATAAGAAATTACTGGTTGGTGATTACAGATTGTCTTCCTATAAATAGTTATTCAAGATACTAAAGTGGAGCATATAAAATGGGGATACAAACAGTGAGACTGCAAACAGTTCTGTTCAACTATCCAACAAAAACTTAGAAATATGGTTATCAATCCTATACACTTAAACATACATGCAGTTATCCATCTCTTCAATTATGTTGAGATTGAATAAACCCAAGCAGGTTAATATCACTCTGAACAAAGAATAATACTATTGCTGGGTGTCACATTATGACACTCCAGGATCAGCACTGGGTATTTTAGTGTATCTTTTTCTTCAAAGTATCTGTTCATTTCATCGTGTGTCATAAGATCAGTTCTCATAAACTGTTTATAGATTCTACACATGCATGAGTCTTAACATATATTTCTACCCTTTCTATATTAGAGAGAGAAACAAAACAAAGCAAGGCAAAACAAAACATATTTCTATAAACACATGAAATGAAAAAAACATGTAAGACCATTGTACAAAGAGTTCTACCATGGTTCCTGTGTTGTCTCTTGTTATCTCCAATAGAAACGGCCATATCATCAGACATAGTATAATTGAATATATCAGTATATAACAGTATTAATAAAAACACAACTTTGTATATAGTATAGAATTTCAAAAATCAGCAGTTATCAAACCAGAATGTGTATTGTAGAGTCTTGTTATCTTCAGTGTAGTTGCCTGTACTCTCAGACTTGATACTATCAATCCTATCAGTTTTGAATAAAATCTTCTCTGCCTCATTTCTGTTATGCTCTTGTTTGCCATCAATTGTTTGCTTATCTTCTTCATTCTGTTTTCTGCTCCATTCATTGAGGCTTCTCTGATGCTGTTCCTGGAATCCTAGTACTTTTTTCTCTCTCTAGAATGCCTTGCAGTATTCTCTGTAAAGCTGGATTGGTGGTTGCGAATTTCCCAAGTTCCTCTTTGTCTTGAAAGCATCTTGTTTCTCCATTAATTTCTAAAGACAGTTTAGCAGGGTATATCAATCTTTGTTGGAGGTTATTTTGTTTCAGGGCTTGGAATATTTGGCTCCAGGCTCTTCTTGACTTGATGGTTTGTGTGGAGAAGTCTGCCATTATTCTGATGGGCCTTCCTTTATAGGTTATCTGTTTCTTGTCTCTAACAGCTTTTAATATTCTGTTCTTATATAGAATTTCTGGGATCTTGATTATTATATGCCTGGGTGTAGCTCTGTTTTGGTTGTAGGTGGCTAGAGTTCTGTATGCCTCATATATCAGAATATCATTTCCTTTTCCTATGTCTGGGAAGTTTTCCTTAATTATTTCTGTGACTAACCTTGTAGTTCCTTTGTTTGTACCCCTGCTTCTTCATTCACATTCTTCATTCTCAAGTTATAGATCCTCTTGTCGTCTTCTAGATTTGTATTGTTACTTCTTGTTTCCTTGTTATTTTTTAAAAGTTTTCCCTTTCATAATCCCACATTGCAAAACTGTCCTCCAGTTTGGATAATCTATCCTTAGTTTCTTTCAAGCTGATTTGCCATCTTTCCATAGAGTTTTTAATTTCCTGGTAATCTCTTTGAATCTGTTTCATAAAATCTATATTTTTTATATTCTTCATCAAATGGTTCTCTCCCTTGTTTGAGTTGCTCCCTTCTTCCATCTGTGTCTGCTTGAGGGATGCTTAGTACCTCTCTTATTAATCTTCTTATATCTTGATTTACTTGGTTAAACATTTCACTTTTGCACTCGTCTATGAGGTTCTGAATATATCTCTTTATGTCCACTGGCGCTGTGTCTGATATTGCATGTTTGCTGTTCTCATTCTCCTTTGTATTTACTTATCCTGGGTCAGTGTTCTCACGGTTGGGGCCTGGGAACTTTTTGTTGTTGCTTCCTCTTGCTATCTTTTTGTTTCTTCCAGGAGGCCCCAGTTTCTTTCTTTGTTGGTTACAATTCTTCTGAAGCACACTGGCTAGACGACCCTTCCCACTACTGTGTGCTAGTGAGTTGCAGATGGGGACAGCATATGCTAGCCCCTCCCCTCCATATCAGTCAAACTGCTGTGGCCTGCACTGTATTACTATGTGCCACCTCCCCTCCAGTTCAGTCAAACTTCTGAGGCTTCACTGGGTTAGTGTGGTTAGTATGCACCACCACTGTAGGGACTTGATTTCAGATAACCTATTGGGTCTCAGCCAGGTCACACAACCCAGGCCTAGTTCACTCCATCAATCCTGTTTGGGAAGGGAACAACTGACTGAAGTCACTGCTGCCCCTTGTACTTGCCAATCCTGCCTGTTCCCAGAATGTCGTCCACCGGAGCCTCCTTTTCTGTGGAATGGCTCCACTCCCATCACTCACCACAGGTTGATGCAGGCTCCCCCCAGCTCAGCTCTCCGATCGGCTCACTGACCCTTGAACTCAATGCACCTTCAGTGAGTTGAAGCCGCAGAACCTCGGATGGCTTGGCAAGTCAAGTCATGGTGGGGGCTTGGCAAGTCAAGTCATGGTGGGACCTTGGCAAGTTGTGGTGGACCTTGGATGGTTGGCAAGTTGCCTACTGTGGTGAGAACACTGAACCTTTTGCTGTTCCAGTAATAGCACTGCAACTGTATATTTGGTTGGTTCTTCTCACCTTAGTTTCTTCTTGGGACAAGAGAATTCATTTCCCTCCGTTTGGGGCTCCCCATGCTGTATTATGTTGAATTCCAAGTTGACTATCTCAAGGAGCCTCTGTAGCCAGTTGTTATGTATCCACCATCTTTGCTGGAAGCCCTACATTTTCTTTTTTTGTAATTTTTATAGCACCTGTTTGCACCTCATACTGATTACTTTCAAAGTAAGTAATCAGGGGAGTTGGTACATGTACATAGCACATTGAATTTTTCTAACATATGAATTCTGCTAACATCTCCTTCTTCTCCATATTTAGTCCCCTTTCCTTTATGCAAAAGATAAAGATAAAGTGTATTTTACTTTCTTACTTTTTATTTTGCTCTTTATTTATACTATGAGTTTCTTCTATAAGACTATCATGCAATAGTTAAAATCTATGTCTGATTTATTTCCCTTAATATGTCTTTAAGAGACTCCCAGTTTCTTACACATGATTGGAGTTTGTCTGTCTTTATGGCAAAGTAGCACCTCTTTGTGTGTAGACCTCATGTTATCGTTACCTACTCTTCAGTCGATAGACATAGAGGCCATTTTCAAGAGCTAGCTTTTAGGAGCCATGCTGCCGTGAACACGGGGTGCATGTCTCCCTGTAAGGCCATGTCTTTAATTCCTTCAGGAAGACACCTAGAATGGAAATAGTGTGCCATGGGATTTCTATTTTTAGATTGCCGAGGAATCTCTATATGGCTTTCCAGAACCATTGTACTGGTTTACATTCCCACCAGGACATTGGAAGCAGTCCTTTTTCCCTGTGGCTTCACCAGCATTTGTCATTTGATTCCTTGGTGATGGCCATTCTTGCTTTGTTGCTTTAATTTGCATTTCTCTAATGACCACAGATGTTGAATAGTTTTTCACTTATTTAGGGACCTTTGTACTTCTTCTCAGAGTTCATTTCAGTTTCCCATTTTTGATTCATCATTTTATTTTGGGGATCTGATTTTTGGATGTTCTTTATATATACTAGATATTGGTCTAATTGTGTTGCTTCCTTCTTTCCATTTTTTTTCTTTCTGAGTGTTCAGTGTTCCTTGCATTCTTTTCTGGATGGGTCCTTTATCAGATAGATATGTTTTGGTCCTGTATCTACCCTGTGTAGTGTCCCTTTTGTCTTCTTAACAGTGTCTTTCACAGAGTTTTAGATTTTAATCAAATTAAATTTAATTCATAAGTTCTGTTTATCATTTTTATGGATAGTGCTTTGTATAAAAGTTTATTGGAAAAAATTATGGAGATAAATAGTGGAAGGGTTGCTACCAGGAGTTATGGGTCAGGAAGAGAATTGAAAATTATCATTTAATGGGTACAGAGTTTTAGTTTAATAAGATGACATATTATGGAGACAGATACTAGGTTGTATTTGACTTCACTGAAGCATACTCCTAAGTAGTTAAGTTGCTGAATTTCATGTTACATGTCTTTTAAAACAGTAAAATACACTTGAAGCAAAAGACTCGTGTGCATCCGAGGTTTCACAGATTTTCTCTTTTATATAGTTGTGTAGTTTATGCTTATTCTAGGCTGCATTTCATACAAATATTAGCAAAAGGCATAAAATCTATGCATAGATTCATTTCACATCCCATGGATTTCCGGGTGGTGAATCGCATGAATTCCCTCTCGAGTTGTATTCCCACTATGGCATTAGCATTTCCACATGAGACACAGATTCCATTTCTGTCTAGAGGGTATGTTTTGCCTTTGCTTGTTCCTTGGAATTCAGTGTGGATGAGGGTGGATTTTTCTGAGCATTCACATTCATCAGCAACAAGAGTTGCTTCCCAGGTCAGTTCCTTGGTCTGCTGTGAATGGGACGGCCGCTTTTGAAACAGCAACATATTTGAGGGCGTGGATAGAAGGTCATGGTTCAGATTTCATATCCAAAGACAAGTGAGGAAATGGACATTAAGGAGAAGGACCACGAGGAGAAGGAAATGGACACACGGAGCACACTGCACACTGCAGCTTCTGGGGGGACAGAAGACACCCACAGGGTGTCTCGGGAGGCGAGAGAGAGCACATGGGCAGCCAGTGTCTCCTGAAGGCTGCGGACCATTGCTGGTAAAGGCCTGGCCCCTTGTTGCATCGTTCTTTATGTCTTCTCAGATGGATAGTTCATGGACATCTGTTTGATTTAAAATTCACATGCACTGAGGCAACAGTTGGCCAGAAATGTAAAAATTTAATAAAAGCACTGTTCTTAAAAGCAATTACAATATTGCACATGGGTGAGGACCAGAAAGGGGGCTAAACCTGTATCTGTGTGTGTGTGTCCTTTATATACAATACATGCATATAATTTCCTCTCCACCTCTATATTGATAATACTTATAAAATACTTTACATTTCTATAGCATCTGGCTTAAAGTACTTTAATACTTAGTAATTTTTTTAACCCAAAGTAGACAGAGGCTCCTTCTTTTAAATTAACATCAAAGCAGGCAGTTATTTTCAGGGTGGGAATTCAAACATTTGAACATATTTTTTACTTGGCAACTCATTTTCTCTCCTAGGACAGATAAGAGGCCATTAAATCTAGCCCAGTAGACTGAGAACTCAGCAAATCAAATGACAGATCAGGAACTGAAATATGAACTGCATATCAAATTCTGAATTTAAGCAGTTTGAGCAAAGAAATGTTTCGATCAGTTTAATGTGAATTTGTGTTTAAAGATCATGTGTGCAGCAAATAGCAACCAGAGGGGTGAAAGAGACCCCGAACAGGTTGAAGGGGAAAAGCCCATGATTGATCATCAAATTCAGTGCCATGATTGATCATCAAATTCAGTGCCAAAATGTCTGTGCTTTTCGGTTTTATGAAACAATCAATAATAAAGTGGTAGGAGAACATTATCCTTCAGCACTCACTGTGTTAAAGAATGATAGTGATTCAGTAACTGTCCAGATCGCAAATGAGTTTTCCCTACTAGAACCACCCATAACTCAAAGCAATTTTTCACTATTTTTCACTATTAGAGATTAAAAATGATAAGCATAGTTTGGACAAAAAAAAAGAAGCCCACTTTTCATGCCTGGTCTTTTTCATTTTGTACTATATGTGGCTGAATTTGCTTGGATCTTAAATACAGTGCTAGGACTCCTCACAGATATTAAAATTCAAAGTTGCATAAACCTCATTTAAAATGGTATAGGATTTTGCTTGTATCTTGCAAAATTCCCCCCACATCTGCATTTTATGTCATCTCTAGAGTACCGCTAATATCTAATGCAGTGTAAATGTAATGTAAATAGCTATGATAGTATATTACTTAGGAAATAATGAGAAGGGAAATGCATGTACATGTTTAGTGCGGATACATTTTTTTTTTTTTTTTGTCTTTTTCGTTATTATCAGTACCAGGGATCGAACTCATGACTGCCTGCTTGCAAGGCAGGCACTTATGCTGTTGACCTAAATCTCCAGCCCCCCACGGATACAATTTTTTATCAAAGATTTTCGATCCATGGTTGGCTGGATGTGCACATGTGGGAACACAGAGACGGGACCGGCCGTATATGGTTCTGTGATTCTCCCAATCATGTTAAGCCTATGGCTTCCAGCTTGATGTCAGACATTATGCTTGTAATTCCTGTGAAACACATTGACATTCCAAGGGAAATGAAACACACTTCATTGTGTTATTTCACTAACACGGGACTCCTGCGTAGGGTTCCTCTGGGCTCCTGAGCACACTACTTACCTACCAAGTGTCTCTGGGCTCTGGCTCAGACAGACTTCAGTTCACTGAATGTTCTGCTGTCACTGTTAATAATGTTTGGTTGAGGTTCTACATTTCCATTTTGTAGCAGGTCTCTAAGATCACATCGCAAGTCTGATCAGAGTAAAGACATCAGTGACAAATAAGCCATGTCTCAGCCTCACCCCTGTCCCTGCCTTCATGTAGCTACAGATGGACTGGCTGGATTCAGTAAGCCTGCTCTCCCTTCTAAATGGTTGAAAGTGCTTGTTTTGCAGGACTGTGCTCAGCACTACCTTAGTCATTTTAACAGAGTGAGTGCTGAGACGCGGTACCCAACACCAGGACTCATAGGAGTCCAAGGCTGTGAGCAGAGCAGCGTGGTGGAAGGGCTGGTGGAGGACGGCAGCTCACATCCCAGGGCCCAGGAGGCAAAGGGCAAAGCGAGGAGCTGCTAGGAGGGACACACAGCGTCCCAGGTCATACCCGCAGAGACCGAGCTCCTCTCCACTTCCTAGTGAGGCCCCACCTCCAGGAGTCCAATGCTGGACTCACCCAGTGGTTTCATCTCATGAACCAGTCACCTTCCAAAAGCATCACTGCAAAGTGGTGAAGTTCTGTAAGGACATTTCAGACACAGCGACAAGGACTGCGTGAAACGAGACAGCCCAGCATGGGTAAGCGAAACCTCATTGCTACGTCCGTCGGGGTCAGTGCCGGTAAATCTGGGTGACTTCCGGCCAGCCTTCACCCAGGGAAGCCGAACTAAATTCCTCTCTAGGAGATGCACTGTATCTATATTGGGTCTTCTGTCCAAATCAGCCTCGGATTTCTTTATGTGATGCTTAGGTCTTATTGTAAAGACCTAACCTTGTACTTTTCATCCCCTACCTCTCCTAGGTCAAATTTCCTGAGTAACTGTTAACATCTCAGTATTAGTTCATGATTATTGTCTGTTTAAGTCACCCTCTACACTGATTATCAAAGCATGTTACTATTTTTGAGAAAGACACTCAGACCAAGAATCAGAATGCAAATCAAATCCTATTCTACATGTTATTTGGCTCAAAAGCCAGACACTGACTGTAGGCGTCAGATTCTTACAGACCAAATTTATCGGCTGTCCCTGGTCTCCTGGAGGTGTCTTCCATATAGAGGTCAAGACAGAGCCTCTGGCTGCAGACAGCAGGTGACTGGTATCCTGGTTATAACATAAGTGTCAAGGTCTCCTAGGGGCGCTCTCCTTAAGTGTTTGATGCTGCTGTTTGTAACGTGTGTTGTTGTTTAGTGTTGGAAGCATGAGAACCTTTCTGGAACTCCTCAGTATCTGGAGGAGTCCACATTTGTAACCCTAGGGAAAAGTTATTGGAATCCCAGAGAGCAATTCCAATCTACCCCTTCCAGTGCAATCCACGGCATGAATAAGCCATATTTGTAGTTAGGGGAGCTACAGGGGTCCTAAGCCCAGCTAGAATGGTGGCCAGCTGGAATAAAGGCCAAGACCCAGGGCTGAACCCAGGCTTTATTGATTCGTGAGGAGAGGGATGGCCAGGGATGAGTGACGAAGAGAAAGAGGGGAAGGATGCAAGTCCCATGATCTGGGCAGGAGGGAGGCCTGAGATCACTCTGCAATGTGTAGAAAGAGTGATCTGTATGTCACAGATGGGGCACTACCCAGTGTTTAGGGTCAGTGCTTCTGTGCTGATGTGTGATCCTAATGCACTGAGATGTCACAGCTTCCTGCTCAAAGCACAGTCCCAGCAGACAGCGTGGTGTCACTGGGCCTAGTGGCTCACACATTCTAGCCGGGAGCTGTAGGTGGGCATCACTGACCTGTCACCTTGCTTCAAAGACTACACATCAGCACCGGGCTAGACCTGTCTGCATTGTTAAAGCTAGCTGAGGGGCAAGGAGAAGTCCCAGCCAGCTCTGTGCACAGCCACACACGGAGGTAGGGCCGCGTGCTCTTATCTCAAGGAGGGACCTCCAGGCAGTCCACCACAGCAGTGTGGATGTGCACCTGTATGACTGGTAAAAATGCTACTAAGGGTGCAAACAGGTGAGCTTGTGATGGCAGTGGGGGTGGGGGACAGAGAGGAGCCAGAGAGACACCCAGCTCCTCCCACGTGGGAGACCTCTGACCTGGAAGTGTTTTCCTGCTTGTTTGTAATTAGTGCCCAGTGATTACGCTCACTGCAGACAGCTGGTGCATGATACTTCTTGATTCTTTAATCATTGCTTTTCCCTTCTCTCTGCACCTCTCCTCCTCAATCTCTCAGTCTCTTAATCTCTTTCCATTTCAGTTAAAAGTATTCTCTAGCAAATATCATTACAATCATAAATATGAATGATGTAATTAGTTCATCCAGCAATTGAGAGATAGGTAAACTGAGGTCATAACATTTTAATAGAAAAGTGTAAATAAAACCCAGGTGTAACCTGTGAAAAGTCTACTGTGACACCAGGCCTGTGTGCACTTAGCCCTGGAATTATCTTCCTGTTCCTAAACATGTTTGGCCTAACTCGCCGTAGACTTCATCCCAGGGGGTAGAACCAGCCCTGAGGGTTTCTCCACGTGCCCAGGTCCTTTGCTCGTGGACCTGGACACAGCCAACTGTTAGAGAGCTGGACTTGGCCTCCTGAAGCCCCCTTCTCAGAGGCCTCCTCCGAGGACAGATTTTCTTCCTCACAACAGAGTAAGCAGAGCCCCCGCCTTTGTGAGTCTCAGTAACTCATCCATAAGTTCCATATAATATTGGTAATCTTGCTTCGGTGTCTTTGAAAGTGCTGTGTCAAAGAAAAGCTTGGAAAATACAAACCAAAGCACTTTCCAGTCTGCTTTACCTACTTCATGAAACAATGTCAGTGTTGGCGTATGATAATAGGCTTAATATTAATACTGTTGTCATTGATGTTAACACAGTATGGCCAAATTCTTACAATGATGCTGGAAAACAGTGCTTTCAATAATTTAAATCAGAAGTAAAATAACTTTGCAACTTCATGTGCTCATCAAATGGATTTCTGACCAAAGTAAGGAAACATTTACTTGTTTTTAAGGATTGCATTGATCAGTAGATCATGAATGATCCGTACACAGGGAAATAGCTTCAAAACCAAGAGAAATATTTTAAAATATCTGTATTATCCTTGGGGGAAGATAGGAAGGAGGAGTTTGCTCTTCGATGTTCAAATGAAGTTTCCATAAAAGCTACATCACTCAATATATCCCAGGCAACACCACACTGATCATAAAGGATAATCGTGGAGTGTTGTGGTTAAGAAGGTGCCTGACTGGTTATAATTGCTGGTTTTCCAACTTACTGTGCAATCTGATGCAAAACACTCAGCTTCTTTGTGGCTTATTTTCCTCAATTATAAGATGAGAATAATCTAATAGGGTTAGTATGATGAATAAATGTGAAAATATCAGTTTGGACAGTATTTCCTATTGCATTTTTTAAGCATAGAGTCTGTAAAAAACATGCATACATACGTCCAGAAAATGGTGATCTAAACAACAGGGACAGGATGGTGGAGAAGCAGTTATTACCATGAGGAATGTAAGGTAACCTGTGTTAGTCTGGTGATGTCTCAATACATTCTATATTGAAACATTTATTTTTTCTGAAATGAGCATCCGTGTTTTTGGTGAACTTTGTATGTTTAATATTGTGTGAATAAATTAGATAATTGTTGCTAATTATATTTCATCTTACTTTTCTTTAGCCTTGCATTTGAAACTTAAAAAAATATATATATATATATATATATATATATATATATATATTTGCTTGTTATCCTACCTATACAATGTGTAATCTGTTTTAACTTTTCTTATTCCTCAAAAACTTTGGATGTTCAATTTGATTTACATTGTTAACAATTGTTAATGAATTTGAGTATAATAGCATAAGATAGTTTCAATTAGAAATGGATAGGAGGGCTGTGTATTGAATATTTTCATGGTAATATTCTTTAAATAATACTGAAGCCTGTGTATTGGGCCAGTGATTTTCCAGGTGTAGTGGAATTCTCAGCTCTCTGAGCTCCAGAGGGTTTGTGTAGCCACACCAGTGTCCACTAACACTAAGGTGTTTTTGTCTTATTTGTTTTTGTTTGTTCTCAAGTATAATAAACATTGTCCAGAGTTACAACAGCCTTGACTATTACAAAGTGTAGATGAAGAGACTATTCTTTAGTAAAAGAGACTTGAAAGATATCTGTTAAATTATAGACCCATGTAACTCTTACTGATTTTGCTTTGCTTTAGGAAGATGTGTTTTGATAAAGTATACATGCAGACAGAAGTCATACTCCACCACTGAGCTACACCTTCAGCCTGCTTTAACACGTGGTGGATTAAAAATGCTTGTTTTTAGCAAATGAATAACTATTTTAAAGTTTCAAAATATTAGTTTTATAGATGCTAATTATTCATAGCTACAAATGATTTAGAGAAATGTACTTTGAGCGGGTAGTGGTTCTCATTAAGTTTTAAGAATATAGCAGGATCCTGGGACTTAAACTTGAGAACAGTGCCTTTAGGTTACCTCCAGACTCTTGGAAATCCACCGCGTTCTCCCTGCAGCAATTAAGCTACTTCCCCACAGACGTTAGGAACTGGTAGGCTGAGAACTGGAGAGACAGGCACAGGTGAAGACAGCGCCCCACAGGACCTCCCAGAGTCAAGCGTGCTTCAGGTATTCCACAGGGTTGCTCCCCTTAGGGGCGGTGTGAGTTCCTAAAGCCGTTTCCTCATGAAAGTTATTCCATGCTTCCTTATTTGGGTGATAACACAGACCAAGAAGTGGGCACATATTTGGTTCTTTCTTTGTGACTTCGACCCACAGATAACCGAGCCCATGGTGGAGTTAGATGCTCACTCTGCATCTCGTCTAGGCTGGTAGGAAGCACAAAACGCCAGCTCCGCTCAGGAGAAATGAGCTGCTGAATTGAAGATGTGTGAGCCAGTTCCAGCATGAGACCTCGCCCACTGCACCTTCACCAGCTGTTCACTCAGGCACCCGGCAGCAGTGTTGGGAAACCTTTTGTGATACAGAGCAGGGCTGATGCTCATGATAAAGCTATGGAGACACCAGGTGGGAAGTATTCCGGGTGCACTATGATCCTGTAAAGAACAGGCAACTAAGGGCAGTCCTGCTTGGTTTGGATCTTTACGTACTGACCTACGAAAAACTTCTGCTAAATACATGCCTTGAAGTCTGGAAAACCATGTGCTAGGTGGGTTTTGATTTCCCTCCCCTTAGGTGGAAGGTAAAAGCTTGCAAGGCTGGGCCGCAGGCAGGTACCTGGGCAAACATCTGCTCTGGTGCTACAGCGGGCTTCGCTCTCATCTACTGCAGGCTTGCAGTCCCCCATTGACCCTGGTAATTGCCAAGTCCAGGAGGCTAAATTTGTTTTCTTCTATCTCTAAAACAATATAAAATCAGGATCAAATTTCTGCTCTGCTGATGTGCAAATGGCCTATTTCCAGAAATTTGTAGAGAGTTTAGTGTTTTGGACCCAGCAGTTACAAAACAGTTGTCAAGAAACTATGGATGCTTTCTTGCATACTGCTTCAGCCTTCCACCCGTGTTCATGGCAGTGACATTCTGGGCTGTTTTTCAGCACTTTAATGAGAATTAAAGCTTCAGTAGGATCCTTAATTTATCGCCCATGCAAATGATTTTGATGTCCCAACCTTTAACATCTTTCTGTGCCAGTTCGTGGGGAAACTTGTTCCCCTCCCCTGTGGCAGATAGAGAAGCTAGGCTGTCCTTGGGTCTTCCAGGGTTTGTCGGTGCCAAAGGTCCTGCGGACACTCAGTCTCTAAATGAATGCTGTAGAGAGCTCACAGGGCCTTTTGAAGTCATGATATACCCGCTGTGATCAAGGGTTTTGCTCATGTGGATAAATTCTCTCCAGATCAGACTTTCTACAACTCGTCAGTTCCTCTGTCTCCATTTTCTCTTTCCCAAACACCTTCTTGCATTTTGCCTTCTCCCAAGGATCAAAGCAGGCTGAACTCCCCTGTAACAGAAGCCAAGCCAGTGGGTTTCCAGAGCCATAAACTAGCAATTTTTATACATTGCAAAACTTCTAAATTATCCATTCTCAGGTTAACAACTAGTAATAGTAAAGAAGATGAGGGTGGTTACATTGTATCTTATTTTTCTTGTTGTTTAGACAAAATACTCAATACTCAAAGTTAAAGGACTAAACATTTAATCAGCCCAGAGTTGGTAGAAGTTTCAGTCCATCACTGGCTGGCTCCAAGGCAGGGTGGATGGCAGGGAGGCGTGACAGAGGAAAAACAGTCCCCAGTGAGCAGAAGGTAGCAAAGCATCAAAGGACAACCCCAGCTCTTTGTGTGGCTCACGTCTTATCCAGGTTACTTAGGATGGGCAGCACCCACACCCTCAATCCTAGTGTCTCGGCTCCTAGCACTGCACCATGAATCAACCTCAGCGTCACACACTCTAGATCCACTCAGCTGTTAAAAAGCCCTGCCCATGACCACCTGAGGCATTCAGGGGACATCTAGACTCAAGCCATAACAAGTTGACATTGAGTATAATTTTATCTGTAGCAAACTTGAACAATTGTCAAGAATCTTCTAAGGATGAAATACGAGCCTGGCATAGGCACATGTGCAGAGAGAGTTCATGTCTCCACATCTGCGCACATCAACACCTGAGTAATTTATCAGGAGACACTCTGCTGCTTAAATTGTGTGAGAATGAGTTATTCAAGGAAGCTCAGAGGACTCCCAGGCGGGGCCAAGGGACTAATATCACACCTGAAGAGAGAAGGTTGGTACAATAAATATTGCTGTACTCAAAATGTTTTCCACCATCCTACAGCAATGGCATCCGTGGGGAGCTTGTTAGGATGGAATCTCTTAGCCCGTCACAGACCTACTGAATCGGCTTAACAAGCTTCCCACATGGTTCAGGTAGACATTGCAAAGCTCTATTAACAAGGGCCTCCAGCCAGCTGTGCTTAGCCTGGGCCAGGATAGAGGACCAGCTGGTGATCGATGGCCATGAGTGAGTCAGCTGGGATCCTGGTGCTGCTGATGCCACGCAGCTTGGAACCAAAGGTCTCAGTGAATTGGCAGTGTGAGAAGCAAAGTGTCACTAACAAGAGGAGGAGAGGTGCCTCTGCTGTTGGGGTCAGACAATTCCCAAGAGCACTGTCAGACCTTAGTCAGCCATGAGATAAACCAGGATAGAGCTACCATGCAAGATTGGCAAGGCCTTGCCTCAGTCCACATGTTAGACCCACATCTCTGATGCGAAAGGGTTTGTTCCAGTCTACTGAGTGTAAAAATGTAGGAGCACAGCCTACTGAACCCAATAAACACAAACACTAAGTCACAGTATTTGGGGGAAAAGAAGTTCCCAAACTTCCACGTTCATAATTAAATGGGAAAAAGTGGTACAATATAGATTAAAGTGTCACCCAAGTTGGCAGGATTTTGTGATAAGCATTTATGATTTTAATAGGATCTTAACTATGGTGACAACTAAAGAATTAGAAATCCTTGAAATCAGTAAGCTCAGTTCCATCCCAAGTTCCATCCTGAGCAACTCTAGTAGTGTGTTCTTAAGGAATCACCTTTTGTCTTTTCTTTTAAATATCTCAGGGTCTTAATAATATCAACTTTTCTTGATGGTATCCTCTCCTTAAACCCTTACATCAAAAGTGTAATGTAATATTCTCAGCCACCTGACTTCAAGGATACTTAGAGAGTTTACATAGCATTCCCAAGGTCATAGGGTATTAGTAAAACACCCAACAGTTTCCAAAAATTTCCCAGGTCATCTGCCATTCCTAAGGCTTTAGATGCTATCAGGCAGGTATCTGTGAGGCATAAAGTATTTTAAGCAAGGAAGATACTTCTTTAGATGCATATTCAGTAACATACTTTACACGGCCTAGGACACTGTAAATAAAATACAGTGATGAAAATGGTCACGAAACCATTAGCTTGGGTCCCATTCTGCAGAGGAGCCAAACCCCTCCAGTGACAAGTAAGTGATCATGGGAGAACCAGCGACTTATCCTTTAGATTATAGTGTACTCTTCATTTTGTCTGGATTTTCTTTACTACTATGTAAGCTAATAAAGGAAAAGCTGCAGCAGTAAATACAAACAAATAGGTAATGGTTCAATACAATATATTAGTATTCATTGCTACACACTTGTATGGTTCAGAGAGGTTCCAGGTAAAGCAGGGCAGGATGGAGCTCTTCACACACGATTATCCAGGGCTCCGGGAGGATGGTGGCTTTGAGGTCTTCCTGAAGGCCTGCAGGCCAATCATTCCGAAGCAAAAGAAAGATAACTGAATGCAGGAGAGGTGCTCAGGAGTCATCCCTGAGGATGGATGGGTGATCCATCGTCCACACTGGGTGGAGCTCAGGCCTTGACAAACTGAGTTGCCAGACTGGCCGAAATGCAGTTTGCTTTGTGCTGGGAAAGAGGAGGAGATGCACTGTGTCTAGAAAATGATTCCATCGATGTCAAAATGCAAACCAGGGTCCAACACCTGGCCCAGGCCGCCGCAGCCACTGCTCACATCTGTGAGACGATTTCCCGTGCAACAGCCAGCACCAAGATGAGGTGGTCCACTGTCAGTGATCCGGTGACTCTGCTGACTGTGGGCTTCTGCTGTGTTCAGCTGAGCTCGCTGCAGGTTGGAAGTTACAGACCTTTGGGTCTCTGATGCCCTTTAGGGGAAGACCTCTGGCACAGACACAACATTCCATGTGTAAATGTTGAAGAAGGGTCAGTAGAGAGGGTCTGCTCCACACTGCACTCCGGATTATGCTGCTTCCCATGCTGGGATGAAGCAGTGTTAGCTGAGCTGTTTGCTCAGTATTTTATGGGGATCTGAAGAGCTTACAGTGCCGTGGGAAAATACACAACTGGTACAGAGTCAAATCTCAGATTTCTACTGTTACTTCCTCACTCTCTTCTAGTTTATCTGCATCCTGCTGCCAATTTTCCTGTGTGACTCTTTTTATTTAGTGGCTGTAGAGTCTAAGGCCTGTCGTTGTGACAGAGACAACGCTAGTACACAGAGTAATAGAGGGAGTGGCCTAAGAACAAACAAGAAAAACACGGTGTTGAGTGGCTTGTGGAAGTCCACTGCCCTTGTGACTGGGCTGAAGCTTTGAGACACGTCACTGTTGGCCAGGTGTGCTGTGATAAATGCAGTTGATTCTGGGAAGCAAATATTGGCTATAGCCTCAACCTGTAGGATTGGATTTGGTAGAAATGCCATCGTCAGCATTTGCATTGGGTTATAGGGGCTCCCTTTGTTTACAGAGGGGAATACAGTTGGGCCTACTTTATTAGGAGTCACGGTCAGGGGCTGGGTGCGATTGATCCCACTTCTGGGTCACCTTGAGTGAAGTTGTCAGCATATCTGGGTTCATGTTTCTTGTGCAAAAACATTAAAAATAACACCTAACCCTCACACTTTCACGAGGGATACATGTACTTAGGTATAGTATTTCACTATAATCTCTGTTATTATCTCTATTATTATTATCTCTGTTATCACTATTATCTCACCTAACCCTCACTATATCTCTGTTATTTCACTATTATCTCTGTTATTATCTCTATTATCTCTGTTACTGACTGTTAATAATTTCAAAGTATTCTAGAGTAGGCAGATTTTTTTGTTGTTTCTGGGAGAAAATAGGAGATACATAGATTAAGGGAGAAATGGTTTATTTTGGGTCACGGTTTCAGTCCACATTCAGATGGTTGCAGGGCTGTGGTGGAGGGAGCTGCCCATTTCATGATGGCCAGGAAGCAGAGTGACAGGGAAGAGCCAGAAAGGAAGGGACCAGCGACCAGGAACAATGCCCAGGCCACACCTCGGTGATACACTGTGACAAGCCCAAAATGTGCTTTATTTATTTCTAGGTTTCTCTCAAACCAATTGTGTTGACAGTCACGACTAACAGAGATAGATAGTTACTTCTGGATTTTTTCTTTTTTCTTTCTTTTTACCTGTGTAAAACAAAAACCCTAGCCAACACTCACATGTTATACGTAATTATGCATAAATTATATAATACACACGTACACATTTGTATTAAATAGAGAGCATAGCTCTTTGAAGTTTTTAGTACTGATGAGTCCTCATGAAGCGCACGAAACTATTTCCAAATTTATGCATATGTTTAAAACTATTTTTCAAGATTTCGGAAAATTTCCTCTTTCTTCCAGTAGATCATTTCCATCTCAGTACTGGTTTTGTTTTATGTCAAACTCAGTACACCTTTGATTTATGTTCGAGTTGTTTTCTGAAGCTTTAAGGAATCATAGCTGAGTAGAAAAAAATGACTTTTTGAAAACTGATTTTCCAACTAAGAAACCCAAAGTGATGGATTGCTAGAGTAATGGCTGTAATATACACTGGGAATACAAAGGAGATACACAGCGCCTTCAAGATGAATTTTGATTAGTGAGAAGTGAGCCAGTATTTTATTAACTTTTGCCACATATGAAAACTGAGACTATTACACCATTCCTGCACAAGTGCAGGGAGCCCCGTCTACCCTGACCAATTTTGGTTCTGCGCTATAAACAGCCTAAGGAATAGCATAGTATCAATTGCTTTGTGCTCTCCAGTTCAGAAGTTACTGTCCCCAGAACAATTCGTATAATGAAGAAAACAAAAAAAAAAAAAAAAAAAAAAAAAATTAAAATCAAGTTAACCACTATGATGTTAAGTTGCATGCAGCGCAGGTTTCTAAATATTTTTGTTGTTGGTGGTTAATTTCTGAAGCCTTTCCTATGTGCAGTGGTAGTTATACTTACTACTAACTGTGCATATCAGTAACACAACTGTTACGCTAATCTCTCTGAAGACATTAGCTTGTGCTTCATATTTTTCTGAGATGCATGCTATTTAACCATGGAAGAGGAAACTACGAGGTGATGCAGTTGATAGAATGCTGGAGCTGGAATTAAGGCAGAGAGAGGATCTTGGTGCTGCCTGCAACTATGACAGACAAGGAGTTACGTGGTCTTACATCATTTCTCTTTCTTTAAATAAATGGTGCCTACGAGTTTCGAATTAAAATGATATAAACAAAGCACAAAAATGAAGCTTAGGAGTTTGCAGAGCTGTTGATGTGTGAAGATCAGCTCAATATCCATAAAGCATGGAAGAGTGGTTGGAAATATGTGTTCATAAAATCAGGTTTGTCAACAACAGCGTGGTGGACCCCATGTGTTACTCAAGGGCTTCTTGGGTAGACATTGTGCAGGGAAACATAATCATCAACTACAACATGAGTGGCCTGTGTGCCTCGTCTCCTCCTGCTGGTGTTCACTGGTGTAGACCACAATCCTTGCCCCCTGCTCATAGCACCTCACCTGAGGGCAGGTAGAGCACCAGTGTGGTTTCCATAAGGATAACTTTGACCCGCTCCCACCTTATCAAAGGTGGGCAATCTGGTCTCTGTCTCCTTGTGGTCTGTGGACTTCTGGTCCATCCTTTTTGGGCTCCCATTTTGGTGAATGTCTTGCTAGATTTGCTCTTTACTCTCCAGAATCCCATGGACCCTTGACCAATTCTTTGACCTCTTCCCTTTGCGGAGGAAACTTGATCTAGAGTGGGAAGCTTTGATATGCAAAGCTGAATTGGGCCACCTCCTTGCTTTCAAGAAGGTGAAAATGCTGTGAAAACTTTTCCCAATTCTGCCCCACTTTAATATTCTTGTCCCGAATTTCATTTGATATTATTGTCTGTGATTTCACTTCTTTTCCCCATAAAACAGCCCAAGCCTGCCTGTCTCAAAGATGCCTGTCTCTTTCTAATCCTCCGGTCAGCCTGGCAGAAGTGCCATGATGCCTATAACCTGTCTCGTCAGTTCCCTCCACTTCCCAGCCATGTGTCAGGTGTGTCAGAAGCAGATCTGCACCTGTTCTGGTTCTTAGTCACCCAGCTCTGTCTGACTGCTCTAGCTCCATACAAGATTTTCAGGGTGACATCCCTGCCTTGATAAAGAGAGTTCAACAACGTATATTGTTGAAAGTAAGTAGGAATCTTAAGCCATCAGCTTATCTTGAATTCTAGCTTATTAATTGCTTAACTTTGTTTTATTTTGTTTTCTTTTGGTATCTGGGATCGAATTCAGGACGTCAAGCTTGCCAGGCAGGCATTTAGGTCACTGAGCTAAATCCCCAGCCCTAATTGCTTAACTTTGAGCAAGTAATTTAAGTACCGTTGGACCCGTCTGCCAACTGGGAGCACTCTGCTCTATTGGTGTCTGAACTTTTAGAGGTACAAGTGAGAAAAGTGTCAGTATGATTCCTTATGTCTCTTTTATTGGTATGATTTTCTGTTTTAGAAAGAGCTTATACCCTTAATAAAATAGCATGCATAAATAGTAGTAGTCAAAGTATACTTACATTTAAGTGTGTGCAGCATCCTGGATTCCTAAGCTGAAGTATAATAAGTAACTTTCTTGTGAAAATAAGACTCTGTCCCTTAGAGTCCTATATTAGTAAAGGCTAAAACCTTGAAGAATGTCAGGAGCTTTGCAGAACCAAGGACAGCTGTGACTCCACCTGGTGTGTGAAGCCTGAGAGTGGGCCCAGGGAGAACCGGGCATGGAGAAACCTGCGAGCCAGGTGCTGTTCTTAGGGGTTTCAGGGCTGGCAGATAAGCCATGGTCCCTAACAGTGAGCAGAAGGGAGAGCAGAGAGATGAGGCCCCTTGTCAGATCCACAGAGACTTGAGGTTCTTCCGAGTCTGGATTTTGACCTCTGTCTATTTCTCAAGGTAAGAGCAATATTGGCCCCCTAATGTTGGCTGGGTTCATTTTCAAGAAGAGGCTCTTGTTCACTTTCTTCTCCCTGCAACACAATACTGGACACCATGGATTAAAGGAGTTTATGTTGGCTCACGGTTTTAGCCCACAGTTGGCTGGGTCCAGGCTGGGAAGAGATGGTGGAAGGGCATGGCAGAGGGCAGCCGCTCCCATCACAGGGGTAGGGAGAGTGAAGGGAGGCACCTGGAAAGCTGTGTGTCCAGTGATCAGCCCCCACCTCCTAACAGCAAGTCAAATGTAGCACCCACATAACCCAGTGACCTCCCAAACACGTGAGGCATTGGGGTTGCCTTAGATCTAACCCATGACACCAAAGGAGGAAAATTCTGAACCCTGGGAGAAAGTGTTCAGCCTCTTTGGTGGACACATGAATTGGATAGTTTACTTAGGCACAGTCACCACATAGAACTAAGCCAAAGAGTTTGGGGGTTTGATTTTACCCATTAAAAGGGTTTCACCCTACACACCCCTCCCCGGCCCCATCCATAGACGCAGGTCAGCACTGATGTACACAGGGCAATCAGGGACCTGGAGCCAGATGACTGCAGTGCAGACCCTGCCGTGCATCTCACTGGACAGGATTGATGACAGTGTTCCCGGGCAGGTACTGTGAAAACCAAAGTGAAACTATATCCAGGGGTTTCAAAACCCTGTGCCCAGGTCCCTTTCACCTGCTCCAGTCATCTGTCTCTGACCTCTGAAGATGGCTTGGCAGAGTTTCACTTGCTGTTGAATTTACAATGTACCCACACCGTGATCAGCACCCCCCGTAGCAGCACCCACACCGTGTGTGTGTGTGTGTGTGTGTGTGTGTGTGTGTGTGTGTGTGTGTGAGATTCTAATGCTGATACTCTTTTATCTTTCCTTAACACTTTGGACTTGGTTTTGTTGCATAATGTTTTTCTCTTTATCCTCTCTATCCAGTGAGCTTTAGTGCCATCATTGCCAGTGTGGGATTTAGCATCTTAAAGGGTGACAGTGATCTTTTCCAGTCTGAAGCCATGAAGTGGACATGCATGCCCATGCTTGTGTGTGCCCCTGTGTGAGGGAAGGGCGATGCTGACATGCAGACAAGTCTTCCGTGGAAAGCAGGAAGCACAGCATGAGGTGCATGGGAGAGGAAGCCAGGTTCCAGTCTGCAGTAGATCATCCTTTCCAAAGGATGCTTTAGAGCAAGTGTGAGATCTCAGAGGAAATAGCAGAGAAGTTTCTATGGCTCTAGTGTGGCTGCACAGGCTTCTAGCATTTAAAGGCAGTGCGGACTAGCTTTGGAGTGATGGTGGAGGTAAGTCATGGAGATATTTACACATGCAGGAAAACTCTGAGCTATAAAGTAAGTTTTTGCTTGTCTCATCTCCTGAAAATCAGACAGACATCTCTGAATATCCCATCTGTCCTTTGTGCTTAGGGGCTTTGGGGTTTCAGCTGCCTCACCCCTGAGAAGGCTGAACCGGACCCTGATATGGGAACACAAAGTGGCCGACAAAGTCCCACAGTCCCTTCTCACGATACAAGGAAGACTTGTACAGTCACACCCACTCTAAAACTCCAGGCAGATCTATCAGCCAATTGTTAATTTATTTTCATTATTTTAGTTATTATTTTCAGGGTCATTTAAAAATAAATCCTATTCAAGAGGCAGGCTGAGAGACTCCCAGCCGTAAAGTCCTTGGAGCTAAATGCCAGAGGCAAAGTCCTGGGGACAAGCGAGGGGCCGGGTGCACAGAGCCCTCTCCTTAATGAAGAAGGGCTGAGGGAGGACCCTGCTCTGTGCTGAGTTGATTGCCAAGTTCAGGGCCCCTCCTTCCCCAGCTTCCCTGCCTCTCTTCAGTCCCTTAACTCCTGGTGGTGTCAGAAGTGAGTATTATAAAAGTAGCCACCGGGGGAGGAAGAGGAGAAGATCCCAGGGAGGAAAGATGGGCTGGGTTTATGTGATAGTTATTCCATGGAGTGACTGTCACCTGACAGTGGACATGGGTGCTGGAAAGGAAGAAAGAAGTGATGCAGAGGTCCAGTTAGGCCACTCCTGCGGTCTGATTCATGCCAGCACATGAGGAAGAGCCCGTTTGATGAGGAGCATGGCATGTTTGACCCAGATGGGGGCTGAGCTGCTGCAGGGAGGGGCCCATCAGGGGAGCAGTCTGCCTGTGGTACCACTGAAGAGCCAGGACGGCCCAAAGGAGACAGTTGACCTCAGCAGCCAGGAACAGCGAGCAAACACTCGGCTCTGCCTGTGTCCTGGGGAGCCACGTGTTTACGGAGTGGACAGAAGGGGCAGGGGAAAGGGAAAGGGAACGGGCTGGGAGAGGCCAACTTACCAAGACAGCGGCAGTGACTGAGGCTCGGACACGGAATGCGAGGCGAGTCCTGCTTCCATGGTGCAGGAAGAGCGAGGGGAGCAGGACAGCAGCACCCAGAGCTGACTGTGGAAAGGGGGTGCAAGGATCAGATTGGGAGAAATGCTTGTCTCTGCTCCTGACCCACTGTGTATGCAGTCACCGTGAAAGTCATGTATTTACTTATAAAACATCAGTAGCTATGAAATCTCCGTCTAAGTCTGCAAATACACACACAGGTCTGTGCTGCTGAGTGTGTTAGAAGTGGGCATAGTTTTCTTCTTTAAAGTCTTTTGATTTTCATCAGTTGTTCCATAGACTTTGCTACTAAACAGCAGCTTTTTGTTTTTGTCTCCCCGTGTGCTCCTGAAAGCTGATGGCTTTAATCTATGGCAGTGACCTCGCAATGTGCTTTGTAATGTGTGTACCTTGCAGATAAGCTGTGATTTGTGATCTTCCTAGGCCTACAGATGAATCTCCGACAACCATTTTGTGTTACAGCAGTAGTCTGAGTCATTAGGATTGAAAATTATTTAAATTCATCATTGCTGTAGACAGGCTTGAGTAACTTGACAGTGTATTTTTTTTTTGAAATTTTACACAGAATGAAAGATCATATTTTGAAAACCGTCCTTGTACTATAATAGATTGCAGATGCTCCAATTATTTCTCTTTCTGGTAGACAAATCTAGACAGTTTTCCTAGAAGAATACAGATGTATGTATGGTGGGGAACCATAAACCTACTTACTGGAAGCCAGCTAAATGGAATGCAGTTTAAATGGGGAAAGAAAACAGAAAGATACAAGTGTGACAGAGGCAACAATATGTCTGTGCAAATGACAGTTTCTTCTTCCAAATCTTTGCCTCTTCAAATGGTTCTTGATTCTTGAATATATAATACCTAGAAGTTTAATTAGAAAAGATGAAGCCTTCTGCAGGATAGCCAAAGAACCAGGCAAATGCAATGGCATAGGTGATACAGTTTCAACGTGGATCAATGGTGGAATGGGTGGGTAGATGGATGGATGGGTGGGTGGGTGGATGGATGGATGGGTGGATGGATGGATGGATGGATGGATGGATGGATGGATGGATGGACGGACAGATGGCTGGATGGATGGATGGACGGACGGACAGATGGGTGGATGGCTGGCTGGCTGGATGGATGGGTGGGTGGGTGGATGGATGGATGGGTGGATGGATGGATGGATGGATGGATGGATGGATGGATGGATGGATAGATGGACAGATGGATGGACAGATGGATGGATGGCTGACTGGATGGATGGCTGGATGGATGGATGGCTGGATGGGTGGATGGGTGGATGGGTGGATAGAAGAATGGACTAGAAGCCTGGAGGGATGGAGCATTTGTTCCTATTCAGTAAAGAAAAATAATGAGAAAAAGAGGAGACACAATATTACGGTAAAAAACTATTTCTGGTGACTTTAATAAAAGTCATCATTTTGAAGTGAAAAGAATAAAAGACCACTTGGAAATACTAAGAAGTAAACCAAATGGCAATAAATGCAGCAGCAGTTTATTAGAATTGGCAAGCCCCACACCCAGGAGAATTTAGA
Organism: Cavia porcellus; assembly: GCF_034190915.1. Lineage (NCBI taxonomy): Eukaryota > Metazoa > Chordata > Mammalia > Rodentia > Caviidae > Cavia > Cavia porcellus. The sequence goes on from NW_026947506.1 coordinate 1,910,232, forward strand.
AATACAATAGCTACAGGAGAAGAATGCATCCATATATCCACATGTGAGACCAAAAAGGAATGTTCAAAATTCAAAATACACATGTAATTTCATTGTAATGTGAGGAAAAGCAAACTCAGCACATCAACCAGCTTGATGAGTGGGGTGGAAAGCTGAGACAATTCTCACCTCCCTCTATTCTCAGTGGAGGGTGCAGCAAGGTCACTAGCATAGGTGAGACCAGACAGGGCTACAGATTTGAAGTGAGGAAACTAGTGAAGAATTGTCTTCTCTGGGAGCTCTAAAGTGCATTTGCTTACAGATAACAATGACAAACAACTAATAAGTCCAGACAAAAGCAGAAAAGTATTGGTAAAAATGATATGAGGTTTTCGTTTTTTAAAAATAGACGAAGGCTAAGTGTTTAAAAGAGTTTGGCATGTTTGTAAAAAAAAATCATGACAATTAAAAATCATCCTAAAAAATCAGGATAGGAGTTGTCAAGAACAAAAAGAATAACATGGAAGCTGAGTTCTCTTATTAATAGTGAAGAATTACACTACGTTAAATGGAAGTGTAAATTGTTATTTTATTCAAATACAGACTTTAACTCTATAAAATGAGAAAGAGTAGTTAAAACCAAACTCAGACTTTTAGTGCATTTAAGACTGGATTTTATTACATATTGTTTAGCATAAAATGAATAAGCAAATATTGAATGATAATTATATGCATGCTGAGTGTCTAATGATGTTTGCAATTTACTTTGAATTTAATTAAAAATAAAATTAATGCATAAAGGCATACATGTATGACTAAACTATCTGCATATGAAATGTTGAAAAACTCCTCAAAATGTGAACTGCGGGGTCCAGGTGGTTGGTGGGTATTTACTGAACAGATTTGGGCTTTTAACTTCTTTTTTATAACCAAATTTGTCTTAAGAAAAGTTAGAGGGAGCACAAGAATTGAGGAAGAAAGAACAAGAGGATAAATTGGAAGCATGCTAACTCTATATTTCAGAGTAGACGTCTGCGAATCTTTCAAAATGCATTAGCTTAGTAAATGGTGCTTTGCGATTGTAATTGAGTTATTATGGCAAAAATATAAAAATTTAGGATAAATAAGACTTTCACATTTTTAAGAAAAATAAGTACCTCAAGTGCTTTGAAGTGTTAACATGAAGTAAGTGTGCATTATGAAGGTCTCAAGTATGCTACATTACCCAGTAGTCTCCCCGGGCTCCTGTTGGTAGAGGGAAGGTGAATCCAGGTCTTTGCTTTACACCGAGGCAGCTCTCATGCCTCACTCCCCACTGGCGTCCTGAGAGAAGGCCCTGTCCAACAGGAACTACCCAACCATCCCACAGAGTTTTCACTGAATTTCAGGGAGAGGCTACCTGGGAAAAGCTAATTCTCTGGTCCCGTATGGGAAGCCTACTTTGTTTATTTCCCTGTGTACATTTGCCCCTCTGCATTTGGCAACACTATTGCAGGAGAAGGCGGTTTCTCAAACCCCCGCTCCAGGTGGATGTGCACTCTGTATATTGACTTGCGGTGTGCAGGTGCTTGTACCATCTTGACATGAGCCCTGCTGGTGTCAAGAAGGAGACCCTGTAGCTATCACAGTCCATTTGCCAACTGTTCCAATGCTTGTAGACTTCATTTGGCAGCTGCCGTAAAAGTCACAGGTCTAGAATGACACGCTGCTGTCCACTGGCTTGAATAGAAAATCCCTAAGAACTCCAAGAGCCATGCTTTGAAAAACAAAACATGATGTCCACGTGTCCTCTGATGCCACGCTCTGTCTGTTTATGCCTGAACTAGTTGCCAAGTGTGTCGTGTACAATCCTTGAGGTTGTGGCCATGTAGAACATCTCATTTGTCTCCTAGGTGCAGTGTATTTGTGTAGTGGGCATAGATCAGAAAAAACAATGAACAGAACCAGGGACGAGTCCCCCAGGGGCCACCTTATCAATAGTGACCATTTGTATCAATAACTTCATTTTCTGGAGTATATATAGTGCCATTATACAAATTTCAAAACTATATGCAGTAAATCTTTACAGTTGTCTTGCCATATTTCAAAATGACTGAAGTCTTGTAACATACTTTTATGTTCTTATTTGGATATATTTTATTACATGGTTTGAGAAATCTGAGTTGATAAATTGATACCTTATTATTTAGTTATTGCATCATGGTCCTTTCCTGAGTTTCATTTACTACTCTCTGTAATTTTAGTATGTATCTGGTGATCAGTTTGTGACTAGTGCACAAAAATTAAACTGAACATTCTCTGGCAGAGAACTCCCCATGCTGATATTATTCTTCAGGTAGAGCCTTCTCTCTAGCAATGGGAATATTGAATCAAGTGGCATGAATAGTTTCATGCTTTGAAATTACTTTGTTATATTGTTTTCTGAAAGTTTTACCATTTTACCTCTACTGGTAGACTATGAGTAAAATTAGAATTTTCCTGCTTCAGTGTCAGCATTAGACACTGGAGCATATTTGTTGAGTCTACAGGATATTCATTTCCTCCTTTGCTTCTCTCTGTGGGCTGTGGTACATACGGAGTTTCTAAAAGTAAGAATCGGTGTTGATCTTCGGAAAAGCAATTCTTTCCTAAGCATTTTGTTATTAACCGAGGATTAAGTGGTGGGCTCCTGGTCTGCAGCCACTCTTTGGAATTTGCCCTTTAATGGGCTGTCTTTTCTGACCTGCAGGGTTTGCAGTGGGATTTGCAGTAATTACTCTGTGCTTGCATTTTCGTTAATATGCTCTGTATCCCCGGCCTGCTTGCCATTCTTACTGGAGGTCAAGGAATAGAGTAAATATCATATCACATCACTGGGGAATGCCACTAATTTCACAGAAAATGTGACACTGACCGGCAGAGATCGAGACTCTGCTTATATTACTTTGTATTCATTGAATTGTCATTTTTGTGTCTGTACAGGCTACCATCAGCCCCAGTGCTTCTCAGTTTAGATGGATGTTTGTAAAATTAACAGAGTCTTCACAAGTTAACTATGAAAACTGTTTCCACCTAATATGACTTCTTTGAGAAGGAAATGAGATTGTGTGTGATGACACAGGACAAGGACAGGGATCAGTGGGGACTCAGGAATAGCAGTTCCCTCGCTCTTTGTCCGCTAGATACAGTGGACAGGAGGGTTCCCCACAGGGACTCAGAGGAAGGCTGTGTGGCTGCTGGGCTTGGCCGAGGCGGGGCCTTACCTTGTCAGCCTGCAGTCCGTGGCTGCTGTGGGCAGAGGCTCTGACTGCAGGCAGGGAGCGAGGCGCTGGCAGGTGTAAGAGGAGGCAACGGGACTCGCAGCCAGTGTGAGCCGCCCAGTTAAAGGAGAACCCCTGATGGCCAGGAGGTAAGACGGCAGGTAGCCCAACAGTGGGCCAGGGCTCCCAGCCTCTCTATCTGCAGTCACATGATGGTGCTCGGGGTGTGGGTCTAATGTGATTTTATTTGCATTTGCATTCGTCTCTAAGTCAGTACCTTTGCGTACTCTGGCATTAGTCTCTTTGCTGTCATTCGTGAAACAGAGGGAAAGCACCAGTGCGGTTTGCAGTAGCCTGCTTTGTGGGGTGCGGTGGGGTGTCCTCTCATGGTGTTGTTTTCCCTGTGAGTGATGAGCCCCCAATTCTTAGGAGGTGCGGCAACTCTGCCTGTCTGGCCTTGAATCAAAACTAGTTCCTCCTCTTTTATTATTCAGAATATCCTGTACCCCAGATATGGTTGTTTCCCTAGAAGCTCTCGAAAGGATTTCTCGGTGTGTGTCATCACAAAGGCAGGTGTCTACACCTGGGCCTCTCCAGTACCACTTAAATCTCCCCTGCAGAGTGGCGAGAAGCCGAAAGGGAGTAAGTGGCCGGGTCCCGCTGCAGCGCAGGACTCATGACCTCCATATTCCTTACCGTGCCTCCCTGTTACTCGCTTTTCATGACAGCACCCAGTTTCATCTTTGCCAGCCAGCATCTGATGTGTGAGGCCGTTTTTCCATATTTACCTCTTATTCTGCTGAGCTTCATAAAATATCGCTGTCTTTACAGTTAGGATTCACAGATGTAGAATGGTTAAATGTAACGTGAAGGTAGAAATCGCTGAGGTTCTCTCTTCCCCTAGCATCTGGGCCCCATCGTATAGTTGAGAGGAGAGGACAGAATTATCTTAATTTTTTAATTAATCATTTTAAAATTTTTTTTCTAGATTTACAAAAAAATTGAGCAGAAAACACAGTGAGTTTTCACACATCCAGACCTGCTCTTCACTTTTTCCTATCATTGACATCTGGCATTAGGATGATACATTTATTGTAATTGATTAACCCATATTGAAACATTGTCACCAGAGGTAGGTAACTGATATTTGGATCCTTTCTTTATGGCACGCATTCCACAGGTTTTGACAGATGCACAGGGTGTGTCTCATCCCGCATGATCATCCAGAAGAGATTTACTGCCCTAAAGTTCCTTCTTTTCCAAGTTCCCATTACTCCCTCCTTCTCCCTAGGGCCCTGGCAGCCACCGCCGTGTGTGCCATCTACATAGTTTTGATTCTTTCCGGAATATCCAGAGTTAAATCCTAATGGACGCAACCTTCTCACACTGGCTTCTTCTGCTCGGGAATATGCACGTGACTCCCCCTCCACATTTTTGTCTTGGCGTGAGACTTGGTTCTCTTTCATCCATGTATGGCTGTATCCCAGTTTGCTAAACCATTCACCTGTTTAGAGATGTCTTGGTTATTTGACTGTTCTGGCAATTATACATAAAACTGTGACCCAATTTTTCCTATACAGGTTGGGGGCGGGCAGTTTCCAGCTCACCTGAGAAAACGCCAAGGGCTGTAATTGTCAGATTGACTGACAGTCCTAACTTCATTGCAGGCCAGAAAGCTGCAATAACCAAGCCAGGGTGACAGCAGAGGGGGAATACCTCAATAAAAACAGAAGCAGCGCCTACAAGTAGAGTCACAAAAATGTCGTCAGCTCATCCAAGAGAGAAACACATTTAGAGGAGAAGATACAGTCTTTTAAAACTGGTGCTTTCCCAACGAAACACCCACAATTTTTTTCTTCGTTAAGAATTTTTTCTAGTTATGAAGTTATGACAAGTGCCACTGAATTTGTGTTTTGAATTCCAATTATTGATTTCTAGTATATAAGGAAGCAAAGTCCTGAAGTTTTTCTGTGGATGCTCCTTAGTCCTTGTGGGGTTTCTTGTGGGTGTTGCTGTCTCCTCTTGGGGGTTCCCACATAAACAATCACATCACCTGCAAGCTTAGGCTTCCTTATTCTTTCCACATGTGTTCCGATTCGCATCTCCTCTTCTGGGGCTGTTGTGTTAGCTTGGACTCTCAGGGGGTTGTTTAACTTGGGTGAGGAAGGCGAGTATACTAACATCCCGCCCTGTCAGAGCTCAATGAGACCAAGTAAGTTCTCATCACTAAGCGTGGAGTTACCTGTAGGGCTTTGGTGCATTTTTTTAACGAGTTTGAAAAAGTTTTTCTCTATTAACACGTTTCCAAGAATTTTATCAGAGATAGGCATTGGCCTTTGTCAAACACTTTTCTGTACCTTTCAGTGCAATCACAGGGTTTTTCTTTTCTTTTTTTTTTAATTTTATTTAAGGAGAAAAAGAAAAAAAAAGCAGAGAAAGGGTACAAGTTATACAGATTTACAGAAAAAATAAACAGTAGGAAATCACTAGTTAATAGATTACATATTGTCATCTTAGAAATGGTTGTTCAAGTTACAAAATTAAAGCTTATAAAGTGGACATTCCAACAGTGAGACTGCAAACAGTTCTGTTCAATGATCTAACAAAACTCAGTAATATCATTATCTATCTTATACACTTAAATATACATGCAGTTATATCATTTAGAGCACTTTCTTTTCCTCTCTTTTGTACAATGACAATTACACATTTTGGGTTTTGTTGCTCCCACAGTTCTTATTACTTTTTTGGAAGACAGTAGAACCAAATGTGACATAACAGAACAGAGTCAGTCAAATCAAAAGGGTGGACATAATAGATAATGTAAAAGCATAATACAAGGTGATCAACAATGGTTACCATAATGCCTCCTGCTATCTCTAATAGAATTGCCTATATCATCAGTTATAATAAAATTGAACAAAACAGTAAAGAACAAAACCAACAAAACCAAAACATTGGAGACATTATAGGTCTTCAAAAGTAGATAATAGTCAACCAGAATGGACGTCATAATGAATCCCACTATCTTCACAGCTGTTGCCTAAACTTTCGAACCTGGTACTATCAAGCAAAACAGAATAGAAGAACATCAGTCAAAACAAGATGGTGAGAGCAATACAGGGCTTTAAATCAAGATAATGGAAAGTCAAAGTGGGTTACTATAATATATCCTGCTATTTTTTAATTTATTTTTCCCTTAGGATAAAAATAAAAAAGTAAATAATAAAATGGAGATTGAGATAAAAGGGGGCATAACAGCAAAACAGCACAGATCAAAACATAACCATTTAAGCAAAATAGTGTTTCACCACAAGATAATCCCGACATAAAAGTAGTTACCGTATTGTCTCTTTCCTTGAAATCTTTGAGTATAACTTCATATAATGTAGCATCAAATATATTAAAACAATGTAAAACCATTTAAGAGAACGACAGTATTACAGGGTATTTAGAATCAACTAACAGAAATTGAACAATGGTTTCTATATAATCTCCTTGTCTATAAAAGTTTTTGCTTATACTATCCTATATAAAAAAATCCAATAAGATACAACCTGTTTAGACCAATGGAGACAGAAGAACAAAAGCTTGATGAGACTTCAAAACAAGATGATACTAAATCAGTATTACCTATTAAGACATCATTTTCTCCAAAATAGCTGTTCTTATCATCCAGTCTTCTCTGCCTCATTTCTGTTGAGCTCTTTTTCTGTCATTAGTTGTCAGTTTGTCTTCTTCATTTTGTTTTCTGCTCCATTCATTGTGGCCTCTGTGCCGCTATTTCTGGATTCTTCATTTTTTTTTTTTTTTTTAGAATATCCTGCAGTATTCTCTGTAGAGTTGAATTGGTGGTTGCATATTCCCCTAGTTCCTCTTTATCCTGGAAGCACCTTGTTTTTCCATTGATTTCCAGGGATAGTTGTGTAGGATATATCAATCTTGGCTGGAGATTATTATCTTTCAAAGCTTGAATTATTTCCCCCCACATTCTTCATGATTTGATGGTTTGTGCTGAGAAGTCTGCTGTAATTCTGATGGGTGTTCCCTTGTAAGTGATGTTTCTTGTTTCTGACAGCTTTTAATATTCTGTTCTTGTATTGGATTTCTGGAATTTTAATTATTATGTGCCTGGGTGTTGCTCTGTTTGGGTTGTAAGTGGCTAGGTTCCTGTATGCTTCATACAACTGAGTATCTTTACCTTTTGCTAAATTAGGAAAATTCTCCTGGATTATTTCTGTGAGTAGCTTTTTTAGCCCATTTGTTTGTGTCCCTACTTCTTCTTTTATGTTCTTAATTCTTAAATTATAGACCCTCTTATCATCTTCTAGTCTTTGTATTATTGCTGTTTGTTTCTTTGTTATTTTTAAGAAGTTTTTTATTTCATGCTCCCATATTACAAATCTGCCCTCCAGTTCAGATAATCTGACCTTAGTCTCTTTCAAGCTGTTATGCCAGTTTTCAATAGAGTTTTTAGTTTCCTGGTAATCTCTTTGAACCTGCTTCACGTATTCTATGCTTTCTCTATTTTCTCCATTAAACAATTCTCCCCTCTTTTTCTGTTCTTCCATTCCACCATCTGTTTTTTCTTGGGTGGTGCTTAGCCTTTCTCTAACTATTCTGCTTATCTCTAGCTTCAGGTCATTAATAACTTCATTCCTGAACTTGTCTATGAGGCTCTGGAGATAGCTCTTTATATCTATTGGTGCTGTGTCTGCTATTGCCTCTTTCTCAGGATTGGGGGCCGAGGAGCCTTTCTTGTTGCTGCCTCTTCCCATATTCTTTTTTCCTTATATATGCAAGCGTATATAGGAGGCCCAGCTTCCTTCCCTGTCAGCCACAGTCTGATTGAATTGAGCTGGCTAGGTGTTCCCGCCCACCGCAGCGCACCAGGAAGTTGCCGACCAGGCAGCCTATGCGGGGCCTGCCCCTCCAGGTCAACCTACCGAAGGCTTCACCACTAGGGTGCACCTCCAGGCACTGGGACCTGGGATGTGCTAGCCTACTGAGTCTCAGCCAGCAGCGTCACATAGGCTAGGCACTGCTCACCAATCCCGCTTGAGAGGGAGATATGTGACTCAAGTCACTGCAGTGCCCTGTTCCCGCAAGTCTGCCCAGTCCCAGAATGTCCTCTGTTGGAGTCTCCTAGTCCATGGAAGAGCCCCAGTTTCTCTCACTCACCGCAGGTCAATGCACAGCTCCCCGCCCGTCCTGCTTTCAACTCCGCTCACCAATTCCCCTTCTTAGAGCTTTCACGCATCTCTCTCCCTGCCGAGCTGATGTAGATGCAGCAGCAGTGGTGGGAAACCCAAATCGCGGCTTCCAATGGTGCGGGCTCCAGCTTCCACACTGAGGCTTTTCTGTTCCTGTTATAGCACCAGGATTGCATTCCCAATTGGTTTCTCTCAGCCCAGTTCATTCTTGGGTCAGCGGGGCAGATCTCCTCTTGCTTGTGATTCCTTACTCCGCACCATTCCTGAATTCTAAGCTGGGTCTTTCAGAGAGCCTCTGTGGCTGCTGCTATCTGTCCGTCATATTCTCCCGGAAGTTGGTAGGGTTTTTCTTTAGCCCGGTGATGTGATGACATGGGGACACATGTCGTGACCCCACTTGATTGTGGTCTATAGTGATGTTTATATACCATTGTATGTGTTTTGTTGTGGTCTTTTGCATCTATATTGGTCTGTATTTTTTTTCTTTCTTATAATATCTGCCTGGCTTTGGTACTGGTATAATGCTGCCCTCATAACATAAATGAGGAAGTATTCCTTCTGGTATTTCTGCCTGAAAGATTGCAGAGGATGGATGGTTGGTTTTGTTTTCTTTCTTTCCCTTGCATTGATATTTCTTCTTTAAATGTTCTGTAAAATTCACCAATAAATTCAACTGGTCTTTTCTGTTTTGACAGTAATTAATTATTGATCAATTCCTTTAATAACTGTAGAACTGGCCCAATTATCTGCTTCTCCTTTTGTGAGAGAGTTCTGGCATATAATTATTCACAGTATTCTTCGTATCCTGTAAGTGTTCATGGCATTATGAGGGCCTTTCATTCCATTTTGGATGTTAGTTTTCATTCTTTTTTCTTAATTAAATTGGCTAAAGGATTGCCATTTTATCTGTCTTTACAAAGAACCAACTTTTGGTTTCATTTAATTTTCTGTATTGATTTTCTGTCGCCAGTTTTAGTGACTTCTGCTCTAAATGTTGTCTTTTTGAACTTAATTTGAGCTTACCATGTTCATAAGGCCCGATTTCATCTGATGTTTTAGATTCCTTCTTAAATATACATTCAGTGCTATAAATTTACCGCTAAGGTTGCTTCCAGTGAATTCTATCCATGCTGACAAGGTGCTTCTAAAGAAATCTGAGCCACATTAATTGCAGGTAGTGGTGTAGCTCGGTGTGATATTCCCATACAGGCACACAGCATCCATTCTCTAGCCGCTGCCCTCCACCTGCCCCACCCACACCCTTCCCAGTCACGAGGATCACAGAAGTAATCAGTTCCTTTTTCTTTATTTTCCACACACAAAAAGGAAGATGCAGTACTTTGCTTTCCGTGCCTGTATATTTCACTTAAATAATAATGGGCAGTTCCACCCCTTCCGCTACAAATGGTTATTTTATTCATTCTGGCTTCATGATGCTATTTCCTTTACCCATTCATCTACTGAAGTGCAGAGAAGCTGCATCCGTGTCCTGGCCCTGGTACCCAGGTCTGCATAAACCGGAGTGTGCAGGCTTCTCTGGAATATGCTGACTCCGTCTCTCTGGAATCGATCTCCAGAAGTAGAGAAGCCATCTGGATATCGATTCCAGAGAAAGAGCAGGTATGCAGTGTTCTGTTTTCAGTCTGTTGAGAAGCCTCCGTGATAAACACTATCCCATTCCTTCCAGCCCCAATAAGAGCTCCTTTTCCTGCATATTCCAGGGGGCATTTGTTAGTTTTCGTTTTTTCTAACAGCTGCTCCAGATGGGGTGAGGTGATTTCTCATTGTGGTTTGCTGCACCATTGCTGAACGTGTAATCAGACGAAGCCTTCTAGACCCTTTGTATTTCCTCTTTGGAGAAGTGTTTTGTTTTTGTTTTTTCAAATCATTTGCCCACTTTTAGATCGTATTACATGCTTTCTAAAGTTTTATTTTTTAATTCCTTACATACTTGATGTATTGGCACTCTGAGAGACGAACGGATGGCAAATATTTTCCCCACTCTGTAGCTGACTCTGTACTTTGTTAATTGTTTGCTGTATGGAAGCTTTTTGCTCTAACATAATTCCATGTGTCAGGTACAACTTTTTTTTCCTGTGCTTGTGGATCCTATAAAAAAGTATTCTCTGACCCAAAGTCTCAATTGATCTCCTTTATGTTTTTTTTTTTTTTCCAGAAGTCTCAAAGCTTTACATTTACACGCAGACTTTTAATCAACTCTTAGTTGATTTTTATACAGGATAAATCGGAGCCAAGCTTCAGTCTTCTGCAATATGGCTACCCAACTTTCCTGGCACATTTATGAGGAGGTGGTTCTTATTCTAACGCAGGTGTTGAGGACCCTGCCAAGGATTAGTGAACCCATTTGTAGACTGCTCCGCACCACTGGCCAGTGTACCATTGTCAGCATCATGCTGTTTTGTTTGCTGTGGCTTTGCAGCATCTAGCACTGTCCATCTCAGGAGACTACAGTACCTTTAAAAGGAAGTGTTTACATTTCCAAGTATTATCTTCTGTGGCAGAAAAATGGTGCCAGTCCACTGGGAAGATTGCAAAAAAAAAAAAAAATTCAGATTCAAGCATTGCAAGTTATACCTCCCTACCAACTGTACTATTTAAGAAAGTGTAAACTGAGGAAAAATTTACTGGGGAAGCTCAGCATACGCCTTTGGTAGGGGAATGTTCCTGGGTGATACAGACCTTATCTCAGCAAAAAGTCATTGTCATATAATTACACTGAACTGCAGTTACTGTAAATTCTTCAGTGTAAAAGTAGAGAATTCCTCATTCGGTTGTAAAAATAGAAGTCCAAGGGTGGAGTATAAAATAAAATTAGCTTTGTGCACTGCTCCCATACACCTCCAGATTTGTTTCTCCTCTTTATACCCCAGCAGGCCTCCATCGCTGCTGCTCCAGGTGAGACAGAGGCGTGGGTTTGTGGTCCTTTGGGTCAGGTCAAGCCATCTGGGTCCCTCTGCAGGACTGTGGTCTCGCTCTGACCCTGGCAGGCGCAGCTCCTGGTGGCTGTGGCTGATTGTCTTGTGTCCCTGGGCTTCTCTTGCCTCTCTGGCCTCTCATCAGTTCCTCTCCCTCTTCGCAGCACTTGGGGTGCTTCAGAAAGTCCCCGGCTTTGGCTCTCTGGATCCTGCCAGGTCTCTTCTGCTTCCAGCTGGAGGAGCAGGCCTGACTGTCCGGATGACTAGATTGAGGGAACTTGGGTGAGCTCTATTTTAAGGTCCGCTAACTATGTCTGCAAAGTCCCTTTGGCCCCATAAGAGAACACGGACAGATTTCAGGGACTAGGGTCTGGCACTGAGAGGGCCCTTCTTTGTCTTGCCACATTGTCACGTCCCTCACTTCTGTATACAAGGCATCAGAGTATTGTTTCCGAAAAGAACAGACAAGGACACGGAGTGGCACCTTGTGTGCTTTGAAAGGACCCTCTGGATCCTCACGTGCTTGACACTGATTGGTGATGAGGACCGCTGTCTCGTTCCACACCTGTGACCCTTAGTGCGCAGAATTTCAGGAGAATTAACATCAGGAACCTTCAGGAAGACCCAGCGGGGCCAAGCAGTCACTGGGGCTGACTTATTCTTTGTAATTCCTGGGGAGGAGAAGAAGGCCCAGCTCTCATTCTGGGAGGCGTGCATGAGGCTGATGTGACTGTCATCTGGGATATGTGGGTGGCAGGGAGCTGGTAAGTCTGGCTGCAGTGTAGGCTGGCAGTGACACAGCTGCACTATGGTCCACTGTGGGGAAGGAGGAACCTCTTAACCAAATCTGTAGTTTGCAATAGCTAGTACTACTTACTTGCTTATAATGCAATACTTTTTTGGAGCATATATATTTGAATAAAAGAATTACCAAGGGAAAATATAAGTCATTTAAGGATTATAACATATATTTTCATATCGCTACCTAGAATGTGCTACTTTAGATTCCTGTCAGTGTAAACCAAAGTGCCTATTTTACTGTCATCCTCAGTATCAAGGATGAATACCCTCTAGTTGCAATGCCAGCTGAGAGTTTCAAAAGATATTTTGTAACTTTTATAGTAATTTCATTTTAGAATGCAGTGAGTTTTAATCTAAAATAAATGTCTTCTTTTAAAATTCTTTTAACATTGCTTTCTTTTCCCTGTCTTTCTTGCTTGCTTGTTTTTATTTATTTATTTATTTGGGGAATACTGGGAATTGAACACATGACCTCACACTTAGCAAACCTTTTTTATTTTTTATTTTTTCTTTGTCTCTTTGAGACAGGGTCTTGCTATGCAGTGCAGGCTGGCCTTGACATCATTTTGTAGCCCAGGCTGGTCTTGAACTAGCAACGATCCTCCTGCCTCAGCCTCCCGATTGCTGGGATTATAGGCGTGAGCCACCACGCCTGGCTCAACCTTTTTATTTCAAAATAACATATGACCCTGTTTAAGATATATAAATACACATACATATATATATATACAAAAATAAGCATCATATTAAATGAAGAGTAAAGTTTCTTCTCAGTCTGTATCTTGAGATATAAAGAAATCCCACCAATAAATGCCTTTCTCCTCCTGGTTCCCATAATACAACAATAACTACATTAAATAGAAAGTATATTTATTTTTCCTCCCACGTCCCCAAATAACATGAAGGTGGTTTTCTATCTACAGATATTTTTGAATTTGTGAAAATAAAAATATACTTGAATCAGTAAAAATGTAATTTCAATTAGTGAAAAAATTTCTAACATGTAAATTTTGGAAATTCTTGTAATTGATACCAGGGGAAATGTTTCCCACACACAGTTTACAACAAGTCTCTCCAGTGAGTACCACTCAGCCACAGGAAGGACAAATCTGAGTCTCGGTCAGAGAAATGGGTGCACCCAGAGGTCCTAGTGCAAAGTGAAATTCATCAAAAATTTAAAAATCTCATGGCTTTTTCCATGTGAGAAGCCCAGAGTACAAATAATTTAAAGAGCAAAATAAGACCGAAGAAAAGAGGGACATAGAGCTTTTAGAGATAGAAAAGTGGCTAGGAGATGGGCAGAGGAGAAGGGACATTAAAAAGACTAAGAAGCAATGTGCACACCCATCAACTCCCCGCAGAGAGTGTATGCACTTTGTATCGTGAATATCTACTAATAAAAGTATCTAAAAATTTACTTATCACTCGAAAAAAACTCTGGTATTTAGCAAGCCAAAGTTTTATGTATGAAGTATTGGAGTTGGCCCGGCTTCCTCAAGAGCTTTATTCTTAGACACGCCACCACGTTCGGCCCGTCATGGTTGCATAATGCACATTTCAGATCTGTATTCAGTGCTGGTGAGTCTGCATCCCTCGGCTGCAGAGGCTGACGCTGAAAATATGTCTCAATGTTTTAAAACACGCTGCTGCCTCCAAAGATACTGCTTATGGTGGCCGGATGCTGTAGGACACATTGCGTGGCTGTGAAGCATGAAGCATTGTTAATATCTCTTAGGATATGTTTGTTTTCTGAAGTCAGCCTAATGCTAGGTCAAGATGTCTCCCTAGATTCTCAGATCACAGATTCAGTCCAATAATTATAGCAGATTCAACCCCTATATTATTGACATAATCGGTAAATTACAAGTAAAGCAAAAATTCATGCATCCAATTGCAAATAAACATTGTCGTGCTCCGGCTGGTTGTGGTGATTGTAAGTATAGTCTGAGCTACTCAGAAGGCTGTGGCAGGAAGAGCCTAAGTCTGAGGTCAGCCTGTCTCAAAATAATAAAATAAAATAAAATGGCTGAGCACATGACTCAGGGATGGGAGTGTTTGCCTAGCATGTGCAAGGTTAGGTTCAATTTCTAGTACTACAAGTAACTAAGTAATTTTTTAGAAAGACTGTTACTTCCCAGTCTTTAAGAGACGGCAGTTTGAGATGTATTTACAAAATATACATAAATATTGGCATAGTTAATCATTTTATGAAATGGGAACACATACACAAGCCATGTTAATTTTTATGCATGGAGTTCTTCATAAAATGCATATAATATTCCAGGCCTGGGATGTATCATATGAGCAGATTTACATGTAGATTTCCAGAAAATCATTAAGCAGTTCTAGGAGTGGTACTATTATTTAATAATAGACCACAGCCACACAGGGCCACTGTGTGGCACTCTCCTGCTCCGTGGGCGTCACGACGGAAGGCAGCTGTTCTGGGGCAGGGTGCAGAGCAGCGCTCTCACGAGTCTGGCGTGTTCGCACTCTGTTCCTTTCATGTCTGCTTCACACACTGCAGGTGCAGAAGTAGAAATTTTAGATTTTTATGCCACTAGCCAGGATTAATTTGTGTAACTGGGAAAATGGTAATAAATTTATTTTAAAAAGCCAAGTTGGACTGAACAAACATTTATTAGCTGTCATTTTGTGGATTAGGAAATCAGTAATAAAATAATCAGCACTTACTGAACAGTGACATGGGCAGCTTAATGCTTTGTGAGGGTTTTTCTAACAGGCAAGTGGACCAAATTGAGGAAAACAAGTAGCTTGTGTGAAGCTCGGGCGCCTGAGAGTGAGAAGGGAAAGCTGCATGCAGTTTATGCTCAGAATGCAGAGTCTCAGCCAGCATTCAAACCCTGCCGCTGCAGAGAACCACCCCTTCACTTCATCCTATTCGTGTGCAAAACTGGGACCCTCAAAATTCAATCCTTGTCAGCCAAAACATCCTCGAATGTAAAACACAAATCATTAGACTCCGACGTGGGCGGGTGGTGAGGAGATGAACGTCCACCAGCTCCAGGCGACTTCGGAGCAGAGCGGCTCCTCCAGCAAGCCTCGGGCTTCCTCGTGTGCTATTGATAAACAGGTGGCTTCGATGGCTGCGTTGCTCCCCGTTATCAGTTACACACCTGGTCTGCTTAGCCGAGAATGGGAAATCTGGGAGTCCAGATGTCATTAGTTTGAAGATGATGTTAAATATTCCAGTACCTTCTTAGAGCACTCGTTAATTACCTATCACATAAAGGTCCTAATTGATTAATTTATTATTCATTACTTTAGCTGGCAAAGCTGTCTCCCTCAGCCTAGATGTAGTTTGTGAATTTAGAAGTCTAATCTGGAGCATTCCTTGATATAGTAGTACCTGATTATAGGTGCACAAATAAAGGAAAACACCTGACTCCACACCAGGAACACTCTGGAATCTTCCACGGGAAAGCCAAAGACTCCTTTCATGATGATATACTCGATTTAGTTTGTGTATCTTTATTGCTGTTTCCTCATTTCCAATGGTGTGTTCTTACTTTTCCTTACCTCTTCATCTATGGACTGTTGGTAAATTTCTTCTACTGTATTTTGTTTTTATGCTGTTAGGTAAGCCTTCTGCAAATCAACATTTTATTGCAATGGTCTCTTAGCATAGAATATCTTTAAAATAATCAAATGACTCACTATAAATTTATTCTAAGCAGATTTCAATTTTTTGTAGAAGTGATACCATGAGGCCTTAATTGATGCTAAGAGAGGAGGTGTTCTCATACCACAAAGGACTTTTCACTTCTAAATCTCCTGGAAACATTTCAAGCTTTAAGGCTCATTTTAGTATAACAACTAAAGAGATAGATAATCCATATTAAAAAGATTGACAGAAGCTAGCTCTACAGTCTTCGGAGAAGGAAAAAGGAAAGGAGAAAGAGAGACATAAAGGGGAAATGGTAATTTCCCTTATGTGATCAGTGCATAGTTTATACGTGTGCTGAAATATCAGTTTGCCCAGAATGTGTGCAGTTAGTACCTGTTAACCAAAAGCAACGAACGATGACTATTTGAAGTTAATCACCTGAGCTTTTCTTGCAAGGAGCTCATCCTGTAAGAGTGAGGCAAAAGCTAAGGACGTGCCAACATACTTAGGTGCTATTTTTAAGCACTAGCACCCTTAATCTCATCAATAGCTACTTATAAAAGTGTCTGTGTGTGCCTCACACTAACACACACACAAATACACCTGCCCTGTGCAAGCACACGGGAAGCTTCTCCAGGGAAGCATCCCTCTACAGGTCTTAAAATTCGTAACATTTCCATAGAAAACATTGCCATAGTAACTTGAAAGCCATTTGTGCCCAAATTGAAACCGCCATCCATTGCTACGCAGGATATTGAATTCCACTGTGTATTGTCTCGTGGATTTAATTACATGCACTACATTTTCATACTGAAGACTTTGGACATAAACACTGAGAAACAAATACCAACATTTCACCTAACCCAGTGTGGTTTTCCACTTTGTCCATTTCTACACGCTGGTTTTTCCTTCTGTCTTTACAATTTCCATTAAACACATGACTGAGAACACAGCCAAGCTGAATGCTGCATCTGACCTGAAAGTGGTGTCTGCATTTTGCTCCACCCTCTTAATCCCAGCTTTCCACATGAGGAGAAGTTTGTCAGAAATCAGATCTCACCCTGGAAGTCCGTATCCTTCACCAGCCCGTGCCCCGACCGTCCTGTCTTCCACGCCCGGAGTCATTTCCTGCATCTGCCTTTCCTAGAAGTCATGCTACAGTTCTCTAAGTACCTTCTTGGGTTTTTTCTTTATAACGTGTTGTGCTGTCATCACATATTCTTTTTTTTTTTTTTTTCTTTGTCTTTTTCGTTTTTATCGGTACCAGGGATCGAACTCACGACTGCCTGCTTGCAAGGCAGGTGCTTATGCCGCTGAGCTAAATCCCCAGCCCCTACATATTCTTTAAAACACGACCGCAGCACGAAGGGAGTGACACCAGTAGTCACGTCTCTGTTGAACCACCCCAGTCCCCCTTCTGCCAGCCCCTGCAGGCCATGAGGAGAAGGACGCTGATTTCCCCCAGAGGACCATCCCTAGCCCAAGTGCTCTTTTGGACACAGTTTAGATTTATTAATCTCTGCCACAGTTTTATGATATATGAATTATTTCTACTTTGTACATGAAAAGATAAAACCCTGAGAGGCTGAGTAGATTCTTTAGATCACAAGTAGGTGTCAAACTTATTTCTGAATGTGTGCCTTCCTCAGTGCTGGTCGAGGGCAGCTTTCTATAGATACAATAGCATGTGAGGCTCTGCCTGTGAGAGCTCAAGGCAAGAAACTTCACACGCACACACGCACACATGCACACAGAACTAGTTAAACTTCTGGGGAGGAGGGAACAGGGAGAAAAGACATCAGTCCCCTAGCGCAGCGTGTGGGGAGGGGAAAGTGCAGTCCTCACATCAGTGTGTGCTGGGAGTTAAGGAAACCATCTGTGAGGCCACCCTGCACAGTAACCATCCTGTGAAACTCAAAAAGAAAGCCACAGATGGCTGAGAGAGATGCGGTGCCTGGTGAAATCCACAGCAGAGAGCACCCCGTGCTGCTTGGTCTGTAACCAGGGCCAGGAAAGGGCGGAGTCTCAGGCTGAGCTGAGGAGACTACCTGGCATCACCACGCTGTCTGCACCACCTCAGGGTGTCCCCATCTTCCACCGTGCTTGGGAGATGTGGCCGTGCAGGGGGAGGGGCATCTGTCCACACCAGACACCTGCGCCCAGTGTGTCGTGAGGGTTACTCTTCCTACTGAGGAGTTCAACTAAAATGAAATAGAGGGCTTGTCAGACTCCAGTGAGGACTTGTGTCCTCGCCAGGAATTCCACCTGTGATCCGAGTATGTCCCTTACCCTCTGGGACGATGGGGACTTGGTGTACACAAAGCTTGCCCAGTGTTCTGGATGGATTTCCTCCCAGTGGATCCGTTTTCTCAGGCAGACCACAGCATTACTGGGATTAATTGGCCTATACCTGAGTTTGATTGCAAGAGTGCTGTTTGTCTTTTGCTTTGGCGGGGAGCTTCCTGTTCGTCATCTGCATCTCCAGCCTACCAGTCAGGGAGAGCCGGGGCCAGACCCAGATGACAGTCAGCAGGCCCAGATCAGACCTGTGCCTGCATGTGGGTGTGTGCGCGCGTGCATGTGTGTGTGCATGTGTGCGTGTGTAGGGCTGCAGTGGGCAGGCAGACGGGAGGAGATGAGAGAGAAAGGGGCAAAATCGTAAGGCCAGAAGTTTGTCCCTATGCCGTGAAGGCCAACCCCAAGCTGAGACAAGTAACAGTATGGCTTGGTGATAGCTCCTATCAATCCACTTAGGAAGGAGCGTACCCACCTCATCTCAGGAGCTGCTGACTCCTGAGAGACCTCCCTGCTCCGGGTAAGCATGGTGCATCCCTTCAGGGGGCTCTATCATTCCTCCTAGGCCCCACCTCTGAAAGATTCCAGCACCCCGGCACCACCACACTTGAGCCTGAGCTGTGGGCATGCAAATGCTAGGGAACAAACCGCACAGACACACACCTGGGAAACCCTGGCTCTGCCAGCCTCTGGTCAGTGGCTGGGACAGTTTCTCTGAGCCTCAGTCGCTCCCTTTAATTTCTTTACGCAACTGTAATGCACAGGGAACAGTTACATTTGAACACAGTGACTGGAAAATAAGTCTTTCTTGCTGGCCATTACTACTCTCCAGGACCAGACAGAGATGACTAATCTTCCCAAAGATAGAGTCTCACTGAAAAGTCATTAACACAGTATCACTGACTGTAAAGTAAAATCGATCTAACTTGAAATAGTTTAGAATTTGGTGAGCTAATAAAACTTCATTTGTCCTCTCGGAAGACCTAAGATGAAGCTGCCCTTTGGTACACCTTCTCCAGGAGGACAAAGGGATCTCCTGCTCCAGCCCCACGGTCACACAGCTGCCACACAGGACAGGCAGGGTGCAGGGTTACATGCCTGCCCCAGGGGCTGGAGTCTCCCTATAGCTCCAGCGAGGACTGCTACCTCCCGAAGCGTCTGCCTTTCTGTCTCAGAACCTGAGCCACAAGGCGGGGAGGAGGACCCAAGAATCAGTGGTAAATTTTGCTACCTCAAGCTGCATGCCACCACAGGTACGACAGAGAACATAGATGATCCCAGTTTTGTTTCCCTCTGGTCTGCAGATGGCAAAGGGAAAAAAAAGAAAAGAAAAGAAAAGAAACCATAACTGAGACAAACGCAGTTTTGATCCTCGCAGAGCTTGCTTTGGGCGGAGGTGGGGCTCTGTGTTGTCTCTCATGTTTCCTTTTGCTAAAATACAGTGAAGGTTTGAAAAGCTGGCAAGGAAGGGAGACATTAGCTACTGTCACAGAGGCAGTGCTTTTTCTAGACACGTGTGGTGCTGCTTCGGGTTTGGAGGAAGACTGTGTTTCTTGAGCCAAAGTTGTGTGCCTTTGAAGATGACAAAAGCATGGTCTTCATGGGGTGAGGGTCTAAAACCTTTGGATGTGAGGGAGGAGATACAGAGAATATTTTTCATCAGTGGTGTCGATGACAATTATATGAGACACCCTGTTCGTTCCACTGGGTTCTCCTCACATCCTCTATTCTACTGACATTGTAAAACTAAAGTGATAAGTCAGGTTAATATTAATCTTCCACGCCATGGACTCTACCAGGACTTTCTCATTTCTTTGGGATTCCTATTTTTAATGTCTGAGAATGATGGTTTACCCAGGGGATCAGTTATCCCATGACAATGTCAACAAGAATATAGTTTTTCCAACATCTTCTTTTTGCCCTCTATCAGCAAGTAAAGAAGAACATGAAAGACTGACATTTTGTGGTTTCCTTCTTTTAAATTTGAGGGATTGTACTTTAGTGTTCTCAAGTTTTGGTGTTAATAGCCACATCGTATGATTTGTGTCCAGTGTCCCCCCAAAGCTTCAGGTGGTCATAGGGTTTTTTCAGAGCTGGTTGAATCCATAGTGTGTGATTGATTCCTAGTGTAATGCTGGGTTTAATGGTGGGTGATTGCTGGATCAGTCCAGTGACTAGTTGGCACCACCCCAGTCCCCAAGATCTAGATAAGATAAAAGGGTTAGAAAGAGGCTTGTCTCTCCCTGTCTTTTGTTGCTTCTACTGTTTTCTGGCACCATGAAGTGTTTCCCCTTGGAGCCAGTTGATTACAGACTGAAACCTCTACAAACTGTGAGCTAAAGAAATCTTTCCACCCTTAACTTGTGGTTGCTGGGTATTTTGTCTCAGCAAGGAGAAAAGTAACTAAGGCACCATGCATCCTATCCAAGCCAGCCTGGTGGCCTGGGATCTTCACTGTCACTTCATCAAAGGTCATGCATCTATGTGCTGTTGACCTTGGGAGTCTGCGAGATGCCCTCTCCTTTATCTAGGGCTCCAGGCCCTCCTCCACTGTGGACTCTCAGTTGCCTGTCTCGGTCTCAGGATTTTCTGAACTGCATTTACTTGTCAGTCTTTCATCTACTTCTCAGTTTAGTGTCTTCACCCTGTCAGCACTGTAGGCAACTCCAGTGAGACTTGCAGGGCCCAACAAGACAAAGAAGGGCATTGCCTACCCAGAGTTCTACTGAAGAGCTTGTGGTACCCACGAGACAGAACTCTCACCTCTGCAGAGTAGGTAGGATGGCAGAGGAGGCAGGAAAATGCAATGCAAGAGCTTTTCTTTGTAAAATAGGGATGGGCTTTGAAAAGAATTAGGAGGTTTATCTTTAAACATATAAGCTCTGTCCAGTGCTATAGAATACATCTATGCCACGTACACAGCATAGAGATCCCAGCTCCAGCTCAGAACTCATCCCACATCTTTGGCCTAGAGTTTTGTATTTGCCTCCCTCCTGGATTCGCGTGATTCTCTTTCCAGAGATGGGAGCCACAAGAAAGGAGCCACAGATGCCACCTGGAGCCACATCAAAACATTCAGACTCTTCCCTGACCTTAGTTGTGTCATGAACTCCTTAGAAGGTGCATCACATACCATAGGATTGAGACAAAACTAGCACTAATTCTTCCTTTCTCACTGAGTATCACTGAGTCTCGGTTTTGCTGTGGGTGGTGGATTTACTAATGGGCAACCTGCAACACCCAGCTGACCTGAGTCAGCATGGTGCTGGGTGCAGAAGGCTCCCCTAAGGATTATTGTCAACAGCATGAAAAGAAGCTGGAGGAGAGGATGGTGTGCTGTGGATTCTCCTGGAGAAGCTTGTCACACTGGTTTCCCAGGTATGGACTCAGGTGTCCTCTTCCTCAGAGGAGCTCGGGTCCTCGCTGTCACTGAGGATGGCTGTGGTTCTCTTTGGGAGAGCTCTGGTTCTTACCTTGAGTGTTGCTTCCTGGCTCCAGTGCAGATCCCAGCCTGCTGGCACAGATCCTTCACCTTGTTGGCACAGACTTTCTAGCTTCCACCACTGACCTTTAGGCCTTCTCAGTTCAGACCCTTGATACAGACTTGCTTGAGACATTGCCATGGGCTCCATGTCTTCAGCTGGACTCATGAAGGTCATGGCTGGAGGATCCAGACCTTAGCTGGATTCCTTGGTTCTCTAGTGTGTGGACAGATCTCTGTGCTCTTCCTCATTTGACTCTTTGGGTGAATATTACGGACTAATCCTATAAATTATGTGTCCTGTACAAAATCTATTTCCTTGAGAACTGACTAAACCTTTTGAGAGGCATTTCTGGGTAAGTTACATACCTTTACAGCATCGTTGTAAATTTTGAAATATATAACATCCATAAAAGCCTGCCACCAGCAATTAATAGATACATAATTTCTTGAAAATAGTCTGATTTTTGAAGTAGTCAAATGTATATATTTTATTAAACCAACAAAAGTTACCTACTCTCATAGTTGCCTAATTTCTTACATCACTGTGCAGCCTTTGCTTAAAGCTATAAAAATTCATATTTAAGGTAGAAACACTCTTTTGCTGTATTTCATTCTAATTACCACCAATTTTCCCGACACTTTTGTTTGGTTTCCCCTCTGTTAACTGGTCTCATTTTTCCCTGGTGACAAAATTTAGTGAATCCCATCTTTAATCATGAGCAATTAAATCTCATGAAAATATCTCTATTTCTAAAACGCATGGTAACCTCACACTCTGCCTTGTGCAACTGATCATATAAATTGTAGGTTTCAATATTTATCATTTAAAAATTTGTTGAATCAGATTTTTAAAGTCAGGAATGAGGCTCTTTGCAATTTTTTATTCCAGGGAATTACTGTGATCTCCATTATGAAATGTGAAAATAAACAGACATACTTATATACATACACAATGTTTAATATAATTTTACTTTTATAGTAATCACGATATGCAAGGTTGGTGCTTCCTATTTTATGAGGAATATGTCTCATAAAGAACTCAATAAGTTCATAGAATATTATACCCAACTTAGTACTTGGGAATCTCTATTAATATATTAAAATATGCTAGTCTTTTGTATGTCCAGAAATGTAAAGTATCTCCATTTGCACTATTTACACCTGATATGTACCAAGGGTGGCTGGGCCAGTGAGCTTGGAGGACCTCAAAGTCTGTCCCTGGTAAATGGGTCAGAGGAGACAGGGCCCCCTTTCAAGGACCTGCTAACAGGAGATAGGGTGCTCTTTGCTTCTCAGCCATCCCCTTCCGATTCTCCAGCAGCCCCACCTTCAAAGTGTTAGCACACTAAGAAAAGGGCTGATGACAAAGAAACCACGTGCCCCAGCCAGAAGAGAGGTCTGTGTGAGGCTGGAAAGGTGGCCTATTCACTCATCTATTTCCACCCCCTTTAATTAAAAAGCGGTCTATCACAATCCATGAATAAATATTTATATCAGAGAACAATGCTTGTGTTATCTAGAGTTCAATTAAATACACAAACAGGTTTTCTAGAACAAAATTTGATTTATTTGAACGACTGACTGGTGTTCTTCCCAGGTATTCATAAAGATGCAGGCTTACAAATCCACGCTAGTGAACCCCTGGGAGCAGAGTGTGGTCTGGGGGAGCCCTCCTGCCCTCCTTGGGTGGTGCTGAGGTTTGAAGCCAGCGCCCAGGCCCAGCGGGCCCTTGCCCCACTGCCAAGCTATCCTGGCCCACGACAAGCCTTTCGCTGCAGTGCTATGTGGCTTTTTTTAGGTTTTGGTTTTGTTTTTTCACCTTACAGGCTGAGTGTTTCAGTCTCTGGCCTTGTTTTCCTCTGTCTGGTCTTCTCGAACTGCAGCAGATTTGGTGGCAACGTTCTGAGCCATTCAGTTAGATTTGCTGCACCACTGACCTGTAGGTTTCTCCCCAGTCATGTGCGAGTTGGTGGCAGATGTGTGAATATGAAAAGCATTTCTAAGTGGGAGACAGGAACATATCGCTTGGGGTTAATATGACCACGAAATGTGTAAGTGGTGAAAGGCACCATCACTGTCGCAGTCACCGGGGATACGTGTCTGGCTGCCCTGCACTTCCTGGCTGTGGTAGGTGTGGGCCCGGGAGAGGCCAGGAAGCCCAGACTGCCACACAAGCCCTGGACGCTGCAGGTGTCTGAGAAGTGGCGAACACCAGCGAGAGCTAACCAGGTGGGGCTCTGCAACCCGCCCCTCAGTCCCAGGCCTCTCCACTGCAGAGCTGGTCCCGAGGGTTTGTGCAGAAGAGGATTCTGCAGCACAGAGGCTCAGAGAGCCCGAGTTAAGCATCACCAGCTCACCATCAGGAGGTGGCTGGCTCAGATCGGCTATGGACAAGGAGATGCAGTGATTGCTGGATGAGCCGGCGTTTCTCTTGGGTGCCACTTGGTAGCAGCATTTGCCACACTGGATCACATCTCCTGGAGACACAGAGAGGACATCCAGAACTGCTGCAGCAAGCAGATGGGCGGCATGTGTGCAAGGTGAAGGAGTGTATTTTGTGACAATTTTAAGGCACTGCATCCTTTACTGCAATACTTTTTAAAATTTGAACGTTTACTGTACTTCCAAAGGTTTCTACTGGCTCTCTGCTCAGAGTATACCGTTGCTCGCCTCTGTTGTCTCTGGGCTGCATGAGCAGTTGTTGTAGCAGAGGAAAGGGGTTCACTTGCTGGTAGCCGGGAAGGAGAGACAGACAGACAGACAGATAGACCAAGGACAAGACACAGCTTTGCAGGTTCACCACAGTGGCCCACCTCTTCCAATCAGGCCACGCCTCCTAGCTGCACAGCAAGGTTGAGTGTATCAATGGATTAATCCCCAGGACCCAATCATTGTTGGAAAACTCATCTCTGAACACATGAGCCTCTTGGTGACACTGCGACCCAAACACAATGAAAAAGTATGATAGGCTGCAGAGTTTTCTTTTTGAGATTATTTGGCCTCAGTAGTCAGAAAAGAAAGAAAGGAGCAGACCGTACCTGAGGTTAATCTACAACGTGAAGAGCCCCGGGAATGGAGGAGGAAAGATTGGTGTGCTCAGTGGGGCCTCCAGAAGCTTCCACACTGACCACGATGGTGTGCAGAAGAGGACGAGGCTCTGCACTTCCAAGGTCACCCACAGACTTCATCGCTGTCAGGAGCTCCGTCATGGCAAAGGAGAGGAAGCTTCTAGAAAAAACCATCATTGCTCAGAAGAGCCTTCCTTCTGGCTGCAAATATGCATGCCCTGGCGTGAACAGCATTGACTGAGAAACGGGCATGGGAAGAATTAGGGGACTTTTCAAATGAATTTAATCTGACTCCCCCTTCGTTCTTTGCGTTTTGGCCTCCACCTCTGGACACACACAATACATGCTGGTTTTGTTTATTCCCAAAATTCCGAATGTGATGTCATCCAGCTCCTCATTTGGGACAGTGGAGAGCAGCGGGCAGGGCACTCCCTTTCCATGAGTCCTGTTTCTGTTTCTCCCAGTACTGAGCCGTTTTCCTCCTTGTTCTAAAAGCGGCCTCCTGAAGTCAGCAAGGCTGATTCCTGGGCGTCTTCTCCTCCTGCTCAGTCCTGATTCTTTCTGTGCATTTCGTTGTATTATTAACTGCCTTGAGGGAGATGAAAGAGCATCTGGAGATTAAGTTTAGCTGCTCTTTTACCATATAGACATTTACTGTAGTTTACCTCTGTGATGCTTATGTGGTTAATATCACTGAGTTTGGAAAGATGCCCAAAATAAAAAATGGGAAGCCCCCGTGGTCTTTGGGTTCTGCCAGGGAGCCGGGCTATGCCTGCATCATGCATCAGTGTTACTTTCTTAATGCCATCTGCAGAGTGTGGAGCTGAAAATGTCTGGAGTTCTCCATGTAAATCACTTTAAGCAAAACATAGATTAATTGAACATGTCTTTTGCAACCTCTATGCCCAGTAGTAATTTCTCAAAATTACTGGGATTCCATTTCAGAGCAAACTTGGCATTTAAATGAGGTGGTTTTAATTAGCATCTTGACTGCATGCAGTCAACAGCAGCAAAAGAAGGCAAGGGAAAATTACATCAGCTTAGTTTTGCTGCAGAAAAAATAAAGTGGTACACTACAGAAATAACCCCACATAATTTGAAACTAGATGGCATGCAAATTCTTGGGGTCAGAACCATAAGCTTTATCATGTATCAAAATTACTGTATATTACAATCTTTTTCAGTCTTTGTACCAAAATATTCACAAATTTTACCTTTTCCACAGAAAGCCCCACAGGCAGTGGCTAATCTTGTAATTATTCTCGCATAGGACCCATGAATATTCATGTATATATATTCTCCTCCCTCTGCTGCATTTTTTCTATCATTCAAACCACAATTCAAAGCTCACTCCATTTTTTAACACTGGTTAGTATACTGCATATTGTTATCTTCCAAGTAGCTGTGCAGATTACAGTATATTAGCATGAAAGCCATGAAAAATGATCAAACAGTTGAACAATGAAAGCACACACTTCTGAGCTAACAGAGATTAACAGCACAGTCATCTATCATATACATCTTTTCCCTTCTTTCTTTTTTTCTTTCTCCAGCTCAATTGTTCTTCCTTTTTTGCAATGTACAATATCCATTGTACATTTTGGATCTTATTTACTCTTTCAGTGTTTTACACAAGGGAGAGAATACGGTGTTTACACGTGAGTCTGATTTATTTCACTTAGGAATATGATCTCAAATTGTACCCATTTACCTATAAAATCCTCAAGTTTATCCTTCTTTATAACTGAGTTGTACTCCACTGTATAAAAATATGTCTTTTTTGTCCTTTCCATGGTTAATGAACATTTGGGTTATTTCCAAGATTTATTACAAACTTTGCTGCTGTAAACATGAGTGCACATATATCACTGAGGTATGATGTTTTCAATTATTCTGGGAAAATACCCTGAAGAGGAATAGCTGAGTTGAGTGAGACCTCCAATCCTAGTTTTTTGAGGAATCTCCACACTGATTTCCACCACAGCTGTACCATTTACACTCCTCCCAATAGTGGAGAAGGGATCTTTTCTCCCTACAGCCTGGCCAGCATTTGTTATTGGTTGATTTCTTGATGATAGCTATTCTTTCTGGGGTGAGATGGAATCTTAGTGTTGTTTTAATTTACTCTCTCAGATGGCCAATGATGTTGAACATTTCTTCATGTATTTATTTGCCAAATGTATTTCTTCAACTGAGAATTGTGTGTTCATCTCAGATGCTCTTTGTTCAAGACTCTTTGAATTTGAGGGGCCTGATATTTTTCAGTTCTTTGTATGTTCTAGATAGATTTCCTTTGTCTAAGGGACAGCTGGCTAAACTTTTCCCATTCTGTGGGATTTCTTTTCACTCTGTTGCTGATTTCTTTTGATATGCAAAACTTTTTAATAAGATGAGATCCCAGGTATTGATTCTTTGAAGTTCTTCCTGTGTGATTTATGTTTTGTTCATAAACTCTTTGCCTACACAATGTCTTCAAAATTTCTACAATATATTTAGTGTTTCTGTTTTAATATTTAGATCTTTGATCCATTTTGACTTTAGTGCCTGATGATGTACGTGTGTCTAGTTTTAGTCTTTGTCCTATAGAAAGCCTGTTTTTTCCAGCACCATTTATTAAAGAGACATTCTTCCAGTGGACATGTTTGGCCCCTTTGTCAAAGATAAGGTGGCTGAGTGTCTTTATAGTTGTGTCTGCATTTTTACTATGTTCCATTGCTCCTCAAGTCTGGTATCATGCTGATTTTATTGATTTTATTGTAATAGCTTTGTAGTCTAATTTCAAGTCAGAGATTGTGATGCCTCCTGCCTTGCCTTTGTTGCCCAAGATTGCCTTTGCTATTCTAGGTCTCTTCTGTTTCCACATGAATTTTAGAAAGGTTTTCTCTAAATCTGTGCGGTATGCAAATGTTATGTCAATTGGAATTGCATTAAATCTAAAGAATAGTTTTGAAGGTAGAGCCATTTTCACAGTGTTGGTTCTTCCTATCCAAGAGTAAAGGATGTATTTCCATTTTCTGATATCCTTTTTGATCTCCTTTTGCAGAGTACTATAGTTTTCAATACATAGATCTTTTACTTTCTTTTATAGATTGATCCCTAAGTATTTCACTTTTGGACAGTGCGATTGTGGAAGGTGTTACTGCCATCATTCTCGCCCAGTGAATTTGTTGTTTGTGTACAGGAATGCTATTGATATTCAAGTGTTGACTCTGTATCCAGCCAAGATGCTGAATTTGGTCATCAACTCTGGTAGTCCTTTGATGGAGTTTTTGGGTTTTCCATGTAGAGTATCACTTCATCTGTAAATAATGACAATTTAACCTCTTTTCCTGTCCTTACTCCTTTATTTATCTCTCTTTTTTAATTGCTCTATCTAACATTTCCAGAGCTATATTGCACAGGAGTAGTGATAGCAGGCACCCTTGTCTTGTTCATGACTATTGGTTTGTCATAGATGGCTCTTTGAGGTAGAGACCATATATTCTGATTTTCTGTAGGGTTTTTATTTTGACTGAGTGTTGGACATTACCAAAAGCTTTTTCTGCATCTATTAAGATTATCATGTGATTTTTGTCTTTGATTCTGTTGATGTGATGTATTATAGTTTTTTATTTGCATATGTTGAACAATTCCTGTATTCTTGGGGTAAATTCCACTTGATCATGGTATGTAATATTCACGATGATTTGCCACATTCTGTTTGCTAGTATTGTATTGAGAATTTTTGCATCTGTGTTCATTAGGGAGATTGGACTGTAGTTCTCCTTTATGGGTCGGTCTTTTTCTGGTTTTGGTATCAGAGTAATTGCTGTCTCCAGGAATAAGTTAGGGAGAATTGCTTCCCTTTCAATTTCATTAAAGAGTCTGAGGACTATTGACATTGAATCTTCTTTAAATTGCTTATAGGATTCAGCCATGACTCTATCAGGACCTGGGCTTCTCTTTGTTGGAAAGTTTTAAATTATATTTACAATTTCAGTAACTGATATCAGGGTATTCAAAATTTTTATAGCTTCTTGATTCACCTTTGATAATTCATGTTTCTAGGAGTCTGTCCATTTCTTCTGTTTTTCCAGACTATTTAAATAAATATTTTCAAATTAGATATTGATGTTATTATGAACTTCCACAGGATTTGTGCTGACTTTACCCTTTTCATTCCTCAATGCATGAATTTGAGTATTTTTGTTTCCTTTTCTTGATGTGGCCAGCTAGGAGTTCATAATTTTGTCTATTATTTCAAAGAACCAACTCTTTGATTCATACTTTGTATTGTTTTCTTAGTCTGCATTGTGTTCATTTCTGCTCTGATATGTATAATTTCCTCCCTTCTACAAGCTTTGGTCTTGACTTCTTCTTCTTTTTCTAGAAGCTACAGGTAAAGCATTAGGTTTTTTATTCATGCTTGTTTTGTTTTCTTGATGTTAGAGTTCACTGCTATGTATTTCCCTTTCAGGACCATTTTCAATGCATCCCACAGCTTCCAGTATGTTGTATCTGCATTTCCATTTAATTGTAAATATTGTTTAATTTCTTCTTTAATTTCATCTGTGACCCATTGGTTATTTAGGAGAGTGCTATTCAATTTCCATGTGTTTATGGAGTTTTGTAATTTATTTTGCCATTAATTTCCAATTACAGTGCACTATGGTCAGATAATATGCACAGAATAATTTCAATTTCTTTGCATTTACTTAATCATGTTATATGAGCTAGTACATGGTCTATTTTAGAAAACATCCCATGTGCAGCTGAGAAGAATGTGTATTCTGAAGGTATTGGGTGATACATTCTGTAAAAATCTATTAAATCCATTTGTTCACAGATTTGCTGCAGTTCTATTATTTATCTGATGAATTTTGTCCTGTTGTTCTATCTCTTTGTGACAATAGGGAACTAAAGTCCCTCATCACAATTGTGTTATTGTGCATTTGATTTTTCATGTCTATTAATATTTATCTAGGACAAATATTATAGTTAGATGCTCCCATGTTTGGTCCATGTTTGCTCCATGTTTGGTGTTTGGTTATAAATATATTTATGATTTTCATCTCTTTTGAAGTTTTTCCCTAACAAGTATATAGTGACCTTCTTTGTCTCTTTTGACCATTTCTGGCTTGAAATTCACATTGTTTTCAAGCAACTCTGATTTTTTCTAGGTTCCTGTTTCATGGAATATTGTTTTCTTCCCTTTGAATTTCAGTCTGTGAGTTTCTTTTTTGAGTTAAATGTGTATGCAGTGTATTGTTTAATCTTCTTTTTCTTGTCCCATTCTGCCAATCTGTTTCTTTTAATTAGTAAATTGTGGCCATTTACATTTGTGGTATAACATATATATTAGCTTATCTTTGTCATGTTATATTTTGTTGGTGGTGGTTCCTTGTGTTTCCTCTGTGTTTAATTGCTTGCCCTGGTTGGTGGTTTCTTTCTGTTTTTGTTCTGGGAACTGTGGTCATTTTTATTTGTATCTAGAATATTTTTCAGTACTCTTTCTAGGCTTGCTTTGGTGGATGTGAATTTCTTCGATTGTTCTTGTCATGGAAGCATCTAGTTTCTCTATTAATTTTGAAACAGATTTTTTTTCTGGGTATATTAATCTGGGTTGGAGGTTATTTTCTCTCAGGGTTGGAATACTCCACTGTAAGCTCTTCCCTAGACTTGAGGGTCTGTGTTGAGAAATTGATTCTGATAGGCTTTCCATTATAAATGATTTGTTTCTTTTCTCTAACAGCTTTTAATATTCTGTTTTTATGCTGTATTTCTTGGATCTTGATTATTATATGTCTGTGTATAGATTTACTTTAGTTGTGGCTGTTTGGAGTCCTATATGCCTTGCTTATCTGTATATCCAATTTCTCTTCCTATGCTTGGGAAATTTTCTGCTATTCTGCAAATAGTTGTTTTATGTCATTTGTGTTGACCCCTGCATTTTCATTGACATCTATCATGATTATATTGTTTTTCTTTGCATCATCCCTTTATGCAGCCCTAGGAAACATGATGTCCCATGTTCTGAGTCAGGAAACAAAAGAACACAAAGTATCCCTTACCTAAAAATCACAGTTAGTAAGTGGTAGAATTGGGTTTGAGCACAGAGTCCTGGTTCCTGACCAATGAACTACACTGTGGAGTGCAGAGAGCCCTGTCCAAAGGCAGGTGGACTTGACTGCCTGACCTTAAAGATGAGGCAGGTCACACATGCAGTACGCGATGCCTGAGATGTAGTGACCGTTCATTATTGTGCTCATCATTGACGGCACCCTCTTCACACTGAGTTTTATTTCCTGGCTGAGTTAAGGGCCTCGGTGACTCTGCTCTCCTACTGTGCTGCAGACCTGCGGTACTGGGCCCTCCACCTCTAACCCCTGTTAAGGGACTGATATGACAATAATGAATTTAATCAGTTTGGTCCAGAATTTAGGAAATTAAAGGTTGAAATAAGTTAAGTAATGTAAATATGCATTGTATTGTCACCTTGTGGAAACAATTTCTCAACTATTTCTATGGTTGCAGTCTGCAGACATGAAGATGCCAATCCGGTCAGTAAGAAAACTGCATCCAGATGCTGGAGGTGTGTGAGTTCTCCAGGGTTTAGATCACATGGAAGGACAGGTGTGTAAAATTTTCTAAGCAAGCTGTTCCCAAACTAATATCTTCATGAGGTGGTGGCCGTCAGCCGCAGGTATGCATTTCAGTTAGTAATGTTTAGTTGAATAGTTCCTGGGTAGGGAAGTTGCAAAGAGCTTTGACGTACAGATGAGAGAAGGGAACTAAAAGTGTGTTTGAAAGGTTCCTTTCTCCTGACATTCCACTGCACCCCTGGACTTAAGGATTTGAGAGGGAGGGAGGGAGGGATCTGTGATTAATGAATGCCGTTTAGAACTAGGAGAATCCTCCAAAAAAGGGGAGACAGATAACAGAATAAAATGATTTTCTCAAGAATAACTTGGTCTCCCAGGGAGAGTCAACCTGATTTCTACCTTTTGTTGGAAGAGCAAAGGGGTGGAAAGCACTGGGGCAGATAACTCGATGGAAGACAGGATTACCCATGATTCTGGGGCAGTGACACCAAGGACACCCAGGAACCCAAAGAATCATGAATTCCTGATTCGCCCTGATCATTAGTAGAGAAGGCACAGAAACTTCCAGAGATCCCCAGCCCGGCTCCTGGGCTGTGAGTGACCTTCCAGCTGCCTAGCAGGGGCAAGCTTTTCCCCATGTGTGTCTGGGAAAACGATCTGAATTATAAATCACAACTGGACTAGGAGTATGATGCAAGTGGAAGGGAATGAACCGTAAAATGTCAGAGAAATGCAAATAAGGAATTAATTTTACAAAACAACAGCGAGGAGCCGGGGATGCAGCTCAGCAGCACAGAACCTGCCTGGCAAGCTCAAAGTCGTGAGTTCAATTCTAGGTACCAAAAAATGGAAAATAAACAGCAACATGGAAATCTTTTCAAACTCAGATTGTGTTACCAAGACACCATGGGCAAGATGAGGTAAGATCAACAGGCTCCTTTTTCTATTCTTTTCTCTTCTTTCCTTTTTATAAAAATGCAGGTCACTCATTACAAATTCCTTAGTCATCGCAAAAAGCTAAAAAGAGACTCGGCAGTCACAGACCTGTCGTTTGCACAGGTGCTGTTCGTTTTTAGGTAATTTCATTCCCGCAGTTATTTTCAGTGTAACGATTTATAGTCAGAAATAGTTTTGGTGGTTAATTTTACATTTAATTTTAATATGAATTCAGACTATCTCTTTTGATTATAAAGCCCTCAAAAACACTATTTATAAGAATATTTTAATCCTTAAATAGACTTTGACTTATTCTCCCGTCCTGTTGTTGGACAATGAGGTTTGCTTTGCATTATTTTTACTATTCAAACATTTCTTTTTCACTCTACAAAAATCACATTTTTGTTCACAAAGCTTTTTTATCTTTAAATTACAGTACTTGAAATAGCAGCAGCGGGTAGGAATATAGTCAGGATTTTTATTTAGAACACTGAAATGCGTTTTCCAATTTTGTTTGGATAAGCAAACACTGTGCGGGGAACCTCTGAGAA
Source organism: Cavia porcellus (assembly GCF_034190915.1). Lineage (NCBI taxonomy): Eukaryota > Metazoa > Chordata > Mammalia > Rodentia > Caviidae > Cavia > Cavia porcellus. The sequence continues at coordinate 1,942,943 of NW_026947506.1, forward strand.
GCTCTCTCAGGCAAGGTGTGCTCGTTACTGTAACTTTCCCGCTTGGATGAGGCCTGGGAATTAGTCATTAATCTGTCTCATGAGGAAAGGAACATGTAACACCTGCAGAAAGCTGCTAATTAATCCTCCCAGCTCCCTAGTGACAGCGGGAGTTGGAGCTGTCTCTGCCAAGACAGTGCTGAGGGGGAAGTGCTGCTCCTCCATCCACAGGCTCCAGTTCAGACCCCGAAGATGAAGGGGAGCTGGCCCAATAGATGCCTGGGACTTTTGCTAAAACCATCCCATCTGGTCCCAGAGGCTATCTGGGAAATGTCACTGGGCCCCTGCGAGTATGCAAGGCCCCTCGGTTCCAGTTCAGGAGTCCAACTTCCACATTGTGTGTCTACAAGGCAAAAAACCTGTGTGTGCATGCGTTCTCCAGTCTCTGACAAGTAATGGGGCTGCTGTCGTCTAAAAGTTGGTGTTTGCATCAGTCAGGGTTTATCGGGCAGCAGATATAACACCAAACACACAGATGTGGATGAAGTTACAGATTGGCTTGCAATGGTCAGCCACACACCGGAGGCCATATGCAATCCGAGGTCTGGAGCTCAGAGCAAGTCCACACCAGCAGGCCGATGGGACCAGATGGCTGAAGAGTCCTAGTCAAAGGCACAGACTGGAGAACCCATGGGTCCTTCCTCCTCCCCTTTCATACCATACAGGCGATGAGCGCCCCAGGGTAGGTCTTCTACCCCTAGGCTGTAGAATCCTTAATCTGATTTAGCTAAGCCTGGAATTGTCCCCTGTAACCACCAAGCAACTGCCACCACCAGCTGCCTTTCCTCCCATCCTCCTGTTCCTGTGAAGCAGCCCTGGCAGGTTAAAGTTTCTTCACTTGTTCTGTTTCTCCATTGGCTTGTTTACCTGTTTATTTGGAAGTAATCTCATGTTTACTGAAAGGTTACCAAAATAAAAACGTTTGGAAAAGCATACGCACTAGCTTTTTTGCCTTATGGACTTTATCATACCTGTATCTGTCAATCACTTGATCAATACATAACTTTTTCTGATCCATGAATCTCTAAGGTGTGTTCTGGCCCGGGGCTATCTGTGTGCATGCAGAAGCACTGATTTCCAGATCTAAGGCGAGTCGGGGTGGACCGTCCCCTCCAAGCTGCACCTGCAGGGCCCGAGCTGAGATCCCCCACCATGCAGGCGGAATGGAGTCCTGGGTTTGTCCCCCGTGGCTCCTTGCTCCTGAGTGCTTTGTTTTTTGCTATGGCCTCTTCCTGCCACGCTCTCTCTAGCAGAGAAGTCTTGAAAAATCAGTGAAATACCACATTCGAGGGACTTTCTTTGAATTTACGCCCGGCAGGAATTTTCTCTGTAACAGCTTGTATTTCATTCTCTGCTGTGGGTTTCTTCACCCACTCACGACCTTGCCCCAAACCCAAAGTGTAGCGTGACATTTTCGCTATTTTCCAGTAATTCCTACAATGAGTGGGGCATGTGAGGGAAATCAAAATACTTCTGCATCACACTAATTCAAGGCATGCATCTTTACTCACCTGTTCTGTGGTCACTGATTTAGTTTCATCCTTCGCTTCTCTTTTTGGTGACAGTGGCTTGCCTCAGGTACCCATGAACTCAGGCTTTATCCTTGGCAGGTTGTTGTGAGTCACTTGAGTGTAACTCATGCCAGTCGGGGATGGTTTGGGTTGCAATAGAAAAAAAAAACCCATATTAGGACCTTGAGATGCAGGTGAGTTAATCTTGGCTGGACCATGTCATCAGGCTTGTGGTAGTTTTTCAATCCGATTATCCACAGGCTGGCTGACTCATGGTTGCAAGACAGCTGCTATAGCTCCAAGCATCACATCTTTTTGCAACTATGCTTAAAGGAGAAAAGAAAAAAAATTGAAGTAAAAATTTTAAATGAAAAATTTAAATAAAATTTGAAGTAAAAAAATTTAAGTACAATTTTAAGTATTTCTCCTCTTTTTTTGAAGAGGAAAAAAAGACAAAACAAAGCAGTAAAAGGGTACAAGTAATACAGAATTTCAAGAAAAAAAACAGTAAAAAATCACTAGTTAATAGATTATATATTGTCATCTTAGAAACAGTTGTCCAAATTACAAAATTAAAGCATACAAAGTGGACATTCATAGAGTGAGACTGCAGACAGTTCTGTTCAATGATCCAACAAAAAATCAGGAATATGGTTTTCTATCCTACACACTTAAATATACATGCAGTTATATCCTTTAGAGCACTTTCTTTTCCTCTCTTTTTTACAATAACAATTACACTTTTTGGGTTTTATTACTCCCACAGTTCTTATAACTTTTTTTTTAAGAAAAAAAAAAGCCACATGTGACAAAGCAAAACAGAGTCAATTAGAAGGATGGACATAGTACATGATGCAAAAACAGAATACCAGGTGATCAACAGTGGTTACCATTATGTCTCTCGCTATCTTAAAAAGAGTTGCCTCTATCATCAGGTATAGTAGAATTGAACAAAACAGTACAGAACAAGACCAATAAAACCTACATTGGAGACCTTACAGGACTTCAAAAGAAGATAATAGTCAAACCATAATGGGCATCACAGTAAATCTTATTGCCTTCAAAGTGGTTGCCTATATCCTCAAATTTGATACTATCAAACAAAACAGAATATAGTAAAATCAGTCAGAACAAGATGGGGAGAGCATGGCCAAGATCAAGAAAACCACCAACAACAAATGCTGGAGAGGTTGTGGGGAAAAAGGAACTCTCCTGCACTGTTGGTGGGAGTGTAGACTAGTGCAACCTTTGTGGAGGTCAGTCTGGAGATTTCTCAGAAAACTAGGACTGGAAGCCCCATATGACCCAGCTATACCACTTCTAGGCATATTCCCAGAAGAACTGAAAGCATCATACCACAGTGATATATGCGCACCCATGTTTATAGCAGCACAATTTGTAATAGCCAGGTCTTGGAAACAACCCAAGTGTCCATCATTTGAGGAATGGCTTAAAAAAGATGTGGTATTTTTATGCAATGGAGTACTATTCAGCTATAAAGAATGATCACATTGTGATATTTATAAATAAATAGATACAGCTTGAGACCGTACTCATAAGTGAAATAAAATCTAACTCACATGTATAAATACCAAATAGTTTCCCTAGTGTAAGAGATGATTCATCCTCTTTTTATCAGAACAAAACTGGAGCTTCCAGAAGACTTGTGCTTAGAGTAGATTTTCTTTCTTTCTTTTTTTTTATTTTAAAAATAGCAAAGTACAACAGAACAAGACAGAATAAATTCATCTGAAACAGAGTAGCAGGTTACCGGGACAACAGTAATAAGTATCACAGTGTATTTCCTTATCTTTACAATACTTGTTCTTTCAATCACATATATCAAAATGAAATACAGAACATTATAGAACTTATCAAAACAGAATATTGAATAGAGCAGTACCATTAATCAGAATAGAGCAAAACAGTAATAAAAATATTTGCCTTCAAAGAGATGGTAGAAGGAAATCCCCCTTATTTGCTATGGTCAACCTCCAGGAGATGCTCAGATTTCTGGTTCCCATTTGCTAATGGGGGGACAAGGGGGGAGGTAGGGGAAGTGGGATGTTTGACTCTAGGCCATGCACCAGTAGGTTCACTATTGCTTAGCAGGGAGGCAAGCTGCTTGCTTTGTTTCCCAGCATCCTAAATTCCAACATGGCGTGGAGCTCAGGAGATGCTGGTGGTTCTCCCCCTGAGGGGCTGCAGTCTTAGAGTGGATTTTCTAAAACTAAGTCATATAAATATACTTAGTGGTAAGAGTAGCTGAGAAATTAAATACCTGGCAGAGAAATTTGAAGATTGGCCTGGTGTGGTAGCCTGTGTGGCTTTAATCCCAGCAATTAGGAGAGTCAGGAAGCTGAGACAGGGCGATTTCCTACTAGGAAGTTGGAGGCCAAGCTGGGCTACATAGTAAGTTCAAGGCCCAAACTACACAGGTAGTTTGGTACTGTCACATACAAAAGACTCTTTTCAAGATTCTTTTAAAATAACCACTAATCAAGTCAGAACTGGAGCTGTTATTACCATAAACAAAACTAAATTTCTCTTAGAAAAAAGGAAGAAATGAGCACTTGGAAAGCATGATGAAGTTTATGGCACAGTGTTGTCACAGGTCACTGAGGAGGAGCCCAATCTAGAGCTCAAATGGTGCCACACCTGAGAGGCTGGAAAAATCCAACAGCCACAGTGCCATGCATGCCCCCAGGATAGGGAGGAAACCCTGCAGTCTGTGGTCATAAAGTGCATCGGGGAGGCCCAGCAAGGGCTTGACGTGTGGCCCAGGAACAGAGAGAAGCCTTCAGGCGTCTCAGCACCGGGACCAGGTCAGCAGGTGCAGTGGACAGTGTTGGGCTCCTTCGCCAGCGCTGAGGGGCGTCTGTCCCCTGAAGCACTCCTTTGCAGTGGAGGGGATTGGACTCAGAGCCTTGGAGAGCCTTCCACTGAAGGGAGCTCCCTAACGCCCAGCAGGGCTGCACTTCGGCCCCACCTGTCCCCGCAAGTCCGCAGGTGTTGCTCTGAAATTCCAGGCTGTCCCCAGTCGGGAAAGGGCTGTTTGGCCTTGTTGATATTCCAAAATATAGGGGAGGTGTGGGGTCCGGTGCTCCCCAAGCCCCCGTGATCATGAACTCTTACATCAAAAGGAGCTGTGAGGCAGAGCTCAGCCGGACCCCTCCAGCTAAGTGCTGTCCAAACTGGGAAAGGAGGGCTGTGCCCCCCTCAAAAACGGGGAGGAACCCGAGCTTATTGGAAGTGCCGGGATTTCCAGTGAGACTGTTAGAGCTACTGAAGCATTACTCATGGAACAAACTCAGCGATCAGAACTTGGGCTCAAAGAGACAGGGTGCTGGCACCCAGCTGATGGAGATATTCACAGGGTGGCTTTTCGGATTTGGATCACCTGAGCACTTGACAGTCAGGTGAACCCCCAGATCACCAAAGAGACGACCTAGGAAGAGCCGACTCAAGGTGAAGGTGGGTGTGTTTGTTTCTGTTTTTGTGGTGAGCGCTGCCTTGAGGGTGATGGTCTACCTGGGCTAGGAATTTAAAGCAGGATTGTGCAGAAGAGGGAAGAGAAAGAACAAATCACAAGACTTTTTGTTTTCCTTTTGACAAAAGTTCTCCTTATGTAGTTCAGGCTGGCCTTGAACCCACTGTGTAGCCCAAATTGTCCTTGGATTTATGGTAATTATCCTGCCTCAGCCTCCCGATTGCTGGGATTGAGGCAGATTTTGAGTTTATAAACCCATGTATTGAGACATCTGGTATACAGAGGTGTGAATGTTTGATTGTATGCATTACTCAAGAAATACCAGAGTGCTTTTATTGGTCACTTTGTGATCTTCAGATGTTTATAAGTGATTCAATGTGGCATGCCATGTTTGGTAATGATTCAATGGGAGGCATAAAAAATACAGTAGGCTTGATCAGTGTTGTCAGAAATACTGATGCTCACAGCGCTTGAAAACCATTCATACGTGGGATTCACTCAGGACTCCTGGCAGAAACGTGTGCTGTGCTGTGCTGGTGGAAGAGCCATAACTGATGGAGCCACGCTTGCTAATCAGCACATCTTTAATCAGCCGCGTGTCTTCGGCATCCATCGCCCCTAGCAGGAGCTGGGAGTGGTGCTGCTGTGTGCCAGGGTGAACCTCAGCCACAGAACAAAGCTGAAGCCTCCTGGGGAAGTGGGCCGTGGGGGACTGGGTGAGCTGCCCAGGCGCAGCCTGCAGGGGGACGAGGCATGTGGATGAGTCTTCATCCACCTAGAAACGTCTGCTTTAGTGGTAAGGGGGATTTAAGGCCATGACACCCATGGGAGTGCTGAATTCATCTCCTCTGGAGAGCTATATCCTGAAGGGGTCCCCGGGGCCAGGGCCGATTCTATTTCCAGTGCTTAGGAGCAGTGGTGCTGTAGCTCATGACGGCCGCACCAGCCTCCATTCCCACCAGCACCGCAGAAAACCTCTTTTTCCTCCGTATGGTTACCAAGAGTTGTTACATCTTGTCTGTTGACATACAGAATAGTGTTGAGTAGGGGGATGGTGGGGGTGGAATACAAAAGGTACAAAGTGTTGGACAGGGAGAAACAGGGGCAAGATCTAAGGTGCAAGCTGAACCCGTCAGTTAATGATACCACATGTCAGGGGTGGGAAGATGGAGAGCAGTGAGAGAGGATGGACTGTCCATTTGGGTCCCTCTAATAACCATTTTGCACATACATGTATTTCATGACACCATGTTGTGTCCTTCAGGACATACAATACAATCTACTTTTTCAACGCTGACGATATCCACCTGCTAACAGATTCTTCATTTGGGACAAATTGGAGCAATTTAAGCATTGTAGTAAATAATCATATTAGTAGATTATGTTCAGTGATGAAAATATGGAAAATGAATCTATTCTGCTATAATGGTGAATAAGATAAATATTTGCGGAGGAACAGCGTATTCACCCAGTTTCAGAGTGGCTTTTCACAGAAAACTTCTCAATTAAAATGAGAAAAAGTGAATTCACCGCAGAAGACTGTCACATACCATTTTAATCAAAAGCATCGTGAGCCAAGCCACAGTGTGTGAAATTGGAAGAATAAGACATCCCATCAGTCAGGTACGGTGGGGTCTAACCATGATGGGAGCTCAGGGAAGTCCAGAGTGAGATGGGCCCCAGGTCCTCCCAGAGACAACACCATCAGTCCAGCGGAGGCTGGGCAAACGTCCTGAACTGAAGGACAAATGGTTTGAGGATCCCTTCATAACAAAGCACATTTATGGACGACTAGGGACGTTTAATTGGAGTCTCAGGGTTAGATGCTAGCAGCATTGCTGAGTTAATCTCCCACTGTGGTTCCTCCATTCTGGCCCTGCTGGAGATTCTTCTTGTTTGTGAGAAATCCATACTGAAGTCCATGAGGCAGCAGAGCTCCAAGCCAGAAACTTTTTCCTGGAAAGTGCAGGAAAAAATTTCATTGTATTTCATTGACAACTTAAGTAAAAGTTTAGGTTTTTTTTTTTTAAATTATGAAACTAGAGGAGATGCGGAAAACTGACACTGCCCCGAATCCAGAGCGAGCATCCTGCGCAGACCTTGCTGGGGGGTGACACGCGCTTTGACGCCCAGGAGGCTGGTGCTGTTCAGGAAGGTTGCCAGCAGCCGCACCCTGCCCGCGTATTCGAAGGTGAAATCCATTGCTGTAGGTGCATCCCGTTTTAAAAGGGAGACTTGCAAGGAGTCTCAGCATATTACAGCTGGGTTGCATCTAATTTCAGACTTGGGCTATGTTTTGAATATGGGTACTCTTGTGAAAAACAGAATATATATTGCATTGTCTTCTCGGGAACCTTTTGGTTATGTTTTAAATGCTCACTCATGATTATTACTAACACAGCCTTTCCTTGGCCCCAGCTCGAGCTGAAGGCTGAAATGGGTTTTGACTAATGCCCCAGCTGGTGTTTCCAAATTATGGCAGGAACTCGAGCTCATCCATCGCTGGGAATGACTGCTTGCCAGACACCTGAGATCCGAGCATCCAGGCTCACACTCTACAGAGCTCCTGAAATTGGAGTAATAAAAAGTGTGGCACAGAACGGTGCACTTAATGAGCCTGTCAGAGTGGACTCTTGTATTTGGAAATATTCCCTTGGATTCTGTTGTTTCTACATGAAAAGTTCAAATGGAACACTGTATCCTGCTGCCCAGTATTGCTGCAGGAACAGAGTTCAAACTCAGCACAGTGTACTATTGCCTGGAACTATTCATGGCTCCAAAACAAAATCCCTTCGACTGAGCAGGTAGCACACCGCAGAAGTGTATTGCTCCGAGTTGTTGAAGGCTAACCAGTCCAAAATAGCATGGCCAGGGATCAGGATTTCAGGAGTTCTGCCACACAGGTGGAGTCTTGCTGCATCATTGTATGGCAGAAGGGGTGAGTGAGATTCCTTAGGGAGCCCTCAAAACCTCATCGTTTCCCTAAAGTCTACTTCTTAACATCATCATCTTTGGGGGCGATTTCATTGTACAAATCAGAGGGAAAGACACAAATATAGAGACTGTCACAACTATCTGCATCAGCACCCAAGTTTGACCAGTAGCCATTACTGTGTAAAGCCAAGATGCTGTTTGCTGAAGGATGTTCAGACAAAATGTCTGTTTCGACTCTTTTTGAAATTACTCAAAAATGTCTGAAGCCATGGGCTTTGCAACATTTCATTGAAAACCAGAGAAATTATATTCATATTGAGATTTGAGCCAAAATGCCTCCCAGTTCTGTAAGACTTATCTCAGCTTCCAAAAGTTCATGATAATGGGTGAAAGAGACCTGCCTGTTCTATCCAGCCGATGACACACACATGATTAAAGCCGGGGCTCATTTGTGAAGAATAAATCAGACACCGGACTGAGGTGATGTTTCTTTCATTCACCTTCAGAATCTTACCAATACCTTATTCTGATCTCAAGTCAGAATCACATAATAGTGTATCTCCAGGCTCTGGATAAGACTGAAATGTTTAGCTTACCTTTGTGTTGGACTGTACTATTAGTAGATATGTATCAAAGACACTTTTATAGATTTTAACCAAAGATAGATGCATTAACTAGCTAGGTGTTTGCAAAACACTTCCAGGAACAAATGCAATAAAAATGCTAAAGATGATTATTATTATAAAACTATAACAGAATCATTAAGATGAGTCATTTCAAACCTCTTCATTAAACGTGACTGTGTATTGTTTATTAATTCATTAAGTTCCATTTCAAGTGCTAGATAAATAAAATGCATTATTAATATGCCATAAACTAAATGGAATAATGCCACACAGACCAATTATTTTTAGAGTGCCTTAAAAATAAACTAATCCATGCATACCATTCTGTGGAGCGCAGCTTCCATGATTCAACAGGAATTGGTCCAGTCATTTTATTTGTCATAATGTAAATGTCTACTACAAAAACTGAAATCTAAATTTTTTTTCTTAAAGTAATACATGTTTATTTTGAAATATAGATACAAACCATTGCTAATCATCAAACTACCCAGATAAAATTATTCTTATACTGCAAAAATTTTCACTTGGATTTCCAGTCTTATACTGTGAATGATATGTCTTTGTATGTATCCTTGTTGTATATGTATCTGTATTGCTTCACAAACTTGACAGCATGTTTTATATAGTATCTTACATATCTTACACATTCCATGTCCACTTAAAAAATCAAGTACAGAATTCTTCTCATATGGTTTACGGTCTTGAAATAACTATTTCTTATTAAGCTAACCAAAAAAGCATAGTTCCTTGCACACGGGATGAATTCTAGACCTCATGTAGAGGATTCATATCTCAGGGGCATAAAATTGACCTGAAACATTTTAAGAATAGAAAATTAAAAACCTAGGTCCCGTTAAGCATACTCATGAATCACTTTGGATCCAAAGCTCCAGCAGAGTCAAAGCAAGTTCAATAGATTAAAATACGCTAAAGAGCCATGAGTTCAGAGTAACTCAAAACAAAAGTGATTGCTTATCCTTAAAATATGATTATAAATAGATTTTTTGATGAGGTCCAAGTATTTATCTTAGTTTTTGGTTAAAGTCATTTACCAAGAGGTAGTAAATTCATAGATGGAAGAGTTGTTTTATCTATGTACTCCAACTGACAGATGAGAAAGCAACAATCACCACATTCCAATATCCAAATGAGTGAATCAGCCATGCTGATGATTAACAGCTAACACTAACAAAGAGGAGTACCAAGAAATATGTACCTCAGCACACTGCCCATGAATTATTAGTGATGAAGGGAACAGGAACTGGTCTTCATCAAACTTCTAGACCCAACTACTGTTTTAAATATTGAGGAGAAAAGAAAGAAAAAAAAAAAAAACCCTAAAGGATGAAAAACAAATGAAGTATCGGAAACTGCAACATGACCTTGCTTAAACACTAATTTAAAAATCTGTAAAAAATTTCAACATTCACAAGACAGAAATACAAGCACTGCACATTTGATTAAGAAATATTACTCTAGGTGATACAGTGATGTAAAAATGTGTGTCTGTACAGCGAGGAGTAAAGGATATTTGTCAGGTCCAGTTAGATACTAAAAATACATATACGTGTTGAGATACAAAGTTGATTCAGAATAACTGAATGGAAAAAGAGACTAGATGGATGATGACTTAATCATTACTGAAAAGCATGTTGTTGAAACTGATTACCTTCCTTTGTCTAACTTTACATATTTCAGAATTTGTAAAAGAAAATGTTTAAAATACATGCATATCCCACCTTACTCCCTTTTAACAAAATGATCTTTGAAGTCGTGGTTTCCAGGGTATCTGGGCATGGCAACCACCTCTTACTGTTATTATGAGCATCATGGTGCCTAAGGCATAAAGGGTGAAGTCTTGGAACAGAGTTGAACCAGTCGCAATTTCCATGTTCCAGCTTTATTATATTTTTTCCAAAAAGCTTGCATTCTCCCAAATTCTTATTAAGTAGCTCAGCCTCTTTCCCTCGTGCAGACCTAAGACTGCGCTGCTGCCTTCAGGTCTGCAGGTGCTCTGCCCTCCAGCAGGTCCGGGTGCAGTCCCAGGCTCTGCCACCTGTCACCTGTCACCTGTCTCCCTGCTCTCCTGCTTTCCTCCTCCCCTTATCCCCTCTCTGTCTCCCAGAAGGGATACTCTCTCTCTCTCTGTTGTACATGTACTCTGTCATACCCCCTTTTCACGTGTCCACAAGGTGAGGCATTTCCAAAATGTCTGGGCCTGCACTAACTGCTGATACTCAAGATCAGTCATTAGCAAAGCAGCTGAGACTTCGCTTGTGGGCCAAGGGGACTCAGCAGTGGTGACAAATGCTTGGTGCTTGGCTGTCAGCCTCTGTACAAGGCCGCTTCCGGCTTCCTGCCTGGATCCTTGATGGGCTCTTTCCCGGAACTAGGCGGCCAGGCCTTGGTTGGAAAGCGGATCCTAACAGCACTCCTAACACAAACCACTTGCCACCATGTTTTCGTCCTCCCCAGATTCCGGGCTTCTGGACTCTTCCAGTGGCAGGCATTCTAGCAAGGGTGAGGGTGTTAGGTGTCTGATGGTTTAGCGTCCTCGGTCAGTTACAGTTGGAAACTTTGTAGAGATGCCCCTAATGCAAATCTGCTTATTTCCTCTTAGGGCTGAGAGTGGAATTTAAATTTCTTTCTTTTTTTACTTTAGGTTAAGTGAGGTCTTTAGCTGCTAAAGGTTGATTTCAACAAAAGCTAAAATCATGACTCTCAGGATATTAAAGATTTTATTTAACTCAACTAGGAAATTAGCTGTACCTGAAAGGTCAGAATGGATCTTTAAAAATTTTGAAATTATATCATATTTCCTTTTTGAAAAAAGCTGTTTTTCCAGCTTCCTTATGCTGAGAGTAAAAAATTGATTTCTGGGTGCTCAACGGGCCTGATTAGCTGCCCTCACAGTTTGGCTAAATTATGAATACACTGATTTTCCCTTTTTTTTTTTTTTTTTTTTTTTTTTCTTTTTGAGACAGAGTCTCTTTGTGTACTTCAGGCTGGCCTTGAACTCTCAATGATTCTTCTTCTCAGCTTCCCAAGTACTGCTATTCCAGGCGTGTACCACCACATTTAACTCATTTTGCCATTTGTATGGGGCTTTGCATACAGTTGGGGGGCAGGTGAACAGACCCAGATATCTGGGGCCAGATTCAGGTCTTTCTCTGAGCCTCCCTGGCAGCACAGTGAGAATCAGCGTGAACAAGACTGAAGAACAGATCAGCTCCTAATTAGGAATTTTAAAATAGACCTGCAGGTAGAGACAAGCCTGCTTTCTTCCACAGCGGCTGAGGAAAATCAGTTTAACGTCTTCCAGCCCGGACAACATGTGTCCGTCTCTGGACAGGAATTATTCCACATTGCTGTTATCTTTACTTACACTTGTAAATGAGCTCCCACAGAATTGGCCTCAGTGCCGAGGAGACTGTGCTGTGCAATCGGTGTTCCCATGAGCCCCTCCCACTTGACGCAGCAGCGGGGTAAAGCCATGTTTAAACAGGTCTGCCCACTTCGCCTTTTTTATTTTCTAGTGGACTCTGATGAACAAGTAAAGGCTTGGAGAACCTGTCAATGGAATGACAAGTTACCTGAATTTTCCATTTTTCTCCTCTGCGTGTGCTTGCATCTCACTAGCTTACCTTTTTCCTTCCTTCCCTCCTTTCTACTTTCCTTCTTAGCACATGAAAGATCAGAAAGTCCATAACAGAAAATTGACAAAGCAGAAAACCTGATGCCAAGTACTCTAAGAGCTCCCCAGTGTGACTTTGTGAACATTCACACAGAAATTCAAATGCACTCCGTGCCTGTCACCTCCAGGGAGCATTCCTTCTTCCAGCACCTATGGAGAGTAAGGTCATTTTATTTGAGCACCTGATCAAAATGCCAGGTCAAATGCATAAAGAATTTCTTATTCTCAGAGTGTCCTAACCTAATCAGAATTATTATTTTCTTTATAAGTCTTCGTCTGCATGGTCTTCTCACCTTTGTTACTCAGCAGTTTGTAGACATCAGATTACTCAAGTGTACTGGCATCTTTTTAATCTTATTTACCGATAATTGCTCCAAGGTTATCTTTTAATGTGCAAACTCTTTATGCCCTTGACTATGATAAACCAAAAAAAAAAAAAAAAAGAAATTTCTGTTGCTTGTGCTTTTTCTGTTTCTGATTGTCAGTGCACAGACTCATGGCAAAATAAGACCTTTAGGGTATGCAAATATTGACTCTTGGGGTTTGTGATTTCAGGAAACTTTCTTGTATCTTCTGCTAAGGCTGCAGTAGATTTGCAGTGCTTTATGATTACAGATGGGAAAAAATAAGGCTGGCATCTGTACCGCCCTGAAATCATCTCCATGACTCCAAATCCTTCTCTTATATGGTATTTGTTCTGTCCGATGAGCAGCGAGTCTTCCTTTTTGTAGAACCTGGAGATAAAAGCTGTCATCTTTCATCAAAACATAGTTTAAACATATTTCAGTGGCAGCTAGACAGGTTTTGAAAAATCAGGGCTTGAGGTCAGCAATGTGATTGGAAGAAGGCAGAGACAATATTGAAACAGTGCTCAAATGACACTTCACATGAAAATCTTTAAAAAGTGCCAGTTGTCTGTCAGAAGAAGAGGAAGGGTCCAGCAGGTATCACTGAGGATCGGGGTAGGTGGGCTAGTTACATCTTCCCAGCCCCACAATTGGCCTGACTCTACTCTGTCTTTTGAACAGTTTTTGAAAACATAACTGGCCAGGGTTTTGTAGTGTCAAGTAGATGAAGGAGTCATCAGCAAGTGGAAATAACAGGAACAGGTGGAGAGGGAAAGGAGGCTCATTTGCAATCGGCCATTTCTCTGTTCTTGCAATGCAAAAGGATGGAAATTCCTGAACCCTCTCCACCTTCTGACTTCTGGGAATTACACGCAAAGTTTGGCTTCATCAAACCATGGCAGTGCAAAGTCATGTTCTTTCTAAAAATACATCATAAGATGCTCCAATTTTTCAAACCTATGGGGAGCATGACTTAACTTCCCCTTATAATAATTCATAGTGTAGATGACAATCAAAAATGAATGAGGATGAAAGGCAGTGACACCATCCAATTTTAATCAGTGGTAGCCTCTGCAGTGGGGAAGAGAGTCTGGTGCAAACTGAGCTCAACTTTTTCAGAACAAAAGATAAGAGACTTTTTATTTGTTGGGAGATTATATATATATATATATATATATATATATATATATATATATGTTTTTGGTACCAAGGGTCAAACTTATAACCTCGCGTTTTCTAGGCAGGCACTGAGCTAAATTCCTGGCCTTGTTGGGTTATGTTGAAAGACTATAGGTGTGTGTGTAATGGAGTTCATCTCTCTGGATCATCTGGGTTTTCTTCTTAGTGCATATCCAGAGAAGAAATCCACTTTCCTATCATTATTTAATGGGTAGCAGTGCAAATTCAAACACAGTAGCCAGGAAGTTAGGCCCCCTCGCAGCTGGGATTGAGAGAGAGCGGGAGTCGTCTCTTCAATGTTTGCTTTTCCAAGAAACAGCCCCCCACCACACACAGATGTGCACACAGTGCTTGACAATATGGTTTCAATGGTAGAAAATCTACATCTCAAAGGGCAGAGAAAAGGTTTACTTTCCAGCCTTAAGTGTTATGATAAAGTCTTATCAAATCATGGAAGCACAGCATTTGGATGGATTGGTTATTACTGAGGCTTTTTTCCATTTCTTTGTAATTCTAAAAGTAAACAATTCCTAGAATAACCCGCTGGTGATCTCACTGTCCAGTGGATCTTTGCAGTGAGGGATATTTATGGAACATTACATCCCTATAAACTGCTAAAAGACTCGGCTAACTGTAAGAATCCCCAAGAAATTAAGCCTGTCCACACAGGTCAGAGAGACAGTGGCAACTTGCCCAGCTTTGCCCTATGTGAGTGCTGTAGGAGTATGTGTTTTCTGTTGCCGGCCCTTGCTATATTGTTTGTTATTTTGTTTTTTGTCATTTTCGTTTTTATCGGTACCAGGGATTGAACTCACGACTGCCTGCTTGCAAGGCAGGCGCTTATGCCACTGAGCTAAATCCCCAGCCCCCCCTTGCTGTATTGTAATGGCTGTGAAGGCTTTACCTAAGTGTTTTCCCAGACAGCTGTTTATTAACCAGGATACTGGTCCTGGCTGATACCTTCAGCTACCAGTTCCTCCTGCAGACCTATTCATTCTTTAAAATATTCTGGTACTTAATGTGCTGCCTCTCATTTTATAGCATCTCATTAAGAAAAGAACCAAAACAGGAACACCTCACCTGCACTACATCAGCATGAAGGGCTTATCTCTTGTCTCATCAGCTGATAAAAATCGTCACAAGCAAAATGCCCACCTCTTGATATGGAAGTGTTTCATAGTCAGGTATATCTCCAGTGATTCTGACGTTCACTATCAAAGACAGAACAGTAAGATTCAGCTCCATCCTGTGGCTGTACTATGCATCCATGTTAGTTTATGTAGCAATGGTAACTGGTTAAGTCACTAAAAGTTGCATGTCAGTTTTTCTTGGGAGGGTTGCTGAAGCCCCATGCTGCACAGGAGAGCTCCTCTCAAAAGTCACTGACAGCTGAGTCTCAATGACTGCAGCCCAGGAGAAATTTTGACTGCAATGCCGTGAGAGCCAAGAGCTATAGCCTCTCAGCCAGGCTGCTCCTGGCTCGCCGAGGTTCCAGGAGTGTGAGGTAATAAACGTGCTGTGCTCAGCTTGTGTCGTGTTCATTTGGGAGGACTTTTGCAGCAATAAATAAAGAATACGGTCTTTTTTCCCCCTCTGGATGGGCATAGGTATTTTACGGAACTGAACCAGGCTGGATGGATGAAGGAACACAAGAGTCACAGGGAGAACATGAATAGGAAATTTTGCAAAACACTAGTCTCTTGGTATACCAGAATTTGCTGGCTGGCTTTGTGATATTCACCAAAAGCACAACTAGCGCTGTTTGTAACCACTGGTTTGGTGAGGCTGAAACTTCTGTTTAACTGACGTTGCAGAAGGACACTGGTGATTTGCAGGACTTCCCCGAGTAGATTAGGGAGTTGGGAGAAGTTGAAAGGTATTATGGAGACCATAGGTAGAGAGAAGCAGAGAGTGAACATTCACAAATGGGTTGGTCAAATGAATCTGCGCTAAGCTGACACTCTGGCAGGATAGAGAAGGAGGCTGTGAGATGGTGTTGATGCAATTGTAAACTTATTGTGGAGGACTCGGACAGTGAAGACACAAGTAAGACGCGCAGTCCGGGGCCAGTGCTTCACAAGTGTGCAGACTGCCGTTTCCCTGGGTGGCTGTGTGCATGAGGAGCCTAACTCAGAAGGTCTAGGCGGGGGCCGGAGAGTCTGCTTTTGAGCAGCAAGTCCTAAAAGAAAAAGGAAAGACTCGCTGCTCTCGGGGAGACAGTTCTGGTGCCACCTCAGGAAAGAGGAGTGTGTGCTGATAAAATAGATATTTACAAAATGCCAGAGCCCATTCTCCTGTGACTTGGGGAGATCAGAAGCAATGCACAGGGGTGTCCCTGTAACCCTGCAGAAACTGAAGAGGGTGATAGTGACAAAGAATGAGGAGCTCAATGTTGAGCCATTTCATGACCATCAGGTTTGCATGAACCCGATTTCTTTAGTCCCCAACATGCACTCACAAGAATATGAGAAGACCGGAAGCTCCTGCTTTTATAAATGCAGTACACACACACACACACACACACACACACACACACACACACACACACACACACCTACAGCGGGGCATGTTTTTTTCTTCAAGAAGACACTTTGGTGAGCAAAAATTACACCTGGAATGCAAGCTTCCTAGGACATTTAGGTGAATGGGCTACACTGTTTGTGCACTTGTTTGGGCTGGTGAAGTGGAGCTACAAATACTGGTTTTTTCCTGGGATTTCATGGGATGTGATTTTAGGTGACATTACATCACGGTGACAGGTGAGACATGATTCCCTTCCCTTTTAAGAGACAATTGGAGGAGTTATGTTGAACGTGAGGATTTAAAATGCATTTTATTCTCAGCCATTTTATCTCTCACTGCAGGCTTTTTGGCAGGTAGTTAAAACTCCATGCAAATCGTTTGAAAATAAAGAGTGTGTGGTCCCTGGCCATGCAGTGCACACGCTTCTGAACACAGTCTGGTTTCTTTTCCCAATAAAATGAGTCAGAATGTGAGGCCAACTGAGCCGAGACTGAAAAGGATTCAGAAATAGGAGCTGTTCCACCCTCACAGTAAAAGTAAGCAGCGTGTAATACCTGAGAAAGAAAGCTCTTCAGACAAATAAAGTGTGTAAGGTGTGAAACAGTGCAACAATGTATGTGTCATCTTAATTACTTTTCTCGTTACTGAAACAAAACACCTGGAACCCAAAGTTAAAGGAGGAAAGGTTTAGAGGTTTCAGTCCACATTTGACTGGTTCCAAGGCAGCGTGGACACCAGCTTAGCATCCCGGAGGAGAAATGGCCCATTGCAGGCCTAAGGGAGAAGTCACCAAGGCAGCAGGCAGCAAGCAACCAGGAGCAAGCCCAGCAGCTCTTTCTGTCCTTTATATTGCATCCAGGATCCCCTTAGGGCCTGCTGGGCTCACAGCACTGGGCTAATCCTAGCCCCAGTGAATCAATCTCAGCATCACATCCTTGATCCCAGCATCACGCACTCTAGATCCAATCGCCTCTGAAAAAGCCTCTCCCATGACTGCATGAGGCTGTGGGGGGATATCTAGGCTCTAGTCATAACCATATGCCATTATATGTATAGACATATATAATCATATTTCTTCTAAATGTTTGCAAAGCACAAAAAAATGAGAGAACTTCATTAAACATGCCTATTAGAAAATGCTACCACTAATTCTTTCATTAGAAATTGATTTTTTTTTTATCACGTGCATTTTTTTCTGTTGATACTGAGGTAATTAAACTAGTTTATATTCCAGGGATTGCAAATCCTAGTAAAGATATAGACATGGGAAGTTACCCAGGATTTAATAAATGATATCTTGAAGCCAAGCTTATGGGAAATAATTTCTCTCCATGAGAAGAAAACTTCTTGCTCAATTGGAATTTCTAGGAACACAAAAAGTTGCTTATTAATGTAAAAGATTACTTACATATATATCTACCGACAAAAATGTTATTGGTACAAATTCTGAAGTTTTTCAAAGGAACAAACAATTATAAATAGTGCCTGAAATTAGGTTATTATCTAAATCAGTACTGTGCATTTGAGAAAGGCTTATTTGCTCCTCTATAAAACATTAAATAAACTATAGTTATTTATATTAAAATAATATTCTGCCTTATTTCTTTTGTAACAGCATAGATTCCAAGTGGATCAAGGGTTTAACTGTTAAAAACAGTACTGCAAAGGATATAATGAGAAAATCAGATCATTTGTGTACTTTCATACTGAAGGAGTGTCTAAGAAAAGAAAAAAAAAATAAAGAAAATGACAAATTAGACAAAAAATTTTACATAATGTTCTGGAGTCAAGAAGAATACTCAAAATCAGAGGATGCAGACCACCTGAGGTAAACATCCCTCAGCAAATAAGAACATATCACTTTCTTAACTCATAAAACTATACTTGAAATAAAAATGTCAGATAAGCAATAAACAATGATGATCTTTTTTAAAGTGCATGGCACATAAAGAGCCAAAAGAAAAATACCAAACACATCGAATAGCCCATAAATGGACAACTGAACTGCATGCGTCAGAAGTCCATTTGTACAGCAGGTATGTGAAAAAATATTAAACACCTTTAGTTATCAGGTATGTGTTAATCAGATCACAGTAAAATCCTGTCTTTCTGCAGGCAAAATGCCTGTCATGGAGAGAATAAATGCTGGTGAGGAGGGAGCGTTTACACACAGGCAGTAGGAATGTAGGTTAATGCAGCCCCTACCGAAATCGAGGCGGAACTTTCTGTAGCTAAAAACAGGATGAGCACATGACCCAGTTACACCTCTCCTCGGTATATACTTCAAGAAACTAAAGCCACCATATGATACGGACACCTGTACACACATGGCAGTTGCTGGACAGTTACAAATAGTCAAGTTGTGGAATCAGCCTGTGTGCCTAAATAAACGTAAATGTATAAAGAAATTTATGTTTATAAATATACATTCAGCCATAAAGAATGAAATTATGTCACTGGCAGAAAAGTGGGTAGCACTGGCGACAGTCATGCTCCCTGAAATCAACCAGACTCAGAACAATAAATATCGCATGATTTCTCTTGTTTGTTGAATCGTGGGGAAAGAGAATAATCAAAGAAGGAGGAGACTAGGAGCAGAGGACGCAGGTGACGGGATGGGGATGGTGAGGGAGCAGAAGGGGCTCGGGGCCCATGACAATGTGTGTGACAGTGCCACACTGACACCCTTACTCTGTACAGTCGCATAAAATGAGGAGAAAACAATACAGGGAACACGAGGAAGTACACACAAGAGGCACGTGACAGTGCGTGCTTCTCTCTCAGCTACGAAGCATGAAAACACAGAGATGAGCTCTTCATCAGCAGGCACAGGTGTTTCACAGAGAGGGGAGAAATTTACTAACAGCCACAAAAGGCAGCCAGCAATTATGCTCCTGAAGGTGTATCCCACACATTTACTCATGTGTGACAGCGGCAGTGATATTGTACAGCATGGTGTTCAATAACTAAAGCTTGGAAGTGATCTAAAGTGCCAGCTACTGGAAATGGTTAAACGATCAAGGGTCTTTAAACAGGACAGTGTACCAGCAGCATGAAGGGCGTGATGTAACTCTCTGTGTACTGCCTGGGAATTGTAGTGAACATACATGAGTCTGTGATTAAACACACACATGCAAAATGTCCAAATACACTTGTACAACTGCCTGATTCCTGTTTAAAAGAAGAGTGTGACCTTGTGTTTTAGGAATCATTAATATTTGACTTTTTTGACCCTTGAGAGTGGCAGTCTCACAGAGTTTAACTACTATCTGAAAGTTATCTCTTGAAAAATATTCAGGCAGCTGTCAATGCACCATTTGCCGCTGGGACAGAGAATGAAATGCAGTTGGTGTAACTGTGAGCTTTAAAAGAAGTTCATGTATGTTTCATCCCAAGTGATTGATTAAAAAAAAAAAAACCCTAAAATACAGATCCATATTATCCAAAGACAGAAATGTTAAAATACGTATTTGTCTATACATAATCCCCACCGCCTAAATACCAGATGTAAATAAACAAATTCACCAAGAAATGGAGAACATTGATATTATAATGATATAGATCAGGGTATAATCTTTAAATTTGTATCTTCTTAAGAGATGTTTGAATGTTTCATGTAAACTAGTAAATTTCAAAATTTTTTCAATGTGTATACAAATATAATATGTACAGTTTTTAAAATCACTCAAAATTAAATATATGTGAACCGGGTATGCAGTAAGAATGGTGAGAAATTTCTTGAGTAGACATTTCAAAACTGAAAACATATGGACAAGAACTGAGCACAAAATGTATGTGAATATCAAAAACAAAATTCCATCATAGTATCTATTTTTAAAGTGACGCTGATAAACATGTAGAAAGTGTTCAGTAACTGGAACTCAAATACTTCTGATGGTAGTGAAAAATGATGCCCAACTTTGGAAAGCATTTTGGGCATTTTAAAAATGTGCCTCTGTAATTATGATCTGCCCATTGATCTGACAGATACTTACTCAGGAGATATGGAAATCCATGTCCAGAGATCTGTACATGTCTATTCCAAGCAGCTTTATTTGTAATAGGCAAAATCTGGAGACAAACAAAATGCCTCGTAACAAGGACTCAGCTAAAAGATTTCCGCATGTGTGAGTGTCAAGTTATGTATCTCAAAGTGCCTAGAAATAAAGAGTATATAATCAATAATCTCATTTAGAGAAAGTAATAGAAAATGTAACCTCATCTGTAATAGACAGTGGGCAGTGCTTCCATGGGGGAGAGAAGGGAAGACGGAATTGCCAAGGGACCCTTAGAAACTCTTGGGGTGACACACGTGTTCATTGCGCTGAGAGCCCTTGGTCTCATGGGTGTATGCATGTAATCAAAATGCATCAAATTTTGCATTTTAAATATGTTCAATTTATTATGTCAGTTAAACTTAGGTAGAGCTGTTAATAGATAAAATTTTATTTAAAGTTTTTGGCACAGAACTTTATGAGTGGCACTGTTCTGAAGGGCCTAGAGAAGAAATAGCTTTTTAAAATAAAGCTGGAAAATGCTACAGGGGAGTGATGATGGTCTGATGGTTGATTGTTTACAGTGGGATCTTATACTTGAATGCTTTGTCACAGGAATCACAAATTCACTGAGTCGAAGCCCAGAGAGTCTTAGAAGTTTGAGAATGGGTTTATAACCAGAGACGTAAGAGAGGAAATACAATAAAAATGCCAGATCAGATAGTTATCAGGGTTTCATGGTAGCCTTTGTGCAAGCGATGAAAACTATTATTTTTCTGGAGATTGTTTCCATCCATTATTAAAATATATCTGCAAGAATTATGCAAGAATTCTAAAGTAATTACCTGGAGTTTCTACATGGCAGTGTGGAGTGCTGTTACAGCAGTGTGGATCTGTGCAAAAAGTTTAGTTTCACAAAACTTAAAGAATTCTAGAGAAGAACATCAGCAGGCATTCTCTGGGCTAGGGGTGATGCTGCCCTGTCGTAGGTACCATGTGTGATGATGGTGCCCCCAACTGGGTCACCTTTGCTTCTCTTCTCAATGAGTGGTTGGCGATTGCTCGTCAGCACTGGTCATACAGGAGGCTCACAGCGGCTAATTTAGGACAGCTGCAATTAAAGTGACCACAGCAACAGGCAAAAAACACTGGTCAGCTCCCTGCACGTTCGGGCTTTGTTCATTGTCCCAATGGAATTGCCGTACCGATCCCCTGAGTTCAGACTTCACGGGAACATTGGGTGAGATCTGAATCTCTATGGTCATTTTGTCGGTGACCGACTCTTCCTCTGGAGAGTGTAATTCACAGATTAGCTAAAATACCAGCTTTTCTCCCTACGCTTTAGTGGACTTTAAAATTTCTTTTGTAAGTGAAATGTAAGACCCTCATGAATAACTGGCTGTGTTTGCAGCCAGCACACTGCAGTGTTAGGATAAATTTCAGACGCAGTCTGGCTGTCACGTTTCTGCCACGACCCAACAGAATACAAAGAAATGTTACATGGGAAGTTTGCCCAAACTTTTTACCTGATTACCAGGTCCTAAAGACATTTATAAATATGTATTTATTTTACATACATTTATAAATATATAATTTATACTTATATAAATATACAACTTGTAATATTTATACGTATATGGAAGGTTCACTTCTTGTCTACTTGGACAGACAATGGTTTATAGTTTTCTAGTGTGAAAAGCAATCTTTGCTATTACTGCTTTTTCAGTTTGAAATAATCCACTCTTCCAGTTGTAGTGCACATTTACCATAATTTTCCCTAATTTATTTTTAATGTCTGATGGATTTAGTTAACGCACTATTCGTTATATTGTGGAAGATCAAAAGTGCTTTCCTTGTATCATTCATGCCATTTTAATTCCTTAAATACATATTTACCGAGTATTTTCTTTATTCCAGATTATATACTAATTGCTGGAGGTTCTTTGTTACACATTCGTCCGTTTATACAACAGTCACTCACGGAGCTCCTAGTATCTCCCATGCATTGTTCCAGAAGGAAGATACAATAATGAATAATCTAAATAAAATGTTTCCTCATGGATCGTGCATTCCACTGAGAGACTTGCAATAAATGACACTAGAATATAAAGAAAGAAAACTTATTTCAATGAAACTGAGTAACATTCTAGATAACATTTAAGGTATGAAATACATACATGCACACACATATGCGCCTGAAGAGAAGGGGTGTGTTTTCAGCTATCGGTTTCACTGAAGTGCCTTCTCATGGCCCGCTTCTTTTGGAGTGGGTGCTAGACCTGTTACAAGGCTGTGCTTATTAGGTACTTTGGTATATGAATGTACACGCTATGTGTACATGGGCACAGGCTCAATGCCTATGTTTCCGGTCAAAACCAGGGCCTTATAGAGAGTGTGCATGAGAAAGTTTTCTTGAAGCAATTAATTTTATACAGAGCAAAGATTTAGCTCACAGCTTGAAAACCCATAGTTGGGTGGTCCCGTGGTTTGGCCTCCTGTGAAGGCACACCACGTGTGGACTACAGTTAGGAACAAAGATGACATTCTGAATTGGATCAAACTCACAGTTATGTGTGGCACACACCTTGAGACCCGAGTGCCTCCTTCCACCTCTCACCTCCTAAAAGTTCCTCCACTCCCAAAGGTGTCAGCTGAAAGACCCAGATTTTAGCAAACGTCCCTTTGTGGGATCTGAGCCTCTAAGCCTTTGGAGCCTGCAGTGATACAAACAGCCTGCAGGGGCACACATGCCACAGATTCCCCAAACCACAGCATGCCATGTTTACATAACAGTCACCATGGTCTACTTAGGTGGTATGGACACGAATAAATTGCTACTCAAAACAAAATATTAGCACTAACCAAATGTTTGCAATAAGGAACAAGAACAGATGCTCCAGATAAAAGCATTAAACGGAGACTCTTGGGGCAGTGCAGCTTTATGCCTTTGACTAACAAACAGATAGATGCCTCCCCAGGGGTTAGGGCCAGTTTTCCCATCTGCTGAGGTCTTCGTGGAGGACGAGCACCCCTTCCTCCAATGCCCTTGCAAAGCAAGCTCTCGGGAGTCAAAGACAGGCACACAAACCCAAGGCGGCCACGCACACAGAACCGACGCTCTGTTTGCTCTGCCTCCTTGAGTGCATAGACATGGCTGTTCCTCTCCTTCTGTTTCTTTAACTTTGCCGACATCACTCTGATCTGTGACTGCAAAGGGATTTAGCAAAGGACGGGGCAGCAAGGTGTGCCCTGCAGGCTGCTAGCTGTTGGTCCATCTGATGTAATCACACTCTGCTTGAGCCTCTCACAGCTGTGAGCAAGGTTTGTGAAGGGTATTTTTATTTTATCTTGAATGCACAGGGGCCGCCTCACAGATAGTGCTTGTAATTAATGGGAAGCCTCAGGCATCTTACGCTCTAAAAGGTGCTTAGACACAGTCAGTCTTTGGAATCATGAAGGTATTTCTTGCAAAACAATGCAAACAGAACTACAGCACTTGGTACCCAACACAGAGAGTCAGTCATGGTTGAAAAGCCATAGGACATTTTAGAGGCCTGGGCTGGAGCCACAGAGACAAGAAACCAGCAGCTTCCTAGCTGCTACCTCAGGATTTTCACCTGCATTCCCTGATTTGAACCTCATACAGTCATTAAAGAGAGCACTGCAATTAGATCCTCAAAATTGTCTGCCTCACACACATAATTAGGACCTAAGACAAGAACCCGAAACAGGTACAAAGGCCCCATAAAAGTCTTGGAACCCAGGCTTGGGGAAAGCGCTCGGCCTTCTGTCACATAATGATCCCATCCTCAGGCTCACAAAGTAGCTATTAAATCCCAAGCCATCACAGCTTCATTCCAGGTAGGAAGAAAGAAGAGGGCGGGGTAACAAAAGCTTTTGTGAGAGCTTCACTTATTAACTACATTTGTTTTCATTCCAAATGTAAAATGATGCTCATATCAAATGAAAAGAAAAAAAGATATTGGATACCAGCAGTATCTGACTAGAAAGGAGTTACTATTACAACCAAAGACTGAGTTGTATAAACAGTCACACAGCCAAACTCCTGGACCGGAGGACTCGTGTCTGAGTGGAGACAGAGACTGGCAGGGGTCGAAATGCATGAGCCAATGAGGGAAGAAACTGTGGCTGAGAAAGATGAAATGGCCAGCTGGTGTCCAATGTGGCCATGGAGGGGATGAGGGAGCCCTGCAGGAGGACGCTGCCCTCCCTGTGGTCCTTCATAAGCACCTGCAGGGGCCTCATGTGATAAAGGAAATCAGCAAAAGAGAATTTGAGGAGCCCTAAACCACTGGCCTTGGGCAGCAGCATAAGCGGACGATGGCACCCACTGGTCTTCTTTGAGAAGAAAAGCTCACTGCCTTTCGTGTGTCCTTCAAGAAGGTCGGTGATTCTTTGAGGGCTTGCAGATTCAGGGAGCTGTGTTCTTGCCCAGGAAAGACAGTAACATCATCACAAACCCTGGGACGTAAAATTAGCACAGACAGCAGGAGGGTGGGGCCAGAGTGTAGGTGCCTGGGCTGTGGCCAGCTTGCCGTGTTTTGGGTTGGACAACAGTAATGGGGATGTTTGTGTGAAGCCTTCTGTGCCCAGTCGTTTTACGGCAAGAGCTACAGCCAAGGCCAAAAAACACAGCCAGGCCAACTGGTCTATGAGTCACTGACCTCAGCTGGATGCAAGGCTTCACGGGAGCTTAGATCAACAAGCCGGCCGCCTTACAGTGACCACAGCTGTCTGTTTCTGGGGATGCTTCCCGTGCAATAGGGCTGGGAAAGACCTAGTCCTGCAGTCTGATGTTTGTGTACGTTCAAGGCTACTTTTCTCTTATTCCCATGACCCAAACAGTGCCTTTGTGTCTATGCTGTCTACAGTAGAAGTATGATTATAGAGGGCTTACTTCGATCTCTGAACACCAAGACTTCAAAGTATACTGCTGTCAGGTTCTGTCAGGACTCTGCACCACCTTTTCTCCTCTATGTGACCCTTCATCCTCTTTAGGACTGGATGATTAAGAAGTAGAGATCTTCCCCATAAATCCTGTAGGCTGTGAGATATTTGAGATCCACACTCCTGAGATTGGTTTTTTGTCACAGCAGATTTATAACAATTTACTATTGAACATTTTCTTTTAATTGTCAGGGAAAGGCAGTCCTTCATTAACTGTATGGGCTTCACCTGAATTAATTATTGCGGGGAGTGTGTCCCAAACCCAGTAGGCACAAGCTACTTAAAGTGATCACATTAGTTAATAAAGTCAAGCTTCTTGGAGTTTAGTCCTAATAATGGGACTGTAGCAGTTCAGCAGAGGCTCTGGATGAATGTCATGCATGAATTCACAATGTCATAAAATCTTATATAATGTCACCATGAGTTAGTCTGTTTCTCAGTAGGGTACATCATGGCCAGAGACAAGCACTAGTCTCTGGGGTGCTTTCATCCTACGATGATGACATGGAGACTCAGCATCCACTGTGCCTGATGCCACACCACCATGGCATAGTCACCTGTCACATGGGCACTGCCAGAGCCCACGGAGAGGGGGACTGATGGGCCTTAAGTCCCCCTTCTCAGGCTGTCACTGAATGGCCATCGCCTTTCCTCTGGTCTCTTTTCTGGTTGCTCCCTGGGGCACCCTGCACAGTCGCCCCCTGTGACAGTAATGGTGTAATCCCTATTTGAGAAATACGCTTTTCTCCGGGCAGCTCTTCAGAGCGTTTGTTGCTTGCTCTCTCTGAGACTGACCTGTCCTTCTGAAAGGCCTGCCTGTGAGTGGTCTCCAGGCACAGATTTTGGAGGTGGGTTTGGTGTTTAGATGATGACCTGCTGCCATTCCTCCCGCACTGGCTCCTTCATGTCTTCAAAAGTGACACGTTCCTATCCAAGAGGCACAGTACCACGGCTACAATTTCACCAGGTATAGTGTTGGCATTATGCATGTGCTACATCATGGCCCCGACAGCCTCACCCCCATAACATTTTCTTCCACTCCACTGCCACCACTACCTTCCAGGATCACCTTGGACTGGCGTCACCTCCTTGCTAATCCCATAGCTCGACTCTCAGGAAATCCCATCTCCTCTTCTTCCTCTTGATCCTTCACCCACCTTGATCTCTTTTTATGAACCCATATGCATCTCTGGTCCTTTGGTTCCTCCTTTTTCTGGTGCTAGACCAAAAATTTTAATGTTGTCATTTCTTTCTTCACCCTGCTTAGATTCCCTGGCCCATGGATTTCATAGATTTAATCACCTCCACATCACAGAGCCTAGAAAGTGTTTCTAAGTGCTGATCTCTCTTGGAATCTCAGCATAATTGTACCATTTGACCCACCTTCTCTGCTGTGATTTTTCCCCCCTGGAACATCCACAGTCTCACATTCTGCCAGCTCTCTCTACTCAGCTGTTTCATTACAGACCTATTTGCAAGCTTTTCTACCTCTTCCCCACCATTAAATGTTAGAGCACTTCTGTTTGCTGTCTCAGATCCTTTCCTGGTTATAGTCAACCCTCCTGTCTGCAGTGCCACTCTCTGTGATTTCAGTTTTAAACCTGTTGGGTGCAGGTGCTCAACATACCATACCCCACCCGGGACTAAGGACCACGCCAGCTTCCGCAATGCGCTACGTCCCTCTCCAAATTAGCCACCCCGTGCTCACTTCGTATTCACCACAGCTGAGTATATTAGCCAGAGCCCGCGTCTCATTCCAGCCCTTCCTCCTCGTGGGAGCCCCCGTGGCAGCCTGATTGGCCACAGTCAGATATATAAGCCAGAACCCGCAACAATAAAGGGGGCAGTTCCTGTTACCACCTGAAGCGTCTCCTGTCTCATTGGGGGCTGCGCCGGTCAAAACCCTCAACCATTAAGAACCATGGCATAACGTTCTTACTGGAAAATGTTCAGAAATAAATAATTCATGTTTAACTTATTGTTCTCAGTAGTACGATAAAATCTCAGTCTATCCCACTTCCTCTTCCCAGGATGTGAATGACCACTTTGTGCAGTGTTTCCGTGCAGTATATGCTGCTTACCTCATGGTGGTTGTAAAAGAGACAGATTGACTGACCAACCAGCCTCATGTTCATGTTTGTTCTATGACATCATTACAATTGTCCTCCTAGTAGTTACTGTTATTAATCTCCTGATGTACCTATATGAGTCTGATAAAAATACAATGAATATTAAAAATGTGTTACAGTAAAAAATACATTGCCATTCATCTATTTCAAAGTACTGCAGTCCTCTGCGTACTGAATCCATTTGAGGCATGTATGCAATTTCTGTCAAGTAAAAACATTGTGGTAGTTCCTCATGTGCCTTATTCCCTAGATCTGACACCATGAATATTCTGGTTCTTCCCCAAAGTTAAAAGTGAAAGATAAACATTCTGAATCAATTTACAGCATCCAGGCAGCCAGGACAATTATACTAAAGGCCTCAAGAAAGAGGACCTTTAGAGCTGCTTCATGGTGAGATGAGTGCTTTCCAACTGGGTGCAGTGTGTGAGTGTGCACACGTGTATGCGTGCGTGTGTAAGATGTATTTTGAGAGCAATGATGCCAATGTCTTTTATACTGCAGTAAATTTTATATTAAACATTCACCGTATCTTCAATCACATATTGTATAGAAATTAACTTGAGCGTTGTCCTATATATATAAGAAAAATCATTACGCAGAGTTCTTGCAAGCACTGGGGGTCCGGGATGTGCAGGATTCCTGTACTTTTTCTGGGTGATTTTCTTTTTGACAGTCATGTGCATAAATCTCTGCTACAGGTCAAAACTCTCCCAGGGGGCTGCAGACTTGCATAAGTTCCTTCCTTGACTGTCTTAAAGACACACTGAGGGCAGCTTATTCACGACTGAAATGCCAGTTGCCCCATTAACCGGCTTAGTTTCCAGGGTATAAAT
Source organism: Cavia porcellus (assembly GCF_034190915.1). NCBI lineage: Eukaryota > Metazoa > Chordata > Mammalia > Rodentia > Caviidae > Cavia > Cavia porcellus. The sequence continues at coordinate 1,971,211 of NW_026947506.1, forward strand.
CTCAGGATGACACTCTGTCTTCATCAGGTTCCATAGGTTAAAAGCCTCAGTGTCCTCCGACACTACTCTTCCCATTCTGTGCCATTTTCAAATTATGACTTACTGTCTCCCTGTCTTTCCTTCCATCGTCACTTCTATCTGAATATTCAGTTACTGTGTACTATTTTCTGGGCTAACGCTAAATATCCCGCAATGCCGCTGCTGTAGTTTAATCCTGTTAATCTTCTCTGTGCTGCAGCTGGTGCTCCTTTCCGCTCCAGGTCTGATTTCTACCCCAGGCTCAGAACCTTCGCCTCTCACTGTTAAAACCCGTCCTGGCTTCCTGGTACTCTGCCTGCTCTCCCAGAAGCAGCCCCCTCATTCCCTCCTTCCAAACACTCTGGCTGAGTGTGGATTCCTTCTGTCACTAGACAGCAGTGCAAGGAGGTCTGCAAAGCAAAGACTGGAAACCTTGAATCACCCCACCTGAGAGGCAGGTTCAAGGATTTCCCTCGCAGAACAACAACAAAAAAATCAGAGCGTGTCAGTAAGAGGCTTAAAAAATTTATTTATTTATTTTTTTTTTTTTTGGCTTTTTCATTTTAGGCAGAATTAACACACACACACACACACACACACACACACACACACACACACACACAAAGATGTGAGTGTGAGCCCTGGAGACCAGAGCTTTATAGTCTGGAGTGGGAGATATTTATGTGCTTTTTGGTGTTGGAAATCTGTGCAATTTGTGAATCACTAAAACTTGTGACTTGATTTACAGGAGAAAAGCAAGTCCCCCACGCCAGATTGAAAGGCAATGGCTCACTCCCCAGGTAAAAGGAAGGGGGTCTGTTTCACAGGAGGAAGCAAAGCCCACCTGACCATTCTTAAGGTCAGGTTCCAGCCCCTCGCTTTAGCAATTGAATTAATGTTTAGGTTTAAAATATCCAAGGGGTTTGGAATGAGATAGACTTGGAAGAAAAAAGGCATGAACAAACAAGGGTAGAAATAACTTGGCTAACATGGTGAGTGTCCCGAAGTTGCAGGACAGCATTAAAATTGTAATTTTCTTTGTCTCTTTTCTAACTTTTGCTTTACTATCTTACATCACTTATTTGGATATGCTGATACGTGTTTGTGGAATAAGTTAACCAATACAAAACTATAATAAATTCAGAGGTGGGGGGTTTGCAAATCATGTGTAACTCTCATGCAGTAGGGATTTGATGCAGACATCTTTTTATTTCTAGGAATTTCAGTGGCACCAGACCTAAATTTAAAGAAACTCTGTTCTACGCTTCCAATTTGAGTCCACTGCAAAATGCCCATCTCGCTGGTACTATCCTTCACGTTCCAGCACTGACACAAAGATGAGAGCCCGCAGACCTCTGAACTCACCAGGTCAGAGCAGGGCCTGAGGCTCAAAGGAAGCTGGCAGGCAGGAGATGGTTCATCGGCCAAGCTCCCTCTAGGTGGCACCTAAATCATTGTCTTTCTGCCAAAATATGCATTGCCCCTGGGCAGTGTTTTGCAGTGGAAATTGCCTGTAAATGGCCCATTGATGCACTAAGTCAAGAAGAATGGCATCCCTACCGAAGGGGCAGGGCTTAGGCCCAGCTGGGCCTGGATTTCTCCCAGATAGCAGAGTCAGCCCACAATATCCACAAGGCCAGCAGTTGGGCCCTGAGATTCAACCCTAAACTTGCAGGCTGACTGAAAGGCCTGTCAAAACCTTATCTAACTCACTGGCCTCAGAAAACACCAAGAAAGGGGACTGAAATTTAAAAAGAGACTTAAAGAAGATGAAGGTGTGACAAGGCTTGTCCTTCCTTTAAGCCAGGTTGAAGCAGGAATCCAGAGCTCTGCCATACTAACACTTCTTTTTTTTTTTTCTTTTTATTTTTATTGTTTTTAAATTTTATTTAAAAGGAAAAAGAGAAAAAACAAAACAAAACAAAGCAGTGTAAGGGTACAAGTAATACAGAACTACAAAAAAAAAAAAAAAAAAAAAAAAAAACAGTAAGAAATCACCAGTTAATAGATAACACATTATCATCTTAGAGATAGTTGCTCCTCACAGTATCAAAGCATACAAAGTGGACATTCAAACAATGAAACTGCAAACAGTTGTGTTCAATGATCCAACGAAAAACATTAATATGGTCAGCTATTTAACACTGCTAAACACACTTGCAGTTGTATCCTTTAGAGCACTTTTTTCCCTCTCTTTTTTACAACAAAATTTATACATTTTGGGTTTTTATTCAAGTTCTTATTACTTTTTTTTTTTTTTTTGGAAGAGAATAAAGTCAAATATGGCAAAACACTGCTGTCAGTCAAAACCAAGGATAGACATAGCACATGATGTAAAAACAGTACAAGGTTATCAACAATGGTTATCATAATGCCTCTTGTTTCCTTAAAAAGATTTGTCTATCTCATCAGGTATTATAAAGTTGAACAAAACAGTAGAAAACAAAACCAATAAAACCTAAACATTGTAAACATTACAGGACTTCCAAAGGAGACAGTAGTCAAACCAGAATGGGCATCATAGTGAATCTTACTGCCTTTAAAGTGGTTGCCTATACCCTCAAACTTGATACAGAACGGAAGAGAGTCTAATGAGTCAAAACAAGATAGAGGGAGTATTACAGGACTTCAAATCAAGTTAATAGGAAATCAACAAAGTTACTATAATATATCCTGCTATTTTTTTTATTTTTCCCCTTAATTAAAAAAATCATAAAAAATAACAATAATTTTTTAATGAATAAGGGAGAGATTGAGATAAAAGAGGACACAACAACATAACAATACAGGCCAAAGCATGACAGTTTCAGCAACCTAGTGCTTCACCACCAAATAACCCGACTTAATAGTAGTTACCATAGTGTCTTTTTCCTTGAAATATTTGAATATAACTTCATATACTATAGCTTCAAATATTTCCATATCAAGCAGCCCAGAATAAAGCCATTCCAATTAATAAGTGAAAACTTTAGGGCTTCAAGGCCACATAATGGGGAATCATGATTACCACATACTTTTATATATTTGAATCATTACTTACATTAGGGAAACTATTCGGTATTCACACATGCGAGATTGATTTATTTCACTTATGAGTATGGTCTCAAGCTGCGCCCATTTATTGATAAATATCTCAATGTGATCCTTTTTTATAGCTGAGTAATACTCCATTGTATAGAAATACCACACTTTTTTATCCATTCCTCAGTTGATGGACACATGGGTTGTTTCCAAGATCTGGTGATTACAAATTGTGCTGCTATAAACATAGGTGTGCATATATCACTGTGGTATGATGCTTTCAATTCTTCTGGGAATATGCCTAGAAGTGGAATAGCTGGGACAAATGGGACTTCCAATCCCAGCTTTTTGAGAAATCTCCAGACTGACCTCCACAAAGGTTGTACCAGTCTACACTCCCACCAACAGTGTAGGAGAGTTCCTTTACCCCCACAGCCTCTCCAGCATTTGTTGTTGTTGGTTTTCTTGATCCTGGCCATTCTTTCAGGAGTGAGATGGAATCTCAGTGTGGTTTTAACTTGCATTTCTCCAATGACCCATGATGATGAACATTTTTTCATGTATTTATTTGCCATTTGCATTTCTTCATCTGAGAAGTGTGTATTCATCTCAGATGCCCATTTTTGGATTAGATCTTTGAATTTTGAGGTCTGAGTTTTTTTTTTTTTTAATTCTTTATATTTTTTAGACAAAAGTCCCTTGTCTAAGTGGGAGTTCATTAAGATGTTTTCCCAGTTTGTGGGTTTTCTTTTCACTATGCTGGCGATTTCTTTTGACATGCAGAAACTTTTTAATAAGAAGTGGTCCCAGTTATTGATTCTGGGAAGTATTTCCCGTGCGGTTTGAGTCCTGTTCATGAATTCTTTACCTACTCCTATGTCTCCAAGGTTTCTACCTATTTTGTCTTCCAATAGATTTAGTGTTTCTGTTTTAATATTCAGATCTTTGACCCATTTAGATTTTAATTTAGTACATGGTGATAGGCATGGGTCTAGCTTTAGTTTTTGGCAAATGGAGAGCCAGTTTTTCCAACACCATTTATTAAAGAGACTGTCGTTCTTCCAGTGAACCTGCTTGGCTCCTTTATCAAAGGAAAGGTGGTTGAGTGTGTTTGTAGTTGTGGTTGTATCTTCTAATCTATTCCATTGATCTTTGGCTCTGTTTTGATTCCAGTACCATGTTGATTTTAGTAATGTTGCTTTGTAGTATAACTTCAAGTCAGGGATTGTGATGCCTCCTGCCTTGCCTTTGCTGCTTAGAATTGCCTTTGCTATTCTGGGTCTCTTCTGGTTCCAGATGAACTTTAGGAGTGATTTCTCTAGATTTATAAGGTATTTTGATAGTATTTTTATTGGGATTACATGGGATTACATTGGGAATCTGTATAACAGTTTTGGGAGAATGGCCATTTTCACAATGTTTGTTCTTCCTATCCATGAGCAAGTGATGTCTGTCCATTTTCTGAGATCATCTTCAATTTCTTTTTTCAGTGTATTATAATTTTCCCTGTGTAAGTCTTTCACTTCTTTCATAAGAGTAATTCCTAAATATTTCATTTTTTTTTGCTTGCTAGTGTGAAGAGTGTGGTTTTTCTTATTTCCCCCTCTGTGATTTTGTTGTTAGTTTATAGGAATACTATTGATTTCTGAGTATTGATTTTGTATCCAGCTATCTTACTGAATTTATTTATTATATCTAAGAGTCTTTCAATGGAGTTTAGGGGGTCTTCTATGTAGAGTATCATGTCATCTGCAAACAATGATAATTTAACTTCTTCTTTTCCTATCTTTACCCCTTTTATTTCTCTCTCTTGTCTAATTGCTCTGGCTAGTACTTCCAGTACTATATTAAATAGGAGAGGTGATAAAGGACATCCTTGTCTTAGGCCTGATTTTAAAGTAAAGGCTTTCAGTTTTTGGCCATTTAGTATGATGCTGGCTGTTGGTTTGTCATAAATGGCCTTTATTATATTGAGATAAAGACCACCTATTCCAATTTTCTGTAAAGTTCTTATCATGAATGAATGTTGGACCGTATCAAAGGCTTTTTCTGCATCTATAGAAATGACCATGTGATTCTTACTTTTGGCTTTATTGATATGGTGGATTACATTTACTGATTTACGTATGTTGAACCATCCCTACATTCCTGGGATGAATCCCACTTGGTCATGGTGTATAATCTTCTTGATGATTTGCTGCATCCTATTTGCCAATATTTTATTGAGGATTTTTGCATCTGTGTTCATTAGGGAGATTGGTCTATAGTTCTCTTTTTTAGTTGGGTCTTTCTCAGGTTTTGGTACTAGAGTAATATTTGCTTCCAGGAATGACTTAGGAAGGATTGCTTCCCTTTCAATTTCATTGAATAGTTTGAGGAGTGTCAGCATTAGGTCTTCTTTGTATTTCTTGTAGAATTCTGTGCAGTGAATCCATCTGGGCCTGGGCTCTTCTTTGTAGGTAAAGACTTAATTACATTTTCAATTTCATTAATAGAGATTGGGTTATTCAGCAGTTTTACATCCTCTTGATCTAGCTTTGGTACTTCGTATGTTTCTAGAAATCTGTCTATTTCTTCTGTGTTATCAAATCTTTGAGAGTAGAGGTTTTCAAAATAGGTGTTGATGATCTTCTGTATTTCTATAGAGTCTTTAGTGTTTTCACCTTTTTCATTCCTTACTGCATGAATTTGAACTTTTTCTTCCCTTTTTTTAATAAGGTTGGCTAGGGGCTTATCGATTTTATTTATTCTTTCAAAGAACCAACTCTTTGATTCGTTGATTCTTTGGATTGTTTTCTTGGTCTCTATTGCACTGATTTCTGCTCTGATTTTTATAATTTCCTCCCTTCTTTTGGCTTTGGGCTTGACTTGCTCTTCTTTTTCTAGCTGATTGAGGTGTAGAATCAGGTTATTTATTTGTATTCATTCTGTTTTCCTGATGTGGGAACACAGTGCAATAAATTTTCCTCTGAAGACGGCTTTCATTGCATCCCACAGATTCCGGTAAGTTGTATCTGTATTTTCATTGTCTTGTAGGTATTGTTTAATTTCTTCTTTAATTTCCTCTGTGACCCACTGATTACTCAAGAGTGTGTTATTCAGTTTCCATGTGTTTTTGGGATTTTTGCAGTATCTTTTATCATTAATTTCTAATTTCAAAGTACTATGATCTTATAACATGCAAGGGATGATTTCAACTCTTTTATATTTGTTTAAATATGTTCTGTGAGCTAATATATGGTCTATTTTAGAGAATGACCCATGTAATGCTAAGAAGAATGTGTATTCTGATGTTGTTGGGTGGAACATTCTGTATATGTCTATCAAGTCCATTTGTTCACAGGTGTGATTCAGTTCTGTTATTTCTTTGCTCATTTTCTGTCTGGTTGATCTGTCCTTTGGTGTCAATGGCATGTTAAGTTCTCCTGTTACAATTGTGTTACTGATAATTTGAGTTTTCATTTCTGTTAATAGTTGTTTTATATAACTGGGTGCTCTGGAGTTTGTTGCATATATATTTAAGATAGTTATCTCTTTCTCTTGGAGTTTTCCCCTAACGAGTATATAGTGACCTTCTTTGTCCTTTATGAGCATTGTTAGTTTAAAGTTCACGTTGTCTGCAAACAGAATGGCTACTCCTGCTTTTTTTTGGATTCCTGTTGTGTGAAGTATTGTTTTCCATCCTTTGACTTTCAGTCTGTGAGTATCCTTCTGGGTTAGATGGGTTTCCTGTAAACAGCATATGGTTGGATTTTGTTTCTTGATCCATTCTGCTAGTCTGTTTCTTTTGATTGGTGCATTGAGACCATTTACATTAATGGTTATTACTGTTAAATGCTGGTTAATTGTAGGAATCTTATCTCTCTGCTGTTGCATCTTTATCTTTCTGTTCTGTTTAATTATCTGCTTTGCTTAGTGAGATTTTCCTTTGTGTATCTAAACTGCTTCTCAATATTTTTTGCAGGGTTGGCTTGGTGTTCATGAAGTTCTTCAGCTGTTCTTTGTCAAGGAAGTATCATATTTCACCATCGATTTTGAATGATAGTTTTGCAGGGTACATCAGTCTAGGTTGGAAATCATTTTGTTTTAGGATCTGGAATACTTCACTCCATGATCTTCTTGACTTTATTGTTCGTCCTGAGAAGTCTGTTGTGATTCTGATAGGTTTTCCATTATAAGTGATCTGTCTTTTCTCTCTGACAGCTTTTAATAATCTATTCTTGTGTTGGATTTCTGGGATGGTGATTACTATATGTCTGGGTGTAGTTTTATTTTGGTTATGACTATTTGGAGTTCTATAGGCTTCACTGATCCTGATGTCAATTTCTGATCTCATGCTTGGGAAATTTTCAGCTATTACTTCTCTAAATATCCTCTTGACATCCTTTATGTTGTCCCCTTCTTTTTCATTAATCCCTATCAATCTTATGTTGTTTTTCTTTGCATCATCTTGCAGTTGTTGCATTATTTCCTGATTCCTTGTTATTTTTAAAAGATCTTTCCTTTCCTGTTCACTAGCTGCAATACTGTCTTCAAAGTCTGAAATTCTATCTTCACTTTCATTGAGGCGGTTTTTACAGCTTTCAGTGGAGTTTTTATTTCCTGTATATCTCTGTGCATCTGCTTTATGTATTCTATTTGTTTCTTATATTGCTCATCTAGGGATTCTATCTTTTTGTTTAGTTCCTCCAATTTTTTAACTGTATTTTCTTTAGATATATTCAGAATCTCTTTCATTTCTTTTATCATTTGTTCTTTTACCTCGAGACTTTTTTGAGTTTGAATTCCTTTAAAGCTTCCTGGAGTTGCTTGTTTATTTCAGTAGCTATTATGCCTGATATTTGAGGTGTATGGCATATTTCCTCTATATACATTGTTCCTAGGGTTTCTTGAGATGGGTTAAAGGTTTGAGGTTGTAATTTGGTCTTTCGCTTTGTCATTTTCCTATATTTCTGTGTTTCAAGTGTTATTCGAAAGCTTCCTCGGGGTCTGTTGGAAATCCTCTTCTGTGTTAACAGCTCCTGGGACTCTGGCACCCAGTTCCCCCAGGCTGCTGAGCCTCTGGAACCAGTGGCTGTCTTCTGCCTGTTTAGAACTCCGTACTTCCAGATAAGCTGGGCTCCAGGGACACTGTGTGTCCGCCTGCTTGCTCGAACTCCACAGTTCTTCGAGTGCAGCCAGAATGGGGAGGTGAATGTAGGCGCCTCAGACCCACTTAGCCACTTCACTGCACCTGGAAGGCTCAAGGGTCCCGAACAGTCTGGGCTTGGGGCAGAGTGCACTGGGCACTTACCACAGACCGCAGGACCCCTGGAACTGGTGATGCTCGCCTGCTTGCTTGTGCTAACACTTCTGATATAGGGAAATGAAACTTCCGACCTGCCAGACGTCTGGTACGAGTCTGTGTTCTCTGAAATCAAAGAATGAATTTCAGGAACAACAGGATTAAGAACAGAATATATTTACTGAGAGAGAGGAAGTTTCTGTCTGAGAGACAGAAGGGTTCCCAAGCGGGTTACCAAAGACTGTCTCTTTTAGGGACTCTTGCAGAGCAAAATCATGGAGTGAGACAAGTTCAAGGTAGGGAAAAAGGGACAGAACTGTGGTCAACCAATAAGATTAATAGTTCAGGTAAAACTGATTAACTTGGAGACAACTGGGGAAACCAGTCACATAGAAACTGGGCACACTTAGGGAGCAGGACTCTTCCCTCGGGGGGTTGGGATGGTGACTCCTGGTTTCCTATACCAGTCCTTAGGATGTGGGTGCATTTGTTTTGCCTTTTGTCTTGAGCCCAGGTCCACAGCAGGAGGTGCCTGTCTCCCCCATAATTGCAGATTATCTGGGCATCTGCACTGGCTCCTTTGAGGACCCCGTCTGACTGCCTAGAATGTGTCTGTCTGACTCAGCTGCCTGTTACACTCCTTGGGCCCTCTGGCCCAGGGGCCAGGCTGCAGGGTCAAGAGCAAGACCTGTTTTTCTGTGGCCCTAGCAGGTCTCACCCCCCCCCACACACACACACACACACTGGTGAATCTGTAGAGACCTTACCACTGGCCTAGCCCAGGAAATTTAATGTGCACTTGTGTATAGGTCTACACGCAAATCCATTTTGTTTTGTTTTATTCTGTTGTTTTGTTTTTTACTGCAGATTAAGCCCAGGCTTTTCATACTGAGATTCAGCCTTAACCTTTTAATTTTTTTTTTTTTTTTAAATTTCATTATTTTAACTCAATGTCTTGCTAAATCGCTGAATTGCCCGGGCTAGCCTAGAATGTCTGTGGGGCAGGAAGGCACCCGAAGGGCAGGTTAAAAGATCAGGCCCTTTTCAGCGCACAGAGGGCACAGGCTGTGTGTATGGGTTGGTGCTGGCAGCCTGTGGTCTGGACATCTGCCCCTGTGCCAGCGGCGGGCGCTGCCCCTACCAGTGCAGGCAGTGTGCCCACCCAAGCCCCTGTTAGCTCACAGGACCAGACTCCTAACAACAAGTGCAATATCCAGTCCTTGGAGGGTGGAGACAGGACCCCCTGCCCCACTAACCAGGACCATGCCCCAGATTCTGTGGGGCTCAGCTCCAGCACTGCTGCTCCTCCCTGGGTGGGCGCCTGTGTACCACTTCCTGCAAGGCCTACTAAAGTGCTCTGGCTTGGCATCAGTCTTCTCTGACTCCTCTTCCACTTTCTATGCTGGAGAGGCGGAGAGTGAGTCTGGGGGCCTGCTAGACCCCAGACCCACCTGGTGGAACACCTAAGATCCTTCTGACTAACTCCTGGAGAGCTGGGTGAGCACATACTCACTGTGGACGCCTGCTGGGCATTGGAGATGTTGATAGAAGCATCATAGCAGCCCCACGATGCTTGTTTCTAGCTCATCATTGCAGTATTTCCGCAGAAATCAAGGAAGTGGAAAAGCAGCTCACTTCCCTGTCCCCACCCCTGCCGCTAGGTCTTTACTTTGCCCACTGGCCTCATGTGGCACTTCTTTCAGGCAGGCTTTCTGAGCAGGATGCCGGGGCTGAGAATGGCCAAGCTCTGTTCAGGAGCCACCATGAGGCCCCTTCATGCATAGAGGATCTCAGTGAGCTCCTGAGGAATCTTCCTTTGCTTTGTCTCTAAACTGCCTCTAGCAGCTACTGGGAAGGTAGGGGTGTGGCGTTAGAGGGAGCAAAGCATCACAGCTGGGCTGTGCTGTTCCCAACATCTGCCTGGTCCCTTTTCCTTTCCACCCTTACCATCATCATCAGCTATTAATGCTAGCACAGCACAGTCCCCCGATGGAGAAGGTCCCCGAGCGGAGCTGGGGAACCTTGACTTATCCCACCACGAGCCAGGCTACAGCTTCACAGACTTCTGTGACAGAAAAAATTCTCAGGATCCATCAGTAAGAGGCATACAGGGATGTGTTAGGCAGAATTTTAAGAGTCCAGGCTTAGAGAAAGAGTTTGGGCTCTTGAGAGAGGGAGAGGCACACTGCATCCTGGAGCTGGGTGTTTATGGCAGCTTGGGACTGGAAATTTGCAGAATTTGTGGAGCTGTGGGAGGCAGAGACAGCTGGAGGGCGGTGAGCTTTCTACAGGGCAAGGGTGTTGCCCTGTTCCTAGGTGATGGCTGTCCCAGGTGTAGAGCCTTAACCCACCCACAGGGAAGGCCCATTTTATAGGCAAAAATGGCCCATGTACACTGGAAAGTAGGGCGAGGCTCGATCTGCCTGTAAGGCCCTCAGGAGCTTCTGTCTGCTTTCATCTACTGAAGCTGCAGTTTTATTAAAAGCTCAGTTTTAAGATTCTTGTTACCTTTTGTCTCTCTTCCTACCTATTTTTTTTTTTTCTATCCTGCATCATTTGCAGATGTTGGTATTTCTGGAATGTGTGTGGATCGATCGAACCAAATAGTGACAAGGTGCAGATTTACAGTCTGGCATCACATGACTCTCGAGGAGTTTTGGGATGAACAGAAGAGGAAGGTAGACATTTTTCTCTACTCAGTCTTTTATGGTGATGGCAACACTAATAACAAATACAAAGACTAGACCTGGTACTAAGTACTCTTCTTTGAGGCGGTGTACAATTTTCTAAAAATAATGATTTCCTTGCGTTGCACCAAGAGTGAACTTCAGGCACCTCATTTTCCTGGTTCTTCCTTTAACTCTGCTCCCCAAGCTCCCTACCGATTACGATTTACTTACCCCAGGACCCCAGAGCTCCTTAGCCATTTGCAGTGCCATGTGACTGCTGGAAGGCACGTTTCAAGACATAAAGATGTTTTGCCATTGGCAGTAACGGCCCCTCTGAGACACAGTCATCAAGAATGTGAAATGATAATCAAAAGTTGCAACATACGGTTTCCTCCCGCCAACCCCCTTGGAGCCCAGGTGACAACAGGAGACTTTTCCAATGAAAGACTGCTTAACTGGGAGTCACTTTGTCTGGATGGCTCCTACACCTTAAAAAGATTTTTAAAATTTTCTGGAAAGGGCAAGGCAACCTTGATTCTGGTGATTAAAAAGGACGTATGCTGCTCGCAGTGTGCCTCACCATCTGTCCACCCAGCCTTCACCTCTCCTCCCTCATTCCCGCTGCTATAGGCGATCATCCTCTCTATGCCTGTTTCGACTTTATTGATTTATGAACTGAGAGACTGATTGTACATTTATGGTTATTTTCTATCACTCCTTCGCAAATCAGTACACATGGTCGTTAGTGCCAACTTCAGTATGCAGAGCCCAAATATGAAATACACAGACACACACATAATACAAACACACATGTGCTCAGCACACACATACATTAACACAAGCATAAGCTCACATCCACCAGTGCACAGAAATAGCGCAAACACATTAACCCAAACACAAACACACATAACCACAGACAAAAATATCCAGCTCAAACATGCGTACACAGAACTGTCAACACAAATGTTCACATGATGTAAACACACACAGACTCTTTTCTCCAGATTTCATAGCAAATTCTTAGCCACCCCATAATACTTGTAACTAGCCTCTGGTCCTGCAACCTCTAGGAAGTTCCCCATTGGCCACCAAGGGTTCTTCTTGGCCCCTTCCTCCCTTGACTTGTTTAGCAGTAGATTAGAGTAGCACAGGGAACTTGAAGAGAAAGGGAGGTCAAAACCATCAGGACCCACAAACCAAAGAGCATCTGTGGATCCTAAAGACTGCAGAATGGGGGCTGGGAATTTAGCTCAGTGGAATAAGCATCTGCCTTGAAAGCAGGTTGTTGTGAGTTCGATCCCTGGTACCGATAATTTTTTTTTTTTTTTTTTTTTTAAAAGACTGCAGAATGGTATGGTCCTCTTTAAGGAAAGGACACAATATAAAAATAAGAATTCAGAGACTACTGGGGACTGGGAAATCGAGGGTCTTTATTTCAACTCTCCAGGGAAGGTCCTGGGTGAAGTTCGGGGAGCACGTTTCCTGACGGCAGTGTGCCGGCTCTGCTCCACCTGGTAGAAGAGTGTTCTTCTTTTGCCATCAAGTCTATGCAGCCCCGGGCGTTACACAAGGTCAGGACAGATGCTCAGGCCCTGTGCTGTCCTTGGTAAATCCGCCTGGGGAACACATGCCCCACCCCAGGTTTCTTGTGAGTGAACCCTGCTGTGGCCCTGGTTCTGGGGCACAGCCCTTCTCTTCCGGGCTAGTTACCTGCCCATGCATGCACAGGGGCCCTGCTCCCTGCCCCAAGCTGGTCACTAGCACCTAGCAAACCTCTGCTGCTCCTGGAACTGGAAGGACCAGCCTGATCTCTGAAGACCCTGGGGTCCTTTCCCTGCAGAAAACCTGCAGATGAGGTGTGTTCAAAAACGGCAAGGCAGACCCATAATGTCCTCCTCCATAAATCGATGCAAGAACATTGATCCACTTTCCTTAGTCCTAGCATTTACTACATGAGCTATGATCCGAAAATATGGGAAATGTGCACATTTTTAAAAATGTGATGCATTGTTCTTAACTGCCCTCAAAATACTTCCCTCATTCAAATGCTCATCCTCCTGTCGCGTCCTGCAGCGGCCCTGAAGTCCTCTGGCTTGCATGTCTTCAGTTGTCCTAACAAGGCTGCCTCAGTGTATCGAATCAGCCCAGAGGGTTTAGCTTTCCTGGTCATTCTGACTTGGGAAGAGCAGGAAGTCTCGGGGTGCCTGACCCCGTGCCTCAGGGGATGAAGACGTCGCACTGCACCCCCGGGGTGGCAGTTGGCAGCAGCACTCTCTGTATTTTTCATGAACCACATAAAGATACTCATGACAGAGGACTTCCGGAGCTGCTTCAGCAAGTGACAAAAATAACGAGGTAAGTGTGTTTGAAGCAAGCTGGAGATCTTTGGCAGGGAGTTCGTGGCAATGTATGTTTTACTCTAATAGTGATTTTTTACAAAATTAAACATTCTCATTATACTTTGGTGATACCTCAGACCTTAGCGCCTCGCAGCCCCCAAGCACCTGCAGGGTCTGTGGCCACTGGGTCTCTCTCTCAGAGGACACCCTGGGCTGTCCCAGAAGGATGAGCCTCGGGGACCTGTGCTCATCCTTTGCAGGGCAGAATAGATGACATCTTCCAGGGACAAGTGGCAGTCATAGAGATGTAAACCACCTCCACTGAAGGAAAGCATCTATACCAAGACAAACCCAGCCTTAGCGACACTCTTAGGGCCCATGCGTGATTGTGCCCCAAGACCAGCTGTGAAATAATTAGGGGCAATGAAAAAAATGCCACACAGGTCTTTTGGGTTCCATTCATTGTAGCAAACCTTTGACGAGTGAACCCAGTCTGTGGGTGGACCTGCTTCCCTGTTTCCCATCACCTCTTCATCTTCTCTGTCTGTCTTCCCCGTATCCAGATCGGCCTGCTGCCCAGCACTCAGGCCCGGTCCTCTGGTTTCCTTTTGGCTAAAACTGAGTTGTCACAGCAGGTAAATAACTCACGGCCACGCCTTCCCATAGAAGCCCGGTATCCTAGGTGTTAGCCCGCATCTCTGGCAGCATTTCCCCTGTCCCCTCCTCTGTGTTCTCTACTTTAAGAAATGTCAGAATGGTTCCTTGAACATGATAAGAACGGACAAATGACAGAGGCAGGGAAATCAAGATTTTGTTCAGAGCCAGCGCAGATGGGCCAAGCTTGAAAAGGCAGGCACTGAGCAGGAGGGGTTGGGAAGAAATACTGTTATTTTAAGCTGTGTGAACAGAGTGCTGATAGCCCAGGCAGAGAGAGAGAGAGAGAGAGAGAGAGAGAGAGAGAGAGAGAGAGAGAGAGAGAGAGAGAGAGACAGAGAGAGAGAGACAGACAGAGAGAGAGCTTAGACCAGTGGTAGAAAGGAGAGCAGGCCCAGGGGTCCGGAGGGGATGGCACCAAATGAGACTGATCAGAGCCATAAAAAAAAAAAAAGAAAGAAAGAAAGAAAGAAAGAAAGAAAGAAAGAAAGAAAGAAAGAAAGAAAGAAAGAAAGAAAAAGAAAACCATAAATACTAATGGAATTCCACATCCAGTTAGGAAGCAAGACTTTCAGGGTTAGAGGGGGAAATAGGAATTGGGCGTCAAAGTATTCTTCTTTTGCTTATAATCAGTGAGGAAAATCCCCCTTTCTGTTTGTATTTTTAAAACTCTCACAATGACAGAATGGAAGGGATGCCTCCCTGGAGAATGAGTAGCTCCCCGGCGGGGTGCCTTCTTGATGCAAAGCAAGAGCCCCTATTGGGAATGTCCTCAGGAAAGCTGCCTGTTTTTTCCCTTTCTGCCAAGGCTGTGTGGATCCCTTGTTGCCCCACAGGTATGGGACATCAGAGAACCTCCTCTTCCTGTGACACTGGACCACAGAAGGTGATGGGCATCTGTTTCTGTTTTCAAGCAGGCATCTCTGAGTTTTTATTTTGCCTTTGAGGTGTTGTTTCTTTTGTAGTTGGCAGTTGCTTTCAAGGGAGGTTAGTATACGCGTGGTCTCCGGGCACTCGGGGTGGCAGGACTTTGATCAGGCTGCTTCGTTTGCTTTGCTGTGTGAATTCCTATAATATGTGTGATGAGGGCCCTAACAGGTCTGTCTTCACTATACCTTGCACTTTTTAATTTCCCCTTGATTTTCTCCATATTGTTTTTGTTTGCAGTTGTGTGTGGTGGTTAACTTTGGCGGTTTCATTTCGTTTAGTCCTGAGAATTCACCTCTGAGGTCTGATTCTGCACGCTTGCTGCTGATAAATTTCCTTGGAAAAGCATCTACTTGCTCAAATGGAGAGAGATGAAGTGACCTGCTTCTGTTTCTTCTCCTCTTTCTCTGGATCTGTGCCGTGGCCCCCCTCGACCCTCCTATCCCCACCTCACCCCTATTTTATTGAGCCTGTTTTTCTCTCAGACTGTCTTGTCTGGAAGTTCAGCATTGCTCAGATTTCCTGAGCTGCTATGAAAGTTCTCGAATATTTTGTCAAAGAAATGACTGTCCCTCTATGATTCGGAGTCTGGGCTCCATCACCAAGAGCTTGAAGGAGCAGAGAAAGAGGGGGGTACAAAGCCAAATTGAAGCCAGCTCTGTCCATGTACCAGCTCCCCACAATGAGTGTAATATTCAGTACTGCAAACATTAATAAGATGTTTTTTTAAGTCAGAATATTGATGGTATTTAAAAACTATTCATTTCTTTTCTGAGAACTCTTGGCTGGACGTGTGTGTGTGTGTGTGTGTGTGTGTGTGTGTGTGTGTGTGTGTGTTGAGCTCACAGATGTGCTGATCATATGCTCAGTATTTAAGGGGGACAGGAAGGCAATTCAGACCTTGGAATTAGACAGGGAGTTAAATTTGGACGCTGTTTTGTGGTGTTGCCTGGAGATGAACTAAACATTGGTTTCATCATCTGTGAGAGAAGGTGGATAATCCATAGAAATGGGAGCCGGGGAGAGCTGACCTTCGTGCCACACTGTACCCAGCAGATGCTCAGCAGTGTTGGACGTTTCCTTAGGAGCATCCCCTTCCCTCCACGCCATCCCACCCGGACTGTGTGGTCCTGTCATGAACTGTCATGTTCTCATACACGTGATGGGTCACGCAGGCCGTAGTCACATGGGTGTCCACCTAGGTAATTACTTAAATTCTCAACAAGTTTAAATATTTATAAATGAACTACATTTACTTAACCACTTGGAACTATTATCTAATATATAAACAAAGAGAATGCACTCGTGGAAGAGCTACCGTTTTATGTAGTACTTTCTCCATTGTAAGACTTCGTATGCGGAGGCTCAATCCATCCTCACCCGGGATGGTGACACCTTCGGTGGGGCTTTGCTGGGGGAAGGAGATAACAGAAGCACTTGTTCAAAAACAATCAAGGATTTTATGCTGGTGATTTCGGGCCACTCAGCCATGAGGAGCGGGACCTCTATAATCCCAGAGCTCGTTCATGTTCCCAGAGGGCATGCTCTACTCCTCCTGAGGCTCCAGGAGAAAATCTCTGTAGATCTAGCTAAAATCATGAAGCAGGAGGGTCCCAGCGAGCCAGGTGAATTAATGACTTAACTAACTAAAAAAAAAAATGGGGAGTATTTGGGACGTAGCTCAGTATGAAGGCCCTGGATTCAGTCCCCAGAAGATGGAAAGAAAAATAGAAAAAGGCAAAAGAGGGCAAAATAAGGCCAAGGGAAAAGCTGTCTCACGCAGGGTTACAGTGACAGGGTGTGTCAGAGCTGAGAGTCCCCCCAGGGGATGCCTCTGCAGATTCTGTGACTTTGTCCACTTAAAAGAAAAACATTTATATCGTATCTTTCATTTTATAAAACATTAAATGATGCTGCTTATTTCAGAGCTATAGAAACCTCCCTCTTGGTATGGTCCTCTGTATCAGTGCTTAGTACCAGTCCAGCTGGAAAAAGGACCAAATGTGGTTTTGTGTGTGATGCTTATGCAGGTAGAGAAGTCTGATAGGAAATGCTTGGGACCAGGAGGGTTTCAGATTTCAGTTTTCCTGAATTCTGGAAGATTTGCATACACTTTATGTCTTAGGAGCACTTGAAAAGTGTGGGTTTCAGACCATTTTGGATTTTAGATTAAGGGTGTTTAACTTGTAATACAAAAACTTATATAGATTTAGTACCAAACAGCATTTAAGTCCTTTGCATATATTAGCATCCTCTGATTTTTCAATACCTCCCTATAAAGGAGGGGCTATTACTGCTGTCATATTTTCCGTGAGCAGATTGAGAGATGCAGGGGCAACTTTCTATCTAATAAATCCTGAGGTGAAATTTGGACCAAGTTCATCTGGTTTGGGTCTTTTGAAAAGTACGTTCTATTTGTCTCTTGACTGTGTCGGGCACAAGATACGCATCCTCTTTAATTTTATCAATTCCTGGCCCACAGAAGGCCTGATGCATTAGATAACCAATCAATAGTTGATGCATGAAGGACCTGAATACTTTGAAAATTACAATTTTAATTACACACATAACCCATGAACTCCTGCTCTTTGTAAAGCAGACACTAAACGCCTTTCTGGAGCATGCCTCCAATCTCACCACTGTGTGCGTCCTTATCCTTGTGCGTCCTCAGGTCACACGGGGTGTCCGGAGGTGCTCAGTGTTTGTGAGCTGCTGCTGACCGTGGTGTGGCCAGTGGAGCTGACACGTGCTCCATGTCCTCAGGGTCACTCCCTACGATCCCCAATATGATGCCGCTTTGCTGAGAACCACTGATTTTAATGAGGACACACTTGAAAACTCACTTCATTAGGCAGGTTCAATGGAACTGAATTTGAATGCTAGGAAATACACAGATGATTACAAACACAAGTTCAAGGCCAGTGAGGTCCAACCCCAGAGTAGAACTGGCTTGCACAGGAAACTGAGTTGTGTGCCCACAATATGCCCACAGTGGATGAGCTGTGCCAGGCAAGTTGTTTAATGCACTGGCCACAGGTCAGGTTCACATTTTTCCAAACAACTCAGGCTCTTTTCCTGGGGATTTACTAGCTCAGCTGTGGACTGGGGATTACCAGATTTTGTATGTTAAGGAAGAGAATTACATGAGGAATCATAATTGAGAAATCATTGTTGGTTGCTAAATTTGACTTGTGACAAGAAATGATACAAGAGAAATGCTTTTTCAAAGCATTATAGTCTATTAGTTCATAACTTGGGTTAGAATATTGGCCAATTTGCTAGACCTGCTGAGGCTCTGCTTCTTCGTTTGCAATCTGAAGATGATGACTGTGTCTACCTCATGAGATGGTGTCAGTATCAACTGAGCAATCGATGTGAAATTTTTAAGATGTTAAAGTGATCAAGAATATTAGCTTTCAGAAGCATTCTCTGGGCAAACACAAAGCTGAGATGTGCAAGAAGAACCATTTCAATGCCCCTGCCCAGTTAGAAATCTTAGGCCAGTCTTGGATAAGCATGATTGAAACCTTTCTGTAGACGTAATACTTTTCTGAAATAAAATAGCTCAATAAACTGTCACACTGACAAATGACGTTTGTCAACAAATCGACACTTCTGAAATGAAAGAGTCACTTCCTTTCCTTTCTATTTAATGAACTTAGAGTCTAACATACTCCAGGGCCCGAGGGACATTTCTTCTGCAGCTCTGAGTGCGCCGTCCACACTTCCGCACATATAAGGCACAAAAGAATAACCAGTGACCTCCGGCCAGAGGTCAGGAGCGGTTTCCTCATCTGGATCTCCGAGAACAGGACCGGAGCCCTTTGCTTCTTCCTTCTCACTCAGCCCAGGCCCAGCAGAACCTCAGTCTCTGGCCTTCTGTGGAGCAGGATGCTGGAGAATTGGGCAGCTGGTTGTCAGGGTACTGAGCGCTCACGAGGCTGCTGTGTCAGCCACGGATGAGACATGCAGGCTCCAACAAATGGAGAATAAAAGGCTTAGACAGGTGACTGGTAGGAGAGAAATAAAACAGGCTTTGAAATGCTTGTATTTGAAGCATCAGGTGCCTCCACACTGGAAGCAAGCAAGACTTGGCCACCACAGCCTTGTCACGGGGCCACCTGCACTTTCTGCTGGCTGGAGCTTCCACTGTGTTCCTGAACAACAGCTGCTCACTTGGATAAAAATACATAGACGATAGATAGACAGACAGACACATAGATAGAAAAAGGACAGATACACAGGTGGAAAGATTCACCGAGACACACACAGAAACTAACATGGCAAGCTGTATAGTGTGGAACCCTTTACGGGTCACAACTGTTGATGTGTTGATAAATTGTATTTTAAAGTATGCTTGCAGATCAAGTATTGAAAATCCATAACTTCCTTAAATATCTTAGGTTAATTGCAAATGTATAAATTTATTTGCCAAGCTTTGATGTGGATCTAAGGTTTTTGTTGCGTATTGGTCAACTTCTCACATTTCTTACAAAAATGTCTCTCCTGTAGTCTACAATTTCCAGCTCCAGTTTCATTAAATAGGCCAAGAACTGAAAATCTTTGCAAAGCGGGCTGCTGGGAAAATTTGACAGATATTCACTGCATCTCCCTCCCAAACAGCTTTGTGCAAAAGCAGACTGTGTTTGAATCTTACTCCCCCTTCTGCCTTCTCTCTCCTTGATCACAATGCCTACAAAAGAACTTCCTGTGAAATAAAGGAATTAAATAAACAATGGGTCATAATTGCCAGCTGTAATGTCTAATATCCGGATTACATTCAATAAGAATATAATCATCATTCTTTTTATGCTATGTGTGTTCCTACAGATGCAAAGCGAATTGCTGTCTTTAACTAATATTGAGGACATAACGAGAGGATGAGGTGAGAACATTAGCAAAGTTCCACGAACTAACTGAACCACTATAACTGGCTGATCCAACCTAACCTCTCTGCCTCTGCTTACCGTGATACATTGGATTAAGTTTTCTGTTTCATTCTTTTGAAATACGTGTTTTCATAGTAGCTGTATTTTGTGATAAAATTGTTATACTTTTAGGAAAGAACCAGGTCCAATGAGTTTAGTCCAAAACTCTTAAGGGCTGGAACTAGAAAGCCACTTTCTTGCTTGCTTGCTTGCTTGCTTTGTTGACTTTGTTTTTTCTTAAACTATGCGTAGGCGAGGAACTCTGTGGAAATGCTGGCTCACGCACAGGTAAGAGCCTGAGGATCAATTTAGCTGCACGCTACTGAGTGAGCTCATGTCTTGGTGGCTAGGATGCCCCTGCAATGTGCTGAGTGTCTGTCTTCCTTCTGAACTCACCCTTTTAAGTATTGGGTTAGAAGCTCACCAAGCAATAAAGTAGCATTAGCTCCCCATAGATGGGTAATCCTATTATATTTAGATACAAGGATCCATTTTAATAAATACAGATACAGAGATTAAAGCGGAAGGATTCCTCAAGCAGTGGGTTCCCTCAGGGGTAATGGGTAATCGTTTTCCGTACCAAGCAAATACATCAGAAGTCTTTATTGAATCCCAGTGGAATAGATTCCCATTTTAATTTCCCCCAAAGGGATGGTAGCATGATTCCACAGCTAAGGTGATGCAACCCTTTCACACATTGTTCTCCAGGTCCGGGAAAGTTTTAAAATAAACCAGCAGGCAAGATACTTAATGTTAGTTAATTCTTTAGTGGGATACATCTTTAAACCTCTTTTTTCCATGTTAGAAACTGTGTTTTAAAATCGAGCTTGAGGACACAGGGTTTATCTCAGTGGCATAAGCACCTAACTGGGAAGCCAAGGTTATGAGTTTGCTTGCTAGTACCACAAAATTTAATTAATAAAATAAAATAAAATTGAGCTCAATAAATAGCCCATAAACAGTAAAATGGATGGAAAAGGAAAGCAATCTGTTTTGGTCAAAATTACTGTTATTTCACCCTCTGGCTTTGATAATTAGCCCCTATTATGTACACATTCTCCACACTGAAGAAATAATGGAAATTCAGGGATGCATTCTAAACAGCTGGTCTGAGTAATTCAATGGAGAAAACCACAGTGACCTTGACCAGAAGAAGCTGCAGGGTAGGAGAGTGTCTCCAGAGAAGGTGAGGTCCAAGCAGTCTGTCCTCTCTTCCCTCCTTTCCCCTCTCCTCTCCTCCCCTCTCCTCTCCTCTCCTCCCCTCTCCTCTCCTCCCCTCTGCTCCCCTCCCCTCCCCTCCCCTCCCCTCTCCTCCCCTCTCCTCTCCTCTCCTCTCCTCTCCTCTCTCCACAAAACAAAACAAAACAGAGGCCTGAGCAAATGTATGGAGCCAAGGAACAGCAAAGTGTTCCTGAAACAATCGGACTAAATTAGGATTTGTAGGATGAATCGAGGAAACATAATTTTGGCAAAGCCTGAGGACTCCTGGCTCTGGAGAAAGAATTACACTGTGCGCATCTGAAGGGCTCTGAGGAGATGGCAGCTGGCTTGCAGCAGTCTGGGACATTACACGGAGGGAGGAGGCAAGTTATCTAAGCTATTAGGAGACTTTGATTCCAGATACTGAAAGTTAAATGAGCAAAATGTCATCAAAGATAAGGGGCAAGAATGCGGGAATGTGTGGACGGAGGCAGGTCCCCCAAACCTGCCCACACCCACATCCAGCAGGAGTCCACACGTTGCCCCTGTTCACCATCTCTGCTCAGGGGTGCATGAGATCTTTTTCTTATTTTTTCTTATACCGTATGAGGATTGAACATTCAGAAGCTTCGGAGGCTAACACATTCCTGTCACCACAATTACCTGAGCAAAACTGGTTCCCTTAGGTTGATGCAATTTTAAAGCAAGAAAAATAATAAATAATGATGAAACAGATGCACTGTATGAGGGTGTCCTGGGATGAAAAAATTATAGTGAGTGTAATGTGGTAAATAGGAAAGATATTGTTAGAAGATGCTGGCCTTGTGATTTTCTCACCGAGTTCAAACTCACACTTGCTTAGCACAAAGCTCATAGATGCTTGGTCCGGAGGCCCAGACAGGTCCGCAGGAAACTTGTGATGCAAAGACCCCTGAAGGACACAGAAAAGGCCTCACGGGTTAGTGACCTTTCACCAAAGTCATTCTCTTGCCTCTGAATTGTTCAGTTGCTTCTCCTACAAACCTTTGGTGGCCCTTCCCACACCCTACCCTTGAATTCTGTCCCCTTTCGGTGGCATCTAGCCCACCCCCTGCGGCCTGCTGCCGCCTGGTGGCTGAATCCAGCCCTGCACACACCTGTACCTGCAGTCTTCCCTGCTCACGGGCTCCCTTCTCACCATCCGACCCCTTCAGGTTCCAGTCTGCACCAGTTGCATCCTTGCCAGGCTTAGGGTGTAACTGAAATCCAGCACTGTTCAAAGCATGTGGCAGATTCCTTTCTTTACTTCCCTCCTGGCTGGCCTTTCATGCCAGGAGGACATGAAGTGTCCTTTCATGCTGTCCAAATCCATCGCTGTCCAAATGTACTGGACGCATACAGATGGATGTCTGCGTCCTTCCCGAGCCCAGAGACTTTGGAAGACACAGCCTCTGTACCTAGCTCTGGAAATAGAAATGATCACAGCTCTAGCTGATGTTAATTAATACTAATTTCCTGGTAACCGAGGTGTTATTTGACTTGACTTTCACCTAACTTCACAATTACCTTTGAGGCAGGAGCTCCGAATGCTTCTAACTGTGTGTGACATGGACTGATGAGGTTATGGCTCCACGGGTTCACATGGAAACTAAGTGATTTATAACTGGTAAGCATAGCTTTAGTACATGAGACGTTTCCCCAAAGTAATAACTATTCTTATTTAGAGTAGGAATATCAGCGGCACACCTGCGACTCTAGGCATCTGAGGAACCAAAGAGCTTCTGACTGAATCCTGACTGCTTCTGGCTTGATGTGTCTTCTTGGTATTGCTTTTCCTCAAAATGAGATGACCTTTCAACCATGTATATCTCTATCATCTATCTATCTATCTATCTATCTATCTATCTATCTATCTCTCATCTATCTGTCATCTATCTATCTGGGGTCTATTTAAGAAGTAGTATTTGGGCTCTGAGGTTGCCTGGATGGCATTGTGACATACAGGCACATTCCTTGATTTTCCAAAGAAGCATACACCCGAGTCCAGGTGCCTCCCTGTTAAAGGCACACAGGGACAATCGCCTCTGTCTTCCTGCTGAGAGGAATCCGTCTCAGCGTGTCAGCCATTGTGCCCTCCACAGCAGCTGCCGAGGTCAGAGGAGACATCTGGCCTCATTAGCCACTTTGAATCCATCTTAAAACTTCATTATCTCTAGTCCTCCCAGGCCTTAGTAGGCTTCAAAGTGTGCCTGGCTCACCCACAGGCTTCTACGTGAGCACCAGGCCTCACTCCGCCATTTTGTCCGTCAGCTCCATGGTTTCCTCAGGAGGCCAGGCCTTCTCATGGTGACTCCTCGATGCCTCATGGATGTTTCCCAGTCACTGCATTCCTGCTCGTAATTATTCTTGTTCCATCTCTATTTCCTCAACATTTAGAAGTGGATTACATTGTTTAAGTGATTCTGACCTGGCTGTCTGGGTGATTGAGTTAGCTCATGAATAATGTAAATTTATCCTTTCATTGAAATTCTTCTTCTTTCTTTTCTTTTTTCTTTTCTTCTTTCTCTCTTTGTCAGACATTTAATCCACGATTTAAGAAGGCAAAGAAGGGGTGTGCAGACCACCTGGGGCCACCTGGGAAGCCTGGAAGACAGGAATGAGGTTGGGTGGTAGAGTCCATGTTCCCGGCAAAGGCCACCTGTGTGCAGGTGTCCTGGGGATGAGAGGGGGCATAATACACACATAATTCCACATCGTGAGCTCGCCTCTCCAGCCACCCAGCAAACACTGCTCCCTCACGTCACCTGTGCTCTCTCCTCGGAGGGGCAAGAGATTTCCACATGGCGTGTGCTGCTGAACTCCTACCCAAGGTTTAAGATACTGGTGAAATACAAGGCATTGATTGTCTGCTTCTCCCCGGCCATAATTATTTCCTCCCACACATCCAATCCCCTCTACATAACTACATCTATACCACTGCCTATTGTGCAATATATGGCAACTAGTATAATAATATGGCCTTGGCAGATGTCTAGATAATCAGCTCTGAAAACTAATTTGAATGGCGAATCCCTGCAATGTTGTATTCTGTGAAATTCTGAGACCTGGTGGTATAATCAGACTGTTTACTCTTTATTTAATGTTTTCTACTTAAGAGTCTTTTTTCATCAGTCTTCAAGACTTGGTGGCTTCAGAAATGTTTTTGAACATCTGAACAGCCAAAATTATGTATAGAAAATCACCTCTGTGGTAGCTGGCCATTCTCTTAGAAAGGATTTCCTGAGCACTTTCAATTAATGAGCTAGTTTCGCTTTCCTAAATCATAGTAATTTTTATTTCCCTAGAAATAAACAAATTTCTGCATATAAATTAGAATTTTATTAGGTAGGAGGTTTATAAATCAAGTGGTTTAGAATGGCATTCACCTAGAACTAATCCATAAGTCTTTTTAGCAGGAAATGAAAACATTGTCTCAATAATGTCAGACGTAATTTCCATACACTTTTGTTGTTGGATATTATAGATTGATTTATGCTCCAGATAGACTTTGAAGTTGTTTAAGCACAGAAAATCCCTGGAGTACTTTCTCGTAGGTAAAGGCGGAGAAACAGCTCCCCAATTTTGTGACGTGTGTATCTGAACGCCTGATGCTCAAAACCCTTCATCTCTCTCTCTAACAGAAAGAATGTTTACGATTGTCAAGATGGAATGAAAATGCTTTTTGTAAAGTTAAAACACTTTGTATTTTTAGTTAAGGAAAGCACTAGTTGATACCTTATACAACTTTCCTTCAAGAAAATGTCAAATATTGGTAATTTCATACAGTTCACCTGGATATATAAAGCTTGATTTTTTGGGAGGAATGTTAACAATAAAAATGTCTTCTAGTAATACCAAAAAATAGTTCTAAGCAAGAACTGTACTACTTCTATGGTTATTGCTGAAATGTACATCAAGTCCTGTAGTCTGATCAAACAAGGCATTGTCCTTCTGGACTCTGTGTGTATTGGTGAAATCAGATCAGACTGATATACATTAATGAGTCAGTTCGTGTACACACGTCTGGTCCCATGCAGAACTCTTAGGAAATTCTGAACCTGGTGTAGTTGCTATAGTAGTGACCCTGACCGCCAGCCGCCACTCCTCAGGACTGACAAGCACGGCCTTCGTGGAGCACCGCTGCAGGCAGGGTAGGCTAGAATTCATTGACTAACAGGCCCTCACGCGAGATCACAGCATCATAGCCAACTCAGTGGCTAAATCATGCGTATAATTTCGACGTGGCATGCGCTACTCTCAAGGACACGTTTTTAGAAACGCTAAACTAATAGATGTCTGTGTCTCTCTAATCACCAGCGCTGGAACATTTTTCCACAGATTTACTGTATTTCTTCATCTGAGAAGTGTGTTCTTACCTCTGATGCCCATTTTTGGATTGGGTTATTAAATTTGGGGGTTTTATTTTTTTGCAACTCTTTATATGTTCTAGATATGTCTTCACTCTGAAAGACAGCTGGCTAAAATTTTATTCTGTTTGCTGTCTTTTCACTCAGTGGGTGATTTCTCTTGCTGCATCAAAGCTTTGTACAATATGAAATCATAGTTATTGATTCTTTGTATTATTTCTTGTGTGCCTGAGGTTTTGTTCATGAGATCTTTGCCTACACCTATAACCACAAGAGTTCTGCCTGTTGTCTTTTCCAGCAGATTTAGTGTTTCTGCTTTAATATTTAGATGCTTGATCCATTTCTACTTTAGTTTAGTGCGTGGTGAGAGCATTGGTCTAGTTTTAGTTTTGGCTTATAGAGAGCGTTTTTCCAGCACCACTTATTAAACAGGCTGTCTTCCAATGAAAGGGTTTGACTCCCTTGTCGAAGAAAAGGTGGTTGAGTGTGTTTGAAACTGTGCACCTTCTAACATGCTTCATTGATCCTCAGGTCTGTTTTGTCTTTTCTTTCTGTCAGTACCATGGTATTTTTGTTTTTATCATAGTAGCCTTTGTAGTATAATTCAAAGGCCCCTGCTTTGCTTCTGTTGCAAAGAATTGCTTTTGTTATTCTAGGTTTCAAATGAATTTTAGGTATGTTTTCTCTAGTTCTGTAAGGTATGCTAATGGTATTTTGATTACTCCAGGAAGAATGGCTCAAGAAATCAAACTATAACAAATTAATGTGGAGATTCCTAGGGTTGGAGGCCCCATTTGACTTACCTATTTTCCTTCTGGGCATCTTCCCAGAATAATTAAAAGCATCACACCACAGTGATATATGTGCACCTATGTTTATAGCATTATAATTCCTAATAGCCAAATCTTGAAAACAACTCAAATGCCCATCAACCAAGGACTGCATAAAAAAAATATGTGGGTTTATTTCCAAATAATGGAGTACTATTCAGCCATAAGGAAGGATGAACTTGAGACATTTCTAGATGAATGAATGCCACCTAGGATCATACTCGTAAGTGAAATAAATCAGACACACATGCATAAACATCACAGTGTCTCCCTGGTGTGAGAGTCTAAAAGAGTAAATAAGGACCAAAAGGTACAAGGTATATTGTGATACGGGTAAAAGTTTTTCAAAAGAAAAGAGGAACTCCAGTAGGAGAGGGGAGAAGGAAGGAAAGAGAAAGGAAAAACAATCTATTTTTAATTTTTTTTTATTTAAAGAGAAAGAAAAAAACATGGAGAAAAGAAAGAGAAAGGGTAGAAATAATACAGAATTACCGAAAAATAAACCGTAAGAAATCACCAGTTGATAAGTTACATATTGTCATCTGAGAAATAGTTGTTCAGTTTACAATATTAAAGCATATAGAGTGACATTCAAATAGTGACACTGCCACCAGTTCTGCTCAATGATCCAATAAAAACTTAGTAATATGGTTATCGGTCCTGCACACTTGTTTTTTTATCTTAAAGAGAATAAGATTAAATATACCAAAACAGAACAAAACAGTTCATAAAGAAACAATTTAAATAATACAGATTTCAAAGCAAGTCCACTGGAGATCATCACTGTCCATCTTATTGTCTCTAGTTTTCTTCCGAATAGCTGTCCCCATCTTTGCACACAGTGAATACATACTGCATATTATAGAACCAATCAAATCATTACAGGATGATGAAGGCTTTTTAGGTCTTCAAGATCTGACATTGGGGAAGTCAATAATGACAACCATAGTGTCTCTCATTCTGTTTGTAGTAGCTGTCCTTATCTTTACATATGCTGAAATTGAACTTAAGAGACTAGACTAATATCACTCTGAACAGTAAATAATAGTATTGCTAGATTTTATAACATAATGCTACAGAATTAGCAATGGGTTTCTTAGTGTCTCTTCTTCAGAGTATCTGTTCATTAGATCTTGCATTATATAATCTGTTCCCATAAATAGTTTTAAAAAAATCTTCTCATGTGTGAATTTCTACATGTATATCTATCCTCTCTGTATTATAGGGGAAAACAGATCATAGCAAGACAGCAGAACAAATTCCTAGAAAAACATGGAATGAAAAAGACACATAAGACCACAATATTAGGTGATCTACTGTAATTACTATGCTTTCTCTTGTTATTTTCAATAGACTTGTCCACATCATCATGCTTAATATAGTTAAGCATAGCGTTACATAGCTATTTTTATAAAAACACAACTTTGAAAACATTGTAGGACTTGAGAGTGGTTAATAATCAAAACCAGAATGAATATCTTGTACATCTTGCCTCTTCAGAGTAGCTGCCTCTACTTTTAGACTTGATACTATCAAGCATACCAAATTTGAATAAAATCAGCCAAGGCAAAACCATGGTCTAAGCCGGGTGTGGTGGCTCATGCCTGTAATCCCAGCACTCGGGAGGCTGAGGCAGGAGGACTGTTGGGAGTTCGAGCCTGAGCTACAAAGTGAGCTCAAGGCCAGCCTGAACTGCATAGCGAGACCCTGTCTCAAAAAGACCAAAAACAAAAACAAAAACAAAAACAAAAAACCCACGGTCTAATAAACCAGATTCGAATAAGATCAGTCATAGTAAGACAATGTAAGTAATACAGGGATTCAGTTTAAGTTAATAAGAAATTAAGGATAGTTACCATGATATAACCTGCTATTTTTGGGTTAGATATCTGTGCCCTCAAATCTGATATGAGTGGACAGACAGGAACAAAATAAATTCAAACTAAACAGAGCGATAAGACTCCTGTGACTTTTAAATCCTGACACACTATTAACAATGTCCTCTGCCTTCCCTTTTTTGGCTATTTTTCACCTTTCCCCCTCTCAGGATGCTTCGTATGTTTTGGGTCCCACTAGCCCCTTGAGTTTTTAGATTAGGGGGCCAGTCTGTTGTCTATCTGAGTATTGCTGAACCTTCCTACCCCGAGCTTGATCCTGAGCTGTACTCCTTTACTCACTAAAGTCACAAGGTCTTCCTTCCTTCCTGCTGTGTAATTCTCCACTGCCCAGAAGTGTCATAGCTTTCCAGTCTATCTGTGGCTGCTGGATGAGTTGTCCCTATTTCTCTCTGGTTTCCTGTCACATATGGCCTCACTTTCTCATCTTTGACTTTCAGTTTATTAACCCTCCTTCAGGTTGAGTGCATTTCCCATTCAGAGGATCTCAATGCAGCTTGTCTCCTAATCTACTCTGCCTGTTTTTTTTTTTTTTTTTTTTTTTTTTTAGTGTATCAAGACTATCTATGTTAAAGATTATAGCTTACCATCTCTGCCTCATGTCTGCTACTCCACTTTTCTGCTATAATTTGTCCACCTTACTCCCTCATTCCACTGTCTGCCCCATTCATTGATGCCTCTCTGCCACTGTTGCTGGAATCCTGGTATCCCTTCCTCTCTCTCTCTGGAATGTCCTTCAGTATTTTTTGTAGGGTTGGGTTGGTGGCCATGAACTCCCATAGTTCCTCCTTGTCTTGGAAACATCTTATTTCTCCATTAATTTTGAGAGAGAGTTTTTCTGGATACATCAGTCTTGGTTGCAAATTATTTTCTTTCAGGGCTTGGATAATTTCTCCCCAGGCTCTTCTCAGTTTGAGAGTTTGTGTTGATAAGTCTGTCATTATTTTGATAATCCTCCCATTGTAGGTAATCTGCTTCTTTTCCCTGGCTGCTTTTAGTATTCTGTTCTTTTGGTGGGTTTCTGGAATCTTGATTATTATATGTCTGGGTGTAGATCTGTTTTGGTTGTAGGTGGCTGGAGTTCTGTATGCCTCATTTATCTGGATATCATTTCATTTTCCTATGCTTGGGAAGTTTTCCTTTAATATATCTGTGCATATTCTTTGTAGTTCATTTTTGGTTACTCCTGCTTCCTCACTCACATGCTTTATTCTTAAGTTATGTATCCTTTTGTCATCTTCTAGCCTTTGAAGTGTTTCTTTCTGGTTCCTCGTTATTTTTAAGAGGTCTTTTCTTTCACAATCATATATCATAAATCTCCAAGTTTCAAAAGGCTAACTTTAGTTTCTGTCAAGGCATTTTGCCAGTTTTCAATGGAGTTTTTAGTTTCCTGGTAGTCTTTTTGGATCATTTCATGTATTCTAGGTTATATTTAAATTCTTCATCAGAGATTTCTTTTTCTTTTCTGAGTTCCTCCATCCCTCCATCTGTGTTCTCTTGGGTGGGGCTTATCATTTATTTAATTAATCTCTTTATATCTTGCCTCACTTGGATCAGATGTACAGTTTAAATTCATCTATGAGGTCATGAAGATATTTCTTTATATTGGCTGATGCTGTGTCTAGTATTGGATGGTTACTGTGCTGGTTCTCTTCTATATTTACTTCTCCTGGGCTTATTTTCCCAGCTTCAGAAGCTGGAGATTTTTTAAATTTCTATCTCTTATCATGATTCTGGTTTCTTTTAGACTGTTGTGTCCTGGGGGTCTCTGGCCCTCTCCATATTGCTTAGGGTCTTTCTGAAGCATTCTGACTGGAGTTTTTGCTGCCCTCCCCAATTTGCTGTTATCTGAGATACACCCAGGGATGCAGGGATGGTGCAGGCTAGCCTCCAGCCTCTGTGCCAGTCAGTCTGCAAGTTAGGCTGTACCTTGTGGACATCACAGAGTCATGACAATTTTGTAACTGCTTATTGGGTCCCAACCAGAGGCGTAGTTCAGCCCCAGCAGATCCCACCAGTTCTCTCAGCACCAGGGGTGGCTGACTAATGTTACCATGGCACAGGGCTCTGCCCAACTCCAAGATGTCCTCCACCAGTCCCCTCTGTGTCACTGATGCCGCCAAGGTGCCAGGCTCTGCCCAATTCCAAGATGTCCTCCAGCCAGTGACAGCAGCTGCGGGACCCAGTCCCTAGCACTCACCAGGAATCAATGAAGATCTTCCTCTTGGGTCCACTGCACACTGCACCGCGTGTCTTCACCGCATTCCCAGCACATGTGGATCAGTCAGTAACCTGTGTGGTGTCCATCTTCGGAGCCCAGGAGCTTCTTGCAGTCTCCTCCAGCACAGCCAGGTGGCTTTGGCTGCTTCGTGGGGCCTTAGTTCTCAGTTTCCAGCAGTTGCCAAGAGCCAATATAGTTTTTCCCCTGGATCCACTGATCACTGCGCCACATCCTCCCGTTAAGGGTCTGGGATTTGCCAGCAGCCACCATCTCAGCGTGACCTTGGATGTCCCGGCATGCCTAGTACAGTGTGGAACAGCTCTCAGTGAGCATGTCAGGCTTCAGCTCTCTACCTGTGCTTTTCCTTCCTCTTCCTAGTGTTATTTTTCCCTTTGGTTACCACCTTGGTTAATAAGAATCATTATCCATTCATCTGGCCCTCTGCATGTTGTCATATTCTAGTATCTGATCTGATTTCTCTGCAGAGACTCTGTACCCAGCCCCCTAGGAAGCTGCCTTTTTTTTTTCACTGAAACTTATTACTGTTACTCGGAAAAAAACAATTTAAAAAGGATACAATGGAAACAAATCTTTGTAAATATGGACAAGAAGAGGGGCTGAAGGGAAGAGATGGAGTTGGAGAAAAAGAGGAATCAAAATATATCATGTGCAGGTACAAATTCACTATGAGGAATATGGTTATTATTTATATCTAAAATGTACCAATAAACTTAATTTTAAAAAATAAAATAAAGTAATAGACATTTATTGCCTGAAAAGGAGATGGCATATGTCTCTTTCAGTCCCATTTCTACATCTGGAGCTGTGATCTGAGTTGATCAGGGTAGCACAGGAAGACAGGAGATGAAAGTGAGCCCTAGTGAGTGCTAAACCTCTCTGCCATGGCTAAGACTCAGCAGACTGCTAGGCATGGCGGCTTGTACCTGAAACCCTAGCACTCTGGGGGATGACACGGGAGGACGAGCTCAGCCTGGGCAATGGAGCAAGACACAGTCTCAAAAAAAGAAAAGGGCTGGGGTCATGTCACAGTGAAAAGGCCCTGAGTTCATTCCCTTGTGCTTGAGAGAGAGAAACAGACAGAGACAGAGACACAGAGAGGAAGAGAGAGACAGAGACAGAGACACACAGAGAGACAGAGAGATGGAGAGAGGGAGAGAGGGAGAGTGAGACAGAGACAGAGAGAGAGAGGGAGAGAGACCAGGTAGACTTTGTGAACTGATTGATTGATTGATTTACTTAGGTCTCATAGCACGTATTTTCGATCCTTAATCACTGCAATCCTCTTGGGGCGTTCATCCAGGTACCCCATTTTTTCTTAATTCCTCGCTCACCCCGCCCCTCCTATCATCACTGACTGCTCCCTCCAGCTCTCGCCACCTTCCACCTGAAAGATCTCCCTATTCCTTTATCATCTCTTTTATTTTGCTCTTTATTTAGACTTTGATTTTCTCATATAAGCGAAACCATGTGACATTTAAGCTTGGGCATCTGGTTTATTTCACCTCACTTTATGGTCTTCGGTGCGTCCATTTTCCTACGAATGCCTCAGGTTTACCCGTGCTTATCATTTCTTCTTCCTTGATTTCCAGCATTTCTCTATGCACGGCAAGTTAGGTAAGAGTCTGGGGCCCAAGAGCGGCCCTTCTGGAAACCGTCTCGTGACCGCTGGCTGCAATTCTCTTTGCCGCCCCAGTTGTAGCTTCGCTGTAGGCTCGTACCTGGTTCTTTGTCTGGTTTCATGACTCGGCTCCACATCTGTGTGGACTGGCCATGATGGCTGCAGAACCCTCACCTATAAAGGCCTCTGTGAAGCGTGGCCCAGGAGGGGGCTCCTGTGTATGGAGAAACTTGGAATTTCAAGTCATTCCCCTACATAGAGCGTTGGATGCATTTCATTTTTCTTTCTCCTCTTCACTTCACAAGAGACTGGGGGAATCTTAGGTCCAGAATGAGCTGACACCTTTTCTGTCTTCCTGGGTGGAAGGACCTTGCTTGCACTTGAGCTCCCAGCCACATAATCCTAATCGAATGGAGACAATCTCACTGCAGGCACGGTGGAGAGGAGCACGTTGCCAGTGTGTGTGCTGTCTCCTCTGCCCACCAAAAATCACACAAAAAGCAAATGTGTGACCATCAAAAAACCAAGGAGAAATCAACCACATATTAGAAGGCAGAAGTCAGCTACGTTTACCGGGGCACAGAAGAAAATTTTATGGAGTTATAAAAACAGAAAACTTAAAGAATCCTTGCTGACATGAGCTGACCTGCCCTCTCAGTAGCACCAAACGCTTTGGAAAACTTCACATCGATCCTAAACAAAAATGAACCAATTCGCTGAAGTGTTTGTTTAACTTCCTTTCCCCCCGAGTTTTGCTCCATTAATTTCTTCAGTTACATGAGACCCACCGCCTGCAGAGCTCCTCCCTCTGTTGAGGAAGCTTAGTTCCAGTCCTGGGAGGGCCCTGCCCACCCGCCTCCTGGCAGCTTTTAGGTACTTCTCTTATTTCTTCTTTGTTTTCTTCCCTACTCTCTTTTTCCATTTATCTGGAAGTAGCTTTATTTTACTCACTTGAATCTGAATTCTTGAGAACCAGAATCTAATTATCTAACTGAAAATCAACACACAAAACCCGCCCTTTGTGGCTAAGCCTTGACGCAAGTCCACCATCGTGGCCAGAAGCACCGATGCCCTGGTGGCCTGCTCTACCCCGCCAGCCCAGGAGAAGAGTGGAACCGTGCCCCCCGAGGACCAGCGATTCTAGCTGTATGTGTGCATGTAGGTACATTTCCTCAAGAATACCAAACTCTGTGCAGGAATTTAATTCTATATATTTATTCCGAGTAGTTACATGGAAAACTATGACCAAAGGTGCAGCTTCTTCTTTTTCACTAGTGCATGTTTGCAGTGCATGATATTTCTATTCCTTTGGTGGAGCTGGTGCATGAGCATAACACAGCTTAAGTCTTTGTGACATCCTGCCCCCTCCTGCCTCTCCCTAGAGTCCTCCAAAAGCACACTTATGCAGAAGGTGTGCAGTGTCAATAGGGTTTTACTCTGTCAAACCCAGGGGCTTAATCACTGTGATGTCAAATAACACTTTCATGAGATAAAAAATGTGGGAAACACAGATTAAAAAGCACTGAATTATCATTAAATAAAACTTTAATTTCCATTATGTAAGTCATTTTAGATACATTAGATAAGCATTAAAATATTACCCCTGATGATGTTTAAGTGGTAAGAGGATCATGGGTAACTTTCTTATGTTATCTCTGTTTTCCAAATTTGCAGTAAATTTGTATCATTTTGTAATCAGAATCTATATGTATATACTTAAAGCAGGTATCTGATAGTCTTATCGGATGACTTTGCCATTCATAATTCCTTAGTAGTTTTGACACTCTAAGACAATAATGAGGAAGAAAGGAAAATGCAAAAAAACATGCTAATTTTCCTGTTAATACATAAGAGCAACAGATTGAAATAAAAAGGAGCACTGTTTGTGCAAGATTAGGTACAATAAGACGGTGATTTAGTGTGCGAGCGCGGAAGTGTGTCATTATGCTGAAAAGCAGGTTCAGCTATATTGAAGTATGCACACAAGGGTAGAATGAATTATATTTTAAAATCCTGTGGCTAAGGATAAGTGGCTGGAAGTCATTTCTTTAAGTTTTAATACCCGTTCCCTCCTGGGAAAAGGTGTTCCTGCTTTTCTTTCTAGTCTTATTTTTTGAATTTTCTACTGTTCCATTGCTTAATCTTATAGTGAGGAAAACACCACTTCCCCAAATATCTGTAAATCTTAGTATTTTACTTCCTTTTTCCACTGTCAAGCTCACTGAAGTAGATCTTTCTCTGACCCTTCTGCATCATCTGGCTGAAAAGTTACTTTACCCTTGTGTCGCTGAAGTGCGGCGTTTGGGGTTGAAAGGTTTTCCTGTAAGCCTTGAGCCCGGGGCTCCTTCAGGGCCCGCACGGATGCCCAAGGTGAGGACCGGAGCGCTCAGTCTCCTTGGCAGTTGTCTGCTGGCATTAGATCGTCCTCTCCTGCCTCCTGAGCTGACACATCACTCTCCAATCCATTATTTTCCTCTCCTAAACCACACTTTCTCAGGCAGAATGGAGACGCACTTTTCTTTCTAAAAAAAGATACACTGACATTGAGGCATCTTCTCAGTTTCTGCACTGTTGTGATTATTTTTAAACAGAGGGCTCCCAAGAAGGGAGACCAGGGTGTGCTCCATGTTGCATACTTTGCCTGCTCTACTCAAAATCTTCCCCAGGAACCATCGCGGCAGGAGAACCTTCCCCAGCATGCAGAGAGGCAGTGTTGTCACCTTTCTAATCAGAATGTATGTGTCTGTGTTCAAGAATCTGTCTAAGGTGGTTATCCTGACCTTACGGCTCACTATTATTTTGCAATAACTACTAAACATGATACGAAATTATTTTAAGTGAGCTAAGAAGCAGGATGTGGCGGGAGGCAAGGCTAGCAAAGGTGACAGGAGCAGGAGAAATTTGCCAGAGAAAGAAGTAACTTCCTTTTCTCATATATCTTAGAGCCAGTCATGCTTAAGAAAAAAAAAAAAAAAAAAAAAAAAAACTATTATTTGGTCACCATTTTGGGGGCTCTCCTGTCAGGAGTTTGTGTGGGAGGCGCTGTCCAGGCAGGGGCCCCTTTCTGGGAACTCATAAACAGAGAACACAAATCCAAGAGCCCTGCTCAGGGCCAAGAATTTGACAAAAGGTTCAGAGGTAGATGCCCCACTCGGCCTCAGCGAGCCAGCGAGCTCTCCCACAGAGAAATGCAGCTCTGTCAGTGCCGAGATCCATCTTCCCCTGACCCCCACAGCACACAGTCTGCCCAGCATGACTGGTGACGCGCTGCAAATCAGTCAGATCCTGCAGAGTCCTTACCAGCCCACGGAAACTTTCCTTGTGTCTCCCTGACTACTAGGGGCACTTCTGTTGTGCCTTGCTAGTCTGTGCACACTTGTCTCTCCTGTAGATTGACATTTTGGGGGGTCATGATCCAGTTATCAGGGGATGCTATATCGTGAATGCTCTCAAAATTTGGATTAAATGACAAAATAAAGCGTGTCCCATATTTTCATCTCATCTGACAGCTATAAACAATATCACACTGAATTTTATGTTAAAATATCCAAATGCTGGATGGATACGAAAGTCATGTTACCAGCTGTGGGGTTCAGGAGCTCTCTGACAGCAAGCAACACTGTCACTGTTAACACGGTGGACCGTGTTGCTTTTCAGTGGACCCTCAGTTGCTTTAGCAGTGTGGAAGAGTACAGAGCAAAGCACCCGCTGGTTCTGGGGTGGGATCCAGGCTGGAAGAGCCCTCAGCCTGATGTCAGGAGGGGCGCAGGAATGTGCTGTTCTCAAACTGGCTGAGCTCCCAGAATCCTCAGTATCTACCTGGTTGGATCAACAGACAATCGAGAGACGCTGTCCCAGTCCGGTGCTCCATGAGGTGAGGCTGAGGTGGACCTGCTGTCACCCGAAAGGCTAAACCTGTGAGGAAAATCCACCTTATACTGTGAAGATCAACCAAGTTTCCTGCCTTTCTGAACTATAATTCTGGGGTTGTTTTTTTAAAGCACTTTCAAGTCATCTCTTACAATGTTCCCATTTTGATCTATAGTCTGTGACATACCCTGTGCAGAAGACTAGGAGGAAGCCAGTTTGAGGGATGTGAATTGCTGGTTTGATCATGAGAAAAAAAAAAAAATTTAAAGTAAATTTAGTTTACACCAGATAAGATAAATATCACACCTGGGAATCTAATAAAAAATGTGTCCATTATTAACACAGGCGTTAAAAGATGCAGAGAACTGAAATAGTGTCATGAGAAAAATTAGCTTACGGCTGCAAAAAAAATACATTTTAAAAGCACAGAAATGCAGAAGAAAATAACATTTAAATTATGATCATAAGCCCTGGTGTAATATAGTGCTGTGCAGGCACCAAAAAGACTCAGATTCAAGTTCTAGGTTCATCTTATGCTGTTTCCTAGAAGCTACTGAACTGCCTGCAGCTTCTGTTTACCCACCACGGGGATCATATAACCGTCAAACTCCCGGGATTGTTGGGGGCACACGTGAGTAGCCACATAAATTATGGGCTTCATAGAAGTCCTGCAGTGTCTTGCTTATTAGTACCGCTGTAACAACGCTCAGTACGTTCAAACCCGTTTGACCTGATATTCACATTCTTCATGTACAGCTTACATTTTGCAGTAATGTAAGGATAAAAGCAAATTTTCTTCTCACAGACATTTCTATAGCTAACACAGTCTCTGTCTCTCTCCCTCTGTCTCTTTGTATTTGTCGATCCTGCATGTTAATAACACAATGCTGGGATTCATTTTGGTAAATTGGTTGATGAATTTAACACATCTCCCCTTCCCCTGATACCCTTTCCCTCTCCAAAAGTTTCCTTCCTGGCTTCCTGTCCTTATTTATTTACTGATTTATTATTTAGTTTCTCATGGAAGAAAACGTGCAGATGTTAACTTTCAGAGTCTGGCTTATTTCACCGAACATGCCTGTCTCTAGTTGCATCCATCTTCCTGAAATGACATGATTTCCCCCTTCTTTATATCTAAATAATATTCTGTTGTGCTGCATGTAAATATATACTTAATTTTTCTTTGTGCATTCATTCATTAATCCACAGATGGGCATCTAGGTTGTTTTCACAGCATGCATGTTGTGAACTGTGTCACTATAAACATAGATGTGCATGTGTACTATGCTAACTCTTTTGGGAATATACCTAGAAGTAGTATAGCTTGATCAAATAGCATGTCTGTTTAGCGTTTTGAGGAATCTCTGTTACACTGATCTCCACAAGGGTGCAGTGTTTACACTCTCACCAACAGCGTAGGAAATTTTCTCACACAACCTTTCCAACTTACATTGTCTTTGGGTTCTTCATTTGGTCACTCTCAATAGGATAAGGTAGTATCTCAGTGTAGTTTTGATTTGCACTTCTAAATGCTCAAGAAATTAAACATTTTTTGTGTCCTCATTAACCATTTGTACTGTTTATTCAGCTAATTTGCCCCCATTTTGATCTGGTTGTTTTGGGGAGTACTGGATTTTGAATTCTGTATTTACTCTGCATTGAACCATCTACCTTAACGAAAGCTCGGCAAGGTTTTCTCCATCCCCCTGGCGTCTCTCACTGTTATTTCTTAGTTGCACAGAAGCTGGTCAGTCTGATGTCGTCTCTTCTACTGACTGTTGGGGTTAACGCCTGTGTCTTTGGAGCCCCGTTCAGGAAGCCTTTGCCAATGACTTTGCAGTTCTCCAGTGTCATCCGTCAGTTTCATAGTTTCTGCTTTTATATCTATGTGCTTAACACATTTTGATTTCATTTGTGTGCAGGGTGAGAGGGATTTATTTTCAGTCGTCTGCATGTGGATATCCACTCTTCCTAGTTCCGTTTGTTCAAGAAGTTGTCTTTCTTCAGTGGATGTTTCTGGCCATTTGTCAAAGATCAGCCGGCTGTGGGTGTGCAGGGCTGTGTCTGAGTCTCCTGGTCTACGTGACTCTCTGTTCAGTGCTGTGTTGTTTTTGTAACTATGCCTTTGTAGTATAGCTTGAAATTCAGTACTGCGGTGTCTCCCACTCTGGGTACTTTCTGATTTCATATGAACTTCAGGTTGTTTTTGTAGTTTTGTGAAGTATAATGTTGGTATTTTAATAGGGATCTCATTGACTCTGTAGATCACTTTTGGTACTAGGACCATTTTCACAATATTTCTTTGACTCCGTAAACAAGAAAGGCTTTCCACTTTCTAATGTCTTCTTCGATTTCTTTCTTTAATGTTCTACAAATGTCACTGTAGAGGTGTTGCATTGCCTTTGTTAGGTTCACCCCTCGGTACTTAAATTTCCTTGAAACTATTGTGAATGGAATTGATTTCCTGGTTTCTTTCTTTATGGATTCATTATTGTCGTACAAAAATGCTATTGATTTTCGTGTGTTCCTTTTGTTTGTTGTCACTTTTCTGAATTGGCTTATCAGATCTGAAAGTCTTTTAATGAAGTTTTGGGGGAGGTCTCCTGGGTAAAGCACCATCATCTGCAAACAGGGATAATATAACTTCTTTCCCTACTCACTTCCTTTTATTTCTTTCCTTTGCCTGATTTCTCTGGTTAAATCTTTAAGGACTGGTTGGCTTATTTCTAGATGTCACCCCAAACCTCACTCACTCATCAGAGAGGCTTCAGGGAGCAGCCAGATCGTGGGTGTGTCCTCCACGAGCAGTCCGCTGCGTAGTTCTGGGTCTGGACGACAGACTTCCTGGAAAGGGATGTCTCTCCTGGGTGTGGATGGCATCAACCAGCAGGCTTGGACAGGATAAAAGGAAAGAAAGAGGAGGGTTTGCTGTTCCTGGCATGCTCTGCCATGAATTACTTCTTTTCTTCCACGAGCCCCTGCCAGGCTGCCTTGACTTAGGACCAGCCGACCATGGACTGAAGCACCACAAACTGTGAGCCAAAAGAAGCTTTTCCTCATTTAAAGTTCGCGTGTTGAATATTTTGCCTCAGCAATAAGAAAATAATCAAGGCAAATACTATATTACATAGAAGTCATGAGAATAGACGCCTTTGTTTCGTTGCTAATTTTAGAGGAAATTTTTCTCCTTCGAGCACAATGTTGGCTGCAGGATTGTTGTATTTTATCGGAGATAAGATCCCTTTGTACCTATTGTCATCCAGGTTTTTCTAATGATGGAGCACTGTAGTTATATTTTGTCAAAGATTTTATATATTGATTGAGGTAATCGTGGTGTTTATCCTTGATTCTGTTCTGTGCTATACCGATGTACCGATTTACATATATGAGGCCATCCTTATATGACTAAATTTGGTTAGGTATTAACTAATTTTACTTATTTTTAATACTCCTTTTTTTACTTATTTTTAAACTTTTTTTTTTTACTTATTTATAGTTCTTTGTCTTAATTTTATGGAAAAACTTTCTTGTGGTACTTGGGATTGAATGTAGGACCTTCACACTGAGCTGTGTCCCTAGCCTTTTGATTTTTATCTTGCGAAGTTGCTGAGTTATGAAGTGTGGGCTTGCATCTATGAGCATCCTTCCTCAGCCTCCTCGGGTTTCAGGCATGCAGCGCCCCTCCAGCTGATTTTATTAATCTCTGTTGTGGTCTTTATTGCTTCTTTTCTTGTCCTTGGGTTGTTCTTGATTTGGTAGAACCTTGATCTGTAGAAACTTAGGATTTCACCATTTCTCTAATCTGCAGGATTCATTGTTATAAACTTTCCTCTTAGAATTGCTTTTATTGTGTCACACACTCTTCTGGGTTTCGTTTCCATTATCACTTGACGCTAGAAATTTCTAACTTTCTCCCCTGATTTCTTCAGTGATCCGTGATGATTCAAGAGTATATTATCGCAGCTCTATGTGTTTTCATGGTTTCTGTGCTTTTGGTTTTTATATATAGTTTCACTTCATTCTGATCAGAATAGGATGATTGAGATTATGTTAATTTTTTATTTATAGAGAATCATTTTATGACCTAAAACATGCTGTATGTGGAGAAAATTTTATGTGCTTCTGAAAAGAATATGTATTCTGCTTCACTGGATGAGGCATTCTATAGCTGTGTTAGATCCATTTGATCTGCAGGCAAGTTTATTTCTTTGAGTTTTTGTCTCATTGGCTTGTATGTGACGGTAGTTTATACAAGTCCTCCAATGTGGTTGTTCTAGTGTCTATCTGTCTATTTATGCCTGATAGTATTTGCTTTATGAAGTGGGCACATACACATTTGTAACTTTTCCTGCTGAATTATTCCCTTTACCAACACATGCTGACCTTTTTTGTCTCTTCTGACCAGTTTTTGCTTGAAATCAACCCTGTCAGGTACAAGGTAGCTGCTTGTAGCCGCTCTCATCCTCCAGCTCCTGGAAGTACCCTGTTCGTTCTCTGCTTTCATCTTGTTGTGTCCTTGTGGATACGGTGTGTCTCTTGGGTGTAGATACAGTTAGATCTTGGTTTCGTTATTGGTTTACATTTGTGATATATAATCATTAAATTCATTTTGGGGAAAGGATATCGCTATACATCTATATCTATCTATAATAAATATAATATAAATACAATCTTGATCATTGTCACCCCCTTTTCCCCTTCTGCTAATCTCCTTCCCTGACTCTGAAAGTCTACCTTACTGCTTTCTATCATCTCTCTTTTAGTTTAGTCTTATAAGAGTTGACATTTCTTGAATAAAAGATTCTCCAAACTATTTTGCACAAGAGTTTGACTGGTTTACGTTCCACACAAGATAGAGAAGGCTCCCTTATCCCCCACTTCCTTATCAGCCTTTGTGTCTTGGGGTATGTGCGTGCATGTGTGTGTGTGTCTGATACAGCCATTCTGACTGGAGGAAGGTGGGATTTGAGAGTTGCTTTTATCACATTTCTCTAGCAGCTAAATATACTGAGCAGTTTCTCATGTATTTATTAACCATTTGTATTTCATATTTTTAGAAAGGTCTTATGTTTTAATCCAAATGAAAACCTGTGTCTTTAACTAGAGAGTTAAAACTGTTAGTACTATTATTGAGATGTGTGTACTAGTTCCTGTTATCTTGTTGTTTTTGCAGTGTTTGACTCATTTCTGGTTCTTGTGCCTTTAATTATGCTCACATAGGTGTGTGTTTTCCCTTGGCCTTGTGGGTGTTCTTGTCTTGATCACCTTTGTTTAGGATTTTCTAAGGTGTTTGCTAGTTTTGGTGCTCATGACTTTCATTTCTTTCTTGTGGAAGGTCTTTATTTCTACTTGAAGTAGACCCTTGCAGGATAGTGTAGTCTATATTGACAATCAGAAACTACTCCAAGCCCTCCTGGCCTTTAAGGTTTTTGTTAAGAAGTCTGCTGTTGTTCTGATGGATTTGCCCTTATAAATGATTTGGTGCTTCTATCTAAAAGCTTTTAGTGTTCTTCCTATATCTGAATTTCTTGCATGTTGACTATGGTGTCTCATGGAGAGATTCTTTTCTAGTTGTATCTATTTGGATTCTCAATGTCTCCTTCATCTGAGTATCTGTCTAAGCTCAAGGTGCGGGAAATTTTCTGCCAGAAATTCATTTAGTGAATTTTTTATGCTTCTGACCTCTACTTCTACACCCTCATTGATTCTGATGAGTCTAAAGTTTGCTCTTTTAGAGTCACATGGAAGCTTTCAGATCCTCTTTTGATTATTCTTATTTCTTTTCATTATTTCTTGATATTCTAGTGCATTCACCTTGTTTTCGGGTCTTGATACCCTTTCTTCTGGCTTGTCTTGTCTGCTGCCAAGACTCTCGCCTGAGTTTTTAATTTTATTTATTTAAGCCTTTTGTCCAAGGATTTCTGCTTGGTTTTTTTCAGAACGTTTATCACTGCTGGAATGGCCTTTCATGCCCAACATTCTCTCCTTTTATTCCGCCAGCTGCTTGCTTGTCCTTTTTATTTGGGGCAGTGCTGAGTACCGAGTGCAGGGCCTTCATACTGCGATGCATTACCAACCACCCTTTCCTTTTACACTTTGAGACAGGTCCTCGCTAAGTCCCCGGGTTCCAGGTGGCCTCCGATTTTCAGTCAGCCTGCCTCAGCCTGAGTGCTGAGATCACAGACCTGAACCACCAGAACTTCTTTGATCTCACTCATCATGCCGGTGATCAATTTAAAAATTCTTTATCTGCAGTTTCTTCCAATTCAGCACCTGTGGAGACAGTTTTTAGGGAGTTGTGTTGCCTGGTTTTCTCCCCTGAGCTGGGATTTCGTGTTGCAGTCCGTACCTCAGTCGGGAAGGACGTCTTTTCTCCTGTCTCTTTGGTGAGTGGCTGTGTCCTTCTGAGGTACCCAGGATGTGGGTGCATCTCCATGTGAACACTTCCACTCGGTCCCTTCTGGATGCCACACCCCAGGGATGGACAGGTTCAAGCATCGCAGTCCAGCTAGAGCCAAGCGGTGTGCCCGTTCGATGCCTGAGATCCAGCACCACGGTGGCTGACTCACTTCCCATCGAGCTGGCACTCATCCATGGCCACTCCTCCTAACCTGTCCCCACTGGGCAGTGTGCCCTCCATCTGATGTGCGGTCTCCTCAAAGACTGCTGAATGCATAAATGCTTAAAAACAAGCACATTAAATGACGCATTGCCATGAATCCTCCTCAAAATACGTCCCCTTGCTTTAAAAACAGTTACCCCTTCATTCCTGACACTCTGTCGCAGTTGCGGGCACCGTGTTGACCAGTGTCTTTATCTGCTCTCTTGGGACCGCCTTATTGCCCTGAACCCATTCAGCTTGTTAACGCTTTGTGGTCCTTTGGAGTTGTGGAAGAGCCTGAAGTCACGCGGTGTCCGATCCCGTGACTAAGGTGGCTGAGGATGCGCGTACTAGTTTTACAAACCTGCCTGCCTCTCCGTACGTGGCACTCAGAAGCAGAGTTCAGTGCATCCTTTTCAGAGGCCCCTATGAGAGAGGGCTTCCAGCACTGATTCAGCAAGTGGCTGATGTGAGGGGGAGCGTTCTGAGAGGGGCTGATGATAATGTCTTTTACTAGGAAAACCTCATTCTTAATCGAAGCAGTCACTGGGTACTATGATCACATCTCGTATTTACCCTAACAAATCACTCCCAATCCTGCTGGCCCGGAAAGCTGCTTTCTCTTTGGTTCACCTGCCCTGGTCCCCGAAGCAGTAACTTCTCGGTTCATTTACTCTATCATTTTGTGCAATCATTTGTGTGCTTTCTCCCCAACTCCCACAGCCCCAACAAGAAGGCCATACCTGTGTGTTATTTTTGAAAACAAAAAGTACTGCACAAAAACCATTCACTCACCTTTTAAATCTGTATGTGTCCACTTGTGTTTGTGTGTGTGTGTGTGTGTGTGTGTGTGTGTGTGTGTGTGTGTGCTGAAGTCCATAGTATGCGTGGTTTCTAACACATACAGGAAGGGTGCACTGGTTGGTGCACAAATTGGCTTAAATACAGGAGGATGACCCAGGAGAAGCACTTGGCAAGGAAGGTGCCATCACCCACCTTTGTCCTTCACCCATGCTTTGTCCTTCACCAAGAAGCAGCTCTGCAGAACGAGGACAGCCAGCGAGGTGGCATCTCATCTGTGGAGGCCCAGCTGGCCACTGCCCGTGAGAACCTGGTTTCAGGCTTGCCAGGCATTGCAAGTGGCAATCATTTTCATCAAAGCGCCAAGTCAGATCACATACTGGAAACTGATTCATTGAGGTTATATCGCAGATGGAGAAAGGCTTTGGAAGTTTCTGCCCCATACAGCCAGCTCGAAAATCATGTGAGACTTGTCATTCCGGGAGATTTAGATGTAGGAAAAGAGTTTTGAAGTAGAAGTTTGGAAAGTTCCCATGCTCAGCTGAACTCCTGCCAGGATTATTAACGCATCACTTTGATGAGCCAAGAATTTCCATTTTCCCCACAGGGGAGGAGGTCTCCCGTAGTCTGAGGCAGAAAGCGGACATAGCTTTTTATTTTAAGAATAACGGTTTTCAACTTGAAGGAGAAAACTGTAACTAAGTTTTGACAGAGCCTGTTGGAAGAGGCAGGCATGATGTTTTATAAATGTGGGTATTAGACTCCATTGCTTTGGGTGGGTGTCTTCTGCTCCTCTGATTAGTAGAGTGTCAGCTGGGTGTGAGAACCATTTCCTCCCTGTAAACCATCTGTTTTGTCATAAAAAGTTTCCTTATAAGCCATATACAGGCAGAGAATTTGTTCCTTTTAAATTTTTTTTTTACAACGTTATCTTCTGTGTTCTTTGCTCCACATCCTGTGGTCTGAATGGTAATTTTGAACTCTCTAGTAAGAATTTGGGGGATCCAGGGTAAGAGGTAAATAATGGTCTTCAGGTGAGAAAAATCAATGGATTGGTGCTCTACCTGTGCACCAGAGATCCCATGTATGACCTGTAGGAGAAATTTTCTTAGATCACCTTGCCTGCTGTACTTCTGGTGCTCTGTGTAAAAATGGGAGACTTTGTAAGGAGCTAAACTCGGATAGCAAAAGACAATCAGCAGAGACACTACACAGTATATTACAGCCCAGTTACTCCCCTGCTTGGTGTCTTCCCAAAGGAAGCAATATAAAGGACAGTATTCAATAAGATCTCAAATATGACAGAAGTGGCAATGCTAACAGTTACATACATTATAATCACTGAAGAAAACTGCTATAGACAGTCATTAAACAACCCTCACCTACTGT
Organism: Cavia porcellus; assembly: GCF_034190915.1. Classification (NCBI taxonomy): domain Eukaryota; kingdom Metazoa; phylum Chordata; class Mammalia; order Rodentia; family Caviidae; genus Cavia; species Cavia porcellus. The sequence continues at coordinate 2,015,882 of NW_026947506.1, forward strand.
GAGGTGAATTCCCGAAATTCTTCCTCAGGTTTTCATATACATGCATTGTAGGCAGGGGTTGTACACAGAGAACAATTCAGATCAGGACATGGAGTTTATAATATTTTTATAGTGGTCACCATGAGTTAACACAGGAAAATGCAGGAAATCTATCTGCAACACCAAAGACATAGATTATTTAGTCAAGAGCCTAAACCCCACAGCAATGTCCCACATGAGTCCAGATAAAAACCCAGAGCTCAGGACAGTGCTTCCCATGAGTCCAACTGGAGGTCCAGAGCCGACAGGAAGGACTCACGCCAGTCTCTTTTACGGATCCGTGCCGGGAAGACCCAAGGGTCAGCGGTGGAAGCCAGAAAGTCTATGCCAGCAGGATGAAGGAGCTGTGCTGGTGGGATGAGGGTTCTATGCTGGAGCTGAGAAGTCACACTCACAACAAAGACCAGGGCTAGCCTGAAAGGCAACACAGCTGTCCTCAGCAACACGGAGGCCCCGAGCTCCGACAACAAGCACAGTCGGGTACATGCCAGGAAGGAGTGTGACAAGTTCATCCTGGAGACCAATCAGCACATGTCTTCCCCTCCAGAGCCAGGAAGCATGCTCGATTTGAGGACTAAAGCTTCTCCAGGAGAACCAACAGCTCAGACAGCAACTCGTAGGAGAACCCACAATGCCTTCTTAATGCCTCAACCCTCCACACCTCCCTTCTTCTCTACCTGCTTATCCTGGCAACCATCCTCAGAGGAGCATCTTCTCTCAATGCATGCTGATATAATCCAGCTGGCATTAAGATGACCACCAGTTCTCAGTCCATAACAACATGTTTGTTGAATGTGTGGGTAGGCATGCATAGTCAATTTCTAGCGATCTAGTGACTTTAGTAAACATAAAATAATTACCCAGCATAGTTTTTCTTTGCCTTGAGCTCTAACCTAAGTTTGCAGGACGGTTCTGTCATTTGCTAGTCCTGTGTCCTTTGATTAGAATTGCACAGCTGTGCTCAAGTCCTTTGGGAAGACAGAGTCTGGCTGCATATTCATAAGTCATAAGCAATCAAAAGGTCAAGGACATCAGTATCAGTTTGAAATGTATGGATGGAGTCCTACGGTGAAGGAAGAGGCACTCAGTGGTTGTACACGTGGTTGAACGCTCTCAAAAGCAGCTCAATACATTTGATGAATCATGAAAATTTCAAAAGCATGCTCTCCACATGAGAAAAACGCAGCCCTCCTTTTTGATAGCCAATTTCTTTACGGTCATATTAGTAGCACTGATGCAGTTTGTCTATATTTGTTCAGCGTTTTATTCTTTCCTAAGTGCTTTAGAACATTACCTCATAGGGATGTTTAGCTCCACCTGGTTCATCCCCACTTAGGGAATTGAAGTTTGGGCACTGGCGGAACAGCCCCAGAGCCTCAGGTTCCAGGTTACTGAAGGTGGCACAGTGCCTTTCACCCCCTATCTCAGCGTCGGTAATGTGTCATCACCAAGCACAGTGAGCTGGGGTGCAGGGGCTCAGCCAGTCTCCAGGATTCGTGATGGGGCTGGGATTTGAACCCCAGTCTCATGTCCCTAAGGTCGGCATGACAGGTGACCACACTCGTTCCGTGGGTCACTATGAAAATGATCATAGCTGCACAGGGAGGAAAGCATTGCCACATTGTATTCCATCTTGTAAAAAATAAGGAACCTTGACTGCTTTGTGGGTTCCAGAATTTTCCCTCTTCCCATGTCCATTCACTTAAGGAATGCGGAGACAGTCAACTGAAAACCTAGAAGGAAAAGCACTTTGTAAACAGTTTCTGGTAACAAATTGTTTCTAAATTTCACTTCTGCATTTTGAAGTGCAAAGGAATTAATTTTGAATCTGAGGACAGGACAAAAATTCAAGGGATTTTCCACAACCTACCTAATACGTATGAGGTTGCATTTATTTTAGCAAATTTTTGCACACAAGGCTTCCCACACACAAAATATAATGGAAAACAAGAACTCGACAAGGAGCTGAGTGGTCACAGGGGCGGAGGGGAAGGGGGAGGATGGGAAAGGGCGGAACCCAGGAGCCCACCCTGAGTTTTAGCAGCTGGTGCATAGAATCGGGGGCTAGGACGGTCGGCAGGAGTAGCTGCCATCAGGCAGGCTTTTCCTGTTCGGTCCCTGACCTGAAAGCAGCTGAAATGCACCTTGATGAATCCAGACATACTGAACTGAGTTAGGGACTTTTGCAAGAGTGAATCTTGTAGAGAGCGAGTTGGTAACAAAACCCTCGAGTAAGGTGTGCTAACATGTTTTGCAAGTCGCTTCTTAAATCATGGTAGTTAACATAAGGCTGAGAAAAATCATCATGTATGATTAGGCCCCGTTCTGTTTTCTATTGACACCTAGTGTTTCTTCTTATTCTTATTCTTATTGTTTTATGGTTGTTCATTTATCCATTTATGGAAGTCTAGGAGTTGAAAGAAATGTTATAATACAAATGTACCATGGAAAAGAACATAGAAACTTTCTGCTTTAAATGTTAAAGTGTGTTTTATAATGAGTTAGTTTGATATTTTAAAGGAGATTTCATGACCACATAAGCAGAAGGAAATATGACATTTTATATTTCTTTTTAGACATTCACTGTGCATTTTGACAGACTAAAGATACACATTTTCCATTTAAGATAGATATTTAGTTTTGTTTGGTCAAGTGCTTTTTCCAAATTTATACTCATTTGGGTAATAGCAACAGAATTCTCAAGGAGCTGGTGTTCCCCGCATCACTCTGAGAGAAAAAAATAAAACAGGGTTTGTTCCATTCTGCTGTTCCCAGCAGAAATATCATCGCAGCACCAAACACAGTATCTGTGGGCATGATTTCTGGTGTTGAGAAGATCTGAGAACAATAGCTAAGTTATTATCTTTTAGCAGCAAACCTTGTGCCAATTCTAATGGGTATTTTTATTTATTTCATTGATTGATTGATTGACTGATTGATTACTGAGATAGGGTCTCACTATGGAGTTCAGGCTGGCCTTGAACTCAGTTATGTATCCTAGGCTGGCCTGTAACTCAAAGTGATTCTCCTGGCTCAGCCTCCTGAGTGCTGGGATTACAGGCGTGCTCCACCTCACCCGACTAATAGATGCTGTTAGAGAATTTCAATGGTTTCTTTCTCATCAAGACACTTGACACAGTATATTACATAGACAAATCCTAAGTTCCTGGTCATTTGCTTTGCTACCTAAGCAAGTATGCTCCCTAAATAATGCCTTGTTGCTCTGGATAAAAATATTTCCCCACATGCATTATAAGGAAATTAAGACCAGAAGGACTTGGCTTTTGCTCTTGTTCAGGTCTGAACATCAGATTCCATTGGAGACGGGAGCAGCTGGTTAATCGGTGATGGAAGCCACGTTATCATTAATCAGGGCAGCACAGCTATCGAGCACCAGCTAAGCCGGCCTTTGAAAACTGCTATTAAACTCTGATTTGCCACTTACTGAAATCCAGGACTTCATTCCTACAAAGTTGCTACCCCAAACAAGCCCTCTGTGCTGCCTCCGTGGAACTGATGCTTTTCCTCTTTAATGTTATGTTGAGGAAACAAAACTAGTCCCATGAAATTTTTGCTTCTGCGTTTTGACCCTGGCATACTGTGTCCTTCTGTGAACATGTCTGAACGTTGAGCGGTGTGTCTGCACCCCCTTAGCTTTCTTCAAGGTCGTTCTGGAAGCCTTTTCTGTCCCCAGTGCACCCCCACACCCCCACACAGGCACACACATGTACACATACATGCACACACATGCAGGCACACACACATAAACATACAGGCACACACATGGACACATACATACACACATACATGCACACACACGCAGGCACACACACACCCATATACATACATGCACATGCAGGCACACAAATGTACACATGCACACATGCATGCACACACTACCTGCACACATATGCAGGCATATACACCCTCACACATACATACACACACAGGCACACTCATGTACACGCACATGCACACACATACATGCACACACAGAGGCATGCACATACGTGCACACACAGGCACACACATGTACACGTGCATGCACACACATACATGCACACACAGGCACACACATGTACACATGCATGCACATACGTAAACATGCATGCACACACATGCATGCAGGCACACACACCCAAACACATACATGCACACACACACATGTACACATACATGCACCCACACATAGGCATACACACAGGCAGCCCAACACCACATCTTCATCGCAGACGCTGATTAGAATGCAGGGAAGGACAGGGCAAGGGCAACAGCTGTGACAGGCAGCTCAGGCTTCGGTCCTGCGTGCTGTGAGTCAGCACTTTTGAAGGACGGATGGTGGTCACTCTCCTGGTAAATCTATCAGACCGTATCCTATCTCCTCGCCTGCCCACAAGGGCATCACGTGCTCTGCCAAAAATCAAGAAATACTTTCTCATTCTTCTCGTTTAGCAGCCTAATAATCAGGCCAAGCAGGAAAATTCTATTAACTTGCTTGTCTGATTATTCTAGCCCACAAGGGAATTTTTGTAATGAATCTTTATAGTTTTAGATCACAGGACTCCTGGTTTTATTTATGCAAGTCTGTTTTCATCTACTCAATTTAAAAATATTTGACCACCTCCAGTCTGTTGGCATCTCGCTCCTCTTCCATGGTTTTGCAAATATTTCTTTGTAATTATTCTCAGTGGTGTTTGCAACATGTTGATTGGTGAAACATTTTTCATCCAAAATATTTGAAAATATTTGTATTTGAGACGTGATTTAGCACAAAATTCAATTGTATGGCTGTTTAAAAGCTTCTTTATAACAGAATTATGTTCAAGTAAGGCAGGCGAAGCAGGAGCTTAGCTCTCTAAATGGGAGAGACCGTGCGAGACACAGGAGCAAATTCATAGTAGTTCTCACAGATAATTAGCAGGCAGTGATCCCTGAGCAGAAAATGGTGCATGTCTATTGCATAGGAAATTATTTATTATAGAAACAAGAGTAAAAGGAACCATAATTCATACTATCTGAGGAAGCTGTATAAACACAGAGGCACTGGCTTTTAGCATTAATACCTGTAGGGGAAGCGTGTTTGGTTTGTAACAGTCAAAGGTCAGTGTCATGTTGGTCACGTGAGGACTTTGGGAAAGTGCAGTCTGACTGGAAAATCCTGGGTGATGGCCACAGGCTGGTCCCCAAGCCAGGTGATGCTAATGGTACCAGTTCTTTGGCATCGCTTGGAGCAGCAGAGTCTTGGTCAGAAACTGCTTTATTCCAAGTCTCCAGATTGGAGTAATTCTTTACAAAGACTGGTAATGTTTGCTTTAGCCTTCAATGTACTTTAGAGAAACAGGCAGAGCTAAACCCTGGGCCGTTTTCTCCTCTCCCTGCGTGAACCACTTTTGAGCCTCCACCCTGGACAGCTGCAGTGTTTTTGTTTGGAGGCAGGGCTGATGCGTCCCATCCTGAATGCCCACTCCAGAAGTAAATGTGAGGTTTAAACATCAAAATAGCGGTTCCTTGGGTTGAGAGCTCAAATTTCTTTAAATCGTGATAGTCTTTAGTTATTAAGTTTTTTCTTTCCCCAAGCCCTCCTGTCCTGTTGCTCCTGGCCTTCCCTTCTGTGCCTTATAAGGCTTCCTCCTTCTTCCCTTGGGATTACACTCAGGGTCAGTTTCCTGGGGTTATATTTCAGGGCACTAATTCATTTTTTAATTGTAACTATGATTTTCCCATTTAATAACTTTTACTTTGCTCTGGCTTGTGTTTTATTATTTTCCCCTAATTTCTAATTTGCTTCTTTATAAGACAAAGTTTTTGGTGGGGTTACATTTCTTTTAAGTTAATATTTATCTCATTAAGCATATTAAACATCTCCCAAAAAATATTTCTCGATGGTTGCATAAAATGATCTTTTATCTACAGGGAGATTCATGGACTGTCTCTTACAGGATTCAACTTATTCATGTGTTTTGAACGTTTGATTCCAGTCTCATCTGAGGAGAATGCTTTGCATTTTTCTTCTGTCTCATTTCCTTATTTCCCCGACATTCATCTGTTTCTCTATTGCGTTTGGTCTTATTTCTCAGCTCCCTGGAGGCAGCCAGGCCTGAGCTGCGCTGTATAAGATGGGGGACCTTGTGAAAAGCAAATCCCCCGAGTCCTGGGCTTCTGAAGCTTGTGTTCACAGTGCCTCTGATCCCTGGGGCTTGAAGTTATTTAGATGGGTTATGTCTAGGCAGCAGACACTATCCATTTATAGATATCTGAATTTAAATTCAGTCATTAAATTAAATGTAAAACGCCATTTTCCAGTTGTACCTCCCCTGGGTCTAACTGGCTGCCCTAATAAGCGTCTCTTTTCTGTTGTGGCAGACAGTGTTACTGCCCCAGCGCTGGAATTCCAGCCCCTCCTATACCCTTCCTCCCTCCCTTTGCTTCTTCCTCCCTCCCTTTCTGCAGCTCTTCTAACCTGAATTGCCTTGGCGTGGCGAGTGGCACATCCTGTCTCGGCCTCCAGAGGAGACCCTGGCTCTGTCCCAGCCAGGGGTCGCGTTGAGCCCTCCTTTTTCCTGAGGGTTCTGACGTCAGTGTATCTAGTTCTGGTGGTCAGGCTCCCCTGGTTCCTGGGTGTCTCAATGGCTCTGTGTTATTTTCTGTTCTTTAGATCAGAAGCCACATCTGTATTTTAATCAGTGTCGGTAATTCTTTGGTGCAAAGGGATTTGGGGGCAAGAATTCTGGGCATCTGGATTTTGAGCAATCCCCGTTTGCCTGAGCAGGTCCTTTGGTAGCCGTGCTCCTGCTTCTGGTGTCATGGTTGGTATCAGTGCCACTGGCAACATCCTGTGCTCTCCTTCAAGATACAGGGGAGAATTTCTTTGTGGTCACATAGAAGAGGAGCTGGGAGGTGATGGGGTTTATCACAAACTCGATTTATGGTACTATATTTCAATACTGTACCCAATTACACGCTGGTTCTCATAATTTGTGATTTGAAGAATTGACTTTTGCATGTTAGATGTACAATGCTATCTCATTTTAATTTTTATTCCTCTGATGACTAAAAAAATATATTTCACGTTAAATTTCTTTTGCTTCATTACTGTCTTACTTTGGCTTTCTTCCTTTGTTGCTGAATATTAATTTCTTCTGCTTATTTTTTTCTGGCTGAATAACTACTTATATATTCATGGAAGTGAACTTTTTTGATTATACAGTTTGCCTTGATCCTGCTGTCCTTGGCTTTCTCCATAAACTTATTTCTCAGCTTTTAATTGCACAGAAGAATTTGTGCTTTTTTGTATTAAGAAGTCAAGTAGGTTCTTTTAAAGTGGCTTTTCCTGTGTCTTAGTCAATAAATTATTTCCTAGACTAAACTAAGAGATAGGTTTCTATGTTCTTCTACCTTTTCCTTTAATTTTTAAAAAATTTTGTTTTTCACATTTAGATACCTAGTGTGCCTGGATTTCCTGCATGTGGGGTGTGTGGGGCTCACCACGCATGGTTTACCTCGTACCTATGATCAGCGGGCCCAGAATCCTTTGCGAGCTGGCCTTTCTCTCCGACTTCTGAGTCTAGCTGAGCATTATGCCAGGTCTGTGTAGGTCTAGTTCTATTTTCTTTGCTATCTAACAATCTTCTGTTTATGGCAGGCTGAATATCACACTATCTTTGCTACCAATCTTCGTATTTTGCAGGGCAAGTTCCCCTGGGCTTCCACTGTGCATGTCTTAAAAGTTTTGTTTATTTACATACTATGTCACATTTTAATACTCTGAATGTCTTTTTGGATCATATACCTACTCAATCACACATGCACATACCTAGATTGCATTTAATGTACTGGTAGATTTGAGAGAACTCATATTTTATCATTTTGCACTGCTTTTTTCATTCAGTAGAAGGTTTTTTTTTTTTTTTTTTTTCTTTTGTATAAATCTTTTTCTAGCTACTTCATAAAATCTTGAATTTTCTCCAAATGAGTCTTATGCATTGGTTAAGGTCAGTCTCGTTGTGATGGGATTCATTTTCCTAAGTTTTTTTATTTTTTCTAAAATTGCTTTAGAGACGTTTAAAAAGTAGGGATTTCATGTTTCTCTAAGGAGTGAGATGCATTACTAATTCTAAGAGTTGCATTTTCATAGAAACTGTACTAACATAGAAAAGTAACATTATTTTTCGCAGTTTGCGGCTCCTATCACGGTGAACTAGCTGAGGATCCTCGCTGTGTTTCCCACGTGAAGTGGTAATCATCTAACAGTTTCCTGGTGTGTTGTGTGTCCCGTGGGGCACAAGCGTCAAAGCTCAGGAAATGTCACCCGAGGCCTGGGCCAGCCACTGACCTCAGCACCCTGCCAGCTCCTCCTGGGTGCTGCTGGGGAGGGATCTGGGTGGTCTAGGGTCCAGCACTGTGCACGGGGGAGCTCCGGGGTGACCTGAGCAGGTCGGGCCCACGCCCTGGAATGAGGAGACTTGGGTGGAGGAACCAGCTGTCCTCCCAGTGACTAACATGACAAGACACCGGAGGTTTTGGGGACCGGTGCTTCTCCTGCAGGGTGAGGACAGGGCTGAGGGCCTCTGTGCTCTGCCCACTGGACATGGTTGTCTTTGGGGACATCTCATGCTGGAGGCCCCTGCACCCGCCAGCTCCCTTCATTCCTGAAATCTGCGGGGCAAGGGGCAGGTTTGCCAGGGGCTGGGTTTGCTCCTAACTGTGAGTCTTGATGCCTGCAGCTGAGGAGCTCCAGCACCTGGGCTCGCGTCCCCTCTCCCTGCACAGGCGAAGGCCCAGCCTCGGGAAGTGGCCTCGTGCTGCCCGTGGTGCCCTGGGTCCGGCTGGGGGCCTGGCAGTGGGGCGGCCTGTGCACCATGCTGTGGAGTCCCTTTCGTTTCTCATTTATTGTCATGATTTGTGAAAAGCCAGCCACACTTTTTCCTGCTTCTGATTTATTTCAAATATTTATCTTCTATCAATATGTACTTCCCCCTTTTCAGTTTAACTGTGATTACTTTTGATCCTCCCTGGATAGCCAGTGGATTACGCTATAATTAAACGATCAGGTTTTCACACAAGATAAGAAAACCGCAAATCCTAACAGGGACTGATGTCTATTGTTATTAGTCCAACAGGAAAGCATCGTGGCATTTCAGGAGAGTTTTTCAATCCACCATGTATACAGTTCTTACTTCATTATCAACTCACTAATGTTTTTAACTTGTTTTTTGTTTCCCTGACAGCCAAATTAGTGGCTCAGTGCTGTGACTTAGGAAAGTTCCATGTCTCCTGCTTATTAAAAATGTGTTAGCTGTGTTTCATGGCATTTATGGCTATATATTCTTTAGGAACAAAATTTTAAAAATCACTGTAGTCCTTTACTATAAAAGCTTGACCTTCGCTTTCTGAATAGTCAGCCACTGGGGAAGCGGATTTCTACATCCGCGCACATTCCCGGGACTCAGGTTCCATGGACTGAGGCTAAATATTTTGCCTCAGGCTCAAGGGAAAGATAAGATGGACTTTGGCGTTTTAAAGGCCTGGATTTGAATCTTGACACTTTTTGTTGCTATTTCTGACAACCTGGTTGTGCGTCAGACATTGCTTCCTTCTGTCGTGGTGTGTTTTTTGGTGAGGTTTGTGCCTATCCTACACACATATTTACATTATTAATATTTTTGTTTCTTTGTTTTACATGTTTAAAAATTTGGAGCTTCAGTTTTTTCAGCTAGTAAAGGGATCTAAAATAAGAAATACCATGGGGCAGAGACTTGCTGTGAATGAGATGCCTGTCTGGGTACCATGAGCATTGCAGGTCTTCAGCAAAAACAGACGTCCCTCAGTTAAAGATCTGCTCGTTTAATGACTCTGAGTTTACCACCTGCTGCTTGGACCTGGGACCCTTCTTTTCTTTTGAGCAGTTTTGTGTATCTTGCTTGTAGGGTCCCAATGTCTTTTTCGTGTGCCTTGCTTGTACGTACTGTAAACTGTGCTGACCATTCTGTACAGTGTAGTACTACGGTTTTGTGCTCTATGTTAGAGTACCCGCGTGTAACAGTTATGCAGATAGGCTAAGTTATAAGGCGGGGTTTCCTTTGGCCATGCTTTGTCTGGAATATCATCATCTGCACTGCCTCATTTGTCAGCCAGCTCAGTTAGGAACCTCTTGCAGGAGTGGGACTTAACCTGGTGGTTAAATGAAGGGTGCCTGTGTGGTTTTGAGTGATATTCTAGAGAACTGTGTCAGATCTTCGCCCTGAAGGGGATGGTGTGCCACCGAACGGTGATGAGGGAGACACCATCTTAGCCAGCCAGGGCTGCCGTATTGTGGTCCGTAGACTGAATGACCCCAAAACAACCGAGTTTACCTCTCAGTGGTGCTGGAGTCCGCTCAGCCTGAGGCAGGGCACTGGCTTGCTGGGGTCCCCAGGGGGGCCTCTTCCAGCTCCACGTGGTACAGAGAGGGCAGAGAGCCCTCTGCCTGTTCTTTTTCTTTTTAACAAACAGAATTTTACTTATCACTAGTAGAAGTCTGGATTTTACAGACTCTAGGACTGGGGGTTCACATCCATCAGCTCGCTCAACTTTAGCTCCAGGCTCGTCCCCAGGAGCTTTTCCTGAGCTACTGGCCTCACCATGAAGCTCCACGAGTTTCCCCAATTCAGACTCAGGCTTCTTCTGCATTTTTACTTTTCTGACTCAGGCATGACGAAATTGATAAACAGACTGGCAGGCCTCTCTAGGTCTTTCCCCAGCTGTCTGGAATCAGTTCACTGACCACGTCCTTCAGGTCATTTGTCTGCACCTCTCGGGTTATGACTTTCATCATCATCTCCTTCCAGATTTGCAGGTCTGGTGGTGCTGAGCATAGAGATCTTCTGTCTCTTGTTGTTGCCTTTTTTAGCAAAGCCAACACAGGACAAAGCAAATAATCATTGGTAGTCTTGGCATCAACAGGGGTTCTATCATGGCCTGCGTTTTTGACCAAGGGACACATTTTGTCACAGGTAAGGTCTGTGCCTTGGGAGTCAGCCAGCTTTCGCCCTGAACATCTTCTGTAACTAGCTTGAACTTCCCACGGGCAGCTTCGTCATCCTGCAGATCAGCAAGGCTCACTTCAAACACAGGACCTTTGTTTGAGCCCACACACGCAGGTTTGGTCCTGCAGTTCCAGTGACTGGTGTTTTCCCTGTATTTCTTATACTGAACATAACCAGGGCCTTCACATCATCCCAGGCTGCTTCAGAAAATGGGTCCACCACTTTGTGCCTGACTGCCTTTGGCAAGGTGCTTGTTCTTGGCTACTGCCGTGGTGCTGCTCGGAGAGCCAAAAGGCCCTTGGGTGTGTTCTTATAAGGGTGCTCATCCAATTTTCAAGGGCTCCACCTCCTGGCCAGTTGCTTTCCTGTGATGCTACCCCCAACTCCCACCATGCTGAGAGGCGAGTTTCATCATCTGAATGGGGGAGAGGATACAAACATTCACTCCATCTAGCACACTCATGCACACGTGCACACACACACACACACACACACACACACACACACACACACACACAGTGTGAATCTGAGGCTGTTTGGACGTAAGCGAGATTCTTACAACTAACAGAAGGTCCTGAATAACTGGGAGGATATTTACATAGAGTACAACTGTAGGAGCATCTCAAGGTGAACCGGTAACTTTTTCCATGTGGGCCGCCTGAAGCATAATATTCTCCACAAAAGCCTTGGCATGGAGACCCAGCAGGCCAGCATTTCTGGGTCACCAGTCTCTGCAGAAGTTCTATAGAGTAGACGTAGATAGAGTGGATTCTCAGTGCTCTGCTGATAAGAATGAAAATTGAAGTCAGCTGCAGCGACCCCTGATAAAATTAATGTTGCTTTGTCCAAGCTGAAATCAAGGTCTGATTCATCTCATGACAGGCACATATAATTATTGAGGAAATGCATTAGGAGGAAGTCAGACACCTGAGAGACTCAACATTCTCCTGTCTATTCCGTGGCCAATAACATCGTAGGAAACAAATTAAGGTGGAAACTGATTAACCCTGATTGCAGAAGTGCTGCTATGCAATTTAAAGAATCCATAAAGAACAACTGGCCGGGGTTCCAGAATAACCCATCCCACAACAGGAAATGGAAATGTTTTACTGCTAGAATACAGATGCTGAAATGATGTAATATTAAAGCATACTTTATTGAGGAAAGTGGTCCCACTTAATCAATAAAAAGCAATCTATTACTATGAAATGATGTGTTTCAAAATCAGAACTAGTCTAATTATGGTTCTTTCATTGGTTAACCTGGGTTTAACATAGCACTGAATCCTCTCTGAACTACACGTTAGAATTGCAATAATAAAGAAAAATAAATCTTTAGAAAAAGCTATGGTGCATTGAAGTTAAATCAACTCTACATCCAGAAACATTTTCATCCATCTGAGGCTTGGTCTTGAACCCTGAGTTGTGTTACATAAATAATCTTATACTGAGGAGTTGTGGTCCCTAAAGGTCACATCCTACATACGCACAGTTTTGGATTTGCTTCTCCAGGGTTTGATTTAGGTTCATCGGTTTGTTGGAAGACACCAATCCATGTGTGGGAGGAAGCTGTTACATAGTCTTTGCCAGTTAAGAGCGCTGGTGGACAGGCGCCCAGTCTCTGCTCGGGCCTGTGTTATAATCCTCCATGTGCCACATCGCCACGCCTTTAAACTTCGGTGTGATTGTGTCCTCCCTCATGAGTTGTGTGTCAGCCCCTTCCCCCCTCACACACCCATAGGTCCTTCTGTGTGTCAAGACGTCACAAAACACCACAGAACCCAGTGTCCTAAGAATGCTGAGATGACAGCCGCCATCCCCTCTGCCTAGTGGAGGAGGAGGTGGCCTCTGGTTCTGCCATCCACCTCCTGGTGTTCCAAGGAACTCATTGTTACTGTCACCCCGAAGCACATCTTGTGTTCTGGGTGCGGTTCCCCTACACCAGGAATGGGACTTTGGTCCTGATCCTGATCGGTTCTCCTTTGGGGCTCCATGTCTGGTCCTTGTTCCCAGCGAGAGTCACCGTGACTGTAGTCTAAGCAGACAGCTGTGCACAAAGCGGAGGTCATTAAAAAGCTATCCAATGCCCAGCGATGATAAATCCAGACCAAAAGCTCTGGGCACAAAGCACAGCACCAAGTCTTATGAACTTCGTGATTTGATCAAATTACTAACCATTCTAAAACCTCACTTTTCCTCTTTAAAACTACAAAGGAAATACTGAGTGGACTGTGTGGGGAATTCTGTAAAGTGTCTAGTACCAAATCTAGAAGGTGGTAGGTACTTTGTAAATATAACTTCTCCCTTTTCTCCATCATATAATGCAAACTATTTCCAGGAGCCATAGTCACTTCCTATTTACTTCTGATGTGAGTTTTTAATATGCTAATTACCACATGAACTAATTATGTTGTAGCCTTGGGAAGTTTCAGAGTGGGTCATTAAAGTTGTACATGTAACTGTGGTGAGACTTTTTTTTAAGATAGAGGTCTGATAATAAATCCCCCAGAAACTTTTATGTAACGTGACATTTTCATTTGAAGCTAAGGAACAGAATGAGAAAACTAGATCTTTTCATCTTCAAAAGAGTGTATGAGCTTTAAGTAATTGGTAGGCACGGCTCTCGTGTGCAGGGGAGATGAGCCCCCTTGGCAAAGAAGGGGTGAAAGCTCAGAGGGGTAATGACACGATCCTTCGAGCAGTGCAGAATGAAGCCGGGTGCCCTGAGGGTTTGGGGGCACCCAGTGTCTGTGGCACAGGTGGCGATGGCTCGGGAGGACCGAGGAAGGCTCCTAAGGGTCCAAAGCAAGGGCTCGCTGTATGGTTTGGCAAGTTTCTCGCCTGCCCTTATATTTAATTATAAATGAACATAGGAATTGAGTGGTTAGAGTATTTAATCTGCTAAGCCCAAAGCCTTATTAAATATTGTGGTAGTTTTCTTTGAGGCATTTCAGATTTATTAAATTATGCCATTAAAGGACTGTGAACAAGTGACTACACTTTGGTCTCTTTCATCTTCATCCACACGGTGAGAGTGTAAAATGGCACACCCTGCCTTCCTCAAGGAAAGTTAATCATAAAATGAGGACTCAAAACACACGCATAATGCTTTCTGAGCAGTCAAGGGCACCAGAGGTGGGAGGCTGAGTGAGTCTCCAGTGTCAGTTTAACTTTGAAGTCAAATCCAAATTCTAACGCACGCTTTCCGTGTGCCCTGGGACACAGAAGTTAATTTTTCTGAAATGAGTCTCTGCATCCATAACACAATAGTTCCAATATGTCCTTTTCATCTACGGGTGTCCAGAGGATTATCTAACTTTTACTGAAGTTCTCAGCACTTGGTTTTTGCAGGTAGAGTAGGTCTTGAAAGAAATGGGAACTTTCTTCTCTGTTACTGTACAAGCTGTGGAAAAACTTTCTGATAGCTCTGTTTGCTTGGTGTATTCCTCGATAGGACACACACAGGGATCCCTTATAGATCATAGACCACCGGATTCCCACCAGGTCTCTCTCTCTGTCTCTCTCTCTCTCTCAACAAAAAGTTATCAAGTTTTTATTGATTTGAAACAACTGCTCATCTTCTCGACTTTCACTTCACCTGGCCAGACACCCGCGTTAAATACCGCTCCCCTGAATTCCACTTTGCATTCCCCATCTTTGCTCATCTGTGACTCACTCGGGCCAGGTTTCATCTGGTTTGGTTTAGATGAAAAGTCAGCCAGCGTGTCCACATCACTGTGAAAGAATTCGCTCTCTACAAACCTCGGTGTGCCCGTTGTGGCTCATAGTTTCCTATGCTTTTGCCAGTTGCCGTGAACACGTGGGTTTAGAACATGGCTCACTGTTACCTCTGGCCCGTGCTGATATTTTGGTATTTTTACCTCTTTTGACCTGGCTTTGGGACCAGCACAGGTGAGAGACGGAGACGTAAAAGCAGAAAGAACTGTGTCTATCAAATTGCACTAACTAATCTTCAAAAGAAAATAAGTTTTCATTGGAAAAACTCAGAAATCTACTATTCGGGATGAGATATGAATTTGGGAATAAGTCTGCCTTTTGGGAGAAAGTGTGAAGCAGCAGACGGAACCCTGGCTTTGGAAACAGACTGTGTGGACCCTGGGCCTCCTTCCCGGGCTCACGCCCAGGGTGTCTCAGGAAGCCCCACTGTCCGTGGCCTAGGCTTCCTCTACCAGCTGAGGTGGTCTCACCAGGTGCTGGCTAGGATTTCCTTCTGCCTTCTACGGCTCAGAAAAAATGGCTTTTAGTGTAAACCCTGGACTCACATTTGGATGTTCTGCTGTTTGTACCTAAGACATTTTGCAGTTTGGGGTTTGTTAGGACAGCGAATTCAGATGCAATGTAAAACATGTGCCATCAACAGCCAACAAAGAGCATGAAGCATGCTTTAAAACTATGCTGCATTTCACATGGCAGCATCAGTAAGCATATTTTTAAACTTAAAGAAATGTAAACATGCAGCCGTGCTCCCGAGGAAAACCTACCAGCCAGGCCCGTGCTTCTGTGCCTGGGCTTGAACCCCTCACTGTCAGCCTCTCCTAGCGGCTGGCAGGCATGAGCTCAGCCCTCTCCCGCTCCTTAAATGTCTACCTCTGAATAAAGGGCAGGCCTCATGTCCTGAGTTACCTGCTCTAATAGGAAGCCCTGGTTCACTCCCCTCACGGCCCTCTCCCATCACCCTGTGCATTTCATGTTCCAAAGTCACTCTTCAGGACACAGCAAGTGAGGAGCGCGGTGTGGCTAAGGGACTGGGCTCTAGGTGCTAGTCACACAATTCCCTGGTTTCCTCCTTGCAGATTCTCAAACATGAAGTAAAGATTATGTTTCATGGAGCACCCATTTAAGCCCGCACACCAGGCCGAGTGTGCGCGTGTCTGTGTGTGTGTGTGTGTGTGTGTGTGTGTAAGAACAGACTTTGCTTTCATCTCAGCCTGAGATGCATGACGCTTTTAATATGAAATCACTTCCCATTCAGCCCAGAGCTTCCTGTTTTTCTGATGAATGTCACACGTAATGACAGATTATACCCATTTATCCTCAGCAGTAAATCATTTCTCACACAAGAGGTGTACGTTATTATGAATTCTGATCCGAGCTGCCCACTTCCTCTAGCTGGTGGAAATGCTGAACCCTCCGTGCAATGTCCTGGGAGAAACAGGGAAAATTTCGCTGTTGGATGAAGGTTGGGCGACTCTAGGGGTTCCTGAAATGCCTTTTTAGAAAATCATATTTCATGTAGACCCTTCTGCAGTCTAGGCATCTGAGCTGCACAAGTCTTTTTTTGGCCTTCTTCCCTTAATTAAATCAGAAAGCTGTGGGACTTTTTGCAGCTTGCTCTGTGTTATCTACAAATGGATTCGTGAATGACACTGGGTGGACCCTGTGCCCCTTTTCTTAGAGAGACAATAATTATTACCACTTCTTTTTGAAACATGCTGTGAGTGTTTTATCAGTTCATTTGCTAATGAGTTCCCTGTTTCCTTTATAATGCCAATCACAAGGATGCTTTTAAAATAAGAATCATCGCCTACATTTCTTTTCTTTCCACTCTTTCTTATCAAGCTGTGTACTGTTTTGCTTCAGGGAATCACCCATACCACCCAGCCCTAGAAGGAGGAGGCTGCCTGCCTTCATCTCTATGGATGGCAAACTCTCTCATTGTCTCCGTCCCAGAATACCTCCAGAGGAGTCTCTTCTCAGTTCCCATTGCTGTGTTAGCTATCAGCCTCCTGCAGTACACATCTGTGCTCAACAGCATGTGAGCGCTCAGTACCGAAATCATCCCACGTAGCAGGAGACCCCAAATGAAGCAGGAAGAATAGATCCTGTGTCCCTTCTTTCTGACTTGGGTACTGACCAACAAGTTCTTACTGTTGAGTCAGCGTTTATGCAGATAGTAGCTGGTGATCCACACAAGCAAGTCAGCAGCCTGCACTTAGCATTTACAAAGAGCTTTCCTTCACTGGGTCATCATTACTTCTTGAAGTAGATTTCTGTGTTTTGACCACTTAGAACAATAGTTAATGAGCTGGGGGTTTAGCTCCGTGGCACAAGTGTCTGCCTGGCAAGTGCAAGGTCATGAGTTCCATTCATGGTGCAAAAAAAATTTAAGAGACTAAAGAAATAGGTAATGAAATGTATATCCTGCTCTTCTACACTCTGTGAGTGCATCACATGCCTTCTATGGTTTACACAAGTAAGCATGATATCCATACATTTATATCCTTAAACAACAGATCATCCTTTATTCAAAATGTTCCCTGCCTTTCACAACAGGCGCATTCCTTGAAAATTAGAATTCACGTTTCTTACAATAGCTTTTTGTGCATATTAAAAAATCAGTATTAGAATTTTCTGATACTGATAGGAAATAAAATCCATCCATTGTACACCTATTGTTATCCTCTGTTTCATTTTTCATAGACACAATTATTATTTCAAGATCTCTGATATTCAGTGTGAAGACTTCCCTCCATACAACTACCCTATTACTTTTTTTATCTTCTCCCATCAAAAATAGATTACTTTTACCTGTAATATGGTAAATTCCAGGATCCCTACAGCATGGTATTCAGCCCACAGAGTTGTTTTGCATTCTAAATCATGCATTGCCTCTACTCTATGCTGTGAGTTCTAGATTCATGAATGAGGTAGTGAGGTTAGAGAAGCTCATGAGCAAGTAGGGGCAAAAATCTATATAATAAAGGTCAAAGTATCGATTTAAAGTCATGCACGATCTTCTGATCCACTGACACTCAGTGTATTTAACTTTGCTCTGACCGGTAAATAATACTGAATACCTGTAACAGAAAGGATCTGGCTCACGGTGTCAGAGGATTCAGTCAATGGATTGGGTCCAAGGGAGAAACGTGATGGTGCCAGTCTGGTGCAGCAAATGTGCTTGGGTCGTGGTAGCAGGGAAACAGCACACTGGAGGAAGAGGCCAGGGACCAGACATTGTACCCAAGGTCATGCCTTTGCGGCCCATCAGACGCTGGCATAGGTGTGCCTTCCGAATTCCTAGGTTGTCCTCAAACCAGTCAAGCTGACACAATTAAATGTAACTGTCACACCCTCCAAGAGCGAATGTGTCACCCCTGGGGAAGGTGATTGGTATAAACAGGCTAAAGGCTCCCGGGTGCTGAAATTGACCAGTGAGGCACAGGACAGCTGCTGACCACAAAGCACGAAGGCTCTGCCTGGCTGAGGAGACCTTGCACCTGGATAAATGTTCACATATGATTGTATTTGTTTATCTCTTCGGACTTGAAACCATTGTCCTATTCTTTCCTCATGTCTCATATAAAAAGTGGGTGCAGGTGCCTCCTGGATTTAGGCAGACAGTTTCAATCCATAACTGAAATCACAGGAGTTTTACAATGAAGAATTGGCCTCAATCTATTTGTGAGCTCAAACTTTGCTAAAGGGGCACATTTCAAAGCAAATCCTACATTTTCTTAAGATTTAAGATATAGCTCCATCAGCAGGAGACATCAGACTGATGTTGTAAATAAGGGTTGTGTCAGCCACGGGACTCGTGATATATCTGAAAGCGACTGATAATGCATCAGAAACCTCCAGGAGCAATACCAGAGTTGCTGCTTTGCAAATTATCATAATTCAGTTCCAGATCCTTCTTCTGATAGTTAAAAGGATTGTGGAAAGGCTACACCCACAGCCAGTCTGTAGGTGATCTTAATACCAATTAGTTAACTTAAAGACCTTTCTGTCTTAATTATGGCTCCTTTTTAAATAAGGCTACATAATTAAATTCTCAATTCAGCTAAGGAAAGCTTTACATTTTAATCAGTGTCACAGAAGTCTCCGTAGTCAAACTTAGATCTAAGTTTCCGTGATGAGTGGCTGGGGAAGGGGATTTGTTCTGATACCACTGATGCTTTTGAGACAGTAACTCTACCTGCAGATTGCTATAGCTGGAGAGGTTTCTGGTCCACCCAGCATGTGTCTTGGATTCAGACCAAACCTGGTTTGGGATTCCAGTTTCTACATTCCCAATGTCATTAATGCTGTGTAATTCTTCTTGCCTTGTTGCAAATTCAGTAATTGCTTTTGTTACATTAGTTGGGTTTAGCATTTTTCTCTTTGTTTTTAAATTGAAGATAGTCTGGCATCAAAAAAGTTGCTCTTTTTGACTTAGATTTCCCCAATGCTCAACTTTCCCTCAGTTCCTACTAACCATTATTGAGCTCAGTTCCTGCGAGTTCAACAATTTTAGATTATGTGTATGAGTAAGATCCAACAGTGTCCTTCTCTGCCTAGCTGGTTTTACTTAATAGAATGTGCTCCAGGTTTATCACTAGTGTTGCAAATAACAAGAGTCTCATGCTTTTTATGACCGTAGATTCCATTGTGAATATTGTCCACATTTCCTCTACCTCTTCACCCACTCATTGTAATGAGCACTTAAGTTGATTTTGTATCTTCACTGTTTTGAATAATACTACAAGGAACATGGAATGCAGGTGTCTTTTTGACATACTAATTGCATGTTTTTTTTGAGTATGTGCCCAAAGCATACAGTGGGATTACTTCATCCTATGATAGTTCTATTTTCAAACCTTTTAGGAACTTCTTACTGTTTTCCATCGTGACTCTACTCAATACACTCCCACCAAAATGCAGAGGAAACATAACTTCAAGAAACATATTGTGCAGTCTGGTGATACAATTTATAACAATGTGCTATAAACTTAAAAATTGCTAAGAGGATATATTTAAGTGTTCTTACCATAAATAGGTCATAAGTATGTGAGGTAATGCGTATGTCCATAGGCCTGGTTAATCACTCCCCGATTTATATATATTTTAAAATATTATGTTGCCCACTACATTATATATTTAGATATGAACATGCATATGTATGATTCCATAAAGAGGAAACAACTTATTGTCCTTTAATAGTTCTCTCAGTCTTCCTGTGCATAGTTGTTTACGTGCTCCATTAACTCAGTATAAAGCTCAGGAACTCTCTCAATAAATGAGTGACAAGTATCCATGACATGATTTGCTTAAGAACACATGTGTATTGGAGAGTAATTTACAAACCTAGGTCTTTCATGTTTAAAGTAAACCCTGGTCTCACTTCTTGATATTTGGAACCCACTTTGAAATACCTAACCTTAGGAGCATCATAGAGTGCCTGGCCATTTATTTGTCCACTGAATTCCCACAGAAACTATAAAAAGGAACCATGAGGAAAGCCTGGGATTTAGTATCAGCCCTTTTGAGTCTGAGTGTCATTCAAAGACTTGAAGTGAGATCTAGGTGTTCAAGAGATCGCTTTGCTCAGATTCCATGACCCGTCTTGAAAAGCTGGGGAGATGTTCAAATCACCACAGCAACTAGGGGAGCAGCGCAGAGACAGAGTAAGGGGTGAGAGTGGACAGCCGAAGGACCTCCAGGCAGCTGCTGGCTGACCATTCTGGCCCCGCACCCACATCTGGAGGCTGAAGCCACCCCTGCACACAGCAGTGATCCTCCTGCAGACCCGGCAGGTTTACCCCGCACAGATCTGAGCTCTGATTCGGACACCACCACAGAACCGTGGACACCAAAGGAATTTTACTGTTTTTCTGTGTGATGTTTTGATTTGCTTTCCTTTTGCTGTCTTTTTGGTTTTGGTAGTTTAAGTTTTTACTTGTAGTGCTTGCTTGCATGATTTTTTCTCTTCCTTCAATTGTCTTTCTTGAATTTTTGATGTGGTCACGCGAGTGAGCGTTGTCTCTGGTCTTTCTGGTTTACTTTGATAGTGTTTTGCTTTCCTCTTTCATTCTTGCTCTCCTGTAGTCTTCTCCAGTTTCCCAAAGCTTGAATGATCATTCTCTGTCCTTCACTCTTGCTCCTACTATATTTCTCTGCATTTATCTCTCTATTTTTGTATCTGTTCCTCTTAAATTGATCTCACACACATGCACACATACACATGAGTAAAATCACTCCAGTAAGGTGAAAGTCACTGCCTACAAGTTCCAGGTTTATATCGCAGATTGTTATGTAACTGTGGATTTCTTCTTATGGTTAAAGGTACCAAGTTAGTAGTTACTACCATTTGTAAGTTCCTAGGCTGTGCATGATGCTGTCGTCACTGCTAATTGTACTACTTGGGCCAGGGTGTCATACTGTGGTCTTCAGGTCGTCTCCCTTGTGTGATAACACTGTGATTGTCTGGGATCATAATCATCACATAGTCCAGTACTAAACTACTGGGTGCTGGGCCACAAAGATCACAACTTCTCAACCCTAATAAATTGGAAAGGTAGGCTGTTGGGATAGACACAAAAGCCCAGAGCCAGTGCACCTAGAAGGTATCTAGAGATTTTCTATGGAAGCCTCAGTACTGGTGATAAAGCTGCCTACTGTGAGCAATTTACAGGCATCGACGCAGAAAACAAATTAAAGTTTAAAAATAGAAAATGACAAGATGCAGAAGCAAAGTGCAACCCCATGCCTGCACCCCACCAGGACAAATCCAGGGACAGCAAGATCAAACCACCCACATGAATCTTCTGAAATGGTAGCTAGAGAAGTAAAAACAAACAAACAAGATAGATGAATGAGACTATAGAGAAAATTAATCAAAAATAATCCCTCAGGTAAAAACAGAGATGAGCATCATAATGAAGCATTTGCTCAATGAATCTAGGTGGAAACAGATTAAAGAATAAAGGAGCTTAAGAAAATATAGAAATGATGATTGCCCAACATGGGAAAGAAATGAAACCCATGAAACAGATTCAAACAGATATCCAGTAGATTAAAAATACCATTGATATTACACACAGCAGAATGAACAAAGGCAAGAATATCAACTCTAAAAGACAGGATTGTAGTTAACGTTCATGACAAGAAAGATTCCTTAACAATAACGAGGGAACCATTAAAACTTAATCCAATAGTTGCAAGTTTATGCAAAGAACAATAACATAAGATTGAAGAGAATCAGCAAAAAATCAGGAGACATAAAAAACCCTGTTCACAGAAGTATTAGCAAGAATCTTCCTAAACATTGAAAAAGAATTCGACATAAAGAAAAATGAGACATATAGAACTATCAGCCATGACCAAATAAATCTGCACCAAGACACAAAATGCTCAAAATTCTAGGTATTCAGCACAAGAAAAGAATATTAAGTTGTTAGAGAAAAAAGCAAATTACTGTAAAGGAAAGGGCTTCAGAATCATAGCAGACTTCTCAACATAAAACCTCAAGTCAAGGAGAGCTTGGAGTAAAGTATTTCAAGTCCTAACAGTAAACAACCTCCAACCCAGACTGACATACCATGCAAAACTATCTTTCAGAATCAACAGAGAAATAAGATATTTCCATGACAAAGAAGAGTTAAGAAATTAATAACCCCAAAACCATGTATCCAAAATGTTCTGAAGGACATTTTAGAAATAGCAAAGACCACAATTTCAGAACCAATAATAGAAAGAAGCCACCAGGCAGGGTAAAAAAAATCAAACAGAAAGGAAAGATAGGGAACCAACAAGAGGAAAATCATACGATAAGGATAAGGTGATAAACATGAGTTGTGTCCATCAACGTTAACGGCCTCAGTTCAGTAATCAAAAGAAACAGACTGACAGAATAGATCAAAAACAAGACCCAGTTCTTTGCACAGCAGAAACACATTTAAATCAAGTGGAAATACACTGACTAGAAGTTAAAGGGGGGAAAGAATATTTTTTGCAAAACAAATCCAGAAAAAGATAGGAGTGGCTATTCCATTTACAGATAAAGTGAACTTCACACCAAGACAGATCAAGAGACAAATAAATTCCCTTCATACTTCTCAAGGAAAAATTGAAGGAGAAGAGATAATAATCATTAATCAGCATGCACCAAATACTGGTATACCCAACTATATAAAATAAATGTTAATGGACAGGAAAAATCAAATATGATGGAGGACCTTGATACTCTACTCTCACAAATAGACAAATCAACTAAACAAAAAATCCACAAAGAAATATCAGAACGGAATCAAACCTGTGGACAAATGGACTTAGTATATCCCTACAGAGGGTTGTACCCCACATCAAGCACACAGCAGCACATGGGATGTGTTCCAAAATAAAACACATACTAGCTCATAGCGTACTTAAGTAAATGCAAAGGACTTAAAATTATCCTACGCATATTATCAAACCATAGTACAATGAAATTGGAGATCAATTGCAAAAGAAAATTCCGGAACTTCATAAATGCATGGAAATTAAATAGCACCCTCCTGAACAGATAAAATTGAAGGAATTGGACAGTTCTACACTTAAATGAGAATGCTGATGCCACATTCCTGAACTGGTGTGACACAATAAAAGCGGCCCTATGAGGAAAATATAGAGCAGAGAATTTCCCCCATCAGACAAACAGAGCAAGTTCAAATACACAATTTAACATTGAACCTCAGATTCACAGCAAGTCAAGCCCAGACTTTGTATGAGGGAAGAAATTATACGATCAGAGCAGAAGTTAATGTGATTCAAACTAAGAAAACAATACAAAGAATCAATGAATTGAAGCAATGGTTCTTTGAAAAATTAAAATTGGCAAACCTTAGCCAACCTTATTAAAAAAAAAAAAAGACAAAGAAGACTCAAATCCATGCCGTTAAGGATCAGAAGGCTGAAACCACAGCACAGCAGATTCTGTGGAAATCCAGATGATCGTCAATATCTACTTCTAGAACCTGTACTGAAATGAAATGAGAAACACTAAAGAAGTGGACAGATTCCTAGATATAGATGAATTACCAAAGCTGAATCAAGGAGTAATTAAATTGAAATCAAAACTAAAAACATACCAGAAGACAAGCCCAGGACCTGAGAGATTCATTGCGAATCTACAAGAAATGTTGAGAAGATTTAATGCCAACATTCCTTGAACTCTCTAATGAAATTGAAAGGGAAATAACAGTCTCAAAGTCAGAAGCGAGTATTGCCATGGTACCAAAATCAGAGATGGATCCAAGCAAAGAAGGGAACCTCAGGCCAGTCTCCCTAAAATCCTCCATAAAATACTGTCACACAGAATGCAGGAAATCATCAAGAGGGTTATACACCATGACCGAGTTGAATTTCTCTAAATACACAGTAATAGTTCCATGTATATGCAAATCAATAAATGTAATTCACCATATCAACAAAGCCAAGGACAGGAATCGCATAGTCATCTTAATAGTTGCAGAAAAAGCATTTGACAAAGCCCAGCACCCATTTATGATAAAAATCCTACAGAAAATTTCAATAGACAGTCTTGATTGCAATCTGATAAGAGCCATTATATGAAAAACTAACAGCCAACATCATACTAACTGGTTAATTACTGAAAGCTTTCTTTCTAAAATCAGGAACATAAAAGGATGTCCATTATCACCACTCCTATTCAATGTAATTCTGGAAACAGTAGCCAGAGCAATTAGGCAAGAGAAATAAATAAAAGAAATAAGGATAGGAAAGGAAATTGTTAAATTATCTGTATTTTCAGATGATATGATACTGTACATAAAAGACCCCAAACACTCCACCAAAAGACTTCTACGTTTAAAAACTAATCTCAGTCCAGTAGCTGGATACAAAGTCAACACTCAAAAGTCAATTACATTTCTATTCACAAATAAGAGATACATTGAGAGAGAAATTAGGTAGACCATTCCTTCACAATAGCATAAAATAAATGAAATGCTCGGGATTCAATGTAACCAAGGAAGTAAAAGTTATTTATATTGGATACAGCGCTCTAAAAAGGACCTCAGAGAAGTTATCAGAAAATGGAAAGCTATCTCTTGCTTCAAAATTGTTATGAAGATTTAATGCAATTCCAGTAGCCTATCTCATAAAATTAGAGAAACATTGCTAAAATTTATTTGGAATCAAAAGACCAAGTATACAATTCTGAGCTATAAAAGCAAGGCAGGAGGCATCACTATCCCTGTCTTGAAATTACACTACAAAGCTACTATGATAAAAACCAAGGTAATGACATAAACAGACCTGAAGACCAACTAAAAACACTAAACAAATGCCGAAACAGCTCCAAAGCACTCAGCCACGGGATGTTCAAAGCAGGTGATAAACACTGTCATTCGGAGAAAGCTAAGTAAATAGTGGTGGAAAAACTGGCTTTCCACAAGCCTGACGTTAGACCCATGGCGATCACCATGCACTACACTAACATCAAAATGGATCAGAGGTCTAAGTGTCAAGACAGAAACACTAAATCTCCTGGAAGACAGAAAAGATAGAACTCTTGAAGACACTGGCGAAGATAAAGACTTTATGCACAAAACCTCAGTTGCACAGAAAATATCACAAGGAACCAATAACTGGGATCTCATCTTATTTAAATGCCTTGGCACAGCGAGAGAAACCACCAACAGAGCGAGAGACAACCCACAGCGTGCAAAAAAAAAACAGTGCCAGCTGATCCTCAAAGGACTAACACCTGGAATATAGAGAGAACTCAAGAACATCAGACCCCTCCAAACTTAAAAGACCCAACCCAAAAAATGGTCTTCTGAAATGGATAGACACTTCTCAGATGAAGAAATAAAAGCAGCAAATAAATAAATGAGAAAATATTGCACATCACGGGTCATTCAAGAGTCAAATTAAAGCAATGCTGAGATTCTATCCCACTCCAGAGAGAATGGCTGTCGTCAAGAAATCCATAAAAATCAAATGCTGGCAGGCTCTGGGGAGAAAGAAACCCTTTTCCTCTGGTGATGGGTGGGTGCACTGGTGCAGCCACCGTGGAAATCAGTGAGGAGGGTCCTCAAAAAACTAAGACTAGAGGTTCATTTGACCCTGCTCTCCCCCTTCTTAATATCTTCTCCCCAAAATTAAAAACACCAAACCACGGCAATATATGGACATCCATGCTTATAGCAGCACCATTTGTGATAGCTAACTCTTGGAAACAGCCCAAATGGCCATCAGTCGAGGGATGGATAAGGAAGCTGTGGGGTTTTTCTTTTTCTGAAATGGAGTACTACTCAGCAATAAAGAAGGATAGAGCCAAGATATATCTAGGTAAAAGGTGCCGTGTGAGACCCTACTCTTAAATGAAATTAATCGGACACACGTGTAAGTATCTCACTACTGCTCTTGTGTGAGAAACTAAAAGTGTAAATATGGACCAAAATATAAATAGATTTGTGAAACAGACAGGAAATATTCAAGTGGGAAGTGGCTAGGGAGGAGGGAGGGATTAAAGCAAGAACGGAAAATTTAAAGCAAAGATGGAAAAATAGAAAGGAATCTTGTGTAAAACAGGAAAGGAAGAGGGTTGAAGGGAGGAGGGAAATCAGAAAGAAAGAATCGAGATACACCGTTAGCAGACACAAATTCCCTGTGATGAATGTGATCATTACGTGTATCTAGAAGGTACCAATAAAATTAATTAAAAAGCAGAGAGTATTGCAAAGTAACATTCGTAAAAGGATCAGCACGACCCACAGGTATCATAGCATTTATGTTTGGACTCCAGAAGACAGCAAAGGGCCTTGTTTCCTTTATACGGAGCAAGGAAAGAGAGCCCAGGGGAAGGCTCAGCAGCTCCCCGGCTCTAACGTCCAGGGTGGCTGTCTGGTAAACTTTCCATCTTCTGTAAGCGCAGACTTCGAGTCTAGGGCAACTGGAAAACACTAGGACAGAATTCCGGGAGGGAGGATATTCCTCTTTCAAATCAGCCGCCCAGAGACCCTTCACATCTGCGGGCCTGTGAGTTCCCTAGGAAGCATCTGCCTTCCCGTAGCCTCCCAAAGGAATGGCCACTCTTCCTCTAGGAATCAAAGTTTCTCTAGTCAAGAAACCTCAAAATCACCTGCCACCATTTCCTGCAATAATTAGTTAACAATAGCATTTTACACCTAAATTCAAGCCCCTAAAAAGGAGGTGTGTATTCTTTCCGTGGGATTTTTTCAGAGACCAAATACCACCCAGGAATTGAAGCAAATATTTGAGGAAATCTGAGTTCTTCACATATTTTCCTCTATAAATGATCTGAAACCCATCCTGGTAGTTATAAGGCCTAACGCCAGGTATAAAGATGACCAGAATGGAAGTATATATTATTAAATAATTATACTTATTTTTCTACTTCTTGGTATCATGCTCATTTTATTTGAGTTTAGTCTTGAAAACAATGTTATCAATAATTTATCTAAAGTACATCCATACAAAAGCTAAGTAAACATCAGATATGGTGATGCATCACTGTGTGCCCAGCAATTTAGGAAGCAGGAGGATCACAAATCCGAGGCCAATGTGGGCAATTTAGCAAGGTCTTGCCTCAAAATTAGATTTACAGATGGAATGGATGTGGAGCTTGGTGGTGGAGCTATTGCCTCGCATGCAGGAGGCCCTGTGTTCTGTTCCCTGGGCTGCAGAGGATAAGTCAAAAAGCAAATTAAAAACCAAGTGGGAAAGTCAGAATATATGCCCAGTCCTGTTAGTCACTAGGATATGAATGAGCAAGCTAGTTAAAGGTCTGACTGACCTGTCGGTGTCAGGTATGAAATTCCTGAGAGACGAGACAGAGGAGAGGCAGCATAAAACAGTAACACCGTCCACGGAGCGAGAGGCCAGGAGCCAGAGGACAGCTCAGTCCACTCCGTGCCACCAGCCCGTGCTCTTTTTCTTCCGCTGTGTTTTGCCTGCTACACAGGGAGAGAGAAATGGGAGGGCACCGGGTGGTGCAGGAGGCTGTGCGCGCCTGGCTGTGCTCTGCTTCAGCTGGTATTTCCAGCTCTCACTCAGTTACTGCTCAGGATCTGGACTCACACACAGGCACTGGTGAAGGAGGCTCGAGGACTAGAGATGCAGACGGCCTGAAGTTAGCCGTGTGACGGGGGGCCTGTCATCACGGGCAGCCGGCTGCAGGACGGTGATTCTCGGGGGGAACCCAGAGATGACCTGCCCATTTTAAGAGCCAGTCCCTCGAGGTCCTCTGCAGAGCTCCCGGTAACAACATGGTCCACCTCTGCTTGTCCACCCCAGACAGAACAAGTGCTGGATCCCAGCCCAGGACAGTGTGCCTTGTATTTTCACGTTTTCTTATTAATCCTTTCTTGTTTTTTTCTCAAGGATTGCTTTTTGAGAGTTTTCACTGAAACCCTCCATTGGGCCTTTCCTTGGGGACGGCATGGCGGGGGGTGGCAGATGGGGTGCTTGTTGTCCCAGCCAGCTGAGCAGGGGACATGGCAGAAGGCGACCCTAAGTGAGGTGAGGGGGAGAAAGCGGCACAGACATCGGAGGCCTGGGGCTCTGATGAGCCCGAGGCTCAGAACTTTTCCATACCGGGGCTGGGCGCAGCAGCCCTCTGTCCTGTTCCCTTTTCCCCATTACCAGGGACAAATCTCTCTTGTTTCCAAATAACCCAATCCCAGTTCTCCCCACAAACTCTCCCCTGCTCTTGTCTGCTGTGTGCATTGTGGCCTCACTTCCGTGTAAACTAGGAAATAAACACCCAACAGCATGACCAAGAAAGAGCTCCTTCACCTCAGTGTAAGCACGCAGGATTTGAGGCTGTTTATTTTTCAGAGAAACATACCCCACCGTTTGCATTTTGAGTTTGCTTTGTGCTTATTTCACTGTGGTGATAATCCTCTCTGGAGGAGCCTCTGTCAGCCCTGGATACATTTCCTGTCTGAGTATGCTGTGTGCTCTTAGGTCATGGGGTTGCAGGAGCAAATGTCCCTGGAGACAACATGGGAATATTGGGACTTTCAGTAGAGCTGCTGTGGTGCAAGGATTCTCAGGGATAAAGAAACCAGCCACAGGGAGTGCACAGACTGAGTGGGCTTTGAGAAGAAGGTGGAGCCACGTCATGCCGGACTATGAACCTGTATAAGGCAAGATGTGTGCTTTAAAGATGCGTTTTCGTTAGTAATTGCGCATGTATGTTTTAATCAAGCATACGTGTTTTAATATGATACACTTTAAGATGCACGGAAAGAACTTATATATAAAGTTCTCTTGTGTTTTTTCAAATAGAAGCCCTCTAGAGCTCTCTCACTACCCTCTATGCTAACTGAAACAAGAGAAAGCAATGCAATGATATTTCTCAAAAGACGTGCTTAGCACACGTGAGAAGGCCCCAGTCTCGATCCATCCAGTGGAAATACATTGAGGACTTTGCATCTTATCTTTAATATTGTCACAGATTCATCCACTTCACTGGCCTTGCCTGCTGGCGACATTTCATCTTTCCATTAGGATGAACGTGAACTTATCAAAGGTGATATATGTGTGATTTTCAAATGGGAATTTTAATACGGTATTCTTCAAGCCTGGCACCAATTAGCAGTGGCTCCTGTCTCCTTCACAAAGGGGCGGAATCTGCTCCACACCCGACACAGGTTCCCGCTGGGTTTCCCTGCCTGTGTGAGGCGCGGGAGCCGTTTCTGCTGTGTCCCGTGGAAGACAGCGCCCACAGTCTCGCCCTGAGATTCCACCGACACCTCCGAGGCCTCAGCATGTGGAGAGCAGCTCAGTTAGGGCAAATCAAGTTAACACTGGAAAGAATCTCAAGCCTCTTTCCTGATGGAATAATTGTGTTTTAAGCAGCAAAGAAGCCTTACAAAGCAGAATAACAAAAAAGGAGCACTTCCCTTAAAAGTTGCTACTCCCTAGGAGATGATTTTCATATTAAATAGCGATACAAAGATAAAGAGTTATTAAAATCTCCCACATGTTGGAAATATCGTCTCTGAAAATGAGTGACTGCAGCATTCCACACCCAGAATGTCACTGGTGACCTTGGGAAAGTGAAGATTAACGTTGGGGTCCAGGTAATTCAAATAAGGCCACAGTGCAATCGGGGTAGCTTTCAGAAAGCAGAACTTTATTTTTTCCAAACCAGGTCAGGACCATTTTTGAACCTTCAGCATTAACAAAAAGCTAGCAATATGACTGCTTTGTTTCAAGTGCAACAAATACATTTGTTGTGTCTAATAAGCCAGTTCTATTTCAATAGTCTGGGAGTTTCCGGGCATATCGGTGTTCTCAGCCTCCAAGGAAAGCTGCCAAGTAGAGGGCAGGCTTAAAAGGACATTGAAGAGAACCTGTCTGATTGCCTGAATTCCAATTTGGCTCCCAATAAAAGGTGGAAAAATTACCTCGGCACCATTCAGTGCCGCTGCTCCACCCGCAGTAAACCCTGCCTGGTCGTTTATTACATGGAGAAGACAAAGTGTATTCCAAGGCATGGTCGCTAAGTCTTTTGGGTTTTTTGATCACTTTGATAGATTAATTTCATCTAGAGGATTGTTTGTTAAATCTGATTTTTATCCCAGTGGTACTGTCTCCCCCTCTGAGAGTAGGACCTGCTCACCCCACAAGTAGCAATAGTTACTTCCTTCTTAACCCAGGGATGACAGGGGAACCCTCCAGGACACCCATAAATGCCCCCATCCTAGGGGAGAACTCGGTCGTGCTGGGCACTCGGCTGTATGGCTGTGTCCGTGCTTGTGCTTGAACCTCCAGCTGAGGGGTTGGCCCTGGGGAACGGACGGGCCCATAGCCCTACCTTGGGCGGCCTCCGTGCCCCGAATCTGCTGGCCTTGTCCAGGCCTGGAGCAGAGCCGGCTCTCAGAGAGCCTTCACTGCCTGTAGACCGCGTGGACCCCAGGGTCGGGACGTGCTGAGACTTCTGCCCCAGGGCTTAGGTGACACCGATAGGAAAAGAGCTGAGAAATAAATTCCAAACCCAAATTAGCAAACGAGCACACTAGTAAAATACGAAAACCAAGGGAGCAATAGCTAACATCCACAACTACTATGCTGTGCTGGAAAACGACTCTTATAAGAAAAATGGCCCTTTGCAATAGAATGTTTCTACAGACATTTCAGAGACTACGTGGGGCATAAAGTGCACCTGCTTCTAGAACATAATATGAGTAAAAGCAGTATTCAGATTTCTCAGAGAGCACCCTAAAATGCGGTTCAGTTTATTCCTTAGGTCCTACGTATATAACTATAAAGGTTCCTCTGCTCCTCTCTGTCTGTCTCTCTGCCTCCCTCTCTCTGTCTCTGTCTCTGTCTCTCTGCCTCCGTCTCTCTCTGTCTCTGGCTCTGGCTCTGGCTCTGGCTCTCTCTATCTCTGTCTCTCTCTCTGTCTCTCTCTCTGTCTCTCTCTCTGTCTCTCTCTCTCTCTCTCTCTCTCTCTCTCTCTCTCTCTCTCTCTCTAACAGAAATAAAATCTAGAATCTGCCCGTTGGTGTCAGAAGCAGACTGAATCAGATAATACAGGAACGCGAATATGCCGTTCTCGCATGTGTGTAATTGCTGATTATTTTCTTTGGTGCGATCTTGGGATGAATCTTTCACAGCCACATGTGCATGTATGTCATTTGTCCTTTCTTCTCAGGTGCAAAGAAGGCTACCAAGGAGTCCGTTGCGACCAATTCCTGCCGAAAACTGACTCCATCTTATCGGATCCAAGTAGGTCAAGCATTTTTCTTTTCTATAATGCATTATCTAGGCAGCACTTCCTGGAGCTGGAACGGTGCTTGGTTGCTAACCTGAGTCTCTGAAAACTGCCGAGGGCAGAGGTGGTGACCAGTGTTAATATCCAAGGCGTGGCTCGCAGCTGCCTGCGACATGGTCTCCTGCACTGATTGAAAGCCTCCCCAGACCCTTTGTGGGAACCAAAGCCCTGCAGATCCTGCTTCTGGGCTCTCAGGCTGTCCCCAGATCACTCCATTACAAAAAGTAAGGCTCAGAAAAACTAACAGAGCTCACGATTTACCCAAACAAATGGAACAAAACTTGTGATCTCAGACTGCTTCTCACATTCTGATAATTTTGCTAATAGGAAACCTATTAACATTTAGAGAAATAAGAAACTATGTAAATACAACTGCATAAGAAGTTTTCAAGCAAACTTTGAAATCCCCATTCTGAGCAGCTCTTAGTTGCATGTGGATATTTACAGTAGTTAACAACGAATTCCTTTTTCTCCATTCACAGATGAGCAGCATCTGCCCCTAGAAAGCATGTATAAGCTTCTCTTCATGTATGGATTCCTAAGTAACTTCCTATAGTAAAGTGCCCAGCTCTTGTCAAAGGGGTAATTTTCCATTTATCTGTAACTAGTTTTCATTTGGTGGCTCTTGCAGTTGAATTGTTGCTAAAAAAAAAAGGGTGTAAAGGGTGTGTTTTTATTGGGCCAGTTGTTTAGTTTGGTAAGAAGCCTGAGAGGCATTTCCAAACCCTAACAGCAGCATTATGGTCTTCAGAATATTTAGCACACACAGCACAGACGTTAGCCAAATATTTTGTGTTGACCACAGGCAGTGTCCTCCGCAGATTAGTGTGAATGTGGCTGTCTTTCAACATCTTTCCAAAATGTGTACTTTCTGTTTTCCCTAGAATTTCTAGGCCCGTTTCCTAAGGTTAATGCAAAGTTCCTTGACCAAGCAGAGTTTTTGTTTAAGTGGGTTTTCTCTTGGCACGACACTACCAGGCAGCCACTAACTGTGAATTTAGCCCTCCCAGGAAAGTGAAGGTTGCTGAACATCTACGGAGTAATGGGACCTTGGGCACTCTGCCCGCCTGCCCCCGGGGCATCAGCGACAGCCAGGATGGTGCCGGGTGTGTTGTCATCTCGTGGTTTTGACTGCTTGTTAAGCTGGTGTCTAAAAGGCTGTTCATGGTTGTGGTGGGCCACATATTTTAGATACAGGAAGTTTGTATAAAAGAATGGACTTGGTGATTTCTTTACTCCTTATGTCTTCTTTGTTTTTAAAAAACTTTCCCCGGCTACACGTAGGGTTTTATTCACTCTTTTCTTTCCTTTTCTTTTTCTCCTCTTTCCAGCGTCCCTTTTTGCTTTTCCATTTATTTTTCTCCCCGTTATTTCACCTACAACTGTGAAATGTCTGTCAAGTGCAGAAACTAGGCAAGGCCTTGCCTATCATACAAAGTGGGGAGACAAAACATCTCTACCTTTAAGTGATGTAATCAAAGTTAGCCTCCAACCGGAGACCATGCATAGCCCATCGTTTGGGAAACTGACGATGGGATCTACCCTGAGGACCTGTGTTTTCAGAGAAAACTGGTCCTGAGTTCCTGTCCCTGCAGGCCTACATGTTACATGCATAGTTTGTTAGCTCGGCAGCATTTACAGTGAAGAAAACACAGACTAATTCCAACTTGACAACAGAGTTATCAGTAAGCGAACATCACACAGCACATCATGTCTGCGGATGGAATTACCTCTCCAAGGACATGGTATGAAAGGTTTCCACTAAGTGGGACCACAAAATAGAAACTTATTTTTATGTAAGTCATGAAGGGAACATTCTTTAGCCATGAAATATTCTAAAGTGCCTGGAGGGAGCTCGGAGTTTTTAGGGTGTGAAATGATATGAAATTATTTCCCTTTTATCCCTGTTTCTGTAAAATGGCCTATAACTCACTTACTGTGTGAGAGAAAAGGCGAGGACTCCTTGAAATGTAAAAGTAGGGTAACCACTGAGAGCCCAGGCTCTCAGACACAGGTGAAAACAGGGCAGCACTGCATGCACCCGTGTGGGCTTTGTTTATTTACGTAATCATCCATACATTCCTCCAGTGTTTTCTGAGCAGCTTCCAAAGGCCATTTATCATTAAGATTCTGTTAATACAAAGGTGTGCAAGCAGGACCTGGGCTCTGAGGACCTCACATGCTAGTGACGGAGATTAGCGTGGGATGCATTTGGTATCACGTTTACCCCTTTGTGAACTTGGTGGATTTATTAGCTCCCAAGCCTCAAGCTTTTCACCTGAGCAGGGTAATCAGTGGAAGCATAGGCATCCATCATAGAGATGGAAAGGGAGTCAAAGGCAGGTAGACGCTAGCCCACATCCCTCAGTTCCCTTTGTAAAAATTGCTGGCATGGATTCCTGTGTTAACGTGCCAGGGGCTGTGGCAGCGGCCTCACCTGGGTGCCTACCTTAAACCTTCATACAAGCCAGCAGGGAGTAGGCTCTGAATTGCCCACATTTTATAGTGGAGAAATTAGACCTCAGAGATGCTAAATCAACTTGCTCAAGGTCACTCAGCCACTTAAGCCCAAAGCCTCACTTCCTTTCCAAAGGACGCTCAGCCTGAGCGCCCCACGGCAGGCTCTCTCCTTGAGCCCCTGGAACCTTCATCCTCCGGTTATTTCCAACAGGACATTGATCATTCTAAATTTCATTGACTGAAACTCAATGACCTGCAGCAAACGTCATTCTGAGGAACAACATTTGCACAATTTTCATTTCTTAATACAGCAACTTGAGCTTCCATAGAGATTTAAATCCCTAATGAAATTTCCTTGTCAAAATCTTGCTGAAGGATTGTTTAATTTGCTGCTTGTGATATCTCTGGAATGATTTTGTGCTCATGAAATAAGCTCCACGGCCTCCTTCTATGTTTCCTCCTCTGCCTCCTTCTCTCCATCTGTTGTCCCTTCCTGTCTTCATTTTGCTCCGTGATGGCTCCGACTTACTGAGATTCTAATACCAAGGGATTCGGAGCCTCTGCCCTTGTTTCTACCCTAGGTGATGCGGAGTTGGTCAGAAACCACACTTTGGCAGTAAATTTTAAAAAGTAAAATGAAGTCTCACATTGCCTGTATTTGGGAAGTGATACAGAGGTGTCACTCTGACAGCCTGGTGGCTGCTGTTCACAAGGGTTTTTATAGTGAGCCTCAGCTGGTACCTTGGTTGCAAAATCCCACCTCCTTCCTCTCTGCCCCAAAAACCTGCGTGAAAGTTTTGTCCTGGGGGTGTATATGCACGCAAAACTGTGGCTTACAAAGTGGTTGGCTTTCAGTTTTCAAAGATAGTCTGGTGCAAAGTGCGTTCAGTGAACTGCAGGTCCAGGCAGGGCACATGAGTGCACGGTAGGCAGGGACTGGACTCGGATGTGGGTTAGGAAGGCAGCACAGGGGACTCCAATAAAGATGGAGAGAATGAACCTTCCCTGGAAGGCAGAGGCAGAGGCCGGCAGGGGATGGAGAGGCGCCCTTCAGAAGCCAGCGTCCTCCTCTCCCAGGCAGTCAGCAGCCACTCCAGACCTCTGTGTCTTTCTCTGCCCTCAGCTTTCCATGTCCAGTGACGCCGCGGCTACAGCAGCAGGCGGTGAGTGTGGAGGACCAAGCGTTACAGCACAGCAGATAGGGCTGGACTCTGAGTCCTCTGAGTTCTGGGGGGGGACAGAGGGCAGCTTCCAGCATGAGGCTCATGCACACTCACCCCGGGGTTCCTCTGGATCTTTGAACTCACGCTGTGCTCTTAAAGTGCCCTGGGTGAGGCCAGGAAATTGGTCTGCATGTGGCTCAGAGCAAGACCAGTGAGCCAAAGAGGTTTTATGGGAAAGAACTTCCTGCCATCACCCCAAACCAGCCTTGCTTATCTTAACTTCTTAGAAAAAATCACCTCAGGAGTCCAGAGTAAACATTCCACAGCATAAGGGTCCAGGCCATGGGAGTGCCCGGGCAGACACCTTAGTTAAAGGCAGTCAGTCGGCAAGGCGTGGCTCCTGCCTGGTTTCCAGGGACTGCTCTCTCACGGTGCTGGTGCTGTGGTCCTCCTCCTAAGTGCCATTAGTTGCACGATGTGGCACCCTCCATGTCCCAAATGACTGAAAGATTGACCTTTCCTGGTCATTTTGACTCTGAGGAAGAATTGGAAGTCGCGGGTCCTAGGTCTGGTGAATATCGTGGATGAGGTCACACCACAGTGTTTTTAGGAGTTGGCTTTTCTCCTGATGGCACTCAGCAGCAGGTTCACCACAGTTTCCATGATTCCTGGTAAATTCCAGAAAAAAGGCTCCCAGAAGTGCTCCAGCAAGAGGCCGGAATGATGGGATCGATGTGTTGGAGAGTATTTTGAGGGGGACTCATGACGGGGCTTTCACTGTGATATCTTATTCAGTTATGCATTCTGGTGTTTGCTGATCCCATCTCCATGCCTGTGGAAATGATTCCCTGATCACTGTGTCCCTGCAGACAGTGGGAAGTGGGGTCGGGCCCACAGGACGATGCTCATCCTGTTCACTCACCCTTTCACTTTCCAAGAAATAAAGACCACGTGCTGTGCACCTGCTGTGTACACGGACAGCAGTAACCACAGTCTCTGTCCTGAGCTCCCTGGGTAGCTATTCCATGACGCCACCAGGGCTGGCTTGCGTTCACACTGCAGATCCAGGAAGGAGCACCGATGATCCGGCAGCTGGCGGGGGCTGGAGGGCAGCTCATGTGCCCCCTCACTGGGTACAAGGGCCCAGAGCAGCTCTCTGCGGCCCCTATCCCGTCCCGAGGACCCTGCCTTCATCTACTGATCCCCTGAGCACCCCTTCTCTCCTGAGACCACTCTACAGGTTCGTTTTCAACCCACGAATTTCAGGGGGAGCACTCAGGCCACAGCACCAATAAGCTGACTCTTGTGAACTGTGATTGTGTAGACTGAGTTACAGACTCCAACGAGTGTGATACCTAGGTGAGGCTGGGGTGTTTGCTCCCTCTCCCCTCCCTCCCTCCTTCTCTCCCTCCCCCTCCCCCATGCCCTCCCCTCCCCCTCTCCCTCTCCCTCTCTTTCTCTCTCTAGCAGTGGTAACTGAGCCTGGAGCACTGACTGACACGGCCTTGCACTGCCCTGTATCACCATTTGTTCATTTACTTACATTTTGTGACCAGAGCTCACTACTTCACCGAGTTGCCTGGGTTGGGCTCAAACTTGCAGTCTCCCTGCCCTGGGCTCCCATGATGCTGGGGTTCCGGCTGCACCCCCAGCTCGGCTTCCCCGCTTTCCTTCTGCCCTCAGTGCCTTGGCTCAGCTCAGTGTCCATCACTTGCCAAGCAGGAAGCTCAGGGTGCACTCCGGTCCACTCAGGAGACCTCCAGGAGGCCCACGCTGCAGCTCCCGCCAGTCCCCCGATGTCCTGCGTGGCCACAAGGAGTCCAGGGCACCTGAGCCAGTGTCTCCTCCACCGCTCCAGGGGATACGGCCAGGTTCTCCACCACCAGACCCCCAGGATCGAAGTGGGCACATGCCCTCTTCAGTCTCTCCAGCTCTTACACATTTTCAGAGTCACCGAGGGAGATCACGTGTCAGGCTGGGGTTCTAGAATATTTTATAATCTCCTGCAGGAATTCTGGATGTGATGATTTTTGTCTCAGGCTTCATTACCTATAATCCGTTACATGGACACCTCGACCAACTCTGAAGTAGAGACAACTGTTCCCATAATCTAAATAGGGGTCTTTCCAAGGCACGTTTTACCTTTCTTTCTCTACTCACTCAATTCATCATGAACACTTTCCTATAATATTATAAAACTATTATTTTAAAGGGGTCAACATTATAAGGATACAATATGTAACAAGAATCCTTTAGCCCATCACCTAGGTGAGTGTTTTTGTGGATTTCCATTTGTTTATGATTGCAGTGATTGAAAGACACTGTACAACATTTGTACCTGGGGATCTAGATTTTTCATGTTGGATAAATTCCTGTACTTTTTATATTTTGATAACTTTTCCTGCAGCAAAGTTAGATCAATGACTTACACTTCTATTCTCGACTTTTACGGTTAGCTTTCAACATTCCATCCATGACTGAGATCGTATGGTGCTTTCTTCTCTGTGCTTGGCTCACTTCACTGTACATAATCATCGCGTTCCATTAATTTTGTCACGAATGTGCAAATTTCATTCTTTTTAAGGCTGAATAGTATCCCATTTTATGTGTAAACCACACTTTCTGTGTCACCCCATCAGGTGAACAGGTACATTTTTGGCATTTGTGAGTAGTGTTACAAGAGAGATGGAAACACAGCTTTTTGACATTTTTGTTTCACGTATGTATATGAAATGTGCGTATTATATTCTTCTTATTGTATATTTATATTATATGTTATGTATTACATTCTCTCCTAGGCTGATTGCTGGATGATAAGGTAGTTCTATGTTTAAGTTTCTGAAGAACCTTATCCATAATTCCTTTACTAATTTACGCAGCCGCTATTAGTAAGCCAGAGTTCCCTATTCGTGTTCTCATCGGTATTTACCAATTATTTTCTTTGAAAATAGCTGTTCCCCCGGGCGGAGGTGGTGCTTCACTGTGGTTTTGATTTCTGTTTCCTTGATGATTACTGATATGAAGTAGCTTTCCATGTGCCTCCATGTCCTCTTGAGAAATGTCTATATCGGCCTATTGCATACTTTTAAATTTAATTATTTGGGTTTTGCTGTTGAGTTACTTTGAGGCCCTCTTATGTCCTGGATAATAAGCCCTGGTCAGGAATATAGTTTGTAAACTTTTTTCCATTTTTTAGGTTGGCTCTTCACTGGGTCAATTGTTTCTTTTGTTGAACAGAAGCATTTAGTTTGCTGACGTCTCATTTGCACATTTCTGCTTTACTCTATTTTTTCCAATGTGTTGTGTAGAAATCTTGGCCCATTTCATTGTCACTGACACATTTTCCCAGTACCTATGTGTTCTTCTTACAGTTTGGTGGTTTCAAGTTTCACATTTAAGCCTTTAACCCATTTGGGCTTCTTTTTATAATTGGCAAGTGGTGGGGATCTAGCTTCATTTTTGTGGGGATGTATCAATTTTTTCAGCACTGCTTATTGAGAACACTCTGTTCACTGGATGTTGTTAGCAACTTTTTTGAAAATCAGTATGTTCCCTGTAGATGCATACGTCAGCTTACCTCTATTCTGTGGTGTTTCTCTTTGCGTCTGTCTGTATGTCAGTGCTATGCTCTTTTGATTGCTCTAGCTTTGCAATATATTTTGAGGTCAGGCAGTATCATAATTATTTCTTTGTTCATTTTGCTAGAGATTGTTTTACCTATGCAAAGATTTTGATTCCATGCAGGTTGGTGGTATGATTAAAATTTAACACAGGTGAAGAGATGTTTACATATTCAGTATTATATAGCAAAAATGACTGCATTGGAGTCCAAGGTGCCTAACTTAGTTTCCAACACGTGAAAGACACTTAATAAAATGGCAAATAGGTACCATGACTTTTTTAGCAATTAATTTTATATGAAGACACATTTTGAGAACAAGCTGCAGACATTCTCAATTTATCTCTCTTACTTTTTCATTTCCTTTGGGATGAGGCTTTAACGGTTCAGTTACAGACCTTGGCATCTCCATTATCCCCATTTTCTTTGAAAACTTTGCTCCAGCCAGGGGAGTACTGTGGGAGAAATAATGTAGAACTAGTTTGTCAGATAATCACTTGATTTCTTTTGTGCTTTAAACCTTCAGAAGATAATCAGATTTCTTACTTTCTTGATGTTTTTCTTAACAGCAAGTTTCTATAATTATGACTTCAGGAAAAGTCCTAATGTTGGGCATAACACCTTTCACTGGTCCAAGATTAAATTTCTGGAAGGAACAGAAGAGTTTTGTGGATAATTTGTAATTGGTGCTCCTCAACTAAGAGTGAACAATGAGAAATTTAAAACCCAATTAAACATTTCTATAGTGTAAGCATCTTCACATACAATTGATAGCATGGCTCTGTCCTCATTTATGTAAGAAGCTTTGCCAGGTATATTCACATACGTTTTATGTAGTCTGAAAGTTACCTCTTGCAATTACAAGATAAAGTCCTTATTAATACCCTCATTTATTTTTGGACTATGCAAATGAGACTAAAAAGATATGACCTAGCTGAATAAAGACTTGTTAGAGCATATAAGAAGATCTAAGGTGAAAGCAGTGTGCCCTAGAAGACTGTACAAACCAGCATTTCTCCCCTGTTTATTTATATTGTGTCTGTCCCTATGAAATTTAATCATTGGATGCTAACAAATCAAATTGCAGGCTTGGCAGGAGCACAAGGGTAGTGTTGGACTAATGAATCCTATGTGCCTCATGTGTGCCTGTAACTAATTTTGTTTGCATGAGGGAAAGAGACTTGTCTAAGGTCACATGTCTCATGAACTGTCATTTTGAAACAGATTTTTTGTCCATTCATTTTGAAATTCATATAGCACCTACCAAATGCCTGTGACTTTGCTGAGTGGTGTAATTTATAGAATCACAGTTAATCGACATTTTGTGGTTTTAAGATCAACTCCACTGCCCCGTGTGGTGTTATCTGCCCTGTAACATTCTTCTGTCTCTCTGCTCTTTGGGATATGTTATTTTCTAAAACAAAACAAATATTAATTGACCATAAAAATAATGTTCTTGGTGGTGATTCGCTATTCATGCTTGTCACCATCACACCAGACATTCATGATGTTCATAATTTCATATACAATGGACATGAGCAGAAATACAGCAGCAGGTGTGTACTTTAGACAGTGATATGATTAATTTGTTTGGGGGCTGACTATTTTTAAAGCCACACTGGCTCAGCTAGATAAAGGATGTGATGAACACCACTATCTTCTTAGTGGCTCCAGAGAAGAATCAGATAGAACATTGAGCTGAGATGGTGGTCAGGCTGGGACAATATATCTCAAGTGTGTGTCTCGGGTAGTTTGATTTTCTACTTAATGCATAACAAGCATGATTCAGGATAACTGAGGAGGCATTGTCAGCTGCAAGAAGGGTTAAGCAGGGGCTTCCTAGAGAATGCACCCATCCTTCCCTTTCTAAACATTCATGTGTTCTTACAAGGCAGACCTTGTGGGCCATCACACTTTCTCTGGCTGAATTTGCTTGCTCTTTATAGTAATTTCACAGTAGCATGGATACTCTTCTCAAGCACCCTTCCTGGCAAGGATCTGGTGTTGTGTGGACACCTGGCACTTCTGAACCCCCGGTCTCTTCCTGGCTCACCCCATCTTCACGCCATTGTGCCATTCCAGGATGAGAGGCGAGTGGCGTGCTTCAGCAAGACTTCTATGCAATAGCTTTCCTCCTGATTCTTCTGTGTAAGAGAGGGGTTTCCAGGCTTCTCCTGAGGAGCTTTTGGGGGAAGGATGCCTCAGAGATGGCAAGAACTTTTTCAACCAAAGAAAATTTGGGAGATAGTAAGAAATAGAAATATCTACTGAGACAACCATTCTACCATCACTTAATTGAGTGGTGAATTCACAGGCACCCAGCCACAAGCTTTCTTGCACAGAACAAAAGCTGGTAAATACTTTAGTTTTGTCTTTTCGTGAGTTGATGATGGCCACGGGTAGACCAGCTGTCCCACACTGTTCCTCCTCTTCCAGCTCAGTGTCGCCATCAGACAAGAAATCAAGGTGAACTTTCCGTTTTCCCTGAAAGTCCGGGTTGCCCCCGAGAAGACCGTGCCCTTGGCCTGCTCGTACTGACCGGT
Organism: Cavia porcellus; assembly: GCF_034190915.1. Taxonomy (NCBI): domain Eukaryota; kingdom Metazoa; phylum Chordata; class Mammalia; order Rodentia; family Caviidae; genus Cavia; species Cavia porcellus. The sequence goes on from NW_026947506.1 coordinate 2,057,259, forward strand.
GTTTCATAGCACCTTGCCCCTGCTCTCCGCACGCTCGCTGATGCAGCCTCTGGACCCGCACGGTGGACTTCCTCTTTCTAAAACTGGAAACTTACTGTTTATTTTCAGTCTTCTTGTGAGTTCTCTGGGAAAGCAGATGGTGCATAAGATCTCAGGCCACAGTTCTCATTCAGTATGGGACACAGTCAGTCATCCAGGCACCGGGGCTCCTGTGTGACTGCGGCTCTCGCCCTGCATTCTGCCTTCCTCAGCTGCTCCCCATTCTCTGCTCTTCGCCCCACAAAGCCCCATGGTCTTCTGCGGAAAACATGGCTTCAGCGAGCTGCCTACTCCTCTGGCTTTGTGTAACTCATAGATTTTTTTTTTTCTTGTTTTTCTTGTTTTCTTCTTTTGTTCTGACAGCGTCAGAATCACATCCTTTCCTGGTTTCACTTGTGCTTAATACCACACCTTTTCTGTCATGAACGCCCTTTCAATCCAGGCATTCCTTGGTCCTCTGAGGTGTTACAAACTGAGAACCTCACGCTTCTGGGTCTGTATTTGTGAGCCTTTGTCAATATTTTAGCACTAAAATGATATAACTTAGTAACTGTAGGGGGAAAATCGTTCAGGAAAATGGGTCACCAAGAAACAAGCGTCCTAATGACTGTCATCAGATGCTAAGGCTCTCCTGCCATTTGTTAGAAGTCACTGGTGGCAACATGGCATTCTGTGACACATGCTAATATGCAGTTCCCTGACTAACTAACTGTTCATGCATTATTAAAGAATGGGAAAGCTGTTATGGTTGCAAGATACTTTCAACTTCCTTCTATTGAGAGTAACAGAATACCACAAACTGGGTCAGATACATGAGTAACAGTGTATTTTGCCTCATAGTTCAGGTCCAAAGTGGAGGGACAGTGTCTCCTGGTAACCACTTTCTGGAGGGGTCCTGAGGTGGTGCAGGTGGTTGGCAAAGACAAGGAGCATGTGAGTGTCCTCTGGTCAGTCCAAGTCAACAGCGTGCACTCACAAGGGCTCTTCCCCATCACCTTCTACAACCCTGCCCACCTTGCAGAGGACAGTTAGATCAAGTTGCCCCCTTCTTAATTCCTCACAGTGGGGATTAAATGGTAGTGTGAGTTATGGAGGAAACCAAGCATATTCAATGGGACTTTATCCTAAGGAATTAAAGAAGCAATATTTTTAATGATTTGTAATTATAGGTGTCCCTATTACCTACATTGTTTGAAACACTTTGAAGGAAAAAAGCAGAAGTGACAGAAATCCTCCATCTGAGAAGGATTGCATTCAGTGACACAAAATAGTTCTCAGGGAGAAATCAGTGATAATCTTGACATTATTCAAAGTGAACTGCATTGTATGCTTTCCCTGCTATGTCCTGACTTATGCTCTGTGTACCTATATGCAAATGCACTGATTCACTGGGCTATGCACTTAAAATGTGAAAGCAATATATTTTATAAATGAGTACAAATTCCTTTTGTCTTCATAAAACTTACATAATAATAATTACATGAGAAAATGTTTAACTAAAAGTTACACAGACTAGCATGTAGCAAGTAATGCATTACTATGTCACAGGGAAGCTGGCCCTTGCTGGGAAAAGATCATCACAAACGTCCATGCACCCATCCTGGGTCCAGTCCTTCAGCACATGGTGTGGACCAAGCAGACTATGTACTGTGACTTAGATGTGTTGAGCAGGATACAGATGGAAAACACGGAAATAGCTAAATAAAAATAGGCTGTAATAAGATGCTTCAGCAAAGGATGATTGGATTCTGTTGTATTTTGAGTCTGACCAAAAAGGAAATACCATTTAAGCCGAGATCTGAATAGCCAGAAAGAAAGATCCTTTAGAAAAAGAGTACTTACCAACGAGAACATCCATGTCAGACCCTGGGCCAGGGGTAACTTGGTATGGTATGTTCATACCGCACTGTGAAGACAACCGTGTGTGTCTGCTCTGGAAGAAAGAAGCAAGACATGCAGAGTAAATGAAGAAAGGTCTGAGTACACGGTCACCATCCCAGGCAGGCCAGCTTTGCAGGTGGAAGCAGAGCCTGTGGGTGACCAGGCAGCAGGCACGTGGGCTTGTCTGGGAAAGTAGAGTTTATGGTCACTTTAGCTGAGGAGTTCTCCACCAGGAGGACATCTACTCCTGAGGGGTGCTTTGCAATATCTGGAAACACGTGATTGTGTCTGTTTGGGGAGAAGGTGCTAGTGGCATCTACTGGCAGAAGGCAGGTATTAAGCAGCCTGTAAAACACAGGATAGCCCTGACAACAATGAATTATCTGGACCAAACTGTCTATAAGTACTGAGATTATAAAACCATACTTTAAATGGAGAGAGAAAACAATGCCAACTAGACTGGAATCAGACCATGTGAGGGTTTGCACACCATGGCAAGTTACGTATATTCTACTAAAATTGCTACATGAACCTGTTGGAGACATTTAATGAAGAATGATATATCACATTTATAGTCTCACGATATTCCTTTGGCTTCTGTGTGGTAAGGGTGTGTTAATTAGGGTTCTCCTAGAGGAGCAGAAGAGATACAAACCACAAAGGTCCTCTGCAATCAGAGGTGGAAGAATCTCAAATGTCCCTCTGACCACTGCAGAGCCATTGAGTCCCGCAGCAGTGCATGTGTGAAGTCCAGGAAGCTCACTGTGAAGCCAACAGTGTGTCTGCACTGGAAGACCAGACCCAAGAAACTGGAGGCAGCATCCGAAGGTGGTGGCACAGGCCAGAGCTTTTCCAAGAAGGGGAGCACATTTTCCTCCTGTAATCCAGGCCCCAAGCCTGTTGGTTGGTGCCACCCACATCCAGGGTGGGTCTCCCCACCTTAGTTTGTGACCCATGTGTCAGATTTCCATGGGTGCACCCAGAATTTCACTAATCTGCCAGGCAGTGCCTACTCAAGTCACAATGACAGATCACAATTACTGGTCACATCCATCAATACAGAAGTGAAGAGCCCTGTCAGAAGACAAAGTATTTTCATGCCCTGAAGTAGGGTCCTCATAATGGTGTAGGGAGAAGTGAGTTTTAGAAACTAAATTAAGAGGCATCGACATAGGAGGACTAAGAGGAAAAGGCATCAGAAATACCTTCCAGTTGAGTTGGAACATCTGGGTGGATGCTTTTCACATCGCTGAGGCTGTGCAAGTAGACGCTGCAGCAGTTAGAAGCTGGGCTTCAGCCAGGTAGAACTGCAATGCCCACATCCAAGAGGCTGGAGTCAGTGAGAGCCGTCCAGGAGCCCACACAGCAAGCCAAGCCCAGGGAAAGATGTGGTCTTGTAGGAAATATCAGAAGCTAAAAAACAAAATCAAACCAAACAAGTGGATAAGAAATAAAGGAAGTTAAATGCAAGGTTTCCTGCATTTGGGAAACAGAATGAAGCAGCAAAGTCAACACTGGTGAAGGCAAGATCATGCTCACGGAAGTCAAGAGCTGGGTGGGAAGGCAAGTGTAAGTTCTCACAGAGTGGAAAGGGCACAAGGACAGACGTCCAGGAAGAGCGCTGTGAGCCCGGCCAGAGCGCAGTGTTCCGGGTGGAAGCCTGGAAAGTGGGGAGGAGAGCGGGGAGGAAAAGCAACGGGAACCAGCACCGAAGAAATCCACTGCAACGCCAGCTCGGAGAACCACAGGTGAGGGGTCAGGAAGGAGCACCGTGACGTCCAGAAATCGAACACTTTTTAAGCTGGACCTGGTGACACAGGCCTGTGATGCCAGCACACGAGGCTCAAGGTGGGAAGATTGAAAGTTCCAGTCCAGCCTGGGCAACAGAGTCTCTCAGTGTGACCCTGTCTCAAAACTTAAAAAACAAAACAAGAGAAAAAGGGCTGGGATGCAGTGCAGAGTGAAGATCCAGGTTTCCAATCCCAAACACCACTAGAAGAGATGAAGGAGGAGAAGAGGAGAAGGAGAGGAAGAAGGGAAGGAGGAAGAGGAAGAAGAAGAGGAGGAGGAGAAGGAGGAGGAGGAAGGAATGGAATCCTTTTCAAATGAGAGGAAAGAAAATAATCACGTAAGCGGCTTCCCAGAAGCCACACACATGGATGGAGACATGAGGGGTCCCCCTCTGACAACAGCAGGGGCAGGTCTCCATAGCAACCAGCCAGAGGGCACCTGGGTCCTAGGTAAGCATCTGCGGGCTCCAGAGCAGCCCACAGCCTCTGCCATGCAGGTGAGGACCGGTTTACTTCACCATGAGCGGCTTGGTCCTGGGTTCTCACGCTGCGGTCAAGGTGGCCGAGACCCCCAGACTGAAGGCTCAGAGCTGAGCCCTGAGGCCTGCAGTGGGGTGAGCAGGGGGTGTGGGGGCCAGGGCCTGGGCCTGAGCAGCAGGGAGGAAACTTGGGCAGCAGGAATCCCATGATGTTTTCTGAAGCCAGGAATCAATAGTTCACTGTCATAGATGTGTGCTTTGTTTTTAAGTTTTAAATTATTTTTATTTGGAGGTTCCAATCTAGCTGACTGTTGAGTGGTTTTTTCTCAGCTTTAAACCTCTAAACGGGCTCTGTGCGTTCCCTCCATGAATGCTCTCCGCAAAGTCCCTGTGGCCAGGGAGCCCACGGGAACTGCGGTTAGTGCCCCTCACAGGCGGAGTCCTGCCCGCGCCACCGAGGGAAGCAGCTCGGATTTGCTGATATTGAGGAGAGAAATTGCCGCAGGGGCAAGGCTGGGTCTGCTTCGCTTCCTCCCTGGGGTGGGCTCTCATGCTCCAGTAAGCTCCTGGACTTGTGTTTGTCCCCTGTCTTTAGTGATCAGGGTTGGCCTCTCCTCACGCAGTGCTCAGTCCAGCAGTGAGCTGAGCACCTGGCACAAAGCAAGGTCCAGGAGGACTTGTGAGGACCTGAAACCCAGAGTTGAGTAGTTCCTGTGTTATGGATGACCAGAGCATCTACGGATGACACAGGGATGATACATAAAAGGAAATCATTGAATGTGCGAGGAAAGACATCCAGGAACATTAAAACAGGGCAGAGAAATGTTTTAGTGAATACAAAGTCTTCCTTCAATAAGAAAATGTAAAAAACATATAAAGACATGAGAACGCTTTACAAAGCAAGGCTCATTTCACCTCTGCATCCTCACTGAAGCATCCGAGAAAAGCCCACAGGATTTGGGCAGCTTAGCAGATAATCACCTGGTGATTGCTTCCCTCTCATGAGGGAAGCCCAGGGCAGCAACCTGTAGATTTCTTGCTTCCCAAACTTCCCTAGTAGCCAGCGAATGAGTGGGACAAAGGGAAACTTCAGTGTGCCCATGAAAAGCTGAGGTAGTACTGTCTTTGTTGTGCTCACGTGAGAGAAATTTATGAAATATTAAGCAAGTGAGACTGCTTCCACCATGGCTGGTCTGTCTCAAAACTTGAATAGGAAAACGAAGACAGTGGTGTTAAGTGGAAGAGACAGTGCCTGCCTGGGTCAAGCCACGTTGTGACTTTGACCAATCCCAGGAGTGAAAGCGAATGAGACATGGTCACGAGGACAGAAGGGAGCTGTGCGTTTAGCAAGATCTTTTGGAGGCCTTGGTACCAGGGTGACTTAGGCAGAGTCCTGCACACAGAGCTGGTGGTCAGTGCCCACCAGGGGCAGGGACACTGATGGTGGTGAGCAGTCAGCAGGAGGGGAGAAGGAGGTTTCTCCAGCAACAGGAAGGCAGCACACAGACGCACAATTGTTCAGAAGGAGATCTCTGATCAGGAATCCTAACTCTGTTGTAAAGCGCTCCCAAATCTTTTATCTGAAGACAATAACGTGACAATAATATTGATCAAGAAAGGAAAGACAAGAGAAAAAAGCAAGAAGCTAGTAGTCACAAGTCACATAAAGAGAAGATTGCATGGATCTTTTGTGTGTGAGTTGCCAGAAATGAATTTCAAGGCTGAAGCAAGCGGTGTGGGTTGGATGCCAGCAGACAGGGTGAAGACAGGAATGGACTTACCCAGCGCCTTCCACTGAATCACAGGATGGGAGTGCCCGCTTGATCGTTGCACCTGGCTGTGGTTCGAAGGGTCTGTTTCCTCCCAAATGAAGCAGTGTGTAAACTGAGGAAGTAGTGTGTGAACCACCCCACAACGGAGCAGCAGGGCCCAGCAGAGTCCTGTGAAGAAATGCTCCCCTTAGAGCTGCCCACAATCGAGGCCACATTCCGTCCCTAAAATATATAACTCCTGATGCCAGGGCTTCACACAAACATTAGAAGACACATGCAAGAAGATCGCCATGAAAACATTCACAGTTGTAAAACCAAAGCAGAACACAGCACAGATAATGTGAGGAACAGCGTGAGTATAAAATGGATTAAAATAGCAAACAAAGATCAAGGACGAGAAATAATTCACACTGATAATTTATAGTGAAACCTCATAAAAGAGAAAAAATGGCACCATCATTTCTCTTATTCAGATTAACCCCTGAGTTTTAGCAGACCCAATTAAAGAATAAGAAACAAGAGCTCAAGCGAGATGCAGTAAAATTATATTCCACATTGCAGAGTTTACAATTGATCAATTTAGAAAATAAAAGCGAACAGCTATGAAAATTAACACACTAATAAAATCACCCTACAAAAGATTACATATTTATAGCTACAACTGCTTAAAAAAGTATTTTAATAAAATTTTCATAAAACACATTATGCAGTTTTCTGTTTCTTTTAAAAAATACAGATGTTGATGACATATCCAGATATTTTCACATTAAAACAAAAACCAAAACCTTTGTAAATAATCCTTGGGTTAAACTGAAAATAGAAGTTAAAAGAAAAACCACTTAGAAACTAGTAACAATTGACAATCGTCACTTAGAAATTCTGTTAAAAACATTTAGCCTACAAATTTGAGGTTGAAAGAACTATTGTTTAAAAAAAGAGAAATCATAGAAATAACTCCAAAAGAGAGAAAGTAAAGCCTTATGAATTTGAAAATATCAAATCTGTATTATATATAAATAAGAAAGAAATTGGCTTGGTTTGTGGAATTTCCAGTATGGAGCAAAAGAAGAAAAACATAAAAAGTATACTTTCAAATATTCATAACACAAAACCTAAAAATTCTAGATGTGTATATTCAAGTAAAATCTTATAACCTCATCACGGATGGGAAAAATAGAGCACAAATGTCAGCAAATTGAAGTTTATATATGCACAAAATTGAAATTTAGAATGCTATTTGAATACCTTACCATCTCCTCAATTCTTGTAATGACTCCTTACCATTTCATTTATTTCAAAGCATGTGTTGTAAATTGAAAGCTGAGTTTATCATGTAAGGTTAACACCATGCAGTATGAAATCTGTCAGTGATAGCAAAAAGGAAAGGAATCAGTTTCACCTGTGAATAGAATAGTAACATTAGAAATCAGTCTTTCCTTATACACACGCATGCACAGACACACACACACACACACACACACACACACACACACACACAATTCCAAGAACAAAATGAGGAGCGAACTTTCCTAACCCTTATGCAGTGTCCTCAAACCTTGCCTTCCTGAAGCTCCTCCAAGAGGTTTCAAGTATGACAAATCTTGCTGTTCCAAACTCTTCCGTGTGGTGCAGCCCTAATGGCACTGTCAAATATACTGTTTTGTAAATGCTACGTTAAAAAGTCTGTGGGTCGCTGGGCATGATGGAGCAAGCCTGTAGACCCAGAGCTCTGGTAGCCTGAGCAAGCACTAATGGGAATTTGAGCCCAATCTGAACAAATGCATGACTTGGTGAGACGCTGTCTCAAAGTAAAGAAGTTGGACGATGCGGTTAGGTGAGAAAGTCTTGGCTTCTCACCCAGTGAAACCAGGAGCGCCGTCATTTTGCTCATGATTTCAGGGGTTCAGTGCACGGTTTACTGATTTCCAGGCACAAGCATCATGGTAGAAAGATGTGATAGAGCTGCTTAGTTCATGGCAGGTGGGAAGCAGAGCAGGGCATCAGAGCCAAGGAAGAAGGGGAGGGGGCCACATGCAGACCCCCACCAGGTCGGTCTCCAGGACCCTCCCAGACACACCCAGAGCTGCGTTAGGAATCCCCTACATGGATCCTAGAACTAGTCCAGCTGACAGCTAGGTTTAACCGTCAAGGTTACTGTGCTTTTGTTCATTATGTCTGTAATTCCCTTGTTACTCCACAGGTCACTAATTTACAGATTTTACACACCTTAGTTAAGATGGTAAGCACTTTTGAACAAGAATAATAATTTCAAATTAGATATGCGGAAGTGCAGAACTACTATAAAATCTCTCATGTAATTTTTTATGCATAAAACACCAAGTTATCCAATTATACAATGTGTGTTTACTTTCAAAATACATCAATTCATGATTCTTTCAAAAGGGGCATTTGATCCAGCAGGTTGCCGCATCTTCGGTAAGACTTGCCTCCACGCTCTCCCAGATGCCTTTAGTTCTCACAATGAGTCACTGTCAATGGGCCCCTTGTTGGCGACAACACTTTTATACCAACAAACATAGCTCCTTGTGACACATGGTTGCTGCCTAGTGTTTGCTGGACAGAGAGGTCCCATGGAAACTGCACCCAGCTGCAGTGTGGGAATGAATCTTAGAAGAGCTTTGGAGTCCACAGTACCGCTAGGAGTGTGGCTCCCGCGGGAGTCTCTAACCACCATGCACCGCTAGGATGCCGAGCCATCCTGTCCCAAAGACAAACAGGATGGTCACAGGTCACCATGTGACCAGCATCCTGAGATACAGACACCAAAACGCATGCCTGCCCCTGCTTCCAGCCTCTCTGCCAAGTGTCTTTGAAGAGTACTCCACACATAATCAAAATTATCTGGAGCAAACTGACAGCCGTGAATGTAATGGGATTTTAGAAGAATTCTCAAGCTCAAAGCAAGACTTAGCCTGCCGACAGGAAAAATAAACTAAAACTATTACGAACAGCTACCAAAGTAATAACAAATAGCCCTTGTAAGACAAGGGAAAAAATATTGTCTGTCTAGCTGTTTCTATTTGGAAATATCAAGGTGAATGAGAAACTGACATATTTTATATGTTCACAAAGTTGGCTGATTATAAAGCCTGCATACAAATATCATTCAATATATGAACTGTTCAATATGATAACACAAAAATGTAGCTAGTCCAAGTTAAGGGCTCCTTTTCATTAACAACACATACCATAGTTGAGAGACCTACAGCAAATTGTAAAATAAATCATTATACTTTCTAACCGTGATCATAGCTTTTTTTTATTTGGTACCGGGGATCAAATTCATGACTTTGCGTTTACCAAGCAGGCGCTTACGCTGCTGAGCTAAATCCCCGGCCCTTGTGATTATATCTTGAAATGAAAATATTTGGGGCATATTTAATGAAGTAAAATACAGTATTTGTTAGTTTGATTTTTACCTTTTAATGTGGATACTGGAAATTTTTAAATGGCTATACTCTGACACATTATAAAACAGCCTAGGTTTACATGACTATCATTTAAGAGAAATGAGATGATATAATAGATAAATATTTCCTCCTACAAAAGCAATGTAAAGTCAACAAAAATCTAACAATAAAAGATAAGATAGTGTAAGATAACTAGGAAAATATTATTAAAATTATAAACTTTTGGGTAGAAAGAAAAGAGAGAAAGGCTGACAACAGAAATGATTAATACTACGTTCCTGATTTGGAATCGTGGTGCCCGACAGAGTAATGAAGTCCTCCGTTCAGACTGCCAGCATCAAATCACCACTGTCACCTGGATGCTCGGTGGGTAGATTTGACACAGTTTTCATTAAAAACTCTTATTTTGTGAGACAATTGAACTATTTTAAAATGCATTAGAATTTCACAAGCAAAGCAAAGAAATTATTGATAAATTACGAAACTAAAGATTGACGTCTTCCTTGTTTCTAGACCAAAACCGAGTGCCTATAAATATTAAGAAATACAAGAGGTATTTTAAATTGGTGGGGAAATAATGCTTAATTAATATTCAGCAAAATGTCTAACCATACACAAACTGAAAAATATGATTTTTCTCATAATTGGCACACGATAAACCTGAAGCACAAATATTTACAGATGAGTGGGTCCAAAATTATTAAAGTAACCTAAGCAATCTAAAGATATTACCATGGTGAAAGGAAGACCTACTATGTTTTTCTCTGTAGCTTTCTTTTTTAAAATACTTTTTGTATTTTAAAGAGAAAACAATTAAAAGCAAGTAAGAATGTAACAGTGGTCAATATTGTTATCTTCAGATTAGTTACTCAGAGTCCAAGATATTGGCATTTGATTGTCCAAACAGTATTAGCACAAACCTTTCTTCTCAATGACTTAAGATAAATTAGTAGTATAACTATCTTAACTACTGTCTCTGTCTGTGTGTGTGTATATATAGTTACATAGTTTGGGTTTTGGTTTTATTTTTGCTTTCTCCTCCTTCTTTTCTCCATTTCCACATCCGACTTTCTCTTTCCTTTTGAAGTTTCCTCCCATTTTACAATATCTATTGAATATTTTGGATCTTATTTACACTTTCACTTTCTCGTACCAGGGAGACACTATGATGTTCACACATTCACATCTGGTTTATTTCATTTATGAGTATGATCTTGAGTGGCATCATTTAGCTATGAAAATGTTTATGACTGAATACTCCATTGCATAAAAATAGCACATCTTTTATCCATTCCTTGTTTGATGGCATTTGAGTGGTTTCCAAAATTGAGCCATTACAAATTGTGCTGCTGTAAACTTAGGTGTACATATATCACTGTGGTATGATGTTTTTAATTCTTCTGGGAAGACACCCATGAGGGGAGTAGCTGGGTCAAATGCCACTTCTAATCCTAGTTTTTTGAAGACCTCCACACTGATTTCCACACTGGTTGTACAGCTACACTCCCACCAACAGTAGAGAAGTGTCCTTTTTCCCCACAGCCCCTCCATCATTTGCTATTGATTGATTTCCTGATAATAGCCATTCTTTCCAGGATGAGGTGGAATCTCAGTGTTGTTTAAATGTGCATCTCTCAAATGACCAGTGGTGTTGAACATTTTTTTTCATATATTTATTTGCCATTTATATTTCTTCATCTGTGTTTATTCATCTCAGATGCCCAGTTCTGGATTAGGTCTTTAAATTTGGGAGTTCTTTATCTGTTCTCGATACGTTGCCTAAGGAAGAGATGTCAAACATGTTTCCCACATTGTGGGTTGTCTGTTCACTCTGTTGGTAGTTTCTCTTTATGGGAAAAAGAGAAAGAGATCCCAGTTGTTGATTTTTTGGACAGATGCTGTGCAATCAGGAGTTTGTTCATAAAATCTTTGCCTACACCCATGCCTTCAAGAGTTTTACTAATTCTATCTTTCAGCATATTTAATGGCCTTGTTTTAGTATCTATATCTTTGATCCATTTTGAATTTAGTTTAGTGCATGGTGAGTGATATGGGTCCATTTTAATCTTCGGCATGTGCAAATCCAGTTTTTCCAGCACCATTTATTAAAGAGGCTATCTTTCTTCCAGTGAATGTGTTTGACACTTTTGTCAAAAATAAGGTAGCTGCTACTTTTTTTTCATTGCTGAGACAATATGTGATGCCCAAAATGGAGTAAGTTTTATTTGGCTCACAGCTTTTGAATGTTTCAGCCCATACTCAGCTGGCTCCAAGGCCGGGTGGTACACAGGAGAAAGCAACATTTCACGGTGATGGAAAGCAGCTCAAGCAATAGAACAGAAGAGGAGCTCAGAGAGAAGGCCCCTCCTGTCCCTATATTGTGTGCAGGCCACACGCATGTGGGTGTGGCACTGACACCTGTAATCCCAGCATTGGACCATGAGACATTCACAACCTCTAGAAGCCTGCTCCCAAGACTGCATGAGGCTTTGGGGGGACATCCAGACTCAAACCATAACACTGAGTATATCTGGAGTTGTTTCTGTATCTTCTAAGCTGTTCCACTGCTCCTCAGCTGTGGTTTGTTTTTATCACAGTAGCTTTACAAAATAACTTCATGTCAGGGACTGTGATGCTTCCCACCTTGCCTTTGCTGCCTAGAATTGCCTTTTCTATTCTAGGTCTCTTCTGGTTCCAAATAAATTTTGAGGTTGTTTTTTCTGTAATTCTGTGAGATATGCTGTTGGGATTTGGATAGGACTTCTGTTTAAGTCTGTGTAACAGTTTTGGAAGTATGATCATTTTCACTACATTCATTTTTCCTTCCCAAGAGCAAGGGATATTTTTTCCATTTTCTGCTTTACAATCTCCTTTTTTTTAGAGTACTATAGTTTTCAATTTTTCTACATTTCTTTTACACCTTTCATTAGATTAATTCCTAGGTATTTCAGTTTTTTGGATGCTATTGTGAAAGGTGTTTCCCTGATTTCTCCCAGTGAATGTGTTATTCTTATAAGGTTATTGATTTTTGAGTGTTGACTTTGTGTCCAGCTATGTTACCGAATTTCCTAATTAAGTCTAGCAGTTTTTTAGTGAAGTTTTGCGATCTTCTATGTAGACTATCACATCATCTGCAAATAATGATAATTTAATTTCTTCTTTTCCTGTAATTTTTCTTTTCTATCATATAATTGCTCTGGCTAAAGATTCCAAGACTATGTTGAATAAGAATAGAGACAGTGGACATCCTCGTCTTGTTCCTGATTTTAGAGTGAAAGCTTTCAGTTTTTGTCCATGTTGGCTGTTGGTCACATGGCTTTTTTCAGATTAAGATAAAGATCATCTATTCAAATTTTCTATAGGGTTTTATCATGAATGGGTGCTGGACTTTGTCAAAAGCTTTTTCTCTATCTATTGATATGATCATGTACTTTTTGTCTTTGGCTCTGTTTGTATGGTGGATTACGTTCATTTATTTGTGTATGTTGAATCATCCCTGCATCCCTGGGATGAATCCCACTTGGTCATAGTGTATAATCTTTTTGATGATTTGTTGCATTCTGTTTGCCAGTATTTTATTGAGGATTTTTGCACCTGTGTTTATTAGGGAGACTGGCCTACAATTCTCTTTCTTAGTTGGGTCTTTCTCTGGTTTTGGTATCAGGGTAATGCTTTTTTCCAGGAATGAATTTGGGAGTATTGCTTCACTTTAAATTCCATTAAAGAGTTTGAGAAGTAGTGGTGTTATGTCTTCTAAATTTCCTGAATCAGTGAATCTGTCCAGGCCTGGGCTTTTCTTTGTTGTTATTGACTGATATTGGTTTATTTGAGATTTTTATATCCTTTTGATTCAGCTTTGGGGTCCACTGTGACTTCACATGGTTGTTCCTAACTGCATGGATTTGAGACTTCCCTTTTTTTGATAAGGTTGGATAAGGGTTTGTCAATTTTATTTAATCTTTCAAAGAACCAGCTCTTTGATTCATTGCCTCTTTGCATCTTTTTATAGTCTCCAATGCATTAACTTTTGCTCTGATCTTTATAATTTTCTTCCTCATACGAGGTTTAGCTTAGCCTGCTCTTCTTTTTCTAGAAGTTTGAGGTTTACCGTTAAGCTGTTTATTTACCTTTGCTCAGGAAGACCTACTTAAGCATCATACAAATGTTGTAAGTATAATAGAAAAATAAAGAAATACATGAGAGATGCAGTGACACACATCTATAATCCCAGCATTGGAGGCTGAGGCAGGTAGATGCAGAGTTGAAGCCTAGCTTGGGAAAATTAATGAGAGGAACTGTGTCCTCAGCTCCACTGAGCTGAGTGTACCGCAGTGTGAAGGTCCTGGCTTTAATCCCAGTGCTGGAAAGCAAGCTAAAACAAAATAGGTGTAGTGAAATCAGACATATTGCCAAAGTCAGGACTAGAGTGGGAAATACAAAGTTATGAATACTAAGGACTAAGAAATTGATATCACCACTCACCAAATTAGCACTCTACCTGGAGAAGTAATAGATATCAAGATAAGACCAAATATGATGCCACAGAGGAAAATGTCATGACAGTTCATTAGTTAATTGGTTGCATTCTTTCTCCCTTATGCCAATTTTATCTGATGGAAAACCATGACTGAAGAAACTTGCTGTCTTATCTAAAATAATAACAATGTGGTATGCGTGTAAATATTTACTTTCTCATCATGTAGACTGTGGTTTGTAGACTGACTTTTAGTTTGTGGCTTCAACAAATATCATCCAGCTGAACATGATTTTGTGAATTATTTTGAAATGTCAGCTCTTAAATGACACAGCAAGTCATCTCTAAGTAATAAAATTCAGTATCAGATTTGATTTCCACTTACATTTTGTGTGTTCCAGGTTTTCATTTCAGAAAGGATAATATTGCTTTACAGAAGTTAGACACTCTTGCTTGCTTCCTATCCAATCGGTTTGACGTGCCTGTTCCTTTGATCGACAATCTCTTTTTAAATGCTCTTTTGATATATGAGCTTGCAGTTGCTGTGAAATTACTCCTAAAATGAATTGCTGATGAGGGCTTTGGACTTTGCCAAAGGTAGTTATTTTGATACATTTGTTGGTATCTTCTCGATAGGCAAGGAATAAGAATTAACTTGAAAAAGAAGAATATTTTTTGTGAATATACCCAAGTAAACAGCAGATAACAGTCATTTTCCAAAGCGGGGAAAATATTCTGTGGCCCGGTTTTCCCCTTGTTCTTAGGTCTCCTTCTGTCAATGTAATGCCAATTTAGAACTTGGTCACTGAAGACTTTAAAGGTCAGGCTGAGCATTAACAAACGTGAGCCCAAACAAGATTAGAGAAATCCTTCTAACGTACCTCCTTCCACACTGATCTGCTTAGAGGGAACTGAGAGGGGGGAAACTCCAAACTCAGTTATGGATGAGGACCACGTTGTGCAATCTACTGAGGGCAGTTGGCAGGGCCGTCACTGGTGTAAACACCGTCTGGGTCAAGTGTTCTGGCTCAGCACCCTTCTCCCTCTCCGTACCATTGCTGTCGTCTTGCTAGTGGAAGGCAGAGTTCTCAGACACGCGGTTCTTAGAAGATTGTTTCTTTTTATTTTGACAATAATTACATCACATCACATCACGTCATACACTGTGCATCTTCATGTAATTGAAGAAAAATATGTACATCTGTCTCTTTCTATTTTGTCAGTCTGTGATTGATACTTGATTCCTTATTAAAGAGAATGTTAACATCCCTACTTTTTCTAGCTCTCTCCTCCCTGTGCACTTGGGTCCTGCCACTGCTCCTAATTGTTGAGAGCAGTTACGGGCCCCGTCATCATCAGTGCGCTTTTCCTGCCCACGTCATAAATGTATTTCAAAGCAGCTATGTGAAGACTTCTCCATAGTATATGACCCTGCTGTCCACAACAAGGACACATAGGGTATTTTTGCTACATGTACATTCTCTTCTCCTGGATTCCCCTGTTCCCTAGCACCTGTCCATCTCTCTCACACCTGCCCGTCACCTGCTGCCCAGCTGTGTGCTGGGGACTGACCTCCTGGACTGTGCAGGTCATTTCCAGGCTTTCTTGCCTTTCTGTTTTGTTTGGTTCCCCTTTTGACGAAAGGAGCATGCATTGCTTCTGAACCAGTGTCGTGTCTGGATAGTACCTTTATTTCATGCTTGCACTGGCTGGGATCTTTGAACTTTTCTGTTCGTGGACTGTTTTACGTCTGTGTTGCCCCATCCACCCTAAAAAGCACATTTTATTTTCTGTGCAGTTTTTCTTCATTTTTGGGTTTTGTTCTCTCATTCTTAAATTTTTCTTTTTAGCTATTGGATCTCCTGAGTTGGATTTTTGAATCTTTTTATCTTCTCTCATCTCTTCCTGGTCTTTGTCATTTTCCTAATTTATTAGAAGACTTATTTTGGGGGCTGGGGATTTAGCTCAGTGGCATAAGCGTCTGCCTTGCAAGCAGGCAGTCATGAGTTCAATCCCTGGTACCGATAAAAAAAAAAAAAAAAAAAAAAAAGGAAAAAGAAGACTTATTTTTGTTATTACTGTTATTTATTATTTTTATTTTAGCCCCAGAATAATTTCCAAGAACTCTGATCCCTTTCATGAAGAATTTCTGCCATAGTTTATGGATGTTGTACTTTTTAAACCTCTGTAAAGAGTCTACTGTCTGCATTATGATCTTTTCCATGGACTGTCTGTGGTCTCACAGTGATCGTCCATTTGTGTTAAGAGAGGGGTCGGAGGAGCATTATTGGGAACACTGAGTATTAGGTGCATAGGGCTCCTGGGCCTGGGGGGGGGGTCTTCATTTTATGATATTTGGGTTGGAGCTGGTGTCATGATGGGAAACCTCATCCTCAGAATGTCACAGGAGCCACATGTCCTCCGCACACTGCCCTCAGGGGCTCTCTCCTGCAGAGCCCTAGCTGCTGACTTATGAACGAAGCATAGGGTCCAGCAGAGGCGCGGTCTATGAATACCCTGTCCCAGCCCCAGTCATGCGTGTGGCCTCGTGTGGTCCTTGCAGCTTGTCATGTGCACGGCACTCTTCCACCTCTGAGGCTGTCACGGACTGCCCTGGAGTCGGTCACCCTTCTACCCTCCATGCCCAGGGCTTCCTAATCCTGTGTACTCCTGGCTTCCTGTCCACACCCTGGCAGTTTTCTAACAGGTGGAAAGCTTCCTGTAACCCATTTTCTTTATGAATCTATTTGCTATGGATTTATGCTCTTTTATTGAGACTCATAATTTAATGGAGTCCTATGCAGGAGAGTAAACTCATGCAGATGGTCAATCCGAATTAATCCCAGAAATTTTAGCTTCCATGCTAATATCCTGCCTAAGCTCAAGCAACTGGAGAGATTCTCATCTTTTCAGATGTCCAGAGGAACCATTTTTTTCTCATTCCTTAAATGTCTGAAAATAGTACATAAAGATTGTTATCTCACTGACAAGAAGCCATCATCCACTAGCTTTTGTAATGATTTAAAATGCTTCCCTTTGTTTTAAATGGAATTTCATTGTACCTCTCTTAACTGATTAAAATGGGTTTGCTGACTTCTGAAGCCAGCAAGACAGAGGCTTTGACAGGAAATCCATGTTGCATGCTTGGAAATGCAAGCTTTTGCTGTTGAGTACAAACATTTCTGAGGTTCATGTGTGTTCCCTGCATTCATCTTAGCCCAGAGCAATTTGAGTAAGAACAGAAGGAAACGTGTACACGCGAGCTTCCTTTCTGTGTCTCTGGATCTACGCTGTAGGAGGGGACAGCTCCTGAGCCTGAGTCTACAGCCCACACGGAGGGTGCCCTTTATCAATGTCTTTGCCTGTCTTTGTGGACTTCAAACTGTTCCAGGAGCACTCAAAGCATTTTAACGCATATAGAAAATGGAAACAACTAGCTTGCAAAATATGATTATTACGCCCATCCACTGTAATTTTTCCCCTTAGTGATCATTGTAATTTTTAGTGCATAACAACAAGGATATTACATTATTCTCACGTGGCTGTTTTCCTTGCAATTTCACCCTTGAATGCCCGAAACACTGATTCTTAAGTATTCTACAGAATCTAAACCTCTGTTTCCCTGTTTCCTACAGAATGGTGGCCAATATTTTGAAACAAAATATACTTTCCAAAGAGTATCAAATGAATTTAATCTTTAAGTTTTAGAGGTGCAACCCAGTGGATTCTGGGCTGAATTATAATTGTCCTTTTCAAGACCTCTGTAATTTTCTGAATTAAGGAAATCTAGAAAATTAACTGTCCTATTGAAATATATTTTGGAATACTGTTCTACTTTAATATAGCACAGTTCTCACCTCTATGACAGTTGGTAGGCTATGTGTTAGCTGAATTGCTGATTTTAATAAGTACTTACATTGTTTAATGAAGAAAAGAATGATGAACCATGACCAGAAGAACAAATTCACAGCTCAAGTCCAAAATACATTAGCACAACTCAAAACACTGAGTCTTTCTTTCTCTTCAGTTAACTTTTCCTGTCTACCTTTCGTCTTTTATAACACATGTGAATATAACCATGTAGATTGTTTTGTGTGTCCTTAAGCTTATCTGAACCATGCTTGAGGTCTGTACGATGCCAGTCATGAAAAGTCTGCTTTGTTCAATATTATAAACCAGTATATGGATGACATGATGCAGGCCCAGCATTCCTTCAAAAGGACTTAATCCTAAAACCACACTGTTGCCTATATTAATCTTATAAAGTATTCTGCACTTCCTGTAGGATGTAAATATATGTAAAGCAACCATAAGCTCTAGTCCGTAAAGACCAGAAATAATTCATTGTATTATTCTCATGTCATTTACAGGTTCACATGTATTGTTATTTTCCATCTTGTTTATTTGCAATGTAAAAATCAAGCAGTAACATGCATATGCATGGTCTTTTAAGTTCGTTGAAATAAGAATGTGAAAACTGAAGTTTTAAAGATTATAATGATTTAGAAAATCCATTCAAAGCTTTCATACTTTTTCTTTCTGTTCAAAGGCTTTAGGAAAATGAGTGGGTGTCCCAAGAATGCAAGCTTAGCTTACAAAATGTCATTTCTGAGAGGCGCGTCTTTCCAAAGTGCTAACGCGCAGGAACTCATTGTTATTCAGAGCTGTGTACTTGGGACCGCTTGCCAGGCATTATCATCGGGACAGACAGGAGGTTGAGCCGTGGCATTAGAAGGTAGAGCAGATACAACAGGGAAAAATCCTTTGACTCCAGGAAGAAGGGTTGGCAGGGAACACCTTGTCCTCCCTGGAACTAGCTGGGAAAGAAAGGAGGACTATAGATGCCCCTTTGAGGGTGCAGGATCCTCAGGAATGGCTGGGGAAGTGGTATCAGGGTCACTGTGGTGCAATGAGTGGGAAAATTGACCACTGCTGCTTAAAGGGACCTACTGGGTGAGTCCCTGGCTTGCAATCTCGGGGAGCTCAGTTTGGACTGAGAACTGATAACGGGCTCCTTCACGGGCAGAGTCCTGGGTGGATGCTAAAAGGATTTATCTCTGGCTCTGGATATGAACAGCAGGTCACACCAGGGCCTCGGTAGACCCAGCAGGGCTGGAGTGGGAGACAGCGGAGGGCTCCTGACAGGTGGTACCCTAGAATCTGGCATAGTTTCCCCGTACTTTATTAGTTTTTTCTGTAACAAGTTGCTAGTCTAGGAAAACTTGGGAGATAAAATATTCTATGTCACTGATAAAATGATTAAGTCTAATTGAATCTAATTAGATCACTCATGAATTCATGCAATTGTTTAAAATGGAATTTTTTCAAATGTTTAACATTTTAGAAAATGTAAGACCAATGTCTTATTGAATGGTCTAGGATATTTTAACTGAAGGTATGCATTATAAATACTATAAATACTGAGGAGGGTTCTTTTCTGGAATATACAACTCCATTCCTCGTTCAGTAGGAAGCTCACTTACTGCAGACCTTTGACGGCTCAGCAGACTGGCTGACCTTCAGGAGTGTGGCGCTCTGTTCCTTGTTCACGTGAGTTTTTCCGGACAAGCTGGTCCATGCTGAAGGTGAGATAATCTAACAGCTCAGAAGGAAACAAACTTACTTAATACTGCATCCCTTCAATGCTTACTGAAGATTTTAATACTAATCACTATCCATCCCTGATTCCATGAACAGCTCAGTGAGTTGCTGCATTATAATAAAAATGACTGACATATCAAATTGTCCATTTTAATTATACCTAAAACAAAGAAAAGTGAGCTCAATCCTTTATTCCTTCCAAACTTGTCTGCTTCCTCTATCATGGACATTAATGTTTGCAGTACTGTGTACACTAATTTGGGATTCACCTTATGTATCTCTCTTTGACTTAACACAGGTACCTAAAGACATCTTTGTTTTATTTATTTTCCATCTGAACCTCCTCCAATTCTGCCGAAGTGTTCTCTTCTCATCAGCACTCCCACGGTGGAGACCCTTGGCCTCTCCTGTGAGATTTTCATCAGTAGCTCTGTATTGGTTACTTTCCCACATTGCTGAAACAAAATACCCAAAGCCCAAAATTAAGGAAGGAGTTTATTTAGCTCACAGTTTGTGGAGGTTTCAGTCCATAATCAACTGTGTCTAAGCAGGGTGGCTCATGGCAGAGGGCAACAGCTCATAGCAGCAGAAAACAGCAAAAGCATCAAGAGCAATAAAGTAGGAGCACAGAGAGAAGGCTAATGCAAATATTTATACCAGCGATTGTCAAACAGCAAGCCCTGGACCCCGCTTTCATTCCCCGGGCAGCTGACTTCATTTCTGAGTTCCAAGTGTGCAGTGGAATTGACTGTCCCTCTTACTTCTCTTTGCTAAGAGTGGGTTAGTCAGTCTTCCCTTAAGCACAGGGACAAGAAAACATGAGCCAGGCTTCTGTGAGGTAAAGAAGCAGGGGACTTGTCCATCAGAATAAAAGGTCTGTGAGTGCCAGTCCAGTAACTTTGCAAATACTGCCCACACCACCACTGTTGGTTTCGCTGCTTTCAAACCTCCACGTGTATCTTTGTGTACACCGACCTCATTGTGAAAACTGCCTTTCAGATTCTTAGATGTTTTTCCACCTACAAAATTGTGGTTCTGCCACTTTCTTTGCTTGAAGTTCTCAAATGTGCTGTCCTCTGGCCATCGCTTCTACATACACACACACACACACACACACACACGCACGCGCACACACACGCACACACACACACACACACACACACGCACGCGCACACACACGCACACACACACACACACACACACGCACGCACGCACGCACACACACACACACACACACACGCACGCGCACACACACACACACACACGCATGCACACACTCATCTATTTCTTGTGTTTACGCCTTGCTCTTCTGGTCTCCTGGCAGGACTCAGGTCCCGCTATCCCTCCCAAACAGGTAGGAGGTCCACAGTGATTTTTCAGCCTCTTTAATATCTTTTACTATCACACTTGCTTTGCTTACCTGCCGTGCCCTGTAAATTAACGGCTCATGCTTTTAGTGCATAAGATCAGCAATTGCAGTATATTTGCAATCAGAAGTCTACATGTCAGCTGTACCTTCAGAAGACAGTAGGAATTTTCTATGTCTCAAAAGTTCCAAAGGAGCATTTCAGGCCATAGAAAGCCATTTCCTGGGGACAGGAAAATGTAGGAAATATACCACCTGTTCTCCTGCTCTTTTAATGCAACGAAACAGGTTCCTCTCTCCCTGTGGACATTATCCATCTGGGCCTTCAAATTCATGCCAAGATGGATCTGCAGCCCTCAACAATTGCTCTTTCACAGCTCCCTGGAGTCCACACCACACTGCCTGGCCTTGCTTGTCACTGCTCTCATTTCAGTGTGCGCGAGAGAGGAGCAAGTGTCAATAAATCCGACCATCTCCACTCATATACAAATGTCAAGACCGGTCCGCATCACTGGTTGTTTGAATGCTGCACCTGGCTCATGCAGCCTGGACGCTGGAGAGAACCAGCTGGCAAAGTCAAAGAAAGCTCCAGGGGGCCCGAGCCCAGACTCCAGGAAAAGAGCCTCCTGGTTCTGCCTTAGGACCGTAGACGAACTCATTTGGCTAACGCAGAACTCAAGATTCCTCTCTGAGGTTTAAGGAGGAGCTCCTGTGAGAGACATTTCAGGAAGCTGATTAACAAAAAGGGATTGTGCTTTCTGTGTCTTAACTTTTCGAGGTTGCGTTGTTGGGGAAAAAGGAAACCTATGCATCAGTGGGAGCAGAAGTGTTAGGCTGACTGTGTGTGGCGTCCTGTGTTACACTGAGAGCAGTTCTGCAGGGAAACTGAGTGACATAAAGGAAAGGTGTCCCTGAGGCTTCCTGGGTGCAGTGCACCGACAAAGAGCAGAACCTGCGGTGTCTGAGAAAAGCAGAAATGGAATGATGCTAAATTCCTGGTTCCCATTAGCAGCTCCAGGGATGTAAGCTTTACATCAGTTTATTTAATCTCCACCTGCAGCATGCATGGTGTTCAACACTGCAAGGAACGCTAATATTTTACACATTTAGTGCAGAATGTTTTGCAAGGCACTGAGAAACTGCAGGGCTGTGCCGAGTGCCCTGCCTGCCCTGTCACATTCCCTGCCTCGTTCTGTAGCATAGAATGTCACTCTCACACAGGTAGGAAGGGAGCTTTGTTTTGTTTGTACAGGTTTCACTTATGGCTGCCTTTATCGCTTATTAATATTCTCTGTAGAGATATAATTCACGGGCTGTTCTTTATCCTGTGGTATTTATATTTCACTGGACCCCATTACACTAGTCATTATAGCTGTTTGATTGGGATATAAAATGTACCCATCAAGACTCATTATGAGGCGGGCTTGCTTGCTGATGGGCTTTTTGGGAAGCAATTATATCATCAGGGCTCTAACTTCATCTTTAGATTAATCCACTCATGAGAGTGTAGTTTGATGACATTCTGGGGAGATGATGGAATCAGGAGTTGGCCAGAGGCGAAGTGGCCTGTAGGGTTATATCTGGGCCCCAACCCTTGCTCTTTGGCTCTTTCCCTCTGTCTCTTCTTCCTCGATGAACCTGTTCCCTTCACCACACCCTTTCACCGTGTTCCCCCTGCCTTACTGGAGGCCTAAACACAAAGGACTCAAAGGCCATGGACTATACCATCTGAAACCATGAGCCACCAACAATGTTTCTTTATTTAAACTGTTTACGTCAGGAATTTTGACACAGCAGTGGAAATCTGACACAATAGCTGTATTTTGTTATGTTTTTGTGTTTTAACATCTTACTGATATTGCTAAACTGAGGAACATACTGTAGTTCTTCTCATAAAACTGAGTCTTCTAGCTCATTGGAGTGCTGACCATTCTTACATTCTATTGTGTGACTTATGCTGACATTTATGTACCCTGGTCTTTCTTAAAGACCACTGTCATTATTGTGAATGATATTTGTTTTTATTACATGTTCTAGTGGATTATTTATGTATGTAGGATGTTATGGATTAAGAACTGGTGGTCAACTTAACGCCAGCTGGATTACATCCGCATATGTTGAGTGAAGATGGTCCACCTGAGGAGGGTTGCCAGGATAAATAGGTGGAGAAGAAGGGAGGTGTGGAGGGTTGAGGCATTAAGGAAGCGTTGTGGGTTCTCCTACAAGTTGCTGTCTTAGCTGTTGGTTCTCCTGGAGAAGCTCTGGTCCTCACATCGAGCATTGTTTCCTGGCTCCGGAGGGGAAGACTTGTGTCACTTGGTCTCCAGGATGAATTCGTCACGCTGGCTTCCTGGCATGTACCCGACTGTGCTTGTTGGAGGAGCTCAGGGCCTCCGTGTCGCTGCGGACGGCTGTGGTGCCTTTCAGGACAGCCCTGGTCTTTGTTGTGAGTGTGACTTCTTGGCTCCAGCATAGAACCCTCATCCCACTAGCACAGCTCCTTCATCCTGCTGGCATAGACTTTCTGGCTTCCACCCCTGACCCTTGGGTCTTCCAGACACGGATCCATATATGAGATTGGTGTGAGTGCTTCTTGTGGGCTCTGGATCTCCAGTTGAACTCCTTGGAGGCATTGTCTTGAGGTCTGGCTTTTTATCTGGACTCATTGGGACATTGCCATGAGGTTTAGGCTCTTGTCTAAATAATCTATGTCTTTGGTATTGCAGATAGATTTCCTGCATTTTCCTGTGTTAACTTTCGGTGACCATTATAAAAATATTATAAACTCCATGTCCTAATCCTGGTTGTTCTCTGTGTACAACCCCTGACTACAACATAGAATCTTTAAAAATCTACCTTAATTCCATCATCGTTACTAAAATTCTTGCATACTAGCTTCATTTTTCATTTACTTTACTTATTCACATTTTTTAAAACAGGGTCTTGCTATGTAGTACAGGCCTTAAACTTTGATAATTATGTAGCCTAGGCTGGCTTTGAACTCATGGAGACCCCCCTGGTGTGCACCCCCATGTCTGGTACATTTTTTCCTTTTTAAAGTACAATGTTCAGTAAAAGTTCAAGACTGGCACGTTTTATGGTTTCAGAATATGAAAAATACCTCTAGAAACACACAATGTACACTTCTAGGATATTTTCTCCTAGTACTTTAAAATATTTTTCCACTATCTTCTGCAATTTAATATTAGTCTGATTACTCTTTTTAATATGAAATTGTACTTTTACTATTTTTCTGTGTTAGTTTCTATACAAGGCTTAGTAAGTTATAATTTATGTACTATAAAATTTGCACAGGATATAAATTTAATATGTGCGATGTAGTTGTTATTAGTATATTTCAAAGGTTGTACGACTGTCATCTGGGCCTCAATTTAGAGGAATTCAGTCGCCCTCAAATGAAGTCCTGCATCATCAGCCGACATTCTTCCTCCTGGCCCCGAGTCCTCTGTAAACTACTGAGCTTTCTGTGTGCTGTATGTGGATTCCCCTCTCCTGTTTGACACAGAGTAAAATTCTGCACTGTGAGGTCTTCTGTTTCTGTCTTCACATGATAAAGCATCTTTGAGGCGCACTGGGATGTTGAACCAGTTCTTTGAATGGAGAAATTATATCCCACTGTGTAAATGTACAGTGTGTGGGCCACTCACTGGCTGGTAAACGTCCGAGTTTTGTTGAGTTTAGGCTCTCTGTGAATGGTGCTGTCAGGAACACTCACATGAAGTTTCATGTGCTCAGGGTTTCAGTTCTTTGGGAGCAGAACTGCAAGATCTTATGGTAGTTACAGTCTCATTTTGTGTTGTCACTGGGAGGAGGCAGGGAGTTTCTCAGCTTCCAGAGGGTAGCTGCCACGGTTTACATTCCCACCAGAAATGTACGTGAGTTCAGGTTTCTCCCCACCATTTTTGTCTTTCTTTTTAATCTTATCCATCGTAATCAGTATTAAATGCTCTTTTGGTTTTTATTTGCATTTCCATAATATCCAATGCTACTGAAAAGCTTTTCATGTGTGCAGTGACCATTTGTGTGACATCCATAAGAACTATCCATCGCTTTGGCATTTTGTAACTGAGCTGTGTACTTTTTTGTTGTTGAGTGGTAGAATTTCTCTATAAAACTCCTCTGTTCGCCTTCACAGTGAGCTTTGCTGACTGTATAGCTCTGGTCGATTCTTTTTCATCCCACGGTGTGACTGTGTCATCCTGCTGCCCTCTGCCCTCTGTGCTTTCTGGGGAGAACACTGATGATGATCTTTCTGAGGGTCCTTTGTGTGTGATGACGCAGTACTTTTTTTCTTGATGTTTTTCCAAAACGTCTTTTTGCCCGTGTCTTCTGACAGTTTGTAATATAGCTATGTGAGGGTGTCTTTTACCTATCTTAGAGTTCACTGAGGCTTCAGGGTATATAGCGTAATGTTTTCCCTTGGTGAGTTCCCAGCTACCAGTTTTAAGTGTCGTTTGCCT
Source organism: Cavia porcellus (assembly GCF_034190915.1). Lineage (NCBI taxonomy): Eukaryota > Metazoa > Chordata > Mammalia > Rodentia > Caviidae > Cavia > Cavia porcellus. The sequence continues at coordinate 2,082,573 of NW_026947506.1, forward strand.
CCCGTCTCCTGGCCTCTTGCAGGAGGTCCCTCTCGGACGGATCAACGACGGGACCAGTGCTGTCCTGCGTGGCCAAGACTCTGTTTGGCTTTATTCCTTCTTATTTCTGTTTCCAAAATGATATAATACAAACCTAGTTACCTTGAACTTTATCATCCTTTCCTTCTGCCTGCTAAAATTTGCTGACACCCTCTAGCAAATCTCGGCACCGAGGTATTCATGTGATTCTTTCCACAGTAATTTCTCTGTAATTATTGTTATTCCATTCTAAGACATTGTTCCCATGGCTTTAGTTCATTGTTTAGATATTTTGTCTTACTGGTCCGTAAAGCTATTCATAACAGCTGACTTAAATATTTTTCTGTTAAATCCAATATGTAAACTCCTTTGGGGAGATTTTAGCTTACTGCTCGATTTCATTTTCCCCCTTTACGAGTCTTACTGCTTGTTTCTTTGTAGATGCCAGAACTGTTTTGAAAACTAAACATTTTAAATAACACAGTGCAGCAACTCTGGACGCGACATTCACTCTGCTACCAACGCTGAATGTCATGTTGTTTTCTTTGTGACATTCCTGGAATATTTGTCTAATGTGCATACTCCTCCCCTGAAGTCTTTTCTCCGTTTTCTGTGCAATAAGCTAATTCTTACAGATTTTCTTAAATATTTTAAAGACCCCACTAGGACCCCATCTTTGCCCAGCATCCATATGTGAGCTAGGGGAGCCCTCAGGAATTCAGAAGTTGGTAACTATAAGGGAGCTTATGTCGCACCTCTGAAGACCCAGTGTCCACCAGAAGTAGTAGTGACACCTGTCCTCTAAGTGTGCACAATCTCACGTGTGTGCATAGCATTCTGGATCCGCAGCAATACCTAGGACTGTGTCTCCAGAGCCCGCAGTGTTGTCTCGGCCCCCTACTAAGTTTGTTGACCGGCTCTTGTTTCGGGGAAGGAGTAGAAAAAGATCAAACTTCACCAGCCCAAAATTTCATCCTTGGCAAACACTCCGTAGGGCTGGTGTTGATTTCAGAATACAGAATTAGCATCCCTGAGGTCTGGTATGACATGGAATCTTTATATTTTTCAAGACATTAATGTTAATTGATCAGGTAGAATTTCCATGTAATTAAAATGCATTCCTTGGCCAGAAACATTTTCTCATTAGGATGTAGAAACTGGTGTGTATTCAACTGGGCCATGCAGGTTTTGGTTTAGTAAAAGCTTGATGTATTGAAGTGTTTCGCCTGTTTACTCTCTAAAGGCTGAAGCTGTTGTGACCAAACACAGTGCTTAACAAACAGAAGGAAGAACACAAACTGCAGGCCCTGCTGTGAGTCTCTCCTAAGCAGGGAGCTTGCAGCCTGCTGGCTGTTGGCCAGGTCTGACCACGTTGCCCTCAAACGTGGGCTGCCAGGGTCACTAACAGACTGTGACCCAGGCCCCCAGGCAGAGCCCTTCTGCTCTCCCAGAGCGGCCTGCTGGGCTCCGCCAACTTCCCTGGGTGCTGGCGTCCTCCTCCGCACAGGTCCACCTTTAGTCCACCTGTGTGCTCTACCCTGGAGCGCATGTCCCCTGTGCAGGGAGCGACCCCGAAAGGAATCAGACCTGTCACCTCTCCCCACCTCTCACATGTTCTCATCTCTCTGCAAACCATCGTGCAGACCCAGGCGAGCACCTTCGCTAGGACTGGCACCAAGAAAGGGGAAATAACCCTCAGCTCGAGTGTAGACATTCCGGATGGGAGGAAGGGAAGCAGCCTTGCCCTAAGGAATCTGATTTCTGAAAATGTTTCCCTATTGTTTTGCAGTGATGACAGGAGAGGGCGCGCTAGAGCCATAGCACTAAGAAAGTGGCCTGAACCTCCTTCCTAGCAGTGTGGAAGCCCAGAGAAGGGAGGGGGGATGTATCTTGCGCACAGCTAAAGGGGAAAGACTTGTGGGGGGCCGGAGGAGGCAGAGACTTGAACTGGTTTTGGGAGAGGGCAAAGACAAAGATAGAAATGTGGATGGACATTTTGTCCAGAGGGGGCAACAGTGGAATAAGGTCATGTGAACCCTATAAGATTGCTTGTAGAGTCCAAGTCCTGGGTGTGGGGATGGGTTGGAGTTATCCTGTGCTGCAGAACCTGGTGTGTGCTGCTGGAAGAAACCTGCTTGTACATGCACGGCGTTGTGAGCCACACCAGTGTGTCAGTCTACCCATCACGCTGAATCTCAGGAATTCGGAGAAAGTCATTGATGGTGCTGGGATCGATATGTGTTAGGGGTTAGGACCTAGGACTGAACAGATATGAAGACCCTAACTCTCCTTATACACCGGCAAAGTCCCATTAGAAAACTTTTGTTTTCTTTCCGTATTCAAAAGTCGAGCTGACACATTCCAGATGGAAAGAAGGCCACCAGCAGACTGCCACGCCCTCCAACAATGCACTGCAGGCGTCCAGCTGTGGCACTGCAGGCGGGAGGGTGAGTCACTGTGTCACTGAGTCCGGAGTTCACAATTCCAGACTTTGTACCAATGGGAAACTGGAACTGTCTGCCTTTTGTGGAGCTCCTGGGTGGCAGCCCAGAGTCAGATGTGACAGATAAATTCCTGACAAGAAAGCTCTTCACAGGTCCGTCGGGGAAAATGCTGGGTGAGCAGAGCACAGAAGCTCCTGGGTGGGAACGTTCTAGAAGGCGGGCATGTGCACAGCTTCTGTGTCACCTGCTCTCCCCATGCATTTTCTGCAGGTTATGACATCGGGTGCAGATTATCTGTTCCACAGATGCACATAGTTTAGCACTCGTGTGATTCATGATATCTCATGGGTTCCTTTCTCTTTGTTTCTTTGAATTACTGAAGACTTTCATGCATTGACTGCAATGACCAGTCTTCATTTCAGGCATGTGGAGAAAGCATTCCTTCCCAAAACATCAGGGAAATGCTGTCATTAGATAATGGATTTAACTTGTTTCAGACAGTGTAACAAGTAGCAACGATCTGTGTAAGAGAAGACGCCAGAGCCACTAGCTGTGCCCAGGACGAAATTTCCCCCAGCACTGTTTATATTTCTACAGACTTAGTGTTTTTGTTGGTCCACGCTCGCAGCACCCAATGCTTACACCATTGGTGCGAGCAAGTAACAGCGTCCTTTCTCCATCGCCTTCCTCCCCTGGCCCAACTCCCATCCCTCCAGTGCTTGGTCCTCTTCCCCTTTGAGAACTCTGTTGAAGTACTCTGCCCCAAAAAGGAAAATCACGAGAAGCCCAAATTATAAATAAAGGGAAAATAAAACACAGACAGTAGGCAGTAGGGAAATGCTAAACTGCGAGGGTTTTTAAGAGAAACCCCTTCATTCCAAAACCCTGTTGAGATCACGGGTATTCACAGCATGCCTGGGTGTCGGGAAAGTGGGAGGGAACGCAAACCACTCAGGACCAGAGGAGGACTTGGCTCCTCACAATGAGCAGCATCCCGGGCCAAGGTGCAGGTCCAGAAGTTGAGGGAGGGGTGCAGTGACAGAAGACGGGTGTGCAAAATCTGAGGGTTTCGTAGTCTCTAAGTCAGCTTGAGGCTACTTCTTAAGGCCCAGCTGCTCTGAAAACAGGTATGCTGTTCAAGGTAATTAAATCGCTAAACCCAGATTTAATGATCCAAAACTAAAAAATTGCAGAGTACAGCAAATGCTCCAAATCTTGCATACTTTATTGATTTATGATGTGCAGTCCTCTATATTGCTCTCAAGTGGAAACATATTCTTCAGGTCCTGACCCTGTGAACCACCAGGCTAATGAGCAATATAGAAAGACCATGTGCAGAGTGGAGTTCTATCCACCTGGCTTCTTACGAGTGACCCTGCTGGATCCTTAGATCAATTCTCTGAGCTAGACACACATTCCTGTTTTAGGGTGGAAACGCCAATTGCTTAAAGAGTGTCAAAGAAAATGTCAGAGGCTATGTGACTATTACATGGAGCACCAGGGATGTAAACAGAGCTCTGTGAGGACCCCAAACCCTGTCCTCCTCCAAACTATTCTGACCTCCAGTAACAATGCATTGCATGACTGTAAAACGCTCAGTGGATTTCGTTGTAGTGGGCTGGGGGAATCAGAGGACTTGACGCATGGATGTGCAGGTTGGTTTAGGAGTTTATCTTGGAATATTCTCATAAATTGCATATAAATGTTCTTGTACTTATTTGTGTGGGCCTCTAAGTGCTGCATAAAAGGGAAATCCAATTACCCAGCCTTCTCCTGAGAAATTAGTGAGGAGGACTGGATCGACCAAAGTAGCTCAGCTCATCTTTGCTGAAGGGCATATTTTCAAAACCAAATGTTAGTTCAGTAATCTCGTTTGTAAATCTCAGAAATCTTGTTATTTATAATTACTCACTTTCAAGGGCTTCTGTTCTGTGTCTGTTCTTTTTTTATTGCCACTTTATGAACATTTCTGAGAATCCAGGCTCTCTGACAGCCCTGGGGCCGACTGACAATGAAGGGGGCCCAGAGTCCAGTCTCCTCAGGTGAGGGTCAGTTGGAAAGAGGTGGACAGCATTCCTAGGACACAGGACCTAGTGAACCGGAATCACCCTCCTCCATCCATCTCCTCCACGCCTCTCTGTGGCTGAAGCTACAGACAATCAACACCGAGGGTTTCCGCAGCCCTGGCACCCAGTGTCCTCCCTCAGGTGCTGGGAGGAGACGTGTGTCCCGTTCACCCTCCCTGGCCAGTGTAACTGCATGTGGGACTGACGGCCACACTTAAGCCAGTTAAGTACTGGTCAGCTGCTCGTGGCAGGAAATGGGCTGCCCTGTGAGGGTCACAGGGCCCCAAACTTTCTTCATTCCTCGTACCCCATCTTTGGATGCTCCTGGAGCTGGTTGTCATCCAGCCAGTGATGTGCAGGGTTGCTGGGTACACAAACACTCCGATGACCCTGGGAGAAAGAGGCTGCTGCTTCAGCAGGGCTGCTGGGGCCTGCAGGTGCTACACATTCAGAGCCAGGGGGACAGGGGTCCTGGAGACCAGGCTCCCATCTCAGGCCCTCGCCCTGTAGCGGGGTGAGTTAGGGACCCACACCCTCTGTGGTCTGCAGCTTTGACTGGCGGATGCCGGAGCTCCTTCCCAGGTCCTGCCCTCCACACCTCAGATCCCTGTCTCCTTTGCAATAATCCTGCCTTTAAGTGGAAGTGTACTTGTAGCTCTTCAAACAAGTCCTCCCGCCTTGTCCAAGTGGCTCTGCTCCATTCGGATGGATTCCACTTTCCTTTCCAGCACCCCCCCTTCTCAACTTTGCAAAGTCCTGCTCATTTTTCTAGGCCTAGTCTGAATCTTCTCTCCAGACATGGTGTATTGTGTTCCTTACTGCTCAGCAATGAGTCTTTTGTCTTTTTCTCTTTTTTTGCTGTTTTATATTCTTGACTGAAAACATCACAAGGAAAGCACAGATCCAAACCTGAGTGCCTGGCGCAGACCTCAGACACTCAGAAAACTTTGATACAAGCATGCAGTACAGTGAGAGCCGGCTGGAGGCGACCTCCAGGTTTGGAATCCCAACTCTTTCCTCCCGCTGTGGTCCATGTGAGGTTAACTGGAACCTTCGCCATTACTGCCCTCTGTTTCTTCACTTACAGAAATTAAGATATTTCCTTTTCCTCTACGTGACTGCAGTAAGGATGAAATAAGATAACATGGGTGCCTCATTTTGCCCCAGTACCCGCAGGAGTGCAATAAGTTCAAATATTGTGATTTTACGAGTGTGATCGGATGATTGTGAGGATTATCTCAAGGGATATAAATATGGGGAAGCAAATAACTCCTTTCTACACTACAGTGAAGGAGTTATTAAAATTCAGTTTGTTTCAGTATGAATTGTAGCAAACCATCTTCTGATGAGAAGTCTTATTTTCATAGAAGGACTATCTCAGGAAAAGATGCAAATGCTCTTCACACTGAGACCTCTGGGAAGTGTGTCTGAACTGAGGCCTCAGAAAACCCCTCCCAACCGCACTTCACAGGGATCTGGGAGCCGCTTTAGGCCCAGCGTGGTTGGCGCTCCCGAGGCCGGGCACTCTCTGTCACGCTGAACTTGGAGATCGGGACCCATGTTGTGCTGGGTCTGCTGTTTGTCCTCACAGCTGTTATTGTGCTAAGGTCCCCTCTAGTCCTGGCATGTTAGCTCCCTCTTCTTTGCTGTGGAGGTAAAGGGATTAAGAACACAAAGTGATTGAAGAACATGGTTGCTTTGCATGGAGCTGCCTGCATTGATTACAGTTTGGACGCATGACGACTGTTTTCCCAGGAGTGTGAAAAAGAAATCGTTTATAAAATACCCAGGAAATCTCTCATGGAAACTAATTAATGGCACTATTAGGTTAAGCACAGCAAAGATTATTGAAAAGTTTCCTGTTACTCAAATACTTTAGAAAGTAAATTATGATTACCTTGGAAACTGTGTTTCAACACATCCTCCATTGATTTCCTGTATGTTTGTAGAGAGGTTGCAGGCTTTATTTTCAACAATTTACACAGCACTAGAAGAGATTTCTGTAAGCATAGAAACAGAATTGCTTTCTGCTGTTGGATGTTAGTCTTGGGACAAAAAGCCAGAACTTAGAGATAAGGAAAACTTTCAGGGGTGTCTCCACCCTCACCCTCCTTTTTTTCTGTGTCTCGCTGAATCCTTTTGTGAATTAAGTGAATTAAACTTTGCTCCTTATTATCCACGAGAACTTTGTGGGTTCAGGAAAAAAGCCCTTAGCTGACAATAGAGCCTTACTATGCGAGAATGAACGTCAACATTTGTGTAATTTGTGGTAATCTTTCTACCTCGGAGCCTGCTTCTCATCAGAGACTGAAAAGAATAATCTTCACCTTCCCTCAGTATTGGAAAACCTAAGAAAACCAATGTCTCTTTCAAAAGAAATAGAAGAGAAGACCTATTTGTGATTTTTAGAAGCCCATATGCATTTTTCTTCCTGTTTTTAGAAATTTGGAGACAAAAGTATATAAAAGTAGACAAGTAGACATAAAATCACTCAGCAAATGTTACTGTCGATGTGTGAACTTTGCCCCTTGGCTGCACGTACACATGGAACTTTTTTGGGTTAGGTTTGCATTGCCCCTACCTGATACCTTCGTGGGTCATTTGGATCTGTTGCTTTTTGTTGTACCTGTTGAAATCTTTTGACTATTTTTTTCTCTTTGGTTTTCAACTTTCTCCTTAATGCCTCATAGTACCCCATTATATATTTGAAATATTTGTTTAGGAGGTGTTTGTGTGTGTAAATGTGTTTACACACATTGTTGGAAATGTCTTCAATCTACAATCTGAATTTTCATTTAGCTTATGATGCTTTTGTACAAATAATTCTAGTCTAAGGAAATTTTTACCTGCTTTGCCTTAATGGTCTATATTTGTGTGTGCATGCATGCGTGTGTGTGTGTGTGTGTGTGTGTGTGTGTGTGTGTGTGTTGTATGAGAAATCCTTTCCTACTATTAACTGCTAAAAATGCATCCCCATATTATCTTCCAATAGTGTTATAGCTTCTCACTCAGATCTTTGATGTGATAGAATCAAAGTTTCCTTTTGAGGTAGTTGTATCAGACATGTCTATCTAGGAGACAGAGATCTCATCAGTGTTTTCGAATTAATTTAATACAAAGAATGTTTAACTATATGTAACACTAACAAGGAAACTAAAAAGGCAGGACAATGTATCCCACTGAGAGCCCCTGTAGAAAGCAGTGGGTCTCACTGCACGAGTGGGAAATAAAGGGTCAATTTGACATTACCATGATGGACTGACTCAGAGGAAGGAACGCAGGCTGTGAGGCCCATGTCTCAGAAGTCACACCATGCTGCTGGCTCTGAGGTGTCTGAACCTCTGAAGAGGTATGGCCAGTTGGGGCCAGACGTCTGACTGAGGTGTGGAGAGGATTTCCGAGCGTTGGGAAAACTAGAAGCTGACTTTGGGATGACCCTGGAGCAGAGATGCTGCTGCCAGGGAGACACAGGGACTCCCAGGAACAGGACAAGGATCAGAAGCCAAGAGGAAGCTGCCATTCTGGGGCACATCACCAATTTCCACCTCTGTCTCCTGGGATGGCGGGGATGGCTCGGGCTACTTGGGACTTTACAGCTATGACAGGGAAAGCGTCACTGGAGAGAGCCAGTGCGGCCCTGCCGTGCTGTCCAGTTTTCCGCTGTCTGCGGTCCCTGCTCTGTTCTGCTCTATCCCAGCGTTTCAACCTGATCATTTCCAGTTGTACCCAAGTGAGAAGGTGGTTCAGTCCCTGCTGATCCAACTCAGTTAAAAGAAACAAGTTGCTGGGTTGTGTCTTTATTTTCAATTTTTATTTTTCTAGTAGTTTATGAATTTTTTGTTATCATTCTCTTCTCTTAACAGGTCAAATTTCTTGACATATCTTACCATAGGTTTTAATTTTTATCCTATTTACACCAGATAATATTTGCAGTTTGTTCCAGTGTGGTTTTGCTGCTAGCAGGCTGCCAGCCCTATAATTTGTCCAAATCTATCTTTGTTTTCCTGGGTCTTAAAAGAGAAATTCAACTGATACAGAGTTCCAGCCAGTATAAAGTGTTAAGGCCATAGGGGCTGGGGATTTAGCTCAGTGGCATAAGCACCTGCCTTGCAAGCAGGCAGTCGTGAGTTCGATCCCTGGTACCGATAAAAACAAAAAAGACAAAAAAAAAAAAAAAAAAGTGTTAAGGCCATTAATTTTTTCTTTTGCCACACAGTGAAGATATTATTTTATGGTCTCCAGATTTCTCTTGTTGCTACCTGGTCTTCTATCCCTGGAGATAATCATGTTATTTCATTTAGTATTTTCTCTGTTCTTAGAGTTCCACAGTAATAGATCTTGAATGCATTTATTTACTTCTCGCTTGGAATTATTTGTCCCCCTGCATCTGTGATTACTGTACATTTTCTGAAATGTCTACTCCATTGTATCTTCAAATGTGCTTCGATTGTGTTTGCATCCTCTCTTTACAGCCTTTGCATGCACATTAAGTTTTCTCTGTCTTCCATGTCTCAGCTCTGTGTTCATTTTCTCCTGTATTATTTGATGTCTGCTGCCTTGTACACAAATTCTATAATTTTTGCAGCTTAGCATATTTCTCTTTGGCAAGTCACGCTAGCAATTACCTTTTTCCCCCAAATCTGCTAGGTCGCATTTACTAGTCTGTGTTACACACAGATATATTTTAAACCTTGAATACTTTTTCTTAAAGCAGTAATCTGGATTAAAAACCATGTCTGGTATTGGAAGTATTTCTTCCTTTAATGCCGATTCTTGTTCATGGAGCCTTCGTTTCTTCTGTGCTTCAGCTTTTAAACGTCATGCTGTTGATTCTCCTTAAAAAGTATTGTGTGAAGGTTCTGAAGCTTTGACAGAAAATACTTTTCTGCTGAGACTTTTTGCATTTATCTATCTTAGTGCCAGGCAATCTTGGACCAAAAGTCCATCAATTAATATCTTGATATTTGTTGGACACTTGATCTATGTACACGCAAGTAAATCACTGGAAATTAGGATTTTCAAGAACTTCTTTTTCAAGAACTTTATATTTCTTTCTACACTGATCTATACTATTCCAGTTGCTTGTTTGCTTTGTATGTTTCTTCATTCTCTTTCTGAGGCCGGGGATTGACTGTATTCATTCTACTGTTTTTTCTGTTTGCAGCTCTGTTAAGCTCTAGCTTTTTAGGTGGGAAACTGCAGTTAGAGACTGCAGCAGCCCCACAAACCAGGTGCATCTTGCTCTGACTGGCGGAAAAGGCCAGAAGGGTTTCCTTGTTCTGTGTGCCATCCTGTGTGGCTCCATCTACATAGACACAGTTCTGAAAAGCCCATCACGCCATCTGTTCTTCAATACTCATAAAAAGACTTTCCAATATGTTTTATTTAATTTGAAACTAATAATTTGTCCTAATGCTTTTAATGAAAGTGTTGCTGTGTGTTGAAAAGCTAACCGTGTTTTCATGTGATACTGCTTCTTTGTGTAAGATCTATTTTTTTTGTACTTTTGACAAGTAAATTATGCCTGATTGACACTTCTTTTCAACAAATAACCACCTTAGTGATTGTAAAAATGTTCTTGTGTGGATAATTTCATAAAAGTTATTTAATGAATCTGTATCTTTTCAGTATACCTATAACACCCTGGCATGCAGTTAAGTTTCTTTCTAGATAATGAATGTTGTTTTTCTTTGTTTCTTAAACTTTGACTTCAGATGATCACTCCTGAGTTACATGAAATTTCAACAAGTGTTTATCTTACCTTACTATTGTAAATTTAAGTAATAAGAGTATGTCGATAAATTTAAACTATTTAGAAATATTGATTTCTACAAAAAGCCTCATCTGTTCTCGTGAAGTTAGCCATCATATACCAAGAATGAATTTAAGTTTAACAACATTTATTGACCAACAAGATATTTGCTGACCAAGGTACTTTCTGATGAGGCAAGGCAGGTCAGAGCTTATTTTGCAGTAGTCTCTAGTGACCCACTGTCATACTCTGAAGTTATCATTAGCATCTTGCATGAACAAATTTTGTACCCAGGTGACTGAGTGCCTGCTCACAAAGATTGGTGCAGAGGAGAGGTCGTGCACATCGTCAGCTGGGTTCAGATTTAATCACGGATTGTCAGGTCCTGGGAGAACAGAGACAAGCTACTTGTCTTAATGAAATTACCATCACCTCAGTGGATGGCACATGACCCCCAAATAAACAATAATATGTCTGCCGAGTTTCACTGGCAATGTGGACAAAGTAAAAATCTGTAGGACTAGGATAACAAACTCCTGCAACCTGCGATGGTGAGGTAGAGTAGGTGTCAGCATGAGAAAGTCAGCAGCAGGGAGAACTTCAGGGGAGGGGAAGTGGGTGGAGGAACATCTGCCTGCTCTGTGGAGGAGCCCAGAGATGGACTGAGTTGCATGGACACAGAGGAGGATGAGCAGGAAGCAAGTTATCCTGAAGAAGAGATGTGCTGTGGCCCGATGGTGCCGGCTCTCGCAGCAAACCGCTGGATGGAGCTTCGTGGAGCGTGGAAGCAGCAGTCCTGGTCAGGATGCCTGTCGTTCACCCCGTGAGGACGTTGCGGTGGTCCTGAGCCCAGCGGTACTGAGGATGAGCTCATGCTTCAACACACGGCCTAAGCATCCCGAGCCTTAGCTCCTTTTGTAAAATTAGGGAGCTGGCCCTGCTGTCACCTCTCAATTCCCCGTCAGATGGAAGAGTCCGAATTCTGTGCATTGTGTGTGTGTGGCCCAGCCTTGCTCCCAAGACTTCTGAGTAATCCAAGCCTTTTAGTATGTTATTGCTGTTGCCAATGACTTTTATTTTGAAGTTTTTCCCAAAAGCCTATTTTGCGGACTCCCCAGAGAATGACAGAAAAGGGGAACTTTACATGATCTTATTAATAGTAACCTCTTTGGTGATTTCTTTAAGACATTCACAAAGTCAAACTTTACCCTTGTATTCTATAGATAGAGAAACATTTGTGTTTCAGAGAGAGACTCTGCCATGCCAGAAGTGGGTCTCCCCATGAATCAGGAAAGCACCATGAGTGGCTTTCAGCAGGTGTGACAGCCAAAGAGGTTTGAGTCCCTTGAGGGCCCATGGCTGCTTTGGTTTCCATGAACGGCTTACAGGCGCCTCTAACTGTTTTGAGACCTGGAATTATGTCAGGTTGTACTGATCCATAGGTAAGATGTTCTTTTTCTGTTTTATGATCGCATTGTGTGATTGACTATTTGTTACACTTTCACTTAAAAAAAATCCTTCGTATTGCAGAGTGAAGTCCTGACCTCGCCCCCACAGCACACAGTACACAGGCAGTGCACAGGGTCGTGGGCGAGGAGCGAGGCTTCTCCTCAGGAATGGAGCTCAAAGATGCCCCACCTAAGTGTACACTTGATGGCCAAGGCCACTGGAGGTCTTCTTTCTAGAAAAGGCATTAACGTAAACATGTTATTGCTCCCCATTTCCGAGATGCTCCTTGCAGCTGTCAGGTGTCCTTAGCCCAGGAATCCAGACTGGCCGAACAGGAGCAGGACGGTAACGGAAGAGCGGAGACTGGATGTGAGGAGATGAATCAGGTCAGTTTCCTGCGGGCTCTGGAGCCTCTGCAGTTATGGTGGCAGCTGCCTTCGGAGGTTAGCGCACAGGTGGGTCCCTTAGACACCCCCTTTGCTCCTCATGTCCCTGGCTTGGGTTTGGCCTCTGTGCTAACCACGTCCCCTTTGCTCCATGTCTTCTCATTTTCTGCTTACACTTGGAAATGTCACTCTTATTTTGCTCAAACTCTTCCTTGCTTTAAACTGATGGAATTACAGGCTTCTGCACAGCGTCCATGGCCAGGGTCCTAACTGGTTGTTGGCCAAAAATATCCTGAGATCACCATCTCTTATGGATTAAGAACTGGTGGTCAACTTAACGCCAGCTAGATTACATCAGCATGGCATTGAGCAAAGATGCTCCACCTGAGGAAAGTTGCCAGCATAAACAGAGATGTGGAGAAGGAGAAGCTATGCTTTGAGGCATTGAGGCATCGTGGGTTCTCCTACGAGTTGCTGTCTGAGCTGTTGCTTCTCCTGGAGCAGCTCTGGTCCTCGCATCCAGCATTGCTTCCTGGCCCCCAGGGAAGACATGTGCTGCTTGGTCTCCAGGATGAACTCCTCACGCTGGCTTCCTGGCATGTACCTGACTGTGCTTGTCAGAGGAGGAGCTCGGGGCCTCCGTGTTGCTGAGGATGGCTGTGCTGCCTTTCAGGACAGCCCTGGTCTTTGTTGTGAGTGTGACTTCTCAGCTCCAGTGCAGAACCCTCAACCTACCAGCACAGCTCCTTCACCCTGCTGGCATGGACTTTCTAGCTTCCACCGCTGACCTTTGGGCCTTCCCGGCATGGCTCCATAAAAGAGACCCATGTGAATCCTTCTCGTGGGCCCTGGACCTCCAGTTGGACTCGTGGGAGGCATTATTATGAACTCTGGATCTTCATCAGGACTCATATGGGACACTGCTGTGGGATTCAGGCCCTTGGCTAATCATTCTATGTCTTTGGTGTTGTGGGTAGATTTCCTGCATTTTCTTGTGTTAACTCGGGGTGACCATCATAAAACAATATTATAAACTCCATGTCCTGATTCTAATTGTTCCCTACACAACCTCCACACCATCCCACCATGAGTTTTAGCCTCTTCTTCCAAATGCTTTCAGCATCTTTCCATCAAGTTCTTTGCCTCTAACCATGTTTTGCTTATAAGTGCTACATCTGTCAATGTACGAGGGAGAGTGATGTAAACATGAAGGAGCCTCTAGTATTTTAACTTCCCTGGGTGGCATCTCGACCTGTTTACTTTCATTTCACTTGAGATATAATAGTTGTATTTCCAGTGGCATCAGTTTTAATGAGTGAAGTGTCAAGCACTGGATGGGGAGCTGATACTCATTGGACCCTACTCTGGGACTGGAGACTGGATTACCATCTATCACATGGCCTTTTAGCAGTAGCTGGAGCAAAGTATTATCACCCTGTACACCTGAAGAAGGCTCAGAGACCTTGAGCCACCCAAGTTTTCGAGCCAGGAGCTGCACCCAGATCTGTGGACCACAATGCCATTTCCTGTACTCCGGGACCTCGGAGGGAAGCTGGGTGCACACCGGGAGCCTGTGAGAGCAGCAGTGTCTTTAATGCTACCCAGCTCTACTTTTTTTTTTCAGCTGGGTAGATTTTTTGGTTCATTTTCTTTTACTAGTGCGTATTTGCAATTCATGAAGTTTACAGTCATCATGGTGGGTGATTACATGTACGTACTGCAGCTTAGTATTTTATCTCCTCCCATTTCCTGTGCCCTCCCAGCCTCTGGTTGCCCATCAGCTTTTTAGTACTGGTTGATACTGTTTGCTTTAATACAAGTTACGGCTTATGAGATTTACATTGATTAGAGTTATTAGGTTTCCGTACCTCCCCTTCCCTGCACCCCTACCCCTCTTCTGACTGGCCCAGATCTTTCTGCTTGTCCCTGTCTATCCATCTTTTACCATTTTCTTTGTTTACTTTGCCTCACTCAGATGAAGGTCACCAGGTGTTATTCAGGCTTGCGTGGTCAGATTTATTTCACACAACGTTATGTTTTCCTACCAAAGCCTCAAATGTGCTCTTTGGCGCTGAGTAGTACTCCATTATGTATACATACAACATTTTGTTTATCCAGTCATCTGTTGATGGGTATATGGGCTGCTTCCAGGATTTATTTATTACCAATTATGCTACTATAAACATTGGTATACACGTATACTGCAATAAAGTGCCCTTAGCTCTTTGTGAAGATACCTAGTAGGTGGATAGGTGGGCCATATGGAATTTATGGTTTTAATTCTTAGAGAAATCAATTGCTTTCATAATGATTGTACTAGTTTATATTCCTACCAAAAGTGTAAGAGTTCTTTTTTTGCCACAGCCATGCCAGCATCTGTTATTGTTTGATTTCCTAATGGTTTCCATTCTTTCTCAAATAAGGTGGCGTCTTACCATTGTTTTAATTTGTATTTCTGTGATGGTTAGAGATGTTTAACATTTTTTCATATATTCTTTAACCATTTGTATTTCTTCCTTATGAAGTGTCCGTTTCTCTAGCCTATTTCTTGACTGGGTCTTTAATTTTAGGTAGTTACACTTTTTAGTTCTTTTTATCATCTAGATATTAGTCTTGTCTGAGGAGCAGCTGTCAGAAATCTTGATTGAGTCTACTGATTGAATCTTTCGTTGTACTGAAATTCGTTAGTCTGATATAGTCCCATTTGTTGATTCTTTTGCTATTCGAGGTATCTTCTGTTTCCATGAATTTTAGGATTGTTTTCTCTAGATCTATAAAGTATGTTGTTGTGCCTCATAATTAGTATTGGCTTGAATTTTACCATGTCTGGCACTAGAATTTCTGCCCTGCTTGTTTTCTGGGTCCTGGTGCATGAAATGTTGTTTTCCATCCTTTAATTTTATGTCTATGAATGGCCTTACAATTAGATGGCTTTGGATTAGATGGGTTTCTTGAGTGCAACAGATTGTTGGATTCTGTTTTTTGATCCAATCTGCCACTCTGTGTCTTTTGATTGGAGAACTAAGGACATTAACATTCATAGATATTATTGAGAAATGTTGGTTAATTACTATCATTGTGTGCTTTATCTGTTGGTCTATCATTTGTTTAACTTTTTCTGAATTTCTGGTTGTTTATCCACCAACCTCACTGGTTTCCTCTGTATTTATAGGTGTGTCTGTTTCTATTGAGAATATTCTTTAATATTTTCTCTAGAGATCATTTAGTACTCAGGTGTCTTCTGGGTGGTCTTTTTCATGGAAATACCTTATTTCTCTATCTGTTTTGAAGGATCGATTTGCTAGATAAGTTGACTGAGGTTGGAAGCAATTTGCTCTTAGGGTTTGAAATACTTCTGTCCAAGCTCTTCTGGTCTTCAGGGTTTGTACTGATAAACCTGCTGTGATTGTAATTGGCTTATACTTATGTGTGATTTTTTTTTTTGTTTTTCTCTGGCTGTCTCTAATAATTCTAGGGATTTTTGCTGGATATCTGTGAATTTACTAAGGCTACGCCTTAATGAAATTCTCCTTTCATCATAACTTTTAGTATTCTATAAGTAGCACTTTCTTTTGCATTTAAATCTTTTCTTATAATTGAGAAGTTTTCTTCAATAATTTCTCTAAGCATGTTGGTGAGTCCATCTGGTGGTGGTCAAGCTTTTCTCTAACTCCAGTGAGCTGTAGACTAGTTGTCTCTGTGGTCACCTACTAACTGCTGGATAGTGTTTTCTCATTTCTCATTTTCTTTATGGCTTCTTCGTCTTAGTAACCCTCTGTTTTGTCCTCAGGACCAGCTACTCTCTCTTTGCATTGTTCATTTCTGGATGTGTGAATGCTATACTGTTTTGTATATTTCAGATATTTCTGCCTGACATCTTTTAGAAGATTCCATACCTTTGTCGAATCTGTCATTCAAGGTTTGAACTGTCTTAGTCAGCTTGTCCAGTTTTTAATCTATTGCTCTTAAGTTCACCCTTGGAATATTGAGTGTCTTTGCTGTAAACTTTTGGTTAATTTCCTCTTTGAACTCCTAGATTTGATTCATCCCTCCTAAGAACTTTCCAGACATTTCTGTTGCATGCATTTGTTTTCTTCTCCCTTTATGTCCTCTTGCTCTGCCTCGAGAGAGTGGAAAGTTCAGAGATATTTCATATCCTTGGTTTCCAATCTCCTATTTGAAGCTGTCTGTTTTACTTCATAATAGTAGTCTGTTTTTCTTTATATACATATATGTATTTTTTTTTTTCAATTATATAAGAGTCCCTTTCTTTTTTGCTCCTCCCTTTTTTGGTGGAAGGCAGTTTGCTGGAAGTTGAAGGCTAGAAAATGAAGAGAAAATATTATCTGAAGCTTTATAGTGGGCTGTTGCCTCTCCTTGAGTAATTTTCAGCTTTGCCTCTTCAGTTGTAGTAACTGGTACTTCAGTGGTTTAAGTGATTTCCTCTCTTCCCCTATGTTTTGCCACTAGGATACTTCACTTTAAAAAAGTACCCACAGTTTCAATCTTACGCCATGTCTTTATGGTTAGCACCCCATCCCCTTATCTGTGCTCTAGGTGGGGGAGAAAACCTAGGTGTCTATTAAGTCTGAGCCAATGAGAGGACAGTTCTACAAGAGTAACAACCTGGTACACACACAAAACCATGACAGAAGATATGAAATACTCAAGAAACGTACAAAAAGGTAAACGAATAAATTGTCCACTGGCAACGTTAGTTATATACTCTCTTGAACCACTGCATACATGATTCTTAAAGAGGCATTGCCTACATGATTTGCAAGTCTCTTCTTTGCCAAATAATCTAAGTGATCACATCCCAATTACTCCACTGGTCCCTCTGCTGCAAAACTGGGGTAAACTGAGGTACTACCAGGTTATGGCATTCTTGCTAAGTCTTGCTGAACCTGAGCTCTTGGGTGCGGAGCTCTTGCTCTCCTCCCTAGGTGCAGCGGTGGGCTCAACAGATGAGTCTGCTGCCATTCACTTGTCCTAAGTCAGGATTATTGCTGTGAAATCAACTGAACTATGATAGTAATGGGCTCCTCTGTTGCAGTGGAAGCTAACAGGACCAGCTGAGAAACTTACATAGCATAAGATCTTGCTCTGTGTCCCTCTTTAGTCTAGAGAGGAATCCACAACTATCATGTAAGCATTAAAACATCCAAGCCTTGACCCTAAGATGACAGACACCAGATGCATTGGCCTCATCTTCCCTAATATAATGAAATATTCAACAGGAGTTTTATACCATTTTCCATCCAAAGTGCAGGGAAAAGGGGTTTGGTTAAAACCAACAGGGAGAAAAGAAGAGAACTAGACCTAAGAAGGAAGGGCTGGGTCATAGTTCAGCGGCACAGCGCTGCCGACTGTGAGCTTGTGAGTTCTCTTCTTGGTACAAACAAAATTAATTTCCTTCTCTCTAAGTCCTCTGCTCTGTGGTACGGAAAGGAAGAAACAGGAGAAGAGCCAAGGGCCCTGTTTACGTCAAGGACGGGTTTTGTGCATTTAGAAAGGGTTAGCAGGGAAGACAGCATACAAGGATTGGTAGCCAGAAATGGGGCTGCGAGGGGTCCCGTGCTTGGTGTGAGCAGTGCAGGGCAGGGTCACCTTGACCCACGTCTCCTCGCCTGACCCCTTTCCCTGTGTATTTTTTTTTTCTCTCTATCAATTTTACTTTTCTCTGCTCTCCTCCTTTTCAGTGGACTGCCCCAAACTTTCTCTTCCCCTCTGAAAACTATATTGGGGCACAAAAAAGTTAAGAAAATGTAGGGGAAGCACAGAGACACAGACATAATTTGTTCAACGGAGCAGGGAGAACAGTGTTAAATAGGGGGGTAAAATGCATGTGGGGTAATACATAGAAGGGATACAGAGAAGAATAAAAGCCAAAGGAAAAGACGAAAATTTCAAACGAGTCTAAAAGGTACAACAAGAATAAAAACCAGAATACAATGCCATCAAGTGAAAGACAGAGACAGAGCGGGAGGGTGCGAGCACCTTCTGCTCTGAGAGTCCTTCCTGGGCCACCGCCCTGCAGGTGCTCGCCAGGTGCTGGCTCCTCGGGGACACCTGGGCTCCTGTCCCCGCTGCGGCCTCAGCTGCAGGAGATTCCCCAGCCCGGCCAGGTGTCCCCTTCTCCGCAGCAGGAACCTGGTTTAACTGCCTCCCGGCCCAGGGCCACGCCAGAGGCTGTGTCTGCTGCCCTGCTGAGCCCCGACCTCCTCTCTCTGTCAGCTCCCTTGTGGCCCCGAGACCCCCAGGCACTGGGCCCTGGACAAACTGGGGGGCTGCTGCTCCCCCACAAACCCTGCGTTGTCAGACCCCAGAAATACCGACTTACACATTTTGGCTCCAAAGTTTATTGTTTTTTTTCTCTTTCCTGCTGGCTATTTCTTCCCTTATGAATGTCAGAGACAATCATACCGCACATCCTAAAACACATTTATTTCTTATTGCCCCCCAAAACCACTTAACTTTTTGCTGTGCCAGCCCAGATCTCAGTACTATCAAGCTTTTCAAGTGCATTTCTTTCTTCCATCCTCTTCATAGTTCCTTTTTTTCTTTGTCTTCCAACCCCTGTAAAAATTTCCTCCTGCAAATTAACTCTTTCTTATAAGAAGGCAAATGCACCTGGCGTTACCTTGTTTAGCTTGTGAAGAGGAATATTTATGGTTAATTCATAAATCCATCACATACTTCTAATTTATTTTTCATGTGTCGTCACTAATTCAATCATATATGACCCTTGAACATGATTATGTGTACATATAGTTTTTTGAAAAGCAAATGTATTCAAGTAATTATTCAGAGTAAGTACATTAGAAATTCTATTTTTTGTTTTAGGGATTTCTAGCCCGTAAAAGGTTTTTTTTTTTTGTTTTTTGTTTTTTTTTTTCTGTTTATATTGAATGTTAGACTCTTAACCATGAATGATACAATGATATATTTAAAAAAGAAACTTTTACTAAATTTTCAGGAAAATATCCAGATTTAAATTCAATAAAGAAATCAGTTCACTCTAAATTACTTCCTATTTTGGGTGGACCACATGACATTAGTAATTGAATATAGATAAACATATATATATATATATATAAAATTTTCTATTTTCACAATGATAAAGATGTGCAAATTCCTTCAGTTTTAATGACTCGCTCCAATACCAGGACTCGTGTTACTGCGTATGATCTGGGACTGAGTTTGCATGCCTGTCTTACAGTGTCTGCATTTTCACTGGACTGTAAGCTCTGTGAGGGAGAAATCTCCATCTCCTTCTCTGCCACCACACCCCTGGGGCCTACGTCAGTGCTAGTTCAAAATTCACGGAATAAACAAGGGACAGAAAGTGACGGTGGCTAAGGAATTGGGACTCGTGACCCACTCTCGCTCCTCTTGCAGTGGCGGAGTTCTAGAGCTGGGAAGGAAGCTTCTTATGGGACCTACTCATGTAAGGACAGAGGGACAAAGAGGGCAAGCAGTGGACACCGCAGCGGAGCCTTGGTTTGTCTGCACACACACGGGAAGTCCATCTGCTCTCCTTGGTCCATGCTGCGACCAAACGCGGTGGCCCTGAATGAACTGAGCCCCTCCGGGTAAAATAAGTCCAAGCACCCGCCAGGCCAAACCTCAAGGGGGACCCCTTCCTGCTTTCTCTGCCTCCGTCTCCCCCCGCGGCCGTGTTACCAGGCTGTCCTGGGCTGCTCTAGACCTGCATCATCTTGTCTGCCTGAATCCATATTCTAAGGAAACACAGCAGGTGACTAAGTACCTGGAGGACACCTTGGGTGGGGACGCACAGTCAGGGATCACGGCAGAGTCTGAGAAGTGTGCTTTCTCCAGTCCACAGCTGAGGGACAGAAAATACAGCCATGTCCCCTGGATGCTCTTGGCATCTGCCCTTTCTCAGCTGACTCAGGTGACCCTTAAAAACCAAAAGATTGGGCTTTTCTGGCCATGTGTGTCCAAGTCGAGATGCTTCTAATCCCAGCAGTCTGGAAGGCTGAGGGGGGCAAGTTCAAGCCCAGGCTGGGTGACGCAGGGGTTCCCTGCCTCAGAATTAAATTAAAAAAAAAAAAAAAAAGAGGAAAAGGGTGAGGGGTCTTGTGCAGTGCAGTACCAAGGCCCTGGGTTCTGCCCTCAACAAGGCAGAGAAGAAGCCAGTGTCCGTGGACCCTCTACTGTCACGCAGACTGCAGCCCGCAGGAGCAGGGCGCCCCTCCTCTGGTCAGGACGCTGAAGATGGGCAGCCCACGTCTAAGACTGAGAGCAGCTCCTTGTCTCATTCCCCCCAGATAAGCTACCGGAACAAACGCATTACTGAGAGTGCTGGGGATCAGCAGAAATACCCACTTGAAATCAATATTTTTGCATGAAATTCAGTAAAATATTAAGCTTGGTTGTTTTCCCTTTGAATCTAAAGGAGATGAAAAATTAAACAGGTAGAAGTAGTTATGGAAAATAAAAATAAAATATTTATTTCATATAGAAAAAAAAATAAAATCAACACTGCTAGACATCAGATCTGGGAACCAAAAGATGGATCTGCAAACACATGCCAGATGCAGAAATGGCCACTTAGAAATGGAACTTATCACAGGAACTGTAAATGACACAAACTCAAGAAGGAAATACCAACTGTACCAACTTACAGCGGTTCTACTTACACAGGAAACAAAAGTAACATACACTGCACAGAGGCTGAACTCAAGACTGAGGTTCGGGCTGTGAGAACTGCCATGTACCCCGAGCAAGCCACAGCACCCAGGAAGCCAGTGGCTCACACAGGAGAATGGCAGAGCCTCTGTGGCACTGGCCTGCGGTGTTCAGTAGGTCAGATGAACTGTAATATTTTGAATCTGTGATTGACTTAAAGGGACATTGACTAAGCAGCATCTGCCACATAAGTTGGCCCAGGTGGATCTGAATGGACGAGGTTTTTATAGAGCAGCAAGAAACATCCCCAGAACTCTGGAGATCCTTCAAGGCCAGAGGGCTTGGCATACTCAAGTAACACCCCAGGGGGAGCTAACCTGTCGACATCCCCTGATAGGCTTTAAAACTTCAAAGCAAAAGCAAAGAGTTTCATAGTGCCTAGCACAAAAATAGTTTCCTTTCAAAGATGAGAAATTTCAAGGCTAGACTTAAATTTCTCTTCTATGACTGTCAAAACTGGAAAGCAATAAAGAAACATGTTTAAAAGTGTTTGAAAAATCAAATGTAAACCCAGGGTTTTTTCTCTTGACTCACCGTCCTTAAATGTAGTCACGGCAGAAAGACATTTGCAAAGATTCAAGAAATTCATCAGCAAATGTGCATCCCTGCAAGCTGTGCTCAGACATCTCTAAAAGCAAACCCAAGCCTGGGCGCCCCTGGATCTGAGCTTTGTGCTCTGCTACTCCAGGCTGCAGGCCTAAAGTGCTTTCTTCACATCCCTGCTCAGCCTCAGACCTTTGCTGGTCCTCTCACGCTTCAGCACCATGTTTAACAGGCTTGCAAACTATCGGCTCGTAGGTTGCTTCCTTCCTGCCTCCATCTCACCGTCCTGTGTTTGTTGTGCCTCCCAGATCCCGTCGCTTTGAAGCTCGTATGGAACAGACCACAGAGACCAATAATAAATCCATTTCATAAAGATTCCATATTGAAATAGTGTTTTCCAAACCAAATTTAAAGTTTTAAAGCAACACGACATCAAGGCAAAACGCTGTGACCTCGAGGTGGGACAACTTAGAACGTGCACACCTGCAAGCATTCACAGAACAGCAGAGGCCACCAAACAGAAAGCCAGAGCCCGAGACAGCTGCGTGGCAGCCGCGGCCCTGTGGGTGACCCCTGCTCAAGACACAGAGGCGCAGGGCTGCTGGTCGGGCAGGCGTTGTTGGGGTCGGTGCATTCTGAGGGGTTCACTCTTCAGGACGCTCTTCTGTTGGTTGTGTAACCTGTAGCATAACTGAGTTATGAGCAGATGGAAGTTTTTCCTTCTAAGCACTGTGACTTCTGGCCCCAAAATACCCAGCTGTACCAACATGCAGACCCACAAATGGGGATTTCCCCTGGGCGCTTTGATCAAAGGCTGATTGAGAACCTAGTGTGGAGTGTCCTGGGGACACAGGAGGAAGCCCTGGAGACAGGCGCCTGCAGGGCAGAGGCTGGGTTAGTTCCCGGCAGGTGCAGGCAGGCTGAACTCAGAGTGACAGCAGCAACGAAGCAGGACTGAGTTAATATCGGGTTTGGGGAGGAGTTTAGAATCCCAAGGCATCCGGATGGAACGCAGAGGGTCGGAGTTCCAAGGACAGTCAGTGCAGGCATGCGGACACTGCTGGACGTCCTGGCACCTGGAAGGTTGCATGTCGCGGTGGAGTTTCTTTAGGGCCATCTGTTCTGCTTGCTGACGGCAGTGTGGTTCTTGTAGGGTTTGTGTAGGGTGCAGGTTGGTTGGGAAGGCCTTTCTCAGGTCAGCCCTGACATGGAGTCTAATTCTATTACAATACAGAGTAAGAAATAAAATGATCATTACTTTATGTTAAAGAATAGAACTGCAAAAATGTTTAAAGATTTGTCTAGGATATTTATCACGATCATTACTACTATATGGCATCATATGTTCCAAAACCGAGGGGCACCCAGAGCTTATCCCCAAGAATAACCCCAAACAGGAGGGCAGGGTGTCAGGTTCATGATACAAGAAATTTGCAATCCTTGTGTAAGGATGTTGGCGCTCCCGGCCTACCCCAACGCCTCCAAAGCCGATGGGTCCGGGGCTGCTCGAGCCTAAGAGAGAATTACAAGCCGAGGTGGAGGCCCACATTGTGAGCACTTCCTTTTCGGCTTTGTAGCTATTTTTTATTTCTCAGTTTCCATTTCTTAGCCAGCCACGGTGGCATACAAGGGTAATTCCAGTGGCCTGGGCAGCCAATGCAGAGGAGTCACCAAGCTTGAGACTAACATGGGCAACTTAGCAAGACTCTGTCTCGAAAATAAAGCACAGCACTGAGAATGTAGCTCAGTTAGGAGACCTGGGTCTACAGGCTTCGGGACACCCTCGAAGCTGGTGGTCTGCTAAGGGTTTTGCAAGCACAGCCTTCTCCCTCTCACCTCTGGGGTGATTCTAGGATGACGCCCTTTTAATTGAGGACAGAACTACAGCACAGGAAGATCACAAACCTGGAAGAGGTCACAAAGCTAACAAGGGCCGGAGTAGAAGTTCAGACCCAGGGTTCTCGCTCACTTCTAGAAAGGCAGTGCCATCGCTCTGCACCATGGTTATTGTCGATCTGGTGTAAATATCGTGCCAAGCCCATGTCGTAGACGTGGCTGACGTCACTCTGGGTTCTTGAAAAGAAGATTTTAAAGTGTTAGGCATCCTGCAGGAAATTCACACTGCTTTCACCGGAACTGCTAGAAAATATCCAGAAGCTTCGAGCTTTTATTTTCTATCCTGATTGAACTCGGGATCTCTCCACCTTCTGGCTTCATGACTTTTAATCACAGGTAGGATACAGGAAATGTCCCACCATTCATCAAAGGGATAGCTAAATGTTCGGAAGCAGGAATGGTGCTTGCTCCACACACAGCTCATGATAGTAAAAGAATGCTGACAAACCTTAGAAGGCAGGATTTGACATTTTCCTTCTCTCTGTCTCTCTGTCTCTGTCTGTCTGTCTGTCTCTCTCTCTCTTTCTCTCTTTCTGGCTGTAGCTCCCTAACTTTGAACAAATGTCTCTCTTCCTGATTTCTCTCCCTGGGCTCTCAATCTGTTCCTATACAGCAACACTGTTTACTCCTCTCCCAAGGTCAGGAGCTTCTGAGCTCACTTCCTATGCCCTGGAAATCTCAAGAGCCCGCTTCTTCCAGCAGGTAGACATATGGAATGTCTTTGTTCAGTCTTAGTCTTCCCTGAAAACTTGCTCATTTCTGAGGCAGACTGGGTATTTTCTTAGTAAGAACTCTACTAGACCACAATAAAGCACATTTGTAAATGAAAATGCACTTCTCCATGCACTAAACCAAATCTTATCAGTTTTGACTTTAAACACTAAATGTCTCCCTCTTTTCTACACTGATGAAACACTGCCCTCAATTTGAGCCCGCAAAATAAACAAATAAATAGGCAGGCTTTGCATTGTGCATCCTCTCTTTGGTTTTGAGTCAGCATGTTACTGCTGGTTCTCCAGGACAGCTGAAGGTCATGGCGGGGCCTGGGAGGCTTTGTTTCCTGGAATTCCTTCCTGTGTCTTCCACTCATGGGCTGTGTCCCAAGCGATAAGCTTTAAGAGCAAAATTACCACTTAAGAGCTCTGAACAGTGAAGTCCACCGCTATTAACCAATTTGATGATTTTCAAATTATACATGAGCCATGACTAAAATCCTAAGACTCTGAGTTTTGACTACGACGGAAGCCTTGATAAGGTAGACTTGTGTTTCTTTTAAACTAAAGGATATAAATATTCATTTTATAAATTAAAATTTTCAGCATTCTGTGGTTTCGTTTCTGACACGTATCTTCCAGGTCCTTTCCTATGGACCTTTCGTCTTCTGTGACCTCTAATCCAAGCCATCTGTGTTCAGCCTGTCTCATGCTTAAATTATGATGAATTGAACTCTTATGTGGTCGCCAGGAAGAAATGAGATGGATGTGTCTACCCTGACTAACCATGGGTCAGCAAATGAAAAGAGCCCTCTTGGTATGGAGGGGGTTAAGGAGAGTGCACCAGGACACACACACTATCCCTGCTGACCTGACTGCAAGGATGGACCGGCGCCTGGATGTGGAAGGTCCTCAGGACATCTCTCTGGCCCTCCATGCACCATCTTCTGAAGTGGCCCAGTGGGAGCGGAATGGAGCTATGCCTTGTGGGACCACTTTAGACCCAGTCCATTTGAGTTAGGAAGACAGAGTAAAGAATGAGGGCCACGCATGACCAGTGGGTGGCTGGGAATGATGGCGGCTCATGTCCCAGCAGGGGTCAGATCTGAGCACGGGAGGCCCATGGAGGGGAAGCCAGTGGGTGAGTCAGTATCTCCTTAGGAGCCCGAGAAAGCTTTTCCTCGTGAAAGACTGGGGCCAGACTCTAAGATGCAGCTCTTGATTTAAATCTGATTTTAAGTAGGTTTCTTGTTGTATTTTAGTAGGGAGTCTTTCCTTTTTTATTTTTTTCCCTACATACAGTTCCAAATTAATACCTGTCTGGTATTGTTATGCATGAATTTCTGGGCTGGATGGATTATCTTACACTTGAGGGTAGCTCTCTGATTCTAATGAGGGGGAACTTGGCAACATTTCCTTTCACCAGCCCGCCTTAGTTATCCATCCTTGCCCTGAACACCCGAAATTTGTAAATTCAGGTTTCTCTCAGACTGCTTAGTGCTGTAAAAGGTTAACACCTTTGATTGTTCACAGGAGTGCATCTGAAATTCAGTTTCTGTCTTGGACAGACATCTTGACCTGTTCTAACCACAGGCCATTTACTTTGAAATCAGTGGATATATTCTAATGATTTTTAAATCCTAAATTATCATGATAATGCCTTTACGAAAGTTTTATAAGAGCATAATTAAGACGTATTTTGTAATTGGCATCATTTAGACCACAAAGTTTTCAAGCTTAGCCTTGTTTGAAGCCACCATTAATTTTTTATCATTGGTAATGGAGAATTCAGTTCCATTCAAAAGAGGCTATGATTTTCTTTCTCTCTGACTCAGCTAATGACTTTGATCTTTGCTGAGACTAACTGTGAGGTGCCACAAAGCCAAAACATCATAAACTACGCTGGAATAAGACTTTATGAGTAAAACATGAAGATGCATACACTGCCCAAAATATGGTCCTGAATGGCATGGTGGAAAGCTCGGAGTCAGAAAGCCTGATTTCAACATTTGCTTATTCATTTACTTATTTGTCAAATGTGTATTGGACCCTGTGAGAAGCACCAACGCCAAAAGCAATCTTCCACCAATGGACGCTTACTGATGATGAGGATTCTGTCTCTCTGGTCCTTCATTCTCCAGGAATGAGATGCTCCCTAGGACAGTGCAATGTATGTTCACAGTAAAATATCATAATATTTATCCACGGTTCTTACAAATGTTTAATGAGGTGATGTAACCACTGAGGCAATGGAACTGCAGGTATTTTATAACCCTGAAGAAATTACTACAATTATTACAGCTTTTATTGTTTGTGTTACGAGCGACACAGATTTTAGTCTGGGTCCAGGAGTGGTCCACAGGTGGCAGATGGTTTCTGTGAGTCTAAGGAGAGAATGATTTGGAGAGGATCAAGGTGAACGGAAAGACTGGCAGCTGGACCAGAGTGCTTGGAGTAGCAGAGCAGGCTGGGGTGGTTCTCCTCTGAGGAGGTGACGCCACTTACTAAATAAAAATGTCAACTCTTGACTTATGTCAAGAATAAAGACAAGTGTTAATTCTAAGACTCAACTGGCCTGTCTTTAAGCCCTATGTCCCAGCCCTGCTATGAAAACTAGATAAAATACAGTGGTTCCTCAGTTCATAATCTCCACTTGTCCCATGATTTTGTAAAAGATGGCCACGGTTTTGAAAACAAAAACAAAACTTTGCCAAACGCTTTCATTTGCATCCCCAAAGCGTCCATGAACCAAGAGACCACTGTACCCGACAACGTCTGTCACCCCGAGATTCCTGACTTTAGGTGTTCTCTCATTTACCCTTCTCTTCATATTTGCCGTGGGGCTTTTGGCCCTTAATTAGGACAGAAGTGTACTGTGGCTGTCTCCCTGTGTGTTTTACAACCTGCATATCTAATGTTGGTGTTATGCACTGAGAAGAGCGTCTGTGCCTTGAAATTATTGTCCTTGTCTAGCAAGACACACAGATAAGCCCAGTGTAACGCCAGCCCACAGTTTTTCTCTTAATCAGTAGAAATTGCTTCTTCATTTAGATCAGTGCTCTTCAAAGCAACTGAATGGTGTCAACATCCAGCATAGCAGACACAGCATAAGTTAAGAATTCTCCACTGCTCGTTGGTTGCTGTGCAATTACTGTAAGAAATGAGTTATTTCTGAGGTTGATGCTTCCACATTGAGTTCATTTTGTTAAATAGTTCAGGGCATCAACTATCTGAAAACATTTCCTTCCGCCCAACAAAAGGTGACCTTCCTTTTAATCTTGGTCTGTGTTTTCTCATTAGAGAATAGACAGGACGGTATGATAAGGGGGTCTTCCTTTGCTTCCGTTCAGCTTTGTGTTTTTTTTTCCAGCATTTTGCAGCTACAAGATCAAAAATAATCTGTAGTGCATGTTAAGAAAAACAGCAATTAAAAAAAAAAAACATTCAAAGGCTGGGAAAAGCTGAGAAATGACTCAAATTTTTCTTCCCTAGTCAAGTAAGGCGTTGATTTCCCATTGCTCTCCACCTGCTCCATGACCTCATTTTATTTCGAAGGCTGTCCCAGTCAGGCCACACCTGAGTGAAGGGGACTCAGGGCTGTGACAGCCCAGCTCAGAGCACACAGGGCCGCCGCCCTATTGTCCTCTCCTGTCCTCTACCCGCCTTCCAGCATCACACTCTCATGCTTTACAGCTTCATCGCCTTCCTTTAAGTCAGGGATCTCAGTCCCTCTTAACCGCACATCAGAAAGACTCTCGGAAGGGTCTCTATGCTGACGACTTGGCTCCAGGGCCACCTCAGCATGGCCTCCAGCGTGCTCTCACTGCTGATGAGGATTTAGATGCAGATCCTCATGAAGGGACCCCTGTCACTGGACAGCCATGGACAGCAGCAGGCTGGTTCAGGAACACAGTGCCTGTATTTAGTTTGACAAAAATGTCAAATTCCTGGGCCTCACCCAAAGTCTGCAGAATCAGTTCTGAGGAGGCATGCTGGGCAGCTGAGGACTTGGTAAACATGGCAGAGGACAGCTCTGTGGGTCCACTCAGAACACCAGTGCTGCCATATGAGTGGAACAAAGTTTGGAGAGCCTGAGGACCCCGAGTGAGAAGGAAACATGCATTAACATCTGCAGGGAGGCAAAGGTGCCACCTCAGATTCCTGAGTAAGATTCCCCTATCAGAGGTGGAGATAAGGTCACTTGCACTCACCTTTGTTGTAAGACCAAAATTCATGAGAGACGGATGATAGTGAGGGTGTAATGGGTGCCCTGCTTCCTTCTCCTGGTAAACAATTACTCTCCCGAAATGTGATAAAAAGAATCATGACTGCTATTTGGTTTATCCCCTCCGGCAAGATAGGCTTCCAAAAAACCAGTCTGAGATTCCTACCTAGAGCTGTGGCCAGGTTGCTCTTTGTTTCTCTGCAGTCATGTGAGTCAGCCAGGATCTGAGGGCCGAAATGCAGTTAGTTCCCCTGCAGCACATGTAGCTGACGCTGTAGGTCAGTCTGGATTCACAGTGGGGCCGCTCCAGGGTGCGATCTGCAGGTGGCCTGACAGGAGCACCTGCCCCACTCACACAGAGGGCTGTGCTTAGACTCCTCTGCAGAAGTCTGTGTCCACATAAATCTGAGTACTGGGCAGAGGGCAGGTCCTGGAAGCAGAAAAGAGCAAGGCCTATCCGAAGTGCCTTTCTCAAGTCAGAGCAGAGAAAGCCTGACCTGCCGCCTGGACAAATCGACCCTATCCATCATCAGTGCCTGAGCACACACCCACGGGCCGCACCCTGGCTGCAGTGCCATGACTTCTGCCCTGTTTCCCTCCTTAGAGGATCAGTGGGGTCCAGAACTTGTCCTGTGAAGCTGATGTGAGGGACAGCTGCAGGTGAGACTTCTGGAGGTGACCAGGGGCAGGTGGGATGCGCCAGGCACATGTTCCTGGTAGGTGGGCAGGGGTCTGTTTCGTCCAGCATGGTCGGGAAGCAAGCATTTTGCAGAGCTGTCCGCCATGCCCAGCTAGGGTGTGTGCAGGCCAGTTCCAGCTGTCCCACGAGCAGGGTGACTGAGGGTCTGGATGGTCTTATGAGGACTCCAGGCTGCGGGAAACCCAGGCAACTGGGTCTAAGCCCCAGACCTTTCTGGGAACTTATTTTTCCAAAAGCCTTGGCCTAGCCATAGTGACCACCAAGGACTTCACGCAGTGGCATGAGGTGGAATAAACCACTTATTTCCCTAAGTACCCTCTGCCCCACAGCAGCGAGGTAAGGAGGCTCCTTGCGGGGTTCAGAGTCCCCGCTTGCCTGGCCTAGGTGCCAGGGTCATTACCAATTCCTTTTCCTCTTTCCCCCCGCTCTGAGACCCTCTGGGTATTTTCTTTCTCCGCTCACTCTTCTGGCACGTGTGTTTACAAAATAAACTGCCATTCTGGTTGGTTTTTCTCCTGTGAGGACCAGGAGAGGTAGGACCCTCCTTCAGGCAGTGCTCACTGAGGACAGGCGACAAGAACAGGCAGTGTTTCCCTGTACCTGCAGGACTCGTAGGAGACTTGAAGTCATTGAAATGTAAACAGTGGAGCTGTGTCCCTGGCCTGAGCCCCCGGGGAGGACTGGTGGTGCGGTCAGCAGCCAGCACCTAACAGCCAGCTCCAGGAATTGTCTCGCCCAGGAGGCCACCACGGCGGCCAGCAGCAGCCCCCACTGCTGGGTGCAGGGCAGTCCTGCGTCTTCTCTCTGAGCAGCTGTGTCTTCAGGAAAGCTGGGCCTGGCGGAGGCCTGGATTCCAGCTGCGTTCCAGCTCAGGTGCTCCCTGGCCGCGGGATCTTTGGTCTTATCTTCCTTTTGTTCTTTCCCTCCCTTTTTGGTTTTTATTTTTTCTTTCTATTTATTAGCTTATTTATTTGTTATTTTATAACAAGCCCACTGAGGTTATTTGGACGAGTAGGAACGCTTCACGTGTGTGGGTGAAAACATGGTGTCCCCCCATCTGTATACTGAGTTCACACATCAGAAAATGTGCCCTTCACTGGCAAAGCTCACTTGAAGGCTCACGCAGGTGTCGCTGTCTAATTCGGGACGTTTTCACCATCTCCCCTCTAAAAAACACCAGCGCATGAGTATTGCCCCCGTTCATTTCCGTCCCCAGCAACCCTTAGCCTCGGGCCCTGGTCTCTGGTGCTCAGAGCAGGGCGAGGTGTGCACCCCGCAGCCTCTTACCTCGGCTTCTGCCCCTCAGTCTGGGTCTTCGCCTGGCCGTGCTCCGTTCCTCCGATTGTCAGATGTTCTGCTGAATAGACACACCATTGTCTGTCCATCTTTTTCATCAGTTCATGGATATTCAAGTTCTTTTTCAACTTTAGCTTTTTATAAAGTGGTATTTTAAAGATCTGTCTACAGGTTTTGGTGCAGAAATTTGATTTTAACTGCCTCGTGTTACAACAGGAAGTCGTCATTGCTGGACTACGTGGTAGGCTTACCAGAATGAAGGGTTCTCAAAGTGTTTCTCTGTTTTCTAAGGAGCTGTTCCATTGTAAATTCCCAGCAGCTAGGCATGAGAGTTCTGGTTTCCGTCTCTTTGCTGTGTCTGTCCTGTGATTCCGGCTCTCCTAGTGAGTATGAACTGGCACCTCGTCGGCACCTTCCTTTCCCCAACGCAGTGACTCTGAGAATTTTTACATGTGCTTACTGACCATGTGCGTATGTTTTATGGAAAAATCGCATCCATGTTTCGGGATCAGGGTCTTGTTGAGTTGCAGGCATTCTTTATTCTTCGTATAAAGCTTTACGGAATGTGATGGGCAAATGATTTCTCCCATCCTTACATTGTCATTATGTTTGTTTCCTGGTGATTTTTAGATGACAATATTTTTAATTTTAGAGAAGTAAAATCTAATTTTACTTTTTGGTTGCTTGTGCTTTTGATGTCATACCTACAAAAATCGTCTCTTAACCTAAAGTTAGGATGGTTAGTGCTATTTTTTCTCAGATTTTTATAGCTTTACCTCTTACCCATATATCCGTTTTTAAATAACTGTTACTTCTGCCTAATTCTGATTGTTGCAATGCTGTTGATACTATTGGTGTTGTACCCAAGTGCACACTACAGAAAATCACACTGAAAAGCTGATCTCCACTCACCAGAGAGGTGACGGGTACAGTGCAGAGTTCAGTTCGGGGCTGGGCAAAGGGAGAAGCTGTGTATACATGAGCACAGGGATTCTGGGAGGGCTTTGAGGGCAGAGTCCCTCCCCAGAGCTCCTCTGCCCTCTGGACGCCCCCTATCAGTCAGAGGTTTACCTCTGCTTTGCTCCCCAAGTTTCATTACTTTATGGAAGAACTTTTTTTTTTTGTTTTTTAGTCACAACTACCGAAGTCCAGGCATGCTAGTTAATATTCACAGAGTTATCAGACAGGTTACATATGTCAGTAGGGAAAAGGACAATGCATATTTTATAGCAATTTTGAATCATTAATATACAATTAAATGAATGCTATAAAGATGAGCATGTTACATGAGAAATAATTACAGTTCTGTTAAATCCAGGCTGTATATATTATACTATACAATAATGCACAAGATGGAATGGATTTCTGCTTACTTATTTCTAAAAATCTTATTAATAGTCTTAGCATACATTATATGATCTAGATATTTGTAGCTTATCATTTTGGGGATATTTAAGCTTCTTTTGTTGAATTGCAAAATAAGCTTTACACTCCAGAGGTCTAAAGGAAAAAGGGTAAAGGAAGGCAGAGTTTGTTCAACAGTTTACTGGAATGAATCTTTGTGCATTTATCTATTTAAATTAAAGTTTGATTAGCTATTTGAAGCTTTACGGAGCTTCAGGAACCAATTATCATAGTTTGAAATGAAGGGGACTGTAGTCAGCTGGCCTCTGTTCTCATTCCACATAAAAGAAACTTCGTCTCAGAAAAAAGGTGGAAGGGACTGGCCCAGGGAGGCAGGTGACTTAGCAGAGGTCTTCAGCCAGCGCACGCGCCTGCCCACATCCAGCCCAGGACTCAGGATGCAGCAGGCTACGTGAGAGCCCAGCACAGCTTCCCAGGTTCATTCAGAGTGGGCGCAGGTCTTGGAGAAATCGCTTGGGAAGAGGTCCTGTGAAGTGTTACAGGGGTTCCAGAAACGGAAAAAAATCCTCATTCTGAAGCTCAGTATGGATGTTTATATTCACTGGTAACTAATTGTCCATATTTGTGATAACTGATATTTTTGGATATGTCTTCCATTTTTGGATATTTTAAAAGATTTAAAATCTCAAAATAGTTTCATAAATCAAATTGACCTTGCTGTGAAACCAAATAATAGCTAACTCACCTGAAGCACAGATATAATTGGTTCCAGTAGAAAAATATCTCCCAGAGTCAATGCAAACAAGATAAATCAGAACTAAAGTGGTTCATATTTTTACATTAAAAGTAATTTTGTGGGAGCCCCTTTGTTTCATTGAATTTAAATAAATCATTATAAAACTAATAGGTACCTAACATAGTGCCACCATGCAGTGACAACCACTGTTAATGTTTTTGTGTGTTTTCCTTGAGCTTTGGTTTGATCTTTGCGTGTGTGTTTTAGAAGATATTTTAGCCTCTGAAGACCCTTCCAGCTATGCATTCCACTCCAAATCCACCATAAAGAGGCTGAAAGAGACCGTGTGTTTCAGGCCCTGTGAGCAGTAGGGTCACCATATCATATTTCTCTCTCTGGGTGTTCATTTTCACTAGGTGGATTGCAGAGATTGTTTCTTTCATCTGACTTTCAGGACCTAGAACAAACATGATGTTACCAACTCTCCTGCAATTACCAGCCTGAGAAAATTCTCACATGAGTCACAGACATTTGCTCGAATTTTACCATTATTCAATTTATTTAAGTCACAGATAAGACTTTCCATTTGACTGAAATGTGAATTTTATAAGCCATGAAAGCTTATCCAGAGCTACCAAACAAGGCAGTGAGAAATTATCTGAAGAGAAAAAATGGATGCAAAATTTCACTGGCAAAGGGATAAAATTACATTAGACGCCAACACATCCCAGATTCTTTCCTGTCCGTGCAAATGACAGTCTCATGGCTGCTTTGCTGAGCATTTGATGAGAAGTGAAAAGTGTCATCATTCTGTAAAATATGACAGGGAATACAGTTAATAAACAGTCCCCCCGTGAGGGAAAATTCACCCTGAGGTCTAGTTCTGAAGAGAAAATGAGGCTTCTTTTTAAATTTCAGGTGAGTTGTGCTGCATTGTGGGTTCCGTTAATGGGATTTCAGACTCAATTTTTGCCTTGCCTTTTGTGGCCAGTTTTTCAGGGGTGGGTATCGGATGGAAAGTGGTGCCAGTTTTCACTGACTCAGCTCCACTGATGTGAAGCCATAATTGAAGTGTGGGCCAGAGGGACAGGGCGCCCCCTGACTCCCCCCACCCCGCCTTGGCCATCTGGCGGGTCTAGGGGCTTGCACAAATCCTTGACATTTTTTTGAGTCACCATCTTCTCCACAAACCAAATGTGACAGTCGGAGACAGTTGTGCATAACAAGTGGATTTAATGTGGGGTGTGTATAATCGAAGAGAAGACGATGAATCCCAGGCTGGAGAAGAACATAATCAAAATCTGGAAGCTGCGTAGCAGGAAGCCCGCAGAGCAGCTTGTAAAGTTGAGCAGAGTGGAGTTAAGCTGAGGTGCCCTAAACCACATCCCGGTGTCCAGGTGCTGGGATACGTGGCAGGGACCCTAGTGGAACTCGGGTCTCGGTATTAGAAGAGGAGAAACAGCTGTGAAAAGGCACGTCTGACAGATGGATAAGAGCGATTGGTGTAAACCATATTTTGAGTGTGGGAAGAACTGAAAGTTTTAATAATCTAGTTCCTGAAGCTTTGCTTCCTGAGGTTGTGTGATAACCCATAACACAGACTGTAATTAATAACCTTGACAGAGGAGGCTACTTTCAAATTAATATATTGTCCTCATTTTTTTTTTTTTTTTTTTTTTTTTTTGGTTTGGCTTTTTGTGACAAGGTCTCACAGTGTAGCTTAGGCTGCCTTAAACCCAGTATGTATCCTAGCCTGGCCTTGAACTCACAGAGATCCTCCTGCCTCAGCCTCTGAAGTGCTGGGATTAGAAGCTTGCACCATCACCTGGTTAAATTCTCTGAGCAAGCGAGGCTCAGGGTCCTCCACATCTCTAATGTTGTTGCTTTCAGCTCTGAGGTCAGCTCCCGCCCAGCCTCACACCAGCCGCCTCATGACCTTTCACCTGTGGGGCTCCACGTCCACCCGCCCTCCTCTGTGGCAGCCCCCACTGACCTCCAAGTCCACGTGGCCGCTGCCGGCCCGTGCAGCCCTCAGTCCCAGGCCTGAGTGCAGAGTTGTGCCGCTGTGGGTCACCCTGCCAGCCAGGGGTGACTTGCCTGCTCCTAAAACACCGTATGTCGTGGCTCACGCATATTTTTATCCAGAACAGCAACAACAAGCCTTTCCTTCTGCAACTTCCATGTTTAATCTTTGACCCGCTCCAGTTTCCACAAATTAGATTATTTGGAAGTGAGCAGCTGAAATTTTAGTGTGTTTTTTGAAGGTGGAGGAAAAACATAGTTGATTTAATATTCATGTCTTTCAGTTGATATCACACTGGAGAGTGGCGGTGAGGCCATCTTTGGAAAATAATAAACCAGTCACTTTATCTGGTCCTTGGAGTGGTGCACTGCATCTTCTTTTTCCCCTTCCCAAAACAGCATAGATCAGCAAGCACAGATTGGCACTTACCTGCCCGGGGTGCACCAGGCCCAGCTCCTCGGTGGTTAGTGCAGCCTTGTACACGTGCTCCGCTGTCCTAAAGAACAGGCTTTGAAATCCAAGCTACGCCCTCCCTTGGGGTCTCTCATGTATTCCTAAAGCCAAGGCTACTGATTTCTTCACCTCTCCCTTGGTTCCGAGGTGCAGTAGACACAAATTTGGGCCTGTGACGGAAAAGAAGCTCTCCCAGGAGACAGATTCTGAGTCCTCACCGCTGGCCTTTTAATTCCCCAGCTTCGGTCCCCGGGGTGCTCCTCTGAGAGGATCACTCCCCCCAGGTCACCATTCTCAGCAAATGTCACAGGCAGAGTAACAGTGAATTGCAAATAAAGGCAGCTAAAAATCATCTGGCATTTGAGGGAAACCCTGGCATTAAACAGGGTCACCGAACTTAATAAAAAAGAAAAAAGACAGGAAAATGAAAGGTTACCAAAGCCTGGTCTTCTCGGAACGGGTGGTCTTCATCTCTGAACACCAGCGGCCTCTGCAGCCGCTGCCTGCTCCTCTGCTATCTGGAAAGCAGCTCGCCTGCCACTTTCTACCAACCCGACAGGGAGCTGGAGACGCTCACTCTCTGCAGCCTTTCCAGCCTTCCCTGGGCCTGCTTGGCTCAGGCTGCAGGGGTTCAGAACACAGCTAGAGGCTCCTAGGTTTTGAAGAGAGGTTGTCCTCTCTCCTGTCTGGCAATTCAGTCTCTTTCTCCATGAAAGCCTGCTGTTCGCACCGGTGTGAGGAATTAAGTTACATCTTCCCTGTGTGCCTGAGGCTTTGCAACCAGAGGGAGAAAGGTTACCGTCCTGGGCCAGGGAGCCTTCTGGATCTAAACTTGGGTTCTCTCAGGGCTGCCCTTTGGGACTGTTTCTCTGGAAGCCACCCTGAGCAGCCTCAGGTGGGGACAGCCTTCCACACGCTCTCTCACGTCCCAGCAAAGTACGGTCTCAATATGAGCCGAGTGGAGAAGGTCGGCATGGCGTCTCCCGTGCTTCCAGGGGCCGAGTTCTTGTGTGGCTGCACGGCGCGCTCAGGCTGCAAGGGACAGGAGCTTCTGGCACAGAATCTGCTCCTTGTGCAGTAGCCACCACCGCAGGCTCGGTACATCCTGTTTGCATTTCTTCCAGCTTCCTGTATCAAAACTGCAACCCTCCCATTGAGAACAAGGAAGAGTTGTGTAGCAGATATCAAAGGAAGCAGGATGAGGAGATGAGGGAAAGGAACAATGGCTCTCCTAGAATCAGAACCACTGGGTTACTCTTGACTCCCAATGATAAACTATGTGTCCAGTCTGTCTCAATCTCTGTCTCTGTCGCTGTCTCTCCCCCCCCCCCCTCTGTCTCTCTGTCTCACTCAGCCAGTGGATTACAGAGCCTGACCACTTTTCCTGGGCCCGTGTCTTTATGTTCTGTTTCTGGAAGGTTCTCTCAGTGGCATCTGCTGACTGCCAGCTCCACAGGCTGACCTGATGAAACGCAGCACTCTCTAGAATGTCTTCCTAGGTTTTCCGAAGTTCTGATCCATCTGGAGCTCTTTGCCATCGTTGGGGGCTGCAGATGGCTACGGAACAGAAGGACCCATTGAGTTTTGACTCAGTCCCGGTGCTCTCAGGGATGTCTCCACTGGAGACAGAGTTGGGGACCCTGAGACTGAGCCCTTTTAGCAGGAAGGACAGTTCAGCATACGGGTCAGCAAGGTACCACCATGGGCCAATTCCAGCCCCCTCCAATGTCTGCAGGGCGTATAATATAAGAATGATACTCACTTTATTAATTGGTTGAAAAATAATGTTGAAAAGAGCGATAGTTCATGGCATGTGAAACTGACCTGTCCCTCGATGTCAATGTCTGTGTTCCCTTGGAACACAGCCACTGCCGCTTCCTTGTGCACTGTCACGGCTGCTCTAGGGCTATGAGGGAGCTGCGTGTCTGTCATAGAAACCTGATTGCCACCACGCTCAATACCTTAATTCTCCAGCCTTTTAGTGAAAATGTCCGCTGGTCAGTGCGTGAAGCGTTACCAATCTGAAAGGCATGGGAAAGAGTAGGAACAAATAATAGGCCAGATTTACCTCTAAAGGGTCCTAGTTCAAAGACAACACAGCCTCACAGAGTGCCCACCAGGCAGGGCAGGATGCAGAAGCAGACAGACCCACACGCAGGTGGTTTTCCGTGTATGGATTTTCACCTAAGTCCCTCACCTTTCCAGTACCAAAGTCACACTCCAGAGCAAACTCCGGTAACTTAGCATAGTACTCTTAATTTTGACAATACTTGTGTCATTTTCTTAGCCTGTGACCTGCTTACTGCACTTAGGCTGAGTTTGAAGGGTTCCTTTTTAAAATTATATTTTTTAAATTCCATTGTATTCAATGAGTATGAAACAGGTGATGACCTCACAACGACTCAGAAGCAGGGGCATGTAATTATTAAAAATGAGAAACTAAAATCAATGAAAAACAAAGGGGATATGCTGATTGCTACCTGATAAATACCTGGACATAAGTCATGGTTCTGACAAATGAAATCTGTGCTTAAGCAGTGAGGATTGGATCCGGAGGGACCAGCCCATGTGGGGAGAAGCTGATGAACTAGAAAATATTAGAAGAGCCTCCGTTAACACTAGCACAGATCCCCATTAGATTAGCACAAGTTCAAAAAGAAGATCCCAGATGAAAGTTTGATCAGGGTTAAAATGGTGCTGATAAACACACACTTAACCCAAGGGCGTGGAAGTTTTGGAGGTGAAGGTTCAGTGTGGATTTGAGGCCATCAGATTCCCAGGATTGAATGGGGTACACCACTGGGATCATCCAGGAGCAATGGTACCCATATCTACAGACTTTTAGGGTGTCAGAAAATCTGCTTACTTAGAAAATAAAACGGATTTGGAACACTTTGCAATCTCATTCTGTTGCTCAATGCCAATTTGCTTAATGCTAAGCTTAAAATCCTCTTTGAAACTTTGGTCTCTTCAACCACAGAACTTAAAAATAGGGTTTTAGAAACAAATGCATTCGTAAAGAAGGGTGCTTTTGCTTATCTGTGTAGCACAGACAGATGGAAGTAGCCAGAGTTGTTGTATAGATTATAAGTGAACTTTGAAGGCCTCAGTGCAAGTATGCTAATGGCCAAGTGTGGAGGATATTAGTGTACACAGAAACACCCACGGTGGTAAATTAGGTACTCAGTACCACTGGTGTGCTCCAGGGAGCACTTCGGAGGCAGAAACAAAAGATTTGCACTGCTCACAATGACATTTAAAAAGAGCAATTTAAATTAGCTTCCAGTGTGGTAACAGTGGATGTTCCTCGCTCTCACCTAGAGATGTTTATCTTCAAACATGTAGAGAAGGTTCAGATTATTTCCTGATGACAAATTTATACTCAATAAAAATTTAGAGGAGCTAGTACAAAATGGAGAGTGGAGATAGAAAATGCCTCAGATCTTCATAACTGTTATTCATACAAATTCTACAAAAAGCAAA
The DNA here is from genome assembly GCF_034190915.1 of Cavia porcellus. Lineage (NCBI taxonomy): Eukaryota > Metazoa > Chordata > Mammalia > Rodentia > Caviidae > Cavia > Cavia porcellus. Next base: position 2,120,836 of record NW_026947506.1, read on the forward strand.
ACTTATTGAAGTTTATATGTAAGACATTTCTGGCTTCTTCATTAAGTGCACAAGAGCAAGTATATTTAGTTTCTGTTGTATAAATGCATATTTCCCCCTGTGATTCTATATATTGTGTCTTGTAGCTGATCCAAAGTAAATGGTATAGTAGTATTTGATATATGAATATCTGAAATTTGAGCTATAATTAATTAAACTATGATATAATCTCTAAGAAAACATTATCTTTTCTTAAAATGGGATAAAACCCCTTTTATGGTCAGAAAGTAAATTGTGCTTACTGAGTCAGAATGTAGTTTTTAATAAACTAACACTTTACTTATACTTAGAAGTTTGAAAAAAATTTTCTTGCACCACTCAGCCATCATTTAAATGCAGATTTAAGAACTGTAATAGCATTTCTGATTATAATCTCGATATGCATTCAGTGGTATACAACTTGGAATTTAAAGATAAATGTAAGAAAACTATCGACAATCTAATCACCAAAAGGTAAGTAACAACTAAAATGTATTTCAGTCTTTTTTCTTCTATGCTGTATGTAAAATTAAAGATATTTTTGAGCAGTGGTGGCTTTTCTTTTGTACAACTTCTTACAAGTAATCATCCTATGTCTCATTATCACTAAAACTTTTAAACAGATTCATAATTTTTACAGAATTCTATATGGTTATTGAAAAGTTATCTACTATATGCAAAAGTGAACAGACACACATATGTGCATGGCATGTACATTAGTACCTGTATGTGTCAGAGGGTGGCTAGTGTGTCACCTTGCTGGGCTTTGGAATCCAGCCTGGGCACTGGTGCAGGGCAGCTCTGGGAATGCCTGCATCTCAAGGGGGCAGGCCCTTGGGTTTGGCTTTGCTTGGGGTCTCACCACTTCTGTTCCAGTGCTGTTCCCTGCCTCTGCTTCCTGGCTGCCATGAACTAAACACCTTTCCTCTCCTGGGCACATCTGCCATGAGGTCTCTGTCTCAGAGCCAGCCAACCACGGACTGAACCCCCTCAAAGCAGGAACGAGATGAAACCTGTGTGTGGCCAATATTTTGTTCTAATGACAGAAAAGCTGACCAGTGTATCTGTAAAAATAAAGATAAATATTGCAACTCAGTTTATACGCTAAAAATTTAGTGAATGTCCTTCTAAATATTACATATTTTATTACCAATTCAGAGTTAAATCTCAGGGGCTGGGGATTTAGCTCAATGGCATAAGCGCCTGCCTTGCAAGCAGGTAGTCATGAGTTCGATCCCCAGTACTGATAAAAAAGGAAAAAGACAAAAAAAAAAAAAAAAAAAAAAAAAAAAACAGAGTTAAATCTCTGTGAATCAATGGAAAGGTACATTTTTCTCATTTCATCATGCACATTGTGTTCCACACAGTGCCTTAGAATTACCTGTTGGGTTCTCAACATCAGCCAGCTTAGAATGGTGAGGCCCGAAGATCACTTATGTCTCCAGGAGGAAGCCTGCAGTGAGTGCGGACCCTGGCACCTCCTGCTGTGTTACTGAGAGCATATGGTTGTTACAATGCTGTGAGTAGCATGCACTCCCTTTTCTTACCAATACAACCTCATTTTATTTTATTTTGAAAAGCAAAACAGAAAAAAGGAATAAACAATACTGAATTTCAAAAACAATAGTAGGAAATTAACACTAGTTAATACATTGCGTATTATTAGAAGTAGTTGTCCTGGGTATAATAATTAGGCAAGAAAAATAATGATCAGACAAACAAGGAAAGCACAGAGAGAGAGACATGTGTACATCTACATACACAGAATCTTTTCCTGTCTTCCTTCCTTTTCTCCTTTCCCCTCCTGTAATCTGCAAACGAGCCCCCAAACTCGAGTTCAAAAAATGAGGCAAAAACTTATTTTAAAAAGCAGCACTGATTTATTTTATCTTGGGCCCAGCAACACAATGCAGTTGAATTTGCAAAAGCTGTGTGTCCTCCTCCAGACTTGCAGCCTTTATGTACATGTCACAGTTTACAAAGGAAGGGGTTATAGGCGTGGACCAGGAAATCTGCTAAGGAAATGAGGAAAACCTTTGTTTTCCTTAGCAGAGGATAGAGAAGTCTAGCAGTAATTAACAGTTCTTTGTCAACTTATTTTAGCACCACATCTGTTATTTGTAGAGGGCAACAATGGTTAACATATCAACTAGGTTAGGTTCCCAGGGACTCACAATTCTTTACAGAGGAGAGCATTGATTAACATATCAATTAGGTCACCCGGAGGGGGAAAAACGCATCCAGAACAGTAGGCCACCTAACAGGTATTTTGGTATAAGGAAGCTCTTTTGCTGGGGTACAGCCCCCCATCATGGTTGTTCTTTCCTTCTGAGCACTTTCTTTCCCTTTCATTATCACAGTATTGATAGAATTTTTGGCGTGGCTAAACAGATAGAAATATGAAATAAAAGTGGCCTTTATTTTAAGAATGCGGAGAGAGAACCCCAGGACCACCGAAGTCTGGCTTTTCTCTCTGTGGGGCACGGGTTGTGGGGGCATACATATAGCTTAGGTTTGGGGTGGTGCATCAGGAATGCCCCTTAGGCACCCTGTCACTGCTGTATGGTTTAGATCTTATTAGTCTTTTAGTCATATTGTCCCCCTAGTGTAAAAAATAAACTTTATTTTTATAACCTTATTTGAAAATAATCTTTGCAAATGTAATCAAGTTAAAACGAGGTCATTCGGGACTAGGGTGTAGCTTCTGTCGATGAATGGCACCCTCATCAGGCGATGTTTGAAGATTCATGGGCGCACTGTGCAGTTCATGAGGTGGCAGAGGCTGAAACCTAAGTCACACTAGCGGCCAGGTCCTCCGAGGATGGACAGCAAGAAGACAACAGGCAGGCAAGGAGGCTGTGTTTCCCACAGCCTCCAGGAGCACATGGTCCAGGCAGCACTGCTTTCAGGATTTCTAGCTTCTATAGTTACTAATCCAATACACTTTCAAAAATAGAAAAGTTTTAAAAAGTTATGATATTAATGAGAGGTGAAATGCATGATAAAATTAATGCGCTATGTCAGGATGAAAGGGGATATTAAATGAGAGACACACAATTTAGCAGGATGATAACCAGCTATTATCCAACCTAAGGGAACCTACATAGAGGCTAAATATACAAGGCAAATTGTACTAGATAAGAAAGAGTTTGATACAAATAATTAAAACAGAAACCTCAATGCTATCTTTTGTCATAAAGCTCTCTCTCTCTCTCTCTCTCTCTCTCTCTATATATATATATATATATATATATATATAATGTATTTTATATCTATACAGAGAGAAAATTAAATATCTGAGCATTTACCTGAAATGGTTATATATTATGAACTGAAACAAATAGTGGACAATGGCAGTACTGTAGTCAGGCTTTCCAAGGGATTAGATGTAATACAGGACTCATAATTTACAGGAACATTTTATAATATTCACCCAAAGAGTCAAATGCAAAAGAGTAGAGATCTGTCCACACACTGTGGAGACCCACAGTGTCCAGCTGAGGGTCTGGCTCCCACGGCAATGTCCCACATGAGTCCAGCTGGAGACCTAGAGCCCACAGCAATGACTCATGCAAGTCTGTATGAAGGATCTGCACCAAAGATCAGTGATGGAACCTAGAAAGTCTGCACCAGGAGGTGAAGGAGCCGTGCCAGCAGGCGAGGAGTCTGCACTGGAGCCAGGAAGCGATGCTCTAGGTAAGGACCAGAGTCCCCCAAAGAGAGCCGCAGCCTCCTCAGTGACAGAGAGGACCCAGCTGAGCTCCTCCTTCAGGCTGGGAAAACCTGCATGACAAGCTCCTCCAGGAGGATCCACAGCACAATCTCTTCCTCTCCAGCTCTCTCTTATGCCATTGACAGCAATCCTCAGGTGGGCCTTCCACACCCATAACAATGCTAATTCAGTTCAGCTGAGTGCTACAAATTCACCATCAGTTCATCCACCACAGGCAGAAATTATAAAAGCCAGCAACCTAATAGGTTCTGGTAATTCTTTTTTATGTCCCTCATTTGTTTACTTCAAAAATATTTCCTTAAGTCTCTTTTTAATTAAGTCACGTAATACAAAGTGATAGACTCTGTATTTAGACCCTCTAACGCAGCATGCTGTGATCTGTGTTCACTTAGATACTGTCATGCACTGCATAGGAACTTCCCATCCAAGAAGGACTTTCCGGTGGGTGGTGGTGCCATCAGATTACACTGGAGCCCCAAGTTCCATTGCCTAGTGACAGTGCAGCCGTGCTAATGTGGTAACACAGAGCCGTGCTCACACATTTCAGTTAAAAATGCTGCTGGGAATAAATCCAACGTGCTGTTACTTGTATGAAAATATAGCCATATAGCACATACAATTGTGTAAAGTACCTACTACTTATAAAATGACAATATTTGTGTGTATACAAAGCTATATTTTTTTTGTTAGTTTAGAACATACTTCTTATTTTAAAAATGCTAACTGTGAGAAAGCCCCAGGCAGATCTCTCCGGAGGGTTTCCAGAGAAGTCACTGAATGTCAGGGAAGGAGGCATCTCATGGTGTCCCTGTCCCTGAAGACCGGTGGGACAGGATGAGTGGGGACCATGGCAGAGATGGCTCTGAGCCTGGGTAGGGCTAAGCTAATGCAGGTATGAGTCCCAGTATTAACGTAAAGTGATAAATAAAAAACGAATACAGCATTCTTTATTGATATGAATATTCATGCATCTGTATGGGGTTTGCTAACCCAATACATGCATACGATCTGTGATAATCAAGCCAAGGCAATAAGCACTTCCATCTTTTCAATCACTAATCTTTTCTATAAGTATTGGGCATTTAATGGTCTCACTTTGACATATATCATACTTTTTTACATTTTTTTGAGACAGTTCAGGCTGGCTTTGAACTTACTCTGTAGCCCAAGCTAGCCTGGAGGTGATCCTCCTGCCTTAGCCTCCTGAGTGCTGGGTTACAGGCCTGCGCCCCACACCTGACCATCATAGGTATTTTAACCGGGAGTTAGGCTACTGTGCCTCTGAGGAGGCCTGTGATGTTTGATACATTGTGTCAGCTTGAGAAGTTTCAGAGAGTAACTTAGTAACTCAGCAGCTGTACATCTTGCTGTCTCTGGCTTGCCAGAGAAAGCTGCCACTGTGTCAGTAGTCCCTGACATGAACAGGATTATCCCCAGGTCCCCCAGGGCAACCACAGGTGAGGAGTGTCAAGCCATCCACACCCACACTTTGAACCACAGGATGCAAAGCCAACTTTCCCCAGCGTTGTCAGCATAAATACAGGAGATTCTAGGAACTGCGACCTGAGCAGCCATAGTTCTAAGATGTAATGGAATGGGGTCTTTCCCAGGGTCCCCAGGATGAGCACAGGTGGTGTTTGCATCTGCGGCACTGAAAATTGAGAATTACAGTGTAGGAACACAAAGGTAGCCGATCCTAAGTCCCCTGAAGCAATTCTAGTTTGTGCTGGGTTTGTAGCACTGTCAGCCAATTTTATAAAGCTGTGACACCCACGTACCTTTTCCCCAGGTCTCACGGGATGAACACAATAGGCAGCAGGCTTTGGGCACCAGCACGGTGGTGTAATATCCATGGGCTGTAAGGAGGATGTTCCTTAAGTCTACGGAAGATGTGCGTGTGTCATTTGATCTTCTGCTGCTGGTGTCTGTGCTGAGAAGTCACAGGACATGGAGAGGACCTCTCTGGAGTGCTGTGGATTGAGCACACTGGTGCAGCATTTTGTGGCCTTGGTATCTGTGCCTACAGGACACGGACAGGGATATGCCCAGGTCATGAGCCTCAAGTTCCACTGGGGACAAGGCTTGTGGCTTTGGGAGTCCCTGACCTGGAACTGCGGTGCTTGAGTGGGTACGTCCCCTGCGCTTCAGAGGCAGGCAGAGTCACACTGAGGTTTTCCATCCATTGTGGTCCTGCCACCAGATCTGCGGCCAGGAAGGAGCTCTCCCTTGCACCCTCCAACAAGGTGCTGGGGTGAGGGTTGGGACACTGGCAGCCTCATCCTTCTGCGGAAGGAAATGGCCTGGTCTTTCTCAGGTCCTACAGGCAGTCGCAGGTGTGGCGCTGACTTCACAGGAGCAGCGTCAGTCTCTGGGCTGTGGGCTGGGGACACTTTCCCTGGTTCCTGTGGGATAAGCACAGGGAAGGCTCATGTTCATGGCTTCAGCGGGCACTGATTGGGGTGCTGCAGGGCGCTGAGTGTGCTGTCTTCTCTGCAGGGAGCTGTATGCTGGCCCAAGGCTTTCAGCACAGTGAGGAGCCGGTGACGGGCACCGGCTCCTAAGCTGAGAAGCCTTCCTCCAGTGGCTGTCCTAGTGGCTGGGGTCTGGAGACCTGGCAGGCCCAGCATGGTTTTCTTAAAAGCAGTCGCTCAAGGCCCAGCCATCTCCCCCAGTAGATTTCAGGCTCCTCGAGACTGTGGAATCCTGTGGCAGGTGGGACCACATATCTGCTGCTGCACTCAGGGTGACTGGGCCTTTCCTGCCCACCTGAGGGGACTGACATCAAAGCGTTAAATTTCTGTTCCTTCCCTAGGTTGCTTGACTGACTTTCCATGGTTCCTGCCCCTCTTGGTCATTTTCCTGCATATCCCTTACTTGGTCTCCTCAAAATACAGTTTTTCCTTTGCTGCCCTGTGTCATTTTACTCTGGGTAGACTCAGATGCAGGGCTCTTATCCATAGCCACCTCTCTAAGGTGGGTGATTATTTCAAAAATTTTTAAAAGTAAGAGAAGAATGTCCTAGGAGGCTGACTCAGAAGGACCCTAAGTGCAAGCCTACCAGTGCACCTTGTCTCAAAACGAAAAGGAAATTTAAAGGAGCTGGGGATGCAGCTTAGGTGAAGGCCTCGAGTTCCACTGCCAGACCTCAAAGAACAAATGAGCAAAATCCTTGAAAAATCAGGAAATAGTGAAGAGTGTACTTCTGTACAGCTATAGAGTATTTAAGATAAATGTTGTTATAAGAATCAAAAAGTGTGTAAGTAATAGCAGTAAGCCAAGGCTAATTTATTACCTGAAAAAGGCTTTAAATCCGTGTACCCACATGTGCAGGGTTCACAGAGTCCACCCTCACCTCTGCTCACCAGGCAGAGACCAGGCCACTCCCAGTCCTGCAGACTCTGTCTCAGAAAGTGCCATGTGTGATGGACCACGTTTTTACCTTTGATATCACATTTTTACTGTGTCTTTTCTATCTTTGGGTATATTTGCATATGAAAACCTTTACCACTGCTGTTCCCAAGCCCACAGTGTGCAGGACGGTAATAGCTGGGCAGGTTTGCAGGACAGAAGTACTAGACTGCACGCTGCAGTCGAGGCGTACAGTAGGCTGTAAGTACTGGTTCCGGTCTGGGACACTTGGTTAAGCACCTTCTGACATTTGCACAGTAAAACTGCCTACTGGCCCACATAGTAAGATGACTACAGGATTGGATGCTATGAGGGGAAAAGAAAGCCTGGGTTAGCATCTCGGGCTTTTCTTCAGAAATGAGATTGGGCATCTCTGAGTGATGAAACATATATAGAGATTACAAACGGGGGCTCAACTTGGCATGATTATTTACCAGGTATTTGATCTTGGGCACTTTTCTTACCCTCTTGGAGAGTCAGTGTGCTCATCAAGGAGATGGAGAACAGTCTCCAAGGTTGAAGCTCTGTCTACAGTTTTAGAAACCTTTTATATAAAGATACAAAAGACTCCAGAATAACAAAAGGGTTCTGCAAGCCCCTTTGCAAATAAGGAACAGTAACTGGGTTAGTCACTAAAATACCAATTGAGACAATTTTTGCAAACGAAAGCAGCTGTGTCTCCCAAGGAACAACAAAGGGAGAATGAAGCCGGTGTTCAAATAGTAAGTAATGATACTTTTATTTATTCAGTGTTCAAAGCACAAGTTGGGAATTTCTCAGGCCTCACGTGTTGAAGGCCTGTTTTGAATTTAAGCCCTGCCGGTGGTGCTCCCTGTGAAAGCTGGCTTCAAGGATGATCTGGATTCAAGGTCTCCTCCTCCTCTGCATCCAGGGATGGAATGGACTCTCTGGAATCCATCAAAACTCTTCGCTGCGGGCATGGACAATAGTCCCCTGGAATTTTCCTCTTCAATCATCACTTTCTCCATGAGGCCAACATATTCCTTTTTCACACTGAGTTATGATTTAAAACGAAGAATTAGTGATCCACAGGATAAACTATGAGACTGAAAGAAAAATGTGAATGCGTAAGGCACAAAGAGGCGTTGCACGCATGCCCAGGCAGGTGAAAAGAGACAGAACTGATGTTTGAAATCCTCATAAATGCATAACAGAAGGAAAACATCCATGAAGGAAAACGGATAAGCCAGAAAAAGGAAAAGCATGGAAAAGGCAAGATAAAAATAAGCAATAAAATCCAACATCGGTCTCAGGCCATGCCAGTATGCAAGAGAGGAAAAAAATGAGCATGAAAGGTTGTAAATGTTTTAGCAAAAGAGAAAACTGCTCGAAATGAAAGAGCTCCCACACAGGAGGTGTCTCTTTGTATCCATCTTGAATGTTTGTGTGAAAGCGAATCACAAGTACTAAGAAAAAATGTTGGTGCAGACGAAGCTTTACCGTCCGTAACACACACACCTGGGCATCACACATATTCATGCACTGAGAATGTAATAGACCTCAAACTTGAGTGCATGAGACTAACCTGGGAATTTAATTACAAACCCAGTTCAGAATTTGCATTTCCAGCGTGTTCTATGGCCGATGATGACACACCCTGTCTTCAGTCCGCAGTGAGAGGCATTCTCTGGTTATCCTATTCTTCATCATGAGAGAGACAGATTTCCTCCTGGCACTCTGTCTTGTTTCCTGGGTCATGTCATAAATGCGGACTGATTTAGAGACCTGGAAATCACCTCTTTAGTTCTGCAGCATGTCGGCCCCTGAGGACGGGTTAAGCACTTCCCATTGAGCAGGGCAGTTGCTGGAGTCTTTCTAAGCTATGGCTTGTGCCTTTAAGAGAGGGAAAGTGCTAACAGGGAAACCTGGTTCCAGCTTCAGAAATGGAGACTTAAGTCTCCCTGCAAGAGGAGATAATGTAACCCACAGTACTGAGGGGTACTCAATTTCAGCCTTCTGGAGTTTAGGGAATAATAGCCGCGGAATATACTGGTGCCCTCCAAAAAAATCTATTAAAATGGATTTTTCAAATGGATTTTTATGGAGAAAATGTAGTTCACTTTTAGGCATTTCTCAATGATGATTACTCTTCATTATCGAGGGGAATTCATAGAGGAGAGCTCTGTAATGCTAATCCACGAAGGGCTGCTAAATTCACAGGCGGAATGCTCTCTCCGTGAAAGAGCAGAACAACCTGCAGGAAGGGAAGATTGTTAGAACAGTGGTACAGTGATGTGCCTAGGTGTGTTTACAACATGAAGATGACGAGACGAGAAATAATTATGAGGAACTGCATTTAAGGCAGCATAATAGTTTTAAGTACTTGGCTACCAGAAAAAGAATATCCTTTCATAAACAATGTAAATCTTAAGTTCCTCCTTAAACAAATTCTGCAGTTCTTTATCTCAGGATTTGTGGTTGCAATAGAACTGCAGAGTGTACCAAATGGCTGTCTCCCGCGAACGTGGCCCTATGCCTGTGCTTTTATCAATCAAGGTTATCTTCAGCTCCAAGTAGAAGAAAACTCAATTAAACCACGGTTAAGTGAAGTGAAGGTTTTCTTTGTCCAAGTGACACGAAGTACGGAGCTGGGAACACTGCAGGGCTGCCAGCTGTCTCCAGAGGTCGGGCTCCTCTTTAAACACCACAGCACGTTGTGGTTGTCCATTCTCTGGGATCTATCTCCTCATGGTGGAAAGCCTGCCCTCTTGACCCTCTAAGCTGAAAGACAGGATGGCTCCCAGTGAAGGGCATTGTCAACTGAAGCTGTCCCCTCTCAATGAATTTCACTAACCCACTCCCTGGAAATGATGTAGTCTCCCTGCATCCTTTAGAGCTGCGTCATGTGCCTGGGAATGATGTAGTATACTTGTGTCCTGCAGCGCAGAGTCATGTGACTGCTCTAAATACTGCACAAAAGATGGCCAGCACAGTGTTCTCATTGGTTACACTGACTCTTTAAATCATGTGGTAAACCAGACCCTAGATATCAAGTAGCCCAACAGCAATACCTATTTAGTGCCTATACCTAATTTAGACCTTTAATAAATCTCATACATCTTATGTATGAACGAGAAGAAGAAATCAATGTACAAAAATGTTAAGGATCTTGTATAAGATCCAACTAAATTGTGAGAGGTCAGTGATTATAGCCTGTATAATCAAATGCTGCAGTCTTTTCCCAGCATATTAAATTTTGTTAGGGTCCCACTAAGCAAAGTATTCCTTCCATAACAGATTTCAGAAAGTAGTACATTGTAAGTTAGGTAATCGATGGTGATAACTGCATTTCTTCATCCTACACTGCAATTTTTTTGGGGCAGATACCAACTTTTCACCACTTTTGTACTCTGGTGCATAGTCAAGGGCTTTGATGGTAGAAATTCAGCAATGCTGGATACATCTGGATGTGGGGATTTTATTTCCAGTTCAAATAATTTTATGAGGTTTTGGTATTTCACTCTGATGTCCCCATTGGGCTCCACAGAGCATGTTGTAAAATAGGCATTGGGCAAATATTTGCTAAAGGCTTAAATAATCATGGTATGGTTCTATGTGGAGGATGGCGTGTGTGTCAGGGGGAGAAGGTACTGGAAGGGCTGACTCAAGTTATGGCCTGTTCCAGTCTTGAGTTTAACACAAAAGTGACAATGACCAGGAAAAGGACCTACAGATAAGCTGTCTTTGCATCTGACTTCCCTGTGGCAGTGCACCTCCTCACTCGTCAGTGCTGGCTGGGCCTTAGGTTTGTACAAGATTTTTCTTGTGGTAGAAGATGCAACACATAATACGGTGTAAACAGATTCTTGTGTACTGAATTTTTATCTCCCAAAGGTTAGTAGTTAATAGTATCTGTGATCTCACATTGGATATAGGCTTTTGCCAAAATAACTTAGCAATGAGGACATAGAGTAGTTCTTATGCCCCTCTTATAGGTGTCCTTATGGAAAGGGAAATTTCAAACTAGACGTGGAGACACGCACATCTAGAGGATGTCAGGTGAAGGAGGGTAGGGGCCAGGGTGATGTTTCCACAGACCGAAATTTGCTGGAGAACAACCAGAGATGGGGCAGACACACAGGACGGATCCCCGTTTGCATCCCTCAGAGGAACCATCGCAATCACAGCTCGATTTCATTCTTCTTCCCACAGAGCCGTGAGACGGTCAGTTTCTGCTGGTTGTGGGTACTTTTCTATGGCAGTCCTGGAAAACTGACCCCGAGGGGAAGCTTCTGCCTCGTACAACTGTGTATTCCACTTTGGAGTGCGGAGGGAAGTCGAAAATTACCAAAGAAGCATGCAGGACTTCCTCTGGGAGTGCAGTCCGACCTGAAGGGAGGCGCGGTGGGAGACTGTTTGGTGCTGTTTGGGTAACACGACCTTGGAGGTGAAGCCGTTCCTGGTGAGGGTGAGGAGCTGGGCACACTCTGTGGGACGCGCCCAGCGTTGCTCTCAGGAGGAGGAGCCCACTTCCTCTGCAGGGCATCCAGGAGGCTCACAGGGCAGGGGTGGAGCAGGACGGAGGGAGATCTTAGGAGTGTGATCAGGGGCTGATGGAGGCACTGTCCGTCTAGATTCATTTTAGATTTAGATGATGATTTTGACTTCTATTCTGAAACAGCATGCATGGGAGGGATTTCTGTAATACTAGTAATAATAATTATTATTATTATGATTAGCGATGTGATCTAAGCTTTCAAGAGATCTCTCTGTCTACTGTGCGGGAAGAAATTTTAAGTGGTTAGTGTATTTGTTATAAAATGCCCAATGTCCACCACTTACAAGAAGATGGTTCATTGTGCCTCAAGGTGTCAGTTCGTTCACAGCTGCCTCCAAGGCAGAAATGAGGCAGAAGGGCCTGGCATGGGCCAGCTGTTCATCTGGGGCGACCAGAGAGCACAGCTAGAAGGAGATGAGGCCAGGAACACACCCGGGATCACACCCCGGATGCAAGTCTTCCAATTAATCCAATGATCAATGGGTGTGTTGCTCCCACAATGCAATCTCCATTCAAACGGATCAGATTTTGGGGGGACATTTCTAGGTCTAAGCCATAGCAGAAAGCAAAGTCAGCAGCCTGAAAATGAAAGCATCCAGAAGACAGATGTGGTTGGCTTGAGGCCGGCTGGTGGAGGGAGACAGCCGGGGTCAGCGATGTGCAGGCTGAGATGGAACCTTGCAGAAAGACAGGATCCTTTCCACAGAAAGGGAGAGCAAGTCTGTGACAATGCAGCAAGAAATCAGGAGCAGCCGCCGACCGGAGGCCCTGACGTGCCTGCTGGAAGGCGCGGCGTAGGTGACCCTGTTTGCGGAGAAGGGAACCTGGCTTGCTGCGCCCTGCGGTTATTCAGAGGCCAGGGCCCCTCAGGCTTCAGGAGCATGGCTGTGCCTCCTCCCAGCCGTGCTTGGTATTTCTGGGCCAGGTGAGCGGCTGTCACATTTTGGTCTCCACCATGGAGACCAAATCCACAATGAAATGGGTTTCACGTTCTCTCTTAAAGGCTCAGTTTGAACAATGAGAAAAGCCTTATTATTTAAATCTCCTGAGGCTTTGCAGCTTTCATCTAGGATTTACCATCCATCTATTAATATTAAGGGGAAGAAAATTACTTAAAACAAAAATACCTACCGATTTTCCACCGACTAAGCAAAATGATTTGGCTTAATATTATCAAACACTCTTTGTGAGAAGAATCCAATAAGAAATACTTAACAGTCTAAAACCCCACAAAATTGTTTGAATTTTTCTTTGTACCTAGCTATTTAAATATTTTGCTTAATTACTGCACAAATTACCTTACCTTATGTTCTAGTTTTTTTCAAGGGAACAAATGCCACTTTCTGAAAACTTTGCAATGCTGTAAATGTAAAGATAACCACACTGAATTCAATGAAATAGTCCCCGACTTTAAAGTGTGACAGGCTTCAAAATATTTTTCTTAGTTTTGAGCATAAACAGGTTGATAAAATATGAGGTGAATGTGAATAAGAAGTCATCCATATACTGGGTTCCAAGAGTTGCTATTTCAAATCAGTTGTGTATCATTACTTAATAGTTGAGGAAATCATTAACCTGCATGTATCTCCGTTTCATCTTTAAAGTGGAGTTTCAAAGGGATCCTCCTTAGCGAACTGGGTGGAGGTCTTAGCCGAGTTGAGGCATGGTGAACAGCACGGCTGCTAAGTTATATTATATATTCTTTCTGTGACTGGGGCTCCCTAGTTTTGAGTTCAGGTTCCATTTACAGGAAAATGTGGCTGCAGTCAGTTCTGGGACCTCAAGCGCCCTGGGGTTTGCATCAGAGTTAGGGGAAGAGTGGGCGTGGCCAAGGCCCAGGCACCGGTGGGTGGAGGAGGGCTGCGCTTGGGGTCTCTGTGCCTCCACCTGTCCTGACTGCATCTCCTGAAGCGTCCCCAATCCTGTTTCCAGGTGACAAGGGTCGCTGCTGCCTGCAGTAGCCTTCCGTGCTCCTCGGCCCTCGTCCAGCAAGCCCAGTTGCTCTCCCAGTCAGATGCAGAGAATAAATCCTTTGCCTAGCTGCTGCCCCCCCCCCCCCCAGTGAACCTGAGGTCTTGCCTGGACCTCCTAGGCCTGGAATCCAGGCCGCCCCATCTTCTAGCATGAAGCAGGGTGGGTGGGGCGATGGCCTCCTCCTGGGCTTTTCAGAGCTAAATTTAGGAAACCCTTATGCAGCCCTTCATGACCCCGTTTCTTCTCATCTGATTGAAACTGGAGGTCAGCAGAGGATGCGTGAGTTGGCCACAGATCCATGTTTATTTCCGAGGTCTCCTCCCAGATGGTTTGGATTTCTTTCATTTTTCCTTTCTCCCAGAAACTGGTAACATGTGAATCCACAGTGCAAGTGTAGATCTTCGTCTATTCCATTAACTGTTTTATGGCATTAAATCTTCTGGGCTGAGGACTTTGTGAGACAAAACCTTTTCTTCCCTCTCCTTCTCCATTTCTGTCTGTCTGTCTGTCTCTCCTCCTCCTCCTCCTCCTCCTCCTCCTCCTCCTCCTCCTCCTCCTCCTCCTCCTCCCCTTCCTTCTCCCCACTTCCTGGAAGCAGTGGTACAGGATGCTACTGACCCCTGAGACCTCAGATTGTAGAATCTCTAAAGTCCATGCAGGTGAGCTTTGTTCCTTTATTCTTCCAAATGCACTGTCTGTGCCAGGATCTGTCTTGGAATCTATGACAGAAGGACAAATTGAATCCTGGCCATTTTCTTCAGTTGTTTACAACTATTTTAGGGTGGTGGACCCATAAGCAAATAACTACAATAATTAGAGAGATTGCACTGAAATGTCTAGCCCAGAAGTATGCAAGAGTCCACAAAAAAGCTTGTTAGCAGGAGGCCTGGGAGGGATGACAGGCTTGTCAGCGCCAGTTCGGCTGGAGGCGAGCTCCAGGAGTCCATGAGTGACATTCTGGGCCCAGTCTGGCTTCAGGATCTGAGGGAGACTCCCAGGGAGTGGAAGGGGTGCTGCTGTGCCGACAGAGGGCTGAGCCTTGGTGGAGAGTGTCCTGGGGTGACTGGATAGAGAAGATTCTTCCCTGTTTGAGCCAGTGAGCTCACCGTGCACACGGGGACTGCTGGCCTGGGAAATTCTGGTTTTTGCCATTCGGGACATTCCGGATGACAAATACGCCCTCAGGGTCTCACTTGTAGGTGCTGCTTTCCAGGACTGACCCCGTAGACACTGCTTGTTTGTCTTGCTGAAGTGCAAGGGATGCATCGTCAGCATTAGCCTGAGTTGATCTGTCCTTTGATTCTGACCTCTGCCGTGCATTCTGAAAATATTTCCACACTAATAGGATTTCTGTGAAGTGACGGCTTCCATGCACATGTGTGGAAAACACACACAGGAAGCTTCAGCACTGTGACGAGCACAAGAACTAATCCAAATGCCTGGATTTAGCTGAGTTCCAAACTAATTATTAGATAATTGTTTCTCTATTATTTTAATGAAAGAGCTTCCCTTGATTTTTCTATACTACCAAGAATAATCCCTCTACCTTGGGGATTGGCTTTTCTGGGAAAAGGTCTGCAAGTTTAATTTCCATTTCTTTATTTCTATTAAATAAAGGCTTACATTAGTCCTCATGTTATTAACTGCTTAATGGATTTAGGAAGCAGGTAGCAAAAGAAGAATTGTTCTTTGCATTGAAATGAGACGAATAACATTCTCAGCTGCTTATGCATTTAGGGAAAAAAGTTTCATGCCATTGCTGCTTTGAAGTCTGCAGAGGTTATGAATTAATTCATTTGTGAGCCCGAGTGTGTCTTCTGCCGTGCTCATTATCATGTTTTCCAGGTGTTCAGGGCCTTATAAGTATAAATTAATGTGACTTTTAAACCCAGTAATAGAAACAGGCAATGTGAGAATCATAAACTATGAAATTATTCCCATACTAGTGCTTTAAAAAAAAAGATCTCATTAACTATTAAATTAGGTTCCCCCAATGCTGGAATGTGTTTTCTTGTCAGAAAGAAGCAACCAACAAGAAAAACCACAGAGCTGCCACATTTCCTCCTTCCCAGCTACCTGTTCTTATGCAGCTCAGCAACAGTGTAACGGGGCCAGCAGGCCACGTGATCTGGGCACTTCCTGCCATTTCATGATATGTGCATGGTGTGTGATTCGAAGCAGGAGCTCATGGTCCCTCCCTACGTGCATTCAGTAAAGGGAGATGTTCTGAGCATTTGCCATCTGCCTGGCAGGGTGTGGGATCCAGAAAGAGCCGAGATCCCTAGACAAAGGTCAAGCAGAGAGACACACTCAGGACAGTGGTGAGCTGAGTCTTGGAGATGAGGTAGATAGCAGCTCAGGAAAGATCTGGAGCCTAAAAAGGAGGGTTTCCCCATTTTTTCATTAGTATGCATTTGTATGATGTAATAGTTACATCTCTGTGACTCTAGTGGTGTTCCATGCTTCTTATTTTTTCAAAACACATTAAAATAGAAAGGTTTTGTATGAATAGGCACCTGTATGAAGGCTTGATTTGACTGGGGTGTCAGAACCTGAAAAGATAGGGCTCGCTTCTCCCACACACAGATGCAGGAGATTTGAAATTCCATAGTGATAAATCACTTAACTTCAGATGTGGAGTGTGTGTGTGTGTGTGTGCGTGTTTGTGTGTGTGTTTTGGAAGCCTGATGGGAATACTTAGAAAATAGTTGTGACGTTAACTAAAGTGTTAGTAAAAACTTTGAATTCTAGTTTGTAAAAATGACTCTGCTTAAGAAAATATCCCCAAAGTATACCTGTAACGAGAAAGCAGATACACGTGTTATTAGATCTGCTAGAGCTAATAAGTGTGAGTTTTGCCATTTGCTGTTTGAACACAGAAATAGGGAGGGCGGGAGGAAAGATCGCAGCTCCCTGGTCCGTTAGGATGCAGTGTATTAGTTTTCCTCTCTCAGCGATTGTGAGGGTGGAGTCTCAGGGGGGAAATACATCCAGACCATGTACTCAAGGGATCAGGCAAGGAGTGATCTGCACTTTCTCAGTGATGTCCCACACAGCCAGCTGCCTTTTGCACTGGAAATACTACTTGTAATACAGAGGGTTTTCCCCATATGCCGATGCTGATAGATAGATAGATCTCAAAGTCAGCCAGAACTATCCATGGACAAGCCTAATCCAAAGCTACCATGACCAGCCACTAATATCAGCCCAAAGTAAAGAGCAGTTCCCAAATGAAAGACAAAAAATCAGATGGTCAGTCCTGTCCAGAGCCTTCCTGATGGCGGCAGGCGGGACTCAGTACTCAGCCTCCCGCATGGACTTGTTCGGGCTTTGGCCCCGAGACTACTGGCCCTCTCAGAGTGGGGCCGTCTGTCTGTCTGAGCGCTGCCTGTTGCTTTGTCTCCAGGAAGGGAGCTTTCAGCTCATCCGCGGCCTCAGGCTTTTCTCTGGATGAGTCCTCCCAGCGCTCTCTTTTCTTGGGCTTCTCTTTTCCTGTCCCTTCAGTATGAGACTCTTTACTGGATCTGCTATGTCAGGAACTCTGCTGTCCCACGTGAGTGTCTTGAACTCTAGGTCCAGGCCTAAGCATCCTCTCCCTCCGCGCGGTCCACGGGTGATCCTTCTGTCTGGTCCCTCTGTCTTTAGCTAATGAGAAGCAGGAAATCCCCTTTCCGGGTGCCCCATGTACTCAGTCCCCAAGGGTGTTTCTTTGTTCCCTTTAGCACAATAGTTTTAAAAAGTGTATCCGTGACTCTCTGAGTTAGTATTTAACAGGAAGACCCTACAGTATTGGATTTGTAAATGTGGTTAAAAACCGTGGTACTAACAAAGTTTGGTGACAGAGTTTAGTCAATTAATAGGTAATTATTAACCTACCGTGCATGATTCTTCTTTCTTTCACTGTATTTTTAAGAGACTTTGCCTCGTTTTGTTACATCTGTTAACCATAATATTTTATAGATGTCTTTAATATTAAAAACAATTGTATTTTAAAAGTTAATGTAAAATAAGCAGATAAAAAATCAGATGATATTGAAGGATAAACCTTTGAATAACATATACAAAAATATTGTAATGACTGTGTATATGTAATCTTTTTTCTGATTAAAAATTCAGGTGCATACTAAATTAGACACCAAATTCATATAATACAGATATGCATGTATTGGAAATTCTCAAATAATAAGACTGTAGCTCTTTGGACTCCAGAATAAAGGCTTAAGTAAATGGTAATTAGTTGTACTTTGATTCAAAGGTGTTTTCTGGGAATAACCTTTCTGGATATTGCTTAATACTGAGTGAGTTTCCACCAGGGGTGTCAAAGCCTCAGAATCCTCAGATGTGGTGGAGGCAGCAGAGGTTCGGAGGTGCTGGGCAGAGACAGGTATACTTTGAGACAGAGGCAGCTTGCACCCCTGGCCCGGGGCTTTCCCGGGGTGCTGTCTTCACATAGGAAGCCTGAGCTGAGACGGGGCGCTGTGTGACCACTGAGGCAGGAAAGGAATGAAGCAGGACACAAAGACCCCTCAGTCCGGGATTCACGCTGTTCCCTCCTGACACTCAGGAATCTCTAAAGGTCACCTCTAGTTGTTTAAAGATGCTCATTTTATTCAATTATTACTTGGGGTCAGAATCACTAGTTTACTGGGTAACTTGTAATTGAAAATGCTTCCCCCTCCTTTTTTTTGTCTTTTTTGACATAGAGTCTGGCTATGCATTTCAGGCTGGCCTTGAGCTCACCTTGTAACCCAGGCTGGTCTTGAACTCATAGTGATCCTCCTGCCTCAGCCTCCTGAGTGCTGGGACTACAGGCATGGGCCACCATGCCTGGCTCTGGGTAACTTTTAAAATTAGATGAAATAATGCTTCTAGTAGCTGCCAATGAAAAGCTATGGAAAAGTAGGAAAGGTATAAAATGTAAGAAGCGGGGTGGTCCATTAAGTTTAGAAGCAGGGCATCCTATCATAATCCCCTGTGCAGACTTAGCATCATGAAAACAACTTGGATTTTGAATGAAGTGTTTTCCTATACAGTGGTGGTTCGTATTCTTGAGTCAGAGAGAAAATGTCATCAGAGTTAATGCCAAGTGCTTTAAAATACCTTTCTTTGAAAAACTGACATGCTATTTAGGAGGTTCCTCTTTATCTGCGAGCCTGTGCCTAGCAATTGGTCACTTGTGATCCTTGAAGGAAACCCTGTTTCTATATTTCTTTTTCTTTTTTTTTTTTGAGAAAATTGCTCATCTAGAGTTTGTACTGCATCAACACATGGCTCATGGTCCTGGGACACTAGCTTCTCCTCCCTCAACAGAAATGAGCATTCTCATTTAGAAGAAAACAGTAGAATCATCCGTGTTCAACAGGAGACAGCAACAGGGCCCTTGGAAAGAAAGCACAGATGTCACGGTCTATAACCGGGGCCAGGGCGGGGAGCTCAGGGCTAAGTGCTTCTCTGGAGCCGTGGTTCTGCCCTCTCTGTGACCGATGGCCTGTCTCATGGACACTGGCCACAGTGAAGGTGTTGCAAGCTTCCCTCTGCACTGACAGAGCTTCCCACCCCACGGGAAGGGGGCAGGCCTGGGCTGCAGGGCTGAAGTGGCCACAGACGTCCTCACCCTGGCCCATGGTGCAGGGTGATGTTGTGTAAAATCCATGTCCAGCTTATTTTAGTTTGTTTTACAGGTATAGAAGTAAGATTAGAAAGATAATAAAAAAATTAGCAGAAATCCCTTTCGGAGGGAGTAGGGGAGGCATTGGATTCTTTTTATCAATAGGAGTTTTTACTTTCTACATTTTATTCATAAGCATGTATAAAGTCTAAAATGAAATACATGTGGGCCGGTAAAACGTAAAATTACATGCTAAATGAAGCCGCATAATATAGTGAAGAAACCATGGAATTTATATTCGTATTTTAACTCTTGGACTAAGTAGTTGACAGATAGATAGAGTGACACAGGGGGTTACAGGACAGACATCCAGGTGTGAAGTCTGCATGCTTACCTTGACTCTCTTGTGTCACCGCCGGGGCATCAGCACCCTGGACAGATCCTGGCGCTGGGATCTGAGACTCCAGAGAACCATCTGGCAGGTCTCTCCTCTCTCTATCTTAACCCGTCCCCTTGTGACAGCCTAGAGCCTCTTTCTTTCTTCTTTTTTTTTAAAATTTATTTAAAGAGAAAGAGACAAAAAAATACATGGAGAAAAAAAGGGTAGAAATAATACACAATTACAGAAAAATAAATGGTAAGAAATCGCCAGTTGATAAGTTACATTTTAGAAATAGTTGTTTAGGTTACAAAATTAAAGTATGTAAAGTGACATTCAAATAGTGACACTGCCACCAGTTCTGTTTATGATCTAACAAAAACTTAGTAATATGGTTATCAGTCCTACACACTTGTTTTCTATCTTAAAGAGGGTAAGATTAAACATATCAAAACAGAACAAAACAGTTCAAAAAGAAACAATTTAAAGAAATACAGATTTCAAAGCAAGTCCTCTGGAGATCTTCACTGTTTATCTAATTGTCTCTAGTTTCTTCCAAATAGCTGTCCCCATCTTCACACACATTAAATACATGCTGCATATTATAGAACTAATCAGATCGTTACAGGATGATGAAGGCTTTTTAGGTCTTCAAGATCTGACATTGGGGAAGACACTAATGACTACCATAGTGTCTCTCATTCTCTTCATAGTAGCTGTCCTTATCTTTACATATGCTGAAACTGAACTTAGGAGACTAGACTAATGTCTTTCCTATAATGATGGGCGTAAACTCTGCAGCTCTGGAAATCGCTGGGCTTTGAAAGGTGTCTATGCCATGGATGCCAAGCAAACATCATGGTTGCCCTGGAGGAAGGGTGCCACCCACCCTGGCCCCCACTCCTCTACTCATCTCATTCTTCCTTCACCCCTCTTTCTTGCGGTGACACATGGAGACGTGTGTGACAGTGTTCAACCATACAACATCTTGGTATGTCTCTGAACCTCTCCAAGAGCCAGCAGAACACACAGACGGCCACCTGAAAAAAGCTGCCTGTCCCTACAGTGATGCTTAAAGCTACTAAGAGATGATGACTCCACCCTGAGGGGTCAGTAGCTATGCCAGACCCTACAAACCATCTTCACTAACCCAGTTCTGTGTCGTCCGCCTAGAGGGACACCCTCCTCCTGGGAGAAGTTATTTGACAGAGAGCTGTGGGTGGAGTCTTCAGAGTGACAGATTTCAGTTCCGTTATTCACATGAACCATTCACAGCTGACATGTTTTATAACTGAGTGGGTGGTTTCCTCCACTTCCTGTGGCATGTATATCCCAGAACAAGCCCCGCAGATCAGTAGTCCCACGGGGGCTCACGGCCCACGGCTGTTGCCACCAAGCCTGGAAAGGCTGCCTCCTAAGCCCCTTGAAGAGAGTCTCCACCACACACTTGGGAGGGTTGGGGGCTTCAGTGCAGGGCAGAACCCCTTCGGACCTGAAGCTCAGATTCTAACCATTAAAAATATAAATCAGTACTTTTGCATAGTGTGTTGTTCATGTCCATGGGACAGTTGTTTAAATGATCCCACTTGGGACTATTCTGTGACAGAACCACCTCGCCACATTAGTTTTAACCCAGGGCAGAGGCTGAAGCTCATGTGCAGTGTCACAGTGCAGGGAGCTCCCCATGATACATGGGTGACAGCTTGCCCCTCGGAGGACCACAGTCAGAATCCAGCCAAGCATTGTACTTGCCTGGTCTCCCTCAGCCAGACTGGAGCGGGCGCCATAAACAAGAAGTCCCAAAGCACTCAAGCAGCTTTGTATTGTGCACACCCTACTCTAGTTAAGTAAGGAATAAGTTCCAGGCTTCTGGGGTGGCACGACGTGGGGATGTATGAGCAATTTATTGCATTTGACAATGTCCAGCGCGGTAGATGTTAAGCATCCTCACCTCACTAAAAAAGGAAGGGCATGCAGGCATGTATACACGGATTACGCTGAGTCACTGCATAGCATCTACATATTGGAAGACCCACAGGGAACACCACGTCTGCATGATTATCGTAAAAGAAGTGAGGAGGAGGAGGAGGAGGAGGAGGAGGAGGAGGAGGAGGAGGAGGAGGAGGAGGAGGAGAAAGAGGAGGAGGAGAAGGAGGAGAAAGAGGAGGAAGAGGAGAAGGACAAAAAGCCTTGAATTTTTAGGAGTTTCCAGGAGTTCTGACCTTACGAAATATTCACTTTGTCTCCCTGGTGGCTTATTTACTCCTAAAACCTTAAGACTATTTAGTTCTCCAACAGAACTGCTGGTATTTGTCAAGTATAAGCCAGGTTTAGGGTTATTGGGTTTAATGCTTGGCAAACTTTGAGACCCAACTTTTGATCGCTTGCCGTATGTGCAGATAACTAGGTCAGCCGCATCATGAAGAAATTTCCCTGGCAACCCGTGAAGAAATATTCATGAGTTGCCATGTGGTTCTTTGGAGACAGGAAAGTTGTCTTCCTGTGCATCCTCCTCCCTCTACCCAGCTTGTATCCTGCACCTTGGCAGCCAACTAAGGGCAAGCGAGTCAGTGTGCTCTGGCGAGGCCCGAGGGTACCTGAAAGCAGCTTGTTCACTTAAGCACATTAAATAATTCCTCCCTGCGGAGCTCGTTACCTGATGACTTTGTGACAATTAGCTGTTTATTCACAGGAAGGGTACGTGTAAACGCTGCGGGCAGTGGTCTAAGACTCAGTCATCTTCGGCTCCAGTATCTTCCACCACTGGTAGGTCTGTCATTCGGGGAAAGTTAGTTTGCCTCTATTCTTCACCTGTAAATTGGGCATAATAATTATTTTACAAATCACTGGGAGAGAACACTTAGAGCCCTTCCTGGGATGTAGCAAGGGTGAAGTGTTAGCCTGGTTCGTAGTCCCAGGGTATGAGGGTCCTGAAAAAAAGCTAACTGAAGTCTTAGGCAGAACTTGTGCATTCAAATACATGCTGCTGAGAGAGAAGTCAGATGCTTTTTGCTTTCTCTCTGCTTCTGCTTCCGTCCGGTATTTATGGCTCTTGGCACGTAGATTTTTTTTAAGGGAAGGATAATTGTGCTATTAATTGATTAACTTTTATTTCATTCTCTTAATGTTTCTCTGCAGACCTAAGTATCCTGAGGCAGGATGCTTGCTCTGAGAAATGGCCGGTGAAGGGTGATGGGAACAGTGTGCTTTCTGCTCTTGGTCCGGCCACATGACAAATGTAATAATAGCTCTGCTGCCGTGTACTTTTCATGGACTTCCGTTGTTCTTTCTGTGTAAACCAAACCCTGTCGGTGTCTTCAAATCTGTGGTACCGATTGCAGTGTTTAGCAGCTTAACAAAACAATAGAGGGGAGTGTGTGAGTGTGTGTGTGTGTGTGTGTGTGTGTGTGTGTGTGTGCGCGCGCATGCGCACAAACATGTGCAAGCTTGTGACCTGGAGACGCATGAAAAAGTGGCAAAGAAGAGAAATATTCTCAGTGACCTTTCTTTGTGTGTTTGGTTTCCATGAAGAGAACCACAAGCAAATTAGTAAATAATTTCCCGTTAATTTCCAGGACTACAAACACCCCTTTGCTGGAGTCCAAACCAGACGTGATTTAACGAGAAGTAACTCACGTTAAGAGAAGACAGATTTCCTTTTCCTCGAGATTTCTACTCGTGCCTTTCATTGCTTGGTCGCTGTCATCTCCTGTTTCTCTGATATTGCTGTTGAATTCACTGGGGCTGTGTCATGGGACGGGGCCCTAAGGGATCCCCAAAGCAGCCGTGTGCACTCTCCAAGGAGCAGAGGACAACAGCGGGAAGGACATGCTCACAGGAAGAGAGGGACACAGCGAGAGAGCTGCATCGCGTCTGGGGCTGGGCAAGTTGATGGAGAACCGGGGATGGAAATGGTGGAGCACGTGAATCTGAAGGAAAGGGCGGTTCA
This sequence comes from Cavia porcellus, assembly GCF_034190915.1. Lineage (NCBI taxonomy): Eukaryota > Metazoa > Chordata > Mammalia > Rodentia > Caviidae > Cavia > Cavia porcellus. The sequence continues at coordinate 2,144,424 of NW_026947506.1, forward strand.
GGTTACATGCAGAAGACGCTAAGGCTTCTGCTGTCCTGCTAGGAGGAGGTGACAGCCCGGCCCGGGGAAGGCCTGTTTTACAGGTGAAAGACACGCTGTGCTCACACGTGGAAGAGAGACATCTGGGGGTGAACGGGGTGGCCAGAGTTCCTCGGGGGGTGCCAGGGAACTGTCCGGGCTTACTGTGTCTCCGGGAAAAAGACAACTAAACTCCTGTCCGGGAGCTGCAGCATTTCTTTTTAGAACGATGGCTTTCCCTGTCACCTTTTCCCCTCCCCAAGCTACTTCTATCCTGCTTCGGTTCTAGGGCGCTCAGACCAACCTCCAGTTTCCACACATGCTGCTCCCTCCTAACCACAAGCTCCAGATTCCTTGCCATGGGTGATGGGTCCAGGGCAGACTTCTAGGTTCTTGTGTGTGACAGAGACATGGCACGTGACGGGAAGGGGTGAAAGCAGCAAGGTTTAATGAAGTTTAATTAGGCAATGGAATGACCGGCGTGAATGGCTAGCACCATCAGAAAGCAAAATGACAGGAGAGCTGGATGCTTTGTTTTTAAGAATTTAAATTTCTGGTCGGATCTTTCAGGAACAGAGTGATTGACAGGTGTGTCTACTGCGCATGCCCATTTCCATGATTTGCATATGGACATTGAGATGCAACTCATTTGCATGAACCTTTAAGGAGCTCCAAGTGAAGACAGGTTACCGTGGGTCATGCAGGTGGCTGTGCGAATATGCATCTTACCTTTACCTCTGCAAAGTGACATAGGAGATATGTAACTCCCAACCTGCCAGATGTCAGAGTGTGGAGTTGGTGTCCCCCAAATATTGAAGCATGAATTCCAAGGGATAACGGAGGTTAGCAGCAGGAAAAGGTTATTAAGAAACAGTTCCTGAGAGACAGGATGGGTCCTGAATGTGGGTTGCTGGGGGGCCCCTTGGTCCGGGGTGATGTATAGAGCCACGTCACAATGTGGGTACACTGTGGGGAGACCTACCATGAACCTGTAGGGTGACAAGCATCACCACCTAGCTGCTGTGCACCCAGTAGGGAGCAGAGTCAGCTCAAGGATTTGTGCAAAGAACAAAGGCACTGGGGAAGGGAAGGGTCCAGGTGCACTGCTCACCCACCTGGGTGGCTCCTGCCCGGGACTTCCTGGACGAGGCAGTGCTAGTGACCGTGCGCTCTCAGGTTACTCCTCCCATGGGGAGGTGGGCGGGCCTGGCCACTGCATCTCCATCTTGAGGCCTGGCCTTTTTCAGATACACCGCCAGCCACAGGGCTGGTGTCTTTATTTTCATCTTAACTTCCTGGAGAGCCCAGTCCTCTCTGACTGTGTATGACTCTCTATCTGACTTAGCTGCCCGTCATATGAGGACAAAGGTCAGGGGGTCAGCCCTGCGGTGTGGCCCCGGGTGAGTGGACAGTAGTTGTCCGTAACCCTAATTGTGCTACCCGTAATGTCAAACGGAGAAGTGGAAGAGCAGGGGTCACGGATGCGTGAAGAGTGGCTATGATTGAACCCCACCAGCAGAGCAGACCGCAGGCAGGCAGTTGTGATCCAGAAAGTTCTTCACTCAGGCCTTGGCTGCTGGCTTTCGGACTGCCCGGGCCCCTCCCAGGCCCTCCACGCACCTCCACTTGACGTCCTCTGCTCCACCTCCAACCCCTGGCCTCTCTTGTCTTCTTGCATGTTTGACTCTGGTTTTATGCTTTTAAAAAGCTATTCCTCATCTTCCACGTCCTCTTTCCTTTAGCATCATCATAATGTCTCCCAGTCCTTATTTAAAATGCAGCTCTAGTGTGTCTTCAGCATTTTAGGAGCACCGTGACATGGCGCTTCCCAAATGCACAAGAACACACAGATCATCCCGTGCACTTCTGCACAAGCCCTGATCTTCTGTATGGCGCATTCTTTCCCTTGGAGCAGCCAGCTTATACGTCCGTGGCCTCTCTAGCCCGAGCACATCTTCTGCCTATTCCAGCACTTACTATAAAGAATGACCAGGGCTTTTTCTCTGTGGTTTCCTACTGATTCCTGGAGACCCACTGAGAATAACAAACCTGTCTTTCCCTGCAAATGTTCTGGCTATCTATCCTAACACCCAGCAGTACACAGCAAGCAGTCAGACAATGGGATGCTGAGAAATAAATGTGTCTGCTTTTAGAAACATTGTGGCCATCTTTTATAAAGTATACAGTCATCAAGTAAAACAGTTTCTAGTTACACAAAATGGACTGTTGCAGTGAATGTATCTGACAGGCTCAGAAAATACCAAGGGCTGTGGGGAGGAAACCTCGGGGGAAAAAGAAGAATTATTGATCACACTGGGAAAAAGATTTGGAAATACAACAGCAGTGATAGTATGACCTTGTAAATGTGATTATTACCACCGAATTATATGCTTAAAATGGTTACAGTGTTAAGTTTAATTTTATGTATATCTTAGCACAGAAAAATTAAATAATGGACTATTTACAAACAAAAAGCATTGAAATAGTCACGGCAAGTAAATGTACGTTATATAAAAGGAAATGCTTGTTTGCTAAATAAAGAATTAAAAGGAAGCTCAGTAACTAATCTTAGTAATAAATATGGCTAGAGAAATACTCCTATTCACCATTTATTTTCATTTCCGACAAATATTACTGCAACAAAAACACCATTAAATAATGCGATGAATTTTAAAAAGCAGTCACTACATCACCGAAGGATTAAAAGAAAGCAAGCCATGTAAATAAAACACCTGCGAGGCCAAATCCTGGGTGCGTCCCAGGAAAACGCACTGCACTGCCACCTGCACAACGGTTAGCTCCCTGGGACAGCAGGGCCCGTACTCGGAGCAGACGGCCCATCTTCGTTCATGTTTGCCAAGTCGAACCCTCTAGTCTGCAGTGTGGGCTGTGGGCCCTGATTCGTGCCCCAGGTCTACCTGACATTCTGTGACCCATGTAAAAGGTTCTAGTCTTGCCAATCCATACTTCTTTGATGGAACAAATGAAAGGAAAAATGTTTGATATCATTGTTCCTTTTTGGTAAACGCCAAGATCAACGGCTCAGGGCCTGTGGTGACCTCATGGGGGCTCCTTCCTGTTAACATAGAGCTCTGAGTAAGCTTATGCTGGGGAAGTGGTTTATCTACATAGAACAGACAGATTTGCAAAATAACTTTGTACCCACAGTTTCTGTCTCTGTGTTTCTGTTTCTGTTTTGCTTTAAGTTTATATCAGCATACTTCATAATGTATGCTGTATCATTCCACTCAGCATTCCAAGCTGTGGTTCAGAAGTTTTTGAGGAAATTCTGGTCTATACTGAGAGCACTGTTACTGTTCGTGAACCTCACGTATTTCCTGAGCAAACACGGATAAAACTGAGACGGGTCCGTTGTCTCGGGAGGTCGGTCTTACGGGTTTGATTTCCTGTGCGGATTATCTTCTAACCTGTTTTTCTCTCTTTGTTTCTCCTCTGCCTGCCGACTTGGATGTAGCAGACCATTTGGGGATTGAATTCATGGGTAAGATAAATATCTTTCTCCTCAAACATCCTGCAAAATTCAAGGTTTTGAATGCACATGTTGTTCTCTGTCCCCCTCTCATTATAACTGAAATGCCTCACTATCAGATGCTATTCGTAGTAAAAACAATGTTTTCGCCTATTTTCACTGAGTCTTGACTGAAGATGAAAACTTACTTGGAAAGCAATTTGATGCTAAGGGCCTCTACAACTCCACGGAAGTTGGCTTTGGCTCCCGGTTTTGATTGTTTGCACTAACTCTTAATTTTCTTATCTGAAAAAGAGGGAGATTAATATTTTCTACTTTGCTGCACTTATAAATTGCTTAGTACAATGTCTACAACCTGGAGAACATCTAAAAATGAGAGAAAACAGTGGTTTTTAAATGCTGGTTTTTGGTTTTTCCTACTGTAATTCCTCATTTTTTTCATGACGGCTACTTTGGAGACATTGGGATATTGATCTTAATTTGGCGTGTAGGATTGTAAGCATTACTATTTAAAAATTTTTAGTATTTTTTTTTAAAGAAGCTGCGGTGGGTACCACATTTTTAAAGCACTAGAATACTTCTGCAGTACTACTTTCTATTTTAAAAGAAAATTGCAACTGGGTATTAGCTCAGTGGTGTAAGTGCCTGCCTGGCAAGCGTGAGGTCACGAGTTTGATCCCCAGTACAAAAAAAAGGAAACTGCATTAAAATTAGAGGTAAGGTGACTCTTCATGATAAACTAAGAAACATGAGAGGATTTCTTAAAGTTCAGTATTTGTTGCAGCTCAGACGTGAAGCCACTGTCAGGAGTGAGAGCGTGAGGGGTCAAAAGATCACAGTTCGAATCCAGGTTGCTCAGCTCTGCTCCTGGGCCTGTGCGGATTTCATTTTTCCTCTGATCTGACACTGGTCTGAGTGCTTGCTTCGTCGGTGTATGTGCTCACGGTGGTAATGCTTACATTTTTACCTGGATTCATTTAATCTATGCACGCACTCAGTGAATATTTATCCAGTCACTATACGCAAAGAAAAATGCAACATTTTAGAAGTTAATTAGTAAAATTAGGCAAATAAACTTTAAAGGTTTAGGTTTGCTGAGCTTAGAGAGAAAAAATCAAGTACTAGAACTTACATAAAATTGGAAATGTCTTGAGCTCTTTTCCAGGCCAGGGGTGTTAGCTTGACTATCATGATGGTCAAAATGTAAAGAGAGATGCAAGATACTTAGGAGGAAAAACTGGGCAGTATTTGAAAACAATTGATGTAGAATCTGTAAGGGAAAATGGTCATGTTATCGCTCATTTAAATAAGAGGTGAACTAATACCTGAAAATAGAATATTGATTAAAGAACACTTTGGGGGACGTTTATTAGATTAGGTGTGGAAATGTGAGTCTGGGGTGCCAGTGACGTGCTTGAGAACAGAGGTCAAGGTGGATTTTGTATTCTGGACATCTAGAGGGTTAATAAGAGGACAACAACTGTATTTTTACCCTGGATTGTCTTCTTTGTTGTATGTTTTTTGGACTGTGTTGTCTAGCTATTACATCACTGAAAAGGCAGACAACTCAGTTCCTGAAGTTTTGCTAGGTGATTAAAACCCAGTACAGTGAAATGCAGGGTAGCATTCAAGTGGAACACCATGAAATGTAAACCAGATGTGGAAGAAAGGATAAAGCCAATTAATAGCCATGAAAATTTTCCAACAAGTTGGTGCCACTTGTGAAGATTGTAGTCCTACGGCAGCTCGGGTGAGAACGATGGAGTTACAGGGTCTGATAGTTTTCAGACTGTCACACTGCTTGTGGCAGTGTGTGACAAAGTTGACCTGGAGAAGTAAGCCATTTGTAGCTGGAGACGGAGGAGTTGCCAGGACCTAATTTTGCACAGGGTGTCTCAGCAGGGGCTGCAGTTACTCATGCTGGTACTAGGGCAGGGAAGTACTTATATGTTAACGTCTCTGATAAAGTAAATAGACTATATCGGCAGCTAATAGATGTCGATAAAGGCTTTCTTACGTATCCATAATGATAAAACCCTTTACATCAAGAAATAGAATCCTAGGAATGACTCAAACTCAGTAGCAATTTATTTGTTGCTACTGGTTTTCCCTGTGTTCATACACACTTCTGGTCAGCAAATAACTACCCAACTAATAAATCAAGGGTCTAGGCTTTATTTTTTTTCCTCTTATGGCTTTCACGTCATCTAGCAAGCCTCATCAGCTGCCTCTGGTCAGCAAAATGGGTAACATGAACATAGCAACTACATCCTCACTCTTGGATAGATTTGATCTGAAAGGTTTCCTGCCATGATTGTTAACATTCTTTTAGGATGATTTAAATCACAGAACCGCACCTTACAGGAAGAGAGGCTGAGCCATGAGAGCTTAGTAGCTCTGGGAGAAAGGAGGAGATGGGTTTTTAGTAACCTCTAGCTCCGTAATAATAGCATCAGCTTGAAAACAGCAGCATTTTTCATAAGAGACAAGAAAAAGAATTCTTTAGGAACCAGGAGGACAGGTCCCAACTTGGAGGGTAAAAGAAAGTTTTAAAAGATTTGCAGGAGAACTGGACTTTTCAGGAAAGATTCAGGTCTCAGTTACGACAGAAGGAAGAAAGAAACAAGGAAGAGATTGAAAATGCAGAGGAGGTGTTGGTGGACTTGGACGAGCAGTGTCAGGTGGACAAGCAGAGTTTAGCTGGTGGAGGAGGAGAAGAAAGCTAAGTCGTGGGCCACCAACTACAGAAAACCGTGTCTCAGTGTGAGCAGTGGAGTACAGTGTTTGAGCATCACAAGGGATCTGCACTTTCCTCATCCACTCCTGAGGGCAGGGCAGCATGGCAGAGTATGGACATCTGTGGTCATTTTAAGGAAACAGCGCTCAACCTCAGGGCCGGGCCGGTGCCCTGCTGGGCGGAGGTGGTTGCAAGCTCGGGGAAGGCTGGTACATGTGCTGCTCAGCATAATGTCCACAGACACAGGGGCAGCACGGAGCTGATGGTGGGGCTCGGAAGACCGGATCCTACAGGCAGAGCGGCTGCAGGTATAGCAAAGGAACATTTCCACGTGAAGGTTAATCACAGCTCTTTAAGAAACACACCTGCTGCCGTCTTAGCGTGAGTCTGTCCTGTGGCCCTGATGACTTACAGGACCACCCACCTAAGGATGTGTTAAGGGGTCTGCGCTCAAGCTCACTTTAAGGAACGTGATTACTGGTGCAGAAAAAATTAGGTTACTGTGTAGTTCATCTGTATGGATTTCAAGGTATAATGAGGCCACAGACGTGAAAAGTTAATCCTACGTGTAAAGCCTTCCAGTGCTGGAGTGGAAGAGCTCTCCACAGGTGCTATTTGACTCCAGTGGTAGACCCTGCCTTGAAGGGAAGGGGTGGGAACCACAAACCAGAGTTAGGAACATGCATAGTATGCGTATAAATAATGGCAACCAACAAAGGGTTGTTTAAGGGACGGATTTACAGCATTAATGATTATACTCCTTCTGCTCACCTTACTGGTTCACTCCTCTGGGGTGAACTGTCTGTAAACTTTTGTCACCTTGGGAACAAAGACTTCAGTTGGTGATGGGGGAATCCATATCAGTAAAATTTTTTCATCAAAGAACACTCTAACCACACACACGCACAGCCATGTTGACATTGCCCGCAAGAGTGGTACATTTGTTATAACTTATAAATTCTTTCTTCCCCGAATCTTCTCTTCAATATCTAAAGTGTATCTAAGTGTCTAAAGTGAGATGACCACACCTGCACCATCCAGGTTATGTCCTATGTTATCTTCTAGGAGTGCTTTAGCTTTGAACATCTCATTTAGGACTACACAGTATCCTGAGTTCATTTTGGTGAAGGAGGGAAGGTCTGCCTCTGAATTCATTGTGTTGCAGATGAATATACAGTTGTTCTAGCCACTGTTGTTGGTTAGACTTTTTTTCCCTTTTCAAATGACTTTGCACCTTTGTCAAAGATCAGTTGGACCGTATTTATGTGCATTGGTTTCTGGGATCTCTGTTCTGTTCCATTGATTCATTTGTCTGTTTTACCAATAGCTGGTTTTTCTTGATTTCTGTAGATTATAGTAAGTCCTGAAGTTAGATTGTGTCATTTTTCAACTTTGTTCTGTCCTTCAATATCATACTGACTGCACGGGATCTTTCACTATATTATTTAAAATCAGTTTAACAGGATCAGCAAATGGACTTGCATACTTTTACTGGGACTACAATGAATCTGTGGATAAAGTTGGGAAGAACTGAGTTCCTGATAATATCAAGCCTTTTATCTCTATGCTAATGTCTTCTGCATAAAGTTTTCTTTCCTTCCAATCTGTATGTCATTGATTCCCTTTATTTTTTGTCTTATTTAAGTACATAATACTTCCAGTATGGTGTTGCTCAGTGATAAGAAAGGCGGCCTTCACTTGCACCTGATCTTACTGAGAAAGCTTCAGGTTTTCCTCCCTATGACATTAGACGTGATGCTTAGAAAACTTTCTGTATCAAGTTCAGGAAGTCCTCCTCCGGTCCTAGGTTAGGGTGAATTTTTCTTTTCCTTTCCTTTGTTAAATCACGAATGAGTTGGATTTTGTCAAGTAGTCTTTCTGAACCCCTTGATAGAATTGCTATCGTTTAGTTCCAGGATGCCCCTCCATCTCGTGTGTGCTGGCAGGTGGGGCTTCCAGAATGTGACTGGACGCAGGAAGGGGCCTAGGGCCATCAGTGGATTCTTCCTCTGATGAGGTCAGCAGCTGCGGGTGCCCTGGGGAGGAGAGGCCTGGTTAGAGGCAGGAAACTGAGGTTCCCCCTGCAAGTTGTCTCCCGTCCTGGCTTTTGCCTTCATTTCTCTTTCTCTCTCTCTCCCCTTCTCTGTTTCCTCACTGCCATGACAGAGGCAGCTTTGGAAACCTCCCTGTGCCCTGTGCCCACAGTTCTGCCTTGGAGCCAGGCAACCGCGGGCCACACTAACCAAAGCCAAAATAACCGTCATCTCCTGTACGTCACAGGTGTAGGTATCTTGTCCCAGCAATGCGAAAGCAGTCAAGACAGCGATCATGGCATTATTTTAGGCTTCTGGTGTGAAGGAGTACAGTAATATATTGTCAGTTGTTAAACCAGCCTTGCATACCTGCTATAAATCTTGTGCGATAATATACTCTAGTTCTATTTTAACAAGTTCCAGAATACCTTTCTCCTTGGATTTCTTCATGTGTGTCTCCTTATTGATTAGACTAAAGAGCTAAATGCTTCATACAGTTTAACAAATTTCTGTTTTACTTCAGCAAAGTCTTAAACCGTATGCTTCAAAAATTGTTGACTAAAGATTTAGTCAACAATTATCTCATTGGCTAATTCCATGTATATGAAATACATCATCCTCTTCTCTTAAAGTCTGAAGGTTCCAAGACTAAAGAGAATTAAGGTAAACACAGCAAGTGAGACTTTGAATGCTTTTAAAATTTTGTAGACAAGGTACAATAATCAAAAGGATAGAAGAACAACTATATTCATTTGGAAAATTTGAGGACTGCTTACGACAGAGGAGACATTTAAATTGAGCAAAATAGACAAGCCATGTGAAGATGTCCTACTGCAAATTCATACCGGCTCCATATTGCTTCCACAATAGGAGGAGTGTTCCTGTTACCTGGATCTATGATCTCTCCAGGGGCCTCGCTTTAGGAATGGAGCGAGGGTGTCAAAAATCAGCCCAAGGCTTTTTTGAGTTGGTTTATTAACTTTAAGGAATATCCCATCAAGTAAGGCACACCAAGCCTAATGTCTATAAAACTGCCATCATTTGGAAGGATTTCTCCTAATTATGAATTTTATTTAATGATGCTTCTGGGGCTGATACGCTGGAAATTTTAACAAACAAATACCAACTCAAAATAAAATGCCAGTGAAATAATAAATTTTGCTGTCATAATTAGGGCAAGGATTTGGAGATGCATACCAGGCAGGGAATTGTGTTTGAAAAGAATTGAAAGGTTGATCATTAAATCAATATTTCTTAAATTCGTGATTTAACCCTTTTGTATTCATTCATGCATGAAAGGAAATAGAGGTTTTTAGAGTCAGACATTCTAACGCTTTTCAAAATGAGGCTACACTAAAGATGAATTAAGTTAAGGTCTTTGTAAGCTTAGGTGTTTATTGGTAAAAGCCCAGCCAATCATCCGGAGGAGGCTGTTGGCCAGAGGGCGTGTGAGGGTGGCCCTGGGACATGGTGCGTCTGCTGAGCGCCTCTCACTCAGAAGCATGGGCTGCTGTTCAGTGCTGGGTCATGGAGCAAACCTGTGCCTTCCGCAGGAGCTCTTTGTTGGGCAGCTATTTTTCTTACAGTACGCTCTGATGCATTCAATGTTCTGTGCATCAAATATGTTTACAAGAAAGCAGGCTGGCATTTAAAAACTTAGTATCAACCCAGAGGGGGAGTGGAAGATTGTGTGAGGACGTTTTCACGCAGCCTGCCTTGGTTCTCATGAGGAAAGGCTGTCAATTAAATGTCGGATTTGTAATTTGACATTGTCTGTAGGGTAATGTAATGTGTTTATTCCATCTGGTGTGATTTTTATTAAGCAATCGACAGAATGATAGAACTCAGGAAAATCAGATTTTACATTAAAATAATAAAAATTTATCTAAGAATACTGCTATATTTTTAAAGTTAAAAACACAAAAGCAGAATGTTGAGGTTTCTATTAGGCAAGACCTAGGAGTAGAATACCTTCAAAGTGTCTGGTTAGAGTATGTTCAGAGGTTCAGGAGTGATAAAGTTATTATTTCTTCTTCACTGTATAGTAAGTATCCTTCTGTAGCTAATGGAAAAGAAATAGCTGTAGTATGTTTTAGTGGTCTCTGGAAATAATCTGAGAAGTGACCAGTTTTAGATGAGACTACCTGGGGATGTTTCTTTCACACCACCCTGTGTGTTACAAACGATTGTGCTTTATATTTCAGTCTGGCCACTTCACGGATCAGTAAGTGAATTCACCTGTCTGCTCTAATACGTGATTTGGGGTTAGGAAGATGAATGTGAAGCTCTTTTTCTCCTAAGCTGAAATCTCAGAACTTGATTTATTTGGGAAAATGATTTTCATTCATTTGAGTATATCATTCTTTCCTATAAAATTTAGGAGTGAATGTTTTGCATGTGTGTTTTTGGGGAGGCGGAAACAAATGGTATTAGGCTAGCTGTGCATAGGTGCCTTTGCAGAGTCAAGCTACAAGAGGAATCGGGTATCAGATAAGTGTCAAACAACTGAGTACTTACCATTTTCCAAAAAAAAGGACATGATCTAGTGAAGTCCTAAAAAACACATACAAGAACTATTTATATCCCAGTGTTGTAAATGACAAGACAGAGGTATATTTTGCAGAAATGTCTTGTCCAGACGGCAAGAACACAGAAAATAAAGGTGTCTAACCCTAAATCTGGGTCCCTCCCAGGTCCTTAGAGTGCTAGCTGCACCTCCCAGGGGCTTCGTGGTGATCAGAAGTTGTATTCTGGCAGTGTTTCAGGTGACACTGCAGCTGTGTACGAGTTTCAATTCAGAAGCTAGTGCTACCGCCGAGGGGCAGAAAGGCTTGCCCTGGCTGCCAGCACCTCTGTGGGGTAACCCAGAAGTGTTCGTTTCTTGTGGGCACTGACTCTGTTGAGAGATTTGGAAAAGCAGTGGAGAGCTGATGTAGCTCACTGTTTCACTGGCAGAGGAGAGGGTTGTATCAGACCCTCAGTGTCCAAAGCAACTCAACAGTGATCTTTTTGATGAATACCACAGACAAGAGATAATCTTTCTAAAATATACAAATGTTTCATCACTACAAAGGAAAAGTGGGCATTTGGATAACACATTTGTAGACAAAATTCCAGTGTCAGTTAATGCATTTTCTTCATTAGACCTTGAGGAATATATTTGATTGGAATTACTAGAAAAAGCAACATTGTTCAATGAAAGCTAACACAGAACAAAGGCATCACTGCTAAAATACTATGAAACTTTGCATGTTGCTGCCAAACAACCGGATTGGGAATTTCTGTTAGTCAGTGTGTGAACATTGGTGAAATCTCAGACAGCTCTCATGATTTTCCTATGTGGCCCAGTGGAACAGATCACTGTCAGTTTAGTGACGGGTGGATTTGGGGCAATGAATTCCATCTGAAGGATCAGGATCAGCCATGTCTGGAATTTCTACTCGCTTCTAGGGCAGAATTGTTAGTAATGGTATAAATAAGATGATGGATTACACGCTCATCAACTCATTGAACATTTTGTAAAGAGGAATTAATTCCTTTATCAGATAGAATTAAGATCTAACAAAGGACTGGATCTGGGGATTATCAAATCAAATATAAATTAAAAGGAGATCTTACTATCAAGTAGCTTACATATATACACCAGATATTTAAAATTTCCAAGATTTGATAGCAGATTCCAAAAATCTGGAATGTGTTGAGAAAAGGATAAGAGCACAGTGATGTTCAGATATTTGTAAGGAAGTAATTCTCTGAGGGGTCTAAGGAGAGGTGAAGGAGAGAGAGAGGGAGGGAGGGTTTGCTTCATTCTCCCGTGAGGGCTCCCTCTCTGTTGATTCAGGAGCAAGGCTGAGTGATAAAATAAGAGGATCCCGGTTCTTCTCAGTGGGCAGAAAATCTGTTTGGTGCCCTCACAAGGGTTCAGCCACTGGAAATGTGGGGAGCCCCCTGAGAAGTGGGGTCTCGTGCCAAGTCAGAGCTACGCTAACTTAAGTAGGCAGACATGGAGAAGTCTACAGCTCAGTGCTTGGATACACTCGTACACCAGTGTGTGCAGCTCAGGGAGAAGGACTTTTGTTGATGTTTTGCTCTATAAAATAACAGAGAGCTGTTCCTCAGGGCACTGAGGATGCTAATACACAGGGCTCTGACTTTCTAGCCCTCTCCTTGGGATTTGGCGTTAGCGTCACCATGAGATTGGGAAAATCAGCCATCTGCATTCAGGGGCGGCCACACTGTGAGCTGGGTGTGGTATTTTCTTGGGGCACTGGGCAGTGGTGGCACCCACAGTGCACCGACCTGTAAGTCACCTAGAGGCCTGAGACTGATGCTCCCAGGGGCTGAGCAGCGAGCGGGGATGTTCCGCGAGGCGGGTATTTTGAATGTGTTTTCAGCATTCAGTATTCCCACTGAACAGGAGGTTTGGCAGGAGGAGACCCAGTGTCAGCAAGGGCCAGCTGCACGTTTTCCACGTATGCACACATGTAGAGCCTGAGTTCACAATCCGTTGGGAGCACTGTGTTCACGGCTCTGCTGCCGTGTTTCACGTTTCATAGACCTAGAGGTTAGATAAACCCCGGGAAGAATGGACATGGAAGGAAGATGGTCAGAAAACTGGGGTCATTTTTATGTGAAAAAATTCGCAAATATTCCTGTAGTTTGAAGATGCAGAAAGGAAATTAGAGGGAAAGGGGGGAAGAAGAACGAAGATAAATAAAGGATGGGAAAGGGCAGGAGCTTGGGGAGATGGCGGGAAGTCAGGTAACAGGACACACGTCACACAGGAAGGGAACGGAACGGTAGTCGCCGTGGTAGGTCAGGAGGTCACAGCTGAATACAGGCAGCCTGGCCGCCTTTTGGAGGAAGTGTGATTGCATCCTGCTGAGGCTGCAGGTGGGGAATTTGTGCCTCACAGGGCAGGATTCCCTGAAGCCCTTTGTTCTGACAGGGCTGTGTAGAGTTTGCCTGGTAGACACTGTGTGTGGAAACTGCCACACCACGTGTTGGCTATTGGAGCAAAACGGTGATCACCGGGCAGACAGATTTCACGTGATGGTGTCAGATACAGGGGCGGGGAGGAGGCCAGGGGAGGACGCCTCGGGGGAGCAGCAGGGTGGGGTGCAGGGCCAAGAAGAGCCCCAGGGTGGACCTTAACTGTCTTTGAGGGGAGGGTAGAATTTCTGCAGGGTTAGGGGGGAACGTCCTCGCAAAGACACTGTAATAGGAAACCCCGGGATGTGACAGTGTGTTTAGAAACACTGTTAGCAAACGTCTGTTAGCAAAAGATATCTCATTGTCATTTAATTTGAATTACACATGACTTTTCATTTAATATAAGGACAACTGTGTCTTCTTCTTGCCTAACATTTTCTCGTGGCTTTAGAATGAAGTCAGCTGCAGAAGCCGCCACACTGTGTCACCCCTGTTGAACTCTGCCCCCCTCCCAGAATGCTCTCTGCTATCCAGCTTTCTTCTTGTTCCGGTACCTACTTCAGGGCCTTTGCACTGGCTCTTCCTTAAGGACCACCATATCTGCATACGGGTGCTTCCTTTGCATCTTAGTGAATGAACTGAGACACACTTCCTGAGATACTTTACCTGTCTAACTTGCGTTAGCCTCCTTTGTGTGTTCCATTGCCTTTATTATTGTCTGATTTATTGTTCATTTCTTATCAGTTTCCTCACTAAGAAATAACCTCTTTGGTAAGAGAATATCAGGCTTGGCATGGATGAGGAAATCAGGTTAACTTTCCTCACCGAGGGAGGATACCTGGACGCTCCATTCTGTCTTCACAGTAGGCTCTCATCTGTTTCAAGTTCTAGATGAGTCTTGAAGAAGAGAGTCCTCTTTTAGAAGCATGCTGAATGCAGATTAGGTCTTTTCCAAATTTCAGTGTCGGCGTTCCTTTGGCTGGTGAGGCTGGCACACACTCACGTGTTACAGGAAAGAGCAGAGTCCAGGGTGCTGCTGTGCGGCACGTGATTTCAGAGGAGTCATCTCAGGTCGCAGTTCAGACTCCTCAGGAGCCTCCAGTGTGTGATGCAGAAAATGCCTATCATCTGGATGTGCAGACTGCGGCCTGGGGACTGGATCCCGTGTTCATCCCATCTCCTGCGGAGCCCAGATTTGGTGTCCAAGAGCTCTCCCTGTGTTTGGAGCATTAGTAAGGCTGCTGTTAATGAGAAAGGGGGTGTCTGGCTCCAGGGGGAGGAAACCTACTGGAAATCCTGTGGGTGACAGGTTTTCATTTTACACATGGTAAAACAAGGTGAATGGAAGTGAAAACAACATGCCTGATTGATCGATAGTTGAATTACAGTTTCTATGAGAATGTCTGCAAAGCCCAGGTTCTTCCCATGCTCCTCCCCTCCACCTAACAGAAGGGAGTTTGTTTTATCCTGGTAAAGTGATGTTCCCTCGCCTTGGTCTGTGCTCAACTCCAGATAGATCGGGCAGGACAGGGATGCACTCAATCAGTGCCTCAGCTGTAGAAGCTGCATTGTGGACAAAGAGCCCCACAATGTATGGATTTGTGGATATTGCTGGATTCAGAAATAAAGATGCAGGATACCTTCAATTTTCAATAGGCACAAAAATTGTTTAGGAAAGGTGTATTTTGTATATGGTGGCATGGAGCACAACTTGAGCTCCTCCAATTCAGATGAACTCAGTACTGAGTCTGTTATCTTGTCACCCTCACTGTGGGACTGAGCTCAGTAGGTAGCAATGACCTGGTTCCACCTCCTACACCATCCTGGAGAAGCTGAGTTAGCAGGAGGAGGAGGAGGAGGAGCAGGAGCACCCCCACTTAGCCAAGAGATGAGCAGAATTAACGAGAAGAGAGCCAAAGGTATCAGAACGGGAGTGTGCCGTGTCTCAGAGGGGACTGTGCTTGCTGCTTGATGAGGATCAGGCAAAAATGATACTCAGCAGCTCCCGAATTAGCTCTTTAAAAAGGCAGATGCCGCCTATGAGCTCATTGGCTCTGGGCACAGTGAGCTCCGCTGTCTGAACAGCGGATGACGTGATCTAAAGCCAAGCAGGAGCTCAGCACCTCGGACAGGGAGACGTTAGAAAACTAATGCAGCTCCTTCCCTTGGTTTATCAGCTTTTGAGGAAGGACGAGGCCCTGAGCTTACCTGGAGATGCGGCCCCAGGCTGTGTCACATAAGCAGGAACAGCTGTGCCTCTGTCTGTCTGCTGCTCACAGTCCCGTTACATTCGCTGCTAATTTCAGTCAGAAGGCTTTTGTGAGAATATGGCCCTTTTGCTCCTCTGAGAAAAAAAATAAGGTGTGCATTTTCTACAGCTGCCTGGTAGAATCGTAGAAGTGGATCTATGATTCTACTTTAAAAGACAAAAGATACAACACGGGATTCCAGCAGTGTGATAGAAACACACACCTGGGTGTGCGGCAGGTACCTCAGATCCTGACGGAGTCCCTGTCTGCCCAGCCTGACTGTGCAGCTAACGTTCACATGGAAACTGAATTTCTATCTCATTCCCCGACCATCAGTGTAAGTAGAATAAAGCAAAGCTAGTTTCCTATTGATAAAATGGGAGGAGCGTGTGTGCTCCTAAGCACCCCTGTTTATACTTTGAGACAAGTAGAAATGAATAATAAAGGTAGAAGCCTTTGCTGGATACTGGATAATTTTTCCTGACTTTTACTATTTTATTTTACTATTTTATTCCTTATTCATCTACTTTTAATCATGGGCCCTGCTTGCTTAGCATGCTTGTAAATCTTACATATTTCAGACTTCTGTAGCTCCCAGTCCAGCTGATAGTCACTGGTGCTATTATTAAAACAAAAGATGTGTATATTTTGACCACCTTATAGATGTCTTTTGTATAACAATATCTACATTCATAGGTCAGTTCAATGTCAGACTCCGCATTAAACCATGACGACTCGCTAATGTCCTGATTGTCCCAAACAACCTGACCACCGAAGATGATATTTCTTCAAAACCCTGACATCCAGTCTTCCCTGGGACTCTGCCCTGGAGAAGTTAGGCTGAGACATCCGACCCTCAGGCTTGGCCTGCACCTGGGTATATTTACATACTCTTCTCAGCCTGAGGCGACCATAACACAGCCAACCTCCAGCCACACTTTCCCTTCAAAGTGATGGGCCAAAGTCTTTGTAGGGATACAGAGGGATGCACTGAGGCAGGATAAAGAAATAAATATACACAAGAAGGAGGCAAGGAAAATTGTAATTTTAAAAATTGCACCCAAAACAAAACAAAACAAAACAACCCCAGTTTCAAGACATAGAAGCTACTCAAGCCTTTTTACCCTCCAAGAAACCATCCGCAGTAAACTCCCAGGAGCATTAGCAGCACTGCTGACACAGTGAATCGGGCTCTGGGCCTCTGCCCTTTACCTGTAGTCACTGTTTCTCCACTGACCTCCATCCTCAGAAGGCACACAGCATTTCCGAGTCTCAAACACGAGTGAACGGTGTCCATCAGAACCCAGCCAGCCTGAGGAGTCCCTGGCGCACAGGATTCAACCTCCTAGGTCAACTACCCTGAAGACACTGCCAAGAGCATGTAAATATACCCAGGTGCAGGCCATGCGATGCCTCTCTCTGCGTACGGAGCCTGCATACTCTGTTCTAATAGAGAATGTACTCTGTTGTCACTGAGTGCGTTAAAATGCTATCTAATTTTTATGCCTCTCACTGACAAGTCTTGAAAACCGTTTTTCTGTAAATAACTCAGCAAATCTCATACCTACTCCATGGGGGTAATGGAGCTGAGACCCCCCCACATGTTCTTTGAGGGCTAACTTTGGACCCCCCCTGGTGACATCTCTGTCTCTGTGTACTGTGTAACATAGGCTGGCTGTCTGCCTGTCTGTCCATCTAGATATGAGAACCAGTATTGATCTCTCAAGGGGCACTAGTGCAAAGACTGGCAATGTGGCATATCCTGTACGTGTTGCTTGTCTTCAGTCAGGCACTTTTCTATGTCTTTCTTCATTTTCTAATGAGTTAGACTGTATTTGTTTCTGGCTATGCAAGCCCTATTATCTAAGGAAATCTTATTTGCCCTCTGGTCTTTTTATCAGATTCCACCACGAAAGGTTTCAAACCACCAACAGTGTCAAACATCAAATCATTTTAAGCCCAATTGGACCCAATACCTCCTGACCTCATATCCTCTGTTTATGTCCTCTGTACTCACTCAGAATCATGTCCTCTCCTGCAACACACCATGATGCCTGTCACTTCTGCATGTGATAGGACTCTATGGCACTAAAGCTCAAAACATGTTCCTAGTGCAGCCCCATGTGTATATTTTGTCTTCTATGCATTTGCTAGATTACGGTGTTGGTTCATGTTTCTACTCACTGCTGTGAGCCACAGAGGCCTCTGTCCTCTCTCATTACAGCATTAATCTCATTATCTAGGTGAAGACCAAGTGAGGGTGACCTTTCTCATGCGTGTTTCCTTAGGCAACTCAAGGAGCTGTGCGGATCTGCAAACCAGCGAGACACCTGTCTGTCTCCCGCATGCAGCGCCCTCCTTGCAGTGTTGAATGGGTAAAGCCACTGCCTTTAACACTCTTGTCCCAAAGGGAATGGCAGAGGGGAATGAGAGGGAAAAAAGGGCACTGGTCCGCAGAACAGTGTCAGCCTAACAGGGTAAATACTGCAACTTCTTGGTTAGGTCTCAGAAGCAAGCCAGGCAACTTTTGCTGTTTTACTTGTTGGAAATGAGTCTCTAGGCGTAGCTCACACTTAAGAGGATCGTTCACAAGGGAGCCCGCTTTGAGGGGAGCCTCTTCTACACTATTCTCTCCTCACTTTCTTTCCCAGAATCTTTTTCTGTTCCATGTAGGAATTCCGTTACTGCACAGCTCAGTGTCACTGCCGTTACGTGTTACCTCCTCAGCACTGCTCACTAGAGGTGGGAATCCTTATCACCAACAAAGCGGGCTACAAGGCAAAGCTCAGCTCAGATCTCTGACAAACTAATGATCCTAGACTCTGGGTGGCTGAACACGAGTGGGTAACACTGAGTTGTTCACATGCATAACGGAGACTTGATGTTTATTTTACAGCAGTGTCACTGGGGTAAGGTAATACAATACATTTGAAAGAAGATAAACATACTCTCACCCTGAAGGCAATTATAATTTTATGATGATGCAGAATTGTTTACAATGTAAAGTCTACATGTAGTTGGAAGATAAGTTGATCCATGTGAATATAGTATATAAGAAGACACACATTTCTTATTCAAAAAGCAAAGCCCTTGAGCATTGTGTGGCTATAAAAAGCCTGCTTTTATTCCTATCAAGCCTGTATTTATATATATTTCTGAAATAGCTGGCCAGTTAATGTCTTTTTCCTTGAACTGCATGTTGCCTTTTTATTAATCATCATGTAGGAAGAAGTCTCAGAGCCCCGCTGGATGAAATCATGTGTCTCAGGCGGTCAGTTCTTTACATGGGGTGGAAATCTGGTGACGTATATAGCACAGTAGCAGGAAGTCATGGATTCTGAGATTTATCTTAGCTCTTTTAAATGCAAGCATTGTGACTTTGGGTGCAAGAACTTCCCCCAGCCTTAGGTCTTGTTTCTGATGCAGGGCTATAGTATGTATCCCAGAAAGTCTCAGCATTCTTGAGGAGACTTTCTCCAGTCAGCTGTCTATGTTTCCTTAGTCCTTGCTGATAGTCTGCCTAGCCTTCAAGACAATCACTGCGGTCCTAAGTTCACAAGACATTAAGTGATTATTTTCAGCTCTCTTATAGAGGGGGCCTTCCTTGGATCGATAAAATTTTGTTTTCTAAAGCATCTTGAAATTTAGATGAAATGATGCAGATCATACTCTCTAAGTGGCCTATATATCATAAATGCTCCAAAATATTTTGACTTAACATTTCTATAATCCTTTCCACACTGCAGTATCATTAAGGGAAATTTTGTAAGTTTTTCCTGTATTTTTTTCTTATTTTCTTCATCCATTTTTCACAGTGGAGATTATAATGTACAAGCTTGTGTTTAGTGTTTTTATTAGCCCATGTTTGCAGTTCATAGTGATCACTTGCATTGTGCTAGTGCATCTTAATTAATTCAGCACCCCCTGCTCCCCGCCCGCCATGCCTCTTCTGACTCCTGGTCCCCTTCTGTTTTGCAAAACCTCCGGCTCCATTTGTCCTTCAGTTTTTTTCATTGGGTTCCCTTCTTCTTTCTCCTCCCACCCCACATTTTTCATCCCGCTTCCCATTTGAAAAGGCCCCCTCCTTGCTACTCCCTTTCGTTTTGTTCTTTTCTGTTACTTTTGACTGCTTATATAAGAGAAACCATAAGGTATTGAAGCTTCTGCTTCAGATTTATTTCACTTAATATTATGATCTCGTAACACTTTGAATTGAAAATACTTAAAATAGTTTTGACTTCACAGTTATTAAAAATAGATTTATGACTACTTTTATCTACCTATCATTAAATATACCCATAAAGTTAAAGGAAAAGTGCTAGCCTCAAATACCTACAGTTATTTGATGTAGTATTTAGCCTGGAAAAATATCCTTGGGTCACTTTTAGAAATTTTGTCTGGGGTTTCCTTTTATATAACTGATTTACCATTTCTTACTCAAATGAAGTATGACTTTACATGTAATTTTACCATTATCATTTTATTTATAACCATATTTTGGTCCCAAAGATTGAAAATGTATAGATTTCGATTGTACTTTGAGCTTGAGTCACTGTGTTCTTCAGATTCATACATTAACCTGTGAGGTCTTGGGTCATGCTGAGGTGGATCTGACCACTGGTAATGTTTCTATGACAGTGAGATCTCAAACCTACGGCTGCAGGATTCAGCCTCTTTCTTTGGTTTGATATTACAATAGAAGAATTATCTTAGGTTCAATAAAGTCAGTCTTCTATGCAAGATGAATAATTATTTACATGTAACTTTTTCAAAGTTTCTTTTTCTTTTGTAGAGAATATGTGATTATTTGTGCATTATACTACTGAGGATTCTCTGAGTTTTCAAACAGAATTTGGACAAGAAGATGCAAAAGCATGGCATTCTAGTAGCTGAGCTTTGGGCACTAAAGAAACCACCTTTGAAAAAGCTGGAGTTCCTCTGGGGGTTCACATGTGTCTCCATCAGGTGACAGCAAGGGAAGACTATCTTAGTTTATGGTGCAGGAAGAGTCTCCTTATTCTACCAAATATCTTAGAATACCAGCATGACTGTAATATAAATACTGTTTGCCAGTTTATACTGTTTGTCTTAATTACTTTTCTCTCACTGCTGAGACAAAATACCCATACCCACAAAGTAAAGGAAGAAAGGTGTATTTCGTTCACAGTTTGTATAGGTTTCGGTCCATAATTAGTTGGCTCCAAGGCAGGGTGGCTCATGGCAGTGGGAGACAGAAAAAGCAATCAAAGAGGGAAGAAAAGACTCTTTATGTCCTTTTCATTGTATGCAGACTATCTGCTCTGGGACACTATAGCACTCACACCCTATTCCTAGCCAGAACTATGCCAAAGCAATCCGTGGACTGTTTACTAATCACACACCTTAAATGCATACTCTAGATTCAGACACCTCTAAAAAAGGAGCTCTAAGGCTCTGGGCAGACATTTAGACACCAACCATAACATTCTCCTCTGGCCCCCCTAAGAAGCATGCACACCTGTTTATGCAAAACCTATTTAGTGCATCTCCAAGAGTTTGCCAAAGTCCTAACAGCTTCAGCATTGCTAAAAGGTTCAAATCCCAAGTGTCCTCTGAGATTTAAGGCAAACTCTTAACAGGGAGTCCTGGAACATATGAGAGGTTAAGCACTTCCAGTGTTCAATGGGGAAAGATAGACTTTTCTATTCCAAAAGTTATCAAGGGGGAAAACAAAGGAATGGGGTCAAAGCAAGTCCAAAATCCAGCAGGACAAACATTAAGTCCTGTAGTTCCATTGCATCATTTGAGGCAATCTGTAGCAAGACATGGACTCCAAAGGGCTTGGGTGGCTCCATGTCTACAGCACTTCTAATGGTTGTAGCTCCCATGGCTTCCCCCTGCTCCTTCCTTTCAGGTATCCTCCAGTGGTCCACAGTCCTGTCTTCTCTAAACTTCTGTAGTCTCCACTGCACCTTTGACTTCACCTCACAGATTTACACACTGAACTCTCAGGGGCACATCGCCTGGCCTCCCTGGCCTTCTCCTGAAATCTGGTGGAAGACTTGCTGACCCACAACTCTTGCAGTCTGCATGCACCTAAAACCAGCAGCATGTGGATGATGCTGAGGTCTGCTGCCAGCTGCAGCAGTAACCAGGCTTTCTTCTGTTTCTTGGCTATAGGGATCATATGCCTGGATCTCTGAGCACGCTGAATCTAATTCGGAGGAATAGTCTCTGGGCAGTCACCATTCTGGAACATGGGGCCTTCTCCCCAAAGAAAAATCATTCACTTTTGAAGCTTTTAGACTGTGGTGGGTGGAGTCCTGCTGCTTCTTGAATTTCCCTTAGGCCATTTTTTCTGTTCTCCTATTCCTCTTCAACAATCAAGACCTCCTTTGCTCTGTCTTTCCAGTCCATAGCATTACTGGAGCTTTCTTTCTGGCCAAACTCAAAATGTTTTAAATCGTTGTGCTGGACTCTTTTCTCTCAATTCCCGACATAAGTCTGGCTAAAAGTCCCCATTAGTAGCCCTGCCACAGCCACAGTGTTCAACTGCCTTGACATTTCTTTAGCCAGGTCAATTATTCAATCACCCTTAGTCTTAGGAAAAATCTCTGGATATGCACAAAATACAGACAAACTTTCTGCCAAGCCATAACTCACATCATCTGGAGTCTAGCAGCCTTCAGGTCTTCTGTGCTCTGACCAGAATCTCCCATAAAGTTAATCCATCCCCACAGAGCTAATCCATTCTATTGCAATGCTACTTTTTCAGCCAAAAGCTTTCCTAACTCTTCCCCTTCCAACAAGTCAGTTCCAAAGATTCTTGAGCCACATACCCTGGTAATGTCACAGCAATAACCCCACTTCTCTGGTACCAACTCTTGTAATATTTTTCTTTTTTTGCTAAGACAAAATATCCAACACTCACAAGGCAGGAAAGGCTTATTTAGCTATATGAGTGACACATAACAGAAGAGCAACAGTTCCTGGCAGCAGAAGCACCAAGAAAAGGAAGAGGACATCCTTTCTGGCCCTTACACTGTATGTAGGCTACCACCCAAGGGAAGGTGTAACACTCACACCCTTAATCCTAGCCAGAATGATGCTAAACCAATCACTGGGGTGACTTACTAATCTCTCACCCTTAATCCAGACATCACACAGGTAGATGCAGCCTTCTCTGCTAAAGCCCTTGAATTCATGAGGCTTTGAGAGGACATCTAGCAACAAACCATAATACTATTACTAAAGTTTCTAAAATGTCTGCTTATGTAAAAGACTGAAATGATGAACACAAAATATAAACTGGTCTTCAAAAAAACCCTTTTGGTCTAAAATGAATGCTGTAAGCCATTTGCAATAGACTCAGTGTCATATTCAGGCTTTGAAGAACTAAAGGATTATAGAGAATCTTTGGGGAAATTTTTACTGAGTTCACTGGAAAATGAATCTGACTTTAAACTTTGAAAGTAGTTAAAATATGTTTCAGTTTGAGATTCTGTCACACAGAGATGATAACTCATGTGAATAAACATCTAGCATTGAAAATGCCTTGAAAATATTTCTATCCTGCTTTTGTGTATCAAAGATATTATTCTTGAAATAAAGATGACTTCATTTCCTTGTTTTCAACATAACTTTATAGAAGGATAGTTTTTTGTTTGTTGGTTGGTTTCTTTGTTTTTGCTCCTACTTGTCTGCTTGTCTTCATCTGCTCTAAATTTTTTTGCTCACTTATCTATTTTAAGGAAATTCCTTCTGCTTCTTTTCCTGGAGCTCATCTCTCACCAGCAATGCCCTTAGTGCACACGTATGCCCTTTGTTTGACTGAAAGATGGATATATTTTTGGCAATTTTGATCTTTCTTTTTAAAGATAAAATTGATGCATAATTTTTGAGGATCTTTCAACTAAATGAACTGTGAATGCTGCCTTTTATCTTCCCAGCTGAATTACTAACTGAAATAATAATGTAACCAACACCCTGAGGACTGGGAGGGTTAGGGTTGCCAGTGCCATCCATGTGTTCAGAGCATTTCCATAAATAGTTGCAGGATCCTGGCACAGCACCAGTGAAGAAGAATTTTGAGTCTCCAATCCAAACTTTTGTGCTTACTGTAAATTGAAATCAAGCCAGTACTTAGAGACAAACTAAGAGACAAATTTAGAGACAAACTAAACTATAAATGCAGGCATGTAGAGATGCAGTTTATAATTTCAACTCTTGATGCTTTATTTTTAAATGGCATCCAATGCAAAGCCTGTAAGGTTTGAATCCTGTGTTACTTACATCTAGACACCAAGGAAAATGGAAGTGTTCTAGTTTTCTGTTACTCTAGCAAATGCCTGGGGAAATCCAATTTAAAAGGAAAATAGTTTACTTTGTCACCATTTTAGAGATTTCAATCTGTGATCATTTGCCTGTTTGGGGAGGCACCAAATCGTGAGCAGAGAAGGTGGCATAGGTAGTTCACAATCAGGAAGCAGAAGCAAGAAAGAAGTAGCCAGGTTCCCACTGACCCTTTAAGGACACACCCACAAGGACCTAAGATCCTCCTGCTAAGCCTCACCTCTTAAAGGTCCAGCTCTTCCCCATAATCCTACCCTGGGGCCAACCATTATCACATGGACCTTTGGGGGACACTAAAAATCTACACTCAGCAATTCCTTCTTTTGTGATGATCCCATGCAACTAGCCTGGATGTTTAGTAACAGCCTGGTAAAATCACTCCAATTTATTAGGATGCCTTAGCGTGGCAAATGTCTCATGTACTGATTGCTTTGACCTAGCTGAAGCTGTAGAACAGTAAAAGTGATTAGGTTCCACCCCTAGATGCTCTTGTGCATGGATACTAGCATGAAGACCTGTAGGTTCTTGATTCTGTGCTACACCCACCTGTGTGTCCCTCGGAGAAGGTGACAGGAGTTTCTCATCGAATGTTGCTGTAAGGCTAGATTTTCATAAGCGACTTTTAATACCTCCATATACCCATGCACAATATCTCACTACGCTGAATGTTATTTACTCGTACCGAGATGGCATTTAGAATCGCTTTTATTGAAAAACTAAACTGAACAAAAACTGTTGTTCAGAGAGTTTGCAGCAAATTAGAAAAAACCTTGGCTCAGAATGAAGTGCTCCAATCCCTTCCGTATAGAGCAAATTGTAAGACTCAGCATTCATAATTGTGCTTCAACTAAGGGGTGTGTTTCACAATTTGCTTGAAGGTAATTAGAAAAATGTGCATGAATGCATGACACGTATAAATCACAGGTATATTCACCTGAATGTGTTTGTGCTGTCTGTATTTATAGCTCATTTTGTAATGCCAAATTTGCTGTACTGAAACAGACAATTAAAGAAAGGTAAAGGGACTAGTATTTTCTGAGCCACTGCAAGATGCCAGGCAGGGTGCCAGGCACTCCGAGAACTCTATGTGCATTCATCTTCTCTAATGTAAACACCACCACCATTGCGCAAGTGGGGACCAAGTAATAAAATGAGCATGAGCTATCAATGCATCTATTGTTCTTTGTTGAACATATGCAGTTCTAATCAAAACAATTATAATTAATATTTAAACAATTTGTGGTAGAGACGGAAGTTGAGCCTGGTTCAGTCTCGTACTCCAGTTATTTTTGCAAAGACAATTTGCATTCTTGATTTATTTCAAAAGAAGCACATTTTACATATATCTAAATTATAACTCAATGTTTAGTGATTAATTTACAAATTTTTAAGTAGGAGACATGTTATGAAATCATTGTCCATCACATCGAGGCCATTTACAAGCACTTTTTTCACACTGTTATTTTCCTTGGCTAAGTGAAGCAGAAGAGTAGAAATTGTGGAAAAATGAAGACAAATTCAATAAAATCAAACGTGGAGAAAAATACAGTGTTATACTCTGACACAGCATCTTATGAAGTGTGTCTCCTATTGATAAGATATTAAGAGTTTTATATATAGGCAAACATATGGAGTTAAAATACATGATTACACATTTACACAGCAAAATTCTCATGTCAGATATGTTGAGGAAATCCAAATTGTTTTTAAATTATATAAACTCCTTTCTCCATAAATGGGAAAATATATTTTTTGAAACTCCAAGGGGAAGAGGGAGTTTTAAGAGTCCTCAAATACCTTTGATTATAAAGATCACTTTTATAAGAAAATGTATTACTTCTTAAAGGAGTCAGCATGATACATTTTGGGAAATGTTCATTCAGTTACCTACATTACACAAAAGTTGTGCCAATCATGTACTGGTGTTAATGGCGCAAAATAATTAAAACAGGAAGACCCAAGCCCTTTGGGAGCTGATATTCTAGTAAAAGAGATGAAATATAAAAAATAAAAGTAAAACATTTGTGATTGACCTTAATGAGGCCTAAGGAGAGATTTAAAAAGCAGGGAAAAAATATAGTCAGGGTCTGGGGTTGATTGTTTAAACAAGGAGCCAAGGGAGGCTTCTCTGTGAAAGCCATTTCTGATTAAAAACTGAAGGAAGGCATGAGGTCTGGGACCATGGAGGAGAAAAGCTCTCCAGGCAGAAGGAAGCTCAGATTCCAGAAGAAGAGATCCTGGTCACTGGGAAATCTGAGCAAGGGGAAACATGCAACATGGGTTCCAGGGAGCAAGATGGGGTGGGCCCTGGGGAAGGGAGTGCGAGGGACTTGGTGACCAGTGCCAGGGGAGCCTGCAGGGGCTTGAGCCCTGAAATAACAAGTCTGTGGCTGAGTTTTGTTGAAAAGGTAGGAGTGGTCACAAAGCAGTTTTGTAAGAATCGCTTTGGTCTAGGTTGTACGCTCCGAGTCACTGAAGACAATGATACCCAGTGCACTTAGTATCCTCTTGCTATTTTCTTCTGAATTATTTTATGAAACAAAAGGTAGGAAAGGTTGTTTTTGTTTGGCATTTGTTTCTGAGGGAGACCCGAAGGGAGAGGAAGGGGCCATTGCAAGGGCTCAGAGCAGGCAGTCTCACTCCCTGAACAAAGGTGGCAGCCCTGGCTTAGGTTGGGTCTATATTAAAGGGGAGGTTATTGGATTTATCGAGAGGTCAGATACTGGATTTAGAAGAGAGAGAGCAATCAAGGTATCGCTGGGATCCTAGGCTCAGCCACTGGAACCCTGGTCACCACAGACCGTCCTGAGCAGGAGCTGGAGAGAATGTCTCACAGTGACCGAATAGCAGGACTTCATTGTAGACAGTAACTTTGAGATTCTTTGTAGGCACTGTCGTACGGGGATTACCCTGGAAGGTAACATACTAAGCAGGCAAATTGTGTACACCCACAGAGCAGTTGGGAATTCCAGAGCTAGAGAGGTCCAGGTACAGAGGCTCACTTCTAATTTACAGAATTTTCAACATAAAATAGAATTCTGGAAGCCAGCACAGTGTTGTTATGCATCTAGCAGAAACAAATACCAAAATAATAATAACAGATGCCGAGGGCAGCAGAGATATTGGGCCCCGCCCTCCTAATTTTCATTCCATTGCCTGGCTTGGCTTTGCCAGAGGAGCCATCTGGGAAGCAGCCCTGGCCCCTTCCCGGTGCTCAGGGATGGCCCTGCGCTCCGAAGGCATCTCAGGAGGGGCTCTGAGGTCCTGCTGGGGAGTGGCACCCCACCTCGAGGTCAGTTAACACCGCCTTGGAGGAGGTCTTCTGGTTTGAGGAAGATTGCTGATGCCGCCGCCCTGCCAGGCTGAAGGGCTGCTGTTCCAGTCTGCCAGGCAGCCCAGAAAGCCACTGCTTAAGTGAACTTAATTGGCTGTGTTCTCACACTACTTGGGTTGTTATGGAAACCTTACTAGAAAATATAGGGAATCTAGATGGTTTCCCTTCCAGGCAATGTGTGAGATTTTTTCTAGACAATTTCAGTGACTTTCTGTGTAGGAATATGCAAGGTTTTAAAAAATACATAGACTTATAGAATATGTACAAGTAGATACGACATGGATATGCAACTCGAACGCTGGTTATACAGTAGAAATCTGTGCAAGAACCATGCTGGCATTCCAGAAGCCACGTGGCAATGCCCGACCACGCAGCATTTTCATGGCCTTGAAAACAAAATAGCAAATCAAAAACAACCCTCATCCTAGTATGAAGTTCGTTAATTATGTATCACATATGCATACATGAATATGTACATGTTCATGATTTGCATATATCATCATTTTGTCATTCTGTCTTCAGTGGACCAGTGGATGCTTGGTCATCTCTGGCTTTTGATGTGAGATAACCATGCCTGGAACACTGCAGTGCAAACGTGCTCTCATCTCTATTTGGCATTCTTGTGTTACAAGACATGGGTAGCTTCAAACTTAATAGACGGTGAAAGCTTTTTTAATGTAGTGGTTTCCTTTGTCATTTGTTTTAGCTAAGAGGTTGAACAAATGTGCACTGCACCCAAACTGTCCAGGAACGTCTGCTCCTCCGTAGCCTCGCATGCAGCTGGTGTGGTTTCTACTGTTCATATTTAGCTCTTATAACTCTTTGTATGTGGTGTTGTCTTCCTTGTAAGAGGTCAGCACATTCGCCTGGTTGTTTGACTCGTGGGAAACCTGTCTGTGTAGTAACTGTCAGGGTTCTCACCTATTTTTTAGTGGATTTTATGTTTTTCTTGATTTCCTAGGATAAATCTTTATGTTCCATATAACTTATAGCTTACGTGTTGAATGAGAAAAACAACTTTATAATTCTGTAAGCTTTTCACTTATTCTCGGTTGTTTGAATTTTCATATTAATCTCAGAACCAACTATTTTTAAAAAGAAAAATGAGCTTGTTTTGATTTTCATTGAAACTACATAAACTATACAAATGAGCTTGAAAAGTGTTCTTGAGCTTTAAATATGAAATTGTCTAGGACATGGCGATGCCTCAGCCTTGCATTTGTGCAAATTCTTAATTTCTGTTAGTATTATTTTATAGATTTCTGCCAAAAGGTGCTGTGCATCTTTGCTAGGTTTATCCTTCACATTTTGTTCTTTGATGCTGCTGCAGATATCAATTTTTAATTTTCCTTTTCTGCTTGGTATTGCTATGGTGAAACTCAATTGATTTTTCCACATTGAGTTTGTATCTATCAACCTTATTATACTCACTTATGCCAACATCTTTGTAGATATATTGAAGTATCTATGAATTCATATTATCTGAATATTTCAAGACTTTTCCTGAAATTATTTTTTCTTAGCATCTTTCTATATTGACTAGGTTTTATTGTATAAAATTCATTAAAAGAATCATAGGTCTAATTTTCTTGTTGCTGATCTCAGAGAAGAAATTCTGACAGTTTATTAATTATGGACTTTGCTCCAGGTTATATAGCTGCCTTCTAACACAGTAAGAAAATGGTCTTTTATTTCTAGTTTTCAAAAAAAAAAAAAAAAAACACACTAAGCTACAAGTATATATAATTTTTTTTCCAAAAACTATTCTCCTGAATCTATTCATGTCATCATATGAGCTATCATTTACTTTGTTACTATAATGAATTAAATCGAGTGATTTCCCAAGTGTGAGACCAATTTTGTATTCCTGGGATAAACTCAAACTTGGTTGTGATCTTCTTTCTCTTTTGAATATTGATAGATATATTTATTCTATGTTTAAGAATTTCTTATTCATATATACAGTTATATTTGGACCTCAGTTTACGCTGAAGAAATCAAAAGGTTTTTATTAATTATAGACTGTTGAAAACCATTCTCATTACAGCTCAAATTTGGCAAGTAATGTTTGTTAAAAAGAGAAAATAATAGGAAAAAGAAAAAGAGATTCAAATAGCAAACAAATGAAAATATGTTGAAATAAATTATTAAAATACGAGTCATAATGCATATACACAGGTGCATACAAAGCAAATAACCAGAATGTTTAATATTATTAAAATTACAACAGGAAAACGAGAAAGATTTCCTGAAGCTATGATCTCATTAGTTAATATGTTCACTTTTCAGACACTGTTTAAAGTGTATGCGTATTTCATAACATAAACTCAAATTATGTAAAGGTAAAAATGTATATATGCCTGTCTTCGTTACTTTTCTCATTGCTGAGACAAAATACCTGACAGTCGGCTTTAAGGAGAGATGGCTAATTTTGCTCACCGTTTGGAGGGGTTTGGTCCATGGCAGTTCCGAGGCAGGTGGCGGGCAGAGGGGCGACAATTCGGGCAGCCAGAAGGCAGCAAACAGATAAACCGTGAAGCAGCAGGGGACAGAGAGCCACAATAGCAGCCTTCTTTCCGTCCTTTATATTTTGTGGATTTTCGGATAGTCTCTTTCCACCGTGCTCAGGCGGCTTTGGAGATGTGCTTTGTGGAGAGCCCAGGGATATGCGATGTCCCTGTACCCAGCTCACTCACACCAGGGCGGGGCAGCCTTTTTCCTGCGTCACACCCAAACAACCCCAGCATCACATCCGCAGCTCCAGCATCACACACTGCAACCCAGACACACTCCGAAGTCCACCTGTGATGCACAGTGCTTCGGGGGACACCCAGACACAAGCCGTAACAACACAAATGTGCTATATACATTACATAGATAGACAGGCCGCAAAGGAAATTTGAATATCAGTACAATAAATAGTGTTTTAACACAACTCATGGTAATTGTCAGAGTGAATAAACTATATATGAAATAAAATACGTAAATTACATGCTTGATTTCACAGCACACACAATATTACCAACATTCTAGAAACATCAAATTCATAAAAATGATCTCCTTTTAACCTATAGATAATCTCAATAAATTTCAAAGATTTAATATTATGTTTAAAATATTTTGTAGCCACTATACAATAAAGTCAAAAGCTAATGTCAAGAAGTAGGTGAGTTATTTCCTTTATAATTGCAGACGTTAATTCTTTTATAATTAATTCTTAGACCAAGATTAGGTTAGGGAATATTTTAAATGAAGAATATTAACAACACTTTACGTCAAATGGGTAAGATGAAGCTGTTAGTATGTTTAGATATAAATTCATTGACATTAGAAAAAGCAGGAACTTCTTGGTAAAGGGGCCATCCTACCACAAAATTTAGGTGAAAATACTTACAATAAACCATTAGAAAATCATTAGCAAAGTACAGAACAAACAAGTGGAGTAAAAATTATTATTAAAAAGAGAAATGAAAGGGCCAAATGTTGGTTACTAAAATTTTTATTGCAAAGAAACAAAACAAAGCCAAAAGCTATCCTCAGGGAGCACTGGAAATGTATTCCAGGGAAAGTGTCAGTTTACTCAGTTTGTTTCATAGAATGGAAAAGGGAAGAGAGTCCAAAATTCACTGTGAGACGTGAGGGTTAGCTGTAGAGCCAAATCCTCCAAAAATTGCCTAGGAGAGAAGAGCAAATCCAGTCAGTAAAAGATACAAAGGATGGTAACATTTAACCAATTGCGTTTATTCCTGGAATTTAAGTTTTAATATTAGCAAATGTGCTAGGGTAGTTCACCATATTAAAATGATAGGGAAGGAAAAAATCATGATGATAGCAGCTTTAAAATCAGTAAGTCTTGTATCTATTGGTAATTTAAAAAAAAAAAAACTTCATACTAAGGATGAAAGAAAATTTCTTATTTTTACAGATTGCATTTAAGAATCCCATAATATATATTAAATATCAAAAAATTGAAAGATATTCATTCAGCATGGGTAGAAAGACACAGTGCCCCTGATTTCCATGCTTAATAATATATTGGAAATTATTAAGGGCACGTGATAGTAAAAAAGAAAAATAAAGATGAAAACCTCTTACTACTTGATGATGATGATTGTATCAAAAAACAAATTATTAGAATAACAAAACATGGAGCTGGGGATTTAGCTCAGCGGCATAAGCACCTGCCTTGCAAGCAAGCGGTCGTGGGTTCGATCCCTGGTACCGGTAAAAATGAAAAAAAGACAAAAAAAAAAAAAAAGAATAACAAAACATTCAGCATCATAGTTTGATAAGAACATCAGCATGGAAAGAGAAACTAATTTTGATATAATTTTTTTAAATGATGTTAGCTCTAGAAGCAAAAAGTATACAACACAAATATGTTCAACCACAAAATAAAAACAAAAGATATGAGGTAACAATTTTATATTCAAAATGGCAAAGAAGAAATTCATGTACAATATTGTGTCCTTATTCACAGTATCCTAAAGATTAAGGCTTACAGATTAAAGTAACTGCCATGGTTATTTTGTTTGGGGAGGTGAGAAGGCGAACCAGCCGACACAGCCATGGCTGCCTAGAGGAGCAGCGTGGGGATGTTAACAGTTCTGGAGGGGTGGAGAAGCACGAGAGGTTAGATCAGGAAGACACTGGAGCAAGGTGGACCCTAAATCAGCGGCGTCTGAGGAATGAGGTTTGTGCACAGCTCAGACCCTGAGTCGTGAGAAGGCACAGTGCAGACCGCCTGGCAAAGGACAGGCAGCCAGTAAGCGATCATAAGATAACTGCATATTCTTTAAAAGGATTTGGATTGGCTGTCTCTTACCCTAATAAGTTCACATTGGCATTAATGCTTAAACAGTATAGGAATTCTATCCATTTAGTGAGAGCCGAATAAAGTCACTTCATTAGAATGCAGAACTTCTTAATGTCAAAGACAGTTTAAAGGATGAAGGTATGCATCGCCAGCTGAGACCTCTCCAACACACGTAATACACAGAATTAGCAGTGCCTACCAACAAGGCAGATAATGAGAGTTAGTACAAGTGACCCCCCTCTCCACACCCTATCATGGACCTGTGCCCTGGGGGTGATGAGGATGGGGCTGTGGTGTCACTGTGGGCAGAGCCAAAACTCAAAAGAATCTGAAAGGAACCAGGGAGTGGACTTTGGTGGAGCGAGTCATCCTGCAAAATACTGGGCACCAACCAGAGTAAGGGTCATGAGACCCGGAGCATCATGGACCAAGGTCGAAGAGATCTTAGAAATGAAATAGGTAACTCACCAGGAACCTAAGCGCAGTCATGCCAGATAGACACATAGCTGTATCGATCACCTCTTTGGGGAAGGAGGGAGATCTGATCAGGAGGGGCTGGCAAAGGGGTCCGCCCTGCTTCACGGGGACCACCCCGAAGGTTTCTTTAAAAGGAGGCCTGCAGTGGTTCATTCACTGTATCATTACCTTCATCCCAGCCGGTTAAATACCTTCACACTTGACAGATTTTATACTTAAAAAGTTTATAATAAGAATAAACATTTTAAAAACATAGCAGAACGGTTGTATAGTGGTCACACAAATCCTTCTAGATTAATGGGGTAATGGGGGGAGCTGTAAGAAATACTCAAGCTGCACCTCGGGCCCTCAAACCCACTTGTGCAAACACCTCAGTGTGCTGTGTGCCCAGCTGGGCCCTCATGCGGAGCTCGGGTTAGGGGACAGTTGAGTGCCCTGTGGAACCTTCCTCTTCCACGTCTCCTGGAACCCTCTAGCTGCCCGCCCTGCGTGGCTGTTGACCTCTCTCACTGACACGCAATTCCTCAGAGCATCCAGGGAGGCTCAGAGAAGCCCTTCCGAGATTGGCACCCAGCCCAGGGCCCTGCCGGTCACCTGGCCTGTGAGACACTGTCACTAAGGCATGGGTGCCCGGCCGCTGGACTTGCGCCCCCAGAGGCAGGAGCCTGTGTCACTGAGCCCAGACCTGAGCACTTCAGGCCTCCAGCACCTGGCGGCCACCTGGCAGATGCTGTCAGTTAGAGGCCAAAGGGGACACTGATTCCCTTTGTTCCCAAGAGGCTTCACCATGGGCGTGACACAACATGAAAAGTTAAATAGGAGACTTTAACAATAGTTTAAGGCAATCCAGGACAAACTATGAGAGGCAAATTAGCACTATAAAACTGCGTTTTGCAAGTGAAGGCCACATAATGAGAGCCGCATAATTCTTTAGAGAGGGTGAGTGATAGCCCAAGTTCCAGCGCCCACTCTGTTGGTTACTGGCTGGATGAACTCCGTTTCCTTGTCCGAAAAAAGGAAATAAGGGTTGTGCTGCTTGGAGGCTGTGAGGAGGACCGGACAGCTTGCAGCTGGGTAGGAGTTCACCAGGGTGCCGGAAGCATGGAAGTGCTCTTTGCCACCCTGTGTTGCTTCTGAAGCTTTTGCGTTAGTAGAAGGCTGCAGAGTTCTGGGGTTTCATGTCTGAGAAACAGGCGGCAAGGATGGGAAGTGATTTGGGGTGTACAGGAGGAGGGCGAGGAGGAAATGGGGTGCCATGTATTGTGTCTTTCTGCATGCATTTGCTGACCTGGCGATTTGCTCACATCTTTGCATTTAATGCTGCAGTTCCCCAGGGAGGTCCTGATGGACCCACTTTACAGACAGGAAACACGAGTCTCCGGGAGAGTGAAGTGCCTGCTTAAACCCCATGGGTGGCCTGGCCTTCCCAGGGTGCTTTGTGTGGAGCTACTGAGCTGCTTCAAGGCAGGGGCTCTCTGGAGTCTCCCACAGAGGAGGAGGGAATGAGCGGGGAAGCATCTGCAGGTATGCCTCCGTTTTCCGTGACCTTCTGGTCTGTAGGACTCGGACAGCTAACAGCTGACTTCAGTGCAGAGCAATGATGCTTAAGCTTCCTACTAGGCAAAGCATGTGAACGCTGATGAACTTAAAATACGTAACTAAAAACAGCGGCTTTTGGAGGTTGTTTGTTTGTTTTTGTCTCTGAGACAGGGTCTCCCTATGCAGTTCAGGCTGGCCTTGAGTTTGCCTTGTAGCCCAGGCTGGCCTTGAACTTGCAAGGATTTCCCTGGCTCAGCCTCCCAAGTGCTGGAATTACAAGCATGAGCCACCACGCCAGACTTTAAGACGACTGTTTATTTTTAATTGAAGTTAGTACCTTTAAATGCAGCTTTCAGTCTACAAAGCAGCCTAAAACTAGGTTCTTTGTTATGTTTTTCAATGATAGTGTGGACAGGAATGGGTATGGGTGGGTGCTGCTTCTGAATGGGTTAAATTCACTGAATTTGAGAAATCTTCCCCACTGTGGGCTGCCAATGAGAAGCCTCCTGAAGAGGCAAACAGAACTGCACATAGGAGAAACTTGGAGTCTGCCTTTCTTGGCCCCAGAGGCCACAGGATCAGCAGGAGTCGGTCATCTGCTGAATCAGCCCAGATCTTCAGCATCTCACACTGCCGCTCCCTTCTATCTGCTCAGGGAGGTGCAATTTGCATCAGCAAACAGTGTCAGCAATAGTGCCAGCATCTTACCAACACAATAGGTTGTTTACAGCTCTGCAGGAAAAATGCAGTTTACAGGTAGCAAAATAGGGCTGTGAAACTGGATTATGTGTAGAGTTCTGGGGTTCCTTCTGCAGGGTGAGGTATTTGGACGCTGTGAGTGTTCGCTTCAGGATTTTATGTCAGACTTGGTGTTAAATTGCTTTCGAGAAACAAAGGGATGCTCTTAAACCCCTCTCTAGTGCCTGAAAGAATGGAATAATTTTTGATCTAAGTTTAACTGCTAAATTTTCTAAGCTGATTAAATGTCCCAATGAAAGCAAAAAGTGTACTGTGCCATCACTGAGTCCCTGACGGCGCACACAAGTGTCATGTGAAATGCACATTGTGATTGAAATACACAGTGAAGACTTAAATTTTAAAAGTTCTCACTGCCATTAATCCTCCTGAAATCCTCTTCCTTCCCACTTGGAATTGCTTACCTGGTCGTTCTGGCCACTTCCTGAGGCAGCTCCAGAAGGATGTGTGCAAACGTATTTATGGGTTCTCTACAAGACCACAGTTCTAACAATCAAAGGCATTAAGGCGCCCGATGTCCTGCCCAGAGGGAGACTTAAAAGCTCTTTTTCAGTGGCTTGTCCTGTGTGCCCTCACCCTCCTCCCTGGCCTTCTCCCCGCTTCTCATTGGAAGATGACAGGATCCAAAGGAGTGTGGACCAGTCAGGTTGTCACTCAGATAAAATAATGGAAATCAGACTGTGGAGACCAGGACAAAGGCCAGGACCTCGAGGGCCCCATCAACTGTAAGCCAACACTGGGTTTTCTTTGGGAATATGGTGCAGGAATGCGGATGGCTCTTTCTCCTCCTCCTTTTGCTCTTCCTGGCTGACACTGTTCTTAGAATGAGTAGCTTTGTCAGCATACACTGGAGCATGGATGACTATTCAGAACTAGAACTGTCACTCTGGTAGGCATAGGTAACAGAAGCTAGGATGGTACATTTGTGCTAAAAAATAGCCCAGACATTTCCAGTGATTGCTATTTAATGATGGAGAGGAAATTCTCTTTCTAAGCAGAGGAATTTCTGCATATTTCAAAGTAGCTTCAAAACTTTATATCTGGGGAACACATAAGCTGGACTTTCAAATATGTATTTGTAGTCACTGTTATTAGTACAGATAGTAAAGCATACAAGAAATAACTGAAGGGCGATGAAGGGAATCCCTGCTTCTCGAGTGTAATTTCTAATCACCAAAACAGCAATATACTTTTTAAAAATATTGTTATTATCATGAACTGTGTATATAGCTTTACAGTTGACATATATTTCTTGTCAGATCTATTTCCACTTATGATGTTACTGTTAACCATTACAAATGTCTTAAGAATTGTTAGTTTTAGAATGTCTGGTGTAAAACCTTTGAAAATACATATACTCTAATTCATATTCTGTAGGTGTAGAGAGAAATAAAGTCTAATTTCCACCCAAATATTTTTAAGTTACTATTGATAATGTAATAATACTACCGTATACAAGCTCCTTTAGTAATCAGTCATGTGCGTTGTCTCATTTTTATCACAAAGGTTTGTTGAGGCTAGAGAAGTATCTTTAATTTTACAAATGAAAAAAAATAAGATCCAGAGACTTATAAAGTAGTCTGAGACGAGCCAGAAAACAAGGGCAGAGCTGAGACTCCATCGTTCCCTGAAGGGTTGGCCCTTGCGGTAAGATTTCTAAGGCTATAAAATTTTAATGACTGGATTATTCTAAAGGAGATTTTTGTGTTTTAGTAGATTTTGCCTTTGTTAGCTTTCACTGCTAAAGAATTGGCCCTGTGACCAGGATGACATAGCCTGAGACCTTAGGTCTGAAATGCCAAGGGATCTGTAATTACAAAATTAGTCTGAATGCAGGAAAATATTTATTGTACAAAACAATGTAAGTTACTTCCCATAAAGCCTTCAAAGCATAAACACTGGCAGAAATATCGAAGAGCACATCTAAGTATCTTAAGAGCATGTTTGAATTGATTTTTAAATGAATATAAAATTTTTCATTCTCTATTACCTTTGTATGTTTTTTTTTTTTTTTTGTATGTCGGAAAGATTATATTCCCAAGAAAATATGCTGCATTTATTTGGTTTCTTTCTTTCCCTTTCAATTGAATTGTAAATATTTATAACTACAGAGCATTTGAATTTTCTTTGTCTTTAAAATGTCTCTCTACATGTTGTGAAATATGTCCTGTGCAGGGGAGGGAGGAGGAGAGGGGAGGGGAAGGGAACAGGGAAGGGAGCAGGAAGGGAGAGGAATCGGTGGCATTCTTTTCCACCCTTGCTGTGTGTCTGTGGCAGAAAACCACTTGCCCTGAGGACGGTGTGCCGCTCACCAATGAGACTCATCCTCTACCATTGCTAGATTCCTCCCCTCAAGGGCAGTGAGGACCCTCCCGCAGGCAGCTCCTGCGCCCAGCCTTCCACAGAAGCGTGCATTGCATTTCCAGAGATACAGTCAGATATCTGAACGTTTCTTGTAGGATTCTCTGTCACAGATGTAGAAAGAAATCTCTGCTATTCCTAATCACCAAAACATCTTCCTGAAGGGGCTTCTTTAAGAGTCCACAGAGGATGGAGCTAGCAGGCTCAGGAAAGGAGACGCCTCGCCCAAGGTGCATCTCTACTAAGGATCAGAGTCAGGATAAAGTTGTGCCTGCATATTTTATCAACACATATTAAAACATAATTTCATGCATTTTATCTACACGTGCAGATTTCGTGTCTCCCAAAAGCAACTGCTATGGTCCCTATTTATTTGTGTATGCGTATACAGTACCTGTACTGTTAGCTCTTAGGAAATATTTGTGGAATTAATACAGGAAGCCTTGTTTTTTACTAAGTGAGTAGTCTACAAATGATACATCTTATATTACAGTCATGTACTGTGTAGCAGGCAATCACATATTTCATAGCTAATATCAAGCACAAAGGAGTCACAGGCCCAAGTTTTGTTTAATGGCACTCTTTGGTTTAAATAACGGAACATTTAAATAATTTATGATGAATTAGTATCTCATTTATTCCATTAATGCTTCTTGATAGCCTCCAGGAAGACTGGATCGATGATATATTATCCTGATTAATACAAAATTTATCAAGGTGTAAACCGACCTCAGACAGGAGGAGGCTGCAGCAGAATCCAGGGTCTTCAGGCTGCAGCACAGCAACTTAATTAAATTTTACAGAAACCAGAATGCAGCTTTCACCTCACAACATAGGAATTTTACATGAGGAAATTTTCCAGAATCTTCTGTTAGTGATATACAAATATAGGTAGGTATTCTGTTAAATCTTGAAAAACACGCTGGGACCTTTTCCCCTGGTAGACTGGCACCCAGTACAGGCAGCAGAGGGTTCCGGTGGCCTTGGAGTCACCAGGGTGGAAAATACCAAGAAGCCTTCTCACCGTGGCTACTCCAGGGAGAGGGGCCCAGGAATTTTCTAAATTTTCTGAATAATTGAGATCACACAGCCAGATTGCTTTGTGTGGAGTGCAGTTTATGGTTCGCTCTGCAGCGCCATGTGAGGCACAGTCACTTATGTTTGTCTCAACCCCGTGACCTGTTGATAAACACTTCAGTCCTTCGTTTCCTCTTCTTTGTGCACGTGTGTGCCTGTGCTTATGGCTCCTAAAGGATCCGTGAAGATCAAAGCACGGGGACCGAGAAGCATCCGAGTGACCCGGCAGCCTCCTCAGCTCCTGGAACGCGTGATGTTTCGTGATTCACATTTTCCAGAAGTGAGCCGCTTTAGGATGGAGGAAAGAGGAGGCTTCTAGCTCACCCTCACACTCCAGCATACAGAGGATGAAGAGGCATTTAGAAGAATGCTACTCCTGTCACCTCGGGGACAAGACCTTTATCCTAACAACAAGTTTTACTTTAAATATCATGGCCCCTTGTTTCAAAAGTCTATCTGTAATCAAAGTGGCATTCTGTGCCAGACAGCATCTCGGTGATGTGCAGGGTGCCAGTGCATTTGTGGGGTATCTTCACGCCGGTGGTGCACACCAAGGCATTCAGAGGCATTTCCTCTGAGAAGGAATCTTTCTTGGTCCCCACACTGAGTAGCAGGCCTTGCCCCGAAGGGAGGATACAGCAAGCCCAGCCAAGATCTGGGCACGGACAGCTCTAATTCATTGTGTTAAATGGCACAGCCAAGCAACTGGTGATTTATGGCTGTAAATTATCATGTTGTTCATTAGTGGTAATTACTACTCAACCCTGAAATAAAATGGCAATCACTGTGCTCAGATGAGAACACCCACTCTGGCTCCTTGCTGTTCACCCGCAAACTTCCCTGCCTGCCTCACTCTCTGGGGGAAGAAAGAGGGAAAGAAACCAGGAGAATGTGCAGCTGAAAGAGGGGAGCTACGGACCAGCAGGAGCTGCTCCCAAGGCTTCCTCAGGCCAAGGAGCTCAACACCCAGCTGGGCTTCTCCCGCCCTCGATGGGGTAGGAGGGCTTTGCTTGCATGTTCACTCAGCATGGTCAGGTTGTCTTGAACAACAGCTTGTACTGTAGTCAGAAAGTGATGAGGTCAAGGTGGCCAGCATGCTGAAGGGGCCCTGTGACCCACGGGCTGCAGCGCCCTCAAGCCCAGCCACGCTGGTTTGCAGACCTGTTCAGGCTGCAGGCCTGGCTGAGCCTCAGGAAACTGAGGCCCACAGCCTGCAAAGTGAGGCTTGATTTCACTTTTGAGCATATGGCCAAAATAGCGTGCAAATTTCACCCTGTTTGTTACTGTCACACGAAACATCTACAAAGCATTCACTTCCAGACAAGCCATGTCCATTTCATTTCTGTCAAGGCTGGCACCTCTTAGAGACAGCCTTCCATGCAGAGAAGAGAATCCTTGGCTCCAGCATTCTGAAGAACAAGAACAGCAGGCTGTCTGGCTCAGTTCTTGGAAATGACGGATCACATTTGAGCTCACGACAGCCAGCCTTCCCTGCCATTCCAGCACGAAAGAGGGAGCCAGTCAGCACAAGCTTCAACATTTGCAATGCAGACAGATCATAGCTAATAACGGTCACAGAATTATATACTTTGAAAAGTCATTGTCATTTTGGGATAAAAGGTGGATTTTACTGTGGAATTTTCTATTTACCATGGACAAGACAGGTCAAGGTATGTAAGGAATCCATTTAAAATAACCGATTAAAATAACTGATGAGGTGTCTCAAAACATCTAGTAAAAACATATACAACACGCAAAAACAGATGGGCAATGTAGGCAGGGAGCTGGAAATTCTAAGAACTCAAAGGAAGTGCTCGAAACCAAACTCCTAAATTAGAAATGAAAAATGCCTTTGATGAACTCATTAGTTGATGCAAACTGATTCTCCAGGAAAGAATCAGTAAGCTTGAGATGTGTCAGTAAAAATGTCTTAAGCTTAAAAACAA
The DNA here is from genome assembly GCF_034190915.1 of Cavia porcellus. NCBI lineage: Eukaryota > Metazoa > Chordata > Mammalia > Rodentia > Caviidae > Cavia > Cavia porcellus. The sequence continues at coordinate 2,184,520 of NW_026947506.1, forward strand.
AGAGAAAAAGAATGAAAACATGGAGCAGAATATTCAAGATCTGAGAGACAATGGGAAAGGCGTGAGACCCATAACAAGGAAACCCGCAGAAGAAAGGCTACAAGGCCCCCAAATACTGAAGTGATAATGGGTGGATTTTTTTCTGAAATAATGATGGTGTCCCAAATCACAGATCCAGGAAGCTCCGAGAACATTCAGTGTGGCAGGAAATCAAAAGCTGGCAGATGCTACTCAACCTAGAGCAATTGAAAGCCAGAGAACCTTGAAATGAGATGGGGTGACGTGGGGAACATGAAGGTCTCCTTAGACTTGTAGGGTCAGTTCATGTAAATTCTTATCCTGACTCAATTACAAGCCTCCTGGGGAGGCGACTGGGTCGTGGAGGAGCCATACTGTGAAATGCTGTGAGGACATGGAGCCCATTGGAGGTGGGTGAGTAGGGATGAGCCCCAGGATGTACACACATTACTGCTGTGTTGCTCCTAGGGTCTGTTTTGGGGCCTCAAGAGAAGGTGTTAGCAGCTTTGCTCTTCGGTGCCTTTCTGCTATGACATTTTTGTTTTGGAGCAAACACACCATGGACTACACCTCTCAAACTATGAACCCCAATAAACTTCTGCTCCTTTAAACTGTGGCTATTCTATTAGGGATTTTGCCCCAGTGATAGGCAATATGGCTAATGCATTTGCCTGCTTTAGAGTTACGAATCTTTCAATCATAATATGGAGCTATTAAATAATGCATACACCTTATATCATAGAGCAGAGTCAGACTGAGTAAAACCAAGAAGAACAGAATCCCATGAACACTGGCCCACACATATTTTCCCAATCGTTAGCATCTTTTGTGGAGCTTATAATTAAGTCTATCGATTTATGTTATTAACAGAAGTTCACAGCTTACACTTGGATTCATCCTTCATGTTGTGGAGCTCTCTGGGCTCTGCCCAGCATCCTCAGTTACAATGACAGTTACCATGGAGAGTAGTTTAGCAGAGCAAAAGTTTCCCAACACTCCCCTTGGTCCTCCCTTAGGGCCCACCTCAAATTCCTAGGCAACTCACTGAACTTTTTATTGCCTCAGTAATGTTTTCTTTTCCAGAATGTTACCTAGTTGGAACGCAACATGTTAGCCTCCTCGATTGTTTATGTCAGTTAGCAATAATCCCTTAAGACCCCTCCATGCCTTTTCATGGCTGGATAGCTCAATTCTGTTGCTACCACAGTGCATGGGTAGACCAGTTTTTCTAGTCACCTACGGAAAGACATCCTGGCTGCGCAGAGGTTTGAGTGTTTGGAAGCAGAGGTGTTACAAACATTCACATGCAGGTTTTTGTGTAGATTGAAGTTGTCAACAAATTTAGGTAAAATCTTAGGAATCTTACAGTAAGAGTATGTTTAATCTCATGAGAATCTACTGAATGTTCTTCCAAAGTGACTGTGCCAGTCAGAGTTTACTAGAGAAACAGATATAAGACAAGATATGCAAATGTGTCAGAAATGTCAAGAGGATTTCAGTGGTCAGCCACGGGGACCGATGAGGAAGCCTGAAGATGCTCTCTGGACACTGGAGACCGCAGGGTTCAGCCCAACATCTGGAGCTCACTGCAGTGCTCTGTGGGAGCCCGTATCCGTAGGCTGATGGGTCTGCGACAGAAGGCTGAAGAATGTACACAGGAAAGCTGAAGAGTCCAAGCAGAGGCAGAACAATCTGTGTCAGAAACCAGGAGAGGTCATCCCAGCCAAAGGTGGACACTGGAGCCCTCCTAAGACCCAGCAATGGTCCCCCCTCGTTCCTCTTTAGTGTATGCAGCTACCTGCTCTAGGGCGGGTCCTCTACACTCACACCATCCCCATGCCCTCCTGTTGCACAGGCTCAGGATGTTTACAAAGTAAGGACCTGGCCCCCTGCTGAGTCACTTAGTTAAACTTCTAAACCTCTCAAGCGGACACCATGAACAGCATCTTAGAGTCTTTGGGACATGTCCCCCACACCCCAGGAGGTAGAACTGCTGAGCTGCTTAGGTGAGCTTCTGGACTCTTCAAGTTCACAGAGTGTGTCAGCCCACACAGTGACCATAATGTTCTTTATTCTGGATAATGCCTGCAGGCTGCCATTTGCTTCACATGCCCAGGAGAATTTAATGTTGTTTGATTTTTGTATTCAAATCATTTAAAGAGGGGTAGAGTGGCTTTTCGTTGTGGTTTTAATCTGTTTGCTACTAACTACTGAGAAACTTTTCTCATACTCTTTTGTCTATACATCTCTTGTCAGCCATAAGCTATAATTACTAAATAAGTTTTGAGCGGTTATCTGTTAGTTCAGTTAACACTGAGACAAGTAAATAAGTTTCACCTTAATTTGTCATTCCCCTGGCACTTGTTTCCCCATAGTTCAGAAGTTCAGACTTGTATAATTTTTCCTCAAAAACTTGTTGAACATTTCTTGCAGGGCACTTTGGCTGGTGATAGTCTACAGGTGCTTTTTTGAGGAAGTTTTTCTCTTTCATTTTGTAGGATAGTTTTCACTGGAAAAGCAATTCTAAATTGATGTGTGTGTGTGTGTGTGTGTGTGTGTGTGTGTGTGTCCCCGTTCTTACTGTGTGGTTTCTGCAGAGAAACCTCACACAATCCTAGCACTTCTTGCTCTGTAAGGTAGGTGTACCCCACTGCACCCCATCTCTTCCCAAGATTCTCTGGCTTTCAATTGCTCCAGGTTGAGTAGCATCTGACAGCTGTTGATTTCCTGCCACACTGAATGTTCTCCGAGCTTCCTGGATCTGTGATTTTGGACACCAACATTATTTCAGAAAAAAACCCACCCATTATTACTTCAATAGCTGGGGGCTTGTGGTCTTTTTTCTGCGGGTTTCATTGTTATGGGTCTCACGCCTTTTCCCAGTGTCTCTCAGACCTTGAATATTTTCACTCTTTTTCTCTTTGCTTCGAAGTTTGAGAAGTTTTTATCGACACAGCTCAAGCTTACCGATTCTTTCCTGGAGAGTCACATTTCGCATCAACTAATGAGTTCATCAAAGGCATCTTCATTTCTAATTTAGGAGTTTGGTTTCGAGCACTTCCTTTGAGTTCTTAGAATTTCCAGCTCCCTGCCTACATTGCCCGCCTGTTTTTGCACGTTGTATATGTTTTTATTAAGTGCTTTGAGACACCTCATCAGTTATCTTACTAATTGGTTATTTTAAATTTCTAATCTGAAAATTCAGAAGTTTCTGTCCTCGGACTCTGAGTATGCTGTTGTCATCTTCTTCCTTCTTCCCAGCTGTCTCTTTACCTTCCCTTGTCTCTCTCTCTGTCTCTCTCTCTCTCTCTCTCTCTCTCTCTCTCTCTCTCTCTCTCTGTCTCTCTGTGTCTCTCTTTCTGTCTCTCTCTCTCTCTGTCTCTGTCTCTGTCTCTCTCTGTCTGTGTCTCTCTCTGTCTCTCTCTGTTTCTCTCTGTCTCTCTCTCTGACTCTGTCTCTCTCTGTCTCTCTCTCTGTCTCTCTCTGTGTCTCTCTCTGTTTCTCTCTCTGTGTCTCTCTCTGTCTCTCTCTGTGTTTCTCTCTCTCTGTCTCTCTCTCTGTTTCTCTCTCTCTGTCTCTCTCTCTGTTTCTCTCTCTCTGTCTCTGTCTCTCTCTCTGTCTCTCTCTGTCTCTCTGTGTTTCTCTCTCTCTGTCTCTCTCTCTGTTTCTCTCTCTCTGTCTCTGTCTCTCTCTCTGTCTCTGTCTTTCTCTCTGTCTCTCTGTCTCTCTCTCTCTCTCTCTCTCTCTCTCTCTCTCTCTCTCTCTCTCTCCCTCCCTCTCTTGTGCAACCTTCTTCTGTTTCCTTTTTTCCCTTTAGCATGTGCAGTTGTTTTGTTGACAGGTCTCATGCTTTAGTAAAAACAACTACAGTGAATGAGCTTTTATGTGGCGTCCTGTTTCCTCCTGGTCAGGGCTCAGGTGGGTTTCGTGCTTGCTGTAACTGCAGGTGTCACAGGCTAAAAGTACCCAACACGCTCTTGTTTTTATGCCCTCTGTTTTCCTGGGCATCTCTGGATTGTTCTCCGGAAATCCTGGGGTGTGTGGTTCTTTTGTTTTCCTCCTCTGTGGGAGCCCTCTGGTGAAGGGGAAGCGCTCTAGAACTCTGTGATGGAGTGCGATGGAGTGGCCCTCTCAGTGGGCTGGTTCCCTCCCAGGCGCTTCCTGTCCCCACCCCGCTCCTGGAAGGGCATCAGTGAGGCCAGCAGGGTCTGCACCTAGATGTTCCCTGCCTTCCAAGCCACCGCTAGCCATTTCTTCTGGAGCTAAGTTTGAGGTGCAGTATTTTCCCCTGTGGTAAGGTCTCTGGTAAGGCATACAGGCCATCTGGGAATACATGAAATGATGACTTGTGTTCTTTCCCCGCCCTGGGATTGTTCTCTGCTGTTCACTGTGAGGATCTACAGGAGCAGCTCAGGGAAAATTCACAAATTGGTAGGGGACCCAGTAAGTCTGCCCCGGAAGAGATTATCTTTCCTGTGAGGCCACACCCAGTACCCGGCTACTGGTAACTCAGTGTGATAATGTCCTTGGCAGTGCTGGCTGCCGCCGAGTCTCCCTTCTGTGGTAAGACATTCACTTGACGCACAGATTTCCGAGGCTGCAGTTTGCCCCGTAACCTCACTGTCTGGAGACTCTAAGCTCTTCTTTTGCTTATTGTGAGGAGGACACAATGACTTCCAAGCTTTTCACATTGAAAGTGGAAATTGGACATTCTGGAGTGATTGTGCATAACCAAATATAAATTTATAGAAATCAAGAATAAATTGTTTGGCAATTATTAAGTAAAATGTCAGTCACAGAATTTCAGACTTGAACGAAATGAAATTTAAGAAAACAAACTTTATGCCTTTTATTACTGAAGAATATTCCTAACACATAGTGATACAGAATTTGCATGTTCTCTTAAGAACTTAAATATTGTGTACATTTTCCAATCCCTATGACAGTAATATAGTGAAGTAAATGTCTTTGTATTCCAAAGAGAAAAGAAATAGATATAAAATTTCCCCAATGGGATTCTAGCTAATCTGATGGGTCTGTTGTAAATGTACTATGTGAAAAATCTGAATCTGAATATTTTTAAACAGTAAATGAATACAGTTCATTGTAGGCATGGTCTATAATTTAAACAATCATCACTAAACTGTAGAAAAGAGATGATGATAATTTTCGTCCTAAATATTATGGAACAAATAAATGCATTTTCAATCTCTCTATTTTAATTTCTGTGATCTTATACACCCAGTAAACACTTATTTTGTTCTGAAATGAAGAAACTTAAAGGTAGAAATATTGTAAAGCCGTAGTGTCAGTGATGATCTGTACAAATCTGGTCATGTTCTAGATTCCAGGAAACATAATTTTTCTTCTTTGAAAGCAAGTTATGGAAGCCAAAGCAATATATAGTCATGGTTGGTTCCGTTTGCCTAAGCCTTTGCAATGGATAAAAGAACATCCTCGCATTGGATGAGGTCTGTTGTAATTTATATCTTGTTCCTTTCATTGCTCTTTTTAAAGAATAGGCCAACATTAGAAGTTAGGCACATCAAGGTGGCAAAGTTCTTATATACTTTATCTCCTACCTTTCTAGAGAGAAAAAAATCCACGCTCAGAGCTATGAGTAAGCAGATGCATCTCAGATGTGGGTGGACAGGATGAGGGTCTGAGGGATGGTATTTAAGAAGCCATAGTGGTGGGTCGCACTGTTGTAAACGCTCCCTTGAGTCACCGCTGGAGTCCTGCTGGCCCAGGGACTGCGCTGGCTGTGCAGCACACTGAGAAGCTTCCCTTTATATGCAGCAGCAGCGCTGACGTATTCCTGAGGGAACAGAGTCATATTGCTGAATTAATTGAGCTCTAAAAGACTTTGTCAGGAAGGAATTTGATAAGGTGGGAGAAAATTAAATGTGGGCCTAATAGTAGCCACGGGAGGGGAACAGAAATAGCTGTAATGCGTCTTGGTTCTGTAACATCATGCGCACAGCACAGCAGCCTCTCAGGACTGTCATTTCCTGACCCACACTGTGGCCTTGGCCACTCTCCAGGGCACGGCGTCTGTAGAGAACAGGGACCAGCTACTCCAGAGGACTTCACAGGGAGTGACAGCGGGAGACCGCATGTGACAGCCACCAGGCACGCACCTGAGGGGGCAGCCCCTGCCCTGGTGCAGAGCCTGGTGTGCACGGGAGCGGATGGCTGAGCCTTGATTAGCCTGCAGCAGGTCATGCGTCAGCCTGAGCCATCCCCAGTGCCACCATCGCCCTACCTTTCTGGCACCTGCTTCTTCCTCCTCCCTGCACATCCAATTCATTTCATCCTCTGAACCTCATGTTTTGGTCTTTGCTTGGAATCACGGCTGGGCTGTGTTTTTGGTAGAACTTAAACATCCTGGACATCCTTGACCAAATTCCTAAATAATCCTAAAACTGAGGTCTCTTGAGGCTGGAAATTGAACTCTAAAGCCTCCTGCATATTCAGAAATCGGTGTTCTCTCTGATGGCACCAAACAGAAGCAAACCCTTTCCTGTAGCCCTGGACCGCTGGGTCTTACCATGGGGTTGGCTTAGCACCTCTACTCTGGGTTGAAATAGAAGGACATTTTTTTCCATGAGTGCTTCAACATTTCATCAGAATAACAAACCTCAGGTTGACGTTTCCCCTCTGAAATATGTGCTAATCATCGGTGAACTGTTTTAAAAAATAAATGGCTGAGCTATTTGACTTGGCAGGATTACACACTGAAGAGCAATTTCCATAAATATTTAACCTTCCATTTCCATATGTTATACAAGACAAACACCCATGGCGGTGGTGAGCTGTGCACGCAAAGCCGCGGGTCTGATGACAGCTCTGAGCTGCAATCCCAGACAGCCCCACAGCTGCCAGAAGACTATCAGTTATTTTCTTCTTTCTGGGTGTGTTTTTCCTGTAAAATATGCAATAAATTCACGAATGACAAGGTCATTTGGAAGTTCAAATAAAATATCAAATAAATACTATAGATGACAGCACCTGACGGATGAGGTTTGTGGTGTGAAGTCAGTTCTCCTCTTTGCTGGTATTCTAGCTACTCATCAGTTGTTTTAGGTGCTGAGTGATGCCAACATCTTAATCCTGATCGGTCCTGGTGAGATGCAGGTCACAAACTTTCCTGACTTTCCCCCCCTACCTGGAGATGTCCTGGTGGGCAGGGCTTGCCTGCATTAGCAGCTTCTTACCCATGAGAGGTGCTGTCTGAAGGCCTGGGCCTTGTTCTCTGTCAGGACTGTACAAAGGATTTCAGCCCCCAGGGTGGAACCTTGCAGAACGTTGGCTGCTCCAAAGCTTACTTACTGTGTAAGTGGAGGGAGCAGTACAGAAGCTCGCCGGCTGGATATGGGGGTGAATTGGAACAGGATCCTTGAATCCTTATCAGGGTATTGGTGGTTTCTTGTTCTCTGCAAGGGAACCTTTACTCCCACACTCCCAGAAGCTAAGCTGGAGCGCATGAGTGCCTCTGACAGATCTGTCCCTGGAGGTGGCTTCATGGGCTCCCGGGAGAGCCGGCTCTCAGCTGACCACTACAGATGCTCAGCTCCTGGGGGCCAGAGCTGCCCCCCAGAAATGTCCCGGACCATCAGCTATCTTCCTCCGACTGCCGGCCTCCCTCCCCAGGAGGAGATTTTAATGAGCTGAGTTCTCCGCCTGACAAGAAAAGCTCAGTTCTTAAAGAAAATCAAATCATAATCCCCTGGTTTGAATAGTGTTAGCTAAAAAGCAGCAGCTAGATTCAGTGGCCTGAAAATTACTCATCGTTTATAATAAACTTCATCTGGGCATCCACTGCTTTGTCCAGCACTTCTGTCTGGTCCAGGTCCCCGAAGTTGCTGTTTTTAGGCCAGCATGATGTTCATCAAACAGTCCGGAAGCTTTTCCCCTGATGGACAAGTCTGATATCATGAGTGTGTAATGTGTGTGTGTGTGTTCCTTCTGAAAGTAAGGAATGCAAAAAGCATCTTCACTTGCTCAAAGCAGGGTTCACACTCCGAATGGGAAAGCTGTCTGACTGTCGTGCAAAGCTCCCAATCTGTGAGACCCTGGTCGTGTCTTGCAGGCAGTGCTTTACTCCTGGGGACCCTGAGATGCAGCTGACTGATTCCAGGAGGGTAAATCAGCTTCTCCTGAGGAGCGCGGTGAGCTGCTGACTGTCTCACGATGATCTTCTAGACTTTTGTCCTCGGTGACGCAGGAATGTAAGAAGCAGACAAGGGTTTGATGTACGGGGAACCGATGATATGTTGAAAACACCAGAACGATGAAGGAGTCTACTCAGCTCGGGCGGGACTAAGCTGCCAAGGTGCATGAATAAAACTATGCATCTTTGTCACCTCGCGTCTCTCACTTTTAAAAATATTTTTCAGATGACATTAGGTTGGAAATGCTTGAACTGAAGGCTGTCATGCAGTCTTCATTAAACACATAGGAAAGGAAAGCCTTCGGTATATTGCATGGCTGATGCAACTCTGGTTCTGGAATATTTGCACAGATGTATCTGCAACTTTAATACATAGTTTATATTGATACCCATGCCGGCATGAGCAACTCCACTTTGAATACTTGAGAATTTCTTGAGGGTTTTCTCAGCTAGAAATGAACTGGACTTCTGGGGAATTTTAGAGCTGATGACATGAAAGCACACATTTCTGCAATTGCGGTCTTGAGGAGTAAGAACAGATAAAATGCACAGATAGACAGAAGGACCAAAGATAGGTCTGCACAGAAAAAATAAAGGATGTGTGCAGTTCTCATTCTCCTACTCATAAGTAAAAAGTGGTGGAAAACCCTGAAACTCAAGGGTTTTTATTGGACTCCTCTAGACAACTGTGTTTGGAAGGAGAAGCACTACACTGAAACCCAGAGAAGCAAGAACATCAGAGCTGAGATGAGTGTATTGGAGCAGAAACTACAGGAGCCGGAACTGGTATACCCACAAAAATGGTCATTCTGGCTGGTTAAGGAGGCTGAGTGTGACAACTCACAGGGAAGAGAGAAACTTCAGAGCTGTAGTCTAAGGCACGGCCTGACTCTCCATCCACCACACACACACGCACACACACACACACACACACACACACACACACACACACGTACGTGTTCACAAGTTTGCTTCCAGGAATCTCACTTGCTCTTCCTGAGGAAGATCCAGGGAAGATGCCCTAATGATGCTGGTAGGTTTAGAAGAAGAAGAGGAAGAATCGTGGGAAATGGACCCAGAGATTTCTGTGTAACAGGAACTTCCTGTGGGGAGGTGAGGGGAAGAGAAGGGGGTTTATCACCCTCCTGCGTCAGCCTTCCTAGGGTTTCTCTGGTGATGAAGAAACCATGGAAAAGTGCACTTGAAGCTCAAGAACAGAAGCCCAGACTCCAAAAGGGACTGAAGTGTACCCACGATATTGACTGGGCACCCCAGACATTACCTCCACACTCACACAGGATGCTGGGGAAATACAATGGCTTAAAATCAGAACAGCTATTATAAATATATTTTTACATGGAATAAATGATTAGACACGGACAAAATAACAGAAGAGACAAAGCAGGGACACCAGAGAAAACAGGAACTTCCGGCTGACTACAGATAAAGGAAACAGGAAACAATCCCTAATCCTAACAAGACTCACACAGGCGCCCGCACTGGAGGGCTGTTTGGGCAGTTTTGGTCACATGATGCCATGTGTCCTGCTTCCAACAAGAAGTGCCAAGATGGCCAAAAGGCAGAACAGTTACATTCCAGAGAGAAAAGGCAGACATCAGAACCAGACTCAGCTGTGACACAGATGCTAGAATTATCAGACAGGCAATTTAAAAGAAAGATGCTTAAAGCGTTCCGGGTGCTAAAGAGAAAAGTAGCCGAGAGGCACTGACAGATTGTGATGCTGGCAGGCTGAAGCAAAAGCAAGGAGATAATCTAAAGGAAATTCTCCAAAATAAATGCATTGGCACAAGATTGAGGAACATATCTGATGACCTAAGAGGAGACCATGTGGACAAGCAAAGGGGCAGTGAGCTTCAGGACAGGTTCATCGAAACTTCCCAAGCTGCAGTCCAAAGAAAGACGAAAGACATGAAAACTCTGGGATCATGCTAAAAGGTGTAAGGCACACAAAATCCAAACACTAAAGAAGCAGAAGCAGGGAAAGGGCAGAAGCGGTGTTTGTGGTGATGACGGCTGGGAACTGCTCGGGTTTAATGACACGCTCTGTCTCACGTACTTTAGTTTTCCAATTATGTGGCATTTTCTGGTTATGTGGCATTATGAAATAAAAGGGAACTGCCCCCCAGAGACACTGAAAGCCGTCAGTGACACCAGGCTTGCGGGGACAGGACGAGGGATGCAGAGCTGTGCACACCGCACTCCCGGGAAGGGTGTGTCTTTTAGTGCCACTGTTTTATACAGCACTGTAATGCAGAATGAGAAACACTGTGCATTTGTCAGAGTCCACAGAGCTTCATAGCATAATGTGCAGAGATTAATGCAGGCAAATTATGAGAATCATTTTGCTGGTTAGAGTATCCCTGGACACTGGAAAATGCAACAAAAGAACCCCAGTGTGTTGCATGTATGTGAAACAGCCCAACTAAAGAAACTAGCATAAAAATATTAACCAAAGTAACTCTGCCAATGGAATCTATACAAAGCGAGGCCTCAGGACTATGTCTAAATACTGAACTGCGGTTGCCAAGGTCATTTTTCCATAGATGTACAGATGACAGTTCTGAAATCATCACACATGCATAGCACAGCTGAGCTGCAATCACTGATCTTGTGTCCACCCCGAATCCATGACCACAGAACAGCTGTAGCCTGGGGGGGTGAAAGGTTACAGGTGAGTAGAGGAGGAGACTGGATTGGTGCACATGCAGCGGGTTAGGGTGGAGCACGTTGCTCTGCATTCTTGTTTAGGTGAACACTTAGGTTGATAGTTGCTTAAGTGTGAAGATATTTAATCATCTTATTTTCATTGTTTTCAAACATAGAGAATTATTTCCATTCTAGGGAATTTTGTTGTCCAAACAGCTATTTTGGATATTTATCATTTTACTGAGGGCTTTGTCAGGGTTCTTATAAAGAAAGAATGCATGAACTGGAAAATGGCAACTGTTTTTGGAATTCCATGATGCAGAGATAACGTAATTTCACAGACACGACACTGTGGTGTGAGGGCATAGTTAGGGCACACATGTAGCATCATCGGCACTTAGGAATGCGTTAATTTATGATTTCATTAAAGATAAGCTAGTGTAGATACTCCCCATGCACTGCAGCTACACTTTGAGTTTTAAAGTTATTCTCCTGAACCAGTTTATTTATTCCTCATCCTCAGGCAGCATTGGTCAGCTTTAACTGTGCACATTTAACTTGCTATTTTTCCAAGTATTAAATCTGAGCATATTTTGAAATAGACACTCCATTGAGACCATCTGAATGGATCGGGTCTTTCAATTCCTCCCTTATCTGGATGTCTACCTGGCTGAGGCTCTTTCTCTGACTCTGCTGCCTCTGCCCGTCTGGCACGAGCAGGTCCTGGCATCAGATCCGTTCTGAGAATGCGTGAGAAGTAGTTCTGTGATTTGTGAAAGGTTTCAGGGCTGATGTACTGAAGTATGTCGCCAGGAATGGAGTGGGAGGCCAGTGCCTAACACAGTGAAAGGGGACCTGGACTTGGATCCACCAGTGGAAGGCAGAGGTCACGCAGCCTTGAAGTCACACTGTTTTGTCCAGGGTCCATCTTACAGACCAGTGTGGCTCCACCTAGTGACTTGGGAACATGTCGGAGGACACCAGGTCCTGCCGCCACCACTGTGGGAGAAGGGCAGCTGTGGGGCACATCCCTCCCTACTGGGTGCCAACATCTGGGCGTCCCACAAACACCTCCATCCAACATGGCCACATCGGGTCCACGGCCCTCCCTGCCTCCCCCTGCTCCAGGAAATGCCCCCCTGCTCTTGGTGAGTGACACCCCTGCCTCCCAGCTCCCAAAACCACAACCTTCCAAGTCATCCTTGACCACCATCTTGCACTTGTACACACTCTGTCTCTCTCTCCTGATTCCCAGTCACAAAACCCGTTTGAGTCAAGTGCTCTTAGCTCTCTCCCAAGTCACTCAGCGTTAGCCTGACAGCGCCATTTAATCAGGCAGGGAAGAGTCACCGGTGTCACAGCTCACTAACCCTGACTCCAGCAGGTCCCTTTCCAGCCCGGGCTCCTCAGAGCAGCTGCAAGTACAAGGTGCCACCCTGATTCCGGGGAGCCTGCTGCTTTCTTCCCCAGTGCAAACTCGCTTCCCCCTGCGGGCTCTGTGTGGCTGCTCCCCGAATAGAGCATCTCCATACCTTTCCTCACTGACCACGTCCCTTCGGCTCTCACTCCCACCTAACCAGTCCCTCTTGGGGTGACCATCCTGAGGTTTGTTTGCTCCTACAGGCATCTTTCTCTACCCTAAAAATGCTGTCTCCCTTGACAGGATCTGTTGCTTACTGTAAATTCTCGCCTCGTAACAAACATTTGTCTCCACCTTTTGCCAGCCAGGAAAAAAATCCACGCAAGCAAGCACTTTATACCTATTCCTGTTAAGACCAGATAATCACACAGGAAGTTTAAATAAACGATGTCTTTTGTATGAATATCTTAGAGCTTTAAAATGATCCACAAATGAAGGGATGAATATATGAATAAATGGATTAAAATAGGAAAGAAAATATTTGTAGATCTAGAGAAACTAATCAAAAAGCTTTCTTACTTTTTTAAGTGTAGGAAAGGTTGGGGCCCGGGATTTAGCTCAGTGGCACAAGCACCTGCCTGGCAAGTGAAAGGTTCTGAGTTCAATTTCTAGTACAAAAAAGCAGGAAAGGTTTATTAGGTTTATGGAAAGGTAGCTCCTGAGGTCAGGAAGGGTCCCAAGTGCCACAGAGCAGTAAGGCACACAGCCAGTCACAATGTAGACACAACACAGGTCAGACTGTACTCAAACAGTAAGATTACCAGTATCCCCACTTGGCTAATGTGAAAAGTTTTTGAAGTAAGATTCAGCAAGGGAAGGAGAAGCAGGGCTGAGGATCAGAGCCATGCATCCTCTCTCTCTCCCTGACCCCAACCCCAGCCGCCTTAAGGGAGAAGGAGATACCACAGCACAGACAGCGAGGGGACCCATCTCTGTGGACTGTAAGGCAGCGTGTACTGAACAAGGCCAAGGCAGGGCCCTGCTCCCTGAGCGGCAGAGGAGCCCTGGGCTTTGCCCTGACAGCCCGGCAGCACAACCCGAGACCTGTGGCTGGGCGCTGATGTGCTGGCCTGGGAATGAATTAACTACAGGCTAAGGGCCCCTGCTGCTGCTGGAGCGCTTCCCAAGCCTCCCTCGGGGTCGGCCCATCGGTTTGTGCCGAGGGGCTGAAGATACAGGGGCAGGGCTGGACTTCAGTGGGGCCACTGCGGGGCAGAAGGAAGAACAAACGAGGCATATTCAAGTCAGTTGTGTTTTCCTGGTATCTTATTTTTGATGTCTTTTGTATGAATATCTTAGAGTTTTAGAACAGCTCTTAAAAATTATAAGTGAGACATAACAGGGCGGTCAAAGTTGCCTGGTAACAATCAAGGCTTTGAATATTTTATGCTTCTTCACTTTAATTCAAAGCAGCTTGCGAGGCCAGACTAGGCTTTCTGAAACTGATCTCCACTGTGATGGGTCCGAGCTCTGTTTTGATGTCATAGAAACTCCAGGTTTTCCAAAGGGGAACCTTGGCTGCTTGCTAGCTCAGAAAATCCATGCAGTTGCCTCGCCTGTGTTCCATGATGGTGCTGTCCTCTGTGCTCATTCCAGTGAAAGAGACCCAAATCTTCCCTCACGCTGTCGAGCAGAAAAGACAAAGAACACTCCACTTCGAAGTCCTTAAGCATCTCCTTCAAACACAAGGTGGAGAACCTCACACTCTACTCAGAAACCAGCGTGAAAGACACCAGCGTCCCTTTTATCGTGAAACTCGGGAGGCCCAAAGTTTAGGGTGTGTGATACAAGCCTTGTATCTTCCGACACAAGAGTTTGTATCAGAACCACGGTCTCTTTGATTCCGGGGAGTATGGTCCCCTCTCAGCACTCTTGGGATGGCTAAGGACTGAGTTTTCAGTTAGAGGTCTGGGAAGGAGGTGGCTCCTTTCTGTTTAGGCAGCTATGTAGGGTAGTGAAAAGCACGGGCTCTAGAGCTGCACTGTCCAGGATCACCTCAATGTGAAGCTGAATGTACAGTTCAGTCTCTCTGTGCCTCAGTGTCCTCAAGTGCAACTGGGTGAGTGAGGGTCCAGTACGCTCAAGAGAACACACAGCTTTGTGCATGCAAAGAACACTGTAAGCCACTCAACAAACTCCAGTGTCATAGCTGCCACTGTTCATCTGTTCACAGAGGCCTGGCCACACGGCACAGTGCAGTGCCAAGGCCACTTTCCTGTTGCCCAAGTCTCAGTGGTGGAAAATTGGGGACGCTGACTCCCAAGCCCAGTGACCATTTGCAGTCCAGCCCCGTTGGGCTCACCTATTGTGATGGCTGAGGTACAAGGTGGATTCCTCACAGACTAAGCCAGCAAGAAGGTAGAGTCCTTGCTTGCTGTGTTGGATGAGTGGCAACACGGCTGTGTGCGGTCTTGTGTGTCCAGGCCTGCAGCCTGACCGGGCCACCGGCCGACAACCTGCATCTATCTGTTCCAGCGGAGGCTACACAGCCTCCCTTTGGGAGCCTGCCCAGGCCAACGAACTCCTGCAGGTTGCCGAATGAGCCGGCCAGGCTGCCCACATGCTTCAAGGGATCTGATCAGGCCGCCAGAGTGTTTGGACAGAATTTAGCAAAAATCCCAGCTAAAAATCAGTCATCTGGTGCCCCTCATGCACAGTGCTGGTTGAAAGCACCGGACTGGACTGTGACCAGGTAGTCCCAGCCCGCTTGGGAGCTGATGATGACAGCCTTCGACTACCTTGGGACCATTCCAGTGACCAGAGAAAGGAGAGCGGCTAAAAGGGGACAGTTACAGGGGCACCCCAACTGTCCCCTGGAAGCATGTTTTGCTTTCTGTTGGGTCCTCCAGGGGGCGCCCATCTTCACATTTCCATTTATGCATATTAAGCTCATTTGATGAAATCAAACAAAAACAAACAAACATAACCCCAGGGACAGTGATTAATGCAGAAGGGGAAACTGAGAGAGCAAAACCACACATAGCAAGAGTGTGACCTGTGGTTCTGTCTCAGGGAAGGTGTGGCCTCGCTGGGATGGAAACAGTTCTCCTAGTGAGGAACTCTGCACGGTGCCCCTTAGGGCCAGGCACCCCTGAGCCTGTCCCAGCTGACCTCAGTCTCTCCTTATCCTTGTGTTGTAGTCTTTATCCCAGTACTTGGTGTCTTCTGTCCTCTTCCAATCTCCTGGGTAGGTTTTAGGAGACTCCGGTTGGCCCGGTTCATCAAACCATCACTATCAGAGCAGAGACTATACACCTGCAGTGTTCACAGGGCTGCCCATCTGGCACCCCAGGGAACCCCAAGGCTGGGGCCCTAGATGCAGTTTCAGGATGCTGAGCTTTAGAGACCCACCGCACAGGTCTGGGGCACTAGAGGGCGCTGAGGGCTGGAGGCTTCCATAGTGTGCAGACTCCTTCTTACCCGGTACAGCAACAGAACAGAAACTGCTCCAGTGGAGATTTTACAGTTGTGTTAGAAACCCAAAACTACAGAATAACACACTGAAATATTCATGCAAGGTATTAACTAAATTGTAGTTTTTATGCATGTAACAAAATAGTGGGTTTTTTGTTTTGGTTTTAGCGAATTTCCGTTCATCTGTTCTAGGCATCAGCCAAGTTTTCCTGGAAAGACCTACACAGGCTTTCCGGACTTTGCTTCCAATGCTCACTCTGCCATCACAGTACAAGACCAGCAGGGACTCTGCACAGGCAGATGGACGTAGCTGGGCGCCAGCGAAAGCACTCTGGGGAAGCAGCTGCCCTTGGCGCTGCCGAGCTGGGCTCTGGGCTTCCCGGAGTTCACGCCCCATGCCGTGCCCGGGCCCCACGCTCACCACACTCATTTTGTGCCTCTGCGTTTTCTTGTTGGCCGCAGTGCCTGGCTCCCCAACTCCAAGAATGTCTATTTCACAGAATCACCAGGGACTCCCTCTGCCACGGGAACACTCAGGGGCTCAAAAGTGGAGACAAAATATGCGTTGCCTCGTGGAGAACGATGCCTCAGACATCAACACATGTATGCATTCGGGAGATATTTCCAGCATTATAAAAAGGATCGTTTCCTCCTAGAAATGATGAAATGGCCCTTGTGCCCCACAAAGCATGTGTATCTGCCTAGGCACAGACAGTGCGCTGAAAATCACAATGCTAATATCCTGTCCTTCCAGCCCTGTAGGACTGAGTGACGGGAGCAGGGCTGCAGGCAGACAGGCCTCCCGGGACTCATGTGACAACCGTCTTCACTCTGCTCTCTCCCAAACTGAAGCTGTTTGTTCGAGCTGCTCCTACTGAAAATGGGCTGTCGTTTCTGTGTCCTGGGGGAGACTACTACCATTTTATCATTCGAAATACAAATACTAAAACATTCTCCAGGTATCTGGTTTCTCTTGCTAGATGGTGTCTGCTAGCAGTGCTCATGAGCTTGTTTGCCTGGATGAATTTTATTACGGCCGGGAGCTGCTGATTCTATAAGTCTCCTTCCACTTGAGCTTCCTTTGCAAGGTTGTCTTCTCTGCTGACTGTGTGATCTCTGCCTACCCTCCACCATAGTGGCAAATCCAAAGTGACCTTGAGGGTCTGTTTGGTGATGGTGCAGGCACTGTGCCTTTCTGAGACCCCGAGACACTCAGCAGTGTTTGCTGACTGCAAGTGCGGGAAGAAGGGTGACCCGTCCTTTCTTGAAGCCTCTCCTGCCGGTCCAGGGCAAAGTCCAGTCTAGGGGTGTTTGAAGCGCATTGCTTCGTCCAAATGTTCTTCTGGTGAGAGACCGAGAGGACAGCAAGGCTCCCGAGGAGATGGGATACAACAGTGATGCCTGAGAATTAGCTGAGCCGCTCCAGCACAGGGTAACGGATGGAGCAGACACTGCCTACTTGGTGCTGCCTACTGGAAGCACCTACAGTGGAAACCACACCCAACGGGGGCTATTACAGGGGTCAGAGCTGAGGAAAAACATTTTCCTTGGAAAAGGCACAGTCCTGAAAGCTGTGCTGTGTTTCTCGCTTGCTGGATGGGAGGAAGGAGGCAGAGGGATCTCCCCAGGTAGAAAGAACAGCATGCACAGTACCCCAGAGGAGGAGAGATCAGATCTGGGGGGCAAGGACAAGAGAAAAAGTTGGGGTTCCCACAGGTGCTGGGTCATCCAGGCCCCACAGGCACCCCTCCCCAGACTGCTCTGTCAGCACTGTCCAGCTTTAGTTCAGGGAAAGAACTGGGGATCCACACTTGGGGCTTGGAGCCCTTCCTCTGTAACCCCCTCCACCAGCGGGGCAGGGACCTCAGGGCCTGGGGTTTCCACATTTACTCCTCCTTTACTGGACAAAGCACATGCATTTGTGAGGCCAGGGCTTTCCTCTCAATTGCGTCAAGACTTGGGCTCAATAGATGTTAATGAGAGAGGGTAAAGAGGCCAGACAGGCTTGACCCTGGAGCCCCACATGGTTGGGTTGATTTCTTGTTAGTGCAGTTTGCCTTGACTGCACAGCCATGGGTCAGGCTCCTGAGCTCTTCGGACCTTATCATATGGACAGACAGAAGTCCGGTGCGTGTTCCCCACAGCGCCTGCCATGGCTCATGAAGCAATAAATGGTGGAGACTATGGTCTCCTCATTTCTCATCCTGAAACCATTTCTCTTTTAAAACTTCTCTTACTCATTTTTTAAAATTTTGTATTTTGTAGTAAAATACAACAGAACAAGATAGAACAAAGCTAATTGAGACAGTGTAGTGAAATTGGTACAGAACTTCACAGCAGGTTATTGGGATAACAGTAATAGGTGTCACAGTATATCTCATTATCTTCACAATAGTAGTTGTTCTTTCAATCACGTATAGCAAAATAAAATGAAGTACAGAACATTATACAACTCATCAAAACAGAATATTGAATAGAGCAGTACCATTAATCAGAATAAAGCAGAACAGTGGTAAAAATATTTGCCTTCAAAAAGATGATAGAAGGAAATCCCCCTTATTTGCTATATTGCATATGGTCACTCAAGAGATGCTCAGATCTCTGGTTCCCATTTGCTAAAAGGTGGGTAGGGGAAGTGAGATGTTTGACTCTAAGCACATGCACCAGTAGGCTCACTATTGCATAACAGGGAGGTGAGCTGGTTGCTTGGTTTCCCAGGGTCCTAGGTTCCAACATGGCATGGATCTCAGGAGACCCTGGTTGTTCTCCCCCTGGGGTGCCCACAGCCTGCCACACCACAGCTGCTTACCAGGGAGGCAGGCTGGTTGCTTGGTTTCCCAGGGTCCTAAGTTCCAACATGGCGCGGATCTCAGGAGTCGCTCATTTTGAAGCTACATTGCCTCTTCCACTTGATTTTGAGCTTTTCATGAGCCAAGATTATTGTTTGGGCTTTTTTCCCCAATAAAATACTTTCTTGGCTGACCTTTGTGCTCAGTTTGGGTGCTCCGGGGGTCCTCTGTCCTCTGCCGCAGGTCTGGGGGAAAGGGGGAGGGGTTTCCCTCCCAGTTGCCTGAGGAGTGGGACGAGAGGAAATAAGAAAAAGTGCAGAGATTCGTGGCGAGAGGGCGTAGGGCATCACAGTGAGCTGCTGTGCATCTGTTTTCTTAAGTCCTCACATTAACGTCCTGGGCGCTGAGTCTACTCACCAGGAAATGAAGAGATAATTATCCGCGTTACTCTGCTCCTGGAGCACAGCTGGGGATTTGCCTCCATCAGTTTCCAGACTTACCCTGCCATGGGCAGGACCACAAAGCTTTCCTTAGTGACATTCCAGGTCCAGCTCCATTGTCCAGGACCCCTTTGTCCCAAGAGGCGTCTCCTTTCCCCCGTCTTTGTGGAGAACAAGCCTTCACCCAGCCCTGCCCCATCTCCACTGCCCTCCCTACTAACCGTCCACACCGGGGCTTCCTTCTCTAGAGGAGCCAGCTCCTGTGGAAGAGGGTGAACATTAACCCACCACCTCACGAGACAGGCAGTCAAGTGTGTGCAAGACAGCATGGATCAGACCTCGGAGATAGTCTTGATAGCCTTCTGCAAAGTACCTCAAGTTCCTCTTCATACCGTAATAATTATTCTGTTTAAAATCCTCACTGGCCTGTTGATGTAAGTTTAACTTATCAATGTGTCTAACAACAACAATAAAGATGCTAAGCTCTTCACCTATTTCTACTCTTTCTGTAAATTTCAGCCAAGTATGTCAGTTATCATCCTGAAGTTACGGAGTTCTGTACTTGAACGGGGCGTGAGATTACAGTTTGAACGCATAGACTCAGCAGCTGGGTTTTCCAGCAGTGTGTGCTAGGAGTGTGTGTGTCAATGGAGTGGTGAGTGTGTAAATGGCATGGTGCGTGTGTAACTGGTGTGGTGAGTATGCTGGTCTTCTGCGCCTTGGGCAGTGGGGTCCTCTGTGGGTCAGGCCAAGCTCAGCAGGACCAGGTACTGGGGTAACCACTGCCTGCCACAGCCAGGAATCTCCCAGCAGAGGGTCTGGGGATACTCGAGACCGCCTCCCGCTTGGCCTGTCACACAAACCCAGAGCCAGGTCACTGGGGCAGAGACACTGTCATCTGCAGCACTGTGGCCACAGGAACAGTGCGAAACCACTTGCATCTGGGGCCTGGAGGTGGCAGCACATGGTCAGTGCTTGGTGACGAGCTGGGGCAGCTGGTTCATTTCATCCACCTGGCCCTTGGGAGGAAGTGTGTGCCATGTGAGAGGTTTTGTGCCTTCTCCAGTCATCAGCAGCAGTGGAAGAGGTTTGGTTTCCATCTCTGATGCAGCCCAGTCAGCTGTTCCCGAGTCTTCTCCCAGTCTTCATGTCTTCCTCCGTCTCCTGCCCGCGGAATCCCCTCTGACCCACTCCATCATGCTGGCGTCACTCTGGCCTCATGAGCCCTAAGGATGGACCATGTGGCTTTGTATTTGTTTTCTGTGTCCTTCCCACTATCCATCTGTCACTGTAGATTTATCTTAGCAAACTCCATCATAATAGTATTGATAATGACGATGTAACCAGAGCCACTTCTGTTTTGTGAACATGCAGTGAGCAAGGCTTTCTGCTCAGCAAATCCTGTACAATACACTGGGCCGTCCAGGGTCAGTGGTGGGGACACCACGGTCACCATCTTTTACTTTGAAAGCCGAGTCACAGAAAGGTTAAATAGAATTGCCTGAATTCACATGAACAGTCAGAGCCCCTGATGTGGACACTGCCCAATAGGGTGGTGTCATGGTTTATGTCTGTGTCCCCCAGGCCTCATGAGTTTGCATTGTGTATTTGTGATGGTTCATTGTCTAGTGCTTGGATTGATGCTGTCAGTGCTCCGCCCACATAGGGGTGGAGCCAGGATGTGATGTAATGGCAGGAAGAAGGTGTGTCTTGCTCTTTGCTGGTTCCTGTTTGCTGTTTGCAGCTGCCATGAAGTGTGGCCCAGCCATGCCTGCCTGCCTGGGAGCCAACTGAGTTTGGCCTGAAACCTCCAAAAACTGTAAGAAATAAAGGTTCCCTTTCCCAACTTGGGCATCAGGTATTTTGTCTCAGCGACGAGCATAAAGTAACTAAGACAGGTGGCCTTGGTCATGACTGCCCTGAAAGAAGATGAGTGGTGATGTGTGATATACCCCACATTTCAAAGATTTGGTGCAAAACCTTAAAGAATGTGGAATAGCTCATTACTGTCATAACGATTACAGAGTAAGCTGATTCTGTCTTAGATATGTCAGCCGCAGACCACAGAAGGAGGATGTGGTCTTCAAGATGCGTACTATTGAGCAGGGAGTATCACAGAGTGTGTCAGGCACAGATCCAATGGGTCCACCCAGACCCGCAATCAGAGAGGCAGTAAACACATTAGATACACGAGAAGCTGCAGGAATAGCTCACTGTACTGTTATGCAGTCACAGCTTTTTCATTACTAGAAGGACTACATCTAAAATAAAATAAGAAGCATCATGAACATTTAGACCCGTAGCACGGGTTTCCTTACCATCACCAGTCCCACGCTGTGCATAGCTGAATGTGCTATACTTTAGTGTGATGCGCAATGTGCTTCTGTGTACAACCATCACACAAATGTGCAGAATGCACTGTGCCTTGTGAGGACTCTGATGTCTTTAAGCAATGGGCATTCCTCAGGTCTGCTGTAATTCCGAGGACCACTGTCACATGCATGGTCCATTACTGATCAGAGCATCATTCTGTGTGTGCCCAAGAGTCAGTGTAGAAAACCATCTGGTACTCGTGTGTGTCACAGCAGCCCAGAGAGGGTAGTTAGGAGCCTGAGGAGTGCAGGTAACCACAGGACTCATCACCTCGTCACCATGACAACAAGCTGGATTTGCTGTTGCAGATCTCCTGGGTAACCCCTGACACCTGAGGCACAGGAGTGGAGAGTTCTTTTATTAACCTATCAGCTGATTAATAGAAGAGGACACCCATTACCCCAACCTGGACAGTTGGCTGCAACCTCGGCTCTTAATGTTCTCCTGTAAAGCTGAAAGACTAGTGTATTAGTCTCTCTGCTCTGGTCAAACCCTACAGTATTCTTGAAAATGTCTGGGCTGGTTCACCCCCTTCACCAAGAAAATGGAATTTTATCATCCCAAAGCACATGTCTGCATCTGGGAATGTGACCGTGACTGTCATCAGTGAGTCTCACGTGATAAATCCTGGTTGGTGGCTGGGATGGGGGTGGTGATGACAGGGCAGGGCCATGGAGCCCTCGAACCTTTCAAACAGGAAGGCAGAAGGCAGAGGAAACTCACTGATAGATTGCTTTGATTCAGTTTGCTTTTTACTTATAATTTATTTGTGGAAGAAACAGCAGTTGGAAAGCCAGTCACTGGTAGACATACTAATGAGAGGACCCAGGGCTTTTCAACTTCTTTCCATGCCGTGTTTTACAGCGTTCACTTATCTGTAGTCAGCCAGAGCTCCGCTGGTTGGGAAAGAGGGAAGCAGATAAGGGTCGTTACAGGAGCGGTTTGTATTTGCTGGAGAGAATGAGGGAGAGAATGCAGAGGAAATTATAGGTTGAAAAATGTGTTTACGACTTTAAATTGTTATTTCCCCTTCAATATGGAATTTAATGGATAGTGCACATCTGAAAGGACTTTGGAAACAGGGTAAAATGTGATTTTGAATATCAACATTTTATTGAGCAGTAATTAATTTAGTTTTGCAAATGTGTTGAAAGGTACCTTTCCACAGCTAACTGCAAAGCTAAATAAATAAAGCGACTCCCTGGGTAAAGCGACTTCTCCAGGAAGTGTGGCCCCGTTGTATTAGCCCCACAGAAACAGGACCCTCTATGGAGGGCCAGTAGACACCAAGCCTGGACAGTTCAGTTCACTGAAGGCTAGGAGTACCCAGCCCTGCAGAGCCCAGGCCAGCCAGAGGCCAAGTCCAGGAGTGGGCAG
The DNA here is from genome assembly GCF_034190915.1 of Cavia porcellus. NCBI lineage: Eukaryota > Metazoa > Chordata > Mammalia > Rodentia > Caviidae > Cavia > Cavia porcellus. The sequence goes on from NW_026947506.1 coordinate 2,207,191, forward strand.
ACACGCTGGCCTCCTGGTCTGGCACTGGGAGCACAGATGTGTACCTTTCTGGTACAGGATAATGCAAAAGACAGCGTGTGAGAAGAACTTTTGGAAGATAATGTTCTGAGTTTTCATAGGTCGGTGGGTATCGTCGCTTGCTAGGGTGAGGAACTGATAGGTTAAAGAAGATAATCCCGGAAGGCTCAGGTCAGGGTGGTGGTGAGAGATTGTCCCCTGCTGAGGACGGGAAGGGAACCTGGTCTTTGTCCCGGTGCCTCTGGTCTGCTGATTTCCTGGCAGGGTTGGGGATTCCCGAGTCATGATGGATCTCCTTGGATGTGTCTATCTTTCCATGGTGTTCTCTCTCTCTCCCCATCTCTGTCCAAATTTCCTGTTGATAAAGAATCAGTAAGATTGGTTGAGGATCTACACTGATGACCTTATCTTAACTTGGTGATCCGCAAAGATCTTATCTTAGTCCATTTGGACTTTAACAATAGACCTGAGGTTGGGTAATTTATACACAGCAGAAATGTATCTCTCAGCATCCTGCAGAAAGGCAGGACCACACCCAGGGTACCAGCAGAGTGGGCGTCTGGTGCAGGTTTGCTGTCTGCTTCAAGGAGGGTGACAGCACCGTGTCCTCACACCGCTGGACAGGCGGATGACCCCTCAAGCCTCCCTTCCATCTGTGAGAGTGGAGCCCTCAGGCCTGGGTGCTGCCTGAGAATCACATTTCAGCGCACTCATTGGGCGAGGGGCCCAAACATTCAGACCACAGCAGCCTCTATCTAAATGAGGCTGGACCCATAGGTGCTAGGTTAGTGCTTCCGCACGGGGATGTAATTCAGCCCATGACAGGGCAGCTCTGCAAGGAGGAAAGGGGGGCAGGTTTAGGTAGCAGTATTCCAGGCAGGGGTGTTTCCTTACTGTTGTAGTCAGGGGTTATACACAGAGAACAATTCAGATCAGGACATGGAGTTTATAATATTTTTATAATGGTCACCAGGACTTAACACAGGAAAACGCAGGAAATCTATCTGCAACACCAAAGACATAGATTATTTAGTCAAAAGCCTAAACCCCACGGCAATGTCCCACATGAGTCCAGATAAAAACCCAAACCTCAGGACAGTGCCTCCTGCAAGTCCAGCTGGAGGTCCAGAGCCCACAAGAAGGACTCACGCCAGTCTCTTTTATGGATCCGTGCCGGGAAGACCCAAAGTCAGCGGTGGAAGCCAGAAAGTCTATGCCAGCAGGATGAAAGAGCTGTGCTGGTGGGATGAGGGTTCTACGCTGGAGCGGAGAAGTCACACTCACAACAAAGACCAGGGCTGTCCTGAAAGGCACCACAGCCATCCTCAGCGACACAGAGGCCCTGAGCTCCTCTGATGACAAGCACAGTCGGGTACATGCCAGGAAGCAGCGTGACGAGTTCATCCTGGAGACCAAGCAGCACATGTCTTCCCCTTCGGAGCCAGGAAGCAATGCTCTATGTGAGGACCAGAGCTTCTCCAGGAGAACCAACAGCTCAGACAGCAACTCATAGGAGAACCCACAATGCCTCCTTAAAGGCCTCAACCCTCTAACACCTCCCTTCTTCTCCACTTATTATCCTGGCAACTTTCCTCAGGCGGAGCATCTTCGCTCAGTGCCATGCTGATGTAATCCAGCTGGCATTAAGTTGACCACCAGTTCTTAACCCGTAACACCTACCTTCCAATGGCCTTTACTTCTCTGCATTTGGGTGGTGGCACTGACACACGCCGGGAAGCATTCACAGGGTCCCTGCAGCAATCCTCGGGAGCCCGCCCTGCTGCTGACACCCAAGTCACACAGGTGAGGTCCATTTCCAGGTGAAAATGCATTTCATGTGACTTCAGAATCTGCTTTGAAAAAAACATTCATCAAACCATTTAGTTCTATTCATTTTTGGCCTCAAGTTAAAACATGCAAATTGCAGTTTCCAAGCATCCTAAATATTCTTAATACTGTATAAGTCCACTTAGACTTAATCCAGTTAAAATGATGACAGAACGTCAGAGGGGAGAGTAACCTACACAGATTGTGAGGTTGGCTTGAGGAACTGAATTAAAGGCTGAGATTGTGTGGCATATTTTGACTGGGGTGGAGACTCACTTCACAAACTGCAGGCTCGTGTGTGTTGATCCTGTTGTACTGTGAAGACTTTTGCTTCCCTGGGTAGATTCCTAAATGCAGAACCTCAGGCAAGCATCACGTGGGGAAGGAGCAGCCTGGTGCTACTGTTAAGTTGACCTTTAGAACCGAACCAGCACAGAAATCAAGCTTTCACCTTGTTACCTACTGGAAATGCCTAGGGTTGGATTGTACATGTTACATACACAGTTGTCAGTTGGCTTTGTAGCTGCTCTCCATGTGATGTCAGGAATGCACGTGCACACACGAGTGTGTAAGCTTCCTATTAGTTGAAGTCCAGCTCATTTCACGTAAGTCATACCTAAGCATGGCGCCTGGTAGGCGTACTTGGAATCCCTGTTACACAGGAAGCGTGCCGGAGGGCATTGCAATTCTAGGTCCCAAACCTGGCGGGAAGGTGAGGAAGATGCCTTTAAACATTTCCCCTCCGGCCCACACACAGCTTTGATCCACACTGCACACTGCGCTGCTGTCTTTGGTGCTGAGATCCACAGAGGGGAGCAGGTGCCTGCTGAGCCTTCTCTTTTGGCAACATTCTTTTTCTGTGCAGCTCAACAAGTTTCCCTGGGTTCTGAAGACTGCGGAAGCTTCCAGGAGAACTCTCATCAGGCCGTGCTGGGCATCTGGTTACATGGCTGTCACACTCGCCAACGCGAGTGTCGCCCAGGGCTGCCGTCTGGGGCCGTGGATTGCGCTTCCCAGCTCAGGGGCTGGGAGAGGGCAGGGGGGTGAGAGAAGAGCACAGGCCCCGGGGAGGTCCTCTGCTCTGCATTCGCCAAATCCTCTGGGCAGGAAGTTCAAAACCACTATTTGAGAAGAGTAGTTATCAAAAGAACAAGCAATCAGGCCTAAGGATGATGGCACAAAAGCAGATTCCTTAGACACAACGGCAGGAAGCCCGGAGCCTCCTGTCTAGCTAAGGCTGGTATGCGAGGAGGTAGGCAATGGCTTTTGTTAAAACTGTATTACTGGCCTCAGGAGGAAAGGATGAGAGCTGGTATTTCGCATCAATTATATGCCACATGCCACTTCGAGCTCCTCTATTTAATCATTAAACAAATTTTCCAGGTAGGTGGTGTTTTCTCTGTGCTCTACAAAGAACAGCAGCCAATGGAAGGCCAGAAAAGGCAGCTGTATGTAAACTGAGGCACACACAACAGCCAACCGCACTGTGTGCTGTGTGAGGCGGCCGCAGGGTGACGTCCCCAAAGGCCCCAGCCAAGAGGACCGTCCTCAGAATCCTGGTACTGTCCCCGAATTGCATCACAGCATGGCTACCTTCGCAGGTGTCTGTAATGGGAAACGTGCTCCTACGGGAGCCAGCCCCGCGCCCACAGCCAGCAGAGGGTCTGGGGGAGACACAGCCAGCGCCCCTTCCACACTGGCTCAGGTGTAACTGGAGACTGATTTTCCTCTCAAAAAATGATTGCAGGTTCTGAATTTTTAAAAATCGGTTGCAAAACAGTTACCATATACTGGACAGAACTGGACCAAGTGGCCAGCATCTGGCCAATTACCGCCCTGCCACCCACCAACCGGCAGTTAAAGGGGGCAGCCCAGCGCCCAAGGGTTTCCCAGGGTCACTCGGCGGCACTGGACTTGGCTCATGGCTCACAGGGTCCCACAGGAAGTGGCTAGTGAGGGGCACACTGCCCTCTGGGGTTAACAGCTCCAGGCTGAGGGACAGGGCCCGGCCACTGTGCCTTACAGGATGTGAAGGGCCAGCAGAGGGGCCCGGGTGATGAGGGACCTTAATCCCACTCCAGAGCAACCACTGTGTCCTACCCGAGCGGGTGTAATAGAGGCCCACTGGGGTTCTGCTCCCACTTGACCCCCTCCAATCCTTCCACAGGACAGGAAGGAACACACAGATGAGATTGCATCCTACCTCTCTCCTTTCTACTCCTCAGCAGCATCCTGCTGTTACGATGACATGTTCTGTGTACCATGTCCCCATTGCTCTGTGCCATTCTGCTAATCTGTTTATGGTCCGGAGTTCTGAACATGCCTCTCTCATGCTACCTCAGGGCCTTTGCACCAGTTGTTTTCCTCCTGGTCTTCTCTCACCATCCCTGATTGCTGGTTTCATAGGACCCTGCCCTGTAAAAACCCATCTCTTGGGACCGCAGACTCTGTGAGAAGGTGCCTGTCCCACGCAGGTGCCTGGGTTAGTCATGACCTGTTCTACAGGCAGCACTTTGTATTTTGCATATTTACCAAGTGAACCATAAACCCTTTGATGGCAGGATCATGCTTGATTCTTCTTTCACCTGTAGCACCAAACATGGTACTGCATACAGCTGGCACTAAAAGTATTTATTTTAAAATATGAGTACAGATTACTCCATTTCTTCTGATAGGAAAGGCATTTGGTGAAAACATAGTCATTTAATGTATTCTGTATGTTCCTGGTTTTAGAGAAAATTGGCAGACGCTTTGACCTTTGAGCTTGCAGAATTAAAATGAAACATGCTGTCCCCCTGCCGGGGCAGAGAGGAACAGAGAGGACACAGCTAGATGCAGCAGGCTCCAAGTGGAAGTGTGCATCTGCTGCGTAACAAGCAAGTCCTCCTATCCCAAGTGAGGACAAGGGGCATTTCCCTGCGGAGTCCCTGTTCTGTGGTTGTTTCTCTTGCTTTTCACTGAGAAGAGCTTCTGCTCTCACTGAAGTTGCCTGTTTCCCCGTCTCATAAAGCTTCCCAATCTTGGAAATGTTGGCTGTGATCGTGAGATTATCACAATGGGGGATAATCACAATGAGCTACCTTCCGTCTTGGAAAAGAGATTTGGTTTTCAGAGAACAAGTATTCATTACAGCTTCTGGATCTTTAACCTCGAACTGGCCACACTGGACTATCCAGGGTCGGGCCTTGAATAAAGACACCAGTGTTCCTCCTGGATAGACGCAAATTTAAAACACCCCCAGGTGAAGTCACTTGCTAAAATCATACTCGGAAGAGCAGCAAAACTCGGATTTCACCTGCGGTCTCCCTGAGCCTACGTCTCCTACTCTTTTTGTTCTAGAACTCCGATTCACAGTAAATTTTAGTTGCTTTATTCATTGAGATGGAGCCTCACTGTGTTGCCTGTATGGGTCTGGAGCTGGTGACCGAACTTGGGTAAACTCAAGGGATCTCCCTGCCTCAGCCTCCTGAGCAGCCGGGAGTACAGGCTGCGCAACCACCCGGGTCCCAGGGACTGCACCTGCTCCTGTGGAAGCTCGCTACTTCTAGCTACTTCTCATGCTCGTTTACAACGTTAGACCCAAATTCCAGAAATCTCTACATCTTTATGGCCTTGCCTTGATGTCATGAATAAGCTAACATGCTCAGGGCAGAGGTGGATTTCTGTTCTCACATAAAAGCCCTCGGCCTCCTGCAGTTAGCAAGTGTTTTCCTAACCCAGATAGTACAAGTTTCAAGGAAACATGAAAAAAAAAAAAAAATACTGGAGAAGGACCTAGCACTGACTCGGTGGAACCGTATCCCATACATTTACAGTACGCACACTGTCTGCTGTGTTCTGAAGGAACTTTACTCGAGGAGCACATACCTATATTCCGAAGTTCTAGGAGGCTGGGACAGGAGGATTGCAACTTCAAGAGAACCAGGCTAGGGAGTTAGTGACCGAGCGACACCCTGGCTCAAAAATAATGTTTGAAAAATTGTAAAAGGTGAAGATGTGGCTGAGATTCAAGGCTCTAGGTTTAATCCCTACCACTGTAAATCAGACAAACAAACACCCCTATATTTAGTATAATTCTCACGATAAACAGAAGGGATATTATCTTGAGTCAGGTGAGCAAATCAAAGCTTTGAAGATCTAGTAATGTGCCCGTCTGGGTCACTCACACGGGCAGCAGTAACGCGGAGCCCAGAGTCCCCTGCCTGGCACCCCAGCCTGCCAGCTCCTGCACAAAGCCCTGGGCAACGCCCTGCCTGGCCCCTGGGAGCCCTACGGCCGCTCTGCAGCCTTCGCAATTTTAATTTCACTCTTGATTTAAACACAGAATTGATTTTTTTTTTTTTTTTGCACTACCCCAGGCTGCTTTTGACTTGCTTCCACTAGAAAGAAACAGCCATGTAGATTTTCACCGACCTTGTTTCCTCTGGGGAGGGCGGTCTGGTTTCCGGGTTGCCCTGTTGTGATGGGTGTTCTCAGCTGTCACCTTCGGAGTCAGGTGGGGCGGTGAGCACCCGCTCGCAGCTCGTGGCCATGAAGTAAACGCTGCGGAACTGGTGCCACTGTTCCCTGTCTGGGCGGCTGTGACCAAGTTCACCGGGAAGCTGTAGTGTGCTTACGTGCATGGGGTAGAAAGGGAGACATTTTCAAAGATGACGCTACAGGCAGACAAGGCTTGGTGACAGACCGTGCGTCCCTTGAATCTTAGCAGTTTTAAAATGTCCACCCAGCCTGCTGGGACCACATGGTGTCCTTTCCCCTTCTTGGGGTAATTATAAACAGTGCTGAAAGGAGACACTGCTCTGCAGTAGGCAGGGCAGGAGCATGAGCGGGAAAACGTGCAGCTGCATTTAAAGAGCACACAGTCTTCAGAAAAAGTAGAAAACAGGCACAGAAAGGTTTGCAAGCACGGAAAGCGATCCAGCTTTGAGGGGCCTGGTACCCGTTTTTCTAATCAGGGATGAAGCACTGCTACCGGTTTGGCTGCTGGAGGGTTGTGGCACGGGTGGGCTCCCCCATCTGGTCCTGGAGGCTCCCAGGAACCACTGCAAGGCCAGTGCCGGGCCTGTGAGCTGCCCTGTGGCCTGCCTATCAGCTTTAGATTGGCATCAGTGCCCAGCAGACCTAGGCCAAACCACAAAGCTGAGCAGCAGCCATAGTGGACATAAACTGCACCGCTGACCTGAAATGTGTGGCTCGGTACCGTTCACCGTAACTGCTCACCTGTACAGCTGCCGACCTAACTGGACAATGAACGTATCTGAGTCCCTAAAGCTCCTCGTATCGCTCCTCCTCAGTCCTGGTCCCAGATATTTGAGCCCATTCTTTTCATTAATACAATAGTTTCTGTTTTCCAGTGTGTGACGTAATTGGATTTGTACAGCCTTTTTCTCTGGCTGATTTCATTCACTGTAATTACTCTCCGGCTGAGCCATTTCTGTTGCTTGTATCAATCATGCCTTTCTTTTCACTGCTGAGTAATATTCCCATGCGTGGGCATAACAAAGTTCGTTTACCCACTCACCTACTAATGGGCACTTGTCTTATTTCTGGTTTTTTCTATTCAAATTAAAATTTTTGTGCACATTAGTTAATACAATGAAATTATGACTTCACCAGTGCTGACAGAATTGCTAAGGAAGGCACGGCTGGATCGTGAGACAGGTGTCCGTTTCACTGCCTGTGAAGGTGCTTTTTAGAGTGATCGTCATTCTGCATTTCCTTCAGGAGCCCGTGGTGAGAGCCTCGGCCCTCCGCTGCGCCCTGTGCCCCTCGTGCGGTGCGCCTGGCACAGCCTCATTACCTCACTGTGTATTAATTTGAAATCCCACAAAGACTAAGTTAGGCGTCTTTTTTGTTACTTACAGTCCATCCTTGCATCTTTGCAGCGGTGTCTGTTTAAATCCTTTGCCCTTTGCTAGCTGGGTTGCTTATCTCTTGATTGGCCAATCAATCCCTTTTAATTTTCATTCTTCATGTAGTTTGCAGGACAGAAAGATTGCGTTTGCCATGGGAGCTGGTGCATGCACACAGCACACCTCGGACCTTCTTAAATCCCCTCCCTGGCCGCTTCCCCTCTTCGTGCATGGTGCAGGTGCAGATCTGTTGTCCACTGTGTGTTTGCAGATCCTGTGCTCGGACTCTGCCTTTCCTGAAGGAGGAAATGTGGGAACACGTGGTGAAGTCCACCTTCTCAATCTGTAAACATTTTGTAGTTTGTTTCTTTTGTGTTTAGTTCAGGAATCTTTTCAAACTCGCGGGACCCCTATCTCCTCCTCTGTTTTTTACTACTTTGGGGCCTTAAAATTTTACATTTAGGCCTAGGATCCTTTGTGATTTATAGTCACGGAGGTCTGAGGTTAGGGTTAGAGTCATTTTTCGTGGACATGCTCAGTGGCTCTGCAGTGTCACTCTTTTCAAAATGATCCTTTGTCAGAAGTCGATTAGGGCAGATGCTTTAATATACATATTTCTGAACTCTTTTGTCTGTTCCGGTGATGTGCTGGTCTGGAATTAGGTTGATGCCATATCACTTTTGATCCAGCTTTATAACAAATCTTGGAATAAGGTTCTGTAACTGTTCTCTTGATGAGAAAGTCTGTGTTAGCTACTGTCGAGCTTTTACATTTCCATGTAATTTACAATCAGCTTGCTAATGCTTGTGATGACAGCAACAAGGAAAATGCTTCCTAACATTTTAACAGGATTTTGCTCAGTGTAGCATCTCGGGAAGAATATCTTGATGTTGAATCTTTTACCCAGAAACGTGATATATCTCTCTCCCATTGGTGTGTTAAGTGCTTTCAGTGATGTTTTAAGCTTTTCAGCAAATAAACAGCCCTTGTGTAGGTTGGGTCGCATTTATCTCTGCATTTTATATGTTGTGGTGGTGGTGTGATGTTTTTCAATTTCTGATTATTTGTTGCTATTGAGCATCTTCCCAGTGTGGCTGGGATATAGCTCAGTGGCGTTAGCGCCTGCCTGGCAAGTGTAAGGTTTTAAGTTCAACCCCCCGCACCCCCCAAATATAAATGGATGTGAATATCTTCCTAGTGTTTTTACCCTGCAGGCTCATATCCTGTGCAAGCTGGCCAGCCTTACTCAGGAGTTACCCAACTCAGGAGTTGAGGATTCAATCAGCTTTTTTGCATAGATGCTCATGTGGCCTGCAAAGACAATTTTTCTTCTACCTTGCCAAAAGAAATAGGTTTACTTCTATTTTTTCTTGATTGCACTGACTAACCCTGTTGAATAGAAGCTGTCAGAGTAGACATTCTTGCTTCAGTCTGGGTCACAGGATATATATGTGTCTACTTTTGAGCTTTTTAACCATGAATTGATGTTAATTTTGTTTGATGCTTTTGTTCAGTTCTGTTTCCAGTTCACACTGACGACATTTACAGTGGGGAGTTGGTACATGTACGTAATACACCTTCATTCTGGTTTTTCATTCTCTTCTCCTCACCCCCTTTTTCCGACTTTTGGTCTTCTTCCCATTTGCAAAAGCCTCTATTTTCTTCATATTTCCCTTTTCTTCTTTATTTCCCATCCCTTCTTCCTCCCTGTCCTTTCGCTCCTCCCACAGGCAATTTCTTATTTCCTCATCCACTTTGAAAAGATTTCCCTCCTTCGTAGCTCTTTAATTCTCTCTACTTTGGTGAGCTAGATTTTCACATAGACTATTGAAGCAGTGGACCATGATGAGCTGAGGAGTGAGGAAAGCGAGGGGTCAGCTGTAGCGAGGAGATGGTCTGGGTGCACCTCGGGATCCTGGGACACAGCGTGGTGAGGTCGTCATGACGACCACACATATAGTAAGCAGGTGATCGCCATCCTTTATGGATGCCCACCTGCCTGACTGTGCGCCTTCTTCCCTAGCTCTGAGCTGCTTGAGGTAGATATGCGATGGCAGTTACTTGGATTCATACGTGATTACATTGTCAAATAGATGGAAGGGAAGGGAATTTAATCAAGCATTTTACAAGTTAGTGAATGAATAATTATGTATCATGATCCTTGCTGTTTAAAAGGAGGGAGGATGATGAGAGGAAGATAGTTTCCAGAGAGGAAATCCCAGGACCTACAGATGCACAGCTCTGATGAGGTGGAGGAATTGTTTCAGTAGATATTCAGGAAAGGAGCTGAGGGGGTAAAGCGTACTGGCTAAAAGAGAAAGGTTTGTTTTTGCATATTTTTTAATGATGAAAAGAAGAGGATGCCACACTGATAATGGATGCTGAGGTTGCTGTGCCAGAGCTTGGTCTGAGGAGCTCACAGAATAAGCAGATAAATATCCACATGAAATCTCCTTTCCTGGCGATGTCAGCCATGACAGTGGGGAAATGAGTGGGGGGCACAGACAGGACCAAAGGAGAATCGAAAGTCATGAACGTTAGCGTCTCAGAAAATAAGAAGCTGTTACTGAATCAGGAACGATCAGACGGAATATTATTTCTGTAGTGCATTAACTTTGGTGCCACCACTATGTCAAAGCCACATGAGTTCTGTGTGTCCTAAAGTCCTGCAGTGACTTTGGATAATATGATGTACAGCTGTGATACGTGTGAGTTGTCAGTTATCCATGTAGATGCAGATGCTGTGTATACTGCAACCAGTTATCCATCCTGCAGAGCTCTGCAGAGAGCCTGGGCCATAATAACTTCCGCGTGTTTCTTCCTACTCATGCAGGAACAGAAAGGTTGGCTTTGAAAGACTCCTCCCAGCATGGAAGCCAAAGGTGGGGACTGTCGCGGCTGCGTCCAGCTAGCGCCCATTCTAACTCTGTTTTTCACATTCACAGAGAGTGAAGAAGTTTATCAAAGGCAGGTGCTGTCGATTTCATGTATCATCTTCGGAATTGTCGTCGTGGGCATGTTCTGTGCAGCCTTCTACTGCAAAAGCAAGTAAGGCCATTTCTCCAAAGCGCTTGGTCTTTCTTTGTGTTCTCAGTCTCTTCTGCAAGCAGAGGGATTCTGCGCAAACGGGCCCGGCAGTCATCAGCAGATGACTCAAGACTGGTGTAGACTATAGCATGACTGGGATGTGGACAGGTGGGTGTGGGAGTTACCTTTGCTGCCTAGTGTGGTCATTCACAGGAACTGATCAAATTCCAGGTGTGTGCTGGTCACTAAGGGGCTGACCATGCTGAACAGGAGTTCCCCGGAGTGAACCACTCAGAGAAAAGACGAACAGCACAGAAAACACCTTTTATTTGCTACTCTTTTAACCTGAAATTCCTAAAGATTTTATCCAAACAGAGAGCACTAAATATTTACCTTGTATGGCCAATTGGTATACACATCTGCCCTGAAGTTCACTTGTCAAAAAACTAGAATCTCAGCAGAGGCAGGTGCACTGGGTTTGCACTTTCCTCCAGATTCATTCTGTAGGTGTTGGTGGAAATGATGTGGTCCGCACTTACAAATGCAGATGAAAACATTAGCCTTGGACAGCTGAGCTTTGAAACAGGCGGCCCGGATCTGGTCCCACAGCCTGCCTGAGATACAAGCCGACGTGTAACCTCTTTCCACTGGGCCGATGGTGTCCTGGCCACTTGCTCGTCTGAAACTGATCAGTTTCCAGGCCTGAGAACACCTGTCTACAGGTTGTGTATGTTGACTTTTTTTAGAGAACTACAATAATGACCTAAAACTAACTCAAGGAACTCAGACACAGACACAGACACAGAGATAGTGCCTATTAGTTTTTAATGAACTAGTTTAGAAAAATTCTGGATTCTCAGAACTAGTATACAAACAATACAGAGAATTCTCATACCCAAGACCCACTTCCCCTCTTATTAACGCCTTAGATTAGGTCATTGTGCTCATCACAGACAATGGGATAATGTTGGTAAATGTATCTACAAACCTTCTACAACTGTCTCCCTGGAGTTGTCCAGCACCTGACCTAATTTCCAAGCTGGGCCCAGGCCTTCCACACATGGGCTCCTTGGGGGCATTTCAGACCCAAACTTGAGCAGCTAACATTGACATGGGTTTTACAATAGCGAGCTGCCAATGCCAGAAGGCAGGAATCACAGATGCAGGGCTTTAAAGCTCACCAGCTCCAGTGCGAAGCCCGTGCTGTTCACTCCTGGGCTCTGCTGGCTCCCAGCGTCTGCCAGGCAGATAGGTAACCTACCTAAAGTGAGCCAGATTCCCCACCAACGGCATCCCGCCCGCAAGGTAGTCTCCACGCAGCTCCTGGGTATGGGGGCTTTGAGTTTAGCTGTAGCTACAGAGCTATGGCTACAGTCATTAGGCTGTCACTTGCTTTTGGTATTTGAAGGCAAATTTCATTATATTTCTTAGCCTCAGGTTTTGTCTGTTTGTTTGTTTTTGGTAAAAATATAAGAACAGAAATGGAATCCTCCTGACAGACTGTGCTGAGGACTAGATGGAATAAGACAGGAGAGCTCACAGCACAGTGTTGAAAGAGTGCGTCCTCAGTGACGGCTTCTGTTGCTGACACATACGGCCTCTGCGCCTCTGCATTCTGCACGGAGACCTGCAAGCTGTGAGGCCACAGAGCTAAGTGCTCACCCCGGACAGCCTGCAGGGCCATCACACCTGGCAGGTGCAGGAATGCCTCCTCACCAGAGCTGCGGAGGCAGACAGGGTGCATTTAACAATAAGCAAATTACCATGAAGACACAATTAACTGCTTATTTTTAGACTACAATTTGAATTGTACCACACATAAGTGCAAAGCTGATTTCAGTGGTCACAAGAACAGAGCTGGATCACCAGGGACTTCTGCCTGCGGGGCTGTCGGTCTTCTACCTGGGCAACACATGGGCTCTCAGACCAGCCTGCAGCTTCCGGGGCTCAGCGAGGGGTCGGGGTGTCTCATACAAACACCCTTCAGTGTCAGATTCATGGTAGAGGCAAAGGCCCGAGCTCCAGGGGAGCACCCCGGAGGCTGTCCTTCTGCCTGCCCATGCAGAAACACGCAGCTGTATAGAAAAGTAACAACAGTAAAAATCAAGGCTTTTTCCAGCCAGAATCAGAGTTCTCATCAGGCGCCCAGAGAGCGTGGCTGCCTTCTCCTGCTGACTGCCAGCCTGGCCTTCCTTCTCCTCTGCCTGAGAGAAAGGCCAGGCCCCACTCCAAGCTCTTAGTCCGTGTTACTGAGAGCAGTGCAGACTTTTATTTTACCCTGGCACAAGTTCCTTGTCTGGATTCCTGGCTATTTGTTCCCTTTCTCAAACCTTGAGAGGCAAACAGAAGAGGCAGATAATACTTTGAGCTCCTCTTACTGCCAGGTACAAAATATGTCACCCTTGGTGTGGCATGGCTTAGTTAGAAGGCACGTTAGAGTAAAGTTTGCCTCACATTCCAGCGAGCGGGCCGGAAAGATGCTGACGCACAGATGAAGATCATCTTCAATTTGGAGGGTTTTCTGAAGCAGCTATTGGAGCCCTACAACAGCGCTAAAGACAGGGTGAAAGAATTATCCGTTGATCACTCATGATGAGAGCTGTCCACTGTGGGTACCTGTCCTGGTCAGAGCTTTCCCCTCTGGCTGATGTGCTTCATATGGAGCCGGCAGGGGAGGCTGGCTGCAAGGTGTTTTCTGTGCTCCTCCCGTGGCTGCTCACTGCTCGGACCCTGCCACGGCAGGGCGGCTCATGGGGCAGCAGGTTTTCTACCCTGGAGGTGTCCACAGCAGTGGACCCAAGCAGCCGTCACTCCACACCAGGCGGGAGCACTTTACCTGGAGTCCAAAAACCTAGAATAATCTGTGCCGCCCCTCTTAACGGCAGGGGCAGCACCAAATGCAAGTGGCTTGACGGATGGTGGTGATTCCGAGTGTACCATGCACACTTGCATTGTGTGATGAGTCACTCAGTAACACTGATTCTGAGACCCGGGGCAAACACTTTAACTTGTTTATGCCTCCATCTGCTCATCTACTCAATGGGTGTAATTGACTCATCGAATAGAATCACTGTTAAAAAAATGAGTTAATACTTGTACAACACTTAAAGTGGTATGTTGCACATTGCTGTGTAACCACTAGGTCCTTGAAAGTGAACTTTTCTTATTATCCGGACTGTTGGTAACAATAAACGAACTCTAGCCAAACTGTGAAAGACAGAAAATACAGTTTTATACCTACATACTCTGTGCATGCAGGCTAGACATCTTCACATTGCATACATGTAAGTGTATCTTTGTTAATAAGTTGTGTGGGGCTTCCAGCCGTTCTCTGTAGTGTTTCCAACTCTCTGTAGCTTGACACTTAGGGTCAGAGACCTCTTATAAACACAGAGGCCAGGAAAACATATTGGTTCTGGTCCGTCTGTAGAGTGCCATTGATTATAAATCCCTGGAGGAGACTAAATAATACCAGGCTCTCTCTGGATTGGAAAAACTTCTTGGCAGAGTTGGAAATGAGAGTAGGACTCTCTGTTAAGTAAATTTATCTACCTTTACAAATGACAGATGCAGCCACTGGGAATGCACGGATCTCAGAAAATTAAGTGTACAGTGAGTGTGTGTAAATACTTACGCATGATTATCCCTGCAGGAAACAAGCTAAGCAAATCCAAGAGCAGCTGAAGGAGGCTCAGAATGGCACGAGCTACAGTCTCAAAGCATCCAGCACGATGTCAAAGCCGGAGAGTTTGGGGAAGAGCCACGTGCAGCTGCACAGCGTAAGTCATGTTCCCAGGATCTCCTAGAGCCCAGCTCGGGCCCAGCTCAGGAGGCCACGGAGCCTGTGAGCACACATGATATTTTCCAGTACTTCAGAAAGTCATCTCCCAAGTCTGTGGTGTATGTGTGTGCGTGCGTGTGTATGTGCATGTGTGCGTTGAATGAAAGAGAAAAATCGTCTCTGATTTTAATCCAAATCAAGACTGATGTCTGATAGGAGAAGGTGCTTCAAGTGTTTGGCTCCTAAACACTTTTGAATCCTTCCTTCGTGCAGAAATAATGTCGGGCACCAGGAGTATGATGCTCTCTGCCCTGTAAAATGTTCGGTACAGTGAGAAATGCAGCCACCACCAGGCCAGTGCAAGGAGCGAGTGCTGAGCCGCGATGGTTCCTGTGGTAGCAGAGGCTGGAAGAGAAGAACCCAGCAAGAGGAAGGCGGGGCACAGCTGAGGGCTGCTCGGAGACGGCCAGGCCTTCCCTGGGCATCATCAGATAGAGGACCACCAGCAAGCCATTAGGATGCACACACAGAAAGCAGAGTCCCAGAATTCCACGAGCACTTGCACCTTCCGGCCTCCCCAGGTTCTGGGGTACAAGAGGGCTGAGGGCTGGGGGTGAGGCTGTGCTACCAAAGTTATCTCTAACAAGGCTCTTGGGTGGACACCAGGACATGAATTTACACGCAGATTCTTTCCCTTTTAAGTCTTTGGAAAGTTTTTTTTTAAGTGATTGCTTAGTTTTAAAAATTTTTAAAGTGTTTCCAGACTGGCAATTATGCTGTTTTTAAAAATTATTTTAAAGAGAATAAAAGATAAAAACGAAACAGAATTTCAAAACAACAATATGCATATTGTTGTCTTCAAAATAACTGCTCAGTTACCAGCTATAAGCATGCAAATTTGCTCAATCTGGGCAAAAACTGTTCCTTTAAATGGACTAACAGGAAAAGTAGTACAATTATCTTAGCCATCTTGTGTGAATACATATATTTTTTTCCTAGTTGTTCTTTACCTGTCACAGTATCTATGGTACCTTTTGGATGTTACTTACTCTTTGAGTTTCTTACACTAGGGAGACAATATAATGTTTACACATGTGAGTCTGATGTGTTTCATTTATGAGTATGGTCTCAAGTTACAACCATTTACCTATAAAAGCCTTGAGTTTATCTTTCTTTATAGCTGAGTAGTATTCCATTGTATAAAAATATCACATGTTTCATGTCTGAGATATATCCCAAAACTAAGTCAAAGGGAAGGGACTGTGATCAGTGCACCCTGAATGTTCCTCCTAAGGTGCCTCTTTGCCATCATGTTGATATGTGTCTAGATCCTGAGCACTAAAGGAAGAGAGGCCTCTGTGTAAGGCTAGTATTGAGTGTAAGAAACAATCGCACAGGGCTCACTCACACCCATCCAAACCCTTGCACTGCTGGGAATTCATGGAGCATTTGTGATTCTGAAAGTTTATTACCCAGAAAGTCTCCATGATGGTGCACATGGCAGACGGACTTAGATGGTCCAAGGTGGAATTCACAAATCAGAACTGCTTTCCAGCAGAAAACCTTTATCCATGGCAATGAGCAGTGGTTGCTCTTTTTAGAAACACCCGGACACCCAGGGCATTTAATGAGGGTGCTCTCAGGCCCTGGGATGGGGTTGGCGAGGGGCCTGTTTTAGGTCCTGGGCAACCAGTGCTGTGGAAGCCGAGCAAAGCTGGACCCCCACGGAGGAATGGGCATGGATTTCCACCAGCCACAGACCATCACCACAGGGAAGGTCAGCTCCAGCGAAGATGGCCTTGCAGAGGTTGAGGGAGGGAGGAGAAAGGCAGGCAGGCTTCCCTGGAGTGAGGACTGGCAGGGTACGAAGGGCTGGCCAGGGTGAATGCTGCGGGGTGTCACATCTGCAGCAGTGCTGGAGCTGGGGACAGAGCCCCTGTCCTCTGTGAGTCATACGTCAAGGCCGTGGCCTTTGGGTCCTTGCGAACAAAGGTCCTGTGGTGCAGGAGATGCATACTCATCTCTTCATGATCCTTCCGAAATAGGAATGACCTCTCAGCTGCTGGTTAAAACAAACTTTTTGTTCTCTCGCCAGCCTTGAGTTTTACATCTTTTGGTTTCCATGCAGACACATTAGGGGCGGGGTCAGCCCAGGAATCCAGCCTTAAGCTAAACTGGTGTGCACATCTTTTCCTCGGGGACAGAGGAGGTGGGTGAAAGCGTTTGCACAGAGGCTGACGCTTCTGTAGGCTAACAGCGAAGCAAGGCAGGTTGGAAAGGGGGTCTCTGAGTTGCTGTTCATTTTATAGGGTTATATTGCAACCAGAGCACACACACACACACACACACACAAACACTCGCACACATGCACACACGCACAGTGTACCGTGCCCAGCACATGGTGGATAGCGTTTTCTGCCTGCAGTACACTTGTCATGCACTCATCGGGATGGTTACACAGTGGTTCCCAAAGTGACCATAGCACAGTCTTCATCCATCCCCATACTAGGGGACAGACATTCAGGGTCTTTTCTGTGGTTGCAAGTATCACAAACTTAAAATGATGTGTTCATTCATGTGCTCTGCCCACCCTCATGGGATCAGAGTTGTGATGATTAGAATCATAAGAAAGAGGGGCTAGCTGCAGGGTTTCCAACACTTGGAAGACCTTGGGAGCTGTGATTTCATGTCCTTTCCCTCGCCCCCTTCCCCCCAGTCCACCAGAACTTTATGTTTTGGATGTTGGTACAGAGCCACAATAGTCTCAATGGCTCCTTTCTATAGGGCCCCGGAAAAGGTGTATGGCGGTATCTTTTGTATTCCTACTATTGTTGCATAAGAAGAGAGAAGGACAGAACAATACATTTTTACTTCTTTTGGATTTATTAACATGGGCATCATGTATTTAAGTGAATAATGGACTATTTAGGATCTAAGCTTCTATATCCCATTAGGCTGAGAGGGTCTGGAAGGGGAAGGTACACTATGGGAGGGCAACCAGAAAAGATATAAAACACAGGATTTGTTCATCAGGCGTGGCCCACAGATGAGCACCTTCACTATTGCTAAGAGTTGGTTAGAGCAGGCTTTCCTGGAACAGTAGAGGGAGACATTTCTGCAAATAGAAATTTTCCTTAAAAGGAAAATATGCGCCCTGTTTGCCGAGCCTCATCTGCATCTGCGTTCTCAGTGATTTTAGCTCAAAATAATCCGTTTGTCAAAGAACTTTTGCAGTTGCATGTTCTCACATCCCCTCTACATGTAAGATATTTTGTCTCTCAAATACAGTGTGATTGCAGAAGATTACACATTCTAAGACACTTCCAGTGTAACGGGAGAGTCCAGGGAGAAAACAGATACAGCAGAAGACGTTTAAGGACCCTAAGGAAGGAGAGCAAGGTGGATTGAACACCAGTATGTACCAGGCCATTGCACTCTCCAGGTGACCAGCTGAGATACAAGGCACTCTCCGCAGACTGGAGGCTATAGGCATTTTCTCAGTGATACAGCAGTTTCTGGCATCCACAAGGCCCTGGGTTCCATCCCTTGCATCCAAAAAATAAAACAGTAAGAACCAGATTGAGGTAAATACGTTGCTTTTGCACAGACATCTGTCAGTGTCAGGGCTAGAAGGCCATGCTGGTCACTGCCAAATTTGTTTTATCATTACTAGGTTTTTACGACAAAAGTCCTGGGTCTGGGGATACCAACAGATCGAGCTTGGGCCCTCACCTCAAAACCCCAATCCAGAAAATGGATGTGGTGAAGGGTCAGAAAGAGGCTTTAGTCAGGTTGGCCGCATGGGAATGACTGGTGAAGAGATTCAGTGACCATCTTTAAGGAGCTATGGGAAACTGAGGTATCAAAAAAAGGCCGCCAAAGGCAAGGTTTGGGCTTTGCATGGCTAGGGGCTTGCCCAATGGCAGTGTAGGTAATACTGATCAAGATGCAGTCTGGCCAATCGTCATCTCTGGACTGGTGCTGTCAGGAAATGCTTTTGTTGGAGGAGGAAAACCTGGTTCTCGTGAGGTGATCGCTCCTGCTCCTCAACAGTGACCTCAGTTCCTTTGTGGTGTGAATGCCTAACAGGCGGGGCTTTTCCTGGAATTCAGGTGACTGCTGGTTTGGGACAAGGAGTGGGGACACACAGGAGTCCCTGTGGGGATTCTGGAAAAGGACATGTTGTAAAACCCGGTGTCTTGGTTACTTTTCTCTCGTTGTTGGGGCAAAATACCCAGCACCCAAAATGAAGGAAGAGAAGGTTTGTTTAGCTTACAGTTTGTGGAGGTTTCAGTCCATAATCAGCTGGCTGCAAGATAGGGTGGCGTGGCACTGGGGCAGCACTTAAAAGCAGCAGCCAGAGCAGAAAGAGAAAAGCAAGCCTCTTTACCTCTCTTATATTGTGCTCAGGCCATCCCTAACCCCAGGGCAGGTGTAGCACAAAGTGAGGATCCTGGCTCCCTGCTGAGCCTCTCAATTAAATTTCTGAACTCCTCAAGTTGATACAATGCATCAACCCTAACAGCCAGGAACTGAATTTTCAATGGTGGAGACACCTTACTCTAAATCTGCATCTTTGGTAAACTTAGTACTAATGAATGATCCTTGTCTTACAGCTTTTAGACAGAAACTTGAGAAGCATGTATAGGAGTAATACCGAGCAGAGAGCTGACCCAAAGTGTTAAGGAAGGAGGGTAGGAAACAAAGGCAGGGATGCCAGGCTTTATCCTGTCTCTGTTGCCCCCGGGGCATCTGCAGGCCATGCCTCTGGGTCCTTGTTATGATATCTTTATCAACTTTTGCTTTGCTAATGTCTCAGCAGGAAGTGGCATTCTTTGCAATTTTGCATTGGTTAATTCAAGAGTGAAATATAATGTTTAGCCATATATTTCTAGTCATATTTCTTGTTTGGTGAATTACACACAGATACCCTTGGTTCACAGTGTTATTATAGGAAGCAAACACCAATTTGGCAGCAATTTTCCATGCTGTAAGTTTCGAGAAAAAATAATGATAGAAGATAGATATTAATAATCCATCAAGAGGAACTAAAAATTGTAAGAGCCTTTGATTTCCTTTAATGCTGTCCTTAGACTATCTAAAGAAAAGCATGAAGGGAATCTACACTAGCCGGCCAAGCAACAGTTATTCTTAGGGAAATCAGTAATGTGGCGTGTGGCTAAGAATATTAGGGGACAGATTAAAATGCAAATATTCTGGACACTTGAGAAACCATTTTTGCTTTGTAAAGTCGATTTTCTTACAAGAGCTATGAGCAAATACCACTGTCCATGGTAACAGCGATAAATGAAATAATAATGCTGCTTATAGCATGTTCCGTGCTGAGTGCACACACAGCATCATGCTGAAAAATGTCATCGTCCTCTTTGGATTCTTACAGTGGGTACTTAATTTATGCCCAGAGTAAGCCAAGGGGAGAAACAGGACTGAACATTGGAGCCTCATCTGTTAGACAGCTAGGGACAGAGGTAAACCACATTTTTAGACTCAGTGGATTCAACCAGCGGCACCCTCCTTTCCTCACACATATGACAATGACAGCAAACACTTTTGAGGACAACACTGCCAGAATCGGGCAGATACAGCTCTGGCTTTCTGATAAACATTTAAAAATGGCACAGCCAGCTTCCACTGTCAAACCAAAGTAAAAAAATGGCATAGCTACCTTCCTAAGTCAAACCAAAAGGAAGACTCTTCACACTAAGGAGCTAAGAAGGCAGCATTAATGTTTATGCCAGCGGGCTGCGCAGGATCTTTCCTCAAAGGCAACAGCCCTGAGTTTACCGAGAGCTCAGTTTATAAAGAATTCAGAACTGGGAGATCCAAAGCAAGTGAGGAAATATTACATAATTGGTTACGTGCACTGGGTCACACAGTGACAGGCAGGCTACTCTTGAACAGATTTGTTTAAACGAAGGAGCTGTTTGTCATAATACAGAAACATTAGGGGGGCCCTCAGAGTGAGCCTAGTTAAAGGAGTCCTTCACCAGCCCAGGGTGCCCTAAGGTGCAGACAGTTACTCTGACTGTTTATCGGAGTTGTACAGCTGGGCTTTAGACACCGTCAAGGTCATTTGAATTCAGCAGAAACTTGGTCAGAGACTTTAATTGTTCCCTAATTTGTATCATGAAATACCTGTAAATTTGCTATTTTAGAAATGTGTTCTTACATTGTAATTGTACCCCAGCACGACTGAGCAATATCCTTCTCTAAACCTCAGGAATTTTGAGCGAATCGAGGCCAGAGTTCATGCTCAAATTGCAAATGTGGAAATTCTGCACACCTACCTCTGTCAGCCAGCTTCCCAGGCAGGCCTGGCTCTCACTAGGAGGAGGGCCACAGCCACCCAGACACTGAGGAAAGAAGATTGGCCCACAGGATCAAGCAGATCTGTCCTTGCTTTGTCTTGAAATCCAGGTTAACTACTTGAAATTCTTTGCAAATGGCACTGTCTAACAAATGAATTGTCTGTGCCTGCCTCTCCTTCAAGTGCATTAAACATTCAAGGGGAAGGGTTTCATTTGCAGTCATTTAACAAGATGTGTAACACTAGTCCAGAGAAGAGGGGTGATATTCTGGAGGCAATTGACTTAGATGCTGGAGGGAGAGGACAGAAGGGAAGGCAAAGAATGAGAGAGAGAGAGAGAGAGAGAGAGAGAGAGAGAGAGAGAGAGACAGACAGAGACAGACAGAGACAGACAGAGACAGAGACAGAGACAGAGACAGAGACAGAGACAGAGACAGAGAGATGGATCCTGACACAGCCTTTCCTTAGGTTAGACGATAACTTACTGAGCCATCAGGAGACTGGAGTGACATTTCTGTGTGCTTCAGTAATCAGAAAGATGTCACTGAAAGGAACTTATTTTCTCTTAAAATGAGGAAAATAATAAACAGAATTATAAAGTTAAGGGCAGAAAATCATATAGCCCTTCCTACTTTTTGTTCCAATAACTTTCTGAAGAAAACGAGGTTTATGGATCCACGCGGAAAACTTGGAAGATAATCTTCACGTGTTAAAGAAGACTAGGAGAACCTTCTGCAGCTGTGACTGTTGGGACAGAGTGTGCATCTATTCAGTGGTGCTTACTGAATACTTTTCTGTGTTGGGTACTACATGGTAAGCTTAAGATACAGATTATTCCTGTCCTAGTGGTATAGGGGAATGAAACTCCCAACCTACTAGATGTCTGGTACAAGTTCATGTTCTCTAAAACCAAAGAATGAATTTTAGCTAAGAGCAGAATATATTTCTTGAGAGAAAAGAAGGCTTCTGTCTAGAGAGACAGAAAGGGTCCGAAGTGGGTTGCCAAAGATTCTGTCTTCTCTAGGGACCTTTATAGAGTGAAATCATGAGGTTAGATGGGTTCAAGGTGTGGAAAAATGGCTAAGGTGGGACCGAACTGTGTCAATCAATAAGATTAATAGTTCAGAAGTGGTGTGCTTAACAGCAGTGACTCTTCCTGTAGGGGTGGGGTGGGGACTCCTGACTTCCTCAGAGTGATAGAGATCCTAGCATGTGGGTGTATTTACTTTGTCTTTTGCCTTGAGAGCTGCCCACAGCAGGAGGTCCTGCCTCCTCGGAGGTCACAGGTACCTGGGCTTCTGCTCTGGCTCCCACCCCACCCTGTATTCATCAAGTAATCTCACAGATGAGGAACTGTAAATACAGTACAGCAAGGCCTGGCTCCCATAGCACCAGGTGCTATCAGAACATATCCTGTGTAGGCTAGGGGGTTAGTGGGGGGCCAGCAAAAGCCTCAGGGAAAGTGGCAGTAGCACCTGCTCAGGCCCCCAGCTGACCTGGGCACCTGGCTGGGGAAGGCTGCCCTGCTGCAGGGGTGCAGTGACAGCAGGTGGGAGCTCCTGCCTCTGTGCTTTGGAGGAGACCGCTGGAACCTGCCACTGTTAAGAGTTCTTCCTCCTGCGGAGCATGGTGCAAAAATTCTCAGATCTGCACCAGCGGTCAAGTTGCTTTTAATTAATTGCACTTGAAATCCACATGAAATTGCTCTTGAGAACACATCATAGCCACTCCATTTCTCCATTCTGTGGGCTCGTAAATCAGACTGGCAATAAGAACTTTTTGACACAGACACGGAGAGACTGGCAGCCCTGCAGAGACTCGGGCATCTAGAACTCTTCTGAAAGGCCTCCCTGCTGCCTGGACTACCCGGGCTCCAGAACAGTGCGCTTCCAACACTGGCTTCCCTTCCATTGCCCCCCAACTCCCCTGGCGTGGGCAGGAAACCCGGGGTCCTCGGTGCCCTGCCAGCAGCAGCCGGCTTCATTCCAGGGCAGGGTGAGATAGGAAACCCAGCACCCACCACCCTGGTCCCCAGTGGGGAGTCTTGACCCAAAGGGACTGTCAGGGAGGCTGCCTGAATGAGGATGAGAGCATTTTCGGGAATTAACAGTACTGTCCAGAAGCCATAGGGGTGTTTAACCAGAAATCACTTAAGCTTAGGCTGGAAGGACCAGGGAGTCACAATATCTCATCACTATCAAAGTGACATTTTGTGTGTTGTACTGAGGTCTCAGCACATAGGCATGGAACCCACGTCGTGGTCCCAGCCAGGGGAAGCTCACAGTCACTTTCCAGCCTTGGTCATTACAGACCGAGGCATAAAGGAGGCATAAAGCCTTGGCCCAGACCACAGCTGAGCCAAGGCTCAGACTTCTGCAAGTCTGCCCGGTGGATGCAGCTCGACAGCCCTTCCTGGCTCAAACTGGAACCACGCGTGTTTCTGAAGAAATGGCTATAAATGCTTTCAGCAGAAAACGCAGATGTCAAAGGCTGCGATCCTGGCCACGGATGCTAACTTGTAAGGCAGGCTGATGAAAGCCAGATGCTCCTTGGCCTGGGCTGTGTCCCTTGGAGCCTAGAACTTAGATCCTTGGGAAGTGAATTGTGCTGTTGGTCTCAAAATTGTCTTCCCCTTTATTATAAAGATTTTTTAAAGTAGACTTTATTTTCAACACGATTTTTTTCATTGAAAAGGTAGTGCAAAGTTCCTGTGTACGCTGACCTCTGTTTCGTTGGTTTTCCCATTGCTCACTGGTGTGGTACCTGTGCTAAAATCAGCGACTCTGCATTGGCATGTTATTGCTGTCCGGGCTTGACTCAGACATGCTCAGATTTTTACCTGATTGCTGCTTCTGTTCCAAACTCATTCAGGAAAACACAGGGCACTTCCCAGAGTTCCTGGGGTCCTTGGGACCCTCACAGTATGTCAGTTTTTATTTTCGGTGACCTTGACAGTTTGGAGCAGTCCCAGTCCAGTATCTTCTGTGATGCTCTTTGTTGGATCCAGTGGGTTTCTCCTGATTATGCTGGGGCTACAGGTTTTTCAGAGATAACAAGAGCCCTTTGAGCACATCCAGTCAAGGTGAAAGGCTGTCACTGTGTTTTGTCACGACTGAGGTTTGCCTTCTCTGCCAGGCTGCACCGTCAGGGTTCTCTGTGGTAAAGAGGGTAAAGACACCCTAACTTTCCTCTTTTTACTCCGGAAGGAAGAGGCTCCACTTAGGGAACAAGAGCTGGAATCGCCGGTCCTGATGGCGGACTGAAATTTATTTAGATACCCCTACAAAGGGTCTGTTTCTCCTCCCAATTTACTGCTTTTATTCCAACATTTATGTCAGCATAAACTCAGGGGTACTTATTTCATGCTTTGATTTAAAGTCCAGGAGTAAAATCCCCCTTTGTTTTGTGATTGCACTGCTCTGATCTTGGACACTGCTGAGTCTTTCAGGGGTCATTGTGACCTAACCTAGCTATCAATTCAGTGTCTGTACTGAGATCCCTGTTGTTGATTTTGAGCCCTGCAGGGTGCTCCGGGCTCATTTTATGTATGACCTGTCCCAGCCGTAGAATCAGACATTTCTCCAGGAGCCCTCCTTCCACTGCTGGTGGCCTTGGTCTCGCCCTCCTGGTAGATGGGATCACATCCAGCTCTTTACAGTGTGACCATAGGTGGCTGTGTTTACCCAAACATAAACTGGGAACGATGTCCCCTCTACTGAACCTAGTCAGTTACCACCTGGCTTCCAGCCGCTAGGATTTGCTTGTTTATAAATTGAATTCTCACCCCACTAGGACAAAGCCTGGTTCCCTCCATCCTCCATCCTCGTACCTAACTTCTCAACCACAGAGTATACACAGCAGCGTGAGACTCGCTGGTTACAGGGACTGGTGGTTACGTAAGGGTGACCACCTGACAGTGCGTGTCCACCTTCCTCCTGGTTCAGTCTTGCTGACCTCTCTCATTTCCAGACTTTCGAAGGCAGCACTGGACCCCACCTCCCACTCCCGCTGATGCTCATCCGTACACTTCCTAGTCAGACAGACAGATTCCCTTGTTTTCCTCTCTGGGACTCCTAGACCTCTCAAATGGTACTTATTTTGTTAGAAGCCATATGTCTGTATTACATCTATGAAGGTGACGTATTTTCCCTGTGAAATTTGTAAATGTGTGTCTTTCTAGAATTTGGCTCACTTTGATTAAGTTATCAAATTTGAGGACATCCAATCACTCAGAGAATCCCTTCATAGCTTACTTTTGTCCAGGGAAGCTGAGGGATGGCCCTGTTTTGCTGAGGTTTTAGGTAATTTGAGTTATTCTCATCTTCTGCCCCACCCCTTCATGCTTAAATAGAGATTAACCACATTTCTCTTATATTTTCAAAGAATCAGCTTGTTTTTTATTAATTTCTTTCATTATTACTTTTCTGTTTTCAACTTCATGAAAGTTTTTCATTTATCTTTCTTTATATTTCACGTCTGCTTCTTTTAGATCGAAATGGCCCTTCACTTTCTAATTTCCAAAGGTGGAAATTTAGATTATTGATTTTAGGTTGTTCTTTTTAATTATAAGGGCTTGACGCTATAAAGTTACCTCCAATAACTTATCATTATCTGCCACAAATTTTGGTAATTTGCATTTTAATTTAATTGCACATTATTTTTAACATTTCTCTTGACTTATTTTCTGACATTGTGTTATCTATAAGTATGTTGTTTAATCTCCAAATATTTTGAAATTTTCTAACTGTTCTTTTTCTAAGTGATTTCTAACTTACTTCCAGTGTCATCTGAAAATATGCTTTTTATAATTCCTAATTTTTTCAACGTTGTAATGTATACTCTGACAAAGAATGGTTTATCTTGGCTAATTTTGCATGTGAGTTTGGAAAGAGTGTGCAATGTACCTTATGAGAGAAACTGTCATGCAAACATCGGTCATTTCAATGTACTGCTTAAGCCACTCTGTCTTCACTGAGTTTCCACCTTCCGGATAAGGGAATTAGTGATAAATGCAGACTGAACTTTTCAAATATAGTAGATTTCGTTATTTCTTTTTCTAGTTCACTCAACTTTTTTTCTGTATATATTTCGATACTTTTTTGTCCGGTTCATAACTATTTTCTTGCTTTTGGAGAATTGACCCACTAAATAAGTGACCCTTTTTAAACTTGTTTTTTCCTGATAATTTTCCATGTTTTAAAATAAGCTTTGTTTGAAATTAATAGAGTTCCTTCAGGCTTCTTCAGATCAGTGTTAACATGGAGTATATGTCTGGTAATCCTTTCCTTTTATCTTTTCTGTCTTCTCTATATTTAGTGTGTTTCTTACAGATAATATATAGTTGGGTTTTTTAAAGACACATGCTGACATTCTCTGTTTTGCAACTGATACATGTAAACAAGTCATATTTAATGTGCTTGTTCATTCAACAGTCTGCCACTCTGTAATTTATGTTCTTTGCCCCTCTCCTTTGCTTCTTGTATTCTTTCATTTCTTCCTCTGTCAGTTTTAATTAAACGCTTTATGATCCCATTTTCTGTCTCCTCTGCCATATCCATTATGCTTCTCTCAGAGGTTGCTCAGGAATCTGAGATGCACATTTGCAATTTAGCTGAGTTCACTTTTAGATAACAGTTGGCCACTTGATAGCTGCTTCATCTTCTTTATAATAGAGTATTACCAATTCCTTTTTCTATTATGAAATTATTGCCAACCATTGGTTTGTGATCATTACATGACTATTCATTACTGTTTTAAACATTTTTCTATTTGATTTATATAAAGAACAACAAATTTTAATTTACCGTCGTTTCATAAAGTTCAGAGTTTCTGATTTGTGTCATGTGCGTTCATTTTAAGAACTTCTGGGTGCTAAATTTCTCAGTTGACAATTTGTCTAAAGAGTCTGTACTACTTTGTTTTTGCAGGATCATTTCACTGGAAATAGAGGTTGAGTCTGGCGCTGCTTTTTCCCTTCCCGTCGTTAAATCTTTGAATTTTTATCTTTCTTATTGTCCTCGTTTCTGATTAGATGAGTGGGATTTTTTTGATTACATTCTCCGTGTTTTTCTTTTGTAGGCCATGTTCTGCATTCTCTGGTCTCTTGCTATTTTTTCTTTCTTTCTTTTCTTGTTTGAAAGTGACATGCGGCACCCTGTTTCGGAGATACTTTCTGTGCGTGGTATTTGTTGTGTAAGTTTCCTGACTGTCTGTGTCTGTCTTTAATCTTGAAGTCCTTGGCCACACCCCAACTTTCCTGCTTCTTTTTCTCCCCCTCCTCCTACTAGTCCAATTGTGCATGTTTCTGTAGTTTGCCTGCAGTTCCTGAATATCCTTTTCCCTGCTCCTTTCCTGGGGACGAGTTTCTCTTGATAATTCTATTGTGTGCGTTTTTTTCTGTTACGCTGTTTTTTAATTACAGCGTTTACTTCTGACTAACTCAGTTTCCCCTTCCTTGCTTCTAGCACCATCTCTGCCTGTATGCTGTCTGTTTTCTTCCTGTAGATTCCGTACCATCTCTGTTAATTTTAAATTCCTTGTATGATTGTTTAATACCCATCTGTGCTGCAGGGGTTCTGATGCTTGCTTTTCTCTTCAAAGTATTTCCTCTTGTCTTTTCTGGGAGGTTTTTGCTGAAAGTTTGAGTGGAGAATCCAGTGAACTAGAGAGAAGGAGCCCAGATAACAGGCCTTTGTTGTATGATCTTACGCACACCAGGCTGATGATATTTGGGTTTGATTTAATGTTTATGATAACTGTAAATGCCACCGACTGGGAAATCCTCTCATGTTTGTTTTGTGTTTTTGTTTATTTTTTTTTGTCTCTTACTGGTACTTTGAGATTTTCTAAAGAACTCACGACAGGGTCTACACCCTACTACTCTTTCAGCCGTAGCCCTATTGACACAGGAAGGGAGCTTTGCTGTCATTTCCTGATTGTACTACATTCCTTTAGTGGGCTTCTGTCCTTGGTTTTGTCTTTCACAGGCATTTCTTATTTCTCCCTCTCGTTGGAGACAGGAAGTTTCTTTGCACTAAAGTGTTGTTACCCAGATTGCTCTGCGTGCATCTCAGAATCCTTGCTTCTTTCCCTGTCGTGTGCAGAGGTGTGAGAGGATTCGCTGTTGCTCTTGGTCCTGTCTCTGAGAAGCTAGGCGTGGCTCCAGGAGGGAACCTGATGGAGGGCAGTGCCCTCCCTAAAGCACCAGGCACCGGCTGATGCCAGCTCGTGTCCTAATGCACACAGAGGCTGTAGCAGCTTGTCAACATTTTACCCAAACCCCCTACCAACTGGAGCTCCCAGCGCTCCTGTCACAGACTGGGCACTCTCTAGGATGAGCATCTAGGCTCACCCGTCTCTCCAGATTTTGAAGTGGTGGTTTGCTACCGTTGTATCTGATAGACACAAGAATAGTCATTGATTTTCAGGTCATTGTTAGGGTATTTCTTACTTTTTCCTTTTTCTGATTCCAAGGACAGAAACAGTGACTTGCAAGCTCTTTACTTGTCAGAGCTGAAAGTGGAAGATATCTTGAAATTCATTTTGAATCTGTATGTATAGAATGTCAATTTGGAGGAATGCATATAAATTACTGCGTTTTTAAAGGTGATATTCTTGCATAGTTAAATCAATCCTGGGCAGGAATGGCCACAAATTAAACTTGAATCTCAAGCCAAATGCAATTGCTAAAATGAAATGTTAAAAAGAGAGGGGAAAAAACAGATTCAAAATAATAAATGTTTTACTAAATTTGCATTTATGGGCCAAAATGGTGTAAGTAAAAACAGCTCAATCATATAGCACTAATTCAAATATCTGAAAGACAAGATTTAGAAAATATGTTATGAGTACTATCAATAAATAGAGCAAGTAATACACTATTCTGTTGCTAATTTTTATCCAGGATTTTGGGCAAAGCCTTCCATTTCCCAGAACTCAAAGCAGAAACTGTGAACTAATGGGCCAAAAATAGAATTATACATTAAGAAAAATTGGAATGAGCTGCCAACCTAGTGGTTATCAATTTCTGTAGAAAACTGAGATCCAGCAGCACAGCTGGTGGATGCTGCCCCGAGATAGGTCCAGCTGTTGATAGAGTCTTGTCTTCCCCAGTTCGCCTTGCAAGGCATCTCAGTTGCTTCTGCAGCTGGACCATCCAGACCTCCTACTCTATCTCCTAGACTAACCTATTACATGGAAGCGGGGAGGAGCAAATTCTGCATCTCTAGCAGAACCTGGAAGCCAGAGAGGATGCTGGTTATGCTTGAGTAAATGCATGCATTCTGCTGCTTTTCCCACGGAATAAAACAGAGGTATTTCATCATTTATTGAATCTTTGTTGCTTGGCATTGTTGAAAACAGTCCTCTTTGCCAAATTATTTGCACATCTGCTGTTTCTCTTGACAGTGTTCGCCTTCTCACAAAGATCTGACCGGTTTTTATGGGTCCTTTTTGTAAATACAGACTCCATGTCAAGACATGGTCATTACTGCCACTGTGTGGCTCATTTTGAAAGTACTTAAAAAAATAAAGCAGGCATTTGGACCTTTAAACTGAAGCGCTGAAGCTTTCTAGCCTGCATAGCTCATGTACATGTTGTGTGACTTTACACCGGGGATATGTTCTTAGCAACGCACCGTTTGATTTCACGGGGCGCATACATCACTGAGTGTAGTTGTACACACCTATGTGGAATAAGTCAATCTTTGACACGGCCTCCTGACACAATCAAGAGGCAGGTTATAAAGAGGATGGATGACCCTGCTCCTGTCCTGACCGCCCCTACAGTTTCACCATGATTAGAAGGTGTGCCTCAGGGTGCACACAGTGGTAAAATCACCCTTTATTATTATCAAGCACTCTTCTGCTCATAATTAAGCATGTAATATGCATCTATATAACTGGCAGTGGAGTAGGCATGTTTACACCAGGATTGCCACCGGCACTGTGGTGTTGCACAACTACATCACAGTAGTGATAGAAGTCTTTTAGCTCTGATAATTTTATGGGACCGTTATGATATATGCAGTCTGTCTGTCCACAAGGTTGCTGTGTGAACAGGACTATACGTTTCCTTAAAGGTAAAACTCAAACAGTAATAGCATGTAGTCTGCTTTCTAAAACTCTGCATGCTGAGTGAGCACATGAAAACACCCACACATGAACACAGAATAACACCTGTACAATACAATCCGTATCTAAGTAACACAATTTAGATATGTATGTGTATATATTCAATATATCCACTTCATTTGCATCAGTGGGTTCATCTTTATACCTTGTTATATCTTGTTTTTACTCTTTGATGTCTTTAGTGTTCATTTTTGAACATTAGTATCATTTCCAATTGTTTCTTTTTTGTTACTAAAACTAAAATTCATGCTACTGATATGCCCTAAAGATTATATCATTTTGTGCGTTTTAAGTTATATCCATGATGGAAATTCCAAAAGCAATGTTTTAGATGGAAGGATATAGATGCATAATTTTAAAATATACTTCTGATTTGTTTGCTAGCGAACAAACTCTCCTCTTCTGGTTCTTCCCCTTTACTAGTGATTCTTGACATGTGATTTTACCTGTTCTGACTTACAGCGAGTACCACTGTACCCCTTCCCTAGCACTTGCATACCTGTCTTTATTTTTCTGTGAAACTCCTGTTTCTACTATTACCATCGGCCTTTACCAGTTGACTTCTTCAGCTTCTGCACTGCAAAAATAGTCTCTCATGTATGAAAACCAATATTTTTACTTGTGTTTTGATTTGATAATGATCCTTTTGGATGCCGAATATTTAAAACGATGTGCAATCATGCTTAACGTATGTATTTTTTCTTTTTAGTCTTAGTGTGTAGTCTTTGTACCCTCACAAGAAATGTCTTTTTCCCTTAAGGATGTGAAGAAATATACCTGTATAGACTTATAAGGCTTTTAAAAATATATTTATAAGAAATACTTTTTTACAAATCCTAAAAGTATAGATTAAGCTAAGAATACACCTTACTATTACTGCTATTGTGCAGACGGCCAGAGATTATTTTGTGTTATGGGATCTTTTGGTATACTTTGCTTTCATTGTGGCGCGGTCAGATCAGCAGAACCTGAGTGGTTTATGCTTGTGTCTTGTCAAGGAAGCCTTCCGTGCTGTTCATGGCTTCAGTTTCCAATGCGTTTTCTAATGTTTATCTTTTGTCATTTACTTGTAGCATTTTAACTGGATGTTTTGTGTGTGAAGGTAGAAAACAAATTTATTTTGCTTTCTTGGCTAGCAATCGCTCTAGCACTTTTATTCTGGAATTCCGTGTTTTTCTTGCTGACCTGAGACACCGCCCAGGTTTCTGTGACGTAGACAGGGCTCTCGCTGTGTCTAAGTTAACTGCTTTGCCACGGATTTTATGCCAAGCTATTAGTTTTACTTTGCATGACTGACATAAATTTATAAATTTGTAAATATTAATCACTGGCTAGATCATTACTGCTCCTAATATGAAATATCCATCTTTGTCTCTTTTCAAACAAATGTGGTATGGACATATATTTTATTGTTATTAATGCTATTACAACATATCTTTGTGTTTTTCTATAATTGTTAAGATTTGTCTTTACGCATCCTAAATATCCTATCCATTTGATTTTTCTTTTTTCTTAAAACAAAGCTATTTCAACTAGTAGATGATTGAGTAGATGACAGTGTCTCAATCTCTGTCTTCTAACAGTTAAATCTAACCATCCACAGCATTGTCATTATTAACAATTTTCCACTTTCCCTGGCATTTTTACTTTACTTAAAATTTTCAATTTACTATGTTCTCTTGTTATATATCTTCATAGTTTTTATTGAGTTAATGTTTCAGGTTTTTCTTTCTCTTGGTTTTTATATACTTCTCATATTTTAGTGATTATATATATATATATATATATATATATATATATATATATATATTTATCATCAGTCTCCAAAAGTAAGCAGCATCACTATTTTGTGGAAACCCTACTCTCAAAAACCAGAACGATGTTCTTTCTTAAAATCATGCTTTTTTCTTTCCTTCTTTGTGTTCCTTATTGTTATTTATTGTGCTGGTTACTTTTTTCTCATTACTGAGGCAAAAAATGCCAATTCCCAAAGTAAAGAAAGGAAAGATTTATTTAGCTCACGGTTCATGAAGGCTTCGGTCCATAATCAGCTGGCTCCGGGAAGGGCGGTGGCACAGGGGCAGCAGTTCGTGGAGGTGGAAGCCAGCCAAAGCAGCCAGACAGAGCGAGCGAGCCTCCTTTCTCCCTTACGCTGTGTGCAGGCTACCGCCCACAACATCTCCCTGCCCTCCTCTTCTGCAAGCTCCAAATGTTTACAAAGTGAGGACCTGGCCCCTGCTGAGTCTCTAAATTTCTGCACATCTGCAGTTGACACAGTTAACAACATCCTGGAGTTTCACATGTTAATTTTAAAATCTTTTTTCCGGTGTGGGGAGGTGAGTTCTTTTTTGCGGAGGGGTTTCACTATGCAGTTCAGGCTGGCCTTCAGCTCATTTTCTAGCCCAGGCTGGCCTCGAACTCACAATGCTCCTGCTGCCTCAGCCTCCCTAAGCTGGGATTACAAGCGTGTGTCACCATGCTGGACTAAAATCTACATTTTTATAAGGATTTGTCAGGATATACATCCTACTGTTTGCTCTTGATTCACTTGGGTTCTAGGTATTGTGCTTTTTCTAGTTCTCACGGCAGAAGTCACCCTTAGCTTCCGGATACACATGACATTCCCAGCACATCTGATTAGAGACGGTGTTTGTGCTGGGATGTGTAGATTCTCCTTTCCTAACACTGATCCAGGATCCCGTAGCTCAGAGATGACGTTACTGTGAAGCTAGCAAACATCTTGAAGTTGGTCTTCATTGTTATACATTTGAGTTTTGCCTCCTTGATTTTTTTCAACAGTCCTATGAGACTTGTTTATCCTTTGTGTTGATCTGAGATTCACTTTATCACTTACCCCTAAGGCCAATTGCTTTGCTTTTGAAGTGGGGAAAGAAGTTTAGTGAGCTTTGTTGGTTTCCAATTGCTCAAACTAGTGCATAAGATTTAGCTCTTAATAACCCACTGGACACAAAATGTCTAGAATGCACAATCTCTGTCCCTTAGAGGCCTGGCACTGCCACCTTGGCCGAAAGTCCTTATCTGCAGCTTCAAGAAGGGGAGGTGCCCTTTCCTTCTGCCGCTCAAGAGCCAAGTAGCTAGGGAGTGTGCGACCCGATGCTGCTGGCTCCTTGGGGTGCCATGCAACGTTTCTGAGGGGGGGAAATCCCCCTCGTGGCATCATCTCGAGGCCTCAGGGCCCTGCGAAATTGTACAGAGGTGAAGCCAGAAGTTGGGAACTGTCAAGAGTGAAATGCTCACAAATTCCTCAGGACAGGGTAATTACCTGGTGATGGCCCGAGAGTAGAGCAGTGGACCGTGGTGGGGCGATTCTAGATCAATGTCCTTCATAATTCTCAGGATGTCACGGAGCCCACTGCATCAGGACCTGTTGGGCTCCTATTATCAATCGCCCGGCTACTGATTCATTTTTTTTCTTGTTATACATTGTGTGTGGAGTGAAGTATGCTTGAGAGTGCTTTTGGACTGGAAGGAACGGTGAGCTAAGAGTGGGCATGGAAGTCCAGAGTGTAAACCCTCTTTAGTGGATCTCACCTCAGCTCAGAGGCGGTTGGGGTGAGTGTGGAGAGCAAGAAAGGAGATGCACATGGCACCCCTCTTGCTCCCGGTCCTGGGCCAGGGGACCCTGGCCTTGGAGCTGCTTCTCGATCGTTAGCTCCTGTGTGACTGGCCCTCCTCTCAGGACACACTGCCAACTGGACTGTGCTGTGATTTCCCACAGTATTCAAAGGCGGAAAGGCATCCTGTCACGGCTCTGGAGAAAATGATGGAGTCAAGTTTTGGAGGTCCCCCGCCATTCCCTGAGGTCCCTTCTCCAGACAGAGGGAGCCAGTCCATCAAACACCACAGGTAGGGGCGGCTCCTCGTGGGGGCGTGGGTCACACTGCACACATGCGCCAGCGGACGGCCGAGGTGCTGGTTGGAGGGGACCGTTCCTGCATCTCCTGTTGCTCCCCACGGAGATGTTCCAGCAGCTCGCCACGGGTAAAGCAGAGGTCCAAAGACACAGCCTCTCAGCAGACTGTGGTGCCTCCCCCAACAGGAGCTGGAAAGCCTGGTAATGCCTCCCCCAGCTGCAGGGGCAGAGAGCCAGGGAGGCAATGCCAGCTGCAACCTTGAAGGAGGGGGTTCCCTAAAGTTCCTTGTGCTGTCCTCAAAGTCTTGGGTGGAGCAGAGGTGAGAACCTGCAGGTCTTCTAATGGGGTCCTCAGAGAAGAAAACATTTCAGGGGAGATGCTGATGCACCCCCTTCTCCACGAGCCTGCAGGATCTTCTGTAGACAAGGCAGCGGCCTCTGCCATCTGAGCACAGAAGCTGCCTCTGTGGGAGGAAACCGAGCAGCACGCTGCTGTAGACATCTCATGGTACTCTGCCCCCGGACATGCCTTCAGCATCTTTTCCATCACCGAGTCTGCATTCTCTGTGTGAGGAATCTTTTCCTGCAGGCCTAGTTTGGGACCTAGTGCTAGAACACACCGTGTAGTATCCAAAATGAACATCCTTGGTCTCTGTGCAAGTTGTGACATGACTGAGTCTCCTTTTTCTTAAGAAAACGTTCGTTTTCCACACTTAAAAATATAATTGGCTGTCACCGTGCAATGCAGACAGACACTGCTGCTTTTGTGCCTGTACATGTCTCTGGGGCTGGCGCAGTAGCTGGAAAGGACCCCCTTCCTCCTCACCTCCACGTGGGGCTTACAGACAGGGTTCTCCTGCTTCTGGCCAGAACCATTTTTGCATCCCAGCCACTCCCCTAATCCACCTGACAGTGATTTTTATTCTTATTTTACTTGAGTGGTTACTGAGATACCCAGGGTTTGCCAATTTAAAAAAAAAAAATGGCTTAACTGTCTTCAGCTCGGGGTTGAAATATGTTTGACTGTTAGGTAATTGCTTCATCTCGTCATTGGAAGTTTTGATTTATATCATTTGTTGCATTTCCAGAATATTTCCTCATGAAAAGTGCATTTTGCTTTAGTGGACCTACTGGAATTTGTCTTAATTAGGGAAACAAGTCTAAAATTGCCAGCCTTTTAAAAGATGGTCATTTTTCCAAAATAGCATTTCCCCCCTAATGAATAGACCATGCACTAGCAGAGTATTCCCCAGTCTAACGGAAGAGTTTACTGTGTTACTCTAGGACTGTCATACATAACTAGTTTAAAATTAGGATTTTTAAAAAATTATATTTTGCAGTTGCAGTGTCCGTACGCCCAGTTCCTGTCTGTTTATGTTTTCTCCTAAATTTAGCTTCCACCCCAGTTTCTAGGAGTCACTTACACATTCATTGAGGACATCTTTGCTGGAATTCCCTTCTGCTTTCCTCACTGACATCTGTGGGGTACGCTGCGCCCTGGCAGGCAGCCACGGGCTCATTTATAAAGTGCTCTTAGAACTTTGTGAATTACAGTTTAATACATCATAGCTTTGGTTCTGTAAAACACACAATAGTCTTATACATTTTTGCAACTGATAACCCAGGCACTGATTTATATTCTGCAAACTGCTCCATAACTTCCTAAATGCCACCGGGTTTTAAGGCCTGAAAAGTTCGTCACTCAGATCAATGCAGAACTATTTTTAAGACAGGTCTCCCCTTCACATTAGTATACTTTGTAGTCATCCCAGGGTAGCAAAGCATGACTAATTAATTATTTTTTTATGTGCGGATAGTAACTCATTTAGGTAACTTATTTATGAAACAAAGCTATTAACCTAAGCCACTATTTCTCTCATGTGTAGTCCAAAAAAAAAAAAAAAAAAAAAAAAAAAAAAAAACAAAGAAAGAAAGAAAGAAAGAAAAGAGAAAAGAAACACAGCTGCCTCTTACAGACATCTGGCAGGCACCCGTCCTTCTTGAATTGCAGTTTGGTGCCTCCCGCTGATTGTTTAA
The DNA here is from genome assembly GCF_034190915.1 of Cavia porcellus. Taxonomy (NCBI): domain Eukaryota; kingdom Metazoa; phylum Chordata; class Mammalia; order Rodentia; family Caviidae; genus Cavia; species Cavia porcellus. Next base: position 2,243,067 of record NW_026947506.1, read on the forward strand.
AGCATGTGTGTAAATCTCCTGTGGGCAGGAGTTCAGGGTTCTCAGCGACCAGGCGACCCTCACAGACTCCAGCTGTGGCAGAACAGGGATGGGAAGGCAGCTGTCCAGCACCCGCTGTTAGCACCCAGCTCCCTCCTGGGCCTGACCCCCAGGGAGCCCTGTGGGACTCAGCCCAACACCCTCACCTGCTGCTCTCCTGTGCCCCGTGCCCAGCCTCTGCCTGTCTCTGTCTCACTCTGTGCACCAGGAGGGCTGCGGGCTTCCCGGTTCTTGGGCTCTGTTGACTCAGCATGGAGCAGAGGAAGGGGAGCTCCTGGCACATCTGCCCTTGTCCCCCTGCTCGGTGGCTGAACTGTGGCTCTGGGGCACAGGGCCAGGCTGGCAGCCTTGGCTTGCAGCTGTCTCTGTTCCTTGCCGAGAGACAGTGACAGTTTCTGACTGTCACTGGGTCTGAGCCTGTAGTATCTTACATAATTTTATTTTTTCTCTCGGTGAACTCACCTGTGAAATGGTAAAATCTCCTCAAATTTACAGCAGTATGTGCTTCCCTCAAAGACGGGCACAAGTATTGCCCCCCACTCACACCTCTTAGTTAAATCTATAGAGATTTCCACTGCAGCTAACTGTAGCACTCAGGCCTTTAGGCCTTTCCAACCCCATAATACTGTGCCACAGTAAGCAGGAGTAGGCGGGGAGGGAGCAGGTGGGCTGTGAGGAGAACCGCAGGCTTGGTGGCTCAGGGGGTGCCAGGCCCCGGTGTTGCTAGGCACCCTGGGACTCGGCAGAGGAGCACTGACGGGGCCAGTAAGTGATCTAGTATCCGTGCAAATTCAAGAAGCTGGCATTGGCTCAGGGAGCATAAGTATAAAGATCATTTTGCCAGAGCCAGAAAGGTGGCTTCTGCAACTCGGATGTCAAGTTCTCAAACTCTAAGTAGCAGCTGCAAAGCTTGGTTTTCTATTTCAGTGGAAATAATTGGAAGGGAGGAGGGACAGGACCCAAGTCACATAGCGGCGGGGTAGAGTTCCCTTGGGAGCTGCCCTGTGACAAGTGTGGGCACATTTTCAGTCCTCTGTCTTTGTGGAGTTGGGCTGATGTTTTCAGGATAAATGCAGGTGCTTTTCATGGCGTACAGTCCTTGGGTTTTATCTTACCTGCGTGTCAGGGTCTCTTTTTATCGAGGCCGATGACACAGACCTCACTTCTGCCCCTTGGTGGCATCTACGAACACATGAATATTTGGGGATTTTTGGATGTAGTCACCAAATGCAATTTTAATCAGGTATTAAAAGGAGACTCAAAAGCAAAAGTTTGAAATTGATGGAAATCTGGCGTAGCGAACTGAGAATTTAACACATATGTTAAGCAAAGGGAGCCAATTAAAGTAAGGTTTGTTTATCCTGCCACTCAGAAGTGGCACCGTCTCCATAAATCCCCTCTGGGTTTCCTGTGTTTTGTTCTTGTCAGCGTCTAATGAGGCCATTTTTATTCCAATTATAAAGACAGCTACTGTGGCTGAATTCTGAGGATGGAGGGGAATTGGGATCTTGAGGATTCCTTAAAGCTCCTCTCTTGTTTCTGGTTGGGAAATTGCAGTTATTTGAATCAGTTGTGTTTGAAGTAGAAAGCCAGAAAACAAAGGCACTTTTGTTTATCTCGGTGTCTCCAAAGGTGCAATAATTGGGCACCGCCCTGTCTCAGTGAGCACACAGTCCCTATCCATGGCAGACTCTGGCCTGGACCAGGGCTCTGGGGGCAGTGCCCTACAGGCGTGCCAGGCCTGAGGACGCTGCTGGGGTCTCTTTAGTTTGTCGGTTTTGTTTCCTTTGTTTTTCTCAACCAGCAGGAGTCTCTCCTCTTGCTGCAGCCCAGGGCAGAGAAGTGGGATGATGCTCCACCGCAATGCCTTCAGGAGGACGCCCCCCTCGCCCCGGAGCAGACTGGGCGGAATGGCGGGACCAGCGTATCAGCAACTTGAAGAATCAAGGATCCCAGACCAGGATGCGATACCCTGCCAAGGGTAGGTCTCCGCAGCGCTGGAGTCCGGGGGTTTGAGTACGGTGCTTTCAGCTGAGTTATGCATTCCTTGGAGTTTTATCCACTGACTTCATGACTTGGCTGTACATGCTGGTTCTATCTTTTTCTATGCAAAGGAGAACTAACTGGAAAGAATGGGGATTAGGGAAACGCTAGATTGAAAAATTAAGTTTAGATTTTTGGAGATATGCTATTACGTTGTCTATAAAACAACCAAGAATTGGTGTTTGATAAGAATAATAGAGGTTTCTTAGGAAGACAAATGTATATATTTGTTTATCAGCGTTATAGGAAAGGTTACTTAAGTTTTCTGATCGTTATTGTGGACACTGCACTAAACCAGGACTGTGACATACATGTGTCTGCTTGCACCCGGCGTTCTCTACTTGAGCTTCAGGTCAAGGTGAAGAGCACGGCCAATGGCACAATGCACAATGCCGGTGGCAGCGTAGGCTTTGCACACCACACTGTTGCTTCTCCAGAACCAAGGGGCTCTGTTTCCGGTGCACCCCGACCCCACTACGGGACCAGGCCTGGGACTGCACCACAGAGACCCACCAACCCAAGTGGCGCCCCACACCAATTCCATACCCTGAGCTTACTCCTAGACTGCAGGGAAAGGAAGACTCACCAGAGTGAGGCTCGTGTCTGAAGAGTCTGCGAGATGCAGCTGCTGGCTTCAGCTCGGTGTTCTCTTAGAAATGCTGTAGCTGAATCCACCAAGGACAGCAGAGTTTAAATGGTTTGCAACTTAAGCTCCGTAAGCTTGCGAGTCAGGTTCTTTAGAATGCAGGTTAAAGAACTCAGACCTATACTCGGTAGCATTGGTGTCTACGTCACCAAATAGTACCAAACTTATCATTAGTTTCAAGGAGAATGGAGCCCAGGTTTACCCTGGTTCTTGTCACATCTCCCTTTGTCCTTCCTGAATAATCCAGCTTAGGTCTCTATGCCTCCGAGGTCTAGGAGCTCCTCCCCCCACCCCAGGCTAAGGAGCAGAGCGGGCAGGTGTCCTAGCACATGACCTAACCTTTCTCCTTTCTTCTGGGCATGGGACGATAGAGCCTCTAACTAGCAGCCTGTGTGACAAAGCTTGCTATTGATTTCTTTAAGACCAGAGGATGCGACATAGATAGCCCGTGGCTGGTTTTGTAATGTTGAAGCAATTCTAAATGGACTGTAAAATGCATGTCTTTTAGACTTAGGGTGAGTGTTGCAAATTCAACCGAACAGCCAAATTGTCCGAAATGTGGAACCCAAGGAGCAGTGTTCCTTTCTCTTGGCCTTAGCTCTATGGTTGTAAACCTGTAACCTGTAAATAAAGTTGATTATGTTTCATAGTTTTCTTCACACATCACTAAGGACCCCTCTTAGCGCACACCTGTGTACATTTTGTCTGAGGATGAAGGTTCTTCTGAGAAAGAATAAGGAAAATCAACTTCTGAGTTTCCGAGTGGACAGAAAACCCTGCCCTGGTATCATCTGTGTTTTGCAGCACTAGTGTGGCCACGTCCTTGGCCTCCAAGGCTCAGGGTGCCTTGAGCCCGCTTGGTCCTGGTGTGTGGGCTCAGCAGTTCCTGTGGCATGCTCAGGCTCTGTGTCATCCTTTCCTCCTGGCAGACTCCGCCCGGCATCTGCCTGGTGTGATTGGGCCTGGCCACGGGTTTCCCTGCATGTGAGAGACACTGGGGTTGATAAATGAGGACCCTGAGTGCCAGCCACTCTGTGCGTCTCGGGGAGCAATCTCATTCTCAGCTCTTAAAAACAGCTATTTCCCTCCCCCGGGGGAATGCATGTCTCTCTGGACTGGAAATGGGATTGGTAATAGGATTTCACAGCTAGAGGCCCTCTGCAAATCTGGCCTTAGCCCGGAGAGTTAGTGAGTAGATTCCCAAGTGCCATCTGCCATCGAGCTCACGGAGCATGTGGTCCCTGTCTGCTAGTGAGGCTCCCAGCGGATGTGACTTCTGTCTTTGCCAAGAGCTCCAGCCCAGCTTAACCCTGCACTTGTATTAGGGTAGCCTGGGGGAAGAGTGAGGCAGAGAGGAAACTCCTAAGGGATCTTCGCTCTGATAGGAGTCTGCTTGGGAATAACTGTAGTTATGGCTCCCGTGCATCTGAGCTGGGTTATGTCAGGCAAATCAAACTGGTTTGTTCCTAGTCTAGGCAAAAAGAAAGTCAGCAAAGGCATGCACACATCTTAAAGGCAGGGATCCAAGACATGGTGAGTGTGTAAGCACGCCTGGCGACCTCTTAGGTTCAAGGTTCCTCAGGATTGTCCTTGCTGAGGACAGGAAGGATGGCAGAGTTGGACTGGCTAGCCACGGTGGCCGTGTGAAAGCTCAGGTTGAAGACTCACCTTTGGGACTGCATGAACCTCTAGCCCAGGAAAGCACAGCTGTGGGATGTCAGAGGTAGGGCTCCAGGAGGAAAGCAGATTTCTTCAGTTTAGTCAGGTCATTCCAGTGCCGTCTGCCCAGAAACTGTGCCTCACAGTCACCTATGGAAAACCTTGGTTCACCGGGAAGCAAATCAAGCAATGAGTTGTTGAACTCTTTAGGGTGCTTTGACTCACATAGTGACAGACACAACGCAAGTGTGCTTTCTTGGTTGAAAGAGAGGAAGGGCAGTTGCTAGTGGTGACACCTGCACTGAGAGACACCTGTGCGTCACATCTAGGAGCCAGCTGTGGACCCCAGGGAATGCAGAACCCTGAATGCATGCAACTCAGGATCACATGTAGACACGTGGTTCTCCTTGAGACTTCAGCTGGTAGGCCAGGACTAGGCAGCCCGCAGGAGGGAGAGGATTGTGCTGAGGTGTGCAGGGACCTCCCAGCTTGCTTCTCCCGGTAGAGACTGGGCTGGGGATTGAACCCAGAAAGCTGTGCATGCTAAATAAGCGCATGGTTTGTCACGAGCTCCACCCACTCTCAGCTCCAACCTCCCTGTTTTAATAAGTGGGAAATTAAGAGAGACTGGCATTGGTCGAGATTCCAGGGCGTGTGATGACGTGGGGGCTTGAAGTCATACTTAGCTCAAAACTAAATTGTGTCTCGGAGAGTTCTTCATGTTATAATACCATGTAAGATGTCAGCTAGGCGTATGTCCAGTAGCTGACCTGAGAAGGGACATTGTGGATAATCAGAGGAAGCATGGGTCACTAAGTCTTTAAGGAAACACTAGGCGTGTTAGGAAAGTACTTTACCTTCGCTGTTTAGTTGGATTACTCGCTTGTTGAAGCCACAATTTTAAAACATTCTGTAAGACATTTACCCAACAGGTTTACAAATAATATTTATGTCCACATGAACAATTTTTATCTGTCACCATCATAACTGGCTTCCTGGGTTCGCCCTGCTGATATACCCTGCTGCTATTTATGTGGAGTACAGTTTTATTTCAGTTCTTTTTCTTTGTTCTTTTCCATTAGTAAAGCTGGTATGCAGACTTTCTACATATTTGTTCATATGTTGGAAAAGGACAGTCTCAAGGACAGAACACAAGGGCCAGAAATTTGTCACCTTTTTGTCACGATCATTTTGATGAATCAGAAACTTTAGACTCTTATTTCTAAGAAGAAAGCAGTAAGAGCCCAGGGAACTTCCCTATACTTGGCTGAGTAGTTTGCTTGGATAAAGATTACACACTCCCCTAAAGCTGGTCTAATTTACCTTAGAATATCCATTCATGAGAGTGCCTCATTTTCATAGTAACAATTAGATGAAGGCAATTGGGTTTAATTCTTTTTTCTGTCTCTTACTAAAGATATAATCTGAGGAAGTCCCTTGAGTGTCCCTTAGGATAGCTTCCTTGTCCATCACATGATAAGGGGAGGTAAAAGCATTTTGTCATAGCCCCCTGCAAGTATTAGCTGTGTGATTTTGTTTGACTGTGGATATTAGCTGGGCTGTTCAAGTAGCTTTTACCTTGAAGGTGTTCCTTAGACCACGGCTTTCAATTGCCAACTCTACGCCAGGCACGTTAAGAAAAGATGCGGCCACCAAACCCTGAGTCTGGGCCTTATCTTTACTGTCAGTCTAGTGGAAAAGCAGACTTTGAAATTGTCCCCATGATGAATATGCAATAAAGACTTCCATGCAGTGTGCCACACACTTCATTCCAATGACTATTTAAAAATAGGCTTTACTTCTATTTCAGCGTAAACCAAGGAAGGGATACAGAGATCAAACATCCCTAAGTTCTGGTTAGAGGTGTAAGTTTAAAGACAGACAGTTAAGAAGTGGAGTAAAAGCTGCGTTCTCATCCACAAATCGCACCCCTATAAATTCCTGGGGGCCGGTCCCACCTTCTCAGAGCAGTCGAGCAGTTGCCTAGTGGCCCTGTGGTGCTGTCCGATGACTCGGAGTGGCGCCTGGGCATTCCCGACAAGCCAGTGTCACACACAAGGGACCACCTGGACCTCGCTGGGCCCCAGATCCTGTCAGGAAAGCGGCTGGGTTGCTCGTTGACCCTGTACCCACTCCCTCTCCATCCCGGGGAAGCAGGGGCGTTGTGCCCACCTGTCCCCACCCTCAGAATCAATCGGCAGCTGGCCGGGGAGGCAGCTCAGCAAGTCCAGATTGTATTACTGTAAAGCAACAGAGTCTAGGACCACACTGCTTAATGTTTAGAACTGGGCTTCCTGATCGTCTCCAGACCGGGTGGCCGAGGAGGACCCAGGGCTGAGAGGGTGGTCGAGTCGATGGAGTGGAATGGGTTTCCTGTGTGTGCTGGGGGAAGGCCACGCTTCTCTGCTCAATCCCCATTTACTTTGTATTCTAGGATAGAGGTCAGGAAGACTATGCCCCACCTGCCTCTACAGCTGTGGTGTGTTGAAAGACCCCTGGACCTAAAGTAAGACGATCTGGGTTTGAGTCTCAGTCTGTCACTGATTTCTGTGTGACCTTGGGCAAGTCACTTCACTGACCCGAGCTTCAGCTGGCTTCTCTGTCCTCCTGGGAGCGTGTTACCGCCTCCTGGGGCTGTTGTGAGCGTTCCGTGAGACAGTGCATGCGGAAAGTTCGTTGTGACTGACTGTTACTCTCCGCAGGCGAGGTGGCGGCCAGGGTGTGTGACGCTTTCTTTCTTTTCCAGGTATTCATCCAGTGGTATAAAACCCCGACAAAATTCATCAATAAATATGCAACTGCCTTCAAGAGAAACAAACCCCTATTTTAATAACTTGGATCAGAAGGACCTGGTGGGATACTCATCCGCAAGGGCCAGTTCTGTGCCCATCATCCCCTCGATGGGCCTGGAAGAAACCTGCATGCAAATGCCAGGGATTTCTGAGGTCAAAAGCATCCCATGGTGCAAAAACTCTTACTCTGCTGACATGGTCAACGTGAGTATTCCCGTGAGCGACTGTTTTATAGCAGAACAACAGGAAGTGGAAATATTGCTAGAAACTGTCCAGGAGCAGATCCGGATTCTGACTGAGGCCAGACGGTCAGAAGACTACGAACTGGCCAGTGTAGAGACAGAGGACAGCGCAAGCGAAAACACAGCCTTTCTGCCCCTGAGTCCCACGGCCAAATCAGAACGAGAGGCGCAGTTTGTCTTAAGAAATGAAATACAAAGAGACTCAGCGGTGACCAAGTGACTGGAGACGTAGGGATCTGTGCGTTGGATGCTTTGCTCAGCAGGAAAGAGAGGAGATTAAATACAAATTATTTATATGCATTAATTTAAGAAGCATCTACTTAGAAGAAACCAAATAGTCTATCGCCCTCATATCATAGTGTTTTTTAACAAAATATTTTTTTAAAGGGAAAGAAATGTTTCAGGAGGGATAAAGCTTACCACGGAAGCTTTTGGGTAGCATTCTGAACCCCCTTTGAGTTAGTCCTAGCCTTGTCCTGTTTGGGCCTCAGAAGAGGCGGGCCGCTGAGACCAGGTGCCACAGTGCCACCGTCCCCACCAAGGTAGCCTGGCAGGTGCCTGGTGTGTCCCTGCACCGTGTACCAGGGAGCAGGTGGCCCTTGCCATTCGGCGTGCCGATGCCAACCCCTAAATTTCCACTAAACCAACACCCATATCGCAGGTCATGTGTGTCAAGAAGCGTAGTGTTCTGTATTTGATTTTGGAAGAAAGGCATGACAACTGCCAGGGAAAGAGACGGCGGTGGTGGGGAGCGGCTGGAGCAGACTTTGCTATGCCCTTGGGCCATCTTCCTCTGAAATTCGAAAGCACAGAATCTCAGAGGGAGGAGAGAAATCACTATAGAGAGAGACAGACAAGAAACTCACAATGTCCTGTCACTAAAATGATGCTAATAGAAATGTTCTCCTCAGAGATTGCTCACGAGCTCTGAAGGAGCATTTCTCAGTGTGTACGCGTGTACGTGTGTGCGCGAGCGTGCAGAGGTGTGAACTTGCTCCCCGGGGCACGCGTGCTCTTGCACATGTGTCCTTTGTGCGTATGTGTGTGCATGTGCGTGTGTGCATTAAGCTTGCTCAAATTTGTTCTAAAACATCAGGGAACCTGATACTCAGATAAAAGTATTTTCCCTCTTGGATCTGTTCACTTTCAATTTTTCCATTGGAGACACTGTTCAGTGGGCGAGTTCTTAAAATCAAGGCCACTTGCATGAGGAGTCCTAGAAACCCCTGACGAGGTCCAGACAGTTTTATGATGTGAATCCTTCAAAAGAAACGACTATTGGCTTTTTGGTGATATCGGTATCACAGAGTGTATTGACGAGGTATGTGTTTATTTTGAATCATATCCACTTACATCCTCTACACGGGCCACTTATCAAACTGACGGTGGCTATTTTATTTCTCATCAGCCTCATGGCTATCGGGTTAGAGCAGGTCCACTATTTGTGGACCAAAGCATTGGCTTCTGTGGTTAATGCGGAAGGAATGAATTGTTGAAATCCCAAGTCCAAACTACTCAGTTCACGAGAAGCCCCCCAAAAGAACAGGAAATTGTGTTGTATGTTCATTTGGAATAAAGCAATATTTTTACCACTGCTGAGGTGAACTGAACCCTCTCCGGGAGATTCGTCTGTTCCATTTCCCTCACGTTCATGGGGCATTCAAGGAAATTAGTGTTCACAAACCCAGTCGTTTTCCAATTATTGGTGGTGTTGAGTTGTTATGTTTACACTGTTTTAAATAAAAAGGCACAGTATTTGAAACTACATAAAAGATTTCTTTTACTTGTAGTTTGGGAAAGCCTTGGTGAGAATGACTTTTTGGAGGCTCACACACTATGGAAAAGGAATATAACTATTTCAAGCCGTGAAATGTACAATGCTTGTTTCATGTGAAGCTGTTTCTGTTAAATATATGTCACAAATCACTCTGTGAATAGTCGGTAATACAGACAGGTGACCACCTGGGTAAAGAAAGGTGCTCTGTTGTTTGGCTTTAGTTAGCACCTGTGGCAGTACATGTTTACACCCGCTGTGGGAAGCATGGACGTCGTCCCCTGCCCAGGCCTCCCCTCTGCCCTGCAGCAGCCTCTTGCCCCCTTCCCTTTTCTTTCTGTGTAAGTTTCCCCGTTGCTGTTGGAGCAGGTGCATGGACCTAACCCACTCCAGTTCTTTTCACCCACCCTCACCCCCTCTTGATCCCATTTGCCTCTAAAAGAACTGTGGTCTCTCTTTTGTTCTGCTCCGTAGTCTCACTCTGGGTTTCTCCTGTTAGAGAATCCACGTAAGGGGGAAGCTTGTGTGTCACGTAGCATGATGGTCTCCAGGTGCATCTAACTCAAGTCTCTCTTCCTGGCAGAGTAGTACCCACTCTAGGTAAACAGCCCACGTCCTTTGTGCATCTGTTGATAGACACATGGGCTGCTTCAAAAGTACGGCTGTTACAAGTTGTTCTGGCATAAGCATGGATATGCATGTACCAGTCTAAGATGACACCTTGAACTCTTTTGGAAGGACACTCAGAAGGGAATAGCTGGGCCCAGTGGAATTTCTAGTTTAGTTTTTAAATCAAATCCGAATAACAGTAATGCAAAGTCCCTGCTGAAAACACTTTGGTAGAAAGGCATTTTAAATTTAAGAAAAGATTAAGCGATGTTAGTTGTTTCATTATAGTTTTGTTGTTTTGACTATCAAGGGATTATTTTTATTAGACTTTTTTAATTATAAATTTTAATGTTCAGAGAAAATTCTCATTTTTATATAAATATTTTATCTTTGGAAAAATTTTAGAAAAATGCACTCAGTAGATATTTTTAAAAACACGTGAAATGAAGTATCCAGTATGCTAACATGTTGATAATCACAATTATCAAAAAGCTGACAGGCCTGTGGCATCCAATGAATTATTTTTTCTCCCCTAAATTGTTATCTGCTGCTTGTTAAAGGGTCCGATCAGAATTCACCTACTTAGAGGGGTGTGTACTCTCTGGCTCATTTCATTGTAATATATTATATACACTGAAGAAATGAAGCTTGCCAGTGAAACTCAAGTCGTGATTCAACATCTTATTTTGAAGCTGAAACAGAACCACTGGTTACAGTTTATTTCCTTTTCCTGTACACCCTAAAGAGCATGGCTGTCAGTCTACCACTGGCTGTGTGCTCACATTAACTCCTCGAGAACTCAAGACGAAATCTTCTAGAAGGGACACGTAGGAGTGGCTGATGTCAGGGGTTATTTGTGTCCTTCTGGAGGGGAAGCTCCTGCACAAGGTGTGAGATGCACGTTTCCGGGCATCTGCTCATAGATGCTGACGCCAATCAGACTTGGAAAGTCACCTGACATAGACGTGCCTGTAGCCATGAGCATGCATCGTCCAGCTGGTGTGCCTGCTGGGACGTGCTGATTTCCACAGGACACCTTGCATTTTGCCTCTCCGTGTCCTCGTCTTCATCATGTAAATAGATATGCGGAGACTTTATACTTAAAGAGGCTGAATATTTATTATTTATTGGAGAAGGGACCTCACCCATTATTCTTACTTTGACTCACCTTCTGATATGTAATTCCATAAAGCTCATCATAATTTCAGTTGCTAGCAAGGATTGCAGAAGGCTGCTCAAACTCTGCGCAATCTTACGCTAATCTGAACTAGCACATATGAATTTGGAAAATGACCATCAGGTTTTCTCTTCCTGGTTCTCTACGTTTGTGAAGTATTTCACACTTTGGCCCAATATCTACCTTGCTATGGGTTAAGGGCTATTAGGAAGTTTATCATATCTCTAATGATGCACATTAGTCCTAAATAGCAATAGCCAGGACTTCTGCAGGAGGATGTGTTGCAAACAGGGTTTCACGGATCACTCTGTTTTCATCGTGACACCCTATCACCCCTACCCAAAGGAGAACGGAAGGGCAGACCGACCTCGAAGTACACCTTGTCTTCAGGAGAGAATGGCAGGCACAGACTGAGGGGGAAACTGAGGCCGTGGCTAGCAATGACCAGATCCCCCGGACACTCTGATGTGCGCAGCCATTGCCAACACCCGTCCTGCTGTATGGTGCTATAGGAAACCACATTCCTCTCTCTCTCTCTCTGTGTGTGTGTGTGTGTGTGTGTGTGTGCAGAGGAGACGGTGACCCCTTTAATTCCAGTCCTGTAGACCTAAAATAAGTGCTATGAAACATTTCTCAATCGAGGCCATAGTAGACCTAGAACACAGCAGAGGAGGGGTGGGGTTTTTATTTGATTTTTTGGTATCTGGGAAACATTTTATATATCTAAATGGTACTTTTTTATTATCATTCGATTGTGTAGACTCAGTGCAGTGTTGTCAATGGACTGCATGTCCACCCTGTGTTTGTACTTCTGTCCTCAGAGACGCCCTCTCATCCAAGCAGACCAGCACCAGGTTTCCGCAGTTCTCCATTTTAAAGGCATCGCAGCAGGTCCTGGGAATCGAAACCTGATAAGCTTTATCTCTTCCTTCTCCATTCTCTCTTTCCCTCTTAAAGAAATATTGAGCGTAAAGGAAGAAGTGCATTCCTTCAATCTACATTATTCTCCTTTAACCTATTTCTGACTGTGATTACATGCACACACACACCAACACACACATCAACATATACGTGTAATTAAATTTGAGTGGTCATTTTGGTAGCTTTATTTTTGCATAGTTTGACAAATGCCAGTGATTACCTCATGAAATGCCAATAAAATCGAAGCATTTAGTGACCAGCTGACTTGGAAATGTTTGGAGCACACAGGCATTTTCAGTTTTTTCTCTGTCTTAGACAAGCAGAACTATCCTTGGGTGGGAAAATTCTCAAACCCTGAATAAATTTCTGCTAGATTCGCTCCTGGAATTGAAAATTAATTAAGGGGTATAAATGACTGCTGTCTCTATGGTGTGTAATGGGCTCAAATGCAGTTTTTACAAGTTTAACCAGCATTTCTCCCCAGGGCACCCCAGTAGGTGTCTGACTGCACCCTGGACTCCCCAGGGTCCACCAAGCTCCTGTAAGGGTGGGGTGGTGTGGGAGTTCGGAAGAGACTCACAGTGCGAGCCGAGCCGTAGGTGCCCAGAGAAAGTGATATCAGGGCGGCAGACACGACCTTGATAAAAGAGAGAGCAAGCTTCTAGTACTTCGATGACTTGTTTGTTTATTTTGGTCAGGAAAGCCTGTATTGACTGCACGTGTATGGTTGCCTATGGAAGAATTGTGCAATAAGAACCAATCTCATTGCTGGAAATGAATTGGAAAATCGCTATATTGAGAAGTTGTCTTTGTGGAAGCTTCTAACTTATTGATACAAACAAATTGCTCTGTCAAGAAGGTAGCTGATGTAGTACACCTTTGATTGTCCTTCCAAACTGAATACCTTGTTTTCCAGGCATTGTAACCCAGATTTACCTGGTCAACATTTCACTGAATCATTTTAACCTGACTCTTTAGGATTGACACTTACTTTCCCTAGAAAAATTGGTGTGATTCATTCTGTGGTTATTTTTAAGGTAAACTTACCTGCACTGGGTAACATAGAAGTGATGGTCACAAAAACACCCAGTTCCAAAGCTTGAAAAATCAGATGTCAAAATTTTGCCTCAGATATTTTTCTTAAACTACACAGATTGATCAAAGAGACAGAGCCAAAAGAAGACATCAGGCCGTACACAGACTCAAGTATGAGAAGGTAAAGGTGTTTAGTGATACTCTCAATAATTTGCTCCTCAAAATTCTTAACATAAACTTTCTAATTAATAATGAATACGTTTTCTGAAGACATTTTCCATGATTGTTACACAGCCCTAACTTGAGGAATGCAATGGGTAAAGGAATGCAAGGTTCACTGATGTGTGGTTATTGCTGTTTTTGACAAAACAAATTATCAACATGATCTTCTAAATATCATCCTGACTAATGCTGATTCTTCCATATATTATTCGTCTTGGTCAAATCCTAAAGTCTGAACTCTTTCATAGTGTGCAATAAAACCATGTGATATGTTCAAATACTTGGAACAATGATGGTAAATTTCAGTTGTGTTGTGCTTTTAGTTACTAGGATTCTATGGAGTAGTTTGCAAAGTTGAATTTGGGGAAAACAACCATATTTTTGTACTTGTTTTTGGTGCATATAAAAGTATGGTGAAACACAAAACACATCCGTGCTATACTTTACTTTGATGCTATGCTTTTAAATATAAATTTAACGGTTTGAATGGGCACAGAATACACAGACCCCACGGTGTTGTTGGACTGCAGCACACTGGAGACACGGGTTCAGTTACCTTTCACGGAAAACACCTGCAACAAGAAAGCACAGAGTTACTCTCTTAAGGTTTATTCTTCATGACCTGTTTTTGAGTCCTGTCTTTGTGAGTAAATGTCTGGAAAATAGATGCATGTGTTCCAATCAGAACTAACGGGAGAACATTAGGAACTCACATGAAAAGTCTCCATGCATTTTCCAGTACCTGCGGGGTACGAGTTAGTGAGAAACCCCTTGCCTTTCTTGTACACATTAAGTCTAAGTAAGAAAAATGAACCCCCAGTTTTTAGTAATTGATATACTTTGACAATTTAACAATATTTAAATATTGTTTATATACTCTGACAATAATCCTTTAACAATATCTAAAATAAAGAATGTCAGTAACGGGAGAACGCAGGAGACAATGTTCACTTTCACTTTTTAAAGAATGTACTCAGCAATCATCTCCTGCGCCTCTGATTAAAAACTGTGTTCCAAGAAAAAGAATTGCGTCGTCTTCTACAAAGCTGTTCCGGAATGGCAGTCACTGCTCTGTGGAGAATGAATGGTGTGTAATATTCTAGGTGTAAGCCCTTCGGTGTCCCAAACAACCTCTGTGTTACGGTCCCACGGGCAAGGTGTCCATGGGGAACGTGTTAGGCACAGGCGCCTCCCAGCCAGGTGAGGGTTACCTCCGTGGCCTCTGGGATTTTAAGAAAAGATCTATCATGCTGCTTATTAAAACTTAAGATGCTAATTTGGTAACTGATTTGCTTCTTGACTTCATGGAGTAAGCTTTCTCTATGGAGGGAAGGTTTAACTGTTTCCCTGTTGTGTTTCCTTGGAAGCCACTGTTGAATCTGGACACTTTCATGCCCTTAGGTTGTGTTCTTACCGCAGCCTGTAACTCTTACATTTTTCTTTTATTAAACAGAGAATTTTCAGCTAATGTGAGAAACTATTGTGATTTTGTAGGGAAGCTATTAACTTTGCTCATTTTGGTTCTTAGTGGAGGAATAAACCAGGAACCATTCAAATGTAAATGCTAATAAGACCCACGACTTTAGCCAGTATCTTCTTGTAAACAGACGTGGCCCAGGGCTCCTTAATTTTGCTTGTGTTGTTAACAGACTCTTCAACCTGCTTGGAATTGTTTCTTGCAACAGGATTTTCCCTTTTGTCAGAGAAAGCCAAAATCATCCATTTATGGTAAAGAATAAAGCAGTAAGTAAAACCGAATGACAATTCTTTGCACAGTGTTAAAAAAAATATTATTTATAAGGCTTGAAATAATACATTGCCTTATTAAAAACCCGTAAAAGCTGAAGCTACAGGTATTAGGAAGAAATAACACCGTTTGCATAATAAAGTATTTTTCATATCGGTTCTCTATAATCTAGACTCTTCTTCATAGAAGATTTAATTTTTATAGAATTATTTACTGGATATTAATTATGTCCGTCAGTTCACATACTTACTTATCCTAAAATATCCATTTTGCCATTACTTCCAACCTGACACAAATTTTATTAAAATCTGTGTTCCGTGATCTTTTAAGCTGGCCTTATTTTTTCACTGACAACTTTCACTGAGCAGTCAATGTTTTACATTAAATATTGAATCCAATATAGAAAAGGTATACTTCAAAATTAAAATACGTGACACAACCAAAAGAATTTGCAGTCATCTGCTGTATTCAGATAACCTAGATAACTGAAAAGAATGCCATAGATTTTAAAAAGGGGGCATCTATGGTTTGGTTTGGTTTGATTTTAAAAGGAGGCCTGGGTGCTTGCCGACAGATTCCAGAATGAAAAATGAACTGAGCGTGACCATGGGTCTTTTATTCACTGGGCACCTGATACCACGAAGATTTTATATCATTCTGACTGAGCTTGTTTTGCTGTATTACCTCCTTATTTTAAAATGAATGTTACTGCACATGTGAAAACTAACCACCCGCCCATCCCACCACCCCTAGACCATGGTAAGTTGTGTCTTTGTGTGTTCTCTCCTACGGTGCCCACATGTGCACCTTTTACAGCACTATTTCCCTTTTATGAGGTAAGGGTTATGATTATGTCCCCTAGTAAAACACTGTTTGGGCAACATTTAAGGGCTAAGTTCTAGTGTGTGCTCGTGATTTATCTCATCATTCCGTTATCATTTGCCATTCAGATTGCTTCAGTGTACTCATGACGATAAGTAACCTGCAATTATTTTTGATCAAATGCTTTTTACGAAAATATTAGTATAAAGTAAGTATTTTACTAAAATACTCCTTCTTTTGTTTCTTTTGGAAGGAAACTGAGGGTTCATGCAGCAACTCCATAGGATCTGTAAACTCTTGAAATGTTTAGTAATGTTTGTGTCTGGGTTAGAGAGTGCTTTTTTTTTGTAAGAGCAAAAGTTCTATATAAAGTGACATAAGATTTGTAAAGATATCAGTGAACCTCAGTGACAATAATTCCCTTGCATAATTTCCTCCTGACACATTGCAAGAAGTGGTATGGCCGGTTCAGTGCATTTGACCATTTGGGAAATATGTTTTAGATATTATTTCACTGTTTTTGGAAGTGACCAAGATATCAAATTTGACATCACTTGAGCCATTTCAAAATTTACTGTATGTCACAATATATACTTTGATTAAAATGTATTTGATTTGGGAGAATTAATAATGTGTCATTGTAATGAAGGTTAATTTTGTTTTTTTAATTTTAAAAGATGTGATATTTACATATAAATATATTAGAAAATAAAAGTAATCATCAGATGATACACATTATTAATTTTTAATTGTATTTACTTTTAGTCTTTAGTTAACTATATACAGTATGTATAGTATAGTATATATACATATATGCATACACATACATATATATTTGTTACAACATAGAATAATTTAGCATTTCAGATATTCTGTCCTGCTTTATTAACTTTAAAGATGATCTGGAATCATCACAAGCCACTATATGAAACATTCATGTTTTAAAGCGGTTTTAAACATTTGCCATCTATTATTTAGTTGGTTGTTAGATTTTTTTCCTTGCCTGTGTCAGACTTTGTTACATGCGCATTGCTGTGTACTGCTGTTTTCTTGGCATTAGCGTGTCTCTAGGGACAGATAAACAATGCCATTCGGTGCTCTCACCGTTTGTGCTTTGCTTCTTGGAGCCATCTTGGTAAAGTTTGATCATTAAATCAATATTGTGTACCATGAGCTGTGTGGACAGTAGGAACAAGATATTTGAAACCCCAGAGAAATCTCTGCATCTCACACTGTTCATGCTCCCAAGGTCAGAGCAATTGCTGAAGAACAATTAAGAGCAAAACATTTTTCAAGGCAGTCAACTTCATAAGCTGGAGCAAGTGGGGTTAACACAGAAGCCACGCTGAAGACCTGAAGGTGTGTGTGCCTAGGTGTTGTGCGCAGAGCAGCCTCATCTCCATAATAACCAGTGAAGCAGGTGATCACATCATCCCCAGGATAAAGATGAAGAATCCAAAGTACGGAGAAGGAGAGACACTGCCCAGCTAGATGAAACACTTGCACAGGACTGGCTTCAAACAAGAACCCAATTGTCTTTACCCTTTATGTTCCCTGTCATTTTCTTTCATGGGGACTTTCTGATCTTAGTACTTCGCAGGCCCAAGAGAGGGTGGAATCCTCCAGTGTAACAAATTAAAGAAATGAGGGCAGACTAGAACCAGCCTATGGACTGGCTGTACCCATTTGGTGTGGATTATGTGAAATACTCATATGTAAAATAGAGTGATTAACAACAACTCTACCTTGCCCTATGAAGGAGAAGCAGAAGGACCATCCCCATCTCCCTGGCTCAGAGGCACAAATGGTCCCCGTGCACGTCAGCATGACCAAAGTGTTCTTTTACATAACCACAGCTTCCTTGTCCTTAACGTCAAAGCATCAGTGCCGGAAATGAGACTGTAAATGTGACCCAGTCAGGCTTCAAGCCTAGAATCCTGGAGGAGAATTTCTGTGTAAGCACACGGTCAATAGATGAGATCAGGAAGGTTCATTTGGCCTCTTCCCTCAGCTATTGTGTTAGACACAGGCCTGGAGAAACTTCCACAGCCCGAGAGATCACAAGATAGAAGCATTAGGAAAGCTTTGTAGGTGCAAACCACAGGCAGAGGTCTGGACTCCTTTCCAAATGAAGTCTGCTCTAGTACTGTGCATAGAGATTATCTGCAATTGTGTCAAAATAAGAAACTTTACACTCAGAAATGAGAGACAAAGCAAAGACAAATGACTAACGGTAAAAAGAACACCACCATGTGATACAGTTTAAATGTGAAGTGTCTACCAGAGACTCACGCACGGAAGACTTGGTTTCTGCCGCAGCAGGGTTTAGAGGTGCGGCTTCGGAAGGTGACTGCATCAATAGGGCCATCATTTTATCAGTGGAGTAGCTCATTAATGGCCTCAGAATTTAATGGCATTATTTGGAGGTGAGGCCCAGCTGAAGAGAGCGGGTCATCAGGGCATCCTTGGGGAATGTATGTTGCCCAGGCTCTCTCCACTGTGGCTGGGTCTCTCTGCTTTCTGGCTACAATGCGGTAAGCGGCTCTGCTCATGTGCACACCCTCTGCCATGATGTTCTCCCTCACTGCAGTGTAGGAACAACGGAGCTCGGATACCATGGACTGCGACCTTACAAACCAGAAGCCAAGACAAATCTTCTTTAAAAAGTTGTTTATGTTGGGTATTTTGTCACAGTGATAGAAAGTTAACACAAGAGTGAAAGTTATGAGCAAAGCATTTTTAAAAATGAATTAGTGGAAAGGACAATTGTTAATGCAAAAATGTGATCCAGGAGCCCTGAAGTTAATCAAGAGTAGAAAGCTGCCTAATTTCTTATGCTTTCCCCATTAGGTACTATACTTACCGCAAAACTTTAAAATGATAATAGTAGTTTTAAAAAATTAACAAAATCGCACTCTTCTAAGTAGCAAGTGTCAATAGCAAATAAGATTCAATTAAAGGAAATTTGGAAAATAAATTGGGATACAGTTCAGCCACAACTGCACCGAGGAGCATCTTCACTCTTAAAGCAATAAACCATTGAAGAAGATACGGGAGAGGAAAAATAAAAAGTCCACTGAGACAGTCAGAAAGTAATATAATTCACTTTTCCATTAAGAGGAATGCTATCATAAAAATCAAGGCAAAAATACGAATTTAGAATAAAAATGAATTAATCAGTTTTTCAATATATAAAATAAAGATGCAAATTTTGGGAATGAATAAAAATGAGAAAACCACAAAGCATGTAAATCACAAGAATGAAAACTTTTAAAAATTATGGTTCAACAACAAATTCTTTGTTATTACCACGAAAATCTCCACGAAATGTATGATTCTACAGGAAAAATACAATGAAGCAAAATGGCCTGCAAATATAAAGCTTGAGTTTTATGGATAATAATGTGACTATAAAAAACCTGTCCGAAGATTACTTATTTATAATGAGCTTCCAAGTTCAAATAGTTTTATTTGTAAAATACATATGTACAAATTTAACATGCAATCATACCAGTGGGCATCAATACTAATTATATGTAATCAAAATATATAGTATGTATTATACGGGTACAGTAACACATACATACATGTACACATGTGTAATCTTTAACAGCTGAGCCTCTCCGAAGTCTGATGCCCAAAGGTTGAGAAAAAGAGAGCTGGTGTTTTGCTATTTTCTAGAGCATGATCTAGAACACTGAAGGAACATGAAGGAAACTGTGAAGCCATTTCTGTGTTAATATTAAAATAATGCCTATAAAAATATGAACTTTGATGGGCCGGGGATTTAGCTCAGCAGCATACGCACCTGCCTGGCAAGTCGGCGAGGTCCTGAGTTCGATCCCTGGTACCAACAAACAAACAAAAAATGCAAACTTTGAAAGAAGAGCTCCTTTTGAGAAATTTGTTAGGATGTTGTGTTCCCTTTTTGCAGATGAGGAAGGGCTGGCATCTTCCAACACTGTAGCCAAGCACGAGGGTATTTGAGCCACCTCTAGTAGATGCCCTGGCATTGGTCCACTTGAAGTTCGAGCTGGAGTCAGTCAAACACCAAAACCACTGGAACATGGAAGAGACAGACACACATGGACTGTGTGCTCCCCCCGGGGTCCCGGTGCAGCCACTCCCCTTTGGGGCCTTCGGCAAGAAGGTTCGGAGGAGCAGTGTGACCCCTTGCACGTCTGTCAGGTGAGCAGGGAGGAGGACAGGGTGCCTCTCTGGTCGCTGGAAGAGCCATCAGCTCTGTTGACATGTGAGCCGTGCTGCTCTCTGAGACAGAGGTTCTGTAACTCCTCACCAGGCCTGGAAGGAAAGCACAAGTGTTCTTTCAAAGGCTTTCTACCTGCTCAATTTTCTCTTCCTCTCACAAGCGGGCTCTGACTGTGGTATGGGGTACCACAGCCAAACAGTGGGAAGCATTTGACTGATGAAGAGAGGAATCAGTGGATTCCTCTTGTTAGGCATCCAGACTGATTCCTCATAAATACTTGGATCACAAACCCTTCCTGTATCTCCTCAGAGTATTTATTATTTCACTTGAGGGAGAAAAGATACTTTTGTGCAATGTCATTGTAAATAAAAATGCATTACATCTGCAGGAGACACTTCAAATGGATTTTACTATAACCTAAGAAGCCACCATGACAGCACATGATTTGTTTCAGCATTTGAAGACATTTTGTTAGTGGTGATTTACCTTCGTGCTTAGTAAACAGACACCAGTCCATTTCCGTTTCTCAATACAGCGTTCACTTAATTAGGAGGGAAATCTACTGCCTCAGCAACCGTCAGCACCAAACAGATCACTTAAACCCTGTATTAATCTCCATTCAAATAAAGAGCAGGGGTATTTTCTCTGCTGGATATTTAAGGTAGATGAGTGAGTTAAAGCGGTAAGAAGGAAGGAAAAAGTAGGTATAAATGTCACAAAGATGGACTCAGAGTGTCACAAAGCAAAGCTCCCAGTCAGCACAGTCACGCAAGAAGTGATTTCAGTGATAAGCTGATAAATAGTAAATGACTAGCAATTATAAGCTAAGGCTTGATTTGTGATATTAATAACACATTGAAATAAAGTTCAAGAAACTACCAAATAGGAGGACTTAAATACATGAAAATATAATTTTTCTCTTTAAAAAACTGCATTTTTATACTTGGCAGGAGTCCCTGATTTCACTCATAAAAATAATGCCGTTGAATAAAACCATACTGAGAGAATTTTGGAGAAGACACAGGTGAGAAGAAGCACAAGAGAAATAAAATTTGAGAAATAAAATTACAGTACTGGGGAGTGAGCTCAGCATCGTAAGTGCCCGCCTGGCAAGCATAAGGTCATGAGTTCAATCCCCAGTACCAAGATAAAATAAAATAAATTAAGTGGAGAAAATGAACCGTTTGGAGGATAGTCAAGGATGCTGCACTGCTCTTTGTAAATTTAAGTGTATTGATACAAGCATAAAAAGAAGTAATACAAAAGTCCAAAAATACTTTCATAAGTAAAATATATATATATATATATATATATATATATATAATGAATTAAGAATATAAAAGAGTAATTAAATGAAATTCATCTTATCTAATCTTATCTAATCTGTTGCTGGAGAATTAGCCACCTCAGCAGAAATGTAATTCCCTATCTCATGCTGCATATTATGATAAGATAACAATGAACTAAAGAGCTACAGAAACTAAAGAAATAAATACAACCACACAAGACCTAGAAGGACTATAGTTAGACAAAAACTTCCCAGGAAAGGAAACAGAGCAAGAGAAAAATCCAAAATGCATTAGATACACAGGAATTACTCTAGAAATTGGTATTTATAAGAGCTTAATGGAAATCATGAAATAGAGTAATGTTTATAATGTATATGATGAAAGTTTTCTATCTTAAATAAAGAGCTCTAAAGAACTGAGCTCTTACAAGTGACACAATGGGGCCGCGGTTATAGCTCAGTGGCCCACAGCCTGCATGGCAAGCACAAGGTCCTGCTGAGTTCAGTTCCCAGGACCTAAATCATTACATACATAGCGGTGAGGAAACGGGGTTGCGGCTGAGAGGGCCAGGCCTGCACAGCCAGTGCACGGCTCCAGGTCCGACCCTCCGGGGCCATGAGGGATAATAAATAGAAAATAATAATCAGGTGTGAACTGGTTATTCCAGCGAGCATTAATTGCTTCCGTGGTGTGTGTTGTGTGCTGTCCCGGGAGCTGGGCATAGTGAACAAACATGAAGTCTGTTAGCCAAAGGAGGAGTAAATAAGAAACAGAGGCCCATGGCGTGGGCAGGAACCTGCACACATAGTATACTAACACACAGCTGCCTGTGTGCAGATGAAGCTGCCTCTGCGGGCTGGCACGTCTCAGGAGCGGTGGTTTACGGGTAAGGGTACTTACTACAGCCTCATACACAGCTGAAAGAAGCCAAGGAATCGTTATGCTTTATACAAAGATGACACGCTGGTGAGTGCTGCAGAATTGGAGTACGCTTGGATGTGGGACCCAATATACTCAACACAAGAAATAAATCAAAGTATCATGTGTTCCTTTCCATTTTTCCCTGTATGTGCTTGAGAAAGAAACGTACTAAGAGCCAAAGAAGATGCACACAAATCCAACTAAAGATACAGCAATAAAATGCACCAGCACTGAGACACTAAATAGTATCCTTTAAAATAAAGTTGACTGCTTTAGAAAACATCATCAGTATAAACTATTGGAAGGAAACACTGAAATATTATAGGGGTTAATTCTATAACCCTTATAAATGTAAAGTGTTGAGAATTTTGTACAATTTTCAACATACTCTTTATAAAGAGTGTGTTTTATGTTCACATTTCACACTCCATTTGGGAAACCAGCCTCCATACTCCTGTAGAAGTAATGGCTTGTTGCCTAGCCCTTGCGGTCCTGACTAGTGTTTGGTTTTACAGTGTTTTCTCTAGAGGGCTTTGCCTTGTAGCCTTTGGACGCCTCTTTGGTTTGATTAACTGGTCCACGCGTGCTGGTCCCCTGCTCGCAGCGCTCGCGGTGGAGGAGGTCACAGAAGAATGGTATTATTTTATTCTCTCTGTGCCCACAGGCCTCCCATTTTCCGGAAATTAAACATAACTGCTCAAGTGGCACCAAGCTGTAAAAGAATGTCCCTCTCGTTTCCCTCACACCCAGGGGCGATGCCAACATTCCTCTCTGCCAACCTTCCAACTCTGCAAGCTGACTCTTCCTGTGTCCCTTATTTAACACTTGGAAGATAATGCTCAGGATCAAACCGTCCGTGAAAACTGCCGTCCTCTGGCAAGCCGAATTGCTGGGTCCTTTTAACAGTCTAGGAACTGAGAATGGATTTGAGGTGCTTCAAAAATTCTTAAAAATCCTATGGTGTACTCAGCCGGTTCATGGACACCTCATTCCTAAACTGCTGTGAATTATTACCGTGCCCCTGAGCAGAGCTGAATGTGCGTCCACACCCTTTGGTCAGGCCACACAGGAGGCAGAGAGTCAGGGTGCTGGTCACCAGCTATCACAGTATGCAGAGTGTGACAGGGGCAGCTCTGTGTTGTGCACCGACCGTACGATCTTAAGAGCAGTGAGGGGGAAGGTCCTGTGCTCACCTCTGCCCCGGGCTCCCTCCTTCACATGGGCAGTTACCGGGTGCTTCCTGTGGGTGGCACAAGGTTCTACGAGCTGGAAAGACACTGAAAAATAAAACAGTGTCCCACTGGGATGGGATTCAGGTGGCAGAGACAATAAACCACTAAGCCAATGACAGCACTTGGGATTCTGAGCAAAGGAACCGGGAAGTAAGAGGCAGGGAGAGGGATCCAACAGGGAAGTTGGAACACAGCTTCTTCTGCGGGTGTCAGCACAGGCCAGGGGAAGGGAAAGGCTCCTCTGGTCTCCTCAGAGACCGGGCAGAAGACAGAAAAGGTGAGGCTTGAGGTGTGAGGGAGGTGAGCACGCGTGAGCAGGACCCAGGAGGAGCCCCGTGCGGCCGTGCTCCCAGGAGGAGCTGCAGGACGTGGTAATGCAGGGCCAGGCCAGGAGACCATTCGGGAACCTCTGTCAGTCTAAGTGCAATGACACATCGCTGCAGAGACTTACGACACAGAGGGATCTGTGTCGAGAACTTTCACAGTGACGACTCCAGGTTCTGTGTGGAAAGGACTGCTAGGAGATAAGGAGGACCCAAAGGAAGACTACCAGTGGGAGTGATGGCCAGGAAGGGCACACACAGTTACACACTCGGGGGAAGGGTCCCCTTAGCACTTGTACACGGTGGCTTTCCTTACGTGTTTATCTTTAAAGTGCCTTCCACCTCTTACAATCTGGTGCTTAGTCATTTATGACCTCTGGAGAACTCAGATGTGACTTTCGTTCTCCAAAATCATTGTTTTTGAGAACGACATTGTACCCGCATGTGTCCAGTTTAAAGTGTCTTCAAACGTTAAATTTCAGGGGATAACTCGAGGCTACACATTTTTGCTTCATATGCTGCAGATCAGCTTTTTAAATTGGAATTTGTCCTTTGTAATTAACTACTCAGAGTGTGGTTTTAACTCTGTAGTCGGCTGGCAGAACTTCTTGAGGGGCTTCTCCAGCAGCTTAACTCTGATGTGGTAATCATTCGCGGAAGGTAATGGATATTTAGTAAAGATAGGAGCAAAACCGAACTTTTCTTTCATTACTCACAACAATTAATGTTTCACAGTGCTACCGTGACCTCTGAAACTGTGAGCAGATTCATTCACCTGCAATTTGATAACCTATTGTTAATAAAAAGGAAAAAAACCCACCTTGCTCTGCTTGCAGTCGGTTCCTGAGATGATGAGTGAATGCATGGTCAGCGTGCCTGTGGTGTGTGTGGGGCAGCAGGTGCCATACAAGGTGTCTGCAGGTGGCAGTGCCAGCAGGCTGGCAGCGCCTCCACATGGTGAGACGGTCAGGAACTTCTTCAGGACGGATTCGCGCCAACGTGGGCTTCGGTGAGGTGAAGAATGGTGTGGGGCGTATTCCAGGGAGTGGAAACACCCCTAATACCCTTAGGGGCATCTTCAGCACTTCAGGGAGGAGGACCAGGACCCAGGGAGGCTCAGAGAAAGGGGGACAAGCGAACCAAGGACAGGCAGCACCCAGGTCATGGCTGTGTTTAGCAGCAAGGGTGAGGTCAAGAGTGAACCAAAGACCCGAGGGTGGAGATTGAGAAGCTGGGCGAGCAGATGTCTGCCACCCTACCCCACTGCAGGGAAACTGCCCAGGCTCTCATATAAAAAGTAGAGTGACAAAGGCTGGAGTACAAAGCTAAAGACTGGGGAAGAGATTTTCCAACCGGAGGAGACTGACAGTGCGCCACTGACCTGGTGTCACCATGCTATGAGGTGGATGCTCTGGCCAGGGCTGCCCAGCAGAGGGCAGCTCCTGAGCTTGAAGGGGTCCGTAGCAGCCGTCAATGGGTCTGGCACCCCTGACTTACACCTCTCTCTAAAGTCAAAAGGACCATGCAAGATAGATACATACTTTGAACCAGTTCAGGGTCTCAGGGTGGCCACAACAGTATAACTGCAGACACTCAGGAAAGAGACGTCCAGAAGGGCTCCGGGAAATGGCAGGATGGGGGGACGAGTGTGTGCAGGTAGGGGGTTGATGGCCCTGTGTCTCCCTGTAATGACTCTTCTTAAAAAGATTAGGCATTCACTGTACTTTTTACCACACTGCATATCCCTGAGACATATGCGATTCAGTGGAGAAGCAGACAGTCAAAAATACATTATGGATACGAAATTAATGAGGCATTGTATAGAATTGATATGAAACAAAGAAACACTGAAGAAATCCTTGGCTCTTGACTTTAGTTATCGTGAATGAAGTATCACTTTACAGAAACAGGGAGACTGAGAAAAATGGTTTGTCAAGAAAAAAATCAACAGTGATTCATTGTGAGACTATACACCAATAATTCCCAAATGCCAGGTAATGATTAAAGAGGACCACGTGAAAGGGAGCTTAAGCTAAGATCCTGTGGGTGTTACACAGAGAGGCTGAGAATTAGATTTCAAACAGGAAGTTAAACGTGGAGAAAACAATCTGACCCTGCAACCTTCAATATAAAACACCACTGATCAATGGATAGAGATGAATGACCCGCAGCAGTGGGGCTGGGGAAGGAGGAGGAGGAAGCAGGGCTGACAGAGAGACAGAAGGTGGAGAAGTGTGTCTCAGCCCGCCACAAGGCTGTGCAGAACAAGGAGAGACCAGGAGAGTGCAACCCAGGGGACACTTAGGAAAATGAAACTGTTGGTGGATGCTTGGGCTGGATTCTCCCACTGAGCTGTCTCAGGGCACTGTGAGGCACATACCAGCTTTCTGTTCCCACTTTATGGAAAACCAGAATGGAGAGCGTTAATGTCACCTGTTTTCAAGAGAGGACAGAACACAGACGTGTTATCAGAGGGTCACAGTCAGAGCTGAAAGTGTCTGAGTTGTGTTCGGGTACAGAAAGCATTAAACTGTGTAAAGAAAGGTGAGATTTCCCTGTTAACGAACAGTTTAATATTAACTTGAAATTTGATCTTATCCCTATTTCTGCTCTATAAACTGATCTTAATAAATTGATCTTAATCTTCTTCTGGTATTTGAGAATTTAATCTCAAGTCAAGTTTATTATTTTCATTGATGAAAACTGGGAGGACAATTATTTGCTTAGATCATTGCCCTCTGGTGTGCTTTGTATATGCTCAGATATGCTCAGATGGTCTTAATGTGGCGTGGTTTTCTCTGAGCAGTTCTCGGAGCCCTGCTTTTTTGGATCTGGGACTGAATATCTCAGAACTCATCGGCTCATGGGAACAGCCATGCTGGTGCCAGAAAACCTTGTGTGTGGCAAGCTCTGGGTTTGCATTTGTGGACGTCAGGCTTGCATTTCAGTGTTAAAGCAGGGATAGTCCACACACACCACCCAGCGCTCTCTAGGTCTGTGTGCTGCTGTCAAGCGACATCTTACATCGCTCTTCCCTCTTAGGACTGAATGAAACTCTTGTCTCCTTGCTTCTTATTTGGTAACTTTCTTTAAAACAACAACAACTCCATTATAAGTTAAATCACTTTTGGAGGGGAGGTAACTTTTATTGAAGTCCTCTAAGTAATTTAGCTCTTATTTAGATAAGAGTTATCTCAAAGTTTTTACCAGTTGAGAGGCAGCCTCCGAGAAGAGATAAGGCTGATCTATAAGGAAAATCAAGGAGGCTGATCTGGCAGAGTCACGGGGAGGAGGGAAAGGGTGAGCTCACCAGAGGAGAGGAGGCAGGGGCTTGGCGGGGAGGGGAAGGATGGGTGTGAAGGGAACATCCTGCCCAGCAGGAGGTGTGGGGTCCAGTCACAATCTCTGTGACTCAGAGCACAGGCTGGCTGAGGGAAGCTGGCTAGCCTGGGACAAGACTGAAGGAATGTAACAAACATTTCATTCAGAAATTGAGAGGAATGATGAAATGAGCAGATCAAATAAACAGAATTTAAGGCAATTGTATGGACCAAGCTCTGTGCAGAGACCGCGAATGGACCAGCTGCATCTCCTGAGGAGGGAATGGGAAGGGAAGAAGACTGCTTGGAAAATGTTACCAGTTTCCTCTGAATGTAAGACAGAGGGCCGGACTGCACAAAGAGTTAAGCTACGGGTTATGAGAAACGCTTAGGCCACACAATTGGTTAGGGTGGGAAGGAAAGCCAGGAGGACTTGTGGGCTGGGGAAAACCTAGGGGTTACCAGCTGAGAATCGCACAGACGCCTCTACTGGCCCCTACTGGGCATCGAGGGCACCAGACTCGCTTGGTTCCACTGCATTGTTTTACACTAGGAAAATTAAGTCATTTTAATTGTATGGTTCAGATTAAACCCCAGGTCCCTCTGTCCCCATGTCCTCTCAAGGGCATGGGGTGCCCTGAGAGGTCACAGGAGATCAGCTGGGGGAGGCAGGTGGGCTGTGCCTGAGGGGAGGACATCAGAGTCACTTCTGCTGATGCCTAGGTTAAGGATGTGTGCAAGCCAGGCTGAACAGGGGCGGCAGTTGCTGGGTAAGAAGCCTCTAGAAGTCACCGTGGCTGTGTTCTTAGAGGAGGTGGTGTGTGTATACACAGGAACACTGAAATGCGCTAGAGATGTTGGAAACGTTAAATGGAAGCAAGCTAGAAAAAACAGGTGACAGCATTGGTACAGGGGAATGCAAGTCCCAGCTTCCTATGTCTGCGAGCTCGTGTTCTCTAAAACTGAGGAATGATTTTTAGGAACAATGGGGCTAAGAACAGAATTTATTTATTAGAGAAAGAAAGCTTCTGTCTGAGAGACAGAAGGGGACTCACGTGGGTTGCCCAGGGCTCTGTCTTTTCCAGGGACTTTTGTAGAGTAAAACCATAGTGGAGGGGAGGGGACACTGGGAACTCACAAGGCAGAAGGACAGAAGGTTGGACATAACTATAGTCAGCCAATCAGATTAATAGTTCAGGTAAAACTGATTACCTTAGGGACAAATGGGAAAGCAAGTCACATAGAAAGGGGGCATTCTCTGGAGCTGTGACATTTTCCCTAGGGGGATGATGGGATAGTGACTCCAGGGTGCTAGGCAACTAATTAGAATATCAGTGTTTGGTCTTGGATGCATTTGTCTGAGCCTTTGTCTTGAGGCCTGGTCCACAGCAGGAGGTATCTGTCTCCCCCTTAGTTGCAGGGTGTCTATACTGCTCCTTTGAGGACCCAGCCCTGTCTCACTGCCTAGAATATTTCTAATTTAGCTGCCTGAAACAGAATAATGAATGAGAGGATGTGCTGTCTGATCTATCATAAAAAACCTTGTAAGCAGCAGACAGGATGCTCTTGTCTTTGGGTTAACAGATACTTAACTATTTTGAGGAACTAAGAACTCTGTATATTGAAACTCAGCATCAAAATAAAATAAAATAATAAAACGAACTCACTGTAACTCGGCCAGGGTAGCTCCCAAACCTACAGCCCTCAGGAAGACTGAGCTAAGGAGTGCTGCAAGCCAGCCTCTTCTATTTGATCAGCTTCCTCTGCTCCGCAGCGTGCACGGCTGAAAGGAATTCACCTTGGTTCCTCGCAGCTGCCATCTGTTCAACTTCTTGCCTGCGTCTCTCTCGAGGCAGCACCCACATTCCTGGCAGGGCAGTGGGCAGAGGCTGGAGGTGCACAGGAGAGCATTCCTCATACAAAGTGCTGGCTGGGGGAGGCAGCGGTGGGGCTGAGGGGGGTCTGGGCCTGCTATCTGGCAGCAACTTCTCCTCCAATTTGCTGCTTTCATATTAGTGAGAATTTGCCTTTTTCTGCACCCCATCTTCTTTCCTACTCTGAGGGAGTGTTTCTGCAAAGCAACCTGAATGCAGAACGTTGATTAAAAACACAAAACAAGAACACCTGGTGTCTACCAGGAAACCTAAGGCAACAGGCTCAGGAATCTCAGGCAAGTTAGGGTTTGCATTCAAACGTTCTCCACCATCTGTCTGATCCTGAGATTCATTTCCTGGCTTTTAATTCTAACATCTCAACGAGCCGAGAAGTCAGTATTTTCCATGGAGTATATACACCGAGTGGATTCTCCAACAGGATAATACACCCCATGTTTGAATGGGTGGTAAACCCAAGTGGAATTTTTCCTTTTAGTGAAGTACTGTCTTCCAGGGCTGCCCTAATAATGGCTGTGAATCCCGCTGGGCAGCTGCAGACTTGTTTAGACTGATAGATATGAAGGGGCCTCTCTTCATCAGACTGCTCTCCCAGGAGGTGGGAATGTTCCAGATATGCTTGGTGCACCAGGGTCAGAAAGAAAAAGCTACTAAAACTTTATTAAATACCTGCTTTATAACAGTCCTAAAAGTAGTGACTAAATTATTCATTAATGAATGTGTGTCACTTTTGGAGAAGCTGCCATAAACTCCTCATAAAAATAGAATTACATTTTAATCACGTATAATATAACTATATAATTATATAAATATAATTACGAAATATAAAATTTCTCTGACCAAGGAGCATGAGACATTCCTGGTTTTCCCTTAGGCCTTCCTGTTCCTCTGTAGAGCTGTAATGACTCTGACCCCTGGAGGGATGAGGGATGATTTTGCAGTGGTGGCTGAGGCACAGGAGATGGTGGGGGTGCAGAGCACCCCAGAGGAGACAGGGGCTTCCTAGACCTTCTGGAAGCTTCACCTCTGGGCCTCTGCCTGGGCCCACGGCTGCACTCGGGGCCAGCAGAGAGGACTCTGGAGCTCCCAGGAGAAGATGCCAGCTGACAGTGCACAGGCTTCACGGAGCAGAGAGCAACGGTGACGTCCCAGGAGCAGAGCTGGCCTTTCCCAGGACGTCATGGCTTCTTTCCTCCCTGGATCTCACGTGGAATCCAAGCAAGGGAGGGCAGGCACTGAAGATCTGCATCTGGGGGACTTTGCTTTGTCCTTCATAAGACACAGTGTGGGGCCAGACTTGGTTTACTTTAGTTTCAAATAAAGTATTCAAAAATAATATATATATATTTTAAAAGTCAAGTATTTTATAACCCTGTAATAGTTAATTCACACACATTACATATTTGAAGCTATCATAGCCACTACACAGACACGAAAATCAAGGCTAAGAAATCATTCATGATTGCCATAGATTATAGAGCTGATAAGCATCAAAGGGAGGGCTGAACAGAAGACTACTCTTTTTCTATTTCTCTTCTCCTAAATATTATTAGATACAGAAATACATATAAATGTGATGTCCTTTCAAATTCAACATAGACATTTATTCAAAATAATGCAAACACCCCTAATATTTATGAAGATACTCTTCATCAAACAGTAACTGTATCCGTCACCTGATATTTTTGTGTAATCCCACCCTGACGCTGTGGAATCACATTGGAGTGACTGTGAGGACAGTTTGAAAGACTGATTGAAAAGTGAACGTACTTATTTTTTTATGCATCTTTTTTCTTAAGTGCACGTGGGGAAGGGGAAACCCTGAGTTTCATTGCATTAATCCAGAAAATCAAATTCATCAGATGCTAGAGCACAATCTGTCTTATCTAGGTGCTCAGTGTAGAGTTAGAATTCTGGGCGTCACACAGAAGTGATTTTCTCTGCATATGTAACTCTTCTGTGAGAAACCCAGATCTCTGCAGCTTGGAGAACCCCCATATCCCCGAGCCTCCCAGGACCATCCCTCACTAAACTCAGTACTTTATACTTCAGGAAGAAGAGAATCGTCCCCAAATCCTCTGAGGACTTGAGGGAAAAGCGGGAATAATTCCTCCGAATGAGTCCAGCCCTCCTCCACTTGGTCACTCTCTGCCCGAGCTCGAGCCTTGCCGTGTATGTGGAGAGTGTTTTACCCAGGCCACCTGTGCATCACACCCTCAGTGTCACCAGGCTGTGGACTGTGGTTCTCTTTTATAAGGTGAGGGTGACAGATGAGCCAAGAGGACAAGCCTGTTCACATTTCATGTTAGATATTGTTGTAAATAAATGACCAGCCTGCTGCCGCCCACCCTGTTCTCAAGTGCCTAGGTGTTTTACGAGTTTGCATACGTCCTTCACCTGTCCAGCCATCTTCCTGTCCACTTCCTCTGTCTCCTTCTCTGACTCTGCTTAGATTGAGAATTTTCTTCTGGTTATAACAGAAACTGTCCCTTCAAAACCCTAACAATTTCATTCCTCAGAATGCACTGTTTGTGCTTAAAGAGAACGTACAGTCTTTCCCAAGACAATAAAGCACTCGCATTCTATAGGAATGATTTACTTTCCTGAAAGACCAAACTTTGACAGTCAATATTGAACTTGTGCTTTGCTCTCCCAGGGCATTTGGAAACACTGTTGTGATTCTAAAGGATACCTCTTGAGTTAGGCTGAAAAACAGTTTCCCAGCAGCAGGAGGACTGGCCTCCTCCTGGTGCAAAGAGGCAGATTTTCCTGGCAGCGGTTTATGAGAACAAGCTCTGTGTCCCTGATTACTCGAAGGCAGCGCCCAAATGCAGCAGGTCAGAGCCTCGTGGCATTCTGTTACCTTTCTAGCACGGCTGTTGTAGTCAGGGGTTGTACACAGAACAATTAGGATCAAGACATGGAGTTTATAATATTTTTATAATGGTCACTGGGAGTTAACAGAGGAAAATGCAGGAAATCTATCCACAACACCAAAGACACAGATTATTTAGTCAAGAGACTAAATCCCACAGCAATGCCCCACATGAGTCCAGATAAAAACCCAGAGCTCAGGAGAATGCCTCCCACAGGTCCAATTGGAGGTCTAGAGCCCACAAGAAGGCCTCACACCAGTCTCTTTTACGGATCCGTGCTGGGAAGACCCAAGGGTCAGCTGGTGGAAGCCAGAAAGTCTATGCCAGCAGGATGAAGTAGCTGTGCTGGTGGGATGAGGGTTCTACGCTGGAGCCGAGAAGTCACACTCACAACAAAGACCAGGGCTGCCCTGAAAGGCACCACAGCCATCCTCAGCGAATGGAGGCCCCAAGCTCTTCCCAAAACAGGCACAGTCGGGTACATGCCAGGAAGCAGCATGACAAGTTCATCCTGGAGACCAAGCAGCACACGTCTCACTCTCTGGAGCTAAGAAGCAATGCTCGATGTGAGGACCAGAGCTTCTCCAGGAGAACCAACGGCTTAAACAGCAACATGTAGGAGAACCCAAAATGCCACAACGCCTCAACACCGCCCTTCTTCTCCCCCTATTTATCCAGGCAACTTTCCTCAGGTGGAGCATCTTCACTCAATGCTATGCTGATGTAATCCAGCTGGTGTTAAGTTGACTACCAGTTCTTAATCCATAATAACGGCTCTCAAAAATTCTCTGACCTCTCTGATAGCAAAAGCAGATCCTTTATGTGTGAGTCCTGCTAAAACCAAGCACTCTGCTGCTGTCTCTGCCTCAGCTCACTGCTGGGCCCTGCAGAGCTGTGCAGGTTGGCCCCGGTGTGCAAGGATGGCCCTGAGGTTGGGGACAGCACTTGCCAGGCCCAATGGTCCTAATTTTCTTCTTCTTGGTCCTGACCTCTTCCACACCTTTTGAACCTTTCCCCTTACAAGCACTGTCCTTCCCCCATTCCTGTGTCTCAGGCTCTGTGGGCCCGGCAAGTATACCCTTTCCTTTTCTTGTGTGCTATTAGGGATTAACCCTAATGCCTTTGCACTGAGCTACACCGTCACACACAGCTGTTAGGGATCTGTCTCACCAGATCCCTAAGTTACCCAGGCTGGGCGCACCTGGGATCCTCCTGCTCAGCCTCCCCAGCACCCCAGGTGTGTACCCCCAAGGCATCATTGTCATTTCTCTTCCATGAGCTCTGGTCTCAGGTCCAAGGGACTCTTATCTTACTTTTAATCATGGGTCCTCCCTCTAGGAGACCTGCCCCCAGCATTCAGTGGCAGGGCAGCTCTAACACAAAGGTGCCAGGCTTAAAAGTCAAAGCCCTCAAATGAATGGGGCTCCCAGAAAGGCTGCCAGCTCCCAAGGGGGATAGTGTGCTGGGGGAAGAATTCAGGCTGCATTTTTATGTAAGGGTTTCTGACAAACTGTCCACAGAAATCTCAGATAAAATGTGCCTGCATATATGTAAGACACCAATAAAAGTCTGGCTTTTCCCCTCCTCATTCTGAGTAAATATTCTATTTAGTACCTAATTTTGCATTCTTTCTTTTAAAGAACTGCTTGGCGTTGCATGCGCTTTAGGCCCCATACAACCTCAATCTGACCTTGACTATCTCTAACAAATTATTCGTGATGCCTTTCAAGTAGAATACAGACAGGCTAAATGGAAGCATCCCCAGTACATCGAAAATAAGGTGACTTTGAAGAGAAAAATTAGCATATTCAAATTTATTGAAATGCTCCTGAAGAAGCATCACCTACGAATTAGAATATAAACCAGGTACAGAGTGGAAATACCAGGTCCCGGGAACTCATTCTTCCTTTTCAGAGAAAGAGGCCACATGTACCTTCATGATTACGTCTTCGTTTCTAAATGATTCCTGGCACAATTGGCATTTAATACACATTTCTGTAATAAATGAATATGTGAGTGCAAAAGAGGTTGTCGTCTATAAAATCCCTGGCAGAAAGCATTTAATTATCTAGGGGACAGAGAGAGCAAGTGAACCCCTGAGATACATCACTACTTCCTGGCCCACTCAGGGAAGATGTCCGGGCATCCAAGAACACCAGGTATCCCGTCTGCCACTACCTGTGGCAGGGATTTCAGTGTGGTGTAACAGAGCTCGGGCACTGCCATCAAGGCCACCCATGGCATTCCTTCACCTGGATGCCTGCCCGGCCCAGACACCTGGTATCTTAGGGAGGCATCTTGGAAGAGTTCCATCTCCAGAACAGTACGTTCCATGCATCTCCAGGTTAAGCTTACACTCATCACTTGCTTTAATATCTTTTCCTCTAAGAGGAAATGAAGAAGGCCTCCTTAGGGAAGAGTAAGAAGTCCCTTAAAGAGCATAGCTAGTGAAGTCAGGACTTCCAACGGTGAGGACAGTGCCCCAGAACTGCTATGTCCTATGCAGCTCTGGACTGTGGGAAGCAGTTCTCTCCTCTGGCAGCCCATCTACAATTCTGTTCTTAGTAAGTTCACTGATCTGGGCTCCTGCCTCTGTCTCTCATGAAAGGTTCACTTAGATCTCCAGGTAGAGGTCTAAGTCTCCTGTGGAGGTCTCAAAACAGGGTATCAATCTTTCGCTTCCCTGTAGGTGAGAGAGAGCCAATTTTATGCTGTCTTGTGAGCCGGAAGTCGCAGGACATGGTCCATGGGAGCACACTTCCTAGAAGATGCTTGAGCGGCACATAGGAGAGAGCTTGCGTTATGTG
The DNA here is from genome assembly GCF_034190915.1 of Cavia porcellus. NCBI lineage: Eukaryota > Metazoa > Chordata > Mammalia > Rodentia > Caviidae > Cavia > Cavia porcellus. The sequence continues at coordinate 2,277,665 of NW_026947506.1, forward strand.
GGCAGAGGGTTGGCAGGTTGCAGGATTCCGGGAAGATAACCCCACGTGTGACAGCTGACATTGACTCTCGGAGCCCTGCAGGCATACAGTTAGGCAGCAGATAATCTTGCAGGACATTATTTTATCTTCCTTCAAGATGTGGCCAATATCTAGCATCAAAAATATAAACAAGGGTGAAAGGTGCCAGAGCACAGAATAGTCACATAATTTCAAAATCTGTCCTCATTAACACTGATTGATTACTATGGTGGTTTTAATATTAGCTCACACATCCTTTGCCACCCTCATGCCTCCCTCCACAAGGTGGAGTCTAATTATTTGTCGCCTCTTGACTGTGGCCTGGACTCAGTGACTCATTTTAATGAACAGATTAAGGAAAGGTAAACATAATCGTGTAACAGTGGAGAACCCTGAGAAGTGCTGCTTCAATCCAGCGAGTGTATTTAACGCCATCGTCAGGTGAATCCAGCCCACAGTGACATGGCAAGACAGCACCTCACCTCCACGTTCATCCCTGCAGAACCCGAACACCTCAGGGCGGTCCAGGACAAGATACAACACGCATAGGCTGGGACGTGCCCTGTGTAATTCCTGCCTGTACCCCTCAAGAGCTTCAGGGTCATAAAAATGCAACAAGAAAAATTAAGACACAGTCATAGACAGAGGGGACCGAGGACATGAGATGAAGGGGAGCACCTGCCCTTGGGGTCCCCAGTCATGCCATGTGCTGAAGCCAAACTCCACCCATCTAAGACCCTGGAGACAAGGTCTTTAAAGCCTTGGCCGAAGCAGAATGAATTCCTAGGAGGCATCTGTGATGCCCAGGGTCCCTCCGGGAATGGGAGTCAGGAAGCAGCTGTGTGCCCAGGGAAGATGCTCAAGACACTGGGAGGGTACAGCCACCTGCCAGCCAGCGTGAGGACCTGCACTCCCAGATGCTGGTGCCCCTAGGGATTCAGACTTCTGCCTGCGGAGCCACCAGAAGACACATTTCTGCTGTCCAAGGCACGCGGTCGGCAGCACTGTTACGGCAGCCCTGCCAACAAAGATGCGTGTCACACACGGGACTGTGCAGCATGTAAAGGGCGCTGGTAGAAAATGGACAGTACGGTTACCAGCACTGTGCACATCTCCATAGTGTAGCCTTAATAACTGCAGAAACCTGTGACCTAAGATCTTAACATCGGGAAAACCGGAGGCAGTACCATGATTTTCAATTATTTTGCAAGTAAGTTATTTCAATATCAAAAGTTTAAAAATCAAAACTCAAAGAATACTAGACACACATACGAAATAGGGTATTTTCCCCCTAAAAGGACAAACATTGTTATACAAAAGAGCAACAGAAAAGATCCACTGGGGAAAGTCGGACAGAAGAAGGCAGTGGGTGGAGGAGAACACTGAGGCAATGTTTCGCATCTAGTGAGTGCTCTCTGTTCTCCGCACACCCTTTACCTTACCCTCAGGTATCCTTAGATACAATGATCAGAGTCCTCCCCCATCCTTACACCGGAACCCCAAATTTCCAAAGGATTGGTGAAAGAAAACTCAGAAAGCTCTTAACTCAGAAGTGTCCACAGATGGAAAACAGCCCTGGATCCTTCTCCTCAGCCATGAGATCACCTCTCTGTGTCACACACACATCTGTTCACCAGTATGGGTCACTAACCCCACAATCCTTTCTCTTCCAAAATATTTCTCCTTGTACAGTGCTATGCTCTTGAGAAGGGGGATTGGAGAGTGGGGATTTTCCAGATGCTCATACCCTGTAATCCATGAGGTCCAGAGGAGAGTGGAGGCTCATGCTGGGAACTGTTGTGTGAGGGGTTTCCCTGGTTCTGTCTCACAGGGTGCTTCTCGTTTGTCAGACGAGGAAAGGTGTCTGTGTCCTGAACAGGGACCATGAAGGCCTTCCCATTCAGCACCCTGTCTACTTCATCTGGGAAAGGCTTGTTCTCTTTTCTGTATCATAGTCAATGCTCAGTTAAATAAAGAGTGAAGCATTTGTAACAGAAAGGACTTGGACTGGTTATGCGCCCACCATTACCTGCAGAGGTAGACCAGCATCTGCTAACATAGCTGACTTTGTAAGCTCTGGAAGAGGAGGAAGAAAAGAGCAAAGCATGCAGTTTGCCTGTGAAGCCCAGGACAGGAGCAGAGAACTTAGGAGCACCTCAGTTTTCAAGGACAGGCATGAACTGACTATCACAGGAAAGCAGAAAATATACCCCAGGATGGGAGTCGAACCAGTACTTTACAGCGCTGGGTTTAGGGTGGGAACTCTTACAGGGTTTCAGTTCATCACACTTCACTTTGTCAAGTAAGTTCTCTCCTTCACTTATCCTTACGCCTGCAGGCTGAAAATGTTGCTTCTGGATACGACTGTGGCCACCTGGGAGTTCAGAGGACAGGTCAGTTTTCTACGTGTGAAGTAATTAACAAGCAATACATTTGTGACCTTTTGCATCAATCAATATCAGTTTTCAGAGTTAGGAGACATTGAGACTTACAGAAACAGGGTTGTTAAAATTTGTAACCGCAAAGAATGTAAGGAAAGTAAAAAAAAAAAATCCTGTGCCCTGGAACTGATGAAGCCCTAGGAAAACAGAAGGGCAAGAGTCTGACGTGCCCTTCGGAGATGACACTTACTATGGTTTTGTTACTGCATGAAGACAGAACATGGTGCAGACTGGGCATTACGGAAAAAATGGCATGAAAATATCTACCGCAGGCCACTCACAAGGCTCAGCAGGAACCGAGAATCCATGTTATACAGCGGAAAAACGAGTTAAAAATGTTTTATATCTCTGTTCTTAAGCAGTGCAGGTTGTCATTAATTGCCGCAATCTAAGTGTCCAACAGACAGGTACGTTCAAGGAAAGTCGAGTGAGCCTGCAGTGTTTCAGAAACGTCCTCTGCTCCCGGGCTGATAACCGCCGCTCTGTCTGTGAGTAATGCCACTCTTCACGTTGTCTGAGCACCAGCCATTAGTAATCCTGCTGATTTACATTACATCCCATCGTCCTTTGTGGAGACTCTTCCAGAAGCTGCCTTACAGGAATACATTATCTGGGATCCAGCCCTATTATGGAGACAGCGAACAAGTCAGCACTGACTTCATCAAAGTCGGGGTCCTGGGAGTTCATTTGGAGATGAAAACCTGCAGGCTGAAGAAACTCAGGCCTAGGGAACTTTAAAGTATTGTAATGCCAAGAGTGAGACCCTTGTCATCCGGCCAACATGCTGGTCACAGGTCTACTGCACACACAGCGGACCCTGAGGAGTGCTCCCTGTGCATGTCCAAGCTTGTAGAATCTGTCCTTCCTGTCTCACGGAGCTGGGATGCAGAGATCATAAAGGGTGTGGCCAATGATATCTGTAAGATCGGTGGGTGTTTTCTTCCTACTCCCATTATTTATTTGCTGGCTGTCCTTTCTACTGAAGAGCCCTCAGCCACTCCTCTCAGGAAGCCAAGGAGGTAAGGACCAGCAGGATCTCAGAAAGATACAAATTGTGTGCTGGCTTGGTGTGTCTCAAGCCCTCCTCTCCGGAGGCATTTCCTGCCTGGGAGTTCACAGGCACCCTGCAAGCCCGGAGGACCCTCAGGCACAGCTGGGAGTGTTTGGAGAAGGGTTGGGAGAAGGATGGGAAGAAGACAACAGGGCTGGTTTATTTTTTTAAATCTTATTCATTTAGTAAGTCAACTTGCCGTGAGATCTACTATCTTGCGAATTTCTGATTGTACGATATTATGCTGTTAACCATCAGCTCACCGCTGCATGGCAGGAAGCTTCTGCATCTTGCTAAACAGACGTTGGTGAACACTGCATGGTGACTCCCCATGTCCCCTTCCCCAGCAGCCGTCCTTCCACTCCCTGGTTGTGTGTGTTTAACTGTTTTAGGGACACTATGCAAGCAGTGTTTGCGTACCTGCCACTGGCTTGTTTCTGCTAATGTCCTCAAGGTTCACCCCTGTTGTTCCATGGGGCAGTTTCCTTCTTGGCGTGGATGAATAGTATTTCACTGCATGCATACACCCCTGTTTGTCACCTGCTCGGATTCCCAGTGTTTCTGAGGGGAGTCCTAGGCCCTGCCCTTGGCCAGTCCCCAAGGCATGACTGCAAGGTGGCTGGACTCGAGTCGAAGAAGGTCCTACTTGGGCCACCAAAGGTGGCAGCCCCAGGTGGGAAATTGGAACTCAAGGGGCAAGAGGACACCTCTGCGGGGCACAGGTGGCAGCTTCTCAGAGTAGGGTGTCGGGTGGAGCCTGAGCCAGGTGAGAAAGGTGTGTAAGGAGAGACCAACAACTGCTAAGCCGGAGGCTGACCATGCACAGGCTGAAGTGATTAAATAGGGCGCATCTCAGAAATGGCTCGAGAGAGAAGCCACACAGATGACAGCACAGAGGACCAGGGTGCAGTGTGTAGTGCTGCGATGTACACGGAATTATCAGTGTGAACTTTGATTTTCGATCAAAACAGAAATGCCAGTCAGTGGAGGTGTGTGCAGAACCGAGTGTGCACAGTACGCTTCCCTAGGTCTCCACCGGAAGAGCCGAGGGAAGCCACACCCATGGCTCCTAAGCACACATGGCATCCAGACTTTGGCGCCTAAGCGTTATGTTCCTCTGAGATCATTTCGGGTTCCTTGGAGAGGTGATGGATGCAGGTTCCACAAAGTTGGGATGCACTTGCAGAAATACATTGCCAGAAAGTGAGTTAGGGCTCCGCTATGGATACATCGTAAGAACAAAGACAGTTTACATGTTCCTGTTAAATCTCAATCAAATTCAAACATCCAAATAAGTAATGATTAAAACAAATTAAACTCCATTAAACAGTTAGGAATCCTGTGTGTCTACAGATATGAAGCAATGAGATAGTTTGGGGGAAGAGAAAGTCTTTTTACACTAGAATATCAACTAATACATATTCGTGGGATGAGGAAAACCACCTTTTTCCTAACTAGAGTAATAATAATGTGGCCAAGAAGCATTAATGATACTAATAAAAATGGCAATATTTGAGGAGAAATGAACTATTTACAAAGTCTCAAAATACCTCTGCAAAAACATTATAAAATGCTTTAAATCATTATGCGTCACTGTATACGTTTTTCCCCCAACCCTAATCTTTAGGCTAGGGCTAGAGAGCAAACATTTCAAAGATCCAGTTCATTTCTAAATGAATTCTATCCTCTGAGCTTGGCTCACTTTCTACCAGGGTGCTGCATTTTGAAGAAAGGGCTGGTTAAAACATGTAGTTTTACTCTGAGCTGTAACCTACATGAGTTAGGAAACTATTTTCTTGAAATGGTATGAAGGAGCTTCAGAGGCAGTTGCTGATTTTTCTGTGACTGTCAGTATTTAAGGGTGCCAGGTACCTTAGTCACCATTCTTTAAGCGGCGGAGCTGCATCCCGGGGGATACGGCTGAGTCCCCTGCCTGATGGCTTATTGAGCTGTGTCCTGCCTTCCATCTCCTCTGGAAATCCGTCAGGTGAATGCCAGGATTACGCTGCCTTGTCTTAATTGTTCTATTTTCCCTCTGAGAAATTCAAAGGAATATTTTCTGCTCCATATCACTAGATTTTAGTGTTACTTCTCGTGTTTTTTTTAATGTGCAAGATTCCCAAGGAGGTATTTCTGTAGAACAAGCAGAATTGTTGCATCAGGAACAAAATATTCTAATTACCTTTCAGAGAATTTCTTTCATTATAATTCTGAAGTCCTTTTACCCTGCCGCATTTTAAATAGATGTTTTTTCTTCACGTTAGTACCAACCATTTCTCTTGTAATGTTGATTTCCGAGCTCCCGTTTGAGGTTGCTTTTTCCATAAAATATTTCACGGAAATCACAAGTTTCCCCGGCTGCTTTAATTTCCCGACTCTGAGTCCCTCCTCGTGCCTTGCAGCCTGAATCTTCAGCCGTCATCTCTGTCCTCTGCCCCTCTCTGGCCGTTCTCTGCCACGGGGCTGCCGGGCCATTTTCTTCTCTGATAATTTCTGCTGCCCCCAACCTCCCATGGCTACTCACAGCAGCTTTTCTGCAAGTCAGTCTTTCTCCCGTTGAATGACGTTGTGTTCTCCTCAGGACATCTAGACCAGAATGCAGAGCACAGTGTTCTGCACCTGCAGCCACCTGCAGTGCTATTACCTGAATAACCTAACAGTGAGAAAATTGTGGGGAGAGACAAACTTCGCAGTAAAGTCCACGGATACCGTGGGCCTTGACATTTTTATGCCACATATGTACTGCAGGGCACAAGGTGACAGCAGCTGTCCTGTGTCTCCCAGGGGAGGTCACACATGTCACGGCTTCCAGCTTTCATGTTTACTGTGTTTCAGGTTGCTCCTGATGGTTGAACACCCAGGTGTTGTGCACAGGAGAAGCATCACTACTATGGTGAGCAAACGAATTCTCCCACATATGGAAAAACCATTATTCACTCTCAGACTTACCAATAATAAATTCAGTTAATTTCTTCTGTACCATGAAAACATCATGTACAACATAAATACTTATGTGTGGATGTGTGTGTGTATGTGAGTGGAGAGGATACACATGTACAACTGCCTTGCAATGGAAATTCCCATGTTCTACAAGTGATAGAACCAAGTGAAACCACAGGACCTAAGTAACTTGTCCAAGCCAAAAAAGCAACAAACAATGAAACACAAATTCCGCCTCTTGTCCAGAAACATCCTTCCCAAAGTTTAACAGCCATCTGATTGTCCATCTTGGTACAAGAAGCATTTAAGATATGACATTAATAATGCATTTTCAGTGACAAAGGATATGACTAGCTCTTAGATAAGTAGAGAGAACCTAAATAAATCATTAAACTCAGTATCTAGAACATGTTATGGAAAAGATTCTGAAAAAAAAAAGTCATTGATTTGTTAAGGTCATAAAATTTTGATGGTGAGGCTTACACTGTGACCTGCCTTTAGACTGTAAATTTTGATATTTTCTCTACCTTGAAGTTCACTAACTTCATAGTTCTGTGATCAGTAAGCTCTTAAAATCAAACAGCTCTTAGCATCCACAAAACAAAATCAATGAGTAACCAGGCAAGAAGTAAAACCATTACTGGAAATCTGGAAGAGAAACAAAAACAGAGGGTTAAAACGTGAGCTTTTCGGTGAACACGGCACAAATATGCATATCTAAGTTCTTGTGTATTCTGACCAGTAACATTCCCCTATGTAATTTTCTTCTATTCATGGATTAGGATTTTTCTTAGATGCACAAAAACGAGCCTACATCCTCATTCTTCGCATCTCCACTATGAGAATTGCTATGTTAATTAATGCAATTCCCTCCTGACATGTTTTATTCAGATATCTTTAACATTAAACTGTTCCAATGAATATCTGCATTCAAACAGGTCGGCGTAATTTTCAGTTGTGGTACTAATTCCCAGGTTCTTACAAACAATAAAATTCACCCAAGTAATACCTACACCAGGATGACTTTTTAAAATGTGTATGTCCCTGGCAGATTACCCCCTCAGTATCCTGCATCTGCAGGTCACTGACAGCTTGTAACCATGCGACCAAGCCCAAACTATGCTTGCCAGGAGAGAATTAGAGGCTTGCTCCTTGGCCCACTGCCTTCTGACTGTATCCTAGCACTCAGTACCAGATTTACCCATGTCTGACCCCTGGGCACAGGAAAATACCCAGGTCCCATCACCGCAGGAAGGTGTTTATCAATAGTTCCCAGCCCTCACCAGTGGTATTTACCATGTAGAAAATACGAACAGTCTCCTTCCCAACCTACAGCCTTGAAACTGCAGGTGCTAAGGGTGTAAAGCCTTGGCAACACCCACACTTGCTTCTGTTTCTGTGGACCGGCAGAGGTTCTCATCCATACCCTGATACTCCAGGATTGTAGCTACCAAAGACACAAGATTTGTACCCATCAGACTCGCTCTGCATGACCTGGGGACATTTTCATTTTTGTTCTACAACTCTAAGACCACAGACCCCGAACTCTCAAGGCTAGAATCAACTGTACTCAGCCTTCGGAATGTAGGGAAGATGTCCACTATATCCTTCACATCCAGGAAAGGGAATGTTGTACTGTAAGCCCAAATATTACCTTTCTATCACCCAAGGGACTTCAGTAGCATTTCCTCCATAGCTAACACACTTTGAACCACAGACACTGATACTACAAGTCCTGATAGTACATGAATTATTTGTCTTTTGAGATCTAGAGAGAGTACCATCCAGGTTTTACAGTTTCAAAGCACCAGCTAACAGATCTATAAGGACCCATTGCAATCACCCAGTAGAACCCAGCTAAGGTCCCCTTTGTGTGCAAAAACACCAAATTTGCTGGCATAGAACTCAACATTCTCTGTGCCCATCCTGTGGGACCAGAAGATTCCTCTCACCCTGTGGCTGCAGAGCCATAGCTCTGATGTGCAAAGCCCACGCATCACCTGTGTTCTTCATGAGCGTACTTGGGAAGGTGCTGTTTATGGTTGTAGCTTGAGGGCCATGGGCAGTGGAGCCACAACACTTGCCAACACCTGCACTTGACTTTAGGGACCCAGGCACAGTGCTGTCTACACCTGACGCACAGAGGCTCTTAAAGTTCCTTCCACAAGCTTGGTGCCAGCAGGGTCTCCCTCTGCGGCAGATCCCAAGTTTGCACACCTTTGGAAGTCGGTGTCCACTGCAGAGATGCACAAGTGTTTGCCTGAACTGCACCAGTCCAGACTACTTAGGACTTACAGATACTACTGGAGTCAACCAAAGAGGAAGAAATCACATAGGTTCTGTGCTTTTGAGCTCTTCTATATCTAAACCCAAAGTGCTCATTTGATTATCATCCTGTATCTCACAGTGAAAAACAACTTTCCTGCAAAGAAACTTTAAGCATTATACCATATTCACCATGCTTACATCAGTGTTATGAAAAGACACAGAGAGCCAAACAGGAAAACTCCAAAGGAGAATAATATTATTTCTTCAGAAATAGGTTCCAATTTAAAGGAAATACGGAAAAATTCTGAACAATAATTTAAAATAATGATCTTAAGGAAATCTGGTGACATGTAATAGAATACAGACCTACAATACACGTGAATAAGAAAAAGTCCTTCAAAATATCAAGAGAAGCTCATTGAAGATATAGAAATCACAAAATAAATGAATCAGAAATGTTAGAGCTAAAAACTCAGTCAATGAAATGAAAAAAATTAAAAATAGCTTCTATTTAGACTAGAACAAATGGAAAAATTTCTAAGCTTGATGACGTATTCTGAACTAACTCAATGCGGGGGGAGTTCAAAGAATGAGGAAAGTCTTTAAGACTTAAGGTTAAATTTGATTGTAGAAATTGCAGAAAGTAAAGAAAAGAAGAAAGACATAAAAATACATTTCACAAACTAATGGATGAAAACTTCCAAAACCTTTTAAGAGATATAGACATTGAGAGACCAGAAGGTCAAAGGACTCAACAAAATTTAACCAAAATAGACAGCATCCAAGGAAGGCATACCATTTCAAAATTCAAAAGGACAAGACAAAGTGGATCCTAAAAATAGCAAGAAAAAGCTGTCAAGTCACATACGCAGGCTTACCCACTGAATATACAAGTAATTTCCTGGGAGAGATCTTTCAGGAAAGGGGAAAATACAAGGATTTTGGGACTCCTGAAGGCTCCAACAAAATTATCTTTCCAAACTGAAAAAGAGTGTCTTTTCCAGATAAGCAAAAATAGAGGGAATTCATCCTTAAGTAAAAAAGAATGAAGAAAACCCACCCTAGAAAGAGGAAATGATGAATACCATCCTGAAATTATATCAGTGTATAAAATTCAGTAAAAAAAAATAGACACAGGAAACAGAAAGAAATGAGAATCAAATGTTAGAACGACAAAAAGTCACCAAATCACAAAAGTAAGAGAGAAAGAAAGGAAACAAAAATACACAAAATAGGCAGAATATGATTAACAAAATGACCAGAGGAAATGCATTTCTGTCCACAATAAACCTTGAATACAAATGAATTAATTCACGGATCAGGAAACATACATTGAATGAACTAAAAAATCCAAAAGCCAGTAATACGCTGCTTACAAGAAAGTCCTCTTCCTGGTGAAGACACACAGTGACTGAAAGTAGAGGACCAGAGAAAGGCACCACAAAATGAAACCCAAAGCCAGACAAAGTAGGTGCACTCAGCTCAGGCAAAGTATGTTTTAAGGTGAACTCTAAAAAATGTCAGGCAGGGTCACTGCATAGTTGGATCATCATGAGATCACCTAATATAAATATTGTTATATCTGAAGAGAACAGGAGACTTTAACAACAGAGACTACAATAATCCACTTTTCTTGATCTGAGATCATACAGGCAGAAAAACCACGAAGAACCCTCTGAGTTCAACCTTACTTGTATGCAAATAGAACTAACAGATATTTAAAGAACATTTCATCCAATGCTCACAGAACACTCACTCTTCAAGCCAGCACCCAGAATAATCTCTAGGACAGCCCATTCGGAGCTCACAGATCAAGTCTCAGCATGTGTCTCATTACTTGAAAGTGTATCAAGTGCCTTTTCAGATCACAGTAGAATAAAACTATTAATCAAAAACAAGAAGGACAGTATATGAAAGCATAGAAATTGAATAGTACAATCCTACATAACCAGTTAGTTATTAATTAAATAAATAAAACATTCTAGAAAGAAATGAAAATAAAAACTATCAGAACTTGAGAGTAAACAGTATTGAGAGGGAAGTCTCCGAGTAATAAAAATATACACCAAAAAGAAAAGAGAAGATATCAGATAATCTAATATCCCAAATCCTAGGAAAGCAAGAATATTCACCCCCAAGTTATAAGGGAGTAAATAATTGTCTTAGTTACTTTTTACTTGTCACTGAGACAAAATACCTGAAGCCCAAGTTGGGAAAGGAAAGGTTTATTTCTTACAGTTTTTGGAGGTTGCAGTCCATACTCAGTTGGCTCCAAGACAGGCGGGCATGGCTGGACCGCAGTTCATGGTGGTCGCCAACAGCAAATAGGAACCAGCAAAGAGCAAGACACACCTTCTTCCTGCCATTACATCACATCCTGGCTCCACCCCTTTGTGGGTGGAGCACTGGCACCATCAATCCAAGCACTAGACAATGAACCAATCACAAATACACAATGCAAACTCATGAGGCCTGGGGGACACACACATAAACCATGACAATAATAAAGATGAAAACAGAAATAAAAACATTGTAACTAAATATAAGAAAGGTCAGTGAAGGTGGAGGGCCAGTCTTGGAAAAGGATGAACAAAATTGACCGACATTTACCTAGCCTAGCCAAGAAAAAAGAGTGAATGCTCAAATAAATTAGAGATGAAAGGAGACAATCTAAATGATACAGAGAAATACAAAGAACTGTTAAAAAAAAAAAAAAACCCTCCTACGAGCAGTAATACACTAAAAATAAAAAACTGGAAATCTTGGGAGAAATGCGTAAATTCCTGAACACATACAACCTACCAAAACTGAACTGAGAAGAAATAGTAAACACTCAAGCAGTGATTTAAAACCTGGCATCTATAAACAGTCCTACACTTGACTGTTGTAGACTGCTGTACAAGTGAATTCCACAAAACACTGGGACCATTTTAAATTCTCCTTGAATTACTCAGTGCTGAGATTCCATCCTACCCCAGAAAGAAGGGCCATCATCAGGAAAGAATTCAAGTAATAACAAGTCATGGTAAGGCTGTGGGGGCAAAGGAGCCCTTCTCTATTGTTGGTGGGATTTGTAATCAGCACAACCACTGTGGAAATCAGTATGGAGCCTGCTCAGAAACCATACCTAAAAACTCCATTATTTCCAGCTGTTGCTCTTCTAGGTATCTTCTGGGAGGAGTTGAAGAGATCATATTATAGAGATACATGCATGCTTATATTTATGGGATCACAACCTGTAATAGCTAAATTTGGAGGCAGCCTATGTGCTCATCAACGATAAAGGAAATTTTATATTTATGCACAGTGGAGCACTACTCTGCCATGCAGAAGTCTAAATTTGAATCCTTTATAGGAAATTGGTGCAACTCAAGACCATAAGGGTGAAGTCAACCAGACACCAGTTTGGATATGGCATGGTGTCCCCTCTGTGAGAAGTCAAAGATATACAGTAAAAAACTGAAATAAAAGAAAACAGGAACTCGGGATTTAGGTCTTCTTCAGGAGGGAGAGGACAAAGAGATGGAAGGATGGGGCGAGAGAGGAGGGGAAGGGGTCACAACGGAATCGCGATGTGTTCCGCCCTCTCCCGTGCGGGATCAGGGTGCTGGGAACACGTACCTCTTAAACAGTAAAATCACAGCAAGTAACATCCCATATAGTTCTGAAAAGAATACGCAAATATAGGCTCAGCAGGTCAAGGGCTGGTTGCCAACCTGAAGAGTGAAGCCAAGGGTGGATGGGTGATAGGGGACACCCTGTCCGTCCCCTGCTGCAGTCCTGGACCCTCTCCTTTGCTATAAAAGCTCGGGCAAGGAGAGATTTGAGGTGACCCTGAGCCCCCCTCACAGTGGAGCTGGCCTGGAATATGACCTCTTTATCACGTCACATCCTCTCACCCTGCAAAGGATCCACCTCCCTGTCTGCTATAATCTGCTGTTTATTTTATGTTTTAGTTATATTTGGCTTTCTCATGTAAGGGGAAGCATGCAGCATTTAACTTTCTCTGTCTGATTTATTTTACCTAGCATTATGTCTCTGGACACATCCATTTTCTGACAAATGACTCCAGTTTCTCTTCATTATGGTCATGACTGGGTAGTGCTGTGTTGTGTACATACACAAACTTACTCTATCCATCCACCCACTGAGGGGTACACAGACTGCTTTAGGAGCTGCGTGCTGTAAGTAGGGATGTGCATGTGTGTGTGTGTATGAAATACAATGTCAGTGAACTCTTTGGGGAAGACACTTAGAAGGGAAATAGCTGGGTCACGTGAAGTTTTTATTTTAGAATTTTGAGAAACATGCACACTGATTTCCCCAGTGGTTGAACTAGCCTACACTTCTGCTAACAATGTAGAAGTCCTTTTTCCCCTGCAGTCCTGCCAGCATTTATTGGTTTCTGAGTTCTTGATGGTGGCCTCTTTGTCTGGAAGAAGGTGGAAGTGTTTTGATTTGCATTCTTTTTGGAGTCAAAGACCTTGAATATTTTTGAAGGCATCTCTTGCCCTTTTATACTCTTTCTTTGTATTATAAAATCAGGGTGTGTTCATGTCAGTTGCCCATTTTCTGAGTCTTTTATATTTTAGTATCTAATTTTTTGAGTTACTTATATATTCTTTGTCTGAAGAACAGACAAAATTTTTTCCATTCTGCAGGTTGCCTGTTGACTAAGTTGATGGTTTTGCTTGCTTTGCAGAAACTTTTTAATTTGATATGACCTCATTTGTTGATTCTTGGTGTTATTTTTTATTTGGGTTCTGGTTAGAAAGCCCTATATCTTCAAGAGTTTTATCTAGTGCTATCTCCCAGCAGATGTTTTTCTGTTTTAATATCTTGGTCTTTTATCCATTTTGATTTTATTTTAACATAAGATGCGTTATTCAATGTGAATAACTTGTCTTCCCAACACCATTTGCTAAAGTACCCGTCTTTTCTTCCGTGTATATTTTTCACCCCCTTGACAATCACTAGATGCCCGAGTGGCCCGCGGTTGCTTTTGCATCTTCTGTTCTGTTGGGTTGACGCTCGCGTCTGTTTGGGTGCTGTCACCCTGCCGCGGTTATCACTGGCTCCATAATCCAGCTTGAGATCACAGAACTGCGATTTCTCTGTTCACTCTTGTTCTCCAGGGTTGTTTGTGATTCTGAGAAGGTTCTAGTTCTGTACACATTTTAGAATTGCTTTTCCTAGTTCTGTGAAGAGTGGTATTAGCAGTTTGATTGGGACTGCACTAAATCTATCCATCAGTTTTGGTGACGTGACCACTTTGACAGTAATATTGCTTTTAGGGTTTTCTCCTTCTGTTGAGTTTTTGGAATTTTGTTTGCAGTGTGTCATAGAGAGGCACTTTCTGCCTGTGGCCATGTGGGATTCCCTGTGCCTCTTGTTCATAGGTATTGAATTCTTTTCCTATAGTTGAAAGGGTTCTGCTGTGATTTCATATTTTATATCTTTTGGATTGTCTTTGTATTTTTCTTTCTTTCCCTTATTTCTGGTTTTAAGTTATTTGGGAGCTGTTGGGTCTGACTTGTCAGCTATCCCATCATCTTTAGGGTATCACTGACTCTATGACCTGCTATATCCACCCATCTTGGTTTCTGTGCCCTGTCCTCTTATTGGTCAAATCTGCAGCCATATTTTCTACTAAATTTTTCATATCTTGTATTTTTGCTCACTTTATTTTAATAATTTGTAATTCTTTACCAAATTGGTCATTAGTAGTTTATTGAATTCAACTTATTGTTTGTTTCTTCTTTAAACTCACTAAATACTTTCTCATTAAAATCCCTCACCCATTCAATACAATCCTTGTTCTCTAAGCGTGGATTTGCTTTGCATTTCTGCTGTGAGCTCCGTCTTTGAGTATAACATTCTCCACTTCCGTGTATGTGAGATCAGCTTTGGGAGGTAAGTGCTGGGTAGTGACTTGTTACCTTGCTTTCTTACGTTTGTGCTGCCAGTGTCACCGGTTAGGGCAGAGACACTCTGTCACCACCATAGGGATCTCATTACACAGACTGCTTCCCTGTCATGTGTCATTGTGTTAGCTACACTTTGGAGTTTGTAACCCTCTTCTACCTACTTGACATAAATATTTGAGGATCCCCTTTGCATCCAGCTTTTTGTGGAGCTTGTGCTTGTGGAGCTGGGGCTGGAGTTTCAGACTGCTTCATTCTTCTCTCTCTCTTTTCAGTTTCTCCACTTTCTGTGTGATTTGTAGCTTTTGTGTCACCTCTTTCTTGATCCTGGAGCTCTTCTTTCCTCTTCACAAAGTCACTATTTTTCAGGTGTTGCATTTTCCAAGTCCTGCAGACATTGTGATGTTGTGGGAGACAACTCCAGTGTCTCCCTTTGAATCCAAGACAATTACTGTGACTTTGAATATCTGGAGACTCATTTCCTCATACTGATATGTAAGAGGGTGGCAGGGTATTTCCTTCTCTTCAACCAACTGGGCATGGCAAACAAGGCTAGCCCAGTGCTGATGTGCGGAAATCTATAGCCATCACAGATGTGAGAGACAATTCTGGTGACTCCCTTTGGATCCAAAACAATTGCTGTGACTTTGATTACTTGGAGACTCATTTCTTTATACTGATATATGAAAGGTTGGCTAGGGTATTTCCTCCTCTCTTCAATTGGCTCTAAGCATTGCAAATAAGGCTAGCCAAGGTGCTATTATGCAAAGTCTATAGCCATCAGACAGTCCTGTTTCCTCGCATGGTGCTCTCCACATTACAGGATTGAGCTGGCCAGACTCAGAGCTTTGCTCCAGGAATGTCAACTGGGTAGGAGCCTCAAGATAAGAGGCTATGGGGCTGGGGATTTAGCTCAGCGGCATAAGCACCTGCCTTACAAGCAGGCGGTCGTGAGATCGATCCCCGGTACCGATAAAAAGAGAAAAAAAAAAAAAGATAAGAGGCTATGACTCCCCAGGGAACAAGAGTCTGCATATCAGAAACGAAAGCGATAGCCCTCCAAAACAATTCCACTGCTACCTTAATTGGATTATCTTTATCTCTGTAAATTACAGAGATGCCATTCTTGCACCTGGCCAGCCAGCTCCACTTACTCAGTAATCCCCACATCCTCACCGTCACTCATCCCTGAGCCACCCCTCTTCTTCACAAGATAGTAAATGCTGGGAGAGGCCTAGGAATGAGAAATGAACTTGGGTCCCCTTGGCTGCCCTTAACTTGGAACATGTTTTGGTGTCTTTACTCTCACCGTGGGTTGCGTTGGTGGTGGTAGATTGGAACTGACTGCCTGGAATTCCAATAATGTCTCTATGGGATTACAAATATAACTGTTTGGATTCTGAGGAAGACTAGAAAAAAGATTACAACACTCGGGTGACTGAACTCGATATTTAGGTTTACAATATGATATAATGCCAAGTTTTATTGTTCCATCTGCCAAAAAAGGTAAATGTAATTTTTAACTGCACCTTTGTTGAGGTACTAGATATTGAACCCAGAGCATTAAACTGATCCGTCCCATGGATCAGTCCGTGGGCCTTCGCCTGGAGAGAGGAACGGGGATGAAGGGCAGGGCAAGAGAAAAGAGAGACGGAGGCTTGGCGGGATTCCAGTCAAACCTCATTTATTTTTAAAATGGCTACAACTTATATAGGGTGGACGTGGGCCAATGGGGCAGGAAGAGGGCACAGAGTGTTATCTGATAGGTCATCATCACATCCGGATATATGACGTAAGTAGGAGAGGATTAGGGGTAATGTAGGCAGACATGAGGATCATGGGAAATGTAGACTGAAGCAGGAAGTTGCTTATGTTATGTGCATTGTAGGCAAGGGGAGGATCATGGGAAATGTAGGCTGACACAAAAAATGCCCTCAGGTGGGAGGGGCAGGACAGCAGCTGCCATTCTGAGCCACTCCCTACATTAAACATGCTAGCCAGGTACTCTACCACTAAGCTGCACCCCCAGCCCACTAATGGCAATTTCTGAATTGCTTGTGTTAGTATACACAAGTACAATCAAGTTTCTTGTATTAACTTGTCTCCTGGTCCTTGTGAAAGTCACAAGTTCAAATCACTTCCTAAAAGAATGCTTAAGAATTTGCTGTTTTTTATGAAGGTGGTCAGGTCCTTGATATTTTTTTCCACCAACGCACACTGGATTTCTTTATTTTCCATGTTGTCATTATGAGGATGATGAATATGAGAATCAGTGTGGAGATTCCTCAAAAAACAAAATGCTAAAAATTCCATTTGACCCAGTAGCTCTGTCTTCTTGGTATTCTCTGATAGAGATGGACATCATATTACAGCTATACCCATGTTTATAGCAGCACATTTGGTAACTAAGTCTTGAAAGCAGCCTAGGTGTCCACCCACAGGTGAACGGATTGAGAAACAAAGGTGTTTAGGCACTACCTAGTCTGCTGTGCCATGAAGAAGGATGAACCCCAGTCACTCGCGGGAAAGTGCACGCTTCTTGAGACAATGATGGAGGCGACGTTAGCCAAGCACACAGGTTTATTTTACACAAGAAACAAAATATGAATGGAGAGCAAAATAAAAGATAAAGAACAGGAAATGAGGAGACAGATCTTGTCTAAATGGGAAGAGGATCAAGATGTGGTGGGAACAGGAGCAGAGGGAAAGGGCATAACCTTTATGTGCTGCAGACGTGCAGTGATAAAAACTGAACAGGAAGAGGAGTTGAGGGCTGGGACACAGCTCAGCGGCACAGCACCTGCCTGGCACGCATCAGGGCCTGAGTTTGATTCCTGGTATAAAAACAAGTCTGGTGGAAAGAGTATGACCAGCAATAGCTCCTTGTTCCTAGTGCCAAGAGCACTGTGTTTCAGAACTCATGCATTTCTGACTGCTACCCAGGCCCTCAGTGTGGAAATCATGCAGGACTAGAGTCCCCATCCCTGACCGCAGCACTCTGAATGTCTTCCTGCCCTCTGGCCCCTGTCTTTCTGTGAGAAGCCAGTGGGCAGTCCTCTTCCCCTGCCTGGGCTGAGGGCTGCTGCTAAAGAGTTTTCTGTTCATCCTTGGGTTTCCTTAGCTGGTGACAGTGTGTCCTGGTGAGGGTCTATTCTGTGTAATGTCCTTTGCTGAGTTCCACTGGCCCACAGACGGATGCTTTTCTTTAACTGTGGAACTGTGGTGTGCGTAGTGTTTTTAAAAGCCCTTTGAAGTTGTATTAGTACATGTGTGCTGTGCATGCAGTTTACAATCGTCCCGGGTCCTGGGTACAGGGGCTCAGTATAGCTCGGGGGGTCTTTTCTGTACTCCCCTCCCCCTTCCTCCCTTCCTCCTCCCTCTCTCCTCCCCCAGTGTGTATTCTTGTTAGTTCTGTTAACCCTAGCTTGTGCAATGGCACACGGTGTTTGCATTCACGGGGTTAATAGGTTGGTGTGCACAGCACATCTTCAGTCTACTTATCTACCCTTCCCTCATCCTCAGCCCTTGGCCTTGTTCCCCTGGGCCACTTCCTTATTGAAAGAGACCTCTTTGTCCCCTTCTTTCTGTCCTTTGTATTCTCTTTCTTTACACTTTACCTTGCTCAAATCAGGGATACTGTCCGTATAGGATTTACGCTTGTGAATCTGTTCTCCTACAAATGTCTCAACTTTTTCATTCTTTAGAGCTGAGTACTATTCCATTGCAGGTAGCTACCACATTTTCTTTCTGTTGGGTGCACAGGCTGTGTCCAGGATTTAGCTGTTAGGAGCTGTGCACACTGGAATCATGGGTTCCACATGAATCACTGGAATCATGGGTCACTATAGTGTGAGGTTCCAAGCTCTTTGGGGAAGGTGCTTGATGGAAAGCAGGTAACAGGGGATTTCTAATTAGTTCTTTATGCGCATGATTTCTTTCTGCTATTTCTGCCTCTTTCTCAAGAACTCTTGCTCTCCTGGGTTCCCACATGAATTTGCTATGCATCAACAACAGTCTGCAAGTTAGCGAGTCTCTGTGCGTCTGTCTTCAGGGTTCTTATTTCTTTTCAGAACAGGTGATCTCAAGCAATCTATCTTCAAGTGTGCTCGTGTTTCCGATTCCCTGGCTATTGAACCCTTTAATGAATTTCCACGTCAGCTATCATAGTTTCTACACTGGCGTTTCCATGTAGGATCCCCCCACACTGCCGTGAAGCATGACCATCAGTTCCTGAAGCACGAGAATAATAGGTGCCGTGGAATTTTGCCATCGTGACACAAGGCAGCAGAGTCTGTCTCCGTGGAGCTCTGCACGCAGTTCCTACTGGTCTGTTTCCTTGTGAGGGGACACGTGGTAACCATTCTGGATGACAGCATTGTTTCTGTGGCTCCTGAAGCTGCTCCTATGGTCTTGTGATTTGATAAGTTTCACAAACTTCATCTTGAAAGGCCACCTTCCATAAAATGTGTGTAAATTTTAGCTTTGGATTCTGTAAATAAAATCAGAGTCTTAACTATTTGCATCTATCCTCCTTCAGTTTATAACTTTTGATCAGCCCAAAGCTGGATAGAGGTTGTGGTAACATCTCATGCTAGAATGTTTCCCAAAGTGCTGTGGATCTGTGTGCCAGCGGGGAGCAAACGCAGACTGAAGATGATTTATTTTCACACTCCGGGCTGCCCATAAGTGCAGTGCCAGGGTGTCGGCATGGGTACACTGCAGCCTGGTGTCTCTTCAGCCTTTCCAGCCTGTGCCCAAGGCCTTGGGTCAGCTCAGGCAACCGTGGTGCCTGGCGCGCCCTGTGGCTGCCCTGCACCCTGCAAACCTGTGAGGCCCACGCACCCCTGTGTCTGCTTTCCACGCATCAGAACTGTGGGTGACTGGCTTCTCAGCTCACCTGCCAGGCCCATGACTGCTTTGTCATACTGTTGCCACTTGGTAAGAAGAAGAGGGACATTAGTAAGGTTTCCAGGGTGCTAACAGATCTAAATGTTAGCCACGGAGCCAATGGGACAGAGAGATATTCTAAATAAGTTTTCTTTATTACCAGCAACAGCATATTAAATATTCTTCATGTGTATGCTGTGCGCTTTTGGTAAGTAAACTTTTAATTACTATATATTCTTGGTTATTATATAAATCCCATCATTCTCCTCATAAATATCACATTGTATTTAATCATTCAAGAAAATTCTGAATATAAAAATGTAGCATTCTATTACCACTCACCCATAAAATCCTCTCCTTACTATTCTAAATTTTAAAAGCTCTTCAGATTAAGAGCAATCTAATCTCCACTTGAACATCATAAATATTTTATTACTTCTTTATTATACATAGTATTTAATCTCTCACATTTTATAACTTTATCCTCAGAGACAGGGGATCATAGCTTGCCTTGAAAAGAATATGATTTCTTCCAGTTTATACTGGAGTTGATAGTGCAGATTAATTGTGGAATTTTACCTAAAATCAATGCATTTTACAGATGAGAATTTTAAATACCAACAAAGGCAAGGGTGTACCATAGCAATCACAGCGTTTTAGATCTGGGAGAACTTAATTCTACAAATTCCTCTACTAATCAAAGCACAGTAGATTATATTAATATTCATAGAAGATGGGAAACAAAGTTATGAAACAAAGGGGAGAAACTTCTGAATTTTGTGCCAACCACCCTCAAAATGGAGCTAAAGCAGTTATCAAGTTAGTCTCTGTCACGCACACACACACACACACACACACACACACACACACACACACACACTTTCTATTTGACAATCAAGAATATTCTCTTGATTGTCTCTATGTATTTTAAAACCAACCTGAAAGTCTGAAGCGTCCATTTCCCACAATTCCTTGCCAGGTGAATGCAGTGTACGTTTTATCGGTGAAAGGAGCTGCCAGGAAACCTGGAGAAGGCAGAGTGGCAGGACCCTCTCCATGCCTGTGGCATCTTTGCGGGCAGAGGGCAGCTGCACGCAGGAGGCTCGGCAGCCGCTTTCCGAGCCCTGCCAGGGAGCCCAGTCCTCCTGCAGTGACTCGTGACTTCCGGCTCTTTTGAGTCTTGAGATTTTGTTCCTGACCTTTACAACATAATTCCTTACAAGTATATTGTAAGTCTCTCTTTTCTGGTACTAAATCCCTAAAATATTAAAATCCTGACTGATGCAGTACTGGGTACCAGAGCAGGATCAATAAACACTCACTAAGTGCTTGCAGCCTAAGCCTGAGCAGACGGCAGGCAGCCTCACCTCTGTGCTCCTGTACATCTCCTCGCTTCTTTGCAGTCCTGTGGGGCCTGATGCTTGGCTCTTCACGACAGGCTCTAACAGAGATTCAGTGCCATAGCTTCTGCTATGAAAACCAATACAGTAAATCATTTTGCTCTGTAGCGGCCTGCATACATTACATTTGTCTATGCAAAAACAGAGTGTTGTCCACAAGGAAGGGGTGTCTACCTGCTTCAACATTTTGAACAACATTGCCTTGAGAGTCCAAAGTATGTCAAGGATGATTCTATAAATTTATTTTACTCACTCATAATTTCAATGCAATGCAAATGACAAGCATTTACTGCTCATAATTATACAAACAGTTCAAAAGCACAAATATGTACAGCTTGCAAAGCAGCATAAGATGGGATTCATTACATGCTTATGGGTGGATTCCATAAATAATAAACAGGTCCTGGGCACAGAAGTTTAACTCGAGTCCCACCCCGTTCCAGAGCCACTTGGGATCCACACTGCACTGTAGCTCTGGTAAGGGGAAATTCTCTACATTTCTTCCTCTATTTAACAAATGTTTCTTAAGTACCAAATATCCCTTTGGGGCAGACATTTTTAGGCATATTGATGTGTGACCAACTGTGTTTGTCAGCTAGCTGCCATCCCAGAGCCTTACAGATCAAGAGGATTAGACAAAGAAATGCATTTTCTTACTCTAATGGAGACTGAGAGTCCAAGATTAGAGGAACCAGTGTTGGTTCCTTCCTCAGGCCTCCCCCTTGGCTTGTAGATACCTGGTCTGGCCCTTTCCCACACCTGCATGGAGAAAGAGATCGGGTGTTGTCCTCTGCTTGTAAAGATAAGAGTCCTAGGAGGTCCAGGCTCCACTCTAAAGACTTCATTTAACCCTGAGACCTGCTAAAAAGCCCTGTCACTAAGTATAACCATAGCAGAGGTGAAGGTGTCAACATGTGAGTCTGGGAACACCATGGTTTAGTCAGAATTTTCATCCTAACAGGGGTCTGTGATTTGGTTGGGGAAATAACTTAGTGGAGGTGTATTTGCATAGCATGCATAAGACCCTGGATTTGATCGTAGCACCTCAAAAAAAAAATCTATTTTAAGGAAGTTATTAAATGCTTGTTTTTGAAAGTGAAGCATGTCTTAGGGGAAGTACCATCACTTCCTAATATTCAAAATATTTAATGCCACGGGAAAACTTCCAAATGTATGCCGTCTGGTTTTTAATACTTAAAAAGTATTTATATGAATTATATAAAGGTGGTTTTGTGAACTTAATGATGCAAGTTTTTCTAGTTTTTATTTTCTAACACTTGATTAACTTTATTGCTGGTATCTGCCTAATTTCAAGGTTGTAAAATGTACCGTGAGAATTTACATCTTTAATACGTGAAAATTATTCAACACATGCAGAAGTAAAAATCAGAGCTTAAAAGTTACTTCAGAGGTCGTGTACTTTTAATCTTTGATATTAAGGAAGGAGTGAAATGCGGTGAAGCTGACATTTTGTTGGCACAGCGCGTGTGAGGAAGTCTCCGCATTTTTGACTTTACATTCTGGTATCGGCTGGGTTCATTAATTATGCCTGCATTTGGGGAAGTTTCCAACCCACTGTTATTTGACACTGTCAGAGAATATATGGCAATTTAACTGAAGTGTCAAATAAAAAAACTGCAGGGGAAGAATTTCAGATCTCAAAAGAACAGTGATATTATAAAATAGAAAGATTTATTGTAGAATGAAATGCCCCTTGTGCCCTACACAGACAAAAAGAAAAACCATTCCTTTATATATTAGTTTGCCCTGTGGCTAGGTGATAGTAAAATAAAAATTCAGTATTTTTTTGTATCAGTTTTTCCCACTTCAATTTAAAGCCCATTCTCTTTACTTCTAACAAAGTTTTAGGTATGTTTATATCTTCTATGCTTTAGTTAATGAAGAGTCATTGCTTTAACATTGTTGCAAAATAGGAAAGAACAGTAAGATAAAGACCGATTTTCCATGAATCATCACTGATTTGCATCCAAATGTATTTATTTTAGACTTTACTCTTGTTATGGTTTATGTCTAGATGTCCCCCAAAAGCCTCATGCAGTCATGGGGGGCAAGCTTTTTTGAAGTGGCCAATCTATAGAGTCTATAACTAATTCATGGTGAAATGCTGGGATTCAGGGTGCTGGGGCTGAGACTGGGTGATTGCTGGATCAGTACACTGGATCAGCATCGCCCTAATCCCAGGACTCTGGATACGATACAAGAGGTAGAAAGGGGCTTATTTTTGTCCTCACTTGCTGATTCTGCTGTCTTCCACCATAGTGAAAGGTTGCCCCTCTGCCATGAGCCATCCTGCCGTGCAGCCAGCTGATTAAGGACTGAAACCTCCACAAACTGTGAGCTAGATACACGATTCCCCTCTCAACTTCGGGTGTTGAGTATTTTGTCTCAGAAACAAGAAAGGTAACCAACCTTTACCAGGTAACCTGGTGCTTTTCAAACTCCAATGTACTTCACTCAGCTGCAGGGTAAGAAGGGATTGCTGGGCTCTTTCACCAGAACTTCTGATGTGGAGCTCTGGAGGAAGGGGCTTCTACCTCTGTTCAATTGTACATCTTCTTTTCTTCCTCTGCCTAGTTCTGGACAGTCCCTTCCCACGTGTCCGCCAGCTCATGCATTGGCGTCAGTTACATGGATCTCTTTCTGCATGGACAGCCACGTGTTTCTTTCGTCCCTTCTTTGCTGGTAATATAAACTCGAGTCCCACCCCGTTCCAGAGCCACTTGGGATCCACACTGCAGCGCTCCCGTCCCTCCAGGGAACTGTCCCCATCCCATCCTCCTGTTCTCCCACCTGGGACAATGAACTTGGCTTCCGTGAGGCCCACTGCTTCCCTGGTTGTACTCATTTTCCATTCGCTGTGTCACAAGTCACCACAGACTCAGCAGCTTCAAACAATCCAGGTTTATTATCTTCCATTTATTTGGGTCTGGAGTCCAGGCAGGGCTAGCCTGAGTCCCGGCTCAAGATCTCCCCAGATTGTACGCTGAGCTGTGAGCTCCTCTGGAGCTTGACTAAGGGAAATGTCTCTTCCCAGCTCGTTCCAGTGGCAGGCAGAAGTCCTGTCTTTCCTTGAGATCACAGAGGTTCCCGGGGCACGTGGCACACAGGACTCTCCGTAGGCACATCACAGCCAGCTCTGTGCTGGACGCAGGAGAGATCTTAACCCCAGTCAGTGAAGGCAGTGCACACAACTTGAAGCCAAGGTAAAGTTGCCGCAGTAGCATCATTTGCTTCTGTTTCTGGATCTGTTAGATAAAAATCAGCCTTTCACTACATTGGGATCCTGCACTTTCTTAGTCTCATTTCTGCCCCCAAATACTGGTCTAATATTAATTCCTAGCAAATATGCCACAGGACTTCCACTGTACCATTGTGATGTAGTAAGAAGAACACAGACTTTAAATTAGACAAAAGTATCTCCTAACTCTGTCTTCAAAATTATAACATGCATAAAAACTTAGAAGTTATTTGATATCTCACTTTCATGGTAACATGTGAGAAAAACTCAAGGTCATAAGAATCTGTTCGTACCAAAACAACTAATTTGGCACATGACACCCACATAAACATTGGTAATTATTTATTTTCTTTTTTTCTAATTTTTTACATTTTATGTATGATTAATATTTTATGTGGATCTAAAGCAATGTTAGAGAAAATCAAACATTGATTGAAAAATTAAATGTATTACTTTGATAATACGTTCTTTGCTCTTGATAGGATGAAATAAAAGTTTGTATCATTTACTATGTGGGAATTATTTTACTCTTATGAGTATGTCTCAAGTTGTGTCCATTTATTTATAAGTATCTCAATGTGATCATATTTTATAGCTGAGTAGTACTCCATTGTATAAAAATACCACAAATTTTTTTATCAATTCCTCGGCTGATGGATACTTAGGTTATTTCTAAGCTCTGGCTAATACAAATTGTGCTGCTATAAACATGGGTGCACATGGGAATTGTTTTACTCAGTTAAATCTATCTATTTTAAATATGCACCACTCATATATTTACTAATTGATAACTAAACAGCATCTTTGTGGCAATGCTTATAAAGATGGGATCAGATACATACTGCATCTAGAAGTTCAACCAGAAAATTAAAAAAATACAGCTCTACACGAATTATGATCAGTAAGCTAATTTCATATGCTAATACGTTCAGTTAAATAGGGTGATTTGCTCTAGATTAACAACACCTGAAGCAGGGTTAACATTAGTAAAACAAGTTATTACAATCCCTAATCATTGTAAGAAAGTAAAACGTGTCTGCTTTTTCCCCACATTTGAAGTGATCTAAAAGTGTGGCCACCCACGACGGCGAGATGGGTTTGTGGTTGTGATAAGGAGACTTCTATTCACAAGGTCACAGGAGACTCAGCGCCCATCTTGTAGACGTGCGATCATTGCCGTGGTCTAGTCCTTCGAGCAATGTATTTTCCCACGTGACCACCCTCCAAGTTTCATCTCCTTTGTCTCCTGCAGTGTCTCTCTTTCCCAGCTTCTGGTAGAGTTTCCCTTTTGAGGATGTGGCCTGGAGGGTTTATGCTATCTTTGCCCAGCACACACCACACATAATCATTGGGAACAGGCAGATTTACTATCCTTGAAATACCCTAGGAAGAGGAGAATTGGAAATCACCCCAGCCTGTGAGCTTGGCAATGATCCCGTGGAGGAGCTGCGGAGACCCTGCCTGGGCTGACGGGCTCCTTCCCAGCTGAAGAACGGGCTCGTCCTCTGCTCCCTTGGGTCTTCTCTTGTTCATCCTCCTGTGTTCCCTCCAAATGCCTAAGCATTAATGCAACACATATGTGCATCTTCCCCAGCATCAAGACATTCCATTCCGGCTTCTCTTCCTGTGCATGAAAACTTCCTGGAGTTTCTTTATAACCCCAGAGCCTTTCGAGTCTCAGGCACCAGCATCTCAGCACAGGAAATTCCTCACTGCAGCAGAGGCTCATGAATACAACCTTTTTCTTAAGCACATCACTCTGTTTTATAAGTCAGTGCTTGTTTATTAAGAAATACAGTGAGACTGGACATAAGGATACTAACACAATCCTTGCCATGAAGGTCATTATCAGAAGTTCTCCACACATATGGACGGAATGCTGTGCCCCAACAGGAAATTAAGATGTTCTTGTGGTTGGAATAATCCACCCCTAACACATCTGAGCTTTATTTAGAAGGATTAGAAAGCTCCATTGAAAACTACAGAGCCTTATACAACATCAGTGCATTGCAGCCTAATGTATGTGGACCCTGGTAAGACCTGATTGATACAGAAAAGAATTAGGCTAGAGATGCGCTATGAATGACTGGCTAGAGATCCAAGGTGTGAAGCCAACATGGACCAAATTATAAGTCTAATTGGGACAGTTAATCTCGACTGTCGGCTTGCCTGGAGGAAGAGATCCCTAGCAGATTAGTAAATCCAACTTCTGTGTGTGTCTGTGGAGTTTCCATAGAGGATTGGCATGCACGTTGGCAAATCACAGTCCAGTAGGTTCGTAGCCTGAACAGACTGAGAAGGGGAAGGAGGAGGAAGAATGGGCTTGCATTTGAAAGGCTCCACTCTGCCCTAGGGGATGCATCTTTCACCGTGGTCCTGGTCATCCCTGTAGACATCAGGGGGCAGCTTCCTCAGACTCACACCTGAGACTACAGAGGTGTTCCCAGGCCTTCGTCTTGGGCCAGCATGGAGCCTTGGTCCACTTGCTTCACAGCATTCAGCTGCTTGGACTGGCAGGCTACTGGAGTGTCCCGGTCTGTGGACATAGATGGCCACTGCAGGTTCTCCAACCCTGGCTCCTGTAGGCCTAGCTAATCACGCATGATCTGTCTGTCTGTCTGTCTGTCTCTCTTTCTCTTATTCCCCTCCTCCCTCCCTCTCCCCGCCTCTCTCTCCTCTATATGAATGTATATTACATTTTTTCTAGAGAACACTAGCCAATGCACTAATATATGCTGATAAATTTGAGGTAGATTCAGTTGAGTTGTAATCTCCATGTGTTTTTGGAAATATATAACATTCTTAGACTGGGTTATACCAAGTCAGGTAAGGCTTCAAATTTCTAGGTGTGTCTAAAGGTTATTCACTGAAATGATCTAGAAGTTCAGAATCTTGAGAGAAGTTTGACATAGATTGGACTGAGTTAACACCCAGAACGATCAGACAGACAGACAGACTAGCACTGCTGAAGATAAACCAGGAAAAGCTCAGGGAAAAAAAATCAAAGCTAAATCAATTCTCCAAGAACACAGAAAGTAAAAGGGGGAGGAGAGAGCAGCTCGCTGGTATTAAACATTCCTGAGGGTTACCGCTGAAAGCTCAGATACTAAATTTATGATGGTAAAAATGTTTAACTCCTTTATTTCCCATACTCCCTGCAAAGCCAGCTGAAAGAACAGAAGAAATAAATATAGAAAGAAAAGAGACGAGGAAATCATCGCTAAATATTCTAGTTTTAATAAGGTTGCAACTTCTGGGATCCAGTCAAATCATCCAAGATGATCCATATCAACCTTCCCTTGGTTAAATTCCTGTTCATGGGCTGGGGATTTAGCTCACCGGCTAAAGCCTTGCCTGGGAAGTGTAAGGTGTTGAGTTCAATCCCTGGTACCAAAAAACAAAATAATAATAATAATAAATATAGAATAATAAAAATAAAGAAACATATTCTTTTCCTTCAAGGTCCAGTATGCCCAAAATTCCTCCAGAATACTGAAAGTCCATTAATTGGCCTATTTGTAATGAGCAGAAATTTGATCATAAAATAAAGTAACAGTTTTAAAGACCCCAAACAATGTTTAAATTATCAAAAAGAGAAAAACAAAGCAAAAAAGAAGGAAAAAGAATAAAAAGAAAGAGAAATAAAGAATGAGAGAAAAAGAAAGAAAGTAAGCCAGCCTGCCCACTGGGCTGTAATGTGGGCCAGCACCCTTCTGTGAGGTGGACCACCCTTTCCTGGGGAGTCCAGTCCCCAGAGAAGCCTAAATGTTTTCTCTTCAGGAAGTAACCCCCCACCCCGCTTTCTCCTTTGGGCGCACTGTTTCTTCCTGACCCTCTTACCGAGGATTCTGAAAATCCTTCCCCGGACACAGGAGGCCATGGCTCTGCTGTCCTCTGTGGGTGGGGTGCGTTAGGTCCCCAGCACAACCTCAGGACCCTCGTCCCGTCCTGTGGCCCCCTGAAGGAAATGCACCTTTGCTCTGCAGTGTGACATAGCCTTGGCTACCGTCAGCCTGACCCCTCAAGGGAAGGAGAAACACTACACCAACGGGGTGGAGAAAGGGGGGAGGCCGGCTTCGCCCCTGAGCTAGCCACCCTGTCAGGGGAGCTGCTTCTCCTCGGCTCTCCTCAATTTTACATCCACCACCTCTAGGATCTCTTCTCATTCAAACCTTCCAACAAGGGGCTGCGATTTAGCTCAGCGGCATAAGCACCTGCTTTGCAAGTGCATGGTGGTGAGTTCAATCCTTGGTACTGATAAAAAACAAAAACAAAAAACAAACCTCCCAACAAAGCGAGCCATTCCTATTTTATTGAAACTGAGGTCCTTTTGTGCTGTCATGTTTATAGACTTGTCCCCCAGGCCGGGGGAGTGGACTCTGGAGTACTGGACCAGCTCTACAGTGGGTCAGGAGCCCTGGGGCTGCTCCTGCCTGAAGTGCCTGTGGTCTGTCTGAAGTCTCCAGCACCACTGCGACAGGGACCTGGGGGCAGAATACCCACCAGAAAGCTGCGCTGCCCTTGCCCCTCAGCCGCCCTTCTTTCCAGGTAAATGCAGCCTGCTACAGTAGATGCGGTGCTGTGTACAGCACCGAGAGGTGATGATGGAGACCTTCGGGCCACGACTGGGCTCTTCTTGTGGTTTCTTATTGGATACTGTCACTGACGGTCAGTGGGTCCTGCCTGTGGCTCTCTGCTACTGTGACCTTTCCTCTCCTCCGGGTTTGCAGGCCGAATCAGCAGGGTGGGCGCTGAGCACAGATCAGCACATGGGAAGTTCTGCTGTGCGCTTCTCATCCATCTTTCTAAGCTCACGGAGAGAAGCGGACACTCAGTGAACACAGGGTCACACCGGTAAGGCTGGAATCCGCCCCACCATCTCACATGAGGTAGTTACAAATACCAAGTCACTGTCAGAGTCAGTTTATCTGACTCCAGACTCACATAATAAAATAGCGTGATGGAGGGGAAAAAATAAATGTCAGCAGTGACCAGGAATTTTCAAGGGTTGTAGGTAATAAGTGAGTTTACAGTTCTCACCTGACCAGGGCTTAGCTTCAGAGGTAGCTAAACCACACACGGTCAGAGAGGGCGGCCTCTCAGGGAAGCCAGCACAACAAGAAAGAGAATCAGAATCGTGGATGGAGGTGCATCTGAGGAGGACCAGGACTCAGCTGGGAGATGGCCTGCCCGCCTCCCTAAGGGGGACATCGTAACTGGGAAGACTGTACTGTGATCAGCCGCCACCTAGTGCAGGAAGTCCTGATGGGCAGGAGTCCCCCAGATGGGTGACCAGTGCACCTGGACAGTTACCTTCCCACACACACTTGCTACTGACGTGTGTCTCCAATGCAGAGCCACTTAGCCAGTGTGGGCAGTTTGACCCACATTACATCCATATTGTGACTTCGCTGGATAAATGACCCTGACAAGGAGCCTCGGTGGCCACCCGATTCCGGAACACTCCTGGAGGTCTGATTGCTATTCTTCTGCCCTTATTCTGGTAAAACTCTCCTAATGTCTTCACAAGGTTTGCAGTTTCATTCCTTGATGTTGTGGGATCGTGAACCCAGCACAATTAGGGCGGGGGCTATATCACCTCCCCAGTTTTCATCCCATGAAGGCTGTTGAATGCAAAATCAAAGCTCAGTAAAATCTCTGGTAGCTTTCTAATTGCCTCAGTTTGTCAGGTGGGACCTCAGAGAGCCCGTGTGTAGGGTACTGTGTAGATTAAACGCTGGATAAGGGGTTGACTAGCTAAATATATAACCACGCTTTCATCTGAGGTTGTGTATCTTCTTACAGGTACCTGTATTGTGAAAAATCACATGGGTTTTTCAGAGCTTGTATCTCTAACACTTTGAACATTGTTTAATCGTCCAAAACATTAACTGGGATGACTCAAGCCATTTAAGTAAGTTTCTAAATTAGGAACATTTTTTTAGCTGGTGGCAAGTAATAGCAAGACGGATTCAGATGCTGAAATAAAGGTTTGCTTGTCTTAAATAGAACACTGTGTGCCCAGGTTTTGTAGCTGATGGCATTGTGCCAGCATCTTTTATATATCAACACTGATGCCTATTTCAAAGTTAGACTTTATTCATGTTGTATTCCCTTCGGGTGACCAGACAGCATCTACTTCTATAGGATCTCACCTGTATTATTGGAAATGACAGAGACAGAGACAAAGCTGCTTTCCAAGTAGTTTACCTAATTTTGTATCTAAAATTTTTACTGGAATTCTTACTGTGAAGAGGTAAGATATATAAGCCAATCAATCAATAAATCAATCTCTGTCTCTCTGTGTATCTATAACTAAGTGTATGTCCATGTCTACACCGAGATCATCTATGTCTATGTCCACGTCCATGTCCATGTCCATGTCTCTGTCTGTGCACACTCAGTGTTTTCAGGCAGGAGATTAGGGTGTGGCAACCTGGTAAGCAAGCCAGCACAGCCTGCCAGTAGCAGACATGCAGGAAATACTTCAGAAAATCAGCCCCCAAATTCCTGCCTTTGGGACCAATCAGGAAATGATACCTTCTGTTCTCTTTGCAAAAATTTAAACTGGCTTCTGATAGGCTGGCCCAGATCCAAGGTTAGCCTGTGGGGTGGAGACACAAAGACGGCTGCCATAACCCTGGTGGCCACTGGGCTCACTCCTCTGTGGCCCTCTTGCCCTGCAGAGCCCCACTTCTTGTCCTGCTTTCAAGCTGGCCTGCACTCATGCTCAACATGGCTTTAATAATGGTAAAATATTTCAACCTTTTGGGACTGTCTTGACAAATTCTTTGATCAGGACAGAAAGAACATAGAAAATACCTCTACAAGGACACCCTAGAACCCAGAAACAGATAGATAAGACAGATACAGATACAGATACAGATACAGATACAGATACAGCTATAGATATAGATACAGGTAGATACACATACAGATACAGTTACAGATAGATACAGATAGATATATGTACAGATACAGTTAGATATAGATTCAGATAGATACAGATAAATACACATACAGATACAGTTACAGATAGATAGATGCAGATACAGATAAGGTTACAGATAGGTACAGATACAGATACAGATACAGATACAGATACAGATACAGATGATGCAGACCCAAATAAAGATTGATAGAAACAGATACGCCAATGATATAGAAACAGATCCTAGCCAGGGCAGCAATGCATGAGAAGCACATTTCTAGTTTTAAAGTGCTTAGAGGGAAGAGGGTGACAAATGGTGGAGTAACAAGAAACACCTGTGAAGTCTCGCACATCTGCGTGAGAGAAACTTTCCTCTGGTGAAAGCGTTATTAAGTAAATTCATGAAAGCAAATAATGATGAGGTTTAGGGACACGGCAGTGTTGGAACACCAGACAGCCCTGAGGAGGTTTCTCCCTGAACCGCACGCAGTCAAGCACAGACACAAGGTGTGAGTGTATTCAGTGGTAGAGAGGACCCGCGACCCAGGTCTGGGTGGTCCTGGCCAGTGAGACCTTCCTCGTAGATCCATAAAGAGGATTCCTTCTTCTTCCTGCTCTCCACACTTTTCCTGTTGCAATGGCCCTCTCCAGAGTCCTCCACCCTCAATGGATGAGAATGGGTCCACTATCCTCCCTCTCTTCATCTGGAGAAGAGAGGAAGCAGCCCCTACCCTCACCCTCTTCCCCTGAGGTTCAAGTTCACAGACAGAGATTAGAACTCGTTACCTTGGCTGATTGGGAAACACAGTAACCTCTTCCTCCACCGAGCAGCTACCCGTGTTTAGAAAATTACCAATTTGGACCGTGTGCTATTTGGGTAACACTGTGGGAGTAAAGAGAATGCTTTCCACGAATCTGCCTTTCTAGGTAGGTCTTGTTTACACTTTGCCACTTATTCCATAATAAAAGCTAATTTATTTTGTGGGACTTTAAGTTTCTTTTTGATTTTGTTTTCTCCTCTAAGAGGTTGTTTACTCCCAGTACCTATAAAAAAAGAAAAAGACAAAAAAAAAAAAAAAGAGGTTGTTTACTTACTTTAATTTTCTCAAAAACTACTTGTGTTCTTATACACACAAAAAATATAATAGATACTATAAACACAACTAATAAACTCAGTGAATGTGGGCTTAACCATGCATAAACCTTACAGTCTAAAAGACGAGAGATCAAAACATAAGAAGTTATAGGATTATGTGATCATGAATTTTGATCAGGCCTATAGGGCACATGTGATCTAATATTAGAGACAGGTGGTGACATCTTTTTAGGAAAGGCATCAGGACATTTTCTTTTAAGGGAATTCTTTGAAGCCAAGATGTATAGAATTAAAAGAGAAAACCCATGGGACGAAGAAACTATTTTCACATTTCCATTTTCAAATATTTCTGCAATTCGTCGTCAGCATGATCGGAGGTCCTAAGGAGCTGAGTGTGGTGGCCACTGAAAGCTTCTTCTTGGTGTCTATTGTGCGGTGTCCGCCGCTCTTTAACACCCTCTGTAAGGATCATTCCAGGGAAGAGTGAGGCTTCAAAGTCACGAGTGTAAGAATCTTGGTTGAAATCTGTGAACCTTTGCTGCACTTAAACGTCTCTTACAAAGTTTTCTGTACGCGGCTGTTTTACAGACGCCTGCGAAAGTTCCTAATTCAAACCAGCAATACAGAGGCAGCCAAGTGAACAGACCTCCGCACAGCTCCTTGCATGAAATGTGTCTTCAAATGCGCCTCCCAGGAGACGGCCACAGTCCAGACACAGAGAGCACACTTCTTTCTGTGATACGGAACAGTTTGCTTTTGAGACTCTGCAGACCCATGTGCCGTCCTAGATTAATGCCCTGCTTCAGCTGCCCGTCTGCCCTCATTCATCCACCAAACAAGCGAGCGATTGAGCTGACTCTGTCATATGCACTTGATTATAGGAACACTGACAGAATATTGAGATGATGGAGATGAAGTCTCTGCTTGCTTCCTAGCACTCAGAGGATAATGAGGCATTTTGAAATCTGTTTCCATAATACTGAACTTCACTGTTGTCTGTTGGACAGTTTACAATTACATTCAAGTTTTCTCAACTATGAATTGGGAATTTAATAGCTATTTGTTGGATAAGTGGTTACCATTTTAAGAAAATATCATTATATTCTCCCTATTATCCTAGATGTTAGATTTTTCAGCTATGACATGTAAATATTTCATAAGATTGGAATAAATATATTTCAATTTTTATTAGAGCTATGTTTCCTTGAGCATGTACTCTGACTGCTGTTTGCCCATATATAAATTATCATCGTAATATTCTGACACTAATCATTGCTCCGTGATTAAAGAACAACGCTCCTTTAAGCCTTACCACTTCTGAGAGTTATTATTTCACATTTCAGTAACACATGAAGGGCTCGTATCACTTTCTCAAGGAACTGAATTCACCATCTGACCTGTGTCAAGCTGTTTAACCATGACATTATGCTTCCTGCCCACGACATTAAACTTCGATGTTGCAGTCATGAGGTTGGACTTTACAATGGCAGTGTTTTAAGAACCACTTACAAAAATAGCTCCTTAATTTAGAACTATGTGTGTGCAAATATTAATTCTATAACTCCAGAGATGACCTATCTGTCCCCAAGCCATAATGCAGTGATGGCAAACCCTTGAGAGCTTTCAGTGGTAACCAACAGCTGGCCGTGGCAGGAGGGCCACAGCACTGCCACCACCGCCTAATCTGCGTCTCTTCCTCGGGAAGGTTGCGAGGAGTTCCGTGGAGAGGCAGGATTTCCATGCAGATCTTTTCTTTGCTTGGCAAAACTCATACACTGGATCTCCCCTAATGGTTGGATCTCACTGACAAAAGAACTATTCTTCAGTCTACTAATGACTAAGCAGTGACCAGACTGGGTCCCTGAGCATCACGCTGTGTGAGGATGAATTTCAAACTTGGACCCAAACTGTAGCTCCGTGGTTAGCACTTTGTCTGCAGCACTCTGATGTGCAAACCGGCTTGGGTTGTGATTTTAATTCCACAACAGAATGATTGAGGGGGCTTGGAGAAGTTCCTTTCTATTTTGAGGAACCATACATTTCATCTGTAAAAGGATATTTTGTATTTTGTAAAGAAAAATTTGAGCAATAAATGAGATTGCATACAGACCATGGAGCACATTGCTTAGGAAATAATACGTCTCCTACTTAAGTCGTATTTTTTTCCTCTAAAATAACCCCTCACTATCCCCATCCATTCTTATTTTGAAAATCACTGGGAGATTTCACATCTTTTCCTCTTGCCCAAAGACAGGAGAAGTTTAATATTATGAATGTAGCTGAAAAGCAACCAGGAAGCACCTTGCCATCCTGGATCCCTGATACCGTATGAACCTGTGATTACAGGCCAGGGGACGGAGCACAGGCCAGAGCGCTGGCTCTGTGCACTGCGGTTCTGCACACTGCAGCCGGGGCCTGCTGTGCTCTTTCTAACCCATCTAAATGATTTTACTTGGTGTGCTCTAGTCATCCCCAAGCTTTGTTACGCCTCTAAGGATCTCTGCCTCTGGCCCATCCTGTTAACAAGGTTTTTCAATCACCACAGGAAGAGGAACATTTCAGGCAGAGCTGGGCCTGGACTGATGGAACTCTACTGTTTTGCATTGTAGAAAGGCCCCTCCCTTCTTTCAGTGAAAATTAAGAATGGATGGCATAAACGCGTTTCAGACAGGGAAGTTCCATCCTTCAGGTTATGAGCCCATGCCGAGTCATGGAGTGCCCTCATCTCCGGCTCACAGAGCTCACAGTGGCTTCTGCATTTCCCTCAGGGTGAGGGAGCCTGGAGGCAAACAGGCATTCTGAACTGCAAGCTTCAATCCAGAGTCTCAGCTGGGGTCTGTTCTCTTCTGTAATCCCAACCTCAACTTTTTCGGGAAGGCACTACCTTCTACTTTGCCGGAGCCGGAGCCGTAGGGAGCAGGGCTGACCACGCTGACTGCTCTTCTGACTCAGGTGGTCTGCTTGATAATTTCATGGTTATCACTGTCACGTTCTTCATTTTATGTTTTTGGTACTGCTGATTAAACCTAGGGCCTTGCCCTTGCTAAATGTGTATTACACTGAGCTCTATTCCCAGGGCCTCTTCACAATTAAAAATTGACTAACTCAGCGACTCTGCTAAAATTACATTTTGGGTCAGCCCTTTCAATGTCAGGTGTATTATGTATCTTTTTTGTCTACAGAAGGTTCTGCTATTTTCATGACCTGTCTATAATCATGACTTAGCACATAGTTCTTAAAAAGCTAAATTCATGTTCAAAGACGGAGTGAGTGGGTATAGAGGGTAGTAAGTTCCTCGGATATCTACAAACAGTGTGAAAGATGCAAAGAAAAAGAAACCAAAATGCCACGTTAGACTTGGGGTGGGGTAGTCAGTTCTTCCCATGTTCCTTCAGGTGCAGCCTTCTGAGAAAAAGAAGTCAGGAGGATTTGAAGACAGAGAATATTAAACATGGAGGGCGTCCTCTCTCTGGAGAGCTAGTTATTTAAAGTCTAGGGGTGACGGAGTCTGGAGCTACCCTGCTGATCTCTCCCTACACAACCGCTTACACCACAGGGCAGAGACCTTTGCCCTTTGAGAGAGGATTGTTTCCAGGACAGGGTAAAGGGCAAGGTCTCCCTCTCTATCTCAGGAGTAAGGAGAGGTGTGCTAGCGTCTAAAAGCACTGTGATTTTTTTAAACTCTTGGAGCTTCTTTTTTGTGACATGAACTCCTGCTGTACTTAGGGATGGCAAGGAAAGCAATTACATACAGATCACATAATTTATAGAATTATTTTGTAATAGTCACCCAAAGACTTAAATACAAAAAGTGTAAGAAATCTGTCCACACACTAAAGACCTAGAAAATCCAGGCGAGGGCCTAGATCCCACAGCAATGTCCTGCATGCATCCAGCTGAAGACTTAGAGCCCATGAAAACCACCCTCAGGAGTCCAACTGGAGGCCTAGAGCCCATAAGAAGGACTTATGCAAGTCTGTCCCATGGATCTGCGCTGGGAAGCCCTCAAGGTCAATGGTGGAAGCTTAAAAGTCTGTTCCATTGGGATAAAGGACCTCTGCCAGCAGGCTGAGGTTTCTGCACTGGAGTCAAGAAGATACACTCAAAATAAGGACCAGGGCTCTCCCAAAAAGTATCACAGCCATCCTCAGTGATGATGAGGTCCTGAGCTCCCCCAATGATGACAACAGCTGAGTTCATAGCAGGAAGCCAGCATGACACGATTCTCCTGAACACTGAACAGCATGTCTTCCACTCTGGATTAGGAAGCGATGCTCAATGTAAGGACCAGAGCTCCCCCAAAGTGAACCACAGCCATTCTCACTGACAAGATCCCAAGCTCCTACAATGAGAACAGCTAAGTTCATATCAGGAAAGAAGCTCCACAGCCCTCCCGGCAGAATTCACAGCAAAAGGAGAAACAGCAGCACCAAACAACTGTCAATACTTACCCTTCAGCTGTCCTGTTATCTTAGCAACCAGCCTCAGGGGGGCTGTCCACACTCAGCACCCCACTGATTCAGTTCAGCTCCTGTTACAAGCTGGTGGCCCCCAGTGGTCAGCCCACCAGACCCCACTCTCTCCATGTCCAAATGGCTCCCAGCGCCTTGTCCCACAGAAGTTCAGGCATCCAGTACTGAGTCTGCAAATCAACCAACAGACCTAGAAAACATGTGCAGAAGTAGATGTAACTCTGTGCTATTAAATCCTGATTGTCCATTTCAGTGGGTTGGGAACACCTAGAATACTAATGAAGCACTTTTCTGGGTGTTTCTCTAAATGTATTTTTAAAGACAATTGGCAGGCGGGGTGGGTAAGACCCATCCTAAATGTAGGCCACACCAACCAATAGGTGGGGGCGTGGACAGGACAGAAGTAGGAGGAGGAAGGCCTCAGCTGTCTCTCTGCTTCCCATCTTTGGCGAGAGGAGCTCCCCACATGGTGTTAGGCCCGCCGGCAATGAAGTCCAGGGACCTGGAATAAACCTTCTGAAACCATCAACTAAAGCAAACCCTCCTTCCTTCCTACAAGTGTTTTCGGCTCAGGCATTTTATCAGGGCAACAGAAACCAACACAAATCCTACCAGTTTATTTGGTGAGAATGTGCGGTGTGTAATATCTCAGACTCTTTATGGTTTGGGTTTTAAGATGGACTTCTTTTAGTTTGGTATGTGTGTGGTAAAATATAAATAAAATTACCTAGTTTAGTAACTTTGGTATACACCTCAGTGGTAGTGGCTGTTTCAGTGTTGTGCGACAATGGAGAGCAGATACTCACCGCACAAAGGAGTCCCCTGCGTGTTAAGAGGTCATTCTTATTTACTTAGAGGAGAGGGGTTGTACTGATGCAGAGAGCTCAGAGTCCTTCACAAACGCCAGCAACCTGGATGAAAACTCAGTCAGTGCCACATATTTAGCTCTTCTTAAACAAGTACCCGCTTACTATGCATTGGACCCTTGTTTGACAGCCCTGGCCCTCTCTGTCAGTGGTGAAATGGTGGTAGCTGCCTTCCACTCTGTCCTGCATGTCTAAGAATTAGAATGCAGGTCCTTCCTCTGCCAGGCAGGCGGGCTATTCTTGTAGCAATCGCCTTTTCCGGCCAGTCTTTCATTTCTGAGGAGCAACAAAGGAAAATCAATTAAAAAAACTAAACGGTCTTTGAAAGTGCTGTGCTCTGGCCCGTGAGTCTTCCCCCTGGAGCTCCAGCTGCCACCTCAGGAACCGCTGAATTAAAGGTGCCCTCTGAGCACGGCTGTCACTGCCACCCTGATCGTCCAAGGGAGAGAGCAGAGCACTAAGCCTTAAAGGTCTGTGAAAATGGGCTTCAATCTAAAAATCCAAGCAGGACTTATTAATTCACTCACGTGTTCCTCTTTCTGTTTACTTCTTCTGTTTGTAGTCAGTTAACCATCCTCTTCTGTCTTTTTCAAATACAAAGAGTGTCCATTTCACTCACTATGACCCATGCACACAACACATTTGTCTTGAAGAAAGAACCTGATAGGTGCCTATTTAACCCCACCTGTGAGCCCTGGTAACTTTAGTGCCCTACAAATTTATAACTTTGCTCACAATCTGTGTTGTTATACAATAGAGTGAAGTGTGTTTGCAGGAGATAGATGTCAGAAACCAGCATTGTCTTAGCTATTGTGTTCACAGATTTCCACTGCTGGGACAAAATGCCTGACAGGTGTCACCCAACGCTGCTCAGATATCCAAGTTCAAGACTGAAAGCAATTCTTGGCAGTAAAATTCAGATCGCTCCCAAGATGCAGTGGGAGCCAAAACATTCCCATCCCAAATGGGAATCAGGTGTAGAGAAAGATCAGACGAACAGGAGCGTGAAACCCAGCGAGAAAACATCAAATCTGACCCACAGGTCTGGGAACTGTGCTCACGAGACGTGGTGAGATGTGAGCTCCAAGTGGCGTGGGCACCCAGAGCCTCTGGCCTTGCTGCTGCAGCCCACCTGACCTCTCTCTTTGGCTGGCTCTGCTTGCCTGCTCTGGCTCCCCCTGACAAATGTTCCACATTCCTGGCCCTCCGCTGCAATGCTGGGTTCACTCTCACATTTTGGGTACTGTCGTTTCGGGGTCTCCTGGCTCTGAACCTGTAGTGCTTTGTCTGGTGTATTCCCTCTAAAGTCTGAGGAGAAGCTGCTGTGACTCGGTCACTCTCGCATCCTGGATCCCTGAAAACCAGCATGATTCAGTCTCTAAGTATCCAGATGGTTAAATTCCTGAAAGCACTTCCTTTGGTGGCCCTGAATGGGCAGACACCCTGGGGCTCTCTCCTCAAAGTCAAGTCCTTCAAAGTGGTGGATGTTGGCGTTGCGGGCCACCCCAGAGCAGCAGCCGAGAGCTGAGGCCACACTCTGCAGTTCCCACCATCAGCTGCCCTCCACACACACCCAGGCTGACCACTCACTGCTGTCAAGACCAGGGGCACGCGCTGCCCGGGGGACACAGCCAGTGTGGCTGCCACCTCTCTCCACAGAGCACCCTCGTCTGACTGAGGGTGAGCGCTTCAAGCCTCTCACACCAGCTGTTCAGCCAGTGCCAGAGAAAGTGGAAACCACCAGCTCAGTGAGTCCAATTAAACATGTAGTTGGAAGTGTCAGAAGCAAAGTGAAGAAATAACATTCGAGATTGAAGACAGAACTTTCAAAACATGCCGTTCAGATGATAAAGAAAAAGAAATGAAGAGAGAATTCAAGGTTCTAGAACATCACTAACCAGGACGATCTCCATCTTTAGAATATCCAAAGGTGATCAGTAAGCCATTATGTTACAGAAAATGAGTTCAGTTAAACATAAAACTCCCTCAGGAGAGATGACCAAGAGATCACAGCATCACATACTGTGATGTACACATACACTGTAAGAGAACAGTGTTCTGTCTCATTTGTGACAACCCCACTGGACTAGGGACCGATTCTCCATGGAATCCTACAGGCCTGGAGGGCATGAGAGTGTATTTTAAGCCTGAAAGACAATAAAAAATCAAGGGTGATATCCCAGCAAAACCACCCTTCAGAAATAAAAAGATTAAAAAAATAAGGGAGTTCATGACACAAACATGTGTTACAGAGATGCTTAAAGCAGTCCTGCATTCACAAATGAAGGGAAGGTGATCATCATGATGGTGGCATACAGGGGTGCAAATTCCACTAGAAGAACAGATACACAAAAAGAAATAGAAAAGAGTCAAAGAAACACTAATGTTGTATTATTAGCTGGTTCCAGCAGGCATGAGAAGCACCAACAGCTGCAAATACCAAAGAAGTCATTTTATCTGGAAAGAGCAGGAGCCATGAGGTGACCGAGGCCAACACATTCCTGCTTGCACATTGAGTACCAAATAAATGACCAGAACCAGGAAACAAACTTGTGGCAAAATATCAGGTACCAAATTTGATGAGATTCAGAGCAGTCCAGTACCAAGGTCTAACTGCAGAATGAACCACCAAACCACAAAAAGTAATAAGAGAAAAAAAATGAGTATTTAAAACAACTAGGAAAAATTAACCTGAGATAATGAACGTATAAGGAGGAAGGATTTAATTTCGTTCATAATTTCAAGGGTTTCAGGCGCTGGTCAGTTGGCCGTACTGTTTTTGGGCCTGTGATGAACCAGGGCAGCAAGGTCAGGAGCACACAGTGGAGCAGGATCTCAGCTCAGGGTGGCCAGGAAGCAGGGTAAGACAGACGAAGATGGGGCCAGGGTTTCAAAAGCCCCTTTCTGGACTCACCTCCAGGGACCTAACTTCCTTTCCCGTGGCCCCAGCTCCCAAAGGCTCTATTATGTTCCAGGTGCACCCCGCACTGAAAACCAAGCCTTAGCATAGGGACCCTGGGGGACATTTCAGACCCAAACTTTAACACTGGGGTGTTTCACTAACGTGCTCTCCTCAATGGCTGGACCATGCAGACAGCAGGCAAACAAAACTACAACTAGAGACAATCAGAATAAAACACTGTAGATTAAACGGATTTAGTGGGAATTTATGGACTGTTCTTCCCAGTAGAGGCAGAATATACATTTGTTTCATTAGCACGTGGAAGTTCTCTAGAATAGGCCATTTTTCAGGCCACAAAACAAGTATTAAATTTTAAAAAATAGAAAGCATGTCCTATGTCTTTTATTGGAATGAAACTGGAAATCAATAATTAGATCTATAAAAATTATCCAAGGAGGTTGAACTTTGAATGAACAATGAATCATTGAAGTCAGAATAGAAATTTTAAATATTGAAATGAATGAAAATGGATATACAATATACCCAAATCAGTAGGACCTGAGAAAAGCAATGCTAAATGTTAAGTTAGTATCAATTAATACCTATAGTAAAGTAGAAAGATTTCAAAAAATTACAAATAATTCACCTCAATTCATAAACAAGGGAAAAGAAAATCTCCAAAATTAGTACAAAATTAGTAAATGGGAAAAAACAGACCAAATTTTAAATAAGTGCAGTCAAGATTAAAAATCAATATAAAATATCCATGAATGGAGAATTGGTTCTTTAAAAAGATAGCTAAAATAGGCAAACATTTAGCTAGATTAAGGGAAAGAGTAATATCAAATAAATAAAAGTAGGCAAGGAAAAACACATTAACAACAATTACCATGAAAGCACAAAATATTACTAGAGATTATGATAAATAACAAATTAGAAAATTTAGATAGAATTGAAAAAAAATGCTAGATACATGTGATTTTCAAAATTGAACTAAGAAAGTTAAAACAAAAACAAATAGACCAATAGCAACGAATGAGACTGAATCAGTAATAAAAATCTCCCAAGAAAGAAAAGCCCAGATCCAACTGAGTTTTACCAAACTTTAAATGAAGAAATGATGTCATATCATCTCAAACTGTCCCACAGAACAGGAGGGAGGGGACTCTTCCAAGTAAGTTCATTCTGTAAGCCAAGGGTTTCCCGGACACCAAAACTTAACAGGGATAGAACAAAAATATAGATCAATATCCCAATAAATGCTAGAATTCAAATTCATCAGCACATCAAACAATATCACACGCCAGAATCTAGTTGTTTTCAATTCAGAAGCAGAAAGATGGTACAAACAGTAATCAGTAAACACACTGTATGTTATAAACAAGTGACAGCAATCATGTGATTATCCCAGTAGACACAAAAAGCCATGGATAATGCTCCACCTACTGCCCCACCCAGCTCAGCTCATGAGACTCTGGAGGGAAGAGGATGAAGGATGCAGAAATGAAGGTAAGAATGGGAAAGCTGGGGTGGGGGAGCCCCCTCCTGACGGGAGGAGGGGCTGCCCAGCATCTGCAGCTAGGAGGGTGTTCACCCAGAATCCAAGGGGAGGCCATGATCCGGAACAGGAAGAGCTTCCCATCTTCAGCAGAACATCGTGCCTTGGTGGGCACACAGGGGGAACAGAGAGGAGCTGTCTCTATTATCTCACCGGAGGCCAAGAGACTTTGTGCCTCAGCTCCCTGGGCTGCAGACACTTCTGCTGGGCCTCATGAGAAGCAGGGACATCATCCTACATACCTGAAGCACAGACAGCTTCACCCCAGCAACACACCTGCATTACAAGAGCCTGGGACAAATACATTTGCATAGAAAGCTCGCACCTTAAATAATAAAGATGATATGTGACATTTTCCTGGCCCGCATCATATGAGAGACTGAAAGATCAGGGACAAGACAAGATGTTCTCCTCCATCACTCTGCTTCAAGCAGTGCAAGAAGTTTGAGCTGCAGTTAGGTGAGACGGGGAGGCAAAAGACAGCCTTGTGACAAGGAGAACATGAAATCATCCTGATTTTCACATGAGCGCGTCTTTACAAGGACTGATCAAAACTCCACCAAAAGACTGTTAGAATTGAAGTGAATTTGACAAAGTTGCAGGATACAGGTCATCACGTAAAGATCTGTACTGTTCTATATGCCACGAGTGAGTTTGCTGAGAAAGAAATCACGAAAGGCATCTCACTCACAACAAACAAAAAATACCAAAGAACAAGCCTGTATCTGTAATAAAAAGGATGTCCTATGAATATCAGCCAAAAATTTTCTCATAGGTAAAAGTCACCTTATGTTATTGTTTTGAAGTAGAAGATATAAAAATATATTTATCTATCTAAGTAATGAGACTGTGTGCATTCCCCTCAACCTCAGGGTGGAAGACAGGTCTCGTTGAGTGAGTTCTGTTAGATGTTTGATAAAAGTGTTAGTCAATGCTTTATTGGGAAGGACTATGATAATTATTCAGGAGTGGACAAATTCCATGAATGTAGAACATTGACAGCCCAAGGATTTATTATCCTATCTATCTTTCATTCCATAAATTCTTCCAAATTAGGGGTCTCAGTTCTCACTCTCAGCATCTAGAGACCAGACAGCATGGCAGCCAAGGCTTAATAAATTCTGTTAATGATTTAGTGAACGAATGATTAAATACATGAATAAATAATATGGGAAATCATTAAGGGTCCTTCTTTGAAATCAGATCAGTTTTTGCTGGTTATACATGAAATTAAACCAGCAAAGGAAGCATAACTATTTGTGTGACTTGAAGATACTCAGACTCCAGCAGGCA
Organism: Cavia porcellus; assembly: GCF_034190915.1. NCBI lineage: Eukaryota > Metazoa > Chordata > Mammalia > Rodentia > Caviidae > Cavia > Cavia porcellus. Next base: position 2,320,971 of record NW_026947506.1, read on the forward strand.
TCTGAACCAGGGTCACCAGGTACCTGAAGCAGAGGGGTGATTCAGAGGTTTGGGGTGAGACTGGAGAGTTTGAAGTCTAAATGTGTCCTGGTGATGTGTCCACAGATGAGACAGACACAAGGACACCTGGATGCAGGAGGTCACGTTATCTCATGGAAAGGCTAGCCTTCCTTCTTCTGCTAAATCTGCAGTAAACTCGTCTTCAGGAAGGGACTGCCTGGCTTAGCAGGCACAATCTTCACGGCTTAGCACACACAGTCTTTACAGCTCCTGGAGGGAGTCCCTGTCATAGAGGTTTAAGTAAAGTCTTAGGACGCTTGTGACATTTTTAGACTCAGATAACTTACCCTCACCCTGTAGGTGACTGTCTTCACTGTCAATGAAATGGAAACAGTATTTCTTAGAAAATTAGATGCTGTGGCACAAAAAATAATGTGTTCTTATCCCACCTCCTGGACTCGATCCCAAAGCCACTTTGCAGGGCCACAAACCTTGAGCTACTGAAGAGCTTAAGTTGAATGAAAGACTCCTCTCTCCCAGCTCAGAGCTTCTCACCACTGCCTGTTTGCTCCTGGTTCTCTAGGAGAATCCAGAAGACTCCTCAGATTATACAAGGGAATCCATCGCACTACGACCTGGAAGTTACTCATTAAAAATAGTTAAAATAATTTTAGTCAAATTAATATATGAAATATAAAAAATTCATTAGACTTTCCAGAGCCAGGGTGGCACAGATAACTGCTGTCAAAGCAGTTAATAGGATTTCTGTTAAATTGCTTCCTTGTAGAAAAATTAATAAGTGGAACACAATACGAACATTTATATTTTATGGGCCAAGGGTAAGTTTTAAAGAAATAAGTATTAAATACACTGATGTAGTTATTATAAGGCGGTCCCCATCTATCTCCTGGTGGTTGTGAAACGGTCTTTCCTTATCATTCTGCCTGGCCGAGAGGGAGCCACTAAGCCTCCTCCTTGAACACACAACCATCCATGAGTAGAAAAGGATCCCGTGACGCTCACACATGTGCTGCTGTCTCTAAACAGGCAAGAGGTGATCAAAACACACGAGGAATGTTTAAATTCAGAAAAACTCACTGCACAAAAAGACACGATGCTATATATCTCCTTCAAAACCTCTGCCTCACTTCAAACATATTGTTCTCGCTGCTTTCTGGTACAGGACAGGTGTGCTCTTTCCTAAGTGTCAAGAGGGGTGAATGGAAATATGACAAAGCCTTCCAACAGGCTGAGAAAACAGAATGTGCTGTTGTGTCTGCATCGGCTTGGATCAACGGGTCAGCTACCCAGGGACACCGATTCATCCCTGAAGTCAGGGAGGAAAAAGTCTCTCAAGCAACAGTGCCGGGCATAAAGGCAGCCACACCAGAATAGCTCCAGGCATGCACAAAATTTGCAGCGCTTCTCTGGAAATGGCAAGGACAAAGGACTGATATAAACGGAAGTAGGAGATCAATGTCACTGTGTCTCTTGCCAGAAGTTTTTAAAGCATGTAAACACACACTGTACTTTGTGCAGCTACAGTAGCATTTTCCTTGAGGGCAGAGGAAGGCAGCCGAGGGTGTGGCTATAGGATCTCTCTTCCTAGGCCAGCTAACTCTAAACCACCCATTAACCCAAACCCTAACCCTAACCCTAAACCCTAAACCCTAACCCTAACCCTAAACCCTAAACCCTAAACCCTAACCCTAACCCTAACCCTAACCCCTAACCCTAACCCTAACCCTAACCCTAAACCCTAACCCTAACCCTAACCCTAACCCTAACCTTAATCCCAACCCTCTAACTCTAACCCTTCCCCAGCCCTTTCCCGGAAGACTCAGGCTCCATTTTCTTTACCTGGTGTTGCTGCTGCTGGTTCGACTCTCGGTGCGCTCGAAAGGCTCCTCTCTGTGCTCTTTCCTGTTGCCACCTCTGCTCTCTCTTCCGCAACAACTTGTACTTGGCCAGGTGGCTGCTGCGAGGTCACCCCCTCACACAGGCGAACATGGACAGTCTGAGTAGAGAGCCAGCGGGCCGAGTCCAGGGAGGAGGCTGCCGTCATTGCTGGCTTCCCTACAGCTGGAAGGTTCCAGAACCCACACTCAGGCTGTGCCGCACCCCTACCTGCCAACCCACCCACCTGCAGTGATGGGAGCTCCCACGTCTCATTTTGATCTCTCGAGAGTCCACCTGTGTTTTAGTCTCAATTCTGAATGACCCTCAGAAAAATGATGAGGAGCATAGCTCACCTCCTGAAGGCATGTACATGTTCATCTCACCACAGCCACACAGGAGGGCTATTATTGGCCTGCTTTTCCCATGAATAAGATTAGATAAATTACTAATCACCCGAGGCCCAGAAGGCACAGTGGGAAGACTTCAGTGACAGCTGACAGCCTGTATGTGAGAACCTGCACCAAGCTGGTGCAGTCCACTACCCGCAGACACACACTGGTGACTGGTGACTTAGGCAGGGTGAACTCTCCTAACAAACAGCGCTAACATCTCACCACTTAAACACACTAAGATACTTTTAATGTGCTGAGTATGAGGTTCTGCTCAGTGGTGAGATGCATCATTTTTTTCAAAATAAAAGCATCTGGTGTTCTTCATCTTCCAGGACTATGGTCATCCCATTCGGTAGAGGGATAAAAGGTAAAGGGACAAAAGCAGGTCCAGGTATCATCAAAGCTGCTTACTTTCACATGCCAGATTGCAAGTCCCTGGTCACATGCCGCTGAGAGGCAGCATGGGAAGTGTAGAACAGCTGTGCAGGAGAAAAGACACAGCTGGTGCCCTCCCGACAGTGATCTCCTGGGGGAGCCCAAGTTTCTAAGCTGAGTATACAAATGGTAGCATCACCACTAAAGATGAGACCTTTGACGAAGTGGTAACCAGACACATAACACAAAGGTCGATCAACAAATACGCGTCACATGAATGCATATAACTGCATCCTTCCTAAGATCATATGGAGCAGAATACGCTTTCCAGATGTGTTATATGCTATTTTTGTTCCAAGTAATATGTGATTAAACATATATACATGAGGATCTTATGCAGTGTAAATTCAATGTAGTTGTGTAATACAGCACTTCTTATAATGAAAATAATGTCACTCCCTCTTAAACTTCAAATCCTTAGAGAATAAAAAACATTTCTGAAGGTTATCTGCTTCTTCATTAAGAAAGGCATTATAGTGTAAATTATAATAACAATTGTATTTACATGGTGCGATGATTAAGGATGCAAAATCCAATTTTTCCCCTCTTTGTAGTGGCCTTTCTCTTTAAATAGCTCTTTGTTTGTGCTCTAAAGGAACATTATGATTTCACAGGCTCTAAGAATGGAATTTAATTAACACGAACAATTTCAAAATCCATTTAAAGTCTTGCAGAGAAATATTTTATACACAGTTAAGTTAGTAAATTATTGATTGGCTCATCACATTTTCAATTACTGACTGATGCATGGTCATCTCTTCAATGAGAGATCTTCTCCACATGCAGCTGCTAAGGCTGGATTCACCAGCATCCATCACACTATTGCATATTGAGGTTCTCATATCCCCGCATTCATTTCTACTCAAAGTCTGAGTTTATATAGTCTCTGCTCACAATCGCCCCCTCCCTAGCCCTTGTCCTATTCATGGATATCTAACATGGCAAATCTGTCAGCAAGGTGCCCTCAACACTTTCAAAGGCTCTGAGGTTTCTATATCAGCCCCAACCTCAGGCACAGGACAGGAGGCTTCCAGAGGGTCAGGGATAACCAATGCTGGAACTGTGGCATCTGATGCTGACGGATTACCAGGAGCTTCCTTCCAGAGGGCGGCAAAGTCTGGTATTAGCTTCTTCCTTTTATACTGACAGGGTAGAGGGGAGAGACCACATGGGATCTAGAGATTATACTAACTATTGGGAAACAAATCCCAAAGACAAATCATTTACATCTTGTAGGCAGCTAATCACAGTAATTCCACTCTTTTAATAACCTAAGTGCTTATTCATAGAAATTCTAGACTTAACAATTCTGCAAATATTTACCTCACACAGATATTTTGATTGTCATGTGTTTTCACAGTTTTGTAGAGGAGAAAAATACAAATAAACAGGCCACTTCAATGAAAGAAGATAAATATTTTGTTAGGTGAGGAAAGAGAGGTAGGGATTTTGGAAAAGGGCAATAAAACCAGGTTTTAGAAGAAGCCAAAGATACCTTTTTGATAAAAGTGATATTCAGAAGACAATTGAAGATACAAGCATAGGAATGGACTAGGTAGGTCAGGCTTTATACAACATACTTTATTTATGTGCCTACAAAACTCACAGCTTCCGCCATGTTCACCTTTGTGCAATAATAGCACTTACCGAATAGTTATTTCTGATTAATTTATTCTTCAAATTTTAATTAAAATTATTTTATAAAGCAAGTTCACTTAATTTCCATAAAATAACAAAAATCACATAGGTAATCAGAAGGTATTTTAAAAATGATTATATTAATTTGAGTGCATGATTAAATCTTATTACTGGCTCTTCCAGACAGCTATTGAAGTCATTAATTTTATATAAATCTGAGGTCGTTATATTCCTGGCGGCAGGCCAGCTGGGTGACAGAGAGTTTGCACTGCTGGCCTCCCCCAGTGCCCCCGGGATGGTGGGGCTGGCTGGAACAGTGTAAGACGGACGGGAACCCCAAGACCCAGGGCAGCAGCTGGACACACAGACACACACACGTGCACCTTTGGAGGGCGAAGTAATCAGGAAGTAATCAGGGAGCTCAGTGATGCGGAGGCATCTTAGGCAGCAGCGAGGGGCCAGCAGCTGGCCTCTGGGCAACTCCGCCAGCAGGGGACCAGTCCCAGCCCCCCCCCCCCCCCCCCCCCCCGTCTAGAGGCCAAGATCAGCCCCACACCCAGCTCATCTCTGGGGTGTGTGAGGACTCGGTCACAGAACTGCAAGCATCAGAGGCGTTTAGCTGCTTCTATGGTCCCTTGTTTGTCCGATTGGCTCCTTCTTGTCTGGTTGGATGTCATTTGTTTTGTTTGATACTGTGTCATTAATTTTATATTTTAGGATTGTTTCTTTGCTTTCTCTCAGGTCTCCTTTTTCTTTCTTCTCTCTCTAAAATTCTCTAACATCTTTGTTTTCATTGTTAGTTGCTGGACTTCTTCCTTTTCTTCTATAGATCTCTCTGTTTTTCCTGTTACTTCTTGAATTAAAACTTTCAAGTGAGCAAACATTGCCCCTGCCCTTCTGATGATTCCCTCCCATCCTATTTTATTCCTCCCCTCCTGCATCCTCCAGCTTGCCAAAACTGGGGTGATCATTCATTGACCTCCAGCCTTGACTCTGCATTATCTCACCCCATTCATCACTTCAGTCTGCCCTCTACCCACCTTAACCCCCTGCACCCCACAGTGCACTAAGGAGAAGGCCACTGCATCCACCTACATGGTATTGCTTGATCTCATTGTGTAACCACAGAGTTTGCTCCTGAGGACAGAGGTAGCAGGTTAATAGTTCCCATAGTCAGTCAGCAGTGAAGCTGTCCTGGAAACTGTTAGTATACTGCTGTTTTAGCCAGCGTGTCACACACATTATAAAGATTTTCTTCCACGTAAGATAACACTGTGACTGTGGGGTCATAATAGCTCCACAGCTCGGTCCCAGAGGATAGGGAGCTAAGACAAACAGCAATGTTGTTTCCTTCACAAATTAGGAAGGTAAATTCTTGGGGTAGCTATGCAGAAACAACTACATCTAGAGGACATGCCTGCAGAACAGACCTCTCCTTCCCCCTTTGAAGGAAGCCTCAATACTGGTGATAAAGCTGCCTATCAAAAGAATCAGCAAGCATCAGCATAGAATACAAAATAAAAAGAAAAAAACAGAAAATGATGACATGCAGAAGCAAAACAGAATCTCAGACCCTGGACAATCCATGAGCACCAAGAAATAAATGAAATTGGAATCCAAACACTGGATCTTGCTGCAGTGATACCAACAGAAGCAAAAAAAAAAAAAAAAAAAAAAAAAAAAAAAAAAAAAAAAAAAAAAAGGGTCGGGGGGAGAGACTACAAAGAAAATAGTCTCTCAGGTACAAAAAGAAATGACACTTAAAATCCAGCATATCAGAGAAGACACAGAGAAAAGAATAGATGAGCTTAGAAAATTGATTGAGACCAAAAAAAAAAATGCCCAAATCAACCAATAACAAATGCTGGAGGGGGTGTAGGGAAAAAGGAACCTCTCTATTGCTGGTGGGAGTGCAGACTGGTGCAACCACTGTGGAAATCAGTGTGGAGATTCCTCAAAAACTAGGATTACAGGTCCAGTTCAATCTAGCTGTCCACTTCTGGGTGTTTCCCCAGAAGGATGAAAATCATCACACCACAACAGTGTATGTGCACCCATTTTTATAGCAGCACAATCTGTAGGAGCTAAATCTTGGAAACAACCTGTTATAGATTAAGAACTGGTGGTCAACTTAATGCCAGCTGGATTACATCAGCATGGCACTGAGTGAAGATGGTCCACCTGAGGAGGGTTGCCAGGATAAATAGGTGGAGAAGAAGGGAGGTGTTGAGGGTTGAGGCGTTAAGGAGGCATTATGGGTTTTCCTATGATTTGCTGTCTGAGCTGTTGGTTCTCCTGGAGAAGCTCTGGTCTTCACATCGAGCACTGTTTCCTGGTTCCGGAGGAGAAGACATGTGCTGCTTGGTCCCCAGGATGAACTCATCACGCTGCTTCCTGGCATGTACCTGACTGTGCTTGTCAGAGAAGGAACTCGGGGCCTCTGTGTCACTGAGGATGGCCTTCAGGACAGCCCTGGTCTTTGTTGTGAGTGTGACATCTTGGCTCCAGCGTAGAACCCTCATCCCACTAGCACAGCTGGCATGGACTGTCTGGCTTCCACCCGCTGACCTTTGAGTCTTCCCGGCACGGATCCATAAAAGAGACTGGTGTGAGTCCTTTTTGTGGGCTCTGGGCATCCAGTAGGACTCGTGGGAGGCATTCTCCTGAGCTCTGGGTTTTTATCTGGACTCATGTGGGACATTGCTGTGTGGTTTAGGCTTTTGACTAAATAATCTATGTCTTTGGTGTTGCGGATAGATTTCCTGCATTTTCCTGTGTTAACTCGCAGTGACCATTATAAAAATAATATTATAAACTCCATGTCCTGATCCTAATTGATCTCTGTGAACTACCCCTGACTACAACACAACCCAAATGCTCATTAACTGAGGAATGCATTAAAAGATGTGATATTTTTATATCATGGAGTACTGCTCAGCTATAAAGGAGGATAAACTTAAGATTTTTATCCGCAAATGGATGCATACTCACTGGTGAAATAAAGTAGACTCGCATGTGTACAAATTGTGTGGTCTCTCCAGTGGAAGAAGCTGGAAAAGCAGACAGGATCCGGAATGCGCAGTAGATACTGTGAACTGGGACTAAGCTGTTCAAAAGGAAAAAGAAGCTGGATGCTGGGGAAGAGAGCAGAAAAGGAAAAATAAATATAAATATGCAAATAGATAAATAATATATATGCATATACACACAAAAACAGTCAAGATAGTTATACTACTGGTTAGTTCTTTGAAAAGAGAGGTGTGTTCCTATATTGTTTGATCAATTTTTCATGCCTCTAGCTTGTTATAGTGCAACCACTTTGAAAAACACAATATAATAATCATTGTTATTCTCCTACAAACATTTTGAAATTTTGTGCCATTGTTTTCATTCTTTAAAAAAATCTGAGATCATTATTTCACCAGCTTGAAGGATAAAATCATAGACAAACAGAGGGACTTAGGAGAGTGTTTATTGGAAATGGAAGAGAAATACCTCTTGGTGGATTCCTGTGACATGGAGATGTCCAGCAGTGGGACCACTGCCCTGCTGTCTCTGTTTTGTATAGATCAGCGGAGGACAGGGTGAAAAGCCACTTGCTCTACTCTTAAAAAAAATGAGTGCAAAATGTGAAGCTTCGTGTTTCTTATATTCTTCTGACTCTAGCCTGGAGGTAGGTAGCTGTGCCAAGTAGGTTGGCATATCCTACATAAGGATGTTGTTCCTGAGGCTGGGAACTTAGCTCAGCAGCACGGCGCCTGCCTGGCAAATGCAAGGTCATGAGCTTCATCCCCGATCCCCCGCACCTCCCAGAAAGAGAATGTCCTTTCAGAAAGGTAAGGAAGAATCAGTTTCACACCATTCTTATCCCCACCGCTGACTGGCTGCTTACAGCTCACTCACTGAACTCTGTGTTGTGCTCTGTGGCACTCTTACACTATGTGCTAAGACCTTATTTCTCCCAATTAAAAGGAGGCATTACTAATCTCAGGGACGGAAATAAATTCACTTAGGTGGAACTGATATTCTAACTGCTGCAAGCTGCATGATTACAAGGTGAGTTCTCTTTGTACGATAAAATGCAAACCTCTGTCCAGGCACGAGTTGTAAAATGTTTTTTATGCAGTGTAAACGTGTGTTTCAAGCTGCAGAAACAAAGATGTGAATGTGGATGTGGATGAGCCCAACATGAGGACCCAGAGGCAGCGCAGCGGATCCTGCTGAGGGCCTGAGATCACAGATCCCCTCAGTAAGCAAGATCCCGAGAGGAGAGAACGCCCGGGCTGGAAGCAGGGGTGTGCAGTGCTCTGGGGCCACAGGACCTTTAAGCTCTGTCCAGATGCCTCAGGGGTCGCAGGTGCAAACAGTGGCCCATTTCCAGTTATGAAGTAGTTTGGCTTCACTGGGGACATTTTCCTAGGCTTCTGCATGTCTCAGTCACTGCTCTAGCCCAGGCCACGCCACTGGTGTTTGATTAATGAGTACCATTTCTATAATCCATTTATCATGAGGTTGATGCTTAAGTAGAATATGCAGAATTAATGTACATTAAGCCTGTTCCTAAGTAGAGCACCATTATTAAGCCTCGAATCATTGAAAAATAAATGGTCTCATTTAAATCCAAATTAGGAATATCTGTAGGAAATCATGCTTTTCAAGGGCAAAATGTGCACTACAGTTACTCCTCAATCAATTAAGACTAGTTATTTTAAAATACAGTATGTGCAAGGAAATCAGTCAAAATGTTTAGAATCATTTTCTTTGAAGCATGTCTATTTTTAAAATTTTTCTCTAGTCATGTATTTGGAGGAAAATAAGACACCTGCTCTTTTTTCCTTCTAAGGGTGTGAATTTCCTCAAGGGAATAAAAGTAAAAAACTTGTACCTCAGTGAAAATTCTTTCAAGCCCCTTGTGAATATCTGTGTCCCACCTAGAAGGCTTTTGGTACGGCTGGGAACAGCCAGGGGCCAGAGGCTTAGCCGCATTCCTGTACTGAGATAAAGCCAGACTCCGTGGACATGGACCACCTACTAGCAGGAGCGGTGGACCCTCTGCAGCCTCTGTAGCAGTTTGTAACAAAAATGTCAAAACATAATTAACAACTCCTTTTTTTTTCCTGCTTACAATACACACACAGATGGATGTTTGCGAGGATAAAAATGTGTAGAATTGTCTATTCTTTTTATTTTAAAGAGAGAAAACAATAAAAACAATGATACAACATTTCAAACAAGATAGGAGAGAAACAATGGTTATTTTGTGTATTGTTATCTTCAAAGTAGTTGCTCAGAGTACAGGCACAAAAAATCGATCAGACATTATAATCAGAAACCATGCTCTTCAGTGATTAAATGAACTAATAGAAATTAGTTTTCTAGGAGCTCGAATTGCAACATTACATTGTTTATTTGTGCTCATTCTGTTTTCTTGATGTGAGAGTCCACCGCTACAATTTTCTGTCTTAGGACTGCTTACATTGCATCCCACAGGTTCCAGTAAGTTGTATTTACATTTTCATTTGATTGTGGATATTGTTCAATTTCTTTAATTTTATCTATGACCCATTTGTTGTTGAGGAGGGTGTTATTTCATTTCCATATATTTATGGGGCTTTTTGGCAGTTCCTTTTGCCATTAATTTCTAACTCCATCGCATTAATTTCCAACTCATTATGGTCAGATAATATGCGTGGGATAATTTCAATTCCTTTGCATTTCCTCAAACTTCTTCTGTGGGCTAGCATATGGTCTGTTTTACAGAACGTCCCATGTGCAGCTGAGAAGAATGTGTATTCTGATGATGTTGGATGGAACACTCTGTAAACATCCACTAGGTGCATTCATTCACAGGTTTAGTTCAGTTATGATATTTCTTTTCTTTTTTTTTTTTTTTTTGTCTAGTTGATCTGTTGCTGACACTGGGGTATTAAGGTCTCCCAATTGAATAATTGCTTATTTGATTTTTCATGTCTGTTAAAATTTGTCTTATATATTTGGGTGCTCCCATATTTGGTGCATACATATTTATTATTATCTCTTCCTATTGGATTTTTCCCCTAACAAGTATGTAGTGACCTCATTTATCTCTTTTGATCTTTCTTGGTTTGAAGCTCACACTGTTTGTCAACAGAATAGCAGCCCTGCTTTTTTCTGGGCTTCTGTTGCATGGAAGATTGTTTCCCAACTTTTGACTTTCAGTCTATGAAATTTTATTTTTAGTTAGATGCGTTTCTTGTATACAGCATATTGTTGGATCTTTTCTCTTGATCCGTTCTGCCAGTCTGTTTCTTTCGATTGGTGAATTGAGGCCATTTACGTTGATTGTTATAACTGATGCATATTGACCTATCTTTGTCATGTTATTTTGCTATTATTGGTTCCCTGCCTTTTCCCTCTGTGTAATTGCTTGCTGTGCCTGGCAGTTTCTTTCTGTTTTTTGTTTGTGGAATTGTGTTCATTTTTCTCTCTGTCTAGGATATTTTTCAGTACTCTTTGTAGAGTTGGTTTGGTGGTCATGAATTTCTTCAGCTGTTCTTTGTCGTGGAGGTATCTTATTTTTCCATCAGTTTAGAAAGATAGATTTTCAGGGTGCATCAATCAGAGTTGGAAGTTGTTTTCTTTCAGGACTTGAAATACTTCAAGTTTTTGACATACAGGTTTGTGTTGAGAATTCTGCCTTGAATTTGAGGGACTTTCCTCTATGGGTGATTTGTTTCTTTTCTCTGACGGCTTTTAATATTCTGATCTTGTGCTGAATTTCTGGAATCTTTATTATATGTTGTGGTGTAGTTTTATTTTGGTCATAGCTGTTTGGAGTTCTATATACTTTATATATTTGTATATCAAAATCATTATCCATGCGTGGGAAGTTTTCTATATTCCTGTGAAGAGTTTTTTATGGTATTTGCCCGGTCTCCAGCTTCCTCACTGACCCCAATCAATTTTATACCCTTTTTTTTTTGCTTCATCTTGTAGCTTTTGAGCTGACTTTTCATGGTCTCTTGCTGTTTTTAACATATCTTTCTTTTCATGATCACTAGTTGCAATTCTGTCTTCAAGATCTGATAGTCTTTTCTCTCTATCTAATACGCTTTCAGTGGAGGCTTTAATCTCCTGGGTTCTTGTTTGGACCTCTTTGATGGAATCCATTTGTTGCCTATGTTAGGCATCTTTTGTTTACATCATTTTTCTAAGCTCATCTATTCGTCTATCTGTGTACTGTTTAATATGATTGATTTTAAGCATCATTCATTTTCATACCTGAGCATTTATTTTCTCTGTAACCTTTTTTCTTCTGTTGGTATCTTTTCAGAAAGTTCCAATGTTTGGCTTCCAGTTTCCTCTAGTTCATTGTGCTCCCGGGTGGGCTGGGGTCTGCGGCTACATTTTGCTTCTGCATCTTGTCACTTTTTGTTTTCTCTTTCTTATTTTATTTTGTTTTCTATGTTGATTTCTTATGATAGATAGCTTCGTCCCTAGTATTGAGGCTTCCCTAGGCTTCTGTTCTTCAGGGATATCCTCTACATGTAGGTGATTCTTTATAGCTACCCAAAAACCTACCTCCTCAATTTGTAAAGGATGCAAATTTAATTTGGCTCTGCACCCAAATCACTTGGTACTAGGCTGTGATGGTGGTCATGATCCCACACAATGACTGCATTATCACACTGGGGAGAAAAACTGAATATAACAAGTATAATATCCTGGCTAATATACTACGGCTGGTAATAACAGTTTCAAATACAACTTAGTACTATCATACTGTGGTAAACCATTAATTAACCTGCTACCTCTCACCATGGGAACAAACTCTTAAGTTATATAGCAAAATCCCACACATACCCTGCTCCTGTGTGCAGTGATTTCCCCTCAGTGGAGTGATTTTGCCCTCTGTGGCGAGGGAGGGAGTGTGTTCAGCTGGCAGGGAAGAGGATAAAGTGATGAGTGAGGTCAAATGCAGCAGAAACAAGGCTGGAGCTCAAAGGACAATCCAAGGGTTTTGGGAGACCGGAGGGCCCAGGAGGGAAACGATGAAATAGAATGAGGAGGAGTAAATCAGAAAGGGAAGCCACAGTGTTTACTCACTTGAAAGTCTGAGTTCAAGAAGTATTTGAGGAAAGAGAAAAAGAGGATCAGAAGAAACAAAAAACAAAAAATAAAGGTAAGAAACCTAGACTGTAAAAAAATAGAACAAAGAGCAGAACAAAAAAAAAAGGAAAAGAAAGAAAAAAAAAAGTAAACCAGAAAAAGAAAGAAGGGGAAGAGAAAATAAAGCCTAAAACAAAAACAGCCACAAAACACAAAACAGAACAAGACCAGACAGGAAAGGGACCGCCCATCAGATAAACCAGGGAGAGTGAGGTCCTAAAATCCCTCTGGTGTTCACGGTTCTGTGACAGCCTCCGTGTCACATCCCGGAGGCGTGCCGTGCACTGCAGCCAGGTTTGCCGTGGGAACTGTGCTGTGTGGAGCTGACCCTGGCCTCTGGGGTGGGCTGGGACTGGTCCTCCTCTGTGAGCTCTCCAGAGCCCAACTGCTGGCTCCTCACAGCTGTTTCAGGGCTGCCTGGCTGCTTATTATACGCCAAACAATAGACAAGCTATCAACATACATTAGCATATTTAACTCTAAAACCATCAGTATCAATGGCTTTCAAACGTTTTGACATTGTGCACATCTACGCACTGTTAAGGATACCCAAGAACACACACACACACACACACACACACACACACACACACACACACACACAGAGTCTCTCTGTTCTACTCTACCGTGGTTAGAAAAAATGTTGATTTCAATCTTTTAAGTTTATCACACATTCCCCTTGAAAGCAAAATAACACAAGCAGAAAATATTGCTCTAGTCAGCAAATATTGGTATTCAGGAGTCAGACATCAACCTGTTTGATTTCTCAAGTGGGCAGAGGACGGTTTGAGCTACGTACACATGCACTTATTCAATCTTTAGGAAATAACTGTGTATGTATACCTTGCTATGCTAATTATTACAGCTTCAATTTCAACTAGTTTGATCAGTAGCTGCTATCAACACAACTGGCTACATTTTTTGGCAAAAGTTATTAGACAATTTCACACCTTAAATTGAAATGCAAATTAAATTAGCAATTAAAAACTTTTGTTAACATTCAGTCTCTGGTAAACTTAAAGGCATATAAAGTATTTACAGGGTAATTTTATAATGTATATCAAATGTTTAACAATATGTATAAACAATGAACCCAAAAATTCAATTACTAGAAATTTATCTTAAGGAAACAATTAAGCATATGGTCAAAGTTTTCAATAATTAACTGCAAGGCTGTTTGGTTTACAGTTGTTTGTCGCATTGGAAAAATTGAAAAGATCCAAATTTTCAGCAATGGAGAATTGATTCAATGTAATGCGAAACATTGTACAATGGATGGCTAGCAGGTTATCAAACTGTCACGGTACAGATGACATTAATATATATTTACAAATCTCATGCAAAGAAGAAAATTTAGGTACACCTACTTTATTATTTCCTACTTTTATTAAAATATGCGATGGGAGAATACAAGATTTAGTGTATGATTAAAGTCTACTAGTATTTTCCTACTTGAAATGTTCCTTTAGGTCTTTGATAAGTCTTAGCTCTAACAACTTATGTGATTTCCATTTTTTGTGCTTTCATCAGTAAAATTAGATAGAAATGCTTACTCATTCATGGCTTAAAATAAGGATTCATTCTAAAAACTTCTTTTTCAGGCAATTTTGTCACATTGCAAAGATCACAGAGTTACTAACATAAAGCTTGGTGGCCCAACCTGGTATTGCACATTAAGGCAACATGTGTGTAGGTCTTCATTATGTGGTACAGAACAGGATCTTTTGTGCTTATTAAAAGCCTGCTGAAGCCTTAAATCCATGGTGCTCAGTGCTACTATGATGCAGTATTCCAGAAAGATTCATAATTCTATTTCTATGAGTATTTGCTTTTGCTTACTTTTATGCAATGTTGTATTTGGTAACTTATAGTCACAGAACTACGTGGGCCTTTATTATAGACAATCTTTCTTTTGATTTTGTTCTTTTGAGACAGGGTCTCACTATATAGTTCAGGATGGCCTTGAACTTACTATGTACCCCAGACTGACCTTGAACTTGCAGTGATCCTCCTACTGGGAGGATCACTCAGTCTGCTGGGTACTAGGTGTACAGGCATGTACCACCATGCCTGTTAGACTGAGTGGCTCAGTGTTTGTAATTTGATTTCTTCAATTATTATTGTGAATTTCAAGAAAAATCCTTTTGATTGTTAGTCCTGGTATTAGGTTTTGTCTTTACAGTGTTGGAAATATTTAAATTTAGAATTTTTACTCTCAATAGGAAAAACAGACAGGTTTGTGGAATTCTTGTACTCTTGGCAATGTTTAACATAATCCATTTTTATATAGCTATATAAGATAAATGTTATTAAAATTTGAGTTTACAGTCAAGAACACTGAGGAATTAGTTACTAAGGAGCTGTGTAAGTGGCAGAGTTAGGATTTGAGTTGTGGCAATGCAGCTTAGTGTGAATGTTCTTCTAAGTAATACTTACCATTGTCCACTTTACTATCTTAGTGAGTTTGCACAGATTTTCCATTCAGTTAATACCTATTATTATCAGTTAATATCTATATAAGTATGTATTTCACAAAATATTTAGATATATTGTTATTGTATTTGTGTCCCCTTATTTTCTTACTAGTTATTGCTGGAAAATCAGTTCTGCACTTGCACTAAATCTATTTAACATTATAATCTCACAATAATCACCAACCAGGACCTTACAGCTTTTCGTATAATAAAAGTAACAAAATTGGTCACTTGCCATAAAATTGAGAAGAATGAATTTGTTGGTTTTGTGCATATGACTTTGATTCCTTTCCAACTAGTTAAGCAACTTTTGAGTAATCAAGATTTATATTAATTTTGATAATTTATTTTGAGTAACTTTAGTAGAGATTGCTTTGGTTGACATTTTCACTGTATTACTGACTATTGCCTGAAAACAATACTTGTTGGTAGAGTGTCGCTTTTTATAGTCACTTTTAAAAGTATTTTTGAAATATTTCTAATATTCTTAAATATGAAGTATAATTCTTTCCTCATGGACAACTTCTTTCTGTAAATTTTCTATGATACTAGTTTTGAATTACAATGCAAATAGATGAAAGAAGGAGAAAGTAAAACACAATGAATACATAGATAACTTTCAAATTTAGACTTTGACGAGATATTAATTTTTATAATACAAAAACCATTCTATATGTCCCACTCTTGCTGGGGGTTTAGCTCAGCAGCAAAGCATCTGCCTGGTAAGTGTGAGGTTATGAGTTCGAACCCCAGTACCAAAAAGAAAAATAAAAGGTTTTCTATATGTTCCACTCTTTCTGCAAAGCCACAATTAAAAGTTAGTAAACTCACTTCAATCACAAGACACCAAATAATCTTTTTCTAAAACAGGAAATAGCTCCCAAATAGACATGTCTTAAAAGACAAAGGACCAAATAGCATGTGAAAAATTTCTTAACATTATTGATCAAGAAACTGCAGATCAGAAAGAAAAAGCAGCATCATCTCACTGCAGTTTAATAGCTGCTGTCAAAACGAGCACTGTTAAGTACTGGCCAGGACACTGAACGAAGGAACTTCACCTGCCGTCAGTGGGAATGTAAGTTAGCGCGACCATTACAGAAAACAATATAGTCCTCAAAACTTAAAGACAGAATGTCACCTGACTCAGCAGCCCTTACTGTCTGATGTATGTCCCAAGGAAATGGAATCGGTAAGTCACAGGAACGTTGGCACTCTCAAGTCTACTGCCCCAGTAGTCAGAGTAGCTGCGAGATGGAGCTGACCTAAAGGGTGGGTAAATATGGTTCACATGTGCAGAGTTCAGGCCCCAGCAGAAGGCGGTCCTGGCACGTGCAGCAACGTTGATGGCCCTGGAGGTTAAGTGAGTTAAGTGTTAAGTGAGGTCAGCCGGGCTCGGCTAGACAGACCCACAGAGCTCGCGTGTGGACTCTGAAAGCTTTGCCCTCCTAGAAGTCCAGAGCAGGACAGCTCCTGGCGGACGCAAAGGAGGGGACGGTGGACAGGGGGAGGTGGCCAGGCTGTGCCAAGTCACAGCCACTTCTGAGAAACATGACCTGAGTTCTGTTGCACATTAGGGCGACTGCACATGACAATGGGCTCTGTATTTAAACACAGGATATGAAAGGAAAGGTTCAGAATTTTTCCCCACAAAGATCGGGTGACTGAGGAGACAGCTTTGTTTACTCAGATTTTCACCTCACACAACGGAGACGTACATGAAACATCGCATGGTACCAGGCAACTGTGAACAAATTTCATAGGCTCACTTAAAATAAAGAGTGAATTAAGAACAAAACAGCTTGCTCTCCAGGGGTAAGACTCTGAGAGCTTTTACAGGCAGTGTTTGGGGTTGAAAGCTATTAAGAGGAAATATGATTGTTTTAATTAAAATTAAATCAAATTCAAAAAGATTGATTTAATCACGGTTTGAAAAGCATAGCCAGTAAAAATAGTTACAAAAAATAACACAACTTGAAACAGATGAATTACAGAAAAGTTACTGCGTCCTGGATCCTTTGTGGTTCAGTAATTTCTTCTAGTATGTTTATCGCTGAGGTATTTGCCATCAGTCCACAGTTACACTGAGGTTTGCAGTGACAAAGTCTGAGTGATACATTCAGCTCCGCTCTCATTGTCCGAAAGGAGGTTTGCAATGTGGAGTAACAGTCTCTGCAACACACCCAGGTGACAGTGGCTGACACGGTACAGAACGCAGTCAAGGGCCTGAAGCGGTGAGATCATTGGTCAGCGCTTATGGCTCTGACGATGCTCAAGAGCATGGGCACACCAGACATGAAACACGGAGACGGGATCACATACAAGCCCCACGCTCACAGAGCGCTGTGTGTGAATTCACCCATTGGCCAGCACGTCTCTGTAACTAACTCCCAAACCACAGAGCAGGCTTCATGGCTCTCGTCTCTCGTGGATGCCCAGAGGGGCGGCACAGTGGGGCGATGGAGAGGGGGATGGGAGAGAGGAGAGGGCCATGAAGCAGAAACTCAGGGGTTGGGATGAGAATTAGAGAAAGCAAAACTGTTTTGGCTTCCGGTCCATCCTTGCCTCCTGGTTCCAGATCCTGTGGAGGTTCACTGTACCTGCCTGTCCCGAAGGCCACTATGCACATTAGTACCCTTGGAGTGGATGCTCAGACTTTAAAGATGGATGTAATGAAATTGAACTGAATACAATGAGCTGAAAAAGAGTTCTCCAAGCCAGTATCATGGAAAGGAATTTTCTATGCTTGTAACTAACTTGCTTTTTTTCGGTCTCCCTCTCCCTTTCTGTCTCTCATCCCCTACCTGTTCCTCTATGCGTGTGTGTGTGTGTGTGTGTGTGTGTGTGTGTGTGTGGTGACTGAGCACAGGGCCTCACACATGCTGGGGAACTCGTGCACAGCTGCATCTCCAGCCTAGTAACACCCAGCTCCTCAGTAGCCACATTAGAAACTAATAGAAGAAAATAAATTCTGAAAGATTTTATAAATATTGTTGATTGCTTTTTTAGTCTGCACCTGAATACAGAATACCATGCAAGTAACAAGAATACACCTATCGTCCGCAAAATGTGGGATACTTATATGAAGTTAAAATGCCAGTCTCTGGAGGCCAGACATGATTGTCTTCCGCCCTCTTGTAGATAGGATAATCTGGAGAAGCTGTTATCGATAATCTGGAGTCAGCAGATCTAGTGACATAGAAGGTATGACAATATATATCAGTTTAACCATCAGTGTAAATAGTTTCAGCTCACTAATCAAAAGAAAGAGCCTGGTAGAAGAGACCAAGAAGCAAGATCCCACAACAGGCTTCATTCAAGAAACATTTAACTCAAAAAGAAATTCATAGGCTGAAAGTCAATGGATGGAAAAATAATACACCCTGGCACAGGAAGACAGAAAAAAAGCAGGAGAAGCTATTCTATTTGCACTCAATATGAACGTTGAGCCAAGGCTGGTCAAAAGAGACGAAGAAGGTCACACATACTTGTTAAAGGAAACTCCAAGAAGAGCTACTATAAATATATATGTACCAAATATTGGTGCACATAAATACATATAACAAATACTAGCAGACATAAAACATAAAAAGCACTAATATGATTTTGCTGGTTGACCTTAAGATCCCATTATCACAAATAGATAAATGAACTAGATTTTTAAAAATTCAACAAAGATAAATCATATTAAACCAAAATTGTGAACAAATAGACTTAGTAGATGTCTACAGAGTGATCCACCCCACAACATCAGAATACATATTTTTCTCAGCTGCACATGGGACATTCTCCAGAACAGATCATATATTAACCCACAAATACCAAAGAATTGAAATCATCCCAAGCATATTATCTGACTATAGTGCAATGAAGTTGGAAATTAACAGCAAAAGAAACCATAAAAACTACATAAACACATGAAAATTAAACAGCACCCTCCTGAATAACCAATGGGTCACAGAAGGAATTAAAGAAGAAATTAAATAGAATCTATAATTGAACTATAGTGCTAGTGCTACATATTGGAAATTAAGGGACAAAATGAAAGCAGTCCTATGAGGGAAATTTATCATGATGAATTTTCACATCAACAGTGAGCTTAAGCAAACAGCCTAATTTTGAGTTTCAAGATTCTAGAAAAAGGAAGACAAAATCTCATATGAGGGAGGATTCCATAGAGAGCAGAAATCAATTCAATTGAGACTAAGAAAACAATGCAAACAATCAATGAACTGAAGAGTTGGTTCTTTGAAAGATTAAATAAAATTGATACATCATTAGCCAGCATCATCAAAAGGAGAAAGAAAAGGTGGAAATCACAAGAGATCCTAAAGAAATACCGAAGATCATCAACACCTACTTCAAGAACGTACTCTGATAAGATGGAAAACACAGAAGAAAGGGACAGATACCTAGATGCATATGATGTGCCAGAACTTAATCAGGAAGATATAAAAAGTCCAAATAACCTGACATAAATGAAATGGAGAATGTACTTAAAAACTTACCAACAAAGAAAACCCAAGTTCCTGACAGATCCACTGTTGAATTATACAAGACATTTAGAGGAAAACTACACTAATGCTAACAATTTTGATGAAATTGAAAGGGAAAAAACTCCCTAACTCACACCTGGAAGCAAGTATTATCCTGACACTAATACCAGAGAAGGACCCAACCAAAAAAGAGCATTGCAGGTCCACCTCTGTAATGAACATAAACACGAAAGTCCTCAGTAGGATATTGGCAGTCATCAAGAATGCAGCAAATCCTCAAGAAGATTATATACCAGGACCAAGTAGGGTTCACCCCAAGGCACAGGGATGGTTCAACATATGCAAATCAAATAAGTGTAATACATCATATCAGAGCAAAAGACAAAAATTACATGATCATCTCAATAGATGTGGAAAATCATTTGACAAAGTCAACAGCCATTCATGATTTAAAAAAAACTCCTTAAAATTGAAGTAGAGGGTCTTTTATCTCAATCTGACAAAAGCCATCTATGAAAAACCACCAGCCAATATCATACTAATGTTAACAAAACCTGAAAGCTTTTTCTCTAAAATCAGGAACAAGACAAGGATGTCCACTATCGCCACTCCTACTCAATATAGTTCTAGAAACATTAGCCAGAGCAAGTACAAGAGAAATAAGTGAAATAAATAAAGGTAGAAAAGAAAGAAGTTAAGTTATCACTATTCACAGGTGAGACGACATTCTACAAAGACCCTGAAAACTCTACCAAAAATCTTCTAGATTTAATAACCAAATTCAGTAGTATAGTTGGACACAAAGTCAGCAGTCAAAATCAGTAACATTTCTGTCCTCAAATGACACCTTTTATAATAGAGCACCCAAAAGACTTAGAAATTAATCTCACAAAGGAAGTAAATGATCTATCTATTGAAAACAATAATACTCTGAAAAAGGAGATTGAAGAGGATATCAGAAAATGGAAAAATATTCCTTGCTCATAGACTATAATGAAAATGACTATACTCCCAAAATTGGTTACAGATTTAATGCAATACCAAACGAAAATACCTCACAGAACAAGAGAAAACAATCCTTGAGTTCATCTGGAAACAGAAGAGACCTCCAATACCAAAGGTAATTCTGGGCAATGAGGCAAGGCAGGAGGCATCACAGTCCTTGACTTGAAATTATACTACAAAGCCACAGTGACAAAACCACCATGGTCCTGGCACAGAAACAGACCTGAGGATCAGAGGAACAGATTAAAAGATGCAGACACAACTACAAAGACATGCAGTCACCTTATCTTTGACAACAGAACCTGGAAGAAAGACAGCCTCTTTAATAAATGGTGCTAGAAAAACTGACTCTCCACATGCTGAAGACTGAATCCAGAAACAAGTCTATCACTATGCACTAAACTAAAGTCAAAATGGGTCAAATATCTCAATATTAAAACGGAAACACTCAATCTGCTGGAAGAGAAAACAGGTAAAAATCTTAAAGACATAGGTGTAGGCAAAGAGTTTATGAAAAAAATCCAGATCACACGAGAAATACTACAAAGAATCAACCGCTCGGATATCATTAAAAATCTTATTAAAAAGATTTTGTACAGCAATAAATAATAAAAAATAAAACACCAAAAGTATGGAAAGACAACCCAGAGAGTGGGAAAAAATTTTAGTCAGTTGTCCTCACACAAAGGACTTATATCTAGAACATATAAAACATTGAAAACATCAGACCCACCCAAATTCAAAGACTGCATCTGAAAACAGGCATCTGAGATGAATACATGCTTCTTAGATCAAGAGGTAAAATGACAAATAAGTACAAGAAAAAATGTTCAACACGATTGATCATTTGAGAGATGCAAATTCAAACAATGTTGAGATTTCATCTCCAGAAAAAATGGCGAGGATGAAGAAATCAACAATAACAAATGTTGGTATGATTGTTTGGAAAAGGAACTCTTCTCCACTGCTGGTGGGAGTGTACATTGGTGCAACCACTGTGGAAATCAGTATTGAAATTCCTTAAAAAACTAGCATTAGAGGACCTATTTGACCCAGCTATTCCCCTTCTGGGTAAATTAAAAACACCACAACACAGTGATATGCGTGTATCCACGTGTATAGCAGCATAATTTGTAATAGCTAAATACTGGAAATAGCCCAAGTGTCCATCAACCAAAGAATGGATAAAAAAGATGTGGTCTTTTTATACAATGGAGTACTATTCGGTCATAAAGGATAAACTTGAGACTTTTATAGATAAATGGATGCAATGTGAGATCATACTCTTAAATGAAATCAAACAGACTATGCGTAAACACTGTATTGTCTCTGCGGTGTCAGAAATTGAAAGAGTAAATAAGATTCAATAGATATTTTGAAATGGGAAGAATTTCAAAAGGAAAGAGGAACTAGGATGGGGGAAAAGGGAGATTAAAGAAGGGAAAGGGGATGATATACAAAAGTTATGCTACTAGTTCTTCTTAGCTCAGTGAAAAGAAAGGTCTATGCTAACATCACTTGGAGAATCTTTTATGCTCATATCTTGTACTCTGAGTAATTACTTTGAAGATAATATGCAGTGTATTAACTATTGTTATTCTCATTACCTTATTATGAAATTTTGTATTTGTTTTTTCCATAAAATAAAAAAAAAAACTTTTGAGTGGAGTAACTGGTCCTATTAGGACCAGCAGTTTCTTCAGCTCCACGAGTGATGTAAATGTCTACCTCTCCATGGGCCGCGGGAATCAGATGTCCAAATAAATGCCGTGTGGATGACGGAAGAGCCCACAGGGATCCTCTCACTGCCCCTCCTCAGCATCTGCTCACAGCAGTCACCTCGAGGAAAAACGACAGGTACCCAGGCAGAGAGCAGGAAGGTGAGGTCACACGGCGCACCGTGTATTCTCTATGGCTGGATTTGACAGCAGAGACGTGAACACGTGTGACAGTGAACGTTCACTTAAAATACATAAGACATCGCTCTATGTCAGAGGGAGAGAAGGGATGAAAGCCGGCTGTTTCCCCAAGGATGCGGACGGCAGTTCAAAGATGTACTAACTGCCTGGCTAGGGAAGGAATGTTTAAATCTGAAACAAATCCATAAAGAAGAAATAACAACCTTGCTTCTGGGCACTATGCCTGGGCTCTGTTTTTGCTCTTAACTGAAGACACTCAGCAAAAGCCCTACAATACCCCCAGTCTGTGTCTTTAAAAGAGCAATCACAGTCATTGTGTTAATAGCCTGGGTCTTTTATAACTGTTTTGTCCTACAAGTAAATTTATGTGGAAAATTTGGCATCTCGCTAAAGGAAACTCAGAGCAGCTGAGAGAAGATGACAGACAATGGTCCCCAAGCAGATAAGCAAGTCGTCGCTTCTTTGCCTCTGATCATACACACTAGCAGAAGTGTTTATTAAATCTGCAAGGCTGAAAGCCTTCACTGGATTTCCATGCAAGCTGCATGCAAAATGAAGTATTTGCAAACACGTTCGCTTCATCACACCTGTGTTTCAACAATCTGGGCATCTCCTGTTGTGGTCCTGCCGTATCAGGACTCTGGTATAGAAAAACAATTTTTTTCTTTTATCTTCTGAAAGGGAATCTAATTAATTTGTGATTGCTGCATTCATTTTGCAAATGTAGTGTCTGCTTTGCTTCATGGCTCAGCAGTTGTGACAACAGGCCTGCATCCTGCCCGGTAAAGGGGACACCTCATGAGTACCATGAAGGAAGTACAACAAAACCCCCAAACAAACGCTGTGCTTCCAGAGGTGAGGATAGGCACCTTCCCCGTGTCTGGCTGGATCTCTGACCATGTGCCACGTTTTGTCCCATTACGACCTGCCATTTCCTTTCCGTGGTGTTGATTTATACGTAACCCCTAAAAAGGAGGGAGATGGAAAGCACCCGAGCAAACCTAAGTGTGTTCTCTGATTGTTTCATTCGCCGAAGCTCACATTTTGAAAATTACTTTGTGAAGACGGGACCTAGCTGATAACCCAACTGGACCTATTTCATCAATACGTAGTTTGCTTAACAAACAAAAGATAGCAATGATGTGTTATGGTAAACAGTATTGCTAGTTTTCTCATTACCCAGAAATAGCTACCAGAAATAATTTAGGATTTTTCCTATTCTTTTTAGTACTTTTCTATTCTTTCTTTATAGCTTGTCCCCAGCTTCACTCTTAATTTATAGAGCTCTTGTTTATCTTCCAAGCACTGAGCTCCCGTCCCCGAGATGCATTCATCAGCCTCTGGAGCCTTGCAAACCCTGTCTCTCATCAGCATGCTGATGCACGGCACAGAAGAGGATGCACTGCACATGCGCAGTGGGACCTGTGCCCCACTTCCGCCATTCCTTCTGCCTGCCTGCTGAACTGCACAGGCCAGGAAAAATGCTCTCGACCTCTGTTCTCTGGAAGGCTTTGGCCAGCTGGAAGCCGTGTAGGAGATCAGAGCGAGAAGGGAGAATGAGGTCGGGCTCATTTTTCCTATGGACTCTTCCCCTCCTTAGGACTGACCATTTTCCTCTGCCCCAAATGCGTGCTTCTTTCCAGCACTAAGAGTGATGACACTCTCTATCATTATCTCCGCAGGTCTTCAACAGAGCGGTTTTAGCTTCAGGTTCAGTTTGTGTGTTTATTCCTTAAACTAACTAACGATTCTGTATATCATTTCTTTTCAAGGTAACTATTCTGCATTTAAAATTCCTCCCAAGTTTAGTGACTTCATCAATAAACACTTTGCTTTTTCTCATAATATTTTGTAAAGGAATTATTGCAGGATCTGGCAAGTCAGTTTTCCCACCTATGCTACATTACGGGGTTCACGTTCTGGCATTTAGCCGTTGTCTGGATTGATGTGTTCCTGATGCTGGTACAGATATCCTGGGGGCTTTCCTAGGGATAGCTGGAAGGTAGCCTCCGGTGGACTCTCCTGCCTTTTCTTCTCGAGCTTGGGTAGCATAAGATGGAACAGACTAGTCCTGTTCAAAGCTATACTGGTATCTGGCTGCATGAGTTTTCTGTTAGAATATAAAAAATCCCATTGTATTTGCAAGACTTCCTCCCTTTTCAAGTCTTTTGAAAATTAAATTTACCTGTTCCATAAAAATGCAAAAATTATACATTTTCATGAAGTACTATAATATTTCAGTACACGCATACATTGTATGATGCTTAAATCAGACTACACATAACTCCTTAAATATTTATTTCTTTATGGTGGAGACATCCTTTAACTTTCTGAACTGTATAGTAAATTATCTGTAATCACCTTACTGCACAGCAGGACACCAGATGTTCTTGATTCTCTCTTGGTGTAACTTAGATCAACACTTCACCCTCCCACCCTTCATCGCCCTGGACTCTGATAACAGCCATTCTATGCCCATGCTCTAGGAGAACAACTCTTTAGATTGCTCTGTACCTGTGTTATTTCACATTAGATAATCATCACCAGTTCCATACACATTGTCGCAAAAGATAATATTGCATTCTTTGCATGGCTGAATCATTTCTCATTATGTATATAAAGCACATCTTCTTTACCCATTGACAGCAGTTATGGACACTTGGTTTGTGTCTATTTCTTGGCTGAATGTTTCAGTGAACATGAAAGTGTAGATGTCTCCTTAATATACTGACTTCACTGTACCACCAAACTTCAAAACAGGATACAAAGCTGTAATCATCAAAACAGACTGGAGCTGATAGACACAGGTTTAAATGGAACAGAATAGAGTCTAGACACTTTGTTTATAACCAACTGATTTTCAACAAAGATACTAAGAAAATGCCTTGGAAGGAGAGTCTCCAGTACATGTTGCTAGGTTATTTGGGTATTTACATGCAAAATGAAACTAGATGCCATCTCTCACCAGTTACAAAAGTTAACTAAAATGGATTAAAGATTTAAAGGGCAGACCTGAAACTACAAAATCACTAGAAGAAAACAGGGAAAATGCTTCATGACATTGGAATAGGCAAACCATTGATTTTAGAATAAGACCCCCAAAGCACAGGAAACAACATGAAAAACAGGCATAAGAGATTGCATCAAATCACAGCTTCTGCTCAGCAAGAGTCAGTCAACCTACGATGCAAACTTTCTCCTGACACTGGTTGATGTGAAGACTGTATGAGGGAATCCAAAACCTCTGTAGAGTAGCAACAGTAACCTGATTAAAGACGGACAGTAAAAACTTATACCTCAGTCTCGGAAATGGCCTATAGGTCACCAGCAGATAAGTGAATCAAGAAAATATGGTCTTCATATACAATGCACTACTGCCACAAAGAAGGGTACTGCTGAGTCACTGGAAAATGGACATACCTGAGATCCTATTGTTAAGTAAATGAATCAGACATATAGGCTTAAATATTGCATGGCATGTGTTATGTGAGGAGAAACCGAAGTATAAATAATAAATTGAAGAGCAAAATAAAAGATCAATAGGAAACAAGGAGGTACATATTTTTCAAAGGGGAGGGAACAAGAGAGACAGAGGTTGAGGGGAAGGAAGGACGGGATGAAAAACGATTTTCCCCCTCTGGTCTTCAGCAGAGCGGTTTAGCTTCAGGGTCAGTTTGTGTGTTTATTCCTTAAACTCAAGCACACTAACGGTTCTGTAAATCACATTATCAACTTCCCACAAAAAATGCCATCACTTTGGATTGAAAGCAACTCCTAATAAAAGTAAGTTTTTAAAAAAAATGAGCAATTTTAGCTGCTATAAATGGTCTTTTTTAACTTCTTCAAATCACTCTAAATTGTAATTTTTTCTGGTGGTAACTGGTTTATTCCTCATTTTGTTCCATGAGTTGATAATGGGGCTGTTTGATCCCTTGACTACAAATTTTTATAGAAAGTAATGCTGTGTTTATGTCTCTTGTGTAGACTTTGCCTTTGAATGAAAGAAATACATGAGAAAGTGACCCAAACACACTCATGACCAGTGCCAGGCAGGAGAATTTAAATGGAAGACTAGATATTTATCATCCAGGCCTCCAAAGAGCATTCCATCACTTTAATGGGACACTCAGATTTTCTTACACACGCATACTCTGTCTTCAGTCCTACTGAAAGACTGCGGGGTGGGGGTGAGGGGCTCTAGTATCTGAATTTCAGCAAGCTTACCAAATTCACTCTGCAGGAGTGATTTTAATTCTAAAATATGCAAAAATCCCATCATTTAAAAAAATCTCACATAGAAGTTTTAGTATATCAAAATTTCCTATCCTTTGAAGACCAAAGTTTCCTACTCTTTGCAATAATATGGAGTTCAGCAGCATTATACATACCTAATCCACAGGGTGCTAGAGGCTGCTGAGTTTCTCAGCCAGCTGCTCTTTGGAAGTTAGAGAATATGAGGATCTCTGGGTGCTAGGAGCAAAGAGGTACCCTCACATGAGGACAGGAGTAGCAGCCAGTGCTTCTAAGGTGTGCCCGGTGTTGGCATGATTCATGGACTTAAATATGAACTATTTACAGAATTCTTCAGGTCAGTACTCTGTGCCTCTTTCCCTGTTTAAAATCAGTTTTATAGCCCGCAGTTTTCAGAGGGAACATTTTATGCCTTTGTCTTCACTTCTGCTTCAGTCTTTTGCCTGAAAAACCTGACTTGCTCTTGTGTAACTGAGACCACATGTAGGGAGTGCTTTGTCACTCCTGTAGTGCAGCTATTCATTGGAATAACTGCTGGAAAATCCGGTGACAGAATGGCCCACCTGTGACGAAATCCTTGCATCAAGTGGACATCAATACACCACAAGGGGAAGAGGTAAAGATAGTGTTGCCTTGCTGAAATGTTTAGAAATTTACTCTTAAGTTGTTTGGACAATATTCTGCTCTTAGCCTTACACCGTCTTCCATAAGCATTTCATTTACCTAATGAAAAACGCATTTAAAGTAATGAGTACAGTTTTTAATTTGCATATGCAAATGAATTTAATCAGTGGCAGATTCTGGCAGAAGGAAAGTGGATGAATGTAATTATTTCAGTGACTGCCCAGGCCTTCAGGTTTATGGAAATGCTTTCTATCTAGGACTGGAGATGAATACTTTATGGGAGAAAAGCCCAAAATTCTTCATGTGGGCAATGGCCAGAATGGTAACCATGGCTACTGATGGCGAATCCTATGTAATGTATGCACAGTTCATATTTTATTTTCATTTCTTGGAAAAAGTAAACAAAATGACTTTTACTATCTCACCTTTAACGATGAAGAACCCGGAGTGCGTGAGCTGCTGTGATTTGCTGAGGGTCACACATTAGCTAGAGCTGGGATTCACAAGTCCATCCATTTGACTTTAAAAACTTGAACCTCATTTCATTAAGGGAAGAGAATCATCAATTATCAATTTCTACTTCCCTGTTCAAAAGGTTTTTCATTTTCAAATGTTTTATATCTTGGTTGTGAGACGCTATTGCAGGGGAAGGTGGTATTTCAAAATATAAGTGAATATAAGTAACTGCATATTTATATATACTATTAGCTGCTTAATTCTGATAGAAAATGCCACACAAGGACTTCTAATAGAACACAAAATACAACATCAATGAAAGGATAAAGAAGGTGCTCTTCAGCGACTAGAGTTTGTTTCACCAGGTGTCAACAATGGAAGAAAATAAAACCATGATAGATCATAAGCCAGACACAGGTCTGAGGCTGTCCATGTGCTGACAATCAGAGTTTGTCCAGGTGAGCTCGCTTCCCGAGGACCCCAGAGGGAGTAGAAGAGGACACACAGGCTCTGGGTTCTCTAACAGCAACAACGATTCTACTTGCATGGACTACAAAAACAGATGAACACCACTAGCAGCTCAGAATCGCACTTATGTATGGCATTCCTGTTTCTTATCCCCACACTAAAATACCATTCTGACAGTGTCCATCACACAGCATCTTTTCCAGTCTTCCTCAACAGCAACTACTTCTCCAGAATTATCTGCATATTGCTTCAATACCTCTAACAGCTGTTTTGTTCCACAAATGATCCCCTAACCTTCTCTACAGACAACTGTGCTTTAAGATATGATTCTACCTGGGAGCTTTACATCTAATGCCACTATCTTTATTAAAAGCCCAGTTCTGATTTTGCAAGACCACACACATTGCACGTGTTCCTTAGCTTTTGCGTAAGACATAAATTAAAACCAGATGTGGGTCTTTTAATGAAGACATTTTGATACATATGTATTGATGAGGAGCTATTGACTTGGTTACGGCCTTTATTATTATGACACTATCCAATCTTTACAAGCCAACCATTGTTATTTGATTAGTATTAATCACGGCTATTCTGTTATTGCTTCCAGCATCAGCAGCACATGTGACCATCATGTTAGCTATAACCACTTCGTCTGGGTCCTGGAGAAGGGGATCCAACTTTATGATCCGTGTTTGTTCTGCTTCTTTGGCTGCCCCTAATTTATGTTCTTCTACAGAATGTGGGTAATTTCACACATTGTATCTTACTATTCTGGGAGCAAAAGTGTGAGCTGTAATATCAATTGTATCTTTAGTACTACTTGTAGAAGCTCAACCTATTTATAGTCGGCATAAACGTTAAGCATATTTGAAACCAGCTACCATAATTATTGTTGTCATCAAAGCAGTAGAAGTACTTAGCTAATTAGCAACCTTAGTCGAAGATAATATTAAATGATCTCCAGCCATGTGACAACATAGGTTTTATTTTTCTTTTCATGGTTGGAAGCTAAAAAGGAAATGTTGGAGCCTTGTTGTGACTGCCCTTCCTGACGTGTATCATACGCTTGTGTATCTCCACCGTGTCTTACTGTAGTGGTTTGTGCAGTTATAAGTGAATTTGAACACTGAATTCCATTATTTTCAGGCTGCACACTTGGTTCTACACCAAGAAGAAAAGTCATTTGACAATTATATTTGCAGGAATAAACATCATTTTTTCTTCCTACAACATTCCCTTGAACTGTCAGGAATACACTATGTATTCTAGCTCCTCAGACAAATACACACAGAAAACAGTCTCATCCCTGGGGTCATTTGTCTGTCTAACATTTCTTTAGTGCCAATGCTTTTCACAACCTAAGAAGCTGATGCTTCAGGACAAGAAGTTTCAACAGCATAACTCTCAACTGCAGACCACGAGTGGCTTCACAGCTGCCCCCACCTTACCATCCATCTGAAGACCAACTCACTCCAAAGCTTAAATAGCAAAGAAAGGACATGAGCCTCCTATGACACCTTTCAAACTACCCTCAGGGCCATTATGAGTTTCTCACCAAGACAGCTACTAGTAACACTATTATATAACCTAGTCAGTGTTGGTTTATTGGTAAAAACCACATTTATCTTCATAGTACCCTCTGTCTAATTAGGATTTCAAGACAGGATATCACCTACCAGAAGAACTCTTGCATTTTCTTGATCACACCTCAACAATTGTATTTTAATTGGTTCTCTAGTCCTCTACTATGTCACCCATATTAATAACTTTATTAACTCACACTAGCACTACAGATGCTCATGAAGTAGAAACGGTATGGACAATTCTGTCAGTGATTTTAATTTTCATTTTTCTATCTTATGAAATTCATAAAATTAATAACCCATTTTTAACTGTAAAAACTGTAGGCCATCAATGACATTAAAGCTATGACTACATAAGTTATGAAGATTTCAATTTTGACCCTTACATAGTTCCCACAATAGATTTAAAACCACTTGAAGTAGACAATTTTATTACCAACAGAAATAGCAATGCATGTATTGCTTCCATCTGAAGATATAGTACACTCATAAGCTGTATGATCATTCGGGTTAAAAACAAATGCAACTTGGTGTCTTAAATAAACAACTTCAGCTAGGTTTATTCTTTGGGCATCATGGGTCAAACTAGTTTCATGCTTATTACATTGCACTAACCCCACCACATTCTTCTGAAAATTTATCAGCATCTATGTTATAATACCTTTGTGAAGCTATTACAACATTAACCTTTGAAACTGAAGAATGAGAACATAAATTTTTCTACAATAAAGTCCTTTAGTGAGACGCATCACATGATTTATTACCATTGTCTCAATAATCTTAGCAAAATTTGTTTCAATTAGAAATTGGAACATACTCTTAAGTCCCCTCCCCAAAATATCGAAACTCTTAAACATGAAGCCTCTGGGGAAAAGTACATGAACTCCATCCACTGTTCATGAACCTATTAGTTCATATAAGACATATAGGATGTGTTTAGTTATCATATGTCTCATATGCACTAATGCATGTGTGTGTTCTTGAACTCTGACTTAGAAATATTTGGAAAGGTGTGAGGCAAAATAACCCCAATGTTTGTTCATATATTAAAATCAATATCAGACTTTATGGTTTAATTGTTCATGATCACCAGGAGAGTCCAAGCGTTGCACAGGAATGTGATTCCTTACTTCATTAGATTGCATCATCTTCCTGTTTACACCTGCCATCAGATGTAGGTCATCAAAGTAAAAATTCAAAGATTTCAAAGCTCTGCATGGTCTGCAGAATAACACCATGGCACCCATCGCTCCATTCTAATCCCCAGACTATGCAGATAGGTTACCTTATGCAGAAAAAGGGCTAAGAAGTTGTGGTTCTATCAGGATCCTCGACTAGGGGAATTATTTGCATTATTCAGCTGGGTCAACATCATGAGAGACCTCATGAGAGGTGGAAAGGTCCCAGGATAAGAGGTGGAACCAGTGGCAGAGGATGACACGGAGTTGAAGGTTCTCCTTTCCTGGTGCTGAGATGGCCCCAAGTCAAAGCATGCAAGTGGTTTAAAGAAGCAGGAAAAGCAAATAGATTTTCCCCTCGAGCCTTCAGAGAGACTGCATCTCGCCATTGCTTTGATGCTGTTCCAGCAAAACCCACTTTGTACTCTCTGAATTCCTGGAGAATAAAGCAATGTATTTTTTTGTACCATGTTGTGGTAATTACCATGTCAAAATGAAGTTCTTTTTGAATTTCTCCAAAGGACAATAAAATTATATATCCTGACCTTTTGTGTCTCAAGTATTTACAACTTATAATTGCTTCTAGGCCTTTTGGCTAAGATCAAGTGTAGCACCAAAGTATTTACAATTTACAGCCGAGTCTAAAAGGTCTCCCAAAGATACAGCAACTGAAATACCTAAGCACATATCAAATGAAAGATTAATGACAGAGCCTGCCTTAGCGCTGTATGAATACATATTCATTTGGGAGCTGACCTTTAAAATTACCCCGAGGAATGCTTGAACCCTATAAGGGAAGTCAGGAATAAAACGTCACATCGGCGAGTCTAAGCCAGTGATGTCTGGCCGATGCCATAGAAACCGTGCATCTTGAAGTCACTCACGTAATACAGTGAAGACCTCAGCCGCCAGCCAATCACTGGGTAACTGCACAAAGCACTGGGCAGCTGACCACGGGTAAGGACAGAGCTGGCAACACTTATGCGCAGTCCTCCGGACAAAAGACCTCGGAGTCTGGACCCTCTTTACAGTGGGGCCTGATGGACAGATATTTCCTCCTGCTGTGTTGGAAAGTGGAGAAACTCAGGATAGAAGGCTTTTGCTACGTGGAGAACAAATTCTATGATTGTAACAAGGAACAAACAGGTCAGGGCTTCAATAACGCTCTTAAAGGACACACTGTAATTTCGGCAAAGTGTTCACTGTTTGGCATACATACTGCCTAGGTATGGATGGAACCATAAGTTGTAAAAAACTGAGATGCATGATTAAAAAAAACAAAAAAAACAAAACAAAAAAACAAAACAAAACAAAAAAAAAAAACTAGGTGATAGAACCTAATTCCTACAAGATTTAGAAACTGACCCTGGAGACGGAGACCTGACCTGGACCCGGAGAGTCCCCTTCAGTCGCAGTCAGAGGCAGCAGTGGGTGCAGGAGACAGGGATTCCTGAGTGCTCTTCCAGCCCCAGCCCCAGCCCCCCAACTCAGTCCATGGTTGGCAAAACATGGCAGGCCCTGGCAGAGCCACGCAGAGCAGCGGCAGCGGCTGAGCAGGGTCACACTGGATTTCACAGAGCTGGGGACTCGAACGCCAGCAAAACAGCGCCAGGGTCACCTCGCTGCCAACGCCCCGGAGTGAAAAGAGAGAGGGGCCCTGCAGACACAGTAAAGAGCCTGCAGCTGGACAGCAGACGGGCGCATTCTGCTCCAAAGTAGGACTGGGGTGCCCAGACTCCCTTCAGCTGGTCTTAGCCCTGGCTGGGAAGGCCTGAGGCAGCCCCCTGCCCTGCCTCCAGCGGTGCAAGCAGGCAGAGGCCTCGGCCAGGGGCAGACAAAGGCACTGCCCCCTCCCCTACACCCCACAGCTGAGAGCACTCATTGCTGGGGCCAAGCTCAGCCCTGCAGCCAGCAGCCATCCTCCTGCAGGCCTGGTGGGACCTGCAGGGACAAAACCAGAGGACAACAGAACAGAGGAAATCAGAATTATCCACTCGAATTTCCTGGAATGACAGCAGCAGAAAACAAAACAAACAAACTCGATGTGCATGAGGCTAGAGGAAATCAGAAGAGAAATAATTTCACAGGTAGACGAGGATGACAGCAATCATGGAGGCATTGCTCCAAAAATCTAGAATAGATACAGAGAGGAACACAGAAAAATGATGGAAGCTGTGAATGCCAAACACAGAAAAAAATGGAATCCATGAAATAGATTCAAACAAATATCCAGGAAGTTAAAAATTCCATTGAAATTTTGCCAACCCAGTGAGAGATATAGAAGATATAATATCAGACCTAAAAGACAGGATCAAGACTGGTGATCACAAAAAGAAAGATCTCTGAAGAGTAGCAATCGGCCATGAAAAAATAACCCAACAGCTACAAGACCACGCAAACAGAACAACGCGAGACTGATCAGTCATTGGAAAGGCAGGAGTCAGCACAATGGGATAAAACACCTGTCTTCAGAGTAACAGACAATAACTGCCCAAGCAGGGAAAGGAATTTGACACACCGGTAAGTGAGACACAGAGAGAGAACTCAAATTTCAATTTAATTTATGCATTGGGGCGCAAAAAAATTGAAAATGAAACGTACAAGGTAATTGTTACAACAGCACACACACACAGTCACAAAACAGAATAGATTTAAAGGAAAGTCTCCATGCTGCAATTACAAAACATATAATGAATTTAAAGTGACCTAAATGTTCTTTGTCTAGACCACAGTAATTTTTCCCATCTAATTTCTTTTCAGATTTATCTATTGATTAGAAGCAATCACAGTTTGAAAGACTTTTCTGAAGAAATTCACAGTGTTCAATAGTCAGGAACAAAAAGGTTCACAAAGATACAGATGACTGAGGTCATGGAGAATCAGATCACCTAAGTTAAAGATTTATTATCAGTTCATCTTATTGAAAATCATATGGTAATGCTATAAAGACAGAAAACCAGGTCAAGATGAAATAACGCTCTATATAAATGGACAATTAATTTTAGACACATTCCAAAGTAATTTAGTGTATAAAAAAGAGTCTTAACAATTGGGGTTGCAATCACTAACAGAAATATAGGAACTTTAACTTTCTAGCTTTATCATAATAAAAATATTCAAGATGCATCATCAGCTCATGAATAAAAGTAAGCACTCCACACACTGCTCTGTAGAACAGTACTATGCAATAGAACATTTTTTGGTGATGATCTGAAGATTGAAATTTCTATATCTGTACATTCTACATGGTATCAAGCTGCTGGCATGTGGCTGCTACTGCTGAGGAAGTCAATTTTAATTATAGCTAGAATTTGAATGGGCATTCGTGGTTGGTGAATCCTTTCAGGAAGGACAGTTCTACAAGAGCACTTAGAAAACATGTTTACAGTACTGAAACTGACCAAATTGTCTTGGAACTCAAAATGTGCTAATATCAAAAATATGGGTATCACACATATCCTCATGTGCATACATATCCTCATGTGTGTGTGGACACACACACACACACACACACACACACTTCATCAGGAAACTTTAACAGTGAGATCAGTTCAGACTGGTCAAAATAATGCATACACCAGTAGTAGGCATTTACAAAGACTATGTAACGTACTCCTACAAATCAGCAACAGCTCAAATCCACATGATCTGGTTCATGATGAATAAAAGACAGAAAACAGAGATCAGGTGAAATGACCCTGATAACCCTGATCCTGTGATGATAAACATAAAATGTCTCATAGATTCATGGAAAGGTACTCCTGGAGCACAAAAGAGCTGAATGCACATGACTCCATGCTGGAATGGGACAAAGTTCCACCACTTTGACAAACTCCTTAGCGCGGTTCCATGAAGTTACAGAAGCAGAATGTAGAAAGTTCCAGCAGGGCATCTGGGCTACCATACCACCTGAGCAGCTTAAATATCCTTCTGAGGATGTCTTCAGGTTGTCCTTCAATCTGCTGTTAGTTTTTAGACCCATGAATGAACTCAGTTTGTGACAAACACTTGCTGGGACAGAGGAGGGGCCGTGCTTTAGATGGTGCGGGGCCCCTGGGAGAAGACAGCTGCCGAGCTCTAAATGAGTTTCACTAACAACTTAGAGCCCTGCGTATGTCTGTCTCTTAAAAATATTCTTACTTAAGCGCCTGTGAATATTATTGAAGGTTAGAAGTTAAACAGCAAATCAAATAGTATTTGGTTTACAGTGTAGATAGAAGTAAATACAGCATACGCCAAAGCCAAGCAGGAGGGTGACACAGAAAGCAACATCGCTGTACGTTTCCTATGCTGTTTATGAGTTATTAAATTTTCCAAGTGACATTTTGAAGATTAAAGACGTGTACTGTATAACCAAAGGGTCAACAAAAAAACATAAAAGGGAATAAAAACGAACCAAACTCTTTTCACCCAAACAATACAAGATAGAGACCCGCGTAATGGTCAAACACCCAGCTGGCAGAACGAAAGGGAAATATCACAATAATTACGCAAGTGTAAAACAATTCACTGTAGCTATAAGATAAGACAAAACCGGGTGAAAAGCACAGTCTGGCCGCTTTGTCATTGCTGCTGTAACAGTTTGCCGTGACTTTAAACAGAAAGGAAGACCGTGCATCATACTACTTCTTCTGGAGACCAGGGATGTCAAAGGCATGCTCAGGGCGCCGTCCCTCTGCGGGGACCAAGGAGAATCTGCATCCCTGACTATCCCAGCTTGCAGAGGCCATCTGCCTCCTCCACCACTGCCCCTGGTCACCTCAGACATGCTTCTGTCTCTCCCTCTGTCCCTCCCTCCACCCGTGCCTCACGGTCTCTTGTGATGCCATTGACTCTCAATCCTAGACACTTCAGGGCTCTCCCCCATCTTGACATCCTCAATCAGAGCTTCAAAGAAACCCCTGTGCTCATGGCTCTGGGATCTTGGTGGACATCTTTAGGGGGCCTCCGTACACTCCATCACAAGCAGCTACAGATTATGACAAACACTTTAAACATAGAGACTCAGGCAGGTTGAAATTAAAACTGTTACACAAAAACTGCCTGCCTAGGACACAGCTTGGAAAGCTAAGCTAAAAGTCAGAAAGCTGGAAAACTTCAAATAAAGAACACGAGAGAGATGCAGGAGTTACACCTCAATATAGAAGTGCTCATTTTCAGGAACACAGTGACATCTTGTCTCCAAAATGACTTTAAATGCCCAGAATATAAAACCAAAATCCTGCGTCCCTTCTCTCCCTGTCCCTCTCCCATCTGTTGATCTCCTGCCTCTTTCTTGCAGAAAGTCTGTCTCTCTACTTCCCATGATCTCTCTTTCCTTTTGGTTTTTATTTATATTTTGTGTTTCTCATATAAGAGAAGCCGTGTGATGTTTATGGTGTGCATCCGATTTATTTCAGTTAACCTTGGCATCCCCAGGTGCATCTGTTTGCCTGCAAATGGCTTAAGTGTACCTTTCTTTATGGAAGGTTAGTACTGCATTATGTAGGCACATCCCACTTTCTTTCTCCATTCTTTTGCTGATGGATGCATAGACTGCTTCCAAGGTTTCCTATCATGAATTACACTGCTGTAAGCACAGGTGGGGAAGGACCACTGTAACCAGAGGGTCTTCACTACTTCTGGAAGATGCTGAGAAGAACATTCAACATCTTTCTGTAACCGATAAATCAAATACATTATGCAGAAAAATCAGCAAGTCACTTGAAGTAATTTAATAATCACTGTCTTCAACACTTGGCATACAGGGTATTTTAACAGTCTTACTTTGGGTCATAAAACAGTTCCTGATAAATTTCAGAGGTGTTGAAAATCATGCACCACATAGGGGAGCACAGGTCTCTGCCCCAGGGGGAGAAGTGCTTTCCTACACCGTTGGAGAGGAAGCCGGCCCTGTGTCTGTGCTCCTCTCTACCTACCACTTCGCAGAGCCCTTGGACGACTGTGGAGATAAACCATGCAGGAAACAGCGAGAAAAAGAACACAAAGAAAGGAAATCATACACTACTACATCCCATGATCATAATGGCCTGAACTGGAAAACACCCAGTAAGTTTTTAACTTTCAAATATTTGATTATTATCAATATGAGCCATAACCCAAATGAGTTGGGACGGTAAAGTATGCAAGGGGAGTTAAACATGGTACAAACTAACTGTTACAATGTATCAAAGGTAGGCCAATTAGCTGAGATCTGGAGTATCCAGGTGCAGGTCTAAGAGCCCCAGGGAGAACAGTGCTCGGCATGGCCATTTTTGCTGCTACTGTAAAAAGGCAGATAAATAGAGCAAATTAAAACCTCAATAAATATGTGAAAGAAAAAATTTAAAATCCAACCGTGCATACAAATGAAGTTTATTCTCTGAAAAAAATTCACAGTGATAAACCTCTAGCAAGACAGATGAAAGAGAAAAGAAATGGAGGATATTGTTTCTCAAGAATAAAGATAATAATTAGATGTTATGATAGCTCTGTGCTAATCAATTTAAAAAGTTATATGAAATAAACAGGATTTTAAAAGCTGATCTATCAAAATGAATACAAGTAGAGATAGAAAGTGATCTAGACTCGTCAAATAACTCTGTACTTAAATAACTTGGAGATACTCACAAAAAAGCCTTCATGGCCGGATGGATTCACTGATGAACTGCACTGAATGGTGGTGAGGAAAATGTGCTTCTTCTGCCCGAGCTCTTTAATAGAATAGAGGAGGAAACTTAGCAGCTCACGTTAGGAGTCAGGGAAACTCCGGTGCCAAACCAGATATGTGGGAAATGATTATAAAGGTATAAGCTCATGACCATCATTGAAACAATATAAAATCAATCACACAATGTATTCAGAGATACGAAATATGTAATCAAGTAGGTTTTACACAGAAAGACAACCAACATTGGAAGGCCATTCAGTGTAGTGAATTACACTATCACTTTTAAAGCTGTATGACATGCCAAGGTCCAGAAGAGGCACCTGATGGGTCTTCTGGAAGGCCTGCACTGAGTTCCACAGAACAGTCCCAGAATCTCAGCCCGACTAGGTCCAGAAACAGTGCGGACTGGTGTAGGAGACCCTGTAGCCAATTAAGCTGCAAACAATAACTAGTTAAATTGTAGCCGGTTGACAGGTTGATTGTCAAAACTGTAGCCAATTACCGTGTTTGTTGTCCACTTCTGCTTTCCTATAAATGCCAGCAGATCAGACTGTCAGATTGGTGTCCCCTGAACCTGTCCTCTAAGCTGCCCAATTTGCAAGCTGTTTCTGCTTCTGCTCAGGCAGACTCTGCTTGGAATAATTGGCTTGAGGAATTTGCTCTTTTAAGGGACAAAAGTCATCATGTTTCAAAATGAAATCTCTCAGGAGACTCAGATGGAAAATACATTTCTTTAATCTGAAGCAGTCTATATAAATGTATACAGCGAACACTGAACTTAATTGTGAAATCTTGAAGGTTTTCTTTGCAAGCTCAATGAAAATTAAATTTGATGCCCATTGGTAACACTTGAATGAAACATTATACCAGAGGTTTGCTATTTCAATATTGCAGAAAAATAAAAAGAGTTTGCATGAATGGAAGGAGGAAAAATTGTTTTTATTTGCAGATGACACTATTGTGTATGTAGAAAAGCCCACATGGAACCTAAGAGACAATAAATCCTTAAAAATTAATAATAGTGTTTAGCAGTACTGTAGGGCAGAGTGAACATACAAAAGTCATTGAGATCAGGAATAAACATTTTGTAAAAACAAACTTAAAACTATGAAAAACTAAAACATTAAATACAAGAATTAATCTGACAAATTATGTCCAAGAACTCTGTGCTGAAAACCATACAACATTTCTGAGCGGAATTAAGGAAAACTTAATAATAAGGTACTGTATTCTTATGAGTTGTGAGTCCTGAGAATATAAAAATATCAATTTTAAAATTGATCTTTAAATGAAAGATCAGTTGAAATCCCAGTAGGATTTGTAATTTGGATTTTTTGGGGGGTTTTGTACTGATTCTACACTTGGATTTGTAATTTGGATTTTTTGTTTGTTTTTGTAGGAATTGTCAGACTGATTCTAAAACTTACATGGCATTGCAAATCACTAACAAAACAACTTGCAAGAAAAACAAAGGCTTACACTACCTGCCTTCAAGACTTCCAAGAAAGCTGCTGCCCTCAGGATTCAATGCAGAGTGTGAGCTCAGCCCTCATTGTTTCATACACTGAAACGTGGCTCAATATTAGAAAAATTTCATCTCAAAAAGAAAAAAGTAAAACATTATAAAAAGTGAACTGCAGAAAGCTTGCAGAGAACTGCCCGGGTCTTGTTTGAACTGTGTGGATTTGGCTGGTGACTAAATGTGCCTGAAACTCGCCTACAGAGTTGCTGTCCACCAGAATTCACTGTTGAAGTTTGCTCACAGAACTGAAAATGCAAGCCCTCTTCCTGACTGTATCCAGCTGGTGAATCCTTAGCAGGTAGCGTTCCCTGTTAGTCCGATGCAGGACCTGGAATCACAGGCGAACCACTCACCATACTCCCAAATTTGCCTTTCCTTGAGACACAACCAAACATGAACCTTTTGGGTCTAAGTTTTAGAAATCCTAGACCCCTTCTGGTGCATGACCCATTGAAGCAGAAAATATGTTCCGGAGACAGTCTGAGATCCTATTCTTGGTGCTGCTTGGTGGAACAGAAATGGGTATCATGGGCAACGAGCTGACCAATGAGATCTATACTACCTATAGAACACTTATTGGGGTTTATGACATATAGTGATTGCTATAAATAATAGTTTTTAATTTACACTGGGAAAGGTGTCACCATGGAAACTGAAACCAGGAGAGTGCATAATATCCCCAAGGCTTCTGGAATGTACGTGAGGCCAGGGTTTTTGAGCAGAATGGGTGTAAGGTGTGACCCTGAGAATGATGTGACTGACAGGAAGGGTCTGGTACAGTCAGGAAGGGTAGTGTGGGAAATCACAACCACAACCGTGGGAACATGGTGATGCTTAGTTCTCAGCTGAGCCCGAAGCACTGGGCAGGGGCTGCAGACAGGGGAGGTGACTGTGCAGGAGACAGAGCATCCACATGGCAACAGCCACCTGAGAGGGGCACCTCGCGGAGTATGGTGACAAGGCCAAAGTTACAGGCGCCTTCTGGGTTCTGCCTCAGAGGCCTTGAGCACTGCCAGCTGGAGGGGGAGCCATGATGATCAGTTTATATAGGAGCCACTTTGATTTTTTAAGTAGAGTCAGCTGACAAGCCTGAAGAATGCTTTAAATGGAAGACATCAGGAGCTTGCTCAGGAGGCCAGGAGGCTGGCTGGACCTCTGCATTCAGCACAGGGCTGGTTCCCATCTGACCTGCTTTAGTCAGTAGGCTGGGGTGACTTTGGAACAAGCACGTCTGGCCCGAGCATCCACCCTGCTAAGTCCTAAGATGCTGTTCCTGCAGAGGAGGGCGGGCGATGGGCTCCTAAAATTCTCTTTTCAGCCACCTACTGCTGATTCTCCTCTCTGACGCGTATTTCCGGTTTCCATATTCTCTGCTCTGTGCCCTCTCAACAGTGATGTTCTGACTGTCACCTCTGTCCACTTCTGCAAGGCTTCCTTTGTCTCTGTCCTCAGTGATCCCACAGACAGCACGGATTTGAAAGGCAGCTCCGCACTTTTGCCAGGTTACACTGATCGCTGAGCCCTTCTGCCTGGTTTTCAGGCACCTCACATTCAGCCCATTTCAAACTAAGCCCACAGTCATCTCCCAAAGCATTTATTTCTCTGTTTTCTCATCTGAATTAGTAGCTTCACATTTGTGCCGTGGTCTGCATAGTCATCTCGGCATTTGTCCTGTCACTTACCTCCAGGAGTAATTAAGTGGCTGTTTTGCCCCGTAAATCATTGCTGTAATCTTTGACACCAGCATGCTTGAAATAGCCTCTGCACCGGCTCCAGGCTGCATCATTGGCCTTAGCGATTCCCAGAATCACCTTGGGAAACTCTGCCAGCAAATCAGCCCCGCCTGAAAATGTTAAAGACTTGCTAAATCAGAAACTCAGGGCCAAGAAGAAATGCTACTTCCCTGAATCAGGAAAGATAATGCCAAGAACAGCTTGGAACTTTTGTATTCTCCCACATGCCTAGTGCTGTGCGCTGCAGAAATAGGGAAGCCAAGGTTTCTGATACCAAGCAAACATTGTACACAGCAAAGGTGCCCTAATCGGAACCCAAGCTGAGGGAAGCCAGCCCCTGTTTGACAGGGCACTGAACTGTTAGCTCAGAAAATTGCACCACAGGTGATGAAGGCCACCAGGGGGTTGGTTTCCATTAGGTTTCCCAGAGGTAAAGCACCTAAGGAATTTCTTTGACTAAATCTGCCATCCTGCATATGTAAAATACACAGTTAAGCTCTCCTAGTAATTAGCCTGCACATGTGTGTCTCAGGATTGAGAGGCTCAAGGAGTTTAAAGAGTTTGCTAATTTTGGTGGAGAACCAAGGGCAAATTGGTTATATTTTCAAAGTTAAAAACAATACAGGCATCAGAATATTTTTGCTGCTCAAAACAAAGAATATTGAATCACCAACTCAAAAATTTATTTGCAAAACTAAGCGAGTACTTTTTTTTTTCTTTCACAAGAATGATATTTAAGGAAATATATATATACATAGAGCCAAGGTATAGCTCAGTGGCAGCGTGCCTGCCTGGCATATGCAAGGTCCTGAGTTCAGTTTC
This sequence comes from Cavia porcellus, assembly GCF_034190915.1. Classification (NCBI taxonomy): domain Eukaryota; kingdom Metazoa; phylum Chordata; class Mammalia; order Rodentia; family Caviidae; genus Cavia; species Cavia porcellus. The sequence goes on from NW_026947506.1 coordinate 2,362,663, forward strand.
GGGGGAGGGAAATTCCCCAGCTAGATGTATTTAGCCATCTCCTAGTCTAATGTGTCCATTTCCTTTGGCCTGGGCTAAAGACCGCCTTCACCTGACTCATAAGCCAGCATTTCACAGCGCAACACCCGGGTCCTCTCCTCAGGTACCTAATTCATTGCCAGCCTAGACGAGGTTCTCAGTGTTCAAATTCAAACCCTTTTCTATGTGTTTACTATCGCTGCCCCAATCTAAGCTGGCATTACAGTAGGCCCCGGCTTGGGGCACTCTCACGTGCAGACACAGAGAAGGCTTCCTAAGGATGGCAGTTGGCTGTGGATTTCTGTGGGCTGAGGAGGAAGCAGAGATGAGCAAGTGATGCGGTGTCGGATTGCTTAAATCAAAGGGAACATTTCATCACCTTCAAACAATTTAATGCTCACCTGCAGTTTCTGCAGTGAGTGAAATGAAATAGAAATAAGAAATAAGCCCAGTAATGAGGTGGCACTTCTGCTTTCCTTGCCAGAAAGCTACCAAGAAGACACAAAATACCACCTCAGCCAAAACAAGATTTGAATAACATTCAGAATCACATAATTTAACACAACAATGTCTAGGTTTTATTGTAAATCACTCATCATACTAACAAGCAGGAAACTATCAGCCCGAGTGGAAAGACATTCTTCTGTAAGTAAAACCTGCGTAGCATGTTAGTTCTGTGCAGATGGAACCATTTCCCACAGACTTAGTGGCTTAAACTCCACAAATTCATTTTGCCGTAGCTTTTGTGGGTCCAAATTCCAGAGACCAAAGGCTGGAGTCAAGGGCTGGGAGAGTTAAAAGGTAGGTAAACATGACAGTGGCTGAGAGAAAGAAGGTCAAGGGGAGGGAAGAGAGTGAGTACTGTTTTACAGTGGAATGCAGAACTTTCCGGAACTGGAAGCAAGCGTCACAGGTAAACTAAGGAACCAGTCAGTGTGCTGTGTTTTCAGTGGGTAGCTGTGTTTTGAAGAGATCCCAGCATGTGTCAGTTTCCTTATGCAATCAGATGTGGTCTTTCACTTTGTGGATGCCCTGTGTGTCTTTTTGTGGCTTCAGATACTCTGCATTCTGGTCATTCTGAATCTCTGACCGTTCCCTACAGAAATATTTGACTCATTTTTGTGTCTGCTCTTGAAACAATTAATTCCATACAAATTGCATAAACCGAGAGCTCCTTGTCTTACAAAGCTGAAGAACGAAATCACAGACAAAAGGAGGGAGCCACAGGGGTGTTCACTCCTGGTGAGGGTCCAGGGGAATCCTGGAAAAGGGGGTGGCATTGGATCCCTCAATCTAGAACATTTCATGGGTAAGTGGAGCATGGGAATTGCTCCGTGGTTTAGTGGTCCCCTATCAACATGGTTTAAAATGACCCAGTTAGATCTCTGCTCCCTACCCCACTTACTCGGCATACAGGATTTCAAGGAAAGTGGAATTTTAAAGGAAAACTCATTCTGTTGTTAGTGTATAGGAATGCTGTTGATTTTTGAGTATTGACTTTGTATCCAGCTACATTGCTGAATTTATTTATTATATCTAGGAGACTTTCAATGGAGTTTTGGGGGTCTGCTATGTAGAGTATCATGTCATCCACAAATAATGATAATTTAACTTCCTCTTTTCCTATCTTTACCCCTTTTATTTCTCTCTCTTGTCTAATTGCTCTGGCTAGTATTTCCAGTTCTATATTAAATAGGAGCGGTGATAAAGGACATCCTTGTCTTCTGCCTGATTTCAAGGTAAAGGCCTTCAATTTTTGGCCATTTAGTATGATGCTGGCTGTTGGTTTGTCATAGATGGCCTTTATCATATTAAGGTAAAAACCGTCTATTCCAATTTTCTGTAAGGTTATTATCATAAATGAGTGTTACACAATATCAAAAGCTTATAAGAGAAACCACACCCTTCACACTAGCATCCAAAAAAATGAAATACTTAGGAATTAATCTCGCAAAAGAAGTAAAAGATCTATACAGGCAAATTATAATACCCTGAAAAAAGAAATCAAAGAGGATCTCAGAAAATGAAAAGACACCCCTTATTCATGGATAGAAAGAATAAATATTATGAAAATGGCCATTTTCCCAAAACTGTTATACAGATTCAATGCAATCCCAATGAACATACCATCAACATACCTCATACATCTAGAGAAATCACTCCTAAAATTCATCTGGAGTGAGAAGAGACCTAGAATAGCAAAGACAGTTCTAAGCAGCAAAGTCAAGGCAGGAGGTATCACAATCCCTGACTTGAAGTTATACTACAAAGCAACTATAGTAAAATCAACATACTATTGGAATGAAAACAGATCTGAAGATCAATGGAATAGAAGGTAAAACCATAACTACAAACACAACCAACTTATCTTTGATAAAGGAGCCAAACATGTACACTGGAAGAATAACAATATCTTTAATAAATGATGCTGGAAAAACTGGCTCTTCATATGCTGAAAACTAAAACTAGACCCATGCCTATCACCTGGTACTAAACTAAAATCTAAATGGATCAAAGATCTGAATATTAAAAGAGAAACACTAAATCTGTTGGAAGACAATTAGGCAAAAATCTTGAGGACTTAGGGGAAGGTACAGAATTCATGAACAGGAATCAAACTGCACAAGAAATACTTCCTGGAATCAATAGCTGGGATCACATCTTATTGAAAGTTTCTGCAAGTCAAAAGAAATCTCCAGCATAGTGAAAAGAAAACCCACAAACTGGGAAAAAGTCTTAGTGAACGGTCCCTCAGACAAAGGACTTTTGTCTAAAACATATAAAGAATTTTAAAAAATCAGATTCCCTGAAATTCAAGGGCCCAATCCAACAATGGGCATCTGAGATCAATATACAGTTCTCAGATGAAGAAATACAAATGGCAAATAAATACACGAAAAAATTTTCACCATCATTAGTCATTAGAGAAATGCAAATTAAAACAACACTGAGATTCTATCTCACTAGAGAAAGAATGGCCAGGATCAAGAAAAATACCAACAACAAATGCTGGAGAGGCTGTGGGGGAAAAGGAACTCTCCTGCACTGTTGGTGTGAGTACAGACTGGTGCAACCACTGTGGAGGTTCAGTCTGGAGATTTCTCAGAAACGTGGAATTGGAAGTCCCATTTGACTCAGCTATTCCACTTCTGGGCATATTCCCAGAAGAACTTTAAACATCATACCACAGTGATGTATGTGCACCCATGTTTATAGCAGCACGATTTGCAATAGCCAGATCTTGGAAACAACCTACATGTCCATCAACTGAGGAATGGATTAAAAAGTTGTAGTATTCTTATACAATGGAGTACTACTAGGCTATAAAGAATGATCACATTGAAATATTTATAAATAAATGGATGCACCTTGAGACCATACTCATAAGTGAAATAAATCAAACTCAGATTTATAAATATTATATAGCCTCCTTAGTGTGAGAAATGGTAGGAGTACATCAGATTTTATGGTAATCATGATTCCCTATTACATTGCTTTGAAGCCTTATAGTGTTTTCATTCATTAGTTGGAATGGTTTTATTCTGTTTTGTTTGATTTTATTATCTGTGATAGTATGAACAGCTATTTTGAAGGAAATAAGACATTATAATAGCCATTGCTGATTTAATATCATCTTACTCTGAAGTCCTACCATGTTTTTTGGTCTTCTGTTTCCATTGGTTCTATCATGTTGTATCTTACTGGATTTTAATATGTGTGATAGTATAAACAAATTTTTTATGGACAATGAGATAATATAAGCCATTGTTTATTTTCTGTTGTTTGGCTCTGAATGCCCTGTAAAACTTTCATTCTCTTGAATGGTTTTATACTATTTTGCTATGTTTGATACTATTGTATGTGAAGGTATGCTCAACTATTTCAAGGAAAGAGACATTATGGTAGCCGCTGTTGTCTTGTAGTGAAATACTGTGTTGCTTACATTGTTCTGTTCTGATCTGCTTTGTTCTGTCCTCTTTTGTCTTAATGTCCCTAAAATAAAAAAATAAATAAATAAAAAAGTAAAACTGGTTCTTCAGCGATTTAAATTCTTTGAAACTCAGGAGCTCAGTGAAGAGGGGCCAAGGGCTAAGTTTCCGGGTTGCCTGAGGAAGTTCATTTGTGGTCCCAGGTCCTCCTGAGCACCTGTTCTTATTTTAATTCTCATCTATGACTGATCACCCTGCCCTATCTCAGGCCGTCTTCTTGGCTGCTGCCTAGTCACACTTGGCTAAGCTGTCTCTCACAGTCTTTCTAAACTAACCCTGGAGTGCAATATTCCATCTTCTTTTGTGGAATAAATTATACAAGCAGCAGTCTCAAATGGGCACCCTACACTAATCCCTTCTGACTCCTCAGGTAACACACTGGTTTTGACCCATGACACTCTGCCCCTCCTATGGTCGCATGACTGACAGATCTGTTAATCTTCCTCCCTGTGCTCGCTATGTGAGAGGGCCTGACCTACCTGACTGTGGAGGCCGAGAAGTCTCCTGAGCTGTCATTTGCAACCTGGAGACCCAGGGGAGCTGATGAGAAATGCACATCAGAATGAGAAAAACCAAATCACACAAAAACATTCCCCAAGCTCAAAGATGACATAAGGTAGAAAATCTATCATACTCAGCCTGTTGTACCCAGGCATCCAAAGTCCTGGCCAGTCCCCCGCACATGAGGAAGAGCTCCTGCTTTGCATAGCTCAGCAGTTCCACCGCTAATGCCTTCCAGAAACATCCTCACAGTCACACCCAGAATATGCTTCACCAAATGAGGGCACCCGTGCCCTGTGCACGGGTAAAGTTAGCGATCACCTCCACAGATACAGCACTGCAGGTCATGGGGTCTGGTGACTGCCTGCCAGGTTCTTGGTTACGAGGAGCAAAGAATTAGCCATAGACACAAGGCCCCAGAACCTGACAAAGATTACTGATAGAAAAGTGCATTCAGAGAGAGTGGGCTCGCCCTGGCCAAAGGGAAACAGCGTGCGAGCCACAGGCTTAGAGCAGGGCAGTTAAATGTCCTGCTCCCTCCCCGAGGCACTTTCCCTGGGAGTCCGGAGGGTGGCTGGAAACACCATCCATCAGCAGGGTGCTGAGCCATCTCTGCCTTCTGCTGTGTGTGTCCTTTCCTGGAACTGCTCTGCTGTAACCCTATGCACAGGGTGCGGTCCCTATGCAGGGACTTCCCAGGAGCGCCAGGGGACCCAAGGGCAGTGGTCCCACAGTTGGTGGAGGGGAGCCATCTAGGAGCCCCTAAATGTGCTATTTCTATTAATACTGAAATTCTCAAATTCAGGGACTGGTGTGTGGGGTTTTTTTTGTTCCCTATTAGTGACAAGCATCTAGGAAGGTTCAGTGAACATCTGTTAAGTGATAAAAAGTCTGTTTAAAAATTATTTTATTTTTATTTTTTAAAGGGTAAAACTAAACATAGCAAAACAGAACAAAGCAGATCAGAAGAAAACAATGTAAGTGACACAGATTTCAAAGCAAGACAACAGGAGGTCTGCAGTGGCTACCATACTGTCTCTTGGTTTCTTTAAACAGTTGTCCATATCTTCAAAATGAATTCATACAAAACAAAATAGTATAAAACTGATCAGAACAGGGTATTGAAGGCATTATAGGCCATTATAGGCACTGTGTCAACTACTTAAATCACAGCAGAAACATGCAAAGGCCTTTAGCGGCTAACCATTATCCACTGACCTGTTTTGTGTGGTCCTCATAGTCCTTAGGAAAGTGTTTTCCAAGCTCCAATAAGCCTCATTAAAACTGGATTTTGTGGATTTGATTTATAGTGAAACAATTGGCATGCATTACAATTCTGAGATTTAGGGACATAATTATAACCTGGACTAGACATTCAGGAATATAAATACAATGGAAAGAGAGAGAAAATCTACAAAGTGAACATTACTATGCTAAGTTAATACACTATTACTTAACAGCAGCTGCCAGCCAAAACTGAACCACAGCCCTAGACAATATGCCCCTGCGTCTTTTTATAGAGAGAAAGCCACTCCCTTCCCAGTTCCTCAGCCAGCACCACCAAGAAGCTAAATCCTGGGATATTTTTATCATCCTCTCTTACTCAAAACTACAAGGTGTTGCAAACTGATGATTCATACTTGTATTAATAGTATTTAAAATGACAGGATCCTAAAGCTACATCATTTTTGCAGAATCTCCCATTCCTGACCTATGTGGGCGTCCACACAAGCTCCCCTGGAAACAGCCAGGCTCCTGCTTTACCTGCCCTGCGGACGCCCGTGCAGTCTGCTGTGCACCTCTGTCCGCCGGGCCTTTCCTGCGTTTCCCCTTCTAGCGTTCACACCTCTCACCTCTCCTTCACTCCTGGACTTCGCCAGTTATTTAATTACTGGAAGATGGAACACAGCATGAACCCAAAGCTCTAAACTTAAAGACAGCGCGAAGAGAAGATTGCCTCAGCAGGAGGAACTGTAGCAGCTCGATGTCTGCCCCATCTGAATCCTGTGAATACCAGTTGTGGCTCGTTTTGTGCAAAACTCTGTTCCATTGCTGACACCTGCCCGTCCCGTGCTGCGTGAAGGAGAGCCCTTACACAGCCACACAGCACCACTCGGTGGATCAGCCCGCACCTGGGGAGGCTGAGTCAGCGCTCATCCCTATCAGACGTGTTTCATCTGTGGCCTGCCTGCTCTGAGTTGGCAGCACTAAGTGGAGTCCTCTGGTGTGCACAAGACACATCAATCACACAGTTTCCTTTAGTTTTGATTTTATTACATCACAGACCTGTGCAACCTGTGGACCATAGTTTGAACCCAGATTGTCACATATTCACAATGAAACAGAAAAGTTCACGAGCCCTAGCTCCAGAAGAAAGACAGAGACAAGCTCGAACTCTTTAAGGGACTCAATTTAAACTTATAAAGAGATTTAACAGAATCCATAAGAGTGAAAGCAGTTTCAATGCTTAGACCCTTTGTTACCTGAAGTTTACTGCCGTTAAGCTCTGGGAGAAAAGAATCCATCCAAGTCTGCAGACTTCTGTGTGTTTAGGGAGTTGTGGACATGACGGGTGGTTTACAGCTGTTACACATCTTTAGCCACAGGTGACAAAGTAATATTATCAGTTATTAGCAATTACTATTGAACATAGTGACTGCTGAATAGGCACTGTTCTAGTGCCTTTGGACATATTATTTTAACTAACAGCAATGTATGTGCACATTTTTGTTGTTGTTTGAGACAAGTTCTAACTAAGTAGTCCAGGCTAGCCTTGCACTCACATGTCACCCAGACTGGTCTTGAACTCACAGCAATGTTGATCCTCCTGCTTCAGCCTCTTGAGCATGGGGATTACAGGATTGATTGCATCATGCTCTGTAGAATTATTATTCTGACCTTAATTCCAGAACAACAACAACAACAAAAATACCCAGAGAATTTAAGCAATTTATTTAACTGTGTAGCTAGTAAGTGGAGGAGCTGGGGCACACAAACCCCAGATGGGCCTCCTGTTTTCCACAGTGCTGCGGGAAGGAATCCAGAAGTTTCCATGTGTTCACTTGTGGTTGGTGGCTGAGAATGGCCAACTGTGGTTCTCTGGAAAGCAGTGGACACTGGAGGACCAATATCTGGCTGTCAGTCCTGGCGCTGGATGTGGAAATCCTTCTGACTGACGGAGAGCAGAGGTCACCCTGGGCTCCCACTGGGAGACTCTCAGTGATCTGTGGAGCCTGGGTGAAAACTGGTGAACCCGCACCTCCAGATCCCATTTCACCGCTCTGGCCAGCATGGACTCAGGCTTCTAGGGGCCGTACCCTGTCCCTTGGGGTAGAATTTTGAATAGTCCTCTGTATATGGCACAGGTGAGGTTCTTTGATGAGTATTGTGATGAGCAGCCTATCTCGGGCCAGAATAAACTTCCCCCCAAAACAATTTTAGCAAACTTTTGGAGTCATCAAAGCTGAATACACATACAGGGCTGTGGCGTGGCCTGGGCATGGCTGACCTGAAACCAAGGAGACACCTCAGGGGGCAAGTTAGACCACAGCTGAGGCCACCTGGAGACTTTCTGGGTACTTTCCCTTAATTAGCGTCATCTGTTGCTCTGAGGCATCCTTGAGCCCCTCCCAATATCCTGCTCAGGTTTCCTGTGTTTCCCACTGAACTCCTCAATTGTTTTGAATAAACACAGGCTGCCCAGGGACAGTTGTTTGGCCAGCTATCAGAGTTACAAGCTCTGTGGAGGATTTTAGTCTTCCTGGAGCCCTAACCATCATGCTGCTTTGTCTCATTCCTTTGGGCCTTTGCCATGCACTTATCTGGGGAGTTGGGGATCTAGGCACAGACACCAGTAGTAAATGTGCTGCTGACGTAAGCATAGATCCCCAAAGCAGAAAGCTGTGGCTCCCAGCATCTGTTCATCTCCTCCAGTGCCACATGTCTCCGAGCCATGAGAACATCAGCCATGAGCCAGTGGAGCACACAGTATGGGCCACAGCCCAGCACTGGCCCTGCAGCTCTGGGCCCACTGTCCGTGCTGGCAGTCACAGCCTGGGGAGTAGGGTGGTCTTTGAGATGGGTCAGGTTTCAAAAGAGCACCGAACTGACATTGGCTTACACATCGAGTTGTAAGTCACTAGATTGCACCATAGTATCTGCTAAAAGACTAAATCGCTTGGCAGGAGAAGGCAGGATTCTCAAGAAAGTGCTGTAGTTTCATGTTGAGGGGCGAAATGATTGTAATGGTATTTCCCCACTCACATTGCCACGGATCACGATGGTGTCAGAGGTAGGAGGAATCAGGGAGCTGATTTAGGTCTGTCTTCTCACCCCTAAGGGGCTTTTCTATAGCATGCTTCAAACATGGCTCTGAGCTTCGTTAGATAGTTCCACAAAGGGGATTCACAGCTTACAAAGGATTGCTGAGCTTTAGAGACGGGCAGACGTTAAAAGGTCTTCCTCACGCTGGGCGGTGGGCTGTAACTCCAAACTCCACTCCCTCATGTTAACCCTTTGCCATGCAGGGAGAGGGGGTCATCGGTTAGAGCCTCTGTTCCAGTTCTCAGGACTCGGGAAACAGAAAATGCCGGCAAGGAAGGGGGTTATCCTGACCTCACTAAAGCACTTTGAGGAATTTTAAAAGGAGCATTTGCTTATCATTTTCTTTCCTTAAGTGTCTCACATTTTCATAAAAGCAAGCTATAACACACCCTACTCCTCATCACAAAGCTACTTAGTTGACATTTCAATTAAGATCTGTCTTCATTTCTAGCCATTGGTGGTCTGTGCCCCCCCCCCCCCGTCTCTCAGTCCTTTTTTGGAATGTGGTGTAGATATTACTAACAGGAGAGAAATATCTCGCTGCACGCCCGTCTCTCCCCATGCACACGCACATGCATCCCCACACCTGTCTGGGATACAGATTCCCTCCCGGGATGTTTAGAACAGCCTTTTGAAATCTGCAACGCTTCCAAATATGTCATTAACCTTGGTGTGAACCCTGAGGTTTCATCAAATTTTTAACTTCTGTTTTGGGTAACAAATATTTAAATGAGAATTTGGGTTTGAGGGTTGAGCCGAAGAAAAAAAAAAAAGAAGTAGAGGAGAGATGTGTGGCCAGCGTGTTTATTTTCCTCTGGACACAAAGTGACCCAGTTTGCAGCATTAATAAGTTAAGGAAAAGGGGACAGGCGCAGGGCTCAGAGTGGATGAGGGGAGGAAGAATCAGACACTGGCTGGATCTCAGGGAGGTGCCATGGGAATCCCGGAATGAGGCTCCTCCTAAGGCGCTCTCCCAGAGGACGCCCTCCAACACGGTGGCCTGAGCATCCTCAGAACCCTGGAAACTCGCAGCCTGCAGCGCACAGTGTGCCTTGGCACAACACACTGTCCCTCCTGGTGTGCAGGTTACTCTTTGCTTCTTGATTTTTCTTTTTTATCTTAATTATAAGCAAAGATTTTTTCATCTTTTTTTGGGAGGGCAGGTACCAGGGATTGAACTCACAACCTCGCGATTGCCAGGCAGGCGCTTTTGCCGCTGAGCTAAATCTCCTGCTCTTTTCCCTTTTAAAAAAAGTAAGCATGCGTGACTAGCCCATCTTCAGCCTCTGCTCCCCGCCCACTGAGAATCCGCTGGTGAGTGCAGGTTGCGTGCTGAGAACTGGACTCCCCAGAGTCTGAACAGCCCTGGGGACACCCTCCCCGTGGCGGAAACAGAGGCAGCTTCCTGGATGACCATCAGTCAGGCTGGTGCGGTTATGTTCAGTTCATTTCAAGAGATCTCAGTAAAGCAAACCAAGCCCATGCTGAGTTTCCCCAGTGGCATTAATTAGGAAGCTGTCACATATTAACTCTTAGAATAAATTCGGTTCTGCGGGGAACTCTGTTCCTTTCTTTTTATCTTTTTGAAGGAAGGTCTCTCTCTGCAGAGTATGCTGACCTCTAAATTCAGGATCCTCCTGCCTCAGCCTCTCAGAGCACTGGGGTTACAGGTGTAAATCACCAATCCTGGCTCCTGTTTTCTAAATGAGACGTTAGCCAGGGAATTAGCTCAGCAGGCATAAGGGCCTGCCTTGCAAGCACGTGGTCATGAGCTCAATCCCCAGTACAAAAAGATAAATAAAATAGACTTTAGATGGAGACATTTCTGAAGAAACCATGTCGTCGCCTAAATATCTAACGCTCCCACGTGTATATGGCATTTTCAGTAAAATGCATGTGGCCAAAAGGCACCTACATTTCGCTAAGGAAGTAGTATTAACCAGTGAAAAGTGGACCTCTGAACTCACCTGATTTGCATTTTGTTTTATGGTTTGCTTTTGCAAACAGATTCCTAAGTGACTGCAGTTGCAGATGGTTAAATTATGATTGTTAAGTCGCTGCCATGCCTATGTTACAAAAATGAGGATCTGGTTCTTCATAAATAACAGAAAATCAGAATTTAACTGAGGAAAAACAGAAGTCAGCTTGCAGGGATGGCTAGGCCTGGATGCAAAGATTTCAGTTGAAGGGAACAAGAACTCAAAGAGAGTTGATTTTTCGCCAGAGGTGTGGCTCATCTCTACATTCTAGTGGTTCTGGAGGCCTAGGCGGGAGGATTGTGAGTTCCAGGCCAGGTGGGACTACAAAGCAAATTCAAAACCAGAGGAAAACATCTTCCCTTGAAGGCAAAAGATGAAGATTTCCAGAAAGGTTTGATCCAGTTAGAGCCAGGGAAATCAAGTCACTCCCTCCCCTTCCTTTAGTGTGGATGTGGGGCTTGGTGATTGCCCTGTTCAAATTTAGGTAGTGGTGCTGCCCGGGGTCAGAGCATCAGTTCCCGCCCCTGTGACAGACTGTTAGGGCAGCTGAGTTAGCTAGAAATATTATAGGCAGTGAGACAGGGCTGGGTCCTCAAGGGAGCCAGTGCAGAAGCCCAGATACCCTGCAACTGTGGGGGAGACAGATCCCTCCTGCTGTGGGCCAGGCATCAGACAAACAATCAAATAAATGCATCCACATCCTAAGGACTGGTATTCTAAATAGCTCCCTATCACCCTGAGGAAGCCAGGAGTCAGCATCCCAATCTCCTAGGGAAGAGTCCCTGTTCTCCAATAATTGTCTGCTTTCTACATGACTCACCTCCCCATTTGTCCCCAATGTAATCAATTTTACCTGAACTATTAATCTCATTGGCTAACCAGAGTCCCGTCCAAACTTATGCCCATCTGCCTTGTGAGCTCCCCATTTTCCCCACCCGAAAACTGTAAAATCTTGGAGTGAGAAAACACATGGATGGGGACCCCTTCTGTTTCTCTCAGACAGAAGCTTGCTTTCTCTCGATAAACACATTCTGCTCTTACCCTCCATTCATTCTTTGATTTTAGAGAACACAAACTCGTTCTGGACGTAGGAGGCTGGGAGCTTCATTCCCCTCTATCAAGACGACCCGGGAGGCACCTGGGCCCTGACCCTTTAAGCACTGGACGCCTGAGTGGCCTGAAATCTTGCGAGTTCCTCTTCCTGCTCCCTGTTCTTGCTTCCGTCCCACGATCTTCAATAAATGCAGCTTCTCACTACCTACTCAGGCGCCTGCTGGGCAGTTCTTTCCTGGGCCACCCAAGAACCTGGACTATGTGGCCCATCCAGCCGTAACCAGAGTCACTCTTCACACAGCCGTGAGAACTGGGCGTGGGAACGTTTTCTAAAACCTGAACACGCTGCACTGTGATCGCTGTTCTGTTACCCCAGTTAGGAGTAAGCAAAACACCCACACAATAGTGCGTGTGAATTAACTCTGTTCAGGTAAACGCTCAATCTCAGAGATGATTTCATGTGTTTATAGGAAAAATCATTTCTAATTATCTCCGCTGATGTGCAAAGCATTTAGAACTGAAAAACAAAGTTATTATGCTGAGCAACTAAAATAGATTTCATTCCCCATCACATCAGGGCGGTTCTCCTAGCTGCACACAGAATGCACTAAACTGAGCACAGTTTGGCTTTTCGCTAATAGTCTAAAACATTTAACAGATGCTTGTCAGGCTTTTTGTCTGAGTTCTCTGCGAGACTTAGGCCTCATTGTGAAAAACAAGACCTGGAAACTTTTGAGGGAAACAAACAGCTTCATGATTTCAGTCTGGGGCGTTTGGTCAAGTGGAACTGGCATTCCTTGGAGCCAGGAGGGTGGAAGAGGGGGGTTTGGTTTGTATCTAGAAGCCCCCCAAAGCCTCATGTGATCATGGGCAGGGCTTTGGGGACTGGACTGATGGCCTGGGCAGGTCTGTGTGAGTGGGCCCGCTGCTGCTGAGCTCAGGGTGCTGCCGGGCGGGGACTGGTCAGTGGGGCTGGTCACTGTGGGAGGGCAGTAGGGCTTATGATCCCCTTGGCTCCTCACTTCCCGCCCACCATGCCATCCTGCCTGGCACCTGGGCCAGTATGACGGAAATGTGAGCCAAAATGGACCTCTCCTTCTTGGAGTACCAAGTGTCAGGTATTTTGTTCCAGCAACCAGGAAGGTGACTAAGGGGCTGATGGAGAGGTTAGCTTTGACATTTAAAAATAATTGTCACCCATCGACAGGAAGCGTGTAGCTGGCCGCTGGCTACCTACGAGAAAAGGTTTCGGGGTTGCCCTGAGTAACGAAGGACATGGAGAGGTATTTTATCCAAGTTGTGAGGTTTATATTTCTGAGATCAGAAAATATGGATAAAAGAAAATAAGGAATGAATGAAAAGCTGGTGTCCTCCCCTTCACCTTCACACACCTCCTGCATTGCACTGTAGGGTCAGAAGAACAGGACCCCGGGCGAGGGACTGAAAATGTCCTATTCAGCACCTTTAGACCCTTGCTGCTCAAGGAGTTGTTGATTGACTTGTTGACAGACCAGGAACTTAGGCATGGCAGGGAAAGTGCTTAGAAATGAGGAACCTAAAACCTCGCACACCTGCTGAGCCAGTCCTCAGCCTGTGAGGCCTCCCAGGGACCAGGTGCCCAGGACAGCCGGAACGCACTGCCTGGGGCTGCCCTAGTTGCCGTCTGTCCCTTTGGAGCGTGACTCTGGAGAAATCTGGGTGTGGTCAGTAGATGAGGACTCTTACACATCACGAAAAATGGGGTGTGTTCGAAGGACACGGTCATGGGGCAGGAAAACAGGTTTTCTCTCAAACTCTTCAAATCTGTCATGCAAATCCAGGTGTTAAAAATCAGACCAGTAAGCCAGATAAACACAAAAGAAAACAGAAGTGTGTGTTAGCTCGGCATCCAACAGAAGCCTAAGGAAAAATGCACCTGGATGTTTAGGGGCTGGGATGGCGGGGTCTGCAGTTCTCCAACCCTAGAAATGGAAACACAGGCCGGGGGAGGAACCCACGTGCACATAATCAGTGGATAGGAGGCAAATGTTTCAGTGTGCTTCATGCTTCCCCTCTGGGAAGCCTGGGAGCATAATCACTGCAGAAGGTGAAAAGTGAACAGAACATCATACGGACCCCAGACCGTGAGCCCCCAAAGCCACGGCTGTCCTCCTTGCCTCTGGGGCTGACTCAGTGGAACTAGATTGGCCACACCAGCCTCTGTCTTCCACTTCCTGGGTGCTGTCTGGGCTTTGGCCCCGAGAAGCCCTGGCCCTGCTCCTGAAGCTGATCACCCCATTTCCACCCCGTTCCATCCTCCAGGTGGGTGCACAGGCTGCCCTTTACTGGCTGGCGATTTTGAGATCCGTGAAGTATGGCGGGATGAGCATAGTTTATGCTGCTGTCACACCGTGTCTCACTTAGCTGCTGCACGAGAGTGCGGACGGCGGCAAGGTCAGGCTCCAGCGCTTTTATGAGCCCGAGTTCCCAATTGGCTTCCACAGGCACACTGATCGCACCTTTCTCCTGGGGATATTTCCTTGCAAAAGAAGACGCTGTCTGTATTTCAAACCTCGAAAGTGCACCGGTAAAGTAACACGGGGAAGTGAATCACAGCTTGCAGGTTTACTGCTCAGACTCATTACACGAACAGGAGGTTTTCTTGTAAATATGCACGACAGTGTTTGCAGTTTGACCAGTAAGCGTGCAGAATGCCTGTGTCACAAATTGTAAGCACCACTAAAGAAGTTAATGACCTTGTAAAATCACATGGGAAATAGAACAGTGGTGCGGTTTATTTCCTTTGCGTCCTGTTCCTATTTCATGCTTCTGACTCTGGAGCTGGATTAAGGATTCTTTTCGTTACAGTCTGATTGGTCTAACGCAACTCATGTGGGACGCCGTGTGGCAGTGGCAATGGAACAGTGACAAATATCTCTACTTTGATGAGCCAAAGCTTGGCACTTGTTGGGCTATGTATGTATCACTAGGTCCTCCAGGGCTTCTTCACCTGAGGGATCACAGGTCTAGATTTTGGAGACTAATGGGAAGGAGGAAAGAAACTGACATTTAACGTTACCTGCCATGAGCTGGGGCCTAAGAGTGTTTTATTTCCTGGCACAGTGACTTTACCATGATGCTTTAATCACTGCATTTGTAAGCTGAAGACACTGAGCCAGGGTGCTCAGAACTGCTGCTGCACCTGATCTCCCCTGATGCGTGCCTGTTGGATTTTTAACCTCCCTGATGCTATACAGAGGGGTCATTGTCCATTTGGTAGACAACAAAGGCAGCTGATATCAGTGGTTAAAGGTGTGCATCTTTGACCAATTGGAGGCTCAGTCCTACTGTTTAAACCTTTTTAAAAGGGGAAACACATTTGTATCTCCCTTAATGTACAATTTCACTTGGCACAGTTTTAAATACAGTCCAGTGTAGTATGAAGATATTAAACATAAAATTCTAGAAACAAGCAATTTAGAAGTTTGGAGCTGCTCAAAGTAAGTACTATGATGCATCCAGTCCCTACCCCCCACCTCGAGATATGGATCATCTCTTTACTCAGTGTGTCTGCTTTGTATACCTGACCCTCCCAATAGTCACACAGTACATGTGTGAGTTATTAGGCTGGCTACCATAATGTGCATGTTCAAGGAAAACTTCTGTAGTGACCTAATAAACCGTGGGTCACAATGCCTGTCACTCAGTAGATTTCATCACATCTCATAGGTGTTAGATCAGCTCTCATCATCATGATGAGAGAGAACAGAGAGTACAGTGTAGAGCACAATAAGCTATTTTGGGAGAGAGAAAAAGAGAAGCATCATTCCCATGATATTTTAGTTAGATGGTCCTTTCTAGTATGTTATTGTTAATCTCCTATTTCCCATAATTTATAAATTAAACTTCATCATAGCTATGTATGTGTAGGGAAGGACACAGTAGAGATAGGCTTGGGTACAATCCATGGTTCCAAGTGCCCAGTGGGCATCTTGAGATGTGTGCCTTGTAGGTCAGGGGATGCCTCCATGTTTCCTTTGCAGCTCACGTCATCTAAGCTGCAAAACCCTCTACAAGTTTCTTATTTGCTCTTTCTCTGCTTTAGTTGTTGACACCATCATTTCTGTTAGAACTTGTTGTGTCTCTTAATTTAGAACTAATAACCCATTGTTATAATTATGTCTTTCTTCCATTTTATCCCCATTTTCTACTCCCTTCCCCATACACAGCAATTCAGAAGGCTCGATGTGCTTTGGTATTAGTGTGCATTTACGTGTTGAGTGCATTTTGCTTCCACATAAGGCTAATTTGTATAATGAAAATCAGATCAGCAATAACTAGTGTAAGAGACCACTTACCACATCCTTGGCAGTTACCTAAGTGAGTACAATGACTTTTAATTCTCTCAGCAAAACTGTACGGTGGTCACTGTCAAGCTTACTGGAGGAGGAAACTGAGGCACAGAAAGGTCTATATTTGGTGTGGGACTGGCTCCCACCCTGATTGCTCCGGGTCTCCCTGAAGCTCTGCGGTCTGTTTCTGCCCCTGGGCCCTGTGCCTGCACTGCTGCTCCCGCATCTGCTCTACCGTGGGCATCCTCTCATGGGCCCCTCGGAGCCCTCTTCTTCTGTCAGCAGAGCCTAGCGTGTCTCAGTGTCCTCTTCCTCGCTCACTAATGGAGCCCTGTCTGTGGGGAGCATGGTAAACCGTGCAGAAGCAGAACTGTAGCTTCATGATGACCAGAAAAACCTGCTTAAGTCTCTGCAAGGCTGCAGCAGATTTAATTAACAACAAACATGCACAAAGGCCTCAGGTGCCCATATCCTGAGCGCCATTCTGCAGCATCCGGCACTGGAAGTTGTTGGCTCAGTGGTTAAGAGTCCTCACTATGTGCACTCTGCACTCTGAGGGGCAGCTCCTGTGATGCAGGTCCCTTTTACATCCCCTTGTGGTGCAGCCCCTGAGGTGTGGCCCCGAGGTGCAGCACCTGTGATGCAGGGCCTGTGGCCTGTGGTGCAGCCCCTGAAGTGCAGGCCCGAGGTCAACGAGCATCCTACAGATGTGTAAACGAAGGGCTAGAATTCACAGATTCTGCTGGAGATCTCAGAGCAGTGGGGCTGGAATTGCAGGTCTGCATCCCTGAGGATCTGATTGCCTTGGAAGGCCTGGAGAGTTCACGCGGCAGGCGTGGCCACGTAAGGATGAACTCCTCTCATTTCCACATTTTCCTTCCTTTCTTACATAAGGAGGGGAAGAGGGGCTGAAGGAAAGGTGGGGGATAGGAAACAAGGAACAAACTGTGTCAAGAACACTACAAATCCCCTCTGACGAATGCAATCATTATGCGTGACTAACAGGTACCAACAAAATTAAAGAAATATGAAAAAACTTTTAAAAAAATTTAATGTGTGTTTTGTACATGTACTCTGTGAGAAAAATGGAATCATTCTATACTGCGAACACGCTGATAAACATTTTAAAAAAGGAAAAGGATGAACCCCTTTCCCCGCTCCACACCCTCACCCACACAACTCCAGCCAGGTTTCTGGCTCAGCCCCCGTCTTACTGGTTACTTCCACTCTGGAAAAGGCCAGTGTTGACACACCTGCACCAAGGCGGAGGCCAGGGCACTTCCCACTTCCGGGCTGCAGTCCAGGTGCTGATCGCTCCCTGAAGCCCAGGCTGCAGCCCTGGACCAGCTCCCAGTGCTGGACCCCATCCGTGACGCTGCTTCCGTGGCCACTCCCACTGCACTGAGCAGGTAGGTGTCCACCTGCTCAATGGCGCCTTCCCCCGGAGGCCACAGAGACGCCTACAGTCTCCGCACTTAGAGGAATTTAAAGTGGGGTTTACAGCGTGTGCGGCTGTCTGGTCAGGTCTCAGCTCAGGCAGCAGAGGCAGGCACAACTCACAGAAGTCAATGTTGGCAGCCCTGAAACCTTCTTCTCTCCTTGGGCTACTTTCTGTGTATTTTCTATGTTGCTACTTTTGGTTGCTTTTCTTTTATTTCCTTGCATATAAAGAAGTCAGTGAGTTTCGCATGTACACTGGTTAACACATCAATGCTAAACTGAGCAAAAAGACTTGCAAAGTAAATGAAGGCACCTTTGTGGCAGGGAGCGAGGGGCAGGGCTTGCGGGCAGGATCTTGATAAGAACGGGTGCGAAGGTGGCTGCTGTGGAGAGTTTGCAGGCACAGAATTGCCAGCGGCCTTTGTCAACAAAGAGTGCAGAATGTCAAGAATTAAGGAGAGACTGAGAATGTGCTGAAACAGAACTACTAAACTGTGCCCCAAATAAAGCGACAAGAGCAGTCCATGTCACATGAGCCACCAGGGTGGGTCTTCCCCAAGGACAGCAGCTGGCTGCGAGTTCCTGAGGCTGGGGAATGGAGCAGCAGTGAAGAAGTGTCCGACTATTTAAATCACAGGAAAATATCAGTGTTACAATATTTCAATATTCACCTGCAGTGTCTCCAATGCAATGGAATAAAACACAAACAGGAAATAAGTGAGTAATGAGTTGGCACACTTTTCCCCCATGCCAGGATGCTAAAGAAAAGCCATATCAACATCTCTGTTTGTGCGAGATTGGAATAATATCAGAATCCCTTCCCAACAGGACGTCTAGGTTACATTGTAAACCACTCATTTTGACAACTGAGAAAATCTCAAGTTGTTGAAAAAGACAGTCAAAAAATGCCAAAGCAGATGTCAGAGGTGCTAGAACTCTTACAGAGTTTGGAAAAAGCAGTTATGATAAGATGTTTTAATGGCAAGTATAAACACCTTGGAAACAACTGAAATAAACAGGTCTCAGCAAAGAAATTGCAGTGTCTGTAAAGAAACAGAAGACATAAAGAGAAACCAAATGAGAGTCTTGGAATTAGAAAAGCAAAATACTCCACTCCCTCCAAAAAAAAAAAAGAAACCAAAAGTCAGCAGACTGCCTCAACAGCAAAACAGGACAGGGTGGGTGAAAGAATTTTGTCCCACTTGGGACACTGTAGCTGGTAAAGCCTTGAAGGCGGAACCAAGGGGCTCTATCTTCCCCGCCCCTAGGAACTTACCTGTGGCATGAAATGAATACCAATGGGCTGCCTGTGCACCACTAATGCCCCTTAGGCACCACCCCAAACCTGAGCTACATGTATGCCCCCACTCCACGTGTCTGCCAGAGAGAATGCCAGCCCGTGGAGACAATGCCAGACCCCAGAGGGTCAGGGGGTCTCTCCTGACATTCTTAAAATAAAGGTCATTTATATTTCATACTTTTTATCTTTTCAGCGCACCAAAATTCTATCAGTGGGGAGGTCGTGGAACTCAGCGGTTTCCACCAAAATACTAGTATTTATCAAATCCATCCAACTGTGAGAAAATACACTGAAGAATACACAGAGAGCCTCAAAGACTGGTGAGTTTGTAACAAAATTTTAAATTTGTTTCCAAATTTTCAAAGAGAGAGGGTGAGAATATAAAATAACTGGGAGAAATAGTGGCAAAACCCCCAGAAAACAACAAACAAACAAACAAAAACCATTATCAGACAAAAAATACAAGCAAAATACCATCAGGATAAACTCAAACACATACCTGACAATCATAATTAAAATACTAACTTAACACACAACTAACTTACACACAAAGAAAAAAGTATTAACAGTTAGGAAAGTGACACCTTAACTATGATAGTTAAACAATTAAAATAAAAACTAATTTCTCCAGAGAAACCACAGGACCTGGAGAATTGGAATATATTGTTATTAAGTAACAGAAAGATACTTGTTAAGCACAGGAAGCAAAAAGAAAACATGGCAAGCTAGACATTTATATCCAGAAAAAGTATACTGCAAGATTAAAAGAGAAATCAAGACATTCATAGTTAAAAGCAAATAAAAAGTAAGAGAATGTATTGCCAGCATGACTATCATGAAAGAACGGCCAAATGAGAGCTCTACAACTACAACAGGAAAGGGAGAGAGAATCTGGATGCGAGGGGTCAGGAGGGAGGAAAGGACATGACAAGCAAAGCGGTGAACAGCACAGCAGGCTTTTCTGCAGTGTCTAAATTTTACTTGGCAGGTAAAGAAAAATGCTCTCTGATGATGCAAGTACACACAGATGAAATTTTTAAAACATTTTATTTAAGGAGAAAAAAAACAGAAAAGAGTACAAGTTATACAGAATTTCAGAAAAAATGAACAGTAGGAAATCACTAATTAATAGATTACATATTGTCATCTTATAAATAGTTGTTCAAGTTACAAAATTAAAGCATATAAAGTGGACATTCAAACAGTGAGACTGCAAACAGTTCTGTTCAATGATCCAACAAAACTCAGTAATATCATTGTCTATCTTATACACTTAAATATACACGCAGTTATGTCCTTTAGAGCACTTTCTTTTCCTCTTTTTTACAATGACAATTACACATTTTGAGTTTTATCATTCCCACAGTTCTTATTATTTTTTAAGAGAATAAAACCAAATGAAACATAACAAAACAGAGTCAGTCAAATCAAAAGAATGGACATAATACATACTGTAAAAACAGAATACAAAGTGATCAACAATGGTTACCATAATGCCTCTTGCTATCTTAAAAAGAATTGCCTGTATCAACAGGTGAAATTTTTAAGACTACAGTGCTATAAATGGGGAAGAAAAGTGAAAGGGGAGGTGAGTTTTCTGTGTTTAACTCTGATACAACAAAGGTAATTGCAGACGTGGATGGCAAATTCTGGGCACTCAGTAAAACACCAGCCACGCTGCTACAGAAAGACACATGAAAGTCTCAAGGAATCAGGAAAAATGAAATAAATGATTAATGACTGAAAGGTAAATTGTTAAAAACACAAATGACCGAGAGAGCAAATACATAAAATGGTAGATGTAAGTTTCGATGTGCCAGTGTTCCATGAAGGGACCTAAGTATCCCAATTAAAAGACAAACTTTGCTGAAGCAGGATAAAAATCATGAACAAAATATATTCTGTCTGAGAATGAGAAATCTAGCAGTGTGGAGAGATTTAAACAGCTGTGGGACAAATACATACCCTGGAAACACTAGTCAGAGACTCCTGACGGAGTGGGTGTCTAATAATGACAGACCGAGTAGGTGTCAGTGCAAAAGTGTTTGCCTGGGACAGAAGGGGGTGTTCTGTAATGAAACGCCTCAGTCTCCCGGGAGACAGAATTGTCCTGCATGTGTATGCCCCCATTAATAAATAAAACTGCAAAATATACAGAGAAAACAGAGCTGAAAAAAGGAACAAGCTCATAATGATAGCTGAAAAGTTCAGCACATTTCTCTCAACAGCTACAGAACAACTTACAGGAAATCATCAAGGACACAGGAAAACTCACAAAACCATCAATCAGTGGCATTTAATGAAATTTATTGATTACTGCCCAAAGGTAGCCAAGTTAATGTTCAAGTGCCCATAGAAGAGCGACCTAAGGTAGGTGAGGTCCTGAAGCTTCGTGCGGCAAACTTAACACCACTGAAATCATATAATGTGTGTTGTCTGAACACAGGGAAATAAAGTAGAAATACATAGCAAAAATGAGAAAATACCCAGACGTGTGAAAACAACATAGTTCTAACTAATCCATGCATCAAGAAGGACATCTCAAATTTTAAAAAATACAAAATGAAACAAAGGGAAGAAATCCATTGAAATTTGTGAGGCACAATTAAAGGAACAATGAAAGTGAAGTTTACAACACTAGATCTACACATTAAAAACAGAGAAAAACCTCACATTCTAATAGGTAAAATTTCAGAATTTACATGCAGTTCAGTGGTAGAAAGCTTGCACAAAAGGTTTGCCTAAAATATCCTTGAGCTCCATGTCCAGAACTGGGAAGCAAAAAACAGATGAGCTCTGGAAACAAGAACTTGGGAAGAGAACACAAACCCAAAGCAAGCAGAAGGCAGAAAATAAAAGATGAACAGGAAGAAATGAAATTTATAAAAAACAGAAAAATGGAACAAAACAAAACAAAACAAAAAACACCAAAAATAGGAGCACAATAGAGAGAATCATTGACACAATGAGCCATTTTGGAAAATTAATAATCAGCAATCCTCTAGAAATGGCAAAGAGAAACTTCCACCAATTCTTAATGCCAGGAAGGAGCCACAATGTGGAAAGGGTAATAGAGGAATGCTCAAACAACTCTGTACTTGTGCACTTAAAATAAATAAAATGTATCAAATTAAGTCTTCCAAAACACAAACTAGACTTAAAGAGGTAACTCAGTGACAGAGTGTTTCCTTAGCATAAGTGAGACAGGGAGTCCAGTTTCTAGTACTGAAAAAGAAAAAAGAAATAAAAGAAAGGTAGGAAGGGGAATCCAGAGGAGAGGAGAGGAGAAACGGGAGGGGAAGGGAGGAGGGGGAGGGAAGAGAAAGGAAAGGAAACAGTGCTCACAGACTACTACAATACATCCAACTTAAAATACACAGTTAATCCCAGCACTGGGGAAGCTGAGGCAGGAGGACCCTCATGAGTTCAAGGCCAGCCAGATTATACAGTGAGTTCATGGCCAGGCCGAACTACATAGTGAGAGCCTGTCTCAAAACAAACAAGCAAACAGCACTAAAATACTTAGAATAGTCCTATTATTAGACCTATACCAAAACAAGACCAATTCAACACACACACACACACACACACACACACACACACACACACACACAATATTTTGCAAGAGTAGATGTGGAAAAATCTTTAACAAAATTTTAGCAAATAGAATTCAGCAATATATAAAAAGAATTTATATGATGACCACCTGTGGC
Source organism: Cavia porcellus (assembly GCF_034190915.1). NCBI lineage: Eukaryota > Metazoa > Chordata > Mammalia > Rodentia > Caviidae > Cavia > Cavia porcellus. Next base: position 2,385,310 of record NW_026947506.1, read on the forward strand.
CTATTTTATACATTTAAGGGTGCTTCAATATGTGAAAATTGATCAGTGTAATCCATGATATTACTAAGATAAAATACTAAAGCCCAAGATAATATCAATTAAAGCAAAAAAAGTTTTTGACAATATTCAACACTTACTCTAAACCCTCTCAGAAATACAGAAATAGAGGAATTTTTTCCAAGTTCATAGAGTATGAACCAAAAGATATAATTGAAATTATAGTTAATGTTAAAACCATGAATTTTTCCACCTAAGGCTGAGAATAATTCAAACATGTCTGTTCTCTTTATCAATGTAGTTGTAATTCTAGCCCATGCAATAAGACAAGACCATGAAACACAAGCATACAATTTAAGTGAGAAAAACTTTTCCCACTTATGTATAACATCATTGGCTACATAGAAAGCTACAAGTAATCTATATTATAATCCATAATAAAATACGGTATAATATTATATACATGCCAACATATTGCATGCATGAAACAAAATCCCTTTACAACTAATGGAAGTGTTCTATGAGGTTGAAGGGTAAAAGGTGTTTGGTGTGCCAGTTTCTTTTATTTCTTTTCTGGTTTTTAAACAGGGTCTTACTGTGTAATTCAGGTTGTCCTTGAGTTCACTATATAGCCCAAATTGGCCTCACAGTAATCCTCCCGCCTCAGCCTTCCCAGTGCTAGGGTTACAGGTGTGCACCTGCCCAGCAGCATCGAGGAACTGCACTCCTGGGCAGTTATTCCAGAGAAATGAAAATCTATATTCACCCAAAAAACTGTACACAACAATTTAGTAGCTTTACTGAGAACAGCAAAACACTAAAAACAACTAAGATATCTTCTAGGTCAAATATTAAACATCCTGTGGAACATCCTTAGCATGAAATGGCAGTCAGCTGCATAAGCAGGTGACAAGTTGGTGCCCCAACATCCAAGATGACTCTCCAGTTATGATTCTAAAAGACACAGAAAACCCCAGCAATCCTAAAAGGTTAGTGATATGTGATTTTACCTTTACAAGTACTTGAAATGTGAATTTTACAGGAAATTAGAACAAATTCATGCTTTCCAACATTTAGGGAGGCATGAGGCGAGAGGTAGGTCTCCTGGGCCGACAGAAATAATCTAGAAAGAGCTGCCTCGAGGTCAGCACCCGAGGTCAGCACTTGTGATGCTGCACAAATGCCGTGAAGACCTTTTGTCTCGTTATTATTTGTGGAAGCTGGTTAAGTCTACACACGATTGTTTTCTATTGTTTTTCTGATTGCATCGTTATTTATTTTTAGTTTTTGGAGAGTCTCACTTCAGAGCAAAGACTGGCCTGGAAATCAGCACCCCCTCCTTCCTCAGCCTCCCAAGTGCCAGAATTACAGGCCTGCACCTGTAATTATGTGGGTTACATGCCTGACCTCCAACTGCATCTTGATTCATGATTATTTCACACTGTAAAATATCAACCAAGATATTTAAATAAAAACACAACATATACATGAATATGCCTATTATCTGTCAATCTGTCACCTATGTGTCCAGTCTTTCCTCAGTATCTCAGTATTACAAAGCTGTTAATTTCATCTGAATTTCAATAAAGTAAAAGAATCTATAAAGCAAATACTAAAACATTTTTAGATAAGTTATTTTGAGAAAAAAATTTTTTTGAAAATATCAGTGTGGAAGGTTAATGAACGGTCCCCTTGTAACACCCAGCTGAATGAATCAGCATGATGCTGGGTGTGGAGGGCCCATCTGAGGATTCCTGAAGGGGAAAGTGGTCTGTGGATTCTCCTGGAGGAGCTCGTCACGCTGGTTCCCTGATATGAACACAGTTGTGCTTATCGTCAGAGGAGCTCGGGTCCTCGCCGTCACTGAGGATGGCTGCGGCTCTCTTTGGGGGAGCTCTGGTCCTTACCTAGAGCGTCACTTCCTGGCTCCACTGCAGACCCCTCGCCTGCTGGCACAGCTCCTTCACCCCCTGGAGCAGACTTTCTAGCTCCCACCGCTGTCCTTTGGGCCTTCCCAGGGCAGGTCCTTGATAGACTCGCATGGGACATTGCTGTGGGTGCTAGGTCTTCAGCTGGACTCGTGCAGGACATTGCTGTGGGATCCAGGCCCTCAGCTGGATTCTTTGGGATTCTAGCACATGAACAGATCTTTTGCATTCTTCTGCATTTCACAGTTTGGGTGAATATTATAAAATAATCCTGTGAATTATGTCTTGTATTAAATCTGTTCCTGTATAACACTGGACTACAACAGTTAAGGTTGACTTGAAAGTTTTTCGTTTGGTCCTGGAATTCATGGATGCCTTGATTATCTTGCTTGATTGAGAAAATTATTGAAATATCAAAAAAGGAACTTAAAGCTGTTATAAAAATTTAAGAAGTATGTATAATCGTGTTGATGGAAGAGTATGTATACCTTTTAATTACAATGTAGCCCAGATAGGTAAACAAATCCAACAGAAAGTAGTGTTTAAAGACTCACGGTGAATGTATTTAGCCTGGGCCTGAGAGAGCTGATCGTTGTTAAGTAAAAAGCGTGTTCTCTAACGTGGACTGTCCTTAGCGCTTATTCCAGTCAAACGATGTGACAGTCTCATGCAAAGAACGAAAATCACAATAGCGAGTATCTTTTTATAGTTTTGCTGCAAGGAGCCTTCCTAATTTATTTTTATCTGTTTCGCTTGAACAGATAAGAAATCAAACTTGCTCCTGATTTTTAAGCCATAAATGAAGACACAGTGGAAGTCTCTCCCTCTAGCACTGAGTCATTTCCCCCATAAGCACCAAAGAGTAATGGTACCTGTAAAACCTAAATATATAAAGACATAAGCAAAAGAACCACTTATGTTTACAGTTTTATACAAAAGAAGCATTCACACTATCTTTTATTTCTTTCATTTAGCAATTCATCTCAGGAGATCACAATAGCTAGCATTTACACAGCGCAGACCCGTGCGTCAGGATCTAGTCTAAGTGCTTCCCAAGAGTTCATCCACGTAATCCTCATACCTAGGAGGGAGGCAATATTATTTCACATTTCACATATAAAACATGTTTGCAGAGAGGTTAATTTTTCTTGTTCCATGTCCGGTCTTAACCTCTAAGCTTTAAAACTGATGCTCTTATGTCTTAACAATACTGCACATTAGTATGAAAAAACCTTTCCTTTTTCCATGGCTGCAAAGTATCATGTTGCATGGATAGCTTGTATTTTCTGACACTGGTTGTCTATTGAGGTTATACCTATCTTTTGTTCTTGAAAAAATGCCATGATGTATACACTTGCTGTGATTCTCTTTGCACTTATTTGAAACAGAGAATAAATTTGCTAGACATAGAATTTATGGTTAAATGGATATGAGCATTTGCAGTTGAGATAGATATTTGCCCAGTCTCTTTCTATTTTGGGGTGGCATCAATGTGTAATCACACCAGCAAAAGAAAAGCCAGAAATAATTGAAAGGATATAAAACAAAATTACTCTTATGCCTTTTCTTGTGATACTTGGACAGTGGGTGCCCCCCCTCCCAAATTGCTTGTTGTGCGTTGTTATCTGTTGAGGTAAGGCATAGAAAGGGTCATTTTGTGATCTTCCTCTGTGTGGATCTTCCAGTCCACTTCCTTTTAATTCCTATATTTATACTTTATGAAGCAGGTTTTAAAATTTTAATTATCTTTTAACCAGCAAAAGTGCTGGTTAAAAGTGCTGGTTAAAAGTCCAAGCAACTACCAGCCCTGCTGAGAGAAGCAAGCACTAGTGTCCGATACTGCCCAGTGAAGCTCCTGGGGTGTTTAACTGGACAGGGCGGAGACATTCACTCCTCGTTGGCCCCGCTAAGAAGCTGACACGCTCTCAGAAGTAATGGGGATGTGGTAACTGAGGCGAGGAGACCCTTGGGGACAGGGGTTAGTGGCCTCCTAAAGGATCCTGTGACACAGATAACATTCAAAAGGGATTCACCCAACAGCATCGAAAGGGCACCCTGATTAGAAAATGGACCTCGGGGATTGCCCATGAGGACAGGTCTCCCCCTAACTTGAGGGAAGTCTTCAAAGCGTTGTGGCTCTATTGGAAAGCAGGGCACCTCCAGACTGTAGGAAAAAGCTCATCTCCAGTCTCCGGTGGGATGCGTGCGCGGGGAGGGCGCCCAGAGCCACACTTAGCGTGTTTAACTCGAACCTCTTTCATCTCTTCACGGTGGAAACTCACCAAAGGGCAATTATGGCCCCTTCCCTGCTCTCCCAACGTGGCTGTTGGAGCCGTCTGCAGACATAAAATTGTGCGTGTGCCTAAGGAAGAAACGACCATGCCCAGAGCTGATGAATTATTAGACTGGAGAAAAAGTCATAAGGGAAGAATTCTATTTGGAAATTATGTGCAGAGATTGGTAATTTAAAGGGTAACACTTCAAGAATCCCACTTCCTGACTCTGAGATTGCTCCCTCTGAAATTCTGCACTGAGCACATGAGGTGTGTCCTACGGGGAAAGTCACACAGTTAAGGTGTTTCTTTGCTTTAGGATATTTTTCTTTTATTACCTAAAAAGAGTATTTGCCAAGCTCATAAAGATTTTCTTTTAAATGTGGGGGAAATGCTGACTGCATAGAAACGGAGCCAATTCTCTGAATCCCTCATCAGTGAATGTAAGTGAAACAGGGCACCATCCCGTGAATCCATGTGAATTTTCTTTTTAGCAACCAATAGATATCTGAGCAAGCCGATTCATCTTCTTTTAGTCCAGAGCTTCAGGTCTGTCTTTAGAAACACAGGCTGTCTAGCAAAATCGGAATTACGTTTGTCCTATCCTTTATTGGTTTGTCCTATTCTTTTTTGTAACTGCTTTGAGATGTCTGGTGAAAACATAACAACTCATTTCTTGAAAAATGCTGTGAAAGGACCTTATTATTATTATTACTATTGATAACCAAGATGTAATGAATCTCTGAAAAGCAGAATTTGGTTTCATTGCAGGGTATTCTTTGAGAAAATACCTAAGTTTCTGAAATACCAATTTCAAAATGCAGGTCTTTACAGCAATCAGAACTTCCGAGCTACAGCCAAAGAAGTGACTTTGAAAATCTTTGTGCCAGAGTAATCAGAAATCTACATTGCGCCCAAGCTTGGTTGCTGTTCCTTCTTTCTGTGTACAGCAATTTTTCTTATAAGTGCTTCTCACAGCACTTAGGGCAAAGGTCAGGGGAAATAGAGGAAACATAGGCCCACCTGCAGCCAGAGCCTGGCCTCTGTGGACTACCTTATATGTGTGTCACTAGGACTCAAAATTGTCCTCTTTCTCTGAAGCACTTTCCCCATGTATGACCTCGCTTTGCCTAGGAGGGATCTCGCAGGGAGGCAGCTCTGCTGAGCATGTGGCTCTCTCCTCTGGGGGAAACCAGCCGCCCCAGAGCTCGCAGGAGACCCAGACGTTCTAGGCTACCCGTCACAGTAACCCTGTTCAAATCCTGTCCTTTCCTTTTGTATTCCTCACTGAGACAGATTTTCCCTCAACGTGCATTCTTTTAACAAATGCTTTGCATCCACCCCCTTGTCCAACTCTGGTGCGGGAACCAGAGTGGGCATCCTATTATTTCAGAGGAGTCATTTCAAGAACAAGGTGGAGAAAAACACTTGGTTTCGAGGAATCACATGCGCATCGATTTGGAAACAACAGAAAAATTCCTAAAAGTGACAGCAGCCAGACTTGGGAAGACACTGATTGGAGCTTCCAAGGTTGAGTAGGGAGGCTGAAGCACCTTTGTTAAATTTGTGACTGCTCGTGAAATGGAAGTCTGTGAAACATAGGCTCCCAAAAGCGTCTGAGAGACTCCCATCGCTCTGTCTCCACAGATGACCCCAGGCTGTGCAACGGGTCTGTAGCTGAGGTGGGTTGGAAGCTCCAGGCTGAGTCCTCTCCTCTCTGGAACTTTCTGGGTCTTATGGCTTCTGTGCACGTGGGTTTCAGTGAGCAGAGGCAGCAGCCCCCAGAGTTACAGCCTGGCAGGCTGCCACGCAGAGGCCTGAAGTTTGCTGCTTTCTGTGGTTTGCACAGCTCAGGGCCAGCAAACCTCTGTCCTTCAGCAGTCGCTAGTTCCAGGTCTGGGCCAGGTCTGATTCTACCCTGCATGTGCTCATTCACGAGCGTGGCCCTCCGTGCATGGTATATTAAGTATGAGGCGTGGTCTAAAAGTACTGAGAATATTTAAATTTAAAAATACTGCTGTAAGATACTTTGCCATTAATCTCTTTAAATATTCCACCTCACTGCCTCCTGAAGCAGTTCTGAAGTCTTCTGTGAGAGTGCTGAGTTGTGCTGTGTGGCTGCCTCCATGTCCTGAATCAACTCAAAATGTTTACTTTTATGGTCATCTTGACTTTGGGGGAGGGGCACAAGTCACATGGCGCCAGTGCCAGTGAATACAGTGGATAAGAACACGCTGGAATGCTTTTACAGAATGCTTTCACCGGGCTGCCTTTCCATCGGAAGGCAATTCACTGATGTTTGATCACATTTTGTAAAGACACTTGTGAGAGAGTGCCTCCAGAACTGCTTCGGAAGGTGGTGAGAATGATGGAGAAGTGTGTCTACATGAAGGGAATGTATCCTTTATGGTAATTGTCTCTAAAACATTTAAGCATTCCCTGTATATTTTGATCACACCTTGTATAAGACAGGAGATGATTGCTCAGGGCATCCTTAGGAAGCTCTGAGAAATACCCACTGCACCCTCTGGCTCCCACCGAACAAGCTCCTGAAATGTTTTGAACTCCTATATCACCTGATCACTGAAATTCCGCATTATTGCTTCTGTCCACTTCTAAAAGCCCTCTTTCTCGGGCGCTGCCTATGCAGCTTGAGCAAACAGCCACCAGAGAAGCTGACCCATGACCTCTTTCTGGTGTCCAAGCAATAGCTTCCTGGCCAGTTTGAGACAGATTCAGATTCCATCCAACTCTAAAGATTCTATTTCCGGTGCTTGCTGTCACTGGTTAACTGCAGATGACAGGTATTATCCTGAGCTTACTCAACTGGAAGTGTTTGTAATTCCTGACCCCAAAGTAGCTCCAACCGGTGCAGATGTTTAGGGCAAGCAGCCCCTCCTTGGTCCAGCAGTTCATCCTTCCTGACTGGAGGAGTTGGCACAGGGGTCAGAATGGAGCTTTAGTGGTTCACCTGTCCACCTTTGTTTCTAAAGTCTGCCTTTCACATATGGCATTTGTACTGCAGTGCCCTTTTCTAATTACAAGAAGAGACGATGAAAGCAGAAAAATTACAAACACAGCAACATAATAGAGAAAAGAAAATCCATAATGACAGTGACAACATCGGAAAACAGTGCCGGCTTCCACTGACAAATTGGGACTTTTTTTATTTAAAGAAAAAACAAAACAAAACAGTAAAAGGGTACAAGTAATACAGAATTTCAAAAAAAAATAAATAGTAGGAAATCACTAGTTAATAGATTACATATTGTCATCTTAGAAATAATTGATCAAGTTACAAAATTAAGCATACAAAGTGGACACTCAAACAGTGAGACTGCAAACAGTTGTGTTCAATGATCCAACAAAAACTTAGTAATATGGTTATCTATTTTAAACACCTAAACACACTTCCAATTGTGTCCTTTAGAGCACTTTCTTTTCCTCTTTTTTACAATAACATTTACACATTTTGGGTTTTATTACTCCCACAGTTTTTATTACTTGTTTTTTTTTGGAAGAGAATAAGACCAAGCATGACAAAACAAAGCAGTCAGTCAAAACAAAGGATGGACATAGTACAGGATGTAAAAACAGAATACAAGGAAATCAACAATGGTTACCATAATGCCTCTTGCTACCTTAAAAAGAATCGCCCATATCATCAGGTATAGTAAAATTGAACTAGACAGTACAGAACAAAACCAATAAAACCTAAACATTGGAGATATTACTGAACTTTAAAAGAAAATAATATTCAAACCAGAGTGAGCATCATAGTGAATCTTATTGCTTTCAAAGTAGTTGCCTGTATCCTCAAAATTGATAATATCAAACAGAACAGACTAGAGTAAAATCAGTCAAAACAAGATGGTGAGAGCCATACAGGGCTTCAAATTGAGTTAATAGGAAATCAAAAAAGTTACTAAAATATATCCTGCTATGTTTAAAAAAAATTTTCCCTTAATTAAAAATAATAATAATAAAATAAATAAATTTTTAGAAAAGGGTGAGATTGAGATAAAAGATGATATAACAATACAGGTCAGAACAGAACCATTTAAGGGACATAGTGTTTCACCACAAGATAACCTGATTTAATAGTAGTTAAATCATAGTGTCTCTTTCCTTGAAATCTTTGAGTATAACTTCGTATACTGTAGCATCAAACATATCAAGACATTTCAGACATTCAAGAGGATGAAAGTATTACAAGGGATTTAGAACCAGCTAACAGAAAACGAACAATGGTTTCTATATTATCTCTTTGCCTATAAAAAATTTTGTTTATGCTATCACATATAATAAAATCCAATAAAATACAACATGATAAAAGCAATGGAGACAGAAAAACAACAATTTGATGGGACTTCAAAACAAGATGATACTAAATCAGCATTAGCTGTTGTGATGTCTTGTTTTGTTCCTTTTATGAAAGCCGATGGGATGCAGGCACTTTTGAAGGCTCTTTCCTTGGGGGAGGTGTTGTGAATGCCGATTCCTGATGCAAACAGCCTTGCCACAGCCTCACAACAGGCAGCTCCCTAAAAATGCAGGTCTCAGGTGTCATAGAAGTGCCCCACAGAGCGCCCTCTGTGTTATGTCCAGCACCCCATTCCCCCACCCTACCATAGTTCAGCTGAGGAGTAACCTGAGAGGTGGGACGGGGCCAGCAGTTTGCATGTTCATGGTTTGATTCTCGAATTATTTGTTTGGCAGGAGCAGGGCCGTGTGTACACAGGTTGAAAACAGTGTTTCTTGGAGACAGCGCAGAACCAGGTAATAATGTTATAAATACTGTCAATTTAAAAGATGCATCCCGAGAAGTAATCTTTTTAACAGAAATGAGTCTTTGCAATTAAATTGTCATTCTCCGTGTGTACGCAGGCATATGCATTTGTGTATCCGCGCACAAAAACGTTTGTGCCTGCTTACGTTGTTTCTAACTGCAAAATGTTTTGAATAACCTAAAGGATGATTAATTGGGATAAATTTAATAATGTCTTTACTTTAAAAACCATAGAGAGGCATTCCGTGTAACAATTTCAGGTATGTATATCTGAATGTATAGGGAATGAGAAAAAACTGAAATGTTATGATAGTAATGCATCATTTCATTTTCCATGTAAAATGTATGAACTTTAATTATACATATATAACATTAATAGCTAAGATTTAACAGAAAATAAATAGGAACTAAATGAAAACATCTAAACCAAAAAGAAACTTCCATTATGAAAGATGAAACAAATTCCAAATAAGGAGAGATGCATAATATTCACGGATGATTTAAAAATTCTGTTGGTAAAAAGTAAGTTGTCTGCCAACCTGCTGATCTCTGCAGATCCCTGGTATGGCAGTTGGAGGAAGGGAGAGACAGAGAGAGAGAGAGAGAGAGAGAGAGAGAGAGAGAGAGAGAGAGAGGGAGCGATCACTGGAGAAGGAAGGAGTGGACCATTCCATTCCATTGCAGGCACCCCTCTCCCCCGGGAGCCACCTCCTCTGTCCAGGCTGCCCCTCCAGCCTCTCATGTAGCTATAAACTCCCACCGGCCATGGTCCACTGATGCATATCGCATCCTCCCTCACCCCAACCTCCTTCCAAACCCCTCCTAACAGTGCTTCGTCTTCCTGGACATCTTGACATAAAGCATAGTGAGTATATTCTAGAATTTAACAAAATAAGTTGGAAGTTCCTATAAAATCTTAAAATACCTTGTTCTTTGTTTATTGACAGCAGTGAATAGAATCCACACAGCACATTCATCAGTGTGACCCAATGAGCCGTGAGCCGAGCCTCAGAGTGTTCTAAGACAGAACCCTGGTGCCTGCATTCTTGGGCACTCAAACTGGGACAGGAAAGTCACAGCAAAACAAGTTACTAAAAAGTGCCTAGGAAGTGCAAAATTGCAAAAAGAGGTTCTGAGACAATCTAAGATAAAAATCTCAACTCGGATTCTAATAGCTGTGAGAATATTAGCTGTGGCGCTGTTCATCACAGAAACGAGATGATGGCCTGAAGTTTCATTGGAACGCAGACAGCAACAAACAGCCCGAGGACGGATTTAATAAAGATAAAAGCAGAATGCGATCAATTACAAATAACCAAGTGGAAGAACTGATAAATTAAACACTTTATTTGAGCAAACTAATAAACTAGACAATGAAGGAACAGAACAGCACAAATATGTAAATTAGTAAGTAATCAGAAATAACTCACCAAGCCTGCTGGAAATGAAAGAATTAATAAGAGACTATTTGTTTGACTCTCTAAAAGAAGTTGAAAAGTCAAGAAAAAAGGAAAATTGTGCTAAGAAATCTCACGAAAGTCAGCTGACTTAACACAAACAAAACACATTGGAGTCCTTGGTGTGGAAAATGTTTTGGGGATAATGCTACCTCCCGTCCAAACGACCAAATCCAGAATTTTTGTTTGTTTGTTTTATCTCAGGAAAGAAAAAGAAATGAGACGTGAGCATGAGAAAGATAATCTCAGTTTTCAGTATTTGCCACTGATGGGAATTCATACTTAGCCAATCAAAGATTCACTGTTAAAAGCGGTTACAGTAATAAGCTGTGTGTGTTCACCCACTTATGCTGAGGGCACTGTGTGTGTCCAGCAATGGCCTCACCGCTGAGCTGCCCTCCAGCCCTAGCATGTGGAATTAATCCAGAAAGCACGTGGAATTAATCCAGAAATCAGCAGCTTTTTATCTAAAAAGGCAACAAAGAAGCACAACAATAAAACATCCCATATGAAATCATGGAATCAATGATAAACTGATTCTTACTAAACTAAATAAAATGTACTGTCTGAATATGCAAAACAGTTAAGAACAGTTCTGAAGTACTCCAAGAATGACCCGACTGTCTGGGACTGATGTTGTGGTCTAGAGTGGGTGGCTTCCTGTTTATCCAAGCATCAGTTTCCTGTAGCTTATTGTGATTGTGGTGGACAGATTTGATTTCTTAAGGTACCAAGCATGATCTAAATTTCATACATAAAGATGAACAAGAAAAACTTGAAAAATAGTAAGAAAAGGATATTCGAATGTATATGTTGTATATTAAGTGTATTGCAAGACAACACAAAATTAAATACTGGGGTAAATGAATATACATTTGTGGGAAATATACAGTCAAATACATGCAAAATGTTGCTGTTAGGTAAACAGAATTTTAGATATTTGCAGAAATGATAATTATATACAGTAAATGTGGATTTTGAGTACAAAATAGTCATTTTAAAGAATTAAAAGTATTCATACCTTACTTCACACACTAAGAAAAACTTTAAATGAATAAAAGATGTAAATATTGAAAAAATTACCTAAATGTGCTTAAAGGAAAAGGATATTATACCTGTTAAGCTATTTTATAATACAGCAGTGGGAAAGCCCTACATAATAGTGACTAAGAATAAATAAGAATAAATAAAACCAAGAATAAATAAAAACCACTCTAACAAAATACTCATGCGTGAAAAAATAAAATCAAAATATAAATCATAAGCTGCAAAACATTTTACAAGACATAGTGCAAAACTTTCAATATCAAGTTGTGAAAAACACTAATTGAAGAGAAATATGAACAACTAAATAAAAAATGGTCAGAAATTTAAATGTTTCACTGATAGCAAAATTCTTGTGGCTTAATCTTGGTGACAATACAGGAAAAACAAAGGAAGTGTTCAAGTGAGGGCGTTTTACTGAAGTCCACAAGGACTGTAGAAAAGAAGGGCCCTTGCCAAACAGGGGAGTTCCTGAGCAAAATGCATAAGGCAAAAATGAATTACTGACCATAGACTACAGGACTATATGACTTCACTGGTACAGTGTCATACGGATTAATCAATAGATCTATAAATAACCAATAAATAAATAAATGCAAAGGGAAGGGCAAACTCTTCCCCAGCATAGAATTCTAACATTGAATTCAAATTAATGTTGAAGGAACAGTGAACATAGAAAAATCATGATTCATTGTTGTAGTTAGGGATTGTGCAGAGGACAATTAGAATCAGGACATGGAGTTTATAATATTATTTTTGTAATGCTCAGCTGGAGTTAACACAAGAAAATGCAAGAAATCTATGCACAACACCAAAGACATAGAATATTTAGTCAAGGGCCTGAATCCCACAGCAACGTCCCACCTGAGTCCAGATGAAGTTCCAGAGCTCAGGACAATGCCTTCCACGAGTCCAACTGGAGGTCCAGAGCCCACAAGAGGGACTCACGCCAGTCTCTTTTATGGATCTGTGCCAGGAAGGCCCAAAGTTCAGTGGTGGAAGCTAGAAAGCCCATGTCAACAGGGTGAAGGAGCTGTGCTGGTGGGATGAGGGTTCTACGCTGGAGCCGAGAAGTCACATTCATAACAAAGACCAGGACTGTCCTGAAAGGCACCATGGCCATCCTCAGTGACAGAGAGGCCTCGAGCTCCTCCAATGATAAGCACAGTCGGGTGGGTACATGCCAGGAAGCCAGCATGATGAGTTCATCCTGGAGACCAAGTGGCACATGTCTTTCCCTCTGGAGCCAGAAAGCAATGCTCAATGTGTGGACCAGAGCTTCTCCAGGAGAACCAACGGCTCAAACAGCAACTCTTAGGAGAACCCACAATGCCTCAATGCAACAACACCCTCTCTTCTCCTTCTACATATCTCCATTTATGCTGGCAACTTTCCTCAGTTGGGACATCTACGCTCAGCACCATGGTGATTTAATTCAGCTGGCATTAAGTTGATCATCAGTTCTTAATGTATAGCACTCATCTTTGTTGACAAATGCTAAAATTGGTGTGGCGAAGGAGTCATCAAAAGTATGAGCATAGCTCTGAAGTGCTTCTCAGAAGATGCTCAGTAATCACCAAGGGGAATTACAGCACCACAAAGAACATGCCCACTACTCCCCAAGCATGATCCAGCTAGACATGGTCAGGATAGAAGGAATCTGCAGCCTGTGCAGTGTACACCCTACTGTAAAGTGCATGCCTTCACTTCTGTGGTATTCTTAGCACAGACATAGTCACGGAGAAGCGTCGGGTGCACAAACATAGAAAGACTATGCAGAATAAATGCCCAGCCACCTCCAACAACGTGGAAGTTAAGAGGGGGTGGTGGGAAGCTACAGGACTCTTCCAGGCTTCCAAGTGAATGCCTGATCTGGAATTTAGTCTTATATCAAAGCACACTTGTAGGGTCACCAGGGAGATGCTGGGAAGTATGTAAGCTGTGGTTTTGTATTAATGTTAATTTTATGGTATCAGTAAATGTCCTGTGTTCATATAGTGTTGCTTTTGGAGAGTTTTGTAAGGAGTATGTTGGCATTCCCAGTAGTTTCTAAGCAGCTTTTGTGTTTTAAATCTTTTCTATATGAAAAGTTAAAATTCAATCATTAAAATACCATGAAGCATATTTTTCATTTATAATGTTGGCAAAGGACCAATTGTTTCATAACAGCATTAGTGTGCAAAAAGACAGAAACCTCAATGTATTAGTGAAATCTCTAAAGGGAACATTAAAATTGAATCTTATATCAGCATGGTTACTGTTCCATCAGAGATTGTAGTGTCATCTGTAAAAGGCAATGAGACGGCCTTCATTTCCATCTTCGCAGGACTGGTGGATCCAAACAATAAACAAAATAAAATAAAGTAATTCAATCAACTACTTACAGAAAGAAGAGAATGGAGAAGCATTTCATGCAGTGTCACTGAGTGTTTTGAGATAAACTGCTACATGGAAAAGCCAAGGTTCACAAAAGTGTACCAGGAAAGCAAATGTTAAGAACTGGGAGTCAGGAGGCTGAGGCAGGAGAATCATTTGCAAGTTGGAGACCAGCCTGGGCTACAAAGTGAGCCCAAGGCCAGCCTGAACTGCATAGAGAGACCCGTCTCTCAAAAACACGAACAAAAATACCCACCAAAACTATAGATTGGAATGAGAGCAGATGAATAGATGTGAGGAGGGAGGCGTTGTCTGGAGATAGGTAGCTAAGAATGAGTGTCATATTCAGAAGCCCTGAGGTCCAGCCCCAACTCTGTCACCTCTGGTCCTGGTGGTGAGTTAACTGTGAACCACGCAGAGCCTCAGTTTCCCCGTGTGTAACCACTGTGACCAACAGGGTTTTGCTAAGAGTTAATTGCCTTAGAAGCTACAGCAATGTGTGCACTTGACAAGCAGATCCGCCAATGCTCTCTAATCTCTCTCTTGGGAAGAGGAACTCTGAGTGTGACGCCAGCTTAGGAGCCGAGCTGTTGATCATACATACTTTGTATGTTTTGAATTTTAAGCTGCTTGACTGTACCTGCTATTAAAATATGGAAGAGAAATGAAAAAGAATGCATTCAAATAAAAAAATTGCAATTTATGTGGAGTTTAAAAGATTTCAAAATTTTACACTTCTTATCCAGTTGTGTCACACTGGAAATCTTGGTGCAAGTGTTTTCCTGCTGGAGAGGCTTTGACATCTCAATCGTATAGTGAATGATGTGTCGATCTTTCTCATGTTACTTGTTAGCTTTCTGTTTTTCAGACAGAAAGGGGATGGCAGGACTCAGAAGTAGCACTCTGAATGAGACAGATGCTCAGCAGCACTCTGTGGTGTTGGAGGAGAAGAAATCAGGCTGTTGACTAAGGGAGCAAGTCGCGGGGCGGCGAGGGGAGAGCTCAGCGGCAGGAGCACCTGCCTGGCCGGTGCAAGGTGCTGAGTTTGATTCCCAGTACAAAAAAAATTTGAAAGAGAGGAAGTCCCTGTAGCCTTTGAAGCCAAGAAGATGGGCTGTGCAGGGCAACTAGTTGAGGCCGCTATAAGTAACAATTACGTAAAATAATCAAAGCCAGATATGGTGGTGCATCTGTAATCCCAGCACTGAGAAAGACTGGGGCAGGAGGACTGCACATGAAGGTCCAGCCTGGGCACTTTAGCAACTTAGCAAGACCGTGTCGCAAAATAAAACATGCAAAAGAAAGAAAGAAAGAAAGAAAGAAAGAAAGATTTGCAGATACAGCTCAGTGTAAAGAAAGGGCTTGCGTTCGATCTCTAGTACTCTAAAGAAATGAATACATTTTAAGAGAATTAAGATTTAAACAACTATTTACTTTAAAAATCTTTTTTCAATGATAATTTTAAAACTTTGGTTAAATATACAGTTGTTAGGTTATTATCGTACATTTGACACCCTGTCTTTAATACTGGACGTGCTCATCCACCTGAGATCCAAATGCTCTGAGTTGGAGCCTTGCTTAAGTCCAGTTAATGTTTGCAGAATTAAAAGCTCCATATGGGGGACAGGGGCATAGCTCAGTGGCACAGTGTCTGCCTGGCAAGCGTGAGGTCCTGAGTTCAATAAATAAGTAAGCAAGATGCTTACGGTTCGTATGCATATGTGTGCAAGGTCACTTTATACAAAGTAAATGATCAGTGTTCTCTTGCATACAATAGGTTTTGTACCTGGACTTTAAAGACATAAAATAGTAAAATTTTTAGCATCTCTGCTGTTTATATTCAGTATCATTCACGTGGGGAAAACCTGCCCTTGGACAGTCCTCTATTTAAAACCTAGTGTATTTGGTTTAACTTTGGTTTTAACCAAATTAGTATTTCATTATGATACAAATGAGATGCACCTAAACACTGACATCACTGGACAACTTGTGATCATTAACACAGTTTCCTGAGCTTGTGAGACATTAATATCTGTACTTGAATTTTTCTCAGTGAGGTGAAACTTTGTAGATTTGTGAAATGCAAAATCACATGATTATAAGCCACTGAGCCACAGATTGTGAATTTTGCCTCAAGGCAAAATGTAAGTTGATGTGTAAAGTACTTCTATGTAGCTAGAATGCTTATTATATTATTATACTTCTTTGTATATTAAGTGCATTTGTGTTCTCCAAGTGCACAGCCTTCTAAAATACAGAGCTTAGGAAAGCACCATGCCAACCCGGTACCCCCACACCAAAATTGTTTGTAATGGTAGACATTCTCAGGCCTGCACTGAGGTGCTCCTGACTGCATTATGATAATTAGGCAGACCTAAGTGCTGACTTTTGAGTAGTGTCACTACAATAATTAAAACATTAACAAGTATGAGAAGCCCCCTAGAGAGCACATGTCTTATCTGGTACATTTTATATAAAACTATAATCAGAAAAACTGGATTTACTGTATTTCATAGTGGATCATGCTAACTGTTTTTTTTTTTTTTTTTTTTTTTTTGCTCTTACTATCTCTGTTTTCTGCTTTCCACGTTACACTTTGTAAGTGCTGTCTATTAGCATTCTTCGGGAGCTTGACTTCTGGTGCACAGCCTGAGCCAGCTATTAAAAGGAGAGGGCTTTCCCTCAAGGCAGATAGAAGATGGTGGGTCCAGAGGAAATTACCAGAATTACCCAGTGCTCCCGCTTCGACACTGGTGTAACTGACTCTGAATGGTCAACACTCAAGCCCTGCAGACCAAAGCTCACCTGGACACAATTACTGCCTAAAATTCTCCAGCCACCTTAGAGCTGGTAGTGACTTAAACTCCATGGTAAAACAGGGGCTCCTGTGCCCGAAACTGCTGAGAATACAGACAATCACCCCACAAGCCGGAAGATTCCCCCAGTGCTACGAAACCAGGGCTGAGATTATGATCACGCAGAGCCCAGACCACCAGTGCCCAATAAAACTGGCCCCTGTGTTACTGGACGTAGGGGCTGCTCCAAGATTTTGCTGTTATGAACTATGCCGCGATAAACACGAGTATGCATGTACTGCTTGAGCATTATTTCTTTAACTCCTTTGGGAAGATACCTAGGAGGAGAGTAGCTGAGTCAAATGGAATTTCTAGCTGTGGGTTTCTGCAGAATGCCCACACCAGTTTCCTCAGCGGCTGACCCTTTTCCTCAGCGAGCATTCTTTCCACTGATCACGCTGGAGTCCTTTTGCTGTTCCCGTTCACTCCCCTGTGTCAGGGTTGTCTGATCTTTGTCAGCTCCTCAAGCTAAAGTGCCTCCTACCATCTGCTCTTTCTTTGTGATTAAAGGTTGTTCTTACGAGCTCATGCTTTAGTTTCAATCTCTCTTATCACTAAGGGACTTGTACTAACAAGACATTTGCACGATGTGTATTCTGACAGTGTTAATTCTTAACCACAATCTAACCTTTGGATGCATGCTGCTTGCATTGGTTCAAAATAAAGCACATCATTATTTTCTACCACAAATATTTTATTGGCACAGATATAAAATACTTTATCAACTTAAAAATAAGATTTTTGGTTCAGTATTTATGCTGCCTTAGCTATGGACTCTTACTAAGTATATTAATGGCTACAAGTAAGATACAGGCACAAAAGTATTAAAATTCTGCAAGAGAACTATACCTCCCATTATCTGCACAAACAAATTTCATGAACTAATTATCTTGAATAATTATTTAAAGTGGCAACGATTTGCCAAGTGTGACCTTTGATAAAGAATGGTTTGATGTAATAAAATGCATTTAACTAATTTAACAAGTTGAAAAGCTTTATTATTCTCAGTCTTTGATTCTGGAAATGGGAAATGAGGTAGGAATTTCAATTTGCATAAAAATCTGTAAGAGTATATGCAGATACCCACGGGACTTTCATCTCATAAATTTTATACTCTTTGCCAAAACCAACACTATCAGTGAAAATTAATTCAATGTCAAAAACATCAGTTGTGCCATGATTAAATTCCATCATTACCTTCTTTTTAGGAAGATAAAATGGCTCTTTTTTTCCCCAAAGTCTAAGCTGTATGGAATTTGTATTATACTATTTCAGACACTTAATAAAATTTGAAGACTTGATGTTAAAAGCAATATAATATGTCTTCTTAGTTGTATTTTAATATCCTATCTTACAGGAGGAGTTTAAAACCACCAAATGAACTTTTGGAATAAGAAAAAAATAGCAGAAATGAGTTTTTACCTCCCACATGTCACGCAGATTTCTAAATGTTTAGCAGTCTTATCTTACTTAGTTTCCAAAATATTCATTAGATGTAGGCGGCATTAGTCCCATTTACAAATAAGGAAACTGTCGAAGAAGTCTGAGGTTGCATGCACACTGTGCATCCTTTACGACTATGTTTATACTCCTCGGGCTCTGTGATGTTTTCTGGTCTCTTCCCACACCTCCCCTCCAAGGGTCTTTCCAGATACTCAGTGTGGATGTCTTCTGGGGTACACTCTCATGTACAGGAGTGTCTGCAAAGTGTGCTTAGGAACCATTTGGAGGCCCTGCTGAGACGCGGGTTCGACCCCCAGGTCTGATTTCAGATGCTCTGCTTCTCAGCTCTAGGACTCAGGCAGCTTCTTTGTCAGTCTGCGGACCACACCTTGAACTGAGAAACACTAGTACCTTCCCTGCTCTTGGTAAGATATTTCAGCTTTAAGCAAAAGCCTTAGGAAACATTCACCAGGCAGGTAACTGATTTTCAAAGCTGTCACACTGTAGCCTCTGCAGATCAGCTGAGATAAACTGATTTTAAGCTTTGCTCATTTTATGTGTAGTAAAGGATACCAACAGTGAAATATATTTTCCCTTCTTCTATTATAGTACAGATGTAGTGAGTGTTTTTATTAACAATCAGAAAATAACAAAATTGCATAATATGATAAAATATTTCTCTGAAAATTACAATCAGAAGAAAAGGGGACCTACAAAAGCATTTTAATATAATCTTCCAAAAAATATAATGAACTAATCACCTAATATCTATTCATCCTTGATAATAATCTATAGCCTCATAAAGCAATCAGAGAACCTGGCTATTTCCCATATACTGCTGAGTATGCCGTTCCTTTCTGGAGTCAGTTTTTTCATCTAAAGAATGAATCAAATCAGGTGGACAGACACGTCCTTTCCTGGGCCAGAGTGGAAATCGCCTTTCTTTCCATCTTTATCTCTGCAGTCTGAATCCCTGTGCACGGGTAATGCCTCCTTCATTCTGGAGAGCTTCCTCAAGAACAAGGCCAACAAAATAGCAGGTGTGCAAACTTCATTATCTCAAAGGATTTGCCCTACAGAAATCCCAGTCCTGTAGCAATCCACACTAAGCCCCGAGAGGATTTCCCTGGATTCTTTTCCCACTGTTGCCTCCAGGAGCTGAAGATCAGCCAGGCCTTCCACTCCAGAAGCTTGTCTTTTGGATTCACTTGAGTTTACACGGTGGTGAGCCTTTACACAAGCCCAGCATCTCTGGGTAGCCCTGTACTCTTTTTGCTTTGTTGAAATAAAATTTTGGGTGTAACTAGAGGGCCTCTTCATTCTCTGTCAAAAAGTCGTCTTATTGGGCATTTTTGTAAGTGTTTGCATCTCCATGTGACAGAAGTGTCACGTGCATTTGCTCCAAGCTGATACAAACGACACGAGGAGGGGAATGAGCTTGGTCTGGAGACGGAGTATAATGGGTGATTGCTGAGTGGATCTCTCCCTGTCTTGGTGGGTAGTGAAGACCTCTCATGTCTAAATCACAGTTCACATTTTTGCTTTCTGGGGTCTTTTTTTTAATTGAAAAAAATTATTTTAAGGAGAATAAAACCAAGCAAAATAAAACAGAATAAAGCCAATCAAAACAAACCAGCTTTAAGTGACACAAGGCGTCAAGGCAATAGGAAATCAACAGTGGTTACATAATGCCTCTTATTGTCCCCAAAATAGGTGCAGATACCTTCAGACATAGTAAAAATCAACACAGAACAGAATAGAACCAGTAAAAAAACAATGAATGAAATGAAGACTTCAAGAGAATAGTAAATCCAATGCGGCTACTATAATATATATTGTTATCTTTGAAGTAGCTGCCTGGGCCATTGGATACAATAAAGTCAAACGAGGGGCCAGGAGTTTAGCTCAGTTTCACAAGCGCCTGCCGGAAATCTGGGTCTTTTCTGAGAAAATAAGCCTTTTCTTCCTTTCTCTTTTCCTCTTCCTCTTCTTGTCTTTCTCCCTTTCTCCTTTCCTGCCTTCTACTAACTTGCTACTGGAAAAGCTAAAATTTTTGCAAACTTGCCATTCTGTGTTTCTTGATGTCTTTTTTATTTCCCAAACCATCAGTGTGAGAAGCAAAGTACGTATTTCACGCCAAAGGCACTACGTTCCCATTGCAAAAAGATTTTGTTTTGCTTTTAATGCTGTCATGAAGAAACCCAGCAGATACACAGGCCACCTTACTGTGTCCCACACGCTTGTCTTATGGTGAGAAGTGGCTCTCAGTCACCTACTGCTTTATGGTCACGCATTAGAGCCACTGAAGCTGAGTACACGTGCAGGGCTGTGGCATGGCCGGGACATGGCCAACTGAGAATGAGGAGATGCCTCAAAGGGCAAGAGAGGCCACAGCTGAGGCCACCTGGAGACTTTGTCCTAGGATAGTGCTCCTCATCGGGTTACTCAGAGATGTCACCCAGCACAGTGAACCAGGGGCCACCCACAGCTTTGTGCAGCGAGGACCCATGACCATGCCTGGCTCTCCTGGAGGACACAGAATGGGAGTGGCCATGGTTGTCCAGCTACTCACAGCATGAAGACCACTGAGAATGAAATTCTGACATCATGGCCTCCCTGTTTAAAGCATGTACAGGAGGTAACTGATAGGATAATTTATCATCTTTAACTTCCTAAGCTTCGATTTTCCATATTTCGTCTCCTTGAATTTCCCAGCCATGATTCTAAAGGCTGCTTACCCTGTAAAAGAAGGCAGGAACTTAATCTCATCAAGAAAATAAATCACTAATCCAGCCCACCAAGGAAAGACCTGGAGATATTTATGAGGGTGAGTGGTCCCACTGGGAGGGGTGGGTTGTCTTTTTTGAGCTTTTAATCCCAGAACTATGTGGATACTAGAAACAAAATGCACAAAGTAAAAACAAGTGTTGCTTCCCTCCTAAGTCAAAACGAGCCTCTGTTTCATTAAAACAAGGTTGGGAAACATGTTTTATTATCTTCTGTTCTTCAAGTCAGAAGGTTCAAGTTTCCTATGTTATCTCTAGGATGGGTACAGTAGTAATGGTGAAGAATGTTGACGCTGACTCTTGTTTTTGTTTTTTAAATTTATTAGCCTTGAGTAACTCTGAAAAGCCAAGAGTGGAGAACGTATCCGTCATCATAAAAATAATGAAAATGCATCTGAATTCTGGTGCTCTTAGAGTTAAGTAAGTGCTAAAATAGCACAATGTTTGGTCTTTACTCTTAGAACAAGCATTTGCTAGCAAACATTGTGCATGGATGGTTTTTAGCATGATCCAGGAGACTGTGTAATCCGATAGTCCCTCTGCAGTGGGAGGACCAGGAATGCAGGGTTCAGGGTGCAGCTTCAGCCTTTAATTTTCAGTTTGTTGCTTTGATTCCCTTTTCATCCTTAGGTTAGAGAGCTACGAGGAGTGGCTGAAACGCTGACACTTGGGATGCAGACGCACATGGATGCCACATGGATGTCAGGGATGTTGAGGGCAAAGGATACGGCACATGGTGACACTTTGTACATACACTGAGAAATACGTGTCCTCCCTGGGAGCTCGCAATTCCTGACTTCTCAGTTTACAAGGAAATATAGTACTTAATGCTCACTTACCACTTCGGATGATGGTATCTTTCTAGCTCATTGCTAAGACTCCTTTTCTAGGAGTTTCCTGAGGAAGAGCTCTTGACAACAAGGGTCTTTTAAGGTTTTGAACAGTGACTATTTGTGCCCAGGCTTTCTGTAAGTATGTACCCTGAGGTGTCTCTGGTGTGTTTTCTAGGTTTTTCTTTTTAATGCATAGTTTCAAATTTCTCTATCTCTCTGGCTCTGTCTCTATTTCTCTCTCTCTCTCTCTCTCTCTCTCTCTCTCTCTCTCTCTCTCTCTCTCTCTCTGTCTGTCTCTGTCTCCTTCTATTCTTTCATTCATTTCAAACAGGGATACTTGTTCCCTTTCTCTACCCTTCTATCTTTTGTTCACTCTTATGGTTTAGATCTAAAATGAGCCTCAAAATTGTCATGTGTTTGGAGGTGGAGATTTTAAAGTTTCCTGGCAAATACTGTGGGTTTCTGGCTTTGTCTTTTTGTCAGTGGGAATTGGATGCCTGGACCACTGAACTACATCCTTAGCCCTCCTTATTAAGACAGGCTGTACTAATTGTCCTGGCTGGGCTTGAATGTGTGATCTTTGTCTTCCACTAAGCTTCCCAAGTAGCTAGGATTACATGTGTCCACCACTGTGCTTGCCTTACCCATGTATTGTTAACTTCATCGTTTACTGTTTGCGTTTATGGAGAAATTTGTATAAATTTAAAATGTTAGGATCTGATTAATAATATAGAGGGGAAAATGGGGAAAGGGGACTTGGAAGAGGAAAGAAGGGAATGGGAGCAAGGAAAGGGGACTTGAAAAAGAACCAAACACCAGCACTTCCTGAGAGGATCGTACACTGCACACAATGCATACGTGAGCTAATAAAATAAAGTCTTACAAGGGCCTGACACCATGAGAATACTCTTCATAAATTCTTTTACAAAGCTTTGAGACAAACACATAGTTAAGGTTAACAGAGTTGCCATCTAGGACACACGCACAGAGGCCAAACGTGACCCAGTTTACGCCATCCCCAAAGTTTCCTTTGCAATCGTTCCAACCAGTAGTAAACAGTGGTGCTTAATAAGAAGAAATGGCACCAGCCCTCTTTAGAGGTGGTTACACGGGACTTCTATAGAACAGGATTTTTATTTTTATTTTATTTGGAATAAGAAAATGTAGTGAACTGAGGATGTGGCTCCATGGTAGGAGTCTTGCTTTGCATGCACAAGGCCCTGGGTTCGAACCCCAAAACCACCACCACCAAAAAAAAAAAAGTTATTAAAAAACATTGAGGAAAGTTAGAATCACCCGTGCAAGCAACTAGATGCTTTCAAAATAGAAGTTAAACAGTGTGAAGTCTTCAAGAAAATATTTATATGACAATACGGTTGTAACCCACCATGAGTTTCTCTCTGCACTCCAGGCTTGAGTGGCTGGTTACTTTCCCAGGACAATTTTTTGGTTAATGTACACGGGTTACCACATTTTTATGTAACTTTCCACTAATCATGTATCTCGGTGCCAAAAATATTTTAATTGCAGAACCTTTGTCCTGATAGCATTTTTTGGTAAAATCAGCAGAGCTAAACCCAGAATTAAATGTTTAGAGGCCCCAGCGAGATGCTTATTGATTGTGTGATACCATGTAGGGTGGAGTGTTCAATGACTTACACCAATGTCACCTGTTATTTCAGACCTTAGCTTCTGCTAGGTTAGCTACTTTCTCTTTGCTGAGCTAAAATACCTGGCACTCATCTATGTAAGCAGGAGAGGCTCTAAAGCTCATAGTTTGAGAGATTTCAGTCCGTAGTGGGCTGGTTTTCCAGTGGAACAGTGTGACAGAGGAGAAACAGTCCATGGCCAGGTAGCAGGAAGCAGGTGGGGAGGGATGAAGGGAGAGGGAGGGAGAGAGACCCCAGGCCGTGATCCCAGGGATCAGCCCTCCAACCAGGCTTCCCTTCCGGCATCACAGTTAGCTCCAGCTCATCAGTGGAGGGATCCACTGGAAGTGTCCCAGCCCGTGACCAGTCACTTCCCGAAAGCGCACCTGTGTGTGCTAGACGGGCTGAGGGTACATCTGGACACGAGCCCTAACACCCTCTCAGGCAGCAGTGAGTCTGGTAGCAGGCAGGTAGGGAAACTGAGGTTCAGAGAAGGCCTGGGACATGGGCTAGTTTCCCAGTGCTGTGGGTTGTGTTTCGAACATTCCATAGTTTGGGATTTTTTTTTTTCTTTTTTAGTAGATGACTATTTTGTAAGAATAACTGGGAATTCTTCTCTCTTTATGCTGGCTTGAATAAAGTGTATGTCGAAGTCAATTTCATAAATGGATTTTTCTCTGCTTATGTTTTCCATATGCTTCTTTTATCAATTTTAATGACTCTCTCCCCGGTAACGACACCTTCTGAGAAACATACCCAAGGACTTGTCCTTACGGCTAACATCCTGCAGAAAGGCTGGGGTGACTGATCACCCCGCATGTGCTGGCTGCTTTGCTAGGTCCTTTGCCAGAACTTCTCAGGTGGCAGCAACACCAACTGCTGCTCTGCATTTGTACAGTCCAATCGCTCCTTTTATTCGCTGAATTAAGTGACCTTTTCAAGGTCATATCTAGCTTAGAGAGCCAAAATTCAAAACCAGACCTGAGTCCTAATGCAGGAGACTCCATAAAATGCTGGCCTTGGTCCTGAACTGGATTGTAATGACTCAGTCAGCACTCCATAGATTCTCAAGGCCTTCATACTAGAATTTTTCTGTTTTGGTTTCTCTCCCTTAGGATGCATGGCGGAGCAAATTTTATCTAATAGATTTTTTAAACACTAACATCTTTATACTCTATGCAAATGTTTCTTGTCACACGAGCTACATAGAATGCTCAAGTGCCATAAATAGTAAAATGTTTAGCTTTGAAATATCAAGTTTACCCCAGACCATGATTTAAAGTCCTTGTTTCATTAGTGGTGCTCTTTAAGACTCTAGTGCTGCATATTCATATCCTAGGTGGTCTTGAAAGTTTACTGAGTTGGTGGTGTGGGACTCAGCAAGCAAGTTGGTCAGGGAGGAGTTTTACAGGAAATCAGTCTTGCTGAGGGCAATATGAGGTATGAACATCTGCCCATCTCCACTGAGCTGCAGGCGAGGGTCCCTCTGAATGTAATCGTGAGATTGGAATGACTTGGGAAGCCTGTGGGGAAACATGATCTACAGCTCAGAGACATTGCGGGAACAGTTTCATCAGCCATCTGGTTTCTCAGCCTGCCCTCTGTGTTCTGGTGAGAAATAGTTAGAAGAGATACACTGAAATATTGTACATTAGCAAGTTTTAAAGAAAAATTAAAAATGGACCATCTAAAGATAGCATTATAAACAAAATGCTTTAATCATTTGACGACAAATGAAGGTAACATCATATGTACCTTGTGTAACAGTAGAGAAGAAGCTAAGTCAGAAGAGACTCCAGATTCTGTATGCCAGAGCTGGACCACCAAGCCAGATGTAGGCACCGCCCAGAAGATGAGGGCTCTTCCCTTCTGACCATGCAGTTAACGCAATCAGCTCCGATCACAGGGTGGCTGAGCCGTGGTCAACAGCTGGTGACCATCAAGGAGGCTGCTGAGAAGCAGCTGCACACGCGTGTGTGTGTGTGTGTGTGTGTGTGTGTGTGTGTGTGTGATAACTTTTCATTTGAGTAGGAACCTGGGCCTTTGTTTCCCCTTCATTCCCCTCCCACACACACACAAACAACTAGACAGACACAGTACAGGAAAGGAGGACAAGAGGGTGTAAACCTGGATACTGCATCCTCACAGAGGCCAGGAGCTGACCATGCTCCTCACTGGAGAGGAGGCTGCACTGGAGGGCAAATCTGTCTCCTTGTACTTTTAGCATCATTCTTTTCTAGAACAGCTTTGGTTTAGTAGTGTTTGATTTGACTCATCTTGATTAATTTAAGTGGACTTACAAAACATTAAGAAATATTATAAATGACTCAGTGCTGAATGGCCGGGTGCTCACTGAAATTCAGGCTCTTCAGGGCCGTTAGAATCAAGGTGCGATTGTGGGTGAGCAGGGTGTGTTTGGGGATCTACAGACTTCAGGGAGCGAAGGAAGTTTCTGTGGGCTGAGTTCATCAACACTGTGCTGGGCATCTGCAGAAAGATCACTCAGCACTGAAGAGGTACATGCTAAAGACAGACTCAGGGCAAACTGGACATTAGCATAAAAGACTGAAGTTTGTAGGAAGTGGCTTAGATAATCCTGGAAGTTATGGAAAAGGACTTCCTAGGAAACACAAGGCTGAGGAAGATGACCTATAGTCTCTGGATAGGAGCTTATCTGTGGATTGTTCAGGGAATAACTTAGAATTCAACCTTCATGTAAGTGGAGGTGAACCCACACAGACCCCTGGTGGGATAGGTGAGACACTGGTGTTGAACTGTGTTGACCTATCTTCAGACGGGTGAGGTTAGTGGACACTGTTCTCTCTGTAGCACTTACAGGCAGCAAAACATTTCTGGATTACTTGGTCCTCTACTCTCTCTATGTTGAATTAGCAGTTATCCACTTAATTGTTATTTTTTATCTCACTTTGTTATTACCAATAATTCATTTTAGATACTGTGGAACACAGACTATGAACCGGAAACCAAAGGATTTGTGGGGGGGGAATAAAAGAATCATGTATCGTGATTATCTATCTGGGAAATAGAAATGATTAATAGTTTGGCACATAGAGCAGCCAGTGGTAATTAGAGAGCATTAAGAAGAGCTAAGGATCACTGGTGAAAAATATCAACAGCATTACTGCTGTGTTTGAGCTGTAGCCTGGGTCTTACTGCCCTGAAGCACTCTGTAATCATGCTATTCTTCAACAAATGTTTATTAGAGTAAATTTGGGTGCAAGCATTGTGCCAAATACAATAATTACTCCCAGGGAGCCATGCTCTACTGAGAAATATACACAAATAGAGGCAGAATCCTATGCTGATTCATTCTCGGAGGATTACAGGGTCCTGTGGGGCCACCATTGTAAGGACAGCTACTCCCCCCTGAAGGAGCCAGAGAACTGAGCTGGAAAGGATGGATAGCTATCATGTAGACAGGATGTTACTTCCTAATTGCCTGGCACAAGTTTCACATGAGTAGAGGGTACTTTTTCACTTCTTCTCTGTGCAAAGAGAGCAAAAACACAGCTGAGTGGAGGAGAAGCCAAGCTCGCCTTTCTCCTGAGTTAGATTTCTAGCCTGTGCTGTGCCTCTGCTCCACTTGAAGAGAGGAATGGCCTGTTCATGGAAGAGGTTTCCGTAAGGTACAAAGTCAGAGGAAAGAACTGTGAAGAGATTGAGACGTGGAGAACCGATTCATCACACAGTAGTTTAAAGGCAGTGGGTAAATGGCTGGTTGAGAAGAGATGATTTGCAGCATGAGTCTGTGGTCACTGGAGAGACCATCTCAGCTCAGGTAATTTAAATAGGATGGGTAAAATATAATACGGTGATCTGCACAGTTACAGGTTAGCTCCTTCTAAAATTGCTAAACCATTGGCCCCTACTAACGGTTAGACTCTGAGACTTTCTCCTCTCTGGAATGAGTCGTACGTAACTGAATACATTTTGTCTGGAGGGAAGTTAAATCCTGGCACTAGCTTGCTGTATTACTATCCTGGGGAGCTCTTGGGAGTTGTGACATCTAAATGCTTTTCACGGAGGCTTTTCTGAGTCTCGGTGCGCTGACCCAGCTTGAGCTTATCTTTGAGAGTCAGCTGTCTAGGCACAAAGGAAGACACAGGTGAGGAGGAACTGTGGGAAGAGTTGAAGGGAACCTCACGCACTGACTTTGGAAGAAGCCGTGTCTAAGTCTCCCTTCCTTTCCCAATACCCTTGACTCTACATGGATTTTGGATTTTTAACTTTTTCTTTGTTTTATAAGTTTTAATCTTTTTCCAGGATTTCAAATCATGTTTCTCGAACTTCTGTTAAATGACAGGTGTGGTGTTAAGCATTTTTGTAGAGACACGGGCATGGGGACCCGGGAGTCCTGGGATGTTCGGGCACAACAAATAGAGATTTGCAAAGTGCTTGTGGAATTCTGGCTCTGTGATAGGTTAAGGGCTCTGGAAACAAAAGATTTCATGAAAGTAGAAGAATTGCAAAACACCAGTTAAACACAAGTTGAATTAATCTATTTATTACAAAATATCTCCTTGCCCTTAATATAGCAAAGAGAATGTACACTCAAGAGAGGGCCTGGCTTCACTTTCAATGGGTTATTTTGCCTGGCCTTTAACATGTCCTGCAGTTTTACCCTTCAGTAGAACATGTCTTTAAAAAGTGTCCTCCACACAAGGAGACCTGATGGAGACAGGTCAGCAGGCCTGAGCCACACTGTGCAAGGCTTTGGAGAGTAGAAAGTGGACTCTACTGGCTGGACCAAGATCAAGGAGGGACCTAATTCCTGTTACTATTTTTTCTTTGAGCAAAACTGGTTAACTTTATAAAAATACATGCTCCTATAATATTCTGTGTAAAGACATACAGCATATACAGGAAATGATACCCAAGATATTCCTATACCCTCGTTCAAAATGTATTGGCTTTTATTATTCTGACATACTTGCTTTGGGTGACATTGTAAAGAGTACTGTATATTTCTATCATTAAATACACAAATCTAAAAAACCATTTTCAGCACAAACAAAGGTCAAGCTATAGAACGTCCTTTATAATACCACATGTAGAGCCAAAAGATGGCCAAAAATCACTAGCGTTTGTGGATTCATAAATATACAATAACATGAAAAACTGTTCATGAGCAGTGGAAACACGGAAGGAAAGAGGTTGTGGGGAGGACGATCTCCCATTCCCACAATATTTACTTTCTCAATAGCAATGAAAACAATGTCTGAGACGAATAAGAAATAGCACTGAATTTATAGAGGGCAAGGAAGGATTGTCTTCTAGTTCCCAGGAAACAAAAAATTACGTGTGCCTGGGAATGATTCCTAAGCAAGGAGGATTGGGGGAGGGGAAATCTGCAGTAATTACCTGCAAGGAAAACCGGATGAGAGGCGATCCTGCAGCAGGGGCACCTCCTGATCCCATGGGGAACGCTTAGCTGGTTTAGGTTCCCCAGCCGAATCAGGAATGGTGCATCTAGGACCCCTGCCTGGCCCGATCAATCAGGGGCCTCCAGCGGGGAATCTGCGGTGAGGCAACTTCCTCCGGCCAGGAGAAACTCCTAGAGGATGCAGGGCTGTGAGCCATCCTCGGGCAGCAGGGTCAGCGGTCGGGAAGAAAGACAGATAAATCTGCGCTGTGCACCACAGTGTGCACTGCAGTGACTCTCCGGTACCACCTTACTGTTGTTTGCTGCTTAAAATAGTTTATGTATTCTCCATTCTCAGCACTGAAAAGAAAAAAGAAAATGTTTCAATACCCTAGGAACGTACTCTTCAAACTCCTCTGACAAACACACCCACATAAAACACAGCACAAACCCCACCTTGGCATCTGGTCATACAGTTAGTATTTTATTTTCCTTAATCTGTCAAGCCCTGGAGAGATCCTCCTCTCTCCCTCTACCAGGTTTTGGAAAGCTTTGCTATGCTTTGAAAGGTTGTAATTTGTCAGAAGTTTCAAGTTTTTGTTACAGGAGAACTAAGTTGGTTTTCTTGCTGGAATGCATTCTGTATCAATTATGAAGCGATTAAAAATCAGAATAATCCCTTTACTGAAATGTAGCTCTCCTTTCTAAAGGTCTAAAGTTCTTCTTCCCTCCAAGCTTCCCTTGAAAGCTTCAATTCTGTACAAAACTTTGGCTTTGAATTTTATTCCTTTCTGTTTTCAGGTTGGATGATCAGACCTCTTGGTCAGGGCTGGTAATCAAAGACAGAGACAGAGCTGGACTCTGCCTGATGGTGTCCCGTAGCCTCTTGCACGATGTCGATGGCAGATTCGTTCCACAAGGGCAGTGTTGATCACTGTGACAGAAACGGGGTGATCCAAGAAACCCAACATCTTTATATTCTGGTCCTTCACCAAAGAAGCTTGCCCACCCTGCATTAAAACACTGGCTATTTTCACGCTTGACTTTTGGAAAATTCCTGCTGTGGCCAAAACAGTGGACAGTGGCTAAGACTTTTAGCTGTGGTTGTCCCCTTACTGTTTCTCAAATAGAAACTAAAAATGCACTGAAACAAATTATCAGGGGCAAAGGTTTTTTTTTTGGCACCTTTATAAGAAAAGTCCTGACAGCAGGTGGCCCTGCAGTGAAGCCATTTCTGACCATAAAAAAGTGTCTCAACCACAACAGAGAAGTAAAGGAGAAAACAGCTTTAAATTCTGCTCTTAGAATTTGAAGGCAGTTGAGCATTACTGACGTGGGCGGTACACAGTTTATATATGCGTGCAAGCACACAGAGAAAAGAGAGAGAGAGAGAGAGAGAGAGAGAGAGAGAGAGAGAGAGAGACCACAGCTTCGTTCACATGACCTTGCTGTGCCTTCTGTGACGTCAGATCCCGTCAGAGCGCCCCAAGAGCCTCTTGACTTGATACACACCACCACGTCCTTTAGTAGTAAACACCGCATTGTATCCTGCTGTGGGAATCCACACGGGTAAGTGATGCCAAATGTAACAGATACCGTGAATAGGGAAGCAAATGCTCAAATGGGAAGGGAAACCAGGGAGGGGATAGGGGAAGGAGGGAAGGGAAAAGGAAAAATGAAGAGATAAGAAGGAAAATGGAAACAAAGCTTTCATACACAGGAGGGGAAGAGAGGTTAACAGGACGGTCAATGCAAGGAAAAGAAGCGAGCTGTTTCATGGGCAGGTACACACTTCTCATGATGAGCCATTATGTATACTTCAAATATGCCAATAAACTTAATTGGACAATAAATGAATAAAAACCAAAGCTTGTGCTCCATGTTCTCTCTACCTAAGCCTAGCTTGAGAACTCTCCACAAAATCTGAAAAAGGCAGACAGTCTTTATAACTGGCTGTAGACAGGTAGCCATACCCAGGAGGCAGGCATGCAGACGATACAGACACAGTGAGAGCCTGGAAAGGTTCACACGTCTATAGTCCTTCTGACGGTCGTTTCTTAGGGCTCTTTCTGCTGGTGTGGATTTGCCCCTGGATCTTACACCCTCCGTGTAAAACATAGTTGCTTCCATGACGTGATGTTGATCCGGATGCTGGATGTTTGCTCACATACCAGGAAGATTCCTTTCCTTTCTTTTGATTTTTAGTACCTCACAGCTTCTGATAGCATCCTTGATCACATCTGTTTGCTGCAAAGTCTTGCACTGAGAGGTCTGAAATCCAGAACAGGTGAGCTGCATGAGCGGTCTCTGTTGGCAGCGGGGCTTTTGTTATACTCTGTCATTGTCCTCTGAGAAGTCCATCAAGTGGGAGGATGCTTCTACAGAGCTTTGGCTTAACCGGGACCACTGTCTCCGTGGTTCACTGCTGCCACGATTGTGACGAAATTGCAACATGGCTTCTGACCCTGAGCTGCCCCACAGGGACCCAGCACCGCTGACCCTCCCCGGATGTGCTTGGAGCTGCCCCACAGGGACCCAGCACCGCTGACCCTCACCTGGGGAAGCTGAATTGCTTGCCATCCCACCCAGCCTCCCCCTTAGCTCTCACCTCTCCAAATTAAAAGCTGTATCAAGAATCTGCAGCTGTCTCCTTTGTTTAGTTTCTGGCTAGCTGGAGATGAAGGGAGGCTCCGTTAAAGTTATCCTTCCCTCAGCTCTTTGTTATGTGAGGGCAAATATTTGAATATTGTGTACAATATATTTACTGATGACATAAAAGTTCTCAAATATTAATTGAATGTAATGGTGATGGGTGAGGGGGCATCTGATAAGATACTCTTTTAATTTTTTCATCCTATACTACAGACTTTTATTTTGTTTTAAAGTGAAAAAAAAAACAAAAATTAAGAAGCAAACAAACCTAAAACACGACAACAGCAAAAGCAAAATGACAAGACAACAAAACAACAAAAGTTACACAGACTTTCAAAGCGAGTTGATAGGAATCTAACAGTGGTTGTGATCCTCCACATTGTTATCTTCAAAACAGTTGCTCACGTTACCAGGCACAGGAACAAAACAAAACAGTGAAGCACAGAAAAATGCTGGATTTCAGAAAGACACGAGGAAATCCCTGCCGGGGTCACAGTGCACAGGACCACTCCAAGTAGGTGCACAGACCACCAGGCCAGGCCTGAAAGTCGGTCAGACAGCACAGGGTCAAGCTGTCCCTTTTACCTCACCCTGGGTCCTCCGAGTCGGCCAGGCACTCACAGGGGCAGGTGGGCGTGGGGTGACTCTTTAACTGGGAGCGCTCCCCCCTTTATCTGCCAGGTAAGCCAAATAATTTTCAAAGTATCATCTCGAATGGAATTGTAAAATTGAATACTCACAATTTTCGTGTTACTGAGAGAACACAATATTTTAAGAAAAAGAAGATAATGGTCCTTTAGAGGCTTGCTCTAATTTGTATGATAAGGTGCAATTATCTCTTTTTGTGAAAACCAGTTTGTGGACCAATCATTTGAATATGGGGCAGAGGGAAAGGTAGTTTAAAGAGGCATTTTCTGTAATTCGATGTTGCTATTAGCTAATTTAACATCTCATATTTTTATTTTTTATATTTTTAATTTATGTGCATGTCAAGTATGGAATTGGTCCTCTTTTATACTGATTTAATAAGCTGTGAATGAAGTATTTCTGTACAAGCATTTCAAGTTGCACACTCTCACTATTCAAATGTAGGTTCATGCTTTCATATAGCCTCTATTTTTCATTTAGTAGGTACTAGGTGGGCCAGGTAGGCACTTATTTATAATTGCGAACATCTGCGTACATTGACTAACAAAATTATTTAGTCCCAGCAGACGTATGTTTGAAAGTTGGGAGCCCATCTTTCCTCCTTTCTGGTAAAATGCACTAATGGTGATGTTAATAAAATTTGAATTCTGTTCCTTACACATTTTGAGCTCACCTTTTGAAAACATGAACAGCAAGGTATGAAATAAAGTGTGTGAGCTGGTTATGCTGTTTACTTCACACCAAAATAAGAAACAATGGTGCAGTCTTCGTCCCACAGTGCACAGGGACCAAACAGAAATAAATAAGTCCCCGCAGTTTGCAGCTACCCACAAGAACCCAATTTTGCAGGCCCATTGAGTCTCTGTGAAGCATTTGACTGGCAGCTGAGAATGAACCTTGTGAAATGCCTCATGGCTAATCTCCAGTTGCAGCTGTGCAGTGCTTCTAAATATGGCATTAAGTAATTTCGGAGGAAATGCATTTTCCAGTCCTCTGATTTGAGCAGATACCTTCTGACTTTTCAATGCTTAAAACATTCCCAGGATATTTTACCCAGATAAAATATTGTATTGAATAGAAATTTCTCAACACCCATACAAATTAAAAACCATGAATAATATGAAGAGTAATACCTGCATTACCCTGTTGTTAAGCCTTTGCTAGGCTCCCTCCACAGCAATATTTCTTGCATTTTGTCCTGAAGGTGTATCAGCAGACACAAACCACAATGAGAATATTTTACGAACCTTAGGAAATAGATTCAGCAATGTACTAATGAAAATCAAAAGAAACATCAAAAAAAGTGTATCATCAGTTTTAAAATAGTCCTGGAGATTTTATAGACTTCACAGTGTTCATCCAAACTTTTTGATTTCTGCCTTGTTATGATGGTGAAAACTTAAAACTATAACAAAAGGAGTAAAAGAGGGAGACTAACACCATTGAGGCCCTCCTGTGCTGCACACGCCATAACTTACACACAACTAATGACACCCCACATCCGAGTGGAGTCCTCTTCGCCTCTGGGTGGATTAGGGTGCTACATGGCAGTAATTCACCAAAGCCAGATAACTGTACGGTCCCCCATGAGTAAAACCTGGCAGGCCTCTGGCCTGAGTTCCCTCACGCCGTGATGTTCTGCATGCACTCATTTTATAGAGGATCTGTCCAGATCAGTAGCTTCAAATATTACCGTATCAGCTCTCTATTGTTGCATAGAAGATTACTCAAACTCAGCAGCTCTGAAACAACACACATTTACCCCCTCATCCTGGTCAGAGTTCATCAGCGGCTTAGGCAGCGGGTCCCCTCTCTCCCACGGGGTCTCATCAGGGTGCCATCCAGCAGTCAGCCCAGTGGGTGGGGATCACCCGAAGCCCTGAGTAAGGCTGGGGGTCTGCTTCGCAGCAGCTGGCTCTCAGCTGGCAGCAGGAGGAGGTCTGGTCTCTTCTCACCTGGAGGGTGGACGCTGTGGCTTGTCTCAAGAGCCCTTCCAGTGCCACCAGAGCCTCCTCACACGGTGACATCTGGATTTCAACAGAACAAATATTCCAAAGGAAGAAGAGGCAGGAGCGGAAGTGTCCCACAGCATGACCTTGGGAGTGACGGAAGTGTCCTGACCATGACTTTGGGAGTGATGCACCATCACTGTTACCTTTCTGTTGTCCACACAGATTGAACTTAAGAAGTGTCAGAAAAGCAACCCATGCATTTTGGGCTCCAGGAGGCAGGAGTCTGGCTCCAGCGGAGATGATGCCTTCTTCAACTTCATTCCTTAAGCACCTCCATTCCAGTATGATTTCTCTTTGTTCAAAAATCCACGAGACTAAAGAGACCCACACGATGGATAAAAAGCACACCTGAGAGCTCCCGCTCCCTCTCTCCAGACCTGGAGCTAATACCAGGGCTGTCACACTGAGCTATGTCTGCATCGCTTTTAGAAATCTTTTTAAAAATTTTCTTCTGAATTGTGGCCTTGCTAAGTGGCTAAGTTACCCAGGCTGAGCTTGAGCTTGTGATGCTCCTCCCTCTGCCTCATAGCCCTGGGATTATAGAGAAGTGGGGTTCTTGGCAACCCATTTGGGACCCCTCCTGTGTCAGGAGCTATTTTTTTCCCTGCACCTATTCCCCAGTAAGTTTTCTCATTCTTAACCTCCGTTGTTCCTTAGAATTCACTTTTGGCGTATCTGACATCTAGCAGGTTGGGAATTACATATTTTCCCCTGAATCACCCTCTTTCTTGCCATTTTCTGAGCAGTTCTGGAAATCCTCTTTCCATGACTTTCCTTAGTTACACTGTGATGGCTGCTTTGATGTCCTGAATGATTCAAAAATTTACTTTTCACAGTCATTTTGAGCCAGACGTCACCCCGTGCCAGACTTGGAGAGCGGGAGGGATGGAGACCCCTGTACTGCTTGTTTGTGAGCCTGCCTGTCTGCGGGATGGCATTTCTGATCACACTGCATGAGGACAGACCTGATAGGGGACTTTCAGAACTGCTGCCGGAGATAGCAAGCAAAATGGGAAAAGTGGGTTTGAAGCGAAAAGCACGCCTACAGGGAACTTGTGGCTGTGTGTGTTTTATTGTAGGATTTTCTTTAAAAATCTAAACACATTTCATATCTTCTGATTAGCCTGTTTGCAATGCTCTCAAAATTCCTGAAGTCTTTACTGATATATGAGGCTTTATCTTTACCTACGTTTTCCTAGCAATGCCTTGGGTTTAATCTTTCTTTAGAAGTCTTTTCTTAAATTTAACATTATTTTTCCACTGAAGAATCTAAAAATTCTCAATACCATTAAATCCCAGCTACTTCACATTTAAGTGCTCCTTCCTGTAACATATCCTTCTCATTTTAGAAATCACAAAACAAACCAGGGGACCACTGACACTCTGCCTGGAAAGAGCCTCATTACTCAGTCCCTCATTATGGACGTGCTTATTTTCCTCATTTACATTAGCAATAGTATGGCACCAATGTAAGAAATCCCTGCTGCCCTGTAAGAGCGTTTCCTTACCTCCGGTTTGCAAAGAAATTTTCTTCGCTTTCATCCCCTGTAAGATCCTATGAGGTTGGTTTCCTATGAGTTAAGAGTGTTTCTACAATTTCCTTGAGGACCTTTAAGTGTCTGCTGATCCCTTTATCAGGGCGCATGCTATGGTTTATATCTTGATGTCTCCCCCAAGCTCATGTGCTCATCTGTGGGGCTTTGAGAGGAGACTGGATCTCAGGGCACCATATTCACTAGTGGATTAGTCCACTGGGGACTTCATAGCTAGATGTCATGTTGGAGATGAAGCCAGTTGGAGGAGGTGACTCACTGTGGGTGTGGCCTGAAGGGTTCTGTCCCTCCCTGCTCCCTTGGCCTCTCTCTCTCTCTCTCTCTCTCTCTCTCTCTCTCTCTCTCTCTCTCGGCTTCCTGCCTTCATGCCTGAGTATCTCCCCTTCACCAAACCCCTTTGCTGTGCTCTCTCGCCTGGGAGTCAGCTAATGATGGATCGAAGTCTCTGCAAACTGTGAGCCGAAATAAACTGGTCCTCCTTTAGACTGTGGGTGTTGAGTATTGTATCTAAGCAACGAGAAAGGAAGTAAGATAATGCAGTTCCATACTGGAGAGCTTGTCTGGCTTGTGCAGTGCCCTAACCTGTATTCTCAGTCTGCAAACAAACCCAGCAATCAGATCTTCCCAACTTTCATTATCGCTTTGTTCTGAAAGCTCGTCCACATTGTAAAGTATCTCTTAATAATAGCTTATTAGTTCTAGCGCCAAACCGTGTCAGCAGTTGGTTGCTGCAGAAAAGTTACCCCCACTTTAAGCTGCCTGTAACAAACATTTGTTAACTTTCGCATTTCCTGAGGGTCAGGAACCCAGGAGCAGCACAGCTGGGGTGGAGGGTGCCCAGCAGTCAGTTCGTGCCTGCAGCTGAGGTCCTCAAGGCTGAAATAGCCTAGAGAGCCTGGCTTCCCAGAAGCTCTACCTTGCCCATGGCTCAGCTCATAGCCCTCTCCACAGGTTCCCTGAGGAGACACAGGACTTGGAAGATACTGTCACCAAATAA
Source organism: Cavia porcellus (assembly GCF_034190915.1). Lineage (NCBI taxonomy): Eukaryota > Metazoa > Chordata > Mammalia > Rodentia > Caviidae > Cavia > Cavia porcellus. The sequence continues at coordinate 2,421,985 of NW_026947506.1, forward strand.
GTGATCCAGGAGAAAGCGAGAAGTAGACCACAGGGGCTTATGGCTGCCCTTGGTTATTTTAATCAGTAAACTGGGCTTGGCCTTAATACCTGTGTATTTGGTCAGTTATTTTTTCTGTGAGAGTGCTTCTGAGTGGGATTTACATTTCAAAGAGCTAACTCTGTGGGTGGGCCTCCCCCAATCAGTTAAAGGGTCTGAATAGGGCAAAAGAGACTACTTTCCTTTTTAGGGGGGGACTTGGGACTGGGGGTGCAATATTGGGTTTGCTGAGGTCTCCAGCCTGGTGATCTGCCCTGAGGACCTGTGACTCAAAGCCTCCCTTGATCACCTGGGCTTGTTGATGAGAATAAATCTGCTCCCTCTCCCCATCTCTCTCCTCTCTTCCTGTTCCTCCCCGGCTCCCATCCACACACACTGTCTACCCCAGGAACCCTGACTGCCCCAATAGCTTCGCTCAGAAGTGAGACATCACCCCTTTGGCCACGTACTGATGACCAGAGGTGCAGCCTGGCACCCTGCTGCATGGAGGGGGTTGCAGAAGGTGATACATGCATGCAAATACCAGAGGCAGCAATCACTGGGGCCATCTCAGAGACATCTAAGCAGGATGAGGATCTGTGTAACTTGCCGATACCTGCATTTCCGCCTGTGATATCCCCTTCCCTTCCCTCACATCATGGGCTCCTGGATAGCTAAACTACATTGTAAACAAGTTATGCAAGCTTCAGAGAACTTTGGTTTCTCTGCCCATCACCCTCACCCGACCCCAGGGCGGCAAACCTTGGCACATGCACCACAGTGGGCTGCTGATATCACAGAGATCTCTGAGAGATTCCTAGGACTGGCCTAACCACAAGCCCTGCAGTGATCTCCGATACAGTAATCATAGTGTCAATCACTGTGCTCCTCAGGACAGCCTGGACTTCCACCTGGCTCCCTCCGTCTGCCTTACCTGTCACAACTGCTCCATGAGCCTGGTACCTCTGCTTTTAAAAACATCCCAACCCTAGTGGTTTTCACTTTTTACAGCCTTTGAAGATATTACAGGATCACAAGGCCTGTGGTATCATATGCAAAAGAAATCAGTGAAAAAATAAACTTTCTTTTCTTTCTGTCCACCAGATGCGAGCTCTGCATCACTTTGAGTGCACTATTTCAAGCTTTGCAGAGGTCCTCTCCGTGGCCGCTCACATGGAGTGTGTAATGTGTACCTAGCATCAGTCAGCGGAGACACACTGGTACCTTAGCAGGCTGCTCCCAGTGTGACTCGGCCCGGGGAACCTGAGGGGGCCGGTGATATGTTCTGCCCAGCCTTTTCCCCTTCTGCTAGTTCCAGTCCCTCTTGGACTCTTCGTCAGCCACTGCCTGGCATTCTGAATGGGAACGTGTCAGCATTCATCAAATTAAAACGCACACACAAAAGCATTTTAATGTGCGAGGTACCCTAAAAAGCCTCCCTCTGAAATTATACGACCCAGCTTTACAATGTAATTTTAGCATTAAGACATTTTATCACAGTGGAATTACCAATGCTAATTTGTTTATTTCTTTTTACCACTATCAATTAGTCTTGGTGCGAGGCCAGCAAGTACTTGTTTTTAATTAATGACACAATGGGAAAATAGTAACTAAAATGGGAACAGCTTGGACCTCTGAGTTTTCAACAGATAGAGTAAAATGTACCCCTAGCAAGCTCTGCACAGGCCAGGGGGAAAAACCCCTCATGAGGCCTTAATGTGATTACGGTCCAAGAAGGGACCCTCTTAAGAAGTGGTGGTTCTCAGTTTACATTATAGACTTTTCAGAAAAGGAGATTAATGAAGTAAGACCAGTACAGAAAGACTGCTGCTCGTCTCAACTCTCCTTTTAAAGTTTCCTCTCTAGGTGATTTGGGTCAGTATGTGGGTTATGGGAAAAGGTCCTCTACTGCAGGCATCTTGCAGTGACATTTGTCATCACGCTGTTCCCTGAGTCAGGAATCCTCAGAGATGGGCAGCTGAGGACCCGGCTGAAGGCTGCCCCTTTGCAGTGTATTGGGCATTGGCTGGGATTACGGCACCGCACTTCCCAGTGAGTCCAGCTCACTGCTATTGGCCCTTAGCAGAAGACGTCAGTACCTTACCACGTGGGCTTGTTCATGGGGTTCCTCAAGAAACACAGATGTTTGCATTCCTCAGAGCGAGGAATCCAAAAGAGAAACAGAGAAAGTGCAAGATGCAAGCCACTGTCTTTTATAAAGGTTACAATGGTGCTGCCTTCCAGGAAGCTGTGCTCTCTGTTCACCCGCACCAGCCCGTGGCCCAGCTGTGCACAGGGAAGCTCTGTTTCCCAAAGGGACCAGACACTGGATGATATGCTCAGTGCCACCCTGATAATACTACTCTGGGTCGTCCCCACTCGGGTCCTCTGTCAGTCCTGAGAGGGTCACCCAGACTTTTCCTGGGCCTGGCAGCTGCTGCAAAGAAAGCCGGCTTCTTCCTCCAGCTGCAGTGTCTGCAAATACCTCAGCTGAGGGCTCACCGTGAAAGGACAGAAACCCGTGGAAGAGAAAGAACGCAGTAGACCTCGACTTGGACCCATTTTACGGTGTTTTCAGAGCTGACTCTAGAGCCAAACTGTAGTTCAAATATGGACTTCGCTTCCCCTTGTGCCATGTTGAAAAAAATTAGCCAGACTTATGTCCCTTAAATTTCTAATATGAAGTGGGCACATGAAATCTCCTTCCTAGCTGTCTGCTGAAAAAAAATGACATATATACAGAGATGTGTGTCTGTGTGTGTGTGTGTGTGAGAGAGAGAGAGAGAGAGAGAGAGAGAGAGAGAGAGAGAGAGATGAGGTCAAATACAAAGTGTGTTTAGATTGTACACAGTTATTATAGTAAAAAACGTGATGTCATTAATGCCTCTCAAAATCCCTCCCCTCACTGCAAACACTTATCTCGGTGGTTCCTGTTGCACTAAAATGCTAAAAAACTAATATGCAAAGTTAAAAAGATTGTTATTAGCAAAAAGAGCTTTGTCGTTCTGTGCTATGCTTATTACCCTGGTAACCACATAATTGCAGCACCCACCACATAGTTATAGATTAACTGACCGTGTCATCATGCTGTTCTCTATGCATCCTCCCCTGAGTAACCTGTTTGCTGTGTTAATCTTTGTTCCCTTTGTAATAGACAAATGATGCTGTGTCAACCCTTGTCCCCCTTGTGAGAGACAAATGTTCCTGGAATTGGCAGACCAAGGGCTATGAGTTGGCTAACCACCCACTGTGAAATGCTCTGACCTCAAGCAAAGGGGAACAAAGGCCCACCTTGTTTCTGTTTCTCATCGCTATATACTTAATGATCAATGAGCTATAAAAATCAGTCAAAATTCTAACCCAGTCACCCAGTTTGCAAACTCCATCTGCACTGTGCCACTGGTGCCAGCTTAAATAAAAGCGCTTCTTTTTAAAAGATGTCTTGCCCCCCTTCTTAACATCTCGCGGCTTGTTTTTTGGGGTACAGCAGTTCCCACTTTCTCAAGGCTTTGGCAAGCATCTGTAGTGGTGCTGTCATGGTGGCTTGGTGTCCTGGGTCCATTCAACACGTTTCCCTCTCGAGGTCACCTTGGCAGTGGAGAAGAGTGAGAAGCCGCACGTACCAGGCTGGTGAGGAACGGGGGTGAGGACCCGCCGCCGTGTTCTCAGGAGCCTGCTTCGCTGTTGGATGGCTTGGGGCAGCAGAATGCCCTGAGTTTTGATCACAACTTACAAAGACATTTGCAGAGGAAGACTTTCAGGAGTGCTTCAGAAAGTGGTGGGGTGCACTTTCACCCAGCCTTGTACAATGTTTGTAATCTTCTCTGTGTGGTGGCTCATCTCAAATTAGTTTCACTTCTTGATGAGCACTGGTGTTTTTCCCGAAATGCTACCTACCCGCTAGCTCTGGTCCTTGTCTCCAAAGCAGACATGTGTCCCACAGACATAGAACTTGTTCACACTCTGACGCAGGCATTGCATGTTCAATCAATGAATCTAACAAAATCCCTACCCTGGGAGCTTCTGTTTGTGTGGCTTTTGCCCCAGCACTCACTGTGGTCTCTATAGCTTTACTAAGGAAACGCACCGAGCAGCTGGGGCGGCAGCTCAGTGGCAGAGCACTTCCCAGTAGGCACAAGGCTCTGGATTCAATCCCAGCATCACAAAATGGAAAAGACAGAGTCAGAAGAGGACAGCATCTGGGCCGCCGGCACAGTGCCCTGCTGTCATGTCCCACAGGTTCCTGAGCACACAGTAGGGCGAGATCTGGCTCTGCCACTGACCTGAGATACAGTGACCCTGTGAGGTCACTTCTGCCTTCTCAGCAGGTGTGCTAGGACAGTGGCAGGGCTCCCCCCACACTCCTGTGTTGTTCGTCATTTAAAAGAGTGTTTCAGAGAAGAGTAGCATTTCTCACAGATGCTTCTGGCATTTTACAAGCTTACTGGAATTTTACTTGATTTAAACATGTTTTATTTTATGTATTTATCTTTTGAAACTTAATTAAAAGCCTCATGCAATCCAGTGGGCTATACAAGACGTTCATGCATTATAGACCATGTGGGTTAATGTGTCTTTAATTCCTTACTTAAAATTTAAAAGCCATAGAGTTGAATGTTTAAAATAGATACCAAGGTTTACTTTGATCTGTTTTACAGACTGTATCTCTTCAAAGTTCTTCATGATAGGGACCTACAAAATGATTTTGCAATTCATTTTGCCACATAATAAGGGATAAAATTTTGCAGCAGTATCATTGGGCAGAATCTGCTGTATGTGCTTCACAGATAGTCATTCATTTAAATTTAAAATAAAAAGCATTCATTCCCTCTTTTAGTGAGTGAGGAAAGTCAGACTAGAAATATTCATTAAACTACTTAATGTCATATGACTTTCTAGTGACAGAGCCAGAATTTTAACTGAGCTCTCAAAATGTTATTTTTCACTGCTAGACCGTAATTATTTTTAGGTTCTTTTGAGCCACCATACTTACCTCCTTTCCTATCTATCACACAGAAACTAGCTGTTGCTACTTTAGGGAGACTGTCAACTGACAACTGTGATGATCAAATTTCACTGTAAATGACTTCCAACAACAGATGCCAAGTGAACTGCAGTGTTCTTCATGCCTTTCTGGTTCAGTCTAATAATCAGTTGCAATACAACGTTGCCTTCGTGTCTGTGACTGCATCCTTTCCACGCGGTCAGTATCCAGGACCTGCTCTACACCACTGGCTGTGCCTCAGGTCTCTTCCCTCCCCTGGGCATCCTTTTAATCCTTACCAAATGACATTTCCAAAGAATAGTACAGTATGTCCCTCTCAGGGGAAATCTCCACCTCTGCACATCTCAGGTTTGCATGCCAGGTCTTTCACAACCTAATCCAGCCTGCTTTCCTAAGATTTTTACCATGCTGCTCCTTGGTCTTGATTTAAACTTTAGACGCACAATTATGAAACTACTATTCTGTATTCCATGCAGCCTCAAGAGGGCCTGATATGGCATCAACAAAAGAAATGTGTATCTAAGAAAGATGTCGTGGTTTTGTATGCTGGCTGTTAATACTGAATGCCAATTCCTAAATCAGCTTTTGTTACACCAAACCGGAACAGAAACACAGCACTAAGTTATGTGGTAGTCGGTCCCCGTCAGAGGCCTCAGACCTGTTCAGAGTTTCCTTCATTGGCACATAGTCAGTAAATGAGTAAATCAGCAAATCAGGCGACGTAAACAAATTGGGCGAATATTCCCAAGTCCCAGATTTAACCTGTGAATTAACGACTGGAAATCAGAGTGAATCAGCTCCCTAAATTGTAAATGCCACATTTCTTCTGTTCTTTTCTTAAACAGTTTAGCAGCACAATTAATAGCTCCTATTTTTGTAAAGCATGGAGAAAGCAATATTTTGTCTAGCTTAGTGGGTGGCATTAAGCTAGCAAAACACTCTTAGCATTACCGTGACACCAGTCAATGAGGCCGTCAGGCAGTGAAGCTGCTTTGGTGATAACTAGCCCAGTAATTGTAAATTGTCACGCGTTTTTCCCTGGACAAACCTGAATCTTTCATTTTGATCTTTTTTATATCACCAGGAAGAAATGAATATTTATAAAACGGGAAAAAAGGCAGTCTGGATATTATTTTTCCCAGTGAGTTACAGAGTTACAGAAAAGCAAAGCAACAATTCAGATTGATGCCCCAGTTGCCTCTGTGCACTGACCGCATGGGTGCCCGTCAGTCCTCTTGGCAAATGTGGTGCAGGGCGTCAGAGAAGAGCATTCTGGGCCACCCACAGCGCTGAGGGGACAGGCGCCTTCTCTTTTCCTCAGCACCCGCAGTCATTTGTCCAAGGTCTGAGGTCAGCACCTTAGAACCATAACCAGGGAGGCCAACCCGAGTTGGCAACAGGATGGAATTTACCCTGAGGGGTTTGGAAGCAATTCTGAACCAAGATGGTCAAGTGGACATAGAAATTTTGTTTTTCTTCCCCGTCACACTGGATCAAAAAAATCAGAAAAAATCTAAACCCACAATTGCATCAAAAACTGAAAAAGGGATCTTTCAAAGACCAAAAAAGGAAACGATGATGTAAATCAAATAATATCTAAAGAAAGAAGAAGCAAGTGAAATGTTAGTTGACATTTGAGGAAAACATAAATGAAAGAACCAAAATAAACAAATTGACATCTGACTTTAAAGGAACACAGGACATGCTCATGGGAACAAATGTAACTAATTCTGATCAGTATCCTCAGAGACATCCCCAAGACTGGCATGTTCACAAAATGTAATAGTATTCTATTAAAAAAAAAAACAGCAACATAAAAAGATAAAAGTTTAAACTCCTGAAATTTACAGAATTTTATCAATAGAAAATTTTTCAAATCCATGAAAGGATATAAAATCAGTTGAAAGGAAATTCAACTGAAATTAGTGATCTAATGTAAAAGTTAAGAAAAATGGGTATGATGTAGATAAAAAAACATGCTGAAAATACACTCAAGACCTGGAGGAAAGATCCAGAGTCATACAGTCACGTTTGAGGCCACAATCCTCGTTCAATATCGGGTTTCAGATTTGGAAGTAATTTTTCTTCTGGGCCAATGAGATCGTTCTCTTGTACTCATTATTACATTATGATTGGATGACCTCCCCTGGTGTTTGCAATGTATGCTCTACTTTGTAGACAAAGTGGACTGATAGATACACAAAAACATAAGGGCAAAACGTGCTCACTTTATTGAAATAATTTATTAATTCTGAGAGCAGAGAGCATGCAAGTTAGAATAAGGTAGGAAATGCAGACTAACAGGTTCCCAGCATTCTGGTTGTTATGCACATTACACAAGCTGTGTGCTGCTCTTGGGCATGGCTGGTTCCACACAGCACTCCCAGATCTCGGGAGTAACCTGGTCCTCTGAACACAGAGCCTTCCCTGGTCAGATGAGGAAGAGCTGCTGAAGAGCTGCTGAAAGGACGTTTTGGGTTTCAGATTCCAGATCTGTGGTGGTGAACCTCTGACATGTGTGCCACAGATGGCTGTTGGTGTCCCTGAAAGCTCTGAGGGGTTTGCCATCATTATTCTAGATCATTCTAATTAAGAAGAGAAGCAGCACGAAGCTCATCAGCACATAATAGTTGAACCCAGGACACCCATTGTAAAAATGAAAACGTTCTACTTCAAAAATGCATTTAATATACCCAGGCCAGACCATCCTAGCTCAGCTGCCCAGTGGACCACATCAAAGGTTTCTGCCCATGGGAGCTGGAGCTCACTACCAGTGTCCAGCATGCAAGCATCGTCTTACAGCATGTCGCCACCCTGTGCAGCCCAGGCAAAGTACAAATCCACAAAATTACAGAATAAAATTTATTGTAGGCAGATCACTTTCTTACCATGATAAATTGAAAAAAGGTTAAGGCGGGCCATTGCAAATTGGGTGGAGAGATTTCCAGAACAGACTGTGTGCTCCCTCTCTCTCTCAGTCTGTCTCTGTCTCTCTCTGTGTCTGTCTCTATCTCTCTCTCTGCATGTGTGTGTGTGATCCTCAGGGAAAGTTTTTTCCCTGCTGGGGGTGGCAGAATCTAGACCAGTTTCTGTAATACTCTGCAGCTCAGAAGGGGCTGCATTAACAACAGAAATACTGATAAATATAACTTCCTCAAAAGCCCATTTTTGGAACTTCCTAGGTGTGAGTTTAGGTAAACCAAATCCCTCATGTAAGATAACTATCAAATATGATTTTGGTATAAAATAGGGAGTTAGGGGCTCAATTATGAAAAATTTATCTTTTCCTAACATCTATAATCTATATCTAGAACCACATGAACCAGCTATTTTAACAAACTACTCTTGAAAATCTTTTTTTTTCTGTCTCTCTGAAATGTATAAGATTCCTATCCTGAGTTTTTAATAAACACTTTCTTCTATTTTGAGTTTCTAAAATATCTAGCATTCTTGGAATTATTTATTAGAATATATTCTACTTAATTTCTCCATATCAGTTGTGGATATATTTTTAAAACCAGTATTAGATATTACAATCAACTCTTTAATACTGATTACATATAAATGCTTAGCATCCACGTTACTGTAGAAATTAATCACAATTTTCTTTCTTGCTTTTTTCTTTCTGTTAGTCTTTCAGAATTGTTTTAAATTAACAGAAGAACCAAGATGATGGTGTAATGGCACATTCAAGAAAGTTACCCATGGGACACCAAGAGTCCAGAAGCAAGTGAGATTTATCTGGTTATTTGGAGCTGCAGAGGCCCCCAGAAGCTAATTCAGGCAGCTGAGCCTGCTGACTTTGGTCCTTTGATCACCTGTCTTTTATACCTATGCATGTGTTCATGAGGCCAGAGAGTCGTCATGGATAGCATTTCTTACAACACCATCATTACTTTGCAATGTTACAAGACCTTCTTACACATCTAGGTGACTGGTACACAGGATGAGGACACTGGGCAGTCTGTCCACCTCAAGATGAAACTGTTTGTTTCCTTTGCCACAGTTTCACGGCTGGTTATGGGAGAGGAGAAGACAATTTGGGGATTTGGACAAAGTTCACACACTGTTTAACGTCTATCAGCTAGCTGAGCATCTAAGCTATAATCTCCAGGACATAAAATAAGTGAAGTTTTCAAGATGGGGTGGGGACTTCAAAGGAAAGGAAAGACATCAAGAAGTTGAGGTTATAAATGCCCTCACAAGAGTACCCAGAGTTTTCCTATCTCTGACCCTCAGTTTCCCCTTGCTAACCCCCTGCATTAGGCTGGTGTACGTGTTATAATTAGTGAGGTCCTACTGATAGGTTTGTATTGCGTAAGTGCTTTCGTTTTTCAGATTTTCTTAGTTTTTCCCTAAATACCTTTGCGCGGTCCCAGATACCTATTCAAGATACATTCTTTTCCCCTGTTTCCTCAGGTTTCTTTGTAGAGTGACAGTATTTAGTTCTTAATACAATGAAAAAACTGAGAAATACTGGCCAGACATTTGGGGACAGTGGTTCTAGCGGCCTCTGTCCGATGCTCCCCTGTGCCTAGCCAAGGGCTATGGTTTTTGGTGGCCACAGATGTGAATCAGCACACCTTGACTTCACGGGAGCACATTAGCACGGAGCGTGTGAGCACGAGTGTTTGCTTTGGTCACCTGGCTTGGTGTGGCGCTTTCTGGAATTGTCTGCTAAAGTCACTCTTTTTGGTCCCTTTTCACGCTCTGCTGTTTGGAAGGGCATCACTGTCACTGTTCACGCAGCAGGAGAGCACTGTGCTCCGTCTGCTGAAGGACACAGTAGCTTACGTAAATTACTTGAAATTCTGCATGCTGAGCTTCTTGGTTTTTTTTATTTACCTGATCATTTAACTACATCATTTAATTACGGACTCCTATATTAAACACTTTGGTTTATATCCAATATTATCTTTAATTTAGAGAGTCAAACTGCTCTCGTTTTCCACTGTAAGTTCTTTGATTTGGTTTCTGTGTCTTTCTGAAAGCCTCCCATCTTTATTAACTTTATTTTCTTTTTGAACACTTTCTCATTTTCTGCTCTATAAAATATGCCAGGCCCATCTTCTGTGTTTCCGGTGTCTGTGCCAGGATCATCCATTTATCCAGCAATCCTTGATTCCCCTTGTTAGAAAATAGTATTAGAAACTGAGTTGCAGGCAGTGTATGTGGTTAGTGTTACTGGGAGTCATTTCCTCTTGAAACTGACAGGTCACATGCATGCACACACATGCTAACCTATGTATGTATGCTTATCTGTGTTTTTAAATTTTTTTGTCATTACACATTTGCCATATTGTATATAATGTTTGCATTTCTGGTGAGGGATTGACGCATGTGTGTAAGTCTCCTTTATTCATGTCTTTTCTCCCCTTGCTGTAGTAACCGTGCGTTTACACTGATGATTATAAATCAAACTCTTGACCCTGTGGGTAACCCTCGCTGCTCCTGCTGGCCTATCTGTGAACTTCCATTTCAGTGAGAGGCCTGATTTCCATCTCATCCATCTGCTCACTTATTGACTTGTAATAAACGTGTCTAGTGATAGAGGATTGCTAAGCCAGACCCAGGTGGGAACAACTTTATCACCAGGACGACGGGGTCAGTAGCTATTTCCTGTTGCCTATGATTTTATAGATGCCATTTGTTTCTAACGTTGCTTAGGGCAGCAGCTCCGTGCATACACCTTCTTCAAGGAGGTGATTTCTGGAATGTGAATGGCAGCTACTTTCTTTGGTCAGGTCCCCCAACCTTTGAAGTGTTTTGACTTTCTAATTTTTAATCTCTTTATTAGCCCGTGTTTGTAGTACAGCATGGTTGCATTCACCATGGTGAAATGCTGGGTGGACGTAACATGTCTCAGTCTTTTTACCCGCCTCCTTCCTCTGGTCTCCCCACCCCATCTCTTGGACTACCTTATGTGCTTTAAGGCTTCCTATTTGTACTGTAAAACTCCATGAATTCTCACAAATGCATACATTTGTATATTCACTATTACAGTATCATACAAAACAGTTTCATTGCCTTAAAAATTCACTATACAGCCTCTGTTCAACATTCACTCTTTGCAAAATTCCTGGCAACCACTGTGCATTTTAGTAACTCCAATTATTAGGGCCTCCATACTGCCCCACATTTGAAAACATGTATTATAAAGCTAATTTAAGAGTGGCTTCTTTCATTGAGAAATATGCTTTAAAAGATTGATTCGTATCATCTTGTGGCTCCATGGATCACTGTCTTTACTGTTGAGTAATATTCCAGTCTATGAATGAATAACTGTTTTTTTCCCATCCATCAGTTAAAAAGTATCTTGGTTGTTTTGAATTTTGAAAAACTATAAAGCTATTAGAAAAGCTCACAGATTTTTATAAGCCCATACTTTTTAAAATAAACTATTTGCATTCCTAGAATTAAAGCTGCTAGATTACAGGTCAGTGTTATGTTTTGCCACGTGGAAACTGATGCTGTGGTGTTCAGAATCCTAAACACTCACTACGTGCTCTTTTGTCTTTTTCTTGAAACCCTCAAACCCTAGTCTCAAATGCATCACTTGCGTCATAGCCTGTGGATTATAGTCTAGATGCTTAGCTAGCACTAAGCCATTAGACAGCAAGTGTACACTACCAACCTCCCAAAAGGCCATCTCCCCACAACCCCGACTGGCCATAAAACTGTGGAAGGGGGAGAAAATGGTTTACCTCAAGGGGACAAACTGCCCTGTGTCCACCTCCTGTGTGTCAGCTACCCAATGTGTAAGGAAGTCTTGTAACATTCAAAAGTAATGATGGTGTTATTATAAGAAATGGTATCCATGGCAACCCCTGACCTTATGAACTTGCTCATGGATATAAAATAAAGGAGAACAAAGGGTCAGCGTCTGAAGCCCCAGTGGCCTGAGACCGCCACTGACCACTGCAGCTTCTGAAATAAACCTTCCTGTTCCTCAGCTCTTGGGTTCCCGTGGGTAACTCGCTTGAGTGTGCCGAGTTACCCCATGAATAGTATTGCAAAGGGCAGCTTTTCCATTTTCCAAGCCTGATGTGATGACAGGTGTTTAGTTCTGGCGCCAAGAGGCTGAGGCAGAGGATCGCTGTGAGCTCAAGGTCACCTTGGGCTACATAGTGAGTTCAAGCCCAGCTGGCACTTGGTAACAAAACCCTGTCTCAAACAAAGAACCAAAAAGAATTAGATCATGACGGCTCTCACGGGTGGATTACGGCCTTTAAGCAGGGATTTTTTTTTTTCTCCTGTTCTCCCTTTCCTGCTCTGTCACCTTTTGTGATTAAAGGAGTTACAAGGGACCCTCATAGGCACCAGAGGCTGCCACCTTGAGGGTGGGCGTCTCTGCTCCAGACCTGGGAGAAATAATTTCCTGTCTTTCCAAATACCTCGTCTCCAGACAAAGACACCCTAGGAGCCGTCTTCTGCTGTGACTGTGCCATTTTGCACTCACACCTGCAGTGCACGAGAATTCCTCTCGCTCTTCAGCCTGGCAATTTGCACAGCTAGTAATTGCTGCTGTTAGTCATTCTAGTGGGTGCTCAGTGACACCTAGTCATTTTAAATTCTAATGCTCCCTTCACACACTGACTGCACGGAGAATCTTTTCACATGGCTGCTTTTCATCTTCGTCCTCAGTGAGGTGTCCGTACTTACCTTTTTGACCATTTCTCTGGTTCGGGGTGAGAGTCCCCAGTGGCCTGGGGTGAGAGGCATGGTTCCCAGTGTAGTGTGCCTGGGAGGTGGTGGAGACTCTAACGGGTGAGATCCCGTGGAGGCCCCCGGTCGCTGGGGGCGTGTACTGAGGGGTCTGGGGGTCACAACCCTGACACTGTCCCCTGGCTCACGCTGCCTGATTGCTCTGCACCTGTGCCCCATGATGTGACCCTCAGCGGTGGCCCAAGCCGTGAGGCCGTCTCATCGTGGGAGATACACCTTGATGCACTTCATAAGAAACCTGATCAGGTATCTCATTAAAGCAAGGTGAATTTTCCTAGCACATCCATTTTAAAATGTAGGGTGTGTTTCCTCTTTAATATATTTTGGACATATATTTTTGAGACATGTCTTTTGCAATATGTCTTCTGAGTTGGTAACTAGTTCTTTTATGCTCTTAACAACAACTTTCTCCGAATAAAAGTGCTGAATTTTAATGAATTCCAAATTATCAGTGTTTTATTTCATGGATCAAGCTTTGGATATTTAATCCAAAAATATATTGCCAAGTCCAAGATGATTTTTCTTGTATGTTTTCTTCTATAACTTATATATTGTCCATTTATATCTACGATTCATTATAAGTTAGTTTTTGTATTGGGTGTAAGATCTGTGCTAAGGATAAAGGTTTCATTTTTCCCCCTCAGCAACAAAAACTTACAACAGCAGTTGTTAAAAACACTATGCTTTCTCCATTTAATTGCTAGGTCTCTTTTTCAAAGATCTATTGGCCACATTTTGGTGTATCTATTTCTGGTACCTGTTTTATTCCATTCATCTATATTTTTGCTTACCAAGAGCCTTTCAGTTACTGTAACTGTAGAGTTAAAATCAGGCAGTTTGCTCCCTCCGACTTGGCATCTTCTTTCAGTATTTGTCAGCCATTCTATGCATTTGCCATTGCAAACAGGGTTTAGAATCTCAGAGAGCAGGTGTGCCTTGGTGCTGCAGGGTCCAGCCGTGACTCCCTGGCCTCATTCCCTTGGGCCTGTGATGAGGCAGCAAGTCCTGGTGTGCAAGATGCGTAACTGGACAGAGCTGCTCAGGGTGTGAGCCGGAGGAGAGGGAGGGCTGGAACCCCAGGATCTCCTTCAATCAGGCCCGAAGCTTCCCCTTAAGCCCGCAGCGTCAGAGGGAGCTTAGGTTTGCACAGCTTCCCAGTGGGGTCCCTCTGGTCCCAAGCCCAAACCCCCTGGGCCTTTGGGGGACCTTCCCACCGTGCAATTGTGACATCCCAACCAGCCCCTGAATATCTCGTTGTCGATTTTGACTTAATTCAATTTTTGAGAGAATATCTCATTGTCAATTTTGATTTAATTTGATTTTTTTCCATTAGTGTTGCATAGTTTTTTGTTTTGTTTTACAATAAAATTTTATTTAGACAATAAAAAGTGGTAGTATAGATTTTGCCATTTACAATTCTTTTTCTTTTCTTATCTTTTTAGTACTGAGATTTGAACCGAGGACCTCACACTTGCCAAGCAGGTGCTGTGCTGCTGAGCTCCTTACCCAGCCCTGTAGATTTTTGGCCATTAGATTTCGGTTGACAAACCTCTTTATCTTTTATTTTTTAAAGAGAGTAAAACAAATTGTAGCAAAACAGAACAAAGCAGATCAGAAGAAAGCAATGTAAGTGACACAGATTTCGAAGCAAGACAACAGGAGATCTACAGTGGCTACCATACTCTTATTTTTTTCTAAATAGCTGTCTATATCATCACACACAATGAATTCATACAAAACAAAATAGCATAAAACTGATCAGAACAGAGTGATGAAGGCATTACAGGTCTTTAAATGCAAATTCTATGTCTATTTTGAAATTTAGACATATATACCATGTTTTTGTGTTCCTTTAAATAGCAGTTTTTGTTGTTTGTTTATTTCGGGTATTTATTTGTCTTTTTGACATAGGGTCTCACTATGCAGTTCAGGCTGAACTTGAATTCACTTTGTACCCTCGGCTGGTCTTGAACTAGCAGTGATCCTCCTGCTTCAGCCTGCTGAGGGTTGTTATTACAGGTGTGCATTACGACACCCATCCTAGCATTTAAAATTACTTTTAATTCAGTTATTTGTTGCTAGCATAAGGGAAATAAGTGAACTCTCATAGGTTGACCCTGACTCTTGTGATTTTGCATTAATGTTTATGAACTCTAAGAGATTTTGTTGTTCCCTGGGGTTTTCTTCCTAGACAATAGTGTCGTCTATGACCGAAGGCATTTTCTGTCTTTCTTCCCTGTCTGTAGACTTTCATTTCCTTTCTTTTTTTTTTTTTTTTTTAATTTAAGGAGAAAAGAAAAGAAAGAAAAAAAAAACAGTGAAGGGGTACAAGTTATACAGATTTACAGAAGAAAAAAAATGCGCAGTAGGAAATCACTAGTTAATGGATTACATATTGCCATCTTAGAAATAATTGTTCAAGTCACAAAATTAAAGCTTGTAGAGTGGACATTCCAACAATGATACTGCAAACAGTTCTGTTCAATGATCCAATAAAACTCTGTGATATCATTTTCTATCTTATACATTTAAATATACATGTAATTATATAGTTTAGAGCACTTTCTTTTCCTCTCTTTTGTACAGTGACTATTACACATTTTGGGTTTCATTGCTCCCACGGTTCTTATTGCTTTTTTGGAAGAGAGTAAAACCAAATGTGACATAACAGATGTCGGTTTTATTCTTCATTTCCTTTCTTATATTAATGCGGTAGCTAACACGTTCAACACAAGATGGACACAGGAGAACTGTTCATACCATCACAGGCAATAAGATCAAACAAGCCAGTATAAAACCATCCAAATGATGAATGAAAACATTATAAGGCTTCAAAGCAATATAATGGGGAATCATGTTTACCACATTCTTTTACGTACTCTTATTTTGAAGAAAACAAGACAATATAATAGCTAGTGCCGATATAATATCATCTTGTTTTGAAGTCTCATGAAGCTTTTGTTCTTCTGTCTCCATCGGTTTATCATGTTGTATCTTATTGGATTTTATTATATGTGATATATAAACAAAATTTTTTATGGACAAGGAGATGATATAGAAACCATTGTTCATTTTCTGTTAGTTGGTTCTAAATATCCTGTAATACTTTCATTCTCTTGAATGGCTTTACAATGTCATATTGTGTTTGATGCTATAACATATGAAGTTACACTCAAATATTTCAAGGAAACAGACACTATGGTAGCTACTGTTATGTGGGTTATCTTGTGGTGAAACACTGTTGCTTAAATTGTTTGCTTCTGACTTGTGTTACTATGTTGTTATGTCCTCTTTTATCTTAATCTCCTTTATTTTAATTTTTTTAATAAAAAAAAAGATGGACACAAGGTGTTAGGGGTCATTTTGTCTCACTGCTAATCATGGAAAATGCTCAGTTCCTCCCTGTTAAATACAGGGTAGCAGTAACTGTTTTGTAGGACTTGATCACCACGCAGAGGAAACTCTCCTCCAAATTCATCCTTTGGTAAGAATTTTATGAATGCAGCCTTGTGTTAAACTTCATTATTTTTGTCGTAAGACTTTTATATAGAGAGCCCGCCTTGCACACCTGGAGTTCACCTCCTTTTCTTCTGATGTATAATTATTTTAAAACAGCGACACCTCGACTTAGTTTGCTTTGCAATTTTAAGGAAGATGACTGTGTTTGTGCTTGTGTAAGGAAAATAATTAACCATGGTAATGTTTGTGGCTTGATGTGGTATTTTGGGGAGAGAGAAAATTTTGCTGAATGTTTTTGTTTGCACACAGAAGCATTCATGAACTGAGGCACTGCGTTATTGAAAACTTGGGTAATTTTTGTTGAGTTTTTTTGGTATTAGTATTTATAAGAAGTAATGATGGATACCTTCTTTTTTGCAGTGCCTTTGGTTTTGCTGTTCGGATATATATTAATAATGATCTTTGTTATTGATTTCTAGTTTAACTTTATGGTAGTCTATGAGTATACTTTGTAGATATTTTATTTTAAGCATAATATTTTTTTGAGACAGAGTCTCCCTGTGTAGTCCAGGCTGGTCTTGAACTTACTGTGGAGCCTGAGCTGGTCTCAATGTCACAGTGACCCTCAATCTCTCCAGTGCTGTGACTGCAGGGGTGTGCTACCACGCCCAGCTGAGAATAATATTTAAAAATTTAAAATGTTACTCTAGCTCAGAATGTGATCTATTTTGGTGAGCGTTCTTCGTGGGCATGGAAAGAATATTTTTCTATTACCAGGTTCAATAAATGCCAGCTGGAGCACGCTGATTGATACCGATGCTCAGGGGAACTCTATCCATTCTGATATTTTGCTGCTTAAACTGCCATTGATAAAAGAGGCACATGGAATTCCTCAAGTGTGACAGATTACTTATCAGCTCCTCTTCTGTATGTCAGTCCGCTTTTGTTTCATGTGTTTTATATTCCCTCGTCAGAGGTTCACACACTGAGAATTGCTGCGTCTTCTAGAACTGACCACTTTATATGTACGTATAGCTGACATTATGTGTGTGTCCCTTTGATTGTGATCATTTTGCTTGCTCAGAAGGCATCTTTGTGGTACACAGCTGTCCCACTCTCCTTTTGAGTCCTGTTGCCTGGTACTTTTTCTCTGTTGCTTTCCTTTTAACGTGTAGGAGGCTCATATTTAAATTGGATGTTTCTCAGGGGGCACCTCCTCTCCTTGTGCAGTGGGTGCGTTGCACCACCCGTGGTTAGGCCGCTGTTGACAGTCACCGTGGTACACCTGCCTCATGTGCTGCTCTGGTTCCCCACTTCCCTGATGTGTATTCCTGGCCTAAATCTACCATTTTCTACCACCATACTTCCTTTTTTCTCACAGCCTATCAGTTACAGTATTTTTTAAAATCTTTTCTCCAGAGAGCTTAAATGCGTTTACAACTAAAATAAGCTGCAACTTCAACCAGCACCATCCTGCACCCTGAGTACTGTTACTGTTAGGAAAAGGAAAGGAAGGAGCGGAGGTCCGAGCTCCACAGGAGCACACCCGGGAGGCAGCACAGCACACTGGAGACCGGGCCAGCTGCTCTCCTGCAGGCTGCGGGATCTCCTGGGGGGTCGTGAGTGGGGCTCACTGAGCGGTTTACCTTTCATTTTTAGAGGGCAATTTTACTAACCAAAGAACTCTAAGTTATGCATTCATTGACAGGAGACATTATGGTAGCCATTGCTGATTTCTTATCGTCTGGCTTTGAAGGCCGGTAGTGCTTTCACTCTTCTGTTTTGATTGGCTTTGTATCATTTTGTTTTGTCTTGTGTGTGAAGGTGTGGACAGCTATTTTGAGGAGAACAGGAGTTGTTGCAGTGGCCAGCGTTGATTTCCTGTTGTCTTATTTTGAAATCCCGCGTTGCTTGCAGTGTTCTGTTTTGCTCTGCTTTGTTCTGTTTTGTTTTATTCTCTTTAAAATAAAAAAGAGAATATATTCATTTACCTTTCATTTTGCAGAGTAATTTTACTAACTAAAGAATTCTAGCTTATGTATTATTTGTTTGTTTCAGCAGTTTAAACATTTTATTCCACTCTCTCTTTGTAAGATAGTTTCAGGTGAGAAGTGCTTTGCCGTTCTTAACTTCTAACGTGTTTTTCTTTAGCTGCTTTTTTAAAAAAAGGTATTTGCTTTGTTTTTTATATTCTGCAATTTGAATATAACATGACAAGGTGTATATGTTCTGTTATTTATCTCACTTGTCCTCTGAGCCTCCTGGATCTGTGGTTTGGTTTCTGTCACTGATTTTAGAAATTCTCTATACTATGACTTCAAGTTTTGTTTTGTTCTGTCCTCTTTTCCTGATCCTTTTGCAATTCCAGTTATATCTAGGTTAAGTTATCAGAAATATTCTTAGGTGTACTTTCTTTTCCATTCTGGTTTTCTCTTTGCATTTATGTTTCAGAAGTTTCTGTTGAGCTCTCTCTCTACCTGCTGTGATTTTTCCCCTGCTGTGACATTACCTTCCAGGGAGGTCACAGAAGACATCTTTCAGTTTTATACTTTATCTTGCTACAATCTCCTTCTGATTCTTTCTCAAGCTCCTTGTAGCTCTGTTCATATTAAATTCTTTTAAAGTAGCAATTACAGTTACTCGGAATTTCCAGTTTGATAATTTAAAAGTCTGTGACGGCTCCCAGAATTTGGTTCTGACCACTTGCTTCCTCTGGTCAGAGTGTGCCTTCTCTGGTTTTTCAGTATGTTTTTCAATTTCTGATTAAAAGACACGTGTCAGCTGAGGGCCCAAAACACACCAGCCATTGGTGCAAGGTCTTACACTACTCTGCTTAGAAGCAGGACTGTGTTCCTTGTTGCCTGTGGCTGTAAACACTAGGGCACGTGGATTCTGTAGGGTCCTAGCTTGTGCCTCCCTGTCATCTGTGGGCTTCCCTAAGCTTCCTCTGCTCGGAGTCTGTGCCTCCCAATTCTTCACCCGTGACCCCCTTTGTCATACTGGAGTCTGTGGTGGTGTCAGCAGTGTACACGGGCAGGAGGTATCCTATAACCTCATGATGCAACTCTATCTTTTCATGGGATTTTGCTCCTGGACCACGACCTCTGCAGGGGTACCCTTCCAAAGTACCTCTTCAGTGCTTAGAAAAGGCGGGAGGGCTGGAACTGGGGATTAACCCATAGAGAATGCGATTATGGATGGCTTTTCCTTTGCTGGATTGGTCTTTGCTGTGAAAGTCTCTGGTTTATCTAACCACTGTTGCCTTTCCTGCCTCCTGCCAAACCCAGCAGAGGATCCTTCTCCCTTTCAGATCTTTGCTACAAGAATCTGGTGCAGTTCTTGGAGGTGAATCCCACCAACCAAAGGTCCCTTTTCGTTTGTTTATTTGTTTGCTTTTTGCTTTTCTTCTTTTTGTGGGGGGTGAGGGCTAACCAGGAATCAAACTCAGGACCTCAGGCTTGCCAGTCAGACACTGTGCCCCTAAGCTGGACCCCTGGCCCCTTTAAAGGCCACAATCCCAAGGAGTTTCTTGCTTTTTCATAAATACTTCTGAGCATCCAAGCCATTCAGTATAAGTAACACTTAAGCCCATCTATCACGCAGCCATGGCTCCTGGAGCTCTTCATCTGTATCAGCAAATGGAAGCTGTCTCTATCTGTGTGAGCTTGTCACTCCAGATTTTAGGGGACTCCTCCTGTCCCAAATGTCAGCTCTTTAATTAGTCTAAAGAAAGCTGGTTTTTTGTTTACTCTGTGTTTCTTTCCTGTATGTGTATGTGTGTGCGGAGGGGGAGGTGTTGGGTTTTTTTGTTTGTTTGGGTTTTGGGAGGGAGGATTTTTTTTGTACTAAATATAGAAAGGGAAAGTTCTAAGTTCCTTATAAGCCAGGACTAAACTCAGAAGCTTTTTGCCTGGACATTTTAAATAATCAGTTGCTTCGGACTTAGTCTAGAAGTTAAAAAAATTTATGCAAGGATGTGTTAGTAATCAATATGCCACTGCTGGATCAGCAGGTGCTGTAGTCAGGGCTTGTAAGAAGGACTATTGCATACAGGACACATAATGTGTAGTATTATTTATAATGGTCACCCAGGGAGTCAAATACAAAGAAAGTGCTAGAAAATTGTCCACAATGCTAAAGACCTAGAAAATCCAGTGGAGGGCCTGGATCCCATGGCAATAACCTCATGAGTTCAGCTGAAAACCTGCAGTCCATGACAATGACTCATGCAAGTCTGTTTCTCAGATCTGAGCTGAGAAGGTCCAAAGGTCAGCGGTGGAAACTAGAAAATCTGGGCCAGTGGGGTGAAGGAGCTGTGCCAGCAGGCTGTACAGGAGCCAAGAAGTGACACTCCAAAGATGGACCTGGGGTCCCCTGAAAAGCACGTCAGCCATCCTCAGCAATGACAAGGTGCTGAGCTCCCCCAACAATGAGAATAGCTGAGTTTATATCAGGAAGCCACCATGACAGGCTTCTCCTGGAGATTAAACAGCCCCCATATTTTCTTCTTGAGCCAGGAAGAGATGCTCAAAGTAAGGACCAGAGCTCCCCCAAAGTGAACTGGAGCCTTTCTCAGTGACAAGGTCCTGAGATCCTTGGATGATAGCAACCAAGTTCATTTCAGGGAAGCCAGCCTGTCAAGCTCCTCCAGGAGAACCAATGGCTCCAAACAACAACACTGCTCTTCCTCTCTGGTTCTCCTTTTTTATGCTGGCAGCATCCTCACGGGGGCCATCCATGCTCAGAACCATGCTGCTTCAGTTCAGCTGGTGTTTAAGCTGACCATGGGTTACCACAGCACTACAGCAGGGTTACCATGACAACATGACAGAAGTGTCTTCTCCAAGTCTGACCATCAGCCCATGGACGCTAGGTACCGAGCGCTACCCTGACATCATCTGAGAGTCTCTCATAGGTGTCGCATCTATCTGGTATATTTTATATCAAGTTGGTGAGGCAGATTTATATTATGATGGATCCTTTCTCTAAGATTCCTGTGCATCATCCTCCAAACTTTGAAAATCAAACTTTATATTAGACAGAAAGTGATGCTATACTGTGGATGGTGAGCCACTTGGAGATTTGGGTAAAGATGTACCTATCAAAGGCACAAGCCATAAAGAACATGTATTCATTAGAAAATTTAGAGTATTTCTCAAGGACACTCTACTGAAGATTATACAATAGAGGTTTGGTTCTATTTTTCTTCTCTCTTACTAGATTAGGCCTGTTGCTCTCTTAAATGATGTATCCTATCCTCATCACCTTGATTTGCAAAGATTTTAAAGCATATCTGCACTGTCAAGAAGGGAGTGCCCTCCCCCGCTGGTGTCATCACTAACTGCAGGATGAAGGAACAATCTCCTCATCACTTGCATCTCCTCTCCAATGTCTGGTTCTCAAACAGATTTGAGCCAGCAGCAGTGGTGGCCTTGACACCTCTAAGTTTCACATGTATTGAGAGTCTCTAATAACCTTGCAGGATGAATTTTTTAATTTTAAAGACTCTTTTCTCAACTTAGGACCCTTATTCCAAGAGCAAGGTCATTGTTCACGGGGAAGAAGTCAATCATCCAACCACTAATGACATGATTTTATGAAAGACAAAGCTATCATTAGAGATTATGGGACCCCAGTCATTCAGGTGTAGGCTCCAATCAGGCTCTCAAACCCCCAAACCCGATTTTGTCATAAGTGACCAATGAGGTACATTGAGCTATCTGCCTTTGGTTTCTTTCTAACCTATAATTATGTCGGTAGAAACAATCTCTTCCCAGCAGGAAGTTTATGTAATAAGACAGACTAAACTTAGGAGCACCTTTCCTAGGCTTCTCCCCATGTTGGAAACCATGAACCATGTACTTAACCTGCACGCAATGCAGCCAATGAATTTACTTATAGCCCACCTGTCACTAGTTAAGAGCCAGAATGGGTCCTTCTTAGCTCCCAAGAGGCCAGCAAGGAAACACTGGGTGAGAAGATGGATTTCACACTGGAGAAGGCCTTCTCTGATTGCGATGATAAATAGAGAAGAATAAAGAAGTAAATGAAATTTTATTAAATAAAAATTATTTTCAATTCTGATTATTTTAAATGCAAAATATTTCTGTAATTATCGTCAAAAACATGTACTTTTTTTGTCTGCACTTAAGATTGATTCCTTCAACAAATACAACACAGCATCGATAAGAATTATAATGTTGAATATTGCATCAAATTTAAGTAAGCCCAAGGAAAGATATCTCTCAATTTCTTCCAGTCTTATGCAAAATGTAAATAATATATTGAGCATAGAAATGATACAAAATATCCTTCCGGCTGGGGGTGGTGCATAGGCCTGCAAACCCAGCTAACTGGGCAGCAGAGACCAGAGGGAAGCAAGTTTAGAGCTGGCACAGACAGCTGAATAAGACCCTGCTTAGCATACAAGGGGGTTAGTTGAGTGTTAGAGCAGCCCTGACCTTGACTCCTCGTACTATACAAAAATAATTATTAAAAAAGAAAGGAATTATTTACAAATTTTGAATTAACTCAATATGTGATGATAAAATTTAAAAATCTTGTAGGTTGCCTCCACTGATATTGCTTAGTATGTTCATTTCTTTCTAGGGGACACTTTGTAACTTGTAAACTTTCTTTCCGACTATTATATATTTTTTTAGATTTAAAAGAAATTGCTACCAAAAGATAGAGGTTTTCATTTAAAACAAAAACAACTAGTTCAAAAACAGCTCAAGAAAATAGGGCTAATTTTAAAAGCTTTAAATAATCTAGTCATCGCAGGGTAGCAGGCAGCAAACGCAGAAATGTTCTCTGCTTTAACCTGTGACAGTATATTCATAACTGCATCATCATGAAAGTTTTGCAGTTACTCCAAATGTGTGTAGATGAAATATATAAAAATTTATACAACTATAACTTCTATTGGATTGCTGCAAGTTTAAAGCTTACTTGGATGCAAATATGAATTATATGTGCACAATAGTCAAATCCAACTATGTTTTAGCTCCAAAGGTTTCTTAATTAAGTATGAACTCTTTGAAATTTAACATGATGCTCCACCAGACATATATTTATGCCATCAACACAAACCAATTATTTTGTCTTCAGGACAGGACATTTTAACCTGAAATTGCAATAGTATAAATAAAAATGTCAAATATGGCATATTCAACAGAAATTTCAAATTTTGCTTTGATGTCACATACCGAGTGATGATCAAGTCTTCATTAGGAATTAATTGATTTTACATTTAAAATAACTACTGATCATATATAAGTCCAGTACCATCATTATCCATTCTCATTCTGCTAAAAAGGCTGGTTTCCAAGAGCCACCCTAATCACACTTCTAGTAACTCACACAGTTCAGTGCTGGGGTCATGGGTTAAGGGTGTGAGTGCTACCCTCCCTAAGTAGTCTGGGTAAAATAAAAGGGGCCGAACGACATGTTAAGACCCCTTGTGCTTTGCTGTCTTTAAACTATTGCCCTTCTGCCACGAGCCACCCAGCCTTGGAGCCAGGAGTTCAGTGTGGGCTGAACTCCTATAACCTGTGAGTTCAATAAACCTCTCCCTCTCTAACTTTGGGTGTCAGGTATTTTGTCTGAGCAATTTGAGAAAGGTAACTAAGACAACATGAATTTTGTCTTTCACCATTTTAAGAACATACTTTTCTTCCTGCCTATTTTTTCTCTTACAATTTTCTCTTAAAATTTTCTCAAAATTTTATCAACTATATGAATGTGATACAATATTTTTTTCTTAGTGCTACAAAGTTTATAGAAAACAGCTGTTATTATCCGCCTCTCTATCTAAAGCCCTCTTTGCAATGTAGCTTTATAAAAAACAGGCAAGAGAATCCTCCTTGGGAAGCCACCAACATGCATCAGGAGAGAGCATTTCTCCATGAGCTTTTTAAATTCGTGGTAGCATCATGCGTGTGTAACAAAGGGCAGATTAACACACGGGAAATCAGCATGTTTATTAGCATGCGCATGGTGAGTCACAGGAAAGCCATCTCCGGAACAAGGACTCAGAGTAGTGGCTTAGAACCTTGGCTCGTGTGGCGTCTTCAACGAAGAACACTGCATTTGGGGCAAGATTGCAAGTCAAAGGAAAGTGACTTTGGACTTCCTGTTATACTAAGATGCTGAAAAATTAAAATAGTTGATTAAAAGATAATTAGCAAAAATAGTTAAAAGGATAGTTATTAGCAGTATTGTCATTCTGTACTGAGCTCCTTACCCTAGTAACCAAGCACAACAACATAGTTGTCCATTAACTGACCATGTTATGCTGCTCTGTACGGGGCAGTCCCCCCTAGTAACCTGTTTGCTGTGTCAACCTTTGTTCCCCCTTGTAAGAAACAAATGATGCTGTGTCAACCATTGTTCCCTTTATGAGAGACAAATGTTCCTGGAATTGACAGACCAAGGGCTATGAGTTGGCTAACCACCCACTGTGAAATGCCTCTGACCTCAAGCAAAGGGGAACAGAGGCCCACCTTGTTTCTGTTTCTCATCACTATGTACTTAGTGATCAATGAGCTAATCATAAATGAACTATAAAAATCAGTCAAAATTCTAACTCAGTCGCACAGCTTTGCAAATTCCATCTGCACTGTGTTGCTGGGCCAGCTAAAATAAAAGCGCTTCTTCCTAAAAAAGAAGCCCCATTTTTTCCAGCTCAGAGGTTTTGCCCCATTTTTCATCTCGGGGGGGCCTTTTTGGGGAAGGCCGAAAGACAGGAAACCGAGAAGGTGAACGTGAAGGAAAAGCTAATGGAATAAGCTGTGTTTGTTGACCCCTCGGGCATTGTCTCTGGTTGGTAGGAGTCTTTTCCCAGTAAGTAAGATTCTCCATCATGCTTTGGGCAGGAAAACCAGAGAGGATAGAAAGATGGACTGTGTTAGTGAGTGGCTACTAGAATCAGATGCAGAAGAGTGCAAAACGTCCGTCTGCAGGCTGGAGACCCGAAGGATCCAGTCCAAGGCTTAGGGCCCGCAGTGTCCCCTTATTAGGAGGCTATAGGATTGGAGGTGGGGACCAAAGGGTTTTCACTGCAAAGGCCCAGGGCCAGTGCTGGAAGCTGCAGGGTCTGAGCCAGAGGCCAAGGGATCTACACTGGAGGCCAGGTGACCAGGTCCAATATGGAGACAAGGATCGAATCTACCTCAAAGCAAAAAGCAGCAGAAGTTCATGCAGAGAAAGGCAGACACAGCGAAGTCCTCCAGGGAAAATGAGCTGAAACCCTCCCGTCCATCCTCCCTTTGTGCGGGTCCAGCAAGGGTTCTCCTCGAAGTGGTTCTCCCACACCCAGGACCACACTGACACAGTTCAGCTGGGCATTCTCCACCCAGTGGACAACTACCCAATTAACCGGCACAGGGACGTTGCTCCATTTTGTGCTTTTTAGTTGCCTTTACTTTGAAAATAATTTTTATTACAAAAACATCTCTCAGCATGACATTCTGGGTTCCTGAAAATCCAAGAAAGTTCCCACTAATTTGGCAGGGCTGTGGACTTCACCAACCACAAGCACAATGGCTCATCAGTAATACTGTGTGGTTTGGAGTGTTTCTAGACAGCAGCATTAGACAGGATAGTAGAGCACAGATCACCATGGATGCATACGGGTATATAAATGTGCGTATGCTACACAGAGAATTATCTAAAGATACACACAACTCTTCAATGCCAGTGGTTATCCCAGCAAAACATAGGTACTTATTTCAAATTAATTTGTAATCAAGTCTCAAGAACATTCAGAGTTAGCTTTTTTTTTTAATGTGATGTTTTCAGATGAGGATTATATGAATAGGTTTAGCTTTTTAAACTCTAATTATGACAAATTATATTAATGGAATCACATTGATAGAACAGATTCAGAATTACATTGAGAGAATATCTGGTTTCAAAGTGTTGGTGTGGACTTTGAATAAACTCTGCTTGTAACTGCTGATAATAAATGGTATTTGTTGATTTAGGATTTTGTGTGCGTAATAATAGCAAAACACAACTGAATAATAATGTGGTATGTTACTGGAGTGCTAGGTTCCAAAGAAGAAAGCATTAAAGGGGAGCTTAGCGTTCTATTAATCTGCACAATCCAGGCACCTGGATATTTTGGCACTGGTCCCTTTTTTTGGTGGACCTTTGTTAATTCAATCTCTGTGCTTCGAATGTTGTTTTCGGCAAGGCTTTGCCTGGTTTTCCTCTCTTATTTCTCATTATTTCAGCTAATTTTCTCATGTCTTCAGGCGAAATTTCTCTCTCATTTCACCTTGCTGTGTCTCCTCCTCCCCTCCCTGTTGCTAGGAAATTTCTAGTTTTCTACGCTCTCCCTGGCTGTAATTCATTTAGGGAGCATTTCTCAGTTTGAAATGATCCCTTTGTTGGGAGATTAATTATGGTTGTTCACTGTCACATTGGAATGCAAGTTGTATGGGAACAGGAGTGAATCCCACCTTGGTCTTCAAAGCCCAGGCTGATGATGGGCCTGGGGGAAGACCTCACAAGCCATGCGATGATCATGAAGTCTGACTGCCTAGAGCCATGCAAACATTAATAAGGAACTAGAAGAACAAAAGAGATTAAGTGCACAACCAAACTCAATTCTGTTTACTGTAAATTTGTGCCCAGGGTCAAAACTCTCTCAAGAACTGTTAGATATGTCATATTACTTTCTTGAAATCTCTGAAACAACCAGCAGGGGAGAGAGAAGGTCCTTTGCATATTCTTCAGAGCCAAGAAATGAGGTGAAATAAATACAGCATAGATCTTGTTCTTAAGAAGTAAAATTTCCAGTGAACATGAACTCTTTCTGTGCATGTTAATTGAGTCCCTTAGGTTTATCACTGCATATAAATGCTTCAAAAGAGGTGAACATTTGGCATCTTGTGTTCCGGGTGAGGTGATCAGATTCAGGTTTGCTTTGTGAGGAAAGCCGAGAGTACCTTGCCTTGTCTCCCTGGCCCTGTGGCCTCTGTGGATAACAGTCCTGCATCCTTTGGTAAGGCTGAAGTAGAAGGATGCTCTGCACCTTCTGCTGCATTCACTCTGCAGACCCCAGATCCCGTGCCAAGAACAAACTCTGCCTGATGGAAAAGCACTGAGCTTGATTGGTGCTGGCAGCTTCGTGCTTCAGGTGGCAGGGGACACGACCATCTCCCCCAGGTAGGACAGCAGTTGTCCAGGGTGCCGCATCATCCTGGCACCATCTGCTTGCCTGACCCTCTAATCTTCCAGCCAGTTTAACAAACACCAGGCGTGTTTCCCTTCAGAGGTTTCTTCACACATCTCACACCCATTAAATTCTCAAGAACAGATGGTGATTTCTTGAAACAGTGAAGGATTTAACTGATGCATTACTCATGTAGGGAATAGTCATAACAACCGATTGGACAGCAGATGCTTTGGCTTACTTTGTTTTTAGATTATCAATCCCCAGTATATTAGGAGACCTCAGGTTTTAAAGGTAAAGATACGCTTTTGCACTTTAGGTGATAGAGATCTCTAGGGTCTCCCCAGGAAGTCAGCAAGTACAGACGGGGATCTGACTCAGCAATGTTAAGGTCAAACTTTATACCTATAAAGTGTGTTCATCACCACTCAAATACCAAAGCAACTTGGTAATAGAGTTTGTCTTAGTTGCTTGGAAACAATATCAGACACCTACCAATTAATGGAGGAAACACTTACTTTGGCTCACAGTTTGCGCAGGTCTCTGTCTACAGTCATTTGGCTCCAAGGCAGACCACCATAGCAGAGTGGCATGGCAGAGGCAAAACAGTCCATGGAGGAGCAGGTGGAAGCACAGGGAAAGAGGTCAGAGAAGGACCCTTCAAGGCCATACCCTCAGTGACCACTGCCTCCAACCAGGGTTCACATTCCAGTACTCCAATTCAGCTATGAACTCAACAAGGGAATAATTCACTGATGAGTATCACGTTCCCATGATCCAAGCACCGCCCAAAACCCTGTGAGTGCATGAGGCTTTAGGGTGCCATCTATGTGTAAACCATACCAGAGCTGAAGATGTATTCATTATGCCCGGAACATAGAAACAACTCAGCAAATAATTGTTGGCCTCATACTACCAGCAACAGAAATCCTAGGAATTCAGCAAAATCTTTGATATCAATTATTTTGCATGCTGTTATAAGAATGTGTCTTTATTTCACTAATAATTTTAGCATACTTATTCCATTGCTTCTTGACCCTGTCTTGCTGTTTCTACTGGGTTTCTTTCCTTTCTCTATCCATCCCTTCTTTCAAAAATTTTTAAGAGTGAAATCTATGAGCCGTGTTACTCATCCTACATGCTCAGAGTCACCATGGTTTCAACCTGGGCGTCCCACAAAAGCCTTACCATCTAGAAGTCCCTGGCTGGGATGGTGACTGGGGCATGGGCCTGCAAGGCCACCCCTGGATCCATCCACAAATGATCTTGGCAGCCGATTGTGCTCTTTCTGGTGGAGCTGGGTTGAAGCGAGTCCTGGGAGTGGGACCTAAAGAAGCCACCTACTACCCGGGCTCCTCCCTTCTTTCACTGCTTCTTGGCCACCATGCAGTGAGCAAATTTTTGTCCACTGTGCCCCTCTGCCATGTGGTGTCTGCCTTGGAGGCAGCCAGCTGTGCACTGATGCTTCTAAAAACATGAGCCAAAATGAACTCCCCTTTTAATTTGTAGGAGTTAGGTATTTTGTCCCAGTGACAAAAATGACTAAGACCAATCTATTCCTTACTCTGTTCCTTGCACTGGAACATTGTGTTTCCTCTTTGACCCATGTAGCCTCCTGATAGATTCATACGAGCAAGGTTAATGGCTTTGCATGCAATAAAGCATGAAAACATTGTGTAAAAATCCCCTATGAACACCGTGCTAAGACGGAGTCTAAAGGGATAGAACACTGCATTTCACGGACTCTTCCTTGCACTAGCAAGTCATTTTCCCCCTGCTGGAAACTAGTAATAACCTGCTCTTTATTTGGGTTCAAATCTTTAAAAATCTATCAATGAGCACTAAAACTGTTGCCGTGGAGGTTCTGGACGATGACTCCTTCAGCGCGTCTGGAGCTGTCTGGAGAATTCACAGCAGTTCACGGAGAATCTTTCACTGCACGTTGCGCTAGGTCCTTGGGCCTGACTCAACCACGCCAGCTCATTTTGGAAGCAATCTCCTGATTAAGTAAATTCTCTCTGGCTCCTGGCAGGGTAACATATGGTATGGGAAGATTAGAAGGTGAATCGACCTTAGTTTAAATCAGTGGTCTGTCTGCAATTAGCAGACACACCACTCGGGCTCTCTGAGGTGAGGTCCACCTACCTCTTGAAGAGGAGGCTGGTGCAGAGTTTGTGTAAGATAATAGATACAAAGCATCGGGGACAGGGCTTGGAGCAATATTTATAATCTTTTTCCTGGGAGGCCTGCTCTGACCTCACTGAATGCCTGTTCTAGCCGTGCTCGGCTGGCGAGGCAGCAGAGGGCCTTTATGATTTTCTTCTTTACCTGATTCAGTTTCTGCAGATGCTCTGTGGAGACAGGCAGTGCACTTCAGGCCCAGTGCTGACACTGTAGCTTCTGCAGGGAGGAAGTCAGCTCTCAAGCTGAAATGAGCCGAGGGTGAAGGTCTCAGCTGGTGGATGTGTGGAGCTCCATGGATCCTGGGTTCAGGCTTGCTGAGGTGGGGTCCTGGGCATGGGGCCCTGTCTCAGCATCCTCCAGTGCAACATAACCACTGGGCTCTGTGCATCGATGTGCCTTGTTACACTGACAATTGTTACACAGTGCCATACACGCGTATAAAGTTGCTGCAGACTGATAACCACACAATCTCCATCATTCCATGAGCCTCCATAATCCTATAGCCAATTTCTATAATAATTTCCATGTAGAGAGACAAATAGCTGTAGATAGGACTATATCAATTTTATGTGTGCCTGTGTATGTATATCTATATTTTTATATCTGTCTGCTTCTTTATATCTATCATCTACCTATCTATCATCTCTACACACACACAAAATTTGCTCAGAGGACTACGGTTGCTCAGAACTGTGGAGAGCAAGAAGCCCCCTGATCTGCTGCCTACAAGCTGGAAACTCAGCAAAGCCATGTTAAAGTTTAACCTAAGCTTGAAGTCCTGAAAATGCAGGAGGCCGAGCTGATAATGTGTGGAGGACCATCCGACAGCTTGAGAACCAGGGCGCTGATATCTGAGGGCAGAGAGCAGGTGCCCCTCTCTAAACACAGAGACAGGGAAACCACCCCTCCCCCACTCTTCTAGATGACCCCTCTGCCTCAGGGAGAGGAGCTCTTTACTGCAGCCTGCTTCCCCAGGCACCGGCCTCTCTGGGGCGTGTTTACAGACACACAGCAGAACAGGGACAGGGACACAACCTCTGGTGGCCGCAGTGGCTCACCGTGTGGCACTGAGAGACTTGCCTGCACCCGGTCTCCAGAATCACAGGCAAGGTGGGAGGGTAGCAGACGGAGCGCAGAATGGGGAAAGTGTCATTGTGCTTTTTCTTAGATTCAGCAAATAAAAAATACAGCTAGAAAATGATAGCTCATCAGATTTCGGGGCACCTGGGGTCACCCGAGAGACTGCTGCCAGGAGGAGAAAACTAACGGATCAGGGTGAAGCGGGACAGCCTGGGGCCGCAGCAGATTGTCCTGGTGCCAGCGAGGGAGGCCACCCTCTGCAGTGGACCCAGGGAGGAGAAGAAGGAGGGAGCAGGGGAGCATACTTGGCTCTGCAGGTAGAAAGGAGGATTGCAGGCTGAGAGCAGCAGATGGCTGTGCTGTGAACTGGACTCATGGAGACCCAGGGGCAGGCTGAGAACATGACAGGGCTGTGTCCCGCTCAGGAGCCCCACTTGGGAATTTCCTGCATAAAAACGCACATGTTGGGTCAAGAGCTTTAAAAACAGCTGGGGGTGACTGTAAAGGTCACCACACCGTTTTGCAAATGAAGACCTCAATAAGATTGTTTATAGAAGGGTGTGCCTGAGGTACAGCAAGCTCAGAACCCCCACAGTGCCTGTGAGAGGTGGGACTGGAGGTGATGTCCAGGTAAAAGTCTATAAATTATCTGTCATTGAATGGAAGTTAGCTGAAGTACACTGAGCGTGCTTTGCGCTCTGATGTCTAGTCAGGGAGTGGCAGAAGTCACCTAGTGTGTCATTCATCTTCCAGGTAAAGGCAATGTTCTGAGGTGATCGAGGAACACTGGGTAAATACCCATCATGCCTAGGTAACGGGGCCAGCTTTGCCAGAGTGACCAAGCGGGGAAGGGATTTTCTCTGGTGGTGTGGAATCTGCTCCTTCTGGCGTGTCACTTACACCCCAGGCGCTCTGCTACTTGTTCAGCGGCCCCAGACAGAAAGACATTTATTTGGCTCATGCTTCAGATGCAAATGAAAGGTGACAAATGGGAGGGAAGATTTGGAACCCTAAATCACCTTTTAATAGTGCGATTTTTTAAAAAAGCTAGATTTACATTTGGATAACAGGAACTCATTGAATGTTTAGAGGATTATGATACAGGGAAAACTAGGGTAAATGTTGTGACATGAAAATTATGCCGGTCACAACTTGTCTATTGCAAGCAAAATTGTTTCTGCTAACACTGGCATTGCTCTCATTTTCTCCTCTCTGTTAGCTACAGTCCTGAAACCACTAGAGATCACCACCAGGACTTCCCTGATCAGCCCTGCTGAGACCTGGATAGGCAGCCCCAGAGACCCAGAAACGACACTCAGCAATTGAGACAGGGAAATGCTAACAGTTCTGAAGAGGACAAAGCTGTCATCAGAGCATTTTGTCCTTAATTCGTAATTTCTTATTTATTTATTTTTAAATTCTTTTTATCAGTCCATGTTTGTAGCGCCCGATGAGTTCACTCACTGTGGGAGTGGGCACGTGTACATAGAACTTTCTTTTTTCTTTCTTTGGTCTTTTTGAGACAGAGTTTGAGCAGGTCAGGCTGGCCTTGAACTCATTTGGTAGTCCAGGTTGGTCTTGAATTTGCAGCAATCCTCCTGTCTCAGCCTACCCAGTGTTTGGATTATTGGCATGTGCTGCCACACCCAGCCATACCTTTAATTCTTTGTATGTCCCCTTTCTTCCCTGCCATCTTCCTCCTTCTATATCTTGTTCTCTTCCCTTTTTCAAAAAGACTATCTTCTGGTTTCCAGCCAGCCAGCTATCTATCTATTTATCTATCTATCTATCTATCTATCTATCTATCTATCTATCTATCTATTTATCTAATGTCATAGCCCGACTTATGTCTGTTACATTGTTTTATGGATTAAGAACTGGTGGTCAACTTAACACCAGCTGGATTACATCAGCATGCCACTTAGCGAAGATGCTCCACCTGAGGAAAGTTGCCAGGATAAATAGGTGGAGAAGAAGGGAGGTGTGGAGGGTTGAGGCGTTAAGGAGGCATTGTGGGTTCTCCTATGAGTTGCTGTCTGAGCTATCGGTTCTCCTGGATACACCTGGATACACCTGGAAAATAAAACATTAATAAATCAGACACATGAACTTCAATACTGTGAGATTCTTCTAACTGGAGGAACACAAAGTGGAAATAGGAAAATAAAGGATGAATGGAAGAAAACAGGGAGATAGATCTGCTTAAAACCAGGAGGGGTCTGAAAGACTTAGGGCAAATTAAGACAGGGGAGGGAAAGGGAAAGTAAAAGATTTAAAATGTGTCACACGCTTGTTCCAAATACAATTAATGCAATCATTGTGTGTCCTAAACATGAGCTAATAATAGCAATAATAATAATAATGTTATGATTTCAGTCTGGATGTCCCCCCCATTCAAACTCTTGTGAAGTCAGATCCAATTGGGATTATAGATGTGAGTGCCACACCCAAGTGAGTCCTACATACAATGTAGGGTCAGAGAGTCTCCTCTCGTGCTCCTCCCCTTTGCTCTTGTAGCTTTTGCTGTTTTCTCTTGCCACGAACTGTTGCCCCAGTGCCGTGACACCCTGCTTTGGAGCCAGCTGATTATGGACTGAAACCTCCACAAACTGTAAGCTAAACAAACCTTTGCTTCCTTCACTTTGGGTGTCTAGTATTTTGTCCCAGGAGCAAAAGAAAAGTAACTAATAACAATATTGATGATGAAAATGCAGAAAAAAGATCTAGAGACAGAGGGAGGGAGGTTGGGTGAGAAACGGAAATAAAGAATTGAGACATGTACATATGCTCTCCCTGAGATTTATGTAAACTTCATGCATTGCAAACATATACTTTTAAAATAAATCAAAAAGACATCCAATCACATGTGTGGGGGAGGGTCTAAATAAATGTACCCACAGTGAAGAAGCCACTAGCATGGTCCACTGTGCACTAACTAAACTTAGAAAGCAAATTTAAATTTGCAGTATTATCTCTCTCCATTCATTTCCAAAGTAAGGCAAAGTTTAGCAAGAAAGAACCAGACCAAGAATTTCACAAATTTGAGACCTGACTCTGTGAAACTCCCAGGAAGACAGCAATGAATTGGGAGCCTATTATGTAGTCCCAGAGTTCTGGGCTTTTCTCCGAGATCCCCCTTGCACTCTGCAGCTGAGGGGTGCTCTGCTGAGTACCTCAGAGGCAGGAAAGAGTCCCCATGCAAAGCCATACTTCAGGTAAGCAATGGAACTGAGGTCTCTCGTCTCTCTGGACTTCAGTTCCTTATCTGTGCATTGAAGAAAAGTAGGAAATCAGTACTGGACCCATCCGCAGCCAACCAAAGTTTGTTTCCTGCAGCTGAGTTCCTTGTCTTGATTTCAAACCCACTTGAGAGATATTGTCCTCTTATGGTGAGAGACGGAACTGAAGCCACCAAGTCACCTGGTGGATGACACAGCTGAATTTAACTGCAGGAAACAGGGAGAGGAAGACAAGGAGCTCAGAGGAACAGCTGTGCAGAGATCCCCACACAGCCCCCAAGCGCACATCCCACACTGACTCAGGGATGCTCAGAAGGAGCATTGCCTTCCTTCCTTTGCATGGTCCCACCAGCATCGTGCAGAGCAGGAGCGATCTGAAAGTGCAGGACATTGCTGGCTCTCTTGTTTGCATGAATGCTCATGCAGATTTTCTGTCTTTGTGTAGTACAGTAAGTTGAGACTCTGTAATTTCTCTTTTTTTAAGGAGTTGGGGGAGAATGGAGCCATTAGGTGCAGAGCAGCAGGGCCACGCTTGTCCTCAAGGTTGGGTTTTTTAGTGCAGCGCCTAGATGAGAGGACCCAGAGCCAGGGCCGCTCATGAGGGGGAGCAGAAGAGGCTGTGCAGAGTGAGGGATGTTGGATGGGTAAGGGATGGTCAGGGCTGTGAAGCTCAGCTCAGGGTGCCGCCCATCCTCACGGGAGTCCCAGCTGCAGGCCGCCAAAGGGAAGCCCTATTCCTTAGCCTCTCACATGCGCTTTGCACAAAGTAGCCTTGAGTGACCCACAGCAGGGCTTAGTCCTTACTTCTCAGGGGTCAGGGTTGTCACCTTTTCAGGTGGCAGCAGTCTAACCTGGACACTGTGTTGCTCATCCACCTGCCTTTCCACGTATCACTTACCGTTCCATTGCTGATATAACAACACTAACTCCATTTTAGGCATAAAGAGAATATTGGTCTATGATAGGAAGCAGAAATTGTATGGTCCTATTCGATGCTCAAAGCGTGATAAAGCCAAGGATGACTAGAACACTTAAGTGAAACTTGAATGCTATAAAATTGTGAACAAAAATCTAATAAATAAAGTTTGGGAGTAAAAGAATAGAAAATAAATTATGGCATGTTTACAAATTAAATACAACAAAACACTGCGTACTAAATTTGTAAGATACATAATCCACATTAAATTTTGAGGGATAACCCATACCTATATATAATTTATGATTCAACATAAATAAGATTATATGAATTATGAACTGCATGCAAATTTTGTTATGAAATAAATATAGTTTTCTGAAAACCAGAAGAGATAAAAAATGCAATCAAATATAATGAGTTTGGAAATAGATATTGAATGGAAATTTTTTTAAAAATCTCAAACGCAATCTATTTAGTTCTTTGGGAAAACTAGAGTAATTTTAAAACATCACTAGCCAACCTAAGAAAAAAAATAACAACACATTTAACAGAGAAGTAATAATAAAGTAGTATGTCCTCAGTATCCTAGAAAATGTCCAAATGGCTTACAACAGAGAGAAAAAGAGACCCCAAGTGCTGGTTTATATTCAGGGCATTGTTCTGGAAAGGCATTTGAGGTTCACAGGTTAAATCTACATTTTCAGAAATTGAGGTGCTTATTATTTATATAATTTTATTTTATATATTCATCCATTGCGTGTCATGTGTGCATATGTGATGGAATTTTGTTATTGTCTTTGAAGGGCTAAGGAGTCAAGCCCAAGGCCTACTGCATACAATCAAACCCTCTACCACTTTGCTTCACGCCCAGCCCTTAGACAGAGTTTTAAATAGAATTTAAACTGTGTCCATTATAACTTGCCCATATTGCATGTGTGAAAAGGTGTCCCCTGAGTATATCAGGATGTAAAACATACTTTAACATTCAAATATACATGATATATGTCATATACACCCATATATAATGTAAACATTTGTATATGTAATAACAAGATGATAGTACTTACTCTTATGAAATCTTTATTTTCTGCAAAATACATGCAGGACAATGAAGACAGTTATACCAACTAATATCCTGGGCTTTGATTTCTCCATGTGATTTTTCGCAAGAGCATTATCAAGAAGGGAATGGAATGAAGATTTGTTTCAGGGACAAATGTTCCTTCCTCAAAATGTACCAGGAGGAGGAGGAGGAGGAGGAGGAGGAGGAGGAGGAGGTAGAAGGGGAGGAGGAGGTGGAGGAGGAGGAGGAGAAGGAGGAGGTGGAAGGGGAGGAGGAGGTGGAAGAGGAGGAGGAGGAGGAGGAGGAGGAGGTGGAGGAGCCAAATTTGGTCCTTTAAAAAAGTTAGGCTTTGAGCAGTCTCCATTCCTATCTTAAGCAGTTGAAGCACCTATATAGGAATTTAACTTTGCATTTTGGTTATTTTTGTTTGTTTTATTTTAGTGCACTTCTAACATGACCAACACATCAGCCTTTGCTGAGGACCAGAGAACAACACCAGCTTCATCAGATTATGAGCGAATAAAATATTGATAATCACCCTCTGGTCAGAGAGCTCAGGTTTTTTTCCTACCTCTGTACTTATTTCTATGTCCTCTCCCACCCTGCAGTCACAGCCACCCCTCCCTGCACCCCTCCCTGAAATGGATCCATCCAGACACGGGAACCTGCCCCAGATGTACCAGTCAGATGCAGTCGATAATTTAGTTTTAATAATTTATGCTTATTGTATGTCATCTGGTTTCTTTCTCTGTGGGGGTTAGCAAGACATGTTTTGATGCAGCTGAGAAATTCATACTTTAAGTGCAGAGTGAGGGATGCACAGAGTTAAGGGAGAAAGAGGGGAGGAAATCTGAGAAAGCAGCGAGGAGCCCTGCTGTTGTCCTGTTTTGCACAAGTCCTGTCTTCCTGGCTTTGGTTCACTCTCTCCAGAGATCCAGGTGCATTTCCTGTCTAGGGTTATGAAAACATCTGAGGTGTTCGTTTCTGAAACCGAGTTTTCCGATGTCTCCACCATCCCCAAGTCTGTGACCATGACTCAGCTACACCTCTTCTGGGCGTCTTCCTAAGAGTTAAAGGCACCAGATCAGACCGTGATCACAGAACCTTCGGCTGGGAACAATTTGTAATAGCTAAATTACGGGAGCAGTTCATTTTCTTCCAGATGGATAGATAAAGAAAATGTGGTCTATATATACAACAAGATGCTACTCAGCCATAAAGGAGGATAAATTTGAGTCATTTATAGGAAAAAGAATGCAGCTTGAGGCTATAATGCTGAGAGAAATAAATCACACACTAAAGTTAATGATTCTGTGGTTTCTCTTATAGAAAAAGGCCACGATAGCAATAATTTAAGAGCAAACTGAAGGAAATAAGGTAAGTGTTTTATTTACTTTTCTCATTGCTGAGACAAGATACCCAACACTCAAAGTTAAAGGAGGGAAGGTTTTTAAATTCAAAATCTGTGAATGTTTCCATCCATAATTGATTGCTCCAAGGCAGAGTGGCTCATTGCAGAGGGCAACAGTTCATGGTGCAGAAGACAGCAAAAGCAGTGAAGGAGAGAGAAAAGAGGAGTAGAGGGAAGGAGAGAGAGAGAGAGAGAGAGAGAGAGAGAGAGAGAGAGAGAGAGCTCTTTCTGTCCCTTATGTTGTGTGCAGAGTACCAGGATTAGCACAGTGACAAACCAGCCAGCGCTCTGACCCAGCGGTCAGTTGGTCTGACCCAGCGGTCAGTTGGTCTGACCCAGCAGTCACCTGCCCTTAATCTTAACACCCTTCACCCCAGCACTGCTCTAAGAATCAATCACACACTCTAGATTCAGCCACCTCAGAACAGACGAAGAAAAAACCTCTCTCCATGACTGCATGAGACTTTGGGGGGACATCGAGACACAAACCATAACAGGGGTAAACAGAGAGGCAGATTTTACGGTGATGGGGAGGACCTGAGGATGGACACGGAGAAGTAGAAAGGATCAAGATGCAACATGCATTTG
Organism: Cavia porcellus; assembly: GCF_034190915.1. Classification (NCBI taxonomy): domain Eukaryota; kingdom Metazoa; phylum Chordata; class Mammalia; order Rodentia; family Caviidae; genus Cavia; species Cavia porcellus. The sequence continues at coordinate 2,459,855 of NW_026947506.1, forward strand.
TAGCGATACCACGATAATGTATTCTTTGTGCATTGCAAGTTTACACTAATAAAAAGTTAAAAACAAGAAAACCCTTGGTAAATACGCTGCCGTGGCAACCAGGCACTTGAATAAGGAGACTGATCCCTGCACCATTTCTGATTCTCATCACATTCTGAGCGCGATCTCCTGTGATTGCAGTGCACCAGGGAAATCGCGTCTGCTTGGCTGTTGCACTCTGTGTGGACATCTGTCCTTGTTCTTCCCTCCTGCGTGGCTCCCCTGTGCCCCAAGGGCTGTGTGAGTGCTGCCCACCTGCCGCAGCATCCTGCCTTCCTCTCTAGGGCCGTGAGCTTCATAAACCTTTATTCTCAGTTGCCGCTCTGAGGGTCATTTCCACTGCCCGCCTTGGCAGAGCCATCTCTGAAGGCCTTGCGGGAGCTCATTCCCCGTCTACAGCACAGCACCCCATGTCAGTGCCGCGCTTCTGCTGTGAGCTGTGTGTGCACACAGCTTCCTTCACCGTCCCTTTGATGCCCACCATCCTTGGGGGTGGGAGCTCCTTCTGCTGTGTCAGATGAAGGCTTAGAACCTTTAATAAATGCAGTAAACTGTTTACTGGCCACACTGACCTCGCTAGCACTGGAGACACGTTTCCTGTTACAAAAACGAGGACTTGAAGCTGTGAAGCCGTCATCCATTTGCCTTGGTCACAAAGCTCCCCAGAGATGGAGCTGGAAATTTAGTTTGGAATGATGAACCCCAAAGCCAATGACCTCGCTCTAACGCAGTTAGTTCCTGTCCATGAATTTGCCTGAGGCTGAGAAAACCAAGAGACATATCAGCCTTGTTATGGTTGCTCTGACTTCTTAAAGGGGAGCTCTTGGCCCACTGGGACCGAATCCTTCAAATCCAAAGGAAGCCTAAGGCTAATACACAAGATAGATAACTATAGTGCTAATCGCTGCTAGTTCATCCAGAGGAACAGTTTGTGCTCTCATTGTGTGATTGTTCGATCACTTTTTTCATGCCTAAATCCTGCAACCTGAACAACTATTTCTGAGAAAACCATATACAATATATGTTAATTTCTTATTTTTTGAAATTCGGTATCATTTTTACCTTTTGTATTTTTTAAAACATAAAAAAGACTAATGCATATTAAAGCCACCACCTAACCTCTGTGAGATCAGAGGAGACACAGGAGAATCATTTTTACAGTCACAGGTAAGGTGCCTGCCGTTCTAGGGGTCTGGAATCACAGCACTGCTTCTCTCCTTTCTGACCTTTCCCTCATTTCATTTTGAATATTGAGTGAGCGAACTATGCTTCTGCTGAAGTCTTCTCCAAAATGAAAAGAGCTTGGACAGGGAAGCTCATTGAGGAATCTCAGATGGGAAATCAAGCTAGATCCAAACAATTCAGACACAGAAGTCTGGACACAGAGCTAGGATAAAGCAAGGTGGGTTTGCGTGGTTCCTGCCTGCCCTGTGGACACCTGAGTGGCTTCTCGGACTGGGTCAGGCAGGTGCTCATCACGGGAAAGGTGCTGCCTCATGCTCCGGGGACTCAACCACACCCCACCCCTCTTTCTGCACATGATCAGGGTGATTGATCAGGGGAGGCTGCAGGTGTCAGAGCTGTTCCCAAACGGAAGAAGCAGGAAAGGCTTTCCATGCTCACTACAGGAGTACAAACCACAGCTGAAACCGGGGAGCCACCCACTCCCCCATTTCTCTGTGCAGTCAGGTGAGGGGCTTTTGTTGAGGAAGCCCTGGATGGAAGCCCCTGCAGTTGTACAGATCAGGGCTCAGCAAGGGGAGAAAGGGCAGGCGAGTACTGGCCCTGAGACAGTGGGCAAAGGGCTTTCCTGTTTCCTGTGCCCTCCACTAGTAAGACTCAGAGGAAGCCCTGGCCACATTTGTCCAAGCCCCATGATACATAGGGCAGAGGAGCCTAGAGACAGGAAGATGATCACAGCCCAGGGGCCGAGTCCTCAGAGCAGACCCTGCAGAGACTGCTGTGCCCAGGCTGTGCATGAAATCTAACCAAGAAAGGCAGCCTTCTCCTGGCAGCCTGCTGGGAAAAGCCTTCATAACTGCCACAGTCGGGCAAAAGGGTCTTCACACACAGGAGCAGGGCTCCTCATGCGCAGAGCTCCAGGCCGCCAGCACCAGTCAATCAGGGATGGCACAAAAAAATGAAACTGATTTGCATCCTACCCCCAGGAAAATTCATACACAGAGAACATTTGCTCTCCAGAGCCTTGCATTTGGCCTGGTTTTACACCCACATTAATGTGCGCCTTGTCAAATTCTTCCCTCCTCTGAGGTACTTCTGCCATGGTTTTGAATTTATTTAACTTTTAGGTTCTGGCTGTATAAAATTCACTTTTAAAGTGAGCCTGTGTTGCTTATAAACCCTCGATGTCTCTAGTTACCGAATTTTAATGGTTAATATAAGTAAATAAACTATACATGAGGCTCTGGCATAAATGGGCATTTTAAATGTTGCTTTCCAGCTAAGTTATGGAATCTTCAAAAGGTTCTACTGGGCCACGTGGGTCTCAGAAGATGCAAAGCTCCACGGGAGTGGCTGAGAGGCTTGCAGAAACAGAGAGGGTCAACAACTAACACATTAAAATCACTAATGCACAGTAATCTCCTCTGTTTCCACTAGAATTTAAGTTCCCTGGGGGCAAAGTTTCTGTCTTCTTTAGTCGTAGAGTATCACCAGCACCTAGAACCACACATATTTGGCCAGTGAGTAAATGCACAACACTGTATTATGTAAAAAAGTTCATCTGATTTTTGTTGTTATTGTCTTTAGTCAGTATCTGTAATGCCACCATCGATAAAATGACAAAGGTCATGAAACCCTCAGACCCCGGGAGTCACAGTCCAGGCCCAGGGTGGGCTCCCCTGGGCGCATCCCTGGGCATCATAGTTACGACCACAGTGCCTCAGCTCGAGGACCAAGGTGTCTTCCTGGCCAGACTTTACTCTGCTCATCTGAACTTTTCAAACAAGTTTCAACCGTTGGGTTTCTGTGTTCATGCAGGACTGTCGGATTCTAGCAAGAATGCTGCTAAGCCAGCCTCCCCAGAACCCCGGGCCCCTGGAATTCATCTGGCCCCTCACCTTCCACCTTTCCCTGTGATGCCTGGTCCCCCACTCTGTCATTAGCAGGCATCCTGTGAGCTCACTCCCTCAGGACCTCCCGCTGCCCCTCCTGTTGCTCTGAGCAATGGTCCACCTGCCGGGCTCACCTTGCGCTGGGCTCTAAATGCCTTCTCACCCCTGCCATATCCAGAACTAAACTCAGCTCTGTCCTGAGGTCTCCTTCCCCTTAATGCAATAAACTTAAATAAAATCTATTTTTACCACCCTAACCACTGTGCGGCTCTGGTTTTTCTTTGATGGTAATAAGTAGAAAGGCAGACAGCTCTCCTTAGTTGCAGGAATTATAACTGCTCCAATTATAAGGGTAATTGTAAGAATACACACTCAAAGAGCAACGTTTGACTTTGATAAGAAAAAATAGTGCATTGGGTTATTCTCGGCCTGGCCTAAATCTCAGATACTGCAGCTCAGCTCATGTATTCCAACATCCTTTTTCTGGTTTGAATTTGAGGATGCTATTTCTGTGTAACAGGATAGAAATCACCACACCTCATTGCTATTTTATCTCAGTGTCCGCGTGAGGACTCTGCTCCCGCAATGGCCCCTTTCTGGGCTCTGTTATAGGCTTATGTCCCCGGGCTTGTATTGGGCAGCCCAGATTAATCCGGCAGAGCCCAGCCCTGCAATGGCTCCCGCTGGATGCTGTGTACCCCGTTATGTCGCCATGGTTCTCACAGAGGCAGATAGAGAGGTTCAGTCACTTTGAAGACTGTTTCACGGTGGGTTTATGAGGTCATCGCTCTTAGAAGAAAAGCCTGACATGCTCATTCCTGAGGGGGGCATGCAGACCTGGTCTGGGCAGGAGGGACAAGGCCATTTCTAAGTCTCAGGGACACAGCTGTCAACGTTACTGGATAAGGTCAAACAGAGATCACAATCTCAACAATAGCAGGTTTAAATAAATTTTAAAACTTTTAAATTTTGCATGTTAGTGTCTGATGATCGGAGGAACTCTTGAAGAACAGTATATAAAATAACAATCCTGGTTATGATCCTACCACGTTGTTTTGAAGGCCTCTATTGTCAGTGTTCTGGACTCTTTCTATTGTTTATGTGTCTTTTTAATTTTGTGTTTTTCTAGGAATTTGTTTTGTTTTGTTTCTCCCTCTAATACAGAAAGGACAGGTACATGTGTAGAGGCTTATACATGTGCAGACCTTGCCCTAAACAGTATATGAGAACCAATCATATTATGCTTCATGAAATGAACAGCTATTTTGAAGAAAAAGAGACATTATGGTATCCGTTGCTGATTCTGTAGCGTCATGCTGTGATATCCGGTAATGCTATTATTCTTTGTTCAGAGTGGTTTTAATCGGTTTTGTATTGTTAATGTCAACATACATGAGGGCACGGACAGCTAATTTGAGGAGAACAAGACACATTATGGGAGTCATTGTTGATTTTCCGATGGCCTGGTTTTGAAGGCCTATAATGCCTTCATCGCCCTGTTCTGATCAGTTTGATACTGTTTTGTGTTGCGGTAGCCATGGTAGATATCTTATTATTTTGCTTTGAAATCTGTGTCACTTAAATTGTTTTCTTCTGATCTACTTTGTTCTGTTTTGCTGTTTAGTTTTACCTTGTGTAAAATAAAAAAATAAACTATTTTAAAAGCATTTCTGAAATACTTCGTATAGTTCTATAACTGATTTTGAGGTGGCTTTGGATCCATAAGCCATATTGAACTTACTGATTAATTCTGATAATATTCCTATATCCTGAGAATCTTCTGGGTTTTCTTTGTGTGCTTAGATAATCTACAAATAATGAAAGTTTTCTTTTCTTCCAGTGCTTAAATGTTTACTTTCCTCGCCTGAATGTACCAGCTATCTTCTCCAAGAGAATATTGATTAAAATGTGCACGAAGCCTCGCTTATTCACTAAAAAGTGAAAAATAGTTTTCAAGATTTCAGAATTACCAATATCACTTGCTGTAGATATTTATTTTAGAAATCAGATTAGGAAAGTCCTTTGCTAGCCTTAGCTGCCGTGCTTTAGGAATGGATATTGAGTTTTTACCAACGGTGGAGTTCTTCTATGAGTAATAAAATTGTATTACTTTTTTTGTTAATTTAAGGACTGTGTTGACTTACTTTTTAATGTTAAAATATTGTTATTACACTAGAATCAACCCAACTCGGCCAGCATCTATTGCCCTTGCCCTGTACTTTGTATTTAATGTGACTGTAATGTTTCTGTGCTGTTACATACTTTCCAAAGTGAGAATTCATTTAATTTTCCTTGGTTGCAATGTTAAAAAGTTTTGTTACCAAAGTTAGCCTGACTTCATAATGCTAACGTACTTTTTTCTTGTCTTCTTTAGAAAAATTACTGTGAAATTAGCATAATTTCTTCCTTAAAACATATTGGTGAATCTGCTGCTCTATGGAATATTTCTTGGGTAAATTGTAGATACAAGTTCAATATTTTGCTGTGTATAGGATTCTACAGCTGTGACCCTTCTTCAGAATATCTGAGTCCGTAGGAGCAGTGTGAGACATTTCCTATATCCTGGTGTTAGTATTGGTTTTGTCAATCCATTCATGTGGTAAAATTTATGGATTTTTTTTATCACAACAAACAATTCTAGGTTATAAAGCTCTGTCAGTGAAGATCTCGGATCCAGTCTGAGAGACATTCATGCCTGAAGCTTACCTTATACATCTTTGGTTCTTTCTGGTTTTCAGTGTGATTGGATGTTATCCCAGGTGTCAGCTTTGGAATTTGCTCATGAAATTCCTAGGAATGAAGCTTCTGATTAGAGTGCTTTCTATAAGCCTATTCCTTTCAATATTTTTCAATGGATTTCATTTTAGCTGAACTGTTTTGTATTCTGTCTCCAGAACCAATCTGTGCCCCAGCTCCCTTCCTGGACTTGTTCACCATCCGCATCTAAGATGGATGCATCTGGACAATCCACATAATTTCTTTATTTCACACAACAGGGAAAAGGGAATCTCGTATTTCTTCAAACTTAAATTGCTATGATCATTTGAGGCAAAAGCCCCAGCTCTAGGGATTTCAACAAACCAAGCCTGGCCACCCAACCATAACAACAATCAAAGGGACTGTAGTCGTGACAGGCAGGAACTGAGCTTCGAAGAGCCCAGCCAAGAGGGGCAGCACAGAACGAAGGACTTTAAGACCTGTCTTCCAGGAGCTGACTGAAACCATGGGCTTTTACGGAAAAGTAGAGCAAAGCCAAGGGCTGACTTTGGCACAGCTGGAGGATTTGCACAGTTGGCAGCCTCAGGTAATCCGGCCGAGACACAGGCTCACTGATGGTGCTCTCAGGGATGGTTCCGTGGGGCATCATCTTCACTTACAGGGTGGCTGTGATTCTGGGCTCCTCACAACATGGCAGCTCCTGCTTCAGGGGCAGCCTGGGAAACTGCTCTCACCTGCAGAGCAACTCACCGTGGGGTGGTCGGCAAGGTTCTGCTGTTGCTAGAAACAGAGGTGAGTGCAGGTTTAGGATGGAGGCACTGCTCCCGGGGACCCAGAAACGGTACTTGAATCTCCTGAAAATTCATCTAGTTATCCTTATCATGGAGTCCTCGATTTGGAAGGGGTTGAGAGAGACTAGGTCACCTTAGAGACAGTAAACCTTGTCACACAGACTCCCCCTGAGTGATTAGCAGGCCAGTGCACAGAACTAGCAGGGGTCTGTCTCAAAGTTTTCAGATGATAAAAAGGCTGGGGACAGAGCTCAGTGGCACAGTGCCTGCCTGGCAAGCACAAGGTCATGAGTTCAATTCCTGGCACCAAATAAATAAAGAAACAAAGGAAAAGAAGGAAAGAAACCTTTTTAAGTGATTTTCCTATAAATTTCAAACAATGTCCCGGTTGAAGATACTCAATCAAATAGGTACCTGTCACAGATGAAGAAAGAAGCTGGGAGTCTGCAAAGATAAGAAAAATATTTTTGTTTGCTTCAGCAGAGAAACAGAGCGAAGACTACAGCAGCTTCCCTGGCACGACATGTAGATTGCAGCGCATAAATTTTCTTGATTCCCTGTTCTATGTTTAAATTTTCCACTCAGGCAAAACTGTCCTGAGGCAAAAACTTAACACCAAAAATAATTTTCCCTTTTGAAATTCATAGAAAATACGCATTGGCCTGGACACATATTAACTAATACAGAGCAGAAGCTCACAACCCTTTGCTTGAATTTAAATCTGAATCGATCTGTTTGACTCCTAAGGGTCCTGAGTTGGCTTGGTTTCATGTTTTTGCCATTTTATTATTCAATATGATAATTCTTGGCTGTTATTTCAAAGTGTTCATAATCCTGACATGAAAGTTTGATCTAAAGATATTTATTTACACACATATATATGTATATGTGTATTTTCTCAGTCATAAGTTCTTGGTTCCTGGCACAGAGCCCCCAAAACTATTGGAAATTTGTGAAAAATAGAGCATCTTCTGTTATTCTTAATGAACCCCCATTCAAACAGACCTGAGCTTAAGCTAATGAGCTGGGCTTCCGGGAGCCCTCCCCTGCCTCATGTCGGGGTGGGGTTGGTTGCCAGAGGAGCCAGCTGTTTGAATAGAGGAACATTCCCCAGCACCCATCAGTCCCTCCTGGGAAGGGAGGTGGTAGATTTTAAGTTCAATCTCCAGGAATCAATGATGTGACCAACCCAGACTGTATAACGCAGCTACAGTAAGAACCCTCAGCAGCAGCACTGAGAAAGCGTCCAGGCTGAGGATCACCTCAGGGTGCTCAGGTGAGAGGCCCTGGGGAGGGCGGGGAAGCCCCTCCCATCGTGCCTCTTCTGGTGCTCTGCCCTTGATAATGAATGATTACCACAATGGAGGCAACTCTGCATGTCCTGAGAGCCGTGCTGTGTAATCACTGGACAGGAGCGCTCAGAGGACCTCCTGAAATGACAGTCGTGTAACAGAGACTTGGAAGTGAGATCTGTAGATTCACAATGGATAAATAAAAGCAGAATAAATATTGGAATCCCTACTTTTTAAAATTTTATTTTATTTTTTCTGGATTGAACCCAAGGCCTTATTTAGCACTGAATTACATACCTAGCCCTTTTTAAACCTTTTTTTGTTTTTTGACAAGGTGTCACTAAATCCTCCGTTTCAGTTTGAACTTGCGATCTTTCTGCCTCAGATCCCTGGAGTGGTAGAATTACAGGTCCAACTTCTGATTTTATGTCCTTCCCATATTACTTTAAAACTGGATTAGATCCTTTCTTGGCTCCCTGTTTTCCTATTGTTGGGACAAAATACCTAAAACCTGAATCTTTGAGTAGCAGAGATTTTGGCTCATGGTTTCCCAGGGTTCAGTCTATGGCTAGTTGGTGTCAAAGCAGGAGAGGCATGGTGAGGGAGAATTGCTCAACCCAAAGCAGCCAGGGAGCAGAAAGGGGAACAGAGCCAGAGCAGAAGGGGCCAGGGCACAGGTACAGCCAGTAAGACCACGCCTCCACGGCCCACCCAGGCACCCCTAAGCTGTGCTTTCACAATCACCTCAATCGAGCTGACAAACGGAGTTCAGCCACCAAACACACTAACCACTTAAGGACAGCCTGCGCAGGCTTGCTAGCTTTAAATTAACTTAGCCTATCTCATCCCCTTCAAGACGGAAGGCACAAAGATCAGAGTAAGGAAAATAATTGTTAGGTTTTGCAAGACTGTCTAAATGCCAGCATTTGCAGCAGAACTGATTTGGAACAGATTCTAGACTCCAATAAGTGATGTCTAGAAGTCCCCACCCGTTAGCCTAAGCATGTAATCACCTAGGGTTCCAGGAAAAGCAAAGCCTTGTTGATGACTCCACATGGTCTCCCTGTCCTATTCTGAAACAATTATGCCATAAAGGGAAGCAAGGCTACCCCCTTGCCCCCAAGACAGGAACTGTCATCTGTTGATGGACACCGAATTGCCTCGAGAGTAATGGTGGCTCACCCAGGACCACCTTCTTCCCTGATACTGGTCAACCATATCACGACTTGGTCAGGATGGCTTCTGTACCCAGGCATATAAATTCCTACCTATCTATACCCCGGGTTTTGCTTTCTATGAAACTCCAAAATTTCTGTTGGTCTCTTGAAGACAGACCTTGAAGTTCTTTGTCTGTGCTTCCCAGTGTGGCCTGGCTGATTAAGGCTCTGGTCTCTTTGGTTGGTGCTATGAGGTCTTTGGTGCTTTGCTCTGGTAACAGTCTTGCAGAAATGCATATAGTCTGATGTGACATTCTCAGCTGACGTCCAGACGGGAGCAGCCTTGTGGGGGTGAACTCTCAACTTGTGAAACCTGGTTCTGTGTTTAGATACTTAGAAACAGAGCTGAATTGAACTCCTGGACACTCAGTGGCAGAGAATTAGAGAATTAGTGAGTATCAAAACCTTTCAAGTCAACAGGCATTAAATATTTCTAAACACACGGCTGAAGAGTGAAATTACTCTCTAATCATTCTCCAAACTTTTTTCTACTATTTAATATCAAATTTTATGTCCATTGACATAGCAGAGCAGGTGATGGGGGCATTTTATTTTCCAAGAACAATTTGTATAATATGCTAATTGAATGTATCACATTCGTTTTCTATCCAAGCAAACTGGTTTCTCATGCTCTTAATTATTAATTGTCTACATTTATTGATCCTTATATTGAGGTCAAAAATACTGTTTATGTATTTTCACTAACATTGTCTTGAAATAGAGTTAACACGAGTATATGTTTATTGATTGGCTTAATATGAGATTTCTATAATGGAAAATGTCACTTTCTGTTACAGCCCTGTTTCTAAAGATCCTTAATTTGCACTTACTTAGCACCTGACCCATGACAACTTGCTGATACTTGAAAGGCTCTTGCCTCAGTAGCAATTATGGTGGTGGTCTAAGACAGCGGAAAGGCCAAAGTAGAACGCCTACGGCTTCCTGCTTCTTCCCCAGCTCCTGTTTGCAAGCACGAAGAAAGCTCCAGTCAGCTGCTTGCACGTCAGCAATGCCCACCCTAAGCGCCATCCCCATAGGAAATGTGTAGGGTGGGATATACATCTATCCCACGCCCCATGTTTCCGGCAGAGAAAGCCAGGCCCTGATGGTCATGAAGTTCTCTCCTTGTCCTCAGAATACTTTTTACTTTATAATCTCTCTTTCAATACTGACCTGAAGAGAAAGGGAACCATGCAGGCTGGAGACCCCAGTTACCCACTCTCCTAAAACGCTGGTGGCCTCAGACGGCAGACATGGGATGCTCTCACAAACACCAGCTTCATGAATTTACTTAGGTAAATTTGAGAATTCATGTCTACATCTCTTGAAATATTTAGTATTTACTTGGTGTTAAATATGTCTTTTTTCTCTCTACTGAGAAGATAAATTGTTCTTGCTGTTTGTATGATGTCCTGCTGACCAGCAGGATATAATTTAAATTGTAAATCCCCAATCATTGTTGTTTATCTATGTTGCATAATCACAGCTTTCTTCAAGTGAATCAATGTGTTCACAATGAACAAACACATTTAAGAATATATAAATCCAATATTTTGCTGGTAAATTCTTCCTGAGAGGGCAAAATAAAAGTTTATATTAATATTTGATTTTCTTTCTTTTTGTGTATTGTCTTGATTACTTTTTCATTGCTAGGATAAAATGCTTGATGGGCCCACAAGTTAAAGAAGAAAGGGTTTATTTTGGCTCACAGTGTGTAGAGTTTCAGTCCATAGTCAGCTAATTCCAAGGCAGGGCAGCCTACAGAGGGGCACCGCGGAGGAGAAACAGTCCATGGTGTGGTAGACAGGAGGCAGAAACATCAGGGAGGCTCCTTTTCCTCTTTTTTACTGCCTTTAAACTATAAACCTATTTATTTGTGCACCCACACCTGGGGGGGGGCGTCTTCTGTCTTCACTAAATCCATGCAACCATCCCCAGGATGATGCTAACGCAATCAGTGGACGGATACTGCTATCATACACCTACAATCCATAGTCACACACCCTCGACCAAGACCAAACCACCACCAAAAGCCGCACCTACGAGCAGGTGAGGCATCTTTGGAATGACATCTAGATCCATGCCATGACGTGTAATAAAGCATTGTGACACAGACATGAAGACAGGGGACAATGCCACAGCAAGGAGGGGGCCTGCTCTGGAACAGTAAGGATTCGCAAGAGTAGGGAAGAGAGATCACTTTCCAAGTAGTGACCGTGGTAGCTGGACACTGTGTTTCTCACAACTTACTTTTTATCAAATGTGTTTTGCAGCATGTTTGAGACACCAGAAGGTAATGATTATTTATTTAGAAGAATTATGAGAGTGGAGCCCAATAAGATCTGTGAAGATTTACCTGTGTATAATTCCTGTCCTGAATTCTATGGATGATTGCAAAGCCTGGCAAACTCTGCTATTTACTAACCAGGCTGACATTTCCATGGTAGGATCCAGTATCACTAGTAAGTATGACACGTCTTTACACGGGATCAGTGTAAAATATCAAATACGTTTCTTTCATATGTTAAACAGTTTTTTTAAAAAACAACAAAGAGGAGGAACACTAAAACATTTACTATCTGGTTCTTTAAAGAAAAATATTAAATTACAGTCTAGAATACTGTGTGCTGACATTTTTCAAAGATTCCTTTTGTATGTGCAGTGTATAAATGTTCTATGCATAGGCTTGTATATGACACTATCAATTTGTCATAGTCCCAAATACTGTAGGGAAAAATCAGATTCAAAGTTTTATGCCACTTGGCTTAGCAATGTTCTGACTCTCAAAGTAGCCTGGAAATAAACGCGTTAAACTTGAACCTAATTGATTAAGTCTCTTGCTTCCTTTAAAAGTATGTTTTGGGGTTTGTTCTACTTAAGATATATTTTACTCTATGATATGAACCTGCTACCTTGCTTTATCTTTTTAAATAATATTGAGTCAGTTACTAATGTTGTGCAAGGGTTTAGGTTACAGTTTTTATTTGAAGTCAATTGCTGAAGTTGCTTTCCAAAGTGAGCTAGTTCTATAGTGTCAAACTTGAGCATCAAAATTAGTTAAATTTCACAGTCATTCAATGCAACAAAAATTCTGTTTTCTTCCTGCTTAAGCTAGAAGTATGGTTTTGTCAAACACACTTCTGTTCTTATTGATATACGTGTACAGAATTTCACTGATTTAAAATTATATCTATGTTTCATTAAAGAAGATAGTTATATGAATGTATTCATAATTTGGAATAATCCTTTCATACCTTAATGAGTACAGTTTGGTCATAAGGTTGGGAAATAATAAGTCCATTGAGTGCAGTGATTTAATTCTATTGGCTATAAAATGTGTGTTTGCTATGGATCTCATCCACTAGCCATGAAGCTTGCACATTTTTATTGCATTAAATAATAGAAGCATAACTGCTATTTGGGCATATGAATTAATGTCGATCTGATTACATCTCAAGCAGATATTTTTTGAAAACATGGTTCTTATTTCATAGCATCCACCTGTCTCCACATGTATGTGTAATTTCTTTTGCTGCTTTTACCTCTCTGCCATTAATCCAATCATTATACATGCCCAAGATAGAAGCATTATTTACATGATCACTCTAACCATGTATATGTATGCTAATGAAATTTGAGCACTGTAAATTCTATATATTCATAAAATAGAACAGTGCATTCTATCCATGGAGATAAGCTTTACAACAATCCTGTGGATGGAATGGTATTATCATTCCCATTTTACTGTTGTGATAGGTGGAGTACCAGTAAGCTTGGTCATAGTGTTGCTGCTTCAGGCCCATAGCCATGGCCAGTCGCTCGTTATTGTTCTAAGAAGCTGACCTGCAGACGCAATGCTGTAGCAGTACTGAACAGCTACTGCCAAGACTCCCGTGGAGGGTGACCCTGTGGGAGAGGATGTGAGCATCCTGATGTTCAGGTGTCTTTGGACCCAGGCTTCTGTCTGCGTGGCAGTCAAGCATCATGTGACTATCACACTTCAGCCTAGCACACTTGGGGTGTAAGAGAGGAGCAGATGTTTCATGCTGGCTTAGAAGAAGGGACTCAGCTCTAGTACAGTCTGTTAGTCTGTTGATGGGAATGATTTCATAGCAAGGCAGAAACTGGTCGCATGGTAGATAAAGCCAACAATTGGTGGACCAGTGGACTTGAGCAGAGGAGAGAAACTGGACCTAACTGAAGCAGAGCTGAGATTCTGCCAGGTGGATGAGTATCCTTGAAGAATATGTGTATCACAAGTCTTTATAATAAAGAAGCATGGTGTCATATAAGAAGGAAAGAAAAGCCATTACAATGTTGATAGCATAACATTTTTAAGTCCTTGATAACACTGAACTATTTTTGAAGTAGGGAACTAGATTCTATAAACTTGAAAACAAATAAGAGATAGTAACCTGAGTGTGACATTAAAAAGTCTAGTTTCTCCAAGTGATGCATTCATTGGTTATAACAAGGTCCAGGAAATAACTGGGAGAGACTGAAGTGCAGTGGAGCTACAGATGATTGTAACTCACACGATAACTGTGATAAGTGTGATTTCCGACCATTGCTTCTCTAGGTCGGGACCCTCCATCTTCCCATTGCCAAGGTCAGAATCCTTGCGGATGTCACGTGCTTCTCTTTCCTGTGTGCTGTCATCTCATCAGTAGATCCTGTCCTACTGTCTGTTAAAATCCTTGATTCCTACCACTGCTGTCTGTTTTTGCCTTGTATCTTCTTCCATTCATTATCAATATGATTATAAGCAAACCTGCTAAATGGGGTCATTCAGATCAGGTCATCTTCTGCTCTGAACTCTCCAATGGTTTTCCATTTGGCTGAAAGGAAAGCCAGTTGTTTGCATTATCTATCGTCACAGTGACGCTTTGCAACAAAATATCTTAAGTTCAATTAGTCCGGCAACACTTTATATTTGTAGCTTTGGAGTAGCTGAGGGGTGTGTGAGATGGTGGTAGCCTGGGATCAGGTGGATTTGGTTCAAACTGGACACCCGTTCCAGTTCTCTTCATGCAGACATTACCTTCATCAGTGCATCCCATAGGGCAAACCAAATCACAGTATGGTACCACAATGTAAAGACAAGTCCATAGGGCCAGTTTAGATCTTCTGAAATGCAGACGACGTTCTGACCAGATCAGGCATCCAAAGGGTTCAGCTGTGGAATGCAGGGAGACGTAAGAACAGAGGCCAGGAGAAACAGGAAGAGCTTTCAGTGCAGAGCTGCAGTGCAGGTCTGATGAGTATGCATGCAGGGAGAATCTCAGAGCAGTGAACATGAAGACCTGCAGCAGCCTGAGTGGGCTATAAGAAAGTTTCAGCCAGATCAGAGCAGAAGTCAGACTCCACAAGAGTCCATGGACTTTGAGTCCATGAAAACATGCCACCGCTAGTGTCCACACGATGCTCAGCATGCAATGAGCAAAGCGCCTGGGTGACGTGGGGATGGGTCTGCAGGCAGCAGCAGTGGGGACTTCCCGTCCAGCTCTGCTCTTGCAGCAGGTGCTTTGGAACAAGAGCTGAGTAGCACGCTGTCTGCAGCACCAGTTCCACTGCCACAACAGCATACTGGGGTAAGAAAATACGACCTCCCATGGAGGCAGGCAGGAGCAGAGAGCTGATGAAATCTCGTAACCACAGTGCTCCACGCATATCTGGACAAATCACGTTTCCTCTTACCTCCTGGACCTCACGTTTTCCCACTGTTCTCTCATTAACCCCCGAGCCACACTGTGTCTTTATTTTTGTGCAGTGAACACCAGACATGCCCCTATCTTTTTCCAAACCTGCCTACATGTTTGTGCTCATTTCTTTCTGATGCTTATTAAAACACGACCTCCCAACAGGTTCTAAAACTTCAATCCCCATCCACATAAAGTATGGTTCAATACTTTGCTTTCAAAGTGGATCCTATTTCTCTAAGTAGAGGCTACATTAGTCAAGAAAAACACGTGCAATGTATTATAAATCCTCAAATTCTGGTGCTAGGCTCCTAGGTGATGGAGGCAGCAGTTAATCTAATTATGCTTAGAACCTTGCACGATGAATAATTTAACAAATATTGGTCTTCATGAAAATATGGAGTTCAGGGCATTTTGCAAATAATTCAATAAACAAGAGCAAATACTACAATGGTTATTCTTAGGGAAATGTGCAAACAAGAAAAAGCTGTGTTTCTCTGTCATCAATTCCTTTATCCCCATTGGAAGTAACCAAAGAAATATAGGCTGGATCTTAGATGGGCAATATGACCAAATGGTTCAGGCCGAGTTCCTGCTGCTGCACAGGGTGGCGGGAACGTGCTGCAATGGAATTTCCTGGGTGTCAGCTCCCAGGTTGCAGCACTGTTCCTGAATCAAGCACTCACCGAGCTGCTGGACTGAAGTCCTCGGTAGATATGATTAACATCTGCCATCAGCTGTCTGTGGGCCAAGATGGCCCCTGATAACCCAGGTGGGCTGGGTCTTATCGCTAGATAGGTCCCCACAGCAGATGTGGGCTTCCTCAGAGAAGGAAGATTCCACTGCAGAGTGCAGCTCAGGGCTCAGCGTTTCCAGCCATGCACCTTACGCACCACGGACTGGCTGACCCCACACTGTGTAAGCAAAGCCTTAAAAACAAACCTCTTTATGCATTTATATAAAATGCATGTATATTTCATAATACTTGCATGTATTTCTATAAAATACATTATGTACTTTATAATACATACATGCATTTTACATGCCTTTCATAGATATATGTGCATGCATAAATATTTACTTACACGTATGACAGTTCTCCCAGAAAACAATCGGATTGGTACATACACCAAATAAATTCCGGAAGCTTAACAAAAATGTCTAGACAGAGATTCATAAGTTAAACTCCACAGTATAGAGTCCACTAGGAATTATTCAGAAGGTCCTCAGCAATACCGTGGATTCTAAATTAAAACATTTATTCCCCCTCAAAACACTGCCACTACTGCAGAAACATTTATCTCACTATAAATGCCACCGAGGCAGTTCTGCAGGTCCTCTCTTCTGCTTCTTGTTGCCGTGGTGTGGCCGCCTCCATGTCCTGAATCCATTTAAAATACTTACCTTTCATCGTCACTCTGCCTTTGGAGAAGAGCCAGAGGTCACAAAGTGCAAACCCAGAGGGGGAGAGAGACAGGGACACCGCCCATGTTTTCTGAAATGTGGCAGGTGCGGTACCTGATGCCTGTACATGCTATTTCATGTTGAAATGGTTTAGGGAAACACTGTTAGGTGGGTCACACTGAGAAGATCATGGTGGCTGGGAAGCACAGAGAGGAAAAGGAGACCACTGTCCACTTGGAGGGCCACCTCCCTCTGGGAGACCTCCTGGCAGGCCTTGCCTCTTGTAGTTCACACCATCTCCCAACATTACCACGGGCTGGGACTGACCCTCAGATCTTTGGGGGACCCTTACTGAAACAGCAGCAGATGCTTTTACCCCACCTATGGGATGGGAACGAAGGACCGACCAGACCTACCTTGTTCTGATGGCGGCTACTGTGATTACCACGTGTAAATGCTTAGCCTCTTGCAGGGCGTTCAACACATTTGCAGCCTGAATTTTGTGGAAATCAAGACCTTCCTTGATTGTTCCTAAGCATTCTGCTTCTTCTTTTCAAAGCCCTTCCTCGGGGTGCAGAGGGCGCCTCTACAGTCCCATCATTCTGAGTGCCCAGTGTCCCCCTCACGGTCAGTGGATTCCTCTATCCTAGGTGACCAAGCATGTGAAGAGGAGTCCGGCCACCACTGCCGGGAGACCTGTCCTAACCTCCACTTTTCTAATAGTAGAATTTCAGAGGACTGATTTAATTCTTTTGATAGTTTATCTCAATGGTAACAGGAAACAAATTCCCAGATCCCTCAAAAACCAAGGTGAATTTGTATTGGGATTTCATAATGACATGTTGAAACACATAATCACTGTTACATGATTAAAAAATGTAATTTGTTATTATAAATGCTAAGTTAGGAATATTGTAGACAGACAGAGCTGGGTCCTCAAAGGAGCCAGTGCAGAAGACCAGGTACCTTGGGAGAGACAGACTCCTCCCCCTGTGGGCCAGGCCTCAAGACAAAGATGAAACAAATGCACCCACACACTTCCTAAGGTAAACAACAGGGACTGATATTCTAAGTAGCTCTCATCACCTTGGGAAGCTAGGCAGGACCCCTGATCCTTCTCTCTGGGACAGACTCTGGTCTGTGTCATGACTGCTTGCTACAGGGCTAGCTTCCCCATTTGATCCTCATTTAATCAATGTTACGTGAGCAGTTATGCTCGCTCTCTTATTAACCGACCATCGTTCTGTCGCATCTCATGCCCACCTTGGGATTTCCCATATTTCCCCACCTTAGACACCCTCAAATTGAGGTTTTGCTCTATGAAATCCCTAGAGAAGGCAAGGTCCTAGGCAACTCTCTCAGGACCGCGTCTGTCTGTCTCTCAGGCAGGAACGCTTCCTTTCTCCCATAAAGATATTCTGCTCCTAACCTCCATTGTGCCTAGAATTCATCCTTACATCTTAGAGAACACGGTCTCATACCAGACATCAAGCAGGCTGGGAGTTTCTTTGCCCTGTATCACTATTTGTTATTCTCCAAATGCAGGGAAGATTTGTGGCTTTGAAATAGTTGGATTTTAGGACAGGGATGTAGCTCAGCAGCACAGTGCCTGCCTGGGAAGCAGTTTGTGAGTTCCGTTCCCCGTACCCAAAACAAACAAACAAAGAGTTGGATTTTTTTCTCTCACTTCTTGAGAAGAGAGAAAACAAAGCAATAAGAGCCGGGCTTTTGTTTGTACCATCTTTTTCTTCCCTCAGCATGAAACACTTGGACTTGCTGGAGGATGAGAGTACTTAGGAACTGCAAAAGCATGCCTTCTGATAAACCTTCATGAGCTCAGAAAAATGAAAACACTGAAAAGAAAAAAAAAGCAATAAACTCTGTAAGGGAAGAAGCCAGCTAACATTTTGCAGTATTAACTACAGAAGAATTTGCCAGTCCATTCTTGGGCATCTTGGTGCCAACACCTACTTCCTGCAGAGCCCTGGGGAGCTCCTGAGAATCTCCCCCTTCAGCCCTGGGCCCCCCAAGTCAACCCCTTCAGCGTGTGTGCACCTTGGCCTGAGTCGGCCGAGGCCCTTGGGAGGTGCTGAGCCGTGTGTTAAGCCAGCAGCACTCCCAGGAACAGACAGGTGACTCGATCTCTTTGATTCTCCACTTTCTGGTTTATAAAATAATGCTTGGACCTGGTGAGAATTTGCAAGAATTAAAAGGATATATGTAAGGTTTTAAAGAAAAAGGATGGCACGTCTCATGTTATTAACTATTTGTGTTATCAAAATCTCTGAGGAAGACTTTTTTTGTTATTGGAGTTGGGTTTGATGTTTATGTTTGGTGTCAAATAGATCTGCCTTTAAATCCAGGATCTAGTTCTTTGTGACCCTGACAGACTGGGAACCCTGCAGGTATCTTTCCCTCAACCACCTCAGTGGAATAGTACCACTTATTTCAGAGGGGTGTTCCACAAATTAAGATGCAAAAATCGAGCGTTTAACAGAGTTAGACGGTTTATCAAAATCCTGAAGATACACTAATGTGATAGATATGATCTTGGTTACTTTCCTCTTGTTTCTGGGACAAAACACCTGACACCCAAAATCAAGGAAGGAAAAGTTTACTGAGCTCACAGTTTGTGCATGTTTCAGTCCATAACCAGCTGGCTCCAAGGCAGGGTGGCGTGGCACTGGGGCAACACTTCAAGGGAGCAGAAGACAGCAAAAGCAGTGGGTGAGTGATGAGCAGCCTCTTCTCCTCCCTTCTATTGTAAGCAGGGCACTAGCCCATCAGGGCAGGAACAGCACTCCCACCATCCCCAGGCCCTCCTCTTGCACAGGCTGAGGGTGTTTACAAAGTGAGGGCCTGGCCCCTGCTGAGATGCTTCGTTAAACTTCTAAAGCTCTCAAGTTGACACAATGTGCCAACCATTGCAGACACAACTATAACCAATGGACCTTTGACGGTGCTAATCAGCCCTGGACCCTGGGCAGATAGAAGAAAGTTTGAATCCTGTTCTTTTTCATTGTTGAACCTGGACTATTTCTCCAATGGAGCTGGAGACAATGGTCCGCAGAAAATCTGAGGATGGTCTTCCCTTTGGTTCTTTTCTTGTACCAAAGCCAAGCCATCAGTGAGTTCTCTTCAGATCTCTCCTCCAAATAAATGCAGCATCCAAGAATCTCAGTTCCATGTCTAGCATACTGCCCTGCAGTCCCTCTGTGCCAGCTCCACCTCAACATATGCAAAGCTTCCAGACCCGTTCCCTTTCCCCAGAAGCCAGATTGATGTTTTAAACAGATGTGAGTTACTGGTCCGTAACTGCTATTGACCTTCAAAATGAAAGGCAGCGCTCACCCTCCACGGGACCTCAGAGATGTATCTTTCACTGACCGCCTGGCTTCTCTTATGGAAACAGGGCTCCACATATGTCTGTTCCAGCCACACCGGCGATCTTGCTGTCTCCTAAACACGCCAAGGACTCTGCCTCTGAGTGTCTGCCCCCTGTTACCACTGCTTTGCAAACATTTCCACAGTGCTGCCTTGATTTCTCCTAAGTCCTCAGAGGTCACCTAATCAGAGAGACTGCTGGATCCTGTATTTATGAAGCAGCATTTTCTCCCTCCCTTTATAACACAACCATCCTTACCTTTAAATGTTTTGGGTTTTTTTTGGTCATGTGACCTCTCCCTCTTAGCTGAATCACAGAAAAGTCTCTCTTGTTAATCTCCAGGAGAAAAGGCAGTGCCTGAAGCATAGTATTTACCGATTGAGTGAATAAATAAAATAACTATCTTCTGTATGGTACATAGCCAGGAGAGAAGTTTGATAAATTGTATTTTTCTTGATTCCCTGCAGAACTACTGAAGGGAGACTGAGGCAATAAAAACATAAATTTCTCAAGAGGATGGCCAGACGGAATCCTATTCACCTTCTAAGCAATTCACAAATTTAATGAATGACACTTTGTCCTCCCTGCAAACTACTCGGAGGTAGGAGGCAATATAGGCTGTCTGCCTAACCCCCAGTCAATCCTGACAGCTCGGCCGGTGAGCCTCCTCTCGATTCCTGTTCAGAGAGCTGAGAAGGATGAGAACGCACCCGCGTAGAATTAAGAGACTTGTAATCAGTTGATCAATTTAGTAATATTCATTCTGAGTGGAAGAAAATAAGTGAAGTAGATGACAACCAGCTGCAGTAAACTGGTAAAGTTAAGGAAAGAACAGATAACACAGTGAGCTCTTTATTAGAGTTTTATCTACAGGAATTTTACAAGCAAAGGCAGGAAAAGCATCTGCCCACCAGGGGTGAACTTGGGCTCCTCAGTAGCAGAGCTTGCCCAGCAGTCTGAGCTGGCCTCCACGGGCTGAGCTCTGCAGGAGGGGCAGGGGCTGCCTTTCTGCAGGCTGTCACCTCAGGCTCAGGTTCTGCTCCAGCATTTCTCCGGCAGGCTGCGTGGAGGCGTCCTCCCACATGGGGTCTGCGGTCTTCATAAACACGGATCACACACCACAGTAGACAAGCTCATTCACTGAACAAAATAAGTTTTAAGGAAACACAACAGCAAAAAGCTTTCAGCAGGAAACAATCATTCTATTCCCCACTAGTCACAGTTTCTTTTACTTTCAAACACTGTTTGATCAGGGCACTCACAAAACAGCCAAAAGGGAATGAATGGCACCTGTCTGTCCCCTGCCATCGGCCAGATAACCGCAGTGTGTCCTGGAAAGCGAAAGGAACTCAGGATTCTGCCTTCAAGTGAAGAAAATATTGATTTTAAAGCTGCATCTGATTTAATAGCACATTTGTGTTGTTACCGCCATATGTCATAGAAATGGATTTGCAACTCCAGGGTTTGGGTTGGTAAGCTAAAGAAATCAAAGAAAAGAAGAAAAGATAAAAATAAAAGCTGATGGGAAAATGGTAAGAGGAGGTAGGCAGTCCGCATTTCTCCTACTTGGAGTCAGGCCTTGCAGAAGGTCTGAGGAACCGGGTGCAGAGTAGTGCTGGTCCTTTCCTCCTGTAGAACGTCCTGGGGACCGGAGCAGGATTTGCAGACCTCTGGGGTGACCATAAAAAGGAACCTGGATCGAGAGTCACCAATTAACTTGATCTTGGGAATTCAGACAAACCGTTTAATCCAGAGCCACGGGCAGCCAAGATGAAAACCCAGTTTTAATTTCTCGATGATAGCCCACCACTGAACATCATGATCTCTGAATTGATTGTTGTTGTACGGTTTTAGGTTTGCGCAAACTACCTGCCAATATCAGGCTGCCATGAAGTATCGTATCTTCTCGAGTTTAGAAGAAATGCCCTGAGGAATGTGCATTCCGTATGCACTGCTCTAGCATGAGAGTCATTGCCTTAAGTCTGCAAAGTCGTATGTTTGCATCATAAAGATGGATCAATAAAAATTTTATTCTCAGGAACTGGGGCTCTATCACAGTATGGTGTCAGCTAACGTTGCTCAGCTTTGCAGTGTTAAGATTTTACCTCATGCCGGACTCAACTGCATGGAAAAAGATTAAATACGGGCAGACAGAGGGCCGCTCTCTCTGGAGTGGCTGTGGACTTTGCTGTGACCTTGAGCTTTTGGAAAATGAATGGCCCGTCCTCGTTGGTATGTGCCACGCACCCCCAAATCTAGCTGGGAAGCCAGTGGATGCAACTCGTGATCTCAAAATGCTAACTCAGAATGGGAATACGCTGGACATGAATTTGGTCTGCGTCCAGAGACTCAAGCATACAACATGGTTGTGACATTTGTCAAGGGACAAGAGAGGGAGCCCCCTCCCCACAGCCTCCCACCCATGGCTTCACCGATCTTTCACTGGTAAATACTTTCTTGTTCTTTTCCATAGAAACATGGGATTTTCTTCCCTCTGCAGCCATAATGACAGGAGGTTATTATGCGACTTTCCCCCTTTATAAATGCAGTCAATTTCCACATTCTGTCTGTTTACAATAATATGTATTTATATTCGTGACAAAGTAAAGTATAAAAAAATAGTACATTTTCCTATTAACTAATATATAAGGTACTCAGAGGCAATTTTAATGGGAGCTGTGATGTAAGTTTTGCTCTAGAGAAATAAATATCGAAGCCAGCTAAAATGTTACTCGTTCATCTTCTTTAAATATTTCACAAGATGTTTCTAAACCTCCCTTTGCAAATGCTGACTTCCCAATTACCTGATGAATGTGTCTTTGTACTCCAAAAGTGCTGCACGGGTTACTCTGCTGTGGGCACACACGTTAGAGAAAACATGCGTTAAGCCCATGTACTACAGAAAAATGAAAATATCCAACTACCAAATGTAGCTACAGCCATCAGGCATCCATCCATCCATGTGAGGTATACCTGACAGCACTCTGTCAGGTACGCTCCCCGTGCAAGTTCGGTGCAGCTGTGGGGAGCCACCCGGCAAGTGACACCGTGTGATGTGTGGAAAAATTAGAAGCACAGAAATTAATATTCCCATTTCACAGGAGGGAAAACCAAAGTGCCTTCAGTACTAACTACCTAATCATTAAATGAATTTTAATTTTATAAGCCTAAATTTTTATAATTTTATGCTTAGTTTTCAGGAATAGGGGATTAATGAAATTAAAGATATTGTCATTACCTGTCAATGTGCCTAATAAGAGTCATTTAATTAAAAAGCCAACACTACTCTCCAGTGTCATCTACCCATAAAACCACTGAATGCTCAGAAGCGGTCAGGTCCTTCACTTTACACTGACGGAGCAGAGAATGTATAACTTATGCAAGACTGCACAATTCTTTCGTATAAATTGAGACTGTTGACATGTCAATATAATATGTTTATCATGCACTTTTCTTAGACTGGACATGAGCTGCCTTTTGGTTTCCTTTAACAGATGCTTTGAAAGCTGGCTTTGGGTGTGTCACTGAGCCGCTGGGTGTCTGCTGCTTTGATCAATATATTTTATGAGGTGCAGCACTTCAGACAGTGAGTCCAGACATTTTTCTCTATATATTGTCCTTTGCCTCTTCCTGTCTTTATTGTCCTGAAGAAATCTATTCTTCAAATTTCTGTCATTTCACTACACATGTGACTAAAATAGTTCACACTGACTCTCCAGGCCGAGAGGCTCTGAGGAAAAACACCCACAAAGAAGCGAGAGGCCCAGCAAGCAGTTGCTAAGATCACAGAAGAGCATTTTATCCACTCTCCACTGCGCACATGCCTGTACCACTATCAGAGGTGTCGCATTGGGTGATTTGACCCCTGGCTGCCATGGCGCCATCTGTGCAGATGATCTCGAATGCAACTCACAGCAGATAGGGAGATTTAAATAGAATGAGGTACATAAAGCAATTGTTATGGTACCAGAGATGTAGTGTCAAAAAATGTATATTTGTTTTACATCAAATGCCATTCTAAACTGCATTTCATTCATTGTTTCATTTATCCTTGGGATCCATTATTTTTGTCGCTGTGTTACATGGTCCCCTACTGCAGTCAAGAGGGTCCCTCGAGTCTCACAGGCCCTCTTACAAGCTACGTGAAAGGGGACGCTCTTATTTCTGGACAGGGATGGAAGAGGTCTGACCCTCAGTTAAATTTGCAAGAGATAATCATCTCTACCTTCAGGAATTCTTTTAAATGAGTCTCTATTGTGGGACAAATACATAATGAGCATTTAATGCTTCCTCTTTGATAGTAAAAGGCATTTTTTATTTTCCACAATTATTTTTAAAATTTCTATTGAAATATAATACAGTGCTTTCATCACCTTGATCATCAGTCACACTGCAAGTTCAGAGACGTTAGGCATGAAAAAGAAGAATGCCTCTTAGAAGTCACAACATGCACTAATAACCTCTAATTCCCTTCTGGGAAATAAGGACCCGCTCATCTTCCAGGAGAAAGTTGCCTGCAACCTGTCAATGGAATTTTCATTCCGTCATATGCTGATACATCGGCTCACTGTCCACTCCGTGTCTCCTCTCTCTTCTGGTCTTACGTATCGGCACCCTTACCCTGGCTTCTTTGAGGTCTCTCCTTTTCCCTCATCGGTGCGCATGGTCCTGGGCCTTCACGGGGGCGCTGGACGGTGTGCACTGTGGCTGCCCTAAGACAGAACGGGATCGCAGGCTGGTTCCGAGCCTCCTGACAGCCTCCACGGCCATCTGCTCTGCTCTTCAGAATCCGCTGAAGGGAGCAGTCCCCTGTATGCTGCCTACATTTACCACTGCTGAAGGTTCTTGTTCAGTCTACACAGAAACCGAGAGCAGGCAAAGCACAGCTCACTTAGTGTGAACCGCTGTGGGCTTTGGACCCCGGGGATTCTCTCTAATTTTAGTGTTAACTGTCCTGAGCTTTCAATGCCCATGACTGTGACTCCTTTTCTGCCAGCAGCCCTGGGCTAGGAGACAGTGCCTATTGACCCTCAGGGTTAGTGGCCTTCCATGTGGCTTGGAGCACGCTGGTACCACAGGCCTTGGGAACTATTCTGGCTGCAGGAGATGGAGACTGCTCCCAACTGTTCTCCGCTGCTAGCTGCTGGCAGCTTCTGGAGCCAGTGGCTTCAGGTCTTGGTGAACCAGCTCAGTGTGCGCTACCGAAGACAGAAATCACAAGGCAAAAATACGCCATCTAAAATGGGCTTTATTAGGACTTACTCTGTCTCAGAAGGGGCACAGGGCACGGACTGAACCTACCAACGTGTGGGAGCTTGCTTGTAAAGACAAGGCAGGCCCACTCCTGTGCAGTGTGCGGTGGGGGGTGGAGAGGTGTCCTGGAGACTCAGTCAGGAGGGCCACAGGAAGCAGAGTCACCTAGAGGTTGCAGGAGGGAATCTTTCGGGATAGTCCTGCAATCACAGCCGCTGCAGCACGCAAATATCTCCCAGAGTGGCCCAGGGAGCCTGCACGGCACAGCTCCTGCAAAAACATCTGGGGAAACGGAAAATAAAATTGTAAAGGAGCTCCCGGTGTTCACCCGGCCTTCTGTTCTGCTTCACAGGACCCTCCGACAGTGCTGCATGGGATTGTGGTCAGCTAAATCGGCTAAGGAGGGTGTGTGTGTGACGACACCCCTAAACTCCACTCACCAGATGCTAGCACTGCTCACATCCCCTCCCTATGTGATGGAACCAAAAAGTCTCCCCACAATCGACTGTGTTGGGAATAATTAGATCAAGAGGACATGGGTGAGCGTTTCATGAATAAAGCCTGAAGAGTCATCCATAGCATGTCTGGGTCTCCTCCTGGTCTGTAGGAAGAACTAACAGGCATCCACTCCCCAGGATGAGAGCAGTCATCACATGCTGCAAACATTTACTAATTAAAGAAACACGTTAGAAAAGACTTACAGCAATGTGCTGTAATAGAAGCTATTTGAAAAATTTTTAAAAGTTCGTTTCTAAAAGGACCTTTCGTCTTCCTCTGGGTTCGCTGGTCTCAGCTGAGCCCATCCCAGTCCAGGCGGTTCTGCTGCTTCCCTGTTCTGCACACATTCTTCCCTTTGTCAAGGACACAACCTGTGGTAATTTTTGAGAAATACTATATTCGTAGTCTTATACAACTCTAGCTCCAAGTTGGAAATACAGCGGAAGCTCAGTTCGCAAGCTTCCTTTGCTTTAAGATTTGGGGAGGCGTTTGTCTGTGGGGAAGAAGGTGCAGCTGTGTTTGTCTCCTAGGTGGAGTTTGTGGACAGAAGCAAGTTTCTTGAATGTTTTTGTCTGAGAATGGGGCTGGTTGAGCATTCGTGAACCACGGTGTTACTTAATTCTTGTGCAGAATGTGGAAGGCTCTGCTCCAGTATCCCCTGTGGCCAGGACTCAGCAAACCTGGCTTCTGTGCCGTGCTGTGGGGCTTCCACGTCCTCTGGGAAGCCTGCCTTTCCTTCCTGTGCTGGGGCTTCTTGAAGACCCCTCCGCATTCCCAAGACACTAGAATATCATCACAGCGTTCCTCAGTGCTTTATTTTTGTATTTATTGAGATGCAGAATTTGAGTTTTGGTTTTCCACAGAAACCTTGGAATTTTTATGAGTGGAAAATTGTCCGGTATTACTACTTACTCAATCCTCTGACCCTCTTTTTTCTTCTCATTGTGGGGTTCTTATGAGTCGGTTGCTGAGCATATGCTGTCTGTGTGTCCCCTCTATCAGGTTTCGTTCTTAGCCTTTCATTTGCATTTTAAGACTTTTACATATATATGCACATATTTTCAAGAAATAGTGGTTTATTTTTCTTTTTATAACACCAAGCATTTTCTTCTTTCATGGGTGTAATATATTTTTATCATCTTCCTAGGGATAATGTAAATATATTTACTTAAAATGCTGTGCCTGTACTTGTATTTTCTCTTTTTTGAAAATAATTTCCTCTTTCCTCCCCTCTGGCTATGCTGATCTCTGCCTTCATTCTGTGGATCTTCTTATCTATGGTGGCACCTCAGCATGCAAACTGATATTTTCGCACAATTTGGTGGCAAACTCTTTGGCTCTTATCTAGTTCAGTTTGTGAGCAGAATTGTTCAAGGAATTAAATTCACGAACTGAGATGCCATTACTTGTTTATTCTTGATTGTTCAGTTACATCTGAGTGCAGCCCTGGAAATCTGAATGGACCCTAAGTCCCAGGGTCTCTAGTTCTTTTATTTTTTGGTGGTCAGCATTTGAGAGATAAACCTCCCACTTTCTTCCTGGAGGCAGAAATCTCACTGCAGCATTCAAAGCTGAACAAAAGCAAATCATGTTGTGGAGGAAACTGTCTTAGTTACTTTTCTCATTGCTGAGACAAAATGCCCAACATCCAAAGTTAAAGGAGGACAGTTTTATTTAGCTCACAGTTTGTAGAGGTTTCAGTCCACAATCAGCAGGCTCTAAGGTGGGGCAGTGTGGCAGAAGGACATTGCAGAAGAGACACCGTTGATGGTGAGCAGAATGTACAGAACAAGCAACGGAGGAAATAAAGCTTTTTCTGTGCCTTGCATTGGACCCAGGTTCCTGGGGTTAGGGTGTGCCAAACCAGTCAGTGGACTGACTTAGAAATTGTCCACCCTTAATCCCAGCATCACACACACTAGATTCAGCCACCTCTGAAAAAGCCCCTCCTGTGACCACATGAGGCTCTGAGGAGCCATCTGGACACGAGCCAGAACAAGATGCTTTTACCCCTCCGTAACATTACTGGCACCCTTCGGGGTTCAGTGTAGCACCTCAACTTCACCCTTAATTACTAGCAATATTCCCAAAGCCAAGTCATGCTCATTAACTGCTCCAAAAATAGGTGCTTTGGAAATGGAGTTTTCTGGGTGGTACACTTTGGTGTTTTACTAATAAAGAGGAGTTTACCTGCAGAAGGTCGGAAACAAGATGGATTCAATATCACATAGGCAGTGAAGGCTTGTCAGGATGCAAGAGAGGAGAAAGTCAAGATGAACCTTCCTAAAAAACAGCAGCTTCCTCCAGCCTGGACCTGCCCACGGCTTCCCAGAGCTGTGCTGCTGCTTTTCAGATTCTGCAGCAGGAATGAGGTCGTTTCCTGCAGGTTTCGCTCTGCAAACAACTCATCTTCACCTCTCCTCTGAGTCGCCTTCTCCTTCCTCCCAATGTCCATCTCCCCAAGTTCGCTGGCGCCTCTCCCCGCCGTCTGTCTGTTCTTGCAAGTTCCAGCTTTCCCCATTCTACTAACCATTTCAATAGATTGTGTCTCCCCCACCACATTTCACCAGAAGTTCTGAACAATACTTTTATAAATGAGGTTACAAAAATCGATGACATATTTATAATTTTTGAGGGTGGAATATGGTAAAACCTATACCATTGAATAATCAAATAGGAGAAGTAAAAATTCTCTGCAGGAAGAAATCGTGGAGCTGAACCTACTGAATTTAATCAACGTGCTTTAACCAAGGTGAGTGTAAATGCAGTCTGGAAGTTCAACAACCTCAATGCACAAATGTGAGCTGTACAAGAATGTGATAAACTCTCGAAGTGCAAGTGGCTTAAAGCTCACTTTGCATCAGCAGTGTTCCAGGGGTGCTGAAAAGCCAGGGTGTCTGCACAGCACATCGATACAAGCCGATTCGGTTGTGCTTTTTAGATCTCAGCATGCTTGAAGCATTCTGGGTGATATTTTGTAATAAAATGCTGGTGAACGAGGGCACTGTACTGAGGAGGGGCAGGAGCAGGAACAGATGGTTACAGGTTTTGACTTTTTCCTACTGCTATAACTGGTCAGTTTACCTGGGAAAGATGAAAACTCATGAGGGAAGGAGGAATGTTGCTTTTAAAGTCTTTCCTAGAGAGAATTTGAAACAAATCAAAGGACGTCAATGGAAGCTGCTTGAGTGAGTAGTCTGCTCACATTTGCAAATGCCCCTGTCAGTCTTCATTTTAACAGTAGCCAGGAGCCCGGAGTCAAACCTGGCTTCAACCTGTGGTTTAAGCTTGAGATCCTCTTTACCCTAGGTCAAAATATCTCTGTTACAGATGACTGCATTTGGAGCAAAATCTTTCCCGTAACTATTTCTAAATTGACCACAGAGTTCTTTCTACTCATAATGCAACACGCTTCTTTATTTTAGAAAATATTGATTAGATATATGGTATTCGCTGCCATGTTTTCATCCTTAGAAAGGAAAATATTCAGCAGTTCATACTGAACTAATATAATTTTTAAAATACGGCATGCTTCAAAATATTAATCCGAGGTTTACTTTATTTTCTGAATCATAAAATATGTAAAACTCTCACAGTCTCACATGTTTTACAAATGACTGCCTGTCGTGGCTTGGTATGAAAAGGTTGAACATCCAAATCCCTGGCTTCTGTAGCCTGCGGATAATTAAAATTATGACATAAGGAAGGATCCTGCAGTGGCTGACAACTACCCAGTATCCTACAAGCCAGTTACTTTCTGCTGGAAGCTGGCACAGCCCGGATGACCTTCCTGACAGCCACACGGCAGAAGAGGAGGCAGCAGCTACCTTGTCAAGCCTGGGCTGTCTAAGAGGCTGCTTTTTCACGCTGAAGGAGAGCACTTGGCTCTTGCTGGCTGTGCTGACAGCACTGACTCACCGCCCACCAAGACAGGTAGCGTAGCAGACACTGAAATGAGGTCTTTGTGACGCGCATGTAATAAAAACAGTCTCCTTTACACCCAACCGAAGCTGGAGGTGTTGGAAAATCGGGGAGCCCAGCCTGAAGTGCAGGCCTGCAGGACCAGTGGCAGGAGGAGAGGCAGAAAGGCTTCTTTAGCACCTCGAAGCATCAGGTCCCGCAGTGCAGGCTGCAGAGCACACAAATGCACAGTCTCTGGGTCCTACGTGAACCAATCTGCCTTCTAAGGCTCCACTGTAGACTGCCAAGCCCATGCGCAATCAATTCTAAACTGCTTTGCTAAGAGTCTAAGAAGCTCCTTGGGTGCACTCTGTACCAGGTAGAGTACCACTTGACTGACGTGCAGGGCAATGCCCCTGATTCTGGGCTCGCTATGAGAAGAAGCTGCCATAGCCTTAAAATGTGGAGTGATAGGCTGGAGTTTCTATAGCAGTCGCCTGAATGCTGTTTTTCCATTAGCAACTGAGAGTCTCTCAAACATCAGTGGGCAGTGAGCTCCGAGTTTCGCTAAAAGCTCGTGAATGTCCAATTACGTGGTTTAACTTGTCTGGTGAGAGCTCTTTTTCCTAGAGGACATTGTCAGTGAGTCCAGTAGTGTGACAGTTAATCTAGGCTGACAACCTCACTGGATCAGGAGACACCTAGAAAGTGACCAGATTAGCAGGTGTTAACCTCACCTATAGATTAAAACTTTGATGAGTTCAGAGCTCCCTGGGCTGTTAGGAAGGGTGTACTTGGAGAAGTAGGTCTCTGCAGCTTGGAGGAAAAGGGTGTACCTTTCCTCAACTCTCTTATTCATCCACTTCCTAGCTGCTAAAATGTTAGCTACTTACCTTCATCATGCCTTTCCACCATATTTTTTGTACCTTGGAGCCAGCCAGCCATTGACTGAAACCCTGAAGCCGTGAGCTAAAATCAGCTTTCTTCATTTACACTGAGTGAGAATAATTTAGTTCCAGCAACAGAAAGATGACCAACATAACTTGCATTAATCTAACTTCAAAATGTAATTGTAAAAATGTTTCAGACTTTATCTCATTGTTGCCTTAAAACCAACTGTTGGTTATTGTAGTCAGAGATTGTAAGGACAACAATCACATACAGGACATACATTTGATGGATATTTTATAATAATCACCCAAAGAGTTAATTACAAGAAGTGCAAGAAACCTGTCCACACACTAAAGACCTAGAGAATCCAGCTGAGGGCTTGGATCCTATGGCAATAGCCTACATGAGTCCAACTGAAGACCTAGAGCCCGTGACAATGCCTCTCATAAGTCCAACCAGAGGTCTAGAGCTCATAACAATGACTCATGCAAGTCTGTTCCAGGGATCTGTGCTGGAAAGGCAAAAGGTTAGCAGTGGAAGCTAGGAAGTCTGTGCCATTGGGATGAAGGAGCTGTGCCAGTAGGCTGAGGGTTCTGCACTGGAGTCAGGAAGCAATGCTCAAAGGAAGAACCAGAGCGCCCCTGAAAAGTACCACAGCCATCCTTAGTGACAATGAGGTCCCAAGCTCCTCCTACTCTACCTGGCACGGAGTGCACCCAAGGAGCTTCTTAGACTCTTAGCAAAGCAGTTTAGAATTGGTTGCACATGGGCTTGGCAGTCTACAGTGGAGCCTTAGAGAGCTCCTCCATGACAACAGCCAAGTTGTCAGGAAGCCAGTGTGACAAGCTTCTCTTGGACACTGAACATGCTGGCAGCAGCCCTCAGGTGGGCTCTCTACACTCAGCAGCACGCTGACTCAGTTCAGCTGGTGTTAAGCTGACCATCACTTTTCAGTCTGCTGCAGTTATGCATTATCCTTAGTCCTGTTTTATAAAAGTGGAATGCATTATGCTTAGAGAGATAAATTGGTTTTCATTAAAGAAATATAATTGTATAATGTAAGAGAATATATATAATACAATATAACAGAAATTGGACTTCAGAAAAACTATAACAAGCCCCTACTCCTTTATCCAAAGATCACTAGTCAAAAACATTGTCTGATCATGGGTTCAGAAGATAGTGGTCCACAGCATGGCATCTGGGGGGGATCTCCTTCTAAGGGCTGCAGTCATTGTTGATTCCCTATGGTCTTGTTTTGAAGTCCTATATGGTTTCCATTGTTTTGTTGAGTTGGGTTTTAATCTTTTTTATTTTGATTATGTTAAATCTGATGGCAGGAGCAGCTATTTCAAGGATGACCAAGATATATTATGGTAGCCATTTTTTTTTTTTTTTTTATTTAAGAGGAAAAAGAGAAAAACACAAAACAAAACAAAGCAGTGTAAGGTTACATATAATACAGAACTA
Organism: Cavia porcellus; assembly: GCF_034190915.1. Lineage (NCBI taxonomy): Eukaryota > Metazoa > Chordata > Mammalia > Rodentia > Caviidae > Cavia > Cavia porcellus. Next base: position 2,491,486 of record NW_026947506.1, read on the forward strand.
CAAAAAAAAGCATAACAGTAAGAAATCACCTGTTAATAGATTACATATTATCATCTTGGAAATAGTTGCTCAAATCACAGTATCAAAGAATACAAAGTAGACATTCAAACAGAGAGACTACAAACAGCTGTGTTCAATGATCCAAAAACATTAATATAGTCAGCTATTCAACATCCCTATACACACTTGCTGTTATATCCGTTAGAGCTCTTTTTTCCCCTTCCTCTCTTTTTACAACAAAATTTACACATTTTAGATTTTATTACTCCTTAGTTCTTATTACTTTTTTGGGGGGGGAGAATAAAGTCAAATATGGCAGAACAAAGCTGTCAGTGAAAACCAAGGATAGACTTAGCACATGATGTAGAACAGAGTATACGGTTATTAACAATAGTTATCAACGTTGTCTCTTGTTTCCTTAAAAAGATTTGTCTATCTCATTAGATATTATAAAGTTGGACAAAACAGTAGAGAACAAGACCAATAAAACTTAGACATTGTAAACATTACAGGACTTCCAAAGGAGACAATAGTCAAACCAGAATGGGCATCTTAGTGAATCTTACTGCCTTCAAAGTAGTTGCCTATACCCTCGGACCTGATACTATCCCACAGAATGGAACAGAGTCTAATCAGTCAAAACAAGATCGTGGGAGCATTACAGGACTTCAAAACAAGTTAATAGGAAATCGAAAAGAGTTACTATTATATATACTAATTTTTTAAATTTTTCCCTTAATTAAAATAAACATAAGAAATAACTAAATAATTTTTTTAAAGAATAATAGTTACCATAGTGTCTGTCTTTTTCCTTGAGATATTTGGATAAAACTTCATATACTATAGCTTCAAATATTTCCATATCAAGAAGCCCGGAATAAAGCCTTTCTAATTAATAAGTGAAAATTTTATAAGGCTTCAAGGCCACATAATGGGGAATCATGATTGCCACATATTTTCATATATTTGAATCATTACTTACATTAGGGAAACTATTCGGTATTCATACATGCGAGATTGATTTATTTCACTTATGAGTATGGTCTCAAGCTGCGCCCATTTATTGATAAATATCTCAATGTGATCCTTCTTTATAGCTGAATAATATTCCATTGTATAGAAATACCACAACTTTTTTATCCATTCCTCAGTTGATGGACACTTGGGTTGTTTCCAAGATCTGGCGATTACAAATTGTGCTGCTATAAACATAGGTGCACATAAATCACTGTGGTATGATGCTTTCAGTTCTTCTGGGAATATGCCTAGAAGTGGAATAGCTGGAATAAATGGGATTTCCAATCCCAACTTTTTGAGAAACCTCCAGACAGACCTCCACAAAGGCTGTACCAGTCTACACTCCCACCAACAGTGCAGGAGAGTTCCTTTTTCCCCACATCCTCTCCAGCATTTGTTGTTGTTGGTTTTCTTGATCCTGGCCATTCTTTCAGGAGTGAGATGGAATCTCAGTGTGGTTTTAATTTGCATTTCTCTGATGACCAATGATGATGAGCATGTTTTCATATATTTATTTGCCATTTGCATTTCTTCATCTGAGAATTGCGTATTCATCTCAGATGCCCATTTTTGGATTGGATCTTTGAATTTTGGAGGTCTGAGTTTTTTTAATTCTTTATATGTTTTAGACAAGAGTCCCTTGTCTGAGAGAGAGTTCACTAAAATCTTTTCCCAGTTTGTGGGTTTTCTTTTCACTATGCTGGAGATTTCTTTTGACATGCAGAAACTTTTTAATAAGATGTGGTCCCAGTTATTGATTCTGGGAAGTGTTTCCCGTGCGGTTTGAGTCCTGTTCATGAATTCTCTACCTACTCCTATGTCTCCAAGGTTTCTACCCACTTTGTCTTCCAATAGATTTAGTGTTTCTGTTTTAATATTCAGATCTTTGACCCATTTAGATTTTAATTTAGTACATGGTGATAGACATGGGTCTAGCTTTAGTTTTCGGCAAATGGAGAGCCAGTTTTTCCAGCACCATTTATTAAAGAGACTATCGTTCTTCCAGTGAACCTGCTTGGCTCCTTTATCAAAGATAAGGTGGTTGAGTGTGTTTGTAGTTGTGGTTGTATCTTCTAATCTATTCCATTGATCTTCGCCTCTATTTTGATTCCAATACCATGTTGATTTTACTACTGTTGCTTTGTAGTATAATTTCAAGTCAGGGATTGTGATGCCTCCTGCTTTGCCTTTGCTGCTTAGAATTGCCTTTGCGATTCTAGGTCTCTTCTGGTTCCAGATGAAATTTAGGAGTGATTTCTCTAGATCTATAAGGTATGTTGATGGTATTTCTATTGGGATTGCATTGAATCTGTATAAGAGTTTTGGGAGAATGGCCATCTTCACAATGTTTGTTCTTCCTATCCATGAGCAAGGGATGTCTTTCCATTTTCTGAGATCATCTTCAATTTCCTTTTTCAGTGTATTATAGTTTTCACTGTATAAGTCTTTCACTTCTTTCGTAAGAGTAATTCCTAAATATTTCATTTTTTTGCTTGCTAATGTGAATAGTCCAGTTTCTCTTATTTCCCTCTCTGTAATTTTGTTGTTCGTGTATAGGAACGCTATTGATTTCTGAGTATTGATTTTGTATCCAGCCACATTACTGAATTTATTTATTGTATCTAAGAGTATTTCAATGGAGTTTAGGGGGTCTTCTATGTAGAGTATCATGTCATCTGCAAACAATGATAACTTAACTTCTTCTTTTCCTATCTTTACCCCTTTTATTTCTCTTTCTTGCCTAATTGCTCTGGCTAGTACTTCCAGTACTATATTAAATAGGAGTGGTGATAAAGGACATCCTTGTCTTGTGCCTGATTTTAAAGTAAAGGCTTTCAATTTTTGGCCATTTAGAATGATGCTGGCTGTTGGTTTGTCATAAATGGCCTTTATTATATTGAGGTAAAGACCATCTATTCCAATTTTCTGTAGAGTTTTTATCATGAATAAATGTTGGACCTTATCGAAGGCTTTTTCTGCATCTATAGAAATGATCATGTGATTCTTATTTTTGGCTTTATTGATATGGTGGATTACATTTATTGATTTGCGTATGTTGAACCATCCTTGCATTCCTGGGATGAATCCCACTTGGTCATGGTGTATAATCTTCTTGATGATTTGCTGGATCCTATTTGCCAATATTTTATTGAGGATTTTTGCATCTGTGTTCATTAGGGAGATCGGTCTATAGTTCTCTTTTTTAGTTGGGTCTTTCTCAGGTTTTGGTACTAGAGTAATATTTGCTTCCAGGAACGACTTAGGAAGGATTGCTTCCCTTTCAATTTCATTGAACAGTTTGAAGAGTGTCGGCATTAGGTCTTCTTTGTATTTCTTGTAGAATTCTGCAGTGAATCCATCTGGGCCTGGGCTCTTCTTGGTGGGTAAGGACTTAATTACATTTTCAATTTCAGTAACAGAGATTGGGTTATTCAACAGTTTTACATCCTCTTGATCTAGCTTTGGCAATTCATATGCTTCTAAGAATCTGTCTATTTCTTCTGTGTTATCAAACTTTTGAGAGTAGAGGTTTTCGAAGTAGGTGTTGATGATCTTCTGTATTTCTATTGGGTCTGTAGTGATTTCTCCTTTTTCATTTCTTATTGCATGAATTTGAGCTTTTTCTTCCCTTTTTTTAATAAGGTTGGCTAGGGGCTTATCGATTTTATTTATTCTTTCAAAGAACCAACTCTTTGATTTGTTGATTCTTTGGATTGTTTTCTTAGTCTCTATTGCATTGATTTCTGCTCTGATTTTTATAATTTCCTCTCTTCTTTTGGCTTTGGGCTTGACTTGCTCTTCTTTTTCTAGCTGTTTGAGGTGTAGCATCAAGTTATTTATTTGTATTCGTTCTGTTTTCCTGATGTGGGAACTCAGTGCAATAAATTTTCCTCTCAGGACGGCTTTCATTGCATCCCACAGGTTCCGGTAAGTTGTATCTGTATTTTCATTTTCTTTTAGGTATTGTTTGATTTCTTCTTTAATTTCCTCTGTGACCCACTGATTACTCAAGAGTGTGTTATTCAGTTTCCATGTGTTTGTGGGATTTTTGCAGTATCTTTTATCATTAATTTCTAATTTCAGAGCGCTATGATCCGATAACATGCAAGGGATGATTTCAGCTCTTTTGCACTTGTTTAAATATGTTCTGTGAGCTAATATATGGTCTATTTTAGAAAATGATCCATGTACTGCTGAGAAGAATGTGTATTCTGATGTTGTTGGGTGGAACATCCTGTATATGTCTATCAAACCCATTTGTTCACAGGTATGATTCAGTTCTGTTATTTCTTTGCTCATTTTCTGTCTGGTTGATCTGTCCCTTGGTGTCAATGGCGTATTAAGGTCTCCTGTTACAATTGTGTTACTGATAATTTGAGTTTTCATTTCTGTTAATAATTGTTTTATATAACTTGGTGCTCTGGAGTTTGGTGCGTATATATTTAAGATAGTTATCTCTTCCTCTTGGAGTTTTCCCCTTACAAGTATGTAGTGACCTTCTTTGTCCTTTATGGTCATTGTTGGTTTAAAGTTCACGTTGTCTGCAAACAGAATGGCTACTCCTGCCTTTTTCTGGATTCCTGCTGCATGAAGAATTGTTTTCCATCCTTTGACTTTCAGTCTGTGAGTATCCTTCTGGGTTAGATGGGTTTCCTGTAAACAGCATATGGTTGGATTTTGTTTCTTGATCCATTCTGCTAGTCTGTTTCTTTTGATTGGTGCATTGAGACCATTTACATTAATGGTTATTACTGTTAAATGCTGGTTAATTGTAGGAATGTTATCTTTCTGCTGTTGCATCTTTATCTTTCTGTTCTGTTTAATTATTTGCTTTGCTTAGTGGTTTTTTCCTTTGTGTATCTAAACTGTCTTTCAATATTTTTTGCAGGGTCGGTTTGGTGTTCATGAAGTTCTTCAGCTGTTCTTTGTCATGGAAGTATCGTATTGCACCATCTATTTTGAATGATAGTTTTGCAGGATATATCAGTCTTGGTTGGAAATCATTTTGCTTTAGGATCTGGAATATTTCACTCCATGCTCTTCTTGACTTTATCGTTTGTGCTGAGAAGTCTGCTGTGATTCTGATAGGTTTTCCTTTATAAGTGATCTGTCTTTTCTCTCTGACAGCTTTTAGTAATCTATTCTTGTGTTGGATTTCTGGGATGGTGATTATTATATGTCTGGGTGTAGTTTTATTTTGGTTATGAGTGTTTGGAGTTCTATATGCTTCACTGATCTTGATGTCAGTTTCTGATCTCATGCTTGGGAAATTTTCAGCTATTACTTCTCTAAATATCCGCTTGACATCCTTTATGTTGTCTCCCTCTCTTTCATTAATCCCTATCATTCTTATGTTATTCTTCTTTGCATCGTCTTGCAGTTGTTGAATTGTTGTTTCCTGATTCCTTGTTATTTTCAAAAGATCTTTCCTTTCCTGTTCACTAGCTGCAATCATGTCTTCAAGGTCTGAAATTCTATCTTCACTTTCATTAAGGCGGTTTTTACAACTTTCAGTGGAGTTTTTTATTTCCTGTATATCTCTGTGCATCTGCATTATGTATTCTGTTTGTTTCTTATATTGCTCGTCTAGGGATTCTATCTTTTTGTTTAGTTCCTCCAATTTTTTATCTGTGTTTTCTTTAGATATATTTAGAATCTCTTTCATTTCTTTTATCATTTCTTCTTTTATCTGGGAGATTATTTCGAGTTTGAATTTCTTTAAAGCTTCCTGGAGTTGTTTGTCAACTTCAGTAGCTATTATGTCCGATATATGAGGTGGATGGGATATATTTTCTTCTATATACATTGCTCCTAGGGTTTCCTGAGATGGGCTGGAGGTTTGAGGTTGTAATTTGGTCTTTCGTTTTGTCATTTTGTATATTTCTGTGTTTCAAGTGTTATTTGAAAGCTTCCTCAGGATCTGTTGAAAATCCCCTTCTATGCTTGGAGCTACTGAGCCTCTGACACCGCACTACCCCAAGCCATTGGGCCTGCAGAACCAGTGTCCCTCCTCTGCCTGCTCAGAACTCCGCAGTTCCAGACAAGCTGGGCCTCAGGGACACTGTGCGCCCACCTGCCCCTTGGAAGATCCACAGCTCTTCAATTGCAGCCGGGTTAGGGTGCTCTCCACAGGCCACAGTGCCTCAGGAGCCTGTGATCCCTCCCTGCTTGCAGAGATATCCACAGTCCTCTAGGCAAAGGAAGGGACTTCTGCAGGCACTCCAGATCCACCCAGCTCCTCCTCTGCAGGCAGATGGCTAGGCGCGGCTGGGCTCGGGGGTTAGTGTAGGCCCGCCCATCCGTCAGGAGCTCAGCAGACTTCCAAGTGTAGCGGGGGGGGGGGGGGAATGGGGAGGCAGCTGTAGTGGCCTCTAACCCACTGTTCCACTTCTCTGCACCCAGAAGCCTGGGGGGTCCGGAACAGTCTGAGATTTGGGCAGACTGTGCTGGGCACTCACCACAGGCTGAGGTGCCTCAGGAAGCTGCGATGCCTCTCTGCTTGCAGAAGTATTCAGTCCTTCAGACAAAGGAACGGGCTTCTGCAGGGACTCCGGATCCGCCCAGCTCCTCCTCTGCAGGAGATCTATGGTAGCCATTTTGGATTTACTATTGGCTTGCTTCACAATCCTTTATTGCATTCATTGTTTTGTGTTTATTGTTTCTATTCTATTCTCTTATGTTTGATTTGTACTATATCCAAAGTTATCTGCAGCTACTTTGAAGACATCAAAAGGCATTATGGTAACTATTGTTGATGTCATGATGTTTTGAAGTCCTGTATCATTTACACTGGTGTGTATTGATTGGCTTTGTTCTGTTTTATTTTCCTGGCTTTTATCCTCTATAAAATAAAAAAAATTAAAACAGCCAGAAGAAAAACCCACACAGTTTCCGTAACAAGTTTTTATATTTTTATCCAAAGCAGTGATGTCCCTTAATTGGTAAACACACATTTCCAGGCCCAACTCATAGTGTTTATTGCTTAGTTTCTATTTTCTATCTGATGGAAATTTCATAGTAGGGAATCACAAAGGCACAGAGTACCCCAAGGTGGGATATAAACAGATACTTTCCCAAGGACGCGCTGCATCTCTGTAATAGAAGGCAGCACACAGGGACACAGTGAGGCACTGCATGGCCTTGTGGAGCCCCTGGTGTGTGTATCCAATTCTGTCTGCCACCTCAGAGTTGAAAGTGAGGATATAAATATATCACCTTCACCAGCCTGGAAGCAGGAGGCAAGCGCACAAATGAGAAAAGATAAGAATCTGAAACAGAAAATCACACGGATATAATTTCATTGGAAAAATGAATGTAGGGAGCAGACAAAGGATTTTATTTATAAATGTGGGACTTTCGGAGGACAGAGGGACCTGTCACACATAGTATATTGTCATGAGGTCCCTGAACACTTAATTGTATTCATTTTATTACCGTTTTCTTCTGGAGTGGAGTGACACATGGAACTTATCAAGAAAAGGCTCTTTTTTTTGGTCATGATGTTTACAGAGGTGGATGAAAGTGAATCACCTGAAATATTCTTTTACTTTTCAGTTGAATCTACCATGGCCTGGCTTTGTGGCTGTTTCAGTGTGAGTACAGCGTACGTCCTATTTTGAGTAGCTGATTGAAAGGGGTGTGTTAACCACCCAGAGCAAAGCCTGTGGATGTGTGTCCTGCACATTCCCACAGACATTAAGATGAGGTATGCAGTTATTCAGGAAGAGGGAAATGTTAGTATTCTAGAGCAGGAAAATGATCAGAAATGCTTACACATGCACACACACTTGCACACACACACACTGCACAGCTACGCATGGAGCGTGATGTTTGATTCCAGTAAAATTATACTGAATCTCAAAATAAAACATGCACAGTGGACCTCTGCACTCTAGACTGGAAGGGCAGGACTTTACCCAGTGTCTCTGGGATCTCATTTTCTTGTTTTCTTGAATGGTGATGGGGAGCAGCGGGAAGGTTACAGGGGACAAGTGACCGATTTCTATAAGCTACTGGATTATCTTGTCATCTACCTGATGCATCAGGGGAATATTCTCATCTTTAATGTGTTGGGGTCGTTACTGTCATTTCAAAGGGCTGTACGTGCTCAGGGCTGGACCTAAGTCTCACGGTAACATCGTCTGATTACAATTTGAGTGCTATTGTTCATCAGGGCCACTCATGCTTGAAATGACAGAAACTCTGTTCAAATTTTTGTAGGCAATAGAAGAAATGATTGGTTTACATAAAAAAAAATTAGAAATCAGGCTTTGACTGTGGGGCTGAGTACCACAAACACATACTGCTTGGTCCTTCTCTGTGGCTCTTTCCTTCTTGCTCTGGTGTCCCAGATTTTCTCAACTTATCCACAGGGCAGCCTCCATCATTTTTTCTAAAACCATTCCAAAGAAAATGAGAGATTGGTGACGACATTGCTTGTCATATGCAAGAAGACCAAAGGACAGGGTTTAGGTTATCTACAGTTGCTTTAGACTTCCCTGAAAAGGAAATTCGATGTGTTTCTGCCATAAGTGCTTGAAGAATTAGTGGATGCAACCCTGGCACAAATTTTATTTTCTGATGTCTATAAAAGCTTCCTGATAAGAGGTGGAAAGACACAGAGAGGCAGAGAAGGGAAGGGGAGGAAGAAGAGAGGGAGGAGATGGTGAGCTCGAGGGGGGAAGGTGGCTGGAGAACAGCCATGTGGGACCTGTCCGGATTTGGGGTCACGTTCTATGGTAGTGCAGGCACAGCAGAACTCTGGTCTCCTTGTGCTCAGAGAGCCACACCAAGCAGGGAGGAGGCGCCTGGGCCAGCATCTGTCTCTCTGCTCCAAGTGGTCACCGTGCGTGCTCCTGGTAGACAAAACCTCAGCAAGTAAACACCTGGTGAACAGAGAGTTAGGGACATGTAATTTTGTTTCCCAAAAACAAACAAGAAACAAATGTGCTGGAACTATACTGTGATTTTGTACATATTTTTTATAGGATGTGACAGGTTCAGACAAGAAAATATCAAAGCCCAACAGAACCTCTGAACTCTTAACTGATTCTGTCCACGATTGTTAACTTTAGCTTCACATTAAAATCACCTGGGCATTTTTGAAGTCTCCAGTCTGCAGGCTGTACCCCAGCCCAGTTATTCAATCTCTGGATGTGAGACCCAGGTCCGCATGCTGTCCTTAAAGCACCTGCAATCCGTATTGTAGTTGTGGCTGTGAACCACTGCTGTAAATAAATTCTGGGGACATGAGCCCAAGAAAAATCATCACTATTACAAAGCTACTTGCAACCCAAAGCTAAAGGAATACCTGGAGGAGACAGGGAAAAGGCTAACCAGCAGTTCTCAGTTTGCTTTGCAATGGTTAACTTTTGTGTGTGGTATTCTTTAGAAAAAGCATACATTATTAGCTCCCAAATATTTTTTGTAGATCCACTGTAGCGTTTATCCTTCATGAGTGAAGTCAGGGAAGTACTTCCATGTGAAGTCGTCTGTTTGTCAAATGTAGATTTTAACCAGGTGCACTGTTGCCTTTATCTGTAGAATAACTTTTCCAGGTATTTAAAAACTGAATTTTATTTTGACCTGATTAATGAAAAACAACAGATAAGGAAAAAAAATAAAAATGAAGTTACTGTTCAAAAACATCACTGATAATTTAAGAAACTCAGACAAAAACTATTGTTCCTAAAGTAATATTCTTAGCCTAAGGTGGCTATTGAATAAATATGGTCAGCTATGTGGGAATTGTGAAGAAAAATAGATTTAACAATAAAAATTAAGTTATCAAATTTTGAAACCATGTCCTCAAAATTTGTGCCTAAAAGCTAGTGATATGAGATATTTTTAAGTCATCTATAAAATGCAAGCCTTTCTTTCAAATTATAGTACTTCAAGTGCACACCTTTTAAATTATATGTGAAAACAAGAAACTATAAATTTCGAGAAGCAGAAAAAATAGAAAATATGCATTGCCAACAATACTTAGGTGAGGAGACAGGTTGATTGTGAGTAGGGAGATTGTTAGGGAGGTAACAGGAACTCTGAGGGGTGAGAGGAACTGAGCGGGGGAAATGGAGGCCTCAAAACTGGCAGCTTGGGCTGGGGATTTAGCTCAGCGGCATAAGCACCTACCTTGCAAGCAGGCAGTCGTGAGTTCGATCCCTGGTACCGATAAAAAGGAAAAAGGAAAAAAAAAAAACACAAAAAACAAAACAAAACAAAAAAACAAAAACAACAACAACAACAACAAAAACTGGCAGCTTTGAGCAGCTCCAGGAGCCTCAGGGGGAGCTTGGCTGTGCTGGGGGGAGCTCTCCGAGGTGCTGAAGTGTGGGCGCCATGCGATAAACCGAATTTGGGTAAGGGACTGCATATGTAGACACTTACCAGCATGATAACGTCTTTGATTGAGGACAGCTGTCGGGGTCTTTGATTCCTTGGCCTTCACGCCTGCTCCAGCCACAGAGCCCAGTGGATGGAGCCCCGACTCTCTGAATCAGGAGTCACACGAATTGAAGCGTGAATTAAGCACAGAGGAGACACCAGCCGGCCAGGGACAGCATCTGCTGAATACGTGCTTGGGAATAAAACACAACAGGGGTCAGTAAGCTTTTACTCTTCTACAAAGAACCAGATGGTAGATATTTGAAGCTTTGTGTGTTACATATGGTCTTTGTCTCCTTGCCACATATTTTTCTTCTCTTTCTTTTTTTGTGTGAATGACTCTCTAAAACTGTAAAAACATTACCAACAGTAATCAGACCCAATTTGGTCTATAGATCGGAATTTACAGACCTTTGAAATAAGGAATATATTTTTTTAAAATGACAGAAAAACAAATTAAAAGTGAAGATGATCAATGAAATTGAATAAAATATCCCAAGATGATGACAATCTTTGAATGGAATATAACCACTTTATATTTTGTATATGACAATTAAAATCACCACTTGAGAAAAACAACTGTGCGTTATTATTAGATGAGAAGAAGTAAATAACGAGCAGGCAAAATCAGGAAAAAGTTTCAGGCATTGAAGAGCAGAGGTTGTTTTATGTTAGTAAACACAGTAATGAAATATAAATTTAGTGTAATGTCAAATCCACAAGGAAGTCATTGTAGCCCCAGCCTGAGGCCGTCAGAAACTTGACAAGTAAGAGAAACACAAACAACAAAGGGGGAAAGTGTGGAAAGACACAGAAACACCACTACAGAGGCAGCCTTGGGCCTACAACACCAAAGCTTTAATTTATCAAGCATCAACCGAACTAAAAAGATACGGAGTGTCATAAGGCTCACAATATAATGGTTACACATTTCAGTCCACAGTTTAAACCTTTTGAGAAATATTAATTTATTTTTGATGAGTTAGCTAACTGCAAGCCCTAGCTTTAGTCATGTGGTAGACGAGATATCCAATAGTGAACTTCTGTGGGACCCCTGGTTCTCAGAATACAGACATTTGTGGTCCTCAGGCATCCAAGAGCCTGGAAACCAGGAGAGGTAAAAGTTGCCCAGCCCTAATTTTTCATTCAAGCCCTTAGGCTCTGCTTGAAATAAGAAGCTACTTAGGCAAGCCAGCAACCCTTTGTCACCTGCAACAGTAGAGAGCAGGATGCGTTGCCCTTGCCTCGCCCTCTCCCAGGCTCCAGTGGACGCTTTCACCTGAGAAGTTCCTCTTCCTCTCTTCCATATGCGCTGACTCCGCCACACAGGATACCTGGATATCCAGCGTGACCTACCTTGCAGGTGTGGGACCTCAGAACAAAGGTAAGAGGAGAAAGATGCAAATTCTGCTCTCCATCCAACAATGCCCTTGCTATTGACCATTTCCCCCCATTGCTCAAAACCTATTAAATGCATGAAGTCAAAACTATGCATATCGTTGCTCTGCATTAAATTAGAAGTAAACTGCAAAAATAAAATAAAAACAAAACTCTTATGCTCTTGCAAGTGAGAAAAGACTTTCATAACTTCTCTAGTTAAAAATTAGAAAGAAGAACTAGAGATAGAGGGAGAGAGAGGGAAAAGAGAAAACTCAAGGAACAGTGGAAACAGGTTTTCATATGGGAAGGGGAAGGACAGTTGGAGGAAGGAAGGAGAAATAGGAAGGAAACAGAAGAAGGAAGATGTGTTATGACCTATAGAAAATCCCCACCATGGTTATAATCACATGGTGTGTTAAGAAAAATTTCCATTTAATTTAAAGGCTCCAAACCCTGTTGTTCATTTCTAACATAATGACTATAAGAAATCTACATTTGTAAACATAAAGGGTACTTTAGGGGAAACACTTTGAACATATTTTAGGGACTTTGGGGTTTTGGCATAATCCTTCTTTTAGATATTAAGTGAGGGTATTGTGGAGCTTGGCAAAAACTTAAATCATCCTACAAGTAACGTAAAACACATAAAATTCTCCCAAATTTTGTTAGTAATATAAAAGCTGAAAAGGATATGGGAGGTTGAATATGGCTAGTCTTTCTTCACATAAAATTCAGTTACTTTCTCCAAACACCTTCTTCACCCTAGAATAGCATGTAAGCAATATTGCATAAAGCTAGGGTAGCCTGGTATTGGGCATGTAGCTCGGTGGTAAAGTATTTGCTTAGCATGTGTTTCATCCCCAGCACCACAACGAGGAGAAAACAAAGTATTAAAATTCACATATCTGAAGAACTGCCCATTTCATCATGCCGGGAACAAGAGTGCTCGCTGAAGGCTTTCTGCTAAAATAAATAGCAGCTCCCAAAATGAGAAATTACAAAATGGATGACAAAGGCTATTCATCAAGACCGTGTAACTGCCCACCTCAAATCCACAGGAAGAGCTGACAAGCCTGGAGTAAAGACACAAAACAAGAGCGGGGAATTAGTGACAAAATATTTCTATAATTTCTCAGTCTTCCTTGCAATAACATGTAAGCAAATTCAAACACCAATGATACATCATTTTCCCCATCCAATAAAAGATATATGAAAAATACCGATCTTTTTTCCATTAAAGAAAGACATTGAGACTCTCATACATTTACAGTGGGGAAATAAGCAACATTTCAGACAAAGACATGAGATCAAATATATTCTCTACAAATAAGGAAAACCAAATAAAAATTCCAGGACTTGACTAATAAAAGTTATTGACAAGTGAAGATCACATACAGGGCCTGAATAGGGATGCTATCATGCTTTTTAAGCGCCAGCTTGGTGCTAGGATGCATGCTTGTTTGGTCAGCGACAAATCCGGATGATATTATAAAGGTGCTTTTAGGTGTGATTAACATTTAAATCAGAAGACTTTGAATAAAGCAGGCTTCTTCCAGCTACTGAAGCTCATCCAATCAGTTAAAGCCTTAGGAGCAAAGATTGCCAAAGAAAGCATTTGTATAACAGGCTGAAATCCAGGAACAGCCTGTTTCCCACTGGCCTGGCCTACACCGCACATGTGTGATCCAGGTTGTAGCCGCCAGCCTCAGAGCCAACCTGGATTGCAGGCTGCAAGCTCACCTTACAGACTGTGGACTGGCTAGCATCGACCTCCTTTCTCCTCCTCTATGCTCTCCCCTCCACTCTTCCTCCCACCCATACGATAACCTTTGCCCTCAGCAGTGATAGAATGACCAGTTCTAGGTTAAACAACCATGTTAAACATACATAAAGCCAGGGAAAAATAGAAGACAAGCATTTACAGATATTGGAACAAAAATAGCAAAAACAAGAACAGGAATTCAAACCTGTGCAAAGAAAATCTAATGAGCTAAGTTCCTGGTTTCCTATCTAAGGAGAGTTTCCTGGCCCAAAGTAGAGACCCAGAGAAGCGGAGGTCAGGATAGAAGGCGCTAAAGCGGCTGAAGCCTGACCTTCACAGGATTCGGAAGCATGGATCCACTGTGCAGTGATTCTCTGTGACTGTTCAAGGCATGGGCCGAGTGCCTCAGAAGGAACAGCGTGGAACTGTAAACTGTGGCAGAGAAGGGAGAGTTGAGTTCACTGCAGAACATTGGAGCCAGAGCAGAAAGACCTCAGCAACATTCCAGCCCTTCATCTGGGACCCTGGAAAACTGATGACCACACCCCAAATAATACCTGCTTAACACCCATCTTAAGGGAGAAAGAAGACAGAAGACATAATGACTAAGCATCCCTAAATTTTGTGAAACACATTTATATACAGAACCAAAGATCTTGGGATACACAACGAAGGAAAAATTGATATTTACAACAAAATGGGTAGGCACCTCAAGCATGCACCATGGTGGCTAAAGCCAGTTATACTGAGGAAATCTTGACAGAAGTCAGATGACAATAAAACTTTATTATATATAAACACCAGTGGTGAGAATAATACTGAATTATAATAACACACAACAAAAGATATTAAAACAATTTGCAAACACTGAAAGGAAAAAGAAACAATTCTCTATCTGTAGCAGTATCCTTCAAGAGAAGAGATGTCACTAAGGCATCATCAGATAAGTAAAAGCCACTCATGGGTAAGAACCAGCAGACCGACTTTCTGAGGAACTCTGACAGCTGTCTTTCAGGCTTAAAAGCAGATGATACCAGCTGAAAACCATCAAGGAAAAAGGCAACTGTCCGTGGCTAACAAGAGAAGCAATATAAAGATTTCCCTTCCTCTCTCAATTATGTGACAGGCAACTGATCACAAACTGTGATGAGTGTTCAAATAACGAAGACTTTATTACAGTAAAAACATTCTCACCAGCCCTCCTCACAGTACTGCCCCCTTCCAAAGCACTTAGTCCCGGGCTCCTGCTGCTTTTGGGGAGTGCTGGGAGGTCCCCCTCGTGAGTGTCTTTGCTTGTGGAGTCCTGGCTGCCTGATGCATTGAATTGATCCAAAACATTCCCTTCTGTGGTCATTTTGACTTTAGAAAAGCCAGAGGTTGCCAAGTGTGAGAGCGGGTGAATGAGACAGGTGTGAACACACTGTCATGTTTTTACTGACAGAAAGTGCTGTAAAGGTTTGGTCGAGGAGTGATCAAAAACTACAATGGATGTTAAAATGAAATAATTCAAGTAAAGTCGCGTTGTTATCCAGCCCTCTCCAACCACTTCTGCTTGCTTCCAACAGGCGAATCCCATGTTTTTGGTGATGCACCTTGCACTTTAATCCATTTGCTTTTAATTTACAAATAAACCATAGTTTTGTCACTCTTTGTATGACAATTTGGAGTGAGGATCGTATAAATACAAGATGACAGTAATGCAAATGAAACCCATGGACAGATGCATCTGAGCACAAAGCCGCCGGTGAGGAGGGGGAGCGGCTGGTGACCCTGCGAGGTCTGTCCTGTGACTGACCTGCAGGCTCGCTCACTGCCTGCTCACCCCGCGCCCTCTGCCTCTGGGTGGGGTGTGCTGGCTACCACCGCTCCCCTCTCCCCTCTCCACCTGTCCCGCCTGCTCTCTCTCCTAGCCCAGGCCAGTCACGGTGTTTTCCACGTCACACTAAGGTACAGGCCCAGCTGGACTGAGTCGGTAGGAACCATTTCCCCTTCAGAACGCTTTTACTTCCTGATGTGGCACTGGACCCTTCCCACTGGGAATGAGCTGGAACAGGAAGTGCTCTGGGCACTGCTCTCCTTGGAGGTTAAACCAGAAGCCAGGAAAACTGGCAGGCTGAACAGCAGCGCAGGAATTCCCTGAACCCTGAGACTGCTCTCCTAAACTAAGGAAACCCAGATTCTGGAGGGGAAGAAGTTGGCATGACGCTGCCATGTAACCTAGAGATCAGTCCACAAACCTTCATCTCTTCCTCACCTGCAGAACTCTGCAGGCAGGGAAGCCCTGTGCCCAGTAATGCATCCTCTAGCTGTCTGTGTCTGGGTCTTAGGCAATTAAAATGCTTGCAGTAAGCATTTGCCACAAGCCGTGACATGCGTGTGATGAAACTCAGCTTGTACCCCCTGCATTTGGGAGTTAACAGCCCAGACTTTGTCGTAAGGCAGTCAAGTCTCACCTTGACCTCGTGAGAAGGCGCAGGCACCACAGTCTGTGCCACATCACTGAACCAGGCATCTGTCTTGATGCTGATTCACTTCTAACCTGGTTCACTAGGGAACTCGCAGTTCAGTGCCACACGGGACCCTCTTAAAGCGGCAGGTGCCCCTTTCGGCTTTATCCAGGCAGATAAAAGGTAGCTTCAAGGGCCTGCTCCCTGGACAATGCCCCTGACTCAAAGGGGGAAAAGAAAGCCCACAGAGAGAGGACTGTCACCATGGGAACTATAGAGTTGTCTGTACATGGGGGCCAGGGCTACCACCTCCTCCAAAGTCCTCTCCAGCGCTAACGTGGGGTGATTATGGGATGCACTTTCCACATCCTAACGTGGGGTTCAGTTTCATGTTTGTTTCAAAATTCTGCTTACGTGTCCTCCTAGGAAGTAGCTGTGGCAGCCTCTGGTGGCCGTGACTGGGGCCCAGGATGGACCTTCCCGGAGACGTGGCTGGCCCTGGTCCTGCGGGTCTGCTGCTCGCCCTGACTGTGGGTGCTGCCTCCATCTGCAAGCTTGGCTCTCCTTGTGTCTGTCTTCATGCAGATAACCTGCTCTGCTTCTCTCCTCCCGTGACTCCCTCCCCCATCCAGCCCTCCAGCTCTTCAGCCCTCCAGTCCCCCTCTAGCCCTCTGAGTGCTGCACCACTCGGTTCTCAGGCCAGTTCTTCCCTAGAGCCGCCCTGGAACAGAGTGTACACCCTGCGCTGCCTGCCAGCAGCGCTTCCTTGCGGGCAAAACGAGCTCTGCGCTCTGTTAGCTATTTTCACCTCTCCACTACTACATTTCCAGGACAACACTATGAGCCAGATTCTGCTTTGTGCAAAATTAAATAAATAAATAAATAAATAAGTAAAAAGGGAGTCAGGAACGAACTGGTGCGGTGCTGAGGGTGAACAGACTTTAGTGAACTAGGAATGCATATTTTTAGCTCTAGAAAATCCATTAGGAAACCATAAGGTGACTAAGAGCTAATAAAATAAAGCTGGACACTGGGAAGTATTTGATGAACAGAAAATTAATCAGCAAAGCAGCAGCAGAGATTCAAAAACTATAAAGATCCCACGCAGAAGACAAAACAAGATGATTGTGACAAATCCAATCTTAATAATTTTATCAAATGTAAGTGCTGACTAAAACAGGTGAGAAAACAGGAGCCCATATTTTCTGTCCACAAAATAACACAAAAACCAAAATCTTTTATATATAAAGAAGATTAGCTTGATGGTAATACAAGAAAAGTATCTGTCATATAAACAGTTCACTTATCTTAGATGCTATGGTTGTATCAATGTCAAAAAAAGTAAACCTCAAAGCAAAGGGAAATCCAAAACCTAATAAATAAAGAAATAAATAAGTAAATATCTTCCATAATAAAAATATAAAAATTATCAAAGAAATGTAAAAATTTTAATCTGTAATAATGGACAATGATTTCTGATCATAATTGAATGTCATTAGAAACCATCATTAATTTCATATAAAAATAGCGTACAGATCTAAAAATAAATAAGCTTATAAAATCAAATCACCTTCAGCAAAAATCTTTTTGGAATTATAATGAACATATAACAAAATTAATTTGGTGAAATCAAAGAAAACTTAAACTTTAAAATGTAAATTAATTTCTCATATTTAAAGCCAAGGACTTAGGTTCCCCATTAAGAAACTAAGAGGGAAAAAAGAAAATTAAATTTAGGATGAGAAAGGAGAAAAACTATGATGATTAAAAGATAAATTGATGAAATAGCAAAGAGACAAGCAAATGAAAAACAAAATATCGATTTTTGAAAAGATTAATAAAATGTATCAAAATCTAGAAGAACAAATCAAAATTTAACACAAAAAGTACAAAGAAAGTGGAGAGTGCAAAATACAGGACTCAATGATTTTTGAGATTCTAGGGTTTTTATTAGCACAATAAGTAATGTTTTAAAATTTGAAATATTTATGAAATATTACAAATTTCTTCTTAAAATACCACACACCAAAGTAACTAGAAGAGCAACACTTTTTCTGCAACTCCACCCCAAAAAGCTCTGGGTTTAAATTATTTCCTTCATTTTCACTCTTAAGCATTTAAGGAAAACAGAACACCAATCTTCCTCAGTTTTCAGAAAACAGAGAAAGGGAAATTACTTCCTAAATTTTTTATGAAGCCAATTCAACCCTAATAAGTGACACATTATGAAATTTTAAATTGTAGATCAGTATCAGTGTTTGTCATATTAAAAAATTCTCATCAAATGCTAGCAAATAAAATCTCCAGTTATATCAAAAGAACAATTGAAAAGAGTGAGCTAAGCTTATCCTTGAATCTCAAAATTGATTCAATAGCTGGAAATCAAATATGATTTGCTACTTTGACGTATACAAGAAAAATCATGAGAATTTCAATGGAGGTGGGAAAAATTTGGAAGAATCCAACACCCATTCATTGTAAAAACAAACAAAAAATAATCTTGAGCAAATGAGAAGGAAAAGGCATCTTCCTCAACTTCATCAGAGGCAGCATCTCCAAATTAAAAAGGAAATGCTACTTACTCATCCTAAGTCTAGACTGATCCATGAACAGGTGAGTGGGTAATGCAGTGGAGGTGTAATCATAACAGGACTGCGCAGTGAGAAGAGCGCAGACACACGTGAGCTCTCACGTTCTCGTAGACTCACGAAGAGAGAGACAGTACGCAGAGCAGACGTGACTAGACCCAGGAACACAGTGTGGTGTGATTTATTCAGAATGGTACAACACAGAACTTACGTACACTCAGTGTACATCTGCACAACGTGTCAGAAGCTGGATGAGGGGAAGGATTAACATAAGCACCCAAGACAGTGAAAGTGAGCATTATGTTAATTAAGACACGACAAGGATTTCTGGTGATTTCACCTCTGTAATTGTAATTGGTGAATTTGTAACTTACAAGCTCACTAAAAGCAAGCAGGCTTTACCGTTTATCCTAGGCATTTTGTTTTGTTCTGCTTTTAAAGGTTATAAAAAAGAAAGAAAATACAAAAATCTCATACATAGTAGATTTCTAGGATTTTT
The DNA here is from genome assembly GCF_034190915.1 of Cavia porcellus. Classification (NCBI taxonomy): domain Eukaryota; kingdom Metazoa; phylum Chordata; class Mammalia; order Rodentia; family Caviidae; genus Cavia; species Cavia porcellus. The sequence continues at coordinate 2,510,566 of NW_026947506.1, forward strand.
TGGAACCTCCTTTTAGTGTTTTTTTGTAAATGATTTCTTTTACGCCTCACCGTACTCTCCGTCTCTTGCGTATTTATCTATTTTTCTTTATTCTCAGTGTATTTCACATTCATCTATCTATATCTAGAGCTGACAGTATTTGATGAAAGCTATTTCCTCCATTTAATTTGGGACAATACCAGAAATCTCCAAGGAACTAATTATCGAGTTTGCATGAAGCTAACAGAGCCTGACACAAAAACAAGCTGATAAGAAAGGAGACGGTGTGTGTCTCACTGTGATTGCATTTTTCCTTCCTCCCTGACCCTCGCTCTGCCAGCACTGCAGATCTGCACACCCCTCCTGGGCTGAGAAGCCAGCCAGCCCTGAGAGACAAACCCTGGCTCTGAACCACAGTGCTGAGCTTCACTTGAGAGAGATTTTCAGAAGCTTGCCTGAAAGAAATCATCGTTTGCACAAACCTGCAGAGGCAGCCAACTCCTCCCGGTGTGTTCTCTCTTGGAGGATGGCTGGGGATGGTCTTCTTGCTCTGCTGGCCTCTGTTTGTGATCCAAGTGCAGGCAGTCCGGGGACCAGGCTGCCCGTTCTTGCCAGGATCTTGCTTCCCAAGGGGGAGAGGCAGCAGCTGGCAGAGGCTGACGTTGATAGACGACCAGAAACAGAAATCAAGAGCAAAGATACACAGTTCTCAATTCCTAGAGTTATTACCTCACTCAAACTTCTACAACCCTGCTACAGAAATGTCGACCGAAAGGACGCTTTCTTCATTTGCCAACAACTTGATGGTTTAGGTCTACAAACCGGAAGAATATACAGAATGGAATACATCTCCATTTGGCTGCTAGCATTAAAACTTGGAAGTACAAAGGTGACAGTAACATTACGAGGTTAATCGTAACTCTACAAAGAACAATAAGCAATTGGGGAATATAGTAGAAAAACCACACGTTTGTAAATATAAGAAAACTGCAAATCTGCTCAGGAATGAGCTTAACAAAAACGTGAGGTATCTGTTCACTGAAAGCCAGAAAACACTGCCGAGGGAAAGCAAAGAGGACCTAAAGGACAGGGCGGGCCCAGGTGACGCGAGACCCAGGAGCCTTTCCACAGTGACCTAAAAAGAGCATGAGCTCGCCCACAGCAGCACTTGCATCCCTGGGGTGGGGGGTAAATCCGGTTCTCAAAAGGCAAAAATTAAGAAGACGCTACAGCAGGCTGTTCCCTTTCTAAGCTAACCCTACCTAAGAATGTTTGATTCCTTATTTTTAATGTATCTGATTAGAGACATTTTAAACAACTTCTATCCTCTCCCTGTAGGAAAGGTAACAATTTTCTAGAAGGTCAAATAACAGGGTCTTAAAATTTCAATGAGAACTGGGATTGTCACGGCTAGAGCACTGGCTTGGCATGAGAAGGCCTTGGATTTTACCTTATTCTCTCATCCCTGCCACTCAAGACCCGACACCCACAATTTTAAACGACAAGAGGCTTCTTTCTGCTCATGTTTCAGCCCACGGTAGTCTGTTACAGGCCAGGGCCGTGATGCAGGACAAGCTGAGGACCCCACGCACTCAGATGCAGCGGAGATGGGGATGAGAGGCATCCTTCCAGCTCGTACCCCCATTGGCCAAGTCCTGAGACCAGGCACGCCTCCTAACACAAGGGACCAATCCACAGACGAATATCGGCTGCACGATCCAATCACATTCCAAACACAGTAGATTTGGCGGCGGGGGAGGCGGGCATTTTAGATGCCAATCATAAAAAGTTTGATCCCTAGCTTGACCAAAAATGAAATTAAAAAAGAGAAAAAGGCAGAGAGACATTCAATAACTCACCCTAGGAACAGAAGCTTTCGTAGGACATTAAAGAACAAGCACAGCTATGGTGATAAAGATTGGAGCCTGGTTGCCTGAGGAAAACAGAAGGAAATATGAGGAAACTCAGTTGTTCGTTTGTTGGCATTAAGAGTGCGCGCATTTGAAACTGCTCACTGAATGTGCACTTGAAGTCTGTAGTTCAGTTTATGGAATCGTGCATCAACTATAATTAAAACTTACGATGGAAAGACAGCATCAAAGCATAGAATGAAAGTGCGTTGGAAAGCAATACCACACAAAACGAAACGGAGGGAAAAGTCCAAAGCACAACCTTTCCGAAGGCAACATTGTGTGATACAAGAAAAACTTTTATTTTTTTGACAACTTGGGACTTTTGGAGTAACTTGGCAATACATTTTGATTTTGTTGGTCAAATGTTGATAAAGATGCTATAAAAAGAGAAATGAAAAATATTAGCCAGGAAGTGATTAGGCTACGGCAGCTCTGGTGCCTGGGGTTCCTACAAAGACCTGAACCCAAAGTGAACAGCATAGTGGAATATTAGACCAATTGGAAGCTGCCCATTGACCTCTAACTGGGGATTTCCCATCAGATGATACTCAAAGAAGGCAGAATCCTGGCTGCAGCTGATCAGGCGATTTCTTTTTTAAGTTTGCTTCTAGGATGAGCCTATAAAAAATTGTTCCACTGCTAAAGCGGAGTTCTTGGAACCTCTCCTGGATCAAAGTGCTGCTGGATTCATGAACTGGTCTTTGCATTCTGCTGCGTTTAATTAGTCTAAAGTTTCCTCTCAACAGAGGCTGCCCTCATCACAATTGACTAAGATGCCATGCATTTCATAGAATTGCCTCACTTACATTCCATCTTAAAGTAACTAAGAGGATAAATAAGTTTAAAAATTAAGAGAAGAAAAGGAGAGAGAGCTTTGGAAGGACCGTGATGGAAAAGGCTTTGACTGCATGACAGTTGGGATGAGACTGGAGGACTGGGGGAGGCGTCCTGTTTGTCAGTAGGAGGTCGGTTTGGCTGTTGGAATTTTATTACAGGAAAACAAGACTAGAAACAGGGCAGATGCTCTGATGATGAATAAAAATGTCTGTGCAGGCAGAGAGGAGGATGTGGAGAGGCGATGCAGGGAAGGCAATGTCTTCCACATCTGTGGCTAAGTGGGAGCAGAAATGAGCTATCTGTGGGGCTAATTGGGTCTTGTTGGGTCTCACTAAAGGGGTGATGGTGGCATGGGTGAAAATGGCTCTAGATAGACAGAGGGGGAGTCCTGGGAAAGAAAATTCTCAGCTACTTTTAGGGGATCAGAAACCAACCCAGCTACACACACCCTGAGGTTTATCTCTACGCCCTGCTCTGCCAGCTCACACTGGGACGAGAGCTTCCTCATGCAAAGTCTGCTTGCTGTGGCTGTAACAGAAACACTGAGGCTGGGTAATGCATGAGGAAAGGAGGTTTACCTAGCTCAAAGTTTTTGAGGACACCCAGCAGGGGCTGGTGTTGGAGGGAGAGATACGGTGACCAGGCAGACATGGTGGGAGGGCCCAGGCTTCCCGCTCTTTTACAACAACCTTGTTGGTAGAAGTAACCTGTCGCCTAGGAGAACTACTTAATCCCCTCTGGGAGGAGCTTGTCTTTCGTCTATATATTTTGTCCCTGCACTTTTATCATATTGTGTTGATTGATTTTTAAAATATTCACTATTAAAATGAAAACCAGATAGTGATACTGTGATACTAGTGATACTGTGGCCTTGACTCCTCTTTCCATCCTTAGTCATAGTGCAGAGACTAACAAGAAGCCAGCATTAAATAAATATTTACTACGTGGCTCTTTCGGATGAAATACAGCCAATTATGCTTCAGCAAATTCTGAGAAAAAGCTATGTGCTTAAAGCTGCCTGTTATAGTGAGATGTGAGGATGCAGCTCACAGAGTCTATGTTGTTCACCTACTATGTGCCAGAGTCCAATGACAGAACTACAAAAGCTAATTAGCAGAGTGGGGGACCCTGCGCAATATACTCTGGGTCTCCTGGGAGGTGGCATCTGAATAGGTGATTACAATAAATGTGCTTAATGTCAGAATGAAGGAGAAATTCAGCTCAGTGGGGCTCCCCTAAAAAGTCACCTTTGATCTGGCCTCATAGATAAACAGCAGCTGCTCCACAGAATCCTCAGGAAACATTTCAGGTTCCTGAGAGCCTCGGACTTTGCAGCTGGTGGTCACGTCACGGTGTTTGCTGTGTGCGCACCCTGCCTTAGGAACAGGCGGAGCCAGGAGAGCCGGCGGATGCCACCCCACCTGCTGCCTTTACGTCCTTCTGCTTTCCTTGGAGAATGAGTCCCACTTGGAGAGATCTGCGTGGTTCGGCCTTGCAGTCTACACTGCCTGGAGGATCTCACTCAACCCTTCCCCTGGTTCCCCATTTCCTCACGTGTATGAGTCTGGCCTGCTCCTCCTGGCCACTGGATTTGGTAAATTAGTGGATCGGGAGACTCCATCTCAAGAAACGTGGATATTCATTAGAGGAAATTAGTAAGGAGGAAGGTGGGAGGGTAAAGTTATACGTACTTTACTTATGGGGGGACTTATTTTTACGATTAGAGGAATCAATGGAGTGTAGCTGTAGGTTTTGTATTGCTACAAAAAGTGCCTAGTGCTGGGTAACTTGGAAAGAGCGGCCCTTGGCATCTCAGGCAGGTGGGTGCCCCGGCCATGCCTTCAGGGGAGGCAGGATCCGGTCTGCACAGTCGTGCACAAAGTCCTGTGTGGGCTCAGTTTACAGCATCCCTCGCTGGGCACTGATCGCCCGTGCGAGACCTGCCTCGCTCACGGCCCTGGCAGCCCATGCTGATCTGTTCACCAGCGTGGAGCCCACTCAGCCTGACTTCCCTCTGCTGGCGACGTTTCCTTAAAAACCATCTTAGTGTCGTTTGTGAGTCAGAATGAATATGTTCATCCCTGGAGTCCTATGCACATGCGTCACCCCTGATCCTCCCTGCCCCTCCCCTGTGCTCAACCCTGTCTATCCTCATCCCCACGTCCCCCTGCATCTCCACGAGGTCTGTCTCCCTGTTTCCTGTCATCTTTCTTTTATTTTACCCTTTAAATTATTTCTATTTTGGGGTGCTTGTGGAAGAGAAACCATATGTCTGACCTATTTCACTTAGCACTATGGTCTTACAGGTGCCCCCATTTTCCTAGGACTGACTGAGACTTCATTTTGTGCATGGCTTAGTAGTACTCCGTCATGTATGTTCTGTCAAAAATGTACACACACATCAGTTAAAGAAAAACTGTGACATTTTAATACTAAATTCACTGAGACACAGTGAGATTAATACAAGTTACAATGACAAGGATTGTCTAAAGCCGTGGCCATGAGATTCCAAACATTTACTAGTCCTGGGAACTGCTGTGTGGGTAACCTTCCCTGAAATCGCTGCTCATACATTTTCAATTTCTTCTCTAAGGCGGTGTAGTGGGATTTGCATATGTACGACCTCCTCTGGGGTCTCCCGTATGAGAATAACGCCATTTGTTGAAAAATCACCGTGCTGTTTTTCTTTTCCTGAAGTGTGTGTCCACATTATTGGTGGATTCTGCACATACTGCCTTTTCTTTACCTCCTCATCTCTTGATGGGCATGCAGGCTGCTTCCAAGAGTCCGCTATCAAGGGCTGTGCTGCTGTGAACACAGATATGCATGGGTCACTGTCACATGAGGTCTTTAACCCTTGCAGGAAGACCCCGCCGAAGAGTTTTAGCTGGAGCAAATGAAATCTGTAGTTTTAGTCTTCGGAGGAATCACCACACTGACTTCTGCAGAGGTTGTACTGATTTCATCCCGACCAGAAATATAGCAAGGTGCCTTTTCCCAACAAGCCCGCCAGCATTTGTCCCTTGAATTCTGGTAATGGCCGTTCCTTCCGGAGTAAGATGGAATCTCAGTGCTGCTTATCATCTGCATTTCTCCAGTAGCCAAAGATGCCGAATTTCTTCAGGTTGCTATCATATCAACACCACCACGTCAGGGCATCGAGCTTCTACTACCTGACCTTTTGGGAGATGATAAACTACCAAAGCACCATAGAATGAAATTCACTGGGATGCTTAAAAAACAGTCAGATATCAGGGACAGAGTAGCAGAAATTCTTCCTTCCTACTTGCAATTATAAACATTGCCTGGAAAGTGTTATATCACATATCATAGAAGAAAATGCTTAGGAAAAGCTTCCCATCTACTTTAATGTTCAATAAATTAATTTCTCTCCATGGGATTGATTTAGCAACATTTTTAGAAGAAGATCTTCCATTCTCGGCCCTGCCTGCATTTGGAGTAAGGAGTGCGGGATGGGAGGAAGCCAAGGGAAGCCGTCAACAGCTGCTCCCGGCCCTGCTCCAGTGCAGCAAGATAAACAACCCCAGAACGCAGCAGCCCTCACGGGTCCTAAATCTCTTCCTAGCGCGAAAGCCTTTCCACGATCTGAATGTATGTTCAGCTCCTGAGTGGGCTCAGCAGGTCAGGCAGAGGGCGATAATGACACACAAGCAGCCCTTAATCTTCGGAGCCTGCCCCCGCCTGCCCTCGCCTCTGTGCTGGAGGATCATCTCTGCACGCATCTTAGATGAGAATCGCCATACCCTGGGCTGTACTGCAAAATGAATTCTCCTGCACATTCATTTACGCACAGCGTGCGTGGAGGAAACCTAACAAGGCATTTTGAAATGGAAACTGAGAAAAGGCAAACAAGCAGGAGATCTCCCTACAAATGCAGGCACGGAAGCCTGAAGGGAATTATGTTTCCACTTACACAGTAGACAACTTGGCCGGCTCTCTGGCAGCCTCACGGGTGTTTTCCCAGCCAGAACAATAGGGAGGAGCAGTGGTACCATAAGAAGGATGAACGGTGCACCGTGGTGCTGTGGGCCACTCTGTCCTCCGGGTTGGTGCATGGTCGGCTTTGTTTTCTCAGTGATCTGTAGCAGGCGCAGAGCTCGGAGATGAGCCTCCAGGTGATCGCAGTGTATTAAGTCAGCAGCTGTCACAAGGCCACCAGCTGCTGGGCCCCTGAGATGTGGTGTGTCCACAGGCAGAGCTCCTCCCTGCAGCCTCTGCTTGGCCAGAACCAGGTCTGGCAGAAGGGGCCCGAGCTCTTGGTTCTGCTGGGACACCTCCAGGGCTGGCTTCTGGCACTGCTTCCAGACTGTGCTGCTGTCAGCAGCCACGTCTGGGCCAATTTGCAGCATTTCCTGCAGGTGCTACTTACTCATCCTTCATGTAACGGAAGGAAATGAGATCAGGAGAGCTGAAATGAGCCCCCGCTGCCCACAGTGGGACTGGCACATGCCTGGGTTTTCCCAGTCACTGAGCTCCCAGCTTCTGTGGCAATCTCGGTGCCCAGCCCGTGTGGGAGCCTGGAGACCCGGGGAGCTCGCCCGCCCTGCTGCATCCAGTGCGTGTCAGAAGCAAGGCGGTGCCTGACTCTGCTGAGGAGCTGACAAAAGAGCAGAGAAACAAGGGCCCGTCCTCAAAGCGGGAGACCGAGCGAGTGCAAATGGCCCAAGACAATTTCCTCTAATTATAATCAAAGGCCATGCTAGCAGCTTGTTCCTGAATTTGGATTTTTTGTAAAAAATAGTAAATCAATCTGACGCCAGTGGGAGTGAGACAGAGGTCGAAGACTATTTTCTCTACATCCAACAATTTTCATTATCACCTGAAGAACAATAAGGTTCTGAGACACTGTATTTGTTCTGCACCAATTTTTATCAAATAATGCAAGAAAGCAACTATGCTACTGGCATCACTGCACAAATGCCACTGCGTTTGGAGTTCATAAATGTGCTATGGAGATTAACTTCGTGTGCTGGACCCAGGGATTGATCTACCACTGTGAACAGAGATTCCTGAAAGAGCCACATAGCCTTTCGCCGCTTTCCATGAATCCACTCTACTGTGACAGCATTTGTGATCTGAAGAAAATAAATTAGAAATCAGCATTTGATGAATCCTCTAAACTACATGTTGCTGGACTGAAAAGGAAGCATCTTTAATTATTCCATGGCTTAAAGAAGAAACTATCACAGAAATGATTTAAAATGTGATGGTGGACACCTGTAATCCCAGCCCTTGGGAGGATTGTTGCAAATTCGATACCAGCCTGTGCCACAAAATGAGCCTGCCTGAACTGTATAGAGAGACCCTGCCTCAAAAAAGACAGAAAAAATTCTAAATGGTAGCATTTGTAAATATATCACATGTCATTGTGACTTTCAGCTAAAGCAATGTATAAATGCAATTAATAAGAAGAAATGAAAAATTCCTCATAAGAAAAAAGCAAATATCTAGCATTTGAAGTGATAAACTCAAGAAGACTGCAAAGAAATTACTTCTATCACCCACTTTATCTCTTTGGGAAATAAAAAACAAGCAAGTCTAGTTTATACAAAATTAAAAGGTGAAATTATAGAAGCGTACTACAAGTTGAAAGCAAGGTTTTGAGACAGATTGTCACGGTTTATGTCTGTGTCCCCCAGGCCTCATGAGTTTGCATTGTGTATTTGTGATTGGTTCATTGTCTAGTGCTTGGATTGATGATGTCAGTGCTCCACCCACAAAGGGGTGGAGCCAGGCTGTGATGTAATGGCAGGAAGAAGGCGTGTCTTGCTCTTTGCTGGTTCCTGTTTGCTGTTTGCAGCCGCCATGAACTGTGGCCCAGCCATGCCAGCCTGCCTTGGAGCCAACTGAGTGTGGACTGAAACCTCCAAAAACTGTAAGAAACAAACCTTTTGGTTCCCTAACTTTGGGCTTCAGGTATTTTGTCTCAGCAACGAGCATAAAGTAACTAAGACACAGATATTCAAGGAAATACATGCACACCCAGAAAAACCTAAGATGCAGAATTCAAATCAAGATGATATTGTGATTCAAAAAGGGATCCAAAACCATGAGGCATGAACCTCAAAGTGAGGAACCCACACGCACATAGTCCCACTGATTTTAAGTGGGGTACATGCATACTTTATAGCTCGCTATAAATAGAAAAATTGAATCAAGGGAATAAAAATGTGGATCCTTACTTCTAATGATTTCACTTTAGAAACTACTTTTTCACTCTAATAATGTGTCCAATGTGTATGTGCACCCAGAAACACACCCAGGGAAAAGTCACTGTACTCAAATAATATCTCACTGAATACAAGTAAATAAAGTTGCTTCAAGAGCAGAAAAATGAGAAAACTTCTCAATTTATTCATATAATTACACAAAATTTATTTCATGAGCAAGTATAATTAATGTCAGAAGAAGATAGGACTATAAATAGTGCTTAGTTTTCATATAATGTAAAACATTGACAAAAGTTATAAATAAAATATTGTCAGTTGATATTCAGTAGTGTGTTAAAACAATCATGACCAAGTTGTATTTACAATAGAGGTAAAAGATGATATAATCCCATGAAATATTGATGTAATTCATTGCATTACGATTTAGGGAAAATAAATAAGATCATCAAAGAAAAATGATATTAGTAGGATACTATACATATGTATATACATATATATAAATAAAATCGTTTTGCATCACAATCTTACAGCATACCTGCAAACTAACCCGAAGTACACAGCAGAACCAAGGAAAAGAACTAAAACTATACAACTTTTAGGAGAAAATAGAGTAGAAAATTATGACCTTGCAGTTGGCAAGACATAATTATGTTGTGACATCAGAACCAAAAGTAATGAAAGAGTTGGGCTGAATCGGAACTGAACATTTCTGTGCTTCACAAAACACTACTGAGCAAAGGGAAAGGCAGGCCACACCGGAAGGTAGCAGCCGCAGTCACCGAGCAGACAGTGATCTCCACTAAATACACAAGCATAACGTGCTTGACACTGAAACACTGCTTCAATTTCAATTCATCGTAAGCTATTTTAAATGTGAAAAGGACGCCATCAAGTTACATAAATCAAGACCTACATGTAGGCACATTAATAATGAACAAAAACATGACATTTGAAGACCGGGCCAAAGTCATACAAAACTAGTACACAACACTGTTTGCTTTTGAAGAAATGAAGACAGGGGATAAAGTCAGAGAGAATCACAAAGTAGCTTCAGATTGGAAATTTTCTCTCTATTCAACTCAGTGTTTACATACAAAGCTAAAAATTAAACACTTTTTTTTTTTTTTGCAGGGGCACTCTGGTACCTGTTATTTGTAGTTTACTGATGTTTCAAGTTTATAAATTAACTTCTGGGTGATTGTAATAAGTTAAAACCTCCCTCAGATTATGAAACTATAATTTTAAGAATAATATTATATGAAGTTAGTAAATTAACTGTTAATTACATTTATTAAGCAATGACATTAATCTAAGCATTTACATGAATTCATTTCCTCCCACAAGCAGAAAGTGCATTTTAATTTCTCACAGTAAGTCTGTAAGATACTCAGAAATTCTAGAATATTTAACCATGACTAACAAAGGTTAATGAATCTTAGTGATTAAAGATAGTTCTTATGATTATTACTCTTTTTTGAGTTTTGTGCTGTGTCTTGAAAAACTTGCGCGAAATTTTACATTTCAAACAGTGTTGTAAACATGATTTGCACTCAGTTCTGACCTTTTATACAATGCACCTCCCTCATAATGTTTCTTTACTCAATCTGCCTAATGGAGACACCAGAACACCTGAAACGGATGTGATGTTGGAAAGCCACAATAACTACTCCTCGAACTGATGAGCTAATTATTACAATGATACAGAAAGCTCATTCTTAACCTCGCGCGTGCTTCTCAGGATGGAGTGGAATGAAGCCGTCCCTGCAGGTTTCCTTCTCGGCTGTGTTTGAGTCACGCTGGTCTTCCTGACTTACCTCTCTATTTATAGTTAGAAAAAATTGTTGTTTCATGATGTCCTCTGTCTACTTCCCTCAGTATCAGTGGGGTGGAGGACCCCCAAATCCCCATCAAATCGCCCTAATAACACCACATCCATTGTGGGCTATGCCTGTTTTTATAAAAAGTGATTCAGTGCGAAGTGTAGCACCAGCATGCAATAAACCATCAATGAATTCTTGTCGCTATTACGTATTAGTCGGTTGAGCGAGACTAACACAAGGAACAAAGATGTCCTATGCAATTTACGTCCTTTGTGACAAGGAGTAACATACTGTAGTATTGGTTATGTGTGGTTGTTTAAACTGGACACCCCACAGCTCGAGCATGGATATTGTAATTCCATTTGACGTACTGGATTGAAACAGCATGCATAGTATGGAAGGGAAAACTTTCCGCCTATATTTATGTTTGATTATGGATTGGTTGGAAGTGCTTCCTAAATACCTTAGGGTTTATGAATAATATAGGTATTTGGTATTGACATAGAAATTCAGTGTATAATGCTTGTGCATATTTACTAACTAATCAAACTTGGAAAATGTAGACAAACACATAAGCCAGATTTCCCGTTGGCTTTCATTACCAACACGACTGAGCAATCCATCGGGAAAGGAAAGAGGATCGATTACTCATCCGGAAGAGTTATCTACTCAGCACCCCACTCTAGTGCTTCTTCTATGGTTTCATATCTTCCTTTTGATCTTAGAATTCAGATATATTTTTTTAAAAAGCTTGTGAGGCAGTATAAATCAAAAGATCACTGAGAGCCTTATTAAACTCAAGTTCCTATAGGGAGTCATATAAAGATGGGGAGGCAGAGTGAAAGGTCTTTAATGGGAGACACCTGGGGTCCACAAAGGGCAGGCGGGATTCACACCTAGGGTCCATGAATGGCAGTGCACACCTGAACACAGAAGGTGCAAAGGCTGCCCATGTGCCAGGGAGACAGCACTTTCCAGGGAAAGTGAGGGCAGCTGACTGTCTTGCCCAGCAACTCCTCTTGTTAATTACAAGCATACAGCCCTGTGTATACCCAAGAAGGTAAATCAAAGCAACCACTACCACCAACAGCTAACACAACAGTGCATGTTACACTGAGAGCAGCCACTGCGGAGAACAGTGACACAGCAGTAAACTGACAACTGGATTATGTGTGGAAAGAGGATGGATATTTTAAGGACTGTGGATTGCTTGCAGAACGCAGCAATGCAAAGGCAGAGAGAAAATGAGCCACAGGCCTCTGAGCTTTGGAAACTTGAGCTCAGCGGGAGACACCTTGCTGAGGTCTAGTGGGCCGGCACGAAGCGCTCACGGCTGAGGCCAGGTGCGGACTCTTCGGGGTGGGCTGGGCTAAGAGGCCGGGGAAGAGCCCCCAGGCCTCTCCTTGTATCTCAGCATTCAGTGCATTTGGTCCTTCCGTAACACAGAGAGCCTGGAAGGAAGGGCTAAACGTTACAATAAGACATTTAAAATGTGAAGTCAAAGGTTCCACTCAAAGCACAATTTCCCCCGCATCTCTACCCGAACTCCCTCACCAAATCATGCCACATTCTCCATTCCTTGAAGGCTTCTGTGTGGTGACGGGTGAACTGGTTTACCTTGCCCTCCTCCTGCCACGTGGAAGAGGAACGTGATGATGGCACCCCGGCATCAACTTAGAGTCAAGAAACTCTGAAAGCAACTGTCACTCAGCTCCCAAACTATTCGCCCCTGACTCTGTACGTTTTCCTGATCTGTGGCCTCATCCCTCCGTGCCCATCATTCCACCCCTGGTCAGCAGAATCACTGCTGGGACCCTAGCAGTGGAAGCCAGGGACGCAGTGCACCTGGACCTCGTCAGCCGGGACAGCCAGACACTGAATAAAGGCCTGTCATCTTAGCTGTGTTCTGTGGTTCTCAACATGGCAGACTTCGGAATAAAATGGAACAGTGGGATTCTAACTCTTCAGTGATGCACAGCTGCGGTATACCTGGCTGGGTATCTCCCATACCATCTCGACTACTGACTGTAGCCAAGCGTCAGCACCGATGCACCAAGAATGCATCACTGCACAGAGAACATGCGAACATGAAGACTGCAGTTGATTTTTCACTCTTATTTATTTCCTGTGAATTCAAATAATGTTAGATAAAATGCAGATGATAACAAACTGCACAGAAAACATAAAAATAAATAGTGATCTTTTAATAGCCTAAGGAAGCAGTGCAAATGTTTCAAATGGTAATTTTAAAAGTCATTAAAAACATACATTATGAACATTTACTCAGTATATGCTATTATATATAAGAAATTAGCATATGATGAATACTAAAATATCATTACTGAAGTGTAAATTGGTTCCACTTTTCTGAAAAGCTACTTAGAAATAATTATTAAACAATGTTTGTGCCCATTAACACAATATCTTAATTATGTATCAGCATTTTCCATAAAGAAATATCAGATATTCTCCCAGAAATTTGACAAATCACTCACATGATTTTTAAACCCTAAGCTAAACTAATATGATTATATTTTATAAATATAGAACCACAAGGTAATAAAAATTGGAATCATACAAAAATATTCTCATTACAGGATGCTGAAATTTCAAGTTGGTCATTTTTTTCTTTGGGGTTTTCATGATTTGAAAGATTCTTTTTTGAGGCCCCGTCCTGCTGTGCTGCAGGCTGGCCTCAGAATCACTCTGCACCCCAGATCAGCTTTAGCTCACGCCGTCCTGCCCGATTTTCCCATTGTGCAGGGACTACAAGCATGTGGCACCATGCCTGGGTGGAAGATTACTTTATAAAGTGTGAACATATAATAAACAAACAGACAGAAAATGCACCATATTTGTGATGAAAAGATATTCCAGTGAGCTTCAAAGATGGGGTTCAATTGTTGAACTGAATGGTTGTTTTCTGGGAATTTGATTTTTATGATAATGACTTTTATGATTTACATGAATTACTTTGTATGTTTGGGATAATTTAAAATATTGGGGGGGACATTTTAAACTCTGGCACTGGCATCTGCTTGGCTTCATGGCAGATGTATTTAAGCGTGTGTGCAAGTGTGTGTTGGGCAAGTATGGGAAGTGGGCAGGGGGGGACTGAGGGAGAGAAACAAAGAAAAAGCAGGTAGCAGTCTCATCTTAGGACGACCATCCTCAAGGTCACCAATCCAGGCCTGCAAGATCGAGAGCTCACCCATTCCTGTAAGAAAAGTGTTAGCGTAAGAGAAAATCTCTGGAGACCCTCCCCACAGTACCTCTTATAGGGTCACAAATCCCCTGAGCACTTACACCAGAGACCAAGCCTCCAGTCAGTTTCGGTAGGAACAGACAGCATTTTCCACTTGACATCAGAGAAATTTTAGTTCACACAATGCGTCAGCTTCCTCCAGCTTCTTCACAAGGCTTCCTGCCCTTCAGAACTCCCCAGTGGAGGGTGCTGTGGAGCAATCCATCGTGTAGATCCCAGATTAGATGCTGTGAGGAGCAAGTTACAATGTCACAGTGGCTGACCGGTGGTAATGACCTGCCAGTGGAAAGTGTTACGTATTTATCTCTTTAAAATGTACAGTGGTGAGTGCTTTTTCCAGATCTTTGTGTACGTACATCCCATACCATGAAGTTCGTCCTCCGTGGCTCACCAGTTTTGTTGGTAGTCACTTGGGGGAGTGATAAACCCACTGGCGCACGTGCCTCCAGATGGACAGAGCCAGGGCAGGCTGCATCTTGCTTGGCTTTCTGGCTTCCTTGTGGGTGGGCACGCTCCGGCCCCTTTCATTAGTTATAGTCCCCGCAAAGAGCAGATGGCAGAGTCAGGTTGGATACATACAGGGTTTGTAACAGAAAGACCATTGGGGGAGGCATTGTGGAGTTTTGGGAAAACTGATCAGGAATGATCCAATAACCCAGGCAAGCTCATGACGGAGGAAACTGACCATTGCGTCCAAATGGGGGGCAGTTTCTTTTTCTTAGTAATGTGAGTTAATAATCGCGAAGGTACTTTGCATATACTCTAGGACTGGAAAAGTAAATAAATAAATGGAGATAAAAACAACGCGGTTCCTGATGGCTGAAGAATGGTTTCCAGGTTTAATTCTAAGTATGGAAAGCGGCGTGCTATAGCGCATAAATCCTGTGGCGTGAGATGAAAATTTTGACTGTGAACAACAGACCCTCCTTTTGCTGCATGGAGCAGCATCACAACAGCATGGGGACACCTCATGTCACTAGAGGAACCAGAGCTCCGTGGGGAGAGGGCGGGCTTCAGGTCTGGGGTGCTGTAAGTACTAGAAGAGCCTCAAAACGTGCATGGCTTCTCGATGTAAGAAAGCGCTTGAAAGGTGTCACTAGAAGCCTGCAAAGGCAGCTCCTGGGGTCTTCAGTGGCTAAGACTCTAGCAGTTGCCCTGGGCAGTGAATAATGCAAGGGACAGATTGTAACTGCCCTGAGGACAAGGAGTCAAGCTGATGTAAATAAACACATAAATAGGGGGAAAGAGAAAAGAAAGGATGGCTAGACCCCAAAAGAAACCACAAAGCAGGAGCTGTGGCCTCCAGCAGAGGCACCCTGCCAGAGTGGGGTGTCCAGAAGGGAAGCACTGGAAGACAGGGAAGAGCAGACACCTCACTCTCCTCCACCTAGCCCGTCTGCCTTGGTGCCTCACACTGGGGGAACCTAACCAGAAGCTTACTGAACACCGACTGACAAAAATGACAAGGCAGAAACAAGACTTCTCCAGGCTCAGTCTTAACCCTTTTTTGGTGATGGTGGTGGTGGGCAGGGAACTGAACCCAGGGCCTTCGCACTGAGCTACAGCCCCGCAGTTTGTATTTTCTTGCCTAAGCTTCCCAGAGTGCTGGGATTAGAGATGTGAACTCACAGCCAGCTTTCCAAGCTGTGTTTCTAAACTTTCCTGGACCACTCCCTGCAGCCTGCATAAACGCGACTCCACTGGCAGCAGAATACGCAGTTTGGAAGGCTCTTGCTCGCCTCACTGTGGCTTTTCCTTCTGATCTTTTTCCTTGCTTGGGACACTCGTTCATAACTTATTTCACATGAGCTGTCTTACAAATTCTTGAAGACCTAGGTCGAACACAGTGCAGTTCTCTCCTCCCTGATCTTCACTAGGCAGGGGAAATCAGAGAGAGACCTTTGCTTCAGTGCCTTTTATTAAAAAAGTTAAATAGCAATGCATATCATGTAGCATTTTATAATTCCCGTCAATTGTAAGTCTTGCTAATGCTTCAAGACATGCAGGTGTACGCTGAACCCTGCTCCCAGCCGCCCCGGGCCCTTCGTGTTCCATCGCTGCTGACATGGAGATCAGGTGCTCCATAAATAGTGGATAAGGTGAGTGTGGTGCCTCAGGGTAGGAAATCTGACTTACACTATTCTTCATGAAACTCTGAATTTAGGTGCAATATTCGCAGAAGCAGTTGCTCAGATTACCAGACACCTCCATATCCAGATATTTCAACCTAACTGTCGGTTTGTATACCCATTTAATATGCAAGCTTTTCTGCAGCTGAAGCTTTTCACTGCTAAAGCAAAGATGCTCTTGGACATGTTGAGACTACCTTGCATCTACACAATGACATTGAAAATACCCGGTACCTGTCTATCTATCTGTCTGCCTGCCTACTTATGGATAACTGACTCTTTTAGAAAACTGTATTAGAAGAATGGGCTTTGTATCTCATTTTAGAGACAAAAGATAGAGAAGCAGATAGGTAAACAACTTGCTCAAGGCCAAGATTTTAAACAGGAGCAGTCCATAATGACAATGGTGGATGGTACTTTCCCTGAAGAAAAAACAGAAATTAAATATACAGGCAAAATCTCCTCACATAAGTCTTGAGAAAAACCAAAAATCTTGCACTTGTGATAGGAATTCCTACATTAAACCCTCTGTTCTTTCCAGAAGACCATGAAAAGATTGGCAATTCTGTCTGTCAAAATGTAGCACAATTTTATCTTGATTTGGCTTCCATCCTCCTGGAGGACATGAGGAAATGAACTTCTGTATAAGCAGTGTCATCCTTCCAACATGAAAAGAAAGAAGGGGAAAAATGATCTTTTTCCCCGCTGGACAGCTCTGGTTGGAGAAATAAATTCCTGACAACTTCTTGCACAAAAGAAATTGTTCTTGCTACAGTTATTGGCTGAATTGGAGATGTGTCCATGGGAACTATTCAGTAATTACTATTACCAGGAGTGTTTCATTTGGCAACTTTGGCTGTTGGAAACAGAAAATCCCAAGTTGGTTCCAAGAAGAGGGAATTTGTTGTTAATATCAACAGGAAAGTAGGCGCTCTCATGGAAACGTAGCAACAGAAGTGTTACCGGAAGTCCCTGAATGCCGTGACCGAAAAGGACAGCTCTAAGAATCTCACCAGCAAACAGCCGTGGGATTCATTCTGGTGATTGGCCATGAACACGTGCATAGTTCTCTTCTGTGGCCTGTTTCTATCTAGTCTGGTAATAATTCATAGGTTTACACTGTTTCTTGCCTGAATTCTCAGAGTCAGAGTTCCAGACTTAGAACACGCTGCCCCAAACCTAACATGGCTATAAATCATTTAGGAATCTTGCTGAAGCACAGATTAAATCAGGATGTCTGATACGGGATCTGAGATTTTCCATTTCTAACATGTAACAGGCTTCCTCCCTGGTGATGCTAAAGATGCCTGTGCACAGGTGGTGGTTTTAGGGGTGATAGGCACCCCAGGCTAATATAATGTCTTACTATCTTTAGAACAAGTATATGTCTTTTGTTCACTCACCTGGAGCCAAGGTTTGGGAACAGGCTTCTTACTGTACCAAGCACAGATATTTCCATGGGAGTTATAAATGCCAAAGAGAAGGGATGGGCTGGCACTCTAAACTGTACCTCGGGAAACAGTTACTCTTCGGTGAGTGCTGGCCTCCATGCTGCCTCTCTCTGTACTGTAAAGTTTGACCTTGAAGATCCAAAGACAGCCAGACCCTTGGAGCCTATTTGCTCCCCATGTCACCTCCTGCCTTAACTGCAGGACACATGGAAATAACCTTGTTTTGCTTCTGCCTATTAAACAGTGCGGGGAACTGTGCTCATCCGTAATCTCAGTCAACATGTGCGCCCCCTTTTAGAAGCCACCGCTTTGGCCACGGAGGTGTAGGAGCAAAGACTACATTGTCAATGTTGCTTCCTTGATACCAAGGAAAATTTAGCGGTGGGATTTTGCTTTGCAAATTCTTTCCTGCCATACAACTGGAGGATCATCCTAGAATACACATTTAAAGCTGATCAGTCATCCAGGGTCTGCCATCAGGTAATGATCAAGCTCTTGAGCTCATTGGGGCTCCCCAGAACTGATCTCAGCTTGTCATGCTGTGTCATGTCCCATAACCCCTAGGTCTTACTGTATTATTTGCCACTGACTCAATTAGAGAACCTTCCAGATGGTGTAATTTTGCCACAGACTTCTCCTCCTGAAATATGCTTCTATATTTCCAATTCGTATTTGTGTTTATCCATTAGTATTTCCATCCACAATTAATGACAGTATTTTTTAAGTTCTAACAGTTAAGTACCCAAAATATCACCTAGCACTGTGTACTTGGATTTGCATGCGCATTTACTTAGCACCAATAATTAAAAACCTCGCGTGTTGCATGGATGAGCACAGTGGTCCCTCAACATGCATTTGCTAAATGAGGGACGGAACAGAAATAAAGAATCACTTGGTTTCTAGGGGAAGCATTGCAGGGACAATGCTTGGGGAGTCCCAGGGAAAGGGGTGGGGAGAAACAAGAAACGACAAGCGGTAAAGCACAGAGTGGCCACACAAACCGTGGACTGGACACGGCGGGGTCCTCTGCCATGTGCTTCTCGGTTGACGCTGTTCTGAGCCTGTTTGCTGTCAGTAGATTTGAGCAGTTCTTCAATTTTGAGGGTCAAAGCTGCTGGAATATTTGCTCATTCTTCTAATGAAGCATCTTTGTCTTCTGATCAGTGAAGATTCTAGTGCCTCAAAAGTAGATGACCTGAAAATCAACACCAAAGGGCAACTCATTGGAATGGCTCGGGAGGTAAATCAAACATCAAAGGCGATCCCGCTCTCGCTGTCTCTTGATTATTTCTCAGAAGGTAAAATATTTAGCCCCTTTCAGAACTTAGGAATCCAGAGGCTTCCGTGACTAAAATAGCTTTATTGCAGCAGATTAGATCTATGCTTTCCTGGAAACCATTTATGCTCGTGAGGTCAATGGTTGAGCTTTATTTTATTTTACTTATTTCACAGAAAAGAAACTGATTTTTCCCTGCAATGGTTATCCTGCCTTTTCTTGCCTTCTCATACCATCCCTAGTCTTCAGGGAGTATGGTTAGACGCATCTGAAACAGACTTTCAAATCGCTTTCCCTTTAGTAGTGGAGGCGTGGCATAAATGTATTTGCCTCTCAATATTCAGTCTAGCATGAAGGGAAGTCTCCAGCTGGCAGGAAGAAATGCACTACAAAGTGTGACCAAAACACAGGACAGAAGGGTGTGTGTGCCTGCATGTGTGTGGGTGTTTACCTGTGTGGATGGCCTGCCTTTGTCTCTATTGAACTGTCCCACTTCCTGCAGGAAGAAGGGGTAACAGGAATAAAAGGGATCGGAGGAGGAGAGGAGGGGATCAGAGGAGGAAAGGAGGGGACCAGAG
This sequence comes from Cavia porcellus, assembly GCF_034190915.1. Classification (NCBI taxonomy): domain Eukaryota; kingdom Metazoa; phylum Chordata; class Mammalia; order Rodentia; family Caviidae; genus Cavia; species Cavia porcellus. Next base: position 2,530,005 of record NW_026947506.1, read on the forward strand.
GAGGAGGGGAGGGGATCAGAGGAGGAGGGGAGAGCCTCAGGGGGAAGCGCCAGGCCTGCCCCTGCACAGGAATTCCAGCCAGCTGGTTTCCCTCTCACTTTTCCTTCTGCTCCCCTCCCCTCCCCTCTCCCTTGCTTTCCCCTCCCTTGTCCTGTTCTGGTTCCTCCCTCCCCTCCTCTCCTCTCCTTTCCCCTCTTCCTCCTCCCTCCCTCCCCTTCTGGCAGCCTGGTAAAGCTTAAGCTCCATGGTTAGTTTTGAGGGTTTTGAAAGCTACCAAAATGCTAAACATTCACTTAAAATTCCACAGAGAGACCTTGTAATTGTTGACTTTATGTGCCAACTTGCCTAGATTAAGGAATGCTACAGAGATAGGAAAGCATTATTTCTAAGTTCGTTTGTGAAAAGATTTACAGAGAAAATCAGTGTGGGAGTGAGAGGAGGATCTGCCTTCAAGGTGGGAGAGCACCTTGCAACCAAACTGGGGAGCTAGGTAGAAAAGAGTCAGAGGAAAGGAAAAGTGCTCTCTCTCTCTCTCTCTCTCTCTCTCTCTCTCTCTTTCTTTCTCTCTTCTATCTGTCTCTGTCTCTCTCTCTCTCCCCCTCCCCCTTTTCACTCTCTGTGTGTGTGTGTGTGTGTGTGTGTGTGTGTGTGTGTGTGTAAACAAGAACACCCTTTCTGCCCTGTCCTTGAACATCAGAATGTGAAGCTCCTTGGCCTTTGGAGTCTGGAGCTGTCACCAGGGCACTCAGCATCCCCAGCACTTTAGCCCTGGACTGAGCTCCACCAGCACAGCCCCTGTGCTGAGGCTCCCCCTGTGCCGGGACCAGCAGCTACCAGCAGACACCTCCCTCTCCTGCTTATACCTGAGGCCACTTGGAGCAGCTCAGCCTCCCTGGTCCAGGGAGCCAGTGTTTCCCTTCTACCTACCTATCATCTAGCCTGCAGATCCTCTTTGGAGAACCCTCCCAGGCACAGACCTTCCTGGCAGTGCAAATCTCCACCTTCCACTGCAGGGAGCTGGCCGGGCAGGCAGTGGCCACGGTGCAACCTGTACTTCCTCTTTGCATGTACAACAGCCCTAGCCAGCACCCCACAGAGCTGGAGTAGATAAGCCCCATGGAGCTCAGGATCTTCTTATTCTATGGCTTCTTGGCCTTTTGGCTAAGATCGAGTGTAGGATCTTCGTATTCCACGCCAAGTAACCAAAGCTGCTTGGCCTCTTGGTTTCTTGCCACTGGCTCTGCTGTTCACGTGCGGAGACTTGAGAATCCCCACCAAGTCCTCACGGCGATGCAGGTCCCTTCTGGATGTGTACAGGGTGACGCTCACCACAGCCGCCTCTCTCAGTCCCTCACCCAGACACAGACCTCTCCAAAAGTGTGTCCAAGCTCATTTATTTTTCTTCATATTTTGTATCTGCTTTGTTATTGTGTATTATATTACAGTGTTTTAGTCAGTTTTATATCAGTGATTTGGGGTTGTGGAGCGCGTCATCTGAGTTTCCATTATTTTTATGGAGAAATTTGCCTTGCCATCCAAGCAGTGGACGTATGCTTAAGCTTTTGAGTTGCTTCCTTCTTGTTCCCAGATTGCCGAGGTTTAATTTGTGTTTTCATGGTGACCAAGGATGTCAGGCATCATTTTATGTGCTTGTGGGACAATTGTACTTCTTCCTTGGAGAAACACCCGTTCCCACCTTCTACCCTTACAAGCTGGATATTTGTGTCATTGTTATTGAGTGGTAACTGTTCCTTGCATATTCTGACACAGGTCCACTGATGAATACATGATGTATAACTAGTTTTCTCTATTCAGTGGTTTGAATTTTTACTTTCTTTCTTTAAAGCACAGAAAGTTTGATTTTAATGAAGTTGGTTAACCTATTCTTTCTTCTGTTACTCATGATGGTTATAAGAATACTTTGCCAGATCCAAAGTCATGACTGCTTACTGTTACCTTTTTCCTAAAACTTAGTAGATTTAGCTTTTACATCTAGAGATTCAATGCATTTTGAGTTAGCATTTCAGAAGGCGTGAGGAAAGGATCTAGCTTCATTCTTTTGAATATAGACATGGAATTCCTAAAGCACTCTTTGTAAAAAAAATTTCTTTCCCCCTGTTGCCTGGTTCTGGGGTTCAGTAGTCTTTTTCCAAGGACTCTTCCAGGGTTCTTAGGTCCTCAGCAAAGAACTGGGCAAGACACACCAAAGCAAGTAGTGGGGTTCTACATTTATTAAAGGTAGGAATTTGTATCCCCAGTTATTCAGGGTAATATCAGATGGAGGCGATCCTTTCAAAAACTTGCTTGATTTTGCACTAGAACTGAAGACAGCACTTTCTGATTGGTCCCAGGTCCAGGGCTCTGGGAACTTTTTTCTGTACACGTGACCTGGATCTCTGCGATTTTCGGGTCACTGCCAGTTGCCCTGCCAGTGGGTCATGCCCTAACTTCCTGCCTCACCCCAGCTGAGTGGCATATTTGTAGAAAATCAGATGCCTATAAATGTATGGGTGATTGCAGAACTGAGTCTTTATTTTATTAACCTATAGATTAATTATTATGCCAGCACCACAAATTTTGATTGCAATTGGCTTATAATAATTTGATATTTGTGTGAATCTTTCTTATTGGTAAGTTTTTTTTTTTTTTTAACTTGGTAACATCTTAAAAAGTATTCTTTTGGCTCTCCTGGATCCTTGAAATTTCAAATGAATTTTGAGATTATCTTGCCAATTTCTACAAAGAAACAAGCTGGTATTTTTATAAGGATTATATTGAATCTGTAGATCCCTTTGTAAGCATCCAATCTAGTAATGTTAAATCTTCTGTTCCACAAACATGGGTTGTTTTTCCATTTATTTCAATCTTATTTAGTATATTTCAACATTCTGGATGTTAAGAGTATAGTTTTTGGGAGTTGGGGGCAGAAAAAAATGAGAGTAGGTTTTGCGGCTCTTTAGATGAATTTAATGTAATCTACTACATTATTTTGGGTACTATTATAAGCGGGATTATTTGCTTAATTCCATTAAAGATTGTTCATTGCAAATACACAGAAATTCAGTAATTTTTTCTAGACTGGTCTATGGCTTACAAACTTGAACTGATTTTTACTTCTAATAGTGTTTCAGTGGATTCCTCGGGATCTTCCATATAAAATCCCACGTCCTTTGTGAACCAGGACAAATTCTCTGAGCTAGGTCTCTGGAGCTGGGGTAAGGATGATGGCAAACTTCTCTCTGACACCCCTGCCCCTCTGTCTGGACAAAGGCTGAGCAGGAAGCAGCCTGGGGGCTGCTTGGTTCGTCTGACTTGGCATAAAATCATCGCTCTGCTGCTGCATAGAGAGAGATCCGGGACCCAGTATCTCAGACTCCCCCTCTCAGGTACAGCTGCCATTCCACACGGGGTACCTGGGGGAGGGAAGGATGCTCTGTTTCTCAGCTGCTCTCAGCGGGCACTCAGGATCAGTGACCAAGTAACTAACCAAGACTGAAGTGTTGGCATCCTGCTCCTCTTGGTAAAGAAGTTTAATGAAATGCTCAGGCCCAGAGGCCTGTGCTCTTGGTTGTAATATCCTGGAGTTGGGGTTCAGTCTCACTGCAGTGGGAGGGAGGAGGAGAGAACGTTTGTTGCAGTTTGGGGTTTGCAAAGAGAATGAGACAATCCAGGACACATAACTTATAGGGTTATACTGTAATAATATAACCGCAGTCAAATAGAAGAAGTGCAGGAAATCTGTCCACACACTAAATACCTAGAGAATCCAGTTGAGGGTCTGGGTCCCACAGTAATGTCCTGCATGAGTCCAGCTGAAAACCTAGAGCCCAAGGCAATGCTCCCCACAAGTCCAACTGGAGGCCTAAAGCTCACAACAATGACTCATACAAGTCTGTTCCATGGATCTATGCTGGGAACGCCCAAAGGTCAGCAGTGGAAACTAGAAAGTCTGTGACACTGGGATGAACGATCTGTGTCAGTAGGTAGAGGGTTCTGCACTGGAGTCAAGAAGTGACACTCAAAATAAAGACCCGGTGAGCCCCTGAAAAGTTCCACAGCCATCCTCAGGGACAAGACGTTCAAAGATCCTTCGATGACCAGAATAGTCGAGTACGTATCAGAAAGTCAGCATGGCAAGATTCTCCTGGCGCACATATCTTCCCCTGTTGAGCTAGGAAGCAATGCTCAAAGTAAGGGCCAGAGCTCCTGCTAAGTGAGCCACAGCCATTGTCCGCAACAAGGTCCCGAGCTGCTCCAATGGTAACAGCCGAGTTCACATCAGGGAAGCCAGCATGAGGAGCTCCTCCAGGAGAACCAACGGCTCCAAACAACGATGCTTAGGCAAACCTACGCCGCTGCTCTGCCTCTCCAGGTCTACTGTCTATGCGGGCAGCAGCACTGGGGGTGCCATCCACACTCAGCACCATGCTGGTTCAGTCCAGCTGGGGGTTCAGTTGTCCATCAGCTTTGAGTCCACTGCAGTGTTCTTGTTTCCATTCCTGCAGAGCCTCACCGTTCTTACTGAATTCTGGGGATTTTTTAAAATTCATTTTCCTTCATTTGCTGTGTGTCCCTGGGGTTATTTCCAGGTATGTTAAGTGGCTGTTTTAAAGGTGTTTTCTTCTGTTTTCTCTGTAGTAGGTCTGCCCTGCAATGCGCTCCTCAGACTGTCCTGTAAGTGCGTCTTGACAGATAGCTCTGCAGGACTCGTTTTTCAGGCGAAGATAGAAGAATAAATTCTTCCACACAGAGAAGAGAAAAGCTCTCCTTTTGACCTCAGAGTGATAGCTTCTGTTCTGTTTTCAGCGTAAACAGTCCAAGGGTTTTCCCAGCTGGAAAACTATGAACTTTGCATGTTTTTGACATTGGAATCACTTCCCCTTCCCCTCATCTGCATGGATTTTCCTCTACTTTGGAGTTATCTTGCCCCACTGTGTGAGCATCCTGATTTCCCTCCCCAATTTCTTCACACATTAGTGATGGAATTACTTTGTTAAGCTAAGTATCACTTCTCTTTGAAATCCATTTAGTCATTACTTCTGCCAAAAGAGTAAGTTACAAGCTCTTTGGTTTATCATTCATGAATCTTTGTGAAAAATGCTATTCCAGCTTTATCTTCAGATAGTCCTACTTACATTTAAGATACACTAAATTATATTCAATTTCTAGCACTTAGGATGCTTTTGATTTTTTAAAAACATTGACCATAATATCTTCCCCCTAGAATGTCCCCCCTATTTTGATCTGATTTCTGTATTTCAATAAATTTTTGGTGACAAAACTTATTTATTCATGATCACTAAAAAAATCTAACTATGCCATAAATCCCTCTTCTATCATAGGTGCTGGAGGATCAACAAAGGAAAAACTCCATTGAATAACTTGTGACCTAGTGCAAAGACAGTTTTTGAACAAATGATTGATCACATAGTAGATCTCCTAAAAGACAGAAAATTGACATTTACATGGATTGAAATTTTCCTTGAAGAACTGGTACTCAGCTATATGGAACTTAGCTATATGGAAAAGTAAATAAATAGATAAATATTAAGTGAACGGTAGAAGGCATAGAAGAAGCTTTTGAGCCTGTGACAATAGTCAGGGTGAAACTGGTGAATCATGAGAACACTGATGAAGACTCTGAAATGATCAAGCAAGATCCTGCAGGTTCATCTTTGTTCCATGTTCTTCTGACACTAAACGGTTCTGATGAAGCACAAGCCATAGTTACACACAAATATTCTTTGGTAAACTTCTACTGAAAGGCTTGTAAGAAGCTCTGGTAATGTTCAAATTCTAAGAAGAAACACTATCTTCTCTTAATTGTTTATCTCAAACACAAAGTGATGAGTAACTCCTTAGGGGAAGAAGATCTGCGTGTGTGTCAGTGCTCTTTGGTTGCTGGGATCTTGAGCAACAAATTAATCCCTCTATTTTGAAATAACAGGAAATGAGAAAGGAAAGCGTGCAGCTCATCTTTCTTGATGTCATTTATTTCATTCTTAATTGCATGCATAAACAAACAAGTCATTAAGTACATTAATTAACAATTCATTTAATATTTTATTATTGATGTTATACTTGGGATGGAGTTCAGAGGTCAGGGCTCAGCATATGAGATAATTAATAAATGAAGAAATAACAAATACCACAAGGCAATTAATATGGTTCACTGTCTTGGGAAGATTTATGTCTCCATGAGGACGCAGACAGACACACGAACACTAGAAAGAAACCGGCCAGCCTCTCTGTAGCCGCTAGTGTATCACGACAGCCAGTGTATCTGCAGTGGTCCTGTCCTGTGGCTACTCTGCAGGGCCCAGGTTTGGGTACCTGACCACAGGTGCCGCTTGCCCCATTTGTATCTCTTACACACAAACAGAACAGAGAAGGCACCTAGCCCAGGCCGTGTCACTCTGAGAACGAGTGACTGTATCTCTCCAGTGTCCTACCTGGGGGCTGTTGGTAGCGACATTTCCTGTCCTGTGGAGATAATTTGCTTTGTGATGAGAGAGGGCAGATTGGCCATGAGTGAGAGTGTGGGACGAAAAAACAATGTGCAAATGTTTGGGACCAGAAAATGTGGAGCGTCACGTTTCCTTTTGTCTTCTTAAGAGTTGAGTTATTCAGTCCTGTTTTGGAATACAGGAGCTTATCATTTCCCCCTTTAACTAAAATAAATGGAATGGAATTTCTATCTAGATGACTTCCCAGTGAGTAAAAGGGCAAATTTCATAACTATGAGTAGTTTGCTATCACTTTTCCAGAAATGATAATTTACAAGTATATAAATGTTAAAAATCATCATAGAAGATTCACAGCAAACTATTAACAATGATTTACCCACAGAGCAGTGAAGATTACAGGGAAGGTGTGCTGACATGCTTACCTTGTAGACGTCTCTATCACATAAAATTTTAACAATGAACTGTGAATTCTGGAGTTGCAAAAAGAATTTTAAAGCCCATAAACTAAAAACTTCTGAAACACAAATAGAATACCTAACAAGGGCTTTGCAATGTCTCGCAAGCGTTTGGGTACCAAGTGCACCTGTGTTGACTGCTCCCGCAGTGGCACCAGCAGAGGGCTGTGATTGCTCCTGACACAAAGCCAGAGCTGCAGGGCTGCTTCCCAACTCACAGATGCCTAATTTAGGAACACCTGGCACATAAAGAGAAAGGCCACTGGCTCGGGCCAGCTCACCTGGAGAGAGCACATCACTGTGGGAACACTCTTTGAATTTTGCAATCGGACTGCTTGATTTTGATGGTTTTTCTCTACGGTTGCTAGGTGCAGAACATCAGGCGGGTTACTGAGCCTCCCTGTGTTTCACGTCCTCACTGGTAAGCCATGCTAACAGGGTTTATAAGTGCCATGCAGTGTAACAGACAAAATCTGTGCAAACACTGCTCTCCCCCACGCCCCTGTGAACTATCAAAGCCGTTGGAAAGCAGTTCGTGCTCTATGTACCCAAGAGCTGCCTTTCACTTCTTTCTTTCCCTAAAGGCCAACTTGGTGTCTGTCACCAAGTACCAAAAGCAACTCTTGCGGGAGGAACAATTTGCCTGTCACAGTGACAAATTCCTAAGCGCTGGAATCAATTTCCTCAGCATAATTCTCGTCCTGCGTATCTGCACGTATTGGACTGGAACAAAGCTAGCCCCGAGTGCATTGAGTGGATTGTGGTCAAAGAAGAGAGCTTTGCTCTCATTCACGTGCACTATATCAAAAATTCTATAATGCACTTTTTACAAATCCCGGAACTCATGTATTCCGGAAAGTGGCTGAAGGCTTCAGCCCAGGAATTCCTTGCCTGCCGTGGCCACGCTTGGTGCTACCTGTTCGTAGTGTCTTCACTTTGTGTGGTATGTGCATGGTTGATACAAGGCGCATAAGCGTCATGGCCACCTAAAATGTCCTCAGAATGAGTGCACTGTGCCTGAGCGGTGACACAAAAGACACCTCGTGAGAGCACTGACAGAGGTATGTGTGGGGTGTAGAAGCAGAGGTCAGGGACCTGGGAGCCTCCTGCCCTGAATGCTTGGCTAAAGATTAACAGACGCTGTACAGGGCCACAAGTCCAAGGAGGAGCAAAACCAGGGCCTTAAGGGATGTGTGCTCTGGCCTTTGTCCTCCTCTTCGTCTGCTTTAGTACTCGGATTGGGCTGTAGGTCAGTCATATAGCAGAGTGTCCTGTCCTTCCCCAGACTCTTACATGAAGAATGACCTTCTTTTCCTGTTTACCCTTGCTTCCTGGACCTACTAATAAATAGCTACGGGAGCCTCAGTCTGGGGCTGTTTTTCCCAAGAAGAAGACCTGTCATACTGAAGGGTATTGGTCAAGGTGGTCCCTTTGGGCCCTTGGAGTTTACACTGGACATTGTCTCCAAGGAAGTTCTCATTCTTGGTGTCACAGCCTTGAACCATCACAAGACTGCACCTTGGAAACGGAGAGCACTTACACAGAATTCTGTATCTAAATATATCTAAAATGAAATTTCTGCATGAGAAAACATCAGGACAGAAATCATTTGCGTTTTTCTTTCTTGAGGTCACATAAACACTGGCACTATGATAGATGGTGACAGTCATGCTTTCCATCTTAGATTCTCCCAAAGCTGCTGTGTTAAGGACTTGGTTCTCCTGGGTGGAGCTAACGAGCTCCTGGGTGCTCCTGGGTGGTGCAGACCTTCAGAGGTGGGGCGAGTGGGCGCCTTTTTTGTTTTATTAGTGCATACAAGTTATGCAGAATACCAGGCTCAATTTTAGTGTCCTGGTATATACGTATCATATACTTTGATTATTTAAATCCATCACTTCTTCCTGTCTTCTATCTTATACTGTTTGCATTGTGGTTTTCTCATACAGCAGAAACCATGTAACAGTTAACATTCTGCATCTGGTTTATTTCACTTAGCATTATGGTCTCAAGGTGCATCCATTTCCTTTGAAAAGACTCAACTTTATCCTTCTGGAGAGTACGCCCTAATGCCCACACACCACACATCTGCTACCCACCCACCTCTTGATGGGCACGTGGTCTCCTTTCGGTGTTCAGCTGCTGTGAGCTGTGCTGTTCCGGGCATGCATGGACCACTGTGATACGATGCTGGAACAGGTACAGCTGTGTCATAAGATTCTCAGTTTCCATGTTTTGGAACTCTCCACACTAATTGCCACAGTGGCTGTGGTAGCTTATATTTCCACCAACAAGCAGATGTGTTTCTCAGACTCTTCGTCCTTGCAAGTATTTGCTACTTGCCAGCTTCACCATGATGCCATTTCTTTCCTGGAATAAGATGGAAGTCCAGTGTTGTTTTCAGCAGCATCTCAATGATGCTCAGAGGCGCTGGACGCCTTTTCATGTACCTAGTGGCCATTTGTATTTCTCCTTTCTGAGTGTCTGTTTATTCCAGTTGCCTAGATGTTAGTCCTTTTCTTAAGCACTAGCTGGCAAGTGTTTTTTCCACTCTGAGTTTCTTCCTTTGCTGTACAGAAGCTTTTTAACCTGATATAATCCCTCTGATTGATTCTTAGGTGCACCATTCGCTGAAGAGGCTATCTGTCCTCCAGCTTGTGTTTTCATCGAGAATCAGACGGCTGAGGTGTTTTTGTCCATTTTCATTTTGGCTCTGTTGGTCAGCACATCTGTTTTTGTACCAGCTCTATGCTGCTTTTACCTCTGTAGCTTTGTAATACTCCTTAAAGTCTGGGATTTTGATGCCCCTGCACCATTTCTCCACATGGTTTGTAGCTGTTTGTCCAACAGAAAGAATATCAAATTGACCGCAGATAGCTAAATATTGGTTAACAGCACAAAATACAAACCAACCAGAGAATTAAAATGTCTTCTTAAGACCTCAAAAAATGATACTTTATTTTTTATCTTCCCACATTTCCTATTGACATATACCCAGGCTCGCTTCTGTGGTTACAGAGATCAACTTACCGGAACAAAGAAAGCTGCACGTGTCCTTCTGGACAATCAAAAACAGAATGCCTCACTTGCACTTGTGTATGTAGGAGTGTGTGAGCTGATCCTTTAAACAGGACTTTTGAGGGTTTCTCTGATAAACTCTAAAGGAAACTGTGATAGATACGGGGTGACTAGAAAAGGACAATTTACAAATGATGCCCAGATTTCTTGCTCAGATAGCTGAGTGGACAGTGATGACCTTCAATGAAATAAATAATTCGGAAGCAGCAGCAGGGCTGTGGTCACACCAAGAAATGATACAGCTTTGGACAAGTGAAGCTTCAGATGTCTGAGGGAGATCAACGTAATGTCCAGCAGGCAGTTCAATGTATCACCTGGTGCTCAGAAGGGAAGTATGTGCTGGAAAACAGGCTTGGAAATCATCAACATCTTGTCAAGAGGCTGTCAAGCAGGAACTCGAGTGGAAGATCCAAGATTCATTCCCTAGCCAGAAGACCAAACAGAAGATTCTTAGTGCAAAAAGCGCATCTCTGTCTGAGAAATGGCATTCTAATAGTGGAAAACCTTAGTGTTTTAAAAACTCATTTCGGTCCCCCTGTGGGGTGTAGCTTTTGATAAGTGATGATACTATCTCTCTCTGTGCTATAAAAATCTATATTTATCCTAGTAAAGTTGCAATGGAGATAATAAAAAGAAAACATTGCACAATATTTTAACTTAATGAAAACAGCTTAGGCATTTCATCCTAGTGTTCATAATTATCGATTTAACCTTTAAGGAAAGTGTGTTATGAGAAAAAGTGTTAAGTGGAAGATGGCTTGAATTTGTGTATATGTATTCTGTTATTGTGGCAAAGTAAAAATAGCGAAATTTGTATTTTACCCATTTTAACATACAATTAGTGACATTAATTATACTTGAAGTGTTGCACAACCATGGCTACTGTGGGGAGTCATGCGGAATGACGGAGGGTTTCATTTAGCATGAAAAACAAATCTTGATCGAGATGCCAATAGTGTGTGTTTTAGGTGAAAGTTTGTCCTGAAAAAGGGGCATGGTACAAAGACATAACCATCAAAGCGGGGAGTTGTGAGATCTAATCCCACCTTTTCAAGATTGGGATCTATTCCTTGGTGTGAGGCACGTGTACAATTATATAAAAGCATCAAAAGTATAAGGTTTGCAACAAATCAAGTTGTGTGTATGCATTGTTTGTGTGTGTGTGTGTGTGTGTATGAGACAGACAGAAAGAGAGAGAGAGAGAGAGAGAGAGAGAGAGAGAGAGAGAGAGAGAGATTTACCACAAAATAGCCATTTAACCCATATGATTATGACTGGTCTGTCCCCTGGGAGTGACCTCCCCTCTAGAGAAAGCTGTTGACTGAAATAAACAGTCACATAAATAGCAAAGGCTGACTTATGCTGGTGGCCCGAAAGGGTTCATTTTAAGCACAGAATAGTATGTAAATAGATTTTGAAATGTGACAAAGGGATTTAGAGGAGCCACAGAATTCAAGCCATCTCTGAAGTGAGATGGGGTTTAATCGGTAAGAGATAACCAGGCTGCAGTTAACAAGCCAAAAGCAGGACTGTATGTTATGCTGAAAAATTAGGAGGAAAGGTAGAGGTGAAGGGGAGAGAGCAACATGGAGGGGCCAGAAACGAGCACATTGATTTAGCCAGATTTAGTCGTGAACTGCGGGTGCTTTGCCAGGGAAATGTGCAACACCCTGTTTACCCAGAAGACAGGGAAAGACGTCCTGGAAAGGTAATCAGGAGCATGCTCTGGGTCCTAGCTCTACTGAAGGAAGTTTTCTGGAGCTTGGGGGCAGGAAGGAGAGTGATTATGCATCTTAAAGACAGGAAAGGAGGAGAAATTTCACCCACGGGACCCCACGTGTTCTTATAAGGTTGTGCGGAGCTGAGCGCATACTTTAAAAGTAGTCAGAAGATCAACCTTTCTACTTCTGACTTATGTGCTGGAACGCACTCACTAATGCATTTATGTGTTTAATCAATAAATAAAGTTTGAGGTTCTACTATATACAAGATCAAGCACCCCTCCAGGCTTTTCATTGTTATTAGGTGGCAAGAGAAACCAAAAGGGGAAAAAAGCTTGCTGTGAGAAGAAGGGTCTGACAGCAGGGGCGAGACTCGGGGAAGTGAGCCTCTTCGGAGCGTGCCTGAATGTGAGTCCCTGCATGCATCTGACGTTCTGCTGGGGAGCCATTCTCACACGAGGGTGGGAACTTACTTTAAAGAGCCATTGATTCCAAAGGTTGATTATCAGATCTAATTTAAATCATATTTTTTCAAAAACACGATGCCTGTAAATAATTCTAATATTTTCTCTATAAGTAATTTATTTTTTTTCCAGTGTGGCCGGAAATTAAAGAACAGTAGTTTTGCAAGTATGTGATGAATATTTGCATTGTGTCCTCAGGGCTGCAGGTTAGAGCTGCTGCCTTAATTGAACGACAGTGAAGTTGGAAATTCGACCAAACAAGACAAGAAAAATGTTTGAAATGCAGGCAAAAAGACACTGAAAAATCTAAACTAGGATATACTGATACGATCTGACTTTCACTTCAAAGAGATTACGTCCAAGAGGGAGTGTGAGAGAGACCCAGGTACCCTCTGGGGTTGGGTCTCTGGGCCTCTCTCTCTCCTGCACTCTGAATGGTGTCCCTGCTGCTGAGAGCTGTAAGCATTCAGGAGAGCTTTCCAGAAGAGAGGGCGGGGGATTTCTCCAGAGTGCAGAAGTCGAAATCACTGACCTGGCCTCAGGGGCTTGCTTTATCTTTAATGTTTCTCTCTTAGTAACTATTGGCTTCCTCCCCAATTATGAGTTTCCTCCCTGATGAACCCCGCATTCTTAGTGCAGCCAGAATTGTCGGGTCCCACCGTGGTCTCCTCTCAGTGACAGCAGGAGGCAGCTGTGGTTCTCACTGTCCTTTGAGCTTTCTTTTACCTTTTAGCCCCAAATTAACACTAGGTATACACTAGTAACTTGATATTGGCAAGCACTTACATTATGTCCTTGAATACAAGATGGAACTTATCTAAAAACTACATGGTACCAACAACAGAGTCCTATTGAGAAGTGGAAGATTAAAATAGGTAAGATATAGACTGTTTATGGACAATACTGCAAAGATATTATCATTCCTAGATTCTGGTATAGTCCTTATGCAACTCTAAGGCATAGACATAATACGCTTCTTGTTTTTCTGTTTTGTTTTGTTTGTTTTGGTACCAGGGATTGAACTGGAGACTGTGCATTTACCAGGCAAGTGCTTGAGCTGCTGAGCTAAACCCCAGCTCATTTGTAATACATTTCTATTGTAACAGTCATACAACTCCACAATTAGTATGGATATAAAAATATCACAAGTATTGAAAAAGTAGTTGGAGAATATGCATTTTCTTGCTTCAAGGTTGCTAGAAATCTGCAGTAATGACAAGATAGATCATATAGATTAGGCGGGAAGGGTAAGCACAGAATAATTGATCATAACAAGAGACCCAAAATAGACTTGCAAATCAAGTTATTTATGATAGAGATATCAAGATAAAGCCTATGGAAAATGAAAAATTTCAATGTTTACTGCTATTACATTTGGATATTTATAAAATACTTCAAATTTCATTTCATAGTATACATAAGAATTATTCCAAGAGGTTGTAAGATTTAAGAGTATTAGTTAAATTCACTGAGTTTTGAAAATGGAACCTAGAAGGATACATTTATTGAATATTTCTTAGATCCCAAATAGCAAAAGTAAAGAAAACGGAACAAAAGTAAACAAAAACCAAAAGCATTAAATAATAGTCAACAGTACTCCATTAAATGTAAAGACTCCTGCTTATGAAAGATAATTTGAGGGAGTTGAATATATATTTAATAACAAGAACAGGAAATGTAACAATGGAGCCTTAAAGTATATTTTAGTAGAAAAAAATCCTTCAAAATATGATACAAAATTGTAGTTTTCCCTGATATGGTAAACAAAAAATTTAATTTACATACAGTATTGGTGAAAACACAGTAAGCATTTAAAAATACATGCTGCAAAGGTAATTTAAAAATTAACAGACTGAAAACAATTACATTTAAAAATCTGCATAGAAAGTCAAAAATTTTAAAAATGTGTAAAATATTTGCAATGAGGTCACACCATTCTGATTCTTATAATAAAGAACTTCAAATTAATAAAATTAGTAAAGGATCTGAATAAAAATAAGCACCAGTGGCTCTTCCCATGTAAAACGGGGTGCAGTCTTGGTGATAATATAAAAAATACAGAGTTGAGACACGTTCTACATCCCCCTCCAATTTTCAGATCATCAGAGAATAAAGCTTCTTCTAGACCATTACACGTGAAATTTGATCAGACATGTGTACTTCTATGAATTTCACACAGGGTCCTATCAGAGCACTTAATAATAATTTGTTATAATCTAATTAGCCAAAAGCTATAATGTATCACCAGATCCCCTATTCACTGCCTCCATGTAAAATAAAACACAGCTCTAAAACTACAGAAGTCTTCACAGTTTGGTACTGAATATTCTTCAAGACCTATGCTTTCTTTTAAGTGTGGAGCTACATATGTGAGTCCTAGAACCTTGGGAAGCAACATATGCGATGTATGTACATATGTGAAGGATTTACTTGCCTATCAGGCCACATCCAACGCAGATTGCTCATGGTTGACCTCTAAGAGAGCGCCCTCTCCCTTCCTCCACTGTGAGTTCAACAGTGGACCATGGACAGATGCCCTTCACTTATGGCTGGGCCTGAGTCCTACTAAAGTCATTCATCAAATCGTCACCGAGGAGCACCTGTGCTTCCCAGATTATAGACGCCAATCTGTTAGACCTTTCTCTGAACTAGGACTCCTGTGTTCTCAGCTCTACTGCATTGCCTGTAGATCATCCAGAAGACCATAGCTGGGAGAAATTTCATCGTTGCTCAGCTGTCATTTATTATCCCCTCGGATAAACCCTTCATCAGCTCTCTGGTGCACGTTACCTGGCACAGAACCCCATGTGTGGTCCTGGACAAGCGGAGGTGGTATGAACCATTCCAGACAGATGTGTACTCCTATTGCCGTCAGCAAGAACAGTGTTGAGATCCACACAGGGTGGTCAGACTTGGAGATGGGACGAGAATATCAGAGCTCATTCTGGTGAAAGATTTCAGCTACATACAGACCGTAAAATTGACCCTGGCTAGGGCAAAACCAGGGACAATGAATCCATCCATCACCTCTCAGGGCCCGAGTTCCTTGTTCACTGCAGCCTGGTGGCTACACATTTATAGTGGCAAACAGTAACAAAACAGATGTGGTTCATGGAAATTTCCAGATGATGGTTGAAACCATCCTATCCTGGAACTCACGTCAGCTTAACGCTATAAATTACCTGTTACATCTGCTATATAAACATATTCTATGTTCCTTTCAGTTTAGTAACAAGGTCTTGTAACAGCTATCCCCCCAGACAGTGCTGAAGATTGAACCCCACCGTTTACAGGAGCCAGACAAGCACCACGCCAGAGCTCATGTATTATGTTTGGCAGATTTACAGGAAGAAAAAGATAAACTTGATGCAGAAATGAGCAAATGGTCAGTTTACTAAATACTATCTGTAAACGATTGCAGACCATGAAACCGAGGTTGTAAAGGGACTCTAAGAAACCTGTGGTTCTGTTATTCTCTGAATCCTTCCCTGCTTTGTTGTAAAGATCAATTTGAGCTATTACCTCATGCCTGGCACACTGCTATCACCCTTCTGTTCTTCCTGCTGCCTGGCTCGCCTCCCTCTGTTCAGTCCTTAACACTGCATCCCGAAGCATTTTTCTGAAAAACAAACCTGACCGTATTATGTCCCTGTCCCAGCCTCCCAGGGCTTGGCATGACCACCGCACTCCAGGTGACCTGGTGCATGGGGAGGCTGTTGTCAGAGTCAGCAGGCAGTAAGCACTTCAGGGGTATCAGCACTCTGCAGCTAATGTGCGGAACAGAAAGAGCAGACCTAGCAGTGGGGGGCAGTACCCTGCTTTTACGCACATTTCCTGAGCTCCGTTGCTCAGTGTGAGGGGAAGGAAAGGCTTTCGCGTTCCAGTGCACACCTCTCTGTTAGCTTTCCTGCTCTGCTTTTAAGGACCTGACCCTCTACCAAGGAGCCCAAGGCCTACAGGAACAGCGACAGTGGTGCGGACTTGATAAATGCATTAGGGTATGTTCATGGGAGGGGACTTTGCTTTCCCCTCGGGAACACAGAAAGGGTCACAGACAGCGTTTGTTCTAGGTTTGAGGAAGGAGCAGGATGGGTGGGAAGAAACCTACAGAGCCTGGAGAAAGGCCGTTCCAGGTGAGAAGTTCAGGCACGAGGCACATGGCCTCTTGCTGTCCTGATACAATTGCAGGGCAGGCGAAGGTTCCAGATGAGGGAGGCTGACTGCCTGCGTGGCAGCTTTGGGGGGCTGTGTATCAGCCAGCTTCCTGCCCCACGGTGTCTCACAGTGCCTGACACCTGCAAGCCTCAGAAGGAAAAGTGGACTTTGGCTCAGTGTGTAGGGGTTTTAGGCCATAGTCAGCTGGCTCCAAGGCAGAGCAAGGTAGCAGAGGAGGCTTGCATACGGCCTGGCAGACACAAAGCGGAGAAAGATCCAGCAGGAGAAGGAAATGGAGCCTTCAAATGCCACGCCTCCACTGACCCCCTCGCCTCTCACCAGGCTTCACTTCCTAAGTGCTGTGAGGAACTCATCTGCTGGGAGGATCAGATCCCCACAGTGCAATCACTTCCCCAAGCCCCACTTGTGAGTACACATGAAGCTTGGCGGGGGACACCAGATATGAACCATAACAGCCTGGCTCGCTAGTAAGAAATGTGTGAGTTGAGGCTTCTCTACAGAGACCGATGGCCATAGCTAATTCTCTCCAAATTCCAAATCTCAGCTTTCTCTCTCCCCAGCCTGCTCTCCAGTCTGTAATTCACTCAGACATATACACCACTCTCCTGCCTCAGGCCACGCATTCAGCTTTTTCCCATCAGAGGACACAGGCCGTGCACACTTCTCCATGTTGCTCTAGAGCCGTGATGGCAAACTTCTCAGATACGAGTGCTCAGACTGTAACGCAAAGCCCATTTATTTATTGCAAAGCATCAACACTACCGTTAAACCTGAATACTGAGGTTTTGGTTTAGAAAAAACAACTCACATGTTAACATCTTCAAAGAGCAGCACCGGGCGTGCCATCGGTTCCCACCAGTGCTCTATCCTCTTCTGGGCCTTCGCTGAATTCTCCCTGGTAGGTTAGGAAACAGAAGAAAGAGACAGATGGACTGTGAGCTAACCATGGCCCTCTACTTGATATGTAACCTTAGGCAAATCATTTAACCTTTCCAAGCCACCCGGAAAATGATCGCAATAATTCTTCAGAGAGATGCCACGAGGGTAAACAAATGTCTAAGAATCAGCCCTCCTGAAATGCTAGCTATCTTCCCACCCCAAACTCCAGCCCAGTCAGGTCCAACCTGGGGCCATAATCACCCCTCCTGACTTCAATTAGAGCAGCTTCGGGCCAGTGCTCTCCTGAGATCGTTATTAACTCTGCTGGTTTCTTGCTCAGAGGCCAAGAGACAGCACTGCGCAGTAAGGCTTAAACACTCCTTTTTAAAACTAAGCCAGGCTCATTGGGGAGGTTAAAAGCTAAAGATGTGACCTGTTCTGGCATTTAAGCTACTTCACAGTAGAATTGCCTGGTGTAACAGCTAAAGGGGGAAGAAGAACTCTCTAATCAGTCTAAGTTGGGAGGAAAGGTAATTGCAAATTTATGGAGACAAAAACAGGTGTGTGAAATGGTGTACGACAGAGCTTGCCAGGATTTCCCAAGATGTAGCTCCTGGTTGGGAGGAGAGTCAGGATTATCTCTGCAAGCCTCTGCCACGGGAAGTGTGATGTTTACTTAGCACCCAGAGAACCATGAATGCACCAACAATGCAATCAGGATTTCCCTCTGATTTTGGCTGGGGTGTTGTTTAGAAACCTAATCACTGGTGCCCAGTGGTACCAGGCACAGGCATGTATCTGACTGAATTCATCACTCCCACTAGGTTCAGGGTGCAGACAACTCAGGGGGCTGGTAGAAGAGCATCTGCTCCTCTTCGGAAGCCTGTACTTCAACTGGGAAAAGTTCCCAGCTCCTGACTCCTGCGGTTCAGACTGTGAGGTGGATATACACACACTGGGAGCAGAAAAGTTGCCGGGCTTTGCAGGTCTCATCGTATGAGGCCACAGCACATGGGTCAGCCTGGGTCTAGGACAACGCTAGACTTTCCCGACAAACTTTGAATCCCGCTGTTTCATAGATGCATGGAGTATTAAAGTTCAAAGATCGGGTCTTGGAGCGAAGATGAGAAAATAGAAATCATCGAGGATCTCAGGAAAGGTTTGAGACAGGTCTCTGTGGGGTTAGAGTCTCCTGATTCCTACTGTCACCGTTCCATGATATTTGCAAAGATGTGGGACAGTATTCCAAAATTTAGCCATTTTTATGCTACTGAAACAAAATACAACAGGCTATTGAAAAACATGATGAATATATAAATTACATAAATTTTTAAAATGTATTACCATAAAGGACACATGGGCCTTAAGCCCCTCAAAATATTTCCTCTCACTTATGATATTGTGATTTCTGCTTTCTGCAGCAGCTCTGGGGCCTCCTTCATGTGTGAGTTCACAGAGAGTGAGCACCATGCACCCAAAAGTCGGGCTGATGGAAACACCTGCTGGGTCCTCTTCCACCCCGCGCATTGGATCAGGCACCACCAGCCTCCTGGCTCCTCCCCAAACTCAGGGGTCATGAAAAGTAAACATTTTTAATTTATTTAGGACATCAAGGCAGCCAGGGCAATGCAACTAAAAATACTTCTCACAGCATTATTTGGCTATTTTTTTCTCAGAGGAAATCTGTGTGTTTAGTCATATCGTCATCTTTTAATGTCTGTCTGTGCTGTGAAATGCCAGTCCCTTAACTGTCAGCTAGTACCAGATTCTTTGCAGTTTCCCTTTAACAGAATTAATCAGAAATAAAGAACATGAGAGGGCACTGATATTTATTGGGGAAATGAGCGTAGGGCTTTGATACAGACATGCCTTATTTCAAAAAATAGTTAAAAGGAGGGCCACGAATATTACCAAAGCCCCAGCACAATAAAATATTTATGAAGGAATCAATTTTAATTACTTTTCAAGTAATTGGAATCCAAAGGCTTTGATTAAATTCTTGATCTTTATTTCCACACTGTATTTGAACTTTCAAAACTTGAAGGGCTCTTCTGGATCTGTGCTGGTGCGCAGACCACTGAACCTAATTCCAGGGTTCCTGGGCCGGCTAACTCCACCTTTCACGTTCATGAGGACTCTTCTTGCTTGCCTAAGCTTATGGTACTCAGCTCAGTCTTTTAGCACCCCCCATGGCTGTGTGTGGCTAGGTATAGAGCAGTGACATGTTAAAATCACCCACAGCACCGTCCCATCCTCCCATCCCGTCCCGTTGCTGTTGACTCTTGTGCGTGGAGCGCACACCTGTGGCGCTGTGTATCTAACTTCCTGCTCATTGTGCAGCCCGCTAGATTTTCTGTCTCCAGCTAGCATGACAGCTACTTTTTAGGCCTCTGCCGCTGCCGTGTTCCCAGTTCAACTGCTTTCCCACGTCAAGCTGCGGAGACAAATATTAATGTATATGCTGCAAGCCCACTGGATCTGAGTAGTCACATTGTCAGCTTCACCCGCATCCATCTCACCTGCTCCTCTGTAGAACCTGAAGTTGGTCACAGGTGTTCAGGCTTTCCCAGGAGGAAGGGTCACTCTGCCCATATCATCGCTATGTCAGAACTGTGGGCTTGTGTCTCCCAAGAGCTAACTGCTGTGAGCTCACAGCAGTTAGAGGTCAGCCCACACTGGAATTCAGTAAAGCTTAATTTTGCTTAAAAATTTTGTATAACATCTCAATTGCTAAAGAGAAAATATAGGAAGAGACTCTAACTTTTTTTGCTTTTCCTTTCTTTTGTATAAATTTCCTGTGCTGAGTTCTAGTGTGCTAGACTAAATATTAAAGCAGAACCACCAATGCTACAATCCCAAATCACCGAACCTAAACCAAGTTGTTACCTGACATTCTGAAAACACAGAGATCACCACCAAGCCTCCTAAACAGCCATGTTCACTTATAAACAGCAATTTCATAAAAATG
The DNA here is from genome assembly GCF_034190915.1 of Cavia porcellus. Classification (NCBI taxonomy): domain Eukaryota; kingdom Metazoa; phylum Chordata; class Mammalia; order Rodentia; family Caviidae; genus Cavia; species Cavia porcellus. The sequence continues at coordinate 2,550,210 of NW_026947506.1, forward strand.
AATTGTGGCTTAATCCTTACAGAAAAGTGCCCTGTGTTCGCTGAGCTGCTATTTTCTCCTGCAGTTCCATTTCCCGGTCTCTACTTTAGAAATTAGCTTTGGAATGACCAGCCTGCCTTTGCTCTCTATTTCTTCTTGTCAGTTCTCTGTCTATGAAACCAGTCTCTCCCCAGAGAATGAAATGCTGCACAAGAGTACAATGAAAAATAAAGCCAATTAACATCGTTACACTCAGTTGTGTTTCTGTCCTTGATAGTATGAATATCCCTGTGCCTTTCTGGGTGTCCGGGAAGTAGTCCTTCATTAAAGGAAGGTCTGGAATGGGTAAATTCACGTTTTCACAGTTGATAAATTAAAAGCAATTTCCCCGAAGCATCTTAAGATATTTTTTGATGTCTAATTAATCTCTTTATGTGATCACTTTATATGTTCTTCTGCACATTCCCGTTGATGGTGTAGCTCACTCTCACTGTTATGCTGAGCCATTATCCCTGGCCTAGGCCTTGGTCTTCATTTCCATCAGCACGTATGTAGTGACCACACAACTAAACTGTCCCTTCCACCATCTGCCATCTTTTATTCAGCACACACACATGCACACGCACACAAACACACACGTGTGCACATGCATACACACGTGCACACACACCCTCCACTCCTATGCCTCCTACTCAGAGTGTGTCACCATAATCCATGAAGCTGTAAAGACTAAAAATTGGAAAACCTTCCTCTTCTCTTCAAATCCAGTGAAGCTCTTTTTCTCAATGGCTGCAGTCTCATCAAATTCCTCTAAAACGGACTTTTAAATCCTACATTTCACATCCCCCTAAGCTGAAAGCTTCCCTTTGACAGAAGGACTATAGAAAGCCCTTTGGGGTCCAGAAAGATTCACATTTTAAATCCCATGGCACAGTGATTGGAACTCTAATGAGCTAGTTCCAATCTACGGCTTCCAGAGAAACCCCTGGTGAGAATAAAGACATTAAGGTATATTTGTAGATGTCGAGAGCCAACTCCAAGGGCACCCTAACTCCAGTTAGTACACATTAAGGTATATTTGTAGTTGTGGGGAGCCAAGGGCATCCTAACTCCCGTTAGTACAGGGTTAAGTGGAACAAAGGCCTGGACCCAGGGCAAAGCCCAGGTTTTATTCATTCACCAAGAAGGGTGTGGCTCCAGAGGAGTCATGGTGAGAGTGGTGGGAAGTAAGTGAGTGTCCTGAGCCGGGCCAGGTGGCAGGCCTGAAATACCTCGCAATACATAGAGAGGTGTGTGGAAAGAATATTCTACATCAGTAATATTATTTGAGACAGGATCTAATGTTTTGGCGTTGGTGCTTTACTTCTGATGTCGTGAAATGTCACAGCCTTGTAGCCGCATCTCAGTGGACAACATGGCCACACACAGCCTAGCTCCAACGTGGTATTTGGGAGCTGCGGGTGGGGCTTCACTGACCTGCTGCATTGCTTTAACGACTACCATCTGTAGTCTTTAAGCAGGGAAATAGGCCAGGTTTAGCCAAATGGAGACAACGTTTTCTTAGTTCTAGGGAGAGTCATCCAGGTAGTCCTCCTGTGCACCACAAACGGGTTCCGTTTCTCTAACACGTGCCTTCTTTTCCATCAGCGTTTGCTTCCCACCTCCTCAGTGCTCCTTCGTGAACTTAGTCTGCAAAAGGATTACTCCAATGTCATTTTCTCTACAGGACTTTCCTCCTCCAGTTTTCCCATTCTTGCATGTTTCTTGTAGCGTTGCCTCTACTAAATGATACTACATATGCTACGTTCACTGTACTGTGACCTCGCCTGCATTGTAAAGGTGGAGTCAGTTATTTTCTTACTTTTTCATGTAGTTGGCATTCAGTAAATACGTATTGATGAGCAAGTGAATAGATGACGGAAAGGGACACTAAAGTCCTTGGAAGAGAAAGTCCAGTGGGTGTCACTAGGGCAGAGAACAGGACACTGTCTTCCTGAGGTGATGGCTGTGCAGGCTGAAGAGTGGACCCAGAAGGTCACTTGGTCCTGCAGTCATCAAATAAACAGTGCATCAGCCCTACCCGAACGAAAAGTGGTTCCGTGAATCCCATAAAATGGGGAAAAAGTAGTTTACACAAAGATGTGGACAAAAGTACCGTGCAGTGTCAGGTAACAAACACACGCATTGCACCCAGTAAGCGTTGGGTCTAGGTGACGAGTGGGTGCTCGGAGAGAAGCCTGCCTTCAGTACAGGGATCCGGACAGAAAGTCAGGAGACCGCTCACCAGTGTCAGGGTTCCCCTAACACACCGTCATGCCAGTATCCACGAGTTCAAATGAGCTGCTTAAATTGTGTGACTTACTATTCTAAACTCTGCTTGTTTTATTTAAACATAACATGCAATCCTTTCAACACCGTGACTTGGGAACTCTGCCCCTCTGGGTGACTCCAGGACTGCGTGAACTCTCGCGATTCACCTCGTCTGTGTAATTTTGCTTTATGACCTGTATTGTGTGATTCTTCCAGCTGAATGCTAGGCGTCCTACTTTCTCAGTCTACCCTTGAATCCCTTCCTAGTTCTCCAATGGTGATGGCTCCCTTTCCATAGTAATTGTTTTAAGGTTTTTTTATTAGTTAGACCCAGAATATAAACATGGGATCAAATAGCATTATTTTAAAAATGAGATTGAAAACCTTAGGTAAAATAGAAAGCTGGTACCCAGTTGGTGTTTGTTTTTTCTTTTATTGCCCTTGTACAATTTTGTGTGTCGTTGTTTCTGTTTAAGCCACAGATGCACGTGTTCTTAAAATATTTTTTAGACCAAGAAATAGCTGGTTTAAAGGCCTTACCATTTTGAGGGGAAGAATTGAAGGGAAAAATACCAATGTTTAATAATGATTAAAAGTTAACTTTTGTTTTTGAATTCACTGGTTCTCTTTACAAAGAAAGGTGCAAAACTGTAGGAATCTAGTGGTAGACAGGGACTCTTACCTCGTAAGAAAAACACCACAGAGACATTCACTCCCGGAGTAAACACCCACTTTATTAAGCATAAGAAAAGAGGACTGCACTGAGCCAAAGAGCCAAGTGGTTTCAGTCCTACTTAAAACTAGTTCTGGAAAGCTTTGCTACAGAAATGACGGAAATTCAGAGACATGTAATATTGCAAAGACAGAGGGAAGAACAGGAGGAAAAGCATTCTCATTAAAGAGCCCCTAGGAAAAGACACGGGGGGAAAATTCTAGATTCATCCAAGTAACAGGAGAGAGTTTGCATGTGGTTGACAGATGTTGACCCAAGAAGGAAGAGGCATAAAATTACCAGGTGTGCTGTGGCCAGAAATGTCTCTAGTCATGGAGAGGAGTTTAACTAAACGCAATGGGAACTTCATGAAGGACTTGAATTTGAGAAGAGCACATTCAAATTTATGTTTTCAAAGATCTGCCTAGATGCTTCTTAGACTGGTACTTTGTAAGAGCAGAAAAAGAGAAACTAATCAAAGTCTGTTACGGTACCTGGGAAGCACGTGCTGGTTGCCTGCACAGGAAGGCTGCAGAAGAAGACGTGAAGTAAACTGCTCAGCTGTATAACATGCATGTACCCATCAGGTGCAAAGACATACAGAACACTTTATGCTTCTACAGCACTAAGGAGAGTTCCAACATATAGAAAGCATATAAATATTTATTGTCACATTACGACTACTGTGGTGTGGAATTATTTGGCTTGATTTTTCAGGATGTTTGGATGGTAGGCACAGAGATTGGACTTGTCTGATATTATAATGTCTTGGTATTGAATGATGTTTCATGGAGATACACAAATTACATAGTGCACTGCTTTAATTGCTGCTGGAAGGAGGCAATGACAGCAGGTGATTTCCTGAATCTAGTGGTTCACTGCCCCAGGGACCCATACTGCCTTAGTTAGTTCCTCAAAGAGGCTTCCTCGGTGTTTCTCTGCAATGAAGCCTAGAACAATACAACGATTGCAAATTTGGTATTTCTCTGCTGGTGTCAGCAGCATCCCTTTCCTTAAAACGGTCCTCCAACCTCCTGGAAGGCCAAGGCTGAAAGCAAACCAAGGACGCAGAGCTGATCTAGGTTGGCCGAATTCTCTTCAGTACCAAGGCAGAGGCTGAGCCTGAGGAAGAGAGGCTGTGACTCCTCCGAAAAGCCAGGCTCTCGGTGGAAGGCGCCCTGCAGTGGGTGTCAGTGAACTCGCTCTGTAGCTCTCATTGACTCCTGATGCCGAGCAAACCCAGCCTTTGGAGGCTCAGTTTCCTCAGAGCAAAAGGAGAATCCAGTAGCTGTCCTGCCTAGCTAGAAAGCTGGATCGTGAATAAAGCGATGTACTCTGAAGCATGCCAGGAGCTGTGCAATGTGCTTGCTGTCTTCCTTGGGCCGTGTTTACAAATCATTAACAAACATCCGATGGGGCCCTAGACTCCTCTGTTCGCTTTGTGGCAGTGACTGACTGCAGAGGTTATGGTGCTCAGAAATCCCCGAGGTAAATCTACTGGGAGTCCTCTCTGGCCAGGCTGAAAGTCATAGGCACACAGTGCACAACTACAAGGCTCTTTAACTCTCAACACAGCCTAGGGATACGGCATTGTCATTTGTATTTTATGCTAAGGAAATAGGACCAGTTTTAAAAAACACAGTAATTTTAAAAACCAGGAAACAGCAGAGCCCGATCTAAAACATTAACCTGCCTTTTTCAAAAATCCATAAAGTATTAACTGATAACACGGAATCTATAAAGTCACAGATACAAATTGACATGGTTGCAGGGGCTTGGGGTGGGCAGAAATCCTTAAACTGATCAAACTTGATTAGGAAGCAAAGGCTCTTTTGTGTTCTCCAGGGTATGTCAAAGTGCAGCGGATGCATATTGCAATTTTGAACAATTGGGTGTAAAATTTGCCAGTAAAAAACCACACTGCAGATGGCAATTAATTACCTCATGGGCCCTGCTGCTCCAGTACGCACCGGCAGATTGAGAGGCTGCAGAGCTGGGCGGGAAGGCGACCTCTGCAGGAATCCGCCCTCTGCCGGTCACCGGGCTCCCTGGCATGCTAACCAGGGCCTTCATTCCAAGATGCAAATGAGGTATTTTGAGGACTTCTTTATTTATGACCTTATTACTCTGAAACGGTTGGGAGTTTTAATTTTGTGGCTAGCCCACCTGCTGTTTCTTTATTAAAATCTTAGTTCTGGTTAATCAAAAACATTCTTTGCAGTCAGGTCACATAGATTCTATAAAACAGGATGCCCCGATTTGCTCTGGGTTTGGCGTGAGATTTATCTTTGGAAGATGCACACTGATTTATATGTGTGCTCACAAGGGTGGCAGTGAATTAAAATATGATCACAAGGGGAAGAGGTTCATGGCTTTCTGAGCGTGGTCATAAATAAGGGATTTCATAACCAAGTCTCTCTGTTTAGTATCCATGTTTCCCCTCACCTGTGGGCCCCTGGGGTCACTCTGTGGGTAGCACTCCTGGAGACCAGTGTTGCGTTAGCACAGGCTCATAACACTGGCAGCACAGGTCCACGGCTTTATAAACGCACAGCACTGAGGCGTGGACTCCGCGGAAGCCACAGAAATGATGATTGCATTCCATCATCACCCAGATTCGGTCTACAAGCACTGCCTGGAATCTGCCTCTCGGTTCTCTAGCAGGTATTTGAGAGGCGGTAAGGCCAGACCCTCGGTCTACTGTTGGAAAGAGGGCACTAGTACATTGTGAAGGCAGGTGAGAAAGAGAAACCGAACATGGAAAGCAGCTGTTAATGGTGTCCTGACAGTTACAGAGGTGTGCGTGAGCACGCAGGTAGATTCTATTTTACTCTCAGATATTACGCATTAAATGTCATCTGGAAAAAGATACACTCTTACACATTTGACACAGTGACAATGGACACATTTCCTTGGTGGCAACTTCTAGTAGTTGTCTCCTAATCTAATATTATCTCACACATACAGATAATGGAATATAATTTAATCTCTGGATCTGAAATTGGATGAGACAGCCACGGTCATCAGAGGGACACTATTTACATGGCTGGCAGGGATTCCCCCCCCCAAGCTGAGGGGCCAGGGGACTGTCTTCCCAGAGAAGAGGCTTCGGCAGTGACCACAGCAGCAATGCAGAGCCCAGCACCGTTCCGGAACCAGGTTTCTGTCTTCCGTGCATCTCTGGGACCGTTTCTGGCCTTTCTGATCATGTGATCATATGGCAATCATGTGAAGTTCCAGAAAAGGCAAAGTTGCAGAGATGAGAAAAAGGTCGTTGAACACTAGAAGTTTGTTTGGGACGGGCACTCGGCACTTCCCGCTCAATTCTCTATCAATCTGAAACTCCTGTAAAATAAAGAATTATTTAAAAATGTGTTACATTGCAAACGAGGCTCTCAAAAATGAAGTTGGTTCCATATTACTACAGATCACAGCAGGGAACGGAAACTTTGTGTTCATAATAGGAGAGAAAGCCTGTCTGCTCACACGCTGAAGCACTCATCTGAGCCATTCTATCTCAGGGAGGGTCACCCAGGGCAGCACGAAAGCCAGGGGGCAAATGCACAAGCCTGTCCCTGATGCTAGAGTGGCTCTGCTCCCTGCAGCAGCCATTGGCCACACCGTTCACACCTGTCCATCGGAATGCACAGTGACAGAGAAGTCTTCTGGACATGCATGGGAGAAAGAACTTCAAAAAGACATGAGAACGTAAGTAAAAGACACTGTCTACAAATTTCAAAGGTGAGGGACATTTTTATTTTTCCCATATGTTGTTTTTATTTTGCTTCTAAGTGTGGTGTTTCTCAGACCTGAAAACACTTGAATCCGATGTTTTTCTGGTAGTTGTTAAAGATGCATTTTCCTGGGCAGCACAGGAAGCTTACCATAGCCTCATTCTCTGAGACAGATTATAAGATGTGTAGTTTTAACAAGCTGTTCATTCCAATTTTTATTTTTCTTTAGTCCATCTTTGCAGTGCACAATGACAACATTCCTCAGAATTGTTCCACGTGCATAACACACCTTCATTCTTTTTCTTTTAAAGAGGGTAAGATTAAACAACAAAACAGGACATAAGAAAGCAAAATAAAAGGCAAATTTCAAAGCACGACAATCAGAGTTCTTCACTATCTATCGTATTGTCTCTTGTTTTCTTCCAAATAGTTGTCTATATCTTCACATACAGAGAATTCACACGAAACAACATAGTATAGAACTGATCTGAACAAGACGAGGAATGCATTTTAGGTCTTAAGGATCAGACAATAGGGAAGTCAACAATGGCTGTCATAGTGTCTCTCATTCTCCTCAAAATAGCTTTCCATATCTTCATGTATGTTGAAATTAAAGAAAACAAAAGGGCTAAAATCACTCTGAACAAAGAATAACAGTATTGCTGGATTTCACATCATGACACTACAGGATCAGCACTGGATATTTTAGTGTCTCTTTTTCTTCAAAGTATCTGTTCATTTTACCATGTGTCATAAGATCAGTTCTCATAAACTGTTTATAGATTCTATACATGCACGAGTCTCAACATGTATTGCTATCTTTTTTGTATGAGGGAAAAACAAAAAAAAGCAAGACAAAACAAAACAAATTCCTATAAAAACATGAAATGAAAAAGTCATATAAAACCACAGTACAAGGTGATCTACAATGGTTACTGTGTTGTCTCTTGTTATCTTCAATAGAATTGTCTATATCATCAGGCACAGTATAATTGAGTATAGCAATATATAACAACATTAATAAAAGTAAAACATTGTATATAGTATAAAACTTCAAAAGCAGGTGATAATCAAACCAGAGAGGGTATCCTAGTGAATCTTGTCATCTTCAGTGTAGTTGCCTACACTCTCAGACTTATACTATCAATCATAACAGTTTTAAATAAAATCTGTAAATGCAAAACAGCAGTCTAACTAGGTTCAACTAGGATCAACCAGATTCAACTAGGATCAGTCATGATAAAACAGTGTAAGTTACACAGGGTTTCAGATTAACAGGAAATTAAGGATGATTACCGTACTATTTCCTGTTATTTTAGGGACAGCTGTCTGTGCCCTCAGATTTAGCACAAGGAGACAAACTGGAAAAGACATAATCCATCTAAACAGAGCAGTGTGAGTAATGTGGGTTTTAAGCCCTCTGCCTTCTTTTTTTAGATTATTCTTCCCTTTGATTCCCCCAGGGTGCACTGCACAGTTTGGGTCCCACCAACTCCCTCAGTTTTTAGATTGGGGGGCAACCTGCTATTTACCTAAGTGGTTCCAAACCTTCTCACTCCTGGACTTGATCTCAAGTTGTATTCCTTTACCTACAAAAGCCTCAAGGTTTTCCTTTGTGATAGCTAAGCAGTTCTCTTGCACATAAGCATCCTGTCTTTTGAATCTATCTGCAGGTGCTGGTCGAGTTCCCCCTATTTCTTTCTGGGTTCCTGTCACATAGAGCATTGTTTTTCTCATATTTGATTTTTGGTCCATAAACTCTTTTACAGATTAATTACATTTCCTATACAGAGCATCTGGGTGGACCCTACCTTCTGATCTACTCTGCTTGTGTATCTTTTCTCTTTTCCTTTTTTTTTTTTTTTTTGTTTTAGTGTATCAAAGCCATGTAGTTAGAGACTACAGCCAACCTTCTCTGCCTCATTTCTACTATGCTATTTTTCTGCCATTGGTTGTTTACTTTTTTCCTTCATTCCACTGTCTGCTTCATTCATTGAGGCCTCTCTGCCCCTGGTCCTGATGTCCTGATATTTTTTTTTCTCTTTCTCTAGAATGTCCTTCAGTATTCTCTGTAGGGTTGGATTGGTGGCTATGAATTCCCCCAGTTCCTCTTTGTCATGGAAGCATCTTGTTTCTCCATTAATTTCTAGAGACAGTTTAGCAGGGCATATCAATCTGGGCTGGAGCTTATTTTCTTTCAGGGCTTGGAATACTTGGCTCCAAGCTCTTCTTGATTTGATGATCTATGTTGAGAAGTCTGCTGTGATTTTGATGGGTTTTCCTTTACAGGTGATCTGTTTCTTTTCTCTGATGGCTTTTAGCATTCTGTTCTTATATTGAATTTCTGGGATCTTGATTATTATATGTCTGGATATCTCTGTTTTGGTTGAAGGTGGCTGGAGTTCTGTATGCCTCATACATCTGAATATCTTTTCCTATGCTTGGGAAGTTTTCCTTAATTATTTCTGTGAATAGCCTTTGTATTTCCTTTGTTTTTACCCCTGCTTCTTCATTCAGATTTTTTATTCTTAAGTTATAAATCCTCTTGTCATCTTCTAGCTTTTGTATTGTTACTGCCTGTCTCCTTGTTATTTTGAAAAGATCTTTCCTTTCATGATCACACATTGCAAACATGTCTTCAAGTTTTGGTAATCTATGCTTAATTTCTTCCAAGCAGTTTTGCCAGCTTTCAATGGAGTTTTTAATTTCCTGGTAATCTCTTTGAATCTGCTTCATGTATTCTGGGTTTTCTTTATATTCTTCATCAAAAGTTTCTCTCATTTTTTGTGTGTTCTTCCATTTTTCCATCTGTGTCTTCTTGAGTGGTACATAGCATTTCTTTTATTAATCTACTTATATCTTGCTTTACTTGATTAAATATTTCAGTTTTGAGCTCATCTTATGAAGTCCCAAAGATCTTTATGTCTACTGATGCCATGTCTGATATTGCATGTTTGCTGCTCTCAGTCTCTTTTGTATTTACCTTTCCTGTATCAATGTTCTCAGAGCTAGGGGCAGGGGATTTTTTTCTTATTTCTTTCTCTTGTCATGTTTTTGGTTTCTTTCATACAGGTGTATAGTGGATGTCCTAGTCCCTTTCTCCAAGCACACTGGCTACGGATCTCTGCCCTCTCCACTTTGCTTTTGGTCATTGAGGTGCAAGCAGGGGCAGCGTATACTGTTCCCTCCCCTCCAGGTCAGTCAACCGACAGGGACCTTCGATGCTTTAGTCTATGCCACACCTACAGACTTGGTTTGGGATGTTTAATTGGGTCTCAGCCAGGGGTGTGACCCAGGCCAAGCAGATCCCACCAATCTGCTCTGGGAAGCCAGCAACCAACTGAAGTCACTGCTATTCCTTGTTCCTGCCCATCCTGCCCAACTCCAACGTGTTGTCTAGTCCATCTCCCCTTTGCCGTGGGAGGGTCTTATTCTGAGCACTCACCGCAGGTTAATGCAGGTCTCCACATTGACTATTTTCCACTGGGCTTGACAACCTCCTACTTCAGCACAACTGCAGATCCAGTGGGTCACAGTGGCACAAGTTTAAGTGGCTCCTGCAAGTCACGTTGGTGTGAGTTTGGGCGGCTCCCACAAGAGCACAGTGAGTACTAATCTTAGCTGCTGCAATGGTAGCCCCAGGACTGCATTTTTGACCAGCCCTTTTCCCTTAATTTCTTCCTGGGTTGAGAGGATCCATCTCCCTCTGTCTGGACCTCTCCAAAATGTTTTATTCCAGCATCTGAGTTGTCTGTCTCAGGGAGCCTCTGTATGCTGCTGCTTACTGATACACTTTGTGCCTCTGCCTTCATTCTTTTTCCCTCTTCCTCTTGGTCCCCCTCCATTTAAAAGTATCTATCTCACTATTTCTTATTATCTGTCTTTTGTTTTGCCTTTCATTTATATTTGAGGTTTCTCATAAAATGTCATACCATATCTAAGCTCATATGTCTGATTTATTTCACTTAGCTTTATGGTATTAAGGTGCATCTGTTTTCCTACAAATGACTCAAGTTTATCTCTTTTTAGCAGAGTAGGGCTCCATTGTATACAAACACCACATTTTTTATCCATTTATTTGTAGATGGGTATACAAGTGACATAAAGACTTAACTATTATAAGTTGTGCTGCTGTAAATATGGGATGCATTTTTCTGTGTATATGATATCTGTAACTCTTTCAGGAAGATATCTAGAATACCTTGGTCGAGTGGAATTTCTAGTTTTAGTCTTTTGAGGAGTCTCCGTGCTGGTTTCCATTGTGGTTGTACCAGTTTACATTTCCAACAACAATGTAGAAAGTTCCTTTTTCTCCACAGCCTCACTGATAATTGTTAGTATTTGATTTCTTGATGATAGCCATTCTTTCTGGAGTGAGATGGAGTCCCAGTGTTGTTTAACTTATGTTTCTCCAATGACCAGAGATGTGGAGCCTTTTTTCAGATATTTTTTGACCAACTGTATGCCTCTTCAGAAAGTTCCATGTGGTGCTGTGTATTATTTTATTATTGGGTGGGACATTCTGTCACATGGTCTTAGGGGATTGTTACACACAGGGTTATACTTTTCTCCTTTAGCTGGAGAAAAAAAATCCTTAAAATTCTGCACATTTACCTACTCTCAAAAGTGGTTCTGGTAATGGGGAGGGTGATCAAGCCACTATTCCTGTGCATAATGAGAGAACTAAGAGAAAGTCCTTGGTCCCTAGGACCTGATATAATTTCACAATGCACAGTGCACCTAATATAATGTGAAATTTCCTAATGCAGGGAATGTTAGCACAGCAACACATGGAATGATAGGTTCCACTAAGCCATCCAATTGCATTTCTTTTTTAAAATTCTTAAATTTTATTTTAGAGAGAAAAACCAAGCCTCTCCCCCCCCCCAAAAAACAGAATAAAATCAATCAAAACAAGACAGTGTACAGGATTTCAAAACAAGATAATAGGAAATTAGCAATGGCCACCATAATGCCTCTTGTCTTCAAAATACCTGCAGATACCGTTAGACATAGTAAACTCAAACTAAACAGAAACACAATAGAGCCAATAGACATGAAACAATGAATGCAGTACAACACTTCAAAACAAGATAAGAGTAAATCCAAAATGGGTACCATAATATGTCTTGTTACCTTTGAAATAGCTGCCCATGCCATCAGGTACAACAAAATTGAATAAGATAAAACAGAATAAAGCCCAATCAAAGAAAATAATGAGAATGATATAGGATTTCAAAACAAGATAACAGAGAATTAACAATGGCCACCACCTTCAGAAGGAGATCAGCCATAGAAGCTATAATGTGTATCATTATCTTCTTAATTGATGATTAGACTACCAGCTGAAGGACTGCAAAGCCAGTGAAACACTGAACACCATAAGCATTAAGTTGTATTTTACCTCATTAGCTATCATCACAGCCTGTGTTTCTCCAGATCAGCTGATTGCTTAAAGGGCAAGGGCAGGGAAACATTGGCTCTTCTTCTCTCTCTGCCCATGTGCTGCAAGGGGCTGGAATCTGCTCTCCCCCACTCAGCCTGCAAATGGCACCAACTCACAGGAGGTTGTAGCTTCTTGTTGACTTCTTGTTCTCCTCCCCGACAGCATTTCTTTATGTATTTTTCACACTGACAACTAGGATCATCAGAATAAAAAGAAAAAAAAGAAACAGGAATCAGGTTTTGAAGTGACAGCTCTACTTTCCCAAATCAAGTGACAGTGGTCCAACCATTTGATGTTGCTAAGTGTCAGCTTCTCCAAATGAAAAGTGAGTGCAGGATCTGTTTCCCTGGGTACTACTGTTTCAGAGTTCAGCTTAGGTAACGGGTGAAATGCATGACAGAGAAGTGTAAGGTGACGCCCGAACACGCACTCCCAGGATGCATCTCTGTGAAAAAGCAGCTGAAGTCTAGGAAATAGCAGACAGTAGCAGAATTTGAAACGGGACAGAGACTGAATTTTCAGCATTTTTTCTAGACTTCCATCAAAGCATTGTAAGCTCTGTTGATGACTTCTTACTTAATTGCCATATTAGGGAGAATCAAATTATATTTCTAATTACATCAGACTTAATAACAAAATCAAATCATGTGCCTCCATTCCTAATTACCATTTGTTCGCAGTGTCACGATGCCTTTAGAACAGTGGAGTAAACAGAGCCTGGAGAAGTAAGCCCAGAGAGTTGCTTTTGCTTCTGCTTTTCATGGGTCTGGAGCTTTCGAAGAAGCATTAAATAGAAAGCATCCATTCAGCACTTCTCAGTGATAAAAATGTGGATTTCATCTAAATGGCCCACAAAGCTGTTTCACATTAAACGCTCTCTGGAGTAGAGTCTTTGTTAGAGGGAGCATTATGGAACCATTTACATGGTAATTATTTCCAGTCAGCTATAGATGATAACCTCTTGTCTAGTTTAGGGAACTGGTGTAAACACCCCCTGGTGCCAGCCCACTTCTTCAATATGCACGTTAAGGCTGGAAGGCTTAACGTGTTTACATTAAAACTTTGAGGATCACACACAGGTATTTCTGGGGATGAAACGTAAGTGGAATTTTCCAGAGTAAAGGAAGCTAGAATTTGTTTGTAGGGCTTTGATGATTGTGACTAAGACACCACACACATGCTGGTGCTCCTGATCTCAGACAATGAGTATTTCCCACAGTTCGGTTACTAATTGGGCTGGAGAAAATTCTCAGAATCCTTTTCTAGCCTGTACGTTACTCAGCTGCTAACAGTACATCAGAGTCAGCACCCAGGAGGAAACTTTTTTGTTTTGTTTTTTATCATTTTGTGTTGTGGGAATCTTATAAGCTATCCACTAAGGGAAACCTCTTCCAAATAATAGCTTTGAATATCTCTGTAACCCTTATTTCTAACCTGGAATAATTATACTTACAATACTGGATAAGATCTGAAAACCGAGGAGCCAAGGAGCACCTGTAGTGCAAGCTGTGTGCCCACACAATCGGATTCGCAGACCTTGAGCCAAGTGCAGCTCTGGGAGCTCAGGCGTCTCTTGATTTTAGCTCTCCTGGCAGAATTGTCTGCTGCCAGCGTGGGCACTGGTGGATGGCCTGATTTGTCCTTTAAAAGTTCTCAATGTACTCAATAAAATCAGTCCCTGTTGTCAGTAACCATGACAATTGCCCAAAGCAATCTTGGATTTTAAGATACTATCCATTGTAGTTAAGGATAGAAAGACAACATCATTTTTTAAAATGAATGTTTCCTTGGCAAAAGACTCAGTTCCTAGAGCCTAAAGAAAAGAAAAATGACATAATAGATAAAACTCAAGGTTTATAGAAGAACCATTTACACAACACAGGGAGAAAATGAGACAAATCTAGAATGTGGGGAATTCACAAGAGAACTGGCACAAAAGCTTCAAAATGTCAATATTGCAAGATAACTGAAAAGGTGTGGAAATTGTCTATTTCAAAAGAGATTAAGGAGACACAGCTCTAATGTAATGTATGACCCTTGATTGAATCTTTATTCCACAGCAGACCTATAAAAGATACTTTTGAGGGTAACTGGGAAGATTTGGATGTGGACTGGGTGTAGCTGAGTCATAACTTTTTAAGAAAAGAGCCAGCAGCATTATTTGTAGCTGAGCATCCTAGCATTTAGAGGTGAAATGTCACCATGCCTGCAAGGTACCCTCAAATTATCCAGCAGGAGTACAGAGAGCTCACTGAAAACAAAGCAGTGGAATACACAGATGCACCGCATTTGTGTTGATAGGGCTGTACATGGGGTACACATGGGCGCTCATCGAACCACTGTTGCATTACTGGTTTGGAACTTCCCATGATGACTAGCCGTGGACACTGAAGCTGCACTGCTCCAGGTGGATGCTGGTTTCTTGTCTGTGTGGCCCAGGGCTACCAATGCCACCCTCTCATACCTCTGATTTATCACATGCATGTATAAATGATGCTACTGCCTGCTTCAGAGCGCCACTACAAACACCAAAGAGCTAATAAATGGGAGCTTCTTAGAGCAGTGCTTGACACACAGCGAATGCCAAGGAAATGTTGGCTTTCACTACAGTACTGAGGAAGCTGCAGGAGGCAATGGGCCACGGGGCAAAAGTAGGCATGAGCCCTGGGCGTGCCTCGGTTTCCCTTTCCTCTCCATCCCCATATCCACATGTGTACTCCCCCAGAGGTTCCTCCCGAAGCCTCGGCTAAACACAGATCCTACTCTATCCACGCAGCCCCCCTGGTGGGGAGCTGGCCACCTCTCCAAGCCCCAGCCTACAAGCTGCATCATATCTTTCTGTTCTGATGTGATTCCCTGTATCTGCTTTGATTTTGATCAATGGATTTTGCCATTTTATTGAAAATCAAAATATGTCTGTGAAACACAGTTACAGTTTATAAGTGTTTTCACATGTTTGTAAAGGGCGTATTTTCAAGGTATCTTTTTCATGTCCTAGTGCCTGAAATGGAATCTAGTAGGAAGGAAATAGCATTAAACTTTTCTAGTATTTCACTACTTGGGCCAGAAAGATCAAAATAGGGATTCAAATTGTGTATGGAACCAAATTCATATCAGGTCCCCCATGGAATCAGCCAAGGAGATTTTGCTCTCAATCGAATATGAGCATTTAAGGAAAATGTCACAGGCCCTGGGGAAATATCCAGTAACTTAGAAGAAGCCTTGCAATAAAGCCTGGAGGATTACCTGATTATTAAACATAGGTAAAACCATGGGAATGAATCAAATTATCATGGAAGAATCATTCAGAGCAGCGGGACAGGAAAATACAGGGAGGAGATCAGAATATTTTAACTTAAGTGGAAAAATAGTGGCTGCAGAGGGTGAGGAATTGTGACAGACCGTCAGCCCTTGGTACTGACGGGAATTGTTTCCAGGACCCCCTGCAGATGCCAAATTGAGGAACTCAAGCTCCTAAGGTAAAATTGCATAGCATTTACATATAAGCTCTGTGCATCTATCTTCCTGTGTATTTCAAATCATTTCCAGATCACTAACATTACATAATACGATGTGAGTGCTTTGCAAATCCTTGTTATACTTTAGGGAATAATAAGAAAAAAGAGCAGGCACATGTTCAGCACAGATGTGTTTCTTCAAAGATTCTCAATGCACAGTTGGTTTAGTCCTTGGCTGTGGAGGTATTGTGGTTTAAATCTAAAATGTCCTCCAGCATTCTGAGGCACGTGGAGAATGACTGGATTCTGGGGGAGTTGTACCCAGCAGTGAGTGTATCCACTCATGAATGTGCTGCTGCCTGGTGGGGTTTGGGCAGGAGGAGCGGCTCACTGGGAACAGGACCGGGAAGAGTTATCTCCTTCCTGATCTCCTCTCTCTCTGCTTCCCAATCTCTCTGTCATGAGTGTGTTTCCTCCACCAGAACTTTTAGGTGCCCTATCTCCTTGGAGCCTCCTGGCCATGCACTGAGTTCTCTGAAGCCATGAGCCAAAATAAACTCTTTCTCCTTTAAACTGTGGGTGTTGGGCATTGTGTCTCAGTTAAGAGAACGTGATTAAGACAAAAGCCCACAAACACAGAGGCCCCCTGTACGAGTGTGCACAAACCCCCTCCATATGGATGTCTATACACAGAGTCACTATATAAAAACAGGGACCTATATAAAGTAGAAAAACCGATTTTCTTAAAGTTAAAGGAATGACATGTTTTGTGAAGAATGAAGACCTTAAAGTTTGCAGCAAAAGAGCAGAATTAAGATAAAATTTGAAAAGCAGACATTGGATTGAATTAACAAGAAATGATTGATGACCTTGATAGAGGAATTTCAGGGCACTGATGGACCCCATGGAGGATGGAGTGAATTGGTAAATAGGAGTACATTACAGAAATTGGGAAGTTTGTTTCTTCACACTGAAATGGGCGATGGGAGGGCAGTGGATGTGGTGTAACTCTGACTGCTCTGGCTGCTTTTCCTCTGGAGGAGACAGGCCGCTCCACTTCCTAGGTGTTGCATGTGCTCGGGTTCTGGGGACAAAACAGCTCGGGGAGGCAGAGAGCAGGATGCAAACTGTGACGTCATATCTGTCAAGATGACGCTTTTGCCACATAGGGTCATGGAAGGCACTGATTGCACTCTGGGGTTCATAGCTTTCAGAACCAAAATTCCTCTCAGATGGAGGCAAGTGTGTGGTACCTGCTTTTGCAGGTTTTTATTTTTATCTTTCTCTGGTGCTTTATGAATATTGCAGGAGAATGAACACCTCTTGTCAGCTAGTTAAATGTCATTTCATACTAGAAGTCATCTCTCTGGGTTTTTTTTTTTTTTTCTTTTTTCCAATAGAATGGAATATATATTCCATATATTATATGTACTGCTAAGTAAACAGATTCGAGTATTGATGCAGATTGAGCTTTGTAATTTAATATTGGAATATGTGGTTATCAAAGTGGACTGATTAATTAAATTCAGTATCTGTCTTCTAGATATGATGTGGCTTTTAAAAATGGTACTAGGGTAAGGAAAGGTATGGAGCCAGTTTCGTAATGGGGAAGAAAGAACCGTGCAGTCTGGAAGAAAAGACACCACTCAGCCATGGGCTCACAGCAGGGCCGTTCACCGCTCCAGGTCCCAGGGAGACAGGCGAGCCAAGGCCGATTTTCAGGGGAGCTCAGGCAGCCCAGGCTCAAGTCCTTAAGAAATCCATTCCTGGAGAACAATGCCTTGTTTAAAATGTTTAGTTTCCTACTTCTGAACACATCTCTGCATTTTCCATATCTTCTTTTAATTCTCTCTTAGAGTGGCTTGCATCTGCCTCTTTGTAGGTCTTGATAATTCTTACTGTAACTACAAGCAGGAAATTTCAATTTTGAGACAAATTCTAAGGAGATCTTTTCCACGCTCTTCCTCTCTGTCTCTGTATTGCTGTGTCTCTGTCTCTGTCTGTCTCTCACTTATTCTGTGTATAATCTCTCCATAGATAGACATAGATATATGTTTTTAATAGATGCTTATCAAATGTGAATATGTCCTTTCTTAAATTTATTTAATAGCTCACTGTTCCCCGGAGACAAAAGCTTTCACTGTGGTAGCTTTTACTCTCTCTCCTATCAACATTAGAATCTAAGACACAAAATAGACTAAGTAATAAAAATGAGATATATCTTTATTTGAAAGGAGACTCATATGGCTTAAATAATTGGATGGCAACGGTGGTGACGTATTTAAAAAGAAAATACAAAAAGACAAAGCTGAGTGCTGCTAGACAATTTTAAAGTCATAGCTTTCCCTCATAAGCCAAATTTGCTTTTTCTCTCTTTTTCTGCCTCCCTCGCTCCATCCCTCTTTCCCTCTCCTGCGATATTAGAAATTGAACCCAGGTCTTCCCAATGAGCTACATCTGCACCCCACTCCCCTGTATTAGCTATTAGACAGGGTCTTGCTAAGCCACCAAGTGGCCCAGGCTGGCTTTAAACTTGGCGTCTTTGAGCCTCAGCCCCCACCATGCTGGGCCTGTAGGTACCCGTCACCATGCCCAGCTTCCTCTAGTGTCTTTGTAAAGTCGAGACACGCTGATTTTTATAATGAGCATCAAATATTTTGAGGAAAATTTAATGTGATGGCCCCTTACATAAACTGTACCATTCCAACTCTACAAACTAATTTGATTCTAGAAATTCGGTGGAAATATTTTTAAACTCAAACTAAGAACGCTTGTTTTAAAATTTGAGCTTCTCATCACTATGGCAACCACACCTAGCACCCAACCTGCTCGCCTGTCCCCTGTTAAGCTACTTGGAAGCAATTTCCTGCTAGCACATAGATATGTAGAGACGGTCCTCACAGCTTCTGAAGCTCACATCCCTGGGCCACTTTGTGGAAGCCCCTGGAAACGGCCCACAGAGTCCTGTGCCGTGAGCTCCTGCCTGCAATGCCCATGGATGAAAGGCGATCCGATCCTAGGAGGTGAGTTAAGCAGTCTGATTTTGGTGATTGGAAACATCTGTGATGCATTGAAAACTAATGATATTTAATGATAAACATATTTTTAAGAAAAGAGATAAAACAGTGTTGAGGTAGAATTACTTAGCATACCTGATACAAAGTAAATGATGTGTTGTTATACGGGGTGCTCAGGAAACAATCACAAAGAAATCTGTGAATAGTATGCATAGAACCATCACAGGCCAACACATACAGATCACGTCAGCACCTATGTAGCTTCTGGTGAAATCTACAGATGTGGAGCCCAAGAATGCAGAGTGCCAGCCGAATACATCTTGTATAACTCAAATGGAATTCTTAACGCCAAGCCAAACCTTAGCATCTGCTAAGTGACGTAGAAGACAGGGACTTCAGGGTCCAGCCAAACTTGCTGGCTTTTCAAGGACGGCTCTGTCACTTGGTAAACTTCGCTTAGGCATTCTCAGTCTCGGTTCCCACGCCTGCGATGACGGTAAGTGTTCGGTTTTCATCATTAGGTGAAATTACATGAAGTCGTGCATGGAAAGAGCTAAACACAGTCCTGGGTGTGGAGAAGGAGGTGCACCAAGTGGTGGCGTCCTCAGAAGGAGCCGCTTTGCACAGTAGCTGCTAGAAGCTCTGCAGAAGAACAGTTAAAAGTGCAAACTTTAAAGCCAGTTTTCCTTGGCACAAATACCACCTTAAATGGGAAAATTACTTAATCTCACTAATCCTTTATATATGTATTTGTAAAGTAGGGAAGATAATAATAATTTTTGTCTCATAAGACTGAGAGCTATTTAACTGGTGCTTGAGAAGGTACCCTTCATAGAAGACAGTAAATTTGGAATACACGTTAGCTGCTATCGTGCCAATGGTATGCACGAAGGCATTGCCATGTTCTCTCACAGATCTTTCTATCCACAGACCCTAGAAAGCACGGTGCTCTGTACAGACCAAATAAACATGCACACGAGAAATAGTTTACAATCTTGCATCTGCTGTTTAAAAACTGCAATATGCTTCTGTGGCTTCTCAGTGTGGGCCTCTTTTCTTAGATGAAAAATAAAAAGTTTGGACCCAGGAGGTCTCTAACAGCTCTAATTATCAATGACTTAGAACAGCTCTAATTATCAATAGAGAGTCATCACTAAATTACTATAAAGCACTAAATGAAGAACAAGCAAAACAATGTTACATGTTTTTCATTTTGTTGCAGGCAGTATTGAAGGTGTTTTCACAAACTGTCTAAATGTCACCCACACATTTAAAGCAGTATTGGAGAGTATCAGTCTTGATTTTCAGAATTAAAGTGACATTAATATTTCCTGCCAAACAAATATAGAATACATATATGTACGTATTTGAGTACGTATTTGTACTCTATATTTGTAATATTTCCCACCAAACCAATATATTTGTCCCTTTGGAATGCAGAGAGCCTGTCACGGTATCTTCTAGGCTGGACACACATTGTCCTGCTCTGAGAAACACTGTCATGATGGAGCGTGTGCATCCTCTCTTGCTGCTGCCATGCATGACCGCAGAATTCACGGTCTGCCCAGCACAGCTTGATCATCTTGCTGCTGTGAATCTCGGGAGTCCTGAGGTTTGCAGTGGTCCAGCACGGGCGTCCCCGAGCTGCGGTGAGCTGGCAGGCCTGCATTTCTTTCTGGAGAGGGGATCTGTGGCCTTGACTCTCACAGCATCTAGACTACAGGCTTCCTGCGTATCTTGTTCTTTTTTTTTATTTACAAGAAAAAAGACGAGAAAAGTGATGATGCAAAATGTCAAAACAAGATAATAGGAGAGTAACAGTAGCTGATACATTGCATATTGTTATTGTCAAAGTAGTTGCTTATATTAAAAGCTGTATGCATGAAATATACAAAAAATATAAGCACAACATTTTCTTTGCAATGAAATAATAGTATAACTATTTTATTCAGTATATATGTGTATATATAAATATACATATTTTTCCCTTCCGCTTCCTTTTTTCTCCTTTTACCCATCCCAGTTTCTCTTTCCTTTTGAGCACATTCTTCCTATTTCATACATTTTATACATTTTGGATCTTATTTACTCTTTCGATTTCTTACACTAGGGAGACAATATGATGCTTACACAAATGAATCCAGTTTATTTCACTTACGATTATGGTCTCAAGTTGCATCCATGTATCTATAAGTCTCAAGTTTATCCTTCTTTATGCTTGAATAGTACTCTATTTTATAAAAATAATACGTCTTTCTTCATCCATCCCACAGTTGATGGGCATTCGGGCTGTTTGCAAGATTTAGCTGTTACAAATCGTGCTGCTATAAACATAGATGCACATATATTGCTGTGGTATGACAATATTAATTCTTCTGGGAAAATACTTGGAAGAGAATAGCTAAGTCAAATGGAACCCTTAATGCTAGTTTTCTGAGGAATCTCCACACTGATTTCCACAGTGTATACTCACACCAACAGTGAGAAGGGTCCTTTTTCTCTACAGCTCCTCCACCATTTGTTATTGGTTGATTGCTTGATGATAGCCATTCTTTCCGGGGTGACACGGGATCTCAGCATTGAACTTTTTTTTCATACAGTTATTTTCTTCGTCTGAGTATTGTGTATTCATCTCAGATGCCCACTTTTGGATTGTGTCGTTGAATTTGGTGGCGGAGTCTGAGTTTTTTGATAATTTATATGTTCTAAATATAAATCCTTTGAAGGACAAATGGCTGAAGTTTTTTGACACTCTGTGAGTTGTCTTTTTGCTATGTTGGTGATTTCTTTGATGTACAAAAGCTTTTTAATAAGATAAGATCCCAGTTGTTTATTCTTGAAGTGCTTCCCATGTGGTTTGGGTTTTGTTCATGAACTCTCTGCCTACACCTATGTCTTCAAGATTTCTACCTACTTTCTTTTCCAGTAAATTTAGTGTTTCTGTTTTAATATTGAGATCTTTGATCCTTCTTGACTTTGGTTTAGTGCACGGTGATAGACATGGGTCTAGTGTTAGACTTCACCCTGTAAAGAGCCAGTTTTTCCAGCACCATTTTAAAGAGACAATCCTTCTTTGAGTGAACATATTTGGCCCTTTTGTCAAAGACAAGGTGGCTGAGTGTGTCTGCAGGTGGTTCTTCAACTTCTAATCAGTTACACAAAAACTCAGGTGTGTTTGTGTGTGTGTGTGTTTTTTTACCAACACCATCCTAATTTTATCACAGCATCTGTGTAATATAATTTCAAGTCACAGATTGTGATGCCTCCTGCCTTGCCTCTGTTGACCAGGATTTGTTTTGCTACTCTAGGTCTCTTCTGGTTCCAAATGAATTTTAGGAATGTTCTGTCTAGTTCTATGAGGCATGCTAGTGCTATTTTGATCAGGATTGCATTAAGTCAGTACAATAAATATGAGTATGTCCATTTTCACTGTTAGTTTCTCCTATCCATGAGTAAGAAGTATCTTTCCATTTTCTGATAACATGTTTGATCTCCTTTTTCATAGTACTGTAATTTTCATTTTGCAGATCTTTTACTTCCTTTGTTAGATAGATTCCTAAGTATTTTATTTTGTTGAATTCCAAGGATATGGTTTCTCTAATTTCTTTCTCAGTGTGTTTGTTGTTCGTGTACAGGCATGCTATTAATTTTCAACATTGGTTTTATATCCAGCTATAATATTGAATTTGGTTATTAAACTTAGAATTCTTTTCGTGGAGTTTTTGAATCTTATATGTAGAATATCATGTTGCATGTGAATAATGATAATTTAACTTTTTCTTTTCATATACTTATTACTTTTATTTCTCTCTCTTGTCTAATTTCTCTGGTTAATGTTTCCTGAATTATACTGAGTAGCAGTGGTGATAGTGGACATCCTTGTTATGTTCCTGATTTTCAAGTGAAAGTTTTCAGTCTTTGTCCATTTAGTATGATGTTGGCTGTTGGTTTGTCATACATGTGTTCTATCAGATTGGCAAAGGTCACCTATCCCCATTATTTGTAGCATTTTTCATGAATGAGTGTTGGACATGTCAAAAGCTTTCTCTACATCTATTGAGATGATCATGTGATTTTCTCTTTGTTTATGTTAACATAGTGTATTACATTTACTGATTTGAGTATATTGCATCATCCTGCATTCCTGGGGTGAATCCCACTTGGTCATGGTATAAAATCTTCTGGATTATTTGCTGTATTCCAGTTGCTTTTGTCTTATTGAGGATTTTTGCATCTCTGCTCATTAAGGAGATTGGCTTTTAGTTCTCTTTATTTGGTTGGGTTTTTATGTGGTTTTGCAATCAGAGTAATACCTGCCTCCAGGGATAAGTTAGAGAGTATTGCTTCCCTTTCTATTTATTAAAGAATTTGAAGAGTATTAGCATGAAATCTTCTCTAAATTTCTTGAAAAATTTAGTAATGAATCCATCAGGGCCTGGGCTTTTGTTTGTTGGCAGGTTTTTAATTTCAGTTTCATTAACTAGTATTGGGTTATTCAGAATTTTTATATCATTTTGATTAACCTTGGGTAATTCATACATATCTAGCAATCTGTCCATTTCTTCTGTGTTTTCCATTTTATGAGAATAAAGGTTTT
Source organism: Cavia porcellus (assembly GCF_034190915.1). Classification (NCBI taxonomy): domain Eukaryota; kingdom Metazoa; phylum Chordata; class Mammalia; order Rodentia; family Caviidae; genus Cavia; species Cavia porcellus. The sequence goes on from NW_026947506.1 coordinate 2,573,463, forward strand.
TGAAGTAGGCATTGATGATCTTTTCAATTTCCATAGGATCTTGAGTGATTTCACCCTTTATATCTCTCGGTGCACGAATCTGAGTCCTTTAATTGTTTGGTAAGACTGGCTAAGGATTTATCAATTTTATTTATTCTTTCAAACAGCCAGATGTTTGACTCATTAATTCTTTGTGATGTTTTCTTAGTCCGAACTGCATTAATTTCTGCTCTGATCTTTATAATTTCTTCCCTTGTATAGGCTTTGGTTTTGTCTTGTTCTTTTTCTAGAAGGTTGAGTTCTAACATTAGGTTGTTTATTTGTGCTCAGTTTGTTTTCCTTAAGTGAGAATTCTCTGCTATGAATTTCTCTCCTAGGACTGCTTTCATTGCACCCCATAAGTTTTGGTATGTTTTATATGCATTTCCACTTAACTGTAGACATTCTTTAATCTCATCATTAATTTCATGTGTAACCCACTGGTTGTTCAGGAGAGTGTTATTTAATAGTCATGTCTTTGTGGTATTTTTATGGATTCTTTCGCCATTAATTTCCAATTTCATTGAACTATGGTCAGATAAAATTTGGGGGATTCTTTCAATTCCTTTACATTTAATTAAGCATGTTCTGTGTACTAGTATATGGTCTATTTTAGAGAATATCCCATGTGCCACTGAGAAGAACGTGTATTATGATGATGCTGGGCAAACAGTCTGGAAATGTCTATGAAGTCCATTTGTTCATTTAGTTCTGATATTTCTTTATTGATTTATTGTCTAGGTGATCTATTGCTTTGTGACAATGGGGTATTAATATGTTCTCTTACAATCATATTATTGCTTATTTGATTTTCTTATCTACTAATAATTATCTTACACAGTTGGGTGCTTTTTATTTAGTGCATATATATTTTTGATTGTTATTTCTTCCTCTTGAAATTTTTTCTTAAATCAGTATGTAGTAACCTTCTTTGTCTCTTTGGATCATTCTTGGTTAACTTCACATTGTCTGCAAACAGAATCGCTACCCCTGCTTTTTTCTGGGTTCCTGTTGCTTGGAAGATGGTATTCCATTCTTCTGTTGTTAGTCTAATAATTCCTTTTTGAGTTAAATGTGTTTCTCATATACAGAATATTCTTGGATCTTGTTTCTTGATCCATTTTGCCAGTCTGTTTCTTTTGATTGATGCACTGATGCCGTTTATGTTGATGGTAATAACCGATGTGTATTGGCTCATCTTTGTCCTGTTACAGTCCTGCTGTCGGCTCCTTGCTTTTCCCTTCTGTTTAATTGCATAATGAGGCTGGTGGGTTCTTTCTGTTGTTGTTCTCAGAATTCTGTTCGTTTTTATCTCTATCTAGAACATCTCCCAGTGCTCTTTGTAGAGTTGGTTTAGAAGTCATAAACTTCTTCATTTGTTTTTTATCATGGAAGTATCTTATTTCTCCATTAATTTTGAAAGACAGATTTGCAGCATACATCAGTCCTAGGTTGGAAGTTGTTTTCTTTCAAGATTCTTGAAATACTTCACTCTAAGCTCTTCTTGACTTGAGGGTTTCTGTTAAGAAATCTGCCATGGTTCTGATGGGTTTTCTTATATACTATCTGTTTCTTTTCTCTTACAGCTCTTAATATTCTGCTTTTGTACTGAATTTCTGAAATCTTGATTATTATATGTCTTGATGCTGTTTTATTTTGGTCATGGCTGTTTGGGATTTTATAAGCATCATTTATTCATATATAAAATTCTTCATCCATGTTTCAGAAGTTTTCTGCCATTATTTCAGTGAAGGTTTTTATAGTTTTTATGCTATCTCCAATTATTTTATTCACCCCAATCAAATTCATCTTATTCTTCTTTGCTTCACCTTGTAGCTGTCAGCTTGGGTTTTCATGGCCTCTTGCTATTTTTAAGATATGTTTTTATCTCAAGCTGCAGCTGTGTCTTCGCCATCTGATATTTTATCCTCTTCATTCAGCCTGTGGTGTACACTTTCCATGAATGTTTACTCTCTTAGGTTTCTGTTTGCTTCTGTTTCATGGACTTTTTTCTTTCCTATCTTGGGCATTTTTTGTTTTGTTTTCATCATTTCTCCAGGCTCATCTATTTTAATACATATGCTAATATCTTAGGCACCATTTCTCTTTGTACCTGAGAGATAATTTTCTCTGTAGTCATTTCCACATATTCTATCATTTCTCTGTATTACTTCAGAAAGTTCCAGTGTTTGAATTCTAGTTGCATCTATCTCCTTTTTGTTGTTGTTGGTGGTGGTAACAGGGATCAAACTTATGACTTGGTGCTTGCCAGTCAGGCGTTTTTGCCACAGAGCTAAATCCTCAGTCCCTGCAATTTCCTTTATCTCCTTGTCCTCCAGGCTTTTCCTGGGTGGGCGCAGGGTCTGGGGTTGCATTTTGCTTCTGTGTCTTGTCATTTTCTTTTCTCTCTTTTATTTTATTTTGTTTTCTACATTGATTCTCGCCAATTTCTTATGGTACATGGCTTTATCACTAGTATTGAGGCTTCCGTAGGAGATGTCTGTTCTTAAGTTATATCCTCTAGACATAAGTAGTTCTTTATAGCTATCACAAGAACCACCTTCTGAGTTTGTAAAAAATGTGAAGTTACTATTTGGCTCAGTATGCAATTCTTTGTTAGTGGGCTGGGGTGATGATTATGACCCCATATAATGACAGTGTTATCATACAAGGGAGAAAAGCTGATTATAACATGTATGATGTTCTGGGCTAAAGTCCTATGATTAGTAATAACAATAGTGTCAAGTACAGCTTAACTACTGACCAATAATGGTACCTGTTAACCTGCTACCTCTAACCCTAAAATTATATAACAAACCCTAAAGTTATATAACCAAATTAAACATGTACCACGTACTTGTATAGAGTGCTTTTTTTCCACAGCAGGATGATTTACCCAGCTGCAGGGGCAGGGTGGGGTTCTATGGATACGTGATTAGGATAACCATGATGGGTGAGGTGACATACTGCAGAAGTAAGGCTGGAGGTCAAAGGTGATCCCCAAGTTTTGGGAAACTGGAAGCCACAGGAGGGATCGAATGAAATGGAAGGGGAAGGAAGAGCAGGGCAGGGAAGAGACAGTGTTTTCTCACTTGAAAGTTTAAATTCAAGAGAAAAGAGGGAAAGAAAATCATCAGAAGGAAACAAAAAAGAAAGCTAAGAAACCTGAACCATGAAAAAGAAGAAGAAAGAGAATACTGAAAAAGAAAAGAAGAAAATAAAGGAGACCAGAAAGAGAAAAAAGCCTCACAAAAACCAAAACAACCACAAAATACTGAACAAAATAACATGAGACCCAGCCAGATAGGAAAAGGTGGTCATTTTGACAGACGAGGGAGATAAACACAGCGAAGCCCCTCCAGTGTTTACAGGGCCGAGACAGCGTCCAGGTCAGTCCCAGAAACATGCTCAGCTCTCCTGCCCTGTCTGCCGTGGGATTGTGCTGGGTACGGAGCTGGTCTCGGCCTCTGATCTTCCGGTGCTGGGGTTCCCCAAAGCCCACTGCTGGCTCCTCAGTGCTGCTTCAGACCCTTCCATGTTGCTGGTCTCCCTGACCATTCTGCCCACCAAAGGTGCATGTGTGCCCCTGTGCCCAGGCTGTGCCCAGCCTGGGTGTCTCCCATCTGGTCCTTCTTTCCATCTCCAAAACCAGCCACTTGACTGGCAGGAGGACCCTTCCATCGTCACATTTGCTTCTGAGCATCATAAACGTGAGAGGTATTTGATATTTAGGGATCTGTAAAGTTAGATTGGACCCACTTAGGTACTCCAGGGTAATCGCCCTTCCCAGGCTTTGCCTTAATCACACCCACAAAGCCACTTTCACTAACATGTTCTGGGGGTTGGCATGGAACTCTTTGATCATTGTTTTAGAAGAAGTAAAATTGACTCCTAAAGCACAATACACAACAGGAAATCATGGACGCAATGTGAAATAGCTTGCTCTTTGAAAGACATCGAAGAAACGATAGGCAAGTTATATTCTGGGAGAAAATATGAGCAAATGACATATTTAAAGTGACACACAGGGCATAAAGAATTTTCAAAGATTAAACATAAGAAAGAAAATATGCAAATCAATATATGAGCAAAACATTTGAATAAGTACTTTATGAAGAAATATAGATAGCACATGGCTTCTATAAAAATGCTAAATGTAACTATTATGGAAATGCAAATTTTATTGTTAACAATATGTCATCTTACACATAGGATGCCTGTGTAAACAAAAACAGCAGCGATGATAATCATAATATGAAAGTTAACGTGGAAGTAGGCAATGCCAACTATTAGGGACAGTGCAAAGGATCTAGATCTTTTGTTCGTTGTTAGTGGGAATGGAAAATGGTACCATCAATGTAGAAGACAATTTCTGACAAAGTTAAGCATGTACTTACCGTATGATCCACAACTCCTGATACTAGATATTAATTTATTTAGAAAAATATGTTTCTTCAAACATAAACTACTAGAAAAAAATCTAAAAACTTATAGCAACATTTTTCATAATCACCCAAAAGTGAAGAAGCTCTAACATTCCTTAGTGAGAATTGGATAAACCGTGATACATTCACATGATGAAACACTATTCGCAACAATCTACTGAAGAATTAAAAATCATACATGAGTTTCAAGTGAAAGGCTAGTGAACATATAACTCGAATGTGACACAGATGTGACACTGTATAAAGAAATTCCAGAAAAGGTGCACTTCCTGGGGAGAGAGGAATTTGTAGTTGCCAGGAGTTGGGGAAAGGGAAGACATAAGGAGGATCTGGGGTGTGTGTTCTACTCCACATTCTGATTGGAGTGGTATCCACATGCATTGGCCAGAATACACCGAACTGTATGCCAAAAACGATGCAACTATTATCATGCAAAGTTTAAACACACTTTTTAAAACTAAAAAGAATAGATTAAATGTTGGAATCCGCAAACCCATTGACAATAACTCATCACATAATAGAAAAACGTTAACAAGAAAATGAATTACTCCTGTGCATTACTGGAGTACAAATTGATTCACCATGAGAAAAAGTTCTTTAATGTTATCTACTCAAGATAAATTTATACACCCCAAACAAACTTGCGTGTGTATCTGTGGGAAAGGCATCTATGGTGCTCGGAAAGAGACTGTAGAATCTTTACAGCAAGATTATTACTAACAGCTCCAAAGTGGGGTCAGGCTAAATGTGCATCAAACTGTACTGCCTAAAATAATTGTGAAATTCTATGGGATACAAAGGTAACAATGATAAAAATAAAGTAACTGCTTGATATTTGCAGCAACAAGCAAGTTTTCTCAATATTTAGTAAGCAAAATACATGTCTTCCACTGGCTCCCAATCTCCATTCAGGTAACTCTTCAATGAGGAGTGGGCATTTTACAAGTGTATTTTAGTAAGTGTTATTAGCTTAACTTTTGTCCCTTTAAGATATTATTTCATTGCTTCTTTATATCATAGCACTTGTTTATTTCATTGTACAAGAACAATACAATTCAAGTTTGATATTTTTATATACATCTGTATATACAAAATACCCACTAATGGGCTTAGTTATATGTTAGTTAAGTAATCACTTTAAATATTTTAAATTATTCATATATGTTTCACAAAAATTCAGTGGACATGTAAATCTCTTTAGCAGTATTTGGACAATTTTTCTGAAGAAAAAAAGTGCAATATTATGTTTTTTCTTAAAAACAGTGAAATCTAGCGCTCGGTCTTCAAATAAGTTATCAATTGATACATTTTAGTAGTGACTTAAATTTGCGTAGTGATGAGGGCTCATGCGTGAAAAGTCTCTATATCAGCAAGGCTATCAAAGCCACAGGGAAGTTGGAGATTACACACTGTTGGCCGTGCAGTACACAGGAGACGCCCTGGCAGTTGGTACTATAAACAGAAAAATGGGCCCCTCAAAATACTTGACCTAAATCTTAAGGAACTGAATTTGTCATTTCGCATTGTGAGAGATTTTGCAGACATGATTAAACTGTTTGATTATTATTTTTTTTTTATCTTTTTCTTTTGGATGCAGGAGGGTCGGAGTCTAAGATGTTAGGAGAAGAAGGCAGAGGGGTCAGTGTGGGTACTCTGCCCATTACTGCTGGCCTGGAAGATGAGAAGGAGAAGTGTCACTCAGGAAATGCAAGCGGACTCTGCAGCCTGAGAGAGACCTGGTCAGAAGAAATACAGCTCTCCCAGCCCCTTGGTTTCTATGGAATGTAACTCACTCAGAGTTGTGAACTCCACACTGTACGAGGGCAGATTCCCATTGTTTTAACCACTAGGTTTGTAGTGATGGGAAATTAATGAGTGGTAAATGTAAGCAGAGGGCTGGGGAGCAGCCCAGTGGTAGAGCGCCTGCCTTACATGCCTAAGGCAGGCTGCGGATCCCCAGTACTGCTTTAAGAATAAGGTGCAATGGCTGATAAACCGTGTCAGCTTGAGAACTGAGAAATTTAGAAGCTTAAGTAGGTGGTTCAGCAGGGGGCCAGTGCACTGCCTTTGTAAACATCCTGAGCCCATGCAAGAGGAGGGCAGGGGATGAGGTGGGTCGTAGTCTGCACACGATGTAGGGGAAGAGGACAGGCGTGCTTCCCCATCCCTTTTGCTCTGGCTGCTTTTGATGTCCTCTGCTGCCTTGAAGCATTGCCCCTGTGCCACACCACCCTGCCTTGGAGTCAGCTGACTATGAACTGAAACCTCCACAAACTGTGAGCTAAATAAACCTTTCCTTCCTTAATTTTTGGTGTCAAGGGTTTTGTCTCAGCAACAACAGAAGAGTAATGAACACAAAAAGTAAAGATGATTACTCTTACTAATAATTATAGAGATGTAGTACAGAAACTAAACTACTGTTGATTAGCACAGTGCCAAATGATTTTTAAAAATTAACTTTTAGCATTGTTCATGAGCATATAATCTTGACCCGTTCAAATGCTTTTGTTGCATATATAAATTGTTTGCATAATTTTAGAAGGCAATTTAGTAGAATGCATCAAACTCTAAAATTCAGATACTGAGCCGCCAGACTTTCACCAAGTAATTGTATTTTTAGAGAGCTATTTTGAGATTGCCACATAATGACCTTGTTGCACGAGATGGTCAACATTACATTTTCATAAGGGAGAATAAACTGGAACACGGGAAGTAAACTTTTCTAAGTAAAAATAATTATATTAAATGAAAGTTTTGCAGCCACTCACTGGAATAAGATATTAGTATATTCTTTTATCAAAATCACCCAGAAGCATATTTACCAAAAAGAAAAATTATTCTCATAATACATACACAGCCTAATAAATTTAAATATGTAATTATGTAAATGCATGCATACAAACACATAGTAAAAGACTTTAAAGCATGGCAGCTTACCTTCATATTAGTTTTCTCTAGGGATAAATTGAACTGAAATAGATAACTGTGTTTTTATTCAAATACATACTGATTTAACTATTCTAATGCAAATTTATAGACATATATGTTTTTTAATAAAAAGTCCTTTGAAAGAAAATTAAATATTAATTTATGGCAAACTTAGAAATTTTAAAGACTAAATTTTAAAAATTAGGTTGTGTGACAAGAATACCAAAGGAAAAAAAAAAAAAGAAAAGACTACCAAGTGACATCAAACTAACTAGACTGTAACTCTAAATTGAGCGGGTAACATCCAGGTGACGCATTCCGCCTAACTTCACAGAGGAAGGTTGCTACATAAAGTGTAGCCATATCTCACGTACATCACACTTCCCTTGGCATTTGTGATAACAGTATAAAAACACAGCCATACGAAACCTAATGATATTCTTCATGGTGCCAAAAAAGGTACCATGGCACTTGGCTCCGCCGAGTATGCCATGTAACATGTTTATTACCCAAAGCATGCTGATACACACTTAAAAACATTTTATAAGGTAGAGATAAAGGCCCAGTGCGTCAAGGACTGTCAGGAGTTTATGAAAGTGCCCCCGCCCAAGAGAGACAGGAAAGCCATCTCCAGTGACATACGTGGAAAGTTCAGTATGCAGGTGAAGAGTTTTACAGGAATTTCAACCATAATTCTTTGTTTCAATGAAATACGATATTGAACTAGAAATCAGAGTGCTGATATTATTATAAACTGCTAAGTTTGTTAGAACTATTCTACACAGAGAGGGCCAGGCTGTCAAGAGAGCCAGTGCAGAACACAAGAGCACATTGCATGGTGAGAGGAGCTGCATTCTTTGAGGGCCAGACCTCAAAAGTTGGAAAGACCTCACCTGTCTCCTTCCTCTAGAGATAAACCATGATTAATATCCCCAGTAGGCACTGGCCACCTGAGTGGGGGCCAGGAAGAGGCCCTGACCTGTTCCCCAGGGTCAGGCCTTATGCAGTCCATGTACACTTACTACGTAATTTGCTTCTCTGTTGGGTCAATGTTACCCAAGCACCTACCCTTGTTATCTCATTAGTTGACCATGAGTTTGCCCCACCCCATACCTGCCTCATGATTTTGCCGTATAAAACTTCTATGAGAAGTGGGGTCCCTAGCAACCCACTTTCTGGGACCCCTCCTGTCTTAGACAGAAGCTATCTTTCCCTCAATAAATATTTTTTCTCCTAATTTCTGTTGTTCCTTAGAATTCATTCTTCTGTTTGGGGGAACACAAACTCAGCATATCCGCTGAGAATTGTGGTGTTTCCCTTGTACTATCTGGATTATGTGGAGGCCGTATAGCATCCCTGTGCTGCTAGCACAGAGCCCAGTGATGTTAGCACTAGAAGTGACCTTAGAAACATCTGACTGAGCGGCAGTGTTAATCAGGGGACTCTGGAACCAGCTTGGGGAGTGAGGTTAGTGTGGAGGCCGGCTCGTACAGAAGGAAGCCCTCCCAAGGACATCGGGAGAGAGGGGGTGGGCTAAATCACTTTATTAAAGCCACCGTCAATACAGTTCATTTCCGTACAGGGCGGAAATGTCCCTGCCTGGTCAACGGACTTACACCTTGGTCCTAGGAAACAAATCTACAACTGCTGTGGAAAAGCAATAATTATCACTTCATCTCAAAATGCAGTGGCACACGAGGCTACATGGCTGAGATGTCTAACAAGCCCAGAGCGGCAGTGGCTGCGGAGAGGACTCTGTCATGTCCAGCAGCGGCAGGAGAGCATGACCTCCTGGAGGGTGGAGGACGCCCAGGCTGCACAGTGAGTAGAGGGCAGCTGTGTGTCTCAGTGCCACACGGCACCTTCTGGGCATCACAGGAGGCAAGTGCTACCTGCGCAGCTCAGCCAGGAGAGCTGCATCCACAGATAGCTTTGGCTGCCCAGAGTCCAGCTAGAAAGAAATAAAGGGTAATTTTATTCTGAGTGATGAAGTGGCCAGTAGAATAAGAGGGAAGAGGTGACGTAGCAACACAGCCTAAGAATAAGGTTATCAACAACTCAAGTTTAACTTTAATTTCAGTAATGTATAAGTCTTTCTGGCCCCTACACATTCACCAAATGTCTTAAAAGCATAATAGAGTGCTTCACACTGTGTGATGTAAGTTATAGCGTGTTGTGCCAAAAGCTGTGAACTCAGGACCTTGAACTTGCCAGGCAGGTGCTTGCGTCACTGAGCTGTATCTCTGGCCCTTGAAAGCTGTGATGTGGTGAAAGCTGTAATGTCCTTCCCTGCTTTCTTTCTAGGAATGGAAGATTTCCTGCATCAGCTACGCGAGTGCAGTACCCGCACCTCTCAGTCGCTTCGGGGCTTTGCTCCTGCTGATAAAGCCTCCTTGCCCACACCACGGGCAGCTTGTGCTCAGCACTGCTGGTGGCAGGGCTGTGCGGTTTCAGACCTTGGTCCTTAACTCAGGGATCCGAGCTCTGCACCAGCCATGCTGAAGGCTTTTCACGAATACCCCGACCTCTACCTCTGTGGAGGTCTCCATCTCCTCCCTCGCCTCCACAGCTACTGAACTTGGGCAAATCCCCAACCCTGCGTGCATTCTGCTAATGGTATCTCAGGATCTGCTTGCTGGGAAGCCACGACTGCACAGCTGCAGTGAGTGCTGTGCACAAGTGTGTGTGCGGGAAAGCAGCTGCGTGAACATCACGTCTGTGTCCATGCGGTGAGCTGGAGGGGAGCGAGCACGGAGAGCAGAGCAGCAACGGCAAACCTGAGGTGAACCTGAGAACCTAAGGAGTGACATTGGTGACAAGGGTGCCCACGACACTCCAAGAATTAGACAAATGTTCCAACAAAACGACCTCAAACGTTTTCCAGACCTTTAGGAGCTGACCAAGGCCTTGCAGCGTTCCAAAGAACAATTACTCCAGAGACGCAGGTGAGTCTCAGTGAGAACTGTGAGCACTCTGTCTTGGCCTTGTTACAACCTCCACTCGTCAGCTCTGCAGTGATCTTGAGAGCTGAGAAGGCTTTAGCTCTCATTCTTGTTAAATCTGAGGCTCTGCACAGGCAGAAAGCGAAGGTCCAGTGGAATCTCAGACAGACAGGCTGAACAGTAAGGGCACACCCCAGTCTGCTTGTGGGACACCCCCTAAACAAAGACAACATTCAGCAGCTCCAGAGGAGCAAGGGACTCTCCCCCTGGTCACTAGCTGGCCACCAAAGAAACTAAATGCAGACTTCCGTGCTCATATGTGATACACTTTGGACTATACAGAATTAGTAAAAAGTGTTTAGTTAAAACAGCCCAAATAAGCTGTAAAATCAACAAACTTTGGGGAAAGGGAATATCTATTGCTAGAGCTAAAATTACATTGTTAAAACTTTGCAATTTTTTTTTGTGTGTTTTTGAGATAGAGTCCTCCCTATGCAGTTCAAGTTAGCCTGGAGCTCACAACAATCCTCCTGCCTCAGCCTCCCAAGTGCTGGGATTACAGGTATGTACCACCACAGCCTGCTGTTTGCATTGCGAGTGGGACACACAGAGAATTAATAAAACTGTGGTCCACAAAGGTCACAAAAAGCAATCAATAAAACTGACACTTAAGAAAGCCCGTACATTGCACTCGGCACACAAAGATTTAATCAGCTATTGTAGTATGTTTAACAAGCTAATGAAAGAATACATAAAGAATTAAAGGGCAGATGAGGACTATATTTCCCCAAAGAGAATAGCAATAAAGTAATAGAATATAAATTAAATTGCAGTCCTGATATCTGGCTCCTCAGAGTGTGACATTACTGGGAAACAGGATCGATGCAGATGCAATAATTAGTTGACGTGATATTCCAACAATGTGGGCCTCTAACTCAGTATAAATAGTGACATTATAAACAGAGGGGAGTGTGATGACCAGAGCAGGGATTAGAGACATGTGGCTGAAGGACGGTGTGTTAGCTGGCCCTCTCACTATTGGAGGTAACACACCACCCACAACTGACAGGAGGAAACGATCATTGGCTCACAGTTCAGAGAGGGCCACCCACGGCCCGGAACAGGGATGTCCTGGCCGACAGTGTGCTGGAGCAAAGCTGCTAAGTGCATGGTGGCCAAGAAGCAAGCAGTGCTGAGGAGGAACAGGCTGGGGACCCTGTAAGGTACCCACAGCGCCTCCTCCACGACCCACCCAATCAGGGACTGTGCTTTGCTACTCGGCTAGCCAGGAGACAAACAACTCGGGGTTAGCAGAGGCGGACCAGGAGTGCCGGGTCACTGTCAAATCACCAGCAGCCAGGCAAAGTCAAAGATGTGCACCCCTGAAGTCTCTGGAATGAGCATGACTCTGCTGGAAGCTGATTCCATACTTCTACGATTAAAACTGCTATTTCTGCTATTTTAATCAACCAGCCCATAGCACTTGGTTAAAGAAACCCTAGGAAAGAACAAACCCAGTGGAGTGTTGGAAACCTTAGAGGAGGGGAGTTGCCAGAGAGCAGTTCACCTGAGAACATCCTTTGTGAGGGAAAGAATGAATGGGAAAAAAGAAAAGTGAATCCAGGCTCGGACGCTGGCGGGATCCGTGGACAAACCCCACATGACCATGACGGGGACCTCAGAAACTGAATCCATGGAGGACAGAGGCAGGGAAGCGTATTTAAGGGAAGGCACTGTGAGGGCACACCCCAGCCTGCTTGTGGGGACCCCTCCCCAAACGAAGACAACACTCAGAAGCTCAGAGACTCAGCAAGTCTGGAAGAAATGTGAAAATCATGTAAATTCATGTAAATAAAGAAATTTTAAAAAAATACTCCTATGATAAAGAGTCCAAACTGGCCTCCGGTGGTGAATTCTACCTGACATTTCATACTTGCAAAAGCAGAAGGGGAGAGAGTACTTCCAAGCTTGGAATTTGAAGCCAGGAGTCAACTCCTCATCTACAGTTTTACTTTCTGTGATTCCAGTTACCCACAGTCAACTACAGTCCAAAAATATCAAATAACAATTTTCAAAAGCAAGTAGCTCATGTCTTTTCAATACTGCATTCCACTGATGTAAGCATTCTGTTGGCCTTAGTTAATGTTCATCTCTGACTACACCTGTGAGTGTAGATGTGTCATGGCAGCACAGTATGCAGCAGGTTTGGCATCCCCTGTGGTTTCTGGCATCCACTGGGGGTTCTGAAACACGTCCTTTGCAGGTAGGTGACCTCTATACTCTGGTATCAAAAATGGATAGTTATACAATATGAAAAACCTAGTTCTCCTTACAGATCCAAAATTCATCAGTGCAGAACTAATACAAACCTATGACCATAAAAAAGATGTATACACGCCACGCAAGGATGATGGTCTCAATAAAGTGAGAACAGCTCAATCTACTAACGTCATCAAGAGAATCCGAGTCACTGCCACACCAGCATAATCCCACCTAATTTAGGGGGTTGGTGTTATTTGGATTCAGAAGTCCAAGATCAGCCTAGACAACATAGCAAGACTTCATCTCAAAACTAAATCAATAAAAATAAAGTCAATTGAGAGTACATTAGAATAGAATAAAAGAGAAAAATATAATTATTTCATTACAATTAAATAAGCATCATGAAAAAAAAATCTATATAAATTCAGGAATTTAAACAAAAAAATTACCAAAAGTAAACCAGACTAACAAGGCATATGCTCAGCTTTAAAAGGGCATCTGTAAACTCACAGCATAGTACTCAGTAGTGAAAGTTTCAATATTACCCAAGGCAGAAAGAGCACAGGGTACCCTCTCTCACCAAAGAAATTCATGTAGTCCTAGATACTCTAGCCAAGGAAATTAAGAAAGAAAATAATCATATAAATTTGAAGAAAGTTATCTATGTTTACAAATGACATCTCACACAAAGAAACCGTAAATAATCTGCAAATAACAAAATACTGTTTGGTTTAACACATGACTTCAACTAACCTTCAGAATATAAAATCAGTGTACAAAAATCGTATCTATGCTCCAGGCACTCAGAGAGACAGAGGTAGGAGGATCACAAGCCTGAGTCCTGAGTAATTCAACAAGATCCTGTCTAAAAATAAAAAAATAGAAAGGATGGGGGATACAGCTCAGTGCAAACACCCTTGGTTCAATTCCAGTACTGCAAAAAACAAAAACAAAAAGACAGTTATATTTATACAATCAATAAACCTTTTGAAAACGACATTTTCAAATTATATTTACAATAGCACTGAAAACCAATAAATTGCTTAAGACTGCAGCAATCAAGTGAAGTCAAAGACACACACTGAAAATGCAGAATACTGCTTAGCAAGAGAACTACAAAAATGGAAAGCTATCCCTTGTTTATACACTAGAAGACTTACGGTGACAATAGTGTCAAAATTTATCTACAGTTCTACGTGATACCTGCCAAAATTTCACCTGAGTCATTTTAAACAAATTAAAAGTCTAGCCCTAAAATCCATACGGAGGGTCAGAGATATAGAGCAGTCAAAAAAACAGTCTTGAAATAGGAAAAGGAAGTTAAAGAACTGAAATTTCCCAGGCTCAAAGTTGGAGTTTTAGGACATCTGGCAGTGAAAAAGGGTTAGGAGACAGGTCAGTGGACTTTACTGAGAGTCCACAAATAACCCAGAGAATCCCACTCACCAGCTTTTAACAAGGAGGCCGAGTCCCTGCAACGTGACAGAAGACAGTGTTTTCATCAAATAGTACTGAGAGGCCTGCGTACTCACACGCCACAGAAGGCAGACAGTTACATGCTTCGTGTCAAACTCCCTCAGAGTAGGTCGAAATCCCACGTATAAGAGCTCAACTATAAAACTCACAGGATACCATGTGGTAAATATTCCTTTAACTTGGACTAGGCGGTGAATTCTTATACTACAAGTTAAAAAGGGGGGAAAAATTGGAATTCATGAAACTTAGAAGCTTTTGTGGCTCGAAGTCCACTGTAAAGGCATTGAAAAAAAATACTCTGCAGGGTGAGGGAAAATATTTGGAAAAGCTCTACCTACTATATAGAGTTTAATAAAAATGCTATCAAAAGAAAAATGGGCAAATAATTTGAGTAGACATTTCTACAGAGAAGATACATAAAGAGCACAGAGTCCTAAAAAGACTCTCAACATTGTTAGTCATTAGGGAAATGCATGTCAAAATCACAGTGAATCACTGTGTGTGAAGACACGGAAAACTATTTAGAAGAAAACAAGAGACATTGTAGAGTAGCCAGTGATGAGACCTCCTGTTGTCTTGCTTTGAGGTCTGTGCCACTTACACTGTTTACTTCTGATCTGCTTTGTTCTGTTTTGTTTAGTTTTAACCTTTTAAAAATAAAATCTAAAAAAATAAAATTTCTTCCTGATAAAAGCTGAAAAACAAACAAACAAAAAGCCAAAATCACAATGAAAGAGAATTTCACATCCCTTAGAGTGGTTATGTTTTTTATTTTTTAATTTTGTGAAAAAAAGGAAAGCAACATCTCATAACAAAATAGGAGAACAGCAATGATTAATGCCTTGTGCATTGTGTAGTGTTATCTTCAAAGTAGCAACTCGGAGTACAAGGTATGCACATAAAAAATTCTTCAAACAATTGCATTTTTAAAGTAAAAGTAAATTTGGGGATGAAATGGGGAAATTGAGTCCCTATGATTGATAGTGAAATCTAAAACGGGGTGATGGGCAAACGCATTGCTGGATTCTCAAAACTTTTCAGATACTTCTCAGATGGATCCAGCTTCAAAAGATCACGTCCAACCCCCGATTATGTGGCATGTGCACAGCTGGCAAATTAACTGAGACAAGAAACAGACCAGCTGTGGTGGTTAACGGGTACGGGCCAGCTTTGAGGTGGGGAAATACTCTGGGCTCTGACAGCTGTGGCCTTTGGGTGACTTTGTGCATGTACTAAAAACACTGAATTATGTTATTTTAAATGGTGAATTAAATTGTCTTACACTATATTTCTATTGAGAAAAGAGTAAGAAATAATCTTTATAAGACAGCAATCCCAACGGGATGTGGACCTCAGTGATGCCCATTTTCTTTGCATGATGGTGGTAAATTTATCAGAGTCTTAAGACTTCCCAATTCTATTTTTGTAGAATAATGGACTGATAATTCTAGGTTTACCCCAAACTGAGCAAAAACAAATAATTATGGAAATGCAACTCAACATCACAATGAATCATTGTGTGTGAAGATATGGACAGTTATTTAGAAGAAAACAAGAGACATTATGGTAGCCAGCGATGATAGCCAGTCCTATTTACTGGAACTAAGATCCCATAAATTTAATCGCTTTTTTTTTGTTGTTGTTCTGTGTAACTTAGAATATTCTCAGGAAGCCAAAATAGTATTCATTAGCAACTATCTCTTGAAATCTAAGGAAAATAAATATTGTTTTGATAAATGTAGTCTATGGGGGGAAATGATAGTACATCAACATTAAAAATAAGGGCATTTGGTCTGCATAGACTTGGTGCATCCACAATGAAAAATCTGGCAGGAGCCAAGGCAAGGATTTGAAGCAGACACGTTTGGAATCTAAGCGTATCTTCCTCTCACTTCCAAATACTTTCCTGCAGCATTTAATCTGACCCCTATCAATACTAAATACATAACATGAGTATCCAAATCAAGGCCTTGTTAGGGCCGCAGTACAGGCTCAGTGTCAACACCACGGGCTGCCTACTTTGACATCTGTTAAATGTACAGACAGGTGAGTGGACCGCGGCCAACATCTCCTACCCTGATAATGAGGACAGTACCACATCTGAGCCTGAGCGGGTCATAGAGACATCCTCACGAGGCTGCCCATCAGTGGAGCGGGTGCCCTTCCACCAGCCCACACGTCAGTGTGGAGTTTCCTGTCTGGGCAGCTTCAGCTAGCAGACTGGATATCCATTGTTCTGCGATCTGTGACCCTTTCCTCAAAGAAATATGCGAGCATGTTAATAAAAGTTAAATCTAGACAGATTGGATGATTGAATGGTCAGGGCTTTGTTGAATAATTCTATAATTATAAGCCAGAAGGTCTTATCTTTGGTTAATTACCACTTACTGTGTAACATCAAAGCCCACAGACTGAGTGGGAAAGGCTCATGAAACCTTGTCTTTGCTCTTCACTATGTTAATTCCAGAACTGGCAGAGGCACGGGATTATTATCCACCAGAACACTTTTTCTGCCAGACGTTTAAAATGGTATTTTGATGGGAATTAGGAAGAGGGTTTTCCAGACATCTTCCTACAGAGTCTTAGCAGCATCTACAGAGGAGATGCAGACAATTGCTTCCTGCCCAATACGCAATCTGCAGGCACATACAATGCCTTGCTAGCCCAGGTCTTTTAAAGAAGGTGTTCCACCTTCTTTATGTGTTTTTGTGTGTTCTGTGTGTTTTGTAAAAGAAAGCTGTCTCTCTACCTGGTAGAAGGTGATTGGGGAGTCAACAAAAAAACGGAAAAATGTGGCTTCGTGAACTGCTGGACTTGGATTCTTAACAGCTTTCCATGTAAGTTTCACACAGGGATGCTGACGGAAAGCCTCAGTGGGACTGAGGAAGAGCTGGAGAGACAATAGGCTGAGCACAGAGCTTCTCCGAGGCGCAGAGAGAGTTCAGTGTTCCAGAAAGTTAATATCTGAAGTGTCGGTAACTCATTTCAAAACAGAAAGAGGAAAGGAGAGACCCCAAACCCTTCACATGATTAGCCTAAGTCAGATGTCACTGTTCAAAGCATAAAAGGCCTCAGACATTAGTGATGAGGATTTGAAGTGACGTAATTCGTTTTTAATTGCTACATGAAAGATAGCTCTCATCAAATAGGGTGATGTCGTTCAGGTATTTGGCAAAGTTGGCATTAAGCTGTTTAATGTTATGTGATGGATGGCAGGCATGGCAGAATTGGTTTAAACGTAGGTTCTAAATGCAAGATGAACACACTGAAATACCAGCTGTTTCCAAAGGCTAAAAGGCTAAACAAAACTAAAAAATGACAGGCCTTGAGGACTCTGAGGTCTATAAATCTATTGGATTCAGAAGTATAGATGTAGCCCCTGACAACTAAAATTGAGAGATTGTAATATAAAAACCCCAAGATGAATGGGCAGACTGCCTGCATAGCATCGTGGTTGGAAGTCAGGATCAACACCAACGAGGTCCTACAATCAGCTACACACTCATTGCCCTATCCACGAACAGAGGTTTCGAGATGCTTGCCTGGGGATTCGTACATGCAGCAGGTTATCTGTTTAATCATTGATAGCTTAGCACTACGCAAGATTAATTAGTAAATTAACACAGGCATGAGTTTCATCGTTTGCCTGTTAAAGTTCTCTCCCATTTGTGAGACAAACATTTGGGTAATAGATGCGTTATTAAGGAAACCTGGGGAAGCACATCAAATGGACTTCAGATTAAAATTGTTTCTGGCTAAAACAACAGCAGTTACGTTACTGACCTTTAAAACATCTACTAGATGAAAGAAGATGATAAAAGATCAGAGCAGAATCAGGAACACTAAGTCTTCCAATGTGCTCTTGGGGAGGAATTTCTCCTAACTACAGAAAAATGGATATTACGAAAAAAAAAAGAACTACTGTCTTTGCTCCTGGGATATTTCAGATTTGCTTTAGAAGAAATGAATTTACAGTTACAAAGTAAATATTTTAAATTATCTTTTACTGTATTGAATGTTAGTGTCTTTATTTCAGAATTACTTTAAAATTATTCAGTGGTTTGAATTCTCAAAGCCATAGGTGTAGGCATGGACTCTCTGGACAGACCCCACTCTACAAGATATAACATCAAGCATCAATGAACAGTATTATATCAAAACAAAAAGATTCTAGACAGCAAAAGAAACAGCCTACAGAGCAAAGAGATGGCCTCCAGAATGAGAAAAGACATTTGCCAGCTGTTCCTCAGAGAACTAACATCTAGACTACACAAAGGATTAAAAAATTGAGGTTCCCCAAAATAAAACATCCAATCAAAATGGACAAGCGAAATGAACAGATGCTTCTCAGAAGAAGTCAAAGTTGCCAAACAATACATGAAAAAATAGTTCGACATCTCTGGCCACTACAGAAGTGTGAATTAACACAACACTAAGATTCTACTTTACACCAGAAAGAGTGACTCTCATCAATACATCAAATAAAAACAAATGCTGGTGATGCTGGAGAGCGTGGGTGGAGACTTATTCTGCATGCTTGGTGGAATTCCATCCAACCCAGTTGGTCCCTGAGTTATATTCCTGGGAGGGTTAAGGCCGTCACAGCACTGTAATTACTGTTCACTCATGACTTTTTTTTAGCAGCACTGCAGCCTATGTGTCCGTCGGCACACGAATGGATAAAGACATGTGATTCTGCAGGTGAGGGGTACTCCTCTGTCATAAAGAAGGTAAACGTGAGCAAATCTGCAGAAAAATGGTTGCAACCTGAGACGACAGTATTCAGTGAAATAAACTAGACCCACAAGCTTAAATAGCACATGATTTCTCTTTTATGAGAAACCCCATGTATAAATAAACTAAACAGCAAAATAAAGGATAGATAATAGAAAACAGAGGACCGAGAGATGGAGGAAGGGGTAGAGGAGAAAGGGATGGGAGTAAAAATGAATTATGCACATGTGCCATCTCCCCATGATGAAACTAGTTGTTATATACTGCAAGCGTGTGATGACAAAACTAAAATTTAAAAAAATTAGAGGGCACGCAATGAAGGAGGTTTCACCTGTTTCTTCCATATCCTGTTTCCAGGGAATGTCTACCAACTTTTCTGTGCATGAATATATAAATGTACGTGTGTGTATGTGACAGAGAGAGAGAGAGAAAGATTTGAGTATTTTCTATTATTTCATTTTCACAAAAATAACATTTCCAGACCCTATAACATTTTTAAACTTGTGAAAATACATTAATATCATCCAGGTTGGAATTGAATGTCCACTCCTTGTAATAATTGTATTATTCGTCACATGTACACACTTCCTTCAACTGACCATTGCATTCATTTATTCTGATATTGACACAGTGCCTGTCCATGTAACTGAAGGCTGAAAAAATGCTTTAACATTTTTTGGGGCTGGAGATTCAGCTTAGCGGTATAAGCACCTGCCTTGCAAGCAGGCGGTCGTGAGTTCGATCCCCGGTACCGATTAAAAAAAATGCTTTAACAGTTTGGGATGCACCTCAAAATTCTTCCTGTTTCTGAGCTGATATGATTCAGTTTATACTCCCATGGGTATCTGTCTGTGTCCTGTGGCTCTGTCAGACCCATGTGCTTACCAATGGTAAATATCACAGCTTTTAAAGTTTTTCAAACATTGGCATCATTAGAACCATTCCTTAGAAAAGCCGGGCGTGGTGGCTCATGCCTGTAATCCCAGCACTCGGGAGGCTGAGGCAGGAGGATCGTTGCGAGTTCAAGACCAGCCTGGGCTACAAAGTGATCTCAAGGCCAGCCTGAACTGCATAGAGACCCTGTCTCAAAAAGACAAAAAGAAGAAGAAGAAGAAGAAGAAGAAGAAGAAGAAGCAGAAGAAGAAGAAGCAGAAGAAGAAGAAGCAGAAGAAGAAGAAGCAGAAGAAGAAGAAGAAGCAGAAGAAGAAGCAGAAGAAGAAGAAGAAGCAGAAGAAGAAGCAGAAGAAGAAGAAGAAGCAGAAGAAGAAGCAGAAGAAGAAGAAGAAGAAGAAGAAGAAGAAGAAGAAGAAGAGGAAGAAGAAGAAGAAGAAGAAGAAGAGGAAGCATTCCTTGGTATCAAGAATTAGAATACTCATAAGTGAAATAAATCAAACTCATATATGTAAATCTCTCCGTATTATAAAAAAAAACTGGAAAAGTTGATATAATGCAAAATCTACAGAACGTACTGCATAAGGGTAAGAAACTGCTAAAAGAGGAAAAGCATTTGGGTAGGGGAAAGGAAGAAAGAGAAAAGGAAAAAGCACATAAAATAGCTAAAATGACTGTGCTACTAATTGTATTAGTTATTGGAAAAGAACAGTTAATATTCATACTATTTGATCAATTTTACACACCTATATCTGTTCATCTAAGCCATCTTCTTGAGGGCAACAATATGCAATATTACAGCCATTGTCAAATTCCTATCATCTTGTTTTGAAAACCTGTACTGTTATTGTACTGGGTTTGCTGTTGTTTGTCTGTCTGTTTTGCTTTTTTTTTTTTCCTTTCTGTGTATTTCTTTCTCTTAAATAAAAAAAATTAGAACTGCATGTTTATTTAAACTATATGTTTTTAACATCATATTGAAGATCTTGACTGAGGCTCACATAATAAATTAGAAGCAATTTTTTTGGACCAGAAAAGGAAGAAATATTATAATACTGATTCCACTATAATAAATCTACAAATATCTACAGAAAAGCTAGTAGAATTAACATATGAAGGTAGCAAAATCACTTAGTACTGTGTCAATACACAAAAATAAAATGTAATTTATATATCAGAAATAAATAATTTTATACAGAAGATTCATTGTTAAAAAGCATTTTAGAAAAAAACAATTGCTAGCATTAAATCTAACAAAATTATACCAAATATCAACATTTTAGAAAATGTAGTCTCACTGGAAAAGTTGTAAAGCTTAAAGTGGAGAAATGCACCATTTAAAATATTTTAAATGACAATAATTACATATATATATATATATATATACTACATACATATGAGGTACTATGTGATGCTTTAATCTAACATTGTAAAACGTTTAAATCTGTAAATGAACATCTCCAATTTATTATTTTCTTATATCGTGAGGACATAAAAACATCTTTCAGCAGTTTGGAAGTACGCAACACATTATTAGCTATAGCGGCCACACGGTGCGGTAGCTGGGTAGCTCACCAAAACCCTCTCCGGGGTCTCCTGAAAGCTGCACCCCTCATCACCAGTTCTGGGTACCCAGCTGCTGGTCACATCTTTACTGCTCCCCTCTGTGAGAGAGGCATCACTTCCACATCTAAGGGAGATGACACAGTGTTTGTCTTCCTGTGCCTGGCTTATTTCACTTAGCACAATTCTTCCAGGTCCTCTGGGTGGTCACACATGATCAAGCAATTTCTCCTTTTTAAGAAAGAGGATAATGTTCACGTGTATTCTGAGCCTTGGCAGCAGACAGTCATGCTGCTTCCACATCACGCTGTGGTACATGGCGCTCAGGGGACCGTGTAGCAGCCGCGTCTCTTCGACATACGCGTTTCTCTTGCTGCCCTCAGAAATGCCATTGCTGAAACACACGGCAGCTATGTTTTCAGTTATTTTTTTAATTTTATTTAAGGAGAAAAAAGAAAAAAAAACAGAAAAAGGGTAAAAGTTATACAGAATTTCAGAAAAAATAAACAGTAGGAAATCACTAGTTAATTACATATTGTCATCTTAGAAATAGTTGTTGAACTTACAAAATTAAAGCATAAAGAGGGGACTTTCAAACAGTGAGACTGCAAACAGTTTTGTTCAATGATCCAACAAAACTCAGTAATATGGTTATCTGTCTTATACACTTAAATATATATGCAGTTATATCTTTTAGAGCACTTTCTTTTCCTTTCTTTTGTACAATGACAATTACACATTTTGGGTTTTATTACTCCCAAAGTGCTTATTACTTTTTTTTTTTTGTAGAAAGTAAAACCAAATGTGACATACCAGGACAGAGTCAGTCAAATCAAAAGGATGGACATAATACATAATGTAAAAACAAAATACAAGATGATCAACAATGGTTATCATAGTGCCTCTTATTATCTTAAAAAGAATTGCCTATATCATCAGTTATAATAAAATTGAACAAAACAGTAAAGAATAAGACCAATAAAACCAAAATATTGGAGACATTAAAAGACTTCAAAAGAAGATAATAGTCAACCAGAATGGGCGTCATAATGAATCTTATTGTCTTCACAGTTGTTGCCTATACTTTCGAACTTGGTATTTTCAAGCATAACAGAATAGAGGAAAATCAGTCAAAACAAGATGTTGAGAGCAATACAGGGTTTCAAATCAAGTTAATAGTAAATCAAAGTGGGTTACTATAATATATCCTGCTATTTTTTATTTATTTTTCCCTTAATTAAAACGATAAAAAGTAAATAATAAAAAAAGATTGAGATAAAAGAGGGCATAACAACAAAACAGCACAGGTCAAAACATAACCATTTAAGCAAAATAATGTTTCACCACAAGATAATCTCAACATAATAGTAGTTACCATAGTGTCTCTTCCCTTAAAATCTTTGGGTATAACTTCTTATACTGTACATCAAACATATCAAGACAATGTAAAACCATTCAAGAGAATGACAGTATTACAGGGTATTTAGAATCAACTAACAGAAAATGAACAATGGTTTCCATATAATCTCCTTGTCTATAAAAGTTTTTGTTTATATTATCACATATAATAAAATCCAATAAGATGCAACATGTTAAAACCGATGGAGACAGAAGAACAAAAGCTTGATGGGACTTCAAAACAAGAGGATATTAAATCAGCACTAGCTATTATGATGTCTTGTTTTCTCCAAAATGGCTGTTCATACCAACAGAAATGAGGCAGAGAAGGTTGGATGGATGTTTCCAGTTATTTGAGGACATGTCACACGCATTCCAAAATGGAGCAGCAGTTTGCACCTGAGCAATGTCACGTCGGGATTCCCTCTTCTCCAGATCTTCAGCCACGCTTACCTTTCATCTTCTGGGCTGAGGGCATTCCAAGAGGTACAAAGTTGTATATTAATATCAGATGTTTGGTTTCAAATATTTTCTCCCAACGAGTGGATTGTCATTTCTCTCTCTCTAAATTATTCGCTTATATTCAGATGCATTTTAGTTTGATATAAACTCATTTGTCTGTTTTTACTCATTGTGATCCTGTCTGTGCTTTTGAGATCCTATCCAAGAAATCATTGGCCAGACCAATTAATTGATTACCAAGGACTTTCCAACTTGAGAAACAAAACTGAGAAGTTGGGAAGATAAAGACTAATAAACTTTCTGAGCTAACATTTTCAAATTTTCCAGCATGACAGGAAGATAGCCTAACAAAATTAATAAAATCAAGCAAATTGCTGGAAACAAAAAAATTTGTAATATATTAAAGGCACTGCAAAGTTTGTATATCATAAAGAAAAGAACAGAACTAATTTTTAAAAGTGAGGAAATTATATAGGTGTCAATTCAGAAAGTAAAGCACGCAGGTAATAAATGTAATGAAGGATAATTGACCTATAGCCAATAAACAAATGAAAATTACGACACAACATCATCCTGGCAAAAATTTAAAAATTATAATATATTGGGGAGAGCAATCAATTGTTATATATATATATATATATATATATATATATATATATATATTTGATTCTCAGGAACAAGTACTTATTAAACTTTAACAAAAACCACCGAGATTTCTTGTTAAACTACAAAGTTTCAAATAGTAAATTGGAAATAAAGCATAGATATTTTATATCCCAAAACTTTCTAGGTAGTATTGATCCACAAACTGTAGTGGGATCAAAATCTAATGCACACTTCTAAAAATGGGTATTGAGGTACATATTAATTGTGACCTGTATACAGAGATTATTTGCTAAGTTATTTCCTATGGCATTCTTGCTAACTCTGAAATATCGGAAATCACTCCTGTGTTTACTGTGAGGGCTGTCCCTTCAAGGTAAAACATAACCGTCCCACTGGGATATTCAGCCAGGAAAGGGATGAGAAGGACCTGCCCATGCTGATCCCTTTAGCAGTGGAGGCCACCCTGAGATGCAGGCATGCAGTATAACTTGGTGTTTTCCTAGGGGTGAGCAGAAAATGAGGCGTGAGCCAGTTGGGAGCCTACCCGGTGGGGAGTGCTGGGCAGGAAGGTGGTAATGTTTCAGAAGCTCAGGGTCAAGTTTTAAGTAGGAGAAAGGACTGTTCACACAGCAGTGATCCCTCCACACTTGGGGAAATGCAGTTACAGAAGTGTGGTGTTCACTCTTTGTGATTCCCAATGCTGAGTGAGTTTACACTCTCCGCCTCCTCCCCCACCACTCCCTCACGGCATTCAGACATTTCTGCTCTTACTCTCCCACTCATAAACAATAAGGAGATATATAGTTTGAATTGGTTTTGGGATTTAAAAATTTCCCTACAGTGTAGCAATGACACTAATGTAAAATGTTCACCGTGCTGAGATCTCCTTAAAACTTACCTGGAACTGACAGCTGACATAAGTATCTGTGGAACCCAATTTCTGGTTGGAGAACATGAGAAATTATGGAGAGTAGAGAAATGCACAAAACACTATCTTTGTTATTGTAGAAGACAATCGCTTTGAAAACCTCCACAATGAGCCTCTCAGACTCTGGAGAAGCGTGAAGGCTGCCTACACTTTCCTGCATAAATGTCAGGAAGAAAACTCAAGAGCAGAAGCGTTAGTGCAAAGCCCTGGGGATGGAGTGGTTTATCATCTGAAGCAGGGTTTAAGCACATCCATGGTGCAGCGCTGGCCTGACCCTCTGCACGGGACTGCCCTGGTGAACGCTGACCCCGTGAACTTATGGGAACTGTGAGTCAGGTGAAGGTCACTGCTTTTGCAACAGACTGTGAAAAGCTCTGTCCCCGTTTCCTAAGCCCCTGTCCAGTCCCCTTCGTACAAAACAGTTCAATCTTGGTTGTGCTCATCACAATGCTTGACATAGAAGAGACATAATTAACAACCATGTTTTGCAGTGTAGACTATTTATAAAAAGCAGCCATCTTATACAACTTCAGAGCACATTTTCAAGGTTATTTTAAATTTGCTGTCTCCTAGATTGCAATCTTAATAAGGCTCAAATAAGTATAATTTTTTTGTTCTCCAGCAGGTTGATTTTACCTCAATGGACATGAAGTTTAGTTTCTTTCTAGCATACTCTTAACAAGCATTAAAAACACATTATCTCTCCATTTCTAAGTGATACATGAGAATTTTTACATCAGCAAGGTAATTGAATGCCCGACGTTTAATAATCGTGCTGAGCACTCATCAGAGTGTACATATTTGAAGTGTTTACAGGGAAGAGATTCTACATACAGAAACATGTATTAGAGATATATATGGTGAAGCTAGATTAGATTGCCTGAAAACAACAAGACTGAAGAGTCTTTGTAGAGGTCATATGGACCCAAACTAATGTCTTACATTCTCCCTGTTAAAGAAGGGAGTGTGGTGTTCTGTTTAGGATACAATGGAATCCATAATAATGTGGACACTTACATTAAGGCTCTCTGATGTTTTTCAATGACGTGTTTACTAGATTCTAATAAGAAAAACAGCAAGTGAATGAGACATGGGGGAGACCTTAACGTTGGCACATATCGCTAAGTACTAAGCTATACAAAGTACTTAAAAGTCCTGTAAGGAATGGTAATCTAGTTTGTATTCAATTTCATTTTCCTACAAAACCCTAAGGAGCATACTTCATTTGCTGCACAAAAGGCAGTTATGGTAACAGCTGCTCATAAGAGCCCCAGCCCTTAGAATTCATTCTTACTGTTCAACAGCTCCGTTGTCAGACGGCTGTGTGTCTAATCATTTCTAATTCGTTAATAATTATATCTGGAGAAGCAGCCTAAAAACTACACCATTCTCTTAAAATTCAGTGGAAACAAACATGAACAAACACAATGAGAAATGGAGAACACAAAGACCTTGGTTTACCATGAAACAGAATCATCGCATGGTAACAAGACCCCCACGTGGGAATGCAGATTGTCCAAACGCTTTGATCACATTCCCTTTGCAAGAACAACGTTACTCCCACAGCTGAGAGACCGTGGACACGTAGATTCTGAGCTCTGGGGTCCTGTTTTATTTCTGGGAAAGAGCATCCTTCAAAGCGTAGTTTACGTGGGGGTGCTCTGCTGCAGGAGAAAAGGATGGGGTGTCCTAGGTCTATCCCCTCTCTTACCCTGGTACCCTCTTGGGATATTTTAGTTATTAGATCTATGCTCCTGGGAGAGTTACTTCCTTACCTAGTTTGAGTTTCCTTGTCTGTAAAGTGGGGTGATTTTCCTTTTCTGAGAAAATTGTGGAAGAGAAGAAGCCATGTGATGTGGAGAAGACACTCAATGCATGCCCAATGGATCTTCATTAGATTTATCATTGTCACTATGGTGGTTCATTTCCTCAAGCCTGGATCCCTAAAGTATTAGATAAAGAAGCTATTTTAATTTCCAAACACAGCAATTTCCTGTCATGGTCTTAGGGCCATATTCTTCTATGGTGTTTTGATAAAAAAGGAAGATTCCAAACACACCTTCTGAAATCTCCTAGACTACTCGGCAGGCCCACTATTGGCAGAGAGGCAGGAAAATTAGCTGCGTGGAGCTTTTACAGAGGACTAGATGCTTCCTCTCTAACCACTGCCCACTCAGCGCCAATAACAGGTGGTCCTAAAAGCAGCCCAACAATCAGGAAACTGCTCCCTACATTCCAAGTCACACAGTTCCCCAGAAGGAGCCAGGACGAACTTCAAAATCCTGCAGGAGCCGTTTTCACTTTGTGATCAAACAGTCTGTATAGGCTAGATTACACTCACCGTTATCAAAGATAACTTTTCTTGACCAATTATGGTAAATAAGATTTAATCCAGGTCAACTGAAGAGGCATAAACCTGTAAAAACCAGCAATCCTCATACAGCTATGGATATTTAAATAATTTTGAGAATAAAATTTAGAAGACACAAATTACAAGTCATTCCACCTGCGTTAAGGGGACTGTCACCCCCCACTGTCACTTATAAGATGCAATTCACCTGTGCTAGAAGCTATACGAGAACAGAAACTGAATTTCGACTATCCACAAGCATCTTTGGATGAATTACCAGAAATTACCCAATAAGCCTTACTGGTGAGATACAGCTAGAATTATTTTTTAATTAGGTTGGCTCTATTTCTCTGTCTCCCAAACCCAAACAATTCCCATTTTGTTTTGCTCCAGAGTAAATGCAATCTTTGCACTGTGTTTTCTATGGCAGGAGTTGGGATAAATTCAGGGTAAATTTAGATTTTCTTTAACAACCTCCTCCTCTACCCTAAAGCGACTCCTGTGTCTGTCTGCTTCCGTCCATGGGTTCTGTTTTACGACTAGTTTTCCATTATTTCTGTCTCGGCTACTTTTATTTCTTAGTGATTCTTCGGATCTAATGACTGACAAGTTTCTCTGCAAACAGTAAATAATCACAACTATGTGACTCAGTTTATCACCTCTGTCTCTCAACTTGGAGGTTAAGGAGGAAGCCAGGCCCAGCTGGGTGGCTGGTCTCAAAGGGCTGGCACCGAGCACAACAGCTGTTTGAGGCCCTGCTCTGTACCACGAGCAGCAGAGATCAGAAGCCTGAGTGTTTTCATCCACCCACATGAGCAAGCAGACACCTCAAGTGGGTCCTACCCAGCTGGAGTGATGGACACAGGACCGGGAACAGGAGCTCTGCAAACGCTCGCCGGCCTCAGGGCTGAGTGAAGAAAACTGTCACCTGCTGGCTTCCAGCACTGCAGATCCTAAAGAAACTTCTCATTGAAAAACGGAAAGTTTTTCTCTTTGCAGAGGGCCTACATTTTTTTCTTTCTCTCTCTCTCTTTTTTTTCTTTCCTTTTCTGTTTTTCTTTGAAGGGGGTTTTTGAAAGCATTTTGTTGCTTTGTCTTCTGATGTTTCCGTGGTGTTTTTTGCTTTCCTTATTTACTGGCAAGGTTTGCACGGCTAATAGTGGAAAGACTTTGCTGTTAACACGGAGATCTTTTTAGTGATTGTCTGCTTTTCAGGGATGCACACTCGGGGCTAATTGTAGACCTTTGCTTTTGTCCCAAGATCCAACCACTTACACTAATTTGAGGGGAGAGGATACAGAGGAAAATGCAGTGTGCTTGGCCCAGCATCCTGTTCCCACCAACAGATGACCATATTGTTAAAGACACACAGGCAATCCACATGGTGCCATACAGAGAAAATCTATCAATAACAATAACTGTGTTGCCCTGGCAACAATAATATGGACAAGAACCAGCTGCGCATTGACACAGTGTAAGAGCCAATGAGGCACCATCCGCAGATGGAGAAAAGAGATATAAAGTGACAGTATAAACACCAGGCCAAACCGAATATTGACCTGTGATAATACTAACTAAATACAACAATTACACCTCCACTAACAGTAGAAAAGAATTGAACAATAACAACATAGAATTAATCATCTAAAGATGTATCAATTTTAACTTACATTAGTACATCTATTAATCTTAAGATTTATTTACATTAGTAAAGACAGAGACTATGGGTAATGGGAGAAGAAAGAAGAAAAATTTTAAAAACTAAGCAGGGAAGGAGTAGGAAACCAAAAGCCACACAACCAAAATAATTGAAAGGATAACAGAGGAGATAAACAAATCAATAAGGTACATGATGAGCTCAAGAAAGACTAGCTAAACAGATAGTAAATACGATAGACAAAACAATCAGCAACATTGCAGTAGACATTAACTGCTTAGCTAAACAAAATGACACAAAATGTGAATAAAAATTTATCAAACAGGGTCCATAAAAAGGCTCCAAATTTAAATCCAGTAGATTAAAAATTCTAACAAATGTGTGGGCAACAGAAGCAACCAATATGAGCCTAGTATCAGTGCTGAGAGACAGAACAGTGATCAGAGAGAAATCATTCAGAGGTACCTTCAAAACAAAATGAAACAAAGAAAGATGAGAAATGAATCCAGCAACTGCTAGATGATGCTAAGAAGACTAATCTAAGGTTAATTGGAGTTAGGGAATAATCAATCAGAGGACAGTACAAATGACATAAAAAATCTGATTACAGAAAATAGAGGCAAATCTCCTTGTCATTTCTGTTAGTTGATTCTAAATACCCTGTAATACTGTCATTCTCTTGAATGGTTTTACATTGTCTTGATATGTTTGATGCTACAGTATACCAAGTTATACTCAAAGATTTCAAGGAAAGAGACACTATGGTAATTACTTTTATGTCAGGATATCTTGTGATGAAACACTATTTTGCTTAAATGGCTATGTTTTGACCTGAGCTGTTTTGTTGTTATGCCCTCTTTTTTATCTCAATCTCCTTTTTATTATTTACTTTTTATCTTTTTAATTAAGGGAAAAATAAATAAAAAATAGCAGGATATATTATAGTAACCCACTTTGATTTACTATTAATTTGTTTGAAACTCTGTATTGCTCTCACCATCTTGTTTTGACTGATTTTCCTCTATTTTGTTATGCTTGATAGTACCAAGTTCGAAAGTATAGGCAACAACTGTGAAGACAATAAGATTCATTATGACGCCCATTCTGGTTGACTATTATCTTCTTATGAAGTCCTGTAATGTCTCCAATGTTTTGGTTTTATTGGTTTTGTTCTTTACTGTTTTGTTCAATTTTATTATAACTGATGATATAGGCAATTCTTTTTAAGATAGCAAGAGGCAGTATGGTAACCATTGTTGATCACCTTGTATTTTGTTTTTACATTATGTATTATGTCCGTCCTTTTGATTTGACTGACTTTGTTCTGCTATGTCACATTTGGTTTTACTCTCTTCCAAAAAATGTAATAAGAACTGTGGTAGTAATAAAACCCAAGATGTGTAATTGTCATTGTACAAAAGAGAGGAAAAGAAAGTGCTCTAAAGGACATAACTGCATGTATATTTAAGTGTATAAGATAGATAACCATATTACTGAGTTTTGTTCAATCATTGAACAAAACTGTTTGCAGTCTCACTGTTTGAAAGTCCACTTTATATGTTTTAATTTTGTAAGTTGAACAATTTCTAATATGACAATATGTAAACTATTAACTAGTGATTTCCTATTGTTTATTTTTTCTGAAATTCTGTATAACTTGTACCCTTTTTCTGTTTTTTTTTTCTTTTTCTCCTTAAATAAAATTAAAAAAAAGAAAATAGGGGAAAAATTCCAAATATAAATAATTAAATAAATATATATGACATATAGAAAAGCCAAATAACAATGATCAAAAGAATTTCTCCATAGTACATCATAGTCAAAATTTCTGTAGTCCAACACAGGGACAGAAACTTAAAAGCTGTTTGAGAAAAGCAAAAAATCACTTGTAAAGTCAAACCCTGTAGAGTTAGAGCAGACTTCTCAGCACAAACCTTACTGATTAAGAAAATTCAGATACTTCAAACCCTAAAAGAAAACAACCTCCAACCTAGACTAATATATCCTGAAAAACTATCAAAATTGGTGGAGGAATAAGATATTTTCATGACAAAGAGCACACTGTAAGAAATTTAATATCACCAAACCAACACAACACAGCAAAAAATTTTCAAGGTTGTCTTAGGAGGCAATTAACCCAATAATGCCAAAAAAAAAAAAACCTAATAGACTATATACATCAGGCAAGGTGAGTAGTTGAGCAAAAGAAAGAAAGAAAGAAAGAAAATCGGTCAAAAGATAATAATGCGATAACAGGAATAAATCAATACCTATCAGTAATAGCTCTCAAAGCAAACTGTATCAATTTTCCAATCAAAACACACATATTGGCAGATTGGCTCAAGGAACAAAACCCAGTCATAATGCAGAATATAAGAAACACATAATTCAAAAAGAAATTAAAAAATTAAAAATCAAAAGATAGAAAACACTGTTCCATGCAACAGAAACCAGAAAAACAGAGCAGGTATAGCTATTCTATTTTGAAGCCAAAACTGATCCAAAGAGTCAAAGTGGGTCACTACATATTGACTAGAGAACGCTACAAACATACATGCAGCTGACACTGGCACACTCAACTTCATAAAACAAACACTACTAGACAGCAGAGATGAGATAAACATCAAAAAATTATAGCAGAGGCCCTCAGTACCCTACTGTTATCAAAGAAGACAGAACATCAACAAAGAAATGTCAGAACTGAATCAAACCTTAAACAAAGAGACTTCATAGAATACATGGAACCTGCAGTGCTTCCAACAGAATACATGTTCTTTGCAGCATCACGTGGGACTTTCTCCAAAATAGACAGCACACTAGTCCAGAAGTCATCTTAAGTAAATGCAAAATAATTAAATTATCTCATGTGCACTGTTGGATTGTAGTGCAATAAAAACTAGAAATCAATGGCTAAATAAATAATGCAAGTGCGTGAAAATTAAACACTACTTCCTGAGTAATTAATAGGTCAGAGAAAAATATCAGTGATGAAATCAGATAGTTCCTAGAATCAAGCAATTATGCCAGAAGAACATACCGGCACTTACAGGACACAATGCCGGCATTCCTGAAGGAAGCTCATGACTGTGAATCCACACAGCAGAAAAAAACAAAACAGAAGCTCAAGTAAACTAATGATGCCCTTCAAGGTTCTAGAAAAACGAGAAAAATCCAAACCCAAAGATAGTACAAGGAAGGAAATTATGGTGATCAGAGCAGAAACTGATGAAATTGAAACTTAAAAATAACAACATCAAAAATCAGTGGCTCAAAAAGCTGGTTCTTTTAAAGAACAAACAACAGAAACACACCTAGAGCCAATTTTATGCAAAAAAAAAAAAGAAGGAAGGAAAGAAAGAAAGAAGAAAACAATGACGGAAAGGAGGAAGGAAGAAAGAAAGAAATGCAATTATAAATTAAAAAGTTGAAATCCCAGTGGACACCAGTAGAAGATTATTAGTAAGAACTTTGACAAACTGTTCTCTGATTAACTGGAGAATTCAGAAGAAAGAGACAGATTCTTACATACATATGAATTATCAAAACCCTGTATGATGAGAAAAAAAGGAAAAATAGAAACAAAGCTTTTGTTAAAATGAGGAGAAGAGGAGTTAAAGGGAAGGCAGAGAAATAGGGGAAACAAGCATCAAGTCGTGTCAGGGTAGATTCCCTGTGATGAATGTGATCACTGTGCATTCCTAAAATATACCCGTAAAAATAATTTTGAAAAACCCCTGGATAATCCAATAGTAGGTAATGAAATTGCAGCAGTAATAATAATTGGAAAAAAATCGCTACCAACTAAGGAAATTCCAAATCTTAATTCTATAAGAAATTTAGGGAATGTCTAAGGCTAACGTCCTCAAATATTTTAATGAAATAGAAAGGAAAGGGGTACTTTAAATGCAATTCAAGCCAGCTAGTACATTATGAGTCTTCCTGAAGACAGGATATTAAAGTGTCACCTGCATACCTGTATTTATGGCAGTAAAATTCATAATAGCTATTATTGAAGCAACTTAGGTGCCCATCAACAGATTATTGGATAAAGAAAATGTGGTATTTACACATGATGAAGTACTACTCTGCTATAAAAAGGATACACTTGGGTCATTCATAAGAAAATAGATGTATTTTGAGACCATAATTTTGAGTGAAATAAATCAGACACACAAACCTAAATATGGCACAGAGCATCTAAGCTGTTTCTATATAGGATTCCTTAGAAAGAACCACAGTGATAGATAGGAAATGCTTAAAAGTGTGATGGATCATAAGTCATGTTAAAATAAAGAAAACAATTAGCAAATGTAATGATTGATACATTGTGTCAACTTGAGAAATTTAAAAGCACAAGGAAGGAACTCAGCAGGGGCCCAGGGTCCTCACTCTGTAAATATCCTCATCCTGCCCCCAAACCAGCTCAGAGGCACAGCACTTGTTTGGTAAATGCAAGATCTTGAGTTCGATTCCCAGTACACAAAAATCCTCATTCTGTGCAAGAGAAGGGCACAGAGATGATGTACGTGCTATACTCACGGAAGGATGGGGAGCCTGCTTACACTATGAGGGAGAGAAAAGGACTTGCTCTTTCCCCACTTTGGCTCCTGGTGCTTTTGCTGTCTTCTGCTGCCTTGAACTGTCGCCCCTGGGCCACACTGCCCTTCCCAGTAGCAGTGAGCTAAATAGACATTTCCTTCCTCAATTTTGGGCATTGGGTATGTTATCTTAGCAATGAGAGAAAAACACCAAGACTTAATTTGGTACCAGACAAGCGGGGTCATTGCTGTGACTATGTCTGATCATGTGGTCAAGCCCATTGGGAATGGCTTGTGGAGGAGAGTTTGGAAGAGTTTAGGGATGTCACCCGAAACAGTAGAACTGGGCTGTCTAAGGCTGTTCTGTATGGGAGAGTCTGGTCAGAGCTCAGAACACCAGAAGGCTGACAGAAATCCTGCTGGTAAAGACCAGGCTCAGGAGTTTTCCACTGGAAAGAGGGACAGCATTGGCTGCTGGACTCCAGACTGTGTGTGTTATGGGTTGGCAGAATGTTTGTCTGCATTGGGCTCAGGTCCAGAGACTTTGCCTAAGACTGGGATTTATGGTGGTGGACTCATTAATCTGGCAGAAAAAAATTTCTGTCTGTCTAATCTCAAGACTGTGTCCTGGCTACTGTTGAGGGCTTTCAGCCAGGTCTATGCTGAGACTCAAAAACAAAGAATGCAGAATGATTTAAAATATTGTGAGTTTGGACAGGAAGGAAGCTCCAGTAAACCTGGGGGCCTCAAAGCTGGAGTCAGGAGACCTCCGTTCCTGAGAATGAACAAGAGAACAGAAAGGATGGCCAGAAAGCAGCAATTCTCCATCCTTTACAGTCTCAAAACTGCAAAAGCGAAAAACTCTCTCTGAGGAGAAAGCTGCGGAGCACAGTGTTCCAGAATAGAAGCAGCCACACCAGCTTCCAGAATGGCGGCTTTGTAGAGAATCTGTTCCTCAGAATTGGATTCAGAGTGCCCAGTGATTCCAAGCACGCAATCTTCACACTGCGAGAGAAGAAAGCCTGGCTACTGCTCCACCTGACAGCAGACCTTGGCATCATCCACATGGTGCTGGGGTTAGTTGTATGTAGAACATAAGAAGTATGGGTTCAAAAATCTACCTCAATTCCAGACAGCTCAATTCCGGAAAGCTAGGTGGTGTGCCCTTCAGAGGACAATACGTAAAACGGTGAGTGTGAAGCCAAAGGTGCATGGAGACCCCAAAAGTCTGGAAAAGCCAGGAGCATGGATCACCTAAGAAAGACCACAAGGAGAGAGCAAAGCAGACCGAGAGAATCCACGGAAGCTACAGCCCTTGGAAGTGCCACAGCGGTAGAGCCACTCGAGTCCTTTGGAGCTAACAACTTGCCACAGATTGCCCCAAATGGTGCACACGGAGCTACAGGACTTAATGTTTGCCCTGTTGGACTTTGAACTTGCTTTGGTCCCAACCCCTTGTATTCCCGTTGGTAACTTTTGGAATGAGAATGTTTCCTTGTGCCATTGAATACTGGAAGTGTTTAACTTTTCATTTGTACAGAGGCTTACAGCTCAGTTTGCCTTACATCTGTGAGGAGACTTGGGACTTGAACTTTTCAACAATGCAGCATCCCTGAGACATTTGGCAACGTTTTTTTGGCAACTCTTAGAGATGAACTAAATGCCTTTTGGCATAAAGGGATGTGCATGTCTCTTTTGCAGGCAAAATGTTACGATTCTAATGTAATATAATGTTGATAGACTTACTACTGGTTCTTAAGCACTGTTAAAGTTGTGATATAATGTTCAAACTGTGACATAAGGATAAGCAGGTCTTCCTATCTGGAAACTGATTTAAAGAAAAGTGTCTGGTTGCCAACTGACAGGACTGGATTGTAATGGTTGCTACATTGTGTCAAATTGAGACATTCAGAAGCTTAACTAAGCAACTCAGCAAGGGGGCGGACTTTCTAAATATCTTCATCCTGTGCAAGAGGAGGGCTGGGGGATGGTGTGAATGCTACATCATCCGGAGGGTGGGGAGCTTGGTTACAATTGTAAGGGAGGAAAAGAGGCTTGCGCTCCTGCCTTCTTGCTAGTTTATTTTCGCTGTCCTCTGCTGCCCTGAAGTGCTGCCCCCGTGCCCTGCTGCCTGCCTTGCAGCCAGCTGATTATGGGCTGAAACCTCTGCCAACTGTGCGCTTCCTTCCTTCATTCTGGGTGTTGAGTATTTTGCCTCAGCAACAAGAGAAAAGTAATCAAGACTGCAGGCTATGGCAAAATAAATTGACAATACACAAAACTTCAATCCTTCTATCATTAATATTAGATTTAATGGGTATAGAGTTGGATATGTCTGTGTCTTCTGATGATGCTGTGATCAGATCTGGTAAAGGAACAAAATCCAAACTCAATAAGGACTTTGTGGTTGTAGCACACGAGGCCTACTATTGGAGAAACAACTTTTTGAAATGGAAGTATTAATATTGTTTCTTTGATGTTTCTCATTCACATAGAATATCATTATAAACTCTGAACATAAATGCAAACTAGAAAAATCTGAATGCACTGAACAGTGACAAGCAACACAAGTCCCACTGGAAAGACCACTGTCTTTTGGGCCTAATTACCTGTAAGTTGAGTGACCCTAGAAGAGCTGTAGGAGGGAAAGACTATAACCCGCAGTCTTTAAATCTGGGCAGTCAGATCAAGTCAACGTTTTTGCACTCCTCTAATTTTAGGACCTTAGAAGGCTAGGACAGGAGGCCCTCGGGTTGCTGTCCTGCAAGGGGAGCTACTCGAGACTCTGTCTCAAACTAGTGACTAAAAGAGAATGGGATGTAAGTCATTGCAAAGGCTCTGGGTTCAATCTCTAGAACCACAACAAAGCACACAGCAAAAGTTTTATATAATACACACATACTACATATTTTAAGCAATGAAACACTGGTGCAAAATATAAAATTGCAAAAATAAGCAAGAGAAAGACTACTTTCCCATAGTGTACTCCATTTATGTAACACAATAATTAAAATTAATGATTCAAGGTTAACGGGAGCCATGCTATGTGGTCGCTTTCTCTGCCCATCCCAGACAGGTATGAAATGGAGTTGGAGGGTGGTCTCTTCTTTCAACCAAATATTTTTGCCTACTCAGCCCCAGGATACCGAAAATAATACACTCTGACTCTCGCTTCAGCATTGGTTTTTGTTTCTGCAATTTTTAACATTTTTACTAGTACATGTTTGTATAATGATCACATTCCTTATGGGGAACTGGCACGTGGACCTAACACATTTTAACTTTTTTTTTTTTTTAGGGTAGGCTCAATTATGTGACTTTCCTTCTTTCTTTCTTTCTTTTTTATTTTGAAGGTAGTAGAAATACAACAGAACAACACAGGACAAAGCCAATCGAGACAATGCAGTGAAATTGATTGAGAACTTCACAGCAGGATACTGGGATAAGAGTAATAGGTGTTATACTAAGATGCTGAAAAATTAAAATAGTTGATTAAAAGATAATTAGCAGAAATAGTTAATTAAAAGGATAGTTATTAGCAGTATTGTCATTCTGCACTGAGCTCGCTACCCTAGTAACCAAGCACCAACCACATAGTTATAGATTAACTGACCATGTCGTTATGTTGTTCTGTATGCGTCGCCCCCCAAGTAACCGTGTGCTATGTCAACCTTTGTTCCCCTTGTAAGAAACAAATGATGCTGTGTCAACCATTGTTCCCTTTATGAGAGATAAATGCTCCTGGAGTTGGCGGACCAAGGGCTATGAGTTGGCTAACCACCCACTGTGAAATGCCTCTGACCTCAAGCAAAGGGGAACAAAGGCCCACCTCGTTTCTGTTTCTCATCTATGTACTTAGTGATCAATGAGCTAATCATAAATGAACTATAAAAATCAGTCAAAATTCTAACTCAGTTGCACAGCTTTGCAAATTCCACCTGCACTGTGTCGCTGGGCCAGCTAAAATAAAAGCACTTCTTCTTAAAATGACATTGTCATCTTGCCCCGTTTATCATCATGGGGCCTTGTTTTTTGGGAGGGGGTTACAACAATAGGTACCATAGCATATCTCATTACCTTCACAATAGTTGTCCGGTCAATAGGTTAGCAAAATGAAACCAAATACAGAGCACTATAAAACCAATTGAAAGAGAATATTGAATAAAGTAAAACAATTAATCATAGTGAAAAAAACATTTGCTTTCAACAGAAGATGGAGAGAAATCCTCCATATTTGCTATATTGCACACAGTCATCCTCCCAAGAGATGCTCAGACCTCTGTCCCCAGCTGCTAATGGGAGGGGAGGAGTGGGGTGGTTGGGATGTTTGATTTCCAGCCCGCGCACCGGTAGGCTCCCAGAAGACACTGACCTGGTCTCCACCAGGCTTGCACCAGAGAGAGGCGCTTACCAAGAGGGCGGGCGAATTGCTTCTTTGTACAGCCGCCTGGGTGCCAGCATGGTGGTAGCTGGATCTCGGGGGCCACTGATTTTAATTCTTTTTTTCATCCCCTTGTGCTCCATATTTGGATACCCTTCCTTTCTGAAAAAGATTTATCTCCTTGTTTCCTATTATTCATCTTCTGTATTGCTCTTTATATTTTGGGTTTCTCATGTAAGAGAAAACGTGGTATTTAAATCCATGTGTCTGATTTATTTCACTTAACATTATGCACCCGAGGTACAGCGTTTTCCTGCAAATGACACTTTTATCCTTCTGTACGGCAGAGTGGTCCATTCATCTGTTGGTGGACACCTAGGGAGGCTTCCAAGGTTTAGCTGTTACGAGTTGTGCTGTTACAAGCATGGGTGTGCAAGAAGCATAAGCTAACAAAAAATTAAACTTCCTGTGCACTCAGTAGGTTTCTCCTGTTGAACTACTATTGCTAAAGAACTGTTTTCACGAACAGGAGAAACTGCACAGCAATATAATGGACACTGTTGTTGACAAGGAATTTGAGAAATAATTTTCAAATCTTTGAGTTAAATGACCTAAAACAATGTATAATGGTAAATTTTATTTTTCCATATATATTAAGAACCTATCATCTGGCAAAGTTTAACTACAATTGTAATAAGACAAAATGTCTATCTCGAATATTGTGTAAATTTAACCAGAATTATTGGATGGCAAATAGCCAATGAATTTTTAAGCATACGGATCACATACTAATGTGACAGGGAGTGTGAGTTGGCTCTGTCAAATACTGGGATGCAGATTTTATTGGACAGGAGGATTATGAATGATTCTTAATGCTTGGAAAACTCTTTAACATTTCTTTTCTTTAGTTTTGTTTCTG
Organism: Cavia porcellus; assembly: GCF_034190915.1. Taxonomy (NCBI): domain Eukaryota; kingdom Metazoa; phylum Chordata; class Mammalia; order Rodentia; family Caviidae; genus Cavia; species Cavia porcellus. The sequence goes on from NW_026947506.1 coordinate 2,611,961, forward strand.
AGTGCTGCTGTGATAGGTCAGGTAAGCCTGTCACAAACTGAAACCCATTTTTCTCCCGTCACTGAAATTGTCCACATCAATAAGGCTGCCTGCCCTGGTAAGGGAGAAAGCACTGTGTGAAGTGGCTGTGGGTTGGCCGTGTGACAGATACACCCCTCCACCCACGGCACTGGGCTGCAGAATGTCTGCCTGTTCATTCACCCCTCGAAAGTCTCACAGACAGACAGCGCCAAGCCTGCATCAGAGGCCAAACAGGAGTAGACGTGGCTGTAATAAGCCCGGGGAGAATGCCGGGATTCTAGGCAGAGCCCTTCTGCAGCTGCCTGCCTCTCTAAGGAGGCTCAGGCCTGGAGCTGTTCCTCCAGAATAGCAAACGTACAGCAGGGAGCTGGGCCTCTCTGAGCGCTCAGATTCAGACTGCTCTCTGCTGTGCCCATGAATCCACACAGCATGGCCTTTACCTTTCCTATCAAGGAAAGTAAAATTCGCCCTGGTGTGGATCATGCAAGAAAACACAAATCCTCCTAGAGGTACTGTTTGCATAAACACCTTTCTGGAGCCTAAGTGACAGATTAGCCAAAGTACAAGCTACCTCAGGTCACAGCGTGGGACCTGGGAGTACAAAACTCTGATGCTTGGTTAGGAATTTACTTTGAGGATGGAGCTTCCCATTGGTTGGAGATTCTCAGCTGCAAGGTGTTAGATTAGTCCCTCACTGCGTGGTAACTCCATAAGATTTAGGGGTCGAAAAAGGAAAGTGGGGGTGAAGCTAAAAGTTTGGTTTTACAACTCTTCAGTTTACGGAGATTCAGGTTTTCTCCATGTTCAAAGCTGCAGCATTCATGTTCCATTCCGTAAGGATCTTGGGCAGTTATTGCCGGAATTGAAAGAAATGTTTTGTGCAACATCCATACCACAGGGAGGAGCCCCACATGGTGCCTGCTTTCTCCCCTTCTCCTCCTCCTCTCAAGACAAGAGGGAAGGCCCCAGGAAGTGGCCCTGGATTCACCTTCTGTGGTTTGCTCTTGTTCCATCTACCTGGTCAATTTAATCCCTTACATTTGTTCCCAACCCCCACGCACCCCAGCATGTACCAGTACACAACTCGGAAGAGATACTTGACTTTAGCAGGTTTCTCTGATTTCCTAGACTGGAGCCTGCCTTACTCAGAAAGGATCTGAAGACTCCAACCCGGACTTGTTCCCACATTCTGCTACTGAGAACACAGGGAAGTGAGGAAAGTTGGAGCAGACTCTGTAAGCTTTCACATTTTTCTGCTTCTGCTTCCTAGATGCTAATTAAGCTTCTTTCACCCTGTTACACTTGAGCTTCACATGGGATATGCTTTGATTCAGGAACTTTAAAAAAAAATGTTATATTCCACTTCTGAGCGTGAGTTTTAAGGATGAATCCCTCTGGGGCCATTTTTTTTTTTTTTCCTTTCTCTTTGCCAATAAAAATTTTGCATAAAATGGCTCTGTGGGTAGCCTGAATCCCCAAAGAGGATTAAAATGACATCGCAGATTGAACTTCCCAATCAATTTTAGCAGATACACAGCACAGAAAGGAAGTGTTTCTCAGTCACTGAGATACAGGAGAGTCCTTAACCCAATCCCTTATGACTAGGTCATTCAGAGTCAGTGATGAGGTCAGTTTGTTTCCTGTTCTTGAATATACTTCTGATGAGTCTCTCACCTATCACGGGCTTTCATTTAACGGGGTCGGTTTTGTACACTCAGACTACATATGAGACGGTGAGTGTTCACTTGGGCTGATGATAGCGCCCCTTGGATTTCAATGCACCCTTTCCCTTTGGCTGCCCATCAGGAGAGCTCTCCTCTGTGCGCAGAACCTTCCCACCAATCTCTGGTAAACTTTGTGACCTCTGCCAAGGGCAACTCTCCTGTTACACCTGGCTTTAGATCCCCAGACTTAGTGTTCCGCAGCATCGGCATCTGGGTTTAATTCCTTTGCTAATGAACCTGGTTCTGCGGCAAAATCTGGTTTCTGTATCAGTCTTCATCTATCAAATAAATAATTTTGGTCAAAATTACCTTTTAGTGAGTGATAGAATCTTACCTTGTGTCATTTTGGATTGTAACATTATTTGAGCTTTGATCATGACTTATGGTTTTTCTAAAAATTTAATGTAAATGTAACCAATGAGAGTTTGGCTAGTTGTATGTGACAAAACCACTTACTTAAGAAAGTTGGGGAAATGGTTCAGAAAAACAATTTACATTTTCTACCATTCCTATGCTCACTCGTTCTCTCTGTCTCTCTCTGTCTCTGTCTCTGTCTCTCTCTCTCTCTCTCTCTCTCTCTCTCTCTTTCTCCTTACAACTAAGTAACATTTTTTTTCCTAGGTGCTACATTTGATAAGAAGTAAATGGTGACATTTCTTGGGGAAAGATTACTGCACTTTAGTTAATTTTCAACACTTACATAATCCAACATACTGTGCACATAACCCACCCCATACCCCAGCCACCTCCAGTAGTGCATTCTCTGCTGACCTGAAGAATGTTTTTTAAAACCAAGGTTACAAGATGCTAATATTCGGAGGCAGTGGGCATATGTCCCTCACTTTGATTTAAACCACCAGAGGCAGCGTGAGCCTTGTGGGTGGCCTGGGGAAGTGCTGCTGATGTACCACCACAATGCCCCGAGGTTGCACTGGGCTCCTGACCTCTCTCTGCCCTCCATCCGTCGGGCTCATCTGCTGACTACCCTTGGTGCTGCTGAACCGTGGTGTGACCCACAGCTCTGAGTCCAGGGCCCTGGGCAGTGAAAACGGCCCCACGTCAGTTTCTCTCTAGAGGGAAATCAGCCTTCCAGCCTCACAGCCAGCATCACCAACCCCGGAGGAAGGCTGCTCTTCAGAGTTCAGCAAGTTCAGGTCCCAGGTCCCAGTGCTTTCTAACACTTCCCCCTGGTGTGGAATGAGGGAAATGCCTTCGTGAGCAAACAACCCTGAGCTTATAAACATGTAGTAACCTTCATATGCACATAATCGTTAGGCTTGGCGGTCCGGGTAGGTCTACCTTATCCTATTATAAAACAAAGAGAAAACTGGACCAGTCGTAATGCCTCCAGCACTTAGAATGGAATTACGCTTGATTATTCTAAAATAGAAAAAGGAAAAATAGGGGAAGAATACTAATGATCTCCCACTGCAAGCAATTAGCTACCTTCAAAAAATGGAAATTGGTAACTATAGAGAGCCCTCCCCAGGCCTTTTTCATGGTCCAGGAAGTTTCTAGTTGTAATCCCAGGAGAAAGGTGTTAGAATGCTAGCAAGTTAATTCCAGTCTACCACTTCTAGTGTGACCCGTGGTGAAAGACACTAAACCTTATTTACAGTTATGGGGACCCTGGGAGGTCCTAAGTGTGGCCAGGATGCAGGTTCACGAAACAAAGGCCTCAACCCAGGGCCTAACCCGGGTTGTATTAATCCGTGAAGAAGCGCGTAGCCGGAGGATGAGCCATGGCGAGACTGGTGGGACATGCACGGGTCTCGTGAGCTGGGCTGGGTATTAGCCTGAAATCCTCTCTGCAATATGCAAAGAGTGTGCAGAAAGACCAAGCTGCATAGCACAACTGAGCTAGTATCTGTTTGCGGGTCCCTGCTTCAGCTCTGATGTGCAATCTTCTGTGTCCCAGGGAGTGATAGCCTCTCATCCTGAGGCTCAATCCAGCCGACGGTGTGCAGCCTGGCTCTCTCCGTCCAGCTCACACATGTTATTTGGGAGCCAGGGGATGGGGAAACACTGCCCTGCCATCTTGCTTCAAAGACCACACATGAGCACTTCAGCCAGACAGTTTACAGTGATTAGAGCCGCGTGTCTAGCCAGCTCTCTGCATTGCAGCAGGACCAAGATGTAGGACCGAGTTTAGCCAAAACGGAGATAATCGCTCTTCTTTCAAAGAGCCATCCAGTTGATTCCCCACAGGTAACAAAGCTGAGGAAATAAATAATAACACATAAAGCGTTCAGAGCAAAGATGAGAAATTGTTGAGGACCATTCATAAGTGAACCCCAAAGGGCTACAGGTAAGCCCTGATAAGAGCAGGATAAGCCTCTGATGAAATGCCAAAGCTTTCCACCCCCTCCCCACTTACTCCTCCACCGCCCGGGTCATCATTTATTAATTGCTCTTACCCAGTTTAGAAATGGCAGAGTGGGACTGTGATGGCCAGCACACCACCAGGAAAAGGGTACAGGATCAGCGGCAAAGACACCCTGACCCAACACGGCAGCATGCCTTGCATTTCTTCAAAATGCCATGAGGATTATTATCCACACAGGACTCCCTCTAGGAATGGAGGGTTGGCTGAGCCAGAGGAGTGGCTTCTCAGAGGCTGTACCAAGTCCTCCTCTCAGCAATCACTGGAGACTTAGGCACCAATCCCAGCTCATTCCTGAGGGTTCTCTCTGAGCTACTGACCATGAAGCCAAGTCTTGTGCAGGGCCAGTGGTGAGCACCAAAGACCCTGCTGTCACTGCACAGGTGCTCGGGGGGCTCCCCAGACTGGAGCTGGGGAAGCTGGGTTCACCTCTCTCATGGCAGTTGAATACTATTTTGAACAAAACTGGTCATAGCAGACAGCTGTGACTTGTGCCTGATTTTAGAGGGAAAGCTTTCAGGTTTGTTTCCCCGTGTGTATGTTGTTAACAGTAGGTTTATCATAAATGGTTCCTATTATTTTGAGTTATGGTCCTTCAGTGCCCATTCTTTCAGTGTCACGAGTAGATGCTGGCATTGTTAAAGGCTTTCTGTTTTTATTGAGATGGTCGTGTGACCACTACGGTGATTTTGTTCACTGTTTTCTTGATGTCTTCTAGCTTTATTTTTATTTCTATTCTTTCCTTTTTTTATTCATTGAGTTTTTTAGTGACACATTTGATTCCATTATTGCTTCATTCTGTGAGTATTCATGATATACTTGTGGCTTCAATGTAGCTACATAAAGTATATTAAAACTTGTGATATTCTTTAAATCGATAGCAACATAGCTTCTATCATATAATAAAATTCCACTATTTTACAACTCCATCTCTTCAGTTTATGGGTTGTTGTCACAAACCATGTCTTTAAAATTGTACATCATCATTAGTCTAAATGTATATTGTAAAAATATTTTTGTCAGATGTTAGGCTTGATATCTGCATGCTTCCCCAAAGCATCACAAACTCACAGGTTGGGTTTTTGGAAGGCAATTTGATTATGGGGGAGTGATCCTCCTTGGTGACTCTCAGAAATGAAACCTGGTCACAGGTAATATAGCCTGGAAGACTCTAAGCCCCTTCCTCCTCTCTTGATGCTCTGTTTCCTACTCACCATGCTGCAGCAGGCCTCCCCACCAGGCCTCTCCGCCATGCTGCCCAGCCTTGGAGCCATCCAGCGATGGACTGAACCTCTGCAAAACGTGAGCCAAATAAACCTTTCCTCCTTGAAACTGCAGGTGTTATGTGCAGTGTCCTAATGAGATACTTCTAGCTTTAGGTCGTGTTTCCTCTAAGTTTGGGCTGTTACTTATTTATGTAGGCTGGCTTCTACATCCTCTGTTCTCCTACAGGCATTGGCTGCTTTCAGCCACATAAATCCCTGGTTTCACTTCCCTGCCTTGTTCGAATGCCTAACACAATTTCATGTAATGTGTCCTCAGTTTGGCTGTTGTGTCTTCAGCTTGCTCAAGCCTGCTGTTGAGCTGTTCTGGTGGGCATTTCAGTTCATTTATTAGATCTTTCAACTACAGGATTTGTTTGGCCTTTTTATATTTTCCATCTTCATGTTCACGTTCTCATTTCTCCATGCAATGTTTTCCTGACTTTCCTCTGGTTGACTGTGTTCTCCTTTAGATCACTGAATTTTTGTAAGTGCATGTTATGGATTAAGAACTGGTGGTCAACTTAATGTCAGCTGCATTACATCAGCATGGCATTGAGTGAAGATGCTCCACCTGAGGAGGGTTGCCAGGATAAATGGGTGGAGAAGAAGGACGAGTTGAGGGTTGAGGTGTTAAGGCGTTGTAGCATTGTGGGTTCTCCTACGAGTTGCTGTCTGAGCTGTTGGTTTCCTGGAGAAGCTCTGGTCCTCACATCGAGCATTCTTCCTGACTCCGGAGGAGAAGACCTGTGCCACTTGGTCTCCGAGATGAACTCATCACGCTGTTTCCTGGCACGTACCTGACTGTGCTTATCATCGGAGGAGCTTGGGGCCTCCGTGTCACTGAGGATGGCTGTGGTTCCTTTCAGGATAGCCCCGCTCTTTGTTGTGAGTGTGACTTCTGGGCTCCAGCGTAGAATCCTCATGCCACTAGCACGGCTCCTTCATCCTGCTGGCATAGACTTTCTGGCTTCCACTGCTGACGCTTGGGTCTTCCGTAAAAGAGACTGGCGTGAGTCCTTCTGTGGGCTCTGGACCTCCATTAGGACTCGTACGAGGCTTTGTCCTGAGCTCTGGGGTTTTATCTGGACTCATGTGGGACATTGCTGTGTGGTTTAGGCTCTTGACTAAATAATCTATGTCTTTGGTGTTGCGGGTAGATTTCCTGCATTTTCCTGTGTTAACTCCTGGTGACCATTACAAAAATAATATTATAAACTCCATGTGTTAATCCTAATTGTTCTCTGCGTACAACCCCTGACTACAACAGTGCACATGTATGTGCTTAGTGAAGGCCCTGAGACTGAACCCAGGACTTTGCAATGAGCTGCCTATCTGGCCTTTCACTTGCATATTTTGAGGCAGGAACTCACTAAGTCGCCCAGCTTGATCCTGGACTTGTAATCCTCATGACTCAGCTTCCAAAGTAGCTGGAATTACAGCTCTGCCCCTCATGTCTGGCACTCGCTGAATGTTTCCAAGACAGGCATTTTAACTGCTTTTCAGTCAGTTCATGAATGTTACTTAGTTTCTGTAAGTTTACTTTATTCCTTGGATTCAGTCATGTTTCTCTATTTCTTTATATGTGATAACTATGATATATGTGCCATATACTGTAATATACAAGGTATATGTGGTTGTACAAGCTATGTGCATGTATATGATATATGATTAAGTATGAAACACTTTATAATTCTTTTTCCTTCCCTTTGCCCCATCTCCTCCCCGCATCTCCTGGTCCTCTTCCCTTTTACAAAAGTTCCATCTCCCTGTTCCTATTATTTATTGTGTATTTTCCTCTTTAATGTATGTAGACTTTGGATTCTCGTATAAGCAAAACCACGCCACACTGAAGCTCGCATTTCTAATTTATTTCGCTGACCATTACGGTCTCAAGGCGCATCCATCCCTGAAACCATCCCTGGTCTCTTGCTCCCTGGCAATCGGATGTGGAGCCACAAAGCAGTGCGCGATGGTGCCTGTCTGTTTTCCTCTTCCCCCGCTCCTCAGTGCTCCACAGCAGGTGCAGAGGCAATCAGCCCCTCGGGTAGCACCAGCCCAGCCCACGCCACTGCTGCAGCTGCATCCCACTGCGGAGCTCTGAGTGGAGGGTCCCTCCCAGTCACCCCATGCTGCACCTCGTAGGGGGGTAGCACAAACAGGAGCAGAAAGCTCCACAGCCTTCTGCACCTTCTCCTCTGAATGAATTCTTGGTCTTACCGGTACTGTGCTTCTCTCCTGGTTTCTAGAGTTATCAGGGAACTATGCAGGTGCACAAAGACCCAGTGTTTTCAACTCAGTGTCTCTGTGTAAGAACTAGTGAACACCTGTGTGTTTTTCGTCCGCCCTTTTGCTGACACCACTGAGCAGCTTTTCACTTCAATGAAGTCCAGCTTAGTTTTTCTGTGTTATATCAAAAACCTCATTACTAATCCAAAGTTCATTTGACTTTTCTGCTGTGTATTATAAGAGTTTATAGTGTTGCCTTTTACACTTAGGTCGTGATTCCTTTTGAGTTACATTGTGTGCAAGATGTAAGGTCTAGGTCTAAATTCTTTTACAAAATGTAGATGCCCAGTTTTTCCCAGAACCATTTGTGGAACCATTTGTCCATTCTCCTTATTTCTTAACGAAGAAGCAAGCTGTATTTGTGTGGGTCCCCTTCGGAGCCGTCTACTATATTTCAGTGAGCTGCTTCTCTGTTAGTTCTCACACTTTTTTTATTTTTGGCCTTTTTGAGAAAGGATCTCACTATGCAGTTCAGGCCGGCTTCAGCTCACTTTGTAGCCCAGGCCGATTATAAAATATTTTTAAAACTATGAAATATTTCTACATCTAAATAAATGTATAAGCTTCAAAAGTTATGCAGTATACAATAAATACTCAGTGAACACAACTTAAGAACAGGACATTAATATATTAAATTTCTCTTATGCTGTTTATGATACCATATGTACCCCTTATTCCCACAGTAAGTTTTGTGTTTATTCTTCCCCAGATCTCCACAGTAATTTGACTGTACATGTGTGTCTGTCTTTAAACATTAGGTTGTTGTTTGCAGTAACACATTAAAGAGGGCTCTGTCTTTCTTTTTTTCTCTTAGAATCTAATGCAAAGCCTGAGAAGGTAGACCCTGTGGGAGTTTGCATTCTGAAATGTTATTATTACTTGAGCATGCACAGGAATGCGCTGCCTACCCAGAGCTGCCCTGGGACTCGCTCGTGAAACATCAGTGTGGTCCCCACTTACCACAGGACTCTGGGAAGTCTCGTGGATGTAGCGGACCCTGGCACCTCAGCCTAAGGCCCACAGATGCCTTTTCCTCACTGAGTACTACAGAGCCTGTGCTGTGATGGCCCACACAGGGCGCCTTACACAGTTACTTCTGTTTGACTATAAGAACAGTTTCTGAAATTTTGGGGCATGTTGTCTTTTGCCCCACGTGTGCTTTCTGCCCACCTCTGCACTCATTGGCACGCTACATTTATATGTTACAAGAAACAAGCTCTGCTGGCAATGAGCACCCCTCTCTCCGGTTGGCAGCGGGCACTCCTGCTGATGTAGGCTGGCACAGATGTGGGGTGGGATGAGGCAGAGGCTGGCATCGCGAGGTGCCACCAGGTGACCAGGTGACACGGTGTCGTGCACAGAACTCCACGATGTCCCCCAGCCGGCTTTGACCTCACAAAGCACTCTCTCATGTTGCCCTGTTTTGTATTTCTGTTGCCTTCCTCTTTCATGATTTTGTTGTAGTGACAGTGCTGGTCATTCTGTTTCGAACCCTGAGTTAAACTGAGTGCCCAGCTGCTTCTCCCGTGAGGGACAGGGTGGACCTGTGTTTCTCCTTACATTGGTGCTTTGTTCTCTATTTTGTGAAGAGCTAGTTTTTGTCAGTTTACCAAAGAGGTACAAAGTTAGCCAGAGTCATAGGAGTAGTCAATGAAATTAAACAAAAACAAACAAACAAAAATACATGTCAATTAAAGGATAGTCATTGTGTTTTAAAAGTACAACTTCAAAATTTCAAAAATAAATTTTAATATCTAGTTCCTATCAATTATGAAATGTGCCTATTTAGTGAGGTAACTTACTTCTTTATAAAAAAAAATTAGATAACATTTCCCTCGCATGGTCATTGTATATTTTCTTCCTTTATTTTTAAACTAATTAAATAATTAATGTTTTTGAGAAAAGGTCATTATTAGGTAGTTCAGACTGGCCTTGAATTCACTTCATAGCCCAGGTTAGTCTTTAACCTGCAGCAACCCTCCTGCTTCAGCCTCTTGAAAGCTGGGATTATAGGCATGTACCACCTCTCTCAGCTAAGTTTTTTTCCTAAGATACAATTGAATGCATTAAACTCTAAAGGCCTAAATGGTCACACGTTTTTAAACCATTTCTTAAGATATGAAAAACATTTGGAAGTGTGTGGTTGAACTGAGCTATTCTGTAGCTTTTGACACTATTACCCAAATAATCATTTCTTATAAAACGCATGCATATAGAAATGGATTATGCACATTAAATATAGATAAAGTAGATTGGAAGCAGCAGAGATGTAGTTGTTAAGAAGACAGAATAGATGCTTTCTGTTGGCTTCCTGGCATTTATTTGAAATAGCAAATATATTGGCTAGCTTTCTGATTGAACAAAATGAACCTTGCAACTGTATCTGGAAAGATCCAGTTTAGCAAAAGATATAAAAAGTTCCATTGGTGATAATGCCTCCCTGGTTAATGGCTACTTAAGCTTTATGTAAAGCTACTCAAAATTTAATAATCTCTTTATTATGCTCCATGTAACTTTCTGCACATTTTAAAAATATATAGCAATGTGTGAACATTTGAGATCATCCTTCTCACTAACATCAGTTGAAGCTTGTTGGCAAATTATAATGGAGAAAACAAGCTTCAAACGTCAGACTCCTGAGCTCTTCATTGGGATTGTGACTATTCCAGTACACTATGAATGAATTTACTCAAAATTGCCCAAGTATGTTAAGACGGCAGTGTAGACAACTTGTACAACAAATATGAGTACTTTCTTTAAGCCCAATAATCTTAGAATATAATTTTATTTGAGAATATTGAAAGACCTTTTTTGGATTTATGTAGGTTAAATGAAATCCTTTTTTTTCAGATTCAGCAGCATCTTTTATTCCTGTCACTGTAATAGCTATGTGAATTCACCTTTCATTTTGTCAAAATATTCTGCAAATATTGCCCCAGAGCTGCCTTCTATATTAAGCAGCTTATTCTGACAAAATCCTTGACCCTCATGACTGCATGGAATCCTTCTGATTCCTAGGAATCTTACCTTTCATTGCCTTTAAGTTTCTTTTTATATCTGTGCTTAAGATAACTCCCAATATACTTGATTTAAATAATTTGGGAGAATTACTGTTTGGAAGTATATTTAATTGAATTTATTAATTCACTTGAGAAATTTTAATCTTCTTACCTGGTGTACTATTTATTTTCTTTGTGGTATCAGAGAATTAATGCATCTCTTTATTCTTAAGAAAAAAATCAATTATAAAGGAAAAGGATGCAGCTAGCTGATTACTCTCAATGCAAGTTTTTTCCTATTTAACACATAGTAACTATGCAAACAGGAAAATATGAGGTTATGAACGTGTTGCTAGGAACAGAGATATTTTCACTTGCTGAAATATGATGGATTACCACTAAGGAATTCCACTTGTGACCTATATGCTCAGAAAGGAAAGAATCTGGCTTCAGTTGCAAAATCCCCCTGAAAATAAAATGTGGTGGTTGTGTTCCTAACATGGCCACCTTTTTTCTGAGAAGCGCACAGTGTCACTCTCTGTAAGCACGTTCCAGCCCCGCTCCCTACACATTCATTTGGAGACCGCTAAGTCCAAAGAAACCAGAAGAGCAGCAGGCAGGAGTGGAGCTCTGAGTGACGGTCAACAGGATCTTCACTGCTAGAATGTGGCACGGTGGTGTAGACAGAGAGCCTCAGACATGGCAAACTAGATTTTGGCTTCATATACATGTAAAATGGATTTCAGAAGCCCAACAGGTGAACATAATACCTAGGAGAGAATCTCCAGTACAAAAGAGCAGAATATAATGAAAACACAAAACATACTCAAGTACTGTAACGTTCACCCCAGTGAACTCTACAGGGAGGGACAGTTCCGTCATCTGTTAGAGTAAAAGTCTAGAGCTGCATTTTAATCTGTCAGTAGTCACCAACAAGAAAAAGAGAAAAAAATTAAATATATAAAATGTATTGTTTACAAATGGTTTTGTGTTAATATTTGTCATCGATCCTAGAATGACTGCGGGGGAAAAGCATACAAAAATGAAAAATCAGGCCCAGTGATGCCAGTCACCTGGGGAGCACTGGTATGATGTGCAGGGCCCAGGAAAGGCCTGTCCAGTGTCCCCCACCCAGCCTGGCAGACCCCTCCTGGATGGGTAGCTAATAGCCACACAGGTGGCCCCTGGGACTTGGCATCTGGCTGCTCCAGAGGATGAAGGAAAATGACAAAACAAAGGAGCAAAATGAAACCTCAAAGCTCCAACCTCCCCAGACAAGTGCGGGAGACACAGACAGGGAAGAAGGTGGAAGGCACACACCTGAGACTTCTGAAATGAGAGCCACGGAAGTAAAGAAGCAACTCCACGAAGAGTGAAGCAAATTGGATCAGAAACAATCTATCAGGCAAAAGACGAAATATAGATATGATGAAAGAAATGCTGAGTGTATCTAAAAAAGACACTAATTTACAAATAGAGGCACATTGGAAAACGCTGGAAACGTTGAATGAAAAATATAGGAAAGAATTACAATGCATGAAACAGATTGAAAGAGATATCCAGGAAATCAAAAATTCCATCAAAAGCTGGCAAAACCACCTGAACTAATTTGAAGACAGACTCCCAGACCTTGCAGACAAGATTGCAACTAGTGATCAGGAAAGAAAAGAGCTTTAAAAACAACAAGGGACAAGGAAATAACAATTCAATAATTGCAAGGTGACGCAAAAAAAATATAAATAAACTAACAAGAGTAAGGAAAAAAGGAACCAACATAGATGGTATAAAAAGACTATTTACAAAAGTATTAGCAGAAAATTCCTCAAGTTGGAAAAGAAACTGACATACAGATAAGTGAAGCATATGGACTCCAAACATACATAAACAAAATAAATCTACAGCCAGACATATAATAATCAAGATTCCAGAAATTCACTGTAAGAGCACAATATTAAAAGTTGTTAGAAAAATCGATAACTTATAGTGGAAATCCCATCAGAATCACAGCAGACTTCTCAACACAAACAATCAAGTCAAGAAGACCTTGGAGGGAAGTAATTAAATTCCTAAAACAAAATAACTTCCAACACAGAATGATGTACCCTGCAAAACTCTCTCAAAATTTATGGAGAAATAAGATACTTACACAACAAAGATCTGAGCAGCAAACCAACCTTTAAAAAGAGTAATGGAAGTTATCCTGGATACAAATAAAAGTGACTACAATTTCCAGAACAACAGAAAGAAACCTCCAAGCAGGGCAAATATTTAAACATGGGGAAAAAGTGAGAACTAACAGCAGAGAGATAACTTGACAGAAATAAGCCAATATGTGTCAGTTATAACCATTAATGTAAATTGCATTAATTCACCTTTTAAAAGAACAGACTGGCAAAGTGGACCAAAAATCAAAATCTAACCATATATTATATACAGGAAACACATCTAACTCATGAGACTGAAAGTCAAAGGATGGAAAACAATACTTCATGCAACAGGAACCTGGATAAAAGCAGGGGTAAATATTCTGTTTGTGTACAATGGGAACTTCAAATTAAGCGTGATCAAAGAGATAAAGTCACTACATAATGGTTAGGGAAAAAGAAGAAGAAAAAGAAGAAGAAGAAGAAGAAGAAGAAGAAGAAGAAGAAGAAGAAGAAGAAGAAGAAGAAGAAGAAGAAGAGGAGGAGGAGGAGGAGGAGGAGGAGGAGGAGGAGGAGGAGGAGGAAGAGGAAGAGGAGGAAGAGGAAGAGGAAGAAGAAGAGAAAGAGGAAGAGGAAGAAGAGGAAGAAGAAGAAGAAGGAGGAGGAGGAGGAGGAGGAGGAGGAGGAGAAGAAACAATCTTAAATACATGTACCCAAAATATAGGAGCACCCATATGTAAGACAAATATTAACAAACATGTAAAATCAAATAAGAAATATTACAGTTATAACAGGAGACCTTAACAACTCGCCCACAGAACATGCTTAAGTAAATGCAAAAGAATCAAAATTATCCCACCCATATTATTTGACTACAGTGTAATAAAATTTGAAATTAATGATGAAAGAAACTGCAAAATCTATATGGAAATGAAATAATATTCTCCTGCATAATCAATGGATCATAGAGGAAGTTAAAGAAGAAATTAAACTATCTACAAGCAAAGAACATGCAAAGAAAACTTAGCAGAATCTGTGGGATACAATGAAAGCAGTCCTTAGAGGGAAATTTATTGCAGTAAATTCTCACATCAGGAAACACAATGAACACAAATAGACAACCTGATTCCGTACCACAAACTTCTAGCAAAATAAGACCAAGTCAAGCCCAAAACCCAAAGAGGGAGGAAATTATAAAGATCAGAACAGAGATTAACACAACTGAGATTAACAAAACAATACAAAGAATTAATGAATTGAAGAGTTGGCTATTTGAAAGAATAAGTAAAATTAATAAACTCCTAGCCAAACATCTAAAAAGTAAAAAAAAAAAAAACACCACAAAACCTCAAATTCATGCAATAGGACTCAAAATGTTGAAATCACAATGGATCCTGCAGAAATTCAGAAGCTCTCAATATCTACTTCAAAAACCTTTATTCTCGTAGGCTAAATAACATGGAAGAAATGGACAGATTCCTAGAAACATGAATTTCCAAAGCTGGATCAAGCAGATATAAAACTTCTGAATAACCCACTTTCATGTAATAAAATTGAAAATGTACTTAGAAACTTACAAAGAAAAGCCCAGGTCCTGATGCATTCACAGCTGAATTCTACAAGTAATGTAGAAAAGACTTAGTGCCAACACTCCTTTAACTCTTCAATGAAATTTAAAGGGAAGTAATTCTCCTTAACTACTTCCTGGAGGTAATACTACTTTGATACCAAACCAGAGAAGGACCCAACCAAATAAAGAGAACTACAGGCCTATCTCCCTAATGAACATAGATGCAAAACTCCTCAATAAAATACTAGCAAAAAAATGCTATCATCATCATGAACATTACACACCATGACCAAGTTGGATTCATCCCAGGAATGCAGGGATGATTCAACATACACAAATCAATAAATGTAATGTACCATATCAACAAAGCCAAAGACAATCACATGATCATATCAATACATGCAGAAAAGGCTTTTGATAAAGTCCAACATTAATTAATGATAAAAATCCGAGAGAAAATCCTAGAGAAACCTCAGAATAGATGGTCTTTATTTCAATCTGATAAAAGCCATGTATGATAAACCAACAGCCAATATCTTACTAAATAGACAAAAGCTGCAACCTAAAATCAGGAACAAGACAAGGATGTCCACTATCACCACTCCTGTTAAATATAGTTTTGGAAACATTAGCCAGAGCAATTAGACAAGAGGGAGAAAAAAATGAATAAGGGTAAGAAAGGAAAAAGTTAAATTATCATTATGCACAGATGACATGATACTCTACATACAACACCCCAGAAACTCCACTGAAGGACATCTAAATCAAATAACGAAATTCAGTGATGTAGCTGGATACAAAGTAAACACTCAAAACTCAATAGTAGTCCTGTACACAAACAACAAACTCACTGAAAGAGAAACTAGGGAAATCACACTCACAGTAACACCCCAAAACATGAAATGCTGAGATCAATCTAACAAAGAAATAAAAGATACATACACTGAAAATTACAGTACTCTTAAAAAAGAAATTGAAGAAGATTTCAGAAAATAGAAAAAATCCCTCGTTCATGGATAACAAGAGCAAACTTTGTGAAAATGGCCATTCTCCCAATATTATTTTATGCATATATATATATATATATATATATATTTAATGCAATTTCAATCAAAATTTATTTAGATATTATATGTTTATTTATATATTATATGTATTATGTATATATATTTAATGAAATTTCAATCAAAATACCATTTTCATACCTCATAGGTACAGAGAAATCATCCCTAACATTCATATGGAACCAGAATAGATCTAGAATAGCAAAGGCAATTCTGGGCAACAGAGGTAAGGCAGGAGGCATCACAATCCCTGACTTGAAGTTATACTACAATGCTCCTGTGATGAAATCAGCATGTTACTGGAATAACAACAGAACTGAAGATCAATGGAATAGATTAGAAGATACAACTACAAACGCACTCAGCCACCTTATCTTTGATACAGGCGCCGAACATGTTCACTGGAAGAAAGCCTCTTCACTAAATGAGGCTGGAAAAGTTGACTGTCTATATGCCAAAAACTAAAACTAGATCCATTTTTATCACTGTGCATTAAAATAAAGTCAAAATGGATCAAAGATCTAAATATCAAAACAGAAACACTAAATCTGTTGGAAGACAAAGTAGGTAGAAATCTTGATGACACAGGAGTAGGCAGAGAGTTCATGAACAAAAATCAAACTGCACAGGAAACACTTCTCAGAATCAACAACTGGAATCTCATCTTATTAATAAGTTCTTGCATGTCAAAAAGATGTCCAACAGAGTAAAAAGAAAACCCACAAATTGGGAAAATATCTTAGCCAACTGTCCCTCAGACAAAAGACTTCTATCTTGAACATATAACAAAAATCGGACTCCCAAAATTCAAATTTAATCCAAAACTGGGCATCTGAGATGAATACACACTTCTCAAATGCAGAAATACAAATAGCAGATAAATAGATGAAAAAAATGTTCAATACCACTGATCATTTGAGAAATGCAAATTAAAATAAGATTATGATTCTACCTCACTCCAGAAACAATGGCTATTATCAAGCAATCAACCAATAACAAAGGCTGGTGGGGCTGCGGAGGAAAAGAAGCCCTTCTCCATTGTTAGTTGCAGTGTAGACTGGTGCAACCGCTGGTGAGAAACTAGAATTGGAGACCCCTCAACCCAGCTATCTCTCTTCTGGGTATTTTCCCAAAGAATAAAAAATACAATACTACAGGAGTATATGTGCACCTATGTTTATAGCAGCACAATTTATAATAGTTAAATCTTGGAAACAACTCAAATACCCATCAACAGTAATGGATAAAAAAAAAAGATGCGGTATTTGTATATAATAGAGTACTTACCCAGCTATAAAGAAGGATCAATTAGAGGCTTTTATAGGTAACTAGCTGCAACTAGAGACCATATTTGTAAGTGAAATAAATCAGATTCGTGTGTGTAAACATCATATTGTCTCCCTTGCAGCAGAAACTGAAAGCTTAAATAATATCCAAAAGGTACAACAGATTTTGTGGAAAGGGAAGAAATTACTCCAAAGGAAAGAACAACTGGGAAGAATAGTATATTATATATTTATAAAACATATATGAATATGTATATATATACACACACACACAAGATAGCTAAGATAATTGGACGATTGATCCTACTAGCTCAGAGAAAGCAACTGTGAGTGTTCCTATTGTTTGATCTGCTTTGCATGCCTGTATCTTGAAATCTCAGCAACTATTTTGAAGATAAGAGCAACATAGCGACTATCGTTAATTTCCTATCAACTTGTTTTGAAATCCCATATCTTTTCTATTGCTTTGTTTTCTTTTAATCTCTTTAAAATAAAAAAAAAATGAAAAATCAGAAAGATAAGATGTAAAGTTAACTGAAACACACACATATAAAGTAGATTAAGAGAGAATGACCTCATACAGCAACTAAACAGCCACAGGCTCTTGGTGTAGGGAGGGGCTCTGTCTGGAGTACACCGGCTGACCCTGTCGGTCCTGCAGTGCTGGGGCCTGCAAAGTTAGCTCCTCGCTGCAGGACCGATGTGTGAAGAGCTTAGGCTTGAGCAATCTGGGAAGTTTAGCAGCTGAGTGAGAACCCGTCTCAAAGTAAAAAGATGGGGAAACCTGGGCTCTGGCTCAGCGCAAAGGGCCTGGCTGCAATCCCCAGCACTGCACCAGAATAATGACAGTAACAGCAACTGCACAAACATTCCTAGAATAAAGGCAATGCAGAAGGCGAGCAGGAACCTGCTGACCTCTGCCTGCCTCTCAGGCCCTTTCTTTGTCCTGGTCTTTCTGCTGTCCTTCCTCCAGCCAAGTTGTCTCCACAATTTCCTCCCCCCTTTCATTTTTAGGGAAAGCAATTACCTCGCCAATGAGACTTTAAAACCCAAATCTACGGTGCTTATTTCTAACCCAGCTCTGTAGGAAAATGCTTCTGCTTTTCTGGTCAGCTTTTTCGGATGGTTTCCTCCTGCAGAATTGTTGGTGTCCTAACAATGTAAGGAAGTGTTCCTTTCATACGATCGCCCTACTCTGGAGTATGAATGACCTTCGGGGAGAGGATATTTTGTGGACTGAACTGTGATTGTGCCCTCCTGGAAGAGATATGTTGCAATCCTAACTCCCCAAATATGGCCTTACTTGAAACCAGTGTTGCAGATACATTAGTGGAGTTCGTGCTGGAGTTGGTGGTCTGTAATTAACCTTTGGAAACACAAGGGGAGGCTTGGCTGGGAGAGAGATGTGGAAGAGTCTCCCTCAAAACTCACAGCAGGACACATCCACAATGGCATCTCATCACCATGAGAGCATGCATTTTGTTTGTTAAGGCAGATAGTTTGTTCTTTGTTCCAGGAGCACTGAGCAGCTGATGCGGGTTCTGGGGCGGGCACCTGCTTCCCATTCCTGCAGTCCCAGGTGTTCAGCCTGCACCCCGCCGGCACGTTTATTTCTCACAGTAATCTCCATTCAGGGCCCTGTGTCTTTCCTTTAAGTCTGACCTCTAGGCACTGGTAACCACAGAAGAGATGCAAGTTGGACTCACCAGGGGCGGGAATATGGCTCCGTGGTGGTGTATTTGCGTAATATGTGCAAGGCCGTGAGTTCAATATCCAACACCAACAAAAAATGTTTCGGCCTATAGAAACAGAGATGCCATAATTATCTGGGCAACAGTTATGTATGCCTAAATATTTCATGACAGTAAAAAGCTATAATAGCCACAGTGCACAGATTTCTTCTGTGAGGAAATTAAAGAAAAATACTGCTCCACCAAGCATGTAAAAGCACGGAGAGGGGGACTTTATGGAGGACCACGGCGACAGGAATGAAGCTCACTGCGATCCCGTGCTCACATCCAGCACCATCGGGATCTGCAGGCAGGGAGCAGAGAGGTGGTCATTGAAAGGAAAATAATTAAGAAGAATCGTGGCAGGGAGGGGGGTTATGAATAGACCAATCTAAGAAGATTGCTGCTGAAGACAAGCGGGGCTGATCAGACATCATGTGGAAGGAAGAAGAGGCGGGTGCTCAGGTTATCAAGAGGAGGTTCCTGCTAAAATGGGATCTTACAAGGAAGCTCACAGATAGGTCTGTGTGAAGTTTCAGGGTCCTAACTAAGTTTAACCCTGCAAAGAATCTCTGTCAAGGATATGCTAAGAGTGTCCCTGACACCACCGACAGATTCATTGTTTAAAGATTCACATGCATAGTCCGCCCACAGCTACATTTTTGCATAGTCTCTTTATAATATGTATCAAAAGATGAGGTTTGTTTCCTGCTTTCCAGAAGAAAATGATTCCCTTATGTGTCAATGTAGTTTTGATTGAAGTTTTCAGTTTCATTAGGCAACCCAAAACACTAGAATGGATAATAAGGTCATTTTACTCCCAAAGTCATATCTGAAACTGAGATGGTTTTAAAAGTGATGAATCTCCTCTCAAAAATTTTTATTTTACTTATTAGGGGGAGAAGCTGAGTTTACACACTGTGAGATCCTCTGGGAAATGTGGGCTGCAGGTTACAGATGATGGCTTGGTCCAGGTGAGGGAAGGAAACTTTTCACTTGACCTAAGACATAACATGTTTTATTTGTCCTCCATCTCTTTCTGTACTTTTTAAAAAATAAATCTGCTTTTATTTTTTTTTTTGCTTTAAAGAGAAAAAAACATAAAAATCAAGATGCAAACAATTAAAAACAGCAACAGAAGCAAAATGACAACAACAAAAAAGCAATGGCAATATGGGATCTCAAAACAAGATGATAGAATTTAACAGTGGTGGTTACACTGCAGAGCGTTACCCTCCAATTCATTGCCAGGCCACCAGACACAGGCCTGCAAGACAGATCAAACAATCAAATTCCCCTCTGAGCAGTTTCTTTCCCTTTCACTATATCGATTACAACTTTTGGATAGTATTTACTTTTCAGTGTTTTACCCTGGTGAGATGATTCCTGTTTTTTTTTTTTTTTTTTTTTTTTAACCTCCACACAGATTTCCACAGTGGTTGCACCAGTCTACACTCCCACCAACAGTGGAAAAGGCTTCTTTTTTTCCCATAACCCCAGCAGTATTTGTTTTTGGTTAATTTCGTGAAGTTGGCCATTCCTTCTGGAGTGAGATGATATCTCACTGTAGCTTTAATTTGCATTTCTTGAATGACCAGTGATGTTGAACAGTCTTTCACATATTTATTGCCATTTGTATTTCTTCATCTGAGAAGTGCATATTCATCTCAGATGCCCAACCCAGCCTCTTCTCCCAGCCCATGGCCTCCAGCTTACCCCCGTCAGTGTTACCCATCCTCTGCCACATAGAACCCTTGGTCTGTGCACAGAGAGCTGAGTCAATTCTTGAACCCAGATGTAACTTGCATTTATAAATGCAATGCAATACTAAGATGTAGCTTTCCCTCTCAGAGGGTACCAGTGTGTGTTCTGAAACATGTCTGTTTGCCACTCAAGGATGTTAAATTTAGCACAAAGTTGTAAATATTCATTAAATGATTTTGTGACAGAAAATAAAAAAGACAATTTATAGTTGTGAAAGTGTTCTACTAAAGACGACAAATACAATGCAAGGGTTGGACAGAGATGATTCTAATGGTTGGCTGTGATTGTTTTTAGTCGCAAAATAAAAACTGCAAGCAAGAAAGACTTCACTGGACATTTTTGCCATCGAAGGCAGCACTGCAGACAAGGGACCTGCAGCAGCATGTGAGAGGCAGACACTGCGGCTCACAGTGAAAGCGACTGGTGGAAGCCTGGTGCAGGTTGCTGCACAGAGTGTGCCCGGCATGCGGAGCTGCTGTCAGAGCTGGTGCCCGCCTTTGCCCGCGATGAGGATGTCTGTGTGTGAGTCACCCTCAGGAAAGTTAGCATCCGCCCTCCCTCAGAGACCCGGAGAGGACCATCACCTCCGATGCCCACGTCGCAAGGCAAGGGTTTCCAACTCCTGGAGAAAGACGCGTTCTGGACTGTAGACCAGCAAAGGCTATGAACGGCCACTGCCAAAGGGCAGAGCAAGGATTTACAAGTTTCCTAAAATTAATGCTTGAAGGAAATGGAAGGCAAAGGGCAGCCAGAGAGAAGGTGGCCCAGCTTATCAAGCTGAGAAAAACGGTTACATCATCCCGGCGAGGAGTAATGGTCTTTTGATATAGTGTTGGAATTGTATTAAATTGTTTAACCTCCTCATTAAATCTTTCAAGTAATTTAAGGAAGAAAGTATGTTTATCTCCAATTTACTGGAGAAAAAAACATTAAATCTCACGGCATGAAGTCACTGACACAAGGCCTTCTGACTGGCAGACGGCACACGGTGAGTTCCTGTCCAGCTGGGACTTGGCATTCATCACAAAAAATACCCAAATTCATGACCACTGCCGGGGCTCTACTGTGCACGTAAATCATGAAGAACTGCACTGAGGAGGAAGAGAGCAGACACTGGGAAGTTTTCTGGAACTGAGCACACAGGTCTTGCGACCCTTTACTTGTAATAGACGAAAGCAATGTCCCAGATTTATGGATTTAAGAAATAAATGGGTGAATCACAGTTGCTTGAAAGAGCACGTTGTCTGGCAACAGAAGTTGGGTTTGGTCTGTGGCAAGATGAGCCCAGCTGTGATAGGCAGAGGAGAAAAGAACGAGGGGTGACCCGGCTTTGTGGGTTCTCTCGCCGCTGGCTCACCCATCTAAACAGAAGCCACTGGGTGGAGGCGACGGTTAACAACAGTGAATACCGAGGGAAAATCCCTATGAAACACTGAGGTAAGGAACCAAGAGGGAGGGATTTATGGGTTAGAAGATGAGCTGACCGAGGTTCCAGCTTTCTCTAAGTCGATGTGGAGGTTTGCAACAACACTAGTCAAGATACCACAAATTTCTGTGCGTGTATGGAAGATTGTTAAAAAACATTATATGGAAAGGTAAAACCAGAATACAGAAATAGTTTAACAATGGAGGATAAAACAGGAGCAAACGCTGCACCTGATTTGAGACGGCGTGCACGTCAGCGACAATCAAGAGAGCATGCTGTCGACAGAGACTGGAACACAGATAAGTACGGTCGAATATTAAGACCACAAAGAGACCATACAAACATAGCAACTGATTTTGGCAAAAACTTAAAGGCAACTCAAACTAGCTACCTTTACGATGAATAGCGCTTGATCAGTTAGGTATCTACAAGCAAAGAAGAAATTGTTGCCACAAATACTACACCTTATAAAAATTAACTCGGGGCTGGGGATTTAGCTTAGTGGCATAAGCACCTGCCTTGCAAGCAGGCAGTCGTGAGTTCGATCCCTGGTAACAATTAAAAAGAAAAAGACAAAAAAAAAAAAAAAAAAAAAAAAAAACAAACAAACAAAAAAAAAAAAACTCAAAGTACATTGTACACTTAAATGTAGGAAGTAAAAAGATAAGATTCCTTAGCTTTTAAAAAGTAGAGACTCCTTGGAATCTAGGACCAAAAAAAAAAAAAAAAAACCAACAGTGTACAGTTTTGATATAAAACCATGATCGGTAAAAGAAAAACCCGATACACTACGTCTCAGGAAAATCATCTATTTGTGTGTTTTTATGAGAACTTTAGTTTACTTGTTTCATGTATAAATTATTTTATTTTATTTTATGTATTTGTCCATTTGAGCAGTGCACCATGACTGCTGTCTCCACAGGGAACTGGCACTCACACCTCACAGTTACCTGCTCCTCCCCTCAACTACTAACCTCCTTTTATTTATCCAGCATCAGATTAGTTTAGTTCCCTTACCAGACGTTATAAAGTGAATAAGCTGACCTCAGAGAAAACTTTATTGCACTGAGTTCCCACATCAGGAAAACAGAACTAATACAAATAAACAACCTGATGCTACACCTCAAACATCTAGAAAAAGAAGAGAAAGTCAAGCTCAAAGCCAAAAGGAGAGAAGAAATTATAAAAATCAGAGCAGAAATGAATGCAATAGAGACTAAGAAAACGATCCAAAGAATCAATGAATACAAGAGTTTGTTCTTTGAAAGAATAAATAAAATTGATAAGCCCCTAGACAACCTTATTTTAAAAAGGGAAGAAAAAGCTCAAATTCATGCAATAAGGAATGAAAAAGGTGAAATCACTACAGACTCTATAGAAATACAGAAGATCATCAACACCTATTTCAAAAAGCTCTACTCTCATAGGTTTGATAACACAGAAAAAATAGAAAGATTCCTAGAAGCATATGAAGTACCAAAGTTAGGTCAAGAAGAGGTAAAACTGCTGAATAACCCAATTTCTATTAAAGATATTGAAAATATAATGAAGTCCTTACCTACAAAGAAGAGCCCAGGCCCAGACAGATTCACTGCAGGATTCTACAAGAAATACAAAGAAGACCTAATGCTGACACTCCTCAAACTATTCAATGAAATTGAAAGGGAAGCAATCCTTCTTAAGTCATTCCTGGAAGCAAATATTACTCTAGTACTAAAACCTGAGAAAGACCCAACTAAAAAAGAAAACTATAGACCAATCTCCCTAATGAACACAGATGCAAAAATCCTCAATAAAAATTGGCAAATAGGATGCAGCAAATCATCAAGAAGATTATACACCATGACCAAGTGGGATTCATCCCAGGCATGCAGGGATGGTTCAACATACATAAATCAATAAATGTAATACACCATATCAATAAAGCCAAAAGTAAGAATCACATGATCATTTCTATAGATGCAGAAAAAGCTTTTGATAAGGTCCAACATGCATTTATAATGACCTTACAGAACATTGAAATAGATGGTCTTTACCTCAGTATAATAAAGGCCATCTATGACAAACCAACAGCCACTATCATACTAAATGGCCAAAACCTGAAAGCTTTTACCTTAAAATCAGGCACAAGACAGGGATGTCCCTTATTACTTCTTCTATTTAATATAGAACTGGAAATACTAGCCAGAGCAATTAGACAAGAGAGAGAAACAAAAGGGGTAAAGATAGGAAAAGAAGAAATTAAATTATCATTATTTGTGGATGACATGACACTCTACACAGAAGACCCCTAAAACTCCATTGAAAGACTCCTGGATATAATAAATAAATTCAGCAATGTAGCTGCATACAAAATCAATACTCAAAAATCAATAGCATTTCTATACACTAAGATCAAAATCACAGAAAGAGACACAGGAGAAGCCACACTCTTCACACTAGCAACCCAAAAAAGAAATATTAAGGAATTATTCTCAAGAAAGAAGTGAAAAATCTTTATAGGGAAAATTATAATACCTTGAAAAAAGAAACTGAAGAGGATCTCAGAAAATGGAAAAACATTCCTTGCTCATGGATAGGAAGAATAAATATTGTGAAAATGGCCATTCTCCCAAAACTGTTATACAGATTCAATGCAATCAAAAGAAAAATGCCATCAACATACCTCATAGATCTAGAGAAATCACTCCTCAAATTCGCCTGGTACCAGAAGACACCTACAAAGCAAAGACAGTTCTAAGCAGCAAAGACAAGGCAGGAGGCATCATAATCCCTGACTTGAAGTTATACTACAAAGCAACTATAGTAAAATCAACATGGTATTGGAATCAAAACAGAGCCGAAGATCAATGGAATAGATTACAAGATACAACCACAACTGCAAACACTCTCAACCATCTTATCTTTGATAAAGGAGCCAAACAGGTTCACTGGAAGAACGACAGTCTCTTTAATAAATGGTGTTGGAAGAACTGGCTCTCCATATGCCAAAAACTAAAACTAGACCCATGTCTATCACCATGTACTACAATAAAATCTACATGGATCAAAGATCCATGTAGATTCTGTTTTAAATATTAAAACAGAAACACTAAGTCTATTGGAAGACAAATTGGGTAGAAACCTTGAAGACATAGGAGTAGGTAGAGAATTCATGAACAGGAATCAAACCGCACAGGAAATACTTCCCAGAATCAATAACTGGGACCACTTCTTATTAAAAAGTTTCTGCAGGTCAAAGGAAATCTCCAACATGTGAAAACAAAACCCACAAACTGGGAAAAAATCTTAGTGAACTGTCCCTCAGACAAAGGACTTCTGTCTAAAAGATATAAAAATATTTTTAAAATATCAGACCCCCAAAATTCAAAGATCCAATCCAAAAATGGGCATCTGAGATGAATACGCAATTCTCAGATGAAGAAATGCAAATGGCAAATAAATACATGAAAAAATGCTCATCATCATTGGTCATTAGAGAAATGCAAATTAAAACCACACTGAGATACCATCTCACTCCTGAAAGAATGGCCAGGATCAAGAAAACCAACAACAACAAACGCTGGAGAGGCTGTGGGGAAAAAGGGAACTCTCCTGCACTGTTGGTGGGAGTGTAGACTGGTGCAACCATTATGGAAGTCAGTCTGGCGTTTTCTTAAAAAACTGGGATTGGAAGTCCCATTTGTTCCAGCTTTTCCACTTCTAAGAATATTCTCAGAAGAACTGAAAGCATCATACCACAGTGATATATGTGCACCCATGTTTATAGCAGCACAATTTGTAATCGCCAGACCTTGGAAACAACCTAAGTGTCCATCAACTGAGGAATGGATAAAAAAGTTGTGGTATTTTTATACAATGGAGTACTACTCAGCTATAAAAAATGATCTCATTGAGATATTTATAAATAAATGGGCTCAGCTTGAGACCATACTCATAAGTGAAATAAATCAAACTCACGTGTATAAAGACCGAAAAGTTTCCCTAGTGTAAGCAATGGTAAGAATACATAAAAATTACATTGTAATCATAATTCCCCATTATATTGCTTTTAAGCCTTATAATGTTTTCATTCATTAATCGGAATAGTTTTATTCTGGGTTGTTTGATTCTATTGTCTGTGGTGGTATGAACAGTTATTTTGAAGAAAACAAGACAATATAATAGCCAGTAATATCATCTTGCTTTAAAGTCCTATGAAGCTTTTGTTCTTCTGTCTACATCGGTCTTAACATGGTATATCTTATTGGACTTTATTATATGTGATAATACAAACAAAAACTTTTATAGACAAGGAGATTATACAGAAACCATTGTTCATTTTCTGTTAGCTGGTTGTAAATACCCTGCAATACTGTCATTTTCTTGAATGGTTTTACATTGTCTTGATATGTTTGGTGCTACAGTATACGAAGTTATACTCAAAGATTTAAAGCAAAGAGACAATATGGTAACTACTATTAAATCAGTTTATCTTGTGGTGAAACACTATGTTGCTTAAATTGTTCTGTTCTGACCTGTGTTGTTATGTTGTTATGTCCTCTTTTATCTCAGTCTCCTTCTTTTTTAAATTTTTTTAATAAAAAAATAAGGTGAATTACAATATACACAGAATGAAAACAAGACGAACAGGCCAAAGAACACATAAAACATGTCAGACAATAGTGGCCGTCAAGGCAAACTTTTAGATACGTTGCCTGCCTGGGATTACAATGCCTTTTGGTCTTTTTCTCTTATTACCTGTCCTTTATTTTGTACTATATATGCCAAGATTTTCATGTAGGAGAATCCAAACACCATTTAAGTTTGTCTCTGAGTCGCTTCACTTAACATTACGGTCTCCAGGTACATCCGTTTTCCTATAAATGACTCAAGCTGACCCTTGTTTGTGGCAGAGTAGCATTCCACTGTGTATAATACCACATTTCCTTTATCTGTTCACTGCTGGTGATGGATAGGCTGTGTCCAAGATTCAGCTGTTACGAAGACACTGTTACAAACATGGGTGCAGTATCACGCCTTTAACTCCTGGGGAAGATGTATGCCTAAGAGCCTCAGAACAGAAAGAACCTAGGTTCCCTTCAATGGAGGAATGAACATCATCGGTTACTGTCCAGGGAACAATGGCTACGCAAAAAAACCCTCACGTATGGTGAGATTTGTTTTACACAGAACCCTGCGATGATGATGTTTTAGACAGCGAGAACAGATTAGTGGCTCCCAGGGCTTACGCAAGACTTTGGCATGAGACGTGTGGCTGCAAGTCTACAAGCATGGAGGGACAGGCCACTGCAGAGGTGGAGCGCGTCGTCAGTGCCAACACTCTGGCTGCGCTGCTGTAACACAGTTTCGAAAGGTTTACTATTGGGGAAAACTGGGTGCACGACACATTCTTCGCCCACGTATTCTGTACAAGGTCCTGTATGTTATTTTTGTATCAACAAGGAAATATCTATTATTCTCCAACCATGAAGTTTAATTAGAAAACAAGTGAGCAGCCCACCGAGCACACCTGAAGGCGGGGTATGGTGGTGAAATCATAGCAGGCAGCAAACTACTGAACTGGGCAGCTGAAGAGATGCACAGGTGAGGCCGGGGACAGGGCGCCCTGCAGCGTGCGGGAGAGAGTGTGATATGTGGGGTGTGCGGTGTGTGTAACAAAGTCCCCTCTGCAAGCAGCACCCCCTGGGGACTGAAGACCCATGTGCGCTGGAAATTTCACCAGAAGAATGCGCTCGGCGTTGAAAGGCGCATCAGAAGGATGATCTGTGGTGCCATGAGAGCAAGGATGTCTCTTCCTCAACACTGTATCCCGAACTGCAGTCTGATATCTGGTGCATCACAAATGCTTCCGTAAGTACAATGGGTGATTTCACTGGAAGCAATTTCAGGACAGTGGTGAAGCACACAGATTTCAGTAAGTCAGAAGGAATCGAGGAAATGAACTATTGTTTTCCAAGAAGTTTGGTTCTGAAGGTAAGAGTCAGAAAATGTTAAAAGCCAAGAACATATTTGACTATGTTCTTTGGTGTTTTTAAGATAGGAGGAGATTATACACACATCTTTGTTAGGAAGCAGACACTGGTTGGGGAGCACAGATTGAAAATTCAAGAGAGAAAACAAAAGGAGACAGAAAAGCCAACGTGAAGGAGGTGAAAGGGACGCAGATGCTCGCAGGTGGAGTGCTGGGGTGCTTGGCTTTGCACTGCAAAGAGGAGAAAAAAGGGACCAGAAGTAAGTCTCCAGCATGGAGCAGGTGAGAACACACTTGGCCTTATTTGAATATTACACAAAATAGGCATGCCCTGAAGCATCACGTGACACCTAATAAACAGGCATAATTTTACATGTCGATTAAAAAGGATACCCTGGGATGGTTGAGAAATGAGAGTAGAAACTGAACATTAGCACAAACCACTTCCTTTCCGATGTGGTGATGTGGCCACGTCTTCCTGACTGCAACCTATGTGGTGCAGCTCTCTGCAGAGCCAGGCTTCCTGCTGTCAAGAGCTGAAGCCCAAGCGAGCTACGTATAAAGTCTCAGCTTATTCCTAACTCATAATTACTCAAAACTTATAAATACACTATTTTTTTCCAGAGGCCTTTTAAAGCATTCTGCTTATTTTTTCCCAAGGACAAAATAAATGGAAAAGCCTAGAGACAGATTGGCTCACTTACCTTTGTGTGTGTGCTCTATTGAACACAGAATATCCTGTGAGTTCATCATTGGAGAGAGCGGTCTATTTTTAGACAAATGCTTTTGTAAATTTCATATGCAGTAGTAGAGGAAAATGTTAAGCCCTAATTGAACTGAGCAATCTCATTACCTGGCTGCACTGACCTATGAGCATTGCCATGGTAACAATGCAATCAAGTCAGCAGACCCCACTGTGAGAATTCTCCATTCTAGACCCTTCAGCAAGTTTCATCTTGCTGATCTCCAAACACTTCCTAATCTGCCAGGTGACAAAGAAAGCAACAGAGAGACAAGGAAACAGCCCCATGAAGGAAAAAAAAAGTTTGGCTTTCTGGAACAAATTTTATACCAAACCATGTTGACATATAATTATAGAAAATGCATTTTTAAAATGGCAATAACACTGTCTTTCAATAACAAATGAAGATATTTAAATATACATGCATTAACATTCAATAAATATGTGTATTCAGGTAAGAATCAACATTCAAATCATCAAGCATGTCGATACCTGCACGATTGTTCTCAAAGATATTTACATCTTATTTAAGAGAAAGTTTGAAATGCACACAGGACATGTGGATTACTGGAGGTCAGGGGCTGACAGATTACAGGTTATTTCCAAGCTCAGAAACAAAACCTAAGCATGAGTTGGAAATTATTTCAATTTTTAGAGCATATGTTCAAAGTGGTTTCCATTTATGTCTCAACACGGTGATACAGAAGTTTTAAAAGTTTCAGTGCGTCTACAGGTTCCCATGTTGCTTTTTACTGAGACTAAGTGGCAGCACAAATTCTCAGATCTTAAGGCATCATACGATTGTAGTGCTGTGATTTTTTTCCAGTAGTGGAGGAAAACTGCATGGAATAAAATGCTTATGACAGGATCTGAGAAGTGGGTAAAAACAGCGATCATCTAACCAAAGAAATGTCTGCCTTCTGCACTTCGTATTAAAAGTTCCATGCAGGTAGGCTGAGCTATGATGCAAACATGACTAACAACACCGTAAATCAAAATAAATCAACACGCCAAAGTCTGGAGTTAATTTATGCCAACCACATTCATTTTACATGCTACAAAGGTAGCTGGTTGCTTTGTTTTATTTTATCTGCATATGCTCAAAATCTAGGATAGCCTTTGGCACCTGTTATATACTCAGTAAATGTTTTGCTATCATTGTTTTCCTGTATATGTTTATTTGGAAATGCTTGGAAAAAGTCTCTCTTCCCCATGTGTTTTTCCCTTTGTAAAATAACACCACAAGCCACTTCCAAGCAAACAGGCCTTGTGATTCCTCGTCTCAGTGTGTGCCAAGGGACCCGTACAAAACCTGCTCCTCGGTGCTGCCATCGGGCCACTCAGAATGAGTCATCGCCTGCTCCCTTTAACAATCTTTCTTACAGATATTCAGCTCCTCGGCCCCCAAGGTTCCACACAGCAGAACAAGGGGGAAAGCAGGGCAGTGCTAAGCGCCCCATGACTGAGAAACAGCACAACCACCATGGCAGCGGTCCAAAGCTGCGCCCCGATAATGCACACCTCCTTCTTCCCAGAAGCCCCTGTGGCTTCTCCTTCCTAAAGGTCTGTGCCAAAGCTCAGGCATGTAAGTGTTCACCGAACCCCTGCATCTCACGAAATAAATCAGCTCGCCTCAGCCCCAGAGCCCTTGCCCATCAGAGCCTCTATCAGGCAGAACCTGCCTTTTGTCCTCAGAGAGCGACACAGCCTCCTCTGTGGTGACTCCCTCTGTGCCCCCATTAAACTCTTTCCTATCTAGTTGTCTCCTGTCTTTTAATATTCTGCGCTGTTCTAGATTGAGGACAAAGTTCTCACTCAATCAGGCAGAAGAAGGTTTCTTAGCAAATAGAAGCTCTTCAAGATACTAGAATCCAGGAGTAATTTGCTGGAGATCATTTAGATTTCATGTTGTATGTGTCAATAATAGTTTGGCTGTTGAATGGACACCCAGAGCCCATGTATTTAAGGCCTGGTGGTTTTAAACTTCAGGAGACAGGGCCAAAAAGCAAGTCTTTGTTTGGGGGTGTGCCATTAAATAGGTCTGTGGCCCCACCTCCTCCTCCTCTACTTCTTGACATGAGGTGAGCAGTCTCCCGCTGCCATGTAACCCAGCATCCGGCATTGACACCCAGCATGTGGACCAGAGGTACATTCATACCACAACCACTCTGCCCTCGCTGCGACTAGAGCTCCAGCCTGTGAGTCAGAACAGACCTTTCTACTTTTTAAATTAATTGCTTCAGAAATGTCATTGCAGTGATGGGAAGCTGACTAACCCAGTGATACAAAGAGAATTATAAACAACCTATGCTTTTTGGCTTACTCATAGCTTTGGAATGACAGAGCAAAATAGGTTCAGCTGACACTAATTCCAACATATCTACAAAACAATTAATACCCATGGAAAGCACAAAGTAAAATGGGGTGCAGTACACATTCCCCAAGTACCTAAAGATGCCCCATCAGGAGTCTTTAGCTCCTGAAGGTGCCATGACCTCCAAGTAGAAACACCATGATGGGCCTTCAGGGAACATTCAGCACCCAAACTCCTCCTGAGACTCAGGTGTGAGCGTGCCCACTGGATGGGCAGTGGGCACAAGGCTGAGGTCATGCTCCTTCCTGTCCAGAACACCAACCATGACTGCAGCAGGGCGCTGCCCAGGCTGTGATAAACAGGACTTGTGCAATGCTATTTAAAAAGTGGAGACAGTCACCAAAGAAATACGATGTAAAGAGTAATTTTTCTGAAAGGCAATAAAAAATAATATATAATGCCATATATGCTTTTTGCTCAGCCAGTAAGCAGAAGTATGAAGTTATTCAGCCATGATTTAAAAAGTAATCTTCAATATAAAATCAAGCCCTCTTGAAAATATTATTTCAACAAAAAGTGCATCCTACGTATCCAAAATATTAGTTCTTTAGTCGCTGATAAAAATTACTTCAATTGCCCCGTTAATGACTTTATTCCATGAGAATTCTGACAACTTTGTATAAGTTTGCACAACATCTTGTAACTGTTTAACCCACTGTGGAAAAATACCTGGCTAAGAGAGGGATGCTGTAAACAAAGAGAAGGGAAGAGCTTAGTAAGAAGAACAAAACTCGCTGAGAAGAGCTTATGCACCTGCCAGCTTTAACGAGTGCTGTCTGCAGCCAGGGAAGGACTAACTTACTCCTCGCTCTGTGACAGCAACTGTGGAAACTCTTCTGTCTCTCTTTCTTCCCTCATGCCCCGTTTTGTCCAGCAGGCCAAGCGAAGTCCCCTTTTTAATTTGGGTTAGATAACAAAGATGTAAATCATGCAAGAAAACCTGAAGTGTTATCTCACAGGGTGGGTCTGTTCTTAATTCTCTAGCTGGGTTCACTTCTCTCCCACACCGTCTCCAAAATTATTATACTTTGAGTTCTTATCAATGACTTTGCTTTCCCTACAAATCTCCATAACTGCATTTATGTATCAGGCCTGTTTGTAGTTTTATTTGGATGACTAAATTAGCTCACACATGAAGCAAACTTTTTCCAAAAATTTCTGTAACAGCAAAGCTATTTACTAGGTTTTCCTAGGATACAGGATAAAATCGCCTCACTTATTTTTTTCTTGCCCCTGCTGTGCTAAGCATAAAAAATATTCCTACAAAACTTTTGAAAATTGTACAGTTACAAAATGTTGTTTTGTACATTTTCTTTCCTTTTACCATGGAAACCAACAATCTATTAGGCTAAGCAGCTCTTACAACAACAGATACTCAACTTGCAGTAAATAAAATTTTGCAAACGTTTCTGAAATTAGTTTTATGAGATGTAAAACTCTGAGCTAAGTCTTTTTTAGAAGCATTCTGGCCAGTCAATCTTCCTGATTTGGGCAAGCAGACTCCCATCTGATTTCATGATTTAAGATAATAACTTTGTGGTAAGAGCCAACAAATATCTAATTAGCCCACTTGTCATAAATGTGTTCTGTGGACAATTAAGCATGTCAAGTTTATGCTTTAGGGGTGACTTACACAGACACGAGATGCGACTTTAAAAGCTGTGGATCCATGAGGGAATTCTTTATGAGGCTGCCTACTGCATTAGAAAAACGCAAACAAATCTTTCTTATGGCCCAATAAAAACCATGGGACCATATTTCTGACCTGCAGTAAAATCCTTAATTCTCAAATTTCCTATCTTCCCATACACACCCTTCTTCCATTCTGTGTATGAGCAAACTTTCCAGTACATTAGAGTTCTGGTTTATGCCAGACACAGCTTTTCCGAGGCTGTCTCCCCTCTGATTTGTCTCTGCTGACTAGATTCAGTTTGCTTTATAAAATGCTGTCCATGTGGTTTTGAACTTGATCGATTTCCTTGAGACACAAGCTCACATTAGAAACGCAGCATCCCAGATGCCAAGGTACACGCTTCCCTCTCTGGACCCCTGTGGGGTGTGGACTCTGGCGACCCAGCGCGGCAGTGGAAGATTCCACAGCAATGCACCACCAGTTTGCTTCAAGCCATGGCTCTGGCTGCTGCTCACGCCTTTGCCTAGCAAGGCACGAGAAGTGTCCTTGGATCCAGGGTTACAGCCCAAGGACTTCACGCACCAGCAGTGCTGCTTCTGGGAGCTGAGGGAGAAGACTGACCCAGCTGGAGACACGTGGTTCCAGAACCACATGTGATCACTGCAAGCTTTCACCCATCGCTCACCACCAGATGCTACCCAGAGGATCCCACTGCTGACTAAACGACAGAGTCTTAGCCCCAGCAACTTGGCAGCTTTTGACACACACTGGGAAAAACCTATTGTTTTTTTTTTTTCTTAAGTACGTATATTCACTAGGTCCAGCATATATGCAGTACACCATTCAAGAATAAATGACCTTGGGAGAAAGTAGGATGATTTTATGAAAGAAAAAAATCACAACAGGCTCCTCCTGACTCCTGACCACAGCCTTCCCTCTGAACTCCTAAGTCTCCTTAGGTTTCCCTCTGAACACGGGCTCCTTAGGTTTCAGATCTGGCCTCCTCCCCAGCTTCCCTGAGGCTCTGGATTTCCATTCCCTTTCATTTCTGCCTCAATCCTTGCTATCTCGAGACTAATACTTAATGCCCTTCAACTCAATCATCCAAAACTCTGGGCCAACCCAAGCCTGACAACATGCATCCTCTCCCACTGGCGGCTCACTGAACTCTCAGCATCTGGACGAGTTCCGCTTCCCAGTCCAGAGTCTCATGTTTCTCCTTTGACCTTGACCTACACACAGGTGAGCTTATAGGTACCTCCAGCTCCTCCCTTGCCGCTGTTTTCCAGTCCTCCCCGATCTAACATGGTCCTGAGCTGGTCTGCTGTTTCTCCAACACACTCCTTGCCCACCTCCGGTCCCTAGAGCTGACCGTTTATCGTGCATTCCCACACGGCTCCATCAGGAGCACACACACATCTCCGTGGATGTGACTCACTTGGCAGGGGGCCCCTTAAACCCCGAAATCTTTAGAAACTTTAATTACCTCGTGGTGAGTCTTTGTAAACCCACCTTCTCTGTTTCAGTGCAGTCAGGGTAAAGCCTTTCCTCCTTCCTCTTAACAATCCACAAAAACATCAAGATCCTGTAGAACACTCTTTTCTGCCTCTGCTTTCCTTTGCTTCACACGTAATTTTTCCACTATTTATTGGTTGTTAATGTACTCACTTGTAAGCTGGTCTTCTTCTGACCCATGCCATGAAAACAGAGCTAAAACACAGAATGTGTGAGGTTGAATGCGAGAGGTGTTTCCTGCCCTCTGAGATCACTCCTCTGAATGTTTTCACCCTTCCAGTCATTTTTTCTGCCTTCTTTGCACTCTTATTCTGCCTCTTGCTGCCATTAAGCATTGGAGCTCCTCAAAACAAGGCAACCTTCTCTGTACTTTCTCTCTTAGCAGGCTCATTAGTGTGCATGGTTTCAATTCCACTGGTACAGAGAGTTCCCTGACAACTGAAACTTCTGTACAGAGCTGCCCTGCAGGACGTTTTGCAGCGATGTAAATGTTCTCTGTCTTCTTCATCTAAGACGGGAAGCATATTGACCAAGTATCCAGTCCCTCCCGCAGCTCTTGAGAGAATCCCTGAACCTTAGCATCCATCCCAGTGTTCAGGAGACCATGTGTAACATAAATGCTGCCTCAAACATTTTGTTCTTTTATGGTGGAAAGGATCAGAGTCCTTTAGCTCCTAAAACACCACACTCTTGTGTGCTAGCACAACAGAAGTCATTAGTCCCGGCTATATGACTTAGTACCCGTGATCAAACCTCCCCATCCCTTCCCCTCCATATCTGGTGAGCGTTAATTAATATTTATTATTTTAAATCACTGTGTTTTATGTGGGTTCTTGGGAAGCAATTGCTAGCTGATGCATCTGAGACAAAATGCATTGTCTTCAGTTTTGTTGTGAAGAGTACATAGTTCGATGAACTTAAAGTTTTGAACATGGAAAAAGTGCTATAAAATACACTAAATATGACCAACTGATCAGATGAGTGTCTTACAGCCTTCTCCAGGTGGACTAAAAGCCCAGCATGTGTTAGAACCAGACGTGAGATCTGCTATTCACAGATAACATGTGGGCTTTTTATCTTATGTGGAATCTCATGAAATAGAGATCATGGTCTGAGTGCTCGGCGAGGACTACACAGTTATAGGTGCATCAGTGTTTAATGTGGTAATTAAGCATAGGATGCCCCAGCAGCCTCTCCTTTGGTTTTGTTCAGTGTATTCATTTTGAGACCAGAAACTAAGACTGATAAAGACAGCATCTTGGAAATGTCATCCAGAAATTTAGTGGGTTTGTAGGCAGGGGTTGTAAGGAGAACATTTAAAATCAGGACATGGAATTTATAATATTGTTTTATGATGGTCACCAAGAGTTGACAGAAGAAAATGCAGTAAATCTATCCAAACACCAAAAACGTAGAGTATTCAGCCAAGGGCCTGGGTCCCACAGCAATGTCCTGCATGCGTCCAAATGAAGCCCCAGAGCCCATGACGATGCTTCCCATGAGCCCAACTGGAGGTCCAGAGCCCGAAGGACTCACGCCAGTCCTTTTTATGGATCTATGCTGCAGAGGCCCAAAGGTCAGCGGTGGAAGCCAGAAAGTGTATGCCACAGGGGTGAAGGAGCTGTGCTGGTAGGTTGAGGGTTCTACGTGGGAGCTGAGAAGTCACACTCACAACAAAGACCAGGGCTGTCCTGAGAGCACCACAACTGTCCTCAGTGACACAGAGGCCCCGAGCTCCTCTGATGATAAGAACAGGAAGCCAGTGTGACGAGCTCATCCTGGAGACCAAGCAGCATGTCTTCCCCTCCGGAGCCAGGAAGCAATGTTGGATGTCAGGACCAGAGCTTCTGCAGGAGAACCAACAGCTCAAACAGCAACACATAGGAGAACCCACAATGCCTCAACACCTCAACACAACAGCTTGTTCTCCACATCTCCATTTATGCTGGCAACTTTCTCAGGTAGCACATCTTCGCTCAGTGCCATGCTGATGTAATCCAGCTGGCGTTAAGTTGACCACCAGTTTTTAATCCATAACAGTGTGTAAGTTTGGTTTTTTATTCCCACCAGAATTAAGCTCTTAATTCATCATTATTTTTTTTTTCTTTTTTGTACTAGGGATTGAACTCATGACCTTGCACTTGCCAGGCAGGTGCTTACGCCGTTGAGCTAAGTCCCTGGAAGTGTGTAAGTTTTAATCTATGCCTTTTGAACAAGTCAATCTAAATTTCACCATACTCATGTATTGTTTTGAATATATCTAATCACCGTAAAAGAACTAATCCCTGAACATCACTGATATCACTACTCAGAGGCTTGGAATGCTTCAGGAAGTCAGTACATTCTTCTGTGACTGGCCCCTGCTGTGGTGCAGGTCCACGACAGACAGGAAGAGAGCAGCAGTGTAGACTCAGTGCTCCTGCCTGCCACACGGAGTGGGCTGAGTTCTTGGTGCATTTCTGAGGACTTCAGTCCAATACCTACCCGGTCAATACTTATGTTATCAAGAAAAAGCCCATTTTTCCCTCTGAAGAACCAAGGGACCACTGTGCCACTAGTGCTCCCCAAAGCAAACAGGGGGACCGCCCCTGGAAAATTATTGACTCTGGGATAGGTGGAAACCAAGAGGGAAGCCACGGAAAATGAATCAAAAAGTCAAACTGATTTTGGGTGAGAAAGTTTTCAATTTGGGGGAAGATTTTACATGGCATATTCAAAAGGCAGGCTGCAAAAATTGGCCTAGTATAACCAAAAGACTGCTCTTCGGCTCCAAGGTGATGGTTTGAACACAGTATGTTACTCTGCTCAGCAGATTGGACACCAGGAATTACCATTTCATTTCTTCTCAGTGTGAATAACTATGCCCAACTGGGATGGACAGAGCGAGCCATGACCAGGAGTTCACCTAAGGTCTTCACCTCAGAGAACAGCACCAGGCCTACTGGAATTGCCACTTGGAAAGACATAAGACTTTGAGGTGGACTACGGGAGCCTCCTGACTTACAGGACAGATGCACCCTAATGAAGTCATCTTGACTTAAAATGCACTTAATACACAACGCCTACTGAACATACTCAGTGTGGAACGTACTTCTGCTTCACTGCGTTAAGACACTCAGCGGGTTAGAAGAACATGCTCCGGGTGAGTCTGGGTGAGTCAGGAAGGTGAACTCGGTGCAATGCACAGCTCCTGCCTGCCCCTCTCCAGCAGTGCCCTTGAGATGCTTCCCCGCCACCGTGAGCTAAGCAGCTTTCTCCTCCACGCCTTTCCACCATGACGTCCCTGCCTTGAAGCCAGCTGATCATGAGCTGAATTAGATGCTTCCTCCTTGCAGGTGAGTCAGAACTGCATTTAGGAACAGAAAACCCAACCAATCCATTCGCCTCGCCTATCTGAAATGTGCTCAGAGCACATCCATGCTGGAAAACAGGAAATACAATTGCTCCTGTTTGAAGAAGGATGTGACCACATACGCTGAAAAAATTTAAAGTTCTGCTAAAAGACTATTAGAATTGATAAATAAATTCAGTAAACTTTTAGGATGCAAAATCTTCACATGAAAATCTGTAGCACATCAATATGCTATTAAGGAACTAGATGAATAGGAAATTAAGAAATAAATCATATTCACAATAGCTACCAAAATAAGTAACAGAAATAAATTTAACCATGGAATATCCTCACTGATAAAATGACATTGAAATATGAATACAAATAAACAGACACCTTGTGCTAATGCATTGGAAGATTACTGTTAAAGTGTCCCTTTTACCTGAAGTTACCACAGATGTAGGGCACACTCTATAACATACTTCACAGCAGCAGTAGAAAATGAATCCTCAAGTTTGTATGAAACCAAAAACAAATTCCAAGTCACCAAAGAGGTCTTGAATTACAAAGTACAAAACTAGAGACATCATGCTACCAATTTTAGAATATACTATAAAGCTATAATAAACAAGATAGTATGACACTGCCATAAAAATAGACATATAGACCAATGAAACAGAAGATCAAACACAAAAATAAACCTATACAAGTGATTTTGACAGAGGAATCAAGAACACACATAGA
The DNA here is from genome assembly GCF_034190915.1 of Cavia porcellus. NCBI lineage: Eukaryota > Metazoa > Chordata > Mammalia > Rodentia > Caviidae > Cavia > Cavia porcellus. The sequence continues at coordinate 2,649,936 of NW_026947506.1, forward strand.
AACAAGGACATTACCATCACTGGTTGATGCTGAGAAAAGTGGGTGCCCCCTTACAGGGTAAAAAGATAAAGTCTATACCTCTTGCTATGTATAGCTCATTGACTTAAAATAGGTTAAAAATTTAAATGTAAGATCCGATACAATAAAATTAAAAGAAGAAAACACTCAATGACACTGGACTGGGCAAGGATTTTTTTGACAAGCATGCCACCAAAATGCTTTTGTAAAAGCATGCCAACAAAAGAAAAATAATTGACCAATGGAATTATATTAAAATAGTTTTCATACAGTAAAGGAAATAATCATTGGAGTAAGGAAATTGCATACAGAATCAGAGAAAATATTTTTAAAACTTTTATGATAATAGAGTAAAACATAGTATATAAGGAACTTAAAAATATCAGCAACAAAATACATAAAATCCAATTTAAGTGGGGAAATTATCTGAACAGGCATTAACCAAAAGTAGACACAAAGATCATGAGCAAGTATATAAAAAATTCAGCATGGTTATTATCAGGAAAATGCAGTTTATAACTGCAGTAAGATGTCACATTTCCCTAGATCGAGTGGCTCCTATAAAAAGACCACCCCCAAAATGACAGATGCTGGCAAAGATGCAGAGTCTAGCAACTCTGAAATACTGCTGGAAAGAATGTAAAGTATGCTAGCCACTGTGGAAAAAAGTATGGAGAGTCTTCAAACACTAAAACTACAGCTCCCACAGGCCCATCAGTCTCATCGCTGAGTGTCCATCTGAAGGAGACACAATCAGAATATCCAAGGTATACCACTTCCACATGCTTATCACAGTGCTCACAATAGCCAAGGCAGGGAATTACGGAGGAGTCCAACTAAGGAGACATAGATAAAGAAACTGGGGTACACATGCAATATGGAACGCTAACGATTTTTTCACCAAGGAAAAGACTCCTGTCATTTGTGGGACCATGAGCAGAAGTGGAGCATGTTAGGTAAAGTAAGTGAGGCTCAGAAAGGCAAGTACAGGGGGTTCTCACTTGTACGTGAGAAGTTAAGAAGTTGATCTTGTAGATGTGGAGAGGAGACCAGTGATCACTGGATCCTGGGAAGGGGTTGGGAGGGAGAGGTGGGCAGATTGCTTCATGGCTCCAAAGACCACAGACAGCTCTGCACATGGAGAGTTACTATGATTACCCATATCATAGCTAATAATGCAAATAACCTATGAGAGAATTATGACTGTTCTTATCACAAAGAAATGACAAATAGTTAGATGACGGCTAACTTAAATACCAGGAGGGGATGGGTCTATAATTACAATGTGTCAGAATATCACACTGTACCTCATCGACACGTACAATCACCATCTGTTAAAACTTAAAACTCAATTTGTTGGGAACGTACACATTAACAAAATCCTCTAGCACAAACCCTGTTAACTAAATAAGGTTTGAGTGGCTCCAGTAACTCACAGGGAAAATGAATGGATAGTTGTGTACTTCCGCACCTTTGTGAGGTGGAGCCTTCCTGAGTCAAATCATCACAAGCTGGGGGGCGGGGTCACCTGTCCATTAGATCAGAGGTGACAAAGGTCAGGTCCTCCTGCTTGTCAGACAGCGGCACACTGGGATAGCCGCATTCATCAAAAGTATCAGTTTCGTACAAAGACATCAAGGGCATTTGCAGGCCTCTTGGCAGAGCAGTGCTTTGATGGCATCTAGCAGAGGTGCAGGAGGTGACGGATGTGTCCAGGATGAGCCCAGGACTCTCATTGAAAAAATGCAGGCCCTCAATCATGCTATGAATGGACAAGGTGTGTGTTTTCATTGAATAAAAAATGTGCTAACTTATGAACGCACTGTATTTGTCTTGGGGCTAAGTAAAAAGTCATGTCTTAGCTCCCAAGGAAGACAAGCATTAGCAGAAAAAGATGATTCTCAAAAAGAGAAAGAAGAAAATTTACCCATTAGCCATCTGCAGTGTGTCTTGATTGGTCTCTCACTTACTCCTCAAGGCTGTAGACTTTGGAAGTAGAAACATGAAGATGGTTTTGGGCTTCTCTGCAGAAATCACCTGTGGCTGTGTGCACCTGTGTGTACCCGGTTGTGGAAGAGCACCCAGCTCGAGCTAAGGAGCTGCAGAGTTAACCTCCTGGAAAGGCCTGACCAGCTGAGGGCTGGAACCTTTGCGGCCCTCCTCCCCAGCTCCCCCAAACTCTCACTCAGACCCTTTATCAACCGGTACCTGGAACACGAGCAGCTCCTTTCTGATACCCAGAGACTTCTGACACACCTTTTTAGTAATCCCTCATTAAAGTATTTTGGCAGATATGGAAGGGTCACTTTGACCACAAAAGGCAGGCTTCAGTTAAGAGTCGTTGGCCTTTTTCTGTGCTGTAACTTTGGAGTTCCAGTGAGCAAATCAGTTCATGCATCTGACCTGCACCAAGTCAACACACTTCCCTGAGTTGCGGTTTCCTAAAACGTAAGTGAGGGAGACGGCTGGGTGAACTCTTCAGTGTGGGGCCAATGCTGGGGCCCCTTGGGGTTCATTCCAGCCTTTACAGTGTGGGTGCCTGGGCTCACTCCTCCACAGGGCAGCCCCAGGTTCCATCACCACTGCCCAGCGAGGTGGAGGCTGGAAGGCCACTCTCAAGCCCTTTGCTGGGCACCTGCAGCAATCCAAGCAGGAGCCCCAGGCCCTAGACACCGCATCCCCCTCCCTTCGGGGCTTCAGCTCCGCACTCAGCAGCTAAAGTTTCTGCAATGAAATTCCAGGTTCAGGTCACCATCACGGCCTCCTGCCCTTTGTCCTCTGTGATTTTGCTCTGACTCTTTCCCCTGGGCCATACTTCTGAGAGGAGGCTGTTCCTGGTCCACAGCAGTACTGCAGCCCAGACAGGCTTCCTCCAGGTCCTGAGCTTGTGCAGGACCTGAACCCGCTGGGGAAAGCACTCCAGCAGAGCAGGGGAGGGTACAGACCCAGCTGCGTCCCGGGGTTAAGGGTCTCCTGAGCTGAGCCCGCCAGGCTCGGCCCTCTGCTGACAGAGGTTCCCCAGTGCAGCTTCTGCCACCTGGCCTTGATGTCCTGATCAAAAAGACCTGCAGGGCTTCACCATGGCCCTGTGGGGAACCCGGACTGGGCGGGGGCCGCATGCATTGGTCCATTCCTTCTCACAGCTCTTTGTCCTTGAACAAATCATGCACAAATTTACAACGTGATTCACAAAGTCGCCCTGATCATCTGTAAAATGGGGCTATGACCACCTCACTTGCAAAGCTGCTCTGAAAATACATTCTAGCACAGATCAAGTATCTTTTTTATGAAGCAATAGAGATCAGATGTATTTCAGATTTCAGATTTTCTCAGATTTTGGAGTATTCGTGAATCTTGAAATCATAGCTCAGGGGAAAGACATAAGTCTAAGTACAAAATTTATTTATTTTTATTTAAATATTTATTGAAATATTTTTAGCACTTGTGTAATTAAATATTTATTTTAATTACAAAATGTTTATAATATTTACTTAATTACATTGTAGTTAAATTGCATTGCATTGTAAAGAAGTATTTGCTTGAATATTTTTAATAATTTTGTTCATGAAACTAATTTTTATCTCCTCCACACCAGGAGAGTCCAGAACATTCACCCTTTTGAATCCTTAAAGACAGATTTGAGAGGGCGGCCTCCTTAAGGGCTCCACCATCCACCATCTCCGTGAGGCAGACCTCACGGGGAGCTGCAGTCCTGCGACTGAGAAACCTCAGTGGTGCTAGAATAATTGGGCCCCAGAGGGGCAGGGACACAGTGGCAGCACTCAGCCACCAGAGCATGGTGGGCGAACGCAGTGGAGCCGGGAAGCAAAGCCATGATCACAACGCCCTGGCACACCTAGGTCTGCAGCCTGACTAATCAATCGTGCTGATCCCAGCATGTGTGAGTTGGATAGGAATTCTCCTGAACTTTTATTGGATTTCTATAAGAGGAAATTTTAGGCCAAATGAACAAAAGCCTACCTCAGTTCCCAGCCTTGAGCTGCCCACAGATCCCGCCCTCCCTGAATGAAGAGGAGGCCGGGTTCTCTTGAGGGAGATCCCAAAGATTGTACCATAGCCTTTCTCCCATCCTGCTCTGGAGGGACCTGAGACCTTTAACTGGGCAGCCATGCACTGGGGGACAGAAATGGTCAGACATTTTAGGAACCCCGGCACTGGTTCTGAACCAACGCTGACTGCAGAAGACCCAAAGCACCTTCATGGCCGCAGTAAGAGCAGGGACCTCGGGAGGGGGCAGGCGGTCAGTGGAGTTTAGCCAAGGTCCGATTCCAAGTGGACCAACAGCTTCATGAGTCCCTCCAGTGGTCATTTCCCTAGTCTGGAATGCACAGTTGAGATTGGTTTACTTGGTACAAGGGAGGATTGACACTGGTTTCCTAACCTGTAGAGTGAGGACAGCTACGGAGGAAAAGGTCCAGTGGAATCCAGAATGCTTTTACCCGGGAAAATAGTAAATCAGAAATAATGTTGCGACCCTTGCCAGGCATGATGGTGCATGCCTATAATCCCAGCTCTGAAGGCTGAGGCAGGAGGGTCACTGTGAGTTCGAGGCCAGCCTGGGGTACATAGTGAGTTCAAGGCCAGCCTGAACTGCAGAGTGAGACCCTCCCTCAAAAGGAAAAGTGCATCCCTTCAGGGGCTGTACAGATTAGTACCACTGTCAAGAACTTGAAAGATACATGCTGGTGGCTTCCAGCACACTCTGATTTAACTCTCCTATTTGATATTTAGAAAAAAAGAATGGGTCTTAGATTAAAGGAAAAGATCACTGAAAGTTTAATCAAGTGATGACTCCAACTGCAGCTGCTATACAGATGCAGCTTCCTTGCCCGAGCAGACTGACCTGTCTCCTGGTACCTGATCTGCAGTTATTGATTTGGTGAGTGCTTTTCCTCCATGCCTATCCATAAGGTCCACCAGAAGCAATTTATTTTCAGCTCACAAGGACAGCAATCCGAATGTGTTGTCCTATCTCAGGGTTACATCAATTCTCCAGCCCTGTGTCACAACAGAGTTCGCAGAGATCTTGATCACCTTTCTCCTCCACAAAGTATCACACTGGTGCACTGTGTTTATGACATGATACTGACGGGACTGATAAACGAGAGGCAGAAGCTACTCTGCACCATTGTTAAGCATGTGCATGCCAGAGGGTGGGAAATAAATCCAACTAAAGCTCAAAGGCCCGCCAGCTCACTGAAATAACTGAGTCCAGTGGGGTGGGGCCCGCGGAGATATTCTGTCAAAGGCAAAGGATAAATTGTTTCATCTGGCCCCTCCTATGATCAAAAAAGAGGCACAAAGCCAGTGATCCTATTTGGATTTGGAAGGCAACACATTCCTCCCTTGGGTGTGTGACTCTAGCCCACTTACCCGCTGAGTAATTCGAAAGCTTCTATGCTCGAGTAGGATCCAGAGAAGAGAAGACTCTGCAGCAGCTCCGGGCTGCTGTGCCACTCAGGCCACGCATGCCACGCGGCCCAGCAGATCCAGTGGTATCTGGGGTGTCAGCAGCAGAGAGGCGAGCTGCGGGGAGCCTCTGTGAGGCCCCTCCAGATAAGCCCCTAGGATTCTAGAGGAAGGCTCAGCCATCCTTTGCAGACAGCTGCCCTCTGAGCCTGAGTGGAAAGAAACACTTGGTCATAGGTTACAGGTAACACAGGTTACCATACAACCTGGCTGCCCATCATGAACTGGCTGCTCTCTGGTCCACCCTGTCATAAAATCAGAGGGATATGGAAGTGGCACACATATGATTAAGTCTGAGAAGGTCCTAAAAGTACAACTAAGTTACTGCCACCCACAGGGACGTTTATTAGCTAGGCAAGCGTATCACAACATGAGAAGCTTGCGGAAGCCCTGATTCTCCATCAAGCACAAAAAATTGACAGAAAGTCTGCTCACAAGACAGTCACCATAGAACAAATGCAATAAATACCTTGATAGTAATATCAGCTATAATTCTTATAAGGCCAGTGACAGGAGGTTTGGGTAATGGGGGGACAGAGGAGCAAATGCAATTCTGGTCTTAGAGTACCAGTGTGAGGGGTCAAGTGCCTGCCTGGTTCATCAAACTCCTGTTATGATTCATCAGTTATCAAAGGTGACACAAAGCATAATTTATTCTAGCTAAAGAGGCAAGCACATGTATTAAACATTTAACTGATAAAAAAAAAAATCATTTCTGGTGAGTCACACATAAGTGGAAAACCCCTCTGAGCATATCTGAACACCAGTCTTGGAAATACAGGTCTCCAGAGTTGAAGTCTCTCTGGGTAGCAGTAACTCAGCAAACGTAGGACCTGGCTTCTCCTGCAGCAGTCTTTGGGTGTTAACTGATCCTCTCAGGATACTGACTGAGTAGACTGAGACACACATGCATTACCAATAGACAGGTGAGCCCTTCTGCCTCCTCTGTTCTCCTTGGTAATCTTCATCCTGCTCGTGAGAATCTTCAATGCACAGAGTAGCTCTGGGTCACGCATCTGCTGCAACCATCAGGAGCCGAAGTCATTTCTGTCTTCCAAATCACAGGCCTGGCATGGCAACGAACATAATGTGACCTGAAGTCGTGCACATGGTCTTTGAATGCATGATTCAATCAGGGAATAAATTAGAAGGAGTGAATTTAAGAATAATCACTCAAGTCTACTGCCCACCCTGTGGTCATTCTGACCAAACTCAAAGTAAAAATATTAGACAAGCTGTTTTGTCTCTCGTGTCACAGCCCATGACACATGCTGCATGAGAAAAGCGATCTATGCAAGAGCTGATCTGTATCTGACCCGTCCTTCACAAGTGAGAGTTGGTGCTGGGGGAAAATGATCTTGCTGGGAAAGAGGACATTTGAGAGCAGCCGTGGAGGATGCTGGGGAAGAACGGGACTCTGCCTGGCTGATCATTTCCATGTCTCAAACCAAATTTGCCCATTCTCATTACTGGCTTTAAGTCGAAGGCTTTTCCTGTTGTCTGCCAGGCAAAGGAATTGTCCTCTAGAATTGACTGCCTGTCCTGGAATGAAAGATTCTCCCCGTCTCATTTGCATCCTAAATAGATCACACAATTGATTCACAAAACCTGGATGCAGATTAACAGAACACATGGATCCTTTGCTTTCCAAATTACAAGAGTTTGAGGTCAAGCAGCCTGGGCACACAGAGCCAGCAGAGCACACAGGGGTGTTGTACCCACAGCACCAGGGCACTGGCCCATCCCAGCCAGGAGCGGGTGCTCACCACCACCTTGCAGTCCGCGTGGGCCCCTGTCAACAGCCCTCCCCCTGCCCACCTCTGCTCAGCTCTGGGTGGCACTGTAAGTACACATCTCTTTTGCCCAGTGGACGTCAAAGAAATCTTGCCAGCATTTGTAACACCTGCAAAACCCTTAGCAAATAACATCTGGGCCGCTCTGCGCAGATGGAAGCCAAGAGGCTCAGTTCCACCTGACAGCTTTTCCCCACCGGCTATGTTTGCTGTTGGAGAGGAATATTGGGCCCGGAACAGAAGGTTCATTACCAGTCTTAGCTTCCACTTTTTTATGGCTATTTGATAGAAGGTTACTTTTTTCATATTTTTGAGGGATATAGCAATTTTGGCTTCTCTGTCTGGGAGCCTCTGTCTTTTTAGGCTGATCAGTGACAGAAAGAGACAAAGGGGAGCCTTAACTCCAAAATGCAGGGCCAGTTGGTCTCTCCTCAGGCAAGGATCCCACTCACTCCATGTAGCTCTCTCAGCCACGAAGACGGAGGACTGCAGGAGACTTCAGCAGACAGGAACTCAAGAGACATTGGTCCAGAAAACAGGAAATAGTTTAGGGGTGTACTTCTAAGATACAATGAGGGACTTCACTGAACATTCAGAAGGAGTAATTGGCACTCACTTATAAAAGCATAAAGACCAATAAGGATTGTAGCGCTGACTGATACAGGAACAGAAGAGAAGAAACTAGTATTTATTAATGACCAACTTGGAAAAAGAAATCAAGGACCACGCAAAGGAAAACAAATAGAGACTGTTCACTGGTAGCTTGCTAAAGCCAAGGAGCCTACCACTCTCTTGGGTCTTATATTTGATGGAGACCTTATATTTGATGGAGCCAGAGAACTGCAACAGAGCAGAGCAGAGTAAGGGGATGCTGATTTGGTGGTGGAGCAGTGCTAGGTCAGGGGTCCATGGTGATGTATTTTGTCCATTTGTTTTAGCAAGCCTCGTCCACTGACATCTATATTTTTATTTGTTAGTTTCTGTGTTAAATGTTAGGTATCTAATTCCATTTAATCTTTTTTATTAATATTATGAGAAAAGGGACCTTGTCTTATCATCTTAAAAAGGGAGAGACCAAAGCCAGATTTTTATCAGTATAGAGCAAGTTTACATCAGGATTATGCTTGAACAGCTTGGAAGGCTGAGTAAAAGTCCACTGTCTGTCCACAACTCCACACAGCCTCATCAGCTGAAGTGCAGGTAGGACCTCCTGGAGGCCAGTGCTGATTACATCTGCAGCAGTCTGGGGGAATGTAGGGAAAAATCGGTTTTTTCATTGCTATAAAGTTCAGCAAAATTAGCCTTCTCTCCCATCAGCTAATCAAGAGACTCTGCTCCAAAGGACACACTAAGGTGTCTCATTGTAAAGTGCAAAGAATACACAGCCAGAGGAAACGTACTATTCTTGAGGTCATTATTCTCAAGTAATAGACTCTATTAAAACCCTTGAACAATAGGGGACTTTTCTACTTAAAATATCCCATAGTGTAGGAACTTTAGTAATCATTTATGACTTCATTACTTTTCTCTTCTTGCTGAGACAGAATACCTAGCATCCAAAGTAAAAGGGGAAAAGGTTTATTTAGCTTGCAGTTTGTAGAGGTTTCAGTCCATAATCAGCCAGCTCCGCGGTTGGGTGGCACATTGCAGAGGAGCATCACAGGAAAGAAACAGTTCATGGTGGGTGGAAGGCAGCAAAGCAACACGGTGGCCACCACAGCTCTTTCTACCCTTGACATCTTAACCAGATCTACTCACAGCGGGTGGCACTCACACCCTCAATCCTAGAGTCCTAGATCCTAGCATTGCACCAAGAACCAATCCCAGGGTCACACACTCTCCATCCAGCCAACTCTGGAAAAGCCTCAACTATGACCACATGAAGCTTTGAGGGCACATCTGGACAATTTCTGGGAGCCATGACAACCTCCTTGTTTAAAAAATCTTGGTTTCCTTGTCCTTACATATATCTTGTCCTTATATATTATTTGTTTGAAATGGTCCAGGAAATCCTAGTTTGGATATGTGTCTTTATGCTTCACTTGGATGAAATAACTCACTGGGAGGGAGCAGAGAATTTCCAGGCCCTACTCCAAACCTTCACTTTGACATTACATAAAATATTGTGGCTATAAATAGTTTTCATTTTTCTGAATACAATGTTGACATCTTCATAAGATTCTAATAATTCCACAACTGCCTTGGAATTCCACACTATGGATACTGGCTATTCTTAAAGTTACTTTTATGCTGTTATCTTTTGACACTTGAGAGTTTCTCATTCCCATTCTTTTTAATTCTTCTGTTACCTTTGGAAAGTCACAGCTGCCGTTCCTCAGGACTCTACCCTGAGCCTTCCCAGGTCCCTGATCAGTACTTTTATTCTGTAAATAGTTTCACTGAGAAGAATGGTGATGGGAAACATTGTGTGGAACATTATTTGGATGGAGAGTCAATTAAAATTGTCTTAGTTACTTTTTACTTGTCACTGAGACAAAATACCTGAAGCCCAAAGTTGGGAAAGGAAAGGTTTATTTCTTATAGTTTTTGGAGGTTTCAGTCCACACTCAGTTGGCTCCAAGGCAGGCAGGCATGGCTGGGCCGCCTTTCATGGCCACTGCAAACAGCAAACAGGAACCGGCAAAGAGCAAGACACACCTTCTTCCTGCCATTACATCACATCATGGCTCCACCCCCCTGTGGGTGTAGCACTGACAGCATCAATCCAAGCACTAAACAATGAACCATCACAAATGCACAGTGCAAACTCATGAGGCCTGGGGGACACAGACATAAACCATGACAAAAATAAATGTAGTCAAAGCTGTGGGTAGGAAGTTAATTACACAAGTTAGTTTTGAAATTTTGAAATTTCCTGTAACAACATCTTTGGTGAACAAGTTCCACTGTGGTTATTGTCTACATTTTCTACATAATATTATATTTATTTGAGGTAGTATCAGTTCAGTTTTCTCAGCTGCCAGTGGAGTAATGGGAAGGATTTGGGAAGAAAAAATCCCAGGTACACATCACTGCCCTACTGCTTCTGACTCTTTAACTTTAAAGAAATTGTTTAGCTTTCTGAAACGTTTCCAACATGGTGAAAAACTACATGACATTAATCATTTTGTGTCACTCTCTGATGATTAATAATATTAGGACTACATGATCTACTTAAAAGGCACAAAGCTTCACTGATGTACACAGTAGTCTCCCAGACCTCATCTATGGTTTTGCTGTCTGTGATTTCAGTTACCTGTAATCAACCGTAGTTTGAAAACATTAAATGAGCTATTATAGGTTAACAACAGTTTTGCAAATTCTTTCATAGAGATTAAATAGCACAATTCATGTAAAGTGCTTCACAGAGCAAAAGTCTAAAAGCTGCAATTTATCACTATTTTAGCTCCGTATTTGCTCTCCGCTTTTTATTCTGGCGCCCTTTTATTTGTACAGTTCCACCAGATGCACCTCAGTTTGCATCTCAGAAATATACACCAGGGTACATAATTCATGCCTATTCCAGAATGTCACAGAAATGAAATCATAAGGGTTAGAACCTGTCAAGAGAGGACTCTCTCATTTATCCTCTCCAAGATACCTAATTACATATGTGCAAATTCCAAAGTCTGAAAACATCCAAAATCAAAAACACTTCTGATCTCAAGATAAAAGATACTCAACTTGAATTTATTCCTGCTTACACTTATACAGACTGTGTGATGATTTGCTAAATGTTTACCAACCCTCTTGTCTGTAGATCCTTGGGGTCTACTTCTGCTTACTAGTGTATCCCAGAGTGTACAACTCTGTGTTGCATAGAAATTGAATAAGTACATAAAGACAGAAATGCTAAATGTGCAGGTGACATTAAAATCCATAGAAGGCGGTATTAAGATACTGTGTAAGTTGTCTTCCCAGGTCTCTCGCTTCAAAAATTGTTCAGGAAGGAACAAAGTCAAGCCTATGCTTTCTCGTTTCTGCTCTGGGGCCCAGTGCACAGTATAAAACCCGGTGAGACTCCAAAGGGAAGGGAACAGGAATATTTTTTTAAGACCCATAATATCTCAGGCAATTTATTTTTTTAAAAAATCTAAGTCCCAAGGAAGTTAGCTTTGACCTTGACAGGTATCAGCTCCTAATCAATTGAAAACCCTGGAGCGCAGCCTAAGCGTAAACGCCAGCTCCTGTTTGCTTTGTGGTCAGCAGTGATTTCTCCATCCTGGCTCAACACGTAAGAGCGCTCGGTTAATGGAGACTCAACAGTGACTTTCAAAGTCTACTTTCTGTCAAAATACAGCAACCTGAAGGCCTAGTGAATGCACCTACAAAGGGTTACAGGTCGTATTCTGTCTTTTTAGATGTTCGCCAGAGAATCATAAAACATTTTAGTAAAAACATTACCTTTGGTTCACGCTCTACCCTTTCTCTTGGGCTGGGTGCTATTTGCTTGGGTAACGTAATGACTAAGAGAGCTTCAAGTAGTGTCAAAAGTTATGAGATCTCAGATAAACCACTTTCAGGGGCAAAAGTGTAGGCAAGCTCTTAAACTTTAAATTGTGTTGGATAATATATAATTCCCACTTTATATAAATGACTTGTGGAGTAATTTTACAAGCTATATTAAAGAATGAACATAAAAGCTCAGCAAAGGAGGTATTTCCCCCCCTCCCCACTTTCATTGTTAAAGGATATTAAGAACACCCCCCCCCCCAGGATGGAAAAGGAGGCATTGCTTTGATCTGCTACCTCTAAAATGTTTGAGCTCCTAAAACCCCGTTGAGGGCCCGAAACCAGGGGCAATGGTCCAATCCAGCAGCAAGAAGGAGGCTTCCTTCTAAGGTCTGAAGAAGGATCCTGCTAAGTGCCTTCAGGCCGTTGCAGTGAGCCAAGCCGGAGCCTGGCTGACATCCCTGGGAGGTGGGCACCACAGGTCACCATAGGTCATTTTACACACAAGCACCAAGTAAAGCACCGCTCTGATGCTCAGGGCCGGCCCTCTTCAGATGGGAACATAGTCAAGTCGTCTGTCTGGTCTGCTGTTAAAACACTCAGCACTGTGTTGTGACATGGATATTCTAAGCTAGCGTTTTTCAAACATTAGTACACAAGCTACACCAAATCATTTGAGGATATTACTAAATAATTTCGAGGCTGAATCTGCATTTTTCTTTATTTTTTTAAATTTTATTTAAAAGGAAAAAGAGAAAAAACAAAACAAAACAAAACAAACCAGTGTACAATTAATACAGAACTACACAAAAAAACAGTAAGAAATCACCAGTTAATAGATTACAATTATCATCCTAGAGATAGTTGCTCAAGTCACAGTATCAAAGCATACAAAGTGGACATTCAAACAGTGAGACTGCAAACAGTTGTGTTCAATGGTCCAAACAAAAACATTAATATGGGGATCTATTTAACACCCCTAAACACACTTGCAGTTGTATACTTTAAAGCACCTTTTTTTCTTCTCTTTTTTACAACAAAATTTACACATTTTGGGTTTTATTACTCCTTACTTCTTATTACTTTTTACTTTTTTTTTTTTTTGGAAGAGAATAAAGTCAAATATGGCAAAACAAAGCTGTCAGTCAAAACCAAGGATAGACATAGCACATGATGTAAAAACAGAGTACAAGGTTATCAACAATGGTTAACATAATGCCTCTTGCTTCCTTAAAAAGAATTGTCTATCTCTAGATATTGTCTAGGTATTATAAAGTTGAACAAAACAGTAGAGAACAAGACCAATAAAACCTAAACATTGTGAACATTACAGGACTTCCAAAGAAGATAATAGTCAAACCAGAATGGGCATCATAGTGAATCTTATTGCCTTCAAAGTAGTTGCCTATACCCTCAAACTTGATACTATCATCCAGAACGGAACAGAGTCTAATCAGTCAAAATAAGATAGTGGGAGTATTACAGGGCTTCAAATCAAGTTAATAGGAAATCAAATAAAGTACTATAATATATCCTGCTAATTTGCTTGATTTTTCCCCTTACTTAAAAAAATCATAAAAAATAACTAAATAATTTTTTTAATGAATAAGGAAGAGATTGAGATAAAAGAGGACATAACCTCATAACAGTACAGGTCAAAGCATGACAGTTTCAGGAACCTAGTGCTTCACCACCAAATAACCTGGTTTAATAGTAGTTACCATAGTGTCTTTTTCCTTGAAATATTTGAATATAACTTCATATACTATAGCTTCAAACATATCAATTCAGAGTAAAACCATTCAAGTGGATGAAAGCATTGTAGGGTTTTTAGAAACCACTAACAGAAAATAAACAATGGTTTCTATATTATCTCTTTGCTTATAACAATTTTTGTTTATACTATCACATATAATAAAATCCAGCAAGATGCATCATGATAAATGGAGACAGAAGAGCCATAGTTTGGTGGGGGTTCAAAACAAAATGATAGTAAATCAGCACTAGCTATTATGATGACTTATGTTCTTCAAAATAGCGTTCATTTCATTGCAGGCAATAATATCAAGCAGCCCAGAATAAAGCCTTTCCAATTAATAAGTGAAAACTTTATAAGGTTTCAAGGCCACATAATTGGGAATCATGATTACCACCTACTTTTATATATTTGAATCATTACTTACATTAGGGAAACTATTCGGTATTCACACATGTGAGATTGATTTATTTCACTTATGAGTATGGCCTCAAGCTGCGCCCATTTATTGATAAATATTTCAATGTGATCCTTCTTTATAGCTGAGTAATACTCCATTGTATAGAAATACAATTGTTTTATCCGTTCCTCAGTTGATGGACACAGTTGTTTCCAAGATCGGGCGATTACAAATTGTGTTGCTATAAACATAGGTGCACATATATCACTGTGGTATGGTGCTTTCAGTTCTTCTGGGAATATGCCTAGAAGTGGAATAGCTGCGACAAATGGGACTTCCAATCCCAGCTTTTTGAGAAATCTCCAGACTGACCTCCACAAAGGTTGTACCAGTCTACACTCCCACCAAAAGTGTAGGAGAGTTCCTTTTTCCCCACAGCCTCACCAGCATTTGTTGTTGTTGGTTTTCTTGATCCTGGCCATTCTTTCAGGAGTGAGATGGAATCTCAGTGTGGTTTTAATTTGCATTTCTCTAATGACAAATGATGATGAACATTTTTTCATGTATTTATTTGTCATTTGTATTTCTTCATCTGAGAATTGCGTATTCATCTCAGATGCCTATTTTTGGATTGGATCTTTAAATTTTGGGGGTCTGAGTTTTTTTAAATTCTTTATATATTTTAGACAAAAGTCCCTTGTCTGAAGGGGAGTTCACTAAGATCTTTTCCCAGTTTGTGGGTTTTCTTTTCACTATGCTGGAGATTTCTTTTGACATGCAGAAACTTTTTAATAAGAAGTGGTCCCAGTTATTGACTCTGGGAAGTATTTCCCGTGCGGTTTGAGTGCTGTTCATGAATTCTCTACCTACTCCTATGTCTTCAAGGTTTCTACCCAATTTGTCTTCCAATAGATTTAGTGTTTCTGTTTTAATATTCAGATCTTTAATCCATTTAGATTTTAAATTAGTATATGGTGATAGGCTTGGGTCTAGCTTTAGTTTTTGGCAAATGGAGAGCCAGTTTTTCCAACACCATTTATTAAAGAGACTATCGTCCTTCCTGTGAACCTGCTTGGCTCCTTTATCAAAGATAAGGTGGTTGAGTGTGTCTGTAGTTGTGGTTGTATCTTCTAACCTAGTCCATTGATCTTCGGCTCTGTTTTGATTCCAGTACCGTGTTGATTTTACTACAGGTGCGTTTTAGTATAACTTCAAGTCAGGGATTGTGATGCCTCCTGCCTTGCCTTTGTTGCTTAGAATTGTCTTTGCTATTATAGGTTTATTCTGGTTCCAGATGAATTTTAGGAGTAATTTCTCTAGATTTATAAGGTATGTTGATGGTATTTTTTATTGGGATTGCATTGAATCGGTATAACAGCTTTGGGAGAATGGCCATTTTCCTAATGTTTGTTCTTCCTATCCATGAGCAAGGGAAGTCTTTCCATTTTCTGAGATCATCTTCAATTTCTTCCTTCAGTGTATTATAAAATTTTCCCTGTATAGGTCTTTCACTTCTTTTGTAAGAGTATTTCCTAAATATTTCTTTTTTTTTTTTTTTTTGCTTATTAGTGTGAAGAGTGTGGTTTCTCTTATTTCCCTCTCTGTGATTTTGTTGTTAGTGTCTAGGAATGCTATTGATTTCTGAGTATTGATTTTGTATTCAGCTATATTACTGAATTTATTTATTATATCTAAGAGTCTTTCAATGGAGTTTAGGGAGTCTTCTATGTAGAGTATCATGTCATCTGCAAACAATGATAATTTAATTTCTTCTTTTCCTATCTTTACCCCTTTTATTTGTCTCTCGTCTAATTGCTCTGGCTAGTACTTCCAGTACTATATTAAATAGGAGAGGTGACATTCTTGTCTTGTGCCTGATTTTAAAGTAAAGGCTTTCAATTTTTGGCCAGTTAGTATGATGCTGGCTGTTGCTTTGTCATAAATGGCCTTAATTATATTGAGGTAAAGACCATCTATTCCAATTTTCTGTAACGTTCTTATCATGAATGAATGTTGGACCTTATCGAAGGCTTTTTCTGCATCTTTAGAAATGATCATGTGATTCTCACTGTTGGCTTTATTGATATGGTGTATTACATTTATTGATTTATGTACTTTGTACCATCCCTGCATTCCTGGGATGAATCCCACTTGGTCATGGTGTATAATCTTCTTGATGATTTGCTGGATCCTGTTTGCCATTATTTTATTGAGGATTTTTGCATCTGTGTTCATTAGGGAGATTGGTCTATAGTTCTCTTTTTTAGTTGGGCCTTTTCAGGTTTTGGTACTAGAGTAATATTTGCTTCCAAGAATGACTTGGGAAGGATTGCTTCCCTTTCAATTTCATTGAATAGTTTGAGGAGTGTCGGCATTACATCTTCTTTGTATTTCTTGTAGAATTCTGCAGTGAATCCATTTGGGCCTGGGCTCTTCTTTGTAGGTAAGGACTTAATTACATTTTCAATTTCATTAATAGAGATTGGGTTATTCAGCAGTTTTACATCCTCTTGATCTAGCTTTGGTACTTCATATGTTTCTAGGAATCTGTCTATTTCTTCTGTGTTATCAAACTTTTTTTAACTTTATTTTTTAATATTAAGAAGAAAAGGTAAAACAAATTTTCACAACAAAATAATGAAAAAGTAACAATTGTTGATAAATTACACATCATTATCTTTAGTCACTCAAGTACAAAATATGGGCATAAAAATTTCTTCAATCAATATTAGCACAACCTTTCCTATTCAGTGAACTAAGTGACACTAATGGTATAACTAACTTGCATTTTTTTTCTTTTCCCTTCTATCCTTTCTCTTTTCCCCTATCTTAGATTCTTCTTTTTATTGAACAGTTTCCTCCCATTTCACAGTGACTATTGTATATTTTGAACCTTATGGTTTCACATATGTCGCTGTGGTGTGATGTTTTTCAATCCTTCTGGGAAGATACACAGAAGGGGAATACCTGGATTGAATGGGACCTCTAATCCTAATTTTTTGAGGAATCTCCACACTGATTTCCACAGTGTTTGTACTAGCCTACTCTCTAACCAACAGTTGTAAAGGGTTTTTTTTTCCCTACAGATCCAGCAGCATTTTTTATTGGTTGATATTTTTTTAAATTAAATAATTTTTTAATAAATAAGGGAGAGGATGAGATAAAAGGGGGCATAACAACATAACAATACAGGTTAAAGCACAACACTTTCAGCAACCTAGTGCTTCACCACCAAATAACCCAACTTAATAGTAGTTACCGTAGTGTCTTTTTCTTTGAAATATTTGAATATAACTTCATATACTATAGCATGAAACATATCAAGACTGTGTAACACCATTCAAGTGGATGAAAGCATTGTAGAGTATTTAGAACCAGCTAACAGAAAAAAATGATCAATGGTTTCAATATCATCTCTTTGCCTATGACAATTTTTGTTTATACTACCACATACGATAAAATCCAGCAAGTTACAACATGGTAAAATCAATGGAGACAGAAGAGCCGTAGTTTGGTGTGGCTTTAAGACAAGATGGTATTAAATTGGCACTAGCTCTTATTATGTCTTATTTTCTTCAAAGTAGCTGTTCATTGCATCACTGGCCATAATATCAAACAGCCCAGAATAAAGCCATTCCAATTAATGAGTGAAAATTTTATAAGGCTTCAAGGCCATATAATGGGGAATCATGGTTATCACGTACTTTTATATATTTGATTCATTTCCTACACTAGGGAAACTATTTGGAGTTCACAGATGTGAGTTTGATTTGGTTCACTTATGAGTATGGTTTCAAGCTGCGCCCATTTATTGATAAATACCTCAATGTGATCCTTCTTTATAGCTGAGTAGTGCTCCATTGTATAGAAATACCACACTTTTTTATCGATTCCTTGGTTGATGGACATTTGGGTTGTTTCCAAGATCTGGCAATTACAAATTGTGCTGCTATAAACATAGGTGCACATATATCACTGTGGTATGATGCTTTCAGTTCTTCTGGGAAGATGCCTAGTAGTGGAATAGCTGGAACAAATGGGACTTCCAATCCCAGCTTTTTGAGAAATCTCCAGACTGACCTCCACAAAGGTTGTACTAGTCTACACTCCCACCAACGGTGTAGGAGAGTTCCTTTTTCCCCACAGCCTCTCCAACACTTGTTGTTGTTGGATTTCTTGATCCTGGCCATCCTTTCAGGAGTGAGATGGAATCTCAGTGTGGTTTTAATTTGCATTTCCCTAATAACCAATGATGATGAACATTTTTTCATGTATTTATTTGACATTTGTATTTCTTCATCTGAGAAGTATGCATTCATCTCAGATGCCCATTTTTGGATTGGGTCTTTGAATTTTGGGGGTCTGGTTTTTTAAAGTTCTTTATATATTTTAGACAAAAGTCTTTTGTCTTAGGGGGGGTTCACTAAGATCTTTTCCCAGTTTGTGGGTTTTCTTTTCACTATGCTGTAGATTTTTTTTGACTTACAGAAACTTTTTAATAAGAGGTAGTCCCAGTTATTGATTCTGGGAAGTATTTCCCGTGCAGTTTGAGTCCTGTTCATGAATTCTCTACCTACCCCTATGTCTTCAAGGTTTCTACCTAATTTGTCTTCCAATAGATTTAGTGTTTCTGTTTTAATATTCAGATCTTTGACCAATTTAGATTTTAATTTAGTACATGGTGATAGGCTTGGGTTGAGTTTTAGTTTTCGGCAAATGTAGAGCCAGTTTTTCCAACACCATTTATTAAAAAGACTGTCGTTCTTCCAGTGAACCTGCTTGGCTCCTTTATCGAAGATAAGGTGGTTGAGTGTGTCTGTAGTTGTGGTTGTATCTTCTAATCTAGTCCATTGATCTTCTGCTCGGTTTTGATTCCAGTACCATGTTGATTTTACTACTGTTGCTTTGTAGTATAACTTCAAGTCAGGGATTGTGATACCTACTGCCTTGCCTTTGTTGCTTAAAATTGCCTTTGATATTCTAGGTCTCTTCTGGTTCCAGATAAACCTTAGTAGTGCTTTCTCTAGATCTATAAGGTATGTTGATGGTATTTTTTATTGGGATTGCATTGAATCTGTATAACAGTTTTGGGAAAATGGCCATTTTCACAATGTTTATTCTTCCTATCAATGAACATGGGATGTCTTTCCATTTTCTGAGATCATCTTCAATTTCTTCCTTCAGTGTATTATAATTTTCCCTGTATAGGTCTTTCACTTCTTTCATAAGAGTAACTCCTAAATATTTCATTTTTGTGGTTGCTAGTGTGAAGAGTGTGGCTTTTCTTATTTCTCTCTCTGTGATTTTGTTGTTAATGTATAAGAATGCTATTGATTTATGAGTATTGATTTTGTACCCAGCTACATTACTGAATTTATTTATTATATCTAAGAGTCTTTCAATGGAGTTTAGGGGGTCCTCTATGTAGAGTATCATCTCATCTGCAAATAATGACAATTTAACTTCTTCTTTTCCTATCTTTACCCTTTTATTTTTCTCTCTTGTCTAATTGCTCTGGCTAGTACTTCCAGTACTATATTAAATAGGAGAGGTGATAAAGGACATTCTTGTCTTGTGCCTGATTTTAAAGTAAAAGCTTTCAATTTTTTGCCATTTAGTATGATACTGGCTGTTGGTTTGTCATAGACAGCCTTTATTATATTGAGGTAAAGACCATCTATTCCAATTTTCTGTAACGTTCTTATCATGAATGAATGTTGGACCTTATCGAAGGCTTTTTCTGCATCTATGGAAATGATCATGTGATTCTTACTTTTGGCTTTATTGATATGGTGGATTACATTTATTGATTTATGTATGTTGAACCATCCCTGCATGCCTGGGATGAATCCCACTTGGTCATGGTGTATAATCTTCTTGATGATTTGATGCATCCTATTTGCCAATATTTTATTGAGGATTTTTGCATCTGTGTTCATTAGGGAGATTTGTCTGTAGTTCTCTTTTTCAGTTGGTTATTTCCCAGGTTTTGGTACTAGAGTAATATTTGCTTCCAGGAATGACTTGGTAAGAATTGCTTCCCTTTCAATTTCATTGAAGAGTTTGAGGAGTGTCAGTATTAGGTCTTCTTTGTATTTCTTGTAGAATTCTGCAGTGAATCCATCTGGGCCTGGGCTCTTCTTTGTAGGTCAGGAATTAATTACATGTTCAATTTCATTGATGGTTATTCAGCAGTTTTACATCCTCTTGATCTAGCTTTGGTACTTCATATGTTTCTAAGAATCTGTCTATTTCTTCTGTGTTATCAAACCTTTGAGAGTAGAGGTTTTCGAAATAGGTGTTGATGATTTTCTGTATTTCTATTGAGTCTGTAGTGACTTCAGCTTTTTCATTTCTTATTGCATGAATTTGAGCTCTTTCTTCCCTTCTTTTAATGAGGTTGGCTAGAGGCTTATCAATTTTATTTATTCTTTCAAAGAACCAACTTTTTGATTCATTGATTCTTTGGATTGTTTTCTTAGTCTCTATTGCGTTGATTTCTGCTCTGATTTTTATAATTTCCTCTCTTTTTTTGGCTTTGGGCTTGACTTGCTATTCTTTTTGTAGCTCTTTGATGTGTAGCATCATGTTATTTATTTGTATTCGTTCTATTTTCCTGATGTGTGAGCTCAGTGCAATAAATTTTCCTCTGAGGACGGCTTTCATTGCATCCCATAGATTCCAGTAAGTTGTATCTGTATTTTCATTTGTTTGTAGGTATTGCTCAATTTATTTTTTAATTTCCTCTGTGACCCATTGATTACTCAGGAGTAATCATGTTCCACGTGTTTGTGGGATTTTTGCAGTACCTTTTATCATTAATTACTAATTTCATGGCGCTATGGTCCGATAGCATGCAAGGGATAATTTCAACACTTTTGCATTTATTTAAATATGTTCTGTGAATTAATATATGGTCTATTTTAGAGAATGACCCATGTATGGCTGAGAAGAATGTGTATTCTGTTGTTGTTGGGTGGAATACTCTGTATATATCTATTAAGTGCATTTGTTCACAGGTGCAATTCAGTTCTTTAATTTCTTTGTTGATTTTCTTTTTGGTTGATCTGTCCATTGGTGTCAATGGTGTGTTAAGATCTCCTGTCAGAATTGTGTTACTACTGATTTGGTTTTTCATTTCTGTTAGTGCTTGTTTTATATAACTGGGTGCTCTGGAGTTTGGTGCATATATATTTAAGATAGTTATATCTTCCTCTTCGAGTTTTCCCCTTACCATTATGTAGTGACCTTCTTTATCCTTTCTAATCATTATTGCCTTGAAGTTGACTTTTTCTGCAAACAGAATAGCTACCCCAGCTTTTTTTTGGGGGGGGGGTTCCTGTTGCATGGAATGTTGTTTTCCATCCTTTGACTTTGAGTCTGTGAGTATTCTTTTGAGTTAAGTGGGTTTCTTGTAAACAGCATATGGTTGGATTTTGTTTCTTGATCCATTCTGCTAGTCTGTTTCTTTTAATTGGTGTATTGAGACCATTTACATTAATAGTAAGAACTGTTATAAATTGGTTTATTGTTGACATATTATCTTTCTGGCATTGCATGTTTATCTTTCTGCTCTGTTCAACTGTCTGCTTTGTTTAGTGGTTTTTTCCTAAATGTATCTAGGCTGTCTTTCAGTATTCTTTGCAGGGTTGGCTTGGTGATCATGAAGTTTTTCAGCTGATCTTTGTCATGGAAGTATCATATTTCTCCATCAAATTTGAATGACAGTTTTGCAGGGTACATCAGCCTAGGTTGAAAATCATTTTCCTTTAGGATCTGAAATACATCACTCCATGCTCTTGTTGACTTCATTGTTTTTGCTGAGAAGTCTGTTGTAATTCTGATAGGTTTTCCTTTATAGGTGATCTGTCTTTTCTCTCTGACAGCCTTTAATATTCTATTCTTTTTTTCAGTTTCTGAGATGGTCATTATTATATGTCTGGGTGTAGATTTATTTTGGTTGTGACTATTTGGAGATCTATATGCTTCATTGATCTTGATATCAGTTTCCAATCTCATATTTGGGAAATTTTCAGCTATTACTTCTCTAAATATCCTCTTGACATTCTTTATGTTGTCCCCTTCTTTTTCATTTATCCCTCTCAATCTTATGTTGTCTTTCTTTATGTCGTCCTGTAGGTGTTGAATTGTTATTTCCTCATTTCTTGTTATTTTTAAAAGATATTTTCTTTCCTGTTCACTTGTTGCAATCTTGTCTTCGAGGTCTGAGATTCTATCTTCACATTCATTGAGGCGGTTTTTACAACTTTCAATGGAGTTTTTGATTTCCTGTATATCTCTTTGCATCTGTTTTATGTATTCTGTTTGCTTCCTATACTGTTCATCCAGGGATTCTATCCTTCTGTTTAGTTCCTCTAATTTTTTAAATCCCTCTTCTTTAGCTATTTTTAGCATCTGCTTCATTTCTTTTATCAATTCTTTTTTCATCTGAGAGAATATTTCTAGTTTGAATTCCTTCAAGGCTTCCCACACTTGCTTCTTTATTTCAGTTACCATTATTTCAGGTATTTCAGTCATGTGGCATGTATTTTCTTCTATGCACATGGCTCCTGGACTTTCTTGGGAAGGGCTGGACATTTGAGATTGCATTTTAGACTTTCATTTTGTCATTTTCCTGTATTTGGAAGCTTCAAGTGTTGTTCCAGGTGTGGGAGAGAGATCCACCAGCCTGGGATGGGGTACCCTGAAATGGCCCCACTCACTGGACCCAGCAGGGAACTATGGCCTGCTCCTCAGCCCAGGAAGAGTGTCTCCTCAGGCTGGGCGGAGCTCCCAGTTGCTGCTGCCACATTCTCTGATCTGGCCTGGTCCCCGGGTCTGGTGGAGAACTGGCCTGGGTCCCCAGGTCAGGGCGAAAGTTCCCACAGGCTGGGCAGAGCTCCTAGCCCCAGCTGTTACTCTTACCCTTCCGGCCTAGTCTCTGGTCTGGTGGGCAGCCGGTCTGGTCCCCCAAGTCAGGGAGAAAGTTCCTGCAGCCTGGGTGGAGCTCCCAGCCGCAGCTATTACTCTCACCCTTCTGGCCTGGCCTCTGGTCTGGCGGGGAGCCGATCTGGTCCCCCAAGTCAGGGAGAAAGTTCCTGCAGGCGGTGGTACAAGCGCCTCCGTCACTGCTTTCGTTTGCGTCCCAGATCTTGCTGGAGTTTATTCTCTCCCCCATGTAACACACCACGTCAAACTACACCTCCTCCGCATCACTCGCCAACACTTCCAGCTGCCCAGGCCACAGGCAGCAGCAGCCACCGCCACCCACTAAGGAGCCCCAGCTCTGTTTTATTGTTCTGTGTTATCAAACCTTTGAGAGTAGAGGTTTTCGAAATAGGTGTTGATGATCTTCTGTATTTCTGTAGAGTCTGTAGTGATTTCACCTTTTTCATTTCTTATTGCATGAATTTGAGCTTTTTCTTCCCTTTTTTAAATAAGGTTGGCTAGGGGCTTATCGATTTTATTTATTCTTTCAAAGAACCCACTCTTTGATTCATTGGTTCTTTCGATTGTCTTCTTAGTCTCTATTGCGTTGATTTCTGCTCTAATTTTTATAATTTCCTCCCTTCTTTTGGCTTTGGGCTTGACTTGCTCTTCTTTTTCTAGCTGTTTGAGGTGTAGCAGCAGGTTATTTATTTGTATTCATTCTGTTTTCCTGATGTGGGAACTCAGTGCAATAAATTTTCCTCTGAGGATGGCTTTCATTGCATCCCAGAGATTCTGGTAAGTTGTGTCTGTATTTTCATTTTCTCTTAGGTATTGTTTAATTTCTTCTTTAATTTCCTCTGTGACCCACTGATCACTCAATAGTGTATTATTCAGTTTCCATGTGTTTGTGGGATTTTTGCAGTATCTTTTATCATTAATTTCTAATTTCAAAGCGCTATGATCTGATAACATGCAAGGGATTATTTCAACTCTTTTGCATTTGTTTAAATATGTTCTGTGAGCTAATATATGGTCTATTTTAGAGAATAAAACATGTACTGCTGAGAAGAATGTGTATTCTGATGTTGTTGGGTGGAACATTCTGTATATGTCTATCAAACCCATTTGTTCACAGGTGTGATTCAGTTCTGTTATTTCTTTGCTCATTTTCTGTCTGGTTGATCTGTCCCTTGGTGTCAAAGGCATGTTAAGGTCTCCAGTTACAATTGTGTTACTGATAATTTGAGTTTTCATTTCTGTTAATAGTTGTTTTATATAACTGGATGCTCTGGAGCTTGGTGCATATATATTTAAGATAGTTATCTCTTCCTCTTGAAGTTTTCCCCTAATGAGTATGTAGTGACCTTCTTTGTCTTTTATGATCATTGTTGGTTTAAAGTTTACGTTGTCTGCAAACAGAATGGCTACTCCTGCTTTTTTTTTTTTTTTATTCCTGTTGTGTGAAGTATTGTTTTCCATCCTTTGACTTTCAGTCTGTGAGTATCCTTCTTGGTTAGATGGGTTTCCTGTAAACAGCATTTCACCATCGATTTTGAATGATAGTTTTGCAGGGTATATCAGTCTAGGTTGGAAATCATTTTGCTTTAGGATCTGGAATACTTCACTTCATGCTCTTCTTGACTTTATTGTTTGTGCTGAGAAGTCTGCTGTGATTCTGATTGGTTTCCCTTTATAAGTGATCTGTCTTTTCTCTCTGACAGCTTTTAATAATCTATTCTTGTGTTGGATTTCTGGGATGGTGATTATTATATGTCTGGGTGTAGTTTTATTTTGGTTATGACTATTTGGAGTTCTATAGGCTTCACTGAACCTGATGTCGGTTTCTGATATCATGCTTGGGAAATTTTCAGCTATTACTTCTCTAAATATCCTCTTGACATCCTTTATGTTGTCCCCTTCTTTTTCATTAATCCCTATCAATCTTATGTTGTTTTTCTTTGCATCATCTTGCAGTTGTTGAATTGTTATTTCCTGATTCCTTGTTATTTTTAAAAGATCTTCCCTTTCCTGTTCACTAGCTGCAATCCTGTTTTCAAGGTCTGAAATTCTATCTTCACTTTCATTGAGGTGGTTTTTACAGCTTTGAGTGGAGTTTTTTATTTCCTGTATATCTCTGTGCATCTGCATTATGTATTCTGTTTGTTTCTTATATTGCTCATCCAGGCATTCTATCTTTTTGTTTATTTTCCTCCAATTTTTTAACTGTGTTTTCTTTACATATATTCAGAATCTCTTTCATTTCTTTTATCATTTCTTCTTTTACCTGGAAGATTATTTCGAGTTTGAATTCCTGTAAAGCTTCCTGGAGTTGCTTGTTTATTTCAGTAGCTATTACATCTGATATTTGAGATGTATGGCATATATTTTCTTCTATATACATCGCTCCTAGGGTTTCTTGAGATGGGCTGGAGGTTTGAGGTTGTAATTTGGTCTTTCATTTTGTCATTTTCCTATATTTCTGTGTTTCAAGTGTTATTTGAAAGCTTCCTCAGTGTCTGTTGGAAATCCACTTTTATGTTCACAGTCCTGGGACTCTGGCACCCAGTTCCCCCAGGCTGCTGGGCCTCTGGAACCAGTGGCCCTCTTCTGCCTGTTTAGAACTCCGTAGTTCCAGATAAGCTGGGCTCCAAGGACACTGTGCGCCAGCCTACTTGCTGGAAACTCCACAGTTCTCCCAGAGCAGCTGGAATGGGAAGGCAGATGTTGGCGCCTCAGACCCACTTATCCACTTCACTGTACCCAGAAGCCTGGAGGGTTCTGAACAGTCTGGGCTTTGGGCAGAGTGCTCTGGGCACTTACTGCAGGCCACAGGCCTCTGGAACTGGTGATGCTCGCCTGCTTGCTGAGAAATCCACAGTCCTCCAGACACAAAAGGAGGCAGATGCAGGTGCCCCAGATGCGCCCAGCCCTTACTCTGCACCCAGAGAGTACAGGAATCTGAAATAAGCTGGGCTCCAGGGATAGTGTGCACCTGCCTGCTTGCTGGAAACTTGAATCTGCATTTTTAAAGGCTCCTTGTAGCATGTTTTGAGTAAAAATAAAATCTCTAAGCTATTGGATCTCCAATTCTGGTGAACATGAGGTCACTTGTGGCTTACCAAGCCATACTCCTAGAGCATGTAATTTGGTAGGGTTAGGGTGTAGCCCCCCAAAGCACACCTCAATCAGTTCTGAGGTGCTGATACTGTACTTTTTGAACCACTGCTCCGAGCCACATGAAAAGGGTGACATGGTTCAGCGCCTCACATGCCCATGATCTGCCTGAGCAGATGGCACCACACTGTGCCTGTGTGGAACTCTGGTTTTCTGCAGGCCCTCTGCTCCCCATCCTGTCAGTCATCACAATTATATTATCTGCTTCAGGGCTCAGGTCCCGACTGGTGCGCATGCACACTGAGCTGCATCTGGGCCCTGTGGGATAGCAGAGACCACAGAGGGCAAACACACAGAGCAACATGGATTACTGGGAGCCCGGTAACATGGACTGTCTGCCACACCACTCCCCTGCCCAGAGCGCTATGCTGTGTGCTGGGTGACAAGTTCAAGTGTGAAACTTCTCATGCAAAAGTTCCATCCTCTTGCCCTGCAGAAAATGACAGCATCAAAATCAAACAAAACTATGGAGCTCTTTACTAAGGGAGCTTCTAAGACGGGACTGGGATGAGTACAGCGTGAAACACAAGCACAGGCGTGGGTGGCCTCTGGTATGATTGGAGAACAAAGCAAAGGTCGAGTTTCTATCAGGACAGGGAAATCTCTGGGAGTACAAAGTTCCTTGGCACTCTGGGTGTCCTATGAGCCTGCTGGGCCTTAGGGAGCAGCAGCAGTTACAGAGTAAAGCGAGCCTGAAGGTCATACGTGACAGGTGTGATCTCAGCTGCTGGGGAAAGAGAATCTGAGCGTTAGAGGCAGCGGCTTCACTGGCCTGGTTGTGTAAGAGAGCCAGACTTGCCCTCCCTCCCCAGCGCTCTCAGCACCACTGTGCTGGATGGACAGGGAGTGGTTCCACTTCATAAAATAAATTGTCACCGTGAAAAGCCTCCTGGAAGAGGGACAGCAAGCTGGTCACATCTCATGGGCCACCAAGGGATCTGTCTTCACATTCTGGCCTTGTATTGACTGTCGTCACAGAGATGATGGCACGGGGAAAGCAAATGTCCACCACATGAATAAAACCAACTTAGGTTTTCTTACCCGCCCTGTCCTCTCACCCGGCAAGGACTCTTCCCGAGCTCAGGCTGCAACTCAGCTCTGAAATGCCCAGAGAAAGGTGTCACTGAGGCTCCAGGTGCCTGCGGGCAACACCACAGGATGTGACAGATTTTTCTGCTCTAGGCCTTTAATGCTGAATCTTTCCTTCTGTCAGAGCTGTCCGTCTGCACTTCACCTTTCTGTGAGAAGCGAAAGCTCCTGGGAAAGCGAAAACATAAACCCTCTCCACCAGGCCTCCATCTCCTTCCTCAGCCCCAGGAGGCCACACCAGAGCCACTGCTAGAACAAGCTGGTTCCCCTCAGACTTTGCACACAAACCCAACTGGAGGTGGAATTCTGCATAACAGGGAAGCATTCCAAAAGCAACACTTATCTCCTGCCGCCTCTTAACAGTTGTAATTATTCTGCTTCCCAGAGAGTCAAATGGAGCTGGTAATTACAGAAAAGAAAGTGATATAGATCAACTCCTGGTTTCCCAGCCAATCTTCCCAGACTAGCCAATTACATTGCTACTGGGATCTCAGGTTGACAATGCTGTAGTGTCAATTTTGAAGTGATCATATATTAACAAACCTATGCTAGCAATTCTTAGGAATAATTTACATTGAAAAATAAATGGCAAACCCTCCGTTTCACTCTCTATGTAACAAGCAGTGTTTAAGGGCTTATGCATCACAGCTAATTTCTCACAACTGAGTAGGTTTGGTACTTTATTAGCTCCATTTTACAGAAAGACCAACTGCTCGGCCAGGATCCAGATCTGGGTGTTAGAAGGAAGATTCACACTCTGACTGTCTGATTTATTGCTATTTCACATTTCCCAAGTCACCTGCATATGGCCCAGCTGCTTTAGAAGATGGGGTGTGTGTCACATTCTGCTGTTAAGAAAGATGCAATTAGAAGCCTTGTGATATCTCTGAGTTTTGTGTAGTACATTTTGAATTTAATTCAGACTCTCTTCCTTATAGAGTATTTTAAAGGTGGTGGGGTATCCAGGATTGAATCCAGGGCCTTTAAGATGAGCCATATCCTCAGCCCCATTTTTTCTTCTGTTTTTCTTCTGAAACACAGTCTCATGAAGTCACGAGGTTGCCCAGCTGACCTTTTAATGAATGTCTCTCTTTGTCCGGGACCATTTTCCCAAACTAGTCCTCCCTCTCTGTGCTTGGTTTTCTGTCCTTCTTACCTGCTCATACTCCAGCCCGCACCCCACCACTTGTAACTTTTAGTTACTCATGGTGTCCCCACGGCATCGTCCACTGCTCTGGGCAAGAGTCGCCTTTCCCTTCCCCTACAGGACGCTTCCTCTGGATTGGGAAATGTGTGAGAAACGCTGGCACACTCAGTGACCACGACGTCTCGCAGAGACTCGGGAGACTGCTGGCATCAGCTGGACCTGAGTGAACTTGAAGGCCTTGGACGCTGCTGTGGGGTAAACTGGACCCTGTGGGTACTTGTCCCAAATGGCCCCCCAATGAGTACTTGCTCAGACTCTACCTAGTGTGATAAGATGCAGCACAGAGGGGCAGCATCTGTCTCTCCCTTTGCGTCTTGGGGAGAGCCTGGCCACCCAGCCCACACTCTCTGGGAGGGGTCCTCGCACAGGGTTGGGAAGGACTCTGAGGTCAGATTCTGGCAGAGAAGCACAGAGAAGAGAGCTGGTCACCCTACATCTCTCTCCCCTGCCGTTCCTTTACCCTGGGCGACATCCCTACGCTTGAAACACAGAGACTGCAGACATCGTCATACACAGCAGCAACGCGCAGCTGCCTCTATGCCCTGTTCACTGGCTGTGGAAAGCACCACCCTACTAGGCGCAGTGATGCACTCCTGGAGTCTCAGCTGCTCAGGAGGCAGAGGCAAGAAGATCAAGATTGCAGGGCCCAACCTCACCAAAACATTAAGATCTGTCTCAATTAAAAAAAAAAAAAAGAAATGAGAAGAGGAGACACAAGAAGAAATGAGAGAAGAGATAAATAAAACCAGAAAACAAAGTGGAGCTGGTTAAGTGACATTACTACATTGCCATTCTTCCAAGTCAATCTTTCTCCACGGTTGGGTCAAAGCGCATAAGACATGTGAGGAAGAGACAAATTACAGTGATTTACAGTGGGGAAAGGGAAGAGCCCACGGAGGACAAAAGATCATCCTCCCAGTTCCTCTGAGCTACAGGAAAACTAGTCCAGAGCTTGAGTCTACCAGGGGAACAGAGAAAGCCAGAGAGGGCATCACCAACGATGATGACTGAGCCCCTTTCTGGTTTCCATAGTGGAATTTGCCAGGTCCAGCATGTTTCCTGTGAGTGTCTCATCTCCCCAACATCCTCTGACATGAAAGTGCACACGATATCAGGCATACAGCTTGCTGTGGAAGACGCAGAGCAGAAGCCAGAAAAATTTGGCTCATGGAGAACCAGGCAAACTGCTGCTTCTACAAGTATCCTTTCTTTAGTTACTGGGTTTGTGGGCAAAACTTGGCTACAAAAGAAGCCCTAAGCAGATTGCAAGCGTAATCCAAAGGCAAAGTGCTTGCTGGGTGCACACAAGAAGCACCAAAGTGTATCTACCTCGGGTGTTTTCTCTCTGGTGCTGGCTCTTGCAAAGACAAAGGAGGTGCATACTGTACTTCCAAGGGGCACTTTTAGTTCACATAAAATTTACCGTAAGAAAGTTGATTTGGAGACATCTTATTAGAGAGCACACAGAGAATTACTTGTTTTGCTGATGGATATTACCACGCAGCAGAAAATTACAAAGTCATTACCAAAAAGCTCCAACCTGTGCACATGTGTTAAGAGTTGGTAATACATTTTAGCGAGAAAAACTAAAACAACTCAGCAGGGCAGGAGCAGCGGAGAGGGAAGGTGGAATCAAGGCAAGGCACAAAGAAAGCAAAAGATACCAGCAAGCCACGGCACAGAAAACGCCTGGCGAAGCTCACACCAAGTGGCCAGGCCTGCTGGCCGTGACCAGCCCAACAGGTGGGAGGGCAAGGCCATGGGGCTTGGTCCAGCTCCTGCAGGAAGGCGACTGGACTGCAGCACGGAGGCAGAGGCTGGATCAGACAGCCTCTCCCTAGAGTAAGCCAGTCAAGATAGGAGAAACTGGTGTGTCCTCCCTCTGCCCCATCCGAGACAGAGCGCGCTGGAGCCTCCTCCCCAGCCCAGGCCACACTCTGTGTGCTGATGGGGGTCTCACAAGATCTCCAGGGCTGCTCCTTTCAAATTTGTGGACACCTGCCCCACGTCTTAAATTGTATTCACTAGCTGGGTGGGGCTACAGATGGCTGCTAGTTATAAATCTCTAGTTTTTGAACAACAGCTTTTGTTTGGAGTTGTTTATCTGCCAAAGATTTAATAAAGACCTTTGTGACACTATCTTAGGCTGAGGCAGACTGGCCAAACAAAACCCTTCTCCTCCTTCCCAGAGTTTACACCTCTGAAAAAGTCTGGTATCTGCCTTCAACAAAAACAGAGGGAGAATTCTCTAGGATCACCTGTGGGTGAGGTTGACCTAACTTCTGTTCAATAACAAGTCCTGGGCCACAGTTGACCCAGATGCCTCCTGCTATTGGGGCACAATTATAATGTAAGAACACGTTTATAAAATATCAAACTTGTAAGTATTTCATGATCAGCTAGGGATCTCTGACCAAGTTTCTGTTCTGCTGTTTTGTTTTTTTTGTTTTTTTTTGTTTTTTAAATTCAGCCGACCTTGACAGTGCTTAAGTCCAGCTGCTCACCTGATGAGTACCGAGTCAGATTAATTGTCTACACCTTGGGCTAATTCAAGACACCTTAGCCAAGCTCGCTCTGTAAGGGCCCCTCTCCTTGTCCCCTAGAGTGTTTCTACAAATCTGCTCAAGACTAGCCTGCCTGTCCCTATATGACTAGATACATGGAACCAATTACGTAACTTTTGTCACTTGCTCCCACTTCTCAATGCTGTGTAAGCTAAGCTCTCTGTAACTCAGTGCTGTTGCCTTTATGGAATGATCCCACAGTGGCATGGAAGACATAAAGACAGGGAAGAAGAGAGAAAAATCACAATTTTTAAAATTGCACTTAAAAAAACCCTACAGCTTCAGGACACAAAGTTACCCAAGGTTATAACACTCTCCTTCCCTGCAGACAATTCTCTTCAGAATTCTAAGCATGTCGAAAGACACAATAGGCCTGTAATTGGGCCTCTGCCTCCCTCCTGAAAGCAAGCTTGTGCAAATGGCTTGCAGTGTAACCTGTCCCACTAATGGATCCCCTGAAGATGCTTGGAATATGCATCCTGGATCACCTGGATGACATTGCAGAATAAATAACCACCTCCAGTCTCATTTATTTTAATGTGTACTTCTTTAGTGCTGCCTTAAAAATCTACCTGTGCCTTTCACTGACACATCTGAAATGCATTTTCTGTTCTGAAAGTCTGGAAATCTACTCTGGGGAGGGACGATTTAAGGTCTCCGTCTCTTGTGGGTGACATCCTCAGGTCCCATTCTGCAGTAATATGACACATGGAGAAGCTTACGTACATCACTGTTGCTGTGATCTTCCTGCCAAGAATGCATAGCTTTAATCTGCTCATAAACAGCAAATAAAAATAGAGGCTCTTCCACAAAATGCATGGCCTGAAGAAACTGTTAATTCTTCCCAGATGCAGCATAAAGTGTGCATTATATGTGGTGCATCATTTTATAGGGCAAATTAGCTCTAGACAGGAATGTGGTGAGGCATTATGCTGTTTGTACTTGTGAGCATAACATTTAGGTATTTTTTCAAATGGGTATTTTTTACACATTAAAATAAGTATATTTTAACAGAAATGATTACCTGATTGGATTGGAAAAGCTTACCCAATCTGTTGAAAGCCTTAATATAAAAAGACTGACCCCTCCCCTGACCTGCAAGCAGGAGGAGCGATTTCAGCAGGCCACCCGCATGCTTTAACAGCAACAAAAAGCCTTCTGTAGGACTCCAGTCTCCTGATCTAACCTCAAATTCTTTGATTTGCTGGACTCTACAATCACATGAGCAAATTCCTAAACATAAATCTCTGTTTATGGATCTAAATCTAGCTGTGTAGACAGACAGATATCCCTTACTTTTAATGGAATTCTATGATAAATCCCCTGTAAACTGAAGATCTACTCAGTTGAGAATGTGTTCTACATAGTTAACCCTTCAGGCATCCTGGTTTAGAAACACGTACAGCGTAGCAGACTGGGTCTTTATTTCTATGACCAAGCAGCTGGTTGGGAGGTGGTAGCATCCGGCGGGAGGCCTTCACTGAATCATTAGTCCAGGAAAGAATTAAAATTCGGAATACAGTGTGTGCTGAATGCACAGTTATTTTCACATCATCGTAAACTCAATAAATTGTAAGTCTGACCATCCTAAGTTGACGATGATCTCTACAGAGATAAATATCTGCCATTTGTTTTTGTTTCTTTAATGAACCTTGATTAACATTGTATATGACACTTAATATATTTATATGACATATCATAAGTTGAGGTGTTTATCAAAAAAATTAAATTCCATTCTGGTGGATCCTTCTGAGAAAGAACAGAAGCTAAGGGTTTGCAGACAATAATGAAAACCGTGTTTTTACTTACATTTACTAAAATATATAATCTGATATTCATAATTTTACATAAGTAGATATATTCTTATTTCAAGCAAAAATGCCAGAATGTTAATATTGATTTTTAATTCAAAGATGCAGAAAAATGAAAGGTTTCCATTGTTCATCATATTTTTCTGCATGCTTAAGCCCCATGAGCATAAATAAATAAGCCCTGCCTGCAAGAGCAGATTTATCCCAAGCATTAACGCGGTGCTGTTCATTCTGCGAGCAGTCCTGATGCCCGAGCTCTGCGTGGGCCTTCTGGGAAACACCCGCCAGGCTTTGTCACTCCGCTAAGACCGCACATCCCTTTGACAGTGTTCCGCCTTCTCATGCGGGTGCTGATCCTGAGAAATGTGCCCGGGCTGAAAAGAAATTCTTTGATCATCATTAAAGTGAAGACACCAATTGTAAATCAGTAACTTTGAGTTAGTTTATTCCTTTATTTCTGTTGTTCTAGTAGATGTTAATCCGATTTCTACACCTGATGACTTCCATTTTTCAGGATGAAAGGAGAAAAGTGCCTGTGGTGATAAAATTGGTCAACCTGGCTGACTTTGGACCTGCCTAGTAATCTGTGGAACACTCTTTGGGGTATGTCCGTGTGGGTCATGGAGGCCCAACCTCGGGGTCTATATCCAGTCCCTGGCTTCTTCCTAGATGTTTATCTTGTGTTGTTTTCTGATTCTACTTCTTGGCCATCATGAAACGAGCAGCTCTCTCTACTGCCTTTCCCATGATGTTCCAGTGCTGGAGCTAACCATGCACTGAACCCTTGGAAACCGTAAGTGAAATAAACGATTTCTTCTTCTAGTTTTGTACACAGAGTATGTGGTCCAGAATTGGGAAAGCTAAGTCAGTGCAGTATCCTTGTTCCAGATATTCACAGAGTGAGACAGGACTGTGCTACCATCCAGACTCCAGTG
Organism: Cavia porcellus; assembly: GCF_034190915.1. Lineage (NCBI taxonomy): Eukaryota > Metazoa > Chordata > Mammalia > Rodentia > Caviidae > Cavia > Cavia porcellus. Next base: position 2,683,556 of record NW_026947506.1, read on the forward strand.
TTAGAAACTAGATTTCTCCCCTCATGTACATGTGGTGGACATCTCGTAGAGTCTATATGCAGCATTTAAGAAAACATTGTATGTAAAGTAGGATGAGAAGATCAAATAAACCTGGGGATCTTTGAGCTAAAATTAACTAGATTCTCCTTGTGGCGGAATTGCACAAAGCCAAAACCCCACAGATGCACCCTGAAGCCCACTTGATAAATTTACTAAACGACGTGACATTAATATGTCCTTGATGCAGATCATCCTCATTTCAAGAAGCACTGTGCACAATTAGTGTCTACTAAGACGTTATTAAATATAGCAATATAAACACCATCAGGATCTATGGGGACCGAAGCAAACTGTGAAGCACAATTGCCTCTGCGAGTATAAAGCAAGTCTTGCTGTGTGTGCATTTCCCCAGGCTTCCTGGAAGGGAGAGAAACAAGCTGGCCCTAATACGATGATGGGCAGCAGTGGCCACCATTTTCCGTTTGACAGGCTAAGTACTTTAGGTCACCATTAAGTCGCCTGACGTTCTTCCTCTCCTGGTTAAGTGATTCGGTAGAACTTCCTCAGAGACAGATGAGCTGTAGACAAGAAAATTAGACTGGAAATGGCTGAATCACAGAAAAAACACAACAGGCATTTTCAGAAGAGCTTACTTTGCCCCTCTGAGAGTGGCAGCCCAGCTTAGGTCTTCATATTTGCGATGACAACAGCTGTTTCCTGTCTATAATCCTCTCTCTCTCTCTCTCTCTCTCTCTCTCTCTCTCTCTCTCTCTGTCTGTCTGTCTTTCTGTCCCACATGCACACTTTTCTCAGTACTTCCCACCGTGAATAAAGTTACGAGCTTCCAAAGAGTTATTCTGTGAAAGACAGCAGTCCACCCTTTATCCCCCTGAGCTGTTGATTTTCATGCTTTCTTAGCATTACAAAAAGTCCATTCTCCACTCTTTTTAACACAAGGGCATCTAACTGAACAGCTCTTCTGATGGGTTCATCGGCCCTGCGTTTATTTGAAGTCAGTCAGCATTTCCCCTCTTGAGTCCAGTTGGAAACAGCTTTCTAATCTGACCTCCTGTGTTCCAGGGCATATCAAGAGGATGACAGGTAGGGAGAAGGAAGAAAAGAGAAAAAGAGCAAGTTCTTAAAAAAGAATCACAAGCTTCTGAATATGAGGCACCTTGAAAAGAATTTTGGAAGTCCGTGTTGTTGTTTAATTTGTATCTTCCTTCCTGTTACCCAGCTTCTCTAAATTCAAGTGGTTTAAATGAACACCTGCTACAGCCTAGCTAGCTATAAAGTGTCCACCAAGAGCCTCGTGTGTCTGGGAGGTGACTGGATCACAGGGTGCTCTCCCAATTAGTGGACAGAGTCTGCTGATGAGTTTAGTACCTGACCGTGCTGATAGGAGGGGGCGCCCAGCTGAGGTGGGGCATGGGGGTGGTGACCCCGAGACTGCTTTGTCCTAGTGACAGGAAAGTGATTAAACCAGCATCCCAAGTGTCAGAGGCCTTCGTGATGTTGTAGTATGTTGAGTTTGAATTCATTTTCTGATCCCTAAATACCTCGCGTATAACCTCGGAAAAACCATACATTCCTTGGATTTAATTCCTTCGTTATCAAGAGCATGCGTGGTCTAATAATGATATTGCGTTCATTAAGTCTGGTTTTTCACTCAAGTTCCATTTTGGCTCTTCCTGCTAGGCCATCGCACTGCTCGAGGCTCTCCGAGAAACAGAGCATACGTGGTCATCTCCCATACAATGACATTTCATTCGATGACAGATGTCACAGCCTCAGAGTAGATTTAATATAGACCAGGTCCCCGAAGAAAATGCCAAAATGCATTAATTAAACAACAGGAAGCAAAAATGGCCAGCAAAGCATTCGTGTCATAAAATTAACTGTCAAATTATGTGACAAATCAGACGAATATTAAAAAATAGTTTTAAAGTGATAAAAATAACCATTGCATAGATACAAAATAACATTGCCAGAGAAGGGAGGGGAGATATAAACCATACAAAAAATGAACAAAACTGAGGTAACTATTTCTCAGTTGAATAAGACATAACAATAAAATTAAAAATACTAAATCTTGGGAAGGAAATAAATAGCAGTAAAAACAACATAACTAGAAAAAATGATATTTTGAAAATATCGCTTTAGAATAAAATGAAACTATGAAAGAAAATGTTTTATTGATAAATCAACATTTATAATGAGCAAGTAAATAATATTTTGAATAAAGTACAACAAACACTGCTACGAATAATCAAAATGTATCAACAAGGAATTCATAAGGGAGAATGAAAAGAAGAAGCATCTATTGTCAACAAGTAAATCGTAAAAGGGAATAAAAAAGATGTATATTTATCTATCACATTAGCAAACATTTAAAACAGTTAAAATGTAGTATAGTAAAATAAGTACCCTCATATAATATTTTGGGGGGAGCAATTTGTTATTTTTACTAAAAATTAAATCCACAGTCTAGTTCTTTCAAGTCTAGCTGTAATCTGCCTCATCCAACACACACACACACACACACACACATGCACACCCACATGCACACACACATGCACACACACACACACACACACACGCACACACACTGAGAGTATTCAATCTAGGAATTTCACCATTACCGAGACTAAATGATTCCATTAAATGTAAACGTTCCTGGTGTTCAAATTCTAGCACTGTTTACTACAAGTGCCATGTAAGACCATCACATTTTAATGTGAAAACATTAAACTTTAACAGGGGAAACAAGAATAACCAGCAGCCTCGAGCTGTGGATCTGGCCAGGATCTGGCCATTTTATCCTCTGAAAATTGCTGCTGTCAGATCACTGCCTCAGCCACGCGGCAGACTTGGGTTGTGTTCAGAAAATGAAAAGCAATGGGCAACGAATTGGCACTCGTAGCCGCCTCCAGGATCCTCCCCTTTTCTCCGTCATCCCGCAGGTAGACCCTTTGCTCTGCTCCTAGAGGCGTCATTCAGATCCTGCGCTGACCTTACCTGGGCTTGGGTGGGACAGAGGCGTGGACATAGCAGATGTCCCTTGATTTGCAGTGGGCTTAGATCTCGTAAACCCTTTGCTAGCTGGAAGGGCCATAAGCTGAAATGTGTTACGCACCCGTAACCTTTGGAAGTCCAGCTTCCAGAATACAGACAGCTCGCCCTTGGGATTGTCTGGTGGGTGGACAGCTCTGCACTCTTGACACCGCACAGCATTACCGGAAAGGCTCACGGTGCAGAACGTTAACATAAGAAAGAAGAGCTTCTCATGGCCAAAGGCGCCATGATTTCTTTCACCAGTGCTTTTTTAATTTTCCTAATTAGATTCAGTCATGTGCACCACGCACTTCAGTGGAGAAATTGAGTCACAGCTCTGACATCACAAGTCCTCTGCACAGCCCTGAGTTCACAGCTGGCTCTGTCCTTCTCCACCTCGGGCTCCTTCACACCAGCTGCCTTTCACAGTCTGAAGGCTGCACACGTGCAAAGCCAGCCACACTGACAAGAGAGTGGTTTGCCAAACCGCACACATGCTTGTGCAGATGTGCATCACACACACAGGCTAAAAGTGCCACTTGCTTCCTTTCTCAAAACTTCTCTTCTCCCTTGAAGTTTTAGCATTTCTGCTTTAATGACTATTTCCAAGCCAGGTGTGATGGTGCACATTTCTATTCCAGTACTCAAGAGGCTGAGGCAGGAGGACTGCTGTGAGTTTGAGACCAGCCTGCGCTACTTGGTCAGTTCAAGTAGACCTTGAACTACACAGCAAAATCTTGTCTCAATAAACAGATAAGTTAATTTAATTAAATTATAAAATATAATACGCAATAACAGAAACAAAAAATGACTTTCAGTTCTAACACTGATATAAATATACCAGCACATTTTTTTACTGTTGCCTTATTTGGTTCTTAATTCAAAAGAGAGACAGCATAAAAAGAGTGAAATGAAACAAGACCCTGTTTTCTAACCTTCAAGAGATTACAGGACGTCGTTCTGGAAGATAAACAACAGCCTCAAACTCATGGCGATCCTCCTGCCTCAGCCTCCTGAGTGCTGGGATTATAGGCATGCACCACACCCCCAGCTTTGTACACAGTTATTTTGAATAACTGAGCTAGTGGAAAACTTCTAGGTATGGGGAACAAGTAATTATTCTCCCCCAACACCTGATACAGAGATCATTCAAGGGAGGTCTTTATGTCTGCTCTTCATATGCTCCCTGTTCTTGCAGGGTTCTCAGTTTTTGTGTTGTACTGGCATCCTTTACCCCAAACCAGTAGTTTATCCTGTTAAACTAGCTCACATCACAGTAATGACTGTGGACTGTGCTGCCCTAGAAAGCAGACACTGAGGTGAAACACGGAGGTCGCTGGAATGTGCTCTCAGAATTGTGCTCCATGAAAGGAGAGAGGAAAGGGAGGTAGCCGACTCTGCTCAGGCATCCGAGGCCGCCCTGTGCCTCGAAGTAGGATCCTCGGCAAAAGAGATTTATTAAGAGGAACAGGGTGGCTAAGATGTTCCAGGACCTGGACACCAGACAGCCAGTGATGCGGGTCTAGTCCACATGGCGAGGCCTGAGAAGCAGAGACCAATGGATCTCACTTCTGGCCTGAGAGCCATTGGGCTCAGACACATAAAAAGTCAAGTTGACTTTGAAAGGAAAAGAGATCCCTGCCTCTCTCTGAAGCAGTCAGGGAGTGATTCCCCAGAACCTGCAGGCTACATCTTCTGTGAACGCGTAACCCACTAGATGGGGGGCCCACGTCACGTGCGGAGGGCAAGATGCTTTATGTAACTCAACGTTAAAATAGTAACCTCATTCCAAAATGCCCTCACAAGCACACCAACAAGAATAACTGGCCAGATGTCAGGACATCCCATAGTCTCATCAAACTGGCACAGAAAGGAACTATTTCACACCTTTTACCCAGATGCCAACCAGCTATTACAACCCTACAGAAGTCTACAGCAAATTCCAGAGAGTCTCTGTCCAGGAACCCAGGCACTGCGATCTGCCTGAGGCCAATGGACCTCAAATTCCCCGCAATTACAGCTCTGAGGTCACATCAGCATACTCTTGGCCCTGTCTCTGACCTGTCATTACTTACCTGCTCTGCTGATACCCTGCTCAGTGAAGTGGGACTGTCACTTATCTCTAGCTTCACTGGCCTTTGAAGAGGAAAGTCTTCTTCAACCTAAGAGTGAACCAGAGGAGGAACAGAAGTCCTCAAAGAAGAGCCTTGAAATAAAAGCTCTCTGGTCCTTTAGGAATTAACTGCCTTCCAACCTTTCTTCCGCATTCCAAAGAACTAAAAGAAAAACATCGTTCTTTTCCAAAGCCCTGATGCTGTGGTCCAGTCACCCAGGACTGAGGTCTCCAGAGTCTTTGCCCCGCACATGGGACCTGAGACAGGCCCAGGTGAGACGGGGGCTGCTTGTCACCTGCCCAGCCTGAGCAGGTGTTATTGCTCAGCTCTTAAAGCTTTTGGCTTCATGGACTCTAAATTGTGTTACACAACCCATTTGAAGAGGATCGTTGCCCAATAACCTGATCTTTTTTCTACTCAGCAAATGGATTATTTGATTTTCTCCTCCTCCCAATTAGCATCAGGGGTGGGTTTCCTAACGGTGTGATTTGAACTTGAAGGTTATGTTTTCCATTGTTCAGATCAATGCTGCTCTGACATTGCTATTCCTCACCTTAACTTCCATCGATGATTTGATTTAAAACAGCCGTTGTGCTAATTTAGTAATTAGTGATTTGGCAAAGCACTCATCCTGTGGGGAGGCAGGAAAACTTGACTCAGATTTACGTATGTAATGAAATTTCAGCATGAAAAGGTCATTGCAAAGAATGATAATTTCTAATATGTAACCAAGTTTATAAAAAATGAAAATGAAATTGCATGCAGCGTGCCCTCGTACCTAAGATCCAGAGAGTTGCATTTCTCCATTCTGTGTGCACCAAAATGCGTGCCAAGAAGTATGTAAAAGCTTTCCATATATAATGTGTGTTCCACATCTTGATCCTAGAAGATGGTTACTGTCAGCTTCCCTTTACAAATGAAAAATGGAAGCCTCGGGTCACTTAATATTTTCCCAGGGCCTCTTAGCCAGGAAATAAAGAGTCTGACCTCCAATTCCACGTTTTTAACATTCTTCTCCACATGCTCCGGGGTCTTCTGCCACTCTTTTCGGTGAACTACCAGAGTCCCGCCCATCCTAACTCCGGAAGTTTGAGGCTTTGACCTTCGGTTCTGACCAATCAGGATACGGGAATGCCTTGTGCTGCTGAGTCAGGGGCGAGCCCAGGGAAGCAGGAGACATACGGAATTTAAATATTCACTTACAGCTCTAAGGTTGCTTGTGTATTTGGCGATGTTATAAACTATTGACAGTACTGGAAGCTTTGTGTTAATTGTGTGCGTGCAGCATTCTATATAACAAGTCCTGAAATGTCAGTTCCCTGTCCATTAACTTAACTGTTGGTATAGAGTTATGTTCCTTTTTTTCTGGACCTAATTTTATTCTCTATACTTTTATTCTAAGAAAAAATTCAGAATATTAGAAAAATGATTTTTCCTTATTTTTGCAGTTTTAGCAATAAACAGAAAACCACTTAAATAGCTCAGCCAAAAAAAGAAAAAAGTCTTTGTTGAGCCGCACAATTAGACAATATAGTTTCACATGCAATTATCTCATTCAATCTCTTCAGTGACCTATGAGGTAGCATTTCTAGAAGGGGGAAATTGGAGCTGGAGAAGGTTAAGTGTTTTGCCCAGGGTTCCAGGGCAAAGATGAAAGCCTCTGGTATCAGAGCCCTTGTGCTCTGCTTGCATGATTTACATAGCTAATTACCAGCACCCTCTTCCTGCTAAGTACAGAAGGATTCAGCTCACGCCTGTTCACACTGAGTCTCCTACGCCAAATATACAGAGCACTCAATCGCCAATCTTCTGGTGGGAAGTAACAATCACTTCTGAAACTGTTTTTAACCTCACCCCTCAGATATTCACGTGCTGGTGGAGATTTCAAACGTCCTGGGGAAGGAGGCAGGCAGCGAGAACCCCTGTTGCTCCCCTTTGGCTAGTGAACCCCTGGTGGACAATGGATCCTTGCCTAAGACCAGCTGCTCAGTCACCTAAGCCCACAGGACACAGATGATCCTAAGGTTCTGCAGCTCTCAGGGAGGGCACCCTTCCTTGGAAGGATATAGGGGGCGGCTGGGATGCCGAGCCACTATTTACAGAATTCAAGTTTCATTCAATGAAGAAACCCTACCTTAACAATTGTTTTTCTCCCAAAATGTACCTGTGCTTTCATAAATGATCACAGAAAGCAGTTGTGTAGTTGTCTAAAGTTAAGCAATAATTCCCCGTGGGAGTTTGTAAAGCAGCCTCGAAGTTAAACGTGTAAACTGAGCACCGTGTCTTTGCAAGTCTCTTAATCATTTCCATTAGGGGAGCTCAAGCTTACAAAAGGCTCACCACTCACAGCAGTGTAGATGCTCAGGATTTCCTCTCTATTGCAACACCCTTTCTTTCAAAGGATCTTTCCTCTCCACTGACCCTGCAAATAATCGATAAAGATATTAAATCCTTTTAAGTCCAATTTTCTTACCAAATTATAAGTAATGTGCATCAGACATATTTTTAAACTGAAGTTCAACAGTTTCCCAGTGTCCTGCACTTCGGGTTAGGTGGGGTCTCCTGTCTCCTTGATGGTGTCAACTTAAGCACTACTCACACTGGTTACCATGTTGCTATGTAGAACAAACAGAATCCTCACCAACATGATTTGTAGCTGATCTGTCCCAAGCCCTGTGTGCTCAGAGGCTCAGGCTGGGGAAGGCGATGGGGTCACAGGGCGCTGCAGCGGCGTGGTGTGAGAAGGTGGGGCGGGTGGGAAGAGGCATATCTCTGGGGGCTTGAGCGGAAAGGATGTCTCTTGCCCCCAAGCGCCTCTCTTTGCCTCTCTACCTCCAGCTGTCAGGAAGTGGGGACTTTCCTCCACTGGATCCTCCCACCAAGCCTTCCCACCTTGAAGTAGAACCATCGTGGACCAAATATCTGAGCAGATAATTTTCACTTATTAATTAGAAAGGCTTTATTCCGGGCTTCTTGATATGGAAATATTTGAAGCTATAGTATATGAAGTTTTATCCAAATATCTCAAGGAAAAAGACAGACACTATGGTAACTATTATTCTTTAAAAAAATTATTTAGTTATTTCTTATGTTTATTTTAATTAAGGGAAAAATTTAAAAAATTAGGATATATAATAGTAACTCTTTTCGATTTCCTATTAACTTGTTTTGAAGTCCTGTAATGCTCCCACGATCTTGTTTTGACTGATTAGACTCTGTTCCATTCTGTGGGATAGTATCAGGTCCGAGGGTATAGGCAACTACTTTGAAGGCAGTAAGATTCACTAAGATGCCCATTCTGGTTTGACTATTGTCTCCTTTGGAAGTCCTGTAATGTTTACAATGTCTAAGTTTTATTGGTCTTGTTCTCTACTGTTTTGTCCAACTTTATAATATCTAATGAGATAGACAAATCTTTTTAAGGAAACAAAGAGACAACGTTGATAACTATTGTTAATAACCGTATACTCTGTTCTACATCATGTGCTAAGTCTATCCTTGGTTTTCACTGACAGCTTTGTTCTGCCATATTTGACTTTATTCTCCCCCCCCCAAAAGTAATAAGAACTAAGGAGTAATAAAATCTAAAATGTGTAAATTTTGTTGTAAAAAGAGAGGAAGGGGAAAAAAGAGCTCTAACGGATATAACAGCAAGTGTGTATAGGGATGTTGAATAGCTGACTATATTAATGTTTTTGGATCATTGAACACAGCTGTTTGTAGTCTCTCTGTTTGAATGTCTACTTTGTATTCTTTGATACTGTGATTTGAGCAACTATTTCCAAGATGATAATATGTAATCTATTAACAGGTGATTTCTTACTGTTATGCTTTTTTTTGTAGTTCTGTATTATATGTAACCTTACACTGCTTTGTTTTGTTTTGTGTTTTTCTCTTTTTCCTCTTAAATAAAAAAAAAAAAAAAACAAATATCTGAGCAGAAATAAATATCTTCTCCTTCAAATTGCAGGTGTGGGCACTGTGTCTCACCCAGAAGTGGCCAAGACACCACTACTCCCCGTGTGCCTCAGATACCAGATGTGTGGATTTCCACCCCCTCCACACCCACCAGCTAAGCAAGCAAGCACTTCTGCACCAAGCTGAGGGTCAGAGTGGAGCTGAATTTCTCAGTGGGGGCCACCCATGAGGGCACAGCGCTGAGACTCCTGGCCCAAGCTCCATCCCTGCCATCTCTTCTCTGGAGATAGTGGCCGCTTCCAAGGTAAAGGATGCTGTCCTTAAGATTCCTTGCCCTGCGATGCCAATCACAAGCCCCTAGTCATCTGTGCATGTTAGTGTCCTGCTGTCTCCTCTAGGGTGGCCCCCAGTGAGAAATTCCCTGCCCTCGCTCAGCAACCTGGAGACCCTCTGAATGCTACCCTTTGAGGGTTTATGGAGACTTCACAGAGCAAACTTAACCAAAGCCCTGGACACTGGTGCCCGGCTTCGCCATCAGCTCCTCTCCCCTGCCTTGGTCTTCCTGGTAATGGGTCCCCATCCTGAGGGACAAGAGGGGCCACCAGTCAGCAGTCAGCTCGTGCGTGAGGGAGGAGTCAGTTCTCACCTTGAAGATGCCCAGTTTTAGGAGTCACCTGCCAGGAAGCGTGGGGACAAAACGGAAAACATATTTCACCAAGTCAGTTGCCTAAACAAATGTGGTTCTGTTGTCGGCTGTGTTCCCTGAGCTCACCGTTCCTTCCCAAGCGAGCTGCTCCAGTTGCATGGTTTGCACGGTAGGAACTTGAGACACATTTTATCATCTTGTTGTGCTTTACAGGCCCTCCACAGAGACCTTTAGATGCCCCCAGGTGGACAGACAGACAGAGGTCCAGGCCTGTGAAACAGCCCTGGTGTTAGGGCCCCGCTGTCATCCTGAGACTCCGTTTGCTTGTCTTCTGCCAGATGCCAGATTACTCGGCTTGGTTCCGTAGCTTCCTCTTGCTTGGTTTGCTCCATCATTTTGCAGAGCGCATCTTCTCCTGGTTTGCTAGGGAAGACTATATAGGAAAGGTATTTGCTTTAAAGAATAAAATATCAGTAACTTGTTCATTGGTCTCATGATTAATACATTGGTTGGGAATACAATTCTTGAGTAGAAATTATTAATTGTGAAGGAAACGCTTCCCACCTTCCAAGGGTTTGATTAAGGTGTACAATCAACAGTGATGCTCTGCTTCTTAATTCTTGTGAATCAAATGGATCTGTCTGATGGTCTGTCTGTCTGTCTGTCTGTCTGTCTCTCTCTCTCTCTCTCTCTTTCTCTCTCTCTCTCTTTGTGTCTCTCTGTCTCTGTCTCTCTGTCTCTCTCTTTGTCTCTCTCTCCTTCTCTCTCTGTCCCTCCTTCTCTCTCTCTCTCTTTCTCTCAACTCTCATTCTGTCTGTCTCTCTCTTTCTGTCTCTCTGTCTCTGCCTCTGTCTCTCTCTCCTTCTCTCTCTCTCTCTCTTTCTCTCACTCTCATTCTGTCTCTCTGTCTCTCTATCTCTCCCTCCTCCCGCAATAGTCTCTGTTCTCAAAATGATAAAATTTTCCCATAACAGGTAACACATTACTGTGTAGGATTCTCTCTCTTCATTCCGTCTATGAAATGATTAGTGAGCCTGTTCACTGTGGAAGCATATTTTCTTCATTTGTGATAAAAGATAAAATTTCTTCCATTATTCCCAGATGACTCCCTTTCTTCACTCTTCCCTCTGGAGTTTGCTTAGAGTTGGACACGAGGGCTTCACGCACAGTCCTTTACCTTCTCTACCGGTCTCCACCTTCACGTCTCACTTTCTAGGTGCTGACTGATGGAGCAGAGCATTCTAGCGTGATGCTTTTTCCTCCAATGGCCTTACGCATGCTGTTCTGTTGTCTATCACTTTCATCTTTTCCTGATGAGAAGCCAGCCATCGCTGTTTCCCTTGTCAAAACAAACCTGAAACGATAACACTAACAAGTCTCAAACAAGAGACCCGCATTTTGGGTCTTTTAAGGAATTTCAATGGCAGGGGACTAAAGATCCAGGGACAACCAGCCTGCATCCCAAGAGCGAGAGGAACAGAATTAATAGCTGAACTCAGCATGTGCAAGGCCCTGGCTTCATTACCCAGCAAAAACAACTCTAAGAAGCTAACACCAGAATTGTACAAATTTGACTGATGAGAGCGAAGTGTTAGTCTAGGGTTCCAAAGCCCATTGGTTATTTGCAGATGGAGGACTGGTGGACTGGCCCAGCTTCAAATTACTCATCTGAGAACATGCCTGGGCCTACCATCCCAGTGATCCGTCCATCTGCGTAAGTGGCTCTGATCCCAAGGGCAGCCTTCTCTGTTACCCACTATGTAACATTCCGAGTTACCCACTATGTAATATTTCTTGTTTTCGCTCATTATTTTCAGCAAATTCTCCTTTCTCTCTTCCTTTTGAGCGAGACTCAGAATATGGACTTTTCCTTTGTTCTCCAACTCTGTTTACATATTTTGGCTAGTCACTTTATTTTGGCCAAATGACCTTCCCTCCCTTCAAAAATATGGACCAGTGTATTACTTAGTGATTGCTGCTTAACAAACCATACCCCAAACTATAATACATTGAAACATCAAACATTTATTTTCTCAAAATCTCTCTGAGTCAGAAGTCTGGGAGCAAATCAGCTGAGAAGTCTGCTTTAGAGCCGCAATCAAACCATGGTTGAGTCCAGAGGCCTCAGGAGATTTGACTGAGAGGATCTTCTTTTGAGTCATGTGAGTCTCTCTATGAGGTTATCTCATGATAAGTCCAAGAACAGTTAGTGAAAATGAGGGAGGAGGTCCTAGTGCTATCCATGTAAACTCAGAAGTCACACTGGTTACTTTCGCATTTCCTGTTCATTACAATCAAGTCCATGTTCTCAGCCTAAACCCTAGGAGAGGGAATCACTAAACGGCATGAATGCCAGCAGGTGGTGATCTCTGGAGCTACAGGAACAGCCGCTGATCGCAGACAGGTCTGCCCCTGAACTGCAGAAGACCCAGAGTGCAGGCAGGCTTAGCTCACACTTCCTCTGCCTTCACACAAGCCTGGACCTGCAGGTCCTCATGCAGGCAGGGGCCTCGCTTCCTGCCTTCCAGAAGAGCATCGGTGAGGATGCCTGGCCAAGACTGAAGGGGACGACCCAGCCCCTGAACAGCACTCACCGGGGCCACATTTGTGCCTGTTTTGGCCTCTGCCTCCTCCTGCTACTCTGCCAAAAATAAAAGCAGAATCCCAACTTGATCAAGGAGGTTGGGAGTTTAGGTATTCAACTTCATTGGTCTTCTTGTGGGAATATAATAAGTATGATCTTGCAGGTTTTCTCACTAGTTGTAGTTGTGATGGCAAGGGGTAAATTCTCTTCTGATTTTCTATGTGTTGCAGGGAAACAATCCACAATCAGACTTGAAGAACTTTGTCAATTATCACTTCCTTTTCTGCCTCCCAACTTTCCTTATTCTTCCTGACATATGCCCATGCTACTGATCTTTGTCCTGTGGCTTTATTTGCTAAATGACAAAATTAAGTCATCTTATTGTTGCTCTAGCGAAACACTGAAGAAAACTTTTCTCTCGTTGCTGAAACAAAATACCTGACACCCAAAATTAAGAAAGGAAAGGTTTATTTAGCTCACAGTTTGTGGAGGTTTCAGCCCACAATTGGCTGGCTCTAAAGCACGGTGGCACATGGCAGAAGGGTGATGTTTCATGGTGGTGGAAGACAGCAAAAGCTAACAAGGGCAATGTAGGGAAACAAACCTTGTTTCCTCCTTTATGCTGTGTGCAGGCCACTCAGTCTAGGGCAGGTGTAGCCCTCACACGATCCCATGCCCTCTCTTGCAGGAGCTCAGGATGTTTACAAAGTGAGATCCTGGCCCCCTACTGAGTCACATAAACTTCTCAGGTCCTGATAATAGTGCTTGGTGGTTTTTTTTTAGATTTATATTGAAATATGAGAAAGGAAATTTGAAATAGTATAACAACTTGCAATTTTCTCATCTCTCAAGTCATAGAATGTGTCGTGATATCTTTTTTCTTTGTAGCTGTCTTTCAGTGGAAATGTACTCCCACAATCTCTATCTGGAATATCCAAGGGAAAAGGATTGGGATTCTACCTGTGACATTGCTGGGAACTTGTGGGATTCTGAAGATGTAGAGGCAACTTGCAAATTTTAGGTCACAGTCCTCCTGAGGAAGAGCGGGAATCCAATCCCTCCCTGATCTCCTCTTGCTTTCTGGACATTAGTTGGATGGTTTTGCTAGTCCTAGTGGGATCTCTCACTACAGATCCAGAAGCAACAGGGCCATTGGAACAATGACTGGAGCCTTTTAAAATGTGAGAAGGAACAGATCTTCCTATAAGACTATCATGTCAGAAATGCACTATAGGGACAGAACTGGAGGACACGTGTACTTTTCAAGGTCTGAACTCTGCCTAAGTTTTACAATTTTGTGGAACCTTAGAGAGGCTAAGAGGGGGAAAAGGCTAGAGTGGGATGGCTTATTATTCTAGTGCCCACTGGAAACCTGATGGAAATCTGGAAAACGATTGATGTTTAGATACCTGTAGAAAAGTCCCTGATTATGGTCTTTGGAGACTTATAGAGCAACTTGATACATGTACAGAGTTTTAGAAGTCCTGTAGTGATGCTGCTTGATTATGTAGGAATTCTTTGTCATGGCCATCTTAAAGAGGCTACTAACTCATAAAAATAGGCTAGTTATCTCCCAAGGCAAAATTGTAGTCATACACCTAGGCTTATAAATCACAACCCAATGCATATAGCAAATGACATCACACAGCACTCAGATATATTCAAAAATTGTGTCAAAATATTTTAATAATGCACAGGATTATATAAGTCACCAATATTGAAGAATTTAATGTCAAGAAGTCTATAAAATTAGAATATTTCTTTTACTCTAAGAGTCTGTCCAGTGCTGCCTTTGATGGAATCAAACATTGGTGCTGAACCAAATAGCAAGGATGATGCTAAAAGTCTCATAGCACAAGGCACAAGCTGTTCTGTTATCGATTATATGTATGATTTAGATTCTTTTCGTGCTATAGAAATGATTCCTGAAAGTACAGGCTTTTTAAAATTCTTCGTTCCCTATTCAGGAATATGATAACTAGCACTAAAATCCTACATTATTTTGTCTTCCTTAAAACTTTTAAACTCAGACATTTTTCTGTCTCTATTTCACTGATCCATTATGCTGGTGAAGATTAATTCTACTTTTTATCATTTAATGTGAACAACAGCAAAATATTCTTAGCAGTATGTAAAATAAAGCAATATAAGTATTATGCTTGGAATATAATAAAAAGAGTAAACAGTAGATTTATATTTTGAACTTACATACTAAATATCCACTCCAATGATCAGATTGCTCTTGTCTTTATTTCTTTGGCTGAAAGAATAATAAAAGCTATAATTTTTGAAATGAAAAGTATCTCTTCTGTCACCTTTGAGCTTGAAGATCAATCTTCATTTTTTAATGTTTTCTTGTCTTTATTTTGAATTTTATTTTAAAGAGGGTAAAATTAAACAACAAAACAGATCAGAAGAAAACAATGTAAGAGACAGAGATTTCAAAGCAAGACAACAAGAGGTCTTCACTGTCTAGTATATTGTCTCTTGTTTTCTTCCAAATAGCTGTCCATATCTTCATACACAATGAATTTATACAAAACAACATAGTATAGAACTGATCAGAACAGGATGAGGAAGGCATTTTAGGTTTTCAAGACCAGATAATAGGGAAGTCAACAATGGCTGTCATAATGTCTCTCATTGTCTTCAACATAGCTGTCCATACCTTCACGTATGTTGAAATTAAACAGTGCAAAACAGACTAAAATCACTCTGAACAGAGAATAATAGTATTTCTGGATTTCACAGCATGACACTATAGAAGCAGCACTGGGTACCGTGGGGTCTCTTTTTCTTCAAAGTCGCTGTTCGTTTCATCTTAACAAAGTCATCTCCATTTCTATAAAATGCCATGTACACTGCATTTTATCACCTTCCATCACCAAACTATTACTAGATAATTATCTCATGAGGCCATGAGAAAAGAAAATATCACATAAATACTCTGATAATTATTTTTAAGGCACTACCAGACTTCAGATGCCAAAATGTATGTAAGTAAGTATTTCATTTTAGTGATTTCTTTGAGAAAAACATGTGTTGTGAATTTTTGTACATCTGTTAAATACACATGGGAGAACATTCAATTTCATTTTGATATTTTGACTTAGAAATTAATCTTTTTTTCAGATCTCTAAGAGCTTTCACAATATAGGGAAAATCAAGAACCACATTTTCCACACTTCTCTCTTTACATCATCCCGTAGAGAAACTTATCTGACAGAATCACCAATATGGATTGTATACAGGAGGAAGAGAAATGGGGATTTTAATTACACTGTATCCACAAAGGGTCAAAGAGAAGAGGTTTGTCACTGATTCTCACATTTAATCTGGAAAAAAGCTAAAGAGTTCATGACTTCAACTTCCTACGGGGCTCTCTGCACTACAAAATCATTATATGGTACAAAGTATCATTTTTATCAGTATAGAAACAAAAATTACTATTTATTTGTTTAGTTAAAAAGTTAGCTCCTATTAAATTTCCATGCATTCACGAAGGTAGTGAGCCTTGTCTTTCATTACATATTTGATATTCCACCAAATTTCTTTAGGTAATGTAAGGCTTTTTGTAAAGAGGGGCTGGTTATGACAAAACATTATGCCCAGGAAAGCAAGCCCTCCCTGCGAATCAGTGCCAGGCAGGCTGCTGAGAGGAGACCAGACAACCAGCCTCTTCCCGTGTATGGGCTGGGAAACAGGGGAGCCCACCCAGCCAGCTGATCCACAGGAAGAGGCCGCCATGACAGCTATCAGGGGAAAATATGCGCCTGGAGAGTTTAGTGTTTCACTGCCTTTGCAGGTGTAAAGCCAGTAGTCTGCTCATCTATTCAGAGGATGACAGTACACAGTGTGGCATCTATAGGCGCTCTCCTGCTGAAGGAGGCGACCATTGCTAGTTCCCTACTATCCTGTTTTGAAGTACTGCATCATTTCCATTGTTTTGTTGGGTTGGGTTGGGTTTTGTTCTGTTCTGCTTTGTTCTGTTTGGTCTTACTGTATCTGATGGCATAGGCAGCTATTTCAAAGATAAAAGGATTTATTATTGTAGCCATTTTGGATTTACTCTTATCTGCTTTGAAGTCCTTTGTTGCATTCATTGTTTTGTTTTTATTGGTTCTATTCTGTTCTGTTTTTGTTTGATTTTTACTGTGTCTGAAAGTACCTGCAGCTATTTTGAAGACAGGGGGAAGCATTATGGTAACCATTGTTGATTTCCTATTGTTTGGAAGTCTTGTGTCACTTAAACTGGTTTGTTTTGATTGATATTGTTTTGTTTTGCTTTGCTTGGTTTTACTGTCTTTAAAATTTTTTTTACAGAAAAAATATCTTCTAAATCTCTCAAACTGACAACAATGAATCAACCATTACAATATCCTGAAGTGTAAATAGTCATCCTAGGGCAGGTCCTCTACACCCCAGGATGTAGAGCTCCTGGGTCACTTAGGTAAGCTTCTAGACTCCTCAAGGTGACACAATGCACCAACCATTACAATTCACCTCTTGTTAACTTGGCAACCAGACAATTTCTTTAAACCAGTTTCCAGTTACATAGACATGTTTATTATTATCATTTGACAACTTGAAAATTATAACACATCTTTACAATCATTAAGAAGCAGTCTATCACATTACATTAAGTCTATCAACCTTATATGACATTAGAACCATAGCATTGTGCCCTGGCCCTCCAATTATTCGTGTACATCCCTTTAAACAAAAGACATTAGTCCATCTCTAAGAGTTGCCAAAGCTCTAAGAGTTTCAGCACTGCTGAAAATTCCAAGTCTCAAGTCTCCTCTTAGGTTTAAGGTAACTCTTAGCTCTGAGCTCCTATAACAAATGGAAAGTTAAACACTTTCAGCAATCAGTAGCACAAGATAAACATTTTCATTTCAAAAGCTGAAAACAGGTGAATAAAAAGGATTGAGACCAAAATAAGTCCAAAATCCAGCAGGGAAACTTTAAGTCTTGTAATTCTATGCAAGCCATCTGAGGCAATCTGTGGCAAGTTGTGAGCTACAAAGGACTTGGGTGTCTACCCCTATGGCACTTCCTATAGTAGTAGCTTCCAGGGCTTCTTCCGTAGGCCCACCTTGCCCCCGCCATGCAGTGCTCCTTAGATGATCCACATCTCAGGCTCACCCAAACTTCTGGGCCCTCCACTGCACCTCTGGCTTCACCCTCACAGCTTCACGGGTTGCCCTCTCAGGGGCGCCCTGTGTGACCTCCCAGGGAGGGAGGGATTTGAGACTTCCATTCTCAAATCTGAATGGAAGTCTTCTTATGCCCACAACTTACATTCTGCATGTGCCTAAAACCAGCACCACATGGATGATGCCAAGGTCCACTTCCGGCTGGAGGAGTAGCCAGGTTTTCCTCTCTTTTGGCTGTAGGAGTCGGATGCCTGAGTCACTGAGCACTCTGAGTCCCATTCTGAGGAACAGATTCTCTATGCTGCCACCATTCTGGAACAAGCTGTGGCCACATTTCTGGAACATGGTGCTCTGCGGCATTCTTGGTCTCACAGTCAAACCTTTTACTTTTGTAATTTTGAGGCTGCTAAGGTAGAGACTTGCTGATTCTTGTGCTGCTCTCAGGCCATCTTTCCTGTTCTCCTGTTTCTTCTAAGCAACTGAGATTTTCTCAGCTCTATCTTTGCAGTTCAGCTTTACTAGAGCTTCCTTTTTGGCCAAACTCACATTTTAAACTGTCTGCTGAGCTCTTTGCTCTGATATTTAATGTAGATCTAGCTAAAACCCCAAGCAGCATCCATGCCACAGCCTCAGCTGCCTTGTGGTTTCTTCTGGCAGATTAATTAGTTAATGCCCTAATCTCAGTCTCAGGCAGTCTCTAGGCATGAACAAAATCAGACAAACTTTCTGCCAATGCTGTCTGGAGTCCAGCAGCCAGTGTAATCCTTCTTCCCAGTAGAAACCTTCTGTGCCTGATCTTTACCGACAGGATTTCTATCAGTCTTCTGAGCTCTGAGCAGAATCCCACACAGAACAGCCTAAGGTGTTTCAGCTCAAAAGTGACATCTTTGAATTTTTTCAAACTCTTCCCGTAAACTAGTCCCAAAGGCTATGGTCAGATATGGTCATGGCAATGGCCACACTCTTGGTACCAAATTCTGTCTTAGTTAACTTTCTCTCATTTCAGAGACAAAATACCCAACTCACAAAGTTAGTGAAGGTAAGGGCTACTTAGCTCACCATTTCAGAGGATTCAGTAGAGGTATGTAGAGGTTTCACTCCATGATCAGCTAGCTGTAAAGCAGGATGGCATGGCAGAGGGGCCGTCTTTCAGAGAGACAGAAGACAGCAAAAAGGAACAAGAGCAGCAGGGCGAAGCACACCTCTTTTTCTCTCTTATGTTGTATGCAGACTGTCTGCTCTGGGGTGGTGATGGACTGGAACTCACGTGAAGCCAGATCAGGAAATCTACCACAAGAAAGAAGCTTTACTGGCAAGGGGTGGACTGCCTTGTAGACCAAGACAGCCACTATTTGGCTTGGGGAAAGGGTTTTTAAGGGTTGTTCTGGGTAGAGGCTCTGCGGGTGAGCCAGGTGTGAGCAGCAGAGTGTGACAGGGTCATCATCAGGTGCCCTCCTGGACAGGGCTGACTTCTGTGGTTGGGACAGTTCTGGGAAGTTTCTTTACTGTAGCCCAAGCATGAACAGGCTCCAGGGGCAAGCTGACTCTTTAGGTGGGCGTAGCAATCATACAATCTCCAGGCCTTCTTTTTGCACAGGTGCAAGATGTTTACAAAATGTGGACCTGGCCTTCTGCTGAGTAACTTAAGCTTCTAAACTTCTCAAATTGACACAAAGAGTCAACTATTAAAACATCCTAAGGGTCAATAACTGCTACCGAGTTACTTAGTGAAGCTTTTTAAGCTTCTCGGGTTGAGACAATGTATCAATCATTATGTTTAGTCCTAATTTCTTTTATATACTTTAGCAAATAATTACTTAGAGCAGTGCCTGGTGGCTCCAACCCGCAACCCTGGCTCTCTGGAAAGTTGAGGCAGGAGGATTGTAAGTTCCAGTACTGCCTGAGAAACTTGGTGATTAAGCAAGATATTTTCTCAATATAAAATATCAAAAGTGCTTAAGGAGTAGCTAATCGTGAAAGCTGGAGTTTCAGTCCCCAGGACCACACACACACACACACACACACACAATTCCTTAGACACATTGGCATGAATGACCCATCGCTGTACAATATCCAAGCACGTAGAATTAACTATCATATTTTTGTAATTTTTGGTTGTTTTCACTTTCAATAAATGAAGACATTTAAATGTACATATTTGCATATGATATCCTTGCAGTCATATATATTGAAATCTAAAATTTGTGATACTATCTTTATGACCTAAGACATGAGTTTTAGTAAACCTCTGGTGTGTTAGCAAATATTTATTCTCTGTGTCTTTGCTATAAAGCACTATTTTACGTATCGTAAAAGGCTTGACAATTATATTATTCAAATCCTCTACATTCTTATTATTATCTATATAACCTATGAATACTACTAGAAATATTTCAAAAAGTTCACTCTAATCACTGATTTGTTAGTTTGCTTTTACACTTCCAACATATTTCTAATACGTATTTTATCACGGTGACATTATCCTTACAATATAACCCTGATAAATAGTATATTTTATCACCATAAAATAGCTCTGTTCTTTATCTACTTTTTGGTTAGCTTTGGAAAGATCCACCTGTGTTCTTTTTAACCCTTTTATTATCTGTGTCTTTTCGTATCTCATTCACTTTCTAAGGCATTTAAAATATTTATAAAGGTAGAATTTATATGACAAAAATTTCACCCTTTTAACTCAAAATTACAGTAGGTTTTCAGAGTTGTGAAAATATCACCATGGTCCAGTTTTAGAACACTTCTACCGAACCCTGAGGTTTCCTCATGCCTATGTACAGTTCCTCTCATCTAGACTTATTTTTATAAAACCACTTAATGTGTCTCTACTCTCCAAAGATTTGCCATTTGGGGAATTTTGTGTGTAGCAAAAAATACAACATGTATTCTTTTCAAATCCTTTATTTCGTTTAACATAACGTTCTTAAGTTTCATCTATGTTCAGCACGTATCATAAACAGTTCTCTTTATTGCTGGCTGGCTGGTATTTCAGGGGACATACACACCACACTGATGTTATCAGGTATATTGACATTTGAGTCATTTCCAATTTAAGCTCTTTTGAACAATTGGGCCGTATACTTTTGTACACAAATCTTTGCATAGAAACACATATTTCTGTTGGTTACATAACTGGAGGAAGAGTTGCCAGGCCATATTGTTACTAAACCTATATTTAACTTCCCAAGAAATTGCCAAATTTGCTTTTCAAAGTGTATATAAAATTCTACATTCCCATTAAAAATATATGAGAACTGCAATTTCTCTGTAACCCCATCAACATCTATGACTGTTTCTCAGTTTGATTATGAGCTAAAAGCTCAATATATTTTATTTTTAGTGATTAACAATATTTAGGATCTTTTCATGTACTTATTATTTACTTGAATATCTTCAGCGAAATTTCATATATTTTTGCATATTATATTTTGGGCCTGAAATCTTGCTGAATTCATTTACTGGTTCTAGGAGGTACATGATATGGGCAGAAAAATGACGGACTCCAAAAATTTAAAAAGAAATGCTTTATTAGCTGAGCTCAGCAGTGACACTGTCCCAGGAAAGCACCCAAGGAAGTATGCACCCCAGCCAGGGGCTGCAGGGAGTTATACCACAAGGGTCAGGGTCAAGGTCTTAGATCAGTTTATCCCCATAAATGGAACCAGGGAGGTGGAACAAGAAGTTACAGGAACCAGGGAGGCAGGGAAGGGGTTGCATGATGGGTATGTTACAAGGTTGCACCTTCACTGGCAATTACTCAAGTTTTACAGGAAGAGAACAAATTATAATGGGAACAGCACATTTTGGGTTTTTTAGCTTATAACACTACACTGAGGATTCCTTAGGGTTTTTTTCTATTTATGGGGTCAGATTATCTGTAAAGAAAGATGAATCAGCTTCTCTCTTCCCAATTGGGCCCATTTCTTCCATTTATTTTTCAAGTCAGAACCTCCAGCAAAGTGCTGAATGGAAATTCCAAACAAGAATGCGGATGCCTTTTCCCAGTGTTAAGGCAGTGCAAATGTCCCTTTACCATAGGCCGGGTAGGTGGTATACTTATCACTTTTGTACAAGTGAAGTTGCATTCCATTGGTTACTTATGGAATAAATTATCTCAGCTGCTGTATAATTGTAACATACATACATGTAATTCAACATTTTATAACTTGAATGCATTTCGCCTTGTTGGAAATATCAGTTGTTTCTTAAATTTCATCATAATGATGTTTCATTCAACCCTGTTGTCTTCCTGTCGCCTTCTAAGTAACTTTTTAAAATAAACTTTTCCCAATTTTAGTTTTTATCAGCTATGCTTAATATTTTATAATTTTCTTACAGGTACTCCAATGTTCATCTCTGGGATTTGTTCATTAGTTTCCATGTCATTTTTATCATTTTTGACTGTTATCTCTGCACTTTACTCCCTTTTAACATTATCTAAATGCAGTAAGAACTTTTATCTATATGCACAGCTCTTGCTGAAGCCTTTAGAGTATGATTCTGCTGGTTTTCCCTTTACTCTGGCTATTCATCACAGCTCATGTGCATTGAAATTCTGAGTGTGGGAATCCCTGTGGGCGTCCAGAGAAGGTGAGTCAGTCCCCAGAGTGTGGAATGTTTACCTCCTTGGCTTCTGGGGACACCCCACTGAGGATCACTCTAGCCTGCATTCCCAGCCTAAGGTTTTAATTGGCACCAGGGGAATACAGATAAGGCCTGTAAACCACAGGAGCACAGCCTTATGGCCCGCTGATTCCGAGCAAAATTATTTTCTACTTTACCTGCTCTGAAGCTCTCTGCATAGATTCGGTCTTTAATCTATTTAAACGTAGAGAGAGTGTTGTTGTGTATGCATAGCTACCCTGTGAACCCTGAGGGCCGAAGGGAGGCCCACTTTTTCTGGTTCACTTTGATAACACTGCATGAACTCCTTCATTAGACTTTCATGAAGAGAAAAACAAAACAAAACAAAAGCAGATGTTCACCAGGATTCAGCAAATAATTCAGGTGTAAATACGGTTCACTGCTCTGGACTCCAACTCTGAGAAAGTTTTTTTGCCTTGGAAAATGTTTTGTTTTCTTGTATATACAACACTACCTTTGCAACTGTTTACATTAGAAGGGTCTCTCAGGGTCTCTGTTTATCATACTGCTAGGAGCAACATTACTGCTTTTCAAATGCGAAGAAGACAAGAAGTATTAAGATTAATCAGTCCTTAGTGCTCCTCCGCCCAGTCACCCTTCCCATGCCACCTGTTTACTGAGCTCCTACCCAGCCTCCGCTGTGGTCTGCCTGAATAATCCAGCCAGTATCAACCTGAAACACTGCAGTTCGTGTAACAGGTCACAAACAACATTTTATTGGGTCTCAAATGAGACGTGAGTTATCACCTCTACTGTTTACAGTGAGGGACTGAGCTGGAGGCCCTGTGAGGCAGGACACACTGAAACCCGAGTCCCTCCTGTCTGCAGACGCCAGCCCCTCAAACACCAATCCTATTTGCCTGCCTGCTGCTCAGTCTTGCCTGCAGGATGCCGGTAGGGGCAGCTCTAGGGGCAGCTCTCGGGGCAGCTGGTGAAGGAGGCAGCCTGAGCAGCCGCCCCAGGAGCACGCAGACCCGTGGGGCAGTGAGTAGCCTGGTTCACATCCTGCTAAGCTGTGACAGAGGGCCGCCCAGTCATGGCAGCAAGCTTTGGTGTCCTGTGGCTCTAAGTCGCCTGTCCTTCAACAGAAGACTCAGGGGTTTCTACTGCACCTCACCTTCCGAAGCAGGGCTAGCCCACGGGGGTGAGTATTCTTTGTATAGCTGTCAGGCCAGAGGGTGCCCAGATTAAGCATGTCCGTGAGACAGTTTGGAATATTTTTGATTCCCATCGAGAGGTGGAGGAAAGCAGGCAGCCCTCACCGTGCAGAAGGCATCACCCTTCCACGGACACCCCAACAGAGCAAAAGGCGAAGACAGGAAGCCTGAGCCCCTTGGCTGCTGCTGCACTGCCCAAACTGCATGAGTCACACCATCTTCTCCTGCCCTCAGACCCACCGGGCTTTATGTCCCAGCTCTCCCAGCTCTTACCCAACGGGATAAGCACGTTAGCACAACTGCTTCATGCCTGTTTCTCAGCATCACTGTGAACTGTGTCATATTCTCCACGGGCAGGTAAGAAGAGTCAGCATTGGAAAGTCTAAGTGAAGGTGGCCCAAGACGCAGACTAACCTGACTCCTGCCGCTCGGCCTGCCCTTAACCTCAGCGTGCATTTGACTGGGGAAGGAGAAACTGGGTTTGTGGAGTGTGGACACACTTCCTCACAGAGCTGGAGTCAAACTGCAGCCTCTGCGTGCCCGTCGCAGACTGTGCTCTGCTGTCAGGCACGTTAAACTACTAAGTGTGGCCTCACGGGTGAGCTACAAGGACTTCAAAGGTCCAGCCTGGGAGAGCGACAGCTTCACCTTGTCAAGTCAGATTCCTGGCACTTCTGTCTCTTGGATTTGCTTAGCACTCAGAGCAATCTTTGCACAGTGCTGATTTCTGGGGTAATAACACTAATAATATCAATGACAAAAAGTGCCCCAAGTGGCAATGATGGTGGTGGTGGTGATGATATCATTAGAAATTCCATTCCAGAAGTCTTTGTTTGTCAGAGGAATCTGGAGTAGAAAGGCTTAGAAAGTATCATATGCGAATCTGCTCTGAGTTTTTTTCATTTTCTGCAAAACCATTTGTAAACTAAGTAACACCTCACCCCAGAGAGTGTGAAAGCAGAAACCTGGGTGGTTGGAGGCATATAACCGAGTCCTGACAAATAACCTGGAGTAATCTGAGAATCAGTGTAGGACCGCCTCTGTCCCCACCTCCCTGTGGAACATCTGCCATACACATAGACATGGTCATGTTTAGAAAGGCTGGAACCCTGCTGAGGGAGGAGCCCCAGCACAGAAATGTCAGACCCTACGCCATCCGGTGGGGTGGGAGCAGCATGGTGACTGTCACTTTGTCTTTCTAAGCAATTTTAACTGAACTTCTCCTTTAATCTTATTTAACTGCCAAGGCTTTATGTAAGTGAGGCGGCTTTGGGGACACACACATGGTGGGGGGAGGAGGGCCTGTAAGTCCTGCTCCCAGGAGTCCCTCCTGGGCTCCATTTCCACAGCACATGAATATGTATTCTTGGAGACAGTTCACAGGCAAAGTAGCCTTTCCTCTCCAGCAAAGAGCTGATCCTGGGTGAAAATTCCCTGAGGAGTAAGAGTCAGGTGAGCATCCTAAACCCCTTAGGGCTTAGAGCAGGGTTATGACCCTCCACAGAGACCCAGACATCAGAACATGGATTAGAGGTGCATCTCTTAAAGAAGACAGAAAACAAAGAACAGCTTTCCACAAAAGTCTGCCTCCGTCCTCTTTTCCTGTCACTGCCCTAAGGAAGACAGCCGTGCTCTGATGCTTGTGGACTGTCAGAGGGGAGAGGTTTGCTTCTAATGATCATTTAAAACGCTATGCTTCCTGACTGCAAATGTCAGTGGAGGAAAGGTTTACTAACTAACTCGGACTCTGCTGCAGAAGAGGCGTCGCTCTGGTGTCCTCTCTGTCTGTCCCATACTCCCCACTTGCGGTTTCCAAAGCCCACAGACAGGGACCTGCACAGCAAGCATCTGCTGGGCACAGGGCGCAGGACAGAAACTCGGGATGAAAGAGGCCTTCAGGGCCCCAGTTCTAGGCGAGATGCCGTTCACACAGACAGGGTCTCTGCCCTGCGCCCGGCCCTGCGCCCTGAGATCAGAGTGGCACCTGCCAAGCTTGGGCCCGCTGATGCTCAGCTGGAACTCAGCAGCATGCAGAGTCTAAGTGTAATCCCACCCAGCCTCTGAAAGCCATGGGGGTGAGCGTGATTCTTCTTTTATGTTCATGGGAGAGGCTATAAAGTTGCTTGGATGGCTGTCACCTGGGATGAATGCTATACTGGACAGGATTATGACTTGAAAAAAGCACCCTATTTTGAGCCAGATGTGGTGGTGCATGCCTCTAATCCCAGCATTCAGGAGGCTGAGGCAGGAGAATTACTGTGAGTTGGAGGCCAGCCTGGGCTATACAGTGAGTTCAAGACCAGACCAAACTTCATAGTGAGACCTTGTTTCAAAAAGACAAACAAACAAAACAAACAAACAAACAAACACAAAAGCACCACACTCTCTGGCTGCCCTTGACATGTCAGCTGTTTCTCGGGCCACTAATGTGAGAAAAAGTCATTTGATGTTACGTGTGTGCTCTCAAATGGGAGCCTTTCAAACAAACTTCTTAGTCCTAACTGACAGGCCACTTGCAATTTTATTATTTAAAACAAATTTTAGATTTGTTTTAAATAATTTAAACACATTTTATTATTTAAAACAAATTTTATTATTTAAAACAAAATTTATTTAAAATAGTCTTATGGAGTAGTTATTACATTTCCCATTTTGTATTTAACAGGTAGATCGTAGTTTAGTAACTTTCACAAATTCTTTTTGTTATTAAGTAGTAAAGATTCAAGTATATTTTGCCTAATTCTGAAGTTCAAGTTTTACAACCCATTTTCTAGCAAAAAAGAAAGATTCTAAGGCCAAAGAAAAATATTAAGTTTATGAAAATTCTTTTTCTCTCAACCTCTGACACATGCATGTACACATACACACACACACACACACACACATACACACACACACACACACACACACACACACACACACACACGCTCACCACAATTCAGCAGTCCAGAAGGAGTCATCAACCTAGGTGATACGGAAGACCAGGAGACACACTTTATCCCAAAACATATGTGAGCTCTTCTTTATTGGTCCCTGGGAATTGTGTTTCTTTCTTGTATAATTTTAAAGCATGGGTGGCTTTCAAAAGGCCCTTTCCTTATAGTGCACCTTCCCTACAGTGTGTTAATCCAAGGCCCGTTAGAAATGAGTCAGCAATGCAAGAAACAAAAGAAGCAGGCCCACAGCGAAGACCCAGGAAAGAAAAGCTAACAGCAAGAGTCCCCAGACATCTTGGGGGTCAGAGCACTGAGGTGTCCTCTTGGGAAGACACCACGACAGGAAACTCAAAAATTTAAATCGACCATACAGATGAGGAATGGGTTTAGGATCTTACAACTTAACTTTTGTTTTTTCTGTAACACAAAATCTCAGCCACCAACATGGATAGGTTCCTGCCTTGGTCTGGTAGGGAAGCAGAAACAAAATGCGGTGGGCAGAAACAAGCTTTTATTTTCCTTTGCTCAGGAGGTCGGGCGTCCAGAATCAGGACATGCGTAGATTTGGAGTCTGGTCATTCTCTGGCTGAGAGACAGTTTTTCTAGTTGAGTTTTTCAGGGAATCACCCAGACGACTCTCCTTGACAAGAAGAGCAACCAGCTCCATTTTAGATAAACTTAGTCCTGTCTCCATGTATTGACAATGATCTGACTTTTTTATGGTTACATCAGAGTCTTTTTCCATTTCAACTATCTTATTAACCTGTTATTGGTGTGCCTTTCCAGGTAAGTTACATTGTAAGGACGAGAGGGCTAATTTCACTAGGTTATACATGGCTACAGTTCCCCGGCAGATTTCTTTATTTTAGGTTGTAGCTACATAAAAGCTCTTACCTATTTTATCCCAAAGTTTGATATCTAGTGTACTGCTTTGGGAAGGGTACAATGCAGCTATCTGATGGACTAATTTAAAACCATGCTTAGATGGTGCACTAACGTTTGCATCTTTGCACAGCTTTATGGGCAATAAACCAAAATCTTTCTGTTCTGCTGATAACGAATGCAATCGCCCTATTGTTACCCTTGATGAACAGATATTTTTATATAACACTTTTTATTTTAAAGAGATTAAGACAAAAGAAGACAAAACAAAGCAGATCAGGACACAACAATGTAAGCAACACACCACTTCACCACAAGACAGCTGGATATTAACAGAAGCTACCATAATGTCTCTTTCTTTGAATGTTGAGCATACCTTCACATACAATAGTATCAAACATAACAAAATAGTATAAAACCATTCAAGAGAATGAAAGTATTACAGGTCATTCAGAACCAAATAACAGAAAACGAACATTGACTACCATATTATCTCAATTTTAATAGAAAATTTGTTTATACTGTCACACATAATAACATACAATAAGATATAATAAGATAGAACCAAAGGCAACAGAAAAACAAAAGCATAGTAGACTTCAGAGTAAGATGATACTAAATCAGCTCTGGCTATTCTAATGTATTCTTCTCTGTAAAATAGTTGTGTATAATATCACAGATAATAAGATCAAACAAACTAGGATAAAACCATTCCAAATAATGAATGCAGACATTATAAGGCTTCAGAGCAATGTAATAGGGAATCATGATTACCATAAACTCTTATGTACTCTTACCATTTCTTACACTAGGGAGACTATACGGTATTTATAATGTGAGTTTGATTTATTTCACTTATGAGTATGGTCTCAAGTTGTGGCCATTTATTGATAAATATCTCAATGTGATCATTCTTTATAGCTGAGTACTAGCCCATTGTATAAAAATACCACACTTTTTTTATCCATTCCTCAGTTGATGGACACTTGGGTTGTTTCCAAGATCTGGCGATTACAAATTGTGCTGCTATAAGCACAGGTGCACATATATCCCTGTGGTATGATGCTTTCAGTTCTTCTGGGAATATGCCTAGAAGTGGGATAGCTGGAATAAATGGGATTTCCAATCCCAACTTTTTGAGAAATCTCCAGACTGACCTTCACAAAAGCTGTACCAGTCTACACTCCCACCAACAGTGCAGGAGAGTTCCTTTTCCCCCATATCCTCTCCAACATTGGTTGTTGGTAGTTTTCTTGACCCTGGCCATTCTTTCAGGAGTGAGATGGAATCTCAATGTTGTTTTAATTTGCATTTCTGTAATGACCAATGACGATGAACATTTTTTCATGTATTTATTTGCCGTTTGTATTTCTTCCTCTGAGAAGTGTGTATTCATCTTGGATACCCATTTATGGATTGGATCTTTGAATTTCTGGGGTCTGATTTTTTTTAAATTCTTCATGTGTTTTAGACAGGAGTCCTTTGTCTGAGGGACAGTACACTAAGATTCTTTTTCCCAGTTTGTGGGCTTTCTTTTCAATATGCTGGAGATTTCTTTTGACATGCAAAAACTTTTTAATAAGATGTGATCCCAGTTATTGATTCTGGGAAGCATTTCCCGTGCGGTTTGATTCCTGTTCATGAATTCTCTACCTACTCCTATGTCTTCAAGGTTATACCTAATTTGTCTTCCAACAGATTTAGTGTTTCTGTTTTGATATTCAGATCTTTGATCCATTTAGATTTTAGTTTAATACATAGTGCTAGGCATGGGTCTAGTTTTAGTTTTCAGCATATGGAGAGCCAGTTTTTCTAGCACCATTTATTAAAGAGACTATTGTTCATCCAGTGAACATGTTTGGCCCCTTTATCAAAGATAAGGTGGTTGAGTGTGTTTGTGGCTATGGTTATATCTTCTGATCTATTCCATTGATTCATATCTGTTTTCATTCTAGTACCATGCTGATTTTATAATAGTAGCTTTGTAGTATAACTTCAAGTCAGGGATTCTGTTGTCTCCTGCCTTGCCTTTGCTGCTTACAATTGCCTTTGCTATTCTAGGTCTCTTCTGGTACCAGATGAATTTTAGGAGTGATTTATCTAGATCTATTAAGTATGTTAATGGTATTTTCATTGGGATTGCAATGAATCTGCATAACAGTTTTGGGAGAATGGCCATTTTCACAATATTAATTTTTCCTATCCATGAACAAGGGATGTCTTTCCATTTTCTGAGGTCCTCTTTGATTCTTTATCAGGGTATTATAATTATCCCCATATAGATCTTTTATCTCTTTCGTGAGATTAATTCCTAAGTATTTCAATTTTTTGGTTGCTAGTGTGAAGGGTGTGGCTTCTCTTATTTTCTCTCAGTGATTTTGTTGTTAGTGTATAAGAATGCTATTGATTTTTGAGTACTGACTTTGTATCCAGCTACATTGCTGAATTTATTTATTATTATCTAGAAGTCTTTCAATGGAGTTTTGGGGATCTTCTTTGTAGAGTATCATGTTGTCTGCAAATAAGGATAATTTAACTTCCTCTTTTCCTATCCTTATTCCTTTTATTTCACTCTCTTGTCTAATTGCTCTGGTTAATATTACCAGTACTATGTTGAATAAGAGCGGTGATAAGGGACATCCTTATCTTGTGCCTTATTTTAAGGTAAAGACATTCAGTTTTTGGTCATTTAATATGACGCTGGCTGTTGGTTTGTCATAGATTGCCTTTATCATATTGAGGTAAAAACCATCTATTTCAATTTTCTGTAAGGTTCTTATCATGAATGAATATTGGACCTTATGAAAAGCTTTTTCTGCATCTATAGAGATGATCGTGTGATTCCTACTTTTGGCTCTATTGATATGGTGTATTACATTTATTGATTTATGTATGTTGAACCATCCCTGCATGCCTGGGATGAATCCCACTTGATCACGGTGTATAATCTTCTTAATGATTTACTGCATCCTGTTTGCCAATATTTTTATTGAGAATTTTTGTATCTATGTGCATTAGGGAGATTGGCGAGTAGTTCTCTTTTTTACTTGGGTCTTTTTCATGTTCTGGTAATAGAAGTAATATTTGCTTCCAGGAATGACTTAGGAAGGATTGCTTCCCTTTCAATTTCATTGAAGAGTTTGAGGAGTATTAACATTAAGTCTTCTTAGTATTTCTTGTAGAATCCTGCAGTGAATCCATCTGGGCCTGGGCTCTTCTTTGTAGGTAAGGACTTAATTACATTTTCAATTTCTTTAATAGAAATTGGGTTATTCAGCATTTTTACATCTTCTTGACCCAGCTTTGGTACTTCATATGTTTCTAGGAATCTGTCTATTTCTTCTGTGTCATCAAACCTATGAGAGTAGAACTTTTTGAAATAGGTGTTGATGATGTTCCGTATTTCCACAGAGCCTGTAGTGATTTCACCTTTTTCATTCTTTATTTCATGAATTTGAGCTTTTTCTTCCCTTTTTTAAAATAAGGTTGGATAGGGGCTTATCAATTTTATTTATTCTTTCAAAGAACCAACTCTTTGATTCATTGATTCTTTGGATTGTTTTCTTAGTCTGTATTGCATTAATTTCTGCTCTGATTTTTGTAATTTCCTCCCTTCTTTTGGCTTTGCACTTGACTTGTTCTTCTTTTTCTAAATGTTTGAGGTGTAGCAACAGGTTTTTTATTTGTGTTCGTTCTGTTTTCCTGATGTGGGAACTCAGTGCAATAGATTTTCCTCTGAGTATCATTTTCATTGCATCGCAGAGATTCTGCTAAGTTTTATTCATATTTTTTAAAATTTTATTTTGAATGTAATAAAAATAAAACAGCACAAGGCAGAACAAAGCCAATTGAGACAATGCAGTGAAACTGGTGCAGGATTTCACAGTAGGATACTGGGATAGTAGTAATAGGTACTACTCTTTAACTTTAGTAATAGGTATATCTCTTTAACTTCACAATAGTTGTCCAGTCAATTAGGTACAGCAAAATCAAACCAAAAATAGGACATTATAAAACCAATTGAGAATACTGAAGAGAGCAAAAGATACATAACAAAACAGTGAAAACAACCTTTGCCGTCAAACAGAGGATAGAAGGAAATCCTCCATATTTGCTATACTGCATATGGTCATCCTCCCAAGAGATGCTGAGACATCTATCCCCAGTAGCTATGGGGGAAGTGGGTGGGTGGGGGAAGGGTGCTTGATTTTCAGCCCACATGGTAGTAGGCTCACAGGTAATGGTTCTCCTCCAGGCCCACGCTCTTACCAAGAGGGTGGGTGAATAAGCTGCCTGAGTCCCCCCATGGCTGGATCTCTGGAGGTCTGGGTCTTCTCCTGGCCCTTGCCAGGCATTTACCAAGAGGGTGGGTGAATAAGCTGCTTGAGTCCTCTGTATTTTTGTTTGTTTGTAGGTATTGTTTAACTTCTTTAATTTCCTCTGTGACAAACTGATTGCTCAAGAGTGTATTATGCAATTTCCATGTGTTTGTGGGGGTTTTGCAGTTTGTTTTATCATTAATTTCTAGTTTCATGGCACTATGATATGATAACATGCATGAGATAATTTCAATTCTTTTGCACTTACTTAAATATGTTCTGTGGTCTAGTATATGGTCTATTTTAGAGAATGTCCCATGTACTGCTGGGAAGAATGTATATTCTGATGTTGTTGGATGGAACACTCTGTATACATCTATCATTCCATTTGTTCACAGGTGTAATTCAGTTCTGTTATTTCTTTGCTGATTTTCTGTCTGGATGATCTGTCCCTTGGTGTCAATGGTGTGTTAAGGTCTCCTGTTATAATTGTGTTATTGACTATTTGATTTTTCGTTTCTGTTAATACTTGCTTCATATAGCTGGGTGCTCTGGAATTTGGTGCACATATATTTAAGATTGTTATCTCTTCCTCTTGAAGTTGTCCCCTAACTAATATGTAGTGACCTTCTTTATCTCTTTGGATCATTCTTGGTTTGAAATTCACATTGTCTGCAAACACAATAGTTACTTCCACTCTTTTTTGGGTTCCTGTTGCATGAAGTATTGTTTTCCATTCTTTGACTCTCAGTGCATGAGTTTCCTTTTGGATTAGATGTGTTTCTTGAAGACAGTATATGATTGGATGTAGTTTCTTGATCCATTCTGTCAGTCTGTTTCTTTTAATTGGTGAATTGAGACCATTTACATTAATGGTTATAACTGTTATATATTGTTTAATTGTTGGCATGTTATCTTTCTGCTGTTGTATCTTTATACCTTTCCATTCTCTTTAATTGTCTGCCTTGCTTAGTGGTTTTATCCTATTTGTATCTAGAATGTCTTTCAGTAGTTTGTGCAGGGTTGGTATGGTAATCATGAAGTTCTTCAGCTCTTCTTTGTCATAGAAGTATCTTATTTTTCCATCCATTTTGAAGGACATTTTTTCAGGGTACATCAGTCTAGGTTAGAAGTCATTTTCCTTTAGAATCTGAAATACTTTGCTTCATGCTCTTCTTGACTTCATGTTTGAGTTGAGAAGTCTGCTGTGATTCTAACAGGTTTTCCTTTAGAAGTGGTCTGTCTTTTGTCTCTAATAGCTTTTAATACTCTATTCTTACGTTGGATTTCTGGGATGGTGATTATTATATGACTGGGTGTAGTTTTATTTTGGTTATGGCCATTTGGAGCTCTATATGCCTCACCAATCTGTATGTCAGTTTCCATTCTCATGATTGGGAAATTTTTAGCTATGATTTCTGTAAATTGCCTCTTGATATCATTTGTGTTGTCCCCTTCTTTTTCATTTATCCCTATCAATCTTATGTTGTTTTTCTTTGCATCATCTTGCAGCCGTTGAATTGTTATTTCCTGATTCCTGTTATTTTTAAAAGATCTTTCCTTTCCTGTTCACTAGCTGCAATCTTGTCTTCGAAGTCTGGAATTCTATCTTCATTTTTGTTGAGGCAGTTTTGATAACTTTCAATGGAAATTTTGATTTCCTCTATATCTCTTTGAATCTGCTCCATGTATTCTGTTTGTTTCTTATATTGTTCATTCAGCAATTCTATCTTTTTACATTGTTCCTCTAATTTTTTAACTGTGTCTTCTTTAGATGTGTTCAGCATTTCTTTCATTACTTTTATCATTTCTTCTTTTACCTGGGAGATTATTTCTAATTTGAATTCCTTTAGAGCTTCCTAGATTTGCTTCTTTATTTCAGTTGCTATTATTTCAGATATTTCAGGTGTATGGCTTATATTTTCATCTATGTACATGGCTCCTAGGCTTTCTTGGGATGGGCTATGTGGAAGACAACTCCAGTGACTCCCTTTGAATCCAAAACAATTGCAGTGACTTTGATTACTTAGAGACTCATTTCCTTAAACTGATATGTAAAAGACTGCTAGAGTATTTCCTTCTCTCTTTAACTGGCTCTGAACACTGTAAATAAGGCTAGGCAAGTTGCTAATGTGCAAAGTCTATAGCCATCAGACAGTCCTGTTTCCTCACATGGTACTCTCCACAATACAGGATTGAGCTTGCAAGATGTTAGAACAAATAGCTTTGGGAATGTCAATTGGGTAGAAGCCCCAACATAAGAGGCCATGACTCCCCAGGACACAAGAATTTGCATATCAGAAGCCAAAGTGATCCCCAAAACATTTCTACTGCTATCTTAATTGGGTTATGTAAATTCATCCTTTTGCATATTTTTATCTCTGCAAATTACAGAGATGTCATTCTTGCACCTGGCCAGCCAGTTCAAGTTATTCTGTAATCCCTGCCATCCTGACTATTGCTCATCCCTGAGCCACCCCCCTTTCTTCACAAGATAATAAATGCTGGGAGAGACCTAGGATCAAGACCTTTGTCTACATGTCCTCATGGGAATTGGACTTAGGACCCCTTGGCTGCCTGTAACTTGAAACATATCTTGGTGTCTTTACTCTCACTGTGGGTTGGGTTGGTGATGGTAGATTGGAATTAACTTGCTAGGATTCCAATGACGTCTTGATGGGATTATAAAAATAACCTTTGGATTGTGAGGAAAACTAGAAGGAGGATTACAATATTAGGGTGACTGAACTCCATATTTGGGTTACAATAGGCTGGAGGTTTGAGATTGCATTTTGGTCTTTCATTTTGTCATTTTCCCATATTTCTGTGTTTTAAGTGATGTTCCAAAGCTTCCCCTGGATGCATTAGAAATCACCTCCTACACCCTCAGCTCCTGGGACTGAACAGAGGTTGCTGAGTGTGGTCCAGTCAGGCCCACAGGACCTCCTGTGCCACCTCTAGTGTTCCAGGAAGCTGAGTGGACTCCTAACCACAGTAGATGATGGTCTAAAGCTCTCCCCAGGCTAGTGACAATGCACTGGAACTTACCTCATATGCCCTCAACTCCTCTGATTGAAAGAAGGTCACTGGGCATGGTCTAGTTGGCCCACAAAATCTGCTGAGCCTAGTCCAGTGTGGCTGGAAGCTGGGTGGGCACTTAACTATGGGGACAATGATCTTAAACTCTCCTTGGGCCCATACCAGTGTGCTGGAACTCACCTTGTGCAGCCCCAGATCCCTATTGAAAAGACTTTTACTTCCTACTTACATCTGAGCAATATAATCAGGAAAATGCTCTACTTACCTTAAAACTTGTCCTGCAAAGTCCAGTGGGCTGCCTGCACCTGGCTTTTGTGACATGAATGTCCTGTGTTCTAGCCACATTAAGCACCAAATGTAGAGAACCTGTCCTATCCTCATTGTGGTCCATGAAGGTTTATAATTGTAATCCCAAGGAGAAGTTATTGGAATTCTAGTGAGTGAATTCCAATCTACCACTTCCAGTGCAACGCAAGGTGAGATTAAAGACACAAAGACATATAGACAGTTGTGGGGAGACAAGGGGCCCTAAGTCCAGCCAAGATGGGGCTCACCAGAACAAAGGCCATGACCCAGGTTTTAATAATTCCCCATGAGAGGAGTGGCTCGGACACTGAGGGTGATGGGAAATATGTGACTGCCATGACTACCATGAGCTGGGCTAGGTAGGAGGCCTGAGATCTCCTCTGTGATAAGTAGATGGCAAGAAATGCAGAGAGAGTAATCTGCATAACTCCTGAGGTAGTATCTAATCATTCGGGGTCAGTGCTTCATGTTGGGGTCTGTGCCTAGATCCCCAACATCCCAAAAAGTTTCATAGCAAAGGCCCAAAAGAATGAGATAAGCTGCATGATCTTTAGGGTTCTCAGAGCACTAAAATCCTCTGCAGAGTTCGTAACCCTGCTAGCCAACTGCTGAACCTGGGTGACCCGTATTTAATCAGAACAAACAAGGAGTTGAGTGGAAAATGCAGGAAACCTAAGAAAAACTATCCAGAAAGTCTCCAGGTGGCCTCAGCCATGGCCTATCTTGCCCCCTGAGGTGTCTCCTCATTCTCAGTTCAGCAATGCCTGGGCCACACCACAGCCCTTCACGAGTACTCAGCTTCAACAGCTCCAACAGCTTCAACTCTGAAGTATAATCTGTTCTGTCCTGGGAATTCATAGCCTCCTTCGCAAGGCTGCATATTTGGGGAATCACTGTGGGAACACTGACCTGTTGCTTTGCTTAAGAGATTATACTTTAGGTCCTCAGCCAGCCCTGTTTACATTGCTTGAAGCCAATTGAAGGGACAAAGAAATAGCCTGGCCAGCTTTCCCACATCAGTGCACAGAGATTGGACCAAGTGTATGCAGAATGGAGAAAGTCACACTTTTTTTTTAAGGAGAGTCAAAGACCATCTGGGTGGTTCCCCCACAGGCTTTCCCAGGGCAGAAGATGCAAATCAGTTCTCAGAGTCCTGTCTGATAAAGTGCGAATTCTGTTCATCAAGGTTCCAGGCCATCATGACCCAGCGCTTCCCAGAGAGTCACACTGGAAGGTAATTTCAACATGCAGCTCTCCAGGAGATAGGAGCACTGACTTCCATTGGAAGTCGTGTTATGGTGACACATGCAGGCCCGTGTTTACACAAAGCTAACAGCTAAACCCTGAAAATGACCTCCATGTCCACCAACACATGAAGGGGTATGAAAATGCAGTGTCCAGACACAGTGGAGTATTACTGCCCAGCCATGAAGAAAGATGCCTGAGAGTCATGGGCAACATGGGCGCCTCCGGAGAGCACAATGCTAAGTGAAATAAATCAGACACAGAGGTGAAATACTGCATGGTTCCCTTATGCAAGACATCTAAAATATGACTTAAAAAGCAAAGTAATATAAATAATAAATGCCAAGAAATAGGGAGAGGGGGACCTAGAGGGACATGAGAAGGGGACCAAGGCATGGAGATAAGAGGAGAAAAAGAGAAGGAGGCCAGGTGTAGTGGGAGCACACCCGGAATCCCTGTATTTGGGAGGCTGAGGCAGGAGGATCACTGTGATGTGAGGACAGCTTGGGCTATGTAGCGAGTTCAAGGCTAGCCTGAACTACATAGTGTAAGATCACCATCGCAAAGAAGACCCCAAGGAACCAGCTCTCATGAAAAATCAAGGGGTTTTATTATCCACACATGTGTGGGACTCTCCGACCATACTCCGGTGGGGAGAGTGCCCGGGTAGGGGAGTGCATCGTATATAAAGCCAAAAACCACAAAGCAAGCGTCAGTTACAGAAGCAGATGGCTTTATGTTTTTTGAAAAGTTGTATCCTGTCTGGCAGGGTCGATAGTTCACGGTGTTCTTATTTTTGGGGACGTTGGACCACAAGTTCCCTATCAGGCCAGAACATCTGGTTGTTCTGACCCTGTGACAAGGCAAGAGGGGGTTTCTTAAATGTTTTAACTCTTCAATAGTGAGATCCTGTCTCAGAGAGAGAGAGAGAGAGAGAGAGAGAGAGAGAGAGAGAGAAGGAGAAGAAAAAGGATTAAGATATGATTGATATATCTATATATCTAAGTATACATATATACATTAACTCCACAGAATAAATATATTCACTTGTATCACAATATGTACCAGGAAAAATCTAAATAAACATTTTCTGTTTATAAGTAAATAAGTCACTCATTCTGTTTGTCATTTACTTATTTTCTCACAAATGCTCCAGCTGTGCCATATGCACCAGGCTCTGTACCAGAAGCTGTGCAGACAGCAGTTGAAAGGGAATCCGTGGTGAAGACATTTTAGAGCATGACAGGATGGGCTTCTGTGGGAAAGCAGCAAGGTGGGAGGGTCACCTGGGACTGTGTAAGAGCAGGAAAGCCCTGGAAGAGGATGAGAAGTGATCCCCGAGGACAAAGGACACACTGGGAACCGTGACAGCACATGCCAACACCGGTGCTCAGAAATCACCAGGAATAGGTGGCTCGAAGCTGGAGAGGTCTGCAGAAGATGAAGCATTCTGGGAGCTGTTCAGTGGCATCGAATCAAGAAAGAGCAGCCCCCTTTGTAATTTGGTTTGAGTAGAATATGATGCCAAGAGTTAATCTCGCTGGTGATGAAGAGCTGGGACCCAGAGGACATGGGGGACCTGGAGACGGGCAGTGGGAGGAGGAGGTGTCACAGACCACAAGAGCAAAGCCTGGAACCACACAGTTGCTACTGAAAGTGTCCTGGGAGGCCAAAAGAGAGGGGGACACTCCTGTCCTGGACCTTCCCCCTCCTCGCTGCTGCACAAGGATCTTCTGTATATTTCCTGGCCATTTGTGCTTCTTCCACTGCCATGGAAGTCAGTATTAAAAATTTACAGCTAGAAATTCCATTCAACACAGCTATTCCCCTTCTAGGTGTCTTTCTCAAAGAGTTAAAGACACCATATTATCATGACCCTGTCTCAGAAAGAGAGAGACAGACAGACAGACAGACAGACAGACAGAGAACAGGCACACCCACATTTAGAGCAGCACAGTCCATAATAATTAAATCTTGAAAGCAACCTGTATATTCATCAACAGATGAATGGATAAAGAAAACAAGGTATTTATACACATGGCATACTACTCTTGTCATAGAAAAGATAAATGAGTTGTTTGTAGAAAAATGGATGCACCTTGAGACCATAATGTTAAATTAAATAAATCAGACACACAAGCTTCAATATCATTTGACTTCTCTTAAAAGAGAAACTCAAAGTATGTATAATTTTGAAAAACATATGAAAGTGTGTTGGTTACCTTTCTCTCACTGCTGAAACAAAATACGCGATGCCCAAATTAAAGAGGGAAAGGTTTGTTTCGCTCACAGTTTGTGGAGGTTTCAGTCCATAATCAGCTGGCTCCAAGGTGGGAAGGTGTGGCACAGGGGAAACAGTTCAGGTCAGCAGAAGACAGCAAAAGCAACAAGAGCAAAACTGGGGAGCACAATCCTCTTCTCCTCCCTTATACTGTAAGTAGATCCCCCCTCCAGGATTGGTGCCCTCCTCTTGCATGGGCTCAGAATATTTACAAAGTAAAGACCTTGGCTCCCTGCTGAGTCACTTAATTAAACTTCCAAACTTCTCAGGTTGACACAATGCATCAACCTTTGCAAAAGGACAGAAATAGGAGGCAGGGAGAGAGATGCTTCACAAATAAGGTATCTAGAGAGAGAAGGGGAGAAGCAGAGGCAGGATGAAGAATAAAAAGAAAATGCATTAAGTAAGGGTGCCTACACCCTGGGAATTCCTTGGTCTCCTGTGTTGTCCCCCAGGGCTTCCAGGATGACACACAAGATCAACACCTTTGCCACTGTGACAGGAGTCTCTGGGGCACCTGAAATGCGGCCAGGGTGAGAAAGTGGTTTTAATTTTATTTGAAATTAAATTTAAATGTATCCCTTTGCTTAGAACTCACACACCCTCTTTTCTGTATCACGAGGAAACTTTGTAAAGACCATTACAGAACAAGATGGATTTTTACACTGAGTTCTCGCACTGTTTTAAAACAAACCATCATTCATTGCTTTTGCCTATGTAACTGAGTCTTTCAAAGAAGTTACCTTCTTTAGAGAACACTCTTGGGGCTCCAAGAACTTTAGCTGAACTCATTCTCAAAATCATCTATATTGTCAATTTCTAAGCCGCCAAGAGAACAGTTTCATTGGTGTTTGTTGACCTTCCGCATTTTGGAATCATTTTTATATTTTACCTCTCTTTTTAAAAAATGGAACATTTTATTTAAAAGAAAAAAAGATATGAAGTAATAAAATTGTCCTGTAAACCTACCAACAAAAATTTTAAAGTATTACATCATTAATAGTTGCCACCATAGTATTTTTGCATGTGTTTTTAAATGCATATTACTTTTATACACAATGTGGTATTCTAAATTTTTAGCATGCTCACATAAGTGTGTTTATATCCTGAAATGTTCATTACAATGTGAGTCTTCAATAGTTTCACGATATTCCATCCTAACCATGTAGCACTGTGTGGCCTGTGTCCCCTATGCCTGTTATTTATGTGTGAAAGAAAAAGAAATATCTTCCCAAAATAATTAAAAGCATCATTTCACAGCAATATATGCACACCCATGTTTACAGCAACACAGTTTGTAATAGCTAAATCTTGGAAACAGAGCAAATGTCCATCAACCAATGAATGAATAAAGATTTGCGCGGGCGCGCGCGCGCACACACACACACACACACATCCACGCTTGTCAGCTATAAAGAAGGGTAAACCTGAAACACTGCTAGGTAACTGGATGCACCTTGAGACCATACTCCTAAGTGAAATTAATCAGACGCATGTGTAAATATTGCATTGTTTCTCTAGTATGAGAAACTGAAAGTGAAAATAAGGATCAAACTGTATACTAGGTTTTGTGAAATAGAAAGAAAGTGTGTAAATGCAAAGGGGACAAAGGGGGGAGGGTGAAAAGAGAAGGAAGGGAAAGAAAAAATGAGACGAGAAAGGAAGAATAGAAACGAAACTTTTGTAAATAAAGGGGGAGGAAGGGTGGAAGGGAAGGGAGGGGAATGGGGAAAAAAAGAATCAAGATGTATCAAGACCAGGTAAAAATTTCCCATGAAGAATGTGAGCGTTATGTATTTCTAATATGTACCAATAAACTTAATTAAGTTTCTTTTCATCTATAAATCTTGACTTTGAATGATTTTTCACTTTCTCCAAAGTATGAAATCCAGTGTAGGACATTTTTAAAGCAATAACCCTTAAATAACTGCTGCATACCAACCATGTAGATACTGTCTCTTTCTGTCTTAGAAATTCTGACCTAAGATGTAGACTACCTCACACTTTAAGCATTCCAAGTATAAAATTTCAGGAAGTAATCCCCAGTACCGATAAAAATGAAAAAGACAAAAAAAAAAAAAAAAAGAAAAAGAAAATTTCAGAAAGTTTAAGAGCTTTGTGTTAAGCCCTTATAACCAGGAAGGGTTCAGTCACGGTTTCCAGCCCGCAGACCTGGGTCCCAGTCCAGATGCTGTACCGTGGCAGGGGCTGAATGTTCCACCTGAAGAAGAACAGCGAACCCCAGTTACGTGCTCAACTCATGGCTTCAATGTATTTCAGCATCTTTCAAATTGTTGGTGCAGCTGTCTTGGCAAAAAGCTGAAGGATTCAGAGTAATCTGCAAGACACGAAACTCGCATGAACCCCATATGTATCCCTGAGGCTGTGTTTGGTTTGCTCCTTTGCTTTGTTGGCCACAACCTTTCGGAGACGGACCCTCTTTCACGCTGCTGGAGCCTACCTGTCCACTGGCTGCCACATTTCCCTCTCCCTGCCAAGCAGGCCCTCCAGGAACTGCCCAGAGTGGCAGCTGGAGCAGCTTTAATTAACAGGCACGAGGAAATTCGTTCCCACAGAGCCACTCAGTCCTGCTCTCCCTTTACAGATCCTCAAGGGCTTCGGAGGGTCCTGCTGCAGGTTCAGGGCCTCAGAGCCTGGCCCGATCCCAGACCCAGCCCAGCAGTGGGCCAGATGGGATCAGGATGGGGCCTGACCCAGATAAGGGAGTGGGGAGCAGAGGACGGGGAAGATGGAGATGCTGGTGGTGTTCACCGACCGACTCCCCATGAGGAAGGTGAGTGTTACGCACTGTGAACAACAAGCACTGGAAAACTGTGTTCAGATGTGTGAATGAGTCCTGGAGCTGGGCTTTGAAGATGCAGGGTGAGGTCCGCACCAAGCTTTGGAGATGTGGGGGTGAGGTCCTCGCAAACCTACAGCCGCAGAGGAGGACCCCTTCTCCATTGAAATTTTACCCAGATTCATAAAACCTATCTGCGCCTATGAAATAAAGAAGAAAGTCTACTGCTGTAGAGAATATAAATTATTTCCATGTCTCCCGTCACAGTTTACAGGTACTTTCATCAGAGAATCATTAATTTGCTAGACTCCTAGAGATTTATTCTTGAGTTGCCCATTATTCAACTGGGCACAAGGTGGACACAGGGCATCAGACAGACTGACCAACGCCCCAGCACAGGCAGATGGGATTCCTAAGAAGCCAAAGCAGCCTGAAGTCCTGGGAAATCTACACACTTACAACAGGCGTGCAAGGAAATGAGGGGTCAGCGTGTCATCTCCCCAGCATGATAAAAATCACACGTTAAATTTATATCATTATAAGCATAATATTTCTTGGGTGACAGAGTTCATCTTAGCTCTTTTTTTTTTTTTTGTCTTTTTCCTTTTTATCGGTACCGGGGATCGAACTCACGACTGCCTGCTGGCAAGGCAGGCGCTTATGCCGCTGAGCTAAACCCCCAGCCCCCTATCTTAGCTCTTGTGGAAGTCAAAGCTGAAATGCACCTGTAGCAATGCTTATATGTCTGGTGAGTATTAAAAATTTTATAATGTTTTGGCTTTTAAGGCTTCATTATACTTTCCTGAACCTTATTTTTGCACAATTTATTGAGAACAATTTATACTTTCTGCCTGCGGTGGTCTGAGCCACACTCCTAGTTACAGCCTCAGCTCTGTGCTCTTCCATACAATTCTAACTCTGTAGAGACATTATTTGAACATTATTATACATGTAGGAAAGCTTCATGCTGAGCATGGACCGTAACATGATCCCTGGTCAAATAATAGCTATTATTTGAGCGAATCAGATTCCTTACCCAGAATCTTAACTGAGAGGTTAAATAAGCAATTAGAATTTCTAGAAAGTTGCTACAGCAGCGAGACAGAATCAAGGCAAAGACAATCACAACAGATGCTCAGACAAAAGCCAACATGAGTCAGGTCCCCGGGAAGGAGTCGAAACTGAGCCAATTTTTAATTACTGCTCCTTATAACATCATTTCTATCCTTGGAATCCAATGAAATGTCACGGGCACCCTCCTAAAAAGCAATGAGTCCTCGGCCTTTTAGCAGAGACCCTTTCTCAGCACCACGCACTTGCCAGCGACAGGTGCTGCCACCTGAGCACGGGTGGAGGGGACATCCGCGATGCTCCTGTCTGGTGGCTCTGCTTGTGCAGAACCACCTGGGGAACTTTCCAGAAAGGAAGACGGCTGAAGATGGACTCGGAAAACCAGCAAAAAGCTCCCAGCTATTTCTCAGAATCAGCTAGTTTGGGGAGCATAAACTAGTGGCCTTTAATCTTCTCTGGGTCACAGATATCTTGGAGAATCTGATAAATCTAGGATATTTCTTGTATTATGTAACATTCACATTAGATTTTCGGTCACTGGGGATCCTTAACTTACAGCTAACCTCTAAGCAGAGAGGAAGTATATTGTCCAATAAAAAGCAACCAGGAAATGGCTAACACCACTCTGTAATCTGAGGAATGACAGATATTTTGCAAATAATAAACGAGGTGGAAGAGAACCTGAGTGAGGTATTATTGCAGCAGAGAGCATGTGATACAAAGCAGTGGCCACAGAGATGTTGGGAGACTGGAGGACAAAGAGGGATCACGGCGGGGACCACAGTTCCAGGAAGCAATACCTGACTCAGGGCTGGGAAGTAGAGCTAAGGGCTGGGAGAGCCAAACCTCTGCCCCAACCAGTGTGGGGTCCCCAGGCGCCCGGCCAAGGCACCAGCAGACCAGGCAGGGTCACTGCAGATGCGGTCCCGACCTTGGGCTGCTGGGACAGAAACAAGGGCCCTGAGGTCAACTTTAGCACTACTGCAAGCAACAGTCTGCTACAGGCCAGGGCTCCCAGACTAGAAATAAAGCAAGGGCAGATCCTTTCCCCTCCTGGGTCCCCAGTGGCCCTGGAACCCCTGCCCAGCAGGGTGGGCGCAGGAGATATGGCTGTTTAAGAGGAGGAGAGAGAGAAAGGTGGAAAGGCAGGGGAACAGGATTAACGAAGAATCAAGCTGTATTATGTAACCCACTCCCCAAGATGATTGTAAACTGCATGGGCTACGAACGTGTACTGATAAAAAATAATAACAAACAAACAAAACCATTAAAGGATTTTTCAATCATAAAAGTATATGCCCACAAATCTTCAAGGGTAGAGCATAGTGTCCTCGCATTTCAATGTGGACAGATCTTAGTGACTCACATCTAACAAGCCGAGTAAGGGAAAATGAGGGTGTGCAGCCTGACAGGCATTGAACAGAGAAGAAAGACTGA
The DNA here is from genome assembly GCF_034190915.1 of Cavia porcellus. Taxonomy (NCBI): domain Eukaryota; kingdom Metazoa; phylum Chordata; class Mammalia; order Rodentia; family Caviidae; genus Cavia; species Cavia porcellus. The sequence continues at coordinate 2,727,160 of NW_026947506.1, forward strand.
CTCAGAGGGTGGAGCCTGGAGCCACAGGGACATATTCCTGGGCAGGAGTGGGCTGAGTCTTAGTCAAAGAAATTCCACTGATAGTTAAAATACAGCAGAAAGAAAGGGGTGAGAATGCCCCCTGTGACACAGGTGTCAAATATGAGGGCTGGGATCTGATTTTAGAGTTCACAAGAAGTTAGTCTCACGCTTGGGAGATGCACCAGGTTTTAACAAAACTCAACTCCTTCGCAGGGACCTGACTCATACTGGCTTTTCTCTGAGCATCTGTTGTGATTCTCTTTGCCTGGATTCTGTCTCAATGCTGTAGCAACTTTCTGGGTCTCTCCTTTGGGTTTTACGCTACTGGGGACTCGGAGCTTTGTATCTGAGGATGCCCATCTCTCTTTCCAGCCTTTATTTTTACAGGATTTGGGATTGACCCCAGGGTGTTCACACTAAACTACATCCACAGCCGTATTTCACTTTATTTTGTGAGATAGAGTCTCACTAATTTCCCCAGTGTTGCCCTACAATTAAGTCCGCCTGCTTCAGTCCTTCAGAATGCTAGGATTAGAGGGGTGCATCAGCATGCCGGGCTCCTCTATTGTTTCTTGATATAAGCTTTCTACCTCTCTCCTTACCCCTTCTGGAAATTCCATAACGTAAATGTGAGATCATTCATTGTTGTCTGATGAATCCTCAGGCTTTCTTCATTCCTTTCAAATTGCTTTCTTTACTCTGAAAATGTTTCTTTGAATATCCTGCCTTCAAGTTCACAGATTGTGTGTGTATGTGTGTGTGAAAGAGAGAGAGACATAGAAAGACAGAGAGACAGAGACAGAAAAAGAGAGAGACAGAGACACACACACACAGAGAGAGAGACAGAGAGAGAGAGAGAGAGAGAGTAGTTGACACTCTATGGCAATTTTCAGCACACTCACTGAATTGTTTAGTATCAAAATTTCTGTCTGACTGACATTTATGATTTCAGATCCTCAACTAAACTCCTGGTTTTGCTCATGTATTATTTTTTCTGATACTGCTGAGTTGTCTCTATTCTCTTGCAGCTCACTGATATTCCATGAGAAACTATTTTGCGTTCTTTGTCCTGTGATCCATAGATCTTGGTTTCGTCAGAACAAGTTGCTGGAATATTATGTACTATAATGTCCCTTTGGGGCTGTCATGTGTCCTTGCTCTTCAGATTCCTGGGAATTCTGTTTCCGTCTTTCCTTTGAAGAAGCAGAGACTTGCTCCACTCTACTGAGTAGACTTAGGGAGGAACCCTCAATGAACATCCCAGCTAAGGATTCTGAGGCTGTCTCAGAATTTTTCTATGCAAATGCCCGATGGGGGTCATAAATTATAAATTGGGTCTCGAGGAGTCCTAGGCTGCCCTTGCCCTGTAAGCTGAATTAGAACACAGAGTCTCACTGCTTTGTGTGGATCACAACAGAAGCCCTGCTGATGCTGTGACGCTCACAGGGAAAAATCAGGACAAGGATTCTTCTTCTTCTTATTTTTTTTATACCAGGAATCAAACTCACACTTGCCGGGTAGGTGCCTGTGCCACTAAGCTAAATCCCTGGCTCCAGGAGAAGACTTTTGAAGCAACACGGTAGCAGTAGTAAAGGTTTCACCTGGGGACCTGCAGCTTCCTCCTTGCTCCTCGTCTCACCCCTGCATGGTGCTTTGCTCTTTTATACCCCACTGTAATTGCCACTACTGTTCCGGGAATCACTCACTGCCCTCCCCGTGCAGTGGCTAATAAAATCAGCAACAGATTGGAGAGGTTTTTCTCGGCCATCCTGAGGCATTGACCTCCCAGCCCTCCCCCGCTCCCTAATGCAATGCTAAATTTTTTTCTGTCTCTTACTTTACTCTTTCCCCATACCTCTCATACAGGCAGCTGGACATCTTATCCAGGTCCCCTGTGCATTCCCACCCGACTTCTATAACCTCTGAGAGGGGGAGGATTGCTAAGATTATGTGTCTTCTCTCCATCCTGCAAAACTGGACCTCGTGCTCACAGCCTTCGACTGGCTTTCCCTAGGGCAGTGCCCCGAGACGCTCCAGGCTGCAGGCCATCTCCCAGGCCGGGGTTCAGGACAGCTGTCTGGGAGATGCTCGCACTCACCATCCATGCAGGTGGTTAGTGAGCTGGTGCGAGGAGATGGGTGAGGCACACACAGCAGCTGTGGTGCCTGTGGGGCAGTGGGGGAATCCACAGGTGGGGTATCCCAAGTGGCTCGCGGATGAGCCTCCTGAGAGGGCCCCAGGGCAGGGAGTCCGTCCTGCCATCTCTTCCCTGCTCCTGATCTTTTCCAACCACTCACCCATGCTGCCCGCCTCAGGGCTCTTGCTAGGAAAGAAAGATGTGCAGCCCTGGGCAGCACCCCGCATTGGCTGGGGAAGCTGGGTGCCCATCGGTTGCTCTCTCACCCCCCAGGGGAGAAGTCATGAACCAGAAGGAAGGGGGCTGTCTTTCACACAGCCCTGCTGCCTTAGAGAGCTGCAACCTGAAGCTGTCTGCTTGCCCTCTCCAGGTCTCAGTGCTTGGACTTTGTTTTACTCCGGTCAGTCGGGTACCGGAACCTTCCCCCGCCCAGCTCCTGGATGCTGGAACCTTCCCCTGCCCAATGCCTGGGCTCACATGGGTGCTTTCTCCCCCTGCAGTTATTACAGCAGATGCTTCTGCAAGAGGGTAAGATCAGGGTGCACCTGTTCTACTACTTTCCTTATTAGGATCTAGAACTTACTAGCAACTTAAGGTCTATTTATTTATATACATTTATTATATGTATTTTTGTCCTAGGACATTTACTATTTATTATAAGGGCCTAGGACTTTTTCATTGAGGTATATTGAAGAATAAACGTGTATAAAAATTTGGATAATGTTTTTCATTTTATATATACAATATATGTATATAGATATACATATATATATATATATATATATATATATATATATATATGATTATAAAAAGCTGATACTTTGTCTTTGAGTTTCCTTCTTCCCAGTCTGCGTGTGCTCTGTTGAGCTAGAGACAGAGCTTCAAAAATACGTTTAATGTAAATCTTCCAGTCTGATGAAGTCAGTAACTACGGGTTCTGAGAACAAAATGACTTCTGTGAACCCAGTTATAAAATAAAACCCTGGGGTCAGTCTCTCAGTCATCAAACTCAGTCATCTTACTCTTCAGCAAAATAAAGAGTAAGCTTTGGGAGCTGCCCAGGAAATTATCGACATTTTCCTTCATTACTGAGATTAACATAACTAAGGAAAGCATGGAACAGTAGAAGACACCCAGAGAAAAAGATCTGTGGTCTTTTCAAGAATCCTGGGGTGGAGGGGAGGAGCTCTGTGGCTCCCACAACCTCTCATCAGAGCACGTCCAAAGCAAACAAGAAGACTTGTGATTGCTGTCCTCACCACAGTGCTGTCCTTTGTGTTACTACTAAACAGTCTGCTCAAAATGCAAAGGGAACTAGGGAGGGGGAGGGAAGAAGGAAGAAAGGGAAAAAAGAAGAAAAGAAGCATAAAATGAGCCTTGTGAACAGGGAGAGGAGAGGGTTTGAAAGGTGGGGACGGGATGGAAAAATACAGAGGATGGGGCTGGGTCAGGCACGGGTACAGACTCCCTGTAGCGAGTGTGACCATGATGTCTCCCTTAATTGTACCAGCAAGCTTAAGCTAAAAATTAAAAAAATAATAATCATCATCATGGAGGTTGTGCAATATTGTAATTATGTGAAAAAAATTTTAAGGAACACTCGACTTTCTTCGCCCTTTATCTACATGTCCATGAAGCAAAGTACAAGTGATCAAGGACCACGCTGCTTTGGGGGCTGGGAAATGCAACCACAGAGGACTGCGTCTTTCTCATGATTCTGGTTCTCTGTAAAGTCACCGCTCCATGAAGAGTTTAGAGGTGAGCTCGGCGTGCCTTGGTTAGCATGACTCCTGTCCCTAACTGTGCCTGCCTCTGAGGAGCTGGTGACAATGAACGTGAGGCTTAGCATAAGGCGCTGACAGCACACATGGGCATTGGTCTCCCTGCCGAGGGCTCCTCTGGGAACAAGCCAGGGCCTTTCGATGGTGTCCAGCTTGAATCGTGCTACAATCAGCCTCACAGAGCTGATTTCAGTGATTTCAGGGCTGACACAAAGCAATATCCATTCATTATTTATCTAACTACTTGTTTCAAAAGTATTCTTGTGGGTTTCTTAAGAGCCACAGGCGCTGCATCAATATACCACGCAAGCACAAATTGGGATACAAAGGGCAATGGCTTATGCCAGAAGACTGCTGTAAAATCTACAGGGTGGAACTTGGAATCCGCTTCGAATTACCTTTCCATCTGGCGGGATGAGCAGGTCTATTTAACATTATGTGCACCTCCTTCCTCACAGAGCTTGGATGAGAGGCTGTGTGAACTTGGCTCCCGCAGGCACCAAAGATGGCTCCTCGGTGCAGGCCACACTTGGGTCTCCCCCTCACTCTCACCGTATTTTAACACACTAACTGTGTCTGCTAGGACAGGGGTAAGGGCGATGGGCTTATTTCCAAGTCAAAAGGCCTGCTTATTTATACAAAGAAGCAAGCGGTCCGTGTGAATCAAAGATGCTGTTGAAATTAACATTTCTCTCCTGGTATGGCCTCCATTATACTTTTAAATTGTAGAGCAGGATTAACTGAGCTGCACAGGAATTGGCTCATCGAAAACTACCAAGCACAGTTTTGCTTTGGCTGGGCTACATAATCACAGACTCAGCCAAGAGATGCTGAAAGCCGGTGTAGCCCTAAGGAGGGGAGGGGCGGAAGACGCAGACTTGTGCATTCCTGAGCTCCTGGAAGATGTTCCATCAGCAGTTAAGCTGTATCTTGGATGCAGAACCAGGAGGCAGGGCTTGGGTTTTCTTCTGATGGATGCCTTTTACGCTGGTGAGGTGGAAGCATGTTTTCATAAGAACAATTTACTGGCTATTTTACTGCTGGCAATATATGATTTCTATCCAGAGAGACCTTGGGGCTTCTTCATAATTTTTTATCTCTCCAACTTACATCTCCCTCTCACTGTCACATAAAGAGCAGACTTCCTGAGCAATGGATGCCGATGGAGTTTAGAAGAAAGCTGCCAGTGTCTATCACAGACATCACCTCTGCCGTTCCTCTGGCTCAGTTCTGCAGCAACCCACTCAGGCCTTTGCATCCTTCCATAGCTGACTTCACTTCGATGTGGAAAGGAACTGCAGATGTCACACTGTGTTAATCAAGGTTAAATTGCCCATTTCCTCCCTTCTCTTTTCAAGTATGCAACAGAAAATTGACGATGCAAATGTTGAAACACTAGGTGTTTTTTCTAGACCCTTTTCATTATGAAACAAATAGCATTTGCTGATGTAGTTTAAAGTCTGTCTGGCACTGGCTCAAATATGGGCTCTAGTACCCTGTACTGTGGTGCCGTCTCTCTAGCCTCCCAGGTCCTCCTCTTTAAAATAGGGACCATAGTAAGCCTCCTCAGGGTTTATTATCCAATCTATACAGGCTTACTGACCCGATGTCAGGAATTCTCTAAGCCCCTCAGCTGGCTTTACTACAATTTATACTACTCGAACCTTCAAGATGAGTACCGTTACTGTCCATGTTTGCAGATAAAGAAATCAGAGGCAAGTAACGTGTTATTGAAAGGTGGGTTAGTGATGAATGCTGCCAGGCGGTCACTTTAGTGTGTCCAGGATGACTCCTGGGGTTTCCATGCTGACACTCAGGCACTGCTACCTGAATCTCCGCACCCCGATCCTGGGTGAGTATCATCTCCCAGCAGACTGCGTGTTCAGACACCTGCCATGGCAAACATGCCAACACGTACTGTCAGATATCTTCATGATCAATGATCTCTTCCTGGCCCAGCAATTACCCATAAGCTAAGCAGTCATTCTAGAAATGGTTCCCCAAGGAAGGAGAGAGTAACGAATGAAGATTCAATGTCCTTTCCAGAAGGTTTGTTTGTTTTTGTTTGTACCAGAGATAGAACTCATGACCATGTGCTTGACAGGCAAGAGCTTATGCTGCTGAGCTAAATCCCTGGCTCAAGAAGCTTTATGAGAGAGGAAAGGACCCTCACACAGTGCCCCATTGGTATGTTTTTTTTATCTAAAATTTTCAGGTGAAATACCCAGGACTCTAAGTAGTTTCCGGAATTGCCCAACATCGCCCAAGAAAATTAGTGGTTACATTTCTGATTTTTTCTGGCTCCAAAGAACAAATCTTTTCTCTACCGTACCTTACTTCCCTATGATAATTTTAAAGGTGCTCCCTGATTACTTTTTTTTTTTTTTTTGTCTTTTTCATTTTTATTAGTACCGGGGATCGAACTCACAATCGCCTGCTTGCAAGGCAGGTGCTTATGCCATTGAGCTAAATCTCCAGGCCACTCCCTGATTACTTTTGAGTTCCCATCTTATCATGCATGTATTTGCATAAAGTTGTTTTTCACTTACGTTACTGATCCTGTTTTCCTTTGGGTCAACATAATTATTATATAGACTTCTGAAGACAGGGAGTGTGCAGAATTCTGTGTCTAGTGGTTCTCTCCAGTCCCCATATTGAGCCATTGACCTGGGACACCTGGTTGCACTTAACAAAAGTCAAGCTGAGGGATGAATCTTTGATCCTCTAAACTTGCCAGCGTAGAGAAGGAGGTACCCAGCATGAATCACATGCACTGTGGTAAATGGTTTGCTCTGCGTAAGTCTCAATGTGCTTAATATGTGTGTGCAGTTAAGTAACAGTTGACTGAGAATCAGGAAAAGGCAAGGTAGCATGATACAGCAGAAGCATCACTAATATCCAGATTGAATAATAACACTGAGGAATTTTTCCATGTATGTTAGAGTCATCATTTCACTGAGTCTCTGTTGTATCAACAATTCAGTGGTGCTATCATTCCAAATTTCCACACCAGATCAGTATATGAAATAGAGAAATGAAAATTAAAATGACACTGAGATTCCATCTCACTCCACAAAGAATGGCCAGGATCAAGAAAACTGCCAACAACAAATGCTGGGGAGGCTGTGGGGAAAAAGAACTCTCCTGCACTGTTGGTGGGAGTGTAGACTGTGCAACTGCTATGGAGATCAGTCTGGAGACTCCTCAAAAAACTGGATTGGAAGTACCATTTGACTCAGCTATTCCACTTCTGGGCATATTCCCAGAAGAACTAATAACATCATACTACAGTGATGTATGTGCACCCATGTTTATAGCAGCACAATTTGTAATGCCAGATCAAGTGTCTATCAACTGAGGAATGGACAAAAAGTTGTGGTATTCTTATACAATAGAGTACTACTTAGCTATAAAGAATGACTACCTTGAGATATTTATGAATAAATGGACACAACTTGAGATCATACTCATAAGCAAAATAAATCAATAAATCAGTCTCCCTAGTGTAAGAAATGGTAAGAGTACATAAAAGTATGTGATAATCATGATTCCACATTACATTGCTTTGAAGCCTTATAATGTTTCCATTCATTAGTTGGAATGGTTTTAGTCTGTTTTGTTTGATTTTATTATGTGTGATGGTATGAACAGCTATTTTAAAGAAAACAAGGCATTATAGCAGCCATTGCTGATTTAATATCATCTTGCCTTGAAGTCCTACCATGCTTTTGTTATTCTGTTTTCCTTGGTTCTATCATGTTGCATCTTACTGGATTTTAATATGTGTAATAGCATAAACAAATTTTTTTATGGAAAATTAGATAATATAGTAGTCATTGTTCATTTTCTGTTATTTGGTTCTGAATGCCCTGTAATACTTTCATCCTCTTGAATGGTTCTAAACTATTTTGTTATGTTTGATACTATTGTATGTAATGGTATGCTCAACTATTTCAAAGAAATAAATAAGCAGCTAACTCCAACAGCAGCATCACCATGAGAATTGTGTCCAAATCGGCAAAGTACAAGAACCCAACCTACAGGATCAAAAGCTTTACCCCTCCAGCTCAGCTTCTGTTCATTGCAACCAAGTGTCCAGGCCATGGGACACTGAGTAGTGATTTAACATGGTCAGTGGAGAGAACCACTGGACACACAGTTCTGCCATTCTGCACAGCTACATGAATTCAGGCAGAGGAAGAAGTATGTCCCACACACTAGCAGCCATGGGTTTCTACCACCTAAACTGTGTCTCCATCATGAATTAGGCAAGTTTCAAAGGCTAACTCAGCAAACTGTTCACTCCGTCATAACACTAAATACACTGGGGAGAATTTAATTAATTTATCAACCTAACGTCTGTGTGTCTCGTCATTTGCCAAGATTTCCAGGAAGGCGGTGAGTGTGAGCATCTTCTGTATGCAGAGCCTACCAGAATGCCTGGCGTTGGATAATTCTCAAAAAAAATTTTGAACTTGAAACTGTGAAATATTTGAGGATATCTAGCATATATTTTCCATCCATTCTTTCAATCAACACATTGAGGACTTACTAATAGCAGGCACAGTGGAGAATCGAGGAAAGATAAATCAGATGGTGCTTACTCTCTGGAGGGTGAAATGGATATTCCACTACCATTTGTACAATTAGATATTTAAGTACAATTTTAAAACATTGCACATTTGATGCTAAAAACTGTATTTCTTGATCAAAACTACGTAGTAGGCCAGAGAATCCTGACCAAGTAACAGCTGTAAGGAAGGGCCAGGAAGTGATTTAATGTGTCAAGGAATAAAAAGGAAGCTTCAGGAGAAATGTTATGTTCCAAGTTCTGAGACACAACGGCTAAAGCTGAATCTGAGGGACTGAGGGAAACCCAGCGTGGCCAAAAAGAGCGAGCGTGTTACACGATGTTTAATGAGGCAGACAGGAGTTCACTCCTCCAGGAACTTACAGGTGATATTAGGGCTATGTTTGCATTGCTTCTTTAATTTTCAGATAAGAATTGGACACCTTTATGGGGGGCAGTGCCTGTTGGGTACATTTGTACATTATGTGTTGTCATCTGAAGATATTTAGGTTATTCATCATCATGTACATTTGAGAATATCCACTTTTGAATGCAGTGTTGTTCAGGATCATCGCCCGCTGTGTAATAGAACACCAGAGTTCACACTCCTATCTGTGATTTTGAGCCCAATAACCATCTGCTTTCCTCTCACCTGCCTTCTCCTCTGGAATCACTCTTCTGCTCTCTACCTCTATGGAATTAACTTTTCATTATCCTAAGAAGATGAAGATGCTCTGGAAATGAGAGGTGTGTTTTCAAAGGCTTGTTTGAGAGCACCGATAATAATAGAGGGGAGAAATACAACAGAGAACCCAGGGAAACAAATCAGCTCACCATGTAGGTGAAACTTATAATACCAGGAGAAAATTAAGTGACAGGGTTGATGGAAGATGGTGATTAAGATGTACAGACAGGTTGGCTTGGTGTGGTGGTGCACACCTGTAATTCCAGTAGCTGGGAGGCTGGAGCAGAAAGATCATTGTGAGCTCAGGACCACCCTGGTCTACAAAGAGTGCCCTGCTTCCTAGCCACCATGAAGCTAGGGACCAAATGTAGACCTCTCTTTCTTTGAGATTCAGGTAGCAAGTGTTTGGTTCAGAGGTGGGGAAGCTGACCAATACAGTAGCAAACCATACTCCAAGCACAGTGGGAAGTTATTAAACTCTAAAGGAGCCCATCGCAGCCCTCCTGTGGGATTCAGGGTGTGAAGGTAGCTGGGAAAATCCCCACGCTCTCTAGTAGAACATTCCGCGGGGTGCACCCTCAGGATTCCCTGGGGAAGGGCATGTGACCAAAGGAGAAGCTTGCCTGGGACTACTTCCTTAGTGCCCTCAAAGCGTCCTGTCCTGACTCTAGGTTAAGATGCCCACAAAACCTCATGTGCTCATGGACTTGGATTCTGGAAGGTGACTGGGTTGGGAACACGTATGGCTGCCTTGCTGTTTGGAGATGGGATCTGCCCAGAAGAGCAGGATCCCGGGAGGCTTTGTCTCTCTCTCTGACTCTGCTTCCTGTCGGTCATGAGGTGAGCAGCTCCTCCTCCATCACACCCCTGTGTCATGCAGCTCTGCATTGGAGCAGCCAACCATAGACTGAAATATGAGCTAAAAGAAACCTCTCCTGTCTTAAACTGCGGGTGTAGGTATCACACTCCACATATGGGAAAGCAGCTAAGACACTGCTGTGACCTGTGGAAGTTCATTATGAGTGTGCTGATCTCACCCACTAGACAGTGAAACCTTCAGTGAGACTCACAGAGTCCCTTCCTCGTGTGTCTCCTTAGCAATGACCACACACTAGGGACTCGACAAGCATTAGTTCCTTAGTAGATGCACGAAGCTGAGGGCATCATAGTCCTAACTCACCAAGCACGCGTTTGCTTCTGTAACACCAGCAGTGTGTGTCTCTCATTATGGAAAGCAACACAAAACCTGCCCAGCTGGACAGAGTTTTGAGTGTGTGCATGCACAGCTGGTGTGCCCTGAGGTGGAGGAGGCAGCTGGAAAGCTAGTGCGGGTGACCCACAGCTCTGCATGGAGCAGCTCCTACAACAGCACACTTCCATACAGGGCGGCAGACTGCTCAGGATGCCGATGCTGTGCAGCCTCTGACGGCTGCTGTCCACGGGGCATGCAGATTTCACTTCTGTAAAAACACATAACAACTCGGTGAGAGCCTATGGAGGCACCAAACTATTTGTAAATGACACAGCATAAAAGAGTCTCATAAAGAGGACTCATTTTCACATTCCAATAAGCGTAGCATCAATTAAAAGCTCAAGGCCAAGAAGCCCAGCCAAGTTTCCATCCAGATGGAATTTATAATGAGTGCTATAAAACACTAAGAACAGGGACTTCAGCCAAAGCAAGGACAAGCCACGAAACGAAAGTGCCTCCCCAGGGTAACAGCGGTAACACCAGCCCCAGGGGTCCCACTTCGCTGTGAACTTATTTTTTATTCCTCTTCTGTGCATTTCAGCAAATATTGACTGTGTGTCCACTATGTGTGGAGGAATGCCTGGTGGCTGGGTAATGAGTGGGCCCAGGGTAAAGGGGGAGAAAGAAATGAACATGTACACACTCGGACACAGACAAACCGGCACACAAACACACACCCGAACTCCATGTGTGGCAAGGAGGCAAAACCAGCCGGTCTAAAGCGGGGTGATGGGCGCTGGTTGCTCAGTCTCTGGCTTTTACACTGGAGACCTTCAGCCACCCTGTAGCCCACCCCGCTTAACTCCAACCACCCAGCTAGGTTGGGGACATCAGGGTGGGAAGGCAGTGGCCTTTGCTTTCAGGGAGGAGTAACCTTTGAGAAGTGACTGCTCCTAGGAAAAACAGTAACCACGTCCTGCCTTGAAGTCGTGCAGATGCAGGCCCCCTGTCTGCAGAACTTCCCACACAAGTGTACTGTGGGTCAGGTGTTAGCTTGGTCACAGAAACACAGATAATTATGGGTTGGAGTCAGCCATCTGGAGAACTAAACTGGGGGAAACTCTGACATTTGCTCCAGGCTTACAGTGAGTGTGGACTGACATCCTACTGCTCCTGAAAAAGGCCTGTGCTATGGACCTTGCCCCTCCTGGCAAGCTGCCTCCATCAAAAGCCCTAGTGCAGTGTCTGACATTGGAGTTGTTCTCCCCTGCAGTTAACGCACAGGTCAATGCCCTAAAAATGTCTCCTAAAATCTCCCCTGCAGATATGTAAATGTTGAAATCCAGGAAGACCTGTGTTGCCCCGCTCCTCAACCACGTGTTCACACTGGAGCAGAAAGTAGGAAGCAGACTGCCCTCTGGGGCCAGCTGCAGGCTCAGGAAGCTTAGCAAGGAAGGCGGGATTCGGCCAGCTGACATGCAGATGACCTGGCCATGATGATGGGAGGCCATGAGATGGTGTCCCGACCTGTGGGTAAGTCCACGGAGACCCTAGAGGGGGAGTGGGGATGAAAGAGGACAAGAGATGCAAAGAATGGAGACAAGACAGAAGTCCAATCAAGTCTCATTTATTCAGGGAAAGAGTAACAAATATATAGAGTCCATGGGGGAGGAGGGAGTTGGGTTCTGGGACATCAGCACGTAACTTAGCAACCTGAGGGCAAGACTGAGGGTTATAGGTTAAATCAAATTTTCAGATTTCCCACGTGTGGGCTCATAAGCATAATCCCTGAATGGGCCAAACAAAGCTAGGCAAGGTGCTGCTTAACTACCAAACTTAGCTCCTAGAGGGAGTGAAGGTGTTGCGGCCTGCAGATATAAGGTGGCAGTCAATTACAGGGCTTCCCACACCTGAGTGGCTCCCAAAGTAGTTCTCATGCTTGGGGTGCATGACAATCCACTAACTCTAAGAAAAGGAAGTGGGCAGACAATCTCAGTTTCCTTCTAGACATTTTTTTTGGCTAGCTCTTTGTGCAAAGCTCTCAAGTCACCTTACTAGGATGAAAACAGGATTTAAGAAAGAGCAGAAATAAATTTCAGTTGCCATTTACTTCCTAGAAGAAACCAATATCAATATACCAAATGTTTTCTTTGTCTCTTTCTGTTTAAATTTTTAAAATCCATAAGCCATCATAGTATATAGGTAGCTTTGTGCTCTGACTTTTCACATATATTCTGTAATACAAATTAGCTTGTGTCATATCTTGTTTTTAAATTTTATTTAAAAGGAAAAAGAGAAAAACACAAAACAAAACAAAGCAGTGTAAGGGTACAAGTAATACAGAACTACAAAAAAAAAAGTAAGAAATCACCAGTTAATAGATTACATATTATCATCTTAGAAATAGTTGCTCAAATCACAGTATCAAAGAATACAAAGTGGACATTCAAACAGTGAGACTGCAAACAGTTGTGTTCAATGATCCAATCAAAAACATTAATATGCTCAGCTATTTAACACCCCTAAACACAATTGCTGTTATATCCGTTAGAGCTCTTTTTTTCCCCTCTCTTTTTTACAACAAAATTTACACATTTTGGGTTTTATTACTCCTTAGTTCTTATTACTTTTGGGGGGGGGAGAATAAAGTCAAATATGGCAAAACAAAGCTGTCAGTCAAAACCAAGGATAGACATAGCATATGATGTAAAACAGAGTACAAGGTTATCAACAATGGTTATCAACGATGTCTCTTGTTTCCTTAAAAAGAATTGTCTATCTCATTGGATATTATAAAGTTGAACAAAACAGTAGAGAACAAGACCAATAAAATTTAAGCATTGTAAACATTACAGGACTTCCAAAGGAGACAATAGTCAAACCAAAATGGGCATCTTAGTGAATCTTATTGCCTTCAAAGTAGTTGCCTATACACTCAAACTTGATACTATCATACAGAATGGAACAGAGTCTAATCAGTCAAAACAAGATCGTGGGAGTATTACAGGACTTCAAAACAAGTTAATAGGAAATCAAAAAAAGTTACTATTATATATCCTGCTAATTTTAAAAAATTTTTCCCCTTAATTAAAACAAACATAAGAAATAAATAAATAATTTTTTTAAAGAATAAGGGATAGATTGAGATAAAACAGGACACAATATATAACAATACAGGTCAAAGCATGACTGTTTCAGTAACCTAGTGCTTCACCACCAAATAACCCGACTTAATAGTAGTTACCACAGTGTCTGTCTTTTACTTGAAATATTTGAATAATACTTCATATACTATAGCTTCAAATATTTCCATATCAAGAAGCCCAGAATAAAGCCTTTCCAATTAATAAGTGAAAACTTTATAAGGCTTCAAGGCCACATAATGGGGAATCATTATTACCACATACTTTTATATATTTGAATCATTACTTACATTAGGGAAACTATTCGGTATTCATACATGTGAGATTGATTTATTTCACTTATGAGTATGGTCTCAAGCTGCACCCAATTATTGATAAATATCTCAATGTGATACTTCTTTATAGCTGAATAATACTCCATTATATAGAAATACCAAACTTTTTTATCCATTCCTCAGTTGATGGACACTTGGGTTGTTTCCAAGATCTGGCGATCACAAATTGTGCTGCTATAAGCACAGGTGCACATATATCACTGTGGTATGATGCTTTCAGTTCTTCTGGGAATATGCCTAGAAGTGGAATAGCTGGAATAAATGGGACTTCCAATCCCAGCTTTTTGAGAAATCTCCAGACTCACCTCCACAAAGGCTGCACCAGTCTACACTCCCACCAACAGTGCAGGAGAGTTCCTTTTTCCCCACAGCCTCTCCAGCATTTGTTGTTGTTGGTTTTCTTGATCCTGGCCATTCTTTCAGGAGTGAGATGGTATCTCAGTGTGGTTTTAATTTGCATTTCTCTAATGACCAATGATGATGAACATTTTTTCATGTATTTATTTGCCATTTGCATTTCTTCATCTGAGAAGTGCGTATTCATCTCAGATGCCCATTTTTGGATTGGATCTTTGAATTTTGGGGGTCTGAGTTTTTTTAATTCTTTATATGTTTTAGACAAGAGTCCCTTGTCTGAGAGAGAGTTCGCTAAAATCTTTTCCCAGTTTGTGGGTTTTCTTTTCACTATGCTGGAGATTTCTTTTGACATGCAGAAACTTTTTAATAAGAAGTGGTCCCAGCTATTGATTCTGGGAAGTATTTCCTGTGCGGTTTGAGTCCTGTTCATGAATTCTTTACCTACTCCTATGTCTTCAAGGTTTCTACCCAATTTGTCTTCCAATAGATTTAGTGTTTCTGTTTTAATATTCAGATCTTTGACCCATTTAGATTTTAATTTAGTACATGGTGGTAGACATGGGTCTAGCTTTAGTTTTCGGCAAATGGAGAGCCAGTTTTTCCAGCACCATTTATTAAAGAGACTGTCGTTCTTCCAGTGAACCTGCTTGGCTCCTTTATCGAAGATAAGGTGGTTGAGTGTGTTTGTACTTGTGGTTGTATCTTCTAATCTATTCCATTGATCTTCGGCTCTGTTTTGATTCCAATACCATGTTGATTTTACTACTGTTGCTTTGTAGTATAACTTCAAGTGAGGGATTGTGATGCCTCCTGCTTTGTCTTTGCTGCTTAGAATTGCCTTTGCTATTCTAGGTCTCTTCTGGTTCCAGATGAAATTTAGGAGTGATTTCTCTAGATCTATAAGGTATGTTGATGGTATTTTTATTGGGTTTGCATTGAATCTGTATAATAGTTTTGGGAGATGGCCATTTTCACAATGTTTGTTCTTCCTACCCATGAGCAAGGGATGTCTTTCCATTTTCTGAGATCATCTTCAATTTCTTTTTTTCAGTGTATTATAATTTTCCCTGTATAAGTCTTTCACTTCTTTTGTAAGAGTAATTCTTAAATATTTCATCTTTTTTTTGCTTGCTAATGTGAAGAGTGCAGGTTCTCTTATTTCCCTCTCTGTGATTTTGTTGTTTGTGTATAGGAATGCTATTGACTTCTGAGTACTGATTTTGTATCCAGCCACATTACTGAATTTATTTATTGTATCTAAGAGTCTTTCAATGGAGTTTAGGGGGTCTTCTATGTAGAGTATCATGTCATCTGCAAACAATGATAATTTAACTTCTTCTTTTCCTATCTTTACCCCTTTTATTTCTCTCTCTTGCCTAATTGCTCTGGCTAGTACTTCCAGTACTATATTAAAAGGAGTGGTGATAAAGGACATCCTTGTCTTGTGCCTGATTTTAAAGTAAAGGCTTTCAATTTTTGGTCATTTAGTATGATGCTGGCTGTTGGTTTGTCATAAATGGCCTTTATTATATTGAAGTAAAGACCATCTATTCCAATTTTCTGTAATGTTCTTATCATGAATAAATGTTGGACCTTATCGAAGGCTTTTTCTGCATCTATAGAAATGATCATGTGATTCTTATTTTTGGCTTTATTGATATGGTGGATTACATTTATTGATTTATGTATGTTGAACCATCCTTGCATTCCTGGGATGACTCCCACTTGGTCATGGTGTATAATCTTCTTGATGATTTGCTGCATCCTATTTGCAAATATTTTATTGAGGATTTTTGCATCTGTGTTCATTAGGGAGATCGGTCTGTAGTTCTCTTTTTTAGTTGGGTCTTTCTCAGGTTTTGGTACTAGAGTAATATTTGCTTCCAGGAACAACTTAGGAAGGATTGCTTCCCTTTCAATTTCATTGAATATTTTGAGGAGTGTCGGCATTAGGTCTTCTTTGTATTTCTTGTAGAATTCTGCAGTGAATCCATCTGGGCCTGGGTTCTTCTTGGTGGGTAAGGACTTAATTACATTTTCAATTTCATTAACAGAGATTGGGTTATTCAACAGTTTTACATCCTCTTGATGTAGCTTTGGTACTTCACATGTTTCTAAGAATCTGTCTATTTCTTCTGTGTTATCAACCTTTTGAGAGTAGAGGTTTTCGAAATAGGTGTTGATGACCTTCTGTATTTCTATTGGGTCTGTAGTGATTTCTCCTTTTTCATTTCTTATTGCATGAATTTGAGCTTTTTCTTCCCTTTTTTAATAAGGTTGGCTAGGGGCTTATCAATTTTATTTATTCTTTCAAAGAACCAACTCTTTGATTTGTTGATTCTTTGGATTGTTTTCTTAGTCTCTATTGCATTGATTTCTGCTCTGATTTTTATAATTTCCTCTCTTCTTTTGGCTTTGGGCTTGACTTGCTCTTTTTTTTCTAGCTGTTTGAGGTGTAGCATCAAGTTATTTATTTGTATTCGTTCTGTTTTCCTGATGTGGGAAATCAGTGCAATAAATTTTCCTCTCAGGACGGCTTTCATTGCATCCCACAGATTCCGGTAAGTTGTATCTGCATTTTCATTTTCTTTTAGATATTGTTTAATTTCTTCTTTAATTTCTTCTGTGACCCACTGATTACTCAAGAGTGTGTTATTCAGTTTCCATGTGTTTGTGGGATTTTTGCAGTATCTTTTATCATTAATTTCTAATTTCAGAGTGCTATGATCCGATAACATGCAAGGGATGATTTCAACTCTTTTGCATTTGTTTAAATATGTTCTGTGAGCTAATATATGGTCTATTTTAGAAAATGATCCATGTACTGCTGAGAAGAATGTGTATTCTGATGTTGTTGGGTGGTACATTCTGTATATGTCTATCAAACCCATTTGTTCACAGGTGTGATTCAGTTCTGTTATTTCTTTGCTCATTTTCTGTCTGGTTGATCTGTCCCTTGGTGTCAATGGTGTATTAAGGTCTCCTGTTACAATTGTGTTACTTATAATTTGAGTTTTCATTTCTGTTAATAGTTGTTTTATATAACTGGGTGCTCTGGAGTTTGGTGCATATGTATTTAAGATAGTTATCTCTTCCTCCTGGAGTTTTCCCCTTACGAGTATATAGTGACCTTCTTTGTCCTTTATGGTCATTGTTGGTTTAAAGTTCATGTTGTCTGCAAACAGAATGGCTACTCCTGCCTTTTTTTGGATTCCTGCTGCATGAAGAATTGTTTTCCATCCTTTGACTTTCAGTCTGTGAGTATCCTTCTGGGTTAGATGGGTTTCCTGTAAACAGCATATGGTTGGATTTTGTTTCTCGATCCATTCTGCTAGTCTGTTTCTTTTGATTGGTGCATTGAGACCATTTACATTAATGGTTATTACTGTTAAATGCTGGTTTATTGTTGGCATGTTATCTCTCTGCTGTTGCATCTTTATCTTTCTGTTCTGTTTAATTATCTGCTTTGCTTAGTGTTTTTTTCCTTTGTGTATCTAAACTGTCTTTCAATATTTTTTGCAGGGTTGGCTTGGTGTTCATGAAGTTCTTTAGCTGTTTTTTTGTCATGGAAGTATCGTATTTCACCATCTATTTTGAATGATAGTTTTTCAGGATATATCAGTCTAGGTTGGAAATCATTTTGCTTTAGGATCTGGAATACTTCACTCCATGCTCTTCTTGACTTTATTGTTTGTGCTGAGAAGTCTGCTGTGATTCTGATAGGTTTTCCTTTATAAGTGATCTGTCTTTTCTCTCTGACAGCTTTTAATAATCTATTCTTGTGTTGGCTTTCTGGGATGGTGATTATTATATGTCTGGGTGTAGTTTTATTTTGGTTATGACTATTTGGAGTTCTATAGGCTTCACTGAACCTGATGTCGGTTTCTGATCTCATGCTTGGGAAATTTTCAGCTATTACTTCTCTAAATATCCTCTTGACATCCTTTATGTTGTCTCCTTCTTTTTCATTAATCCCTATCATTCTTATGTTATTTTTCTTTGCATCGTCTTGCAGGTGTTGAATTGTGGTTTCCTGATTCCTTGTTATTTTTAAAAGATCTTTCCTTTCCTGTTCACTAGCTGCAATCCTGTCTTCAAGGTCTGAAATTCTAACTTCACTTTCACTAAGGTGGTTTTTACAACTTTCAGTGGAGTTTTTTATTTCCTGTATATCTCTGTGCATCTGCATTATGTATTCTGTTTGTTTCTTATATTGCTCGTCTAGGGATTCTATCTTTTTGTTTAGTTCCTCCAATTTTTTATCTGTGTTTTCTTTAGATATATTCAGAGTCTCTTTCATTTCTTTTATCATTTCTTCTTTTACCTGGGAGATTATTTCAAGTTTGAATGTCTTTAAAATTCAAACTTCCTGGAGTTGCTTGTTAATTTCAGTGGCTATTGTGTCCAATATTTGAGGTGAATGGCATATATTTTCTTCTATATACATTGCTCCTAGGGTTTCTTGAGATGGGCTGGATGTTTCAGGTTGTAATTTGGTCTTTCGTTTTGTCATTTTCCTGTATTTCTCTGTTTCAAGTGTTATTTGAAATCTTCCTCATGATCTGTTGGAAGTCCCCTTCTATGTTTGTAGCTACTGAGACTCTGGCACCATGCTACCCCAAGCCACTGGGCCTGCAGAACCAATGGCCCTCCTCTGCCTGCTCAGAACTCTGCAGTTCCAGACAAGCTGGGCCTCAGGGACACTGTGCACCCACCTGCCCCTTGGAAGCTCCACAGCTCTCCAATCGCAGCCGGGATGTGGAGGCAGATGTAGACGCCTCAAACCCACCTCTCCACTTCACTGCACCTGGAAGCCTGGAGGGACCCAAATAGTCTGGGCTCTGGGCAGAGTGCACTGACCACTCACCACAGGCTGCAGGGCCTCCAGAACTTGAAATGCTCCTCTGCCTGCCAAGACATCCACAGTCCTCCAGACACACAGGGAGGCCAATGCAAGCACCCCAGATCCGCCCAGCCCCTCCTCTGCACACCGATGGCTAGGCACGGTGAAACAGGCTGGGCTCTGGGGATAGTGTGGGCCTGCCCACACGTCGGAAGCTCAGCAGTTCTCCAAGTGCAGCCGGGATGGGGAGGCAGATGTAGAGGTCTCAAACCCACTACTCCACTTCACTACACCCGGAAGCCTGGAGGGTCCGGAACAGTCTGGGATTTGGGCAGAGTGCGCTGAGCACTCACCACAGGCCCCAATGTCTCAGGAACCTGTGATCTCTCCCTGCTTGCTGAGACATCCACAGTCCTCCAGACACACAGGGAGGCCGATGCAGGCGCCCCAGATCCGCCCAGCCCCTCTTCTGCACACCGATGGCTAGACCACTTGTGTCATATCTTTTAATGAAACAATGTTTCAAGATTTACTTAATGATTTTATACTAATTATGTTATAATAATAAAATGCAATTACAGTATAAAAAACCCTCATGTAAATATCTTTGGTCCAAAATTTTGGTCTCAGTTGCTAGAAAATTCCTTATATTGGATCTTTAACTATAAACATTTTAAAGTCAAGCACTATATATTGGCAAACTGGTTTTTAAAAGAAATTCTGACCACTGCATTCACAATAAGAAAAATGAAAATGCATATCTCAGCAAACTCTCTTGGGTCTAAAATTAGTAAGTTTTAACTTTGCTAATTAAATGTGAAAAAAGATGAGCTCTACTTTCTATTTTGTGTGCTTTGAAAACAAGAAACAATTTTTTAAATGTTTACTGTGTTGTCTTGAAGAAAGACTCCACAGTTCATTGCCATCGTATTTTGTACCAGGAGTTCTCCACTGGTATTTATCATGTGGATTTTAGTTCCATGAACAATATCAAGGCTTCCTCATCTTTTCTGAGTACTCTATCTGGTTTTCTTTAAAGCTTTTGGTAATGTTCTCCTGTTTACATTTTTAAGGAAATCAAAGGTCTTATTTAATGTGCTTGTCAGTGCCTCTACTGTCTTAGGAATGGCCAGAGAATAGCTTTTCCTAAAAGGTCCAGAAAAATACAAAAATGTCTTCTTCTTTTGCATAGTAGTTTTCTTCCTAAAATCTTATTTCAGTTAATTCAGTTGGAAATAATTTCAGTGAGCAATAATCTATGTCAAATGCCATTTCTAATTTCAAGACATTTGCAGTTTATATTAGCATAAAACTGTTACAATGGTCATATATAAGGGGTTTGATAAATTACTCAGCTTATCTTCATGGGTAAATTCTAGGTGGTTTAAAATTCTCATTTCTGGGGAATATATTAAGAATGAGACAAATGCTTGCCATCTAGTATTAGTTATAAAAACAACTACAACAATTACACAGCTACATTCAAATTTTGTAACTGCATGTAAAGTTCTAATTCAGTTTGCAGATGTAATATAAAAATGCATATACACAGGTTCAAAAAATGTTAGACTTCACTGCCCAGGTTTTAAAACTGCTATTGATTTTTATTTTCTACTTGTCAGTATATTTCAAATTTTCTACAACGTGCACTTATGAATTTTAAAATAAAATTATAGTATAAGGTAGTTTGAATATTGGTTTTCTCATTTAATGCTTTGCTAATGATAAACTTTTCCATAGCTAGTTCTGTTTTGAAACTATTTCTGGATTGGTGCCCTTTCTTATTCTTTTCAGGATTAAAAGAAACTAAATGAATAATAATTTCCTTGAAGCTGACTTTAAAAGTCAGAGGCTCTTGGGCACCTGCACCTCCTCCCCCCAGATCGGTTACCAAGTTACCCAGTTACTTTGTGTGGTTAATTTTCTATGAATTTGTATACCTTCCATTCAGCTCATGCCTTAAGGTATGAAGATCTCTTGCTTTACAAAAACTTCCTTATGATAAGCTGGAGACTATTATAGATAAATGGATACAAGTTGAGAACATACTCATTAGTGAAATAAATAAGAAACATATTGTTTAAACATTGTATTGTCTCATTAAGTGTGAGAATCTGAGACAAATAACATTGGTGTATGTATATGTATGTAAAAAATAGTACAATTAAAAAAACCCTCCCTTCCTTGTCTGGTTCTCCTACAAGTTTCTGGTGACAGTATTCTATCTCCTCCAGGTATTTTTCCTCACCTCCTACACACACACAGGCACACACACACGCATGCATGCACACACATACACACACACACTTGCCCTGTAGCTGCTCCCCCGGGGGTCCCAGCACCTTGCAATGTCATGATCCATCTCCCCTTCTAAAGCAAGAGCTTCTGGAGCAGCACAGTGTCTTTTTATCCTTTGAAAAGCATGCTTCTTGTTCATCTCTAAATCAAACACAGTGAATATGTAAATTCTTTATTGGACGTACTACATCAATATTTCAATAAGCTGTAAAACAAGGTCATCACAATACACATTTGCTACTGAAAAGTGCACTCAGAGGTTAAGCATAGTTACCATAGGATACTAATTTTATTCTTACATATGTGCCCAAGAGAAATGAAAACATACATCTTCATGATAACTATGTATAAATGTTCATAGTAATACTATTTATAAGGTAGAAATAATTCAGATATCCATCAAATAAACAGAAGATAAATAAATCGACATATTAATACATTTAGCAACAGAAATGAATGAAATACGGACACATGTGATGATGCTGGTGAACTTCAGAAACACTCTGCTTAATGAAAAAGGCCAGTCGCAAAGGATGACGTGTTGCAAATGTCCACAATTAGCAAATTAGTGCAGAGTCAATAAGGGAATTGTGGAGGAAGGGGATGGTCATTTGGAGGTGTCGGAGGCGGTATTGCTAAGAGCTATGACTTTCCTTTGAGGGTGATGAAATGTTCTAAAATTAGGGCATTGTTGGTGACAGCCCAGCTTACAGAGGTTTGCCATAACCACTGAACTGAAAACTTCAACGAGTGAGCTTCCTATCGAGCAAATTACTTCTCATCAAACTAATTACAGTAGTTCTTATCCACACGGGATCTGTCCTAAAACCCTCTCCTCAGTGTTTACCTAACACCAAGGAGATGAATTGAATGCACTGTTAGAGTTCAAAGCGAAACCATCCCAGAAACGCCTGAGGGTTCAGAGGTGGGCTCTTAGGAGCGAACTGGCTTAGGAGGCTGCTGTGCTCTGCTCATCAATGCATAAGGCCCCGGAGAGCTTATGACCCAGTGTGCTCTAGGTCCTGGGGTGTGACCTGGGAGGAGTGCTATGTCCCTGGCCCTTCCTCTTCCTCTTCTTTTTCTGGTCATCAGTTCCCTCTGCCTTTCACCTCCACCATATTGGGCATTCTGCCTTGGAATCAGCCATCTACTGAAACCCTTGATATCAAGAGAAAGTAAATCCTTTCTCTAAAGTCGTGCCTATCGGATTGTTTGGTTTCAGAAACAGAAGCCTGACTAATACCCTGGTAAACACGGTGTCCTCCTGCACACAACATACGCGTTGAACTTTAACTGTACGTTAGGTAGAGATGGTAGAAAATAGTAACCAAACAGAAGACTTTCCGCATTGTATGTAGATCTCAGCAGCCACTGTACGGGGCATTCCCCCTCCTTCCTCAGAACTTTACCGTCTCACTTTCATGAAGCTTCTCTCTGACACGGCAGACCGGCTGCCTCACTACGCTTGCCCTTTGGGGTGCTTATGAAGTGAAATAAGGGTACACAAGCTCTGACCAGTGCACACTTCATGGCAGCTGATGCGGTAACCAGGATGCGAATGTGTGCTGGGCGTGGCGCAGATGGTGTGCAAACCCCGAGCCAAGGCAAGACTCAGGTCCTGAGTGGACAGAAGACCACAGCCTGAGAGCCCATCACGCCTTTCGGAGTGGTGCTTGCTTCAGAACTTCCAAACTCTTTCTGGAATTTTCACTTGAGAGTTTGGGATCATAGTGACTGCAGGTAACTTAAACCACAGACAGGGAAATCGCAGGTGGGGGTGACACTGATATATAACGTAAAGCTCTCACCACTTGGGTGTGGCAGCCACCCTCACACACTGCCTGTTGTGACTGCTGGAGGACTCAGAGGGCATGGTCACAGAAGGACTCGAAAAACAGAACCTTTAGGGACATTTATTGTAAATCTATTTGGTAATATTTTAAAAAATATTTTTACATTAAGAAACATCAAATTGGCCACATCAGAAAATCCCAAATTCAAAAAAACCATTCCAACTCATCTATAGCAAAGTGGCTATGTCAAATATGTTCTTTTTGTGTTTTCAAGGAATCTATTTATTTACTACATGTTCACCATACATAATGAATACATTCACCACGGAGGTTGGTACATACCCACAGGGCATTTTATTCTATTTCCCTTTCTCCTCCCTGTTTCCTCCCTCCCCCGATTCCTAGACCCCAAAGTCTACTCCTCTGCCCCTACCATGTATCCTTCCTCTTACTCTTTAAATTATTTGTGCTTTGGGTAGGAAACAAGCTCCTTCTCCACCTCTCTCACTCCCAGAGCTCAGCTTCGAAGGCTGCTCCGCGGGCAAACTGTGGACCCCTATTTATGACTGTCTCATGTGGAAATGTTATTGGATTCTGCATACGTTTCTCTTAAATGGCTAAACTAGGCGTCCAGAGACCATAATGGATTTTTAGAACTCGATCTTCCTTATGCTGCCTGAGGAAACAGGAAAGTTAAATTTTATGGTTGCCAAACAGAATTTTTAAAGCAAAACGATTAAAGAGGAGGGTCAATTTAACTTTAAAAGTGTTTACTTCTCTTTTCATTTGCAGGAAAATGCCACACAATTCTTTGGTGTCCTTCAAAAATCACCTTGAAAATAAAACAAGAAAATCCATAATTAAATATGACACTGAACATGAGACACAAGGAAAATAAAGTTCCTTGCAACAAAGACCTAAGGGGAATTTTCAGTCATGTGTAACATAAAATGATCAGGTTTACCCGAGTGAGATCAGGGGCTGGGCAAGTGGATCTTAAAGACTTCTCTTCTGGAGTCTCATAAGCTTGAAATTCATAAACATGCTTGGTGTTGCATCCCTGTAGGCTCGGCACTAGGACTGCACACCCCACAATCCCACCAGCTGCCAGGAAGATGACAAATGACCGTCCCAGAAACAGCCAGGAGACCTGGGCCCCTGTGAGGCCCACATATTTATTTCTTTGAAATTAAAATGCTCCAACCTCAGACTCACTCTCATCCTCATATTTATGGTTCCTTCTGCCTTGAAGCAATCACAGGGAATGCTGTGATAAATCTCCAGAAAGCCTGTCTCCTTTCCAGGGAGATCCTGTAAATTTCTGAGCTGGGTTTTGTAAACCTTCGATCTGTGATGTTCAACAACACCAGCAATGACACCCAAAATGTCTGTGAGGCCCTCTTCCCCTCACTGAGCAGTGGCCGTGGGTCCTGGCCTTTCATTTCTGATGATCACGGGCAGTACTGAACCTGAGCAACCGGGCTTGGCCATGAGGGTCATGGGCTTATCCTCCCCGAAGCTCTCCCACCGAGACATGGCAGATGCTGAGGCAGGCACAGTTAATTTGATGTCAGAATAAAGGGTGAAACCCAAAGAACCCTGGGGAGACTGGAGGCCTGGAAAGAATCCTCCTTACACCTCAAAAAATCCTCAAACCTCAGTCTGCGGGAGAAGGCATCCTCTGAAGGAGCGACGTTTGTAATTTGCCCAGTCCGCGCCAGTACCTTTGCAGAAGCAGCAGAAATAGATGTATGGAGGTTAGCATGACTGTGTCGACTTGCTTGGTTTGATACTCAGGTAATTTGTAGAGTAATTTATAGGTGTGTCAGGTGGCCCAGAAGGCATGACCTCAGGGTCTGTATCTAGTCCCTGGCCTTCCCCTCTCCTAATCTGCTTCCTGGCTGCCGTGAACTACACAGCTCTGTGCCCCATACACTTCTGCAGGGATGCTTCTGCCTGAAGCCAGCTCACCATGGACCGAGTCCCCTGAAACCGTGAGTCAAATTAAACTTCACCCCTTCAGATTGTGGGTGTGGGCAATGGGAAACATCACTAACGCAGGAACAAACTAAACAGAGGACTTCCTTGACATCTGGGCACTCAGACCCTGCTGCCTTTGAATAAATGAACGATGGGATTGTAAGAAAGTAAACATAATTCTTGCCCTGCCCAAAGATTAACACCACCATTGCTATGTAAATTGTAGCTTCATAAGACAATCCAGTAAGCTAGCAACAATAAACCAAAGGACTCAGCAACATTAGAAGTTATATTTTCATAGCTTTGTATCAGTGAAACACCTGGCTCTGTTTGCTAACTTCAAGACTTACCTGAACCTGCACTGTTCTGGGTGCCTAAACTTTCTGTATTTTAGACCGAAAACATCATCTACAAATTTTTAGATTTATCTTCCCCTTCCACATTTGTGTTGTGTGTATAATGACAGAGAAGTCATTTATGCTCCAGCCCAGGAGAGCACAGAAATTCACCCACTCAAAGGGTGGAGTCAGCTTCATAGAAATAAATGTTTGGGTCTCCGGTGGGCCCCAGAAAACAGGGTGCGTGGGAATGTGGAACTCCCCTTGGCCTATTCTCCAGGGGTGATCCACTTTGATCCTGGGTGTTTACTTATGTTTACTTACAATGCTGGACAGTAGAATAGAATCTGGCTTATAGGCAAGAAGAAAAACTGGCTTTGTATCCAGAGATTCTGATCCACTAGTGTTGCCTGAAGAAGGGAGCCTAACACTTGGCATTGAAGGCTGAGCATTGGCCAATCTGCTCATAAGCAGAGGGCTGGGACTATAGGAGATGCCAAAAACTAGAATGCAAATACTTGGAAAGCAACTTGTAAACCAGATACTCACTCGTAGACACGGGCACATTAAAAAGGGCCAGAGGGTCAATGAACAAAGAACCAGGAGAGAGGACAGAAGGGAAAGGAGGCCACAGTGCTTGTTAGTCCAACATTTGCGGGGGGCATTTTCACACAAGATATGTCATCTAACACTCAGACTGTTGGTGCACGCTCCAGCAAAGGGAATTTATTAAGACCCGTTTTGAGAAACAATGATGCCTTCCAAAGGATCTGAGAAGCAGCCAGCACATATGAAATCATGCAGGTCACGGGATGGGGTTCACCGGTCACCTCACAGGCTGTGGATTTCACAGTTAACATGAACCACAGAGGAGACAGAGCTAAAAGGAGCCACGGCAGCAGCTCCTAGAATGAGCAGTTGAGTGCAGGTAAGATCGGATGCAGGTAAGGACCCTGCACTGTGAGGTCAGTGACTGCACCTGCACGCTGGACATCTGCTGCACTGATAACCAGGGCTTTATTCACATGTTGGCTTTTGGGTACTGAAAACATTATTTCATCTTGCTCAGTCTTGGTGTTCTCACTGAGAAGGTGGAGTTATCAGTAGTACCTACTTCCCTGGTGAAAATTGATGGAAGTAATGTATGTGAACCTTGAAGCAAAGCGCCTTGTATAAAACAGGCTTTCAATAAATGTTAGTGATTACTTTTCCAATTAAAGCCATTAACATGAATTAGCCTTCAAGATATTCTACACTGAAGAGAAACACAGAAGGGGGAAATGTAACTTTAGACAATTATAAATGTAATTCTAGGTCTTTTTGTCACAAATACATATAGAAAGTCTTGTTCAAGCACTATGTCTCACCAACATTACTTGATGTATGAATAATAAAATTCATGGACATATACTCAATAAACTATATAGCTGATTTTCATTTTAAGACTTGAATATAAGCACAATGTTTGTTTTTGAAAACAGTGTGAAGCAAGATTCACCTGTAAAATCGTTTTGATCAAAGAACATAGGTTTTCTGGGAGAGATTTTAGGAGCACAGAGCTTAGAACTCTATCTCTAAGATACCAAACTGTCAGATGATCCAAATTGTCATTGAACCATGACTTTTTAGAATAAATGTGTGGTGTGGTTTCCTAGAAACCACTTTCCTATGCCTACCTTTGAGTTAGAAATGTTTCTGACCCGGAATTCCACAAGAGGATCAAACGCGACGTGGCTCTATGGGATGAGGGACCCTAGGAGGTCAGAGAGGAACCGAGGAACTGTATCGCAGAGCAAGCCCAGGACCTCCGGGCACGGGGAAGCCTGGATCGCAGCCCAGGAAAGGACCACCATTGCCAGAAACCAAATGGGACACTCAGGTCCACGTGGGCACCTAACTTTCAAAACTAAATTGAAAAGTCCACACTCGCTCACTTACAGCCATGTTTTGTTGTATTTTCCAGCCTCTCCCCAAGAGTTTTACAGACTTACCAGGCCCAAGACAGTGTCCTCGAGCAGCACTGAAGTCTTCCGGTCAGTGATCACCAAAGGCATTGGGAGGGAGGATGGCTCAGACCCTGGCCACAGGGAGCCGGGGAGGTGCATTCAGTAGGGAAGCTAGTTTAAAAAGAGAACATTGGAGAGGAAGCAACGGAGCACAGGGTCATGGGTTCAGTTCCAAACATGACAACTTTGAGTTTCTTGTTAGATTTTTAAGAGGAGACATCCCAGAAGTCTCTAGGTACAGGTGTTAGGAGCTCAGGACCAAAGTTCAAGCCAGTGATGAAAGTTTTTGGAGTACCAGCTGTAAGTTTTCATCTGATGTCTTGCATCCAGGAGAAGGCTGAATGATAACACTAGTTCCTCGGCTGAACCCTGAAGAAATCTAACACTCAGAACTCACACAGAATGCATCTAACTGGATGCGTATCAGGGGAAAATACAGAGTAATTCACGAAAGACCAAGAGAGTGGTTACTCAAGTAACACAAGTTAGATAAATCAATCCTGTTCAATTTATTGAATCCTCTAGTGGTTAAATGAGGTGACAACTGAAGCATCTCTAATGGAAGTAAAAAATATTGACAAAGCACAGGCACAAGTGTCCAAGCAAGGAGATACTGAGAAATCACATTCCTCTCCCAAACAAATCTGAGCGTAAACAGAAGAACGAGCTGTAGCTAAAGAGGGAGCAGAGCCTAAAAATGTGTGCTTTGCTTTGGTTTTGTATTGCAGTCTTATGCGGTGTGATAGAGCGAAATGAAGTACATAAGCCATGATACAGGTGTAGTCTCTGGAGGAATTTCAGAGCAAAGACGCACAGTGGATGCAGGAGAAGGAGAAGGATGTCCCCTTCCCAGGGCAGAGGGAACTGACACAGACAGAGACGGAGGCTGGACCACAGACTGAAGGCTTACAGTTGATGAATGTCCCAGTGAGAGGTGCCTGGCCTCGGCCTTCTCTGAAAATCAAGGAGAACCTGGAGAATGAGGATGTTGAGGAATAGGAAAACATGAAATAGCCCAGAGAGAAGTGACTGAGTGGAGAATCGTGGTGGTGAACACACTGACTCCAGCTAAATTTATTTAAATCATGTGGCAACAGGAAGGTAGCTAAGAAGCTGTGTTTATTTAGAGCAGTGTTTTGAATAAGAGAGGGAGGCCAAAGTACAAATCTAGAGGCCCCGGCCGGCTGGGGCAAGAAGCTGTCGGGAAAGGGGAGAATGGATTCAAATGATGCGCTAAATCCTCATGGTTCATGCACTGTGATGCCTCTCCAGCAGCCAGCACGTTTGTAGTGTGTAGTTAGTGCTTGCAAATTGGTTTGTTAAAAACAAATAATATTATTGAGATTCCTTTTCTCTTAAATACAGCTGGAAATTATTATGAAAAATGTGCCAAAGCAAAATGATGACTACATCTATTTTCAAAGCCTTTGGCAACTCCATGCTGATAAATGGTATCCATTGGTTTTAAAATTGTAATCATGAGGTCCACAAAACAAACTCAGATTACAAATGTAATTATCCTTGTGTTATACTATACAAGAATACCTGTGGAAATAAGCTAGGAGGAAAAATACTACCCTTAAAAGTTAATTCGATAAAGAAAATTTTATAATAGACTACTGAAATCACCTAATGTATTACTGGGTGTTTTCTCCAAACATCTTCTTTATCCTTATAACCAATTGTTAAGTCTTGCAGCTGCTCCCTGGGTTTTAAAACTTCAAAGTATCCACAGCCAATTAAGCCAGCTGAGCTCCATGAGAGGGCCACCACTCCGAAGGCTATAAGCAGCAGCTCCTCCAGTCGTGTTCAGGCTGTGCTTGAAGCAGTTAACCTAGGGGACCTTGGTGAGAGCCTTCCCAACGGCACCCACGGCACTGATCTCCTGCTGTCTGCAATCCAGGCTCCAGCACGCCTGTGGTCAGCCCCGAGTCAAGCAGCCCCAGTTCACATTGGAAAGTCATCCTGTCTCATCACCAGGCTGCAGAACAAGAAGCATGATTCGGGTCCCAGGCAAGCACAAGTTCACATCCCCTGGCTGCCCAGAAGCCCCACATCGCAAACCAGAGTTTAGTGCAGGTGGATTTAAAGACACTGAGGCATGGAAGTGACAGGGCCCCACATCTGTGGGTCAGATGCACCCTGACCCTGAACTCCTGCAAAGGTGGGGGCCCTGCACTTATGAGGACTTCCGGCCTTGCTGACCCCCCTTAACCCCCCACCAATCAGTTCTCTTTCCACTTACACACAGATCTCCAGCTACTCGATTGACCCTTTCACAGGACACAGAATGTGTTTAAATCTAGAGCTCTTTTAACCAGGAAATCAACTAAAACCAGACATATTGCATTCCTATTCCCCTGCTCCAATTGCCAAGAAGAAAGAAAGAACAGAGGAAGGAAGGAAGGAAGGAAGGAAGGAAGGAAGGAAGGAAGGAGGGAGGGAGGGAGGGAGGGAGGGAGGGAGGGAGGAAGGAAGGAAGGAAGGAAGGAGAGACTACATAATTAAACAAAGTATTCGTGTCCTTTTCAAACTAAAATCACCTTTCCCTGTCCCATCAGCCTCCTGCCCTCTAGCCCTTCGCTGCTGTGTCCCTGCACCAGCCACTTCCTGCAAACACGAGGAATTTTCACTCCCTCTCTGCCCACAGGCCTGGCACTCCTGTGCCACGCTGCTCCTCCACCTGGTCCGATTTCCCTTCTCGCTCAACACTGAGGTCTTCCCCCTGGCTAGGTCTGGTTTGTCCTCGAGCACGGCTATGCCCCGCACCCACAGAAAGGACCTCCCCTTGCTAAGGCTTCTCTAGTGAGCTCTTTCTGCATTGGATTGTCTTACAATGCTTTGCCAGAATCTTCCCCCCAGAAAATCTAATAATAGTTCTCATCAGCTTTTGGGAAACTGAGCATGTTGAAAGTATTTTGTATTGAACTCAGCAGGAGAAAACAAGCACACAAATTATTTGAAGAGGAAAATTGAATTCTGTTCACATGACTGAAGGCTTTGTGTAGCACCAGATAGACCAGGAGAACTTGAAGGATGCTTTCTTTTGTTTTATTTTGCTTTTTTTAATTTTGAAGAAAGGACACAAACAGGGCTCAACAGCAGTAACATCAAGACAACACAAATCAAAGTCACCATGAGCTTTCACCTGGTCACTGTTAAGCCTGTCAACAGGAGCAACCACAAAGAGATTTTGGCAAAGATGTGGAGGAAAGGGAGCCCTGGATGCTGCTTGTGGAAATGAGCTGATGCAGCCTCGTAAAAAGCAGTGTGGAAGTATTCCAAAAGATTAAAATAGAACTCATGCATGATCTAGCAATTCCACTCCCAGATAGAAGTCGTCCACCCAAATCCGTGTGAGATACGCTTCCCAGCCCCTCAGATAGGACAACCTGCAGACATCCAAGTCCCGTCCATAAAATGGCATAGCATCTGCATAAAACGTGAACACCTATGCTTAAATCATCTCCAGGATACTACTGAGGATGCGAACTGCAAAAGCTGTGTAAATAGGCTGCGTCACTTAGGGAACAATGACAGGGAAAGGATTCTGAACCCATCAGTCCAAGTGCGAGGGAGAAAGCCCAGCTGCACATCCCGCCAGCGACCTGCAGGGGAAAGCACTTCTCCCAGGGCTGGAGAAAGACCATGCCGGCCACTGAGGGGCCTCAGCAGGCGCCCACATGTGGCTCCATCGTGCACGCCTGATGCACAGTCGTTTAAGCCTGGCTTTTTGAATGTTTCTGCCATTTTTTGAATATTTTCAGTTGGTAGCCAGTTCAAACCTCAGATATGGAACTCAAGAGTACAGAGGTGAAGAAATCACAATCAGGTATGTGAAAAAATCACAATCAGGATCTCAAGGAGATCCTGCACTTCACGTTCATTGCATTGATATTCACAAGATGCAATGCACAAAAACAACTCCAGTTTTCAGTCTGCTTTCAATGGTGTGTGTGTGTGTGTGTGTGTATGTGTGTGTGTGTGTGTAATATCATTCATTCTTAAAAAAATACTGCATTCATTAGGGTATTTTATACTGGTACATGAGAAAGACTGAACTGTGATTTTCCTATCTATAATATTCTTGTCTTTATTTCATAATTAATCACCTTGACTACAATACACTGGTAAGTGGGTAACATTATCTCATTAATTAGTGGATTTTGCTTGGGCTGTAATGTTTTTCCTTACACATTTAGAAGAATTCATGATTAACGCTACCTGGGTGTTGATTTCTTTGAAGAAACATGTACAAATTAAAAGTTCTATTGTACACATGCATATAAACTGCTATAGTTTCTTATTTTTCATGGGTTGCCTTTTGCAAGTTGTATTTCCTAAGAATGGGTTTATTGTATTTGAATTATAATGTATTACAATAATGCTTTTAGGATCTCTTAATAGCTGAAGGATCAATACCAATATTCTTTATTTGATACTGATAATTTTTCTTGTTATTTCTTGATCAATTTTGGCAAGGTTTTATATTTTAATGTTCTTTTTATTTGAAAAGTTATTGATTTTCACTCATCCTAGAGTAAGTTGTTTTCTGCATCACTTATTTCTATGCTTATCTTTTCTCCTTTCTCTTTTCTCCATTATTTGAATTTAATGTGCTTTTCTGCATAACTTCTTGAGATCAATATGTAGAACAATGGTGTTTCGTTAGCTTTTCTAATATACATTTAAGATTAAACTTTTAATTTTTAGCCTTTAAAAGTTAACTTAAATAAAGGCCACAGATATTAGTTATCTATTTTGATGCTTATTAGCAGACACATGTGCCTGTGTAACAACCACCACAATTAAGGAATAGAGCGTGTTTTCTATCACTCCCAAAATATCCTCATAATCTTTTTTTACATTTCTTCAACTAAAGACAAAGACTATTCTAATTTCTAAACTCATAAGTTTTGCTTATACAAACCTTAGATAAATAGAATAATAGAGTATATGTAATTTGTGCATGTTCTTTCTTTCAATATATTGCTTTTTATTTTCTTTTAAGAGTTTCTTAATTTTTAAAAGTTCCTTAATTTTGAAATAAAATTTGCAGTGACATATGCAGATCTTAAATGCATAATGATGATTGTGACAAATGGGCAACTTTTTTCTTAATCATGATACAGAAGAATCTATTGTCTGAAAAAGGCCTGAATGGCAGCCACTTCCCTGCTTGATACCATGTAGATTTCTTCACACTTCTTTAAACTCATATAAATGGAACTATGCAGTATACATTGTTTGTATGTATAATATTTCTCTTAATATTTAGTAGATTCATCAATGATTTTGCATCGAAACAAAGTCAGTCGTAATGGTCAGAAATATTTCAGTGTACCAATAAACCATAAATTGCTATGTAAATATTTTATTCGAGATTATGTATATTTTTATATCCTGGATGTTAAGATTGCCCTTTTCAGTTATTTCTTATTATGAATAAAGCTGCTTGGACATTTTATGCAAATATGTCTGTGAATGAATATTTTCATTTTTCTTGAATAAATACCTAAAACTACTAAATCATAGGATAGATGTAGGTGTTCTCTTATAAGAAACTGCAAAATAGTTTTCTAAAATGCATGGGCAAATTTAGCGACCTACTAGTAATATGAGGGTTCAATTTGTCTCTATATCCCGTTCAATATGAAGGGTGGTCTGCTTTTAAAATTCTAGTGACGTGAAGTGTTACTTTAGGGTGTCTTTAATTTGCATTTCTCTGATAAGTAATAATACTGGGCACTTTTTATGTGTCTTTGGGCAGATATT
This sequence comes from Cavia porcellus, assembly GCF_034190915.1. Classification (NCBI taxonomy): domain Eukaryota; kingdom Metazoa; phylum Chordata; class Mammalia; order Rodentia; family Caviidae; genus Cavia; species Cavia porcellus. The sequence goes on from NW_026947506.1 coordinate 2,760,414, forward strand.
CATCTTTTCTGCACATTATATGGAAGTCTATCGCAGTCTAGTACTGGAGATTGAACCCAGGGCCTTTGCACTGAGCAATACCTCCAGCCCATTTTTGTGCTTTTAATTTTTGATACAGATCTCAATAAATTACTGTTACAGTTGATACCTTGCGTCTCCTTGAGAAGTTTACCTAAGAGTAGTAGTATCCCCCTCCTATGCAAAAGGAAGGGCACAGAGACTTTGTGAATGCTATTCCTGTCCAGGGGAAGGGGAGGTCAGGGATGGGGCGAGATGGGCTGTGTGGCCTGTGTATACTGTAAGGGAGGAAGAGAGACTTGTTCTTGCCCCCTTTTGCTTTGGCTGGTTTTGCTGGCTGCTGCCTTGAAATGTGCCCCTGGGCCATGCCTCCTGTCTACCTTGGAGCCAGCTGATTATGGACTGAAACCTCCACAAACTGTGAGCTAAATGAACCTTTCCTTCCGTCATCTTGAATGTTGGGTGTTTGTCTCAGCAATGAGAGAAAAGTAACCAAGACATTTACTAAGATGCCCAAACTGGGCTTGCCCTTGCAGTCCTGCACGAGCCGGCCAAAGTGCTAGGACTACAGTCTCAGTTAACTTGTTTCTATGTTTTTTTATTACAAGTTTGTGTACATTCCAAAATACATTGCATACAAATCCTCCAAATGTCTTTTCTACCTCCACTGATATTATCATGTTTTCCTTAATTATGTCAATATAGAGAAGACCCAGTTATTTTAAATTGGTTTAGGGTGCTATGCTTAAGTGCTTGGATGCGTGAAGGTACAAAACTGATTCTTGCCCAAAATAGACAGTGTGATAAATAATATTTATTATATGATTTTAGTATTTGAAACCCCTGGTTACAAGTAAGCGGATGTGTTTATGAGAGATGTACAGCCGGCTTAATCAGTGACATAGTCTTGCTTGGCCATATACATAGAGGGGCTTACAAGGCTGTTAGAGAGTTTAGGAAACTCTTGCAGCTGAGGTTCACTGCCCAAAGTTTAGGGATTCTATCTGTGACACACACCCATCTGCTGACCAGAAAGATCCAGGGAGCTATACTTGGAGGTCACTTTTTCTCCTGTGCATTTTCTCCTCTTTCTGTGGATTTATGTTTTTTGCTTTGCATAAATGTGGTCTTTGAAGCGTGGTGGGTTCTTTCTCTCATCCATGCCTGTTGTAATCTTTGCAGGGGGAAATTCACGGATTGACACACAGCTACTAAAGTGAGCTTTCTAGAACTCCGCCCACCTGCCAGGCTGTGCATTACATTTTGGCACTGGAGACTGAACCCGGGGCCTCTGAGCTGAGCTTAGTCCCTAGCTCAGGGACTAAGGAAAATTTTGGAAATTTTTCGACACAGGGTCTCATAAAGTCACCACCCTGCCCAGGGTGGGGTCAGCTTGCCAGCCTTCCGTCTCTGCCTCCCAGAGCTCTGGAATCACGAGCATCCACGCAGTGCCCGGCAGAGAGGCTGCTCTCTGAGTCCTCAGAATTTGGTAATTTCGTCTAAATCGTCACCATCTTTACCTGCAATTGTTCATTATAACCGCGTCCTGTCTGGCATCTGTGGGATGTGCGGTAATAATCTATTCTTTTTCCCCTTTACTTTGGGGCGGGAGGCAGGGCAAGGCCAGCAGTGTGCTGGCCACCGTGTCTCCTTCCCTGGTCTGTGTCTCCGGCAGGGGCCTCCTTATCCTCTGGGCCTGGCTCCGGCTGCGTGTGCACGCGTGGACACACGGTGTCCCTTCTGGTTGGTCTCACTGCTGTTACACAAAGCGAGTGCATGTTTCCAAAGACCAACTTGGCCCCCATGAATTTGCTCTATTTTATGTGTCTCCTACTTTTCTGGTTTCTCCTTTCCTTTATGATTCAGTCCCATTTTACGTACTTTGTTTAATTAGCTGCCTTTTTTCTAGATTCTCAGGAGGAAACAAGTTATTGATTTTAAAACTGTCGACTTTTCCAATATAAGCCTATAGGTTTAAAAAATTCTTCTCTAAATGCTGTTTTAGCTGCATCCACTCAATCCTTCCGTTTCTGGTTTGCATTTTTAGTCAGTTCAAAATATGTTTCAAAGCACCTTAGTTCACTTTGACCCACATGCTGTTTATAAGAATAAGGTTAGTTAACAAATATGCAGTTCCTCGGAGGTTTCTTATTTTAATATCATTCTACTATAAAAGAGGAAAGACATACGATTTCATACTCTAAAGACTCTTCTTTTTGAAGGTTTTATGTGCACTTGAAAGCAATATCTATTATGCAAGTGTGTAGTATTGCAATCTGTAAATATTTATCAGTTATTATTAATAGTGTTTCCCAGATGTTACATATTCTTGATTTTTATATTTATATCAAATGTTAAAATAGTAAAGTTAACCTCACTAACAAAATCTATAGATTTGTCTGTTTCTCTTCTTCTGCTATTTTTACTTCAGGTATTTGAAGGTGCCTGTTTTACCAATATGTAAATGTTTGAATCTGGACATATTCCTGCTCTTAAAGTCCATTTTATTTGCAAGTCTATATTCTCCAGTTTTGCTGTGCTTACTGTATTATTGGTGTATGTTTGTCTTAGTTACTTCTTACTCATTGCTGAGACAAAATACCTCTTGATCAAAGTTGGGGGAGGAAAGATTTATTTCTTACAGTGTTTGGAGGTTTCAGTCCGTACTCAGTTGGCTCCAAGGCAGGGTGGCATGGCGGGGCCGCCGTTCATGGCTGCTGCAAACAGCAAGGTGGAAACAGGCAATAGAGAGAGACACACCTTCTTCCTGCCGTTACATTACATCCTGCCCCCCCCACCCCTTAGGTCAGTGTAGCATGCACATCCCCAATCCAAATGCTAGACGATGAACCAGTCACAAATGCACAACGCAAATGCATGAGGCCTGGGGGCCACCGACATAAACCGTGACAATGTTTATCCCTTGTTCACTTTCAGATTTTCTCACCTGACTCCTGCCAAAGCCATAGTTGAAGAACCTTGATTTTTTTATCCAATCTGACAATTTTTCTATTTATTTGTACTTTAACACATTTACACGTAATTGTCATCCAGGTCTTCCATTCTGCTACTTCTTGGCTTCATATTTTTGGAGGTAAACTCTTGATGTTTAAGTGAAATCATTTGCCCCTGCCACTGTGAATTACTATAATCTTCATTACATTCAGAAAACCAACTTGCGAGTGGCATCTCCTCACTGTCTTTTGGGACAACAGCTACTATAAATCACTTCAAGAATGACTTCTTCCTTCCGAAGTATACTTCCAAAGGATTGATGGATCTCGGAGAATCCTCTGTTCATCCTGTGTGACAAAGTACAAGGACAGATCTTACACAGTATTTCTCTTAGCATTCAGTATCCCTGAACCCTTGAATACTTGTCTGCACAGTATCAAATAAATTTTAAGATTTCATTTCAATAAGCGTGGAACACATTTAAGTTCACAGTCAGTCAGCAAGCCAAGCCCACATTAAAGACGGTTCCAATTTATACACTCAGTAAAGTATTTAGGGTATTCACATTAATGAATTCAGTCTCAAGGTAGATACATTGCTTCCCACCTTACTTAATGTCTTTAGAACCATTTTTCAGATATGTTCCTCAGATTTCTGTAGATATAAATGAATGAAATTTGAAATATATATCTATGAATCGGCAAAATTTTGCAAGATATTTGAGTAATGGGATTGGGGTGTGGGTTTAGGAGTCACTTCTTGTACTTAACCTAGGGTACAGATACTCTTGGAAAAGACCATTGAGAAAGGGAAAAGGAGCTGCTTCTGTTGTTAAAATAAGTTCAGCAAAACTTAGAAGATCAATGTCTTTATTTAGTGTGACAAGAATCTGCCCAGATGTCCCCCTTTCAATTTTCAAGGTCTCAATACACAATCAATACCTTAACTTGACCGAAAGCACTCTCCCAAGGCTTTGAAATGCTTTACGTTGTAACCAGCCAGCCTCAGGTCTGTTTAGTCCTTTGGTTTCCTTTTTAAGAATCTCAATCTTATAGGTAGCAGATAAAGGGTTTTTATTTAATTACCCAGAATTTAATTTCTTACAATTCTCTTTGAGTGGGTATGGTGGTACATGTCTGTAATCCCAGCATTTGGGATACTGAGGCAGGAGGACTGCTGCAAGACCAAGGGTGTGTTGGTTAGGCTTTTTCTGGTTTTGTTTTGTTTGCTTTTTTCTTTTGTTTTCTTTTCTTTTCTTTTCTTTCACTCTTCTTTCTTTTTTTCTTTCTTTTTACGTTGCTGGAACAAAATCTCTGGTGTCCAAAATGAAGGAAGGAAAGGTTTATTTAGTTCACAGCTTGTGGAGGTTTCAGTCCATAATCAGCTGGCTCCAAGGCAGGGTGGCGTGGCAGAGGGGCAACAGTTCCTGGAGATGGAAGACAGCAAAAACAACAAAAGAAAAAAGAGAGAAGCACCTCACCCAGTGAGAGTCAGGGGGAGGAACGTGGCCCACCGGTCCTGACTCTGAGAAAGGGGAGCACAAGGCCAGCCCTGACCTGCCCTTTGTGACCCCACAACCACACAAGGCTTTGGGGGGACATCCAATCACAAACTGTAACCAAGGGCAACTTGGACTACATAGTGAGTTCAAGATCAGCCTGAACTACATAGAGAGAACATTTTTTATATCCGGGCAGTTTTTGGGAAAGTACACTCCTCCAAGGAAGCCTGTATTTTCAACTTTCCATGTCCATAACCTGCTGTTTGGCATTGAAGAGCTTTATTGACATGTCATCGCTGGTGACTCCAAGTGACAATCTGTTTGCCACAACTCTCCATAGGCTCCCAGTACATTTACTGCTAGTATCAGAATCATTAACGCCTCCTCCAAGTCTCACTGGATAAGAGAACCTATCCGGATCCCTATCAGGAAGCTTCCATTCCCCACAAACCACTTCTGATGCTAATACCTGATTCAGCCAGAAATCAGTTAGAAAAATAGATTCATTGCAAGTGCGATGAGATAAGAGAATTGTTACAAGAATTAGTGTTCTTCACTTAGGGAGGGTGTGGAAAATGATAGGCTGCAAACAGAGTTAAGGGAAAACAGAAGACAAGACTCAGTCCTCCTGAAGCTCTGTTAAGTCAGCCCTTGGGGAAACCACAGAAGCCAGCCATGGGCAGCTTCCAGCATTGGAGCAGGAGGGGACGATGTGCTGGGGAGACAGATGAGAAGCTGGAGTCTCTGTGTCACTCCTGAGTCTGCTTCTGTACCTCCGTACCTGGGAGAGGACCAGGACCATCTGTCGGCCCGACTCAGTGCCCACTTGACAAAGAGCTTATGGAGAAATTGCCCCCTGTCGCCACTGAGGCCAGACTATAGATGCAATACAGTGCCTGCCTGTGTTTTTCTGTCTGCTCACCCTCAGAACCCAGATACATGAGATGAGGAAGCCCAGCCCATATGGAAGCAATCTCAAGTCCCTGGTGCTCTGGCCCTCCTGAGACCCCAGTCCACAGCCAGCAGTAACTCTCCACTGGTGCGGTGAGCCGTGCTGGAAACAGCCCTAACTTCAGTAAACCTGCGCAGCTGCTGGGAGGCAGAGAAGGTATAAGGCTCCCCCACCAAGCCAGGCCCAAATCGCAGATCTGTGAAAACACAGTTACCATTCTTAAAGCCAAATCAGCAAGCTTTCTGCTAAGAGCCAAATAGCAAACATTTTAGGGTTTGCATGGCCCGTGTGGCACCTGCTGCCCATGCTTTCTTTTTAAAACAATCATTTACAATAAATACTAATTCTGAAAATTACTGGCTTGGTAAGCAAACAGAACAGACAGTGGGCTGAATTGTCTAGGGAGGGAATAATTTGCTCTCCTCTGTGTTAGGGCACTACATATTGGGATGCTAAGTTATATACACAACAACTTAGCAAAGCTTTCAGTTATGAGTAAGTAAATTGCACAAGTTAAATTTGCAAAATTAAAGGAAAGGGGGGAAACAGCACGACAGGTTCAGACATGTTTGTGTCTCGTGTGTGCATGATGTGGGGCGAAGCAGGCCTCCGCAGGATTTTACTGATGGTTTAACTGACTACGTTTAGGAGATCGAAGACCAAATCTAAATATAACAGCATTACACAGAAACCCTTACCTTTAAAAAATCAGATTTTCCAGGAAACAGAACAAACATCTACTGAAAATCTGCTGTATCCCAGAATCTCTATGATGCCATTTCATGAAGGAGATATTTTTATTCCTGTTTTACCCTTAACAATTTGATGTAGAAAGTCAAATAATTTTCTCAAGACCTCACAATAACAAATCATGTTTGCCTGAAAAGAAAACAACCTCGGTGCAGGTTGCATTTTTGAGGAAATGAGGAATTAGTAATAGACTGAGCTTGGAGATTTTAGAATTAGCTAGCGTATTTCTTAATTAAAAAATACCTTAACCTAAAGTCTGTTTCTCACCCCAGCTGCCAGTTTCCACAGAGGAACAGTCTGTGATGCAGGAAATCCATCAGAATCGAGGCAAACACAGCAGCATGAGAGCTCCCTGGTCTGCACTGAGGTCTCATCTCTTTTATCCCATTTAAAACTGCAAGGGATTTTAAATGCAATTTAAATAAGCAACAATGCTTCTCTAATTGGAGCTTTAAAAATTTAGATTTACTTTTAGATTTTATTTATAAGCCAGTTTTCTGCAGAATTTATGAAACAGTTAAAACTTTCAGCAAATGCAGCTGTATGTGCGTGTATCCTTGTTGAATGATAGACAGGCAGAGTCGCTTCACATGTAACACATGCAAACAGGGCACCCCAGAAGGTGTGTGCTGCTTTTGAATGTGACAGAGTTTTACATAGACATGGGTTCTCTTGGAGCTATGTTTGTGTCGTGCTTGATTCATGTTAAACACGCTGAAAGTCTGTAGCACAGGTGTCTGAAGGGGTTCAGGAGCAGCTTCCCTCTCTAGCTGATCTTTCCTGAGCCCCTCTAAACCTGGTCTGAGAAGCTCCCATGGCAAAACTTTTACCAAGCCTCACAGACTCTGAGCATAGCTCGTTTCTGCAGGAGCACCAACAGGAGATTCCCCTGCACCCCAAAAGCTGTTCTTTCTCACTGAGCCGGGAATGGATGAGCAGTTCTGCAGAGTCCAGAGGAGACTCAGGCACAGTGGAAGACCCTCCCATTGGAACCGAAGGACTCCATCACAGTGCTGGCCTTAGGAAGCAAAGTCCCGAGGGAACAAAATCAAGAAACCTATGTTTAGCCCATCCTCCCTTTACAGAGGTAGACCAGTATGCTGGACTTTTCATTAAAACCCAATTGTCTTCACTGGCCAAGTTCCCTTAAGGTTCATCACAGCCAGTGGTTACTTCTGGACAATGAGCTCTTAGTCTGGCACTGTGCTACCTGATGTATTATCAGCCTCTTCCAGTTCCTCTTCCCCAGTAGCTGCAAACCTTGTGGTTAGCTATAGACACAACAAGATGGAGCACCGCAGAATATGGGTACCATGTGGAGGACAGAAACTGAGTGCCTCCCAGATAGGAAGAGGAATTTTAGTGCATGTGAAATAAACCGTTATTGAATTGAGCTGCTGAGAGATTGATGTTTTGTTTCTGCTTGATAACCTAATCTACCCTGATTAATATACCTTGCAACTCCAAGGTGCTACATCTATCAAGAGTCTGCTGATTCTGACGAATCTATCCAGTGGAGCTTAGCACTTGAGAACAGTGGAGCAAAACTACAATATTTCAGTAGAAAAACCACATTTTCCCTGCCTTCATGATGGTTCTTCCTTACTTCCATTGGTTACTGGGTAGACACCGAGCACCAGTTTAACTGAGGCTCAGCACTGTTAATTTCAAAAGGTATTGGAGATGTTTGTTTCTTAAATATTTCCTTTGTAACCAATTTTAGGAAAGCTTACTTTTTAATATGTCATGCATTTTGGGTTTTTTCTTTTTTGATCCCTGTATATTGTTCTATACATCTAAAATTCAGTAACATCAACCACTTCACAATGGTACTGCTATTGATATAATATCCTTCATTAATTCCCACTATTTTTTCTCCAAAGTGTAGAACTACCTAATTTAAAACTATGTTTAGATCTCGTTGCAATTGTACCATTCTACAGAGCACATTGCAAATATTAGACACCTTAGCTAAAGTACACAGAATGTGATTGTTCACCATCAATTCTACCTCTTAATTTTTTCCAATAAAATATTACAGTTCTCTTACAGAGATCTAATATGCCTCTTATTAAGTTGTCTTAAATTTTTAAGTAATTTAGATCTGTTATGGATGGTGTCTTAGTTACTTTCTTCATTGCTGAGACAAAATACCCAATACACAAAGTTAAAAGAAGTTTTTAACTTTGTAAAGATTTCAGTTCATACTCGGCTGGCTCCAAGGCAGGATGGCACGGCAGAGGCATTATAGTTGGAGACAGGCAGAAGACAACAAAAGCAAGAAAACAAACTGTAAGTAACTAGGAGCAAGCCTCTTCCACCCCTAATCCTGCATCCAGGCTACCCACCCTTAGGGTGGACGGTGCTCACCTCTGGAACGCCTGCACCCTTAATTCTAGCATTGCACCATGAATCAATCACACGCTCTAGACCCAGCCACCTCTGGGGAGCCCCACCCACGACTGCATGAGGCTCTGGGGGGACATCTAGACACAAGCCACAACAGGCAGAGGCTCCATTTTTGCTGCTGGCTTAAAGAGATGCTTTCATCTTTGATATTTCTATTTAATTTTGGTTTCTTAATGAACTCTCTGAAAGAGTCTTCACATGGTCAGTGTGCAAACTAGTGTGAGAGTGGAAACCAATGAAGTGCACAGCGAAAGCAGAAAGCGTGAGTAACTGTACTGTACTTAAAAGTTAGAATATTCAAGTTAAACAGGAAAGGTACCTGGTCATCTACTCAAATACATCTTCATTGACTGGATATAGTAGCTGCACGGATTTCACTCATTTTTATCCCAAAGAAAATATCTGAATGCTTTCCAGCTGTGACTTTCTCTGCAGGCTATGCTCACCTGCTGCTGGCTGGCGTCCACCATGTGTGTGCATTGTGCATCCCAAGTGTCAGGGTGGCCATGTCCCCTCCCCTTGGTGACCGCCAGTCCTCAGCATCTCCATCCCGGCTGCTCCCAGCACGCAGCTTCTCAGAGACACAGCCTAGGCCCGCGGCCGTAAATCATGAGTAACTTTTGGAACTAGTTCCTCTCCAGAGGTGTATGGCAAGTTCCCCTTGCTGTGCAGACAGTCTGAGATTCACACTGCATCCGTGTGATAAATCAGTACTGGGCATGCGACAGCATTCTGACAGCAGGACAATTGCTGTCCTGGAAACAAAAAATGCAAATATCCTCTCCCTCCTTGCAAAGGCAGCCAGCAGACTGATTCTCTGATGTTGATCAATGACTTTAATCTACGCCCACCCAGAGTTTATAAAATCCATGTAACATCTGTCAGCCTCACTCCTCTCTGGTCCGGACTGAGGCAGGTTTTGATTTCCCTGGGTGTCAGGTGAGTCATTTGGGCCACCTTGAAAGGATGACCGTAAAAATTGTAAGTTTTGGAGAGTAATTTTAATTGTAGCATCCCAACTGTAAAATGAATCATTCAGACATCAACAGTTGGAGGCTGGGTGACTTGGACATGTTAGTTGACCTCTGTAAACCTATTTCTCAGCTGACAAATACAGAAAGAAATGCCTAACGTAAAAGATGGCTTTACTTCTGTAAACTGAAAGACATCCTCACCTTTAGGTAGTGTACTTGCCAGGCTTGGCAGGTAAAATGCAGCGAACAAAATACCCATGCTAATGAATTAATCAAGGCATAAGGTAAATAGTGGTTTTATCGAGTCTCTGCATTCTATTTTTCATATGGTAATGACAAGCTGAAGTGGTTAAAAATAAAATGTGTAATAATAACTGGAAAGAGACAGCGGCTGGGACAGCACTCCTGCTGCACTGGTCCAGAGCCTTTGCTTGGCTCTCTGTTACCTCTGTTCCCCTCCCCTCTCCTCAGCCCAAATAACATCATTGGTGGACACAATATATTCTTAACTATGTGGGTTTATATAGGATTCCAGCTTTGGTGGAGGATGCTAAAAGAACGTGCAGTGTTGCAGGACTCCTTCTGAGTTACTGCTGACATGGAACATGGACACAACACCCAACATGTGGGACTAACTGAAGGGCTGGAGGCCGTCAAGTGCTCAAAGCTCGTAAGGACAGAAGGACCCAGAAGGACCTCTTTGAGTGCGAGTGAAGCTTCTCACTGCTTCGTTGTGCCTGGTAATTCCACGGCTGTTAATGAAAAGATGTGGTCATTTGGTGACGAAGAACTTGGAACTGTGACCTTCTGAGGATGTCCTGTTCCCCATCCCTGAGCACCATGAAGCTAATGTAATTTCCAGAAACCAAAATGGTTTATCTTCCTCACATCAGTCCAGAAACTCAAGCAGGCATTGCCACAAGAGAACCACTTGCAGTGCTTACACATCAGTTGTGTGTTTTTAAACAAGAGCACCAGTCAGCGTTTTACTAGAGAAACAGATATAAGTTATACAACTACATTACAAGATTGGCTTCTGATGGTCACCCCCAAAGCAGATGGGAGCATACAGTGGCCGTGTGCACACTGGAGACTGAAGGGTTCAGTCCAAGGCCTGGAGCTCACTGCAGTGTCCCGTGGGAGTCCCTACCAGGAGGCCAATGAGTCTGTGATGGAAGGCTGAAGAGTCTATGTCGGAGGGCTGATGGTCTGCTGCAGAATCCAGAGTCCATGCTGGAAGCCAGGAGACCATGCCCAAGGGGAAGAGGAAGATGCAGCTCCTCTGAAGAACAGAAGCAGATCCACCCTTCCTCATTTCCCCTTTGGACCACCCAGCTCAGCCACACCAGGGTGGGTCCACTACACCACACGGTGTGGAATTCCCGGGCCAGTTTAGTTAAGCCTCTAAACTTCTCAGATTCACACAATCAATCACGACAGAAAGCTTGTGCAGCTGTGTCATTGTATGTGGTCACAGACCAGCTGATAACAAAGAAAGCTGAGTATGCAAGAAAACCTGATCAGAACTTTGGTTACTGTGTGAAAGAGGCTTGTAAAGAAGGAAATTATTGATAAATACTTTCCCCCACCAAGTGCTAATCATAGTGAATCATCAGAGCACTAAATTATGTGTGTGTATGTGTGTGTATATATATATATATATATATATATATTCGAAAGATTGAAGGAAATTCTCCATTATATATATACACACACATATATATATATATGGTTATCTATCTATATATATACATGAACCATATATATATATATATGAATTAGAGATAATAGAGAATTTCCTTCAATCTTTCAAATCACTGAAAAAACAGGTGACTGTTATGGACTGAATGTGTCCCTAACAATTTATCCCAAGAAGCTTCAATTCTCAGTATGATGGGCTTAGTGAAAACTCTAGGAAGTCAGATGAAATTGTCCGGGTGAGGCTTTCATGATAGGATTAGTTCCTTTGTAAGAAAAGACAGCAGCAATCTTTCTCCTTCTTCCTGGGCACAAACAGAAAAGGTCATGTGTACACAGAGAGAAGGCAGCCACCTACAAACCAATAGACAAGGTGACAGAATGAATCTATTTGCACCTTGATCTTGGTCCTCTATCTTTCAGAACTGGGAGAGAGGAATTTTTAGCCACCCAGGCCTTGATATTTTGTTACGATGCCTGTGGATACTAACACAGTGACCACTAATACTGTGTCTATAATCTTCATTCTGAGTTATTTCCTTCAAAAGAGAGAGAGAGAGAGAGAGAGAGAGAGAGAGAGAGAGAGAGAGAGAGAGAAAGGCAAGAATTTCTTTTTAATAGTGTCATAGAAAAGTTGAGTTACACATGCATTGCACATATAACAAAATATTCTGGTATGTTAAAAAGACAAATGAACCCAAGATTGGATCCCAAGAAGTAAGGAAATCGCAATGTCTGGCCGTAAATCTGGGAGGCAGGAGAAGGTGAATCTGAGAACGTCCCCCGTCTCCCACCACCAGTTGGGTCACAGCTCACACAGCGCCCAGCCATCCACACCTCAGTGGCCGAGGGCATTGTCGTGGCTGGGAATCTCGGTTGTGTAGCTTGGTAGCCAGTGACCTGAATGCGTGTGGCAGGGGCACCAGGAAGAGAGCAGGAAAGCAGCGTCGTAATAAACGTCACCCAGACTGGAAGCTGCACTCCCATTTGCTGTCCTTCCTAAGCTTTGCCCTCTGCCCAGTGGCTGCCACCCACCGAATGGCATCAGAAAGTAGCAATGCACTGTGAGAGGCAGCATGGCAGGCAAGGATGTCCACTTCCCAGTTCCTGTGAGGCAAGGACAGATCGTCACTTGGCAAGAGAGGACCAGGGTTGCAGAAAGAGTGGAAATGGCTGGTCAGCTGCTCTTCGTATTGCCCTGGACTTTGTAGTGGACCGTGAGTGATCACAAAGGCCCTTTAGATATGGAGAAGATGAGCAGAAAAGTTATTAGTAGCACACAAGAAATATTCACATGGCTCTTGCTACTTTACAAATGGACGTAGATGGGACCAAAGAATATAGGAAAGCAGAGGTAAGAAGACAGATTTCTAGAAGGGACAAAACCTGGTGGACACCTTGACTTTTAACCCTGTATCGTCCACTTTGGACTTCTGACCTCTACAACTGTCAGATAAAAAGTGTGTTGTGTTAAGTCACCAATTACGTACTATCAGGAAATAAATATACATTCACTCATTATTTGGCTCATATTAAGAATCATTTAAGTCCATGTATTTGCTAAGCGCTGCAGTAGAAACAGAAGAAGGTGGACGACACTGGTCTGATGCTTGCATTCAGAGACATTGAGATCCGCTTTGATTGGCCAGTAATAATAACTAACGTTTATTGGACACTTCCACTAGCACATCTGTGCTACGGGCTGGAAGATTGCGGGGCTGTGTAATTCACACTGCTGACATTCTAATCCTGACACAGAGGTGTCAGGACCTGTGACCCACTCTTATATAAGACTCCAAAGAACACCCTTTTCCCTTCCACTCCATAAGGAGGACAGTGGCCATCTGTGAACCAGATCTTCCTGACCTCCAGAACTGTGAGGATTCTTATTTTCTGTAAGCCATTCAGCTCATAGTATTTCATCAGAACAGCCCAAAACGATTCAGGCGACATGACTGTCACACTGTACACATAGTGCCTCCACCTCAGCCTGCACGGAGACTGTGAAAAAGTAGACTGAATGAGGTTAATAATCTGAGTAAGTCAGCACGACAGAGAAACTGGTATTTGAACTTATGTTCAAGTGACTGCGCTGAGTTCCTCTGGTTGCTCCTTCCTTTTTGCAGTGAAGGATCAGGTCACTAAGTTGGCAGGTTTCAGAGGGAGGAGATCCTATTTAAATTGGAAGGATAAATGATAGCTTCTGGGTCAGAAGATTTTGAACGGGATCCAGGTCTAAAAGGATTATCATACATTAGTCATGACACACAGAGCAAGGTGACTGCTCAGGGTCACCACTGTATTTCCATAATTTAATGATTTGTGGTTGTTGCGGGTTCTTCTTCCCTCACTAGCTGCCTCTGAGGACTGTCTCAGTATCTAGCGGGTGCCGTCAGGTCCCAGCCACGTGGCCTCTCTCCTTCACGGAGAACAATAACTGCTCCACTCTTGAAGCAAGCAGGAGACTCTTTCTGGACCTTAATTTTCCTTTATGGGCTTCCTTTTTAGGCCAGGCACGGCCAGATGATCAGCTGAGTTTCTGATGAATTAAAATTGCCTCACTAATAGCCAAATCGTGGGAGGAGTGACCTGCTGGGTTTACTAGTCATGCCCACACTCAAGAAAATGAAAGGCAATACACATGCACCAAGAATTGAGAGCCCTGGGAGCCATCCTAGAATCCCTCCAATCACTTGCTGGTTTACAAATATGAAGACGCAACAATACAGATAATTCTTTAGTAACTGCCACGTTTAATACAAAAGCTTGGTGACTACCCCGAGAACTTCTCAGTTACCTTTTATCTTTTGCAAACAGTCCATTAAGACACTGAAAGGCAATCTCAAGGCAGCAGGCAGGAGAAGAGAGGCATGCACCTCGGGGAAACCTCAGTGCCAAAGTGTAAGAATGGGCGTGGCACCTCATCACCCTCCCAGAGCTAGCCTTTACTGGTTGGAAGGAGCTCAGTTAACAGTCTGCATACGTATTTATTTCTTCCTATCCATAAGATACAAAATGCATTCTTAATTAGCTCAGAAAGAGAAAGCACACATATCAAAACCAAATTCTTAGGAAGTGCTTGATCCAGAAACTTTCTTAGAACAAGTTCTTGAGAAACGTTTTCTGTGGCTGTTGACTAATTCATCAGAAGATTTTTTCTTTGAGACTCTCAATGTTTTAAAATGTTAACACTTGATTTATATACACTAAAATTTATTTTGTGCTATGAAGCACTGTGGGTTTGATATATACCTAGTGTCACGTATGCATACCATCATGGTTTCATACAGAGTATTTTTACTCTGGTTTTAAGTACATTCATTGTGACATTCCTGGGTATAGTCCAGGTCATATTTTTTGAGTTGGCATTCCTTGATCTTACTGAAACTGTGGTTGCAATGTTATTTATCAAGTTTGCAACATTTGAAATCCCAGTGTTCAAAGAGTAAAAGTCTTGCCTTCATAACATCTTAATACAGAATCCACTGGACTTGTCACAGATTAAAAGGCTTTCTAAAGCATTGCTCCCATCCTCAATGGCTCTTTCCTGTCAGAAATACTGGTGCCCTCCAGCGGACACTGGGGCGTCCTCAGCATGCACCATGGCAAGCAGATTTGTAAAGCTCTAAGGAAAAACAGCCACCTACCTTTGAGAAGCTTCCTCACAGAAGGTTACCTTACTGTGTTTTCCTGGTCCCTGGCACTCTCCAGGCTAGCACTGTACCAAGATGTGCCACATTAGCCATCCTGCTTCTGTGCTAAGGTTGCCACCTCCACCCACCGTGGGTCAGAAGGACACAATTCACACTGTAGTTTTCTAATATGAAAACAGCTGCTCTTGTTACTAGGTTCTTTTTGGATCTGAATTTTTAAGAGTTAAATTTGCATAGGAAGGGGAATTAAGATAAAGTTACTAAGTGAAAAGATTACAACTTCAGCAAATGCTATCAGCTCAGTGACTGGTTTTAATTTTAATTGGAATTCAGAATAAAATCCAGGAACCATAGTATAAGCAATCAGGGTGAGCACCGTTATTATGAAGCTTATAGGTGGAACCTGGTGTCAGATGGACCTTGATTGTGATTGTGTTTCTGTCATTTACTGGCAGTACTGAGGAGCTTCAGAAGAATACTGTGTCTTGTTAATGGAGCTGCAATGTCTGATCGCAAGCATAATGTCTGGATGAAATGATGCACCTTTTACATGCTCTTGGCAAACTGCCTGAAATACACTGGCATAAGCCAAGGTCTTCAGAAAGCATAGATATTGATTAGATAATGAGGACAAATTTACAATCCAAGGGACACAATGCACACACATTTTGTAGGTTCCATGAACCCACTATTGAGATGTTCTTTCTATCTGGGACTATGTGTGATCCGGGAATTATAGGAAAGCATGGAGAAAGAAAGAGTGCCAGAGGCAGAATCCGAGGTGTCTGGGCACCACAGAGGTGAAGGATGCTTGGGAACAGGAAGGGAGCAGTGGAGGAGTCTGGGAAATCAGCAGGCGCTGGTGTGAGCAGGTTTCCACCTCCAAGAAGCTGTGGAGCGACGCTCCTCATGGGAATGGTCAGGAGATTACTGAGAGCCACATGTGCGGCTCTTCCCAGGGTAGATAGAAGCGACCTAGTCGGCGTCCCCTGGGAGTCTGATGGTGGCTTGGGAGGCCTTGGCCACACTGGGTCCTGCTTGACGCAGCTCCAGGAGTAGAAATTCACAAGGGTTCATGAGGGGCTGAAGAAGTGGGCAGAAGAACACAGAGGTACAGAGAAAACAAGAAAAAAATGCATCAACAATGCACAAGTGTTCACAGTATCCACCACGGCCAGGCTGCCGAGGAGAGGGCTTCATTTACACGGTTTGGAAATGAGCGGATAGTTTAAGTCTGTTTCTTTGGCTGCTCGGAGCTTCTGCCTCATTGTCTGCCTCCAGAAGGGGGCTTCACGGCTATGACATTTCTGGCAGGCGGGTTGAGCAGTAGTGTTTAGTGCTCATCCTTTATAGGTGAAGAACGAAGTCCAGCGATGCCTACAGATTCGTTTGGAGATCATGAAAGACTGAGTGTGAACCCAGCCACTTTCCCTAAGACGAGCCCACTCCGTCTGTCATACTGCTGTCCAAGGAGCTGGATGGACGCTAAATAGCACCACCTCGGAGAACAGTGATCCCCATAAAACGACAGGGCAGATGTTTCCGGGAGGCTGAGCCAGATGTGTCCACAAGTGACAAACTGCTGTCTCAGGACTGATGCTGACAGACAGTCTCCTCTCCTGCCCCAGGCACTCGAAGCAGTAGAGAGAATGAAAGTCTCCAAAATATTAGGGGTCCCAGCCAGTCAACACCACTGAATTTGCCTTAATTTCCAAGCCTGGCATGACTGGGGCCAGCGCTTCTGTGGCTGTACATGGGGTCCACCTGATGGCCACGTCCAGGCAGTGGCTGCACAGCACAGGCTTTCTCCAGGGCAACAAGAAGAGGAATGCAGCGATTATAAATCTGATATTTAACTAATGAGAGTGATTGCAGGAGCTATCAGAGACTGTCCGTGAGTATGCGCGTGTTTATGCCACGAAAGCATGCCGATTTCCCTCAGGGGCAGAGTGAGAATCTGACAGCTTAAAACAAGCAAAGCACAACCCTTTTCTCCTATGACTACATCGAGTTGGGTCACAAATTAGAAGGGTACCTTGTAACTCATCTCATGATACTTTCTAGGTAAGAGATACCAGAGTCTCGCTTGTTATTACAAAGCCAGTGAAGACAGGATCCGACTCCATGCCAGGATCCAGGACCTGAGTTGCTCCTCTCTGTGTCTGAGGAAAGTCACATGCGTGTATGATCCAGGCTACTTCTTCCCTTTTTTCCTCCTTCCTTTGTTTCTCTTTTATTCCTTTAGTGGATTTTTTACTACATTAGTAAATGCTTTGTCTCATTTTAGCTACATTATATACCAGTGTTTTCTCCAATAAAACATTGTCATGCAGTGACTTTGTGCCTGTTTTTAATATATCCAGCATAGAAACTCAGCAAAGGGCATTTCTTGCTAATCCTTTTCCATCTTGTCCAAGTTTATACAGCCACTCAGCAACACCCTTGAGCTGCAAAACCAACTTCACTCCCTGTCAATCTTGTGTATATGCAATATACACGCTGCACCACATTTCCCTCCATTAGGGTTAACACTGGGGTGTGACCATTATATTAATTATAGGATGAAGGATAGTTTTTAATGCCTACATAAACTCACAAATTTTTCAGTTCTTATGTTTCCTAACTTGTAAAATTTTAAAAGAAAAGCTTACCCAAATTCCTTGCAAAACTTGTCTTGTGGTGTCTCCTAAAGCAAATACTATCCTAACTGATAAAGCAGGAAAATATACTTTCAACAGCTAGATGTACATTAGTGAACATATATGATACGGTTAGCACATCCTTTTCAATTTGTGTATACTTTGAAAATTCAATTTATTTATGTTATGCTCCATCTCTAGATGTCCACCCAAAGCCTCCTGTGCTCATAGGTGGTGCTTTGAGAACTGGCCGGATGTAGGGTATGGGATGCTGGAATTAAGGGTGTGTGGCACTGAACTGTCTACTAATGTGTTTAGTGCAGATCTGGGTAGGGATAGCGGAAAGTCTCGCCTGGGTGTGGGTGGCCTGGATGGGACGAAGGGAAAGGAGGCTGCTATTGCTGCTGCTTCTTTCCTGTCTGTCTGCCCTGAGGTGGGCTGCTCCTCCACTGTACGGTCCTCTGGCGTATTACCCCACCTTGTAACCAGGAAACCATGGGCTGAGACCTCTCCCAACAGTGAGCCTACAGGAACCTCTGCTCCTTTAATCTGTGGGGGTCTGCAATTTGTCCCAGAAAAGCAACTAAGACCATTTAGTTTATGCATTTATTTCAAGGATTACAAGATCATTACCATTATTAGGCTTGACTCACCAAAGTTGTTTTAAGGGGATTGATCAGTTAAAAGTCTTTTCTGTGGTCCTGAATCAAGGCCAGTAGTGTGCTGTAGCTGCTGGTTTCAAACAGGAGAAAAGTCTTTCTAGGAGCAAAAGAGAAGTCTTTCTAGGGGCTGTTGACCATTTCAGAACTTTGGAAATGCAACAGTCCATTCTTTACAAAGAAATAGCTTAGAGACCAGCGTGGGCCTGGAGAAGCCAAGACTCAAGCCTCTGCCTGCAGTGAGCCCAGAGACACAGAGTGAGTCCAGGGAGGACCCAGAGAGGAGGCTATACACCAAGGCTCTACCCCAGTGAGGCCCGATCACTCAGTGAGCCCCGATCACTCAGTGAGCCCACTGCAGCCCAGAGAAGAAGCCACAATCCAAGGCCCTCTGCCATGAGGGGAGCACTGGTGAACCAACACCTCGTGCCTCTCTGAGACCCCGGGAACCTCAGATCAGAGGAACACAGGTACCTAGACCAATCCCAGGGTGCAGCAAGGGGCTGATTCGGAGAAACACAGGAAGATGTTGAGATGAAGGAGCAGAACACAGTCTCAGCCCCCCAGTCCACCCAGAGCAAGTTCAGGAGACAGAGACATAGTAGAAACTAGAAGTCACGGGGCTGGGGATTTAGCTCAGCGGCATAAGCGCCTGCCTTGCAAGCAGGCAGTCGTGAGTTCGATCCCGGGTACCGATAAAAAGGAAAAAGACAAAAAAAAAAAAAAAAAAGAAACTAGAAGTCACCAGCCTGAAATTTCAACTTAGTTCTTATGGTTTGGTTAATTTTGCATGGCTATGTCTGATGGTCTGCGCAGCTATTTTTAAGATAGCAAGATTCATTATAGTAGCCACTGTTGATTTCCTGTCATCTTGTTTTGATTGCTCTGTTTTGTTTGGTTTTATTCTGTTTTATTCGGTTTAGCTTTATTATGTCTGATGGTGTGGGCAGCTATTTTGAAGATAACAAGGTGTATTATGGTAGCCTTGTTGATTCCCTGTTACCTTGTTTTGAAGTCCTGTATCACTTTCATTGTTTTGTTTTATTTTGTTTGGCTTTGTTCTATTTTATTTGGTTTGTTTTTAACCTCTTTACAATAAGTAAATACATTAAAAATTTTTTTTAAGTTTTTCCTGATGGAATAGGTCAGGTCAATCTAATTCAGTCCTATGTAATGAGTCTTTTCTAGACTCATCTTCATTATGATCTCAGTAGGATTCCACACATAACTGGAGCAAGAACAGCAAATCAAGACAGTTTCTGTTTAAGAGCACAGCAGATCTCACAGGTAAGGCCTGGAGGAGTTTAAAACGATGCCCGATAAGGACTGAGACCGTTACACTTGACTACGGAATTTACACTACTGGCCTGCCCACAGCCCTTCTGAAGGGCTCTTTCTGAATGGTCCTTTGGCCTTTAGGTTGCCTTTTTTCGCCCTGTGGGATTCTTTATTCTATTTGAACCAGTGATGAGTCTTTCCTGCAAAGATGGTACAGCACAGCCTGGACCGTGACCTGAGACTTGGCATGAAGAAATGAGTGTGGTCTAACATTGTTTTCTCCTGGGAATCTGGAGGAATAAATGCTGAATTAGTTCACAGGGAGATCTGCAGCCAGAGGATAAAAATGCAAGATTTGCCTTAATTCTACATGAATAAGTATGCTTATTATTTAGTGTAATCATTAAAGTTGGCCTTTAGAATATAAGAATATTCTATCACCAACCTTCCAAGTAAATACTATCTTGAGACCTTTTCTTGTATATGTCTGATTCCTTAAGGAAAGTAACACTATCCCTGAATTTTGCAGCACAGATGTTTCTAGACACGTACCAATCCTTATAGATATAATAATTTTAAGATAAATTATATTTTTTCTACCATTGACCCGGATAATTAATTTTCTTTTCCTTTGGAATTAACATAATAAACTTTTTAGAGAGCTCAATTCTGAAGACTGGAACTCACAGCAAATAATTTTAAGTAAAAATACTTTGTTATGCTCAGCATTGTGTGTGTGTGTGTGTGTGTGTGTGTGTGTGTGTTTGTACAATAAGAGCATAAGTGGGAATCTGTGAAATAAACAGCACTAATTATTTCTGGGGCAACTTCAGGATAAGGCTACGTATTACTTAAAATCAACATTCTCTTTTGGGGAAAAAAATGATTTGTTCCCTACAACCAAACAATAAAGTTAAAACATGTCCTGATAAATTGAATGTGAATTTCAATCAAGAGTTGATTATTTTTAATGCTGAGAATATGAAAACCTCTTGTTGATGTAAGATCCCCACCTAGACTGGCCAAGGACCAACCACCAGAGCATCCATGCAGGGTTCCAGGCAAATTCCCTATGGGACCCTACAAATATGTACCAACATCTCCTGAATACTAATTCCCAGACCACAGCCCATCATCTGAATTATTATTATCACTTTTACTAAATAAAGCATATTAAGGTTAAAGATACATTCTTTGTTTAACTGTCTCATCCTTTGTATATTCTGGGTTCAAATATCCTTTGTTTTTATGAAAAGGTAATAACATTAAACAGCCCTTCTTTCTCAATATCTTAACCTGGCCCATATGTCAATTCAAAAGTACCTTAAAATTTTACTAAATGTAAAGCTTAGCTGAACAAATAATTACCTGTGTTTTAGAGACCTGGGGAAGATTTCCAAAAAAAGCAACTTAACATTAGCTAGAGAAGCATGCATACTCCAATTTAGCAGAGGTTACTGAAACAGAGGCAAGGCCGGCTTGGAAAAGACCAATGCCCTTGAGCCGTGCAGCCACATGGACGCCCCTGGGATGGTCAAGGAGAACGCCCAGAGCCTTCCTTCCACAGGGTGGAGGGTATGACTGGGCGTAGGAAGGTGGCCTTATGGATTACAATGAAAAAGGTGCCTCAAAACTTTCTTTGTGGCCCACTTTGACACAGAACAATGGGGAAAGCTGAGTATAACTTTAGGTTTCTTGGATGGTTTGAGGAGATTGGTTCTGGTTTCTGTGAGTCACTTTGGGGAATAGAAACTCTAGTTTCTATGCTTTGCCTCAAGGGTGGATAAAGTTGCAAGACAAGGAATCAGGAAAGGTCAGGGGGAAATGTTGCTTCTGTGGCCCTCACCTTAGGACAACATTTCCTGAGGCTCAAACATAGTTACCAAAGTATACTACTACCATACTGCCGCTTTATTTCAAGAAGGGTCCCGCTCTGTGCAACCCAGAAAAGGAGATTATATTTTTAAAACTCAGAAGTAATTGGAAACTTCCTTAGAAGTGAGAGAGACACATAGGAACGCCTTGAACACCTCCTCTATGCTGTACTGGTGCATGATCTGACTTTTCGCTGGGACCCATTGCTCTTGCCCTGGCTGTGGACTGCAAACCCTTAGGGAAGTTAAATCACCTGCCAAAGAGCACTGAGATAATTTTGGAGGTACTGACCTCTCATCCAGAGCCCTCGCCCCAGCTGCCCCTTCCAGTTCCTCATTACAGCATGAAACCACCGGAATAAATGATCTCAGGGCTTCTCTGGAGCTCAGAGGGTCTATTATGCTACATGAATTCATTCTTTCTCCCACCAGTAAATACCACATTTGGTCCCAGGACATAAAATTTGAATTAATTTTTAAACATTTCCATTCATTTAAATTTTAAATTAAATAATAAAACTGAACTCAAGTGCCTGGTTTTGTGAGAGTCGACCCCCCTGCTACAACCCCCTCCCCAGAGCGGGGAATGAAAGGGTTAACTCCCTAACTCCCCAGAGCGGGGAATGAAAGGGTTAACTCCCTAACTCCCCAGAGCGGGGAATAGAAGAGTTGACTCCCTAACTTCCCAGAGCTATCAAAACAGAGCAGTAAAGAGTGCTTCACTCCCTAAACCTTTTCCCAGGAGATAGTCAGAGCGGGGCCAAAGGGAATGTCTCTGCTAGTCATTAGCCACTTGATGTTCTGTTCTTTGTAAAGATAGAGATAGGCAAAAGAATGTACTGTATAAACAGGACCAGGGAGCACCTGGCACTCTAAGGTCAACCCAAGACCCTCGGTCTCCATGGTTACTCAGCCCCAGACCCTCAAATCAGCATTAGCCAGGTCCTGCGCCGCTCAAAATTAACCAATGCGATTTGCTTCTGTAAACTTGCTTGCCTCCTGCGTGTACCTTTAAAAACCCTGCACAAATTCCCCTCGGGGCCCCTCCGCACACGTTTGCCTGAGGGACCCCATGCGCATGGAAATAAACTTTCTTTTCCTCACCAAGAGCTGAGTCCTTGGGGTCTCTTTCCCTGCGGCGTTGGCCCTAACAGTTTGCATCGTAACAGGCGAGATGGTGGAAAACAAATACATCATACTTCTTCCTTTAGTAGGGAAATCACAGCCTCACTCACCAAAGGACAGAAAAAGATGGATGGTGATAAAGAATTTTCTGGATCTCAGAACTTTCCAGAAAGCTATGCACGGGGAGGCATCTCATCAGATACATCCTCCACAAAACCACCTAGCAGCACATTAAAGGGTGCTGCCGCCCCCCAGGTGCCTGGCGCCACAGGGCCTAGGTTCTAAGCAAAGGATCTGTGGACCAAAGGAGCCAGACTGAACAAGCAACAGACTGCACAGCAGCCCCCCACCCCGGTGTGCCCCAGACTCCCTTTATTCCCTGGAGGCATCACTTCCGCACCCTCTGCTATTGAAATTTAGCATTGTGCTAGCAAGCAGAAGATAAGGTCCCAAATCATTTTCATGGAGCAGGCCCAAAGGGTGGGCTAGAAATTGCCATGTGAGCTATCAGTAGCCAGGACTCCCCTAGAGGGATACGTGCCTGACGGCTACTCTAACCTCCCGGGGACCAAAGAACAGAAGCACAGTTTGGAACCCGTCACTGCTGTGCACTTCGGTTGCCTTCCATGCGCTGCCCCCGAAGTCTGCCACGGGGCTGTCGCCTGGTTTTGCTCTGCTCTGGTCTGCTCTCCGTCCTGCTGTCCTACCGCGGGGACTCCCTCGGCTGTGGTGAGCTGGTCCTGGAACTGTTGCCTCCATGCTTTTCCTCAGTAATTTTGATTTCACAGATGCTTGGGTAGGAAGAACTTTACTAGAGGATGTTTTAGGCCAAAGCAGCAACTCGCTTCCCATCCAGTGCAGAAGCACAGCAGGAAAGCCAGAGATGGATGCACAGAGGAGAGAATGGAAAAGTCTGACCCAGCACCGAGGCCTCAAGGCCACAGTTCCCTGGGCCCAGCACTGTCCACAAGCACCTAGGGATTCTGCAAAGGTGAGGAAGGAGCTGGGGCTCCGGAAGCCGGAGAACCCAACCGTGGAGCCCCGGCAGAGCCTGAGAGGCAGGTGCACTAGGAACTCAGATGGTCTTTCCCTAAATCAACACTCCTGACTTCAATTTGTAAGTACACTCAGTCCCAATGTAACAGATGAGATAAAAACCACAGGGACTTACACTGAGGACAGAGGCGGTATCAGTATGGGCACCTGTGTGTCACAAATGACATCCAAATGGGAGTGTCCCGTGGCCCCGGAAGCAGGGATTTGCTCCTCGCACAAACAGGTGGCGTGCAGAGAACTCTCAAGTGCCGCCCTCGGATTCCACAAGCAAGGAAACTGAAAGGTGCCAGGCTCCAGTCAGCCTCCTCCCGACAGATCCGGAAACCGAGGAGCATCAAAATGCCACCAGCATGGCCAGTTCTGTTAGGGCTCTAGGGGTAACTAATTAAAAACACTAGTCAAGCCCTTCCTGTCATCCAGTGGGTGAGGCCAGTCGTGGGACAGTTTTGCTCAGCATTTTTTATTTTATATCTAAATCCCCGAGCCCCAGGCACCATGTGCTGCTAGGAGGCAAGGCCTGGCTGGGACCTGGAAAGGACTCTTCCCCCCAGCTGCTCGCTCCTCCCTCCACGCCTTGGCTGTCACCGTATGAGCTGCTCTCCTCCACCTGCATCCAGCAGCACCACCACGCCTTCCTGCCTGGAGCCATCGGGCAGCACTAAGGCTATGGGCGACTTACACCTGGCCTCCTTTCTGCTGGGTGTATGCAGTTGCGTGCCTCGGCTATGAGAAAATAATCGCCCTCTCCCCCCCCTCCTCTCTCCCTCCCTCCCTCTCCATGTTTATGTGCACATGTGTGGATGTGTGCACATTCTATCTTATTTTAGTGGTAATTCAGCATTCTAAAATATAACTTTATCATAGTAAAAGTACTGACCGATGAATAAATTATAAAGCAATGCATAAGAACAAGCACAAACAGGAAGCTTAAACTCCTGCAGTCAGGGATGACGATGTGCAGTGTGTGTACCACGCTGCCCCCGATTGACGTGCTTGGAAATCTTATAGGTTTTTCTTCTCCTCCTCCTCCTCCTCCTTCTCCTTCTTATTCTCCTTCTCCTTCTCCTTCTCCTCCTTCTCCTTCTTCTTTTCTTTCTTTTTATCCTTGCAATAAAATGCATTTGAAAAAAATTTTTAAAGAAATAAATAAAGAATGCAAAAATATGCAAAAAAAAAATCCCTGTAGTTCTTCCCTATAGCAAGTAGAGTTTAATTCTACAGGTCTCCAGACACCGCGACCTGCTGCTTTCATAAGAGAGAGGAGAGGGGAGGTGCAGGTCGCTCTGGCCTCCACCTTTTGTTCCTCCTGCTGCTTCTCACTTTCTTGGGGTGCAGGGCGGGCAGCTCTCACCGGGGGGAACAGAGGCTCCCATTCAATGGCTTTAACTCTGGGGTCTTGGCTTTTGATTTGTGTTTGAAGTTCATGGTTTCATTTTGTCTCTACATATATAAGGGACGAGTTGGAGATTTTACAGTGCATTCACTGCACGAAGATATTTTTAGCTGCTTCTTGCAGAGTAAATCCAGGGCTTTGGATTTCCTCTGGGGTTTGGGGCTCAAATGACCACAAAACTTGAGTTTTCCAGACCAAGTTTCCAAGAGAGAGAGAGATAGACAGGAATAAAAAGTTCATGAGATTGGGGGTGGAGGGTATTTGCACTACCCCCAGTGAGAGATGAGAGAAGCATTGTTAGCAAAATAAAGTGTCCTAAGGAGATGGTCACTGTCCTGAGCCCCAGCTTTCATGGTGCAGTCGGAATCTGACAGCACTGGTGCGGATTTGAACCTTATTATCCCCCAGAGTGGTCCACTTGGACGAGGTACCTAAGTGACTAAGGTCACTAACTGTGTTATCATCGTAAGTAGGTGGTTTTTGGAGCCACATTGTAAGCCTAGGCAAGCACCTAGCACAATCTGCAGAGCACGAGCGATGACTGAAAAGTGCTATTTTCCTGCTTTTCTCTCCTGCTGCTGATTTAAAGTGTAGGGGGCGTCTCAAATTGAAGGGAGTCACTTTGGAAGTCCTTTTGCCTTAGATGTATTTTGTCTTAACATGTGCCCGTCCCCCATTTCCTACCTGTGAGCTTGTAACCCAGGTTAGTGGTGCGGAGGGTGTTGCTGTGGCTACAGACATCCTTTCACGAAGACGTCCTCAACACAGCAGAGATGCAAGGGGAGCCTCAGGAGGACGCGGGGTTACCCAGGCTTTGGGAGGGAGGTGGGAGTCACAGCTGTGAGATGTGTGGGGTCCCCACGTGCTCAGATGTCCCAGGTCCTTCTGGAGAGCACCCGCCACATTCCTGAGACTCAGGCACAAACTCTTGGTTCCCTGTATTTTTGTGTCATTTGTCAATCTCCTCTCCATCTCCAGTCAGGTATCCTCCCCTTCCTTCTCTGACAACAGTTGTCCCCTAATTATCACTTTGGGGGAAAATCTAAGAAGCACAAGAAAGCTTTTCTTTCTTTAATTAAGCTTTCTTATTGAACTGATTTAGTTGAAGTAAGACAGTGCATCCCGGCTAGTTGCATTCTTCTTTCCCCTTGGATATTTACAGGTATTTGGGCATCCTATTTTGGCTTTGCTGAGAATATTATTAACCAAACTGACGATTGGGTCTCCAGAACATATTTCTTACAACTTAAAGTTTGTAGTCTTTGCATCTTCTTTTGACTCTCTGACCACGATCTTTCCACTTATTTTTATTAGTTTAACTTTTTTGTATCCTGTACATAAGGGAGATCCTGCGGTATCTGCCTTTCGTGTCTGGCTATTTCACTTACCATAATGTTGGCTGTGTTGCCAAAGGATAGGATTTCCTTCTCTCATAAGGCTGAAGAGCAGCATTCTGCTGTGTGTGTGTGTGTGTGTGTGTGTGTGTGTGTGTGTGTGTGTGTGTTGCAAACGAGCATGTATATATATATATATTTTCTTTCTTTATCTGCTGAGGCTCACCTACAATGCTTCTCAATCTCAGCTACTGTGCAGTGAACACAGCTTTTCAGTTAGCTCCTCAAGACAGTGATGTTGTTTCCTTTGAACATTTACCCAGAGGTAGGGTTGCCAAATCACGTAATAGTTCCGTTTTTAATTTTTTTGAGGAACCACCATTCTCTTTCCCATAATGGCTGTACCGAATCACCTTCTAGTCAACAATGGATGAAGGCTCCTTTTTCTGCACATTTTCAGGGAAATGCAGTGAGATATCATGTCACACCTGTTAGGCTAGCAGTTACCTTTGTCTTTCTAACCTGAGACCACACCAGTCCGGTTTGAACACAATACATTTATCAATCCCATCAGAATCCTCAACCTGGCAGGCAATGAAAATGCACAGACTACTCTCCAAACCCTGCACTAGTCACTCAGTGGATGCTCTGTCATTTCCTCTGCCTGGCCAGTCTGTGCAGTGGCTGACATTTCCCAGTTTTACTGAGGCACGAACTTTGCCCAGAGCCATGGAGTCTGTAAGTGAGCCAGGAGGCCAGCCTGGCATTGCCTAATTGCAGAGCTAGCTCTCTTTCTCTCTGTTCAGGTATCTTGGATATTTCATGCTCAGTGAAGAGCATTACACCTGTATTAAAGCATACACAGTATTTAAGGCTGCCTCATAACCGGCCAATAGCTTGTGGAGTTTTCCCTAAGCCAGTGCAGTATTCATCAGTGTAACTATTTTCAGGGTTGCTGGTCTTTGAAAAGTATGTATTTAGGGAAGCAGAGGACAGAGCTGCTGCTGCCTTTGGCATTTCATGTCTAATGCATAACACTGCATCCCTCAGCTGCTAGAAAATGAAGTTTGTTCCCTCCCTCCAGGAGGGAGACACCTGTTAGGCTAGCAGTTACCTTTCAGGAGGCTTGGTCGCTATGCATGTGGCAGAGGGAAGTGGCATATATTTTTTTCCAACAGGATCCTAACATTCTCTGTTGATGCAGAAGGAAACAGAGAAGCACAATTCTTAAAACTACACCCTTTACGCCCTGAATTATAAGAGGGTAGACTCAGCAAGTTCTTCTCAGTCCCCGTCTGTAGGAGAGGTGGCCAGGACTCTTTCTGGTCAAGGCTGAAGTCACCCTTGTGGTGTGACCTGTATGAAAAGGTCACCCCGTGCTTTGTGACATCAGGCCTTTCTGAAAAGGCGAGCATCACGTGCTGGGGACTGAAGCCACGAGCTCACTTCCGCCTGTATTTCTGTCTTGGTTTTCAGTCTGATACCTATTTCCACCGCACACCCCTTGTACTTTAATAAGAGCTGAATGCAAATACCTAGTGGAGTTCCTCTGTGGATGCTGCACGCTCAGATTCAGCCAAGCACAGATAGATTGTATTTGGAAGACAAACATTTCCCAAAGGCAAATCTTGAATTTTCCATGAGCTGAGTACTACGCTGAGTCCAAAGGACAGAAGGGCTGGGTAGGCTCACCCTGCCGGAGCCTCCCACCGCTCCCCAGGACCTCGGTCACCCCAGCACTTACCTGAGCACTTTTTGTCTTGGTGTTCATTTCCATGCTGTGTGCTAAGGCCATCATGGTCATGTCTGTAGTGAGCATGTGCACACTTCTGTCTGTCATTGTTCTCTGAATAAGGACTGTGACAGTCATCCCATAGCATTGTCATCGTACTGTAAGTGACCTAGAAATGGTTTTGTACAGAGGACATATGTAGGTTATAGGTAAAGGCTCCACCGTTTTCCACAGGGACCTTGAGCATCGTTGGAATTCCGTTATCTTTGGGAAGTCTAAAACCCATCCCACATGGATGCGAGGAGACAGTGGCTGTTTACGTGGCTTCATGCTCAACAGAATGAGTCTCCTCCCCTTTCTCCATTTTCTTTTCAAGGATGACAAGCTTCCCTTTCACTGGTACAGGGCGCTCCTGTCTTCCTAGAAAAGCCAATTTCTATACATAACAGCATCAGAAAAACATGATGGAGAAATCAAGGACATCAAAGTTGATTCCTAAACCAGCACCCACACATCACCCGAGTGTGATCTCAACAACGCCCTCCCTTAAACGTCTCTGCCGAAGCCCGGTTAGGTCCGCTAACTGGTGTTCATTTCTACAGTCAGAAGTTCAGCGCATGCAAAAAGCAGGAAGCCAACGCCATCTTGGCCCGGGTTCAGGGTCAGGATCTGCTCTGTGGGCTTGGATATTAATCACATAAGACACCGTTAACTCTCCTCGCAGGTGCAGAAATCAGGACCGTGGGGTCACCGTGGCTTTCCGCTGCGGCTCAGCTGGTGGAGTCTGAGCCTGTGGCAGAGGAAACCACCATCTCGTTCTGCCCGGCCACCTCTCAGGAGCACTTCTTCCCCCACCTCCCCTTGCCCTTCTCTGCCCTCTCTTTTCCCTCCTTTCTCACTCTTCCCCACGCTCGCCATATTCAGAGGGAACAGGGCTCACACTTGTTTCCGCAAATTTCTACCTGGGAACAAAGCTTTCAAATGCGAAGTTAGAAGCCAACATTGTGTGTATGGCTGCTCATTCACTGCTTTCTTCTATTCTGCTTTGCTTATTTTTTTTTTTTTTTTTTGTATAATTTCAAGTTTATTTTTGTTTAAGACAAAATTTCGCCGAGTGGTACCTCCAGTCATTGCTTCCAAAATACATAGGAATTAAGGAACCATAGAACTGTCAAGGAAAGAATAACTCCTTTCCTCTGTTTAATTCTACAGAAAATCCCCATGATATTCATACTTCCTGTTTGTATTCATGACTCACGGGTGCTGGTTGATAAGCGTGGGCTGCTTTTTTTTCTTTTGCCAGTAGTGTTCTGGAAAACCTTTTCTTGGGGTGCCATGAAATGAGGTTAATAGTGGTCAACAGGTCACATGCACCGTCTACCGTTCACCATAAAGAGACAGGATTAGGATTCTAGGCAAATAGGTTGTCAGGAAGGAGCGTTATCACATTTAAGGGCACAGCTTCAGTTTCACTGAAGAGTCTGTATGGCTTCCATATCTGGTAACAAGATTGTTTATTTCAGCAACTTGGCAGGTTTTAAACAGTTGTCGGAGCACAAATGTAGCTCAGGGATGGGAAATCATGCTCAGGAATGCTCCATACCTCAGACTGCTCCATGCCTTGAGGTCAGCACAGATGTAATAACCTCTGTGGTTTCACTGTCCACTCCTGACTCTTGGTCAGCAGCCACATCCAACATCATACATGCACTAAATACATGAAAAGAATGTCATCTGAGCCCCAGCCACTCACACATGCTTAGCCTCAAGGCAGGGTCTGCCCAATGCTGACCCTCCCGGCCACAATCTTCTTCGGCTTCTTCCGTGTCTGCAGGTTTGACTTTGAGTGGAGTGGGGCTGAGGCTTCCCCAGGTGAAGGCAGAGTATTACACGGCTCAGTAGCTCGGGACATGAACTAGGGGGCATTCTTGTCCCTTGTGATGGATGAACAGAGGAGGATGCAGGGTGTCAGAGCACCCGTTAAGACCTTAGCAATTCAGATCTCAGCTGTTTTTAAGGCATAATAAATCACTCTAAATCTTAGAGGTTGAAAATAACTACCACATGTATGCTGCTCACTAATCTGCAGTTTGGAAGAGCTGGAAATGAGGAAAAGTCCACCTCTGGTCCACTTGGTATTGGTGCAGCTACTGAGAGGCCCTGACATAGCTCACACAGGCCGGCACCCGGACTTCAGAGCAAAGTGGAGATGGGTGGATGGGGTGGGTGCGGCCAGCTACAACATCCTTCAGTCATTCACGTAGCTTGGGTAGGCAGGTGGACATGCACTCTGGATTAAGAGTGTGATGGAGGAATCTGATAAAAAATATCCAGTGACTGAGCAGGGGATACAGCTCAGTGGTAGAGATAGGCCTGGCCTGCACAAGGTCCTGGGTTTAAATTCCAATGCCACAAAAAAGATAAGGAGAAAGAAGGAAAGAAGGGTAGGAGGGAGGGAAAAAAGAAAGGTAGGAAGAAAGAAGGACAGACAGACAGACATTAAGAAAGAAGGAGCACTTGTGATGTAGAATGATACAAGGGCTGCTTGAACAACAGCAAGAGAAATGCGTGTGAAGGCTGTCGGCTGGTGGAAGGCCTCCGTCATCCTGCAGAGAGAAGACCAGCTTGGAGCCGTGGTTCTTGACAGTGTTTTGTCTCTTACCTTATGTAAGAGAATAAACCTAAAAAACCCCACAAAAGCTGTGCAGAGCCATGAATTTAATTTTGTATTTAAAACACCCTTTTGTCTTAGTAAAAGAGGCACAATTCAGAAATGTCCATTTCTAATTAACTGTGCTGAGATAAGCTTCACATAAACAAGGAGAAATCATCTGCACATGTGTGCATGTGCATATGTGTTGTACATACTGTGTTCAGACATGCAAATTTGTGCATTTTTGTACATATAGCTTATAGACACGTATATCTGTAATTATTTTTTGCATGCCGTCAATGTGGATGAGAATTTGTGAGCACTGCACTGTCCCCTCAACAGTGCTCCCTGGCTCGTGGGAAGGGTGTGAGTGCTTGTGATGTGTGTGTGTGTGTGTGTGTGTGTGTGTGTGTGTAGTAACATGCACACACACACTTCTGGGGAGATGAAATCTTTTGAGTTCTATTCCTGCTTTTGCTGCGCTGCCATAGGGTGGAAGAGGGTGAGGGAGTTGTGTATTCTGCAGTGTGCACCATGACATCTCTTATGATGCTCTTCATGAGAAAGCCAAGAAAATGCCTGAAGAGTTGGCTGTAGTTTTTATAATCAAAACGCCATTAGCTTCCAGGGGCTCTCTAACGCGGCTGAACATCCTTGAGCATATAAACATCCCAAATTCCTTTGTAACCTCCTGGCAACAAAAATAAGAATTGAGGTTTCTACGATCCTGTTATCAGCACAGCTTGCAGCTACCATTTGTTTAAAGACCGCTTATTTCTCACACTAGTCCTTGTGCTTGCAAATCTTACCCGCTTCTAGTGGGTCCTTTTTGCCTTTTGTCTGATAGATTGAGAAGAGGAGGTCAAGATGCCCAGGTGTGGCCTGCGGACGCGCACACACAGTGTAATCTGCTGTCCTGCTGCTCCATTTGGAAACAGCCTGTTACACACTGAAATTTTATTCTTATCAGATGGTCATCTAACTCTTCAGACGAAGTCAGAAATATCTTCTATTCTTTTAAGGTCCCAGTCACTTAATTAGGAATCCAAGAAAAAGAATCTGGTGTTGTCTTTCACCCAGAGCAACCTCCCCTCTCAGGTGGTAGAAGGCGGATTGTGTTTACTAAAGTGCAGGCAATTATATTAGAGAGGGAAGGTTGGAGACGAGGGTTTGCAGAAAACAAATCTAGAAAATCTACTAGAAATATTTCTGAATAATTTCTTTTCAGTATTGATTCATACAAACTGACTATTTCTTGTTCATCTAAGAGTAACCTGCCCTGTTAGATTCCTTAAGCTTTCCAAATAAAGAAAATAATAGCAGGGAATGTGGTGCACAAGTCTGTATTCTCTGTACTTTCAAGTACTAGGGCAGGAGAATCTCAAGTGGGAGCTCAGCCAGGCAACTTAGTGACTCAGGAAGTGACTCAAAATAGACGTGAAAAATAGGCCTGGGGATGCACTCAGCCTGAAGCCCTGGATTTAGTCTTGGGCGGGGAGCGGGGAAGGAGGAGGAAGCACGGAAGGAAGGACAGAAGGCAGGAAATTCCATTAAGACAGCTGTTGACACTCTGCTTCCATCGCTTATCACTGAGCCTTAAACATCACAAATTTCTTTGAAACTGAGCATTTCAACTTGCTATCTACAAACTGAGCATCTTCTTTACAAAGAATCTTTAATAATAGGTGAAGAGGCTAAACGCAAAGCATAGTGCATGACATTTTAAAATCTTGCTGTTCATCATTTCTTCAGTTGCATTAATTACTCCTATTTGTGATTCAAACAAGACAAAAACCCTCTTTCATTTCCATGAGGAGTCAGCGGTCAGATTTGTTCGTGACCCTTACCATGGCTGAGAATCGGAAGAGATTTGTTAGTTTAAACAGTTGGTCTTCAGTGCTGTGCTTCCTAAAGCTGTCACAGAAAGCTACGAGCCTTTAGAATTCATGTGAGAATTGTGTGAGAACTGAATCGTCATGCAACTAAAGGTGGTCACAGGAGACTGTTTCTGGAAGGCCATGGTTTCATAAAGCGTCATTTAATTGAGTTTTCCCTTTAGTCATACCCTGTCTTCCTTGCAGGCTGCAAAGTGTGGACCAGAAGCACGCCCAAAAGTGGACCCAGATGCTGAGAACAGAAAACATTTAAGAACATCCAGTTCAAAAGCACATTAAATCCCAAAGAGTAAATGTCCAGGGCACTGATTCCTCCAAAGAAGTAATGCAGGCAGAAGACATCAGAACGATATCTGTAAAGAAGTATACACAAGAAACGCAATTTCCAGCGTACAATTTTACTCACAGTGAAAAATATCACGCAAAAATGACAAAATAAAAACATTTGCTATACACATATGTGTGCTCACACATGCACACACACACTCAGAAACAGATGGCAAAGAAACTTCTATCAATCTACTTTTTAAAAATAATCTGTAATCATGAAAAAAGAAAAACAGCACAAGAAGAGTCCATAGAAATGCAACAATATATCAAGGAAAATTGAAAAGTCATGCATGTCAGGAACTATCACAGGACACTAATACCATCAAACTATAATGATACCAATGTCTTAATGATTTGAAAAGATGATAAAATTAAAACAAATGACAATAAAGGAAGATAAACTTGAGTTATGTGTAGGAAAATGGGTACACTATGATAAAGTTAAGTGAAATAAATCAGACACACAAGGTCAAGTGCAAAATCTTTCTCATCTAAGAGAAATCTCATGGTTTCTCTTACATGAGAAAGCCAAAGTGTAAGTAAAGAGCAAAATAAAAGATAGATAATAAAAAGTACAGAGACAGGTCACTCTCAGAAGGGAAAGGGGTGTGGAGATGGAGAGCAGGAGAGGGAAGAATGGAAAGAAACCAACAAAGGAATTACAATATGTCACACAAGGAGAGAAAACACCATGTAATTCACACATGTGTAAGAATGGAACAGGATCAGGGAATGGGTAGGGCGGGCAAGGAAAAAGGAGATAAAAAATCATAATTAAGAAGTATTGTGCACATGGTCCAACTCCACGTAAGGAACGCAAACATTATGTACTACCAACATGTACAAATAAAAGTAAACAGGTAAATAAGTTAATAAATAAAATAACTATAGTAACAAAATATGGGTTCCTATAAATTGAGAAAAAATATTTGAATACATTTCTACTGTTTGAGAAGTGATAAACATAGCAAGTTCATAAAGCTTGAGTAAATCAAAGGAAACTTGGAAAGCAATCACAACTCATTTTTAAAGTGATAAATCTTGCCAGGGATTTAGCTCAGAGTTTTAAGTGCCTGCCTAGCAAGCACGAGGTCCTGAGTTCAATCTCCGGTACCATAAAGTAAAAAATAAAAATTTAAAAAAAATTTGCAATATGTTGGAAACCTTGGGCTAGGGATTTAGCTCAGTGGCATAAGCACCTGCCTGGCATGCACGAGGTCGTGAGTTCCATCCCTGGTACCAAAAACAACAACAAAAAAATTAAAGTGATAAATCTTAAGTACTGTAACAAAGGAGGACCAACAGTCTCTGGGCAGGAAATATACTCAGGCAAAAACTAATACCTCTGGCAGAACAATGCCAGGGATACAGACAGATACTACAGCAAGAATCTTTACTACAGTACAAAGGGCTGCTTCATAGTAATGGAAAATCGAGTCCACAAAGTCAATTTTACAGCTCTAAGCCTGTGTGTGCCTGGCAGTACACGGCCTGTATGGTGGTTCTGGAATATCTTGCAAAAGCCCAAGTGTTAAAGTCTTGCCTGTACCACAGTGCGGTTGCAGTTTGGCGGGATGTCCAGGATTCAGGGTCCAGAGGAGCAATGCTGGCCACAGGCGAGCGTGCATATGAAGGGATGGTTGGGCCTGCTCTCTTGCTTGACCTTCCAGCCCCACAGTGAGAGGTTTTTCTATTCCATGCACCACCGCCACCGTGAAATGTCTCCCGTCCCCCACCCCAATACCTCCTAGGCCTAAAAGCAAAGGGTCCCCTCAGATCATGGATTACGTTGAGTCAGTTTAATCTTTTCACTTTAAAAATGGACTTATCTCTGACACTTGTTACAATTTATATTAGTCTCTGGAAGCAGATTAATACAATATCTGCAAACTACATCAACATTAAACTATACTATAAGAAGCAATAATCCAACCCCCAATGATACAGGAGGCATTAGCATGTGCCCTTCAGAACCCAGGCGAGCAAGAAGACAAAATATGGAAAGGGATGTGGACAAGATGCAGAAAGCCCCTTCAATCCTGACTTACTTGTGGGTATACAGTGTTACCAAAACTAAAATCAGAGCAAGCATTCTTTTCAATGGTTAGCGTCTACCAATATGTACTAATACCCGATCAATAGGAAATTTTAAAGGATCAAAATCATTCATACACTCTGAGTACATTGGGGCTTAGCTGGCCATTGATAACAAAAGATTAACTGATGTCTCCATGAGCAACAGAGAGAAAATGTGCTGCTTAATATCAAGATTTTCATAAAACTATAAAACTTCAGATAATATGGTGTTGGTATCAGAAGAAAAACGAAGCAGACTGGAGAGCTCAGACACAGATTCACAGACAAAGGATGATTTGATTTATGGCAAGTAGCACTTCAGAGTAACAAAGAAATGGCATTTTCTATCATATGAGTCAGTTACATAAACATAAGAATGCAGCATTATCCTTACCTCATATCAGGGATAAAATTGAGATATAGGAAGAATCTGGATTTACACGTGAAAAGAGAACCCAAAAGTTTTTAAGTGATAAGCCAGGAGAAGTGATCATTTTTATCACTGAAATAGGAATAATTTCTTTAATACGACATAAAAATGGCAGATAAAGTAGATAATGTAAGCACTGTATGTACAGGAGACAACATCCATCCAAGGCGTGGCATGGAAGGCAATTGTGACATATGCCAAAAACCATTAATATAACCCATAGAATACTGAATATTTAAAGGGCACCCCCAAACAATGAAAGCCCAGTGGAGAATGCTGACCTGCCTGAACTGGCACAGTTAAGATACCTGAAAGCCACACATGCATTTGAGAATATTCTCATCTCATCTATCATCAGACATGCAAATAAAAAAATACAAAATGTCAGACATCAGATTGTAAGATTTGGAGAATTACTGTAACAATGGACATTTTGGTGGTTTTCTGTCCATAGTGCACACTGTTACCACCACTGAGGTATAGTGCAGGGTCTACCTGTGTGATCTGACACAGCTCTCTGTCCCTCAGTGTCTTCCTAACATAAACATATGCATAATATTTGCAGCAGGATTTCTTGTAATGCTTGCATAAAAGCAACAAATGTCCATTAACATTTGAGTGTATTAATATATTGTACCACAGTCATGCTATATAATCCTATACAGAACTGAAAATTAACAAACTTCATGCAACAAGCATACAAACAATGTATATAATTCTGAGCAAAACTAATCAGACCTTGCAGAGTAACTCTAACTCTGTAGATTTTAGTAACAAAATAAAACTATTCAATGGGTTAGAACCTCTTGGCTGGAAGAGACAGGGAGGCACAGGTATTTTTATTTGTGAAAATTCACTCCACAATGTACATTTCTACATCTATATTTAAAATGTTTATTTATAGCACAAAATAATTGATGGGTCGAGTGTTAGGCTCTACATGCAAAACTACCATGCCCCACTTTCCGTGACAGTGGGACAGCTCTCGCTGTCTCTCCTCTGGGAAACACTGCCTAAGATTGCCAAGAGGGACTGTGGGTGAGAAACTCTGCCTCTGACTTAGGAGAAATCTTTACACTTTGGTAATTTTAAAAAGCTTAAGATAAAACTTGAGGAGAGAAGGTTCGCCCTACTATTTTACATTCCTGTGTAGACACCTTCATAAATCTGAGTAATTCCTGCAGGTAGCTTAGAGATCTGAACAGCTAAAACCAAAATGTCTACCACAAGTTAATTTCTCTGCCATGTAGGATAAAACAAAAGATCAATCCAATTAAGTTACAGTCACTAATGAACAAGCTTACTGAGCTCATCAGTTTTTACTGTGTATATTGCTTTGCTTGGCCACACAATTGTATGAACCCTGTGTCCACTTGAATGTCCTGACTCTTCCAAGGGCTTATCCACAGGGGACAGCTACTGGGATTCCTTCTCAATGTAAAGTGATACCAGGTTTTATTTTGCAGTACTAGTATGGAACTCAAGAGGCATTCTACTAATGAGCTATACCTTAGATCTTTTAATTTTGATTTTCATTTTTCTGAGAAAAGGTAAGACAGGATTTCATGACAAAATAATAGGAGAATAACAATAATTAATACAATGCATATTGTCATCTTCGAAGTAGTTACTCAGAGCCCAAGATATGAGCATAAAAAGTCTCCAATTAATATTCATACAAAGCTTCCTTTTCAGTGATCTAGAAACCCTAAACAATATAGCTACCTTATATTTTTCTATCTCTTCCCTTCCTTCCTCTCCCATTTCCCCCTCCTAATTCCTTTTTCCTTTTAAACAATCACTTCCCATTTCACACTACCTATTCTACATTCTAGATCTTATTTTCTCTTTAAATTTCTTACAGTAGAAAGACAACATAATGTTTATACATGTGAATCTGATTTATTTCACTTATGAGTATGCTCTCAAGTTGCATGCATTTACCTATAAAAACCTTAAGTTTTTCATTTTTATGCCTGAATGTATGCCTTTATATAAAAATACCACATCTTTTATGTCCATTCAATAACTGGTGGACATTTAGGCTGTTCCCAGGAATCAGCTATTACAAATTGTGCTGACACAAGCATGGGTGCACATATCTCACTGTGGTCCAGTGCTTTTAATTCTTCTGGGAAGATACCATCAGGGGAAGAACTGGGTCGAAGGGGAACTCTAATCTTACCATTGTGAAAAACCTCCACACTGATCTCCACAGTGGTTGCACCAGCCTACACTCCCACCAACAGTGGAGAAGGGTTCTTTTTTTCCCCACAGCCCCTCCAGCATTTGTTATTGGTTGATTTTTTGATGATAGTCATTCTGTCTGGAACAAGATGAAGTCTTAGCCTTGTTTTGATTTGCATCTCTCAAATGACCAGTGATGGAGAACATTTTTTTCCTACATTTATTTGCTGTTTGTATTTCTTCTGAGAAGTATGTGTTCATCTCAGATGCCCATTTTTGGATTGGGTCTTTGAATTTAGGAGGATCTGAGTGTCTTCAATCCTTTATACATACTACATAAAAGTACTTTGAGGTGTAACTGTGGTTTCCCTTCTCACTCTGTTGGGGCTTTCTTTTGATTTACAAAAGCTTTTCAATAAGATTAGATCCCAATCAATGATTCTTTCAAGCTTTTCCAATGCATTGTGGATTTTGTTAATCAACTCTACCTACACATATGACTTTAGAATCCTACCTACATTTTCTTCCAGTAGATTTACTGCTTCTATTTTAATATTTAAATCTGATCTGTTTTGACTTTAGTTCAGTGCATGGTGATGAAAACAGGTCTACTTTTAACCTTGGGCCTATAGAAGGCCAGTTTTTCCAGCACTGTTCATTAAAGACGCTGTCTTTCTTCCAATGAACATGTTCGGCCTCTGTCAAAGATAAGGAGGCTGAGTGGGCTTGTAACTGTGTCTGCATCATGTAATCTGTTCCACTGATTCTCGGAGGTTTTTGCCAGTACCATGTTGATTTTATCACAGTAGCTGCTGCCTGCCTTGCCTTAGTTACCCAAGATTCCTTTGCTATTCTTGGCTTCTTCTATTTCCAAATGAAATTTAGGAATATTTTCTTAAGTTCTGTGAAATATGCTAATGGTATTTTGATCAAAATTGCATTAATCTGTATATTAATTTGGGGACCATGACAATTGTCACTGTTTGTTTTTCCTCTCTATAAGCAAAGGGTATCTTTCCATTTTCTGATATCCTCTTTAAGCTCCTATTTCATGATATTTGCCATATGCAGATCTTTTGCTTTCTTTGTTAGATTGTCTCCTAGGTACTTCATTTTTGAGGTGAGCTATTGTGAAGTGTGTTGTTTCTCTAATTTCTCTCTCTGTGAGTTTGTTGTTTGTGTGCAGGAATACTATTGATTTTTGAGTGTTGAATTTGTATCCAACTATGCAACTAAACTTTATTAAATCTAGAAGTCCTTTGGTGGAGATTTTGGGGTCATCTATGTAGAGCATGATGTCATCTATAAATAATGATAGTTTATCTTCTTCCTTTCCTATCCATATTCCTTTTATTTCTGTCTCTTGTCTAATTGCTCTGGCTAATGTTTTCAGAACTATTTGAATAGAAGAGGTCATAGTGGACATCTTTGTCTTTTTTCTGACTTTGCAGTGAAAGCTTTGAGTATTTGTCCATTCAGTGTGATGTTGACCGTTGATTTGTCTTAAATGGCTTTTATCAGATTGAAGTAAAGACTATCAATTCTAATTTTCTATAGAGTTTTTTTTTTATCAAGAGCGTTGGATTTTATCAAAAGCTTTGTCTGCATCTATTGAGATGATCATGTTATTTTTGTCTTTGATGATTTGCATATGCTGAACCATCTCTGCATCCTGGGATGAATCCCACTTGGCCATGGTATATAGTCTTCCTCATGAGTTGCTAGTATTTTATTGAGAATCTTTGCATCAGTGTTCATTAGTGAGATTGGTCTGTAGTTCTCCTTTTTGGTTCTCCGGTTTTGGTTTGAGGGTAATACTTGCCTCTCCCTGGAATGAGTTAATTAAAGTGAGTTAATTCCATTTAGTTAAAGAGATTGAGGAGTAATGGCATTAAATCTTCTCTAAATTTCTTGTGGAATACATCAGTAGTTGGGTTTTTCTCTGTTGTTAGTTTTTAACTATATTTTCAATTTCATTAACTAATTTTGGTTTATTCAGAAGTTTCGTGTTCTTCATCCTGCTCTGGTAATTCACATTTCCCAGAAGCTGTCTTTTTCATCTGTGTCTTCCATCCCGTGTGCATAAAGACTTTCAAAGCAGGGATTGATGATCTGAAATTCCACAGGATCTGCAATGATTTCACCTCTCTGATTCTGGAGGTGTTTATTTCCTTTTGCGATAATGTTGTCTAGAGGTTTATCAATTTATTTGCTCTTTCAAAGCAGCACCTAGCCAATACATTAGCTCTTGGTATTGTTCTCTTAGTCAGAATTGTGTTAATTTCTGCTCTGACCTTTTCTTCAGTTTCCTCCACTGTGTGTTCCTGGGCTTGACTTGCTGTTCTTTTCCAGAAGCCTGAGGTACAGCTTTAGGTTTTTCATTTGTGTTGCTGTGTTTTCCTGACCCGAGACTTCCCTGCTGTAAATTTCCCTCTGAGCAATGCTTTCAGTGTGTCCCCCACATTCTGGTATGTTGCATTTGCATTTTCATTTAATTGTAGATATTGTTTAATTCCTTCTTTAATTTCATCGGTGACCCATTGTTCAAGAGGGTGTTGTTTAATTTCCATGTGTTTATGGTGGGGTTTTTTTCAGTTTCTTTTGTCATTAATTCCCAATTTCATTGTACTATGGTCAGATAATATGCATGAGATAATTTTTATTCCTTTACATATAAGTAAGCATGTTATGTGGGCTAATACATCGTCTGTTTTAGAGAATGTCCCATATGCAGCTGAGAAGAATTTCCCACTTTGCAAGTCAATGAACAGAGGAACAAACAGATGAACTGATGTTTCCGAAATTGCTCAGCTCCTGAAGTTTCAGGGTTTAAATCCAGACCAACAGACGTGCTAAGCTGCAGTTATTCCCTCTGACTGCACAGCCTCGGGTCTCTGATGTTCATCTTGTATTTCACGAAAACAAACAATCCGTCATCGCTGACTCCAGACATGTATTGGTATGCTTCGAACCAGCCAACTTTATTTATTGAGATCTCTGGGCAAACCCATTTTAATAGTGTTTAGGCCCACTATTTATTACCGCTCTTCTGGCTGTGAAATAGGACTGGGTGGTAACTTGAAAAATGGGTGAGGAGGGGCATCACTGTGCCCCCACTTTGAAATCCCTCCTTCCAGGCTGATCTGTGACTGTTCAGTGTCGGTTCCTGGCACTCATCCTGGAATTACCACGTAGAGCACTGAGCTCCGGGGCACTCTCAGCTCCTTGTGATTTCACACGCCCTGGACACCCCACGGAGCACCGAGAACTGAACAGGAAGTGCTCTCTCGTGTGGTGCGTGCAATGCTATGTGCTTAGAGTGTCCTCACGAAGAAAAGCAAGAGGAAACCTCAAACCTTGATCCACACCAACAGGGACGTGTTCAGCTGTTACGCTGCTTCCCTCATCTGTGCCTGTGATTTCTCTGGAGAGCGCCTGGTTCTCCTGAGCCCAGCCAGGGTGGTGCCTGGTTCTCCTGGGCCTCCTTGCAGAATGACCGGCTCTCTAAGATCTGCCTGAGGAGCCCGATTCTCCAGGCTTGCCTGGGTAGTGTCTGGGTCCTTTACACCTCACTGGTCACCCCAGGACCATGGCCCGACTGTTCCCTGAGGTCTTCTTCACCACTCATGTCGTGCTGACCCCTCGCTCCCCATTTCCCATCCAGCACCTTCCCAGGTACCTGTGCCTTACCTTCCCTTCTACCCCCTGGCCAAGCATGTTAGCATCGCTGTGTGCAGGGCTCACCATGGGCAGGAGCACAGCCCGATCTGTGCTTCCCACTCCCTAGCTCGCTGTGCTCTATTCTATGCCCTCCAGCTTCTCTCCCTGTATTTGATATCGTGGACCACTGACTCCCAACCTTGGTAAGAAGCCATGAAATAAGTGGCACTCAATGTCACTACTAGAGAGTGGCCAGCCCTAGAGACAAGAGTCCCCAGCTTTTAATCCACTTAAGCCTGTCATTCTGTAATTGTGCTCATGTATGTGTGTGTCATAGGTACATGTGTGTATACACAGATAGACAAATGTCAGTGTGCCTGTTTTGTACACACGTGTGTGTGCACAGAGCTGCCAAAGGCAGACAGGACGGATGCTTGGCCAACTGGTTCTCAACACAGCTTTGTTCAATAAGAAAAATCAAGCAGGGATCAATGCACCCCTCTAGATGAGTCATCCGCTCCGTACCACAACGTGATACCACAGATCGGCTTCCAGCCCAGAGGACCCCGAGGAAGGCTACCTGCCAGCATCACCCTGACATGCACAGGAGCTGGGGGGGGGGCACTGAGGAGGCACAGCCAGGGCTGGAAGCTGAGGCAGAGGCTGGGGGTCCTGCTAGAGGGTTCTGTGGGGTAGAAAAAAATCGCAGGCAATCGCTGAAGACATGAGGGACAGGGGCAGATTGGAAACTCCGCAGTGTTTTGGTATTTGCAAGCCTCTTATGGACAGCGAGTAGGAAAATACATTTTGAATTGACATCTCTTCATCTGTGTTGTAAGCTGATGGGGAGAGACAGGAAAACGGCCTCTGGGCTGCAGAGCCACCCTTGGCAGTAGTCTGGGGACTAGATGAAGTGACCGTAGCGCCCTGCCCTGGTTCGCAACTCCATAGAGGCTTTTGAGGCATAGCTCAGTCTTCTTGAGTTCAGCAGGATTGAAAACGCAGAGGCCACACACACCTCCTGGAAGTCGGCTGAGCTATCAGATCGGCTGCATGTTTACAAGTCCCGAGCTCCTCTCCACTCTGCAGATGTGTCCCCGCCCTCCTTCTTCCGGACACAGTGTGTCCCGGTGCTATTATGAATTGTCCTGGGGCAGGCTGACTTTACAGAGGTTCATTGAGCTCCGGAGCATTGAGTCCTGGAGCTCCCAGAGCAATGCACCAGCACTGGTGAAGACTTCATGGATGGCGGTGGACGGATTCACAATGACAGGAGTACATAGGGGTCACAGCTCAAACCAAGAGGTCAGGGAGAGAGACAGGAGTCACCCCCACCCCAAGGACAGACCACCAAGTGGCCTAAAGACATGCCACTGTCCCTGCCTCTCACACTCACTGCCCAAACTCACCTCCCTGAGAACCAAGACCCAACACGTGAACGTCCGTGAGCACACTCAGGCCACATCCACGCCCCAGCAGGGACCGCACTCTTCCTCCGCCTGCCTGGAGTGCGCTTTCCTTGCTGACTTCTTGGCCTGGGCCCCTTTCTTTAGTACACGGCCACTGCTAGTGCTCTCTGCCGGCGGCATGGGCCAGGGTCAGAGCCACATTGTCAGAATCTCTGGGTAGATGCTTACAGCGTGCACCGCGAGCTTCTTTCTTTCCTCTCCTCGTGTGGACAAGTTACTCCTGCTTGGGGTGAAAATGTGACTAAAGATGTTCTTTTAAGGTTACAGCTTCTCAGATCCATAAACTATTAGTTAAAATTCTCTAATTCTCTTATTGATCTTTTTTCTACTCAAATATATCCCTCCTCCATACACTCTTTCCAAGATGAGATCCCACCTAGGAACAGAAAACATTCACACATCCCCAGGCCACAGGTAGACCAAGCAGATGACCTTCCCAGTCACCTCCAAGGTCTTCCCAATGTCCTGCCTCAGACACTGGAGTTGACTTTTCCAGCCAGACATAGGCAGGAGCTCTGCCTCTTCATGCTGAGTAAAAGAAACACACAGTGTGGCTCCCTGTGAATGGCAGAGGGTCACAGTCATCCCAACTCCAGCAGGGGGTGCAGGGCCACAGGCAGCCGGTTACACTGCCTGCTCCGCAGTGCACCTGGGACATTGTCCTGGGTTTCTGGACAGCTGTTGGGCTCCTCTTCGTCCAGAGGTAGCGGTCCAGTTTGCTGGCACCCAGAGCACATTTCTGAGTGGTGCTGTTACAGCACTGTGGGGTGAGCACCTCCGTTTGGGATCTGGGGACCATTCTAGGAGCAAGAATATGAAGACAAAGAATAACATTGGCCCCATGGTGAGGAGGGTTAAATTGTGCCCCTTGAAATAGGCCTGGTGGGCATGAGGGTTATTTTGAGCTGACGGGATGTGAGAAGTAGCAGATGCAGAAAGAACTCT
Source organism: Cavia porcellus (assembly GCF_034190915.1). Taxonomy (NCBI): domain Eukaryota; kingdom Metazoa; phylum Chordata; class Mammalia; order Rodentia; family Caviidae; genus Cavia; species Cavia porcellus. Next base: position 2,804,059 of record NW_026947506.1, read on the forward strand.
CCCAGCCCTTTTCTTATCTGTCTGAAACCAGAAACGCTGAGAAAGGAGGGCTCCATAAATCCCCTCTCCTGGGAAGCTTTATGGCCCTGGGGACGTTGGAAAGTCAGCCCCGAGCTGTGTCTGTGCAAACAAGTCAGACTGTTCACTCTCGCACACTTTTACGTCTCTCTAGTTTATTGTCTTTGGAACCCTGAAACCTGTTCCTTTGTATTATCACTTCTGGACAAGTTGACTGTCCTTTGTTAAGATGTTACATAAGCCCAAGCTCTGACCGCCCGCCTCTCTGAGCTACTTAGTGCTGAGCTCCTCTGTGTGTAGTGAACGGCACCTGTTAATAAGCTGGCTTTTTTCTGGTGGATCTTTCATCCATTTAATTTGCAAGCCTCTGCCCAGGGAGCCTTGAGAAGCAGAGGCAAGTTTTCTTTCTTTCTTTTTATTTTTTCCCTTCCTCTAGAGTAGCACTCCTGTTTCTCTAAGTGGTAATAGCCATCCCCCCTTTCAGAACACACTTATCCAGTGGATTCTCCCTCTTGCTGGGGTACGGACTCAAAGCCAAGACCCTGCCATGCAGCAGGGCAGACAGGAAGGTGAAATGTGATGCAGATGTGACCCGTAGTGTTCGGAAGGCGTGGACCTGGGTGAGAGGCAGCACGTCCACTTACCAGGGCAGGCGGAGTACGAGATCTCCATTCAGATACACAAGTTGTGTTACGTGAAAGAAAACAAATCTGTGTATAAATAAGTAGAGACTTTATTGCAAAGAATTATTACAGCAGGAGAAGGGAACTGCTGCAATGCCAGTTTGACAGGGACTGCTGCTGTAGGGTACCGACTCCCACCGTGGGATCCGCACGTATCCCGGGGTGGAGCAGGACAGGGCTTCCCATGCACAGGGAGGCCGTGAAAGGACACAAAGGTCTAGGAGGATGCGTGCTTGTGTGAAGCTGGCTGATGCCACCACGCTCACATCCCGGTAAGAGGTAGGTCAGCCGATAACTTAGGAGGCAAACACGGGGAATTCGGAGCGTCTGCTTCTGGTCTTGCTGTACTCGGCAAGGCAGGGACACCTGAGAGACTTCTCTAAGGGTACGCCACAGGACAGTCCTTTGCTGCAGCTGCTCCCTGAGACAGGAAGGACTGTGAGGTTTGCTTTCTGCTGCTTGAGCATAGTTTCAGACAGAAAATACTGCCTCTGGCTTTTTGAGTTTAAGCCTCTGTTTCCTCCTAAGGAAACTGATATAAAACAGCTCCTGTGTCGGGGAAATTGTGAGGAGCACAGATGAAACTTTCTAAAGAAGCCAGCATGGTTCCAAGCACATTACAAGACTCTAATAATAGCAGCCATTCTTATTACTCTGATTAAATTTGTTTTTGTTGTGGCTGCATCAAGGGCTTTGCTTTTATTAAAGCAATTTTTAGTGCCTATTTTGAATTGATGCAAATAACCAGAGTCTAGGCAAAGCACTCAGCAAAACAAAAAGACTATGTGACTGATCTGGATGTGATCCTTTACCATCCAGTAGTCCATGGCTCTGAAACCACATGACCCAACCCAGGACCCAGCCATCAGATCTGATCACACTGGCTCACCAGCCTGATTTCACTCAGAGCCTTCATCTCCTAAACATTTGCAGTTTGCAGAGGACTATTTGCAAACTCAGTGAGCACAGACCTCTGGGGTGCCCAGGCTGGAAGCTCTTCTGAACCTAGCGAGAGGTTGGTCCTCTGAGGGTTGTGCCACTGGGTCTCACTGTGTCCTCAGATTCCTACTCCTGTGACCTCAGCTGCCCTCTGTATAAGCATTTGGATTCTTCCGGCATTCTCTCGCCCACTTTAGGGATGGAGCTTTGCCTAACATCTCATTGGTTTGGAAAGCATTCCAGGAAGACTTATAAGGGAGTCCTAAATATTTCATGGGCTCATCTGCCTACTTAATTATGTCTACACGCAAAAAAGACTTCCTGGCTGGGCATACATTTTGCAATACTGTTATATAAATATTTGAACAGCTGAGCTGCTCTGTATCCTCAAGAAAAGCATCACTCTTTGCTTGGGAAGAGGCTCAAGGTAAAGCAGCTGCAATAGCGTATGCATCTCAGGAGTAGATCTCCACACATAAGAGGGGTAACTAATTTCTATTTTTAAAGCTAATTGAACTGTAAAAAGCTGGCCTTTCTCTTCCTGGACTCTTTGCTGCATTGCTGATAATATGCTATCCTGGGGCTTCAGAGTAAAGGACACAATGAGAAACCCAATTTCACCAATTATCAACTGGATAAAAGGGCATACATCATTTAGCCATGCTGAGCCTCATTTTGCTCACCTATAAAATGGGAGTCATAATGAGCCCGTCACTAACTCCTGGCAATCATGCATCCATTCACCATCCCGCATTTGTCATTTCTTGAATATTAATATAAACGCAATCCTGCAGTAGGGAACCTTCAAGAATTGGCTCTTTTCGGTTTTTTTTTTTTTTTAAACACTTTGTTGAAGTATAAGTGACTTACAAAACTCTACATAGCGGATGTAGAAAACGAAATGAGAGTCCACAGGCATGAAGCAAAGCCTTTGCTTTGAGCACCCCCAGCTCCTCCAGAAGCTTGCTGCTGCCTCTTCCCTAATGGCTACGACTGCGTGTTATATGAATGTGCAGGTACGCGGTGCCCTTTTGGCAGTGTTTTAGGACCTATAAGGGGGTTGTTAACTATAACGCTACACTGCACAGTGAATTCCAGAGCTTACCGGTCCTGCATGGCTGGAAACCTCCTTCAAGCACTCCCCCACTCCTGCCTGCCCTCCTCTGGGCTCCCCACCTCTAGAACCTGCCCCTGCTTCTGTGAGCTTGACTGTTTCAGACTCCGCACCTGAGTGGGCTCACCTTGTCCGTGTCCTTCTGCACGTGGCTGGCTGGCTCCACTCAGCACAGTGTCGCCCAGGTTTGTTCTTTCATTCTGTGCAAATGCCGGAATTATCTTGTTCTGAAGGCTGTGCAGAATTCCCCGGCATGCTCGCCACACTTTGTTTCTCCGTTTATCCACTGCTGGACACGAAGTTTGCTTCTGTGAACAACGGTGCAGGGTTTGGGGATGCAAAGGTCTTTTCAAGGTCCTGATTCAATCTCTTCAGAGTTGTACATCCAAAATGAGATCACTGCATCCCAGGAAGTTTCTGTTTTAAATTTTCCTTTAGAGTAATTTCCTCAAGATTTATCCAGGTGAGTGATTATAGTGATAAAGTAGAGGTCACTTTATTATTAAAAGCAACTTGATCCACGTCAGTCTTGATGGAGGCAGCTCTCCCCAGGGGTTCACGCAAAAGGACTTATTTATTTCTTCACTAGTACATATTTGCAGTGTGTTATGTTTACATCCATCTTAGGGATGAGGAACAGGTACAAAAGGACTCAGATGGAAGGGGCACTGCTAGAGGCGTGAGCAGCAGGAAAGACCCTGACAGCAACAGCCAACACCCCTGCAAGAGTTGGAGCCATGGCCATTCCCAAGGCTGAAGTCAGGGGAGCCATCACCTCCCCAGCGACCCACAGAAAGGATGGCAGGGACAGGAGGGATGCCTTCATAAGCAGCACAGCTTCTAAAGATGCCGCTGGAAAGAATGCCTGACCTCCCCTCTGGGCCCCAGATTTCCTGCTGAGGACTGGCCAAGCCCAGCAGGAAGCCAGTAGAGCAGGAAATTCATACCAAGTGACCTTTGAAAACCAGCTTCCTTTGGCCCAGAGCAGGGCAAAGAAGACCACAGAGGGATTTAGGGACAAACAGTGGTAACCAGCCTGACAAACAGCAACCTAAGTTTGTTCATTTAACAAATATTTCTCCAATGTTGACTATCTGCAAAGCTCTGTTCTAACAACACAGTGAACAAGACAATAACTACTTCATCCTGGTTTCTGGTACAGGGATACAACTATATAGGAGAGATATTGTAATCTCAAATATTGAGTACTGTAATCCAAGTATTGTAATCTCTTTCTCTGTCTTTCTCACAATCCAAGAAGTTATATTTATAATCCCACTGAGAGGTTACTGGAATCCCGGCAAGTTAATTCCAATCTACCACCTCAATGCAACCCACAGCAAGAGTAAAAACACCAAGACATCCAAATTTAAGGGCAACCAAGGGGTCCTAAGCCCAATCCTTGTGAAGACATGGGCACAAAATCCCTAATTCCAGATCTCTCTGAGAATTTATTATCTTGTGAAGAAGGGAGTGGCTTAAAGATGAGTGACAGTGAGGATGGTGGGGACTACTTGATAACTTGAGCTGGTGAGTCAGGTAGGGAGAAAAGCATCTTTGCAAAATGGAGGGGGAATGACACTCAGAAGGAGCAACCTGCATGATTCAATTAAGGTAGCAATTAAATGGTTTTAGGAGGCTGTTGCTTCAGTTTCTGATATGTGACCTTTTGTGTCCTGGGGACTCATAGCCTCTTTATTTGGAGGCTCATACCCAGTTGACATTCCCGGAGCTGACTGGCTCTGCCATCCCGCTGTTCCCCTATCTTTTACAGGGAGCACTATGTAAGGGGACAGGAGACTGTCTGATGGCTTTAGAGGTTATATAGCAAGCAGTACCTGGCTAGCCTTATTTGCAATGCTTAGAGCCAACTGAATAGAGAAGGAAATAACCTAGCCAGCTCTGTATTTATCAGTATATGGAGATAAGTCTGGATATAATCAAAGTTGAAGCAATTGTTCTGTATTCAAGGGGAGGCACTCAAATTGTCTCCCATAAGAGATGCTCCTTGACTCACAAGTGATTATAGTTACAAAGTAGAGGTTATTTATCACTAGTGTGTCATGTTTACACTCATTGTAGGGATGAGAAACATGTACAAAGGGACTCGGATGATGGGATTACACCCCGGTAAATTCCTCCTCCAGGAAAACATCCTAAGCTGTATAAATGCAGCTAAATTACTGAACATGCCAGCCTAGAATGACAGCCCAGTGTAGCGATGGGGCTTCTGGGGAGCTGTAGCTCCACTGCCACCACCCAGCATCATGAGAGAGCCTCAGCCCACCTGTGCCCAGCCTGGGAGAGTTCAAAACCCACCTGTGAAGCACAGCTTCTACCGAACACACAGTTAAAAAATCCTAAATTTAACCTGCATGATCAGGAGCTCTCTGAGCAAGTGGAACATGGGAATTAATCAGCTTCCCATCACTGGGACAAAATACCCAACACCCACAGCTCAAAGGAGGAGAGGCTGATGCTGGCTCCTCATCTCAGGGCATGGTCAGCTGCTCTAGATATGTGCTTCCAGGTTACGTCCTCTGTGACCTGCCCGATCTTAACAAGCCCAACCTCCGAAGGGGACACTTTAGAAGGCACATTTTAGCCTGAAATTGCAACGTAACAGTGTATTTGCTGATGGAAATGATATTTTAAAGTCTAAGAGCATTTGGAGTGTGCACAGTGTGGATGTGATGCCCTGGAGTAGGAAATTGGTGACATTCACTGCTCAAGAGATGGACTGACCTTGATGAAGGTGTGGACAGGGCCTCCATCACATCACTGGGAAAGGCAAGTTGAGCGGGTGCAGATAAACACAGGTTGGTGAGAGCCACAGATGGGGAATGAAGACTTAGATCTCTTCTCCTGGTTTCTCTTCTCAGGGAACTCTGAAATCAGCCAAGAGGATGGAGGACTAAGGAGGAGTCGGAGGTTTGAGGAAACAAAAGAAAACATGGTGGAGGAAAGAGCACCACTTCTCACCTAGGCAGTGGCCCAGACCAATGAAATCACAGTCACATGGTTGGGACACAAGCTGAGCCCACAGGGAACTCCCAGTGAGGTCAGTGGGCAGACAGGTGTGGCAAGCTCGGGACCAGGGGAGTGAAATGCTGGGCCGGCAGCCCTGAGGATGGAGCTTGTGAATCCATGTGAGATGGGGTCACTCGGCCATGGTCTGCCTCCAGCTTCAGCAGCAGATGCAGGTCTCGGTCACACTTAACCAGATAAATACAGCGAGAGAAAGCAGGACAAGGGGGTGAGGATATGGAAGAAGGTGATTAATATCATGGGACCCAGGTGCTTTGCTGGGTTACGAAGGAGCTGGGTGTGACAGGGAAGTCCGCAGGATGCTAACACCGCAGGTTCCTCTGGGTCACCCGGCTGGAGCTGCTGAACTAGAATCAGCTGGATTGTAGTGTCCTGGGCACTGAGGCTGTGGGCAGGGTGGTCAGCGCCAAAGCTCAGTCCGAAAGGAGGAAGATGGAGCGGTGATAGCTATAGACCAGAGGACAGGGTGTGGAAGGGAGCAAGTGACAGAACTGAACACAGGAAGGTTATGGAGGTCCGCGTCCTGGGGAAATAGGTCACACACTGCCAGTCTTGTTACGGAGAGGAGCATCAAGTCAGACACAGATTTATAAAATAATTGTTTATTAAATGCAATGTCCATTGAAGCAAAACTGAAAGACAGCAAGAAAGTCGTTCTCTGCAAAAGACGAGGAAGACGGTGGGCTAGATGTGATTCAGCCTCCATGGCTTTTCCAGTCTGCGTGGCTCTTTGCTTCTGAGACCCACCGTGCCCATCAATCGGTCCAGAGCTTGCAAGCGTCTTCCTGAGAGTTCTGCTCGGAGAAGTTCCCCGACCTGGAACTTGTAAAGCGCTTGCGAGGCAGCCTCACCTCCCCACGAATGAGCCACGACACACATTTCTCATCCACCCTCATCGTCCTCCCTGCTGAGACTGCTGGCTTCCTCAGAGGAGGAGCGCTCACACTGGAATGCACAGCCGAGCCATCCGGGGCCTCTCACAGTACTGGCCAGTACCAGCACAAGTTCCCGACAGAAGGGCACCTGAGAATCTGCATTTCTAAGAAGCTGGCAGATGAGGCTGGTGCAGCTGGTCTAGAGAATCATCCTTGAGAATCACTGCTGGGTTGAGGCCCAGAGCTGAGTTTTTTATTTTCCCTTTTGTTTTGCTTGGTTTGGTTTGGTTTGGGTTCTCGCTATCTTGGGCTAAACCCAGGACTTCTGCAGCAAGGTATTTCACCAGCTCTTTTTATTTTCTGTTTTGAGCTAGGACCTCACTAAGTTGCTAAACTGCCCAGGTTGTGCTGGAAATTACAATCCTCCCGCCTCAGCCACCATGTGTTTTGAGAATAAAGTCATGGGCCGCCATGACAGGCCCTCTGAGCTGTTTTATCAAGCTCCTCCCCAGGTGATACTTACTCCAGAGTAGTTTGAGAAGTGCTCTAGAGATAGATAGAACTAGCACACTGAATCCTTCTCTGCCTGGTTCCTCTTCACAGCCCTCCAAGACTTTAGGTGCTGTTGGTGTAAGAACTCTCCATTCCTTTTCCTCGGTGTTAACTGATGTAATATTTCTGCTGGGTCCTACCGTGCTCAAAGGCCTAAGTTATTCTCCACGTGATCTTAGTAAAGAATGGAAATGAATGTTTCTTCCAAAATGAGTTCAAGTAATTTTCAGGCTCTCAAAGGAAACATGTTCTTACTTCTCATCAGTTTTCTAGCATAAGTAGTAAGATTTCCTCTTTAAAATCTCCATTCCGTGAGTCATATAGCTGGCTGCCGTAAGAGGCTGTCCACTGTCAGAAAAAAAAGAAATGAACTGAACCTGGAAAATAAAAAGGTGACCAGCACGTCCTTTCAATGTCACATAGAGTCAACGGGCACACAGAGGTGGTGCACTAAGGTCCTGAGTAATTACAGGTGACGAGGACACAAAGTTTCATAGACAGGAGGACCAGGTTCAAAAGAGCTGTCCTACAACATGGTGGCCATAGGAAAAGCAGAATAAGGTGTGCTTGAAAACTGCTGAGATTGAGGTCTCACCAAAAACTAAGGATGTGAGGTAGCTTATGTTAGCTTTATTTCGATATTCCACAATGTATGCACATTTCAAAATATCACTTTGTACAACATAAATATATACAACCTTTACCTATGAATTTAAAAAGAAGTAGTGATTTAACAGATATACACATGTCCAAGAGTCAAACAATTAACTTCACTCAATGGAACACACTCCTCAGAGATACATGACCCGCTGGACATTAAACAGTAAACTCAGCAGTGGTCTTTACATTTTGTAGACCTGCTCATGAAACTCTTGCTTCTTAAATGCTCATTGAAACACAGCATCTTCCTGATTTCTTCACTCATTAATTAAAATCTTCGACATGCCCATTTTACATTTGCCATAATTTTGCATCTTTAAAAAAATATTTTATTTTAAATAAATATTATTTTTATTTTTCAGATTCATTCATCTGAAACAATCTAGCAGGTGATTGAGCATGAAACCCGTGCAGATGACCACAGTGTGACATCAGTGCCCACCAGCAGTCATGCTACAGTCAGATTTATGACCCCCGATGTGCCAAGCAGAAATGCTTCTGAACGGGAGGAATGCCAACCCCGGGATGCTCCGTGATCTCGGCTTCCTTGGGGCAGAGATCTCGGAAGGTGGCTACAGAGGCATTCTGCCTTTTCGGGGTAAAGTCCTGCCAGAGTGCAAGGCCCTCAAGGCTCTGGACTATGGTACCTTCAACTAGTGCTGAGCCCAGCTGCCTGGAACGGTGTCAGTACCATACAGTTCCTGACCACACCAGGGAGGACATCGTCTTGTATGATCAACATGTTCCATTTCATCACCGTGTGCCTCATGTAAAGTACGGTCAAGCAGGGAACATCTAAATTTTCCAAAGTGTACTGCAATGAAAGGCACAGTGCCATTAATCCAGAACACTCCCCTTGCTTTGAGCACACTGACACAGTTCTGAGGTTCCGAAGTTCTCTCCGGGAGAGTCTCCAGGGGTGCTTTTAGGGCTGTCCCTACGTCCTGAATCAGTCTTGTGTGGTAGAAGATCTGATGAATAGGGCAGATGAGAAGACATTGCAGTGTGTTTACGAGCCCGCCTTTCCTGGGCAGCGTCTCATAACGACACTCATGAAAGAGGACAGCACAGCAGCTTCGGAAAGACCACGATAATGAGACAGTGTGTTTGAAGCTGGGAATAGTATCCTCAGGGGGATCGACGGCAGTGTGTCTTCCATTGCCGTAATTTTTTAATTTTAGCATTCAGAGTAGTTTCTGATGGCACCTCTGACGTCTGGCCACCTGTCGTCATGTGACAATGACAAGTCAAAGGTCTGCACCACAGTGTCTGCCTTACAAAGCGGGGAGGGATGGACCCAGCAGCCTCTACGCACCGTCTCTACGCCCTCTCCTTCCATGGAGCTCAGGTTTCCCAGCTACAGTGAATACTTCTTCCATCATGGAGAACATTCGCTAAAATCTGAATTTCTGAAATGCAAATTAATGACAATTTCAGAAAATGACATTAGCATTCTAAGGAAAATCTGAGAGGAAGAACTTACACATGGAAATACAAAGAAAATACAGAACTGTGAGTTAGTAAAATTGGCAAATAGTCCTAACTACGATTGCTTAAGAATACGATGGGGAAATACTTTAAATTTAATTGAACTAATGTAACCTTAGGAAGGAAGTGTAGTAATAGAGGGAAGAACTAAATAAGTTTCCGACAAAATGAGACAGATCAATTAAAATGATCATATTCTGTAAGACAGATCAAGAAGATCCACATTAACAGCACAAACAACATCAAAACCAACACAGAAAAAAGCAGAAATCTGAATAGAACAAAAAGAGAATACAGAAAACTATTAAATATTACCACAGGAATGAAGGCCAGCAGCGTGAGGGATTTTCTACAACATTCTTTGAAGATTTTTCAGGGCATCATTTATTCATTCACTTCAAGACACAGAGCAAGAATAAAGTCACCCAAGTTAAGTATACAAGACAGTGACCACCTTCACCCCCAAAGACAGTAAAAAGTTCTTGCATAACCTAAAATAGAATTTATCACAGTTAACTATTTAGCTATGGCTCTTTTCAAACTATTTTGAATTAAGCAGTAGAACAGAAGTACAATAAATCAAGTTTGAAATAGAACCCCAATATAATATAAAAAAACAGGAATGTCACATGATATATGAGTGCTTTAAAGAAAACAAATTGTACTATTGTTATAGGCATATAAAATAAATTTGGTCAACTCCTAACTCATATTAATAAACACATACTTCTATAAAGCATAAGATTCTACTTTTATGTATTTTTCAAGCAGGAAATATGTTTATTTTGTGAATAAAAACAGACACTGATGCAGGATTGCACTGCCATTGATGTGCCAAAGAGATTGACCCTCAGCTCAGCTCGGGGGGCTTCTCCTTGGTGCCTTCACGCCTACAAGTGGGCTTGCTTATTCTCAGATCGCCACATAAAGCGGTTCGAGTACCAAGGAAAAATGGCAGGTAAAGGAAGCGGCTTGTGGAAGGAGGTGTTCCTCAGAAAACCCCAGACGGAAAAGCAAGTGGTGAAAGCAGGATGTGAGTGCTTCTCCTGAGGATTCTATTTTGCTGCTGCAAAAGCTACAAGACAATTTGATCTCTGGGTTTGCAGGCAGTGCTGTCAGGCAAACACATAAAACCAGCTCCTAGCTACATAAGTTGCTAGAAACTTCGGGAAGCTATTCCACTGCTGACAGTATAAACAAGATGAGCTTGATTCCAAAATATATGTGCATCGGGGCTGGGGATTTAGCTCAGCGGCATAAGCACCTGCCTTGCAAGCAGGCAGTCGTGACTTCGATCCCCGGTACCGATAAAAAGTAAAAAAAAATATATGTGCATATAGCAGATAGGATCATCTCTGGTGTTCTCTAATTGCATAAGCTCAGACAATTATCAAGCTCCTCCTGGATCACCAGATTAAAATGGACCTATAGGAGGTGCTAAGATAGCACAGTGGTACCTGGGTCCACGAGCTTATTTTGTTCCACTATTCTGGGGAGGGTGGCTGGCCATGCTCCTGTTTGGGCCGGAAGACAGCTGGGGATGTGTTGGTCACCAGATATGGAGTTCATGAACAGAAGCAAAATGCTGCCAAACACTTCTGTTTGCAAACGGAGGCCAGACGTATTCCTGAGCTGGGGTATTAGTGTATCCTCTTCTTAGTCAGCTCCCCCAACAGATAATTTGGACTCTGGGAGGTACAGGTAATACCTAAGATTGTGTGCCTCCTTGGATCCCTTCTCACTTCTACTGGTGTTTCCTTGTACAGTCCCTTGAAGATGTGACTATACTCTTATCTAAGCATTCAAAAATGCCCATGGTGGAAAAATTACTAATTCTCCTGTTGCAAATAGTTAAGCAAGTCCCTCTTTTTTAAGTTGTCCTGTACATAACAATACTTTTTATTTTTTATATGTTTTTCAAATGTATATCCAATAATTCTACATTAAAGAAAAAGGTCTCAATAAACAATCTGAGCTATATCTGAGTGCAAAAGGTTTTCCAAGTTAGCAAGGTCCTGGGATCTCCAGAAGATCTAGTTATACGAAACATTGCCACTAAGACCAGTGAACAAATTCAAGTTGGAGTCCTTTCCAGACAGTTAACAAAAAGAAGCAAATCAGAACATATAAATCTAAAAGGCCAGAAGGGAGCTGAGTGGATGTCTAACTTCACAACTTGTTGTGAGGTTCGGAGCAGACAGCTGTTAATCGTGGCCCCATTCCCTGCCACCATTCAGAACTTGTGAGCATGGTATCAATTTCCAGCTGAAAGAACATTTGGACAGACTGTGTATTTTGTCCATGAAGGCACAATTTCACACTGCTGATAAGATGCGTATCTAGGAAGGGTACCGAAATTGTCCTATCCCTGGGACACCATTTGAAAGATGTTTCAGGTTCCTGAAAAAAAGAGTTGAAACAGGGAAGCTGGGGGCGTTGATGGAAGACCAGGCAGCTGGAGGCTGCACAGAAGCGAAGCTCTTTGGCCTGAAGGGCATTCTGCACAGAGGACGCTGTAAGCCTGGCGGAGAAGCGAGTTTCCACCGAGAAAGAAGGTGATCAGAACACCACAGCTGCCAGGGTTCACCATAGCCAGGGGCCGAAGGCTGCAGACTAATAACTAATTAACTTTCTTTTTTTTTTAATTTTATTTAAGAGGAAAAAGAGAAAAACACAAAACAAAACAAAGTGGTGTAAGGTTACACATAATACAGAACTACAAAAAAAACATAACAGTAAGAAATCACCTATTAATAGATTACATGTTATCATCTTGGAAATAGTTGCTCACATCACAGTATCAAAGAATACAAAGTGGACATTCAAACAGAGAGACTGCAAACAGCTGTGTTCAATGATCCAAAAACATTAATATAGTCAGCTATTTAACACCCCTAAACACACTTGCTGTTATATCCGTTAGAGCTCTTTTTTCCCCCTCTCTTTTTTACAACAAAATTTACACATTTTGGATTTTATTACTCCTTAGTTCTTATTACTTTTTTGGGAGGGAGAGAATAAAGTCAAATATGGCAAAACAAAGCTGTCAGTCAAACCAAGGATAGACATAGCACGTGATGTAGAACAGAGTACACGGTTATCAACAATGGTTATATAATTAACTTTCAAAGACAATGAGAAGAGAAGGAAGGAGGAAAGGGAAACAGTTACTGACCGCACAGAACTATCAGAGTAGGAGAAGAAACACTGCCAAGATCTCTTATCTACCTCAAAAGAACAATTGTGCGATAACTAGATAATCCTACCTTTAACTGATATAGGCTAAATTTATATCTTTATACAGTATAATGGTTCCCCATAAATATGTGTTAAGTCTCCATTCGTGGAGGGGTTTGCTTAAAAACAAACTTTTTCTTTTAAAAACTTATGCTGTTGGGAAGATAGAATGGACGTTCTTTTTCCTACTTATCCAACTAAAACCCAGAGGCTATATATATATACATAAAACAGGATTAAAAGATGAACATGAGGATGCCGACTGGCGGGGGCCTCTGCACCCGGTGACCAGCAGGACAGTCCTCCCTGGAGTGGTTTGTTTTCTTGCTGTGTATGAGCTAAAGAAGCCAGGCAACCCAGAAAAGCAAACACAAAGTCAGCAAGTAAGTAAACAGCCCCAAGACAAACTCAGTCTCTGGCTAAAAGACAAGGCAAGGGTCCCCGTGGAGAGCGCAGGTCTGACAGCGACTGTACCCGGAACACCCCAGCTGAAGTTGAGCCAGGAAGCCTGCAGGGCAGGACGGGGTGCCAGCAGTCCTCTGCCCCAGTGCAACCCCAGGTAAAGTCCTTCCTTAAAAAAGGCACGTTGATTTGAAGCCCTGTATTGCTCCTACCATCTTGTTTTGACTGATTTTACTCTGTTCTGTTTTGTTTGATAGTACCAAATTTGAGGGTAGAGGCAACTACTTTAAAGACAATAAGATTCTATGACGCCCATTCTGGGTTTGACTATTATCTTCTTTGGAAGTCCTGTAATGTCTCCAATGTTTCAGTTTTATTGGTTTTGTTCTGTACTGTTTTGTTCAACTTTATTATAAGTGATGATATGGGCATTTTTTTTAATATAGCAAGGCGCATTATGGTAACCATTGTTGATCACCTTGTATTCTGTTTTTACAGTATGTATTATGTCCATCCTTTTGATTTGACTGACTTTGTTTTGTTTTGTCACATTTGGTTTTATTCTCTTCAAAAAAAAAAAGTAATAAGAACTGTGGGAGTAATAAAACCCAAAAATGTGTAATTGTTATTGTAAAAAAGAAAGGAAAAGAAAGTGCTTTAAAGGATATAACTGCATGTATATTTAAGTGTATAAGATAGATAACCATATTACTGAGTTTTGTTGGATCATTGAACAGGACTATTTGTAGTCCCACTGTTTGAGTGTCCTCTTTGGATTCTTTAATTTTGTAACTTGAACAACTATTTCTAAGATGACAATATGTAATCTATTAAGTAGTGATTTCTTAATGTTTATTTTTTTGAAATTCTGTATAACTTGTACCCTTTTTCTGTTTTGTTTTTTTTCTCTCTAAATACAATTTTTTAAAAAGCAAGTGACAAGTCATCTGAAATACAGCATTTTAACACCTCTCAGAATTAACAAAATTGAGTTTGTCACTAAAAATGTCCCAGAAAAGCAAATCTCTACAACAGGTGACTCTAACAGATAATTTAACCAAATGTTTAAAGTATTAAAACCCATACTGTACAATCCCTTCCAACAAACAGGACAGAACACTCCCTGATTTATGAAGCCACTATTCCTCTGATGTCACAAGAATACCAAAAACCAACAAAACTACACCCTAATACCTGTGGTGAACATCAATACAAAAATCATTAAAGTATCACCAAGTAGAAGCTGGCCTTTACTCTAAGGCAATTCACAGTTAATTTAGTCTACTATATGAATGAGCTGATGAAAAAGCAGTGTAACCTCAGTCAGCGTGGAAAAAGCATCTGACCAAATTAAATAGCCATTCATTCTAAAAGTCTCTTCAAACTCAAATGAGGGCCTGAGGGCTGGGGATGCAGCTCAGAGGCACAGCGTCTGCCTGGTTAGTGTGAGGTCATGAGGTTGCTCCCTGGCAGAGAGGGACAGAGAGAGAGAGAGAGAGAGAGAGAGAGAGAGAGAGAGAGAGAGACAGAGACAGAGACAGAGACAGAGACAGAGACAGAGACAGACAGAGAGAGAGACAGAGAGAGATAGAGAGAGACACAGAGAGAGAGAGAGAGACAGAGACAGAGACAGACAGAGAGAGAGAGACAGAGAGAGAGAGAGAGACAGAGAGAGAGAGAGAGACAGAGAGAGAGAGAGACAGAGAGAGAGAGACAGAGAGAGAGGAGGGGAAGATGGAGGGTGAGGAAAGAATAGACAAGAAAAGGAAAAAAGAGTAAAAGAAACAAGGAAACAAAGCTTTTATAAATGAAGAGGGGAAGGGGGTAAGATATGTCATGTCCAGGTACAAATTCCCTATAAAGAATGCTGCTAGTATGTATATCAAAATTTACCCAAAATTTATAAGTAGAAAAACAGGAGTACAGAGTAACTTCCTCAGCTTCACAAAAAGCATCGAAAAAAGATCATCAAGCAGCTGTCTCAAAGCTTCCCCCAAAACTAGGCACAAAGCAGAGGTATCAATACTTCACTCTCTTCTGCAACTTACGGCTTGAGATTTTGCTTGAATTCTAGCCGGCATCACAGGAAAAGACAGTGAAATAGATACAAGCCAGAGAGAAAGACATGAAACTATTCCTATTAGGAGATGCCATGAATGTGTACATCTTAAAATGCTAAGGAGTATATAAAAAATTAAAAACATGAATTGAGCTCACTAAGATTACAAGGTTCAAGATAAGCATATAAAAATCAATTCTATTTCTGTATACATATCAATGAATATATTATGTCAACACTAAAGTGAAAAGGTAATACTATTTCTCATCTCTTAAAAATCATGCAATGTTTAGGTGCAAATCTAACAAAACCTCAAAAGATTTTTATGCTGAGAACTATAAGACATTGCTTCAAAAAATTACCAAATGTCTAAGAACATGACAGGGCATATTATGTTAACTGATTAGAAGATTCCACGCAGCGTAAATGTCAAATTTCCCTCAAATCGATACATAGGCTTGATGCAATCCTAATCAGATTTTTACCAGCATTTTTCTAGATACCCACAAAGTTGCTCTAAATTTATATAGAAAGTCCCAGGCACTAAATACCTAAAACAATTTTGAAAAGAATAAACAGAAAACAGTCTCCAATTTAAAGCCTTGTGTGAAGCTGAAGTAGTTAATATACCTGGTTTGTGGGAGAGTAAACTAGAACAACTTCTATGGAAATTACTACAAAGCATCACCAAAAACTAACACTAAAAAATCTCACTCAGCCCAGCTCTTCCCTTTCCAGGAATCTTCATGAAAGACTTACAGTCACCATATTACAGTAATAGATGCGCATCCGTATTCATCACAGCGGAGTATAAGAGCTAAATTTTGAAAGCAGACTATACCCATCAATAGATGAATGGTCTAAAAATATGGCAGATATACAAAATGGAATAGCACTCAGCCATAAAGAAGGAGAAACGGGAATCATTTGTAGGAAACTGGATGTACCGTGAAACCATAACTCCATGTGAAATAAATCACACAAAATGTTAAATTCCTACGCTTGATTTTATATGAGAAATCCAAAGTATAAATACTTTAAAGAGCAAAATAAAAAGTAGACTGTAGGAGAGACAGGTAGGATTTTTATAGATGGAAAAGGAATCAAGGGATTCAAGGAAAAGAGAGGGAGAAGGGACAGGCGAGTACACAGGGTTAATGGTTAGTGGGTGCGCAAGCCGAGTCCCCAGGAATGTGCTCATTAGGCAGTGCAAGCATGCACTAAAAACATTAAAAAGTGAGCAAAGCAGTCAAATACCGTGTGGTACCGACAGACACAAAAACACAGAGATAAACCAGAAAATACAAAGCTCAGAAACACACCCACATGGCATGGTTAAACTTCTGAAAACATGCACAAAAGCAGTTTACTGGAGAGAAAATAGGTATTTCAAAAAATGTATCAAGCAACATGCACAAGTATGGGCAAAATATGAACCTCAGTGCTAAAAAATTAAGAAGTATCATGAATTTGATCTTAAATCTAAAACTTAGGAAAAGCAAAGAAAAATTTTGGATTTAAGATCACACAATAATTTATTTTATTTAAAGACAGAAGCATTGTCATAAAATCAGAAGTCAATAAATTGAACCGCTTTTGTTTTCTGGGTTTTTGTTTGTTTGTTTTTTGTTTTGATTTTTTTTTTTTTTTTTTTTTTTTGCCTTTTTGAGACAGAGTCTCACTCCGCAGTTCAGACTGGACTTGAACCCACTTTGTAGCCAAGGCTGGCCTCAAACTCACAGCAATCCTCAAGCTTAGCCTCTTGAGTGCTGGGATTACAGGTGTGTCCCAGCATACCAGCCTAAATTAAACCTCTTTAAAATTTAAATATTTTTTCTAGAACAGACTCTCTCGAGGTGGTAAGATGGTAAGCTATGGACTAGGGGAAAGTGTTTGCAAACAAAATAACACACAAAGGACTTGTATCTAGAGTACACACAGAACTTTAAAAACTGAAAAGTAAAATACACGCAGTCCTATTAGAACATAAGCAAAAGATATTAAGAGATATTTCACTGAAAAAGATATTCGGGTTAGGAATAAACCCATGGGAAAAGCTTAGCATCATTACCCATTTCAGTTCATAAAACCAAAGTGAAATATCACCATGCACCAGCTATGACCAAGTCAATGGTCACATGTCCAAGTAAAACCAGTGATAATACAAAATGCAGAAAATATATCACTCATGCACTTCTGGTGGAAATAAAAATGGTTCTATTAATTGCATTCTGTTTTCCGTAAGTCTCTAGGACGGATCCAGGAGTGGGAGTCGAGCACGGAATTCTCCCACTTATACAGAGCTTCCTGCCTTACACACACACATTCAGAATCGAATCGTACAAGAACTGCAATAATGGACTATGCCGAAGGTTTTCCTGATCTTTATTTTTTTCACAGGTGTACTCAGATCAAATATATACAACAATTATTCTTCCTATTTCCCCCATTATCTCTCGCCTTTTATCTCTCCTCACTGATTCCAATGTTTCCTTTTCGGAAGCCAAGAAAGGGATGAGAAAAGGAGACAGTTGTGGGGGACCGATGCCTCGCGTGGATGGACAGACACAGGAAAGACCACACAGTAAGGGGAGCCCAGGCCCCAGCTCCCACAGAGGGGACAGAGGCCAGCGGGCAGGCAGCGTGGTTCCCAGCTCCAGGGATTTCTCCTCTGTGCAGCGTCTCCTTCAGCAGTAACTGAGGGCCCGGGATCTTCCTGGACCAGCGGGATGAGCAGTGCAGCCACTGTCCACAAAAGCCCCATAATGAACTTGCAGCCAAAAATTAAGTAAGTGCATTCTGAGGATCCGATATCGGGGGGCAGAAATGAATCTCTTCTCCTACTTATCAAGAAAACTTTGGCTTTGGTGTTTTCTCCAAACTAGTTTACCAGCATCTGTTACAGAGAGCAGCCAGGCATCTCAGTGACAGCATCATCCTAAATGAGTAAGAAACGTGCAAATCAGCTCAAGGAGTCAGCGTTCAACACTGATTATCAGCTCTGCACTCAGACTGCCTTCCGGAGTCGCCAAGCTCCCTCACAAGTGTCCCCGCAGTATTCACGCGATGGGCGAGCTCTGGAGCAGCTCTAGCTATTACATCTGCACAGCGTTTATGAGCCTCACTTTCTGAATACATTACCAAGATATAAACATAAAACCATTCCTACCCGTGACTCACAAAATTATGGACCTAGATCCAACTGTCTGCTATAGAACTAGGATTTTCCAGACCAAAAGGTATTTCTAGTCACCTCCAGCATGTATCAGGATACTTTTTAATTGTGGAGGAGAAACAAAAGAAATTTCTATTTTTTTTCCTTACTATTTAACATTGTGCTAAAAATCTCTACCAGAGAAATCAGGCAAGAAAAAAGAAACAAAAAGCATCCTAACTAGGCTGGGGATTTAGCTCAGCAGCATAAGCACCTGCCTTGCAAGCAGGCGGTCGTGAGTTCGATCCCTGGTACCGATAAAAATGAAAAAGACAAAAAAAAAAGCATCCTAACTGGAAAGGAAGAAATGAAATTACCTCTGTTTATGGACAATGTGATGGTATATATAGAATATTATATGCCAAGATTGCAGGCGCACAACTGTTAGAACTAAATATGCAAAACAGACAGACAAGTATGATTTGGGTTTCCATACACTAACAGTTAACAACTCAGCAAGGGAGTTTTTAAAACCAATTCCATTTACAAAAAGATTAAAAAGGATAAATAGGCGAAGCAGAGGGAGAAACTCGGAAGTGAAGAGATGCATATGGTGAGCTCTACGCAAAGCCCCCCAAGGCACTGGGGAGCCAGGCATTGTGGGACACGCCTATACTCCCAGCACGAGGGAGGCTGAGGCAGGGGGATGGCAATGGCCATCTAGTAGCTAAGACTAGAATAAAAATTAAAAGGCCTAGGGAGCTTTCTCGGTGTCAAGGTCCTGGCTTCAGTTCCGAGTACCAGGGAAAAGGCACCCAGCCATGGTTCTCTCAGCCCAGGGCTCTCTGCACGCAGAGCCTTGGTTCTGACATCTGAATCTCCAGCCCTTCTAGATCCGCTCGCAGGAGCATCCTCAGGTTCCGTTTGTGTCCAGCAGAGCAGTAATGTCCTCACTCCCTTTCCTTCTCCCAGCCCTGAGGCACCGCGGGTTTTGCTGCTGTGGTTGTTACTCTGGTTTGTTTGGTTGTTACTCTGGTCTGCTTGGGGCTCTCATACCCAGCAGCAGAGGAAGACAATTTCAGGTGCCCTGAGGCTACCCCTCTGGTCCAGAACAAAAGCAAAGCTTTCCAAACCAAGTTTTCATACACAGTGTTGCATTGGAAGCGACAGCTGTGTAACTGCGTTCTCTAGCACGGTTTACTCCAATTGCACTTCTTAAATAAAACTTGCATTTTAGCTACGGAAATAGATTTCCTTCCTGAACGACTCGTTCTCCTAGAAATAAGTGTTGAGTCGGATGTGCGACAATGCATCCCCCAAAGGAAATGTGTACCATCAGCACCACCTCCCTATTCGTAGTGGGCCCGTGCCCTGTGCTGGCAGAGCTGCTTTAGCCCAGGCATTGGCGATGAACAGGAAGACACTGAGAAGAACACACAGATCTGAGAAACGAGAATTACCCGTGGTGCCACTTGAAGTCCTTTCCCTCGCAGGAAAATGCAATTTCAGATAGTGCCATGTACTCAGACAGAGAGTTCCGTCCGCAACTTTGCAGGGACCTAGAAGTAAGCATATTTTAAAGTCATTAGATTGTAAAAAAGCAATTTTTACCCCAAAGTTGTCCCTACTTTCAATTTCCTAACCAAAAAAGAAATTTTTGCTTTTGTTGCTTGATAATGAACGAAAGCCACTCGGTGAATGTTGTCCTGCAGCTCATACTGTAGTAAGCACTTTACATAAGTTTTATCCTGAAAACACTGTTAAGTGGAAGGGGTGCTGACCCTCAGAAAGCGGACCGGAAATCGGGAGCGGGGACTTGAGTGTGACTCTTAGATCGAATGCCGGTGAAGGTCAGGACTTGGTCTGGGATCAAGGTCCGACGATTGCAAACAAGGTGCGTAGCCTGCTCATGGAGGACCAGGTGACAGCCTGCAGCCTGCAGCTTGCCACCACGGGCAGTGGGGCTGCCATGGGGCAGGTAGGGCTCCTGGTGATGCGAAGGAGGAAAATCATTAAGGTCACAGTTCAGACAAAGCCAGAGAGAGCGGGTATGCAGACCAGGTGGGGAAGGATGCACTGGGTCAAAGCCAAGTCTCCGAACGTGCCGTAGACGTGAACAGGTCACGGTTAAATGGGGGCTGTTCTCTGACCAGCTGTGTTGTAGTCGGGTTG
The DNA here is from genome assembly GCF_034190915.1 of Cavia porcellus. Taxonomy (NCBI): domain Eukaryota; kingdom Metazoa; phylum Chordata; class Mammalia; order Rodentia; family Caviidae; genus Cavia; species Cavia porcellus. The sequence goes on from NW_026947506.1 coordinate 2,824,460, forward strand.
TACACAGAGAAGGATTAGGACATGGAGTTTATAATATTTTTATAATGGTCACCAGGAGTTAACACAGGAAAATGCAGGAAATCTATCCGCAACACCAAAAACATAGATTATTTAGTCAAGAGCCTAAACCCCACATCAATGTCCCACATGAGTCCAGATAAAACCCCAGAGCTCAGGACAGTGCCTCACATGAGTCCAACTGGATGCCCAGAGCCCACAAGAAGGACTCACGTCAATCTCTTTTACGGATCAGAGCCGGGAAGACCCATGGGTCAGTGGTGGAAGTCAGAAAGTCTATGCCAGCAGGATGAAAGAGCTGTGCTGGTGGGATGAGGGTTCTATGCTGGAGCTGAGAAGTCACACTCACAACAAAGACCAGGGCTGTCCTGAAAGGCACCACCGCCATCCTCAGCAACACGGAGGGTGCCAGGAAACAGCGTGACGAGTTCATCCTGGAGACCAAGCAGCACATGTCTTTCCCTCCGGAGCCAGGAAGCAATGCTCGATGTGAGGACCAAAGCTTCTCCGGGAGAACCAACAGCTCAGACAGCAATTTATAGGAGAACCTACAATGCCTCCTTAATGCCTCAACCCTCAACACCTCCCTTCTTCTCCACCTATTTAGCCTGGCAACTTTTCTCAGGTGGAGCATCTTCCTAATGCCATGCTGATGTAATCCAGCTGGCGTTAAGTTGACCACCAGTTCTTAATCCATAACAAGCTGCTTGGGCATCCAGGTACCAAGGCTAATATAAAGAATATGGTACCTTATGGAGTGGAAATGACTCTTAATAAAACAGCAGTATCACCACTGGGCATCGAAGCAGGCTGCTTCTGAACTCAGCAAATGCACAGGAAGCTCTATAAACCAGGATGTGTACAAATTACTGTCATTACTAATTATGGCTCAGAAATATGCTGCTTATTAAGAAGCTATTAGAAGCTAACATCAAATCTACCATGCACGGAAGCTTCAATAAACACCTTGTCTTCAAGATGTTCAAAATGTGCCTAACATACTCCTATAAAAATTTTAAATATACTTTCTATAAAAACAGTATACCCTGAGAGTAAAAATTAAAGATTATTAAAATCAAAGAATTCTGACAATAAATGACCATTAACAGTTGGTAAATGGTTAAGAAAAATTATATAATTCTATTCTTGCTACATAATTTAAATAAGTTGGAAATCAGTTTAAGTGAACCTCCTCTCAAAGTAAATGCTAACATAAAGCAAAAAAATTGAACTTCATTCAAATAAGAAATGAAACAAAATAGAAGCCTCTAAGGCTTGCCTGGACATTTAATCCATTTAGTTAGAGATGGAAGACATTAAATCTTTGAAAATTATATTTATAAAATAGAAGGTATACCACAGTTTTTAAAAAGCCATTATTATCTATAAGGATTTTGTAAGAATTTGCAGGAAATATTGAAGGAAAATCCAATTTTTTTCATACATCATTGCAGAGAATTAAGCAATAAATATTACCATTGAAATATATGGTTAAAATATACTATCTCCATCTGCTTAAAAGTTGTCAGTTGCTTTTACTGTGAGTGCACATTTTTCGGTTTATCTATCATCTCTCCACTATCTAGGTATTTATCAGCCTACATACCTATTTATCAATGAGGAAAAGAAATTTAGACATCCCAAAAGCTAAAATACAAAAATGTAAATTTCTTTACTTTCTATAAGTGATTTTAAAGGGTCTCAATTTGCCAAGCAAACAGTACTTATTTGACATAGTCTACGCAATTCTCGAATCCCAGATTTTGGGTGCTAGTGACAGACCTTCTGTTGAGATTGTTGGGTATTTAGATTTCCCCTAAAAATTCACCATGGGGTTAAAATCTAATAAAACACTAACAGTGAGTACAGAATGATGGCGTCGGCACCCTGCCTGATCAAACTCGGGCTCTTCAAGGTCTCCTCTTGCTGAGGGCTCAGTCCAGGCATGGAACTGCCCGCTCTCAGCACGATTCCATCAGCCTCCGTGTTCAGAGACTCGAGGGAACTCTAGCGTGGTTCCCCAGCTCAAGAATGCATTTTGCTTTGAAACTCTGTACCTTCATTTTTATTCTTTGCTAACATTGCTTTGTTTTTAAATAGAAAAAATTAAGCCCCGTAAGAATGAGTCTCTGGGACTACCTAATCCCCTCGCAGTTCCTGCCTGGGAAAGCTCACAGCTGCCAGAGCTTTGGCTGTTTGTCCCGACCTACACCTGAGGAAAGAGCTCCTCTCTGCCAGTCACGGCATGAGGGTAAAGCTTGACTTTGCAAAGCCCCCGCTAGCAAACCCCAATGGCCCACCCCACCGTGCCAACCATGCCAGTGGCACCCCTGACTTTTTTTTAAATTTTATTTAAAAGGAAAAAGAGAAAAAACAAAACAAAACAAAGCAGTGTAAGGGTACAAGTAATACAGAACTACAAAAAAAAAAAAAAAAAAAAAAAAAAAAAGAAATCACCGGTTAATAGATTACATATATTCATCTTAGAGATAGTTGCTCAAATCACAGTATCAAAGCATACAAAGTGGACACTCAAACAGTGAGACTGCAAACAGTTGTGTTCAATGATCTAACCAAAAACATTAATATGGTCAGCTATTTAACACCCCTAAACACACTTGCTGTTGTATCATTTAGAACTCTTTTTTTCCCCCTCTCTTTTTTACAACAAAATTTACACATTTGGGGTTTTATTACTCCTTAGTTCTTATTACTTTTTTGGGGGGGGGAGAATAAAGTCAAATATGGCAAAACAAAGCTGTCAGTCAAAACCAAGGATAGACATAGCACATGATGTAAAACAGAGTACAAGGTTATCAACAATGGTTATCAACAATGTCTCTTGTCTCCTTAAACAAAATTGTCTATTTCATTATGTATTATAAAGTTGAACAAAACAGTAGAGAACAAGACCAATAAAACTTAAGCATTGTAAACATTACAGGACTTCCAAAGGAGACAATAGTCAAACCAGAATGGGCATCTTAGTGAATCTTATTGCTTTCAAAGTAGTTGCCTATACCCTCAAACTTGATACTATCATACAGAATGGAACAGAGTCTAATCAGTCAAAACAAGATAGTGGGAGTATTACACGGCTTCAAAACAAGTTAATAGGAAATCAAAAAAGATACTATTATATACCCTGCTAAATTTTTTTAATTTTTCCCCTTAATTAAAAAAACATAAAAAATAACTAAATAATTTTTTAATGAATAAGGCAGAGATTGAGATAAAACAGGACATAACAATATAACAATACAGGTCAAAGCATAACTGTTTCAGCAACCTAGTGCTTCACCACCAAATAACCCAACTTAATAGTAGTTACCATAGTGTCTGTCTTTTTCCTTGAAATACTTGAATAAAACTTCATATACTATAGCTTCAAGTATTTCCATATCAAGAAGCCCAGAATAAAGCCTTTCCAATTAATAAGTGAAAACTTTATAAGGCTTCAAGGCCACATAAGGGGGAATCATGATTACCACATATTTTTATATATTTGAATCATTACTTACATTAGGGAAAATATTCGGTATTCATACATATGAGATTGATTTATTTCACTTATGAGTATGGTCTCAAGCTGCGCCCATTTATTGATAAATATCTCAATGTGATCCTTCTTTATAGCTGAATAATACTCCATTGTATAGAAATACAACAATTTTATCCATCCTTCGGTTGATGGACACTTGGGTTGTTTCCAAGATCTGGCGATCACAAATTGTGCTGCTATAAGCACAGGTGCACATATATCACTGTGGTATGATGCTTTCAATTCTTCTGGGAATATGCCTAGAAGTGGAATAGCTGGAATAAATGGGACTTCCAATCCCAGCTTTTTGAGAAATCTCCAGACTGACTGCCACAAAGGCTGCACCAGTCTACACTCCAACCAACAGTGTAGGAGAGTTCCTTTTTCCCCACAGCCTCTCCAGCATTTGTTGTTGTTGGTTTTCTTGACCCTGGCCATTCTTTCAGGAGTGAGATGGTATCTCAGTGTGGTTTTAATTTGCATTTCTCTAATGACTAATGATGATGAACATATTTTCATGTATTTATTTGCCATTTGCATTTCTTCATCTGAGAAGTGCATATTCATCTCAGATGCCCATTTTTGGACTGGATCTTTGAATTTTGGGGGTCTGAGTTTTTTTAATTCTTTATATGTTTTAGACAAGAGTCCCTTGTCTGAGAGAGAGTTCACTAAAATCTTTTCCCAGTTTGTGGGTTTTCTTTTTACCATGCTGGAGATTTGTTTTGACATGCAGAAACTTTTTAATAAGAAGTGGTCCCAGCTATTGATTCTGGGAAGTATTTCCCGTGCGGTTTGAGTCCTGTTCATGAATTCTCTACCTACTCCTATGTCTTCAAGGTTTCTACCCAATTTGTCTTCCAATAGATTTAGTGTTTCTGTTTTAATATTCAGATCGTTGACCCATTTAGATTTTAATTTAGTACATGGTGATAGACATGGGTCTAGCTTTAGTTTTCGGCAAATGGAGAGCCAGTTTTTCCAGCACCATTTATTAAAGAGACTGTCGTTCTTCCAGTGAACCTGCTTGGCTCCTTTATCAAAGATAAGGTGGTTGACTGTGTTCGTAGTTGTGGTTGTATCTTCTAATCTATTTCACTGATCTTCGGCTCTGTTTTGATTCCAATACCATGTTGATTTTACTACTGTTGCTTTGTAGTATAACTTCAAGTCAGGGATTGTGATGCCTCCTGCTTTGTCTTTGCTGCTTAGAATTGCCTTTGCGATTCTAGGTCTCTTCTGGTTCCACATGAAATTTAGGAGTGATTTCTCTAGATCTATAAGGTATGTTGATGGTATTTTTATTGGGTTTGCATTGAATCTGTATAACAGTTTTGGGAGAATGGCCATTTTCACAATGTTTGTTCTTCCTACCCATGAGCAAGGGATGTCTTTCCATTTTCTGAGATCATCTTCAACTTCTTTTTTCAGTGTATTATAATTTTCACTGTATAGATCTTTCACTTCTTTTGTAAGAGTAATTCTTAAATATTTCATCTTTTTTTTGCTTGCTAATGTGAAGAGTGCAGTTTCTCCTATTTCCCTCTCTGTGATTTTGTTGTTCGTGTATAGGAATGCTATTGATTTCTGAGTATTGATTTTGTATCCAGCCACATTACTGAATTCATTTATTGTATCTAAGAGTCTTTCAATGGAGTTTAGGGTGTCTTCTATGTAGAGTATCATGTCATCTGCAAACAATGATAATTTAACTTCTTCTTTTCCTATCTTTACCCCTTTTATTTCTCTCTCTTGCCTAATTGCTCTGGCTAGTACTTCCAGTACTATATTAAATAGGAATGGTAATAAAGAACATCCTTGTCTTGTGCCTGATTTTAAAGTAAAGGCTTTCAATTTTTGGCCATTTAGTATGATGCTGGCTGTTGGTTTGTCATAAATGGCCTTTATTATATTGAGGTAAAGACCATCTATTCCAATTTTCTGTAAAGTTCTTATCATGAATAAATGTTGGACCTTATCGAAGGCTTTTTCCGCATCTATAGAAATGATCATGTGATTCTTACTTTTGGCTTTATTGATATGTGGATTACATTTATTGATTTACATATGTCGAATCATCCTTGCATTCCTGGGATGAATCCCACTTGGTCATGGTGTATAATCTTCTTGATGATTTGCTGCATCCTATTTGCCAATATTTTCTTGAGGATTTTTGCATCCGTGTTCATTAGGGAGATTGGTCTATAGTTCTCTTTTTTAGTTGGGTCTTTCTCAGGTTTTGGTACTAGAGTAATATTTGCTTCCAGGAATGACTTAGGAAGGATTGCTTCCCTTTCAACTTCATTGAATAGTTTGAGGAGTGTCGGCATTAGGTCTTCTTTGTATTTCTTGTAGAATTCTGCAGTGAATCCATCTGGGCCTGGGCTCTTCTTTGTAGGTAAGGACTTAATTACATTTTCAATTTCATTAACAGAGATTGGGTTATTCAACAGTTTTACATCCTCCTGATATAGCTTTGGTACTTCATATGTTTTTAAGAATCTGTCTATTTCTTCTGTGTTATCAAACTTTTGAGAGTAGAGGTTTTTGAAATAGGTGTTCATGATCTTCTGTATTTCTATTGGGTCTATAGTGATTTCACCGTTTTCATTTCTTATTGCATGAATTTGAAATAAGTTTTTTTAAAACTTTTTTAAAATAAGTTTGGCTAGGGGCTTATCGTTTTTATTTATTCTTTCAAAGAACCAACTCTTTGATTAGTTAATTCTTTGGATTGTTTTCTTAGTCTCTATTGCATTGATTTCTGCTCTGATTTTTATAATTTCCTCTCTTCTTTTGGCTTTGGGCTTGACTTGCTCTTTTTTTCTAGCTGTTTGAGGTGTAGCATCAAGTTATTTATTTGTATTCATTCTGTTTTCCTGATGTGGGAACTCAGTGCAATAAATTTTCCTCTGAGGACAGCTTTCATCGCATCCCACAGATTCCGGTAAGTTGTATCTGCATTTTCATTTTCTTTTAGGTATTGTTTAATTTCTTCTTTAATTTCTTCTGTGACGCAATGATTACTCAAGAGTGTGTTATTCAGTTTCCATGTGTTTGCGAGATTTTTGCAGTATCTTTTATCATTAATTTCTAATTTCAGAGCACTATGATCTGATTACATACAAGGGATGATTTCAACTCTTTTGCATTGGTTTAAATATGTTCTGTGAGCTAATATATGGTCTATTTTAGAGAATGATCCATGGACTGCTGAGAAGAATGTGTATTCTGATGTTGTTGGGTGGAACATTCTGGGTATGTCTATCAAATCCATTTGATCGCAGGTGTGTTCTGTTATTTCTTTGCTCATTTTCTGTCTGGTTGATCTGTCCCTTGGTGTCAATGGCATATTGAGGTACCCCGTTACAGTTGTGTTACTGATAATTTGAGTTTTCATTTCTGTTAATAGTTGTTTTATATAACTGGGTGCTCTGGAGTTTGGTGCATATATATTTAAGATAGTTATCTCTTCCTCCTGGAGTTTTCCCCTTACGAGTATGTAGTGACCTTCTTTGTCCTTTATGGTCATTGTTGGTTTAAAGTTCACATTGTCTGCAAACAGAATGGCTACTCCTGCCTTTTTTTGGATTCCTGCTGCATGAAGTATCGTTTCCATCCTTTGACTTTCAGTCTGTGAGTATCTTTCTGGGTTAGATGGGTTTCCTGTAAACAGCATATGGTTGGATTTTGCTTCTTGATCCATTCTGCTAGTCTGTTTCTTTTGATTGGTGCATTGAGACCATTTACATTAATGGTTATTACTGTTAAATGCTGGTTTATTGTTGACATGTTATCTCTCTGCTGTTGCATCTTTATCTTTCTGTTCTGTTTAATTATCTGCTTTGCTTATTGGTTTTCTCCTTTGTGTATCTAAACTGTCTTTCAATATTTTTTGCAGGGTTGGTTTGGTGTTCATGAAGTTCTTCAGCTTTTCTTTGTCACGGAAGTATCGTATTGCGCCATCAATTTTGAATGATAGTTTTTCAGGATACATCAGTCTAGGTTGGAAATCATTTTGCTTTAGGATCTGGAATACTTCACTCCATGCTCTTCTTGACTTTATTGTTTGTGCTGAGAAGTCTGCTGTGATTCTGATTGGTTTCCCTTTATAAGTGATCTGTCTTTTCTCTCTGACAGCTTTTAATAATCTATTCTTGTGTTGGATTTCTGGGATGGTGATTATTATATGTCTGGGTGTAGTTTTATTTTGGTTATGGCTATTTGGAGTTCTATAGGCTTCACTGAACCTGATGTCGGTTTCTGATCTCATGCTTGGGAAATTTTCAGCTATTACTTCTCTAAATATCCTCTTGACATCCTTTATGTTGTCTCCTTCTTTTTCATTAATCCCTATCATTCTTATGTTATTTTTCTTTGCATCATCTTGCAGTTGTTGAATTGTTGTTTCCTGGTTCCTTGTTATTTTCAAAAGATCTTTTCTTTCCTGTTCACTAGCTGCAATCCTGTCTTCAAGGTCTGAAATTCTAACTTCACTTTCACTAAGGTGGTTTTTACAACTTTCAGTGGAGTTTTTTATTTCCTGTATATCTCTGTGCATCTGCATTATGTATTCTGTTTGTTTCTTATATTGCTTGTCTAGGGATTCTATCTTGTTGTTTAGTTCCTCCAATTTTTTATCTGTGTTTTCTTTAGATATATTCAGAATCTCTTTCATTTCTTTTATCATTTCATCTTTTACCTGGGAGATTATTTTGAGTTTGAATTTCTTTAAAGCTTCCTGGAGTTGCTTGTCAATTTCAGTAGCTATTGTGTCCTATATTTGAGGTGAATGGCATATATTTTCTTCTATATACATTGCTCCTAGGGTTTCTTGAGATGGGCTGGAGGTTTGAGGTTGTAATTTGGTCTTTCGTTTTGTCATTTTCCTATATATCTGTATTTCAAGTGTTATTTGAAAGCTTCCTCCGGGTCTGTTGGAAATCCCCTTCTATGTTTGTAGCTCCTGAGACTCTGGCACCCCGTTACACCAAGCATCTGGGCCTGCAGAACCAATGGCCCTCCTCTGCCTGTTCAGAACTCTGCAGTTCCAGATGAGCTGGGCCTCAGGGACACTGTGCGCCCATCTGCCCTTTGGAAGCTCCACAGCTCTCCAAGTGCAGCTGGGATGCGGAGGCGGATGTAGCCTCCTCAAACCCGCCTCTCCACTTCACTGCATGGGGAAGCCTGGAGGGTCCCAAACAGTCTGGGCTTTGGGCAGAGTGTGCTGAGCACTCACCACTGGCCGCGGTGCCTCTGGAACCTGCGATCCTCCCCTGCTTGCTGAGATATCCCTAGTCCTCCAAACACACGGGGAGGCTGATGCAGGCGCCCCAGATCTGCCCAGCCTCTCCTCTGCACACTGATGGTGAGGTGCGGGAGGAGTCCCAAACAGGCTGGACTCAGGGGATAGCATGTGCCCGCCTACTTGTTGGAAGCTCCACAGTTCCCCAAGTGCAGCCGGGATGGGGAGGCGGATGTAGAGGCCTCAAACCCACTTCTCCACTTCATTGCACCCAGAAGCCTGGAGGGTCCCAAACAGTCTGGAATTTGGGCAGAGTGCGCTGAGCACTCACCACTGGCCACGGTGCCTCTGGAACCTGGGATCCTCCCCTGCTTGCTGAGATATCCACAGTCCTCCAGACACACGGGAGGCTGATGCAGGCGCCCCAGATCCGCCCAGCCCCTCCTCTGCACACCGATGGAGCACTCCTGCCTTTTATAACCATCTGTCTTAGTTACTTTTTACTCGTTGCTGAGACAAAATACCTGAAGCCCAAAGTTGGGAAAGGAAAGATTTATTTCTTACAGTTTTTGGAGGTTTCAGTCCACACTCAATTGGTTCCAAGACAGGCAGGCATGGCTGGACCACTGTTCATGGCAGCTGCAAACGGCAAGCTCGAACCAGCAAAGAGAAAGACACACCTTCTTCCTGCCATTACATCACATCCTGGCTCCACCCCTAGGTGGGTGTAGCACTGACACCATCAATCCAGGCACTAGACAATGCAAATGCACAATGCAAACTCATGAGTCCTGGGGGCCACAGACTTAAACCATGACACCATCCCTGACCTTCTCAGGTTCCATCAGCTCCCTCTCCCTTGCCTGCCATGCTCTTTTTTAAAACCCAGCTGTGTGAAGTCAGCACAGGATTCCTCAAAAAACTAGGCCTGGAGGTTCCATTGGACGCAGCTATTATCTTCCCAGGATTGAAAACACCGTACCACAGTGATATATGTGCACCCATGTTTATAGCAGCACAATTTGTAATAGCCAGATCTTGGAAACAACCCTAATTCCATTAACAGGTATGATAAAAAGATGTGGTATTTTTATACAATGGAATACCACTCAGCCATAATGAACGATAAACTCGAGGCTTTTATAGGTAAATAGATGCAACTAGCAACCACACTCACAAGTAAAATAAATCAGACTTGCATGTGTAAACACCATATTGTCTTGCCAGTGTAAAACACTGAACGAGTAGGATCCAGCATTGCAACAGATACAGTAAAAGGGAAGGAATTTGCTCAAAGGGAAATTACACTGTTTGGTCTGTCTTGCATGCCTGTGTCTGGTAGCCTAAGCAGTTACTGCGAGGTTACAATATGCAGTGTAACAACCATTATCAAATCCCAATCGTCTTCTTCTGAAATCCGATATCGCCACTGCTTTTTGTTGTTGTCATCATCATTTTGCTTTTGCTGTTGCTTTTAATTGTTTGTTTCTTGATTTTTTCTGTTTTTTCTCTTTAAAATAAAAAAATAAAACCCCCAGCCAGCTCTGTGCAATGGAAGCAGAGCTCGGTTTGTGCCGGACTGTCCACTACGTCCCCCTGAGTAAAATCTGCATTTCCGCCTTCAAGGCGTGTTCAGCTTTTCGTTTGATCCGATGCACCCGGATGCACCGGGGACCTGAACTAGACAAGGCAGAGTTATAAAGAAGTCACTTCTGCCCAGAGGACTCTACAAATCATCACTGAAAGTGTAATAAGTGTGTGTGTAAATGAATAGACTCTAATTAGCGTGGAAAACAAAAGTTCAGGAATAGCCAGTGTTATTCAAAAGGACGTGGAAGCAGTTGCTTTAACAATGTGGGATTTTCGATGAAGCCGTCATGGTGAAGACAGAAAGGGCAAACTTGGTGATACTCGGTGAGGCCAATAGGAAGGAATCGAAATCAGACCGGGAGAAAGCCGGACAGGTGACAGGAATAACTCGAGAAATCGATGGAAAAATGATAGGACATTTTGCAGATTATTCCGAAACAATATGCTACTTGGGAAAACTTGTAGTTAGATTTTACATTTACCCAGTTCATCCAAAATAGAGCATTTACGTGTATATAGAGATTAAAACACAATATCAATTCAGTGCATTGTTTTTTATATATAGATACATGTCATACAGAAATGCATGTGAATACACACAATATTTATTTTTCAGTTAAACATTTAAAATGTTTTAAATGTATCCAAATAATAACAAATATGAGTAAAAGTTATATCTAGTGAAGCAGGATGAGTGGAATTGGAGACAACACGGGGAATTTTAATTGTACCTGTCATAATTTAGTTTTGAAAAATAATTCAAGGCAAATTTGACAGGATTTCACGGTTTTCTGAAGCACGTCCGGTTGCTCTATCATTCTCTATAATGCTCTTCTCTTGAGATCATTCTTGGAGAAAGTGGAAACCTGAATTAACATTCCTTGCCAATCTCTATGCTAAAAACCTTCATTTACAATTTCCAACTGCATGTTCCTCGCAGAAACAATAAAATAGTCATCATTTAGATACATTTACTTACAACGAAATTGAATTTCAAAAAGATTGAATTTCTCAAAGGTTAAAATAGCTAGAAATGCCTGACTCCACGGCTGCACAGGCGCTTAGAGAGGCAAGCCATGAATTTTTAACATTGCATCTGGGGAGCAAAGTGTATGAACCCGAACCCTCCCACACGGACTTCGTTTCCGGGAGGCCTTCGAACGTTCTTGTGGTAGGTGAATACCTGGCATTTCAGTCTTCTGGGGGGCTTCACACAGCTGTCAGTGCATCCCATGGTAAGCATTCTGTCTTGGCTTGCCAAGTGGGATCCATTTCTTCCTCCTCCAATATAGTTAGCAGAAAAAGTGCCCAGAGGCAGGTTCAGTTGTAATGCTGCTTGTCAGTTACTCTTGTGTGTGGATTCCCTGCCCAGACATTCAAACCTGCACCAAGGGTTTCATACGAGGGAAGAGGGAGGGTTGGAGCAGAGACCTGCCTTTGATACCCCGGGTAACACTGGCCTCTGACTCCCTGGGTACGGTCGGCCTCTGATACCCTGGGTAATGCCAGCCTCTAACACCCTGGGTAATGCTGGCCTCTGACATCCTGGTTAATGTCGGCCTCTGACACCTTGGGTAACACTGGCCTCTGATACCCTGGGTAATGTTGGCCTCTGATATCTGGAGTAACATGAACCTTTGAAATCCTGGGTAACAAATACAGAAAATAGAAAAATCAATCACAGTTTAAGTCAAGGTCTTTTTGCTCCTGTGTAACCATTTCTCTGAGATACGTACTTTGGGGTGAAATGCTGGCATTCTATAGGGAATACAAATATTTCCTATTGTGACATTTTCAACATAGCACCCAGAGTACTCTCACGAACTGATTCTGCGGTATGAGTGTAGGAGTTTTCCTAATTTTCTCTAATCTAAATAATATGTGGTATTATCACACTATTATTAAACAAAATTTATTTATTTATAATGTTTGCACAGCTCCACAGAAGATCACTGTATACTCCGAATGCCAATCTTTGGTCAGTTATATACATTAAAACCATTTGCCAGAAGCTAATGGTTTATTTGATATTCTGTGTAGCTACAAGTTCTGCCACATTATTTTGTTAAAATAAACTGAGGAGTACAAACACAGGGGTATGATTGATGGCTGCATTTATTCTAGGTATACCAGCAGCTTAATTGGAAACTAAAATCCTCAGTCCTCAGGAGGTTTTCTGACAAGTTGAAATGACCAGTCCCAAGGCCCTCTGAAGTGTCTATCTTTTATGATTTCTGGCATTCCAAATGTTTCGTTCTACCTGGCAGATGGCACCTTCTCAAACTGCTTTGGATTCTGAAAATGTACTTTCTTACAGGAGCCAAATCACTTTATAGCCTCTTCGTGTATTTTCTCATCAGTAAAATACACTTATTGATATTCACTATGTATAATTGTTAGCAACATCAACTGAGGAAATAGTGCTCCGTGCAGAGTCTCAGGGCTGACAGCTCCTCCTGTGTCTTGTGTTTTATCCGGGCTGCTCAGGGCAGGCAGCACTCACACCCTTCATCCTAGCATGGCACCATGAATCAGTGCCAGCAGCTCACCCTCCAGATTCAGCCCCCTCGAAGAAAGCCTCACCCTGGACCACATGAGGCTTTGAGGCCATCTAGACACAACCCATACCAGCATATTAACAACATTATAGAACAGCTGGTACATCTAGTAGACATTGTAACCCCAGATACGTACATGTGTATGTACCAATTGAGTTTCAAAATATATAAAGCATGAGCTAGTACAAATGAAATAAAAAATAGACGAATCTGCAGTTGTGGTTGAAGAACTTAGCACTATGCTCTCTCAGTAAGTGATACAACCACTAAACAAAAAATCAGTCGTAATAGAGAAGATTAGACAGCACTAATCAATACGGTCTAAATGATATTTTTAGAATATCCAACAATGGAATGCGCATTATTTTTAAGCATGCATGGGAAATTCACTAAAATAGGTTCCACCTTAGTCATACAATATATCTTTAAAATTATAAAACAAAAAGAAAATCAGACAATGTACATTCTCTGATCTTAATGGATTAATCTAAGAATAAATAATGGAAAGACAAGAAAATAACCTCCAAACACCTGGAAACTGAAAAGACTTCTAACTATCCTATGGGCCCAAAAGAAATTACCACGGGAAATAAACAAACACAGATTTAACAAAGTGGAAAACCAACATATCAAGATACGTGAGACAGAGCTGTAGCAGTGCTTAGAAATTTAAGATGATGTTTATGTCAGAAAAGAAGAAAAATGTCAAGATAAGAATCTAAATTCCCACCAAGGAACAAGAATACAGAAAACAAAGGAGGCCAAAATCAGAAAGAGAACAGTAAGAATGAGGAGAAATTACTGAAATGAAAAACAAAATACTAAAACAAAACAAATTTATATATCAATAAAATCGATAAATCTTTAACAAGACTGATTTAAAAAGGACAGAGGACACAAACCCCACTGCCAGGGGAAGCCAGGGCATGCTACCATAAACTCATCAAGAGATAATCAAGACACTCCATGACCTCCCCTCCACAACACATTTGACTATTTAGTTGAAGTTAATAATTTCTTCAAAAACCACAACTACCAAAACTCATCCACGATGTGATAGGTAACGCAAATAATCCCCTACTACAAAAGAAATCAAAGTTGTAATTGAACAATTCTCAGAAAAAAACCACAACGTCTTGAGGGTCATGTGGTTTCACTGGAACAGAAAGATGACACTTCTCAGTGAGCTGTGTCTCTGGTGTATGCCTTGTGGCCTCCTACAGTCAGCTCAAAGGGATTACTATGCCTTTTGCCCAGTTTGAGACTCTCCAAAGCATGAGATGCCCCCCTCAAGTCATTGGTCAAAATTATTTAAAGAAAACAGCGTAGCCACGGATGCCTCAAGAAGGAGAAAACAAATGGGCAAACAGTACACTAACCACGAAGCCTAGAAAGCAAGGTTAAGGAACAGGGGTTCCTGGAGAACGTGGGCTTCGAAAGTTGTGTATTCCCGAGGTCTGGAAAGTCTCTGGGATGCTTGGGACAGGGTGCATGCGTAGGAAAGATCCACTAAGGCCCTATGTGCCCGTCATAAATTGACCTGCAGACTCAAGAAATGGGCAAAGGGGGTGACAGAGAAAAGAAGGCTCCCCAGTAGCAGAGCGGCCCGTCTGCACAGGCTGGGTGAAGGTCTTACTGGGCTCCAGACGGGGAAGATCAGCTCCAGGCAAGAACTTGGTGGGCACTCAGTTAACAAGACAGAGATCTCACAACCACATAATAAGGAGCACAGACTTAGTGAGATTATTTCAGAAATGAGTAGCTACTGTAACAGTGCGTAGAGCAAACAGCAGAAACCATTGAGAATCTGACTTCCGGCGGTGCCACATTATAGTTTTCTAAAATTTCCATTACAAAAAAAATTCAAAGTACTCAAAGATAAAAACGGTATGCTCCATAAACAGGAAAAGGGAACGGATAGAACCTTTCTTGTGGAAATAAGAGATGAGCTTACTAGACAGGAGCTACATCCAGTATTTAAAATGCACTCGCAGAGCCAGCCTGTGTGAGTAACGTCTCATCAGGAGACACTCCCAACCCGGATCAAAATCACGCAGACAGAGGGAATAAGACAGAAATGCTCGAGTTAAAGACACGGTCTGTAATGTTAAAAATTCACGGGAGGGGTTCAAGAGCAGCTTTGAGCAGGAAGAAGACAGAACCAGTGACCATAAAATAGACCAGCTGAAATTACCCAGTCTAAAGAGCGGAGAGGTTTGGAAGAAGAGCGTGTGTGTGCACGTAAACATGGAAACATGGAAACATTCATGTAGAGCTTACCTTAGAGAGGGAGCACATAAATGAATCAAGAACCACATTTCTGTTTCTTAAAATAGATGATGTTCACTTTGGCTTATATCAGTGTGTGTGTCTCTCTCTCTCTCTCTCTATATATATATATATATATATATATATTCCGTGTGTCTTGTATCTTTACCTTGATAGCACAAAAGTAGCATGGTCCCTCCTTCAACACAACAGGAAGACTATGAAGTTGGAAAAACTAAGGGGTCGAGAGAGAACAAGCCTCAGAACCAGGCTCGGCTGAGACACAGGCTTTGGATTTACCAGAGAAGGATTTAAATGCCTTAAGGAAGCTAACAGAAGAAGGAGACTATGCAAAAACAGATGGCGAATGCACACAGTGAGATGAAAAATCCATGAAACAAAAAACTATTAAATCCAACTTAATTAAAATAAAAACTTCTGCTATATGAAAGATAATTTGTCAGGACAACAAAAGACAAGGCACATGAGAAAAGACCTCAGTAGACAGGTGACTTACTCGTGTCTGCCTGGCGGGGTGAGGGCACCCGGACATCGGGCAGCATTCTGGGCGCATCTGTGGGGTTCTGCAGGAGGCTGGCCTTGGGGTCTGCAGAGGACCGAGGTGGGAGCGTGCACCAACCCATCAACCCGGGACCTGCCTGCGTGAAACGGGGAGGCAAGGAAGGGTGACCTTGCTCTGCGGGAGCCGGGGTACCCCTCCTGTCTGTCTGAGGGGACTGCAGCTCCCATGGTCCTGCTTCAGGCTCTGGAACTTGCCCAGCGGCCCCCCAGGTGCGAAGCCTTTGGGCAGGACTGGTGCATCACACCTGCCGGGGTTCCTAGGTTTGCAGATGGCCTATCCCTCTGGAGGCGCCGGTGCCCTCCATACCCCGAGCCAGTTCCTGTCACACCCCCACCCGCGCTCTCCCTCCTCTCGCCTCCCCCTCCCTCAGTGTTACAGGTTTTTATCTAAAATACAAGGAACCTTTAAAATTCAGTAGTAAGGAAGCAATTCAATTTCAAACTGGGCAAAAAAGCTAAACAAATATTTCTCCAGCAAAGATACACAGATGGAAACTGAACGGTGACCAAGCTGTAAATGTCATCTGTTTTAAGACATTAAAACAGCCCTACAATGCCCACTGGATCGGCAGAAGTTAAACGGGACAAGGGCACAGAGGGAGGGCAGCTCCTTCCCTGTGGATGGGAACGCTGCTCTGGAAGCCTTGAGCGGGTTCCTCACCAGCCTCTTAGAGACTGTCAGGAGATTCAGCAGGCGGCGTTCTAGATTTCTGCTCTAAACTGAGTTAGAAAAGTATTTCTGCACAGAAGTCCATGCACGAAATATTGATAGCGGTTTCAGTTGTAATCATCAAAACTATAATATTTGGATAAATGTCTACAGTTTGGACTCTGAGTAAATAATTTAAAGATAACAATATGCAATGTACTGACCCTTGTTGCCCTCTTGTTATATTGTTTGGAATTTTTATTTTCTCTTTAACATATAAAAGTTGAAAAGAAATAACCTAGAAGCGGGGCTGGTGGTGAGACCTGGGGGTAAAGTGCTCGCCTTGGATATGTGAGGCTCTGGGTTCAATTCCTAGCACCTAAATACATAAATAAGCAAGCAGTCGCACCGTGGAGAACATCTTAAACACGGTGCCAAGTGAAATAGGCCAGTCTGAACAACCTACGTAGCGTAGGATTCCAATTCGGAGATTCTGGAAAGGCACAGCTGTAGAGACAGCAAGTGATAGGTACTAATCATACCATGTCTTCTCTGCATTGTGCGGTGTTTTGACTTCTTGGGACACTGTAGCTCGGGGAACGGCTTCCCCTCGAGGTTTCTAAGTCCTAGAGACAGGAGGCCCCTTGAGATCACACTGTCAAGTGGAGTACGCCAGCCACACGTGTGTGTAAGTCTCACATCCTCCTCCTGTGTGAGAAACCAAACACACAGCTAAAGACCCAAACGGATGCTGGATGCTGGGAAGCCGGAAGAGAGTGTTCCAATGGGAGGAAGAGGGGAAGGGAGGGGAGGGAAGAGAGGACAGAAGAAAAGCGGGAACAAAGCCCGAATGATAAGGATGGAAGGGAGGAAAGAGAACGGGGGAAATGAAGAACCAGGATACCTCACGTCTAAGTACAAATGTGAATGGTGAATGTGAGCATTGTACACATCTAAGTGATCAACAAAATTAATTTTTAAAAGCTTGCCTGAGCACACATTTCAGGGGACTGAACGTGTTATGGACTATGTGTCCACTCTGTTCGGGTTCTCGGAGCAAACTGTCTCATGGCAGATAAGGCTGGACAGACAATGAGCTATCGCGGTACTGATACTGCCTCATTAAGCATGGTGAGTGTGTCATATTAAAATAAGACGTTAGCTAGGGAGGAAGCTGGGTACCAGAAAAATGAGGGCTCTTCCTGTCAGCCTTTCAGTCTTGCTGTCAGTCTGGAATGCTTCTAAAAAATAAAATGCACTGTAAAAATGAAATTCAACCAAGTTTCCATGGAAAAGTACAGTAGTAAGCACCCAAAATACTTCAATACCAGAAGAATCTGTTGGCATTTATACTCTTAGGGTTAAAAATAGCTATGTCCAATTAAACCAGAAAACTTACATAGAGTACATTTTACTAAATATCTGCAGAATTCAAGGTACTTTTGCAAAGAACTATATGTAGAAGGAAACTTTTAAGACAGAAGGTTTAGAGTGCTGTGCATTTCAAGAGAGAGAGAAACAGCTATATAGAGGAAATAAAGACAACTGGAAAGGTTGAAACAGATTTCTAGGAGTAAAAGACGTACTGTATTGCTCTCCCCATCTTGTTCTGATTCTACTATATTCTCTTTTGTTTGATAGTATCAAGTTTGAGGGTATAGGCAACCACTTTGAAGGCAATACGATTTACTGTGATGCCCACTATGGTTTGACTGTTACCTTCGTTTGAAGTCCTGTAAGGTCTCCAGTGTAGGTTTTATTGGTCTTGTTCTGTAATGTTTTGTTCAATTCTACTATCCCTGATGATATAGGCAGCTCTTTTTGAGATAGAAAGAGGCATAATAGTAACCATTGTTGATCACCTGGTATTCTGTTTTTGCATCATGTAGTATGTCCATCCTTCTGTTCTAACTGATTCTGCTTTGATTTGTCACATTTGTTTTTTGTTTTTTTTTTCTCTTCAAAAAAAAAAGTTAGAAGAACTGTGGGAGTAATAAAACCCAAAAAGTGTAATTGTTATTGTAAAAAAGAGAGGAAAACAAAGTGCTCTAAAGGATATAACTGCATGTATATTTAAGTGTGTAGGATAGAAAATCATATTACTGAGTTTTTGTTGGATCATTGAACAGAACTGTGTGCAGTCTCACTGTATGAATGTCCACTTTGTATGCTTTAATTTTGTAACTTGAACAACTATTTCTAAGATGACAATATGCAGTCTATTAACTAGTGATTTCTTACTGTATATTTTTTTCTTGAAATTCTGTATTACTTGTACCCTTTTACTGCTTTGTTTTGTTTTGTTTTGTTTTTCTCTCTCTTTAAAAAAAAAAGACGTCCTGGGAGAAAGGGATCGGGGAGAGCACACACGATGGATGGATGCTGGTACGGGAAGAGGAAAGGAAACCCAGGAATGTGTGCCCTTTGTATATCTCATGTGGTTAAAAAGAGACAAACAAAGATTACCGGGAACTGACATAGATGATTTCTCATGTTATGGAAAGATGGTTTTTCCTTCAGAGCTTCTCTGTGCCCGTATTATCCACAGTTGCACAAAGTGTTAGAGTAAATTAAACAAGGACCATGGCCTCCCAGAGCAGACAGGAAAAACGAGGGGACGCGACAGCTGATCCCCAGCAGAAGCGAGTATCAAGTGTATTCTTCACACAGCCGAGAAACGGCTTCAAGGCAAAATGAGCAGATGGGACAAAAGACCCTGCTCGCCACAGGGCGACAAGCAAGTCACGGGCCTGCTGAGCACAAGCATGGTGACTGTGGTTACCGCGCTGACACCGTCTCAGGTGGGTAGAGAAAAGACACCGAAAGGAGAGGATTGGGAGCTCACTTAGACACCACACACTGAGTCAGCCACGGTACAGACAGAAGCGCAGCCCTGGGCAAGGACGAGATGGAAATTCATGCTGTATCCCACGTTCTGAGGAATGGGAGGCTCTGCACCCCCTTGACAGCTGTGCAAAGCTGTGCACCACTGTGAGTGTGACCCAGGTCACGGAGCCACACACGTGGGTTTAAAACTTCATATGTATCATTTTATGTATGAAACCACAGGATGCATTAGTCTAATTCTGTAAATAATTGTTTCAACATATGAACACGTTGTTATATATAAACTACATTTAAAAATAATAATAGGATTTGAGAATGAGAGAAATATCAGAAAAATCTACTCCCAAATTAATCATGCTGACTTAACTCAAAACCTGCATCTTTTAGCTTTTATGATTTATTCTAAGAACCAAACAGTTTCTTCCTTTTTAATTAAATAAACTTATTTTGTGGTCCTTACACAAGTATAAGAAAAAGTATGAAAAGATCTGATAATAACATAGATTATCAATTTCTCCAATAATAGCAACTTATGAAATTATTGTATAAAAGCAGAAGCAGGGTATTAAAAGCAACAGCCAAAACCTAGAACATTTCCATCACACAAGGGTGTCTTAGACTTTGCCTTTAGATTTACACCCATATTTATCTGGCCCTTCTCCTTAATCAATGCCCAGCAATCAACGAATCTGTTGTCTATCTCTATGATTTTGCTATTTCAAGAATATGGTGTGGGAAATTCTGAAATTTTTACCAGTGTAATCCTCTGAAGAATCACCTGTGTCATCCTGTGTATCAATATTTTATCCTTTTTCACTGCTGAGTAATAGCCCATATAGTGGCTATGCCACAGGCTATTCAAACTTCTGCCTGCTCTGAGTCATATGAACTGTCTACACTTTGGTGCTATTATAAACACATCTACTACAAACACTTAGGTAAAGGTGTTGGTTAAGATAGTTTTTTCTTATTTTTTCTACATTAAATACCTGAAAATGTACATGCTGGGGCATATAAAATTTGCATATTCAATTTTAGAAGAAATTGATAAAAAAGCTTCCTAGATAACCACTTACACCATTTATATCCCCAACAGTGAAGTGTAAATGACCCAATTTCTTTGCATGTTTGTCAGCATTTGGTGTCATAATTTTTTAAAAAGTAATTGATTAATTAATCTGTTAGGCACTGGTCAGTGTGGCAGGTGAATAGTGACCTCTCGTATGGCTTTAATTGTGAGTTCCCTAATCGCCAATGGTATTAAACGCCTTTGGGTCCCTCCTGTATTCTGCAGTGGACTGTCTTTTCATTGATCTGGCCCATTTTTTACTGTTGGACTTTGGGAGCTTTTTAGATAGCTAATTCAGGATATGTTTCTTTTTCCCTCATAGCAGCCTGTCATTACATCCTCCTAACATGATAATTTCTAGTGAAGTTTTTAATTTTTCTAACAAATAACTTATTAATGCTTTCTTGTGCAATTTCAATTGTTGGAGCACTGTACAAAATATTAAAAGTGCACACACCTCGCAGTTTTTAAATTCTAGATTTTTCATCTTCTGATTGAATTTAGCATATTTTTGATACATCTTCAGAGTCTCATGGGAACTTGACAGGAGCCGCATTAAATACATGTGCAGACACGTGTGTGTATCAATTAGGGGAAACTGACACCTTGAACATTTTGCACACTCCCATCCGTGAGCACGGTGTGATTCTCTAATTTCTTTCATCAGTGTCTGTCGCTGCTGGACAAAAGTCCTGAGCGTGCTTCTTGCATTGCGTATCCCTTGTTACTGCATCCCTCCTTCTCCTATATCCCTGTAAATATTCAGAGTACAAAGCAGCCTTGGCCTGCGGGCAGGTAGAGAAGCATGTTTAGTGAAATGGACCCTCTGTTGCGTTACCCTAGACCTTCATGGACTAAGCACTGAGCACCCCAAAGGGCCCCGAGGAGAGACGGCTCACTGACCCACCCTTCCCGGCAGCAGCCTTTTCCACAACAGGTGAGACCAGGGAGCTGCTGCTCCGCTGTCCCCACCTCCCGGAACCTGAGTGACAGCAGCCACACACACACTCTCCTGCTCGACCTCAGTTACAACTGAGCTGTGAACATCAGAGCCACCGAGAAGACTGAGCAAGGGAAGGACCTGCGACCCTGCCTGCCTTCAGGGAGCGAAAGGGAGCGGTCACTCTCTTCAGGGTCTTGTCTTCCTGCAGAGATGCTCTCCCTATGGTGGCCTGGGCAAGGGCTGTCTCACACCCAAGGCTCAGGTAGCAAGTCCTCGCCTGTGCCTGAGGCCACCAGGAACAGGAAGAGCCCTGAAGTCCAGCAGCACTAAGGGAAGAGCCGCTGCTCCACTTCCCATTCTCACGTCTGTGTTTCTCTTCGTCCAGCAGCGGCTTCTCTTGCCCACAGGACTCATCCCTAGGACAGCTACCAGGGGTTTGATGCCACTGATTATTCCAAGCATCGTTAGAGGTTACCTTATAATTTCAACAGCGAACATACTGCAAAAGCGCCTTCCAAATACCACCTGTGCATTGATTGCTTTCCAAGCATTAGGACAAAATACAACACCCACAATTGGAAGGAGGAAACATTTACTTCGGCTCCTGGTTTTGCTGGGTTCAGACCACTATTGACTGAAGAATGGTGGAAGGGTGTGAGGACAAAGGGTGCTCACCCCACAGCAGCCGGAAAGCAGAGGGAGAAGGCAAGGCAGGGGTGGAGGACCAGAACTCAGGCCCTCCTGGATCCCACCGCTGCCTGGCTCACATCTGCTGCCACAGCCCATCTTCAACCTCATGAGATTTTGAGGGGACATTTGAGATCTAAACTGTAACACCCAAGGCCAGAAGTGTTTAATTTTAGGTGCTGTTGGTCTCCTGTGGATGACTCACCCCTCGAAGATGCTGCCTGGCTTCTTCTCGTGCCGAGGTGACCGTGTCTCTACCCCACCGCCCTTCCCCTGAGCCAAGCTTGTCTTAGAGGAGCCTGGACTTGCAAGAGGCGCCGACCCAGAGTCCCAGGGTGAGTCCTGTGTGTGGCAGTGCCCAGAGAGGAGGTGTAAGGCTTCTGTCACACAGTGTTTCTGCCAGCTCCGCTCTGGTTAATGGAACACCCCAGGATGCTTGCTATGGATTACAATAAAAAATAACCAGACGAAACAAGTCGAATGTGTCTTTGCCTGAGACAAAACGTTTCTTGGTGGAAGATTTGCCAGGGTATGAAATGAAGGAAAGAGAGTGGAGGAGGACAAGCTTCATCCTCTTCCCCACCCTGATAAGGAGTGGCCATGCCTCCCGCTGGTGGAACCAGTAAGTTCATGGCAAAGCCAGCGTGACCTAATGCTTCTGCCGCTGAACGAGGAGCTCTGGTGTTCGCCTCACCTCCTCACTGGTTCCATTTCATTTCTATCTTTTTGTTTTTGTTAATGAAAAGGCAATAAATAATATTTCCAGAAGAGCGAGTGTACTCATTTGCTGGCTCGGAATTCATTATTGAAAAAGCTATCATTAAATAGCAATTTGAGTTTATAACAATGTACTTTCACACATATTATTGCATTTCATTTTACAGGCTGCTTAGAAAGGAGACACGTTCTGGTGAAAAGCGGGCAGCAGACATAACAGAATCAAGGTGACATCCCTTGCCGTGCACCCTGCTGGGCTGGAAGCTGGCTGTGCTCTCGGGCCCCACACAGGGGCCTCTGCACCACATCCCACACTCAGAGCCCGGGGCACAGTCAAAGTCCTCGTGGAGGTAAAGCACTTAGCCAGCTGGGGTGACCAGCTCTGTCTCCCTGAAATGTGCTCTTTCTCATCCCCAGGTTTCTCACCCTGAAGAGGAGAGACTCCATCGTGTCTGCCAAACTCTCTGTGACCACAAACACCCAGACTCAGCCCGGAGCCCGAAGGGCATCTAAGAATCTTCACGTGGGCTGAGCTGAGTTTCTGCGAGTCCCAGGACAGAAAGGTCCAGGCTGGGAGCAAGGCACAGGTGGGCTGAGAGCCACAGAGCTTCATCCTCACAGGACGCACCCACACTCACGTGGTCCTCCCTGGAGACTCGGTGAGCCGGCAGGACCGAGGCCTCAGCTTGGAGCTCGGAGGACCCCCTGGAGAAGGGCCGGGGTGAATAGGTCCTGCAAGGGCAACTCAGAATGCCCCTCGGCAGAAGACCCCGTGCTGCAGAGCCCAGAGCCCAGGCAAATTAGTCCAAAGCTGCTAGCTATAACCCATGAAAACCCCTCCCAATGTGAAGGCATCAGGGGAAAGAAACCACAGCTCACTCTCACACTTCTGGTGAGACCAAGATAGACCACATATGTGACAGACATGGCTGTCTGTGAAATCGTATAAGATTCGTCTTTTGTAACTGGTTTATTTTACTTCTGTCAGAATTCCTTTTCTTTTAAAGCTAAGTAATGTTCTACTACGGTGTGGATAATGTTGTATTTATTCATCTGTTGGAAGACACTTGAGTTATTTTATGTAGCACACAGTTGGATATAGGAGCTTTATCATAGACAATGGGCTTAGTGAGAGAAAACCAGAATAGCAAATGTTTATTTGTTAAAAGAGGAAATAGAGAAGGTTACCAGGAGGAGGCCCTGCCCAAAATACAAAATTAAGAAGAGCACAAACTTGATGAAAGGAAGCAATTTTATGAAAGACGTGCGTGTCCCCATCCCCAAGCATCACTGATGTCGTCCCCTGTCCCCTTGGTGTCGGAAGGCTGACAGCTCTGTGGCAGGTAATGCTGAGCGCTGCTGACAGAGGAGCCTGTGCGGAAGGCGGTGGCCACGGAGGACCCGCGATGTGGGCACAAGCAGACATGTGCTCCTCAGAGGTGGCTGTGCTGGGGTAGAGGCGGGGGCCAGGGCAGCTGCGGGGGGTGCAGTGAGCTGCCGGCAGGAGCTGGAGCACGGGAAGGAACGCAAACACACACTGAGGCTGCACTGCAGAGTGATGCAGAGACGGCAGGGCAGCGGCAGGACCTTTTCCCAGCGCGAGGCCAAGCTGGACTCCTTTGAAGCGTCCACCTGCCCCTCCACTGCCCTCGCGGAGCCTGGCAGGCAGACAGCTCTGAGTTCTCCTTCCTGGGATCTTCTCCCCATGGCGGAGAATCACCTAGAGGAGAGGAAAGGACAGAAAGTTTTTATTAGAAGAAGCAAAATCATTCCAACTTCTAAAACAACACCTACTGGACTAAATAGGACATGGGTACCCATGCTTTAGACTGCTCTACACCTTGCCTGGTGGGCGGTCCCTGCTGTCGATGGAAAACTCAGGAACTGTCTCCTTTTCCTGCTCTCCTGCCATCAGAAGCTCCTCAGCAACTGTCATCAAGAGCCTTGAGAAGCTCGTCAATGCTAGAGAACCCCAAAGGGGAAGGCCTTCTCCAGGAACTAGAGCTTCAGGGCTCTTTCTACACTGCCATGGTACTCGCAGTTAGGCTTGGGATCTGTTCAGTATTCTAGGTCCACTGCAGTAACAGCCATAGCAGTAAGATAAATGCTTAGTTTGGCTTGAATGCCAAAAATGTCAAGTATGGGTGGGTTGCTTATTTTGTTTCATTTCTCTGCAGGTTGGCCTGGCACTAGGTTTCATTTTGAGGATGCAGCAGGGAAGACCAGAGCAGACTGTGAGCTTTATGGCTCTGAGACTGTCACAGAATAAGGAGACCCGGGCCCCTCAATGGGAGGCTGATACTGGTACCAGAAGAGGAGCAGCAGGCCTCCAGGGGAGGCCACAGGAAGTGGAGTGGCTCTGCAGCCCAGGACAGGCATTTGTGCGGAAGCTTGGAAACTGACGAGGATGGCCAGGGCCGAGAACTTGAGGAGGCAGATTCCACAGTGAGAGGATGGAGGGATGCTTCTGCCACTTCCCAACCTGGTGCTTTCTAGATGTGAGAAAAAAGACCAGCATAGCGGTGGGAGAACAGGGCTCCTCCCAGCAGGCAGAGGAAAACCTTTCTGTGTGACTTCCCAGCCAACTCCAAGCGTCCTCCCCAAACCAGTCCACTGCACACTCCAGCTGCCTGCTCGGGGACAGCTGAGGTCAGGGCTCCCTCAGCAGGTGCTTGGTACCCTTAAACTGAGACACTGATGCTTCTCTCATGCAAACAAGCAAGACGGGCATCCCCTGAGGAGACTGCGCCCTTGGCCAGCTGAGGGACCCAGAATCTACAGCCTGATCCATCACTGCCTGCTCAGCTGCAGATTAGAATCTCAGCAGAAGAAGGGACACCAGGGGGGCCTGCTCTCCTGGGCAGAGCCACCTGCTGTTCCCAGATTCAGATTCACATCCCTTTCTTCTCAGCTTACAGCCAGCCAGTCGGAGGTGTCTCCTGCGGTGTCATAGAAAGAGGCCCTGGTGCCTCTCAAGAGGCGGCCTTAACAAAGGGCCGCTTTTGATGGCTCTCTGAGCGTTAATCCATTTTCCTTTTGTTCAAGGGATGATGCAGAAAGCCAGGAGCAAACTGAAAATGGCTATTGTTGGTAAGTTGTCTTTTGGTACCAAATGTAACCTATGCTGTTTTTCATATATAATCACTTCAGAAGAAAAATCCTGGAGCTGAACTATTTCTATAAGCCACTCTACTTCAAGGTTAGGGTATCCTGTGTTTAGCCAACCAGTGATCATAAACACCTTGATGAAGACCACCTATTTTGCCTTAGGTTACAAGTGGAACAAACACAGATGTTTTCCTGCCTCAGTGCCACGATGACAAGCCACCTGTGGGTATCTGGTATAAAGGGTGCTGACTGCATGGCAGAGGAAGGTGCTGTCAGGAGCCAGAGGGTGAGGCAGGGAGACGGTGAGCATGCACCTCAGTGGTGTCCAGAAGAACATTGCTCCGTCCAGGAAGCCCATGTGTGTCCATCTACCCATGTCTACTTACCACTCAAGTCAGGGGACCGAGGTACAGGCCCAGGTCAATAAGGGGAGGTGTATGGAAAACCTGGATGCTGAACGGAGAGACAATTTTACTGTTAACTAGTGGAGGCTTCCCTTTGATATCACCCTAAAAGTTGGCAGGTCACACAGCAAGAGCATACAACTTGAGCGTAGACATGTTTGGAGGCTCGACTGTCATCAATAGCCAAGAGATTTTGAGAAATCACATCAACTTTCCTCATTACTGTAATAAATTCACCCCTAGATGGTCAGGTACAAACAATATAGCGTGGACCAGACTCCCTGTGTCTCCCTGATAAGTGTAAATATGAACGCTGGAACGGCTGAGAACCGAGGGAGAGCTGGGGAAGATGGAAAAGACAGATGACAGAAAAGTGAGAAGCAGAAACCACAGCTCCCCATGAGCCACTTAGTGCACAGGCTGGGACACAAGAGGAGGGACTCCTCACACACACTCCCCACCGCCACCAGAGCAGTGGGCTGACTTAGAGGAAGTCAGGCTGCGATGATAGGATCTGAGGTAAAAAGATAATGCTTGTATTGTTTGATTGACTTTGCAGGCCTGAAGCTGGCAGTCTGCGATTCTATTTGGAGGATAACAAAGTGCATTATGGCAACCGTGGGGGTTTCCTTCTGTCTCGTTTTTGAAATCCAATATCATGTTCCGCTTTACCGTTTTGTTTTATTCCTGTATCTGGTAACCTCAGCAATTTTTAAAAAAAATTTTTACGTTAAGTATAGTAAATCCAACAAAACAAAACAGAACAGATTCAATCGAAACAAAGCAGCAGGATTGGTTCACAACTTCGAAGCAGGATACTAGGAAAACAATAGCTACCATAGTGTATCTTGTTATCTTCACAATAGTTGTCCATTCCATCAGCAAAATCAAGCCAAAAACAAAGCAGAATAAAACCTGTCAAAACACAGATTGAGTAAAGCAAAACAATTAATCAGAACAAAGCAAAATAGTGAGAACAATATTGGATTTCAAAGACAAGATACAAGGGAATCCCCCTTATCTGCTATTTTGCATACGGCCATCCTCCCAAGATGCTCAGACCGCTGGCGCCAAGCCTGCAAAATCAGCCAAACACTAACAAGCATTTAGTTGCTTTATGTACCTTAGTTGATATCAACTCAGCCTGTCCTCTGACCGCCCTGTTGCTGATGGGGGAAGGTTGATTCCTAGCCTGTGTACGGTAGGCTCTCGGGAGTTCCATCTGACTTTTCTCTTTCTGGAACCCATGCAGCTTGGGTGGCTCACTGGAAAGGCTGGCTGGTTGGCTTCCTGTTGGGTGCTCCCAGTCCCAGCATGGCCAATTCTCGGGGAGCACTGGCTTTTCTCTCACCTCAGCAACTGTTTTGAAGATAACAATATGCAATATAACAGCCACTGTTAAACTCCTCTCATCTTGTTTTGAAAACCTGTACAGCTATAGTTTTATTGTTGTTGTTATCATTTTGCTTTTAAGATTTTTGTTTTTTCTTTTTTCTCAATAAAATAAAATAAACATAAAAGCGGGAAGTGGATTTTGTGGGGATGGAAGGGAATCTGGGGAGGGACGAAAAGAGGAGCTGGAGGAGCAGATGTAAAACTGATCACCACAGTGGGTACATGTGCAAATTCTCTAGCATGATTACAATTATTATGTATTGAAAATACATACTAAAAAAGCAAACTGTTTAAGACTTGAGGACTGAGCTTGGTTGGGCCATCAGGGGACAACGCTGTGTCACCTTGCACCCCACATACCACAGAAGTGGGCTAGACTTTGTCTTTCAGCACCCCAACTTGGCATCATAAGAGGGCTCAGGTGGGTCAGTCCTTCCCCAGGTTGACAGAAATGCCTTCCAAAAGATGTCAAATTTAAATGGAGCTGCTTGTGCCGATGCAATTAAAAATAAGGGAGTAAAGCCAGGGAATTATGAAGAAAGGTGCTTAGGCATAACTGCCTGATCGTAAGTATCACAAAACACTACGCAGGAACCACATGCTTGCTCAGAGTCTGCAGTGGTCTCACACAGGAAGTTCTGCAGAGGCCTCAGACGGCAACCCTCTGCTCAACCTCAGACAAACATCACTCGTTTATTAATCACTCCAGCCAAAGAGCATACTTCAAGATACCTGACGGAGCCCTCCTCGGTTCTGTCCTTAGCTTCTTCCTCTTATCTCAAGTGCTTTGCACACACCCATAGTGTACTCTGACACACATATTCCCATTGCAATCCCCTGCTGCTCCCAAATGAGTGCCATTATTCTTTGGAGAAACTCTGTTGGATTACGCAGCACATGAGCCTGACACTGTCAAGGAAGAGAAAAGAGATTGATAGTTGTGGTGGATTAACTGATGGTCAACTTGGAACACCCAAGTGAACTGAGTGAGCGAGGTGCTGGGCATGGAAGGAAGGCCCATCTGAGGATTGTTGCCCACAGCACAGAAGGAGAGCTGGAGGGCAAGACGGTGCTCTGATTCTCCTGGAAGATTTTGTCACACTGGTTGCCTGATACGAACTCGGCTGTTCTTATTGTGGAGGAGTCCAGAACCTCACTGTACTGCAGCTGTCTTTGGGGACCTCTGGTCCTTACCTGGAGCATCACTTCCTGGTTCTCGGGTGTGTCCTGGACTCTGGTGCAGTGCAGATCCCTCGGCTGCTGGCACAGCTCCTTCACCCCACTGGTGCAGACTTTCTAGCTTCCACTACTGGCCTTTGGGTCTTCCCAGGGCAAATCCTTGATATAGATTTGCATGAGACAGATTTGCATGAGTCATGGGCTCTAGGCCTCCAGTTGGACTCACAGAGGACACTGCCATGGGCTCTAGGTCTTCAGCTGGACTCAAGCAGGACATTGTTGTGGGATTCAGGTCTTAGCTGGATTCTTTGGGTCTGTAGAGTGTGGACAGATCTCCTGGGCTCTTGTGCACTTGACTCTTCAGGTGAATATTGTAAAATTACCCTATAAATTATGTGTCTTGTGTTAAACATATTCTTCTGTTAACCCTCATTATAACAATTGTACATCACCAAAGCTTAGCAGATAGAAGAACTGCTGTCCTCAGTTGTGAAGCCTCAGGGTCTCTTTTACCTCCAAGGGATGCTGAGGCCGGATAATCTAGGAAATGAGCCCAGCCCCATGGTAAGCAGCCCCTTCCCGGAAGCTGCTGTTCCACAGACCCAGAATGTGCTGTCCCACCCAGTCAGATCAGAGGCATCTGGACAGGGCCACAGAGTATCTGCCCTGCCCCGGGGCCTCCACCTCCGCTCCTAGCAGGACACACAGCAGCCTGGCCCAGCAAAGGAACCAAATGGGTCAAAACAGCCCCTCCTACACCCTGAGGGTGAAACCACCATTGAAAGCCATTTGGTCCTCTGATGTGCAAGAAAAAAAGAGAGAACAGAAAGAAAGAAAAGAGGCCTTTATTGAGGGTCCCTGAAGACTGCCCAAGAGATGCAAGCGCTCTCTGGCAGCCTCAGGAAAATCCATGGGTTTTGCTTGGAGTTGAAGGGGTGGAGCTAAAGGGGTGGGCGGGATGACGTATTGGCAGCTGATTGGAGCAGCATCAGTGCGGGGGGGGGGGGGGGGGATGTGAAGTTTGACTTTTGGGAAAACTCAGGGAGGCGCTGTCCAACGCCCTGTTAACCAGCTTATGGGAAACCTGTCAAAAGCTAGAGGGCTAAGACTAAACAGGGTAACTGCAAAGATGACAGAGTTTACGTAACACTCAGCATGTCATAGCATCGCAGACACATGTCCAAAACATCACCAAAAGTCAGCCATCAGACAAAGACCAGGAAAACCACAACCTGAATGAGAGAAGTCAGTCAACTCGTGCTGACAGCAAGATGGATCGTGTGAGGATTTTAAAGCAGCCAAGTTAAAAACGCTTTAATAATCAATTATACCCCTCTCACAACTAATAAAAAAAAGAGAAAATCTCAGAATCAAAGTTAGCTTTAAAAACAAAAATTTCAGAACAGGAAAATAACAAAAACAGCATTATCATCAGGAGTGTGAGCGCATGCGTGTGTGCATGCGTGTGTATGGGTGGGTGTGTGGGTGTGTGTGTGTGTGGGCGTGTGTGTTTTAGTTTTAAATAAGTTTTAATTCTTGGCGTGGTGCTGCATCTCAAAATGCATCACATGGTCCTTCACACAGAATAAAAACACCGATCTTACAATAGTTCCTTTAAAACAAACACTCTAGATCTTGACACCAAGAAATGCTGTACTCTTATGGCTGATCACAAACTGAACTGAAGGGCTCCTTCCCACACCAGCCCAAGCAAAACGCTGGTCCTAAACAATGCCCTTTGTTACTTTCTATGGGAAATAAAATCAATCAACAATTATCAAGCGAATTAACAGGATTTGATGTATTTTCAGATTTTAATTGGATATTGTTTTAGTGATTTTGGGGGACTAATTATATCATTTTACATAAATTTTTATATTCTCATTTTTCCAGTATCTTAGAATCCAAGTCAAAGGCTGAGTATGGTTATCTGACCTTTTTTGCACTTAACACAATGAAAATCCATAGGGAAACCAGGGCAAGGCTCTCTGTGGTCTGGAGCACCAGCTCTTGTGGAGGGGCTAATTATATTGCAATCTGTGATCATTTTAGTGAAGGTGTCAAATGCAAGGTAAAATTTTAGGAGGCTTAATAGACACAGCTCCGATCACCGTGAGAGGAACAAACAAAACCCAGCGGCTATGAGGCAGATCGGTTATTATAACTCTGCCTTGTCCATGAAATGAAATGTCTGAAAAAATTGCACCCCAAGAGGCACACACTGGGATGTTGGGACTCACACCTGCAGCTGGATCTGAAATTAAGCTAAGATGCTGGAGAAGAGGATGAAAACTTCAATTTCTATAAGCCTACAATCTTGCCACATCATTGGGGTGACAATTGTATTTTAGTGGGATGCGGCACCCTAAGGATCAGAATGGGGTGGTGTGTCACCTGACCCACAGAATTCTAAGCCTCATGTAGACTGGATGCCTCTTGCCTCCCTGCCTAGGTAATGTGTCCCTGGCACTCATCAGGAGGCTCTGCACACTCCCACCCGTGGGGCTGTTTTCATTGTTTCTCGTTGTATCCAATATTTCTTCTTATTCCTTATTCCCTAGGATCCTTCAGGGTCTGCAGACCTAGACACAGCCAGCTGCCAGCACCCCCAAGCCAGCAGCAATGTCAAACTTAGGAGAGGAAATGCACTCTCTGAAAGAACCCAGAGGCTTTGTTTCTCCATCTGCAATGTTCTGGAACTACGTGTCGGAACAGAGTCTGGAGATGGAGCCCCAGGAAAGAGAGCAGGACTCGAAACTCCATTTCCTGTGTCTTACTCACTTGGAAATGTTTCTGCATTCAGTGTTAGCACGAACAGCGGGGAGCAGTTCTAATTGGATGCTTGGCTGATTAACTGTAACATGCGCTCAACAAAGGTTCACACTACATGAAGTTAAGATGCCAGCAATTTCTTAATGTGCAATTAAAGAAGAACTCTTGAGACCTAGGGAGACACAGTTATGAAAGTGCAGTTAGCATGTGCCATCCTTGTCCAGACCAGGTTCTTCTCTGAGGGTCTAGGGCGCAGGGTCAGTGCTACTGTGGCTGACATGATTTCCTAATTGTGGTGGGAATAGAAAAATCACGAATGGCTGATGCCAGGCGGTGGTGGTGAGAGCCAGGGAAGTCTAGAGGCCAAAATAGCAGCATTAGCAATTGGAATCATGCGTGAAATAATCTTTGTGGAGGGTAATTATAAATAAATAGGCAGCTCGTAGAGTTCCTCACGTAACTAGGACACACACACACAACTCAAAAGTCCTACACACATAAGGCAACTGATGCCCAATATAAACCAGTTCCAAAACACCAGAATTTATCAAATAAAGTGGAGCCAGGATAACTTTGGGAAAGGATTTCTAACGCCATCTGCAGCAAGAACTGTGGCTCTCAACCCAAGACTTTAATAAAAGGACCGCTGGCCATTTTCCAGGGTAACAGTACAGACAAAAAAGAAAAATATGCAGCCTCTTCAGAATGTAGTAGATTGTGGCTCTGGAGTCTATGGCCTTAATACCATTGCATGCCTCCACTTAAGAGTAAGGGGTCATTTCTAGTCTATTATTATAGAACCAGTAGAAAGCCATATGTATTCCATTCCCAAAATTCTTATTGGAAATGGTTATCTCCAAGTAAAACCCCTGCACTAACCTCCTGACAGAGAGTAAGGCCAAATGAGGTATATGATCATCATATTATGCAAATTCAGAGGCACAACCCTGCAGACCTGCAGAAGGGTTTTCCTCCATCTAAAACTTGGACATGTCATGACCCAAGTGGTTTCACAACAATGGATCATGGAAGCCATTATTGGGTAGTGACTGTAACTGTATCCATCTGACTTTATAGAAACCACTTCCAAAACAAACCCAGATTCCAGCTCCTGGAACCTGACATTTAGTTTCTGACCTGAAGGAGAGTTACCTCTACCCCAGTGCAGATGCTCAGAAAGTGGTCTTCATTCTGTATCTCAAGCTAGGCGAGAAACTGAGGGTATATTCAAGTAATAAAAGACGGTACATTCAAGTAATTAAAGACAGTTTTCCTGTGGCTATTCACAAAGGTCTTAACAGGATTGAGGGACATGGAAGAGAGGTGTTAGAGTACCTGCAGTTAACAATGGCAGGGATTCACTGTCATTTCCAGACCTGAGGGGAAGCCAAAGAGATTAACAGGACAAAGGATTATCTGTAGTTGCATGAGAGTGGCATCCAATGGAATTAGAGCTCTTCCACAGAGAAGTACACCACTGCCTACCAAAAACCCTGAGAGAGAGAGACCCAGGGAAAGATGCCAGTAGCTCTCCTCGCTACCTTTAATATTCTGCCTATGCTTCATAGGAGCCAAATCCTACTGCAAGCCAGGAGGACAAACTCCACACAGGAGAAGCAGATATATTTTGCTTTCAGAGTGCAACCCATCACAGTGGCCACCGTGCTGACATCTTGTGGTGGTACTGGGAAGCTGGAAATGGAGACATCCTAGATCACGTGGTAGAGCCACCTATGCCTGGGAGGGGGAGACAAGGTGCACCACTGCTCGGGTCTGCCTCCTGCCCAGGGCTGCGGTGTTCAGAGTGCACTTCCCAAAGC
Source organism: Cavia porcellus (assembly GCF_034190915.1). Classification (NCBI taxonomy): domain Eukaryota; kingdom Metazoa; phylum Chordata; class Mammalia; order Rodentia; family Caviidae; genus Cavia; species Cavia porcellus. Next base: position 2,857,852 of record NW_026947506.1, read on the forward strand.
CAAGGACACGACGCCACACATGGCTGCACTGTCTGCCACAGAAGAAGTGGCAGGACTTACAGAAGACACAGGTGCACCTTGGGCTGGGACAGAGCGATGTGACAGGCTCTGAGGAGTGATTTGTATCCTAACCAGCAACAGCAGCAACAATGTGCTGATTTTCCTCCTGTAGCATAAATAGATGGATGGAGAAACAAGAAAGTGGAATTTAGAATAAGACATCACTCACAACAAATTCCCCACTCATTCTATTCTATGGTTATGCTTTCAGTACCAGCCCTTGAATAGGGGTTTAAGACTCAGAGAAGGGATGCTTCCTCCAGGTATTAGAAAGTTATTTCCATTAAATTGGAATTTGAAGTTGACATGTGACCAACTTCTGACTGCTAGTGGCCAGGATAACATACAAAAGAAAACGTTCACAGTTTCAGCTAGGGTAATTAAGCCTGATCATAGTAAAAAAAAAAAAAAAAAAAAAAAAAAAGAGGGGGACATGGGTGGAAAAGTGGGAATGGGGCTCAGAAATCTCTGTGAGAGGCTTCTCTGACTACTGGGTCCTTTGTCAAATTTAATGAAAAACGGTATAGCCAGATGCAGTCAGGACGCAAGGACCAGAGTCCTCAGTAATCAATAGTAAAGTCAAATCATTTCAGCTTGACAAGCCAAAATACTCTTTAAACAAAGAAAATACAAAATGAGTAAAAGGGATCATATGCACAAATTTTGATCCCACCAACACTGAGACAATACAAATTTCATCAGTTTTTATTCCCGTGTCCACTTTCTTGCTCTGTAAATGATGTCCTCTTCTTGTCTCTGTTATTGTGCATAGGGACTCTACTGGGAGTTAACCTGGTGATTTAGTTTCGAGGTTGCATTACACTGATGTGGGCACATACAGCACAAGAGAACTGGACACCGGTCCGGGTGCTACAGAAATCATCGGTGAGTAAGTGTCTTTGTCTATCTTGGAGGATGAGATAAATTTTAACCAATGGGCCTTGACTTCCTTTACAGTCTGGGAATATATTTGGTGGGTATATGAACATAAGAATGAATTAAAGATTAACAGCACTCAGCAAATAGGAATCAATGCATATTTGTTGTGGGTTTGCTTATGGACATCCACACAGACTTTGGCAAGAGACAGAGACTTCTTTCAACCATAGACTCTCAGGGAAATTCATGCTTTTAATTAGGACATAACCATTGGCATAGGATTATCTGCTCAGTCTTATACCATGGGCTTTGAAGAACTAGGGACTAAGTGGTGGGCACTCCAGGGGGAGAACCAGACAGCATCTCCGAGATCAGTGTCATGGTGGAACGTAGGGTGCTGGGAAACCAAGCAACCCGCTTGCCTCCCTGGTGAGCAGCCATGAGCTTACCAGTGTGCAGGCTGAGAATCAAACATCCCATCACCACCCGCCCATAGCAATGGGAGCCAGAGGTCTGAGCATCTCTTGGGAGGTTGACCGTATGCAATATAGCAAATATGGAGGATTTCCTTCTCCCGTCTCTTTGAAGGCAAACATTGTTATCACTGTGTTGCTTTGTTCTGATTCATTGTATTGCTCTATTCAATATTCAGTTTTAATAAGTTCCATAATGTTCTGTATTTGGTTTGATTTTTCTATACCTGATTGAAAGGACAACTACTGTGACAATAACGAGATATACTATGGAATCTATTTCTGTTATCCTGGTATCCTGTTGTGAAGTTCTGCACCAATTTTACTGTGCTGTCTCAATTGGCTTTGTTCTGTTTTGTTCTATTGTATTTTACTACCTTCAAAATAATTTTAAAATTTTTTAAAAATTTTAAAAAGAACTAGAGATGCAAAGAAACAGCTTAGGAAAATATTCTTTCTAGAACTCACAGAAGTACAAAGCCTGAGTATTACTGGTCCCTGCACCCCAAGATTTTCCCTGCCCTCCTGTAGCCCCGGCCTCAGTGACTTTACTGACTTTGTGGCAGATGGCTCTGAGGTAGGTTTGTTTTGTCGATCATGCATCACTCTTCTCTTTTATAAGTGACAATGTACATTTAAAAAGAATTCACATACTTCTAAAGCCTCTCATGTCAGTTTTTCCAGCTTTTTGAACGAGGGACCCCACACACACACATTTTTGTTTTTACTGCTCCAATCAACCCATGAGCCCAGCCAGTCCTGACAAGTAGTGCAATCCTCTTTATTTCTTGACTGGAATAGGTGCTAAAGATACAGTAGTCATTTGGAAATCATGAGGAAGAAAATGTAACAGAAAGGAATGTACAAGATGAGCCATCTCCCTCCTGGATCTCTTCAGAACTGATGTATTTCACTTACGCTCCCTACCACTAGACACCCTCCTCTATGTTCCCCCTAAAAATGAGATATAGTGCCAGCGATTTGAGCTACTTTTTGTGCACTTTTGTGTCACATCTACAAATCCCTTGACATCAGCTTGTATGTCCTGCCTCAGAGAGATTTTCTCTGACTTAAAATTGTCCTCTCCCACCATTATCACTGTTCTAGCAATGTTGATGTCACACATCACCGCCTGATTGAGCCTCCGTTTGTTTGCACAGTGAGCTTCCTCTTCTCCACATCAAAGTACACACTCCCCAAGGCAGAGGCAGGTGACCCGATGCCTCCCTGCACACCCAGCACCCTGGACAGAGCACCTGCTCAGGAAAGGTTTGCTGAGTGGCCAGAGAACTGATTCATAAATGACTTCCCTCAGCCAAGAACTCGGGCTCCGATCACTGTGTAGGAAGTGGAAAACACCTGTTACTCATTCCTCACAGTAAGAACTATCAAGCATATTTTTCAAGTATTTCCAGAGGCTAAATGTTATGCATTGTAAATTGCTTTATGAATCAGTGAGAATATTTCTTACCTAAATCCAAAATGCACAAAACTGTGTCTATGGAGCCAGGGGGCATCTCTCCTGTTCCCTGTGTAGTCAGACTGTACACCCCACCTGCCACCAGCACACCTCCCACTCCATTACAAATGCTCCAAATGTACAATACCACTCATCCCTGTAACGTACTGGGGTGATGATTTTTCAGCTGTTAGAGGCAAAATAACACCCAGGAGCTAAAGTCATGATGCAGGAACAAAACAGTGTTGCTTAGTTTCCCTCTTTCCTCTCTTCTGCACAAACAGCACTTACCCACAATCCATCTCTCTAGGATGCACAGGCAATACCCTTGTTCCCCACCTCCTCAAGCCTGGGCGTGTTTTGCTCAGTCACTCCTTAATGTGTGTCTCTTCCCTATAAATAGGTGGCCTGATTTATTTCCACATATCATCAATTCCCTTTTGACACTTCCATTCCAAGAAGGTCAAAGCACTCTCCCTAACCCTCCCCCTTTCCCCACTCACGTAGTGGGCAGCTGCACTCAGTAAAGATTCTCTTCCAGCCTGAGGGCCAAGTCTTCAAATGACAGAAACAAGGTTAAATTCCAGTAAGACAATGTATCTAGGGGCCCACTATCTCCTGTGCTGTTTCTCTCCTTTTTAGTTCTCATCAGAAGCAAGCCAATTGCTAATCGGTGAACCATTTTGACTCAGGAGGACCCAGGGTAGCCCTGGAAAACACATCAGGTCCTGTAGCATTCCAAGATGGAAATCATACATGGCAACATGCAAGTGCAAGGTCATGAACTGCCAACATGTTCTCTGAAGGAAAGATCACACTTGGAAAAAACAAAAGTGAACAGAAAACCTCATATGAAGAAACCTGGGAATGAGAATGATAATGATCAAAATGCTAATGAATGTCCCAAATCTTAAATGTTGTTTATTTAAGAGAAAGGGGATTTCCAAGAATAAAATGCTAGCATATTTCATCAGGCGTTGTCTCTTTAACAGTACAGGCCCATGTGAGCAGGGAAGGGTCTGCAGCATGTGTGTTTTGCAGGATGACACACACACAGACAATGCCCACTTTGCTATCTTGTAGAACTTGTACAATTCCTTCTTTCCTGCCCATTTTATTTCCAGAATTTTCTTGCTTAAGAAATAGCTTATGGGCAACCCAATCACATGGGTGAGAAAATCAAAATGCAATAAATCAAACAACTGGCTCAAACTTCTTTTCAGTCCGTGTGCCTGCTTTCCACACTAACAAATAAATGCCTTGCTCAGGTTATAAATTTCCTAGAATACGATAAATTCACATTTGGCTGCCAGAGTTCTCTGAATGTTTTTTAATGCAAAAGTCTTTTTCTGTAAAACAAACGTTCTTCCATGCTTTTGTGGGCTGCAGGCGGGGGAACCTAGAGAGCGGAGAGGGACGCTGAGATAGTGCATGGTGTGGCTCTAGCATCTCAAGTGCATCGAGTTTTAGAGAGAATTTCTGCTGCTCCTGTGCATGTGTGTACAGTGCTCCTATTCCGTGGAAAGATTGAGAAGCTGGGAGTCGAAACTAGGAACTCTGCATCACAGGCAAATCTAGAGATCCAGGCAGGTGTTTACCACCTCATGCCATTAATAACAGTGGCAAAGCTGCTCTATTCAGGAAACAAATGTCTAAAACAGCAATGCAAATGTAAAAATCTATCAGTGCTCATGTTTGAAGAGTCAGGAAACAAGCAACTGAATGAGGCCTCGTGCAGGGTTTTTGTTTTCTTTAGTGACTGTGAAATATTGGAAATATTGATCTGGAGCCCCAAGTGTTGCTTGATGGAGATACAGATACAAGAAGCACCTGTATTAGTTGGTGCTCACTCACTCATCGGGTCACCTCACCAGCACTTTCTGAGCCCTTGTTTCCTTCTGGGACTTGAGAATGGCATTAGAGAAATCAAGATCAATGTGCTCAAGGCCAGGAAAAAGATGCTGAGCTCAGGACATAACCGAAGTTGTTCTACACCTCAGCTGGCAAACTCCTCTTCCTGCCGTGAAGCCCTACCACACCTCCTGGGAGCGCTTCTGGCCCATTTTCTCCTGGATTCCTTCCCTGAGGCGCCCTGATGGTCTGTGGAGGTTCCTATGACCTATTCACCACACTGCCATGAAAGTCTCTGCTTGTCTGCCTCTCTTACAAACCATGGATGTCTTGGAGGGAAAATTAATTTCGCCTGTTTGCCCTTCTCTCATGACCCAGCACGTGTTAGAGACTCATTCCATGTTAGCTGAATTAATGATTGAAGGACTCAATGAGTTCAACTTTACAGAAAAAAAAATCCTCAAAATCTGTTTTCCTCATTGATTAATGAACCTGTAGATTGGATTAAATCATCAAGCCTTGATTAAATGCTTTAGTCTGCAAAAATGTAAACATTTTTTAGATTTATTAATTTCCTCTGGAAATGAAAATACTAATTATTTGTAGGATTAGTCACTGAATCCTGCCTTCTAATTTTCTTACTGACAGTTTTCTTAATGATATTAGTGAAGACAGTCCCCAAAGATCTAAGCAACTCATCCAAACTTCATCAATCCTAAATCCATGGAAGGAAGATTAATTAGATCACATCGTTGCTTCTACTTTGGGTTCTTTGAGACTGAGCTAACATGAGGCCCCAGAGAATACGCCCTAAACCTCCCTCTATGCATAGTATACAGATTTCATGTAATGCACTGATAGTGTTTGTGACTTAACTTTAGGTAATGGAAATCATTTTTAAAATCCTATTTCAATAATTTAAAATGGCTTTTGTATCTAATAAACTATCTCATTCTCAGGTTGGTCAGTATAATTCATAAGTCATGTACTTTGGGATTTTTTGGGAGGATTTTTGTTTGTTTGTTTGTTTTATACCAAAGATTGAACTCACAACCTTTGTGCTTGCCAGGCAGGCACTTATACCACTGGGCAAAAGCCCTGGCCCAGTAATGTATTATTTTTAAAACTTAAAAATAGTTCTTCAAGCTGTGCGACCCTCAGACCTTATGCCTGCGCCACTGTGAGCTTCCTGTGTGACCCCCGGTGGCCCAGAGGAACCCTGTGTCAATGGCTTGGTGGCCCTCCCCATCTCCTACACCAAGTACTTAATCTTCAGCTCCCACTCCTCCTTCCAGACCTTAAACTGCAGTGGATTAACCATACTAGCTTGATGGTAGTAACTGCCTCACCCAAACAGAGGATCTCAGCAGGCTCCAGTCAGTGTGCTGACTATGTCCCTAAAATAGAGGTGTACAGTGGGTAAATAGGGCCAGTAGTAAAGCTCCCTCCAACTAACTGTGAGACCTTGGTGAGTCTGGCAAGAGAGTGGATGACTCCTTCCTGCACATGGAGAACATCAGACAGGGTGAGGAGTGTGCCAATAAGGACTCCCCCAAATTGGAGAAAATCAAAAGGGCTTATGAGACACACAGGCACACAGTAGGGACACAGTAGGGCCTCAGCCGACACAAACACTATAGACATGGAGATTTGGTGACCTGGAATAACCTGAAGATAAAGTAACAGCAGGAACTAAAAGTTGATCTACATAAATACTACTAGGCTTTTAGTCCAAAAAGAATATAGGACTCACCCAACAGGCCCTGCAGGGGGAAGTCAGGTGACTGGCCCACCTCTTCATTGTGGCACCCAGCAACTGGACAAACATCAACCTCACATTAGGACCCCAAGATACACACTACCAACAGTTGACACTAGTGGGACTGAAGGACCAAATATTAACCTGAAAAGGAAAAATGCCAAAATGAAAAAGCAAAATGCAATCTCAAACATCCAGCCCACCAGGAGCAAATACAGGATACACTGAAATAGAGGACTTCAAAAGCAACACACTGGAAATTTCTGAAAAGATAGCAAGTGAAATAAAAAAAAAAACTCCATGAGGCTATAGAGGAAATCAAATTAGAAGTAATCTCTCATGTAAAGACAGAAATAACAACCTTAGTAAAGGAGTTGGCTCAGCACAGCTAAAGAAGAAATAGATTTTAAAGAGAACAGGAGTATGGGAAACTGATTAAAACCTTGAATGAACAATGTCAAAAACAAGCAGAATTGATGAAACAAACTCAAAGAGACATCCAAGAAACAAAAAATTCTATTGAAAGCTAGCAAAACCATTTAAATGTAGCTGATAGGATTTCGGACCTTGAGGACAGAATCACAATTAGTGATCATGAAAGGATAGAACTTTTAAAAATAACAAAGCAGCATGAAATGACAATCCAGCAGCTTCAAGATGACACCAAAGAAACAATATAAGATTAATAGGCATCAGTGAAGATGCAGGAGTCAATGCAAATGACAACTAAAATATTCACAGAAGTAATAGCAGAAAATTTCCCAAACATGGGGGGAATATCTGATATGCAGATAAGTGAGGCACATAGAACACCAAACAGTCACAACCAATATAAATCTACACCCAGACATATAATAATTAAGATCCCAGACATACAACATAAAAACAGAATACTAAAAGCTGTTAGAGAAAAGATACAACTCATCTATCAAGGAAAGCCCATCAGAATCACAGCAGACTTTTAAGCACAAACCCTCAAGTCAAGACAAACTTGGAGAGAGGCATTTCAGGCCCTGAAAGAAAACAACTTTCAACCCAGCCTGATGTACCCAGGAAAAGTTTCATTCAAATCTACAGATACTTTCTGTTACAGAAACAAGATACTTTCATGACAAAGAAAAACTGAAGAAATTCATGTCCACCAAATCAACCCTAGAAAGAGTATTGAAAGACATACTGGATAGAGATAACAATGAGCACGATCTCCAGAACAATACAAAAAAATCCATCAGGCAGGGCAAACAATTAAACAAGGGGAGAAGCAGAAAGCAAACAACTAGAACATAATATGGCAAAGTTGAGCCAGTACATATCAGTGACATCCATAAATGTAAATGGCCTCAATTCACCTATCAAAACAAATAAGAATGGATCAAGAAACAGGATCCCACAATATGCTGTATACAGGATATTGTATCTGACCCAAAAAGGAATTCATAGATTAAAAGTCAAAGGATGGAAAACAGTATTCCATGCAACAAGAACCCAGAAAAAATCAGGGATAACTATTCTATGTGCAGACAACATGAACTTCAAACCTAAAATTGTTGGGAGCAGGAACCAGGGGTCCGGCAGTGAACCGGTGTGGAAAAACCACACACTGAAGCTGGACCTCAACCAGATCCTTATCCTGCAGTAACCTCAGCCTTCTAGACAAAGCAGTGCACTGATATTAACCTGGGAATAGCTTCATAACATAAACAAAAGAAGTTTCCCATGGGCCCAGGAACATGTTTACCTCCTGGGCTGCACAACATAGAAGTTTCTCATGGGCCCAAGAACATGTTTACCTTTGCTGTATGCACAAGAGAGTGTCCTGAAGTGACTTGTACTGCTCTTTGTTTTGAAACATTATAAAAACTCTGGAGTCCTTCAATAAATCGCCTTTTGAGCAACTGGTCTCCCTGCGTCTTCAGTCTCTCACCTGACTCCTTCCTCGTGCTGGCCATGGCACCTGGCACTTGGCGCCCAACGTGGGGCTTGGAATATAAGCATTCGGAGCATTTTTCCAGTGGAAGGAGAATCGGGAGTTCCGAGAAGACCGCTGCTACAGAGGACCCGAGTAAGTAAAAAGTAAAAGTAACAGGGAGTGGCATATACGCAGGGATTGAGAATGGGTAACTCCCCGTCATCAGAACTGGAACTTTTTAAACAAGTTATTTCCTCTTTGTTAAAGAGTAGGGGCATTCTTGTAGCTAAGCTCCAAATTGTTGATTTTGTGCATCAGGTTTGCCCCTGGTTTCCCGAACAGGGAACAGTTAATGTTGAGACTTGGAAAACAGTAGGAAAAAAGATTAAGGATTATTATTGTGCCTGGGGTCCTGAGAAAGTTCCTGTAGATGTGTTTCCCATTTGGACTCTAATTAAGGACTGTTTAAAAGGAGACTCTGAGTCTAGTAAATGGGAAAAAAGAACTCAAGAAAGTTTTATAAAAAAAACCAAATCCTCAGAGAATGTGACATCCTCCTTATACCCACCCCCATCTCTGGCGCTGCTTCCACCGCCAGAGCCGACGCCTTCTCCTCCTCCTCTGGGGCTGCGTGGGAGCCACGCGGTACTGCGGAGGTGGCTGCCCCCCAGGGCTGCGCTCCTTTTCGGCCGGGGCATCCCCCGACAGCGTGGGTGGTGGCGGCAGTGGTGGCGGCTGAAACAGGCGGGACCGCTTGCTGACCAGCTTGGAGTGCAAGGGGCACCCCCGCGGCCGCAGGCCCTCAGTGGAGGTCCGGAATGGTATAAGTATTCTCCCAAAACCCTTCTTAACCACACTGTTTTTGCTCTTAATTTTGTAACTTTTGATGCTTCTAACAGATATACAGCTGAGAGACATTGGTCTCCTGATTTGCCCTCAAAACCAATGGTTTATTGGAAAGACCCATTAACTAATCTATTACATGGCCCTGACCCAGTATTGATATGGGGAAGAGGGTATGTTTGTGTTTTTCCCACAGACGCAGATACACCCAGGTGGATCCCAGAACGTTGTGTACGACATGCCCAAGAGCAAGATAAAAAAATTGCGCAGGAAGATGCTTCAACTAACCATGACCTCGAGGACAAGAACAATGACCAGAAGGCCCCCTGCGACAAGAGATGAAACTCTTCTGTTTTTGGCTCAATTGCTAAGCATTATTTGGGTTTTGCATACATTTCATATGCCTGTGCGGGTGGATAATTATTGGGCATTTGTACCTAATCCTCCTTTGTTGTACCCTATGTCATGGGGCGACAATGATGATGTTACTGTTTATGTAAATAATACTCGAGTCTTAAGTTTTCCTTCTTCCACTCGTATACAACCTATCTCTATTGTATTTAATTACACTGGAATGTCTGCTTCATTACCCCTATGTTTTTCTAAAACAAATAAAAATTGTACATTAATAGAAAGATACTCTGATTGGGATGGAAACTTTACTAATGGAATGCACTGGGGAGTAGATATAATGTATGTATTTCACGACAGTAGTGAAACTAGAGTGAAAAAAGGCAATCCCCCTGAGCATATTCCAAAATGTAGTCAAAAATACCCAAACAAAAGTGTATATGGGGACCCTCATGGCGTTTGTGCCATCATAATTATACTATATGTTACAAAGATCTGTGTGATTGGAGCTCTAGCATTTATCGCCATGATAACAATTGTTCCATATTTTGTGAGAATTGTTGTTGGGCAAATGAGAAATGTGTGTTTGGACTTGAAACATTTTAAGTTAGAATCAACTGCTAATGAAATTCCCATGCAACGCTTTGTCTAAGAAATAAGGGGGATATGTTGGGAGCAGGAACCAGGAGTCCAGCAGTGAACGGGTGTGGAAAACCACACACTGAAGGTGGACCTCAACCAGTTCCTCATCCCGCAGTAACCTCAGCCTTCTAGACAAAGCATCGCGCTGATATTAACCTGGGAATAGCTTCATAACATAAACAAAAGAAGTTTCTCATGGGTCCAGGAACATGTTTACCTCCTGGGCTGCACAACATAGAAGTTTCTCATGGGCCCAAGAACATGTTTACCTTTGCTGCATGCACAAAGAAGTGTCCTGAAGTGACTTGTACTGCTCTTTGTTTGAAACACTATAAAAACTCTGGAGTCCTTTAATAAATCGCCTTTTGCCTCCTGAGCAATTGGTCTCCCTGCATCTTTAGTCTCTTGCCTGACTCCTTCCCTGCGCTGGCCGCGGCACCTGGCACAAAATGATTAAAAGACATAAAGAAGGTCACTACATACTCCTTAATGGAAAAATTCAAGAAGAAGAACTAACAATTATAAATATATATGCACCAAATACAGGAGCACCCAACTATATAAGACAAATACTAATGGACATGAAAAACCAAATACACAAGAACACAATTATAACAGGGGTCCTTAACAGCCCATTGTCACAAAAAGATAGATCAACTAGACAAAAAGTCATCAAAGAAATAATAGAACTGAAACATACCTGCAAGCAACTGGTCTTAGTAGATGTTTATAGTGTTCCACCCAACCACATCAGAATACACATTCTCCTCAGCTGCACATGGGACATTCTCCAAAATAGACCATATATTATCCCCTAAAACATTCTTACGTAAATGCAAAAGTATTGAAATTACCCCATGCATAATATCTAACCAGAGCTCACTGAAATTGGGAATTAAAAGCAAAAGAAATTGCAAAACCTGCATAAATACATGGAAATTAAATAACAATCTTCTGAACAACCAGTGAGCTACAGATGAAATTAAAGAAGAAATAAAGTAATACCTACAATTCAATGAAAATGAAACAACATACTGTAATCTGTGGGATACAATGAAAGCAGTCTTGAGAGGGAAATACATAGCAATAGATTGTCACATCAAGAAAACAGGATGAGCACAAATATACAACTTAATGCTTCATCTCAAGCTTCTAGAAAAAGAAGAGCAAGTTAAACCAAAGCTCATAGAAGAAAGGAAATTATAAAGAGTAGAGCAGAAATCAATGCAATTGAAACTAAAAAAATAGAAAGAATTAATGAATCAAAAAGCTGGTTTTTTGAGAGAATAAAATAAATTGACAACCCCTTGCCTAACCTTATCAAGAAAAAGAAAAAAAATCCAAATTCACACAATAAGGACTGAAAAGAGGGAAGTTACTACAAAGCCCATGGAAATTCAAAAGATCAGGAATGCCTACTTTGAAAATCTCTACTCACATAGAATGGAAAACACAGAGAAAATGGACAGATTTCTAGAAACATATGAACTACCAAAGCTTAACCAAGAAGATACAGCAATTTTGAATAACCCAATATCAGCAATTGAAATTGAAAACATAATTTAAAACTTACCAACAAAGAAAAGCCCAGGTCCTGATGGATTCACAGCTGAATTCTACAAGAAATTTAGAGAAGATTTGATGTCAATACTGCTTAAACTCTTCAATGAAATTTAAAAAAGAAACAATCCTCCCTAAATCATTCCTGGAGGCAAGTATTATTCTCATACCAAAACCACAAAAAGACCCAACCAAAAAGGAGAGCTATAGGCCAATCTCACTATTGAACACTAATACAAAGATCCTCAGTAAAATACTGGCAAATAGAATGCAGCAAATCATCAAGAAGAGTATACATCGCAACCAAGAGGGATTCATTCCAGGAATGCAGGGATAGTTTAACACATGCAAATCAATAAATGTAATACACCACATCAACCAAGCCAAAAACAAAGACCATATGCTCATCTCAGTAGATGCAGAAAAAGCTTCTGATAAAGTCCAACACATGTTCATGATAAAATCCCCTCAGAAACTCAGAATACACAGTGTCTACCTCAATCTTATAAAGGCCATTGATGACAAACAAACAGCCAACATTATACTAAATGGACAAAAACTGAAAGCTTTCACTTTAAAATCAGGAACAAGACAAGGATGTTCACTATCACGACTCCTATTCAATATAGCTCTAGAAATACTAGCCAGGGCAATTAGACAAGAGAGATAAATAAAAAGAAAAAAGGTAGGAAAGGAAGAAGTTAAATTATCACTATTTGCAGATGACATGACACTCTGTATAGAAGACCCCAAAAACTCCATTAAAAGACTATTAGAGGTAATAAACAAATTCAGCAGTGTAGCTAGATACAAAGTCAGTGCTCAAAAATCAATAGCATTCCTAGACACAAACAAAAACTCACCAAGAGAGAAATTATGGAAATACCACCCTTAACAATAGTATCTAAAAAAATGAAATATTTAGAAATCAACCTAACTAAGAATGTAAAAGACCTATAGGCTGAAAATTATGCTACACTAAAAAAGGATACTGAAGAAGATATTAGAAAGTGGAAGGTTATTCCTTGTTCTTGGTTAGGAAGAACCAACATTGTAAAAACGTCCATAATCCCAAAACTTATGCAGGTTTAATGCAATCCCAATCAAAATACCATTAACATACCTCACAGATCTAGAGAAAACACTCCTAAAACTCATTTGGAAACAGAAGAAACCTAGAAAAAAAGGAAACTCTGTGCAACAAAGGCAAGGCAGGAGGCATCTCAATTCCTGACTTGAAACTATACTACAAAGCCACAGTGATAAAATCAGCATGGTACTGGCAAAGAAACAGACCTGAGGATCAGTGGAACAGATTAAAAGATGCAAACACAACTACAAAGATACTCAGCTACCTGATATTTGACAAAGGGGCTAAACATGTTCACTGGAAGAAAGATAACCTCTTCAATAAATGGTGCTGGAAAACTTGGCTCTCCACATGCCAAAGACTGAAACTAGATCCATTGCTATCACCATGCACAAAACTAAAGTCTAAATGGATCAAAGACCTAAACATTAAAACAGAAACACTAAACCTGGAAGACAAAGTGGGCAGAAGTCTTGGAGACTTAGAGGTAGGCTGAGAATCTATGAACAAAACACAAACTGCTCGGGAAACACTTCAGAGAATAAACAACTGGGATCTCATATTATTCAGAAGAAATCCCCAACAGACTGAAAAGAAAACCCACAGAATGGGAAAGAATTATAGCCAGCAACCCCTCAGACAAGGGACTTATATTCAGAATATATAAAGAACTGAAAAACATCAAGCCCCAAAATTCAAAGACCCTCTCCAAAAATGGGCATCTGAGATGAACACACAGTTCTCAGATGAAGATACACAAATGGCAAATAAATACATGAAGAAATGTTCACCATCACTGGTCACTCAAGAAATGCAAATTAAAACAGCACTGAGATTTCATCTCATGCCAGAAAGAATGGCTGCCATCAAGAAAACAACTGATAACAAATGTTCGCAAGGATGTGGGGGAAAAAGGAACACTGCTCCACTGTTGCAGGGAGTGCAGACTGGTGCAGCCACTGTGGAAATCTATATGGAGATTTCTCAGAAGACTAGGATTGGAAGTTCCATTCAACCCAGATTTCCCCTTCTGGGTATTATCTGAGAAAAACTGAAAAGGTCATATCACAGTGATATATGTGCACCCATGTTCATAGCAGCACATTTTGTAATAGCTAAATCTTGGAAACAACCAAGATGCCCATCAACTGCAGAGTGGGTGAAAAAGATGTGGTATTTTTATACAATGGAATATTACTCAGCTATAGAAAGGATGATCTTGAGACCTTCATAGGTAAATGGAGACAACTTGAGACTATCCTCATAAGTTAAATAAATAAGAATCATATTTATAAATACCACATTGTGTCTCTATTATAAAAGTAATAAGAACCGTCAGAGTAATAAAACCCAAAATGTATAATTGCTATTGTAAAAAAGAGGAAAAGAAAGTGCTCTGAAGGATATAACTGCATGCATGTTTAAGTGTGTAGGGCTGATAACCATATTACTAGGTCTTTGTTGGATCGTTGAACAGAACTGTTTGCAGTCTCACTGTTTGAATGTCCACTTTGTATGTTTACTTTTGTAACTTGAACAACTATTTCTCAGAGGACAGTATGTAATTTATCAACTAGTGATTTCTTACTGTTATTTTTTTGAAATCTGTATTATTCTACCATTTTTCTGTTTTGCTTTTTTCCCTTCTTTAAATAAAATTTTTAAAGAATAGTTCTTCAAGAACAAAAAAGAGAAATTTTTTGTGAAAATATATCCAACGGAAATGGCCATAATTTGAGTCTTTTTCTTGCAAGGAGACATTTGATGTATCATTTTTTAAAAAATAGTGTATAATAAGGAATATTCTAAATGAAATGGAAGCATAATTAAGAAATTGATGATATACATGAGATAATTTCTCCGATTGCTGATTTCACATTCTCCTCTCTGTGAATCCCTGTGAACAGTGGCTTTTTTGTAGTCCTTTATAACAAATCAAATATTCCCACTTCCTTGTCAAACTAGCTCTCTATGTTTCTGTCACTTTGTTCTTTCTTCCTGCCAAAAAAAGAAAGAAGAACCAAAACTCAAATTTTGGTTCCAATTTCTTTTCCTTGGGAGACTTCCTACCTCAGTCATCTGGCTCATTCTGCTCCCCTTTCCACAAAAGACAGACACGACCAAAAGAAGTCCCTTCACCAAACATCATGCTTGCTATGGCCCTAATTATCTCCTTCTCAACATTAAATGCTGTAGGAGCAGATTGCAAGCTGCTTCCCCCTTCGGGAGACCCCCAGGGCTTTTACTCCACTACTTAACTGAAAAATGACCTCAGGCTCAGCAAGGACCTGACTGCAGCTGAACCAAACTGAAAGGCTTTCAGGTCTCAGCTTCCTAGGACTGCCCGGTCTGTCCCAGGCACAGGGAAGGACAGCCCAACACGTTTTGTGACTACATTGGAGAACCGCTCTGCTCGTTCACTGCAGCTCACTGTGGCCGACGTCCTGCTGTGATATCAAAGTCACCTTTCCTTTGGGAACCTCTCTCTGTCCTTGGCTTCTCTCACAACCATCACTCAGCTTCCTTCTGTGTTGGCTCTGGTGATATTTCTCTGGTTCCTTCTTGCCTTAAACATTGGAGATTCACGGGCTTAGTCCAGGTCTTCTTTCCCCTAGCCCAGTGTTGTTCCATCTATTTCTTTAGATGAAATCAGCCACTAGGATGACAATTCGCAGCTATGTATCACCAGCTCGAACTTCTCCATGAGAGCCACACTTAGCCACCTGCATATAGGACCTCTCTGTTCTCAAGATTCACTGGCTTCCCAAACTTCAAAGTCCAGAGCTGTGAGCTGCCACCCACCACCCACTAAGGCACACACACACACACACACACACACACACACACACACATTGCATCTCTTGAATTTTTCATCCAAGCCCATGAAACTTTCATAACTCTATTAGACCATGCCAAGATATCTAAGAGTTATTCTTCATAACTTCTTCAGTCCAATAGCATCTATCCCATTTCTAGGATAGCTCTTGAATCTAATAGATTTCTTTACATCACTACCTCATTTCTGCAAACTACCATTTTTTTGGACTATTACACTAACAGTCCTTCAAATGCATACCTTATCTCTGACATCTGTCCAGATCACTCCCCGTGAATCTGCCAGCGCCCCCTAGATCACACCTGTGCTCCTCACCGACACATCCTGTAGTGACCTCCACATTCCCCCTCCGGATAAGGCCTCTCTCCTGCTCTATTTCACGCTACCCACCTTGATCTTCTGCAAGATCACAGTGCTCACTCTTCATGTTCCCTCTGCACTTCATTAATTCTGTGCTTCCCTCAACTCTCTGCTTAAACGTCTTTCCCTCAGAGATATCTTTCTTGGCCTCCCATAGAAAGTCCATATGTTATAAATTCTCATCGCACTTAATACGTTCTTTATCATGGAGTGGCAGAAATGACAGAACTCCACAAAGAGAGACATTCTAGGTTTATTAGATTTCTTTATTTGAACAAAATCAAATTTATTTTGCTGCTACCAACACTCTCAGGCAAATAAGAAATTCAATTTCAATAATCCATTAGGAATTTTGAGTGTCAAATTATGCCAAATACCCAAATATCACACTAAGTGCTCAGAGACTGGAAGCCTTTGTAGTTACTGGTGACTTGTGCACACACTTAGTGCGGAGATTTGCATCATGCGAGCTCACGGGGTCAGCATTTCTCACTTCAAGCATATGTGCTGCTTCTGTGTCAGCTGTGGCCCGAGGCTCACCGGAAACTCCCCTTAGGCAGCTGTGTGAGGACTTCCCAGAGGACTCACCTTTCCTGGAAGTCTCACTGTCCTTGAACCCCTAGCCTGTCTCCTCTTTCCAGTCAGGAGTCCCACCTCCATATTCATTACTTCTCAAAATATTCTCCTCCTTCTCCCATGCAGAGCATCAACCCTCAGCAATACACTTCATTATCTGGTCCTTACCAAAGGGCACCTTCCATCCATGTCTGGCTGAGTCTTCCTTAAGTTCACGGGCACATATCTTAGTGTGGCACCTGACCTGGCTTAGAAACTTTAGCAACCCTAGAGGAAAAACTCTCACATCGTGGTGGCAAGAGCCAGAGAAGGAAGAAGCCAGGCAGAGAAGTGTCCTCTTCTAGGTCACACTCCCAGTGACCCTCAGCCAATGCACCTAACAGCTCTCAGTTACCGAACACACTGATGGATGAGCCCACTGGTAACATACTGAGTGCATGAGAGTTTGGGGGACAGTCTCGCTCTAAACCATAACAACCTCTCATCTGCACTGATTTTATTCACATACATATCCACTTTTTTTTTCCATTCTGAATGTATAAACCATTCTCATCCATTTCTCATGGCCCCCTATTTCTCTGAGCCCCTTCATAGACCAAACCAAATTATCTCCTTTCCTCTGTTGATGTTTTACCCCATATCATTTTGGCTTCTGCTTTTATCTACTTAAAAATGTTCTTGCCAAATCACAAACAAACTTTATATTGCCAAATCTTATCAACATGTGTTATCTACATTTTACTCAACCCCTCAGAAGCACTCAACGTGTTTCTCCTCTCTACAGGACATTTCAGCTCAACGTCAGTCTCCTCGGCTTCCCCAGAATGATGTTCTGAAGTTTTAGCCTTTGAAGGTTTCTCCTGTAGCAAATATGTCCTAGGAGACCAGCATCAGAGAACCCATCCCACAGGGGTGGCTGAATTGACATTAGTTGTTCTGTGGTTAGAATGCCTGGAAATAATTTGCTTTATTATTTAGATTGATTTGACTCTTAGTTCCTCTCAAGATGATACACTTAATAATAGAGTTTATTAACTAGCACTCACATACCTGATACTCTCATTTAGCTTTGTCTCAGACTTGCTGTATGTGGGAAAGATGAACATCTCCAGCTCGGCTGCCAGGTTTTACCCTTAACAGGGAAATTTCTCCTCAAGGAAATCCTCTTTACTCTGTACTGCACATTTCCTACATCTTCCCTGGCTACTCCCTGTTCTTCCCAGCCAACACCAAGCACCGTGAACTGAGAGCTCTGTCCTGCCACCTGCTTCCTCCCTGATATTCCTGGAGTCAGCCAGCCTTGGACTGAACTCCTTGAACCCGGGAGCCTAAACCTTTTATCCTTTAACCCCTGGGTATCAGGCATTGCCTCTCAGCAGCAGGAAGGCTGACTAATACATGTCCAAGGTTGAGATTATCTAGAGCTTAGAACAGTTACAATAAATACAGCTTTTAGCTCACAACAAAACATAGCAAACCTTATTGGCTACTTGACTTTTAATATCATGTTACTTCTAAATTCCCAAGGCAGAAACCTTCCAGAAGTCTGGATCCCAAGGTTATATGTGTGCCTACGCCCGAGTGATCGCTCTTTTAAAAATTTTGGTCCTTTAAGGACCAACTACAATAACAATGCTCACTTGGATGCAGCAAACGGATGCGGTGCGTGGATCTGCACATTCAGCTGAACTCCTGGGCCTCCTGAGTTCAACAGTGGGGAGCTCCAGGGAAGGCGCTATTCTGAAAAGCCAAATTCTTCATAGACGCGTCAATGTCAATCAGGACTTCCAAAATGGAATCACAATGATTCTACTACACCCCACTGGCCTTGCCAGGGTATGACAGCGCATGTGAAAATCCACAGATGTTCCTGAGGCTTTTGGTAAGGCTGCATCGAAGTTACAAGCACCTACAGATCTTCTTCCACCTCCACTCTGGCTCCAAGGTTTTCTTAAGCTCTCTCGATACCTTCTAAGAAACTACAGAATAATTGCTCTGAAATTGTGTTCCATCTTTCTGTCCCAAAACTGTAGATTCCAACTGCATGGCAGTTACTGGGCTTGAAACTTCTAATGCTACAATTAACAGGGAGAAGTGAATAGATTTTCTACTCCATGTTATTATATCTTGAATGCCTAAGTTCAGATTTGGAAGGAGAATGGGTAAACTGAGGCAAGACTGAGCTAGAAATTTCTACAGCTGGACATGGTCTCTCCGAGGCACCCTGCTCCACATATTTCAAGCTAAAGGTTATAAATTCCAAAGACTCAAAACCCAGGCTCGGCCATGGAGGGGAGGAAGAAATCACCAAAAAACAGAATCCTGCATAAATTTGCTCAGAGTAGCTAGAAAATCTCAGAAATAAACTGAATGTTCAAGGGTTAGAATGTGAATAACAAACCATGATGTGGGGTTTGGAAGTGAGATAGCAGGAACCCAGAAATGAAAACAAATAGTTTAATGAAATAACAAGTTCACACTGAAAATCTATGAGAAAGGAAAGACTTTCCAACAGTAAGCAAATTCGAGCACTGACACACAGCCGAGTGCTGGGACAGGAATGGTGCCAGAGGTGCCACAGCTATCACTGAGAACCTGAGTCCACCCTTTAGGGCAACCAGGCTGTGTTGAGAAAAGGCACTTTTTTTGTAGTACAAGAATGATTTTTCTCTGTGGGGATGTGATTTATTCAGTTTAGCTGCAATTTCTCTGGTAAACCAATTTGGTGCTGCATAGGTGGAATTTGTCCTGGGGAAAGAAGCTCAAATTATTTGCGTAGTTAAACTTGAATTTCAAGCATATGGTGCTCACAGTTCAGTGTCTGGAGGATGCTGTTGTCTGGTGCCTGTTGTTAAAATCCCTAGTGAGCTTATAAGAAGGTGGAGTCTGATTTGAACAGTCTGATGGGGGAATCTTGGCCTGCTTTGTCTTGTTCCCTTGAGGTCAGGTAATGGCTGGAATGACCCAAGCAGGCAGGTTGGTCTTAGAAAGATGAGCCACCCTCATCTCCCTGGCCAATAACAGGTTACAGAGAAGCAGGAGAAAGCATGAGCGAAACTGCTGGACCTTTCTAATATCCTGTCTCTTTCTTTAAAATAAGTTGTTGTATCATCAGGACAACCATAGAGCTGGCTCTGATGTCCATTAAAACAACAGGAAAAGGACAAAAATGTGAAGAAATCCTGGCTTCCAGCAGAAACAGTATTTTTTTCTGATGTTCTTTTGTTTTGAAGACCACATGGGCAGCTGGATTTCAAAATAACTTATTGGCTATGTTCAAGGTTAGAGCAAAGGGTCTGTAGAGTCTTATTTCTGCAGTGCAGCAGGGTACCAGCAGTCCTCTATCACAATCCCTTTAGAAATCCTTCGAGAAAGCTATACATCACTTTGGCAAGCCTGCATGAAAGAACAATCGAATTGGGGTTGGCATGGTCAGATTTACACGTGGGGGGCATCAGAGGGACCACCGCAGGAAGGGTGAGCTGAAGAGGAAGAAACGGGTGTCAGAAAAACCAGGCAATGGGAACTGAGTTTGGTGCTCCGAACCAGGAAGTCCACTATTCTTTGTGTGTGGACATATTTTAAGGCTCTGTTCTAATTTTGTCAAGGTCTAAAATTGCCTCTCTATTCATGCATCAAAAACTGAAGCTATATGGAAGAAAGGGATAAATTCACATCCCCATTGCTCATGCTTTTACAGACTTTAATCGCATGCATGGGCAGCCCTACTGCAGACGGAAGTCCTGCCTTGTGTATGGGGTGAATTTTCCATGCTAATCAGGCATCCCCATCCACGGAGTGAGTCTTTTTAACCTCTCTCTCTCTGTCTCTCTCTGTCTCTCTCTGTCTCTCTCTCTCTCTCCTCTCTCCTCTTTCTCTCTTCTCTCTCTCTCTCTCTCTCTCTCTCTCTCTTTCTCTCTCTCTCTCTCTCTCTCTCTCTCTCTCAAGTTTCTCCAACTCATGAGAAACTTTCAGACATGAAAGCCAGTGTTACATGGAGAAGAAAAAGAGAATGTATCTTGCCTTTTCTAATTCTGCTGTGGCTGGTTCAGTATGTTCTTGAGTTTTCCTGGCCATCTATAACGGAACACATACTAGGTAAAAGAACATGCTTTAATGAGTGCAAAGGAATCAAAATTTTCTCATGCATGTTATCAGATCATAGTGCCATGAAATTGGAAATAAAGGGCAAAAGAAACCACAAAGCCTCCATAAACACACAGAAATTAATAATATCTTGTAGAATAATCAATGAGTAACATGCAATTAGCGAACAAATTAGAGTTTCTGTAGTTAAATGATAATGTCTATGTGGCACTACCGTACATTGTAGGTTGCAATGGAAAGGAAGTATATCGTGGTGACTCCTCAAATGAAAAAAAAAAAAATCCCAGAGTAAACTCAAATAAACAATCCAATGTAGGGCCAGGGGTTTAACTCAGCGGTGTAAGCATCTACCTGGCAAGGGTAAGGTCGTGAGTTCAATCCGCAGAACCAATAAATAAATAAATAAACTCCAATTTGAACCCCAAGAAAATCATAAAAACCGAGCAGAAATTAATGCAATTGAGACTAAGAAAACAATACAAAAATCCATGAATCAAAAAGTTGCTTCTTGGAAAGATTAAGTAAAATAGACAAACCCTTAGCCAACCTTATCCAAAAAAAAGGGAAGAAAAGACCCAATTCCATGCAATTAGGCATAAAAGTGTGAAATAATAACAGATCCTACAGGAATCCAGAAGGTCATCAGTACCTCCTCTGAGAATGTATACTCTAAAAACATAGGAAATTCAGGAAAAAAATGGATAGATTCCTAGGTACATATGAATTAGCAAAGCTAAATCAAAAAGATACAAAAATTCTAAATAATCCAATATTAGTTAATGAAATTAGAGAAGTAATGAAAGATCTACCAACTAAAAACCCAGATTGTAACAGATTCCTTGCTAAATTACACAAGAACTATTGAGAAGGTCTAATAAATTACATTGTTTGCAGATGACATGATACTCTACACAAGACCCCAAAAACTCTACCAAAAGACTAAAATTAATAACCAAACTTGGTAGCATAGCAAGATATAAAGTCAACATTCAAAAATCAGTGGAATCAATGGCATACCTTTACATGAATAACAAAGTCACTGAGAGACAAACTAGAAAAACACTTTCACAAGTGCATCAAGAAAAGTGAAATATTTAGGAATGGATCGAATTAAAGAAGTGAAAGGACTTCACATTGAAAAACTACAGTACTCTGGAAAAGGAATTTGAAGAGGAAATCAGAAAATGGTGAGACATCCCCTGCTACTTGGTTTGGCAAAACCAAAATAGTGAAAATAGACATATTTCCAAAATTGTTACTCAGATTTAATACAACCCAAATTAAAATACCAGTAACGTTCCTCACAGAGCTACAGAAAACAATTCTACCATTCATATGGAACCAGAAGAGACCTAGCATAGCCAGAGAATTCTGAGCAACAGGACAAAGCAAGGAGCATCACCATCCCTGGTTGGAAGTTATGCTACAAAGCTCCAGTGATTAAAAATAAAACAGCATGATACTGGCAAAAATAAAATAAAATACACTCAAGGATCAGTGGACCAGAACAGAAGATGCTAAAACAACCCCAAGCATGCTCAGCTACCTTATCTTAGACAGAGGACTCAAGAACTTCACTGAAAGAAAGATAGCCTCCTTAAGAAATAGTGCGGGAAAATTAGCTTTCCTGCACTGAAGATTAAAGCTCGAGCTGTGTCTCTCACCATGCACTAAGCTAAAATTAAAAGGGGTCAAATGTCTAAATATTGAAACAAAAGCACTAAATCTGCTGGAAGATAGAGTAGGGAAAACTCTTAAAGAGATGAGTTTAGACAAAGACCACATGAATCACGCGGGAAATATTAAAAGAAACACTAACTGGGACCACATCACAGCAAAAAGCTTTTGTACAATGAAAGAAACCACCAACAGAGTGATGAGGCATCCCACAGAATGGGAAAAATTTCACAAACCACTCAGACAAAAGGCTACTATCTAGAATATATAAAGCAATTTTTAAAAATCAGCCCCACAAATTTAAAGACTCAATGGAAAAATATCTGAAATGAACAGACAGTTCTCAGAGGAAGAAACACAAACAGCAATTAAATATGTGAAAAATATGTTCAACATCCCTAGTCATTCAAGAAATGCAACTTAAAACAGTGAGATTCCACCTCGTTCCAGAAAGAATGAACAGCATTCAGAAATTAACTGATAAAAAATACTTCCTATGGTTCAGGGGAAAAGGAACCCTTGACCACTGTTAGTGGGAGTGTAGACCAGACAACCAATGTGGAATTTAGTGTGGCGATTCACCAAAAAACTAAATCTAGAGGTTTCATTTGACTCAGCTGTTCTTCTAGGTATCCTCCTAAAAGAATTAAAAGTATCATACTATGGTGATACATGCACACACATGCTTATAGCAGCACAATTTATAATAGCTAAACCTTAGAAGAGGCTGGGTCCATCAGCAGATGAATGGTACTCATATTACCATGGTGTAGTACTCTGCCATATAGAAGGATACAGCTGAGACATTTTTAGGTCAATAGATGCATCTCCAGACCACAATTCTAAGTGGAATAAATCAGACACGTAGTGTAAATATTGCATTATTTCTCTTGCATGAGAAATCCTGAACAGTACAGAAGGAGCAAAATGGCGGGCAGATACCGGGCAGTGGGAAGAACTTGTTACAGTGGAAAGAGGAGTCGTGGAGGGGGAGCGGAAAGGGAGGGAAAGAGACTTTAAAAAGGAGAAAAGGAAATGGGAACAAAGCTTTTGTAACTGAGGAAGGGTGGAAGGGAGGAGAGGAAAATGGGGGAAGAATTAAGGTATATCACATACAGCTACAACCCCCCCCCGTGGTGACTACGATCATTACATATGGCAAATATGCACTAATAAAAAAAAGAAAGAAAAAAGAAAATGACAAAAAAGAGTACAACAACCCAGTACCCCATCCATGCCCAAGGACCTCGCGTTCCTCTGGGGAAGACTCGGTCCATGCTCCTAGGTAACACCGCACACCCCTCTGGAAGGGGAAGAGAAAGCAATACCATGGCCTATGTGAAACACACCATGCTTCCAACGCCCGTTACCTTTGCACAACATTTTCGGATCAACTCATTGTTTGTTTGCCAAAACAGCTCCCTGCAGTCACCTCACAGATCTCGAGACTTGCGCTCAGAGAAGTTGTTTATGTCATGAGACACAGTGGAGACAGACAGATCGAGGATTCTGACCAGCATCTCTTGGACCAATCCTGGTTCTCCTTCCTTCCTCCTGGACAGCAGATGAAGTCAATCAAGCCTGCTTTGGGATTTTGAAAGACAGAAAGTATTCACCCCTCAACATCCCTCTAATAGCTTTGTTAGCAAGCAGTCCACCTGGAGGAATTCCGCAGTCTGCCAAAGCTTGCTACGATCCTCAGTATGCGTACAATGTTATGATTTTCCTGTAGGACTGAATAATCGTTGTGTATAGTGTGTTCAGTCGCACTGAGACGGAGGGAGAAGCTGCCTGTCAAACATCAGCCTTGCTGTAAGCCCTCGGGTCAGAGCTGTCGGAACCCTCACATCTATAAATTAGCCCTTGAATCACCGAGTCCATGAATATTTCAGTAATATGCACATGTTAGTTTTTATACCTACCAACCTGAATTCAGAAAGGGTTGGGCAATTTCCTTCATCCGTCTGCTGCTACCACATGACCCAGTTCAACAGAATCTTCACTGTCTACGGTACTTGGGTTCCCATGAGAACGTGTTTCAGAAATCACACTTGCTTGGAATGGGCGTCTGGAAAGAGCTGTCCATCAGAAACTGGACTCTCCTTGTCTGACCCCTCAGGGCAGAGGTTTCTCTATAACCTTTCCTTCCATCTGCTGCCTCTTCCAACCTCCAGCCAAATAAAGCACTCGGGAACATTCATTTTTTGTGTCTTTTTTCCAGCTGGTTCACGAGATTTGTAACTAAACCAAGAGTCCATCTTCAGATTTGGGTCCCACATGATCTTGATTTGAGCACATCTGGGCCTCATCACATGGTGAAAACAACCAGAGGTCTTGTTTCTTAGGCACACTGAGAATAACAACGTGGCTTTAAACAGGCTGGTTCACTAAGGCGATGTCCAAGCCAAGCACACTAAAGAACAGGTGACAGTTTGCTCTCCTCCGCTGCTACGCAAGGTGGTTTTCCTCCTCCTCTTCTTGGATGATCTCTCAGAAATCCTTCTGTTATGGTTTGAAAACTGGTGGTCAACTCAACGCCAGCTGGATTACATCAGCATGCATTGAGAGAAGATGCTCCACCTGAAGAGGGTTGCCAGGATAAATAGGTGGAGAAGAAGGGAGGTGTGGAGGGTTGAGGCGTTAAGGAGGCACTGTGGGTTCTCCTACAAGTTGCTGTCTGAGCTGTTGGTTCTCTTCCTGGCTCTGGAAGGGAAGACATGTGCTGCTTGGTCTCCACGATGAACTTGTCACGCTGCTTCCTGGCACGTACCCGACTGTGCTTGTCGTCGGAGGAGCTCGGGGCCTCCATATTGCTGAGGACAGCTGTGGTGCCTTTCAGGACAGCCCCACTCTTTGTTATGAGTGTGACTTCTCGGCTCCAGCGTAGAACCCTCATCCCACCAGCACAGCTCCTTCATCCTGCTGGCATAGACTTTCTGGCTTCCACCTCTGACCCTTTGGGCCTTCCCAATGCAGATCTGTAAAATAGACTGGCATCAGTCCTTCTTGTGGGCTCTGGGCATCCAGTTGGACTCATGGGAGGCATTGTCCTGAGCTCTGGGTTTTTATCTGGACTCATGTGGGACATTGCCGTGGGGTTTCGGCTCTTGACTAAATAATCTATGTCTTTGGTGTTGCGGATAGATTCCCTGCATTCTCCTGTGTTAACTTCCAGAGACCCTTATAAAATATTATAAACTCCATGTACTGATCTGAATTGTTCTCTGTGTACAACCCCTGACTACAACACCTTCCTGTAGACTCTGGCTGGTGAGTGCATGAAAACCGTGGCAGTGTGTGAAATATGAGCTCGCTCCTCCAGGAGAGTTTGCTTTCTATGGGTCTTTCAGACGTCCGATTCAGAAACACTAAGCGTATCTTTTCTCCCATCTCTTGAAAACTATAGCAGATAAAATAAATCCAGCTTTATCTGCTCTTCTTTATCAGACTCACCTCCTTAGACTCTGATGTGACCAGAAATGACAAGGAATGTTAGAAGACATCAGTGATGTTATGTACTTTTTACAAATCACAAAGCCCCACAGATCTTATTCATTCAAACTGGATACACATTCTTTATTTTACTTGTAATATTTTAAATATTCTGTATGTCTTGATTTGGACAACAGAAGGATGGGTTGGGAAGTAAGGACCTCCTATCTATAAAATCAAAGCCTAAGAATGGTTTGGCCAAAAGTATTTTTCAATGTCCATAAGCTTCAAGCCTTGACGCCTTCCAGAAGAGTGAAAAAAATTCTCCAGATCTAACGTCAGTGAAGACACTGCTGTGCATGAGCGAGCACCAGGAATTCACTCACCAGCAGCTGCCCTTGCTCCTGGCTCACCCTGCAGAGTGAGGGCAGCCTGCTGCCCACAGCTGCCTCCCTGCAGGGGAGGGAGCCGCAGGGAGGGAGCAGGGAGGAGGCAAACTCTCAGGGGGTTGTGGGTCAGAAGGGCCAGGCTGGGTCACGCTGTGTTCATCGCACACACGTGTTGCTGGTTTAGGATAACAAAGGTTCAGTTCCTGTTTACACTGCCAGCTGCTCATTTGCACCCAGGTCACCTGCGCCCAGGGATCTGGGCAGAGAGAGCAGTCACTGCAGTCGCTTTGCCATTCCCATGAGGAAGAATGCACTGCTGCTTCTTGAAGTGACCCATGCCCTCCCTGGGAAGCGACGGTGTGCAGCATGCTCATGTCCTATCACCCAAATTACAGACACATAATCTCACCCAGGGGACCACAGAGCATCCGCCTGCAGTGTGACCAGCATGGCAGAGCTGAACTGACCCAGTCCTGAAGCCGACCATCCTCAGAGATGGGAAAGGCAGGGCTGATGAAGAGCTGCAGGCTGGACTGCAGGCACAGTGGCCCACGGAAAGCATGCCAGATTAGTTCAGGTGGGGAGTGATTCCTCCCAGTCTCCCAGAGGAGGAGGTCAAACCAGGGCTTTTGGAACTCTGCACCCACGTCGCTGGGTGCCCCTGACATATCCCAGATTGTCCCACTGAGTGATGGAAAGCTTGATCTGTGTCCTCTACTGCCCCCCATGAGGTCAGCTGAGACACTGATGACAGTGCAGGTGTCCCATCAGTGTACGGAGACTCAGAGTGCAGAGAACAGGCTGGAGACCAGCCAGGGGTCGCCCCAGGATGCCTCTCTGTAGGAAGGGCACGATCCACAGGAAATAGGAGAGCAGAGAATGATTCAAATGGGCAGAACAAAGGATGAAATGCAAAACAGGAGGGGCGAGTCTGCCATCTGGGAGAAGCTCTGAGCAGAGCAGATGCTTTCCGCTGGGGCACAGGCCAGGGAGCACCTGCACGCGGGGTACTCAGCAAGGCAACCAGGAGAAGAGAGGCTGTAAGGGCAGGCGTGGCCACTGCCTGACAACCGGACAGTTAGGTGGTGGTGGGCCAGAGACCTTCAAGGGTGTGTCCCTCCCCAAGAGATAGTTACAGTGATCCCTGCAGCAGGCAGGTTTGAAGATGGCCATAAAATGCTGGAACTCAGCACATTTCCAGCGTGCTCAGCCCTGGTTTTAAATATCTGATGCAATCTGAGTGCTGTTTCTGGGGATGGAATTCACAAGCCACCCCACAGGCCGGCAGGCAGCCTCCTTGGAACTCCAGGGAGAGGCGGTAGCCAGGGAGCAGGACCCTGAGGCAGAGGCTCAGCAGTAGTAACTGCTCAGGAAACCCCTTGGTCCAGGAGATGAGCAATCATGGCCAGAACTCTGAGCTCATTATCCAGCAGACCTATGGCGACCTTTTGGAGCAGAAAAGTGTGGATGACCCTGGGCCTGTTCTTATTGCTCGGAACCCAAAAATAAGCCTTGACCCAAGCACAAAGCACCAACCAGCTCCCTGGTATTAACTCCACCCACCACCACATCTCTGCCCGGAGCCAAGAAACCTTACACACCTCCCTGGGAAAACTTAATTGCCTGCTTATTGCCATTACAGTGATTAATGAGGGCAAACAGCTCTCAGCAATGCCTCATAAAATGCAGGAGTGAGCTGCTGCATCTCAGAACACAGGAGCTAGGCATCTGAACCCCCTCCAGGCTCAGCGCCCCCAGGTCTGTACCTTTGCCTGCCCAAGCCAGGGCCGCCCCGGCTCCCTCCCTGCCCTCCCCCACCCCACCAAGCCAGCCCAGCCTGGCTGATTGCCCTGCCCAGATCCTGGAGGGCCAGCTGCTGGAGGTCACCAAGGAGTCAGCCCTTTCCAGCCCAGGTGCAGTGAAGAAGCTGAGCTGGGACTCATCTTGATTTAATTCATCCTCGGCTTCCTTCTGATTTTATGGCACTTTAATTTCCCTGGCCCTGGAAAGGCCGCTCTGTCAAAATCCACACCAAGGATTAGGCTGTGGAGGGGGCACTTTCTGACGCCCTCCCCAGCCAGGGCGTGCACAGGAGGGGGGACATAACTCCTGTTTATCTGTTGGCCAACAGGGCTCACTGCAAGGCAGAAGAGACCTTGCTGCTCCCATTAGGAAGGATTTCTCTTCCTAAGGACTGTAATTAGCTAAATGCTCTCAATCACTGCGGTGAAAACAGCTGGGTGTGTTTCTAGGTTACGGTTCAAAGCTAAGCTTGCAAGGATCTTTGCCTTTCTAGATGTTAATGGCACTCCTCCGGGAGAAGGAGGACCAACATCCCGTGCATAGCAAAACTGGGGGCTCAGGCAGGAAGCCGTGTGTGTCAGGGGCGCACACTGGGTCGAAAGGGGACACAGTGAGGACCAGATCTCGGTGCACGGTTCCCTTCCCCAAACCCAGCAGGCTGGAACTGGGGGCAGTGAGATAGTCCACGCTGACCGCAGATGGGGAGATCAGATCCAGCTTGGACCCAGGGAAAATAAAGGGTCAAGGTCCACCCTGCCCCATAAGCAAGAGAAAGGATATTTACTTCTCAAAATGACATTAACGTTTTATATTACCTGAATTAACATACCTTCTGTCTAGATTTTGTTTCTGTTTTTGAGAAAGGGCCTCCCTATGCAGTCTAGGCTGGACCTGAACTCACAGTGATGCTTTTGCTTCAGCCTCCAGAGTGCTGGGATTAGAGGCCTGTGCCATCACACCCAGCTTGTCTGGGCATTTTAATTGCACATTGATGGGTAAATTAATTAAAACTGAACTTACCTCCTTTCCTGGTAGGGTGGTGCTTCTGCTTTGCCCTGCCCATCTGTTTGGTCAGTCTCTGGGGTGCCCTGCACTGCATGAGCCCTGGGCACCACCATCAGAGACACCGGGAAGAGGAGGAGCCCTGCGGTGGGAACTCCAGCCAGGGGTGCTCTTAGAGGGGCGCCCTTCCCTCCTCTAGGTACCATGATGGGACTTCGCCTGGGAAAATATTTCCAGAACCCTTCAGCCCCAGAGTCTCTAGGGAAGAGTTTGGGTAAATAATAAGAAAAGAGCAGGTGGGGCTAAGGCTGGAACGAGCAAAAAGCTGGGCGCCCGGGTTAGGTGACAGAGCCCGAAGCCTAGAGGTCCCTGGAATGTATCTATGGAGTTCTCATCAGCGTTACCAAGGAGAAAATGCTGCCACTGGCCTCAGCAGAACAGGCTGAAAGACATTATGCTCATCGAGTTGAGCCAGGCACAGAAAGAGACCTGCAGTCATTAGATGAGGCGTCTGGGAAAGGAGAGCTCATGGAACAGTGTAGAGTTCAGAGTGTGAAGCAGAGGATTTGAGAGTCGCTGATCAAAGGGTACAAACCCTGATAGGGAAGGAGGTTTTGAGACCTATTGCATGTCAGGGTGACCAAAATCAGTAATAATGTGTTGTAGATTTTAAAATAACTGAAGGGAGATATTTCCAATGTCTTACCATAGAAAATGATGGGCATGGAAAGTCAGGATTGTGTTAATTAGCTTGGTTCAATCCTATCACATGAGAACACAGCGAAGATACTTTGAACACCAGAGATGTACAAAAATATAACTTGTCAATCATAAATAACATTAATGGTATCTTTTAATGGGAGAGTAAGAAGTGGAAGAGAAACTAGCCATTCTTCTCATGGAGCCCCTGGGTCTCTGGACAGGAGGGTGGCTTTGTCTGGCCACCTGGGGAGTGGGCGCTATCTGGGGAGTGGGCACTGGGGTGGCTCCAGGACTCCTCGTCCCTCTGCAGGTCGGGCAGGTGCTAGGACCTGTGCCCAGGATTGGGGAGGAGGCAGCTGCTAGGAAAGGAGAGGTCAGCTGCCAGGCATGAGGCACCAGGGACGTGATCTAGGCTGACATGGAGCAGAGCCCTAACCTTATCCCAGCATGAACTCTCATCTCCGGCCAGCCCCATGCAAACACCACTGACAGCGGAGGCCTCCACAGTGAAGCAGAACGCGGTGCCCATCCCTCTCCTACACTGCTTACCTCTCAGGACTCCTGCAGCTCCTCGCATAAGATGCCACTGCTGACACGGAAACTGAGGCACAAAAAGAAAAAAGCCTTCTCTTGCAGGTCACACACCCGGTAACTGATGGAGCTGAGATCTGAACTCAGGAATTCTGGCTCTGCAGCTGAACGCAGGGGCTACCGTGCCTCTCAGACAGCTGTGGAGAGAATGTTTTGAGTCCGTGAGGAGTTTCAGAAGCATTCTGAGTCTGGCTGGGTCCGGAAGTATCAACCAATGCTGCTGGAGCAAAGATTTCTGCCCTTGTTTTAATGAATTGGGGGGAAAAGTGAGGAGCAACGGGGGTCTAGGTGATGCACCAGAGCTCGGAGTAAGGAGATGTGTCTCCGTGCATTCTCTAGTGGATCTAGATATGTGTTCACTCCGAGCCAAAGCCACACTGGCTGCTATCGGACCTTGAGATGAAAAGACAGGCCACCAAAGTTTATGTGGGTTCTATAGACCGAGACCTTGATACAAACAGCAGGGGAACGGAATCAGGGCCAGGACCAGCTAAGACAGAGACCAACTGCTATTGAAAGGCGAACCTGAGAACCATGCAGGTGAGCCCTTCCCTCTGGAACAGAAGGGAAGGGAGGGCTGGGCAGGGCAGTGCATACCCAGAGGGTCACAGTAGCTTCCTCTCAGAGAGCTACTCTGCACGGGGTCTCCTTGCCTCCCTGGTCATGGGGATTTGGGAGCACGAGCCTAGCACACATCCTGTGGAAAGGGAGACACATACTGCAGGGCCCTGGGCAGAACCACACCCCCTCTCTTAAGGCCTCTCTGCTCCTGCATCCTGGACGCTGCATTTTGAACATTTTAGGAGCAAAAGAATGAGGTTCAGTGCTCAATGCCTTGGAGCTTGTTAGTGATTTCATGTTGTTGGGCTAAGATGTATGAGTTCAAGAACTTAAGGAAGGATGGGTCTACTGTGGCTCATATTTCAGAGGATTCGATCCATGGTCGACTCCAAGGCAGAAACAGCATGACCCCCAGGACCCTGGTGCAGGAAAGCTGCTGGACCCACTTCATCCAAGAAGCACAGACAAAAGGGAGTCGTCCAGAACAAAAAGACAGCCTCCCAGGCAATAGCCCAAGTGACCTCCTCCAACCAGGGCCCGAGTCTCAACAGCCCAAGGCCGACTCATCCAAGGATGAGTCCACCAATGAGTACAGCATCCCAAGGTCCCATCTCCTTCCCCAACCATGAGACTCCGGGGCAGACCTGAGAACTAAACCATCCCAGATGTGCTCACGATGCTGGCGGTTCTCAAACATCACCTGTGCTGTGAACCCCTTTTGCCTTCACCCAGTAGACAGGTGCACCCCTTCTGCAGTTTCTTGTCACTCTCCGCTAAGTCTCTGTGTCTCAGCACAGTGCCCTGAGTCCTCCTGGACAATCCCGGAGCCTCCTGCACTGCCCCTGTGCCTCTGCTCAGCGTCACCTCACCAGGCAAAGCTCTCCCGAGACGAGCCCCTTCCTCTCAGTGGTCCTGTGTCCCACAGCCACAGCTGATCTGCCTTATGTACTTGGCAGATTCTGTCGTGTGGCACCCCGATTGCTGGGCCTGTTTCCTGTTTCTGTGTGAGACTCTGGGGGGCTGGGGAAAGCCTGTCCTGAGATCCCTAGATGCCACTCCCTGAACTACAAGTGTGCTTGCTAAGTGGCAGGAGAGACATGGCTCAGCTGAGGACCTGGAGATGGGTGACTGGCACTGCCCAGAGGGACATAATCACTGTAAGGGGTGGCGGATTATTCAAGAGGTGTTGTGACAGTGGAAGGCGTGCATGTGTGCTGACAGACTGCGGGCACAGGGTCCTCACGCAATTCCGTGATGCCAAGGAATCCGGGGGACCTCAGCAAGCCAAAGAGGAGCAGCCCAGAGGCCCTGGCCCAGCAAGGGAGAGCCCGTGGCACCGTGTTGTTCATTACCTCTGACAGCTCTGAAAGGTTCGCCATCCCTGCTCTCGACCCTCCAGAAGGAGCTGGTCCTGAGGACGTCTTGACTTGGCCCTCGAGGCCCATTTCAGGCTTCTGCTCCTGTAAAGTAATAAGATTATATTGTTTAGACCCGTGGTAATGTTTGATAGCACCAATCAGAAGCTAATCCAGGGTCGTGGGTGGTTTCCTTTCAAGTTGGTACACGTTTGAGACACATAATGAACACAGGCGTTGTCGTGAATGACTACACGGCCACATACCGTGTCTTCACTGTCTCGGGCTCCTTCTCCCAGGCCCTTTCCTCGCTCCCCAGACCTGTTGCCTTCTCCGAAAAGTTTACCTCCCTGATTCCTGCCATCTCTCCTTTACTTCATCCCTTGGTTATTTATGTTTTGGGTTTCTCATTTAAGAGCAACCAAGCAATATTTATCCTGTGTCTGATTAATATTAGGTCTCAAGATCCATCTGTTTTCCTACAAAAACTCCAGCTTATCCTTCTTTGTGGCTCAGTAGTACTCCACTGTGTGTGCATACCACAGTTTCTTTACCCATCCATCGGCCAATGGGCATCTATTCCTGCTGATAATTCACTTCTCATGAATTGCACTGCTGCAGATATGGGGTCTATGAATCGCTGTAATAATGCTGTCTTTAGTTCCTTTGGGAAGTTTCTCCCACCAGTGTATTTTCAGCAGTAGGAGCCAGCCTGTGAGTTTGTCCCTAACTGAAGGACAAGGAGGATCAAAACAGACGCAGCATTAGGATATAATGTGGGATCCAGGAGACTCCTGTCTCCCTAATAAACAGCCCCAAGCGACTGGCTCACCCTGCCTTTAGTCACTCAGATACAACAAGCAGTTAGAGTCCCAGGATTCCTCTGCCTCCCACCCTGCCTTCCACGGTACGGCCTGGGTAAACGACAGGCCCTCAGCAGAGCAGACCCTGTGCCTGTGGTCTGTCAGCACACATGCACGCTGCCATTACACTGCCTATCTCCTTCCTGTTCACAGAGGGGCCCAAAGGGACCTCAGCCCTCAGTCTGGCCCCCCTCACTCCCACTTTGGTTTTACAGTAACATCAGGGACTGAGGCTGCTCCTAGGGAAGCGTGGAGGTGTAAGCGTTCTGTTCTGAGGTCCGGCCTTCAATGACTACAGCCCTACCCGCAGCTGTGAGGCCTCTCCTGGCTCTTTTGGAGGACAGACCCCACTGATTGCCTATACTATAACTAATCTAACTTCCCCCCAAGAAGTACCCCTAACACCCATGAGCACCCTAACCTCTCCTGATGAAGAGAATGGTTGTGACAGGCAGTCAGGGATCCCTCCCCAGGGTCTATTCAAAGGGCTCTTGAGAGAACCAGAGAACAAGAAGTCACCATGAATCCAGCCCCGCTGTGAATCAGCACCATGTGAGGGCCCCTGTGGGGACAGCCAGAGCCCAGCCTCTTCCTGTGAGTCAGCGCCATTTACAGACTATGGGGGAAGAAATCTAGAAGTCACCAAGAAGCAAGCCCTGCCTGTGAACTGGTGCATGTGTGGGCCCCTGACGGGAGAGCCAGATGCCAGCCTTTCCTGGTGCAGGGGCTGGAAACAAGGAGAGCCTAGTTCCCCTTACCCCACCTCCACAAACAACCTGCTGATCCAGAGAAGCAGAGGCTGAGGTGATAGCTATTGGGGTAAAATACAATTGAATGCTCACAGTGTTTAGGGTTTCACTGACTTTGCAGGTCTAAAGCTGGTAGTCCTATCATCTATTCAGAGGATAACAATATGCAATGTAGCATCTGGGTGGATCTCCTTCTAAAGGTGGCAGCCACTGTTAATTCTCTATCATTTTGTTTTGAAATTCTGGGTCATTTTCATTGTTTTTTGGGGTTGGGTTTTATTCTGCTTTGTTTTGTTTGATTTTGTTATATCTGATGACATGGGCAGCTATTTCAAAGATAGTAAGATATATTACGGTAGCCATTTTGGATTTACTCTTATCTTGTTTTGAAGTCCTTTATTGCATTCATTGTTTCATTTTTACTGGTTCTATTCTGTTCCGTTTTGTTTGATTTTGACTATGTCTGAAAGTATCAGCAGCTCTTTTGAAGACAACAAGAGGCATTATGGTAACCATTGTTGATTTCTTATAGTGTTTTAAGTCCTGTGTCATTGGTTTGCTTTGATTGGCTTTATTCTGTTTTATTCTCTTTTTAAAAACCACAACCAAAGGGCCCTTGATAGGCATTTTATCTCCAGTAGGCGCTAACAATAAAGAAGGCTTTCTGCCTCCTAGGTGTTTGTCTTCAGTTGTCATCTAAAGGGAGGCTTTCACCGGTGAGCACAGCAGAGTTGATTTCCGCCACAGAGGCATCATGGGAAGCACTTCTCCATGGTCCTGTGCTTCTAGAGGGACCCACATCAGCTGTGCATTTCCTGCAATGACACAAGCGATCTCTCTAACAGAGTAACTGGCTCCTCCCATTTTCCCATCTCTGGGAATCACCACATGCTTGTACCTTTTCCATTTTCCCATACTCTTGTACTTTGGGTCAATGTAATTCTGCCCTGGTGCTATCTCTATTACCAACAGTAATCAAAAAATTAGGAATCAAAAATCTCTATTACCAACAGGAATCAAAAATCATTGTAAAATGAAGGCAATCTCTTGGACTGAGGAAGTTTGCAGCCAAAAAATATGCTGTGCAAGATTATCAAGAAGTACAATAGGATCCGAATTGAATCCTAAAAGCTGTGTACTGTGGTGGTGGGCTTGCTGAATTAGCTTAACCATTTAATCTATACACATCCTAAGTCTTTTTTGTTAAGATGATTAGGAAAATAAAGTCATTCAGTAGACTGATATTTATTATTCACTATTGGACCAAAAAGCCCAATAGGAGAGTGAGGAGAAGGCAGTTTAATTAGCATAAAAGGCACAGTCAGACTAATTTGAAACACCTGTCTAATTGTCAATGCAGTTTCTATTTTTTGAATCTCTCCCGTGGCCTCAGGTGTGAGGGAGCAAAGATAACTTAAATCTGGATCTCCTTGCAATGTTTTCCTAATTTTTATGGAGTCCAATTAATATCCAATAATTTCTGGAAATCATTTAACTTTCATAACAAGTCTCTTCTTAATGTTAATTTCTGGACTCACACTGTTCTGTTACCAGAGTTCCCAAATAACTACAGGGGGAGATAATTTGAATTCTCTCCCCGGCTATGCACAACCCCTGGTATATCAACGGCCATTTACTCTCTGCAAAGTGAAGGATACATTGTTGCTGAGAAACCAAACATATCTTGGGCAAATAGAAGATTTATGACCTTCAGTGCCCACATCTTGGCATATATTCAAATAGTTTCCAAGATTGTTAGGTACTCAGATGGCCCCGAGTGCTGGGTACAGTCCTTATTAGCGTTCTCAAAATCTCTGCTGCCCGGACGGCTTCCTACAGTCTGGACTGGACCTGGGCAGAGGCTCGTGGAGCAAGGAGACAGCCTGACAAGGACTGAGTAGGCGTGCTGCCCTCGGGGATGGTTCCCAGATTGGTTGCATTATGCAAGCGTTTTGCTGATAAGCCTGAGCCCAGAGAAGCCCTGTTCCCAACAGCGATTCTCCATGGTCTCCAGGTGTCCTGCTGCCCAATTCTACAGCTACTAAGTCTTGAAAATTAATATGGAAAGTTTAGTATTGCCCTACAGAAAAGCAGGACTTAGCCAAATGCTTGATGTCTAAAGGACAGAAAAGTGCAAAGTTCCCAGAACAGACTCCAGCAAGCCCAGTGGGAAGGATCCCCAGATCCCATCACTCAGGACACTGGACTGTAATTCTTTGAGCAACTTACACTCCAAGATATTAAGCTCCTGAGCACTGCACTGTAGATCGGTAGGGTCAGGATGACCATGGATTGGAAATGCACCCATCCCAGGGCTCGCCATTAAGCACAGCCTGTCTAACCAATGTTTGGTAAGGAGACACTACTCCTGTCTCAGTCACAGATGAAGGGAAGGGGACCAGGGCTCTTCGCCCTCATGCTCATCCTCTCTCAGGGTCCCGTTAGGTGTGGGATGTTCTCCCGAAGCTAAAGGACAGAGAACTGCGAGGGCCAAGCTCCATGTGGAGAAAGTTTCAGAGGATGTGACAGGGCCCTGGGTATAATCATGCTCCAAACCTTCTCTTACCCAACCCTACAACAAAATTGCCTGCCGGAGGAAACCAAGGATTATATTTCATAACATCTTGCAACCTGTGAGAAATCCACTGCATACTAACTAGAATGCCAGTCTCGCACAATAGAATTTCCAACAGGGGACACAACACTGTAGTTCAGTCGATGAACTCTGCCCCATACCCTGGCTGACCTCCTCCACGTGCACGCAGGTTCCTTTTTCTTTTATCTGACCAGCGCTTCTCCACTGGGGAGTGCCCCCGCTGACTCCTGACACTTCCCCCCAGCCTTCTGTAGGGCTTCCTGCAGGAGCCAGCATAGAGTTCGGTACCTGACCAAAGGATGACAAGGATGAAAAACAGAGAGACACAGCAGTAGGTTAAATGTGAGGGACCAGCAAGCTCTTGTCTCCTTCAACAAAAATCCCCAGCTGTCTGGTTCACGCTGCCTTTATCCCCCCAGATACAGGTATGAACAATTAGAGTACCCCAGGGTTCTCCTGCCTCCCACCATCCATGGTACACGTCCGGGTGAACGGCAGGATCTCCGCTGTTTTCACTTCTCCTTAGAACACTCGGCGTGTGAGCACACACTCACACGGCCTCACTGCCCAGGGTTCACAGAAGGGGCTGATTAGGCCTCAGCCTTCCTCTCTGGCTCGCCACACCCAAGCCTTATGCCTGGCACAGAGTAGAAAATAACTGTCCTTAAGGAAGGAATGAATTTCTCACCTCCAATGGAAAGCCAGAATTTTTGAGGACAGGATCTAATTTTGCTGCCTTTTCACATCCTAGTACTTTATGCAGATTCATCATTAAGAAAAACACTAACTGATCACCGTAATTGGTGAGAGGTTTGAAAGAACAGCCCCAACTGCATTCAACATTGGTTTACTAAACAACAGCTGCACCACACCCTCAGTCCGCCCGAAGCATGGAGCCTCAGCAGGGGCAAACGGTCTAAAGCCAGCATGACAAACAGCAAATGCCTTAACCCAGCACCTACTGTTTAAGAGGACTCCGCTGCAACCTTTTTTAATGGAGACCTTCAGAGTCTGGTCTTTGCAGTCAGGAAAACCTGAGCTCAAATCTCCATATTGTGTAGTTGTTTGATTGTCTTCAGCCTCAGTTTTCCCATACAAATCGGGGAAACAGTACCTCCTCTAAAGGTTGATGAGGGAGGTAGGTGAACTGATATTCATAAACCGTGGCCGTCAGCTTCCTGCACCAGCTTCATGGCACAAGGCGCCCAGGAAGCCTGTCAAACACTCTGGATGTTTCTATGTGTGAGCTTTTGGATGAATTCTGTTTAAATAAGTAGCCTTCGAGTAACAGAGACTGACCTCCATTGTGAGAACGGGCCTCAACAGACAAGCTGAAAACCAGAGGAAACTAAAGTGTGCCCTCTCCCAACCAGAAGGACCCTCAGCCTTCTCTAGACTCCACTTGCAGGATGGCCTCTGCCTGGTCCCCAGCTTGTCAGACCACCTGCAGACCCGGGACCTGCCAGGCTCTGTCATCGTGTGAGACACACGTGTCTTGTTGGTTTCCTTTCTCTGGAGAATTCTGATTCATAAAAATGCCATATTAATCAGTAACACAAATTACCGTATAATGCCTAGTTACAACATGTGCACTTTTGCATTCTAACAATTTAATGCTCACAACAATTCAGGTGTGATGGTTTTCATTCTATGAAGGAAACTGAGGATGAGGGAAATAAAACATCTTCACTTGCACCCTACAGATAATAAATGCCAGATGCATGATTCTGGCTCAGCGGTACCAGTCACAAAAGTCAGGACTCTCAACCACAATGCGTTTCTGCTTGAGCGACTGCTTACACGCATACTCATTGAGGAGCAGATTCTCGGAAAGGATACACACTAAGGGTCCAAATGGATTGAAATTCCAGGGTTCTTAACATCTTCCCAGCACATACAGATGCTCAATCAATAAACAATCCTCTAATTCACCGGATTGCATTAAACCACCTAGGTTCTTGGAGACTATTAAAATGAGTTCCAGGAAGATGCCATATATCAAAGAGCAGAGTCTGTGAGCAGCAATCTTTCACCCGTGCATTTTAATTCACTGCATGACCCCTGTGCATCCCACTCATTACACATTTACCAACAACATTCTCTAGACTCCCTGGGATCATCTGTTCCACATACAGATTCACCGTGTGCAGGGCCTCTACCTTAGGAAGCATGCATAAGCAAACATCCACTTCTTGTTTTCAAAAAGGAACTTCTGATGAATAATTTACAGATATAATATTTACAAATTGTTGTTAACATTTCTGCAGGCCAAACTAAAGTTTGGAAATAATCAAACATTTTCACTGATTACTTTGCAATTAGTTTGGCTGCCAGTAAACTGGAATAACAGAGACCAGATTTTCACTTTCACCTGAAACAAACAAACAAATATATATATATGCAAAAATGACAAGATATTAACTTTCCAGAGAGGAAGAACACAGATCTCTGAATGGCCCTAAATATTTCCTAGATAGAGTTTCTGGGTCACAGCATGGGGTCAGGAAATACAGCTCCTTTCTGTACTGAGGATTCTGCATTAAACATCTAGATAGTCCAAGGTAGACAGACTTCACAAAGTGCAGTATCAGAAAGGAAATAGCTATGCAGGGCCAGAACACCAGAGATTTTTGGCGAGTCACTATGGGATAGTGTCTTAGTTACTTTTTACTCGTTGCTGAGACAAAATATCTGATGCCCAAAGTTGGGAAAGGAAAGGTTTATTTCTTACAGTTTTTAGAGGTTTCAATCCGTACTCAGTTGGCTCCAAGGCAGGGTGGCATGGCAGGGCTGCAGTTCATGGTGGCTGCAAACAGCAAGGCAGAAACAGCCAAAAGAGAGAGACACCTTCTTCCTGCCATTACATCACATCTGGCTCCACCCCTATGTGGGTGGAGCACTGACACCATCAACCCAAGCTCTAGACAATGAACCAATCACAGATGCACAATGCAAATGCATGAGGCCTGGCGATCACTGACATAAACCATGGCAGATAGTTATCATTTAGCAAAGACTTGTGAGAAAAACACTTGAGGGTGGGGGAAAGAATGGCTGCAGAAATGCTGAGGTTTACACAGGGATGCAGGAAGCTGTTGTTCTCACCTGCAGCCTGGACACTGCCCAGGTCTTGGGTCAGTATTGAGACCTGGCCATTCTCCCAATCTTCTGGACAAGTGTGCGGCAGAGAATGGAGGACAGTGGACAGAAGCAATAGGGGACGTGGAGATCTGGGGAGGTCAGAGCTCTTGCGACCAAGACCCCAACTTCTCCGACCTGGCCATTATTTACTGGGTCCCTGTCGAGGGCATGCAGGGAAGTGCGGAGAACAGCTGAGGTAAGAGGAGATGAGAGTGAGCCAGGCCTTGTGGGAACGGAGCAAAGGCCTTCCAAGCAGTAACTCTGTGCCTAATGAGAGAACCGTTTCATCTCTAAAGTTGTCAGTTACTGTCCTGTAATTCTGAGTGAGACTTAGTGTCCTCAGCTGTGTTGTTATCTTGCCTTCAGAGATGTCACAGGGTCGCAGGCCACTGCAGGCCTCTTCCACGATGCTGGCACGGAGAGTGCTGTTTCTGCACGCCTACCGCTGGCTCACCGGGCGAGTCACTGAGGCCTGGGACAGGCTTGACAGTGGATGTTGACAGCCAACCGATTGGTTCTGAAACCTGCTCAGCCTTGCCTCGATGTGGTCTTCATCAGACCAGCAAAGGAGAATGACTGGCCTTGCAACCATGGTGACAAACGATGGCAGGTGTGCTCCAGCAAGTGCACAGAGCTTCTCTGTCAACGCATGAGCTAAGTTGCCCCAGGAGCTGAACGCTGGATGTTCAGTTTCAGTGCAGTGTTGGCACTTTGCAAAGAGCTATTTTGGAGAACACAAGACATCATAATAGCTAGTACTGATTTCATATCATCTTGTTTTGAAGTCCCATCAAGCTTTTGTTCTTCTGTCTCCATCAGTCTTAACAGGTTGTATCTTATTGGATTTTATTATATGTGATAATATAAACAAAAACTTTTATAGACAAGGAGATTATACAGAAACCATTGTTCATTTTCTGTTAGTTGGTTCTAAATACCCTGTAATACTTTCATTCTCTTGAATGGTTTTACATTGTCTTGATATGTTTGACGCTAGAGTCTATGAAGTTATACTCAAAGATTTCAAGGAAAGAGACACTATGGTAACTACTTTTATGTCGGGATATCTTGTGGTGAAACACTATTTTGCTTAAATGGTTATGTTTTGACCTGTGCTGTTTTGTTGTTATGTTTTTTTATCTCAATCTCCTTTTATTATTATTTACTTTTTTATTTTTATCTTTTTAATTAAGGGAAAGATAAATAAAAAATAGCAGGATATATTATAATAACCTACTTTGATTTCCTATTAACTTGATTTGAAACCCTGTATTGCTCTCACCATCTTGTTTTGACTGATTTTCCTCTATTCTGTTTTGCTTGATAGTACCAAGTTTGAGAGTATAGGCAACAACTGTGAAGACAATAAGATTCATTGTGATGCCCATTCCGGTTGACTATTATCTTCTTTTGAAGTCCTGTAATGTCTCCAATGTTTTGGTTTTATTGGTTTTGTTCAATTTTATTATAACTGATGATATAGGCAATTCTTTTTTAAGGCAGCAAGAGGCATTATGGTAACCAATGTTGATCACTTTGTATTTTGTTTTTACAGTATGTATTATGTCCATCCTTATGATTTGACTGGCTCTGTTTTGTTATGTCACATTTGGTTTTATTCTCTTCAAAAAAAGTAATAAGAACTGTATGAGTAATAAAACCCAAAATGTGTAATTGTCATAGTACAAAAGAGAGGAAAAGAAAGTGCTCTAAAGGATATAACTGCAAAAATATTTAAGTGTGTAAGATAGATAACGATATTACGGAGTTTTGTTAGATCATTGAACAGAACGTTTGCAGTCTCACTGTTTGAATGTCTACTTTACATGCTTTAATTTTGTAACTTGAACTACTATTTCTAAGATGACAATATGTAATCTATTAACTAGTGATTTCCTACTGTTTATTTTTTCTGAAATTCTGTATAACTTGTACCCTTTTTTTGTTTTTTTTTTTTTTTCTTTTTCTCCTTAAATAAAATTAAAAAAAAAAAAAGAAGTGGGTTTGGGGGCTGGGGATTTAGCTCAATGGCATAAGCACCTGCCTAGCAAGTGCGAGGTTGTTTGTTCAATCCCCAATACTGCAAAAAACAAAAAAAAGAAGTGGGTTTTGTGCTGCAGTTTGGACACTGAGCCTGTTAAAAGTTTTGCCACGGTCAATCACTGCTATGATCTTCTCTAGCAAATCTCAAAAAAAAGACTTAATTACATTTAAATAGAAAGAGTAAGTTGTGGCAGTCTGTTGCACAGTAGGGAAATTATAATTAATAATCACAAGCTGCTGGGCATGGGGACACACACATGGAATCCCAG
Source organism: Cavia porcellus (assembly GCF_034190915.1). NCBI lineage: Eukaryota > Metazoa > Chordata > Mammalia > Rodentia > Caviidae > Cavia > Cavia porcellus. The sequence goes on from NW_026947506.1 coordinate 2,899,780, forward strand.
AATTCTGGGAGGCTAATGCAAGAGAATCAGAGCCTCAATTCTGACATGGGAAAGTTAGGGACTTAGCAAGAACTGGCACTCCCCAAATTTTTTAAAACATTAACATGGTGCATATTTCCAAAAGCTAAAAGAATACTTTTAATGCTTCACCACAAGGAAATGATAAACCTTTGCAATGATAGAGAGAGTAATTGGCCAAATTTGGTCAATGTAAATGTGTATCAAATGTGTATCAATGTAAATGTGTATCAAAGTATCACATTGTACTGTATAAATTTGTACAGTTACTATGTTCCAGTTACAATTTTTAAAAAATACAACATCAAGCCAAGTATGGTGGTGCACTCCTGTAAACCCAGCACTTGGGAGGCTGCCGCAGGCAGATTGCAGCAAGTTCGAGACCAGCCTGGGCTATAAAGTGAGCCTAAGGCCAGGCTGAATTGCATAGTGAGACCCTTTCTCAAAAAGACAAAAATAATAATAATAAGATCAAAAATAATTAAATCATTTCCAAGTATCCCCCAAGAAATCTCAATAACAGCTACATAAATATGAAAATAAAATATTCAATATCCAAGAAGATAGAATTCATAATGACTCACATCAAAGCAAAAATCACTAGGTGTGTCACCCAGTATTGACTAGAGACACAGACGTAATGCAAGATGCGCAAACGTATAAGAATTTACAAGACTGGCTTGCAGCAGTCAGCCGCAGGGTGGGATGAGGAAGTGGGCAGCGGGCGTCCCCACACTGGAGACCGAAGGATTCAGTCCATGGTCTGGACTTCCCCACAGGGTCCATGCAAGTCTGCATCAGGAGCCAACGAGTGCGCAACAGAAAACCGAAGAGTCTAGGACAGAAAGCTGAAGGACCCGAGGCGGAGGCCAGACAGCCTGCACTAGAAGCCGGAAAATGGCATGCAAGCTGCAGGCAAAGACCAGAGCTCCTCCGAGGAACAGGAAAAGGTCCATCCTTCCTGTATCCCCCCTTTATCATCCACGTGATGAGCTGCCCCAGGTGGGTCCTCTACTCCCTAGAGCGCAGAATTGCTGAGCTGAGTTAGTAAAGCTTCTGGCTTCTCAAATTGACACAGTCAGTCAATCATTAAATCAGTCATGTGGAAAAAAAAACAGAAATAAGCCATATGAGAAGAGAAATTATTTTAAATCAGCCAATAACTGACACAGAGGTTAGAATTCACAAAAAGGGCATTCAGTTATTATTAGTGTGTACCAAATGTTGGAAGAGTTCAAATGAGACATGGATGTTTTTAAAAATGCAAAAATTAAAAAATTATAAAGGAAATTATGTAATATAAATTATAAATAATATAAGAATATAAATTATAAAAAAAATCAATTAAGCTTTAGATAAAATGTACACCAAGCAGGATCAACAGCAGATAAATATGGTACAGAAGAAAAGATCAGTAAACTTGGAAAGTGGCACACAAAACACAATAGCCAGCGTGAGGCACATTCCCGTAATCATAGCTCTCTAGAGGCTGAGGCAGGAGGATCGCTGTGAGTTTCAGGCCAGCCTGGATTACATGATGAGTTCAGGCCCGGCCTGAACTGCACAGTGAAACCCTGTGTCAAAAAATAAAATGAAACACAGATGGAAATTTTTAATACAAAGAATATCAGTAAACTGTGGGATAATTTCAAGAGGACTAACACATGTCATTTTAGAGAGAACATCTGTCTGAAAAACAATAGGGAACATCTGTCCAAATTTGATGGGAACTGTAAACTCACACATCACAGGACCTCACTGAACTGAAATACCAAGGGCTCTACACCAAGACGCATCAGCATTGTGCTGCTCGGAACCAGTGATGAGGATGAGATGCAAGGCCCGGGATGCGGCTCTGGCCCGTGGCACAGCGCCTGCCTGGCAAGCGTGAGGTCACAAGTTTGAGTCTCGGTGCAAAAAAAAAAAAAAAAAAAGAAAAGAAAAAGATGAAAGCTAAAAGCAAATAGAGATCAGTTATTGCACACAGGGGAACAAAGACATTTTGTAAAGTCAGCAGATGTCCAGTTCAGACAATAAAAATGAGAAGAGAGGAAAATAACACCTTCTATGAATTGAAAGAAAAGTAAACCATCCATCTGGAATCTTACAGCCTGCACACAATATTCTTTGAGAACCGAAGCAAAATGAAGACTGTTTTTCCTAAGTACCCAGCATCAGAGATCTATCACTCGGAGAACTACCCTGTGAAAACTGTCAGCAGACACCCACAGGCAGAAGAAAAATAACCACAAATCCAGCTAGGGTGAAGATTACCAGAAACTGTGACAAAATGGAGAAATATGGAAGAGATGTTTAAAAATCATTTAAATATAATTGAATGAAAATCATTTAAAGAAAAATATGACTGTAGCATAGGATTCATAATAACTATCGATGTAAAATGTAGGCCAATTACAAAAGAAAGGTCTAATTCAACGGACACACACGGTGATAAAGTCCTCTGGGCAGTGCCTGGATCATATCACACCCTTTGAGGATGACTGGGGTAAGTTAGAGATACACCAGAAAGGAGCCAATCAACAGCAAATGACCCCCTATACCTCTTACGCCAGCAAGAGACAAAAGAGAATCATAAAACTTCAATCAGTGCAAAAGAAAGGCAGAATAAAGGTTAAAAGAGAACATACTCATTTGTGGCAAGCAGGAAACAAATAGGAAAGTGATTTCTATAAACCTTCATTGTATCAACAATGACATTAAATTTAAATGGTTTAAATATCTGAATTAAAAAAACAGACTTGCCAGATTGGATAAGCAGCCAGCCTCTAGCAGATCCTGACTTCGTAAGATGTACGTTAAATATAAAGATACAAATCAGTAAGCTTTTAAAACACAAGAAAATAAATACCAAGATGGCACTAACCTAAACAATGCAGAAGCTACACTAACACCAGACCAAAAGTTGTAGAAAAAATAATACTGCTAAGAACAAAAATGTTCATTGTAAATGATCATGAGGGAAGTCCATCAAGACGACATAAAAATCCTAGGCATTTATATAGTTTATAGTTTCAAAATTCATGAAACAATAATTTATAGAACTAAAAAAAATTTACAGATGCTAAGAAATTTCAATGCTTTCCCCTTAACAACTGATAAAATAATCAGATAATCAGAAAAGATACAGTACCTGAATTCGTTAATTAACAGTTATGTAACACATCATCCAAAAACAATCAGCGCAAAGAGTATTTTCAAGAATACAGGAAAACTTGCCAAGCTGGAATATATTCCATACTCTGGACTATAAAAACAAGTCACATACTTGAAAGGATTCAAGTCTTATAAATGATGTTGTATGATGACAAAATTAAATTAGGTATCAGTTACAGGAAGGTGACTGGGAAATAAACCTTTAAATAATTCAAAGCTCGAAGAAACTATCTAAAGAGAAATTAGAAAGTATTTTGTTGAGTGAATAAATACACAGAAAGTGTAGGAGCAGTGAAGGAGCAAATTCATAGCACCTGATGAAGTTAGAGCCCTCAAGATCCAGTGAATGCACCAGAATCCCATCGGGCAAGCAGCCCTTCAGCACAGGAGCTCTGCGGCCGTGTGAAGTCCAAACCACAGCACGTTCCCTGTGCCCACCTGGCTTCGTATCCTCCGGCTGTAATAAGCTTTAACCACCAACACAGTCACATCTGAGGCTGACGACTTCTCCCAGCAGATGACCAATCCGGGGATAGAAGTGGGTGGGTGAGAGCCAAGCTAAACTGACACATTGCACATCATCAAAATTCAGAACTCCTCAAAATTTACTGTGAGCTAACGGCCAGCCCGAGACAGGAAAACAAATCCTGCAGAGCTTGTAGCTGGAAAAAAATACTCTTACCTAGCATATGTGAAGAACTTCCCAAATTCAGTAAAAAGGAGAAATGCTAATGAATAAGATATTTGAATAAATATTTTACTAACTATATACAGATTGCAAATAAGTGCAGGCAATGAGATGACACGTTATTAATAACTAGCATACAGAATGTAAATACTGTCAAACAAAACACACCTATTATGTACAGTACCAAAACAAAATAAACTGTTCCTACCTAACACTGACAGCATTCATGGGAATGCAAAAGTTCAGTAAACTTCAGTGTCTCTTAAAAAGTTAATATCTATTCCTACCATACAACCCATCCATTTCATTATTATGTACACTCAATTCAAGAAAGATCCACTCCCAAATACTTGAACATAATGTTCATGGTGAACACTTTTGCAATAGCCAAAACCCTGAAGCAACTCAAATGCCCATCAAAAGGTGAACAGAAAACCAAATTCATACTCCACGCAGTGCTCCGATTCCTATTAACTCAATTTGAAGCCCTGTATGGCTCTCACCATCTTGTTTCGACTGATTTTGCTCTGTTCTATTCTGTTTGATAGTATCAAGTTTGAGGGTATAGGCAACTACTTTGAACACAATAAGATTCACTATGATGCCCATTCTGGTTTGACTATTATCTTCTTTTGAAGCCCTGTAATGTCTCCAATGTTTTGGTTTTACTGGTTTTGTTCTGTACTGTTTTGTTCAATTTTATTATACCTGATGATATGGGCAATTCTTTTTAAGGCAGCAAGAGGCATTATGGTAACCATTGCTGACCACCTTGTATTCTGTTTTTACATCATATACTATGTCCATCCTTTGTTTTGACTGACTGCTTTGTTTTGTCACACTTGGTCTTATTGTCTTCCAAAAAAAAAGTAATAAGAACTTTGGGAGTAATAAAACCCAAAAGGTGTAAATGTTATTGTAAAAAAGAGAGGAAAAGAAAGTGCTCTAAAGGACACAATAGTAAGTGTGTTTAGATGTGTAAGATAGATGACCATATTACTAAGTTTTTGTTGGATCACTGAACACAACTGATTGCAGTCTCACTGTTTGAGTGTCCACTTTGTATGCTTAATTTTGCAACTTGATCAACTATTTCTAAGATGACAATATGTAATGTATTAACTAGTGATTTCTTACTGTTTATTTTTTTGAAATTCTGTATTATTTGTATGCTTTTACTGTTTTGCTTTTTTTTCTTTAAATAAAAAAATAAAATGTTCAAAAACATGCAGTAGCGTACGCTATCACTGCCTGATACAGCATGCATTTGTCTCAAAAGTAAGTATGTTGAGTGAAAGACAAAAAGACTATTACACGGCTCAGTTTCTATAGCGGATTTGTGGGGGACTTGACCGATGAATTAATCATTAAAGTGCAGTAAAACACGTCAGCCCTGAACATGCTGCTCTCAGACAGCAAGCCGTGTAGACTGCTGAAGGGTGTGGTTTCTGGCCGTTGTCCTCCCCTTGTCCCTCTAAGCCACCTCGCCTTGACACAGTCCTCTGCCCAGCTGATTTCTTCTGCTCCCCTCTTGCCCTGATGCTCCAAATGAAAGCCAGAGAGTTCTCAGTTTGGGGTTTGTCCCTTGAGACCCCGCATGATGAGCTCTCCCTGGGACAGCCCCTCTGGGCCTCTTGAAGGTCAGACCAAGCCTTTTATGTAAGTAACCCTCACCCCTGCACCACCACAGCCACGCATCGTGACAGCGGTTAAACTCAGGGTTTAGCCAAGTGGCTAAGTTGCCCGGGCTGCTCGGGAGCCTGAACTCCTCCTGCCTCAGTCTCCCAGAGAGCTGACACTGCACGTGTGCACCACCATGCCTGGCTCATAAAGCTATTTTTTAGGAAAACAAATACATACACAATTAATCACTCTTGCTGTAAGACAACTAAACAGTCATTAAAATTACCTCGGTATTGCAGAGAGTAACATCTCATAACACGATGCAATTTTTGCTGGCTGGATCCCTGGCACACTGTATCTCTCTGACTCTGAACACACTAGAGACACCAAAGTCAAAATCTGAGCTCTTCCTCGAACACAAGGCTCCGACCTAAATGCACTTCCTGGATGACCTGGAAGCCCCAGCCACATACATGGTTTGTGGAGGAGTCTCTCATACTCGGGTCTCTGGTTCTGATCCCTTTTCTGTGCTTCAGGCTCCTCTCAAAGCTACGTTCCAAAGATTCACGTTGATCGAATTTCTTCATTTTTGTTTGGTGTGAGATGACAGAAATGATGCATCCCAGACTGACTTCCAGAAAGCTTGAAACGTGCAGAACAAAAAGTGAGTGACAATGAAATACGAGGTACAGTGAGGTTGATGAGCTGCATATTGGACTCCAGCAGTCACTGATGGCCTGCAGGAATGATGTCGCTCCCGCCTGCCGAATGCTCAGTCACAGAGGAGGTTAGCAAAGCCCAGCAGAAGGGGGTACAGGGATGACCTACAGTAGGGCAATCAACACAGAGGAAAAGTCAGCAGGGGAAAGAGATGACAGGGAAACAAGACGGCCTTCCCCACCCATCCCAGGAGGCTCTCAGAGCACCACTCCTGCTAACACTTTCTGCCATAGAATTGTCCTGTTTTTCCTGCAGAAAAGTCTGCAATGAAAAATCTGCCAAGCACATGGTTATCACGTGGGGCTGACCCACCAGGAATGGGTGAGCTGGCATTTTGAGAGGCACCAGCAATATTTGGAGTCCTGAAGCTTAATTTGAAGCTTCAGGCTGTTCTCTCTTAAAAGGAACTTAGAAACAAAATTAGTAAAAAGTGGCTATGACATTTTGGAAAAATGACAATTTCTGTGGGCATTCAACTTAATGGAAAGTGAAGCGTTTTCAAGCACGGCAGTAAACTTGCAAACTGGTTTTTATAAACCTTGTCAAAGTGTCTGTTTGTTTTCTCTCCTCCATTTCTTCTAGCTTCTTTCCTTTTTAGTTTGTTTTTGCTGTAGGACTTTTTCTCTCACAAGCTGCATGCAGATAGGAGAACCCCGCAGCTGCCACGACCCCTAAGCTTTCTGAAAGGTGCTTCCCAGTGCTGACACAGAGACCACAAGCTGGGGAGGGCTTTGCATCTGATGTAAAAGGCTTTAATCCATCATCACGAGGCTGAGTCCTTCCTGTGCACCTGAAACGTCAGGGAAGGAAGCTTCTCTCCTCTCTCACACGCCTTCTTTCCTTCTCCATTCTGAATGAATTTCTGCCTTCACAACCAGCCTCTGGGTTGGAACCAGTTACACTCATACATTAGAGCATTAAAATGCAGTGTCAACTGTCTAAAATGAAAATCTGTAATTAATCTAAATGCCCATCAACAAGGAAAGAGTTGGATGTGTTACAGGACATCCATACAGTGGGCTACAAGGCAACTATTAAACTAATGACTCAGTTTATACGTACAGACTCGAACAGGCATCCGTAACATATGGGCTAGTAAAAAAAGCATGAGTTGTGGCCAAAAGTTCATAGGTATTTTGAAATGTCTTCATGAATGTATTTAAAAACTACTGGAGGGCAGTAGCTATATTGAGGTGGAACAGAACGGGTGCAGGAGAATCCTATCTTATGTATTTGTTGCAATCTACAAGTGTCTTTTCTACTTAATTTTTAAAAATTTCTAAATAGCTAAAAAAAAGAGAGCAAGTGTTCTCATTGCAAAGAAATGACAAATACACGAAGTAATGAATACACTAAATACCCTGGTTTGATTATTGTACAATGTATTATACCTGTGTCAAAATGTCACACAGTATCTCTAAACAATTATGTGAACTAAAATTAATTTTATTTAAAAGGCTACTGAAGAGAGAATGTGAGACAAAAAAATCATTATCTTTGCAATCATTTCCTGTTGGAATAATCTATTTTTTAAATTTTTTCTTATTTCAAAGGGAATAAAACAAAGTAATAAAATGAAACCAAACAAGATAGTGAGAACAATATTGCCTTTCAAAAACAAGACAGAGAAAATGCCCCGTAGTTGCTATATTATGGTTGTCCTCTAAATAGATGTTCAGACTACCAGCTCTAGGCCTGCAAAGTCAATCAAGCAATGCAAGCATTAAGTTGGTTTTTGTCTTTTTACTTCCGTGTCTGTCATCTCAGCCTGTGTTCCCCCAAGTCAGCCGGTTGCTTGGATGGGGTGCTGTGCTCTTGTCTTCTTCCAGGCCCTGTCTGCTGCTGGCTCACAGGAGGGGACTGGCTTCCTGGTTTCCTCCTCGCCTGCATGGCTGCCTACCCACCCTCGTTAGGGCTGCATCTATTTTGCCCATAGCAGTGTCCGGCATACTGAAACCCAGGGGACTGTTGAAGAGGACCAATCATGTCACACTCTGATCCCTTATCCTTGGTATAACTGGGCTCGGCCTTGGGCACCATCTTGGGTGCCAACTTGTGTCCCCTCTTCTGCTTTGCTTCCATATCTTTGTCTTGGTTCCTTTCTTGGTGGTGGGCGGGGAGATAACCCATCTCCCTAAGCGATGGCCTGCTTGGTGTCCTCCTGAGAGTGAAGTCATTTCTTCTGATCCTCCCTGATCAGCAAGAGGTCAGCCTCCCAGTGAGCACATTTGTCTTCTCCCACCTCCTAGCACTTGGGGCAGAGCCACACCTGCCTTGTCTGCATCCCTGCGAGTTCCTCAATCGCTTTCACGCCTGTTCTCTGCCCTCTTCCTTCCCTTTGCACCGATTTGAAATCTATGAAGTCGTGTCTTTGGTCCTCGTCGCTGAAGGGTCAGTGAATTCATCTGAAATCTTTGTAACCACGTCTGGGAAAGCACACTGTAAAAAGTGCTACACAGCCAGTACAGCTCCGAAGGTGCCGCCCAAGGCTAACTCCAGCTGGTGCCCGGGTCCTTCAGAGCAACACACCTGGCCACGCAACAGAGGCACTGACTGCTCTCTACCTAAATCAACGAATCCCGCAGTGTCTGGAAAGCTTGGTTAGGTGTCACTTTCACCCTAAAGCGCAAAGCTCAGTAACAGATCATCTTACTACAATTGGGGAAAAATACACTCACTTCCAACCAAAAGCAAAACACACACAGTATGTGCCTAAACCTCAGTAAACTGGACCCAGGTCTTTCTCAAATAACTTACCGAGCACATATGAATTTGTTATTTTGGAAAAGAGATCATTTAAAATGGGCTTCTCTCAGTTAAGCAGCTAGTGAAAAGCTGTCTTCTTCTGATTCTTGGAAAGAATTGTTTCCAAAATCATCTGTCTCGACAGAATATACAAATCTGCACTTTCTTTGACAGCCCCTTCACTGGAGTTATGGTCCTACACAGCGCCCTAGATGCTGACCAGTCCAGAAAAGCAGTCTGTGTGGGCGGAGCGGGGTGGGCAAAGTAGCTATGTGGGTCCTGGTAGGTGCTTCATTTCCAGCCACATCGACCAATGATTGTTTTCTTTGTAGCTCTTCGAGGCATTACCAGTACCCAGAACACCTCATTGCCAGCACAAGACTAGTTCTGCTAAAACGATCAAATACAGAACATGTCTCTGACCCCAGATAATCTGGATCAAATTATCTTTACCTGTGACAGTAGATACCTAATCACACGGTCCATCACATTTACCAAGAAAATTGCCTGATTAGAAACCACCTTGTTGTAAGATATTCAGGGTTATAGATTGTTTAAAATTTAGATCAAATGATGAGATTTAAGAACTCTTAAGAAGCTGATCATGAGGGGCATTGGGGCTGGGGATTTAGCTTAGCGGCATAAGCACCTGCCTTGCAAGCAGGCGGTCATGAGTTTGATCCCTGGTACCAATAAAAAGGAAAAAGACAAAAAAAAAAAAAAAAAAAAGAAGCTGAGCATGGTGGCACACACCCGTAATCCCAGCTCCCAGGAGGCTGAGCCAGGAGGATTGCTGCAACTTGGAAGCCAGATACAAAGTTTAAACCACATAGTATATCTCAAATAAACAAACCCAAGGAAAGTTTAGATATCTGGGAGATTCTCCACATGCAAAAGGTGAGAAATTTATTTTTAATTTTAAAAAAGGATAAAACTAAACATAACAAAATAGAAGAAAGCAGATCAGAAGCAAAACAATATAAGTGACACATTTCAAAGCAAGACAACAGGAGATCTACAGTGGCTACCAGAATGCCTTTTGTTTCTTCTAAATAGTTGTCCATATCTTCACACACAATGAATTCATATACAACAGAATAGTATCAAACTGATCAGAACAGAATGATGAAGGCATTATAAGCCTTCAAAATCAGACAATATGAAAATTAACAATGGCTGCCTTAATGTCTCTTGGCCTCTTCAAAATAGCTGTCCATACCTTCTTGTATGTTAAAATTAAACAATACAAAACAGGCTAAAACCACTGTGAATAAAGAATAGAAGCATTACTGGATTTCACAGCATGATGATACGAAATCAGCAATGGACACCGTAATGTCTCTTTTTCTTCAAAGCAGCTGCTCATTTCATCACACACGATATAATCAGTTTTCATAAACTGTTTAGGAGAAGTTCTAGGCATGTATAAGACTCAACATGTATACCTATCCTGTCTGGATTAGAGCGAAAAACAAAACAAAACAGATTACTAGAAAAATAAACAACAACAAAAAAACAAGTAAATAACAACAGCAAAGAGCTCAATACAATGACGATATAAGCCTTCAAAACAAGGCCCGAGGAACAGAGCTAAGGTTGTTATTTTCCATAGTGATCTTCAAAAGAATTCCTCGGGTCACCTGACACAAACATGCAAAATTATTCCAATCCTGTGAATATTAACTGCTTTGTTCTATGAACTTACAGAATTTGTAGCACAATCACCTTAGCTATTCTGAGTGTGTTTATACAGATTTAGACATTTTTTCTTTTACCTTTTTCTTTTTCCTCATTTTCCCTGAGATATTACTTTTGCCCCTTTGAGCAGATTCTCACCCTTTCACTGTATTTATTGAGGATTTTGTAGTTTATGTACTCTAAGGTAACAAATTTTTAAGAAGATGCTGGGGTTGTATAGATTTTTAAATCATGGTCAGACCAAAATGCTACATAGTCTTCTTGTTGAGATCTATTTTTTAAATATTTATTATTGTAGCCTTTTGACACATGATAAATGCATCTGTCCTGGGGAACTGATTAGATAGAGAGGTAGATAGATATATAGATAGATAGATAGATAGATAGATAGATAGATAGGCTGATAGATAGACTGATAGATAGATACTGCCTCTTGATCCTTTCTGCTTCCCCTGCCTTCCTCCCCTCCCTCTCCTTCCCCCTTTCCCTTCCCATCTCCACAGAGTCGTCTCCCTATCCTACCACCTGCCTTTTATTTCACTGTTTAAGCTACTCATACATTGGGTTTCTCATACACAAGAAGCCCTGCGATATTCCCTTCCATGTCTGATTACGTCACTTAGCATCATGGACTCAGAGTACATTTATTTTCCCACAAATGACTCACAGTTCCTTTGTGGCTGAGCAGTGCACAGCCCGCATTGTCAGGATCTGCTTTTAAGGGGTGATACTTCCCCAGGGAAAACAGGAATGGGTGCTAACGAGGGCCACCCAGACCCCAGGAGCCCTGCAGAGGCATCTCAGTCTCTCCACCAGTGGTCCCAAGTCGTTTCAGACCGGCCACTCAGAGCTGTCCGTGCTCAGCCCACTGCACCCTGAGTCTGAGGATGGCAGGCTCCATGCCCACAGAAAAGCTCTGGCCGGTGCCTCTGCACCCGGCCCAGCTCAGGCATCAAGCAGCCTTGCAAACAATGGGCGGCCCCCCTGGGACACGCCCCGGCCTCCACGCCTTCTTCCCGGCTTCCTCGGGAATGGCCTTACCGTCCCACACCATGTTCTTCCCCGTCCTCTTCTCTTCAGCCACACTGCACCCTTTCTGCTCTCTCCAAGAAGATTCCAGGGCCTTCTATCTCACACATGGCCATCTCTCTGCCCTGGCTTGGTTTTCAGCACAGACAACACTGTCTAACAATCGCTTTCTTGAGTTCTCCAAGACATCTCATACCCTCTTGCCATGTAACCCACAAGCACATCTCTCCGTGCAGGTGGTGATCCATAATTAACGCCTGGCTTCCTTGGAGACCACAGGTTCTATGGAAGGCAAGACCACCCGTGTGGGAGCCATTGAAGCTGAATGGATTTGTGGGGCTGTGGCATGGTGGTGCATGGCTGAACTGAGGACAAGGTGACACCTCAGGGGGCAAGACAGACCACAGCTGAGGCTCCAAGACCCATTAACAGCATGGAGATTGTGGCTGCAGGCATTCACTCCTGTGGCAGGGTTCACCTGGAGACTTTCTCCTAGGGCAGTTCTCCTTAATTAGCATAGTCTGTTGCTTGGAGGGGTCCGTGAACCCCTCCCAGGGTCCTTCTCAGGCTCCCTGAATTTTCCACTCTAACCCCTTCCTTGTTTGAACACTGAATAAATACGGGCCACCCAGAGACATTCCCTGTCTTAGCCCACAGTCTCGAACTCTGCAGAGGGTTTTGATCTTCCCAGAGCCCTAAAACTGTCTCATTTATTTGCACCTTCATGGTACACTCACTTGGGAGATTGGGGATCTTGGCCAAGTCCCCAGTACACAGTCATCTAGGATACTTCTTTCCACAGGGCTCCTAGTACAGGGCCAATCACACAGGATGTGCTAATGATTTTTTAATAACTAAATGGATTCACAATAGGGAAAATACAACCCATTAGAAGATGTACATGAGACAGAGAGAGGTGAAACCTTGTTATTGACTTCTGAAGGCCCTCTCACAACTGAACAAGGCTCTATATATCCTTAAAGCAAAAATAAAAAGATCTGTCCATTTCAAGTGAGTCTGATCAGAGCATCTCTGCCATTTCTGCCTTGTTAGCTACCAAACCAGCTCTCTCAGGTAGATTCCAATTCACAAATGCGTGCTGCAATACAAAGAGCAGAAACAGCAAAATGAAAAAGGTTTCATCCTCATCTCGTAGCAGTGTGACCTTGCGGCAACCACCTGACCTCTCTGAATTCACTTACTCACCTCTAAAGAGACAAAAAATGATCCCTAAAGCAGAACAAATGGAAGAATTTGCCCAAATTGTAGAAGGCAGGACACACATGGGAGACTGTGCCCATGATGAGCACATATCAGAATTTCAGATGGAAAAGCACGCGATTTCAGGATCAGGGACCCAAAAAGTTCCCTGCTGCCCCCTGGTGGGTGAACAGCAGAGCCACAGACTATGAACACCTGCCCGGGGGCTGCCCAGGGACTCTGCCCACCGGACGGATGGACGGTGTCACTGCCGTTTCTGCAAAGGGAAGGCTGGATGTCAGTTTTATTTACACAGATTGCATCCCATCACTCCAGATAAAAGCATTTTCCCTCATGCTCCATGAATTTGTTGTGCAGTTCAACAGTGTCTAAAAGCCACCGCAGCACAAACACAAGCTAAAGAGCCTGAGCTCACGTGGGGATGGCCTCATGCTTGTAATGCAAGCACTGTCTCAGCTCACACATTTTACTGCTAAGGAGGGATGGCCTCAGAGGGCACCCAGGAAGCAGTGGCATAATGCACTGGAGTGACCCGCCCTGCCATAATCAGGGGCAGAATCCTAGGCACGGCCCCTGGGAGATGACCCTACCTGGGCTAGGCTCAGGGGAGTGGGAGAACTCAGTTGAAGCTCTAGCACCTTGCCACCTCGGTAATGCTAAAAATAACACTCATTATCCTCTCCAAGATACTGCAGTGGTCACAGGCAGGCATAAATGGACAGGCAGGCATAACCAGAAGGGACCCTAAACAAAAGGTGCTGGGGAAAGGTAGGTGACTGACTTCAGAAAGAGGCTGCTTCCCATCTGAGATGGGGAGAGCCTAGAGACTGTGGGCAAAGACCCTGAACCAGCATTTTCAGCCACTGTAAGTCACAGTAGATCTAAAGCTGACCCACAGAGCAGAGTCCCCGTGGCAACAACACCTGCAGGAGCTCTGTGGATAAAGGAGCCTGGGCCTGCAGGAGCTATTGTCTGATTTTACATAGATCTCAGCCAAGAGACCTGTGGATTCCCTTTGTCAGTGGATTCTGGGGCTGGGTACCCCCCAATCCTGGCCTTGCTGCCTGCTAATTTCTTCCTTCATCTCTTGCCTCCCTAATGAAATCAACCAACCATCAAAGAACCCTAAAGCTCACTCAGATCTGCTGGTGTCTCTGTCTTTAAAGAGATTAGAGCTGAAATCAGACACTAATGATGTAGCTATTACCAAATACACAAACTGAATGCAGATGATTTACACTCATGCATGTGCGAGCCGTCCCAAACCCTCCAGAGAAATGCACTCTCCTGCCTGTGCATTTGGTTAGCAGTGAAACATCAGGGGAGAAGCTGTTTAGCTTTCAGAAACAAATCCCGCAGTCATCACAGGAACCAAAGTGTCAGTACTGAAAAATGGAGGTTCTGAGTGTGGAGTTCTTCTGGGCAGCCACCCCCTCGATGTTTTGCATATCAGAAGGGAGGGGGTCCCTATTACATTCTGCCAGCTTCCAGCAAACTGCAGCCAGGAGCCCAACTTTCTGCAAATCTTCCTAATGAATCCCTAGGCAAAAGAGAACGAGCTGGTACAATACGCTCAAGCAGGCTTCGGCTCTGACTGTCACCTACTTCTCTGGATATGGAAATCAGTCCACTAGTCCCCTGTGCTTGGGACACTTGTCATTTCTCCGGATTGCATGGGAGGATTTATTCTCCTGCATGTGGCGACTAGATCCTGGGGATTCTGACAAGGGACTTCTTTTGCCCCACTGGTGCCAGGCAAACCATGAGAAGGATTGGGACGGCTGAACCGGACAGGGGTGCTGCTGCCTCTGAACGCACGTGGGAATCTGCCGTGTGGGGCGGGCTCTGGGTCCCCACGCAAGGCGTGGACAGCACAGTGCAGAGCTCAGGTCTGGGTGGAGGGAGGCTGTGAGCAGGTGCTCTGTACCCCTCGTCCCGGTCAGCCAACGCACAGCAGGAAGCAGCGGTCGGGCTCCCCAGCTTCTCCCTCCAACTAGTGCCACAGAAGTGTTTTCCCTTCTATTTTCTTTGATTTTTAAAAACTATTTAAGAAAAACGTTTATCAATGAACCAGTTACATTTTAAAACAGATCTGATTGAGCTATTTTTAATACGCATTGTAGGATATTATTATGTTTTTTAAATACAAAAGAAATTAAATTTAGCACTTCCAAAACAAAGTAGTATGAAAATAAAACACAGCAGACACTACTGCAGCAAGTTAGGACCATCCACAGAAAGAAGACAGCCACACGCATCCCTGCTGTCATCCCAAGGCCCATTCCTTATGAAACTATCCCTCTAATCCTTAGCAAGGTCTACAAAGGAAAATAAATAACCCCTTTGAGAATTTTGGTCTCATGAAGTCTTAACCAAGAGAAAACTCAGCTTACAATGTTGTCCACAGGAAGAAAAATTCAGGTGGGTTCAAAACTCATCAGCACCCTTTAAGAGGGGATACAGAGGGGGGGTCAGGAATTTAGCTCAGCAGCATAAGCACCTACCTGGCAAGCAAGAGGTCGTGAGTTTGAGTTCGAGTTTGATCCCTGGTACCAGAGAGAGAGAGAGAGAGAGAGAGAGAGAGAGAGAGAGAGAGAGAGAAACCAGAAAAGTAAGGGGGAAAATAACTTTGCCCTCAGTTCAGAACCAGCTTTTTCATGAAATTGACTCTTATTACGAAAAAGTTTTAACTTAGGTATATTTAAGCTGTGTAGTGTAATTTGTTAAACACTTACATCTTTCTTAGTAATTTCCACGACCAAACTTATTAACATATCTTTCACCTCACAGTTAACCTTTATGAAGGGTGAGACAATTCACGACCTGCAGCCTTTCTCCTAAGATAAAGAACACAGTAAGGTTGCCTACATTAATCACTTTATGCACTATAGTAGAGAAAGTCCAGCCACAATGATACACTTTAATTACAATGTTATGCCCTGCACCCCTGCACGTCTAGGGACTGTTCATGTGATAACTGGAAGTCTGCGCTCTTGACCAGCATCTCCCACTGCACCCGCCGGCCCTGTGTCCTTGGTAACCTCTACCATAGGCACTGTTTCTCAGTTCTCAGCTGCATTTCACTTTTTCTGTGGCACACGATGGTTTAAGGGGTACAGTGTGTGATTCTTCAACATATGCATACAAGGCTATAGTGATGAAATAAAAACCACCACTGTTTGTCACCTCAAACATGAGTCATTTCTTTGTGATAACAGCTTTCAAGATCTCCTTGTCTAGCTGTCTTGGAACATACAATCATTGTTAGTGACAGTCACTCTACTAAGGCACAGAACACCACAGCTCCTTTGTGTCTAACTGCAGCTTTGAGTGCCACCGGTCCATGTCTTCCGAATGTCTCTCCTACCTGCGTCTCCCACCTGCCTCTATTTCCTACAGCTCTCGGAGGAGGTGTGCAAGTTCTCCATCAGAAACCGTACTCACTTCTGGGGAAGAAACGGAGCTCAGTGGGCCCTAACAGACCTGTGCGGACACATGGAGCAGTCACCAAGGCAGATCACATCCCGGGTCCCAAAGGAAAGCTTAGCAGATTCAAGAAAAATGCCAAATGTCTGTCTGACCACCCAGCATCTGTGACAGGCCATGTTAGCAAAATAAAGCGTAAAAATCAAAATATAAGTTCTACAAGCGAAAAGTAGTAGAAAGTTGTCTCAGCATTGACAGTCAACATTTAAAAAGCCCAAGTTAACGTCACACTCATCACTAAAACGCTGAAAGCCTTTATCCTGAGATAAACAATAAGGTGAGAACAGTTACACTGATCACTTCTGTTCAGTATTTCTGGATGTCCCAGCCACAATAATTAGTCAAGGGAGAGAAATGTAATATATCCAAATTAGGAACAAGTAATGTTATCTCTGTTCTCAGCTGTGCTTTTGTATAGAGGCCTAAGAAACACACACACACACACACACACACGAGCATGACTGATAGAACCTATAAGTGGATTCAGGGAAGTTGCAGAACACAAAATTTACCTACAAAACAGCTGTGTCTCCACCTGCTAACACCAAACAGGCCAAAAACAGGAAATTAAGAAGACAACAAAACAATTTATTTGCAAAAGAAACAAAATACTTGGGAATAAGAAAGAGAAAAGCTTATACACTGACAGCTATAAAGCAAAGCTCAAATTTAAAAAGTCCCCATAAATTGAACGGCATTACATGTCTATTAATCGGAAGACTTGATGTTATTAAAATAGACAGACTACCCAAAGCGGTTTCCATGCTGTACAGTGCCTATCAAAATCCGGTAGATTTTCCTGGCATCAAGCTTGATTCCGGGCAGCATTCAGGCAGCGATAATTACCATTGTTTTCCAAGCTCCCCCACCCCCCACCCAGCAATGCCTTGGGCCACCACCACCACCCCACAGTCAGAACCGCTCCCTCAAGGCCACGGCATCTCAGCATCCTGCTGTCTGCAGAGCCGGACACCCCAGGGTTCCTGTTAGGCGCTGAGGTCAGCACACTCATCTGCCTGGCAGTCTGGGCAGCCTCCCTCCCACCACATTCCCTGACTGGTCTTTCACTGTTTGAATAAAACATCCACTTGGATTCTTGATTTCAAAACAGTGACTTCGAAAGTGTGCAAAAATTAACTTGAAAAATTTAGTTAATTAGAGCAGAACCATGCAAAACACCAATAAATAAGAAGTCCATGAGATTCCCCCAAAAACTGAAGCTAGAGGTTCCAATTCAACCCAGCTCTTCCCCTTCTTGACATCTTCCTGAAGAATTAAAAGCACGTTACACAGCGATGTCTGCACACCCCCATTTGCAATAGTCGAAACTTGTTTGTAATAGTTAAATCTTGAAAGCAGTCCAGATGCCCACCAACCAATGAGCAGGTAGAGAAAATGTGGGTTTTAAACACAATGGAGTACTACTCTACCATACAGAAGGATGAGCTAGAGATACTTTTAGGTAAGTGGGTGCACCTTGAGACCACACTTTCAAATGAGATAAATCGGACACACACGTTTAAATATCACACGGTTTCTCTTCTGTGAGAAGCCAAAAAGTGCAAATGAAGATCAAAATAGATGATAGACGTAGGAAGAAAAAAATCAAATGGGAAAAAGAATAGCAAAAGAGGGAGGGGGAAGAGGAGGAAGGGAAAAAGAATTAAACTGTGCTGTGTGCCTGGACCAGCTCCCCGTGATGAATGAAATCATTATGTACTAACAACAATTAAAAAAATAAGTCCACGGAGAGAGCACAGCCAGGGAGGATGGAGATTCCCTGGGCAGAGACGGAGCCCGCCGGCACAGCGGTCTTTTGGAATTATTGTGGTTATGGTGGTTTGTTTTTACCAGGCTTTGCTCGGGATCCTGGAGCACCAGGGTCTTTCCTGTTTGGAGATGCGCTTCCTGGACCCATTTCCCAGCATGCTTCTTTCCCTCCCCCCTCTTTGCCTTGGCCTGGTGCTGGGTGCTGAAGGGTCCTGCCCAAGCTCACCCACTGACTGTCAGCTACACGCAGTCTGCTCTGCTCCCCAAATCTTTGTTTTGCTTTTAGATCTCAATTTTAATTCAATACGGGTTCTGCTGGTAAAGGGGAGAGCGAGGATGGATCGCAAGTCAGCAAAGGCGGGTGTCATGACTTCCAGAAATACGCAGATTTATAGGACATTTACTTTGCTTGCATGTTTCATTATTACATCACGGCATGCTAGCCTAAAATTACTTTTGCATGTCTCTGAGAATGTTCTTTAGAGGGAAAACTCATAATGCCAACAAATACTGTTATCCTTTGACACTATCCGCGAGATATTGGTGAGACCCGCCAGCTCTTCTTGGGCTCCTTGACATTAGTGTTCTGTATTTTTAATACTTTCAAACCCAAGAGTGAAAGTATCTTCTGACTGCAATTTTTATTACTGGTGATGCTGAAACTTTCCATGTAATTCTTGGCTGCATGTATTTTATCTCGAATGAACGTCTCACATCATGATTCTATTTCACTACGATTTGCAGCTATGTCTGATAGAGGATTTTACATATTGAGGATATCAAGCCTTTTCCATGGTCTTAAAAAAAGTCCCAGTTTTTAATTGACATCTTACCTACCCATAATTTCTAGTAAACATAGTACACTTCATTGTTATGTTGTTTTCTTATTCATTTGTGTTTGCCTTTGTGTTTTTATGTTTATCCCTGTAAGAGTCCTCTTGTGCTTTTTTAACTTACTGGTACCTCCTGTAGTAAATAGTATCTACGTTCTTTGTGAGGATTGGTACGTGTACATAACAGATCTTAATTGTTCTTCCATCCTCTTCCACACCCTCCCTCCCCGCTCCATGGATCTCTTGGTCCTCTTCCTTTGTGGTGTATAAGTTCTTAAGTCGTCTAGTATATAGTTGATTGATTACAGTTGATCTTTATGTTATCACTACAGTTTCACATATGTCGGATTAGCTTTGTGTTTCACTTATTTTGTGGTATGATATTCGTTACACTTGTTATGCTGTTTATCGCCCTAGTAACCATGTACCTGGAGCATCGACCACATTGTTATAAATTAGTTATAAATTAACTGAGGCGTAGCCGTACTGTTCTGTATGCATCATCACCTTAGTAACCTGTTTGCTGTGTCAACCATTGTCCACTTTGTGAAAAACAAATGTTCCTGGAATTAGCAGACCAAGGGCTGTAACTTAAGAAAAAAAAAGACAAGGGCTAACCACCAACTGCGAAACGGCTCTGACCTCAAGCAAAGGGAAACAAAGGCCTTCCTAATTCCTGCTTTGTCATGTCACTCCATTAATGAGCTATAAAAATGTCAAAATTGTGACTCAGTTGCACAGCTTTGCAAATTCCATCTGCACTGTGTCACTGGGCCAGCTAAAATAAAAGCGCTTCTTTTAAAAAAAGACATCATCTTGCCCCCGTTTTTCATCTCGGGGCCTTTGGGGGGGTGGTTTACAACAACATTCAAATTAAAATTTACTTTTACTCTATAAAGCAGTAATATAAAACTACTGGCATATTGCCATTTAAAAGTAGCTCTAGTTTTTTCTATATTAATTTGATTTGTGAATTTTCATTCATGTTTTCTTTTAATATTTTAATATTGTACCATAGAAGGTCCCAACTCTTAGTTATGACTTCAGCCCAACTGTAGGATTTGAATTTTTAGCGAGCTGTTTTATGTTTGTTACAGTAACTGATTAAATACTTTCTTATTTCTGTGATTTGGTCTCCTGTAGTGCTTTCTAAGTTTCTTTGTCATTTCTAGCATCTTACTTTAGTCTTAAAGACATTTGCTTTAATGTTACATAGTATGGGGAAGTAGAAATCGTGTTTTTAATTCAATAGTGTGAACTGTATAAATACATAATTAAACCTGCACTGGACATTAAAGGTAAATAACAACTTTCAACTCCTTATAGACATAACAAGAATGTTTGTCCCCCGCATCCCTCTATCTTCAGTGGTCAGTAGTTTTCTCCAGGATGATACTGTGGCGTGACACTCAGGCAGCTGTCCCCTGCACATGGAAAGCTGCAGTGTCCATTCTCACCATTTAATTCCCAAGACTTGCTGCCTGTAAATATCCCTGACTGGAAAGCTGGGCTATTAGTATGCAATAATACAGGCAGAACAAACATCATCTTCATTAAGCAACAGTTTCAGCTTTTATAATACAGATTTGCATCTGCACTACCAAGAAAGCTCCTCGTTTTATATATCACATATTTTATACTGCTGTTCTTTCATGATTTCTTTAAGCCTTTTCATGCAAAGCCAGATCTGAAAAGCCTGAATCACACCTCCAAATGACTCACTTGTTTTAAGACAGTTTAATGGTAGTTGGCTGTCTTTTAAGGAGAAAGCAGATACCTCACCGTTGCCTTTTGACGTGAGAGCAGCCTGACTTGGCAGGAATTCTTTTCCTTTTGTGTCTAAGGTAAGAAATATCTGAGAAGACACATATTTAAGATAAAAATAAGCCTGATGATAGTGCACTTTGCAAAACTGATTTATTTTGCCTTGGTGTATTTTTTCTTGTACATTAAAATGAAAAACCTCACTAGAATCTGGCTCCTTGTCTTTTCTGTTAATTGTATTCAGCATCCAAGAAGTTCATTTGAATTATAGAGGCAACCATCTTTTAGATCAAAGACACCTTGTACATCACTTTCCATACTTGTCTTCTTAGAATACACATTTTTTCCCTGCGGAAAAACTAAAAGCTTTGGTTTGATCTTTAGGTCCTGTCTTCCACGTCAATTGTTCTTCTGGTCTCTGAATTTTCCTCTTGACTGTGGGACATTTTAGGTTTGCAATTGATCTGTGGCACATTATTGGTTTGTGATTTATCTTACTGAGTTTATTCGGTGTTGTGTCTCTTAAGTGCTGGAGGGATTCCATGTCTGCTCATTTGCACTGCTGCACACTGGTTCGTCCAGAACCATTTTTTATTTAACCAAGTTTCTGTTGCATCTGTGCCTCAGTAGCAGCCTTTATGGCCTTACAGTTCCCTGTCTCTATTGCAAAATGGTCCCTTGAAACTTTTTGAAGCCACCAAGATGTATTTTCTGTAATTCTTTCATTGGTAGAAAAAGGAGCATCACTTTCAGTGATGTTTCCCTTAAAAGCAATAGAGTCATAAGGTTATAGACCATAGCTTTTATATAGATATATCATGATATTATATTCTTATAGTGCACATGGTGACTTTTTTAACCTTACGAAATTACCATTCACACATAACAAAATTCATCTATCTTAAAAGTTCAGTGCAATGAATTTTAGTGATGTATACAAGCAAGAATCTTCACCATAATCAAAGCATAGAACATTTGGACTGTAGTTAGGATGCTGATTGTCCTCCAAAAGCCACATGTTAAATGTGTGGTCCCAGGTGCTATTGCTGGAACCTTTAAGAGACAGGGTCCAGGTAAAGGCCTTTGCAGCACTGGGCATGCAACTCTCTGGGGTTACAGGACCACAGTAACTTTGCTTCCTGGTTGATGGTGCACCACTGTGCACTCCTGCCATGCGGTGCTGAATCTCCACAGGCCTCAAGCAATGGTACCAGCTCATTGGGAGCCAGAGCTTCCAAAACCCTAAGCCAAATTAAACCTTTACTCTCTATATGTTGGTTATCTCAGGTGTTAGTTATAGAGACGGAAAACTTAGAACACCTAAAATATTTTCTCTGCTTTTTATTTGCTATCTGCTTTCCTCTAGAAAACAACTGATCTGATTTATGTTCCTAGAGTTTTGTCTTCTCTGGAAATTCCTATAAACTGAATAAGATGGTATATGTTTTTGGTATGTACTGTGTATGAACACTGTGAGATATCACTGTTACGCAGTATTTACAGCTCTCCATGCTGAGCCACTCATAAGTGGATAAAAATTTGGTTTGCCTGTTTTAAGCTGCAGTGAGTGGTACATGCTACTGTGAAGATTCACACATGCCTCTGCGTAGCTGTGTGTCTGTTCCTTTTGTGTAGACACCTAGGAGTGGGGTACTGGAGCTTTGAGTTTGCTTTGAGTCGAGTAGAATGCTCACTGCCATCGTATTTCTGCAGCAACTAAAACCGCTTTGCACACCGCTAAGAATGGAAGCTCAGTGCCCCACCTCCTCGCCAGGCTTTGGTAAAGCTGGTCATGCAGATTTTATCTACAACACTGAGTGTGTTGTGCCATGTCATTGTCATTTTAATTTGTATTTCTATACAATTTTCTTTTTTCATGCATTTCTTAATCATTAGAATGTCTTCTTCCTGAAGTTTTTGTTCAATTCTTTTGATCATAAAGTGGAAATCTATTTATATTCTGGGCACAAGGCCAAAATCTATTTTGTAACAATTTTCTCTTCGTCTATGGTCAATGTGTTTATTTCCATAACTGTATCTTTCAACAAGGAAAAGGAATTTTCAGAAAGTAAATTTTGTCATTTTTGTGCCTTGTGTTTTTTTTTTTTTTCAATTCTTTGGGTTTTTTGTTGTTGTTGTTGTTGTTTGTTTGGTTTTTTTTTTTTTTTTTTTTTTTTGTCTTTTTCATTTTTATCGGTACCGGGGATCAAACTCACGACCGCCTGCTTGCAAGGCAGGTGCTTATGCCGCTGAGCTAAACCCCCAACCCCTTTTTTTTCAATTCTTTAAAAACCTTGACCCAACTCAAAATCACAAAGAATTTTTCTCCTAATGTTTTTTTAGAAATTCTAGAGTTGTTGCTCTTGTAGTTTGGTCTGTGATCTATTTCAAGTTATTTTTGATATGGCTGAAAATAAAGATCAGGTTTTGCTTTTGTTCCATACAAACATCCAACTGTCAGAGGACTTTTGTTGGAAATAGTGTATTTTCCTCCCAAATTTACTTGGCATCTTTATACAAATAAATAGATTCTGTGTGCATGCCACTCCAGACTCCTGCGGCCTTCTGTTGTGTGATGGGTCCGTAGTCACCCCGAGTCACACCCCAGAGTTACAGCACCTTCTGGGAAGTCTTTATATCATGCAATAGAAGAGCCCCAGTCTACTCCATGTTTCTCAAAATTACTTAACTTTCTACCAGCACAAGTCCTTCACGCCCAGAGGAAGTTAGCCTTTGTTTTGTCTTTCAATTAAGCACCCAATGAAAGAAATAATATGCTTTATTTGAAGTCCACTGATTGAAAATTAATCCTTTTTTTGAAATAGGATCTCACTCTGAGGTGCAAGCTGGCCTTTAGCTGCCTTACGTATCCTAGGCTGGCCTTAAACTCACAGCAGTCCTCCCATCTAGCTTCCCAAGTGCTGGGATTACAGGCACCATGCCCAGTGTAATCTCTGTAACATACACCTTCACAGAAACACCCAAAAGAATATGTGACCAACAGCAGGGCACTGTATCCTAATCAAATTGATGCATAGTGTTTACCATAACAGATCTGTTAAAAATAGGTGCTCTTTTCTATGTTGGAATATAAATTCTCTAAATATCGATTAAGCCGATGTTTTTGATGGGTCAAATCTTTAATGACTTCACTTTTGTTCAGTAGTTCCATTGTGAAGAGAAGGGGAGGAACATCTCCAACTACGACTGTGAAATTTTTGCCTGATACATGAATTGTGATCAATGAACGTTTAAATTTTTAAAACATTTATTACAGTAAAAATAACATTGCCATTATTCCCGCTCAAAATATCTTCCTCTCACTTCAAACACACTTTTCCTGTTATTCTCAACACTTCATGAAGCAAGTGCTGATGTTCAGCGTGTCTTTAATTTCACTCATATGAGCACCTCGATATCTTGAATTAGCTCAGAGCGATTTTCCTTAGTGGACATCCTGATTAAGGAGTCAGACGGTCCTAGAGCTGGTAAACAAGGACATGCCACACTGGTTTTGTTTGACAGAAATTGTCATAAACGATTTCAATCAATTTAGGACATTAAAGCAGCCACAAACAGATATTTATGAGCGGGAACGGCCAGAGCTTCTTCAGAATGTGGCCAGAAAGATGGAAAGTAATTTTAGAGGAATTAATGCAATATTACTTCTTACTGTGACGATGTTTAATTTCTATTTTAATCTAAATATTCATTGTGTTTTATCACATTCTGTATTTATTTTACTTGCCTGAGTATTTACTAAATCTTTCTAAAGAATTCATTTTTACTAGATATTTTTCCTCTTTAGCTCTACCAGTATTTTAGTTTTGACATCCCTTTTAGCTGATATACAACTAGCCATTTTAGCCTTTAAATAATACTATTTTCATGATACATTTTTCCCATCCATTTAACTTCACTTCCCCGATCCATAAGTAAAATGCATCATCTTAGATCATATATAGTTGGATCTTGGTTTTCTCCCATTATGATAACCGCTGCCTCTGTAATGGGAAACGTAAAACATTGTTTGTCATAATTATTTGTATATCTGTTCTGCATTTTTGCATGTTTGGTTTGATTATTATTTCTGGAGTTCCTTCTGTCTCTCATTCTTCTTTCCCTGTCCTTTTATTTTGGATTATTTTTACAAAGTTAGAATTCTGTAAATGTGGTAGCAATAGAATTCAGTTTGAACCTTACAAAGTCTTCAGCATACTTTCTCATTAACTGTTAGTGTTTTCTTTAGAGATTGTAATTTATATCTAACTTTCCATCACCTACTGCAGTTACCTTTTTCTCACCTCACATGTAGTTTTCCAGAAATTGTAACAGCATAACCCCGTCCTTCAGGTTGGATTGTCTGATCTTCAGCATGATGTTACATTGTGAGTCTTACAGGGGTTTTATAATGGTGTAATTTTTGTGTTAAGAAGTTACATGCATTATAAAGGAACTCTTGGTAGATCTTTAAACAATTAGATTTATTTGCATTTACTCCCTAGTTCTTATTTATAAAGCTTTCCTTTCCTTCCTGGGTGTCCAGATTTTCATCTTCAATTATTCCCCTTTACACAATAAAACTTCCTTGAGTATTTCTTGTAGTATGGTTCTGACAGCAACACATCCCTTTAAGTTTCTTCTTCTCAAAATACCTTTCTGTTGTCCTGAATCGTGAGGGATGTACTCTCCAGGTACAGATTTCTGGGCTGGTGACTTACATTACTCCAGCATTTTAAAAATGTGGTTACATTCTATTCTGGTATACATGGGCTCTGATGTCATGTTGGCTGCTAATCAAATTCTCTGTCCCTTAAATGGAATGTAGGCGGCCCATTTCTTGATCTCAAGACTTTGATTTTTCATTTCAACAGTCTACTGTGACGTGTCCTTGCTCTACATGCCTTGATGTTTCCTGACCATTGTGCATTTGTAAATGTCTTTCACTGATTTTGGATCTTCTACATCTTTTTTTATTTAAAAACTTTTCCCTAAACCAGTGTCCCTCTCTCTGTGACCCAAAAATTGCACCATGTAAAGGACCACTTAAAATCGTCAAATAGATGCCAGGGCTCTGCTTTACTTTTCTGTCTCCAGGCTTCACATTCAGTGATGTTCATACCCTCTAGAACATCTATTGGTATGGCCTCCTTTTTTCTCACTTCTATTTCCCTTTGAATATCTCCATCTTTTTATTCTCTGTGACCGCTGTATCTCTTTCATTTTGCTCACCGTAGATACAACAGTCCTTTAACACCATGTTGGTTTCTTCCAATCCCTGGACCTTCTCGAAGTATCTTTTTTCTCTTGAGTAAGCCTCAGCAAACTTCCTGTGAAGGGCTGCCCATAAACATTTGGGGTTTATGGGTTTCTTCCATGTACTAGTTTGTTGGTGGTGCTTATATATATGCTTTTAAAAATCGAGAAGAACGTCCTAGCTGGAGAGAAACCCAGAGGCAGCCTGTGGGGTGGACTGGGCACCTGCCAGCTGGCCAACACCTGCTCTTGAGAACGTGTTCCTTTGTCCTGGCTCTGATTACCTAGGGTGTTAGGGCTGTGTTTCATACCTCATGAGCGCTAATTCATGGACAATCTGGGTCTTTCGTTTTTACCCTGATGAGAGTTGTTTCTTTTATTCTAATATGCAATTGCCTCAGATGAATTTCAACTACGAAATCTGTTTCTCGTGCAATCCTTGCAGTCTCACTTGGCCTTTCCCTCGTCCACTTTGAGGTCATGAGACAGCATCGGTGAGCCCCATCGAGCGCAGGCTTCTCTGCGTGGCCACTTTCTCCTGCTTAAACATTTTTCATCCTCCAGACCCAATAACCTCAGGCTGGGTTGGGCTGGGTTCGGTTCTTTCCAACAGCCCCACCCCACAGCGTCTGTGTCTCTCCAGCTGTGCTTGCAACCACAGTAAACACCATGAAACAGGAAGTGGCTACAACAACCTCCTTCCTCAGACCACGTGTTCCCAGAAAGCTCCAGCACCTCAGGGAGCTGCTTTTTAACTACAAGCATTCATTACGGTTATTTTCTGTGAAAGGCTCAGTTCAGTGTGATCTTCAGACGATCCTTAGCATCAGTGGATCTCAGACTATTCTCCACATTATAACTAGCTTGATTTTTCCATTAACCTTTGAATAAGGAGACTCTGTCTAGAACTGAGCATGATATTCTTAGACCTGTTTTCCTCTCTAGTTCTTAAGCACGTTCCTTTTGCACACAGGGAGGAATGAGTTGAAGGGTACAGCAACCACTGACTCCATTTCAGTGCTCCTGGTCTTTGATCCAAGGTCTCCTGACCCGAGTGTCAGACTTTCTGTCCATCATAACCATCAGTGGCCTCTCTCACACTGCAGGCAGAAAAACACTCATCTGTCCGGCACCATTCTTTGCTTTTGTTCTTGTTTACAATTCTTTTGCCATTTACTACAAAGCAACAATTTTTAGCTCCTATATGTATTGCTATAATACATCTAAATATTTTGATTCGTGACAGGTGCAGATAAGGATGAAGTGATGGTTTTTAAAACAATTCCCACACAGCCAGGGAATAATGCTTCCTTTTTCTCTTCAATCAAGGGCCAGCACACCAGAACTGGGGATGACATAATGACCTGCATTACTTGAAGCCAGTCCTGTTCCTGAGTAGAAGATGATGTTTGTAACACCTATTCACACACAGATTCCATAATCCACACCCCTTTGTCTTTCAATCATTTGTGTTGCTGATAGCACAATGCCACAGATTGGGTAAATTTTAAAGAAAAGGAGTCTGTTTTGTCTCACAGTTCTGATCTAAGGTCAGGAAAGCTGCCCATGATGGGCTTTCTGTTGACAGCCCCCAAATAGCACCTGTCATTGGATGGCAAGAGATAGGAAATAGGAAAAGGACCCAGCTAAACTGGCTTCTACAGCAGACCACTGGCTGGCTCTGTAATCCCCTAATCATGTGAATGCATTGACCCATTCATGAGGGCAGAACCCCGCTTATCTGTCACAGATTTCACCTGGCCCTACGCTTGCACATGTCACAGTGGGCGTTACATTTTAACATGGACTTCTGAGAGTCCGAACTGCAACACACTTCCATGGTTTGAAAGTGAAACTTCTGCTCAGATGTTGGCAGATTGCTTCTCTTTGTCTAGTTTAGAGATAATACCTGCCTTGTGAATGATCATTAGTATCTAAGAGGCAACTAGGAGGAAACATGCCAGGCCAGGCGTATCCAACATGCTGTTACAGCATCCCAAACTGACAATGGCCAGACTGATGACCTGCACCCTCCCCTGGAGTCACACAGACTGCTGGCAAGCACTCGGCCAGGCCTTTCTAGACCAGGACCATGCAAAGTACCCATTCTGCTCACATCATAATGCAAAGCAACACATTCATTCATCAAGGAAGACCTGTTGCAAAGTAATCTGTCATCTGTGTGAGCAGTGCTGTTGGTAACTGGCGTTGTTGCTATCCCCTCGTTCTGAAAGCTGTCTGCAGACTTGGGGTGGAGAAGCCCACAGGATCAGACTTCAATTCAGACGAGTGAAACTTGCAGCTCCAAACTTCCTCAGCGAGGCAGGCTTGCCTGCCCTAAGCACACACTGACACTGAGGGGGAGGCATTTTCGGGATTTAGTAGAGTGTCTATACATTAAACATATCTTAGTCCCTATTGTGCACCAAGTGTAGATTATAACTGAGACGCATCGCTGAAGATCCTGCATCACAGAACCCCCAGTGAATGGAGGAGATGGGCACGTGGCACAGACCATGAACACAACACGCTGCTGCACCACGGGGCATTTCAGAGGGCAGTGATGGCACTGAACAAAGCTTGAAAGAACAAAAGAGGTGCGTGAGGGTGAGAGCAGTAGTAAAGGACAGTTTAGGGTCTCAACTAAGGACACCGCTTCCATGAGGAGGGTGGCAACTGAACAAAGCCCTGAGGGAGATGCCGAAATCAGCCCCAGGATGCTTGGAGAGGATGCGTGTGAGGATGCTTGGGGTATCACAGAGATGTGTGTGGCTGCGGAAGAGGGACCGGGGTAGGGATGAAAGCGGGGTGATGGGAAACCAGGTCTCAGAGGACCTGTAGGACTCAGGCTTTTACTGCAAGTGACTTGGGAGATTTGGGGGGGTTTCAGTCCAAGGTGAAGGTTTGCTCCAGTTGCCAGGAGGAATAGAGCTTGAAGCAGGGCAGGGATAAATCCGGATGTTTCCACAGTAATCCGGGAAGTGATTTATGGTGGAACATATTTTGAAGGTGGAACCCAAGTGAGTCCTGTTGACTTTGACATAGGCGTGTGTTGCAGTCAGGGGTTGTACACAGAGAAAAACTAGGATCAGGACATGGAGTTTATAATATTTTTATAATGGTCACTAGAAGTTAACACAGGAAAATGCAGGAAATCTATACACAACACCAAAGACATAGATTATTTAGTTAAGAGCCTAAACCCCACGGCAGTGTCTCACATGAGTCCAGATAAAAACCCAGAGCTCAGGACAATGCCTTCCACAAGTCCAGCTGGAGGTCCAGAGCCCACAAGAAGGACTCACGCCAGTATCTTTTACGGATCCATGCCGGGAAGACCCAAGGGTCAGCGGTGGAAGCCAGAAAGTCTATGCCAGCAGGATGAAGGAGCTGTGCTAGTGGGATGAGGGTTCTATGCTGGAGCTGAGAAGTCACACTCACAACAAAGACCAGGGCTGTCCTGAAAGGCACCAAAGTTGTCCTCAGTGACACGGAGACCCCGAGCTCCTCCGATGACAAGCACAGTCGGGTACATGCCAGGAAGCAGCGTGAAGAGTTCATCCTGGAGACCAAGCAGCACAGGTCTTCCCCTCCGGAGCCAGGAAGCAATGCTTGATGTGAGGACCAAAGCTTCTCCAGGAGAACCAAGGGCTCAGACAGCAACTTGTAGGAGAACCCACAATGCCTCCTTAACGCCTCAACCCTCCACACCTCCCTTCTTTTCCACCTATTTATCCTGGCATCCCTCCTCAGGTGGAGCATCTTCTCTCAATGCATGCTGATGTAATTTAGCAGGCGTTAAGTTGACCACCAGTTCTCAAACCATAACAGTGTGAGAGAACAGAGTCCCCGTGATGAGTTTACACTGAGAAAGAAACAGATGAACTGACATATGAAAGGGAGGAGGGAGAGAAGTATGAGGGTGAGCAGGGTCAGGAATTTGTATGCAAAATGAGGGGTTGAGAATATTTGAGTGTCACTGAGGGGACTGGATTGACAGGGCTGGAATTTAAGAAAGTTCTGGATTTAAGACAGGAATTTGGGAGTCTTCAGTATAGGAATGATATTTAAAATCATGGAATAAAGGTATCATATCATGAAGCTTTCCAGAAATCTTTTCAAAGAGAAATTTTCACATTTCCAAATTCCCTCTCCAAACCACTGCAAGCACATCCAACAGCGAGATCCTGCTGGCTCCCAGGCTCTGGGAGCCCTGGCGCAGGTGCCCAGTTTGGATGCGCCTGCTGGTGCTGACGGGCTGGCAGGGACATGTCGGCAGCCATCAAGAGTCACAGCGATGGCAGGTTTGGCTCTGAGTACCTGAAGCAATTATGTTCTCTGCAGTCCTGGCAGCCTCTCCAGAAGAGAGACAGAGGGCTGCCAGCCTCCCAGCGTGGTGATGGGACTGCATAACTGTGTCTCACCTACTGAGAACCTGGGGCTCCAGAAACACTGTGTCCAGTCAAATTTTTATAACCAAAGGAGAGGAAAGAGAACAGTTCTTAAAGATGATAGATTCTCTCCAAGCATGGTGGATAAAGAATTCATAGGCCCTACAGATAAAGAACTATCCATTATAAAAGAAGAAATATTTCCCTCAAAACAATAAAATAGGTATGTGATATCTACAGAAAAAGAGATGCTTTAAGGCCAAGAAAGATTGGAGGGGTCTATGTTTATAATAATGTTGGGCTTGGTGAACCAGGTAGACTGAGGTGATGCTGGAAAAAGAGAGTAATCAAACAAACAAAAAAAAAAGCCAACCAGAATTGAGCTCAGAATCACTCATCTGACTTTCTGGGAGGCCCCGGAAGGGCAGGACTGAATGCCCAAGGAGAGCCAAGATCTGGGCTTGCTTCCGGCTGACCTTGGCTGGCTCTGGCTTAAGACAGCATCTTGTGAGTAGCTTCCGGTCAGCTTTCCCCATTGTCCCACCAAAGGTCTATGAGCAAGCTCAGAAAACGAAACAACTCCAAAACAAAAGTGAGCATGGGTTCTAAGAGTCTACCAATGGCCAGAAGGTAAGAATGATGCTCAAATACCAAAACCTATAGGATTGGACCCCAAAATGTACTCTGTGCTTTCTGTTCTTTCTTTCCTTAATGCAAATTTTCATTTATTAAATCTTAACTGTGCCTGTTCATGGGGTAGAGTGCACTATTCCAACACATGTATACAATGCAATGATAAAATCAGAGCCTTTAGGACATTCCTCATCTTGAATGCTTATTTTGATGTTGACAGCATTCAAAATTCTCTCCTAGCTATTTGACACAGGCAGTAAATTGTTAACTATAAAAACCTTACCATGCTGGAGTGCTGGAACGCAATCTTCGTGTTCAGCTGTTGTTTGCACCCATTACTAACCATTCCCTCTCCGTCTAACCCCAAGAGATTTCAAGTCTGACAGAGCCTGAGAATTCAGGGTGGCTGCACTGAGCTCGAGTGGGATCGTTCATAAGACCAGAAACTAAATTGGTGTTTAGGGCCCAAACACTAGTTCTCAAGGATCAAAAATTCCTCCCAGACTATGGCAGATTGAAAGAACATCTTCCCAACCTGGAAGAATCTGACTGTATCCATGGAGACACCCGGCCAGGTGATCGGAGCTGCAAGACACCCTGGGACTCTGCTTCCATGCAGTGCCCATCTTTCCCACATCAGAGCGTGAGGAACCTTTTGAGTTGCCAATGGGTTTTGGGTGTGAGGATGCGGGATGATGGGGGGTCGGGAACACACCTGACCTGCAGAGGGTCTCCTTGGTGAGAAGATAAGGAACATTCTCACTGACCTGGCACGCAGAGCCCTGGAAGACCAGGCCATCATTCCTGAGCAGACCTGTGTTTCTTGTCACCCATCCGCCCAGCAGCTTCTGCTCCCAGCAGAACCCATAGCTCCCTCCCTGGGCGCCCAGCAGGGAGACACACATCACACTGCTCCACTGTGACTCAGTTATACATGCTGACTGCTAGGTGGGGATTGTCTCCTGCACCCCAGTACCTACCACAGAGCGGGCTCGGATCAGATAGAAAACACAGGTCTACGGCTGTGCAACCCTGAACGTGCCCAATCTTGTCAGGCAGAAAACATATCAGAAAAGACACATGGAGTTCATTTGTGAATTTTCCCAACCTGCTAGAAACAAATCAATGCGACTCCCGAGTGGGGCTGGAGGATTTATTGGCACAGAGAATTAGAAAGACCTTGGGGAAGCAGAGCTTAAACTTTGCCCTGATGCTTCTTTGATTGCACCCTGTGAATCTGTAAATCTTTCATAGAGATTCTCATCTCCTCTCTCCCCAGGTAGGAGCTGACAGGTGCACGGCTGTCACTGAGGAATGCTTGATGACCAGAACACAGGGCTGAAATGTACTATGCCTTGGTATAATTTTTTTAGCTCCAAGAGACAGCACCTATGAAAAACATTTTCTGATTTTAGTGTCTCCATGCATAACTAAATAAATACAAGATAATTTGATTTAGTGGATGGGCTTGTTTTAACAGTAATGTTGGCAATTTTATTATTCGGTATGATTGTTCAATTTTATTATGAGTTATGGTTTTTGATCCTTTACTGGGCCTAATTTATAGATTAAACTTGATCCTATGCATGTACAGGTGTGTAGGAGGGACAGAGTGTTTCAAGGGCTCCGCACTGTCTGTGGCTTCAGGTATCCCCTAAGGAACTTGGAGCACCCTCTGTGGCTAAAGGGAGCTCCTGTATTTCTTTGGTTGCCACATGAATTAATGAATTTTGGGGGGATGACTGTGTCATCCCCTGAAGACTAAGGAACTGAATGCAGTCGGTGATCTCATTATTTGCCTTTTATAGGAGAGGCAGTTGGGCCTCCCAGAAGTGAACAGGTATAGTGCTGTGACTAAACCCAGGCCTTTCTGGGGCCAGCATTAGAGCTGTTCAACAAAGGCCCACATTGTTTGTGCTAGGAGCACAAGTACAGGCATGAAGCCTGATGCTCTTGAGCTCATTAAATGCACAGCTTTGACCCTCGGCCTCAGTTTCCCTACTCATCAGGTGGAAGCAGGTGGATGAGCTGATCTCCAAATGTTCAGAACCCACTGGGATCCCATGGGGAAGGAGTAATCTGCTTGCGGGGCCCAAGAAGGTTTCTGTGTGGCCTTGGTGTCTCCTCCCCTAGGAAATAACGTTCAAGAAACCGACACAGGAATAGCAGGAAATGAGCACCCCAAGGTGGAGGGAAAGGGTCCACTCTCCGGATTTGCCTGGCAATGACCAAGTTCTTCATCCACAGCCACTTATGTTGGGACTGAGCCTTGAGCTGTGCTCTGCCTGCTGTCTGCCCTCTGTCTTCTCCAACACCTCGGGCTGTGGCCCACACTCCAGAGGGCTCCAAACATAGAGATTCGTCTCCTACAGACACACGTTGTCTTCCAACACCCCGAGCTCACCCCAGAGTCTGGTGTGAGTCTGCCAGAAAACCAAAGGCTCTGTAGTGGGAAGCTAAAGAATCTGCACTGAAAGCTGGAAGGACAGATTCACTGGCCAAGACCAAAGAGGCCCCTGCAGTTCCTCAAAAGCCAGGATTGGAGGTCTCATTTGAACCAGCTATCCCCCTTCTGGGTATTTTCCCAGAAGAATCAAAACACCACATCAGAGTGATACACGTTCACCCATGTTTATAGCAGCACAATTTGTAATAGCTAAATCCTGAAAACAACCCAAATGCCCATCAGCCTACGGATGGATAAAAGAAGATGCAGTATTTTTATGCAACGGAGTACTACTCAGCCATAAGAAGGATAAATCTGAGACTTTTATAGGTAAATAGATACAACTTGAAAGCATACTCATGAGTGAAATAAATCAGGCTCACATGTGTCAACAATGTATTATCTCCCTGGTGTGAGAAACTGAGAGAGTAAATAAGGTCTAAAATGCACAATGGATACTGTGAAATGGGAAGAAATCATTAAAAAGAGAAAAGTAACTAGGATGGAGGGAAGGAGAAAGGAAGGAAGGGAAAAGAAAAATTGCAAATATTACTGTCTCTTAGTTCATAGGAAAGCAAAGTTTGTGTTTGTAACGATTAGAGGGTTTTTATGCCCATGTTTTGTACTATGAATAACTTCTTTAAAGATAATAATAATATGCAATGTAGTATTATTTTATCTTTTTTCCACAAAATAAAAAAAATTTTAAAAAGAAGCTCCTCCAAAGAAGCTCCTCTTTGTTTCATTTCTGTCCCATCAAGGCAGCCTCCCAGTAGGAGCCGCCCTCATGTGAGATGGGTCTTTCCTCCACTTCCAACCTGCACCCAGCCACCCAGACACACCCAGAAGTGTGCCCCGATAATGCTCTAGGCATCTTCTGATCCATTCAAGCTGACACATCACGGTTCATCATCACGCCTCACAATTGCTCAGTGCCTTGGACAGGAAACTCCAGGGAGCAGGCGAAGGGAAACTCCAAGGTACACTGCCATGTACACACATCAAGAGCTGTTTAAGATTCAAGCTGCTCTTGTAGCTCCTCCAAATTCTACAGCCACACGAAGGATTTTCCCTCTCGAAGGAAGTACGCAAGCCCAGCCCTACTTATCCCTTTGTGAACAAGCTAGAAAAAGGTATTGAAACAGACACCATGGTTTTCCAGTGACATGAAAAGACTATGAACAATGTGGGGGACAATAAGTAGCAAAGAGAGTTTGTGTTCAGTGTCTGTGTCCATGGAACCTCTCCTAGCTCCAGACGGGAGCCAGATGAAGCACACCCCCTCCCTTATCTATCTGAATGTGGTCCTTTACAGCCGCCGCTCTGCTCTTGAGTTATGAAATTCCTCTCTTTCCTGAGAAAAGTGCCCCTTCTTTCTTTATTCTTTGTCCTTTAATGCAACTCGAACACACGTGCTCGCTCTCCTCAGATCCTGTAAACATTCAGACGATGCCTGCAGATCTCACAGCCTGATTTCTGCTCCCTGCGTGCACAGGGCCATCCTCAGGGCCTGCAGATGCTGTGTCACAGAGACATCTGCTGGAGCCATCGCACAGCACAGATGGGACACAGCCACCGGGGAGGGGGAGCCACTCCACATGGAGCCACCCAGTAGCTTCCAGGTCACTTTGTGCCTACAGGATACACCGCTTGGCTTGATTTCCTGCCATACCTGAACGAAAGGAAAATGAATCAATATTTATTGAGCATTCCCTGTATGCTAATTCAACACCAGGTGCTTTCCAAGCTCCTCTGTAAGACTCGGTCACCACCCCTAGAATTAGCTAGCCGGATTCTTATCCAAACAGCAGTGGAGAAACGGACTCACATACTACTACCCAAAGAGAGCAGCAGACTCCAGGTCTAAGGAGGCTCAGCTTACTGTTCTGCTGGGATTTCACGGCGATACCTCTAGTCCATGATATTGCCTATCGCTTGAATTTTCTATCCAATATTAAAAAATATTATCATAGCTCTCAAGAAGGTGAGATGTGTGGCTATCAGGCACTTAGCATAAGTCAGACTGCTCCAGACACCAGCACATCTACTCCTCAATCAAAAAGTCAGTAACCTCGTTTAGGAAGTGAAGTTTCAAAGGTGCTGAGCAGTGGGCTCAAGTCTGCAACATCAGCTAGTAATCGGCCTGCGCTACCAACTCAGAGGCGCTCTCTCGCCCTCGTCTTGTTGGAAGCCGCCCTTTCTGAAGTCCTGCACTCACGCTTCTGTGAAGTAGACCCTCAAATGTACCGAAAGCAATTTTTCATAAGCAGAGGCAGCTTAGCAGTGCACCACAGGACCCCCACATCAGCAAGAGTAGAGAAGAGAAATCTGTCTGAAATTCACCTGGAGCAGAATTACAGGTCACTGAGCGCCTATTTTAAAGCCAAAATGCATCACTGCCGTTTGGACATCCTTGCAGAACATCTTAATAAGCAGGGAGTGGAGAGCATAGCCAGGATCATGCTGTGACCGAGAAGTAACAAATGACCTGAAACACCAGGAGACGGATTGGTGCTAAGCACAGCAGTGCCTGACTCCAAAGTCAGGACCCGAGTGGCCTCAGCACCTGAGCCAGGTGGACTCCCCACAGGGATCTCTGATGCTAAAATGGAACAGCAGCCACGTGTGGCGGAAAGAGCAATCACAGCAGAGCACAGACAGGCTGTGCCACTCAGGGCCGCAAACGGAGCTGAGCAACGGGGACACCCAGGGGGAAGGAGGCACGGACAAGCCATGGAAGAGAGGCGGCTGTCCCTTCACACGTGACCAAGGAGGACAAGCCTGGGGCACCCGTGTGCGTGGGTGTGAGGAGGAGCTTGTGTGCTTGTGTACCGGGAAGAGCTCAGCCTCCATCCGCACAGGGGACTTCTGAGCAGGTACACAGGCTCCATGGACTCTTCATCTCAGTCCCCTTGACTCGTGATGGTCAGAGTTCCAGGACACGAGTAGACGGGCTGACACAGACCCACAGATCATCTGTGGCAGAAACAGCCCTGGCACCATGGTCAAGCTGCCCATTGCCCATCGTTTAGGAAAGGGCATGGAGTGCCAGCAAACTAAACCATTCAGAGCCCTACCCCAAGCTCCGTAGTCCACCATCCTCTCCAGAGTAGTGACCTCCCACAACTCGTGTGGCTCGATAATTAATCTTTCATAGGTTTTCAGAGCTTGAGTAAAGGTCTGGGAATTTCCCAAAGGCAGAAAATAGTTAGTTCTTAACCATCTCTCTGGGACCTATTATTTTAGTATTTTAATGGACTTCAGTTAGGTATGATTAAATGGGAATTGTTATTATAGTTTCCTTTCACTTTATGAACAAAGAACTGAAGTCAAATATCCAACAATGCTGGTTCTGCCTCATCCCTGCCCATGTGACCTCGACCTCGCCAAGCATCAGCTGTCTCACACACAAAGTGAACATAAAGCCCTTTCCTGAGAGTGAGGAAGATGGGTGGCATTTCACAAGTGAAAACACTGACGTCCTATGAGTATCCTCCTAGACATGCTCCTCAAAACTGTGGGAAAGTGAGCTGGAAATGTGGACCCAGCAACCACAAATTTGTAAGAGGTCATGAGTCTCTGAGTTGAGACTGACTTCTGGCTGGCCCTGCTGCCAGATTAGGGACAACTGGAGGCCAGTTCGTCACCATCACCATCACCATCACCATCACCATCAACATCACCATCACCATCATCATAACCTTTTACTGAGCCTACCGTACACCAGGGCTGATTCACAGGAGATCTCATTGAATCCTCCAAATAACACTGGATGTAGAAATTAACATTATCCATTCTCAACAGATAAGGAACTCAGCGGTGCAATGTCAGTTGCCAAAGACCTCGCAGCAGCGTACAGCACAGTCAGAACATGAACACTCAGGTCCGTGAAAAAAAGAAGGTGCCTTTCTTCATCCCAGCAGAGTGAAACTGAGCCTCTGGTGAGAACTTGGACTGGTGCCCTGTGGGGTGACTGTCCTAAGGTTTCCGTCAGACTGTTTGCTACACAGTAGCTGGGAATTATTTCATGACTTTTATATGTGGCCTAAGCCTCAAAACTACTGATCTGGAGAAGTCCAATCACGTTTGTTTCTAAGAGCTGGCACTTCAGAAAGCCCCACGGCTAGGCAGGATGAGAAAGGTGCTGTCTGACACCCTGACATCCAAGCGAGAAATGTGAATGCTGCTGGAGGTGGCTGGATTCGTGCTTCAGAGCCCAAGGGGGGCACAAGCAGCCTTCTCCTGCATAATGTGAGAAACAGCAACCCAGAGGTTTGTGGTGAAGTCCGTCTTGTTTGTTAATCTGCTGTGTTTTGCAAATGACCCCTCTTTTAACTTAAGTTCCTTATCCTTGATGGAATTATAAAATCAAATATCCCCCA
The DNA here is from genome assembly GCF_034190915.1 of Cavia porcellus. NCBI lineage: Eukaryota > Metazoa > Chordata > Mammalia > Rodentia > Caviidae > Cavia > Cavia porcellus. Next base: position 2,937,657 of record NW_026947506.1, read on the forward strand.
ACTTATCACCAACGCTGACAACTGCTCTGATCTATCCTTTCTCACCGAGGACCTGGGCTGTCAGCATATAGCACACAGCTCACCCAAGGCCACCAATGCTGCAGTTCTGGGGTCTGCACAAAAGGCGACCCCGCGGCCAGGAGAGAAAGTGAATGGTCTGGGAGCCTCCTCCATGCAGGAGCTCCCTCCAATACTTAATAAACACAACGTCGCTGCCAGGTGCTAGGCCTGGCACTCTGAATAAAATACAAGGTGACGTTAGTCCTGCTCCCAAAGACATTCCGGGTCAGTGGGAGACATAAAGAGACAAGTACCTAGAACAGGATGACAGTACGTTCATCTACAAATGTACAGGACGCATCTAGGGACACATTAGCCTAGACGTTGGTGACCAAGTGGTCTTCACAGGACAAGTGCACCATGAATTTCATGAGGATCAGGCACCTAGAGGTCTTGCTTGAAGTTCTCTCTAGCCTTCTCTTGAGTCTGGAGTGATTTGTCACAGGCAGAGGAAACCAGCCAGCAGCTTAGCATGTCTCTATATGGCTGTCGATGTGGGGAATCTGGATTAGGAACCCCAGTCAGAAACGTGCCAGGGTGGAAGACAGTAGCATCTCCAAAGGCCAGCAGGGGCCAGGTTGGGACCCAGGACACTGTCTTCTGATGTGGAGAACAGAGAAGTCTGTACTCCATGAGATAAGGAAAGGGAGGTGCTCCTTAGGGCCCCTACAGTCCATTCTAACACTTGTAAAGAAAACAAGATCCCAAGATCCAGGAGGGGCTTGCCCCCTCTACCACAGTCTGAACAACAGCTCATTTTCTCCTGCAGCGTGGCTCTTGCCACCAGCAAAAGATGATTTTCTTCGACAAGAGCCTTTTCCCCAAATGCTTTTGTCTGTTCAAGCCCAGACAAGATAAATAATCATCTGTTAAGACAAAACACGGAAAATAAAGTTATCTCCATTTACAGATTTTTTTCATTAACATACAAATGCCTTCAAGAAGTACCAAAAAAAAATCTTGATAGGATCAGAGGAAGCAACTCAGAAAGGGAGCCGTGGGCGGTGCAGGGGGAGGACGGACTGATGTGCTGCTAACTCAGCAGGGCCCTGGAGGTGCAGATTCTGACTCCTCTTCTCACCGAACCTCTCCGACCCAGGGAAGGAAGGCTCAGCTGCCAGTGTCAGTACCTTACGTTGTGGGGACCTGTGTGAGTCTGGGGTAGAAGATCTTATTTTCTGTTCTGTGCCAAAAAAGGTAAAACACGGGAAATAATAGAACTGATCCCCACAGTAGGGCCATGGATGCACCACAGACCAGCCAGGACTCTTCCCTCCTTATGTATTTCAATACTATCCTTATTTTTATAAAGTAATTTGTAACTGTAGTTAATTGTAATTCATATCTTAGATTCCCCCTTTCACTAAAGGTAACCTCTGCAAACCTTTCCATATAGTTCTCACATGCCCCGCAGATGGACAGAAATACCGAAGAGCTGCTTTGCCTTGGTTTGGTTTTGGCCAGCGTAAGGCCAGCCCTAAGAAGATGAGCAGGTCCCCACTCCAGCATCAGCCCAGAGGGAAGAGAGTGACAGGGACCTTGATGTGAGCAGGTGTCAGTGTTCCTGGGTATCAGCTCTGGGGAGAAAGGAAGCATCAGTGACAGGGGGTGGACAGGCACCAGTGCTTTTTGGCAGTGGGGTTCTGGCTGCCAAGAGCACATGTTTCCATCAGGACCCCAGCCAGGATTCTGGGCAGCATCTGTCAGGCAGCATGTCAGAGCCCCATCTGGGGCTGGACCAGCCTGGTGCTCCGGTCAGACATAGTGCCAGCTCAGCGAGGTCCAGAGGTAGCAGCCCACAGGGGATGGGGATTTGGGCCATGCAGGCACTGTCACATCCTGAGCAGCCAGACCAACATGGAGATCACTTCTCCTAAGCCTGGCTGGGTAAGGGCTGCCCTAAGAGCTTTGGACACCAAGCCTTCTAGTCCAATCCTCTGGAACAAAAGCTGGGCCTCGCCCAGCAGTTTCCTGGAGAGAGGTCAGCGCCCACCGGAAATAGTATTCAACCCTTCTGCAGTGGGGTTCCCTCATCCCACGTGTGCAGACACTCACAGCGCAGTGCCTCAAGTTCCCAGGCAAAGGAGAAGGCTGTCACCAGCACCCATGGAGGTGTTGTGACCCTTTCCCTTCTCATTCCCTCTTTCCTCTAACCCCCCACTTCTCCTCTCACCTCTCTGGACCCTCTCAGTTCCTCATCACCCGTGGAACTCTGTGTCTTTCCAAACCCCTCCCCAAAGTCTCAGACTTTCATGGCCCCACAGTCGGGGCACTGCCCTCCTAAAGCACTGGACAGTGTGTATAGGCGCTTGGCTGGCTGGGATCCCCTGCTCCATCCTGTCAAGCGCTTTGAACTCACCCCAGCATCCATCTTCCTTCCCCAAGGGGGCTTCTCTGGATGAACCAAACCTCTCTGCCATCAGCCAAATTGTTCACAGAACAGCACCAGGCAGCAGTACCAAGAATTCAGTGCAGCAAGTCTCCACCTCCAGCACTGCCCAGGCCATGTGTCCAGGCTGGGGAACTCTGAGCACACACTCACCTGCAGTTTACCTACCTGTCAAATGAGGGTTACACTGTCAATAGGTTTTTGGTGGCCCCAGAGAGACCGTGACCAGTCCCCTCCTCACCCTGGAGCATAGCCCTCCTTTATTTTCTCTCCAAACTGAATGCCCCATGAAGGCAGCTGCCTTTCTTTTTAGAACTTGTCAAAATGGAGTATTGAATAGAGCAATAGCATTAATCAGAATAAATCAAAACAGTGGTAAAAATATTTGCCTTCAAAGAGATGGTAGAAGGAAATCCCCCTTACTTGCTATATTGCATATGGTCAACCTCCCAAGAGATGTCAGGTCTCTGGCTCCTATTTGCTAATGGCTGGGGGGAGGTGGAGTGTTTGATTCTCAGCCTGTGTGCAGATAGGCTCACTACCGCTTAGCAAGGAGGCGAGCTAGTTGCTTTGTTTACCTGCGTCCTAAGTTCCAACATGTCATGGATCTCGGGAGATGCTGGTGGTTCTCTCCCTGGAGCAGCTGCTGCCAAAGGCTGCTCCCTTGAAGCCCAAGGGCTGTCTAGTCTGGCCCTGTCAGAATGTCCCTTCCTGACACCAAAGAATTCTGGCACCACTGTGACAAGTACAGCGGCGAGGATCATTCGCTGTGGGGGAAAAGGGCCAGAGACTTCCCGCACCGCAAGCCATACCAAACTGGATATGCTCACCTAGGACCTCATCTTCCTTTCTTGTATCACAGGTTGCAGAAAACTTACACCACCATCTGGGTAGGCCACAGCATCCCAAAGTCATCCTCAGGGCCAGCACACCTGCAGCCCGTGACCCCCACCCAGGTGGTCACTGCCATGCCTCCTGCTCACCCCGCTCAGTGCAAGCTCAGCCCACAGAGCTATGACCAGCAAGGCAAACTCTCCTGGCACACAACTTCTTATTGAGACCACTTTGGCCGTTACCTCCTAGCAACTGAGGGCTGACCAAAGGAAGCTATTCTTTGGGCTTTGAAAGCAAGCCTTGAGGTGAAAGCATTCCCCCAGTGTCGTTCATGACCAAAAGCTGACACGTGGGGCTCATGGGTCCTAGTGACCACAGGATCCACAGGCTGTCGACTCTGCCATGTAGCTCAGGACACTGTCCCCCTTGACGAGAGAGGAAATGCAGCAACATAGAAGAACTCTGATCTCAAACGTCCCTGTCACAGTTTTCTGTGACAAAGGATGGAGCTCATTGCTCAAAATTATTAAGAGGAGGGCAGGTTATCAACCTAGAGAGGGAGCTAGGTTATTCTCTTATGGACAAAGGCAAGCCCTAAAACCAAGGCTTCAGACCCACCTGAGCAGACCTGAGCAGCTTGCAGCAGGAAAGCTGTGTGGCCACTGCTCCCGTCCCTTCCTGCTCAGCCCCTGTCCCATCGGAGACCCTGGAGTCTTCACACTGGACAACAAGGGCACCGTGCCATCGTAAGCCATGTGATGGCCACTGTTCCCAAGGACGGTCAGCCAGGGCTGAGAAGGTGACAGACTCCTAGAAAAGGCAGTGAACCAAAGCAGGGCAATACCCAGCTCCCCGACACAGTGATAAATGGAGGCCTTTCAAACCCATCACGGGGTGCACTCAGTTCTACAGCACAAGAGAAACAACAGCCTGGAACTTCCCCCCTTGCCCTTTCATGTCAGAGGCTGCCCTGCTTCTTCAGAATGTTTTCGACTTTTTCATGGGAAGGATACAATCATTATCAACCCTCTGGCTCCACCAGGACCCCTTTAATTAATCTGATTTGGGGTACTTCCCTTCCGTTAGCGATGATGAGTGGTGAACCAGCTCCCAGCTCCCGAAATTGCAATCCATGCCTTTTGCCCATCATGCAGAGCCCTGAAGCTCCCTGGCTAAGTCAGAGATTTAGATTGGCTTTGTTCTTTTACCCAGGCAATTAATAACGCAGTTGGCAAGCAAGGGCAGCTTGTTTGTAAGGCTCTAGAGACAGCCACCAACATCCCTTCATCGTGTCCAGCCCGGAAGAGTAGAGCGCCTTTCACAGGCTCGGCTGGGTGGAGGCCGAGCCTCGCCCAAGTTCTGCTCTCCCTGGAAGGAAATCCTGGCTGACTGTTTGCTTCAGAAGACCAGAACCTCCTGGCACGTGTGCAGCACTTCGCAATTTGTGAAATGTTTCTTTTTTAAGTTTAGTTTTTATTTAATTAGTTCATGTTGCAGTCCATGAAGCTGACATTCACCCGGGGAAGTGAGTGCGGGTCCGTAACACAGCTCGTTTCTTTTTCTAACCCCTTCTCCTTCCCACCCACCTCCCTCCGTCTCCACACCCTCCCCTCCACTTTCATTCCTCGTATTATTATTACAGCTCATTTTGTGACATGTGTTTACGTGAATCATGGGTGTTTGGTACCTGTGCATGGCGTACCTTAAGCTTATTTCCCCAGGGGTCTCGGCTAGTAGTAACTTCCTATTAGTCTTCACTTGCATTTCCTAAAGGATGGACAGTGGATGGTGGACCGGACATCACCGTGCTTGCTCTCTGCTGGGAGGTGGGTTCACGTGGGGCCCCGATGTTCTCTAGGTGCAGGTGTTTCTTATTGATCTCCTTGATGTCTCCCTAGAATAGTGACACTTCCTATCACAGACCATGTGAGCACACACACACACACACACACACACACACACAGTATGTTGTAGGCATGTAAGAGGTCCTCCTGAAAGCCCTTTGAATTTCCTGTTGTTCAAAGGCTGTGATTTAAAGTTCCTCTGGGCACTTTTGTTGGTACGTGCAGATGTAGGTGATTCATTTTATCTGCTACACGATAGCACTGTCCGTGCATTCTCTTTCACTGGGAATTATAAAGGTGCTCAGATAAGGAGGCTTGTATGGATTTTCTGTTTATTCCTACCAGAGGTTCCCAGGGGAAAAGCGTAATTGCTGGGTCACAGAAAATACTATTTTCAACTTTCTTGGGAATCTACAAGTTGTTCTGTAAATAGCCTGCACCAGTTTGCTCTGCCACCAGCAATGCCACCAGCATCTCTGCATCTTCACCAAACATGTCATCAAAGTTTTTTTTAATAACTCTGTAGGTAGGTAAAGAGTGGTTTATATTTGTTCTAAAATACATTTCCTTGATCATTGATTACCAAAGGTGTTGAGAATCTTGTTTCTGTTGTCTCCTTTTCTGGTCATTTTTATCTCCTCTGTCTCCACATTATCCATTTATATATTTGGAATTTCTCATTTATACATAAGCTTTTAAAGTAAGCTGGATTATGTGTTTGCAAAGTGTATTCCTGCTCGCAATGTATTCTGCTACACTTCTTTCTGAAAGTCTCATGATTTTCCTTTCAGGATCAGTGTTTCTTGATTTTATTTTGAGAAGACTCAAAATAGTATACATGGCCTTTTCTTTTTTAGCAGTATGGTTAACCTGGTGTCCCAGAAAGATTAATTGAATAGTCCATCAGTTTTCTGATGTATATAATGCTCCACTTTCATGTGATGTCAAGCTGGCAGTAATGGAAAATTTGGCTTCTAAAGTTTCTATCCTATAACATTTCTGTTTGACTAAACCTCTACAAATATTACACTGTCTTCCTACAGCGTCTTGAAAGTTGGTTGTACAAATTTCAATTGACTCATCTCCAGAGTCCTAGCTTCCTCTCTTGTGCTGCAAATTTTAAAGTCAGCAGACTGATTTCTATAAATACATTGTTGAGACTCTGATTGAAATCTGCCTATAATTTGAGAACAATAACCACCCTTTTACTATTTACTGTTCCCAGAATTTAAATCTTCTTTTAAGTCCTTCGATCACATTTCGTTACTTTCTCTCTAACCCCCCACTTTGTCTCCATGATTGCAATTTAAATCTTGGGCCGGTTCTCAATTCTTCCAATTATTTGTTGCTACCTAGAAGTCTAATTGATTAGAGTATTTGATTTCAAGTATTAATCTGGTGCCAACAATTTTGTAAACGCTCCAGTTAAATTCTTTTTCTGTCACATCTCCTAAATGTGCTGTGCAGATAAGCATATTGTTATGAATGATGTTATTTTTTGAGTTCTTCATTTTAAAATTTTCAACTTTTCTTTCTCTCTTTTATGTTAAACTCATTCTGAGATAGTTTAATATCACCAACTGTATGTGGTTCAACCTAATATCGGTGTGCTTCCACAGACTTTTAGTGTAATACTGAATAGAAATACACAATATTTTTTACTTCCAATTGACTTGTAATCTTTCTAGCACGTCACCATGAAACAGAAATTAGTAGAGGCCAGTTTTATGTAAGAGACATGCCCAACCATTTCTCTTAAAAGGTTTTCAGTTACACTGTTTTCACATAAGACTACCCCTTCATTCTTGGACGAAGTCTTCATCGTATGAGGATGCTCCTGATGTGACTGTGGTTTGAAGGATTTTCTTTCCTCCCACATCTCTGATCTCTGCTCTGTCTCTCTCCCTCTCTCTCTCTTCCTCCCTCTCCCAAGTTCTTTACTGAGTTTAGTTAAGATTTTTGATTCCTTTGCTATTAGCTATATGCATTTTTATTTTTCATGTGGCCTTTGCCTTGTCTTGAAATCAAAGTTATAAAAATCTCATAAAATTGATTGGGATTTTTCCCCCTTCTTTTCTAGCTCTGTGAAAATATTTGCATATGCATTACCTACTCCTCACAGGTTTGGAAGGTGATGTCAGTAAATGATATGGATACATTTTTCATTAGTATTTAAGACAACTGGATAAATTTCTATTAACTACTTCATCTCTTTTTATAGGAACTTGCTATTTCTTTATAATGCATTTTGTTGCATTACAGCTCTCTAGAATTCTCTTCTTAAGCATTAAATCTTTCAAATTAATTGTTAATAATTCCCTTCACATAGAGTTTTAAGATCCGCATTCCCTTCTGTGTAAGGGTCCCTCAGTCAAGCAGGAGTAAAAATTAGAACCTCAAACCTAGTTAACCACTTACACATCCTGAAACACAACACCCTGAACCCTCACGCTGGAGGAGGAGAGGCTCTGGATTTACTGCTGGTCAGAGTCTACAAGGCAGAAGAGGCAGCGTTGTGGGAGGAGCTGGCAGAGGAGCTGCTCACCCATGGCAGCCAGGAACACAGCCTTCCGGGGCGCCCCACCTGCTCGGTGCGTTCTTTCTGGGTCTCCCCTTCCCATCGACCTTGCACTGACACTGCTGTGTGCAGGATGTTTAGTGCCTGCCTGCTGCCTTCTGCCCAGGAATCTCACGTGCCTTCTGCAAGTTCACCAGAATCCACACTCTCCTCCCCGCCTCAGCAGTGCTGAAGGAGTCTCTCCATTCTGTCCTCTCTGCTTTCCAGAAACCTTTTCACATTCAGCACCTGTCAGTTACCCTTGCTCTGCTGTAGCCTTAGCTCTGCATCTAGAAGAATGTCCAGCTGGTTCGTGCAGCATTTCTAGCACTGTAACAATGGCCTCTTCAAACTCCACATGGGAGGAATTCCTTAAAGACAAAGGCTAGACTGGCTTCTAATGCAGCTGACCCCTGCAGAAGTACTCTGAGGGCTTCACTGGGAAAGAAATGTGTGGCCAAGGCTTGATGGACACGTGGGGTTATTTCCACAGAGCTGGAAAGACAGGAAAAATGCAGGCTTCAGTGTAAATGATCTTCACATCGTGAATGGTGAATGGAAGGCAACTTTTAGAGGCAGCTGTGTGATGGGAAAGAGCTAAGCAAAGAAAGTCCTCAAGAAACTGGAGCGGCCTCACAGGAGGAGAACAAGAAGGAGCCACCAGACCCGTGGTGGGGGGGGCTGTGTTCATGGGCTCTAACATGAAGCAAGACTGTTTATTCAGCGTGTGAAACCATGAAACGCAACACCCAGCAAAGCCACCTTCCAAATAACTATCCCCGGAGACACCCTGCTCACATCTGTGCAACGGGAGCCTTAGAAGAGGCTGACACTAAACTGGCTGCCTCTCCTCCAGAAGCTGCCGCACCATCCAGCATCACCGGGGACTGGATGCCCCTCCAACAGAAGCCCGAGATCGTAACAACCACGATAAACCAGCAGGCATCACGTCCAAGGTAGAACGGACCCACTCCTAAGTGTGAGTTGACACTGGCTCGACTCCATCCCAAGCCTATTTTCCACCTTGCAGAGGAAATCACTAGCATTTTTATTCATGCAGTGGATAAAATCTAAGGAGGAAAACCTCAGAAGCTGGTGGTTAATGTAGTCTTTGTAGCTGGCATTAAGAGCCAGTGAACAGAGTGATAAACAGGGCAGGAGAGGCTGGACTGTTTCCCCACTCTTGTTAGGGAGAGCATGACTTCAGGTACACTCTAACGTGCTTTGGTTTCCCTCTTTCTCAGTTAGCTCCCAAATGAAAGTAAGTGTTATAACAGTTTGTGAGCTAAATCCTTTTTTTGAGAGAAGCGTATTATTAGGTTATCCTAGACAGAGGAAAGCATCAGGGCCCATTCTTAGGAAGCAGCATGATTTCAACCCAGTCCTTTGAACATCTGCACCCAGGGTTTAACATCTTAATTATCTGACAAAGGCTGTTCAATCACTAAGATCTGAGCATGGAGAAAGTGTAGAAAGTCTCCCTCCTTCCCCCATTTTGCGTATAAAGACGTCAGTGAAATTTGCTGACTACACAGAGGAGGGCCTCCTGATTCCTCAGAGAAAGTGTTGGAGTCAGAAAGTCTGCTGTGATTCACTTTTTCTCCACCACTGTAAGGAAAACTTCTAGATTCAAACGTGTAATTTTCTTTCAACAAGTTGTCTAGTTACCCCCTTTAAATTAGTCTAGGGATCTGAGTTCATTCAAAATCAGTTCCATTGTAAAAAGGAATGCATATTTTGTGGTAGGAATGCAATTTGTCATTTCATATTTCCCAGAAAAAGGAGCAGGCTTCATGGAGCTGAGTTAAGAAGCTGCTGAATTAAGATGTTGTAGACAGTATAAAGCAAGGTCCCCCACATTTTTGGCACCAGAGACTGTTTCATGGAAGACAATTTTTCCACATACAGGAGTGGGAGGGGGTGGTTTCAGGATAATTCAAACACATTACGTGTATTGTGCACTTTATTTCTGTTGTCATTAAACTATAATGTATAACAAAAGAACTATGCAACTCACCATCATCCAGAATTAGTGGGAGCCCTGGGCTTATTTTCCTGTGACTAGACGGTCCCATCTGAAGGGGTAGGACACAGGGTCACCTCAAATGTGTTGCTTTTGTCCATCTGTTGCACAGTCTCATGTTTCTACTGTTACTGAGGGAAAACCCTGCTTCGCAACGGTAGGAGGCTGTTCAGTGCTTCTGTGGCAACACCAGGATTCTCTGCCTTTCCTCTAATCTGGGATGCACAGAGACCTGAAGGTGTCTCCAGCACCATTTTAAAGCCAGTGCCATCTTCAGTCTCAAGCAGCAGATGCTCTTCTTGCACAGGTGAAGTCCATTTCTTGACTTATTCAAGAACTGGTCACAGATCCACTGTTTCCTTGCTTTGGGGTCTTTTATGGTGGGGAAGCCATGCCCACACTGGGCAATTTGGAAAATTGAGCTACATTAGCTGCACCAAATGGGAGACAGAAGGCCCAGATTCAGGCTCTTTCAAGAACTTGAGTAATAATGGAAACATCAAAAATCCCCATGTTCACTCTCCAGCTCCATAATTCCAGTTTGGCTTTGAATGCAGCCACTTTATCTGCCGACTGGAACACACTTATCATTCGTCTCTGAAGTGATCCATAGAGTTCACTGAGCAGGCTGAATACGTCACATGACTAAGAAAGTTTCATAACCCATTCGCTGTCCCTGAAAACATTCTTCTGGGGTGGCTCTTTCTAAAAGAAATCTTTGAAGTGGTTCTAACTCCACCTCTGGCCGGTGACATAGCTTTAGGAAACCATCTCACTTCTGTGCATACGATAACTGGTATGATCATATCCACCTCTTCACAGCTCTGCACGAACAGAGCTGTCACGGGCATGCACTTCAGTGTAGCTGATAATTTAGTTAGATCCATCTTCAGCCAGCCGGCATTTCTTTTATGGAGGACAGTGTACTGACTCACATTTGGAAGCTCTTCTTTGGCAAAAGTAGTGAAACCAGAAAGGCTTCCAGGCATGGTGGCTGCTCCATCCTTGTGTATATTGACCCAAAACAATCCATTCAATTTCCCTGAATAATAATCATCCAAAAACTTGAATAGTTCTGCACCCGTGATGTTGCTGGGAAGCAAAACATTTCCTTGTTCCCATCCTTCTGGAAAATGCATCGCATGAAAATGAGCACCGTTCCTTGTTGTCAGCATCAATAGGCTCGTCAGCCGGGGTCACGTGCTGGGCTGCTCCTTCATCCTCTCCAAGAACTGCCCCTCAGTATCTTCCGTTACTGTATTAATTCATGTGGACGCTGTGGTGGCCAATAGAGAAACACGTGCCACCTTTGCAACTGCAGCTTCTCCAAACAGCTCGTGACAAACATCCTTAGCAGCAGGCACCGCCAACTCTGCCGATAGTGAAGGAGGCTTTTAGTTTTAGCAAAGTGATTAGCCTCAAGGAATGGTGCTCTCACTGCAGACACATTTGAGGGGGTAGTAGCTGTTATGGTTTAAGAACTGGTGGTCAACTTAATGCCAGCTGGATTACATCAGCATGGCATTGAGCGAAGATGCTCCACCTGAGGAGGGTTGCCAGGATAAATAGGTGGAGAAGAAGGGAGGTGTGGAGGGTTGAGGTGTTAAGGAGGCATTGTGGGTTCTCCTATGAGTTGCTGTCTGAGCTGTTGGTTCTCCTGGAGAAGCTCTGGTCCTCACATCGAGCATTGCTTCCTGGCTCTGGGGGGAAGATATGTGCTGGTTGGTCTCCAGGATGAACTCGTCATGCTGCTTCCTGGCACGTTCCGGACTGTGCTTGTCATCGGAGGAGCTCGGGGCCTCCGTGTTTCTGAGGACAGCTGTGGTGCCTTCAGGATAGCCCTGGTCTTTGTTGTGAGTGTGACTTCTCGGCTCCAGTGTAGAACCCTCATCCCACTAGCACAGCTCCTTCATTCTGCTGGCATAGACTTTCTGGCTTCCACCACTAACCCTTGGGTCTTCCTGGCACGGATTCATAAAAGAGACTGGCATGAGTCCTTCTTGTGGGCTCTGGACCTCCAGTAGGATTCGTGGGAGGCACTGTCCTGAGCTCTGGGGTTTTATCTGGACTTATGTGGGACATTGCTGTGGGGTTTAGGCTCTTGACTAAATAATCTATGTCTGTGGTGTTGTGGATAGATTTCCTGCATTTTCCTGTGTTAACTTTCCGTGGCCATTATAAAAATATTACAAACTCCATGTCTGATCCTAATTGTTCTCTGTGTACAACCCCTGACTACAACAGTGGCCTTCAAAAATTGCTTGTTCTTCTTCACATTTTGCTTTGAAAAATTCTATGGGCTTGTCTTTCAATGCGAGGTGTTTGTTCTCCTTGTATCAAAGCAGTTCTGAACATTTTGTGGCTTTGTTAGATAGCCAGTTGCCATATATTACACAAAGCAGGGTTCAAATAAACTACAGTGATATTTGCTTTTTCCTCATTTTGGCCTGGCTTAGCTTTTTTGCTTACCAAAACTGTGAGAGAGACAAGTACATAGTGTAGGAGAGAGCAGAAAAGAGAAACAATAAAGAAAATGATGGTCAGGCCATAAAACAAATATCAGATTCTGTCCTAAAGCATGCCACAGATGCAGCTGTGCAACCGAAAGGCATCAATCCCTCATCTGCCACTAGGAAACCTGCCACAGGATGCAGCTCGTCACTTGGCACTCACTGATATGACTGAGTCTACAAGCAATTAGTTTACTGTGGTCTCTCTGCACCTAAACCTTTCTACTGATGTTAATCTGGATTTGCAGCTGCTCCCCAGTACTAGCTAGCATCACCACCTGAGCTCCACTTCAGGTCACCAGGCTTGAGATTCTCATGTGGAACAGGAAACCCTGTCCCTCACCTGTGCAGGTCACAGTAGGGCACGAGCTCCTATGAGGATCCAGTTATGCCACTGGTCTGACAGGAGGCAGGGCACAGGAAGAAGGGGGTGGAGGAGAGATCTCCACTCACCCGCCTGCCGTCCAATTCCTGCCACGTGGTCCAGTCCTCCATACCCACAGACCAGACCAGTCTGCAGCACAGTCTCCTGGGTTGGGGAAGCAGAATTTAACCTGATACATAAGTAAAGAAGTGCTCATGAGATAAAAGATCATCCTGCATGAAAGCCATGCTTCTGTACAGTGGTACCCAGGAAGATCTGATCCAACTGCTGAGATTACCAAAGGCTTCCTGAGTCTATTATTCAAAGACCTGAATCAACAAAACTGCAGCCACTAGTGAGCTGGCCCGGGCAAAACCCCGGGCCCTGGGAAGGAGGCAGACTCCAGCTGAAGGGAAGGCAGGGTTCCTGGAGTGCAGGGAGTGAGGAGCAGGGCTGGACGCTGCAGGGCCTTGTCAAGAGGGACTGAGGAGTCACTCAAGGAGTTCAGGAAGCACAAAGCACTTCAGGCAGCGTATAATGAAATTCTTAAAGAAGAAAAAGTATTCCATTCCAATGTTCACAGAACACAATTATTAATATTGGGGATGAGGAAGAGGAGAATTTAGATTTACCACGAATATGCATGAATACAGTATATAAGTGTGAAAGTTAAAATGTAGAATATAAATATGAAATATGTTGTAAAATGGAATCCTTCCTGGGGAAAATATGATTTGCTAAAACTATCCTTCTAAACGAAGAACCTGCATGTGTAGCCAGTCAGTCAACTTTTTCTGCTTGATTCTGATAGAAATCATGAGCCAGGTAGAGGCCGTGAGGCCCTGAGTTGACTCAAGATACTGCTCCACGCAGATTTATGGGGTGTCTGGGACCAGTCCACTTTTTCACCGCGCCTGTGCAGGAGCTGATGCCCCCTGAGACTAGGGAGCAGTGTGAGGGAAGCGCTTTTCATAGCATGGCTACAGACCCGCACTTGGTCCAAGCAAAGGCCTGCATCGGTTCAAATCTGGGTCTGCAGATTGGCCTGAATCCAGGCCTGTGATTGGTTCAAATCTGGGCCCCCTGATTGGCCTAAATCCAGGCCTGTGATTGATTCAAATCTGGCCCTGCTGATTGGCCTAAATCCAGGCCTGTGATTCGTTCAAATCTGGACCTGCTGATTGGCCTAAATTCAAGCCTGTAATTGGTTCAAATCTGGGCTTGCGATTGGCCTAAATGCATGCCTGTGATTGATTCAAAGCTGGGCCTGCTGATTGGTCTAAATCGAAGCTTGTGATTGGTTCAAGAAGTACACACCAGCCTCATCTGTCCTGGAACTAGTCCCAGGAAGAAATGGGTTTGATCTTGAGCTATTTGATGGACAGTTGTTGTGTCTCTGTGGACAATGGCAGGCTAAAATCAAGAGATCTTCTTTGTCCTTTTTTTTTTTCCCTTTTTCCTCCTTTTTTTCTTATTTCTTTGTTTTTTTTTTTTCTTTTTTCCTTTTTTTTTTTTCTTTTTTCCAAATCCATTCTTTTTCAAGGATAAAAATAAAAGAAGAAAAAATTTTAAAAATCAAGGGTTCTTCAGAGAGCCAGCTGCACTCATTTTAGCTTATTGGGGTTTAGGGAGCTCGGGGGTGTTAACAAAGGGCCCAGATCTTCACTGTTCTCCTTGATCTTAGCCACGTCGCGGTGCTCTGCTCTACCCCTCAAACCGCAAGCATCTGTGTCTGCAGCTGGGGAGCAGAGGCGGCATCGCAGGCGGCCTCCAGCTGCACCTGCTGCCCAGTGGCCTGGAGAGCAGCAGTAAAACATCCGCGCGCCAGAGAGTAGGCACGGGTGCGAGGAGGATATAGGCAGAGCCTCGCCCTCTCTGCCTGCTCAGCAGAGGGGAGAGTCAGGTGCTTCTCCTCCCTCACATAGTGCATGCAGGACACAGCGCGGGAGAAAGAATCAGCTACAAAGTTTGTTATGAGTGTTGGTAATTTGAGTATAATCTTACTCTAACTTTTCAATAAGAAAATAATTGTGATTCTATCTATTAAAGAGTGAAAATGTTGAACGTCCTTTCCATAAAGCTAGCAAAATGCCAATATTATAAACTCCTTAAAGCCAGTTAACTCAGGAGAATAGCATTTAAGAATAGATTTAAGGGCCGGGGGTTTAGCTCAGCAACATAAGTGCCTGCTTGGCAAACGTGAGGTCGTGAGTTCGATCCCTGGCGCACACACACAAAAAAGATTTAAAAGCATTCTAAATAAAACTATTAACAAATAGAACTCAGCAGTATATACAAATAATAACCAATAAGGATGCTGTGCATGTATGACAAAACTAGATTTAATATATAGCATTGTGAATGTAATGAATATCATACAATTCTCCACTTAAAGTGGTTAAAATGATATATTTTATGTTGTATTTATTTTGCCATAATTTTAAAAATAAAACAAATATATTTAGTATGAAAATATAAGTCACTTACCATAGATCTATTAATATTAATTATATTTTTAATGTATGCAAAAAGCTATACATAAATATCTCAGTAGCCACTATTCTAATAAGGTAAATATCTACTTCTATTCCAAAATGTTTTAGGAAGAGCATAATGAAATTCCTTTTATACCATTATAAAAATATCTCTCAGATCAACAGCCAACATCATGGTCCATAGAACCAAGAAACCATTTTACTATACTTTAAAAGCAGCATAATGACTACATTTATTAGTTAAAAACATTTTGGAATTGATAGCTTTGCAATTAAGCTAAATAATAAATACATAAAATCAGCTCATGTACACTGAAAGGTAAATTATAGATACTTGCAGAAGGTTGATTTTAATTTTAAATAAGAATTACTAAGAGAATGTTAGTTATGTGGTTAGTTATAAAATAAATATACAGAAAAGTGTCTGTATGCCTGCAATTTATCAATTAATGAAATGAACAAAAGATACCATAAAATCATATATATATATATATATATATATATATATATATTCTAAAAATTACTTCAGAACTAAACAGAACCTATATTAAGAATTATAAGCTACAAAGTTGTTGTGGCTTGTGTCTAGATGTCCCCCCAAAGCCTCATGCAATCATAGTTTGGCTTTTTCAGAGATGGCTGGATTCAGAGTGTGTGATGCTGGGGTTGATTCATGGTACAGTGCTAGGCTCAAGGGCACTAGGATAAGGAATGAGAGCCACCCACCCTGAGTAGTCTGGATAGGATGTAAGGGTAGAAAGAGCTGTGGTCATCCCGTTCTTGCTGTGCTACTCCTGCCCACCATGAACTGTTTCTCCTCTGTGATTCTTGTCTGCCATGCCACCCTGCCTTGCAGCCAGCCAACTATGGACGGAAACATCTACAAACTGTGAGCAAATAACCCTGTCCTCTCTTAACTTTGGGTGTTGAGTATTTTATCTCAGCAATGAGAAAAGTAACTGCAACAAAAATTTAACCAAAAATATGGAAGATCAAAGATATGAAGTTATTGAAAGTATGTTAATGTAGCTCTTATTAATCTCTTGCTGTGCCTAATTTACAAACGAGGTGTTTATATACAAGAAAACAGTATATGCAGGGCTCAGCACTTTGGAGGTCAGGCTGGAAAACCATTGTAAGGTGCAAAAAGCTCAAGCTCTGTGCTTGACAACAGCCTTAATACAGGGCATCCTCTTAACTCATCAGGATTCCACTTGCTCTCCTCTCAAATGACCAGTAATAATTCTTGCCTGACATGGGTTTTGGGAGAACTAAGTGAAATGATGCAGTTCAAAACATGTTGAAATATAATCTGTAAATCATCACACCAGAGGATTTGCTTCTAATACTCCTGGACTCCTTAGCAAATACCACCGGGCACAGTCAATAAATACAGAAAGTCTCTTCCGTACAACCACGGCCACTTCTAACGAAGTCACACATAATCCAGTTCTTGATATTTCTGTTATTGATTCACCCCCATCACCTCACAAAGATTTACTTTATGGCCAGTGAATGTGGCCCGCGAAGCGATGGAGACTGTGTGCACGGTTGCTCTTAAGTAGGAGAGCTAACAGAGCTGCATTTGCTATAAAACACAGGTGAAATAAGATATCCGTGTGCTGCAATGGTTGGACCTCCCTCAAACCAGTTTCCTGCACGAACCCATGAGATTCTTTCAATTCTTGGTTCCTCAGAGCTACAGGTTTCCAGAGTTATTGTGCCTTGGTATCGCTTTAGGGGCAGAGATGGGAAAGCTATTTCTGTAAGGAAGAATTGGTAGGACACAGTTTTGTTGCTTCCTCCTTCTGTATGAAGTAGTTTTCAGCCTTCGGGCAGGGAGAAGACTCATGCCTATAATTTGTCTAAAGCAAGGTATCCTAGATGACAGCCAATGCACAATTTGCTTTTCAAAACTAGAGTACTGTCTCACAACTTCTGACATGGGGATTGCTGAACTGACTTGAGAGGAGTCAAAACAAACAGAGAGAGCAGAAAAATAAAATCTTTCCAACCTCCCAATATCACAAAACAAAATCTGCAAAGTATTACTAAAGCTGAGCTCAGTCCAAGTTCAGCCTTCTTGCAAAGGGACTGTTTTAAATGACTCTAATTGACTGCCTTTGTACAGTTTGATGCTTGGTCTGTTTATATTCGCAGAAATGCTAGAAAAAAAAATGAAACGCTCTATAACTTCCAACTCAGCAACCATTTTTCTGTTAAACTTTTTATTTTGAAATAATGATAATTTCATACACATTGGTAAGAAGTAATACAAATAGACTTATTTGTTCAGTTTTCCTCAGTGCTGCAAAACTATAGTGCATATCACAACCAATATATTCATATTAGCAAGATTTACTGACTTTTTATGGTACTGAAAATTGAAGCCAGGGCCTTGAGCCACGTCTCCACCCCCTTTTTATTTCTATTATCAGACAGGGTGTCACTAAGCTACTAATTTGCCCAAGCTGGACTCACTAATTTCACTAATTTAAGACAGGGTCTGTTATGGATTGAGAACTGGTGGTCAACTTAACACCAGCTGGATTACATCAGCATGGCACTGAGCGAAGATGCTCCATCTGAGGAAAGTTGTCAGCATAAATAGGAGGAGAAGAAGGGAGGTGTGGAGGGTTGAGGCGTTAAGGAGGCATTGTGGGTTCTCCTATGATTTGCTGTCTGAGCTGTTGGTTCTCCTGGAGAAGCTTTGGTCTTCACATTGAGCATCGCTTCCTGACTCCGGAGGGGAAGACATGTGCTGCTTGGTCTCCAGGATGAACTCTTCATGCTGGCTTCCTGGCAGGTACCCGACTGTGCTTATCATCGGAGGAGCTCGGTGTCTCTGTGTCACTGAGGACGGCTGTGGTGCCTTTCAGGACCGCCCCAGTCTTTGTTGTGAGTGTGACTTCTCAGCTCTAGTGTGGAACCCTCATCCCATCAGCACAACTCCTTCACCCCACTGGCAAGGACTTTCTGGCTTCCACCGCTGACCTTTGTGCCTTCCCAGCATGGATCCATAAAAGAGACTGGTGTGTGTCCTTCTTATGGGCTCTGGACCTCCAGCTGGACTTGTGGGAGGCATTGTCATGGGCTCTAGGTCTTCCTCTGGACTCATGTGGGACATTGCTGTGGGATCCAGGCCCTTGGCTAAATATTCTATGTCTGCATTTTCTTGGGTTAACTCCTGGTGACCATTATAAAAACAGTATTATAAACTCCATGTCCTGATTCTAATTGTTCTCTGCACAACCCCTGACTACAACAGGGTCTCACTAAGCCACTAATTTGCCCAAGCTTAACTCAGACTCTCAGTCCTCCTGCCTCAGCTTCCAGAGTTCTGAGATTATAGGAAAGGGTTACCATGCACAGCTGGTTTTATTCTGATTTTCCCAAAGTATTTATTTCATTAAATAAAATTTTATAAAATATTGGTCCATGTACCACCAGCATGGTAAGGAAAACAAATAGTTACATCAACAAATACCTGCTTTCTGTTGCTATCACAGACACCTGAGACAGATCAATGGAAAAGGAGGAAAGATTTCTGCCATTAGCTTGGGGCCAGGGATGGTGGCCAGGATCTCTTTATGCCGCTAGGTGGAAGGTAGTAAGGTGTCCTCCACTCTGCTGTTCCTCCTGCCCCTGGGTCCCCCTGCTTCTGTCCATTCTTTTGGTTCCTTCTTGTGGGATCTCTGGGGTTGAGGTCACACGCCGCAGGGGGACAGTGTGAAATCACAGATGTCATCTCCATGCCCTTAGCATCATCTTTGAACCAGACCTTAAGTGGCCATTGCAGCGGACAGAGATGAGTTGCAGATTATTTTTTTGTCCTACACTATATTTTTATGTATATGTATATGTATGTCTTTATTGCTAATGCATAAGAAACATTGCATAGCTCAGAAGGAATCTCTGGGTTCTTCGAGGAAATCAAATCTGGGCTCGAGGGCCTAAACTGGCACCAGTGGGCAGGAGATGAGGGACAGCGCCCCATCCCCCTCCACCACCACACCAGCGCAGGTCACACTCTCCTTTTCCGCGGACCCAGCTTCTGTGGCCATGAAAATCAGAGGTCCAGCTCTTGCATTAACAGACCTTGACCTGGCCCACGGCGAACAGTCACCGACGTGAATCACCACATTCTATAAATAAACTCTCTCTATACTATGACTTTCCCATAAAAGTCTCTCACTGGATCCTCGCCACAAAAAGCCGATGTCATTTAATCCTGACTCTAAATGCTTGGTTCTGTTACTGCCATGCTACAGTCCAGGAGACGAAGCCTCAGAATGAGGATGAGAGTCACCAAGGTCACCAGGCTGCTGAGCGGCTGGGTTGGGATTCAACCCTCGTCTTTTGTCACCACATCTGGGGCTCTTTAGTCATCCTGCAGACAAAACTGCAGAGATGCACCATCAATAAAGCCACAGTCACAACCTCAAATCTCTCGGAGGAAGCTCAGGACATGCCCTTTGCAGTCAGTTAGGCTCTGTTCAGCTAGAGGCAGGTGGCTTTACTGTCACTAAGGTTGGTGGTGTGGGTACCAATAAATTACAACATGTGTCTTCCCACCCCTCCTGAGTTTAAACCTAAATCTGGCCTAGGAGACAAGACCAGCACACTTTAAATGAGAAGAAAAAAATGAAAGAGAGAGAAAGAGAGAATTTTACTGTACATGGTAAAAATCTTGGTTGAAAGGATTTGCATGGAGAAGAGCTATCTCTGTGCAGGTAACAGTGAGACACTTAGGACTCGATGATTTATTCCACAGTTTCTACTGCCTATAAAGCCTGACCTTTGACAAAACTACTGGGTGGAGAGGGAGCCAGAGCACCTGGGAAATACATCAACAGTGCTCGCTGCCCGTGCCTGGTCTTCTTGGTGTTATTGCTACAAACCCCACCAGGCAACAGGCTTTCCTGGGGGACAGGTAAAGGATAACCCCATCCAGGCAATCATGCAACAGGGACAAACTAAGAAGGAGCAGACAGCCTCAGAAGGACAAAGACAGTGTCCTGCCCCAGCAGGGAGGAGCTTCCAGAGCTCCATGCGAGGAAAAGAAGCAGGTAAAAAGTCAGAAGCAAAAGCAAGCCAGGAAGCATGCAGCTCAGGGGCACTGTGCTTTTGAACCATGGCCATGGACCCTGGACCCCTCCTGTATTCACTTCCCCTGAGGTCACCAGGCAGGGGCCTTTCCAGTCATCAGCTCTGACTGCAGTGGTGCTGTGTCTCCCAAGCCTAGATCATTGTGGCCAGGCTCTCACACACTGAGTGGCCTCATGTGTATAGTCCAGCCAAGTCCCCCTGAGCCAGGTTTGCAGCTGTCCACCTTGCTGTCAGATATGCAAGTGACCAAGCTTCTGTATAATTCCAGCCTCCAGGACATCTTAACCTCTCGAGTCTTCCCTGCTGATGCCTAAGACAGAGAAATGAAACAGAAAAAAACCACTGCCCACGTAGGCTCTCCCCCTCTAAATGAGCCCCAGGTGGTCCTCGGGAGCCAGCGTCCCCAGGAACTTTTCCCTGTCGACCTCACTCATGACAACAATGAGTTGAGACACTGCGTGGTGGTCAGGTTGTCTGTCTGGCAGGACCCCTTGAGGTGGACCACAGGATCTGGGGCCCAGGATAGGACATAGGTACAGTCAGGGGTCAGGTGCACTCTTCGCCAGGAGGGTCTCTGTCAGGATTCTTCCCTTCCCCTGCACTCAGGGCAAGTCAGATACCACGTGTGTGTGGTATCAAGCCATTCCTGTAAGGCTGAGTTTTGACACAAGGCATCTGACAGTTGCATCTGTGCAAAGATGGTCTCCTCTTCTGGAAAGCCGCAGGCCAGCTGGCTTTCTCCTGATTAGTGACAGCCAGTGCTGGCCCTAAAGAGGCTTCCTTAAATGGCCTTTAATGGCCTTAAAGTTACCATTAATCTCATAGCCACGAGACACCTCTTAGAACAGTGTACATATTTAAACGATTGTCACTTTATGCCACTGAGATTTGGTTTGCTATGCATCAGGAAGCAGAAAAGAGCATGAAACACCAGGCAAAATGAAAGAGAAAGCGACACATTTAGCATAGAGACTGCAAGAAGCAGATGTAGGCAGCACCCAAGAATACAGCCAAAATGCATAAAGGAAATCAATAGTCGCGACCACATTAGCTTCTAAGGACTATTAGTCTGTGCTGTAAACTCAGCTCTGGGTGCCAGCGATACATATAAACTGGTATAATCACATTAATCATTATAATCACATTAATCAGCATGAGGCAATTCGCCAGCGATATGCCGTGTCCTTTTCATTTTATCCTTTTCCTATGCAACAGAGACTGTTTTCTCTTTTGCTGGATTTAACCGACCATGCCACCTTTCAGCCCGCAGCACTGGCCTCAGAAGGCCTCTTGCACAGTGCTCGCTGAGATACCAGTTAGCAGGAGGCTGGCATCCACCAGCCTTGGGGCTAGGGTCCTGGTGAGCCCTCCACACCCCGAAGCTCTCCATACCCGATGCTCAGTCCGTCTGACAGGGTGTCCAGCACTGCAGCTTGGACGAATGCCCTCGTGTCTTGGACATCAATGCTATGCTGAGACCTGGCACGCTCTCTGCCAGGGCTGCTCTCTGCCCCATGCCAGCTCCTGGCTGCCGTCTCAGAAGCACCTGCCATATCACCCACCCCAGGTGTTTCCAGAGTTTAGCCAGAGTCCTGGCTCCTTGCAATGTCTGCAAAGAAGATAGCTCGCTACCCCATCAGGAAGAGCCGCCCTTCTGCTCAATTTGTCCCGCTAGCGCAGTACCAGAGTGCTCCAGCTCTTCAGTGTCCCAGCAAGCCTGGCGGCAAATCGACCTGTGCTGTGACAACTCTCATTGAAAGCCAGTATTCCAGCAATAGAGTGGCATCGCCCACCTGGATCCACAGAAAGCCTCTTTTCTTTTAAGCACTTCCTTTAGTGATTCCCCAAACACCACTGAAGAAGACCGAAGACTGAAGACGTTGTTCTCCCTTGACTTCCTCCCGGCTGCTTGCAGTGTGAGCTGTTGTCTAAGTGGGCATCTGAGTCCAGATGACCAGTTACTACCTGTGGAGCTGAGTGCAGCTCCCTGAGCTCTGGGACTACAGGAAAGACTTAATGGACCTCAGAGTCTCGCAGGCTGGCCGTTCATGCTGTAATTTCCGAATCTGCCGAAGGAATGGCTTTGTGACTTTAGTTGCTAAGAGGGAGAACAGAGCCAGAGAAAGTGACAAGCTATGGACACCTCTGCCAAGGCAGATGCAAGGCTTGCGAAGTGAAGGGGCAGGACCCCCGGTCCCCAGGTAGCAGCGGTCACTTCCAGTCAGCTAAAGATAAGCATCGAAGGAACACCCAATGGCAGGCTCCTTCTGTTTCCTAGAAGGAAGGGAGCAGGGCAGGTTTGGGGTGCTGGGAGAGAATCTGAGCTTTGACTGAGCCCCATTGTGCAGCAGCTGGGAAGATTACCCAGCTGGGCTAAGTGCTGCCTTCACCGGAGCCCGTGATGGACAGAGCTTTTGTACCGAGGACACTTCAGTCAGCATGGAGTCTGAGACAGCAGGAAAATTAAAGGCTTCTCAGGCCCGTTTGCAGCACACCTGATCTCTATTTTAAATTTGAGGGTGGATGAGCACTGTGTCAGGTAATTGCCAGTGCCGAGTGTCACCATGGGCAACGGGCTTGCTCTCCTTGACAGTGGGCAGAGGCCAGCTCCCACTCCTTAGGAAGCTCCAGGCCCAGTGACAGCGATGGGCCTCGGAAGAGGGATGCTGGGTTCTGGGCCTGTCCACTATCAGCCCCAGCCTCATCTCATTTAAAAGGTAGAACCCAGGTGTTCCCGATCCCTGGTCACAGACCTGACCTGGCAGGGAAGCCACCTGACCTCACAGCAAAACTCTCCCCTGATGCTTGGCACCAGTCACTAGCTGAGTGGACGGGCAGGAGGAGAGGCCAACACTATGGCCAGCTTGGACATGGAGCCTCAGAACCATGGGAGGGGAAACACATGTTCCGATGAGGCCAGTGGCTCCTTGGTGGGAGATGAAGCAGTCTCAGCCTGTCTCGGGTGGTTCATGGTGGTGGCAATGGCCCGCCCACAGCAGTGCAGGCAGAGCACAAGGGTCAGCTGAAGTCAAGTGCTGCCCTCTGTGCTGGGCATGGACCCAAGGAGCCTGTGATCAGCAGGGAGCTGTATTTGGGTTCACTGGGGAACAGAACTGATAGGAAAGAAGGTCTAGTTATTCTGAAGATTTATTAAGCAAACCTACCGGATCAGAGATGAGAGGATCAGCCCTGGTGTCTATGCACTGGAGAACCCAGGATTCAGCAACTACTCAGCCCAAGACGGGAGCCTCAGCTGGAGGACGGTCAAGGAGGTGGGCCCAGGCTATGAGCCTACTGGCTGGTGCCGCTGTGTCTAGTGGGTTTTCCTCCCTCAGTTTGCTGGGCTCCCTGTCCATCACCCACAGACACCCCAAGAACTGTGCCTCGCTAATCTGCTAGGTGTTTCTTACCCCAGTCAAGCTGACATATCATGCTTAATGGTCACCATAGCTCAATGACTTAGAATCCTCTCAGCAGCCCATTTGACAGAGAAAGACACCAGGCTCAGTGACAGGCTCAAGGGTCTGCACAGCATTAGAACACAAACCTGGGTCTCTAAACCCCCAAAGCCTTTGGTTCATGTAAGTGTCTGTATCAGTCTCATCTCATCACTTAAGGCAGATGATGACCTTCCCACCTGCCTGCCCCAAGACCCCCATCGTGGAGATGGGCTTGGCCACAGGAGGCAGGGAGCAGGCTATGGGAAACCTGGGGGCGGCTTCCAGTTGGGGGCGACAGTCCAGCCTACCTCAGCCCAGCACCACAGATAACAGAGTGGGGGCTAAGTATCTCCAGCTGCCCCCTGACCTTCTAGAACACCAGCTCATGGGCCCCTCCCCAGGGCGAGTCTCCCGGAAACAGCCTCTGGTACACAGTGCTGGCTGGGGCCAAGGGTAGGGACTAGAGATCCACTCACACCGCGCTTTGGAAAATTCAGATGTCTGGGGAAACTCCGCAAAGACATGGTCACTGCTCTCACCTTGACTGACTGGGTCGATACCAAAGACAAAATTAGCCTAATTCATTAACTGTCATGATAGACAGCAGACCAGGTGGTTCTTCATCCTCTTTTTTTTGGCAAGTTAATTCTCACCTCGTCATCTCTTTTGAGCCCTTGCCCTTCTGTCCCCATCCTAGGAGGAGCACATACATCCACGGTGCCACATACTCACGCCCAGGGCCTGGCACCGCCTTAGATCTCATGCCCGCTCTTGAGTCACAGCCCCCTGGGTGCTGGGCTTGGAGGACACCGCCACCCCTCAGCATCCCTCATGGGACCAGGAGATGAATGCTTCAACCCGGATCCCACAGGAGCATGGCCGAGCACAGCTCAGCTGAGGTCAGGCTTCCGCTTTCCAGTCTGTCCACACCTCGGAGGGTGTGTGTCTGCTCTTCCCTCTCCCTGGACCAGCTTCCAGACTCTGATTCAGCTGGCTCCTTTTGGTTCAGTTTATCACTCAAAGCTTCTCTTACTACCTGAAGCACCAGACCCTCAGTGACAGTCGCATGTCCTCCTCTGGCTTCTCTTCCCAGTGTTTATCACTGTCCAAGTCATTCTGCTCATCCGTTTGCACGTATGTCTGACCTGTCTACCACCAGGACCTCAGGTGTCTGAAAACTGAGACTTGACCTGACTCAGTCACAACTGTGTCACTGGGACCAATCATGGTGCCCACACAAATAGGTAGTTCTTGGTCATTCCATGGGGAATGAGCTCACGAGGTCTTGGCACTGGGGGATTTCTGCTTCTGCCTTTGGTCGTAGGGCTCTAAGCACTGAGGGTTCAACTACACTGTGAGCGTGAAGATGGCTGTGCCACAGAAAGCACGGACCGTGCTTCTGCACTGAGACAGACACACAGGAGAGGCCTGGGGTAATGGCAGATGAGCCTGTGGTCAAGAAGATAAATAACAGTAGCAGAGCAAAGCACTGGTCACAAAGCCCACACATCAAAATTTCAAATCTCTGGTGCAACTAAAGGTGACTGCCATACTCCTCCCAGGCTGTCATAATACAGTGCCACAAGTTGGGGTCTTAAGGAACAGACATTCATTGCCCACAGTTCTGGAGACCGGAAGTCCAAGATCCAGGAACTGCACAGTCAGGCAGTGGGGAAGGTTCTCTTCCTGAATGGCCACTTTCTCTCTGCACCCTTCCTCAGTGCATGTGCATGGAGAGAGACTGAGCTCTGGTCTCTGCCGGGACACTGATCCTATTGGATCAGAGCCCTACTCCATGACCTCATTTAACCTTAAATGCATCCATAAAACCTTATCTTTAAATACAGCCATGTTTGCTTACCTCAACAGCACACACACTAAATACAGCCACATTATGACTTAAAGCTTCAAGCTGAACAGACATTGGGCGGACACAATGCTTTCCCCAGCAGTGGCTGTGATATCTAGCACCTACGGCATGCCCTACTCCAACAATAGATCGGAGCTGGACTCATGGCACCAAGGGAAGGCAAATGCCAAGCCCAGGAGATGGCTGTCCCATGTTGCCTGTTGAGTGACCCTGAGACAGAGACAGTCACCACCATTCCAGATGGACACTACAGTCCTGGGATGGGCAGGGCCTACTGTGGTTGGCTTTCATGTGTCCAGCACCAGATCTCCATACAAAGTGGCCCTTCCAGTGGGCCAGGACCAGCAAGGTACCACTGGGCTCCTCTCTACTGTCACAAGTGCCGGATAGTCCCTAGGGCAGCCGTGACCAGGGCGTCCAGCAGCTGATGCTCCTCGCAGGGCTGCCTGGTGAGGCCCCTTGCTGGATCTGAGGACCCTTCCACTGACTAAGGTCCAGAAAAGAACAAGCAGAGCCACAGTGCAGTTTTCCTGTGAGCTGAGACCTCAGAAAGATGGTGTCCCCATTGTTTCTCTCCTCCTCCTCTTCTTCCTCCTTCTCCTTGACCTCTTGACCCTTTAGCATCAGGGACCCCTGGTGGTGTGAGCTCAAACCCCACTTCCAACACTAACACTGCATGAACCCCAGGAAGCCCCTTACTCTGCCTCATTTCCTCCTCTAAAATGGGAATGAGCCCAGCAGGAGCACTCAATGAGGGGACATTGCCATGGTTATAGCAAACATGTCTTTAGGACATTCATTACATTATTAGGCACTGTACAGAGGGCGGGGGAAACATACCTGTTACACTCTAGATAGATCTTTATCTATAAAGATATTTAGATAGATAGATAGATAGATAGATAGATTAATGAATAATTATTTTCAGTTTTCATTTTTCCACATAGATAAAAATTGAGAAGTGACACGTGGTGGTCCGTTATTAAAATTGCCCAAAGTTATTGAATATCATGGCAGGGCTGCAAGCCCCCGTCTGTCTGACTGCTGAGCTGAACTCTCACCACCATGCAGAAGACCTGATGATTTTCCCGCTTGCACAGCAGCTGTGTCCCAGGACACAAGCAGATGCGTCCCCTGCTCATGTCTCCAGGGCTCAGATGTGCGGGTCACAGACTTCTGCAGGAATTCGAGGGGCCAGCCGCTGCAAACCCTCATTCCTCTTGAGCACCAGTTCATCTGGAAATATCAGGTGTCATGCCAGCCACACTGCTGCAAGTGATGGCCAGGCTCAGGAGACGACTTCCTGCAGACCCCGGCACATCACAAGGACTAAGGAATGATGTCACCCAGGGCCCCGGGGTTTCTTTGACTGGCCAGAATCTGCCGTGACTCAGGAGCACCCAGCCTTCTGTGTGCTCTTGACTCCATCAGCAAGCTGGATCTGGAGTGTCACCTGGGGATGACAGAAGCTAGAAGGCCGCTGTGTTGGAGCAGGCTTGACGTCCTCACAGATAACCCCCAAGCCTCAGCAGCTTCACAATGCAAAGGCTTATTCCTTGTTCATGTCACAGACCACACAGAACTTGGCAGAGAGGTGACAGGAGCATGAGCTGCTGTGCTCCACATGGTGCTCCAAGGCCCCTGCACCTTCCCTCTGGCTGCTCCTGCATCTGCAGGATGCCAGGAGCCTCAGGCCTTCTGAGCTCTGTGCTGCATCTGCTCCTTCTTCTTGGCTAACGAGGCAATACTGGGGTGGCAGGGAGATCAGAGGAGGCACTTGGGCCCAGTTCCGGAAGTGACATACGTCTCTTCCATCCACATCCTGCTTTCTAAAACTCCTGGGTACTTGAGGCACGGGATGAGAAATGGAATCTGGTAGATTCTAAAGTTCCCTACTACCATGTCCATTGCTTTGGGTATTTGGTGGCCATGTGCAGTTTAAAAGGTGGCCAGAACTACGGTCCCCTACCTGGTTGCAGCACAGCCCTAACCACCTGACCCTGCAGAGTCCTGACACAAGCAGAAACCAAAGGAGGTGAATGTTCCAGTGTCCTGCTCAGCTGCTCTGGACATTGTCAAGTTCAAGAACATAAAGTGATTGTGATTCTGAAACTGGCCTGGCTGTGGGTTCCAATTCTATGCCAATGATGTTTGCATAAAGACAAGATCATGAGCAATCTGCAAAGTGGGGTTCCTCTGGGGCACACTGCTGCCTCTCGCACAGCCTCCCCTCTCCGTGCATGTCTCCTGTGGTCCTTGGACAAAGCTGGAGGGTCACAGTGCTGCCTGGTGAATGTGATCATCTCTCTCATGAGCTGCCAGGGAGGTGGCCAACCTCCAACATGCTGCCACTTCTCTGCAGTGAGAGCAGCACCTACCATCAGTCCTGAGATTCTGCAAGCATCTGTCTCACACCAGGCACATGCCAGGCACGTGAGGAGGTAGCAGGACATACACAAATGAAAGGCAATCACCAGGAAGCTTCTGCCCTAACAGGGTGTGTGGTTCTTTTGGACAAAGCAAAGGAGCAAATCAGAAAACAGGCACTGTGGTTTGATGTGATACCCGCTGTGAGGCAGGAGGAAGATCAGGTGTGCAGAGCTCAGCAGGGAGCCTGAGCCAGGCCTCAGGAACTAGGGAAGGCCTTGAGGGAAGCAATGCCTGGGCAGAGACTGTGGCGTGCCAAGCAGCTGCTCACCACCTGAGAACGGGTAGGAAAGCATGCCTGCGAGTCCACAGCAAGAAAGACCAAGTCATTCAGCAACCCTGGAGACTGGAGTTAAAAACAAAAGAGCAGTGAGATGATCCTGGCAAAACCACAGAATCTCACAGTCTCCGGGAGGCAGGTGAATGCTGTCCAGAGGAAAAACGAGCAAGAACTGAGGAATTTACAAGATGGAGACTCAGTCACCTTGTTGTTGGAGGAAGATGGATTTGGGCAACAGGAAATCAAGTGAGATGGTGCAGTTGAAGGCAAGCAGAGTGAGGAGGAGGCATCCTGGGGCGCTAGAGAGGGCGACACACTGCAGGCACAGGAGCGCCCTTCCACACCGCAGGTCGCACTCCTGCAGGACCCCGAGGACCCAGCTGCTGCAGGATTGCAGGAAACCAAGTGAGTGGCTCTCCTTGAAGGCAGAACTATCACCTTCACATTATTTAAACCAGGCCCTGTCTCTGTGCACTGATTTGTGCAGAGCTGGCTGTAATGTTCCCCTTCCCTTCAATCAGCTCTAAGCAATGCAAATAAGGCTGACTGTGGTACTGAGGTGTAACCTTTAAAGCCAATGGACAATTTCCTGTTTCTTTGAATCGTGTTCCCCGTGAAATTGTTGGACACAGCAGGACGGCACTGCCAAATATTTCCAGGAATGTCAACTGGGTAGAGCCTCAAAATAAGAGGCTGTAACTTCCCAGGGTACAGAAGTTTACACTGAGACTGAAGTAACAGCCTCCTAAATGCATTTGTATGCCATCCCAATCAAGTTATGCAGCCCTGTCCTTCTGTGCATCTTTTTCCCTGCTCGCTCTCTGTCCAGCTAGCTCAGCTCACCTTGCTCAGGGAATTCCAGCCATCCTCACTGTCACTCATCCTTGAGCCACTCCCTTCTTCACGAGATAATAAATCCCAGGAGAGGGCTCTTTGCCAGTTCCTGCTTGCTGTTTGCAGCCACCATGAACTGCAGCTCTGCTACGCCACCCTACCTTGGAGCCAACTGAATATGGACTGAAACCCCCAGAAACTAGGCCTGAGAAATGAGAAGAAGCACATTTGTTGTATAGCTGCCATTCCGTAGTCAGAGAATCATGGGTTATTCTGATGCATTTTTACCTTTTCTTTCCAAGTATTCAGTATTGGAAATGCTTCATAATGTCCAAATCAGAGAAAGTCTTTTCTTCTCTGGTAAAACAGCTATTTAGAAAATAGCCTGGGGGGGGGGGGGGACAAAGATGGCAGATAGATAACAGCTGGCTACAGAGGCTCCCTGAGATAGTCAACTTAGAAGTCAACATAATACAGAGTGAAGAGGCCCAAACAGAGGGAGATGAATTCTCTCATTCCAAGAAGAAATTAAGGCGACTTACCCACCATCCGAGGTCCCACCATGACTTGCCAAGGTCCCACCGTGATTTGCCAAGCCATCCAAGGTCCTGCCAACTCACTGGAGGCACAATTACAGTGAGACCAGGGGTTGGTCAGTGAGCCGAACAGAGAGCTGAGTTGCCAGGGTCCCTACATCAACCTGTGAGTGATGAGAGTGGAGCCATAAATAGGGGGGCTCCAGCAGATGACACTCTGGGAGCAGGCAGGACTGGGTACAAGGGGCAGCAGTGACCTCAGTCAGTTGTTCCCTTCCCAAATGGGATTGGTGGAGTGAGCTAGACCTGGGTCACGTGACCTGGCTGAGACCCAATAGGTTATCCGAGGTCAAGTCCCTGCAGGGGTGGCACACACTGACCACACTAATTCAGTGAAACCTCAGAAGTATGACTGACAGTGTAGGCCACAGTAGCTTCACTGACCCGGAGGGCATGTGGTACAAACAAATACAGTGCACACCACAGCAACTTGACTAATCCCCATCAGAGACCTGCCCAGAAGCAACTCGGCACCCACCAGCTGCCCTCACCCTTGCTCCCACCATTGCTGCTGACCCGGAGGGGAGGCAGTGCAAAGTCTGCCGCCACCACTGCCAGCATGCTACAGCCACTGCCACACAGAGGGGAAGTGATGCAAAGTAATACAGTTCAGGCCACAGTGCTTGACTGATCCAGAGGGGAGGGGCCAGCATAAGCTGTCCCTGTTTGCAACTCACTAGCACGCGGCAGTGTGAAGGGGCATCTAGACAGCACACTTCAGAAGAATTGTAACCAACAAAAAGAAACTGGGGCCCCCTGGAAGAAGCAAAAAGATGGGAAGAGGAAGCAACAACAAAAAGTCCCCAGGTCCCAACCCTGAGAACATTGACCCAGGACAGGTAAATACAAAGGAAAATGAAAACAGCAAACATGCAATATCAGATACAGCACCAGTGGACATAAAGAGATATATTCAGCACCTCATAGATGAGTTCAAAAGTGAAATATTTAGCCAAATAAAGCAAGATATAAGAAAATTAATAAAAGAGATATTAAGAACCCCTTAAGCAGACACAGATAGATGAACAGAGGAATTCAAACAGAGGAGAGAACAATTTAATGGAGAATATTAAAAATGTAGAATACATGAAGCAGATTCAAAGAGATCAGCAGGAAATTAAAAGCTCTATGGAAAGATGGCAAATCAGCTTGAAAGAAACTAAGGATAGATTATCCAAACTGGAGGACAATTTTGCAGTGTGAGAGTATAAAGGTAAAACTTTTTCAAAATAACAAGGAAACAAGCAGTAACAATACAAAGGCTAGAAGATGACAAGAGGATCTATAACTTGACAATAAAGAATCTGAATGAAGAAGTTGGGGTATAAACAAAGGAACTGCAAAGGCTAGTCACAGAAATAATTAAGGAAAACTTCCCAAATGTAGGAAAAGGAAGTGATATTCTGATTTATGAGGCATACAGAACTCCAGCCACCTACAACCAAAACAGAGTTACACCCAGGCATATAATAATCAAGATTTGAGAAATTCAATGTAAGAAGAGACTATTAAAAGCTGTTAGAGACAAGAAACAGATAACCTATAAAGGAAGGCCCATCAGAATAATGGCAGACTTCTCAGCACAAACCATCAAGTCAAGAAGAGCCTGGAATGAAATATTCCAAGCCCTGAAAGAAAATAACCTCCATCCCAGATTGATATACCCTGCTAAACTGTCTCTAGAAATTAATGGAGAAACAAGATGCTTCCAAGACAAAGAGGAACTTGGAAATTCGCGACCACCAACCCAACTCTACAGAGAATACTGCAGGGCATTCTAGAGAGAGAGAAAAGTACTAGGATTCTAGGAACAGTGGCAGAGAGGCCTCAATAATAGAGCAGAAAACAGAATGAAGAAGACAAGCAGACAACTGATGGTAAACAAGAGCATAACAGAAATGAGGCAGAGAAGATTTTATTCAAAACTGATGTGATTGATAGTATCAAGTGTGAGAGTATAGGCAACTACACTGAAGATGACAAGACTCTATGATACACATTCTGGTTTGATAACTGCCAGTTTTTGAAGTTCTATACTATATACAAAGTTGTGTTTTTATTAATACTATTATGTACTGATATATTCAATTATACTATGTCTGATGATATAGCCAATTCTATTGGAGATAACAAGAGACAACACAGTAACCATGGTAGAACAATTTGTACAATGGTCTTATATGTTTATTTCATTTCATGTGTTTATAGGAATATGTTTTGCTTTGCCTTGCTTTGTTTTGTTTCTCCCTCTAATATAGAAAGGATAAAAATACATGTTAAGACTCATGCATGTGTAGAATCTATAAACAGTTTATGAGAACTGATCTTATGACACATGATGAAATGAACAGATACTCTGAAGAAAAAGAGACACTAAAATATCCAGTGCTGATCCTGGAGTATCATAATGTGAAACCCAGCAATAGTATTATTCTTTGTTCAGAGTGATATTAGCCTGCTTGGGTTTATTCAGATCTCAAGATAATTGAAGATATGGATAACTGCATGTATGTTTAAGTGTATAGGATTGATAACCATATTTCTAAGTTTTTGTTGAATAGTTAAACAGAGCTGGTGGCAATCTCACAGTTTGAATCCCCATTTTATATGCTCCACTTTAGTATCTTGAATAACTATTTGTAAGAAGACAATCTGTAATCATCAACTATTGATTTCTTACTGTTTATTTTTTCTTTGAAATTATGTATTATTTCTACCCATTTTCTGTTTTGTTTAGTCTTTCTTTAAATTAAATTTTTTTAAAAAGACAGTAGAGTACCCAGTGCTGATCATGGAGTATCATGATGTGAAATCCAGAAATACTATTATTCTTTGTTCAGAATGATTTTAACCTGCTTTAGTTTGTTTAATCTAAACATAAATGAAGATATGGATACCTGCATGTATGTTTAGGTGTATAGGATTGACAACCATGTTACTAAGTTTTTGTTGGACAGCTGAACAGAACTACTTGCAGTCTCGCCATTTGAATTCCCACTTTACATGTTCCATTTTGTATCTTGAACAACTATTTGTAAAACAACAATATGTAAACATCAACTAGTGATTTCTTCTGTTTATTTTTTTCTCTGAATGTATGCATTATTTCTACCTATTTTCTGTTTTGTTTAGTCTTTCTTTAAAGAAAATTTTTAAAAATCCCAGGAGAGACCTTGGATCAGAGCCTTTGTCTCCACATCCTCATTGGATTGTGTTTAGGACCCCTCGGCTGCCCATACCTTTGAGTATATCTTGGTGTCTTTACTCTCACTGTGGGTTGCATTGGAGGTGGCAGATTGGAATTAACTTGCTGGGATTCCAATAACGTTTCTGTGGGATTACAAATATAATTTTCCAGATTGTGAGGCAGACTAGGAAATATTCAAATTACAATATTCAATATCGGAATTACAATACAGGACAGGGTGGGGCCAGGATTCTCCAAGGACACCTGCTCAGAGCACCCTGCCTGTGCAGGTGGAGAGTCAGGGTAACCCAGCAGGGAGCCCTGCCCTCAGTGAGGCTCAGGACGCCAGGGCGTTCCCTTCCCTGGGACAGCAGTGCTGCTTGGAGGGACATGGCCACATGCTGAGCACTTATGGCCTAGGTATTGAGTGTGTCTGCCTTGCGTGCAAACAGAGCTCTGAGTTCCTCTTGTAAGGCTCACCCATGGGTGACTGCCAGGCTCGGGGATAGAAACAGCCACCATATGAGCAGGCACCTACTGGTGGGCGAGGGGCATAAAGACACAATGGGAAACAAGGTGGCCTTTGGAAGAGATGCTGGCCAGAGCAGGCAGCGCTACAGACAGCAGCCAGGAGAGAACTGGCAGATCCCCCCTGGCCTCACTCCCTTTCTGGGCTTCCTTCCCTAGACATTTAGGGGTCCAAAGTGGCCCACGAAGTCCAGGCTACGGTTCCACCCTGCTGATCGCCTCAAATAGGAGGCCCAGGAAGGTCCAGCAGACCTAGAAATAGGCTATAATTGCATTTTTACTTCTTTATTTTCTTCCAGCAGTCATTTATGAAAATTATTTTTATTTCATTTATTGTGAGTTAGGGTACCCTTCCCTATTCTGTCATTTCCAGTCAGAAAACATGGCTTGTGTATTTATATACTCTTTGGAGCACACTCAGAATTTCTTTGCAGTATTCTGTATCACCAGCTTTTGAGTCCTTGATTTGATTTATCTTTTAGCTAAAATATATCTTAGAGCAGCTTCCGGGAAATGTAAAAGAGACACACTTTCCAAGCCATTGCATTTCTGAAAGGGTCTTTTTTTATGGCTTCACACATCCATGACAATGCAGTGGAACACAGAACTCCAGGTCACGACCTTCGCTGCTCTGTGTAGCAGGGATCTCTGGGGCGAACGGATGCCGCTTTCAGTGTGGCGCTCTCACCTTCTGTGCAGAAGCCCAGGGAGCTTTTAACCCCTCTTATATCACATCAGGGCTCCGTGAGAGGGAGGTGGGACACTCTGCATTGGCAGAGGGAGGTGCAGGCACGGGCTCTGCTGAGAGACGTGACCACAGAATGCAGGGACCCCAAGCTTCCCACAGCATTTTCCCAAATAGCCACAAGCACAGCAGCACGCCGTGTGCCCCGCACTCCCATTTCCCTTCCACAGGTGAGAGTTTATTATAAAGTGACAGGATTTCTATGGCAAGGGAAAAGTTAGTGCATCGGATTGAGAAAACAGTAAATTGAAACAAATTTTCCTAAAGTGCATTTTTCTCTGCCAACTCCACATCCAGTCGACAGATGCTGCAGCTCTCACCCACGGCCTGCTTTCCAAGTGACCCTTCTAAACCTCGCCTGGTTCTTGAGGGTCCTGCACCCCGTCTCAGAACTGTGAGACATCCCAAGCCATGTTTGTTGTGCTATATTAGCGTTACAGTGAAAGCCAGTACTGCAAGACCAAGAGAGCTGATTCCAAGAGGAGAATCAGGTCTGGGAAGATGCACTGAGATTGGTGCACAGGGTCCTAGAAAAAGCGCATGGACTCCAGGATGGAGGGTGGCAGAATTCCTGGGCCTGCGAGGACCTATGGGAGCAGGAAGGCCTCCCAAAGACACCCCACAGAGGGCAGCCTCCCCAGGGCAGCTGCACCACTGCCTTGCCAGCAGGCTGCCTCCTCTCCTGGAGTGCTAAGACCCACCAGGCCCTACTTCACATCCTGCTCCAAACAGGAGCTCCTCTTGCTTCACACTGATTCGTTTTGCACTGAAGTTTGTCCGTTGCCAAAGCAACACTGGCCCCAGTTAAACTGCTCAGCAAGCAGCAGTGTGATCCCCACGAGAGAGCTGAGGAGTCCTGCTTCTCCTTAGCTCTGCCCTCACTGACTGCATCCCACTCTGGACATCATTATGGCTGTTTCTAGGTGTTCCCCACCCCAAAGTGTCATGCACTCATAAGCGAGGCTTTTCCAGAGGTGGCTAGATCTAGAGTGTGTGATGCTGGGATGCAGGGTGTGTGATTACTAAGTCAGTCCACTGATTGGTTTGGCATTATGCTGGGTGTGGATAATGGGAAGGCCCACCCTGAGTGCAAGTGCTGCCCACCCTAAAGGCGTGTAGCCTGCGTAGAATGTAAGAGGCAGAAAGGGTGCTACTGTGCTTGCTTGTTACTTGCTGCGTTTGCTGTCTTCAGCCTGCCATGGACCATTTCTCCTCCGCATCACCCTACGCCATGCCACCCTGCCTGGGAGCCAGCCAGCGATGGACTGAAACCTCTACAAACTGTGAGCCAAAATAAACCTTTCCTCCTTTAACCTACAGTGTCAGGTATTGTGTATCAGCAATGAGAAAAGTAACTAAGACAAACATCTTCCAACACTTCTTCAGGCTTATTGTTGTAGCTATAAAACAGGAAGACAAAAACCCACCTTCTGACCGCTCTTAACTGTGGTGAGAAACTCACGAAACACCTGATACACTCAAAGCAGCTTTGGAACCTGCTACAGAAAGAGCAGACTGGCTTCAAAGGACCAATATGATGTGGGTAGAGTTACTGAGCCTTCTCTGGACAGATCCCACTGAAGTTAATGATCAAGCATACTAGGACACAAGACCACTGAGAGAGCTTGGCTAGAGACAGTCTCCACCCTGGCTGGGAAGGAGGTATTCAGAGCTCAGCAGGCATCATCTTGAGGGCTGTAGGCAGAACACAGGGAACAGTATTTCAGGGATGGGGAAGGAAGGGCATCGGTGGCATAGAGGCTGCACCATGGAAGTCAAAGTGATGACTTGGTTCCAACTGTCATTCATGAAGATCTGACACTTCACAAATCACTGCCCATGCTGGAACCCATTCTGCAACTGAAATGAAGACCCTGTCCCAGGCCACCATTTACAGACTTTTTAATAGAAGAACTCTTTATCCAACTGCAGTTTCTTTTTCAAATGCTGGTATATGTCAGTGAATCCACTTTTCAAAATGCAATGTTTGAGTGCTTAGTGATGGAAAATAGCCTCTGAAGCTTTTTTTTTTTATTGTAAAGATAGAGAAATCGAACAAAACAAGACAGAACAAAGCCAATTAAAACAAAGCAACAAAATTGGTACAGAACTTCAGAGCAGGATACTAGGAAAACAACAATAGCTACCATAATACCTTGTTATCTTCACAATAGTTGTCCATTCCATCAGGTATAGCAAAATCAAATCAAAAACAAAACAGAATAAAACCAATCAAAACAGAATGTTGAATAAAGCAAAACAATCAGAGCCAAACAAAACAGTGGGAACAATACTGGATTTCAAAGACAAGACAGAAGGAAATCCTCCATATTTGCTATGCTGAATATGGCCATCCTCCCAATAGATGCTCAGACCGCTGGCCCCAGGCCTGCAAAATCAACCAAACACTACAAGCATTTACTTGCTTCTTGTACCTTAATCGCTATCAACCCAAACCATCCTCCGAACCAGCTGTTTGTTTACAGGGGGCAGGGAGGTTGTTTGATTCTCAGCTCACGTGCTGGTAGGCTCACGGGAGGAGCTATCTGACTCTTCTCTTCCTGGAAGCAGTGCGATTCTTACCAGAAAGGCTTTATAGCTGGTTTCTTGGTCAGTTCCTTCCAGACCCAGCATAGCCTCCGAAGTTTATAGATGTCTTATGAAGCACAATACATAGTCACTTGCGCAGAATATAGTGGCCAGGTAAACACAATGTGCCAGGCACTGTGGCCAATAACAGGGTACCAGCTGGGTATCTGCAACTGTTCCTGCCCTTACAGTTGTGTGATCCAGCCAAAAATAGGATGCCAGGGATTATAGAGCAGCTTAATAAGAGATCCGATGGAAGGATCTGAAAACACATCTGAGAAGTTTTTAACTTCATTGGTCATATGGAGGAGTTGTGGCTGGTGTTCCAGAAAAATTGGACTTGAAGCATGCACTAAAACAGCTTTTGGAGAAAGGGGACTTTGCCCGGTAGAAAGGCCCACCTGTTCAGCACCATGAAGAAGTGGCACTTGGATCCCCTAAGCAGGAATTGGTTCTAACATAGAAGAGGAAATAGCCAATGGGGCAGGATGGAGCCATAGAATCGAGCACTACATGTACCCCCAAATTTATATGTGAAATGTGAAGAAAGCTAGGCTTCACCTCAGGTGCCCCGAGAAACCAGTGCTAGCTGCAAACAGGCTGAGAATCATCAGTCTCGGTGACCTCCAGGGCACTCTGCACTGATGCCTTCAGTAACATACTTCATTAACCTCAACCAATAAATTCTTACCTGTTAATTCAGCCATTCAAAAAATATTTGCTAAACATAATTAAAATGTGATAATTTAAATCACAAAGACCTAGTGCAACATCTTTTGGGAGAAAAAAAATAAAGGTAAACCCGTTTATGGCAGAAACCCAATTTGTAGCTCTCAAAGGGCGGCTTTGCATCTCCAGTGGGGGAGAGAAGGAGGGAGGTTTGGAGAGGGTCAGCCAAGGAAAGCAAGGACACTGCCTCTTACAGCAAAGCAGGCATGGACTGGAACTCTGTGTGACCATGAAACGAAAGACAGCAGATGAGCAGGGGAGCTTCGAAGCACTCACAGGTTTAACTGAGGAGCTCGAGCTCCAGGCAGCTAAGGAAGCAGGTCCTTCCCATCTGCCACTCCCCCAAATCCCGGCAGTGACTTGCTCCTCTTGGAGCAGACCGCAGAAGATGAGCAGTAAAGAAAGCCGAGCATGGCTCAGGTGGGCATTAAACCTCAGAAGGGATACTCAAAGTCTTGCATCCAAAAGCTCTAAGCACCCCAATTTTGGTTTACTATTATTATATCAACACCACCAGAACAACCATCCCTGTTAATCCTTGGGTCTTTCTAGAACATGATGGGCTTGGGTATCAAATGTTCCCCAAAAGCCACGTTTTCAAGGCTTGATGACTGTGGTTACTGGAAGGTGTTAAACTGTCACAAGATGCAGCCTAATGGGAGAAACAGAGGTCACTGGTTATAAGGCCTTAGAGAGGATGTATCTCTGCTGCCATTATGGACTATGGCATCCTAGGCGACAAGGAAGCCATGAACTAACTCACTCGAAACCAGGAGCCAAAATAAATCTTTCCTTTTTAGTTGTTTACCTTTTTTATTTGTCACAGCAACAGAAAAACAGAATAATACATAAAATAATCCCCTAAACTGGCTCAGGTATGAGCATTCGGCTTGCTCTGCCTCTGCCTTAAGGAACACTGGCAGCTTGAGGCAAGCAGAGTTTGACATCTTGAGCTCCTCCTCTTGAACCATAGTTGCCAAGGAGGCTGTGGGGATGAATTGTGAGGAAAGAAGCAAAAGAGCCTCCGAGCCCTGGAGATTTCAGAGAAACACAGCCACTGTGGGACCAGGCAGCCTTAGAATCAGGATCCTGAATGTCTTTGCGAGACACTCCATTTTGCCATGACTCGCAATGTGGCAATTGTAACTAAGAGAGAAATATAAAACAGGGAATCACATGGAACGGAAATGCAGAGTGTCTTCTTGGAAGCTCCAGCATTAGTCCAACAGGAGTTCTAGAAGAGGAGATGCAGTGATCTAAGAAATCAAAGGAAAGTTGCTCAGGTTTGGAGGAAGACTATACTCAGATTGCGGAGCTCCCCAAGCGCTAAGACGGTTGGAGAGAAAAGACACACGCCTGGGTCTTCCTAGAACACAACGGTCATATCTCAGAAAAAAGGTAAGTATAGGGTAATAAGGAAAACCTCTCCCCAAAAACATAAATCTTAAAAAAGTCACTCCAGGTGGCATACAATGAGACTGCCGTTAAATTTTTCATCAGAAATATTGCGTACCGAGAAATTTTCCATAATTTGAAACTTTTCAAGGCATCACATGTTGCAGTTCTTGACCATGCATGGTGCAAAGGATGAAAGATTACTCAGTCAATGTCTGATCCAAACTCCAAGAAGGCCCAAGGGGCTCGCTTAACCCAGACCCCTCAATGTGACAGGCTCATAAAGACAGCCCTGAGCTAAGAGCATCTGGGCAGGAACCCATGTAGGAGAGAGGGGCCGGAAGGCTATCAAATGCTGACTTGGGACTAATCTAAATGACAAGTCATTTATGATAAGGAACGAGTGCCTTAGGCAATGCGTTTTGATCCTGCTTGCACCTGTGTCCCAGTAGGCTCTCTTTACTAACCATGCATTCCAGAAGGGTTAGGCAGGGTGGTTCCAAAAGCCCCTTAGCTCTGCAAATCCATCTCATACCTATCTCTGATCAATACCACGAGTGGCAAGTCTCAGTGTGACTTTATATGATGGCTCTCAACCAAAAACCAGATGCATCAGAAATATATTATAAAGTTCCATTAGGGTACATGAATATCTAGTATCTTAAGCATAAACACATTTTGTGTTTATGCATTGGCACTTTATCCAAAGAATAGTTCATCATCATGCACATGCAAATATTCTAAAATATGAGAAACATCAAGGTTTATGTCACTCTGGTCCCAAGCATTTTGATAAGGGTTAGTGCCTTCCCCTACCCACCACTAAGTACAAATCCTACCCTGTCTTCTAGAGAAAGGATACAACCAGAGGTGAGAGGAGACCTCTCTTCCTGTAAGGCAGGTGCTGGGTGGACCAGCTGCACCTCACATTCACACCCCAGTGGGGTCCATTTCAGGGTCCTCACACTACAGAAGCTGTCCTGACTAAGGTCACTTGCCCAACATGAGGTGACAGCCCTGAGCAGGAGCGGGAGACAGCACCATGCAGTGGCCAGAGCAGTCTCTCAAGGAAGACTGCCCGGGTTCAAATCCCACATCTCCAGAATCCACAGGAGCCTGAACATTTCTGGGCACCAGACACAAAACAAATATAAAACAGGAATTCCTCAGGGGGCTGGAATTTCACCACCAACATGGAGAAGCCCTTTAGCATTAAGTAGAGGGAATGGCATTTGCACCAATGTCTACACATCCCTGGTTGTTGTGAGGATTGAGTTACTACATGAAGAAAATGTAGAACACCACACCACCCATGATAAGAAATACAGGTGTACGCATGTGTTTGTGAGTGTGTCTGCTTCAGCCCAAATTATTGATACCATCTTCGTTTTGTTAACGAAGCATTTCTGGTTCCATTTCTTAATCAGTTTTTTGCTACATAAAGCAAAGCCAAGAAAGCTAAGGAAGAAAACTAATCTGTTTTATTTTCATTGTCTAAAATCTTCATCGCTCAAACCCTGTTTGTCACACATGCAGAAACATGCAAGGTGTTTGACACCACTGTTCTTGTCATAATGGTGACAATGAATCTTTGCAACCTTCAGCTCAGAGCAGTGAGAAGAGGGGAGGGGAGGGCCCAGGACTTAGAAAGGCCGCTCTTGCTGTCCCCACTGCCTGGTGGCCCTAAAGGGGCATCTTCCATAGCACACAATGCTATGAGCAGCTGCATAGCCCTGACCTTCCTCTTCCGTGTGGTCCCCTGAAAGGCTGAACATCCTTTCAGAACATCTTTGCATCCCCTGACCTCTTCTCAAAGACACGCTGAGCACTGATGCCCACAAAGCTCCCCAGGACCTTCCCTCAATCACACACACGTCCTATTATCCCAACAGCCAGCCTTTCACCTGGGTGACTGAGCGGCCACCTGGTTACCATCTGTGCTACCCTCCAGTGTGCCAAGTGTCTGATAGAGCCCGACTCCCTGCTCTCCAGTGGCACAGGGATGGGGAGCATGGATGATAATGCCTGTCCCTGAAGAGAAGGCTGAAAAACCTGCTCAGCAAGCCTGATTTTCACATTCAAATGAACCTGTTCCCTGCAAGTGACTTAAATGCCTGCCTTCCTCACATACCTAGGACAGAAGGACCAATATGCAGAGCCTGGCCTCAGGACACAGTCCTACATATGCAAGTAAATGAAATCAGCCCAAAGTCCATATGTTATCCTCAGTGAGTTCTGTCTCTAGCCTTAGGCCAGTCTGCACACAAATTTTAAAAACCTCCAAGAGCAAAAAGCCCACTCAGAAACACCCAGAGCTACTGAGTAGCAGCCAGAAGGCATTTGCCTCATCTGTCTCCCACTGTCTCAGGACACAAATGTAGTAACAGCGTTCCTATCCCAGCTCACAGACTGACTTGCAACTGTACCTTGTCAAGGCCCCGCTGCTCCCCTCTGGAATTTGGAGCTGTTTCTTGTGTTCTGCTGAGTGTTGGCTCTCGGATACTGGCTCTATTCCCCTGGATTCTCCACCAGACCCAAGAGACTACAGTAGGATCACTGCTTCAACATCTAGAAAAACAGCCTGCAGCCACTGGGGTTAATTATAGACACATCCTGAGAGCCAAACAACAAACAGTCCCTGCATGAATGGACACCCCCAATCCTGCCGGATGCCCAGCCTCTGGCTCCCTAGGCCAGAGCCTGCATGGCTGGGGCGGGACACAATTGGACTCTCTCACTGTCAGCTATACAGAGGGAAATCTGCTTCCAATGAGGGCTCTGAGTAGTTCCTACAAGCTCTAAAACAACCTCCGTGTGGTGTGTTTCTCAGCCTCGAGCCCAGGAGAAGCACCCAGTGAACAACCTCCTGCTAATTCCTTGTCCCCAGGTGGCTGGAATTACACTATTGAAATGGAGACACCCACTACGCATTAATTAAGTAGGAGGAATGGCCTTTGCCCCAGTGTCTATAACAATCTTTCTTTGACAATGTAAAAAACACCAAAAAACAGAAGTCATCACACGCAAAAAGATGAGTGTTACGGTTTACATCTGGCCTCCAGAGCCTCCTGTACTCAGAGGTAGGTGAAGCTTTTGAAAGGTGACTGGGCTACGGGTCAGTGTCACCCACTTGCTCTTAGGGGTGGGATCTGGTCCAGAGCAGCAGGTCTCTGTGCCCAGGTGGCCACCTACTGAAGCTCCGATCCCCACGTCCCCTGACGCTCTGCTTCCTGCTGTCCATGCTGTGGGCAGCTCTTGTCCACCATGGCTTTCTGCCTTGGAGCAGCCAGCTACATACCAAAACAGGAGCTCACGCAAACCTCTCCTCCTCTGAGTTCAGCAACAAGGGGACTGAATAAGACAGCGGGCAAGCTCAGAAAATTTTATTTTGAAATAACTATGATCAAACAAAAAGGGAACACCTGTGAGATGAACCTAACACTTGAAAGGACTTCCCACAAATTTCAAGATTTAAAATATACGTATGTGTCATATAAAGCAATACCTTATCAATTAACAAAAGGAGATTTTTCACCCACACACACAAAAAAAAATGGAAAAGTATTTCCATGGAAAAATAAATAAGAATTAAGAATGATAACAAAGAAGAAGAAAATTGATTACCAATTAAAATAATAAATAAGTTGTGTGAACATAAAGAAAATGAGAAAAAGCACATATTCAGAGGAATTTCAGGATTCTTGAATGTTTTAATTATCACTTAGGGTAGTTAGAGTAGAATCATTATGAAGAGGCACAATTAGAAGAAAATTTTCAGAAATTAAGGAAGAATATTGAAAAGTAAAGTGAACCAGCACATGATATATCTTAAATATACATTTTAGTTGCACCTTAATAAATCTTGAGGGAAAAGAAAATCTGAGGTGGTTTCCTGAGCTGTAGAAAAATCACAATGCAGAAACCAGCATCATAATATGTTATAGAGCACAATTATTAGATCGTTCTCACTGTGTGTGTGTGTGTGTGTGTGTGTGCCAGGAATCGAGCCTAAGGCCTTCCGCATGCCAGGAAAGTGCCTACCACTGACTTAGAGCCCTCAATTCTTTTTTCTTTATTTACATGCCTTTAGGTAGGACCTTGCTAAGTTCCCAGGCTAGCCTTGAACATCTGACCCTCCTGCTTCTGCCTCCGGAGTAGCTGGGATTAGAGGTGTAAGGCACCACACCCCAGCAGATCCTTCTTTATCAGCAGAAAAGTAATAAATCAAGCTTACTGCTCGAAGCCCAGCTTTCAGGAGCCTGTGATGGTAACAAAGACATTCATGCCGTGGAGAGACCGATCTCTGCACAATCACAGTGCTGATGACCACTGCACAGCTCTTTCTGTGTAGCCCTGGTCACTGCTCTGGAACTCATCCTGTGTGAACCCATCCCGCTGCCCCACGTTTACAGATGAGGAACCTGGGCACCGAGAAGTTCATATACTTCCCCAGTAGAGTTATCAAGTAAGTGGTGTGCCTGGGCTTTGAGTCCAGGTCGTCAGACTCAGAGTCCACGCACTCAGCACTGGCACTACGCTGCACCCAAAGGAGACAGTGTGGAATCTCCCTGGGCAGCCACCACCTTGTGCAGGCTGCCCATTCACGACAGGGACACGAAAGACGTCCATGCCATGTAGGCTGCTGTAGGCTTATACAGGACACTATGAAGCCAAGGCCACTGGTTCCTGATTCTCTGGGAGCCC
This sequence comes from Cavia porcellus, assembly GCF_034190915.1. Taxonomy (NCBI): domain Eukaryota; kingdom Metazoa; phylum Chordata; class Mammalia; order Rodentia; family Caviidae; genus Cavia; species Cavia porcellus. The sequence continues at coordinate 2,981,166 of NW_026947506.1, forward strand.
GGAAGCCACTTTTCCCTTCTCTCTTCCATAGCATGGGGACTGCTGCCCTGGACACACGCCGAGCCGTGTGGGCATCACCTCCACGGAGCCTCAATGGCTCACAACCTTTCCAGTCACGTGGGCCTGGGACCTGCGTGTCAACCCGCATCTCTGCCAGGTCAGGGCCAGGCCAGGGCCTGTGCAACCTGCACACCTATCCTGGCGCCATCATTTCTAAGAGTTGGGCTGAGAGGATGCAAGCTCAGGGGTCATTCTCCTAGGAAGATGAGGAGCGACCCACGCTGGGGAGGATTCTACATACAGCTATGCATGCGGGAAGACAGGACTTTGGAATGTCCCATGAATACACGGTTCTGTTCAATGTTCTTTGTTGCACTGAATCCATCTCATGACTCTGTCCCTTGCCTCAAACACAAAAACGAATCCTGTAATGCATTGGAAATAAGAACCAAATCCTCATCCATGGAGCAGATCCATTCTCTAGGTCTTTTTAATGTCACCATTATTTTTTTTTTAATTCTGCAGCCACCTCAAAAAAGACCAGCGCCAGAAAGAGCTGAGGATCATTAGGCCTGCAGACGTGATCCAGGTAGGTGGAGGTGGAACCCGGCAGGCCCAAACCAGGGACTTGCTGGCAGTTCTGATTTCAGGGAAGTAAAAATTTTTTAAAAATTTCAGACACTACAAAGGCTCCCCAAAAACTCAAGTGACAAGACATCTTCTTAGAAAGTCAGCAAGAGCTAATCAAAGGCTGACAGGCTTCTGAAAGGATCACTGCGTGTTTATTTCAAAAGTGGTCTTTGAAGGTGTTTTAGAAGTCAAGGACACTTCTGGGGAAGTCAACACAAAGTTACCCAGAGAGAAAAAGAACAGAAACAAAAGGTGTCTTTTGTCTTCCCAGAGGAAACCAGGGAGGGGCAGCCTGGGCCATGCTTGGTGCAGAGCCCATTGCTGCCCTCTGTCCCTCTCTTGGGTGAGGGTGGCCCATCCCTGAGATGTGCTTCTAGGTCAAGAACAAGGCAGATGAACAGGAGAAAAGAGAGGATGCTGAGCAGGAGAATCAGCAGCTCAGGTGGCCAAAGGTACACTCTGATCCTCACTAGCAGGGGCGGCACAGAAGTCTCTCAGCCAACCCGTCCCAGCACTTTCGTTTGGAAAAGGTAATTTTTTAATTGGAGTAAAGTCGGGATTGGCTGCAGGGACATGCAAACCTCGCTGTCCAGGAGGCCCCACACGAGGGACGCCTGCTTTCGTTCTCATACACTGTACTGTCCTTGTTTTTTGAAAGTCTCCGTAACTGCCTAGCAATGGGGCTCACGGCTGTTCCTTTCTGTGCAGCCTCTGGAAATGACAGAGTTGACCGCATGGTCTACAGAATCACACATATTTACCACTTGACCTCTTCCAGGAAAATAAAAAGCCAGCCCTTGCTTTGCAGAGCGCCATGTCATGATGCATGTCTGTTAGCAGATGGGGGGTCCTGTGGGGATTCTCTCCAGGGTCTTCCTTTCCTGAATGAAAAGTAAACAAGACACACAGGAGAGGCAGAAAAAGTTTACCTTTACTGGCAGTGGGAAAGGCAAGCACAGGCCGTGACCAGGCTCACAAGGGCCTGAGGGTGAAAGGGTACGGTCTTTTTGTTCGCAATTCCTGGACCAGCTTCCCCTTCAAGCGAGTAGGGTATCAGGAGAATTGTCCAAGTAAAAACTCAGCCGCCCTGTGCTGGATTCCGAGTGCTGAAAGACTCTGCTGGCTCCCTGACAGATGCAAACCAGGAGTTACCAGTAACACTTTTCCATGCACAGTGCTCAGGAGCCTCCGTGGGGTCATTTCTTGGGCTCTGTTCGTGTCCTCTGGGGTTTTGTGACTTGGACACATTCAGCCCTATTTGTTGTCTGGTTTGCCCCAGCCTTCATCTCCTGCCTCCCGTCCTGTGAGGGCTGCAGGCTGGAAGCCCCACTGCCCTGCAATGGAGAACCCAGGCTGGGTAGGAGGTGAGCACAAGCCTGCCCCGCCCCTCGAGGCTGACTGATTCTGCTTCACTTTCTTTCTCACCCCGAACTTCTTCATCATCAAGTAAAATGTTTGCTTTTTCTCGCTAACTAGTGTTAAAATCATCTTCACAGCTCTTTTTTACAATAGAAGGGGTTTTATACCTATAAATGGATTTGTAAAGGATGCTGCACCGCACGTGGGCTTGTGAGCTTGTGAACATGTGAACTTGTGAATGTGTCATGAGGTGTAAAAAGTTAAACCTCACTGTGAACTGGAAACTCTCTCCCCGTGGGCACTACCCTTTCCTCCTCCCAGGTGATCTGGTCTGGCTCTGAAATGCCTCTCAGTCCCAGGGAGGCAGGAGCCCATGGGAGGCATTTAGGTTACTGGGCACCTGCTCGTGCAGTGGGCTGTGGACCTCCCTCTGTCTCCTGTCCCCCTGGCTCTCCATCTGAGCAGTTTTGTTCTATTCCCACCACGATGTGCTGCATCACTGCAGCCCCCAAAGCACAGGGTCAGCAGACCATAAACTGGAACCTTCCGAAACTGTAGGCCAAAAACGAACTCTTTCTCTTTGCAAGTGGGCTGTCTTGGACCTTTGGTTAGAAAGGCAGAAAGCTGACGGATGCACCAGGCACTACCTGAAGTTTGTTCCTTAGGACGCCCACTTCCTGTTCTGTAATTTTGCTCTATAGAAACATTCCCGGTGCCCTGAGCATCCCAGGAGCAGGGCAGATTTCCCTGCTATCAAAACTGGCCATTAGCAGCTGTTAAGCTTCTCAAAAATCCTAGCTGCATGCTCAGTAGGGTATTTCCTGCTCTCTCCTTTCCTGGGGTCTTCCTAGAAGATAAGCAGTAGACGCTCAAGTCTTCCTTAGTAGAGTCAAGCTAAAGTCTGAATTCTTTGGTCTGTCAGTTCCTTCCTTAACAGGCCAAAGCTTTGTGTATGTACCTCCAGCTGTGTTATGACCAATGCTCAACAAGGAATCCAGAAAAATGGTGAGTCAGCCCCAGAGTCCTTGGCAGAACAGGGTGAAGAATTCACACCCACATATGCTCCTTTCTCTGCCCATACCATGCTCTATCCCAGGAAGGATGTGCTTCCACGTGTGTTCTTCTGGTTCGAGCTGGTGTCATGAGCAACCTCCTGCACTTCCTTCGTTGTGTGGCTGTCCTCTTCATTGGTGTAGAGGAGCCTGTGCCTCTTCGTTGAAGTCCTGTCAATGCCTGCCCCATGCTGTCAGCCTGGACACAACGTGTAGTGCTGAGGCCAGGTCTTAAGCAGAACAAGCATCACTGTAGGAGAGACCTGCCTCCCAGGAGGCATAACTGAGCATCTCCACACAAAGAGAGGCTGTTTCCCTTCAGGACAAAGGGAGGGGCTGCGTCTGACAACAAGAAGGCTCTGGAATACTGGCAGTTTAAAGCACTAAGTTTATCCAGATGGTAAGCCTGGATCTCAGACATCTGACCTTCGCTTGTCTAAACCCCGTCTTTGTCAGGTCACAGAGTCAGGTTCCTTTGCACCTCTGCCCCCCTCATCACTAGACTTCTCCATGGTCCTATCAGACTGCCCTGGGGACCCTCCAGCTGCCAGCATGTGCCTTTAACTCACCGCCAAACATCCCGTGACATTGGATTTTAACCGGAAGGTTTATAAAGTTAATTTGCTTTTCTCGAGGCCTTTGATGTTGCCATGAAGAGCCAACAAACACAAAAGTACTTGTAATTATCACTGCCCCCCAATATTCAAGTTTACTGGCTACCTTTCCCCCAACACGGCCCCTCATTCCAGCAGCTCCTGTGGCACCACCACATACCAGGTGTTAGGAGTCCCTCAGTGGGCTGTTCACAGGGACTAGGGATAGCCAGGAAATTCGACCTCAAAATCCCATGTGGGAGGTCTGTTCTCCAGGGACACCTGGGGAATCAGGGAACAAAGAGCTAAAGATGTTGCCTAAAGTTTTTAGGACCTCAGCCTGGACCCAGGAGGTAGGCAGTGCGTCCGATCTGTGGCGCGAATGAAGCAGGTCTGGGAGAGAGCAATCACAGCATGGTCTAGCTTCTCACCATCCTGATCTTCAGTGATTCAGTTCTGAAAACATCCATCCAGCCCTAATAATGAGTCTTTCAGATAAAGTAGTAGCCGGTTCTGCCACTTGGACCCAGAAGAAAAAGTAGCATTTGAAACAATCTTCCTTTATTACTAGAATGGATACGTTTTTAAAACTCACTAAGCTGTTCACTAATTTATTAGCTTACTTACCCATTTTCTAACATACTAACCTGTGGGACAATGCTTGAAATGGTGGACATTTCAGAAGTCCCCCACTAGCTGTGAGGGATGTTCTAAGACCTCTGATCAATGCCTGAAACCACTAATGCTACCAAACCTCATATATACTACACATACATACCTACGATAAAGTTTAATTTGCAAATTAGACACAGAAAGAGATTAACAACCAGTAATAAAATAGTTATAAGAACACATGGTAATAAACTCACCAACATGATTACATTTGCACTTTGATTTATTATTAAGTCAACAATCTCTGCTATGCTGGGATAGTTTCTCTGATAACTGAGACAGTCACCAAGTGACTAACAGTTGGGTAACATATACAGCATGGATACACTGAACAAAGGAATAATCTGTGTCCCAGGCAGCCAGAGCACAACATCAAGATATGTCACCCATGTTTTTCAGAGGTCTGTTCAGTTCCTCTGCATACACATCCATGATAAAGCTTACCTATGAATCACTTACTTCTGGAATTTTCCATGTAATATGGCTGACTGCAGGTCACTGAAACTATGGTAATTTTGTTCATTTGTACATTAATGCATGAGGCTGTTACTGCTGAACTTGTCTGACAAATGAAGAACTAGAGCTCAGCACAATGAACAAGAGCATGCTGCTAATGCATGCTTGGAGTCAGGAACCAAAGCCCGTCATGACTATAAATCTCTTCCTGAATTCTGTGCAGTTACCCAATTTTTCTGTTATATCTGAGGTAGTCTAGATCTTATGGGAGAACAAAAACAGCAAAACAAAAAGCAAACTTTCCCTTGGGTTGACTTTGCCCCAGACACTTAGCGTTTGGTTGTTCTTGCTGAGGAGTCTGAATCTGGAGGCTTATGATAGAATTACTAGCACTTAACTACCTTACGCGGCAGCACAAGCTGGATTTCCACTGGCCATGATTGAAGGCTGGCTTTCTACTCTGAACAGCCCCACGCGGTGGCAGTGGCATATTAATGAAGACTCTGCAGTCATCAAGGTGAAATGTTGAAAATAATTCCTGCTGGCCGGAATCTCCTTCGGGACACCTTTTTAATAGTTTCCTCCCCTGCATGCCTTGCACTATAGACCTCTGTAAAGAACAAAGAAAACCTCTCTTCCTTCTCTGTGATGCTACACAAAATGCCTGCACTGAAAAGTGAGAAGCCTCTGTAACAGAATTTCTGTCTTCATTGACTTTCAGTTAACAAAAACATAATGAGGTAATATCCCTTGTAATTTTGACAATTAAAAGTTCAAAGACCCACTGTACATTTCACCTTAAAAAAAAATGGAAACTGGGATTTTATAGCTCCCTAAATTTAGCGATAGCTTAATGCTCTTTCTTTCCTTAAAATATTGAATGTTTCTTGCAGGCTGAGGAGAAAACAGGACTTTATTGGTACAAACTGTCTGCTGTTAGGCCTGAAGAATTCACAAGAGGTCTGTGTCCTGAGCTGAGGAGCCTGCACACTGCAAAGTGTCTTGGAAAGACAGAAGCCAACACACTTTTCCAGAATTCACTAGGGTCTTAATCCACTTGGACAGCTGAGGTACCATGACTGGTGGCTCAGAACCAGTTTTATTCCACAGCTGTAGAAACTGAGAAGTCCAGGATCTGAGTCCTGGCAGATTCCAGATCTGATAGACCCATCTCTCAGACACAAGGACTTCTCGCTATATCCTCAATGATAAAAGAGGCCAAGAATTTCCCAGAGACCTCTTTCACAAGAGCAAGCATTTCAGCCATCTCCCAAAGGCCACACCGCTAAATGCCATCACTTTATGGGTTAGGATTCCAACATGACTTTTGGGGTGAAACAAACAGTGAGGTCATAGCACCCAGTGGTGCTGAGTGTATGCCCCGGGACCTCCTGCTCCTGCCACATACAATGCCTAGAGCCCAGAAATCCTGAGTTAGACTAGCACCAAACTGAAGCAAGCTAACAGGATGAAACTGGGATTCTGGAACCAGTGATGGACGTGAGAAGGGATGCTGGGGAAACACAATGGCTACTGGTGTGTGATTTCCAAAGAATCAAGCTCCCAGGTGGCTCTGATCGCTAGGAGAATGCATCCCTGGTATTGCACCCAACACAGCCAGGTCACTTTATTAAAATATCCAAGAGATCATAAATGTCAGCTGTTACTCAGGGACAAAGATTACGTTACCTCAGGATGAGGTTCCCTTGGAGATTCCAGTCTTAACTGAAATCCTGCTATGTCCCTCCCTGCGTGACACTGAAAGCTTAAAGGTGCGAGTGGATAAGGGCCAGAGTCAGCGAACTTTTCCTGTAAAGGACAAAGAGTAAAGATTTCAGGACTCATAGGCTCTGCCACTGACTATACATAAACGAGGGAAGATGGCTGTGATCTAATAAAACTTTATTTATAAAAGCAGGAACCGGGCAGCAGTGTGCAGACCCCTGCTATGAGATGGAAGAGATGCCTCACGAACCTTACAGCTGACCTCCTGGGAGGTCTGGGTACCACACCTCTCACTGTGAATGGTCAAGAAAGGTGTTCTCAAGCCTTCTCTTCTTTCCCACGGAAGAAAAATGCATCACCCTCTCATTGCGAATGCATCAGTAGAAGGGTGCTGTCCTCAGACTAACAGTTGCCCCCTTTTCTGATGGCAGCCACACAGGTTATGGCTGAGCTGCCACCTCCACATTTTTAGCCAGGTCCCTTGAAGGTGGGGGAGGCGTTTGCACAGAGAGCTGGCTCAGCAAGCACAGAAGAGAAGTATTTTCTCTTTCAGTAGGAAACAAAAGCATTTAAAACACCTATGCTGTGTTTGCACTATATTTATTTTATTGAAAACTTTAAGTCGTACCATAATATACCATATAATCATAGCATAATTGTCTGACAACGTCTGTCCTTGCTGTTAGAATACTAGAATGTGTTCTTAGAGCGGGAATTCATATAGTAATTAGTCTCAACCTCATGGAACAACTCAGATGCAGCAACCAGGTGTTGCTTAGTCACCTCGGAGTGAAGATATTACACGTTATAAAAGTGTCTGTTGTACTCAGGTCATAGAAGGTTTACAGAGAAGGAAAGCATATATGTGCTTCCAGGTGCATTTGTTATATGCAACATTTCCTGATATCTGTTCTGCTGCTGAGCTGGAATTTAGATGGGAACTCTGTCTGTTCTGAATAGTGGACTCCAAATACATCAGCCTAATAAGCACAACTGGCTGTTTATATCCTCAGGAATGGGCAGGTCATAGAAGCCACCCCTGCGGTGCACCGAAGAGGAAAGGGAAGGCATGGAGGCTCATGCACTGGGGTGCCCGAGGCTGTCTGTTAAGAATTAAGCCTCCCTCCTCCCCCTCTCATTGCAAAGGATCCCCAAATGAAGGTAGTGAAAGCTGGAGCATTTGTTTTTCTTTTCTTTTTGAATCCTCTTCCAATGGATCCAACCAATTGTAAACTGAAAATATCAGGAGTAAAAAATGCGCCTATACTGAATATAAACAGATTTTTTTCCTGGAATTATTCCCTAAACAATGCACTGTAATGGCCATTTGCATCCATTTACACTGTGCTGGGTATTAAATATACGGGAGGTGAAGCATCTGTTATATAAAAACATGGCACCGTTTTGTAAAGGACTTGAGCATCCACAGATTTTGCTGTTCTCAAGGGGAGAAGAACACTAAATCAAATCCCTCCAGCATACCAAAGACCATGACTGTTTAGAATCCAAGCCAATAATTGGTTATGTGGCAAAATCTTGAAAAGCTGTCTAGGGACAACATATATTGTCACTTACCTAAAAGACTTGAGTTACATACAAGTAGAAAACCAAATGTTATGGGTTGAGAACTGGTGGTCAACTTAACGCCAGCTGGATTACATCAGCATACATTGAGAGAAGATGCTCCACCTGAGGAGGGTTGCCAGGATAAACAGGTGGAGAAGAAGGGAGGTGTGGAGGGTTGAGGCGTTAAGGAGGCATTGTGGGTTCTCCTATGAGTTGCTGTCTGAGCTGTTGGTTCTCCTGGAGAAGCTTTGGTCCTCATATTGAGCATTGCTTCCTGGCTCCGGAGGGGAAGACATGTGCTGCTTGGTCTCCAGAATGAACTCGTTACACTGCTTCCTGGCATGTACCTGACTGTGCTTGTGTAGCTCAGGGCCTCCATGTCGCTGAGGACGGTTGTGGTGCCTTTCAGGATAACCCTGGTCTTTGTTGTGAGTGTGACTTCTCGGCTCCAGTGTAGAACCCTCATCCCACCAGCACAGTTCCTTCATCCTGCTGGCATAGACTTTCTGGCTTCCACCGCTGACCCTTGGGTCTTCCCGGCACGGATCCGTAAAAGAGACTGGCGTGAGTCCTTCTTGTGGGCTCTGGACCTCCAGTTGGACTCATGGGAGGCATTGTCCTGAGCTCTGGGTTGTTATCTGGACTCATGTGGGACATTGCCATGAGGTTTAGGCTCTTGTCTAAATAATCTATGTCTTTGGTGTTGTGGATAGATTTCCTGCATTTTCCTGTGTTAACTTTTGGTGACCATTATAAAAATATTATAAATTCCATGTCTAATCCTAATTGTTCTCTGTCTACAACCCCTGACTACAACACCAAACAACCACCAGACAGTGGTACCTTGTCCTAGGAGCTCTGTCTGTGGGGAGAGCTCACAATATACATGGCAGAGCAGTCAGGGTACAGAGGGAAGTGGTGAATCTTTCAGCAAGGTGTTGCAGCGGAGGTCAGAGAGGCTGGTAGAACCAAGCAAGGTCTCTGAGTGCAAAGGGAAGGAGTCTGCGCCCTGTGGACCAGTGCTTCTCAAATGCCCGTATGAGTACGGGTCACCACGCACATGGGTATTTCATGGGTAGACGCTGATTGGCTAGAAGTGGGGTGCGGCTGAGATACTGTTTCTCACAAGCGCCAGGGTGGGGGAAGCATGCAGGCACTGCTGTCCTCGGATATCCAAGCACCTGAGGAGCGTGGTTCCAGGTCTTCAGAAGTTCCAGTGGGGTAGGAACGGGCAGGTCATAGAAGCCACCCCTGCCTGCAGTGCACCAAAGAGAAGGGAAAGGCAAGAAGGCTCAGGCAGTGGGGTGCCCGAGACTGTATGTTAAGAATTAAGCCTCCCTCCTCCCCCTCTGATTGCAACATATTTTACCTCTGCAGAGGATCCCCAAAGGAAGGTAAGTGAAAGCTGGAGGGTTTGGTTTTTTCCCCCTGGGGGAGAAGGGGTGCGTGTCTTGACAAATTCCATTTTCATCTATAGAGATCATGAAGGCTCTTTTTAAGTCGGGATCCTTTCTTGTGAGAATGGTCATTTCATAGTAATCCTAGAACACTGCGTTTCTACCCCAGTTGAGTCTAGGACCTTGCCATGAAGCAAAGAGATCAGCTTCACAAGGGATGATCACATTGCCTGTGTTTTGGCTAACTTTGAACACAAAGATTCCTTGACCTTGAATAATCTGAAAAGCCACTGCTGAACAATTTGTGCCCTCTAATAAGGTATGACAGAGCCTTAATCTGGGGGGAAAAAAAGAAGCAAAATTCGTGGACTCCTTGGAATTCCTTGATAGAAATTAACCATGGTATTTACTTCGGCTCTGTGAACCTAGGACCATTCCTGAGCCATCAGGTACAGTCTTGGTCTCGGCTGGTCCAGGCAGCCTGATTTCTTGTTCTCTTCCCAGCTTTTGTTTGAGGTTGAATATCTCACAAACACATGAGTCATGCCAGAAAACATGACCTAAAATGTTTCCAAGGACAAATGTTATATCTCTGAACCAGCTTGTTCTGCCTTCCCCTGACTTTAGAAGGAGGTGTAGCTGTTGTATTCAGAGATCACCCAGCCAAACAAAAGCCAGGAATCCAAGCCTGCTAACATCACATTGGGTTTACCAAGTGTTGCAGGTTTCTGGGCAAGGTCAACTCCAGCTGGGAAATCGAAGAATGCTGAATTCTTTGCCCGAAGTTCCAGAGTTCTGTCCAGCCAGAACATCCCTGCCGACCTCCACCACTGAGCCTCACAAACTCTTCATGAAGATATTTCATCAGCCTCTCCTGACAGCCCCTCTGGGGTTTCTCACTTAGCTCTCTGCTTGGCAGCCAGTTCTGGAACATTTGTTGGGGCTCTGCTACTGGCCCCCCTCCAAATGGGCAGACCTGGGGATTTGTAGCCATACATTTAAATAGCTTATTTAGCTGTGCATGTTCCTCATTAATTGCTCCTGCCTTCGATTGAATTTGTGCTTGGTAATTTTCTCCTTATACTGAGAATACAGATAAAATTGGATGGGATGTTCTGACCCTGGGCCGGAGCACTGCGAAGCTTCCATCATTTTGATGACAAGCAGAGAGGACAGAAAGTGACCAAAGTCACCAGTCAAGGGGCACCAGGGGTGCTACGTTTCAGGAAGTGGTAACAGGACCTGCCTAGCCCATCATTTCTACAGCTTCCTTTTTAGCCTCTCCCTGGGTTTTGTCTCTGGGAGACCGCAGGCCCTGCCAAGCCAGGCATGCTCCTCCTGTTTAATGATTCCTGATGGGGACACAGGAGCACCGTGTTCTGTTCCATGCCTGGACCCTCAGCTGACGCTGAAGATGAGGACATCTCTCCTACCCTAGGACTTTGCCTTGTGCAAGTGCCGTAAGGATTCTTGGATAAACCCTCCAGCAGAGTACTTTCCACCAGACTGGCTTCATGAAACAGGAGCCAGTCATTAGCAGGCAATGTGTTTCCCCTTCACGCCAAGCTCAGGCAGCTTTTGGCCAGGCAGCCCATATCTGTCTGCCTCACTCACCACATCCATTCTCCCGGACAGGTGCAGAGTGATTCCCCAAGAGAACGAGTTGGCCGGAACAGTGTGAGCGAGCAGTCTCATCACCAGGGGCGATGCCAGGCGCTGAGGAATGCGATCACCATCAGAGCCGAGTCTGCATAATGACTCTGGGCATTTGGCTTGGACTTATAAACTGTGCTAGGTCGCTTTTTCTGAATGCTGAGAGCCTGTGACTTAGGGACAATGCTGAGATTTATTAACAGTACGCTTTGGCCTGGTACCGTGTCACACTGCATTAGAGAAGGCTCCAGCCTGCCCGGTCATTCAGCCTGAGCTTCAGGTACCTGTCGCCGTCTTCTGTGGATCTCTGGCACTACTGATTAGCTTTGCCTGCACCTGTGAGGATGAGCACCCAGGATACCATGGTTTTCCACATGCTCACGTCCTGGAGAGCCTGGAATATCTGTGAAAGAAGAAAGAATTCTCTGAGCATCATCCTGGAGCAAAATGATTTTTATCCAGGGCTTAAAAGGCCGTGGCCAGAAGCAGCATGCCCTTCCCCTCCCCCCATCCTTCCTTTCTCTATACTTCTGACCTCAGTAAGAGCCACTACCATCCCTCCACTGGCCAAGCAAGGAGCAGAGGCCAATCTCAATGCCTTCCCCTATCACATAAACCCAGACCCCAGCCAGTAACCCGTGACCCACACAGCACCCACCGTGTCACCTGGATGCATTGCTCCTCCATGTTCCTGTCACAGGCACCTAACTCCTTACTCAGCAAGACCCATAAAATAGCTCTGACTGTACCCAGGCCTCCGGTCCCTCCTCAGCCACATGGGAATCTTCGAGCCCTTGACACTTGTGGTGGTTTGAGGACATCTTGTCCCCAGTGAAACCCAGGCAGAGGAGGTTTAATCCCCCAGCACAGCACTGTTCAGCGGTGAGATCTCTGAGAAGTGGTCGGGACACAGAAGGGGCACCCTCGTGGACTTGGAGGTCTCTTGAGAAAGTCAGGTCTCTGGGGACTGGATGAGTTAGCATGACAGGGCGTTGTAAAATGAATGTAGCTCGTGCAACTTCAGAGTGAAACTTGAGACTTTACTCACTAATTGTTAGAAAAGAGAGGAAAGGTGGGAAGGAAAAGAGTTTATTAGCAATTTGGAAAGAGACTACAGAGAAAGCACAGTTCTATGGTTTAGGTCTAAAATACAAAAGACACTCAGAGGAGGCCTGGGGTGGTGATTAGGTGGCTTCAACTTCATCAATGGATTAATATATTGATGAAATCATAAGTCAGTGGCATTATTGGGAGGCAAAGGAAACTTAGAAGTGGGCTTAGTCAAAGGGACTGGGTCATGGCAACCCCAGGTCCCAGCCTCCAAGAAGACTCTCTCTGTCTCTCTCTCTCTTCTCTCTGACCCTGTCTCTGTCTGTCTGTGTCTGTTTCTGTCTCTCTGTCTCTGTCTCTGTCTCTGTCTCTCTCTCTCTTCTTCTTTCTCTCTTCCTCTGTCTGTCTCTCTCTCTCTCTCTCTGTCTCTTTCAATCACCAAGATTTTGCCAGCCCCTCAGTACCACCATGAGATCTCTGCCTGAACAGGCCCAGAGCCATGGTGCTGGCTATTTGTGATCTGAATTCTCAGAAACCATGAGCCAGAATAAACCTCGCCTCCTTTAAGTTGATTTCTCTCAAGGATTTTGCCACAGCCCTATAGGGCTAACCCAACTGGCTGTATGTTTTACACTCTTTAAGTGGGACAGTATCTCACACTGCTAGAAAGAACAGCAAGCCCAGCTCTTTGGGGAAATGGGTATTGTGGAACCATAACTTTTCTTTGGGAGGCAAAAAGAATTTCCTACAAATTGGACAATTGTCTCATATATGTTAAAGCCAGATATTTCATTAAACTCTACAAAGCTAAGATCTCCAAACAGCACCAGACCTAAGAGGGGTAAAAGGCACTGGCGGAATATTCTCTTCCTGCCATGCTGAGACACTCTGTGCCCCTGGGTCAGAGGCAGGCTGCCTCCTGCAAAAGAGACACAACCCCAGAAATCCAACCATAGCCAAAACTCCCCGCAGGAAAAAAATACGAAGCAGAGAGCGACAAGTCCCCCAGACTGCTGGAGACGCCAGGAAACGAGCAGGAAATCTGCTGGAAGAAACCACGCTACACATGGCTTTGGTGCTGGTGGAGCTGGTGGTGGTGGTGGTGGTATTTTTTACCTTCAATCTGCCAGCTCATTTCTTCACAAATAGAAGCTATGACATTGTTAAGACAGGGATTGATGTTCGCTCTTTGCTGGAGAATGAAACTTGTAATGTCCAAGTGTTAGTGTGCCAGATGCTAAATGTCTTAATCCAAACACAGGCACACACATCACTCTCAACAGTAAAGATGGAGATGAACTAAAGCATCAGAACTCACTTGGGAATTGGGCTGGAGTGAGCTGTGGAGGAGGCTGACAGAGCGAGAAGTCCTGCATAAACCTCGTCTCCACCCTGGTGTCTAAGCATTCGCCTCCCTCCAAACGGCCAGAGATCTGGAACAAAAACTGACTTCACTGTTGGAGACCACTACGAAGAGGCTCTGAGCAGGATTTAAATTTTACTAATTGGCTTTCTATGTTTATCTGTGAGTCTGTCCTAGGCCTCGGCCCTTTGCCTGGCGATGGGAGCTGATTCATAGTAAGTGAACCTCTATGAATCACAGGTCCTGGCTGAGGCCTGCAGTGAGATACAGAGATACCTCAAAGGGCAAGATAAGGCCACAGCTGTGGACACTTGGCTCAAACATCAATTAATTAGAGAAAGACTGCAGCTGCAGGAATTACTCCTCCAGTCTCACTCCTACCATGTCTTCATGCTAAGATGGTTCTCCCAACTTAGCATGATTTATTACTTGGGGACAGCCTTAAAGTGACTCCCAAGGTCTTGCTCATTTCCTCAGTTTCCCCAGCCTTTGTTTTGGTCCTAATAAAAATGGGCGGCCCACAGAAGTCTTTGTCTTAGTCCTGAGAGTCTCGAACTCAGCTAAAGGATTTTGACCCTCCTGGAGCCCTAAAATCACCTCTTTTCTCATTTATTTAAGCCTTCGCTGTACACTCATTTGGGAGATTGGAGCTCTAGGTCAAGACCTGATGCTTCAACATCTATTTTCAGTGTAGAATTAGATGTTTACATTCCTGCCCATCACAATCTAGGACATAAGAGAACCCGAAAAATAAAAAGCACGCACTTTATTTCCTGCCTGCTTTGGTTCTGTCCAAGACTTGTAATTCTGGACCAATGTCCTTCATCCTTAGGTCTCAGAGTTGCTCCATGGGAAATAGGAAATGACCCACTGGGGTTGTCATTTCGTCAGCTGAGATGACAAATGGACATAACACACTGACGGCTACCACAGGTAAAGTGTAGTAAGTCCCAGTCCTCCATCTTCTAACGGGAGGCTCGTACATTTCATGTTTTGTTAGCTTCTCTATGAGGCACCCACACTCTCCGTTGAACAGAAAGCCTCCGCATGTGGCTGAGCTGATGAGGTTCAGAAGCCCCACACACCTTCCTGCTCACTGGTGTGACCATCACCATTTGTGCAGGCTACATCTTATGTCAGAAGGCAAAAAGAATTTGATGCTCATCCTCCTTAAGTGAGATAAAATGTGAAGATTGCACAAGATAAATAAGATCATTTCCCTGGTAGATCTTGCTTATTTAGATCTCATTTTCAGTGCACAGGAAACTAATTTCTTCTGGGTAGAGGTTTTCTGTTCTTACACACGGAATGTGAAACACAGTGGTAAATTGATGATGTTGGTGTTTGGGAGTGTGTGTGGTCAATAGAGGCCAGATGCTATAAAAGGCAAAAAGTAATTTCTTCTCAGTAGAAGGTACTAAATCAGTTGCTACTAGGTCAACTGTGAAGTGATTTCCATGTAATCAACAGTTCTTTTCTCCTTATAGTAATGGCTGGGGAACAGTGACAATTGGAAACTTACCAAAATTAAACTATGCACTCAGCCATCAGTGATGCCTAATAACACAAGTGTCTCTGAGGGCAAAGAGGTCTTGGAAAACAAAATATGTGCCCTGGTCCTTTAAAAAGCATTAAGAGAATATATGAACAGTGAAAGAAAAATGTGCCCTTCTGATGTCCATCTGAACACATGTATTTTCCCTGCTTGTTTTAACCCACTTCTCATTTAATGGTCAAAGTCTGTAAAATTAGAGGAAAATCTATTCGTAGTGCAAGAAACAAAGAAATGAGGACATTCTCAGTTAGAGACTTTTAGAAACATCTATAAGATGTTTTTATAGAATGGTTTAGATTGGAAAAACAGGCTGATATGGTCCACTTGTTCCTGCTAGCTATTTACAAAGTTAGAGTTTTTAAAAAATCCAGAACCCCTCCAATTCCAAATTTTGGGACAGGTGTGAAAAGCAGGCTGGGTGTTGGCACAGTCCATTGACACACAGAGATGGCATCAGTGCTGATGGTAAGCTCCAGCACTGTCCCCCAGACGAGCTCACACCTAACCTCCACCCCCAAATCACCTGTGTGACTCCTGGGGTTCAGAGCAAGATGAACATGTAAGGCGCTGCATTCAAAACGTAACACATATTCAGAGTTTTGGGATGGCAACTGCAGACCGTCATGCCAAGCCTGGTGTCCTCCTCAACCTGGGCGTTATGTGATTGCGTGGTCACACCCGCTGCCTCCGGCCCTGCCTCCTCTGCATACCTACTGGCTTTGTGATCACTCAGTTTCCACCTTCTCGGTCATCAAGCACCAAGCAGGTCTTCGCCCTCGAATTACCCAGGCTGCTTCCTCTCTGGCCCACCCTGACCTCAAGCCCCTCCGAAAGGATCTCCACATCCCCATGCCAGTGTGCTGCACTGTTCCGTCTTCACCAAGCTCTTCCCCAAGACCTCTGTGGGACCTGAAGCTTTACCAGGCGGGGGCCTCTCCCCTGAGGTGGCGATCGATTGGAGCCCTCACTGTCCATCTCCCTGTGCTTCCAAACAGTCCCCGTCAGTGCAGCCTATCCAGTGGGTCCCTGCACTGCATCCCTCCCCTACTCTACCCTCCCCATCCCCAGCCACTCCCTGCACGGAACAGGACCCCCCGAAGTCCCAGACCAGGAATTCCATTCCTGTGGGCCCTCCCTGCTCCGAGTTAGTTGGCTTTAGCAACTCCAATGGCCCCACCGATTGTCCTCATCAGGACAGTCAATGACTCCCTCCTCCACCACGGTACCGCTCTGCTTCCACCTTCTGCTTGGCCCCATAATTAGAACCCACGCACCCCTCGGCTTGCCCTGCTGAACCCCAACACTACCTGCTCCTGCCAGCTGAGGCCCACTTATCCAAAGGGATTCCAGAGTGAAAAGCCAGGATAATAAGGGATGGCCACATCAGATGATTTGTGACCTTCCATTTAGTTTTTTGTTTTAATTTCAAAGCTAAAGAAATTAATTGTCAGCATCCTACAAGATTGAATACACCACTTCAAAGGAACAGACTCCAGAATGGATGGTGAGCTCTAAAATTCTACCACACAGAATGAAACCTAGGTGATTTTTCAAGTGAGCCGTGTGCCCTCCAGCCTCGCCCTGACATACGAGGGTAACGAGGCTCTCAGACCTGCACCCAGCCTGCACGCCACGGGTGTCAGGCTTTCCAGACAGGGCACGCGGCTCAGTGCCAGAGGACAGATGAGAACAGAGACAGACCTGACAAGGCAGAGCGCACAAGAACAGCAAAACCAGCAAAGCAAGTCTTCCAAAGAATGATTGTGAAAACAGCCATAAAGCAAAGCAAAGTGTCAAAAATAAACATTGCTTTGAGCAGTACACACAAAATGCTTAGGCCTGAGTCTGGGGTACAGTTGACAATTATTACAAAAACTAAAGGTCAGGAGCTGGGGTTTTAGCTCAATGGCATAAGCACCTGCCTTGCAAGTGCACAGATGTGAGTTTGATCCCCGGTACAATAAAAAGAAAAATAATAAAATAAAGGTCTTCGTAATCTCAAGCTAAAGTCCCAAACTGTAAGAACAAATTCATTCGAGGGAATGTGGTGGTGCAGGGAGGGTCTTGCAGGAAATGTAAGAAGGAAAGTATAAACTCATTTTAAACTTTTCATCCTGTGTCACTGAAGCCATAAACTATCTCCTCATTCTGGAAGTTGATAAAGAAGCAGGATGTGTGTTTTCACATATGCGTATTTGCAGTGTTGTTTCTCTTAAGGCTGTGGGCCTCCTTCTAGGAATACACATGCTACTTACGGAGCAAAGTCTTCCCTTCTTGTTTCCGTAAATACTCAGGGCTGCTGAGTATTTTCCGTAAATACTCAGGGCTGCCCACAGGAATGGAATTCCTGGTCTGGGACTTGGGGGGGGGGGGGTCCTGTTCCACGCAGGGAGTGGCTGTGGGTGGTGGGGATGGGGAGGGTAGAGTAGGGGAGGGATGCAGTGCAGGGACCCACTGGATAGGCTGCACTGACAGAAAAGCAGTGACCTGATACACGCCCAAGTCAAGATGGCCACCCGAGTATCGGCTAAATCGGAATTCGTTTGCAGTCGCAGGCAGCATTACCGAAAAGGCAGCAGGCTCCCCCTAAAACGCTCCAGTCCCGCAAGTAGCTCCCCTAGGACAGCAGCAGCATCGTCTCTTACAGCAAGCTGACCAGTGTCAACCCACACAGAGGTGAGCCAGACCTTCCCAGGGCCAGGGGCAAGCTCTGCCCTCAGTGTCAGCCCAGAATGTCATCACGGCTCCACTTCTGGGGCCAAGACTCACAGCACAGTAGCGGGATCTGGCCTGCCCTTACCCCTGCTTCGGAGGACCAGAGCTTTCTACACAATAACATCACATAGCGGTAGGCACAACACCTCATTAGCAGCAGAAATGGTTGCTTGAATTGAGGATGAAAATTGCCAAGGATCCCAGTGAAAGAAAGCAGATTGAGGTTTCATCCTGTATTGAGCACAGATTGATGCACCCTCCTGTAAGTGGGGAGACGCCCTCCTCAGATCTGCGTGGAATTCCACAAGGCATCATCTGTTGTCTTTTCCTTTACCTGTGTACTTGAGAGAGAACAGAATATTCTGTTTGTTTAACAAAACCTGCCTGGGCTTGGGGGAAGCATAGGGCTCTCTAAGGCACTCGTCACCTGAAATTACCAGTAGAGCGTCTATTTCTGTTCAATTCACACACACACACCAAGAATATTGTTTGGGTGTGAGGGCTGCCCTTCAGGAGCAGGGAGAGGTCCCCGCGCTTAGGTGAGTGCCCAGGGCAGCTGGCTGGCGGGTACCCGTGAACCCTTGCCTGCCTTCTGTCCACAACACGGGCTAACTAACACCCTGCCCGCAGCACTACACTCCCCATTTACTTGGGCAGTGCTGCGGTTCCATCCCACTGACTCCCACATTGGGTATTAATGATTTACTTGATGAAATCTAGGGTGCTTACGAAGCATGATAGTGTGAGAGTCCTAAAAAAATAATGAATGAGAAAGCGCTGCTCTTTCCCTGTGGGTGTGGCAGGGCTGACATTCACGCAGGGGTCTCCTTCAGCTCTGAAGGTGGAGCCCGGTGGAGGAGGAGCAGCTGCCTGCCCATCTGCTCCAAACACCCCAGTTGCCTACTGATGGCTCAGGAGTGGGTCAAGGGAGAAGACTCTTCCCGTGTAGCTGAACTGATAGAATTCATTCATATTCTCTCACAAAAAGCAAGAAAGAGGCGCCCCTGCCAGCAGGAGGGGATGCATGGATGGCGTACCAGGGCCCTGCTAGTGACTGCAGGGTCCCACCGCTGGTCCTGAGAGCTCTCCACGCGCTTGGCCCTGAGGGTCACACAGATCACCTCCTAGGAGAGCTGGGTCAGGACCTCCCCCCAGCTGTGGCTGAGAGGTGCACCCTCTACTCAGTCCCCCAGGCACTGCCATGCCGCCTGTACAATCTACCAGCCACCCCGGACTGGTTAGGAGTTTTCATGAGATCTCAAAGGACATAATTTTCAAGCAAAGTCATAATTAGCTGACTTGCAGCAAGATCTTAGGCAAAACTTTGCCCTGTAAGTGGCCTTGCTTTAGCTCTATACCTCATCATATAGCGTGGATGCATGGACACGCTTTTTATGAAGCTCACTTCGGTGCACTCTCTGGGATGCTGCGATTTTATGAAATACATGTTTAAATGCATTGGAGATAAATCAATATTACTTTAAGCTTTTTTCTCTTTTCATTGTGGTGAGAATTTCACATAACATGAAATCCTTCCTCGTTAGCAAATTCCTAAGTGTGTAATACAGCATTGTTAGTGTAGACACCACATTGTACGAACAGACACTGGTGCTTATTCATCCTTCATCGCTAAACTTAACAGTCACTGAGCGACTCCATTTCTCTTCCCTCAGCGCTGGAAACCACTATTTTCCTGTGTCTCTATGAGCTTAAGGACCGCAGAGTCCTCCCGTAAGTGGACCGATGTGGGGTGGCTCCGAGTGCATCTCACCTCACTCGGTGCTGTGCCCGCAGATTATCCGCGTTCTTACCAGTGACAGAGCTTCCTTCTTTTTTAAGGCTGAGTGAAATCCATTGTATATTGATACATGATTGTATTTTCCATCCACCTTGGACATTTAGTTTGCTCTTATTCCTCAGCTATTATGAGTAATGTCGCAGTACCGTAGAAGTACAAACACCTCTCCAAGACCTGGTTCTATTTCCTTCGTATAAGTACACAGAAGTGTGATTTCTGAGTCATACAGCAGTTCTAATTTTTTTGTTTTTTGAGGAACCTCCCAATAGTTTCAATGCAGTTGTACACAAAGCTTTCACTTTCCCCACACCCTTGCCTGGAGATAATACACGCCACCCAAACAAGTAAAGGTGGCTGAGGTGACATCTCGCTGCGGTTTTAATTTTACATTTTCTGCTGATTGGTGATGCTCAGAGCCTTTAAATATGCATACCAGCCATTTGTGTATCTTTGGAGAACTGGCTATTCAATTTCCTGGCCCATTTTTAAATGAGGTTGTTTGGACTTACAGGAGTTCATTCACTGTGTAGTTTGCACATCAGACATATGGCATGAACTACTTCCTCCAACGGTGTGGGCCTCCTTTTCACTCTGTTGATGGTTTTCTTTGCATTGGTCTTTGGCAATGATTTCTTGGCAATGACACTAAAAGCACAAGCAACCAAAGCAAAAATAAACAAGAGCGACTACATCAAGCTGAAAAGCTTCTGCACAACAAAAGTTTGTTTCATGCTCAAGTTATGTGAAGACAGAGATCTTCTCCCCATTCCGGAGCCTTCCCTTGTAGGCAGTGACTTAGACAAGCCACCCGTCTGCCTGGCACACACACAGTCAGGGATCTGAGAGAAAGGGTGGGGGCAGGTAGGGTTAGACAAACGCTTTGTACACCACATCCAAAGGGCTCTCAGAATCCCTCACGCACGTCTGTGGTGCAGTGTTTGTTTTATTTTAGATATCCACAGATGAAGAAGCAAAAGCTCAGTACATGAGCCTCTGACCAGGCTCATACAACTGCAATGCCAGTATGTGCTTAGTCCGGCCACTTGGTTAATATCTTCATCATAAAAAGGAAAATGGAGTTTGCTGCTCCCAGAATATGCTCCCAGCGAGGTAAGGTTGTAGAGGGAATAACGTATGTTATTCACGTTACAAATGCTAGGCCAGGTGTCAGGCTCTTTGGGTCATCATCTCACTGGCATCTCTCGAAGTCACGGTCATCCCCATTGCTCACATGAAGACTCTGGGTACAGACCTGGGCACTGGAAAAGGGATGGTCTCAGCTTTGGCCCCTGTGACTGCCAGCTGAGATCCCAACTCTGCAAAACTATAATTCCACTTTCACAGCTCTCTGTGGTCTTTGGCTCTTCCCACGCTCTCCCTTATAAATTTCCTGGATCGGGGCTGGAGGTTTAGCTCAGCGGCATAAGCGCCTGCCTTGGAAGCAGGCAGTCATGAGTTCGATCCCCAGTACCAATAAAAAGGAAGAAGACAAAAAAAAAAAAAAAAAAAGGAAAAAGACTAAATAAATAAAAATAAATTTCCTGGATCTCCTGGACGACTAGGACAGTTCCTAGACACTGGCTGAGCATTCTGTAGAAAGCAGGAGGGAGGAGGACATGGCTGTGTTCCCAGGAGGTTGGGCACTGCCTGGGACAGAAGGGAAGGAGAAGTGTGCGAGCGTGCTCCAGCCCAGCTGGACTGGGCGGCAGTGGAGACCTTTCTCCAAGGGACAGAGAGCAGGAGAAAAGGTGGATAAAGATGAGCGGCAGACAAAGAAGTAAAACACATGGGGAGTAGAACAGGGCGATAGAATCAAATGACCGAGCTTAGCTACGTGGGTGCAAAGGGGTGGAATGTACACAGAAGACAGATGCACACCTTCACGTGGGAACACGGAACGAAACCAAAACGTGAGTTTTGCCTTGGACCAAGATGCAGATAGTCAGATACCTAATTTCTCCAAGCTTCAGCTTCTGTGTTTGGAAAGCAGGGTGATCCTGATTCCTGTCTTACAGTGCTCTGGCGATAATGAAATGAGATACAGCCCAGAGCACACCTAGCCCAAGGCTGATTCACAGCAACTGCTCGGTAAATGTTAGCTACAGGTCTGTGTGCTTCTCCTAAACAAAGGTTAATGGAAAATAAACCGGGAACACCCAGGTGGGGGAAAGGGCAAAGCACTGGCTGTGTGTACTAACTGGGTCACTGTAACTGAGCTTGGCTTTTGCAGCCAAAGCCACACAGGTAGGGAAAACAAGGCTGTGGCTTTCACAGGGCTGAGGGGACAGGGTGGTGGCACCCTCTCTTATCCAAAGCCTCAGAAGTGCAACTCAGTAGTGTATCGAACAATTTTTCATCAAAAATACAAACTCCTCAGAGCTGGACTTACAATGTTCCCAACAGGATTGATAGGAGCTAAATGGTGGCGGAGAACTTACCTCAGGGCAGAAAGAGTTGTGTCTTTAGCACATCTTGTCACTGAATTGACATGATTATCACTTACCACAGACCCAATAGATCCTCATGTTACAAATGAGAAAAATGAGACATGAGGAGGACAGAATGCTTACTAAATGTCACAGAGTTGGTGAAAGGTTCAATTTTCCAGGAGATATAGCACTTTCCTGGCAAGTGCAAGGTCCTGAGTTCAATTCCCAGTATCAAAAAAAAAAAAAAAAAAAGAAAGGTACAATTTAGAAATCCAACTCCAAGCTCTTTATTACGGTGCTGAGTCTAAACAGAGACACTTTAGAAGCTTAGGAGATTGCAATGTGCTCTTGTAGCAGGGTTCTGAAGTGCTTTGACCATGTTAATATATCCTAGTAGATACAGAAGGAAATAGCAACCCCAGGACTGGCCACATGATCGTAGAAGAGGATCCTAAGTCAGTGAGCCCTGGGCTTCGCAGATTCTAGCCTGCCGTCCTTGTTCATCCTCTGGGTCTCTCCCCTCAGACCCTAAAACAGAAAGACAAGGCCCTGACTCCACAATGTCTCTGTAACTTTCAGGACATGAAAATGGCAAAGGGTTGAGACAGTAACTTTCTCCAAGAAAATTCTTCTTTAATGAAAAATAACAGCAATTATCTCTAAAGAAACAAGAGACAGATGGATACAAAGAGACGCCTAGCTCAATCTGCCTAGACAATGCAAACAGAGTCAGAAGTCCCCAAGAGGCTGCTGTGTGAGCCACCTTTCTGTCACAGCCCGAAGGAGGAGAAGTTTAATGTTGGCTTGGAGGATTTAGTCCATGGTTGGTTGGCTGAAGTGGCATGGGAGAACAGCGTGGTGAGGAGAAAAACTGCCCACACCATGGCCACCAGGAAGCAAAGAGGCAAGGCAGGAGCCAGAGAGGGAGACAGACAGACAGACCTTTCTGGGTCTCTTGAGACCAGGTCCCACTCCTAAGTCACATTCAGTTGTTGCATCCATGAGTCCATAAAAAGAAGCGGAGTGCTTGAGAGACTCTACCACGGACATCTTTAATTCCACTGGCTGCAGACACTCACAGGTCTCAGCTGGACAGAGATGTGTGCCCCCTGGGGGTGGAAGCTCACTACACATCTGAAAAGCACGGGTGTATTTCTGCTCCACCACCTGCTGTCAGTAAACACACGGCAGGGAACTCCCGGGGGGGGGGTCTCTGGGTCTCTTCTTTCCTCCCACCCAATAAGAGCTCAGAAACCTGCTTCTCTTTGGTCTGAAATGTACCCACCTCCACAAAGCAGAAAACTATGAGTTCCTGGGGGAGAAGAGAAACCATGTCCTCCTCCCCAGAGTCCCCGGGGCATGTCCTTTCTTCCAGGGAGAGGCGAGGTCTCTGTCATCAGTATTCTCCACATGCCTGCTACTCAGAGTGTGATGTGAGGCATCCAAGCCCTGTGAAAGGTTGTCAGAACTGGTGCAGAATCCCAGAGGCAGGGCCCAGGATGAGACACAGCAACGAGGGCCTGAGCGCTGTGGCTGCTGTCAGGTCACAGAGCACCCCTGAGCAGCCAGGCTTTATGTAATTGATTAGTGATCAATTACCTCACCCACCCACTCCGAGAAACAGCCTGGCCAGAATTAGCTGTGTTCCAAAGCATCTGTTCCAAATCAAGCTGTCACTCACCCAACACGCCAGAGCAGAGCCAGCTAGCTGCCCACCACAGCGTGTGCCCCTGCTGTAACCGTGTGTGCGGACATTCCTGGAAGGGAGCATGCACTCAGTCATCACCGCACGTTCCCACCCTGCCACCTCTGGATTCATCTCCCAGTTGTGGTCACACACAGCCCTCCATCTGTTGGACAGAAACACCACAGATCATAGCCAGGCCAGGACTTTTTGGAAGTGCTGAAACCTCCACTGTTTTCCCTGGCTGTGGACTCTGAGATCCCAACAACGGTGGAACAGATGGGAAGAGCATGGGTCTCTAAGTCAGCATATGGCAAAACCCACCCCGAGACCTTCCATCCCGCATCGGACAGTTGGAAGAGCAAGAGACAGATTTCGAATGTTTTTTTGCAACTGAAACTGAGATTTCTTTGTTCTAGCAACTGATGGTATGCTGCCTAATATCGCTACCCAACATTAGAGTAGCTATGTTTCACTTAGTCATGGTTGCTCCTTGCCAGGTGAGCCACTTTTGCAAAATATTTTGTTTGCATTATCTCTAAGCTCCCATGGTTATCATGAGCCTCACGTCAGTGGTCAAACACCAGAGTCCCAGAGAGATCAGATTAAGTCAACCTTCCATATCATGATTTGCACCTTCTTAAATTCAGCCAACCACAAATACAACAAGCCATGCTGAAAGTATTTTTGTAATTTATCTCTATTGAATATGCAAAGACTCTTTTCCTTGCCATTATTCCCTAACTTCTATAGTGTTACAACCTCCCACTAACCTTGAGATTATATTGGGGACTCGAGGTCACATACAGTCAATGTAGACTCCACAGGAGGGTGTGCAGAGGTTACATGCAAATCTACACCATTTGAGGGGTCTGAGCATTGACGGTCTTGGGTATCCACTAGGATCTTGGAACCAATCCCCTCCATTACCAGGGCAACTAACTGACTCAGGATCCTGCTGATAGTGAGTCCAGAGATGAAATTCAAACCAAGTATGTTCTACTGTGAACAGGAATGAAGCTAGGACCACAAAGAGCTCAGTTCCTCAGAAACCTGTCCACACCACTGGACGAGACGTCCTCCAAGGCTGGTTATTGCCACCTCCTGTTGCCATCTGCCCAGCTTTCCCACACGGTCTTTCTTCATCTGCCTCCATCCTTGGTCCTCTGCCCTGCAAGATGATTGCTAATAAAAATCCTGATGTGCTCGGGAACCCCTTGCCCACCAATCTCCAAGCCTCTCCTGGCTCAGGCTTTTCTCCAGGGTCCCTCTGTACTTCACAACACAAAGCAGTCACTGTCAAGATGGTTTACATTCCCGGGAGGCCAAGGCTATATCAATGCTTCCTCGAGGCCCTGACTGCTGAGTTGGATCCTTTGCCCGCTGTTTCTGTTCTCCACCTGCATTTATTTCCTCACTGTACAAACACCCATGGGCAAAGTGATGTGAGCAGCCGCGTGCAAGCCCCTGCAGCCAGGACACAGTGGAGGCAGTGGTGAATTGTCCTCTGTGCCCCAGCACAAGCTCACCAGCCCAGGGTGCCCTGTCCCGCCCCTGCCGTCCCTATGTGGCTCTGCACATGTCTGCCCCTTCCAGTCCACGAATGTGGCCACTCCCAAGGGCACAGCTCCTGGGGTCTTTCTCCGGTGGAGGTTAGATGAGGGAATTATGTAGGGGAAGGAGGCAGGGTAGGAGGCAGCCAGGGCCAGGATCAGGGCTGAGTAGAGGGAAACACAATGATCTTCCTGCCCGAGACAGCCGGGGACCAAAGTTTCTGAGGGCACAGTGGCTCCAAAGCCCTCATCCATGACCGTCCCTCACCTGAGCCACGGGGTAGGTGCTCATCTTTGAGTGCTGCCTGCATAAACAGTTAGTGAACTAAACAAGAAGAAAGGAGGTGTCTGTTATATGTGCAAAATGGCCCAAAGTAGAGTCAGAAATTTAGTGTATCTAAGGGATCAGGGAACACTCCATGGAGGATACGACATCTAAACGGGGGCTTGGAAGGATGCATAGGAGTTTCCACCTGGGGAAGAAGCAGAAAAGCTCACTTCTTGGACACTTATACCTCGGCTTTGTACCTGCAAGGGAGATTCATGATAATTGTACCTTCGGTGCTCTGGCCAGAACCGAGTGCCTTGTTCTTTTCCAGGTGTGTTGTCCGTCTCTAATTAGACCCTTGTGGGCTCTGACAAGCACACGGAAGCAGCCGACAAACAGAGTCCAGGAGGCAGGCATCGATGTGACAGGAGTCCCCAGGCAATGCTGAGTGGAGGGGCCGCACTGCGCACACCTGTGATATCTCACTGAATCCTCATAACCATCTTTGGAGAGAAACTGAGGCACAAAGCGTTGGGCGGTACTACGGTTTGCAGGAGTCTTTCCCAAATGCACGTGTGTCACAGGCCTGGTGCCAGTGTGGCACCATTGGCAGGTGCTGTGGTTCATTCATAAGTGTCACCGAGTGGGAGGTCCTTGGGCCCAAGGGGATCCCCTCTCTTCTCCTGCTGCTTTGTGTCCTGGTTCGGGATGGGCTTTACTCAGTCACGTGCTCCCGGGATTGTGCCTGAAACCGTGCCTTTTTCTAATTTCTTATGCACAAGGAAGGCTCTCTTTCCCTGTTCATTCGAAGGAAGTGTACAGCATAGCCTTTGGGCTAGTCACCTTCTCCACGGCACATTCCAGTAGATGGATTGAAGGACTTCTGGGTCAGCCAGGCTGAGACTCGAGTGCCTGCTATGCCGCTCACAGACTTGACATGCTGGGTGGCTGGAGGGAGATCTTTAGCTTCTCCTCATCTCAGAATCCTCATTTATAATGTTAGGATAATATTGCACCAACATTCCCGCGTCTCACCAGACACCTAGACATCTGAGTTAAAAAGGAAATTGTCAGTGTAATGCAGTTGGCCCAGGTGCTTCACAAATTGTTAATTCCAGGAAACAAATGAGAGAGGAACAAACCTGGGAGGAAACCGAAGCATTTTCTGGGGCAGACAGATCTCCCCAGTGGGAACACCATGCTACACCATGGGGAGCCTGTCCAGACTTTATGCTCTTCACATGTGGATACTCTATTTCCTTTCACACACAAAGTCTCCTGCCCTGGTCAGCAATCGGCATCCCCAGCGAGCCTGCAGAAATGGGGCTCTTCCTCCTGCAACAGCTGGAGGCCCTGCCCGTGAGCAAAGACTAAGCCCATGCCAGAGAGTGTTTCAAAGGGACAGGGTGTGAACTTAGGCCAGTAGCAGAGAGGGATTTATGATAAAGACCTAGAAGTCAAAGTTTTTGTCTCACTTGCAGCATCGACTCTGGGTTTCAGAGAGTGTTTATTTCGGTTGCCTGTGACTCCGTTAAATCCACAACAAACTGGGAGCCTATCACCTGCCACGGAGTTATCATCCAGTGAAATTTCATTATCACAAAGAATACAGCCCATCATACACAGTCAAATAATAATTTTGTTTGAGGACATTGTCATTTGCACCTGCCATTATGTGCCTGTCAGTCACGTTAGAAGAATCAAATGCAACCACCGAAACACAAGTGATTGGAAAATATAAAAGACGATTATCTCCTAAATGGCACTCCACCCACTCTGTGCCTCAGTTTCTTCTTCCGTAAGAAAGGAATGCATTGCCCATCATTGCTCCATATATCACGGTGTCAACCAAAATGCCAAATTAATGAGAGATTGGAGAGTGAGTCTGGGAGCCGATTCACTACAATAGGCATTGTCCTCGGGTCTGTTAACATGGCATAAATCAGCAACAGCTACTTTCAGGAGGAAGAAATAAAATGTCCTTTATAGAAAGAGAGAGCTGTTTCCCCTGACCTTTCCTGGCTCCCTCCCAGGAACCCTGGGGCCATTGTTGCCAGGCCTGTGAGTCTGAAATGCCCATCAGATGAGTACACCAGCATTTCCCGTGACCTCTGAAACTTGGACACCCACCAGCCTTTTCTCAGAGCTCCTGGAACCAGCCACGGAGATGAGAGATCAGAAGCCCCCGCGGTGGATCACATTATACCCTCTTCCTGTGCTGTCACCTTTGAGACACAAAGGGACACTTTCGATACCTGGTGGAGAAGAAAGTGTTAGACAGGGGGGCTCAGGAAGCTCAGAGCCTGATTTAATTAACGACATATTTCTGCACAGCGGAGGAAGCTGAGAAAGAAGAAGGCCAACAAGCAGGCCAGAAAGGCAGGGTGGCACCTGCTCCACATGTGTCTGCTGCTGCCTGTCCCGAGGCCCCTGGCTGGGGATCAAGATCAGCTTGAGTTCTGCTGATGGATCATCAGGCCTCTGAATGGGTCAGGCCCCCTGGACGTGTGTCTCCATATGGCTCAGTGGAAGTGGCATTTCAGAGGAGAAATGTCAGAGAGAAAGGTCTTGAAATAAAGATGCTGACTGCCTCTGCAGCTATTTAAACGCTGAGCCCTGCAGCCCCAAAGGCCACCCGGAGGCCCTGCCTGCCGAGCCCTGTGTTCTCGGGTAGGGAGGGGATGACCGAACCCCTCCCACACCCGAGACCACCACCTGCCCCACACAGCTGCCTAGCCCACCTCCTGGCTTCCGGCTTTTAGGTTCGCTGGCCAGGGCTGGTTACTTTCAAGTTGCAGTGGAGCACAGGAGACCCGCTGCTCCCATTCTAGGGAGCAGAAAAGCCTCAGGCAAGAGCAGCTGCCTGAGCTGGGTGGGGAAGGAGGAGGCCCACAGCAAGCTCAGCTGAGCTGTGTGTGTCCTGAGCAAAGTCACGGAGGCCTGGCCTGAGAGTGAGCAGACAGGGGCCATGAGGGGCAGGTTTGCAGAGCCTGAGAAGATGACACCAGACAGCACAGCACCTGGGCAGCCACCTTGGAGACAAAGCCCGAGCCTGAAGACAGGGGAGCCGTGCAGAACCTGGGGCTGCTGACCCTGAGCTAGGGTGGCATCTGGAGGTCTCCATCTGGAGAACGTATTGAAAGGGCTGAGACTGTGGACCCTGCAAGGCTGCGAGTCAGGGAAAAGTGACAGCCTGAGTTAGACCAGAGTCAGGAGGGTGCAAAGACCCTGCAGGCGGAACTCTGGGAACACAGGATTTGCTTAACCAAGGACGGCGACATCTGAAAGACAGTATGCAGAAGGACAGGCAGGCTGTTGGCTCCAAAGAGGAGCCACGTGACACAAGGATGGTGGGTGACATTGGATAAAACACCAGAGAAGCTACATCTGCAGAGACAGGAGACATGGTCTGGAGATGTGGACTCGGGGGCTGGTTCACCGCTCTGCAGATCCCTCCTGCAACCACGCTACGAGGGCCACATCTGGCTCGTTCACGCTGTACCATACACGTACCCAAAAGACAGCCAAGGAGTGTGGGCTTTGAGGTATAAGACAGAGAACAGGAGACACACTGGGTGAGAAGAAGAAGTATGTTAACATAATCTTGAGACAACGGTGCTTCCAAGGAGGCACAGACCTCATTTAAGTTTTGCAAGAATCCATGAAAATTTTTAAAGTCTTTTTGAGATAGTCCAGGCTGGCCTTGAACTCACTTTGTAGGCCAGAATGGGCTCGAACTCATAGCAGTCCTTCTGCCTCAGCCTCCTGAGTGCTGGCATTACAGACATGCACCCCACACTTGGTGGAATGGTGCCCTTGTTTTCATTTTGCAATGGAATCTCCAGACAAACAAATATTTCTCCTTTGCTGTAGCTTTCCAGGGACATTCCCACACTTGAAACCCCCTTGACTTGAGAAGCAGTGGTTACTCCAATACAGAGTCAGACAGGTCCAGCTCAGATTCTGGCCACTACTCGCCAGCTTGGGTTTGTAGGGAAGTTACCGAACCCGAGGGGGGACCCTTAAGTGTAGAACACAGATGTGTACGGCACAGGCCTCCCAAAGCGATCAGAAGGTTAAATGAGGGAGGGTAAGTAAGCCTATAAGCCCTGGGAGACAGCCAGTGCTCAGTAAGTGTCAGCTGTCCCCTGGGCACTGCTGTCCACGGTAGCAGAGGGCAGTCCATGGTAGCCGTCTTGGTTTCCTTCTAAGAAAACTGTCAGGCATGTGCTGTCAGGGGACGGCCCCAGTTAGGGCCACCTGGTGGTGTTCGGCCTTTTCTCTTGAGAAGTGTCTCTTACACCTTGGTGAGGAGACAAGCAGAGCCTCCCACAGCCTACTTGTGTGTGAAATTATTCTTTTTGGCCTTTGGTTGTGTCTTGACCCTTGTGCCACTAGGTGACTGTGGAGCAGAACTTGTGAGCATGTTCACACACGTACTCACACACACACACACACACACACACACACACACACTGCACACCTCTGCTCATGCACGCAAGCATACATCTCCTTTCTTTTGAAACAATATTATTTTGGCCTTGAAACCAAGATCAGGATTTCACAGTGAGGTCACAGGGTCATGCGCAGAGTCCCTGGAGGGTCTATCAGGACCTGAGCCCCCAACCCCAGCCCCAGACCTATGGAACCAGGAATTCTGGGAGTCACCCCAGCTTGCTGCTTACAAGCTCTCCCACTGCTCTGCTTCTCTGGCTCATGCCTGGGTGAGACAAACCACCTCACATCAAAAGAAAGGTGCCTCAGCCGCCGCTCACCAGAGGGAAAGTCAGCAGAAGTCACTAGGCCTGATTTTCTCCATGTGCCACCGCGGCTGCTGGAGACCAGGCTGTGCGGGTTCAGCTGCTGAGCACAGGAAGCTGCAGCTGTGTCAGGAAGAGCATGTGCCCGGTGCTCTAAAGTCAAGGTGACACTGCAGCTGTGGCGGCCGAGGACACGGGCTGCTGACACCCCCATTCCTCAGCAACAAAGCTGCCAACCTTAGGGATAAGATGGTTCTCTTAACAGGCAAAGTTTACTACTTGGAGAAGACTTCTCGAGGTCCTGCTAAGTTCCCACTGCGTCTCAGCATCCCTTCGTTTGAAAACCAAATATATACAGGCTGCCCAGAGAAGCTTTGTCTTAACTGCCAGAGAAGCTCAGTCCCCAGAGGGTCTCTTTTATTTAAGGCAGTCACTGTTCACTCCTGTAGGAGATTGTGGGCCTGATCAGCTGAATGATGTCAAAGATCTGACTTTCTAACTCTTTTTCTCCCCACCTGCCATGTCTTGGGTATTTGGAGAGCTTCTGACCGCCAGGGACATCTATAACTGGAGATAAACCCGAGAAACAAGCCACCTTGAGCCAAGGTACTCAGGCCTCAAAACTAAAGTTGAAACTACAGCTCATCAAAGCAATCTCTCGTGGTCTTTGTTTCCAAATCATCTCATCCTTCAGATCTCTGCACAGTGGTTCATGCTTGTTTATGTGTTTTTTCTCCAAGACACAGAGATCAAAACTGCAAATGTATTGCCAACAGAGCTCAGCGGCCACATCAGTGGATGAGTGACCTGGCTCGGAGAGGAGGGGAGAGTGGAGAGCCTGCAGGGAGAAAAGATGAAACAACTTACATCACACAACTGGGGGACATCAGGCTGTGGCTCTGCAAGGTGCGAGCCAATGTCTCCAGATGTTCACATTTCAGGTAAAACCAGAAATCTAAATGTTTGCATGAAACCTTCCGCAAAGTAAATATTAGCTCAACTGTTTATCAGAAGTGGTATGTGTCCTTTCACGATAGCACTGGAAAAATGAAATGCTTAGAAATCAACCTAACAAAGAAAGTAAAAGAAAGTAAAAGTCTTCTGCATTGAAGACTGCAGTACTTGAAAAAGGAGACCAAAGAGGGAATCAGAAGGTGGAAAGGTAACCCTTGATCTTGAGTAGGAAGAAGCAACATAGTGAAAATGGCCATACTCTCAAAACTGTTATACAAATTTAATGCAATCCTGATCAAAATGCATTCCACATACCTCACAGAGTCACAGAAAACAATCCTAAAATTCTTGTGGAAAAGAAAAGACCTAGAATAACGAAAGCAACTATGAGAAATAAAGGCAAGACAGGGGACATCATAATCCCAGACTTGAAATTATACTACAGGCCTACTATATTAAAATCAGCATGGTATGGAAAAAAGACCAGAGGATCAACGGAACAGAATAAAACATGCAGAAACAATTCCAGACACACTCAGTTACTTTATCTTTTTTTTGGTTGTTCTTTGTATAGGGGATCAAACTCATGACCTCACACTTGCCAGGCAGGTGCTTATGCAGATGAGCTAAATCCATGGCCCCAGTTACTTTATCTTTGACAAAGGGGCCAGACATGTTCACTAGAAGAAAGACAGACTCTTTAATGAATGGTGTTGGAAAGACTGACTCTCCAACTGCCAAAGACTAAAACTAGACCCATCTCTATCACCATGCACTAAACTAAAATCAAAATAGATCAAAAACCGACATATTAAAGCAGACACACTAAGTCTGCTGTAAAATAGAGTAGGTAGAGCTCTGGATGCATGGGTATAAACAAATGCTTTATGAACAAAAGCATATCACATGCGAAATGCTACAACCAACTGGGTCTCATCAAAAGAAATCACCAAGAGAATGAAACTTGCCCTCAGAGAGGGGAAAAGCTTTAGCCAGTTGCTTCTTAAACTACAGGCTTCTATCTAGAACATATAAAGAACAGGAAAAAATCAGATCTCCTAAATTCAAAGGCTCAATCCAAAGATGGGCATGTGAGATGAACACACACTTCTCAGATGAAGCAATACAAATTGCAAATAAAAACATGAAACAACGTTCAACATCATTTGCATCAACATCAAGAGATGCAAATTAAATCATTGCTGAAATCTGCCTCCCCTGGAAAGAATGGCTGTCATCAAGAAATCAACCAATGACAAATGCTGGAGGGGCTGTGGAGGAAAAGGATCCCTTCTCCACGGTTGGTGGAGTGTAGACTGGTGCAACCACTGGGGAATCAGTGTAGAAGTTCCTCAAAAAACTAAAACTAGAAGTTCCATCTTGACCCAGCTGCTCCCCTTCCTGATACCTTCACCCTAAAATAAAAAGCATCATAACACAGCGTATATGCACACTCATGTTATAGTGGCACATTTTGTAATAGCCAAATCTCAGGAGCAGCCCAGATGCCCGTCATCTAAAGAAGGGATAAAGATGTGATTCTTTCACACAGTGGTGTCCTAGTCATTAAGAAGAATAAACTGAGACATTTCTACAGAAATGGATGCACCTTGAGACCACACTCTTAAGTAAAATAAATCAGACGCATGTGTAAATATCTCATGGTCTCTCTGGTGTGAAAAGTCAAAAGTGTACATAAGGACAAGGTTGTACAAGAGATATTGTTAAATGGAGAGAAAATGTTCACATGGGAAGAAATAGTGAGAGGGAAGGGGAAAGGAAGAAAGAAAAAGGAAAAAAGAGAATAGAAGGAAAAACAAAAATAAAGCTTTATAAATTAGGAGAAAAAGAGAGGTTGAAGGGACGGAGGGCCAAGAGAGACAAATTGAACTCTATCAGGTGCAGGTGCAAATTCCCTACGACGCATGCGATCATTGCATATACCTGGCTTGTACCAAGAAGCTTAATTAAATTTTTAAATATATATATATATAAGAAATTTATGCTACTTATAATTTCTATTCCCCTCCCAACCTTCAGAAAAGATTGTTGGAACTTTTGTATCTCCCCTCTGTGCTGCTGCTCCATATAATTTCTTTTTAATTTTGTTAATAAAAATGATGGCCAATTGCTTTACATGAAATAAATGACCTTCTGTATTGAGTGATTGTTATTTTTGCCTTCATATCATGGAATCCAAACTGGGTTATATATTTTATATAAGACTGACTCAGTGCATAACAATATTTATCATTCACCACTATTTGAGTTTTTTTTACATCTATTTGGATATAAAATGTTCAGTTGGTCCTTTGGTTTTATATTATAACTCTTTCCCAAATGTTTTCATGTTTTTTGGGTCCATCTTTATAACGCTGAGTTCATGAGAAAACATAAAAATAGCAAATCCTTGGGTGCAAGGAGCTTGCGCCCGTGTTCCACATGATGGGGAAACATTTGTAACACCCGTTAACCCGATGGGTGCCCGGTGCCTTGCAGTAGGAGTGGCCTGTGATTCTGAACATCACATGGCCAGAGCAGAGCCAGCGGTCCTCTCTCTCCAAGAGGATGGGAGATCATCTCCCAACAGCAGGAGATCCTGGAGAGGAGGAGGAAAAGGCGGAGGCCTCCTTTGCTTCAGATGAAATTAGGGAAAAATGGAGGAGGCAGAGCACAGCTCTGCAGAGGGTCACCCTGAGTAAGGGGCAGCAGTGTGACCCATAGTGACCACGCAGCATCGAATTTCCACAGAATCACCCAGGAGACAGAAGCATGTTATCGGAGAGGCCTCTTGCTAAAGCTCCGTGGAAAGGAGGAGACTCACGGAGCCCGCTGCTCCCAGGGATTTCATAGCAATCATCAAAGTCATCGTGCACTATAAAAATTTATGTGTGTGTCACCCAGCGGTGGGCCACATGCAGCTGCAGGCTGTCACCTCTGCTTTATAAAATAAAGAGCTTTCTCCTTTTGTCTATCCCTCTTGTGCAAGTGTTGGTGAAGGCACACCAGCAAGCGCTCCGCCCCTGTGCTACAGGGCCGTGCCCAGCTTCCTCTTTCAAAAGAGGCAGCTCAGGGATTTTATTCTTTACTGCACTTGGCCTAATTCTGTACGACGCCTTTTAGTAAACAGACCTTAGCCTCCTAAGGCCAGCAAGCGCGCTAGAGGCATCGGTGAGCTGGCACTTTAGCTCCTAGTGTAAAAATCGGACACTCCTCCCAGCCGGCAGGGAAAATCATCCACTCCCACAGGTAAGTGGGGAAGCGGAGCACTGACTGCCATTTTTCTGCATTGTCCCCAAACTAGATGCTCCTCTAGGACCTCCGTGAGTGAACAGTGACATCCACTGGCTGAAATTCAGATCCTGCGTCATTTCAACTGAAGAAAAGAAACAGGTTAGCAAGACAGCTTTGATCCAGGCTGGGATTCTCTGTTCCTAACACACAGCTAAAAAGAAAGGACGCCAGAGCCACGAGAAAGCCCATCTTGGGAGGACACAGATGCAAATCCAAACAGGAAAGGAATGCGATTCCCCTCACATGCTGGTGGCCCCAGGGGCTCCTGGCAATGCACAGAATTGGCTGTCAGCATCCCACACCACACAGAACGGGGCCCGGCCCCAAGGCTGCTGACTGTAACACGGCAGGTCTGAATCCTACCGTGCGCTTTGGCACACGGTTCTGAAGACTCACTATTCAACAAGATGTCAGCTGTCTCTGATGGTTCTTACATTTATGACATGTTGGAGTGTTTTGGATACATTGGGTTAAATCAAACAGGTCATCAAATTATTTCACCAAGGTCATTTTTTCCTCTTTTATTTTAAACATCAAAATATTTAAATGACATGTGGCTGGCGCTCTGGTTCCACAAGGACAGCTCCTATGGTCCTGTTGTTCTCCAGCCCACGAGTATCAGGCTTTCCTGAAAGCTGAAGTGGGGAGCCCACGAATACACACATATGCACACACACACACACACACGCACACACACACATGCACACTCATGCATATAAACACACACGTTTGCACACACGCACACAACTGCTGATGCTTTGGTGCAGGCAGTAACTAAGAGAATCATGGGAACTGCACTCCCCTCTGGATTCATCTTGTTATCCTTTGTGCACCAAGCTGCCCTGACCCCCTGAGAGGGACTGATCTGCCAACCTCCTTAAGCCCCACCTTCATCTTGTGTCCCACTCACAGACACAGGTGGTGCCTTCGCTCACCTCCCAGACAGCAGCATGCACCTGGAGGGCGCTGGGCACCTGGGATGGAGGATGAGGGAGGCAGGTGGTTTGCTTCTCTCTCAGAGTGGGAGAGATCTAGCAAATCAGCCAATCAGGAAAGATGTCCGTGGAGAACTAGAATAGAGAGATACAAGAACAGAGAGGTTGCCTGCCCACTGGGCGACTCTGGTTTGCATTCCAAACCCCACTCTGTAAAGTCCCAGAGGCAATCAGCTGAGCATCTGGTGCCAGGACAGGTTCCTGAACTGCTTCTCAATGGACCTCTAATGTGCTGATGATCTTTGGCCAACCCCACACCTGTACCTTTGTCTAGCATAGTACAAGAGCCCCTGCTCTTGTCTGAGTCCAGGAATCCTGTGTTGCTACTGGCCAAGATAGGATTCTATTTCTCTGTCCATTAAGTTTTTTATAAATTGCATTCTTTTTTTTTTTTAAGGTCAGGTTGCATAGCCACTTTAGGTGAAGTGGCTTTGCCAGGCCTCCCTGAGACAGTTCAGTTCAGGTCTGAGCGATGCCAGCTGCGGGGGAGAGAGAGAGAGAGAGAGAGAGAGAGAGAGAGAGAGAGAGAGAGAGAGAGAGACCTAGGTACATGAAACCGGCAAGCAGAAGGTAGTGACAGCCGGATGGCTGTTGCATCCAAAGATAGATCTCGGTGGCGGAAGTGAGGTAAATTTGACCCAGATGGGGAGTGCGTGAGGGGAGACAAGGAGGCTCCCCTGGGGTGGTGTTTACCAAGTGCTGCCCACTCTGTGCTTTGGGTCTCCTCAGGATTGGTATGAGTAAGTCCTCCCCTCATGGTGACCATATGAGGAGGCAGGGCCACGGGAGATGGCAGGAACGGGATGGGTACCCTGGTAAAAGCAACCTTAGAGAGCTCTCTGCCTCCTGCTAGGATGCAAAATTGACAATCTGCAACCTAGAAAAGTGGCCTGCTGAGCCACCAAGATAGTACCCTGACCTCAGCCTTCCAGCCTCAAAAATGTAAGAAATATATCTGTTGTTTCCAAGAGTCTTGGGTATTTTTCTCACTGCTGAGACAAAATATCCAACACCTAAAGTTAAAGGAGGAAAGATTTATTTCAGTTCACAGTTGGCAGAGGTTTCAGTCTGTAATCAGCTGACTCCAAAACAGGGTGACATGGCAGAGGGGTGCTGCAGAGGAGAAACAGTCCACAACAAGCATGCAAGTGAGAGCGGGTTAGCCCTCTTCCTGTCCCTTATATTGTGTGTAAGGTACCTGCCTGCCCTCGCGCGGGTGTAGCACTCACCCCCTTCATCCTAGCCAGAACGATGCAATCAGTGCACTGATTTACTGACCCTCAATCCCAGCACCACACACTCTAGATCCAGCCACTTCTGAGAAAGCCTCAGCCTGCACGGGTTTGCAGGGGGACATCTAGTCATGACCCATGACTAACAAACCATCCATTTGATAGCATTTTGATGGCAAGCAAACTTGAAGACAGAAGAACTGGAGGATTCTATGCCTAAACTAGGAGGAAACGAGGCAGGGTAGGGACGGGACAGGAGCTTTCCAGAGAGAGCGCTGTGCACGGCTCCTACCGGGCAGGGAGGGTATCCACAGAGCTCCAGGAGGTGGGGTACTCCCAACACAGAGGCCATAGGGACAGAGGCTGAGCCAAAGACCTGAGGCAGAAGCAGAGGCTGAAGCATCCTGTGACACTCTCGGGAAGGAGGCAGATGTGTGGGGAGGGTTGTAACAGGCTAGTGTCCTATAACAGACTACATTTGCACTTTTTATGGTTGAGTGTACTGCACTTGCCTGTAATTTCAGGATAGCAATTGCAAGCCCAACCTGGGTCACTTAGTGAGACCTTGTCTCAGAATGAAGAACAAAAGGGCTGGGGATGTAGCTCAGTGTAAAGGTCCTGATTTCAAGCCTCCTTCCATGCACACTCAATCCCTTCCACACACACACTCACACATACAGAAAACAGGTCATCTCTTCATGTGTGCTAGAGTATGTATGGACGCCCTTTGGAAGAATGTACCAAACAGCACACACATATACTACTTTTTCGAAAGATAAAAATATTTTAAATGTAAAAACTAAATCGACAGAGGATTTTAAGGCTGTAAAAATGTTCTGCATCATGCTATCTTGGTATGTAATACACGACATATGTTTGTCCAAACCGCACACTGTTCACTGCCCAGAGCGAACCCTCACATAAGCTGTGAACTCTGGACTACTGTGATGTGCCAGTGGAGAGCGTCAGTGGTGACAAACGGGCCACTCTGGTATCGATGTCATAATGAGGGAGGCAGTGTGTGTACGGAGACAGGAGGTAGTGGAGATCTCTGAACCGTTCTCCGTGAATCAAAAATTGTTCTAAGAAAACAAAAGCCTTATAAAGTTAATGAGAAATCTCCCTCTGAAACAATGTAAGCTGGCCGATGAGACACACAAAGCACTACATTCACCATGCTTTCTGGCTGGAGTGCTCTACCCTGGACTTGGGGTATCTCATGCCTTGTCACCCCGACAAATATTAACTCGCCAGAGGCACTTCCGTAGACACTCTGAACAAGCCAGCACCAGTCTAACCCTAGAGATTGATTTTCTTCATGGCATTCATGAAGAATGAATTCATTTGTCCCCAATAACCCATACACATGTGTGTGCTTCACAAATAGGAGTTGTACATCCTGTTCACCACCATGTGCCCAGGGTCTTGTTCTTAACATCTGAGACACCGTAAGATAGTTGTTGAACAAACGCTGAAAACAATACTTAACTGAGATGCAGAAGGAAAAGACGGTGGATTAGGGAAGGGAGATGTAATCAGAAGACTCCTGCACTAGTCCCGTTGGGAAATAGCGCTTTGGAGCATGGCTGGGAGTCCTCGTACATCTAGGCATGAGATGAGGGAGCTTGGCGACACGTGAGAAGGAAGAGGGAGGGGAGGATGACTCTCAAGGGGTTTGGTGGTGACGTCCTTGGACTGGAGGGGTCTGGAAGAGGACAGATTCCTTCATGTGGAAGGTTCTTCATTTGACTTCGGAAGAGCTAACTTTGAGATACATTTGAAAAGGCCAGACAGAAAAACCTAGAAGGCTGTGCGAGCTTCTGAAGCAGTTCCAGATGACATGACACAGTGTCACAGATTTGCTTTAAAATACCCCAGCCTGAAGCACGGGGGCTGTCTGCTCTCCTCATCCCTGAGACACAATATGTGACATTCACAGTTTAGAGGAGAAAAGGCTTATTTTGGCTCACAGTTTGTAGAGGTTTGGGCCCAGGGCCCACTGGCTCCAAAGCAGTACAGCATGGCAGAGTGGCATGGCGGAAGAGAACCAGCTCATGGTGCGGCAGCGGGAAGCAGCCAGCAATCAATCACAGGAGACGGGAAGAAGACAGACCGTGCCAGGCCACACCCCGCCGCCCGCCTCCTTCAGTCAGTTTACCTTGGGACAGCACATTCAGATATAAACTGATCAGTGAGCTAATCCATTGATGAGTATCATGCCCCCACGAGCCAATCAACCCCCAAACCCCCAGCAATGCGGGCATGAGGCTTTGGGGATACAACCAGGGAGAAACCATCACAGGGGTGGAGCGGAGATAGATGAAACCAAATGGCACCAAGTTGGTAGCTGCTGACAATGGATACTAAACACTGGGGCTTTGATAAATTATCTCTACTTCAGTTCCTATTTAAAACTGTCCCGAAAAAGGGGATAGGGATAGGAATGGTCTAAAGGATACAGCTATATAAATGTAAGTCTGCAGCCAGGAAGAAAGGCTCAGACAGGGGTTATAAATTTGGATGACAAATACTTCAAATATTTAAAGTGTCATTAAAGCCATAAAGTGTCATCAAATCTCCCAGGTAGAAAGCATAGAGTAAATATCAGAGGAAGCCTCAGACCTCATTTGCAGAAACTAATCATTTAGTGACTGAGTCCAAGCAAGGAGCAACGGAATCGATTAGACGAAGTGGCCGCAGAGGGGGAGGCCAGACAAGCAGCTTGGCTGCGTGGGCAGCTTCACAGTGAGGCATCTACAGCAGACGCACTCCGTACTAACGTGCAGTAGCCAGACGGGCCGTCCTCAGGCGTCTCAAGCGGGAGAGGCCAGCTGAGTCTCACGGTCCCCAGAACAGGACAAACTGAGGAGCAGCTGAGGAACCAGCTTTCCCCTACATGTGGAGAAAAAAGAAAGCTTTTCTGCACAAAGGCATGCTTTAAAAATACATTTGTTAAGAAGTATTCTAAGCAACAGGAAGAGAGAAAGAGAGACTGAGATTCTTCTGGAAGGGCAGGGAGTCACAAGCAGAGCAGGGAGAGAATCGGGGCTGAGGAGGAAGCAATGGCCGTGAACAGGGGCTGAGAGAGACCCCTCCTCCTCCTCCTCCAGGTTGCTCACCAGAGTCTTCCTCACTCATCGTGGCTCCAAAAGCCTTTTCCTTTCTGCCGGATTGTAACTCATTTCCCTCTCCTGGCCCCTGCACAGGAGCCTGGACAATCCTTAAGAGTGGCTGATGGCCGAGGGGAAGGCCAGTCCCCACACTCAGGGGTCTCCGGCCCTCCTGGACCTGCTCCCGCCTCTGCACACAGACGGCTGAGGATGCTCAGGACCCAGGCCACTCTGAGGTGTGATCCTGGCTCCTCCTCCTACTAGCAGGGTGACCTCGTGCCCTAGCTCTGCCATCAGTGTCATGGGCGCAGGAAGATCCCCATCTGAGGTGCCCGGGAAGCTCCAGAGCAAACAGCAGACACTGAATAGATGTTAAATGGCCCATTCCCTATCTGCACCGAGCACCCCGCACATACTCTTCCAGGCCTCCTCCTCAGAGCCTCTGACCTCAGCCATGGGTTTTTGTCCGATTCCTTAGCTGCCTTTCCCACAGCCAGAATGCAAAGTGGCAGACACCCAGGAGTCTTTTGGATCTATTGGCTGCCAGAGTGGGCCTTTCCATCAGCTACACCCAGAGATTCGCTAAACCAGTCAGCAGACTGATTCAGTGTGCTCACCTTCACACACCCCAGGTCCAGCTTCCTGCAGCCCTGACCCCACCGCGCAGTGACTTATGTGCTGTCATGCTGTTCTTCCCCGTGCCGGGAACCTCTGCATCCAGATGTGGGTCTCACCCTCTCTGCGCTCCTGACCCATGGGGCACACTGGACAAAGGTCGCAGGAGCACTGGACGTGGGATTGCCTGGGCTGACCGTGGAACTCAGACTCTACAGCACAGTCCCCAAGGCAACTAACTGGGCTTCACCTCAGTTTTTGATGTGGAAAGTGGGCGCGCAGTGCGGTGGTGATTCAGAGCCAAAGGCAGGCGAGGCAGGGTTACAGTCACTTCTCCCTCCCGCACTTTGTCCCGCCCCGCGCCAGCCGGTGAGCCTCTCTTCCTGACAGCCTGCTCATGGCTTCTGCGGAGAGTCCAGCCCTGCCACCTGGCTGCTAAGGCATTCAGACCTGTCCCTCCTGTCTCTCCTGATAAAGGCAGGCGCATCTTCCTTTAATGGGCTGTCAGAGAGCAGCGAGAACCCGGGCTGCTTGATTAGATGAAACAAATGCTTGGCTGTCTCTGCTAACAGCCTTGGCGCTCAGGAAGCCTTATGTCCTCAGAAGCAGAGATTCCAGACCTGGACATTAAGCACACAGCCCAGGTCCTTTTGTATCTGGCAGTTTCTATGCTCCAGCGTCATTTTTTTAATCTCTGGAATTTTCCCAGAAGAGTATCCTGGCAAAAGGTGGGAATCGATGAAAGGGGCTTCTAGGTAAACAGTTAAGTGCAAACCTTTGCAGCTACAGATGGAGTCGTTCTGCTTCGCCTGGCCACCTGGCTCCTCTAACACCTGCATCCTTTCTTCTCTCTGCTTTCAGTGGCTCAGCATCCCTGTGCTGACCCTGAGAGATGGGGTCCGTGGAGTCCAGGGTTGGGGTGAGCGAAGTCCTAATGATGCCCAGCCATCTGGACATGCAGAGGACCAATGCGAGGTTGAGGAAAGGACCAGGCCAGGCTCCCAGAAGAACACCCCGGGCTTCCCGTGTTGCATGTCAATACCACCCTTGCCCAGCATCCAATCTTTGTTTTAATGCAGACCAGAATTCATTGTTGACCATTCTGCTCATCCCATAAGCAAAGACTGCCGCATGAATGCATGTTCTGAGCTCCCTTGAGGGAAGCAACTTTCAAATGCCCTCTAGGAGGCTGGCTACTTTTGTCCAATCCTGCTAGCTCAGGAAGAACTGCTACAAACTGTAAATTAGGGCCTTCCTTTCTTGTCAAATAAAACATCTGACAACAGAACGAGCATGGCTTTCTTGAGGATAACCGCTAGTATTAATATATTTATTGAACCAATGCTGAGTGAGAGCCTCCTAGGTGCTAGGTGTGGGGAAGGCAATGAACCACATCAGAATAAACGAGGTCTAGGGGGCTGGATGACTGAGAAATAGGAAAATTAAAAATACAGAAGTGAACAGGTGCAGCAGCTGATGGCGAGCCGGGCTACAGATCAAGGAGCGAGGGCTGAGGGCGTTGAAAGCCCGCTGAGCTCTAGAAAATTGTGAGAGAGGACGTGCACCCCTACTTATCCTTCGGGGTGGCCCTGAGGAAGCCCCGACCTTGCTGAAGGTGACAGCCCCTCCCTGAGGTGGTTGGTATGAGAATGAACACAGGAAACATCTGAGGAGCCCTGGTTTCTGGGAGGCATCCCACAGCTGCAGGTTCTGTCTTTGTTCCTCATTGCTAGGACAAATACCCAATACTCACCAGCCAAAAAGAAAAGGCTTGTTTTCGCTCACCGTGTTCAGAGGTTTCAGTACACAGCTGGCTGTCTCTGAGGCAGGGAAGCAAGGCAGAGGGCTTGGTAGAGAGAAACAGTCCGTGGCAGGGCAGGCGGGAGGAAGGAAAGGCAGCACCAAGCTCCTGCCCCTTTTATTCAGGTTCGGCTATGAGCCTGGTGACTGTGGCCAGCATGGGCCTTCCTAATATCCACACCCAGACATACGCTAAGGCAGTCAGTGGACTAATTCAATTATCATACACCGTTAACGCACCTTCACACACTCTGGGTCCAGCTACCCCCACAGGTCCCAGCTGTGAGCACAGGAGGCTTTGGAGGGGCATCGACACACAAACCGTAACAGCTCCCACCCTTTCAGCTGGAGGACCAGAACCTTGGGAAACAG
Source organism: Cavia porcellus (assembly GCF_034190915.1). Classification (NCBI taxonomy): domain Eukaryota; kingdom Metazoa; phylum Chordata; class Mammalia; order Rodentia; family Caviidae; genus Cavia; species Cavia porcellus. Next base: position 3,023,816 of record NW_026947506.1, read on the forward strand.
CAGGCCCCGGAGGCCTAGAGCTGAAGTGGGGTTCGAGTTCTGCAGCTTATTTGCTATGAGAAGCTGGGAGCGTCACTTACCACCCCTGAGCTCCAGAGCATCACCCCTATGGTGGGGATGATAATGCGTGTCTTCCAGAGCAGTGAGGGATGGTGAGGGGTGCATTCATGGGGAGTCACCCAGGCCAAACCCCTCCCGAAAGGCTGGGAGCCTTGTGTGACTGCTCACCATTGTGTCTCTGGCCCTAAAGCAGGTGGTGGAGCAGAAATACACCCGTGCTTTTCAGGGGTGCCAAATAATGTACACCGTGAGAGTAATTCTGCCCATGGTAAACATGTGAGTTAGTGACCATGGACTCCACGGGGAGGGACACAGGGGAATGAAAAGACAGCACTAGAAACCCAGGACAGTGTCTGGATGCCCCACCTACCTGCAGCTCCCCGGAGAAGGACTGCGATGCCCCTGAGGACTGGAAACAAGGGCCACACGGTTGTCAGTCTGAGCAGAGCGAAGGACCTCAAGGTATCACTAAACAGGGCTAGGACTCAGGACGCCATGACGCTCCTGCTCCCGAAAACCCTTCTGATCTGCTAGATTCCAGCCACTGAATTTTCTCCTCCACACCATGTCCTGGTAAACGCAACCGGGGAGCAGATCTGACCTTGTGTCTCTGAGCGGAAAGCACAATGAGACAGAACTGCAGGGAATTAGGGCCTTTCTGAGCCTTATCACACGTGACACTATTCATCTTCTGCATGCTGGGGACTATGGAAATCATCCGTCACAGTTACACTTAGGAGAAGCCGTCACACTTCAGAGCAGGAAATCTATCTCCAGGCAGAGATGGTGGACACACCGAGGCCCCGTCGGAAGCACTTTGCAAAGCAGTCTCTAGGGCCGTGGCCAGCAGTGGTCAGGGGCCCATTAAACAATGCACAGATCATCCCAGACCCTGGAGCAGCCAGTTCTTCCTGACCCAGTGCCTTCTGGATTCCAGTGGTTCTATATCCCAAATTCTCACACAGAGCGTGAAATCCTTACTGAATTATACAGTCTCCTCCTGCTGCCTTTCCTCATCTGTAAAAGAGAAGCTAGACAAGGACCCATCAAGCTAGGTAACTGTGAGCACTCCGTAAGGTGGGCTAATTGTACACGGAAATATTTCGTATGCAGTCAGCCCCCAGGAGCAGCCGCCCAGACTGCAGCTGCTGCCACGTGCGTCGCCCCTCCGCCGGTGGTCAGACAGAGGACCTCAACTACAGTGCAAATTAGACGATCTCTTCAGCCTGTTACCCCATGCTTAGGAAAAAGATATCGGTAAAAGTGACTGAGAAGCTGGATTGTGAACGCCAGCCCATGTGGACAGAGCCCTGGCTGTCCTCTAGAACTGAGGACAGTGACTGGTGACCGGGCCATGCCCGTCTCCTGCATCGAATTAATCTGTGTAGCCACGTGGGCAACTCATGCTTAGCCTGGATCCCTGCTTGGCAGGTGCCTAAAGCAGCACCCAGTACACCCGTGGGTTCAGTATCTAGTGGGTGTCACCTCCTCCAGTTTAGATGCTGCGGTGATTTGATCTGCTGCCCCAAAGGCACATTGCTTGCCCATCTACTAACTCTAGTGTTTGTCTTTATCCAGCCCACCGATGGCGCTGACAATGGAGAGAATACACAGGGTAGAAAACGGAAGGGGGGCACGTGTAGAACACTACACAGCCCCAGGACTTTTAGGTCTTTACTGAGTCCTGGCATTTAAATTCCTAAAATCACAAGCTCCAGAGTCCTGCTTCCAGTGTGAGCCTGGGCAAATTACTCCTCCTCTCTGAGCCTTCATTCTCCCAGCTGTAAAATGGGAGCGATGATGATGAGTCCAACGTTTTCTGTCTTGTTGGGTCCTGTGGGAACTGAGCTAATGCATGATCCTGATACACAATGATGCTGGATGAACATTAGATTTCGTTACGATCGCTCATGACCCTCACGACAAGCCCGGAGACGTTCATAGTTCTTTCTGTCTACAAATAAAGGGTTAGAGGCTCGAGGCATTTAGGTCACCTTGAAAGCAAAGTAGACCTTGGAACCTGTCCCCAAGGACCATCAGCACGGCTGCTGCCACCCAGGAAGGTGTGTTTTGTGATGAGTGTTTACTCCTCCTTCGTCACCAGAATTCAGTCTGTCCTCTGCTATATGACCAAGTAAGAGAAAGCAGAAGTAGATGCTAGGGAGGGGGTAGTGGAAAGGACCGCGCCAAGAATGGGCTCCTTCTCTGTTCATTTCCCTAGAAGCAGAAACTCATCTGAGAAGGGTGAATTCCTCATGAGCAATTCCTGCCTGAAGACCTGAGTGTGAATTCATTTGGGCCACGTTCACAGCCCGTCCAGAAGGCAGCATAGTGAATGTGGCTTTGGACATGAATGACCTTAGTACAGTGAGTCCCACAACGCGTGCGGATCAGCTGAGGAGAGAGCTAAGAGCAGACGCTCTCTGCAGAGTCCGCTGGCTGAGACCCTAACCTGCAAAGATTGCACAGGCTTCATCCGAGCTTCAGACACAAACTGTCATCCTGTCCTCTAAGTGTGAGGGGACCAGAGGCTGATTCTAAAAGGGTTTGGAGGAGGTAGAGAAGGGATCCGAGGCATGGCGGTAGCTCAAACTGGGATTTCAGAGGTGGAAACAAACACTGCTTCTGTATGCAAAGCAGCCCTAGACAGCCTCATGGCTGAGGACTAAACACAACCCAGCCCTGCTCAAACTGCCCCTGCGCCTCCTTCCTGGGGAACTGCAGCCAGCTCAGAGCTGCCCCGCTGTGTGACGAGCGACACCTGGAAAGGGGCTGCTCTCTCAGAACCAGGTGGCTGATCAGCCAGGGCACCTCTGAGTGTCAGGCTTGGCAGCTTCCAGCAAATGGAAGGAGAGGGAGACTCGGATAGAGGGAGATGCTGACTGGTCCAGATTGGAGATTAGACCAGAGGTCGCCAAACTCATGTGTACATTAGAGTCGCTTGGGAAGCTTTGTAAGTGTCCCCAACCCAGGCTGCAAGTGGATCCCAGTCTTCCCTACCTGGGTTTGGAAGGTTCCCAGGTAATGGCAATGTTCAGATGCTCTTGAGAACCACTGGTTTAGACCTGAGATTCTGAGAAGAGGCAGGTTCTGTTCCACCCAAGAACAGTGGACAGTGGGCCATAGCAGAGGGTATTTTCGGTTGTTCAGGAAAGTGCTGTGACTGACACCTAGTGGGAAGCGGCCAGAGATGCTGCTGAACACAACGAAGAACTGTGTGCTCAAAACAGGACTGAGGTACCAGTAGCAAAGGCTGATTTAGGTGCTGGCTACTCACATCAGCTTGCTAGAAACACAGAGCCTCAGGCCCTCCTCAGCCCATCGGATCTAAATCCACACTTCTGCAGGATCCCTGATGTCTTATAAACACACTGCACTTCACAAATACTAGTTCAGAGTGTGTCAGGGTCGTTTTGTATGAAGGGAGGTCCTGACAGTTTCAATTCCTAGGCTGGATTTTTTTTTTCATACACATCAACCGGAACCCATGAGAAACCAGATCAGACATTCTGCCGTGACAGGGAAGCTTTATTGGGGGTCAGGCTGCCTTGTGGGCTAAGCCACCATTTGGCTTGGAGAAAGGGTTTTTGGGGTCTCTGCGGGTGAGCCAGGTATGAGCAGCAGATTGTGACAGAGTCCCATCATTGGGTACATTCCTAGGCAGAGTTGACTTTTGTGGCTGGAACCATTCTGGGAGGTTTCTTTTCTTGCACCCCAAGTGTGAACAGGTTCCAGGGACAGTCTGACCCTTCACCAACCATTCTTTCATATCCAAAATCCTTCCTGGGACACCTCAACCTTGAGGAACACCCTCAGATGCTAGAACCAAACACATCCGGTTTGGATCCCGGCCCTTGCTGGGGTCATGTTAACCCCTCAGCCTCGCTGGGTCTCACTTTCCAATCTGCATGTGGAGAAACAGCACAAAGGTGTGGTGTCATCCAAGGCCAGAGAGGCTGGCCAAGCCGTGGGCTGGCATCCAAGCTTCACAACCTTGCCAGTGATCCACTCCGAGGAATCTGGGTTCCTTCGAGCTACCATTGGCCTGAGCTGGCAGCAGCTGTCTGCTGGCTCTCTGAAAGGTGACAGGGTCACTGTTAATTCAGACTGCACACCAAGACACCACAAATCCCTCCACTGTGCCAGTCTGGAGGGGCATGTGTTCAGCACCATGATTCCCCTTTATCCATACGGAAGATGCTGTCACCTGCTGTTTGGTCTCCTCGACTGTGCTGAGGGTGGGCAGCCAGGGTCCCCATCCCCTGCCAGCCCTCTGTCACCTTAGAAAGTGCCCAGCAGTGCTTCTATAGTTAGTGTGAGGTAGAAGCAAGGCTCATCCTGGTCCCCCCAATCCCAAAACCAAGCTGGCTTCCTGTACCACACCACCCTCCCCATGAGAGGCATGCCTGCCCCCCATATCACACATATGCACAAACACACAGGAGAGAGAGGTGGGGAGGGAGGGAGCAAGAGAGAGGAATGGGGAGAGAGAGAGAGAGAGAGAGAGAGAGAGAGAGAGAGAGAGAGAGCAATCAATGAACCACTACCCAAGGGCGGCTCTGTAAGGACACGAGCATTCATCTTCTCAAACGGTTTGTAAGAGCTCAAAGCAGAGGCCATGCCTTGTTCCTTGTTCCTTGGGGGCCTTAACACATGGACACCAGCGTAGTTCAGTAAATCTCCCTTATCTATAGAAAGCCATCCAGGATCTTGTTGCGGCCCAGAAAAACCCACATGTGTAACCCTGTGGAGAAGCTATTGGAATTCTAGTAGGTTAATTTCAGCTCCGCTTCCAGGGCAACACGTGAGAGAACAGAGACACTAACGCATGTTTTTATTGTGGGGTGCCAAGGAGGCCCTCAGCCCAGCCAGAAGGATGGCTCACCAGGTGGAAGCAGGATTTTACTCGTTCGTGAAGAGGGAAGTGGCTCGGGGATGAGTGACAGAGAATGTCAGGAGGTGGTGAGTGCTGTAAGCTGGGCTGGGTAGGAGGCCTGAGATCACCTCTGCAGTATGGGGAGAGAGAGAGAGGAAGAGAGAGAGAGGGGGGGGGGAGGGAGACAGAGATGCAGAAAGAGAGAGAGGGAGACAGAGAGACAGATACAGGGAGACAGAGACAGAGAGACGGAGAGATGCAGAAAGAATGACCTGCACATCACAGATTGGGGCGGCATCGGGTGTTTTGGGGTTGGTGCTCCAGGTTTGATGTGCAGTCCACACCCTGAGAAGTCACAGCCCCTCGAGGCTGGTTCTCAGCTGACTGCGTAGCTTCACTGGGCCCTGCTCACCTGTTACCTGGGAGCTGCTGGAGGGGCATCAGGGACACACTAGCACCTGGCTACACCCGTTTTTCAAGGCTTGAAGCCAGTTGAGAGGACAAGGAAAAGTCCCAGCCAGCTCTGTACGTATCATACTGAGGCAGGACCAGGTTCAGCCAAAATGGAGATGATCGCCCTTTTTTTCAAGGAGAGTCGTCCAGGTGGTCCTCCACAGTTATCCAACTTACTGATTGGTGAGTCAGGTGATGGATCAGGTCATGGTTTCCTGGAATAAATGCAGCACAGGCATCTATATACCCTCCCACACGGTCTCAAGAAAATTTCCATAACTTCCTAAAGATCTAACTGTATTCAGGATCAGCGTATTGGCCCAGCCCACATTAGAAATTCCCAGAAAATAAATCAGATCCATACAGTGAAGACGACCAGGAGGACCATGGCAGTCCCACCTTTAAACTATTCCTGAGATCTGTTGCTAGGCAGAGGAGGCCCTGCAGGACACCTGGGTGGAGGATTAAACTGAACCATGGAAGACAGAGAGGTGAGGTGAGGTGGGTGGGAGCCCAAAGGCACAGGGAGGATCCCTCCCTGTTGGTTGTGCAACAAGGCACGCAGGGATCCAAGAAGGAGGCCAGCAGCGCCTGGATCTGGGGACTTCGGGAGACAAAATCACACCAGCAGGAGCACCAGAGTCACCCCAGATGGGCTGGGCAAGCTTCCGGGATTCCAGCAGCCTGCAGTGCCGCTGGGTCCCAGTGCCCTGGCTTGCACCCAGGACCGCGGCCCAGCAGGGCCCTGCGATGACCCTCGGGCTGCAGCCACGGGAACCAAGCACAGGGATGGTCATGCCTGTTTCCACCACAGCCCACTACGCACTGCTCTGTGGGACTGCAGCACAGCAGCACTGACCCTGCGCAGGTCAAAGGAAAGCGTCCTGCGGGGGAAACTTCTCATCGACCCAGAGGAGCCTGACCACGACTCCTCCGCCCGGGCTGAACCTGGGGCTTGAGAAAATAAATCGGGGTCTTCCTTGTCTTCAGTGGGGCTGGGCCTGTCCAATCCTCACCTCTCATGGGCCTGGAGGACAGCTGTGGGATCCCCAGAGGAGTACTGAACCCCCAGACCCAGGCGTGGGCAGGGATCAGCTACAGGCCAAGCAAGGAGCCAGCAGGGAAAAGAAAGGCAAGCAAAACCCGAACCCAGGGTCAGGAAGCACCCAAGCACTCTGGGCCTGCAAAGCAGCTGAGAAGCAAGGCTGGGGGGGGGGGGGGGCGGGCGCAGCATCTCCTCCTCAGACTGGATCACTTTGTCCCAAACAAAGTCCCTGAAGCAAATTGGAAATAATATATTCTATTAACTAAAAGGAGCCCAAGCTGGGAATAGGCAAATTGGCCCAGCGCATTGTCAGAAGAAAAGCAGCTGGACCCGGACGGTCCAGGCTGGCTGAATTCCTCAGGGTGTTTACGTGACAGGCAGCAGGAGCGTTGGCAGAGGTCACTGTCTGACTTTTAACTCACGTTAACATCTGCAAGTCTGCTGTCCTACAGCTGTGAGTTTACTATTTGCATCATTGTGCCCTTACAAGGGCAGTGTCCCTCCCCCCACTCACCCATGCCCAAGGCAACACAGCTCTGTTCAGAAAGATGCCCCCAAAGAGGAGACTGGACCATGGCCCCCTCTGCCTCCTTTCCCTTCCGGGCCAAAATGAGGTGGACAGATCTCTTCTGCTCCAAAACAGCAGATTCAACTGACCATGGACTGAAACCTTTTAAACTATGAACCAAAATAAGCATTTCCCTCTATCAAGCTGATGGTTTTTGTTGCAGTAACAGAGAGATGGCTCACACTGAAAACCAGAAAACATTCCTGAAACTAACTGAAGAAGATAACAGTAAATGGAAATGTATCCTGCCCCCAGCCAAAACTTTAAAATATACTTGCATCCTTCTTATCTTTTAATACTATATTGAACCTCCAATTCCAGCAGAACTTTTTCTTTGTTCTAACCCTGTGTCCTCCTTAATTGTACGTTACAAACAGAAAAGGGGCTTCCAGGAAGATGGTGGGGTGGTGAACAGCAGAGAAACAGCCTCTCCAGAGTTTGATAACCAGATGCTAGATCATAGCGATTGAGGAAGGAAGGAGAACAGGAGCCACAATGCAGAAGGAGGTGGCCCTCAGCAATTGCTCCCTGAGCCCTGACTTGCTTCATAGAAAGGGCAGCTGAACCTTGCAGAGGCATGGCGACTCCTAGGGGCCTGGAGGCCTCCCAGAGAAATGTACCAGTGGAACAGAGCAGTGAGCACAGCGGACTGTAGTGGCTGGTGAGTTAACTCACTCAGAGGTCCCCCAGGAAAGGGTGATGGCTGTAGTCATTTTGGATAGAGACCAACAGATCTCAGAACTCAGAGCCGCCAAACCTGCAGGAGGTCAGGGAGCTGGGTTCAAAGTGGGAGCAAGTCAAGTACAAAACAGCAGCTCTGATTTTTTTAAAAATTCTGTATGTGTTTTAGACAGAAGTCCTTTGTCTGAGGGACAGTTCACTAAGATCTTTTCCCAGTTTGTGGGTTTTCTTTTTTGCTGGAGATTTCTTTTGACATGCAGAAACTTTTTAATAAGAGGTGATCCCAGTTATTGATCCTGGGGAGTATTTCCCATGCAGTTTGATTCCTGTTTATGAATTCTCTACCTCCCCCTATGTCTTCAAGGTTTTTTCCCAATTTGTCTTCCAGTAGATTTACTGTTTCTGTTTTAATATTCAGAGCCTTGATCCATTTAGATTTTAATTTACTACATGGTGATAGGCATGGGTCTAGTTTTAGTTTTTGGCATGTGGAGAGCCAATTTCTCCAACGCCATTTATTAAAGAGACCGTCGTTCTTCCAGCGAACATGTTTGGCCCTTTTATCAAAAATAAGGTGGTTGAGTGTGTCTCCAGCATTTGCTGTTGGTAGTTTTCTTGATCCTGGCCATTCTTTCAGGAGTGAGATGAAATCTCATTGTGGTTTTAATTTGCATTGCACTAATGAGTAATGATGATGAACATTTTTTCATGTATTTATTTGCCATTTGTATTTCTTCATCTGAGAATTGTGTATTCATCTCAGATGCCAATTTTTGGACTGGATCTTTGAATTTTGGGGGTCTGACTTTTTTAATTCTTTATAAGATACAACATGATAAACCGATGGAGACAGAAGAACAAAAGCTTCATGGGACTTCAAAACAAGATGATATTAAATCAGCACTAGCTATTATATTGTCTTGTTTTCTTCAAAATAGCTTTTCATACCATCACAGACAAGGGTATCAAACAATCCAGAATAAAACCATTCCAACTAATGAATGAAAACATTATAAGGCTTCAAAGCAATACAGTGGGGAATCATGTTTATGACATACTTTTATGTATTCGTACCATTTCTTACACTATGGAAACTATTCGGTATTTATACATGTGAGTTTGATTTATTTTGCTTATGAGTATGGTCTCAAGCTGTGCCCAATTATTTATAAATATCTCAATGTGATCATTCTTTATAGCTGAGTAGTACTCCATTATATAAAAATACCACACTTTTTTTATCCATTCCTCAGTTGATGGACACTTGGGTTGTTTCCAAGATCTGGCGATTACAAATTGTGCTGCTATAAACATGGGTGCACATATATCACTGTGGTATGATGTTTCAGTTCTTCTGGGAATATGCCCAGAAGTGGAATAGCTGGAACAAATGGGACTTCCAATCCCAGCTTTTTGGGAAATCTCCAGACTGACCTCCACAATGGTTGCACCGGTCTACCCTCCCACCAACAGTGCAGGAGTGTTCCTTTTTCCCTACAGTCTCTCCAGCATTTTTTATAGACAAGGAGATAATATAGAAACCATGGTTTGTTTTCTGTTATTCGGTTCTAAATACTCTGTAATACTTTCATTCATGTAATACTTGAATGGTTTTACACTGTCATGTTGTGTTTGATGCTATAATATACGAAGTTATGCTCAAATATTTCTTTTTTTTTTATTTAAAGAAAAGGAAACGAAAAAAAATACATGGAGATTAAAAAAAAGGGTAGAAATAATACTAAATTACAGACAAACAAAAGGTAAGAAATTGCCAGTTGATAAGTTACAAATTGTCATCTTCGAAATGGCTGTTCAGGTTATAGAATTAAAGTATATAGAATGACATTCAAAAAAATGACCCTACAAACCATTCTGCTCTATGGCCGAACAAAAGCTCCATAATATGATTATCAGTCCCACCTATTTGTTTTACATCTCTAAGAGGATAAGGTTAACCATATCAAAACAGAACAGAACATTTAAAAAAAATAAAAAACAATTTAAAGAAATACAGATTTCAAAGCAAGTCCACTGGAGATCCACCTTATCTAACTGTCTCTAGCTTGTTACAAATAGTTGTCCCTAACTTCACCCACTTTCTATACTTATTGCATATTATAGAACTAATCAAATCATTACAGGATGATAGAGTCTTTTTAGGTCCTCAAGTTCCAAATTAGGGAAGACAATACCAACTACCATCGCATCTCTCATTCTCTTTGTGATAGCCGTCCCCATCTCTGCATATGCTGAAGTTGATATGCTCAAATATTTCAAGGAATAAGACACTTTGGTAGCTACTCTTATGTCAGGTTATCTTGTGGTGAAACACTATGTTGCTTAAATTGTTCTGTTCCAACCTGTGTTATTATGTTGTTATGTCCTCTTTTATCTTAATCTCCTTCTTCCTTTTAATTATTTTTAATAAAAATAAAGATAAAAAACAGCAGTCGCATCCGAGCCCACAGGAAGCATTTGGAGGTTGTTGGCTGGAAATCTCCAGTCCCAGTCGGGAGCCTGAACTTCAGTGGACTTGAAGGCCGAGGTTTGCTGGGTTTATCCAGCGCCACCATGATTCTGCTGCTGGCTTGCTGGGACCCATCAACGTGGATCTGGGCTCTGTCAACCAGAGACAGCAGAGGTGGAGCCTGAAGTGGACATTTTTTTCCCTTTTTTTGCTTTTTAAGTTTTTGTATTTTTTTTAAATTTTTCTCTTTTTCTTGATTATTTTTCCCATTTAAGTGTGAACATCGTTGCTAGTTTTGTTGTGGCTTTGCTCTGTTCTTCTTTCCAACTAGTCTTCTTCGCCAGTTCCCAAAGTTTGTGCCTTTGTTTGTCTCCAGCTTTGTTCCCAGTCTCTCCTTCTATTTCTCTATTTTCCCCAAGAATAAAATCACAATATTCAGAGGCTATTTACTGTACACAGCTTTCTGCTTTGTGGCAGATTTTCTTATGCAACTACAAATCTTGTTTATATAGTTGAAGGTAGCAAATTAATAGCTACCAGAGTTTGTCATTTTCTTGGTTATGTTTGATGCTATTGTTATTACTGATGGTACAACCTTAGCCAAGGTGACATAGTTGTTCTAAGCAGGTGTTCTTCCCTGTCTGCCGAGACTGAGATTGTCTGAGGGTCATAAACAGCACCATAGGCCAGGATAAAAGAAGCAGGGGCCAAGTAGGTGGCAACTTCTCATCTCCGATAAATAGAAGAGGTAGGATCTTACAATAGACTCAACTACGTGGAAATTAAGTAATACCCTCTTAAGCAACCAATGGGTAACAGATGAAATTAAAGAAGAAATTATATAGTTTCTATAATTAAATAATAATATCAATGCAACATACCAAAATCATGGGACACCATGAAAGCAGTCCTACGATGGAAATTTACAGTGTAAATTCCCACATCAGAACTACAGAACAAGCTGAAATAAATGACTTCATGTTCAACCTTGAAATTCTAGAACAAGAAGAGCAAGTCAAGCCCAAAGCACATACAAAGGAGGAAATTATAAAGATGAGAGCAGAAATTAAGGTTAAGAAAATAATACAAAGGATTGATGGAGCAAAAAGTTGACTGAAAGATTAAAGTTGAAAACCTCTTAGCCAAACTTATCAAAAAAGGAACAAAGACTCACATTCATGCAATTAGTAGTGAAAACGATTAAATAAAAAGATCCTGCAGAAATTCAGAAGAACACTAATACCTACTTCAAGAACCAGTATTGTAATAATATGGAAAGCACAGAAAAAATGGGCAGATTCCTAGATACACATAAATTATCAAAGCTGCATCAGGAATATACAAAAACTCTAAATAACACAGTATAAGTCAATGACATTGACGATCTAATTGAAAACCTACCAGCAAAGAAAAGCCAGGTCCAGACAGATTCACTGCTGAATTCTGAAAGAAACTTAGAGAAGACTTAATACCACCACTCCTCTTTAATAAACTTGAAAGGGAAGCAATACCTCCAAGTTCATTTCTGGAAGCAAACCTTACCCTGACACCAAAACCAGAGAACGATACAACCAAAAAAAGAGCTACAGACTACCTTCCTCATGAACCCAAATGCAAATATCCTTAAGAAGCAAGCCCTCTCTGCAAATCAGTGCCATGTGCGGGCTGCTGGGAGGGCAGCCAGATGCCAGCCCCTTCCAGCATGCAGGCTGGGAAGCAAAAAGAGCCAACCAGCCACCTACCCCAGCCTTCCATAAACCACTGGCTGATCTGGGGAAACACAGGCTGTAATGATAGCTGTTGAGGTAAAGTATGATTTAATGCTTGCAGTGTTTAGTGCTTCACTGATATTGCAGGTCTAAAGCCAGTAGTCTGATCATCTATTCAGAGGATAACAACACACAATGTGGGACCAATGGGGGGTCTGCTTCTGAAGGTGGTGGCCATTGTTAATTCCTTACCATCTTTTTTGAAGTCCTGTATCATTTTCATTGTTTTGTTGGTTTGGGTTTTATTCTGTTTTGGTTTGATTTTATTATATCCAAAGACATAGGCAGCTGCTTCAAAGAAAACAAGATATATTATGATAGCCATTTGGAATTACTATTATCTTGCTTTGAAGTCCTTTATTGATTCATTGTTTTTGTTTTTACTGGTTCTGTTCTGTTTTATTTTTACCATGTCTGAAGGTACCCTCAGCTATCTGGAAGACAACAAGAGGCATTATGGTAACCACTGTTGATTTTCTATTGTTTAGAAGTACTGTGTCACACTGGTTTGTTTTCATTGTCTTTATTCTGTTTTATTTTGCTTGATTTTGTTCTTTTCAAAACAAAAATAATAAAAACAAAAACAGCATGATACTGGCAAAAAAAGAAAAAACCAAACCCAAGTATCAGTGGAACAGATGAGAAGAAGCAGAAACAACTACATGGTCAGCCTCCTGACCTTTGACAAAGGGGCCAGACGTGTCCACTGGAAGAAAGACAGCCTCTTTAAACAAATGCTGCTGGAAAAAACTGGTTTTCCACATGCCAAAGACTAAGACTAGAGCCATAACTCTCACTGTGCACTGAACTAAAATCAAAATAGATCAAAGACCTAAATATTAAAACAGAAATGCTAAATCTGCTGCAAGGCAGCATAGGTTTAGGCAAAGACTTTATGAACAAAACCCTGAATCACACAAGAAATATCACAGAATCAGCAACTGGAGCCTCACCTTATTAAAAAAAAAAACTTTTTAGAGCAAAAAATACTATCAACAAAGTGAACAGACCACAGAATGGAGAAAAAAATTTGCCAGCATCCCTCACAGGACTACTACCTAGAACAGATAAAGAACTCAAAAATAAGACACCCCAAATTTAAAGACTAACCCAAATATGCGAATCTAACCCTAACCCTAAGCCTAAAACCCTAACTTCTCAGAAGAAGGAATCTATGAAAAAATGTTCAATATCACTGATTATTCATTCAGATTAAAACAATGCTGAGATTCCCTCTCACTCCAGAAAGAATGGCTATCATCAAGAAATCAACCAATAACAAATGCTGGAGGGGCTGCGGGGGGAAAAGGATCCTTTCTCCACTGTTGGTGGGAGTGTAGGCTGGTTCAATCACTGTGGAAATCAGTGTGGAGAATCCTCAAAAAACTAAAACTAGGGAGTTCCACTTGACTCAACTGCTCCCCTTCTTGGTATCATCCTCCCAAAATTAAAAGCATCATACCACAGCCACACACGCACACCCATGTTCATAGTGGCACATCTTGTAATAGCTAAATCTTGCAAGCAATCCAAATGGTCATCGACCAATGAAGGGATCAAGATGTGATTCTTTTATACAGCGGAGTACTAGTCATAAAGAAGGAAAAACTGAGACACTTCTACATAAATGGATGCACCTGGAGACCACACTCTTAAGTAAAATAAATCAGAGGTGCATGTGTAAAGATCTCATGGCCTCTCTGCTGTGAGAAGCCAAAAGTGTACATAAGGACCAAATTGTACAAGACATATTGTTAAATAGAGAGGAAATGTCCACATGGGAAGGAGAACTAGTGAGGGAGAAGCGGAAAGGAAGAAAGGAGAAAAGACAATAGAAGGAAAAATGGAAATAAAGCTTTGTAAATTAGGAGGGAGGAGAGGTTGAAGGGAGGGAAGAATGATCCTAGATGTAGCACATACAGGTACTAACTCTCTATGATGACTGTCATCGAAATGAATATCTAAAATGTACCAATAAAGTTAACTTGCACAAGTTAAAACAAGAAAATCACCAACTCACACTGGTGTTTCTCCGCCAGTTGTACCTGACAGGAATGGCAGGTTTCCACCTGCCTGCAAGTTCACATCTGATTCCTGAGCCCAAGTGTCGTGGTGTGATTTCCCACCACGGAGCTCCAGGTGGGGGTTAGCAGATGCCACCACAAAACGTGAAAACATTAAAGACCACAACTTCTCAGTCCTGTTAGTGCGAAAGCATAATTACAGGTTTCTGCTTTCCGGAAGCTGCCTGTCAGAATTCCTAGCAGCTTGTGAGTGCATTACCTCCTGCAAGAAAGAGAAACCATCAGTTTATTTGAACAGCTTCTGTCAATGTCAGTCTGAAGACTTGTGGCGTGAAATCATGACTGCTATTAAATTAACGATGGTAATAATAGTTACCGTTCATTGAGTGTCTTCTATTCTCAGTGGAAACACTTTGCAAGCAGTACAATATTTAACTCTTACCACAACCTCGTACATGATCTGCACTTTATTAATAAGCTGCCAAAGTTGATAGAGATTAAATAACTTGCCTCATCCAAGCTGGTTGCAAGACAAAAGTTAAACTCACAGGAATCTCACACTGTCCCCCAGCTCTGCAGACAGGGAAGTCTCACTGCAGAGCGCCAGAGCATAGCTGAGCCTGCTCCTCAGTTATTACAGCACCCGCCGGGCCCTTGCAGGAAATGGTTCATTGAGAATGACTAGGTCCAACCATCAAACAGTTTCTAGACCATTAACTTCACAGGAACCCACGTAGAAGAAACAAAAACCAAACTACACGGAGACTCCGATGTTAACTTCCAGTCCTTATTTATTAAATTTTTTAAAAAATTTTTGAGACAGGGTCCTGCTATGGAGTTCTGGCTGGCCTTGAACTCACTCTGTAGCTCAAGCTGGCCTCGAACTGGCATCGGTCCTCTGCCTCAGCCTCCCTAGTGCTGGCATTTCAGGGGTGCACTGCCCCAGTTGGCCCCCAAAATTGTAAAAGGGTGTTTAGGCAAATGAGACCAGGCCCACGTGCTTACCCTGCTCAATGTGCACACACACCGGCTTCTTGTTTCCCTGTGCCAGCTCTCACGGTTCTCCTCAGCGGATTCCCGACTCAGCTGTGTGTTGGACTGCAAAATCAAGATGAGGATAATAGCATCTGTGTACACGTCTGCAATGTCTGCAGGGCACCTAGAGAAATTCAACAGGCACAAGTTCTTAGTAAACATCAGGAACAACTTTAAATTAAAAAATAAAACTAGGAGAACCTTGGCCACTTCTGACCTCAGCTGAGCTCATGATGCCCCAAGTCACTATCAGTCCAGGAAGACGTGAACAACTCAGACAAATCAGTGAGGGGACATCGTTACATGAGGCACAGCTACAAGCATGCAACGTGCAGAGCTGACAACCTTTCCAAGCAGCATGAAGAGAAGGCAAAGAACGGCACGGACTGGGCCCGCCAGCTAAGTTTGTGAGAAGGAGCTGATCTGGGCCTTAATGATGCATCAGATTGTGAGAGCTGTCCCACATCTGAACATTTTTCACCAAGAACAGGCTGCTGGTCCTGGGGGGAAAGATTGTTGGCAAAATTCCATTTGGAAAAATCATGTTTAAAAACAGAAATGCTATCAATCAGCTATTTAGGTCTATAACATACATTATCTGTAATGCACACTCAACACCCATCTACCTGACATCCCCTAGCTTGACCCTCAGCCCCTCCACTACCAGCACTCAGCCTCATCCCATGGGATCCCAGTCAGCCTCTAGGCCCAGCACTGCCAAGAAACTAGTGTGCATAAAAAGTGTCGTACAGCTAGGCTGTGATGGAGGAGCCACAGGTTTCCGGCATGCTCAGCACTCTAGCAAAAGGCAGATGGCTCTGGCCACTGCGTCCATCACAGTTCGAGGAGTTCTGGCTGGAGTGTGGTTTTGCACATCTAAACCCTGGGGGAAGTGACACCAGTGTACCAAAGGGGACAGGACCGATAAAGTCAGACAAGTGACCTCCAAATCATGCCCAGTTCTGGAACTCTAGCATCTCCATAATTCTTTTTGCTAGAAAGCAGAAGGCCACAGTCCCTAGGCATGGAGAAAGACAGCTCTGAGCCCAGAAGCTGTGGGAAACGATGTAACTTCATGCCTAGAGGAGTCTCAGGCAGTGAAGCTCTCCTTCTCCTAAGCAGCATGGCCTGTCCGCTCTTGAAAAGCACAAATTGAAACAGCATCGAGCTTTTAGCTCTCAGTACAGATGGGAGACCGCGGAGAAGGAGCAAACCCAACTGTCAGCCAAAGGAGGAAGGGGGAAGGATTGGCTCCCCTGCGTGCTTGGTTTAGAGCCTGTAACAGCACCAAGGCAGGAGGGTGTGACAGGTGTGCTCCATAGAGACGTCCTAGAAGAACCACTGGTCCCGGCACAGCAGCCAGGAAAGACCAAGAAACGGGGGAATGATCACGAAAGGAAGAACAGCTCGGCCCCGGGCTGTGTAACACGGTTTCTCTCTTTGCTTACCGTTACTCTCCTAAGGCTGCAGTCAGGGCTTTGCATGTTTTTTATTTGCATAGATGCTAATATAACTCAGGAAAGGAACAAACTCCTGCTCTCCGGTAACGATGCTCTGAAAACGAATTCACATGTACCCAGAGGTTTATTCACGTTAAGCCAAGGTGTGCGGCCAGGGAATCCTAGACTTTCTCCATGTTTCACCTTTGCTGTAAGAGGATCAGGCTCACCCTGTCTCCAGCAGAGGCAGCAGTGGGAGCCTTAAGTGTGACCACGCCCGCCCTGCAACAATGGGCTGCACACAGGGAGACAGGGCTGGGTTTCCCCAAAATCACCAGCAGGGCCACGATAGATGCAAGGACAGCCAGGAATCTGTGACATTCATTAGTCTCTCTTTGGGCAGCCCTGTGGTCGCGCTTCGGATGAGTAAACACGAGGCTTGCCTTCAGCAAACGTCACCCAACTTCCACATCCAGAAATCAGGACTCACCAGGAAAAGCAGGAGAATCTGAGCTGGAAGCTGAGAGACAAGGTCAAGGCCTGAATTCTGTGCCTTCAGGAAGAGATGTTCCTACTGCAAACCCGTTACCACGCCTTCACATTCCCCGCAAGGGAGGGCCCAAGGAGCCGGTATCCAGAGAGCGCTCAGAGCTGGCTGCGCAGTTAGACACCCCACGGCTGAAGACAGGACGGGCAGAGCCAGCTGAGCAGCTTCCCAGCCGTCACCTCCCCGCACGCTCAGAGGAAGGTGCATCGGCCTGGCTAGGAGGACACTCCTCTTGCAAGCACTGCCTGCCCCTGTTTGGGGGTTTCTTCCATCTCACCTATCACACGGCCTTTATTCTCTTGCCTTCCTGGGCTTCCCAGAACCCTAAGTGTACACACATACACACACACACACACACACACACACACATGCGCGCACACACGCATGCGCTGCACACCCTGCCTTCTCCTCCCCAGTCTTCAGCTGCGTGTGTAGTCACTGCCTCGGGCCCACTATTTCCCTGGAGGGACCCGGGAGTGATTGGAACCCTGAAAAATACAGTAAGTGTGAAAGAACCAAAGCCCAGAGACCAGAGCCTGAGAAAGAACTTGGTTCTCCGTCTGAGAAGCAAGGACCGTGGACAAGGGCTGGGTTCCTGAAAAGGCGAGGAGTGTGGCTCAGAAGGTCAGGTGACAGACTGCACGCTGGCCGAGACAGGGGTGGAGGGGCACCGCCTGCCTTTCTGTCACCAGCGATCAGGTGGGTAGAGCTGTTTGCTGCTACAGGAAGCCAGGAAGGAGGCTTGGCAGGAGGCAGCCTCCGGAAGTGCTGAACAAACGTCTCCAAGTGGGTGAGGTGTGTGCTGCACATCTAAGGAGGCATGCAGAGGACATAATGCTGTATGTCTGTTTTCTATTTTGTAAATTGCCTTCACAGCATTTTCATCCCTGAGACACAGTACCTGGCCCTCTGCAGCCTCAAGGAGAAGAGGTTCACTTAGGCTCCCTGTTAGGATCTCAATCCGTGCTCGGGGGCTCCAGGGGAAGCAGCGGCAGAAGGGCCTGGCAGAGGGAGGGGGAGAGGGAGAGGCACTCGCACCATGGTGGCCAGGAAGAGAAAAGGAGCTCGGCAAGGAGACAAACCTTTCCAGGTCCACCCCAGTGACCCCAGGCTTCGGACCAGACCCCGACTCCTGACAGCAAGTCAGCTAAAGCCCCCAGGACTCACTCGGCTGCCCAAAGACCCCCTGGGCACATGAGGCTCATTTTCCAGCCAAATAATAAAGTAGATTTATAAGCTTCCATGTATAATATGTTTATAATATAATTTTATATTTATATGCTTGCCTTTTATAAAACGTAGAGTGAGGTGCATGAATCTGAGGCTGACTGTGCACCATAACGTATTCTGTCCCCCTCTGGAGAAGACAGGCCTTTCAGTTAAATGAAGTTAACTGACACCCCAAAATGTTCTGGGTCCAATGCGAAGCTTGAACGTTGGAGAAACCAAGAAACTGGCTCAGAGTCCTTTAGCAAACTAGGTTCCAGATCCAAAGAGTTCATTTATTCCCGCTAACATTTGCCCACCGTGTGTCAGGTACCACAAGCTGAAGACACGAGCATCAGAGAGGTGACTGGAACAGAACAAACGCTGGTTACATGTTACTGTTACCACTCACACTGGAGACGCTGATCATCTCGTGGACGAGACAAAGGAAGACAAAAGCGCAATTATGGAAACCTTTGGAAAGGCAGCCTTGGAGATCGCACAGGGCACTGTGGCAGTAGCAAAAATAAGGGTGCCCAGCCCAGCCAGGGGATCTCCCAGCCGCCCACCGGGCCACCCTCTGTCTGTGCTCAGTAATTAGGCCAAGGGCACCCAGCTCTGCCGAGACAGAGGCAAGCTGTCACCCAGTTATATGACTCCCAGAGGGGCCTTCATGTGCCGGTGAAGCCGTATAGAACAAGTCCCCACACCTCCCGGGAAGTGAAGGATGTGCTACTTCGGAGCCTGGTCTCCTTTTCAGAACTCACAGTGTCTTCTGTCCTGGCGTGCTGGTGTCTGTGTGGCTATGACGTGTGGCTAGAGAAGTCCATGTGCTGACCCAACAAGCAGAGCGGAGGCCCTGAGCACAGAGCTGTGTCTGCACAGAAGACAAATAACCACAAACCATGTACATGACCATGACGGGGTAGGACCTGTGTGCTGGTGGGACTGTCCTGAGTGTTTGGGCCACGTCATGGACACTGGTAAAATCGTTACTGCGTTATGCTAAGTGGACTCCTCAGGAAGAGGCACGTGGCCTTGGGTCCCTTAGCACAGAAGCACTGAGAGCCAGGACAGGTCCACTAAGGGGGACACTCCCCACCCACCCACTGCCAGCATGATCATCAAGCTGTCTCGGTTTGCGTAACTGCTTTGCGTTTCTCTGCGCAGACCTGACTGACACAGCCCAGAAACCTACATAAGAGCGGGTTCTTCATCGGCGCGGGGGCCCTTCTACCCTGCGCTGCCAGTTTTAAGCCATTAAACTACCCGCCAATCTGCTGATAAAATACAATGATGTGCTTTATCTCCGTCCACCGCAGAAACATTTCAACAACTTGTTTTCGCTTTATCTTCTTTTTTAAAAATGTCGTGCATGTTCTCGGAGCAGTCCTTTTTACTGCGCTGTCCTCGTGATAAGTTGGGGTGATGTGGAGAGAAGGGAGGACTTCATCCACCTGCTCCCCGCCTGATCCGGAGCAGGAACCGGCTGCCCGTGCTCCTGCTGGAGCCTTGGCCGAGCTCTCTCAGGGCAGCCTTCTTCCAGTCCTGCGCTAAACCCAGTTCCTTCCGCCTCCAGGAGAGGGGTACTCAGGTCCCCTCCTCTGTGCCTGTAGTGACTCAGGGTCTCCCATCACTTATTCCCCACCTTCCAGCCCTCTCCAGCTGCAGAGCAGAACCCCACCCTCCTGCCCAAGCCCTCATCCTCACCCGAGAGCCAGCCGTGGGTCCCGGAATCACTGCACCCTGCCATCTCCACCCTCGTGCTCCCCTCAGCGGCTCCCCGGCCTGCTCCAGCTGGCCACTGCCTCAGCTGGCTGCTCCTTGGCTGCTTTCATCCACGGCTTTGTTCTCAGGAAGGATGCTCTTCTGGCAGCTCTGCTCCTATTTAAGGGCAAATCCTTGGTGCAGAGCTGTAAACGGGTAGCACTAGGTGAAAGTCGGGACAGAGAGACATGCTGTTTCCCACAGCCTCCTCTGTGTGATCTCAGACCGTGACGCCTCCATGCAAATCAGGCTCCCCCCTCCAGAGACCCTAGGTCAGATCGGCTCCGCCCCTTCTCCATCCCGCTGATGCCCGACGATTCCGACGATTTTGTTGCAGCTGAGCTGATTTTTGAAGCCGGGCTTCCTGTGTCCTCCCCACCCCCAAAGCCGCCATCATCCTGGACAACACCACCATGCTCTGAGTGGGACCCCTGCATGGGAGCACAGAGCCAAATCAAGGCTCCTCTCCCATGCCGGCATCTTGGACTGTCTGCATCTCGCCCTCCAGGTGCTCAGGTGTGGAAGGTCCGGGATCATGTCCTTTCCGCAACCTAGTGATTCCCCACCACTCACCACACCCTTTATGCTTTTCCAGACCTTTCCTCCACCACCACTTCTCTGCTCCACCGTTGACCATGACCCTGCCTTCCGTCATTCCCTCTGTTCACGCCCTTGAACCTCAGGGCTAATGGTTCCAGTGGATTCCCCCACATTTTCATTCTCGCTCTCCCTTGCTGTTCCACTGTACTCTGTAGGCCACGCTGCACGGATGAGAGGGTAAATTATGCAGTGTGGGGAGGAGGGGGCTGAGGAGAGCAGGCAGATTGAATGTGCATAACCGTCTGCAGAAGCTGAGTCCTTCGCCCCTCTGAAGGGAATGGCCACGCTCAGAACTTCTATGTATGAAGCTGTTGGCCCTTGCCCCAGATCCTCATCTGCGGCTTCCTACTGTGCTAGGCTTCTGGATCACAGTCAACGAATTCTGGGAGTCCAGCACCCAGGAGGCAACCAAGTACCAACCCCTCCACTCAGATCAGTACACGCTAAGCTAATCAGATTCGTCTCCTCTGGAACTTAAATCATTAGATACAGAGAAAGCAAGCAACTCCGGAAAGGACATGAGAATAAAAACAGATTCCGAGAAGTCTCACAGTAGATCACTGCCCGTGAGAAAGCCCAGGAGGCAAGCGCCACACTGCAGGCAAGGGAAGTTACTGTAAGACGGAGACTTTGGTGACTTTTTCCTGTTAAACACTCACTTTTTAACACAATAAAACTCACAAAATTAAAATGAATAATCCACCAATATAAATATCCTGAAAAATAAACATAGGTTTGACCCACTCATGTCAGTGGCCCAAAAAATATGTTATTAATATTCCACCCATTAATATCCAGCCACGTGCACCTCACAGGCAAAAAGGCTGAAGACCCTGTGCTTGTCAGATTGCTACAAACTCTGCGTCTGACCTGCCTGATCTCAGTATGGTAACCAAGAACTGCAGTTGGGGACACTGGCTTCCGCACGGTGCACCCCACTGTTAGGAATGGGCCTGGTCACCAGAAGACCTGGATTCACGACTCTCATGGACAATTCCATCCAGTGCCTGTGCTTCAGAGGCTTAGCCCAGAGCACAGTAAACCTCTCTAAAACACCAGCTAATAAATATTTCAGGATTTCCAGGCCATAGCAAATACAAACTCTGCCATCCCAACCCAAAAGAAGCCACAGGCGGTACCTACATGAATGAGCTTAGCTGTACTGCAGATAAAACTTTACTTACAAGCACAGGCTACAGCTGGCTTGGGGTGTGAGGCTGTAGTTTGCCAGCCCATGGCCTAGACTATCATAGGAGATGGTAAAACCAGACAGGCTAGCCACAGCATCAAATGGACAAGTGCACAGTAATCCTTTACTGACAATAAAGGCATTAAAGAGGGCTGAGCCAGAGGACAAAAACAGGAAGATGGTTTCACCACACCCCGCCATTTGTCAAAACCCCTGTTTTTGTGACCTGGGATGTATCATGAGCATGAATCTGCATCTTTGCTTCCAGAGGACAAATCTGGAGTAGTATTTAAATCCCAATATCCGGCCTGGCGTGGCGGTACACATTTACAGTCTCAACTCTGAGGAGGCTGAAGCAGGACGATCACCTTGAGTTTAAAGCCAACCTGAGCTACATAATGAATTCAAGGCCAGCCTGAACTACACAGGGAGACCCTGTCTCCAAAAACAAACAAAACAAAAAATCAATTTCCTGCAGTTACATTATGTAAGACTTGGCTTCATACTTCTCCAGGTATACAGACTGGGGTATAGCTTCATGGCTGTGTAAACGTCTTATGCAGTTAACTAGGCAAAAAGTTGTAGGTTAACAATTCTCATAACTATTCCTTTGGCAATTGACAAAGAATTAATGGTTTTTCAGGCTTCGTGCCAGAGGGCTCTGGGTACCCAAATCAGTAAGGAAGACCTCGGTTTAGCTTGAGCCCAGGATTTTGCAAGATGAATGTGTGCAGATGATCTCTAGCCCATGATGTCTGACTTAGGGGTCCTTGACTGTACAGTGGTGCCTAAGCTGTAAACATGCAGTCAAAGCCATGCTTCCTGTTTTGACATTTGGTCTCTCCTGGGCTGTGGCTATGTGATCCAGTATCGTGATGCTGGACAGCAGTGACCCACAGTGTCCCCTCAACCACTCTGTCACAGGTCAACAACCAACACTGTACCAGAGGTGGAACAGTTCAGCACGCACTCTGGAGCAGGCTGACTTGAGGGTGGGGAGAACGAGGAATTGAACTCAGGACCTTATGCTTGCAAGGATGCAGCAGGCCAGTTACACCACTGAAAGCTCTAGAAGTTTCGTCACTGTTCCATGGTGAGCTATGTTGCTGCAGTCCTTAGGGTGCTGAGCAAGCCCGATTTGGGTCGGAACTTCCCGGCAGGTCAGTGCTGTTCTGGGTGTGTCTGGAGATGACTGCAGGCTGCACACTCTAAAGAGAAGACCTCGCCTGGATGTGGGTGGCATCTTGTAGCCCCAGTGGGACAGAAAGAGAAAGGGGAAGGAAGCCCTCCCTTTCTTTAGAAGAGCTCCAGTCCTCGCCATTGCACTGGGATATCACTGGTCCCAGTGCCTTCCACTCTCCAGCACGGACTCACTCTGGTGACTGCAGAGAGTTTCCAGCTGTAGCTGGGTCCTCCAGCTCCTCGGTACTTGGATGGCCTTTACGGATTCTTCTGCCTCTGAATGTGCACGGCCACTGAGACTCCTCCCCTTCTCCTCCTATAAGCCTACTCGTAAGGCTTCATATATCTATACACGTATTTTACACCAATCGTGCCCCTCCAGGGCACCCCAACTAACACAGCTGCCAAGCTAGGATGCACAGTAAGTAAAGTGTGTTACACACACGTTCTGCTTCTAATGGTTTCAGTTTATAATGAGTTAGCCAGGATGTGGTTCCATCAGGCCTGTATCAAGATTGTCAAATACAAGAACTGTTTGCAAAAGAGACAGACCCAGTCGTTCATGTTGTCACGTGTCTCTTAAACACCTTCACGACGTGCTGATGTTTACAGGTTCCTGGGCCAGAGACCTGACTCTAGGGACCTAGCGATTTAGATCTAGCTATTCACCCCTGAAAGGCAAGCATAAACATGATGGTGATGCGGGAAAGGAATTTAATCAATTCGGCCATTGGGGAGATGAGTGCCATCGGGAAGCTTTTCTTCAGAGACACTGCAACGGATTTTAGATCTGAACACGGAGCACTGGGACAGAGACTGAGAGAGGGGTACAACCAAAATATCCCCGCAAGTTCTGGATCTGCAGGGCAGCTCTGGAGACGTCCGTGCTACCTAGGGAGGCCACCGGTTTCCCCTGAGAGGATTGCTCCTGTTTGGGAGCCGTTCTCCTCATGGGGCTCCTGCTCGGAGGATGAGCTCTCTGTTGAATGATCTGTTTGTGAAGCTCAGCTGGCCCTGGAACCCAAGGTGACTTCAGGTTTACGGCAGTGACTGAAGACTTCTAGGTACAGCGGCAGGGGACCCCAGGCAGGACATTGCAATATCCCTGTAAATCTTGAAAACCCCTCAGTTGCTCTTATCCTGGTGCCCTCCATCTTTGAGGGCGGTGGAATAGGCCAGTGTCAAACTTGGGGCCAGGGAGTCTTGTATTACCAGCGTTCAGACAGACGCCCCATAAGTGATCGATGGACCCATCTGCGAGCCGAATGGAAATCTGATCCAAAGTTTTAAGGTAATAAAGAAAACAGACACAAAACGAAGCCAGAGACGCTTTACCCTGCTTTTATTACCCATTAGGCCTCTGCAGGCCCAGAGAAAGTGTTGGTGCTGTTTAGCCAAGGCAGCCTCTAAGCTCCTGTTATATTGATCCACATCCACAATCTCAACTCTGCCTTCTCAACACAGAGTCGGAGAGCAAATGTTTCCATCTTCCCTGCTTTTAGGGTGTTGGCCTGGGATTCTGATCCTACGCAGGACCTGCACTTGCAAGTGAGTTCTGTGGGGCCCCAAGGGAGGGTGTTGGGTGCCCGTCCCATGGGGGTGGGTGATGCGATCTGGGCCTGAGACTGAAGCGACTGCTCTATGCTGCGATTCTGAGAGCCTCTGCTGGGAAGTCGTCAGGTCCTTTCTGCTTAAATTAAAGTGCCCAGAATGGGCACTGTCCTCCTGGCTAAAAACCTAGCAAGCAAGTAGAGAGGTCCAGGTTCCTGGGATGAAGTGATGAAGCTTCCAGGATGCTGAAAAAGAGGTGGGGAGGGACAGGGAGAAGAGGAGAAGGAGCCAAAATAATTAAGACGTGTTGTGTGCATGTGCCAGCTTCCCATGATGAATGCAATCATTACGGGCTGCAAATGTGATCATTCTTTACATTAAAATAAAATAAAAATGTGTTCTTCTAGAAGGACTTTCTAGACTAAGTGAATTGTGCTGCAGAGGTCCAGAAACACGTGGGAGGGTGCTCTGTTCAGGAAGCGAAGGTGGATGGGGTCAAATATTTTGGAGCATAAAAATCAAGTGACATGGCGCAAGGTAGGGTGGGAATGGTAAACAAGGATCCTCAGGTCTGCTGCGTGCCCTGGTCAGGCCCTAAATAAAAAGAAAGCCATAGATCGTGGAAGGCAGGAGCCCCACACTGTCCCATCTGCCCTTGGGGAGGCTGCCCTGGCTGCCTGGATGCACTGGCGGGGGCCTGGATGCAGGAGAAGCCAGTGCAGCCCTGAGAATGATCAGGAAGCTGCACCATCATCCAGGTGAGAGGAAATAAGACAGAAGTTAATGCAGCGGTGATCGAAACAGAGGCAAACATAGATTGATTTGTTCTGCAGAGGTTTTTGATTTAATCAAGGAGGAGGAAGCACAGATTCTCCACTAGGCTCCCTCCTACCAGGGAAGGGAATAGTCCGTTCCCAGCACCTAAGCTGCAGCCTTGATCTGTCTCCCTGAGGCAGCTCCGCACCCAGCCAGGCTGTGCAACCTGCAGACACTGTCGGGAATGTTTATGGGTCTCTAGAGGAGGAGCAGATGCCAGGAGATAAAAAGCCTTGCTTTACGACTCCTGTCCCTTTCCAGAGAGGTGGCTCTGGACGCTGTGAGATGAATATCAGAAAGGTGACCCGGTATCCATCCCACAGAGCCCTGTTTGTCACAGGGCTGTACCTCCAGCTTCCTCCGGCTTGAAGGGCAACTCACCGAGAAATCTCTCTACCTAAGGAAATCAGCACAGCCATATATTCCCCTGCGACACGGGCTTCAGGTCTCTAATTAATTTTTTTGTCCAAAGAAGAGGACGGAGGCACAGGTGGAGAGGTTCCAAAATCAAAAGCGGAGAAGCAGGCAGAGAGGACATGGAAATTTCCAGGTGCTGCACTCTTAGCCACTCTTACCCTCTCTCCACTTGAAATTGTAAAAGCAAAAATAAAAATAAACTAACACTTTTTAAAAAGTGCATTTAAAAAACAGCACGCCATCCTGGACTGCGTCACCCTAGCACAATTAGCTTCCATTTTTCAGGTTTTCTCCAATCCTTTGTCCTCCACGGTGGTTGCTAATGTTAGGGTTCTTAAGGGCCTGGTTCCCTGGGAAAACACTCTGCATCCGATCTCCATACCGGCCATCCACTCAGGGGAGCACTGGTCATCATCAGGAGAGAGGAGAGCAGAACTGGCCAGAAGGGGAAGCCAGGCCTCAACAAGCACCCGTAGGGGCCTCAGCCCAGCTTGGGGGCAGCTTGGACATGAGCACGGCCCTTCCAGGAGGTCCATCCTTAGGCCAAGGGCCTCCCTTTCCACCCCACATCCACCAGTTACTGATGCCAGACTCCTATGGGATGGCTGTCTCTCAGGGGAGGACGCTCCTCTCAGGCCAGGGCAGGGCTCAGAGAAGAGCCCAGCCGCACTTCTAAGGCAACCAGGAGGGTGGGGAGGTAAACACCGCCATCCTGGGGTCGGTCACATCCAGTCCTGTGTCCCAGGGTCCGCAGTCCTCAGTTTGCAGGACCACAGTGGGTGTGCAATCTCAGCAAGGTGGGACATCTTCAGGACAGGGTCACACCGAGCTGGACAGAAGCCTCCTCCTCCACTTGCCAGCATTTTAACCTTGGAAGAGAAACATCTCCAAGTTGTGTTATTTTAATTTTAGAATAAGAGAAATACTAAATAGCCCGAAATGGAGGTTTGGGGAATTGAATACAGTATCGTGTATAGAGCACAGAAAGCACAAAGAAGTCAAAGTTATCATTATTATTATTATTATTATTATTATTTGCAGTCAGATCATCTTTGGTTGGTTGGTTGTGGTTTTTGAGACAGGGTCTCCTCAAGCAGTTCATGCCGGCCTTGAACTCACTACGCAGCCCAGACTGGCCTCCAACTTGCAACCCTCCTGCCTTGGGTTACAAGTGCTGGGATTGCAGGAGGGCATGCACCCCACGCCTGGCTGCAGGCAAGGCTCCTACTGGAATCTCAGCTGCTTCCCACATGGAGCCCCAGTGCTAGAGGAAGACATGGCTGGAGAACATTTCACTGAAATAAAAGTTGAGGAAAAATGAACAAGTTAAAGTTGTGTTGCTTTGGGTCTACTGTGTTACACACACATTCACACACACACACACACACACACACACACACACACACACGGACAGTTTTGAGAATTCCAGACAATTTGGGCTTTGGGCTTCATAATTAGGTTTGTTCAGAGTTTTCTTCATTGTTCATAGTTTTCCTCGTTGCCCTAAAATTCATGGCTCCAGCTCTGGTGTTTTAAAATATATATTAATTTGAATAACAACATGGAGAAAAAAGTTGGTTAAAGATATTACCCTCAGAGGAAAGCTAACATAACAAAAATGATGCATTAATCAGCATTAATTCATCTGGCTGGATAACTGGGTCTTGGCTTTGCACACTTTGAAGGACTTAGCGTGAACCCCACGGTAAGCGTTCCTGAAAGTTCGCAGTCACGCCCGTCTCAAAGGGAGTCCGGGATTCAGGAAACGTGGGGATTTGCTGACGGAGGGCCTCTCAGACACTGCCTCGGGGTACACCAGCCCCCTCTGTGGGGAAGGCACCGTACCACCCAGGGCCATGCCAGCTGCAGCCCACAGGCCAGGTGACCGCCTCCCAGCTCCACCTCGGACACCTGCTCCACCACTGGCTGCAGAAGCATGAGGAATAAACAGCTACTACAGAGCAGATACTGGTTAGTCAGTTGATTAGCATTTCAGAGTTAAGGAAGCGGAAGCCCAAACCGCACAGTGAGACGGACAGCAGCTCTGTGGAAAGGAGGCCCTGCCCGCCCCAGCCTGTCCATCCCCGGCTCACTTCTTCCTCCCTAAAGACTTTGCCACCCTCTCCCTGCTCTTCCCTACCCTGGCTCCGTGCTCTGCGGCCCTTGTTCATTTTTACCTATTTTTTCCCATAGTTCCCTAATTTTTCTCCCCTGAATTGAACGATTTAAGGGTTTGTATTCCTTGTTTTCATATCATGGGAAGTGAACCCTTAATTTTCATAACCAATGATGTCTATTTTTATTTTTAAAAAGTGTGCAGTATGAAAGAAGTCTTTTATCTGAGTTTGTGGAACCATATCAGGATTCTGCAGAAGAACAGAATCAATAGGAAATATGAGAGGGTTTATCCAGCAGGCTTATAGCACCAGAGGTGTACGGAACACAGGAGCCTCTGCGCAGAGGGGAGCCGGAGGGTTCAGAAGCTGATCAGACAAGAGCAGCAGAACAAGAGGGATCAGGGTCCAGGGTCCAAAGCCTGGAAGTTCACCGGAGGTTGCTGGTGCCGGTCAACCCCAGAAGGCTGAGGAAATGAGAGACCATGAGGTCAGTAGCCAAAGGCAATGGCTGCAGAGAACCAACCTGCTCAGGAAGACTGCCACTCTTCACAGTGGGCGGGCTTCCTTCTCCTTTTCCTTCTTAGTCCAGCCAGCCAGCAGCCTATTGGTTGGTGCCACCCACACTCAGGGTGGATCTTCCCCCTCAATTTGCTGGTCTATGTGCCAGTCATACACAGACACACCCACAACTGAGCTGTAGTAGTCTGCTAGGCTTTCTTAATTCATTCAAGTTAGTGTATCATGATTAATGGTCACAGAAACATCACAGAAGGCAAGCCCCTGGGTGCTTTCATGCTGATTCTGGGTATTTTGAACTTCTTTCTAGATAGGACACAAGGAAGTCAAGGTCACAAGTACATTCTTGAGACTCTCCAAAGGATTAACCCAGGAAATTCCAAAAAAAAAAAGATGACCAGCCCTTTTCTGTCCCTGATTTCTAATTGTGATGACATTATTATCTCAGACTAAGAGACTAAGAGGGCCTCGTCATCTCAGACACAGTAACTTGGAAGAGCATGGTGAGGGGCTGGTCATGAGCAATGGTAGCAGCCCAGGAAGATGGATCCCAACCAGCTGGACAACCAAATGCACCTCCTTTCTGCCCACCTCTCCTGTCTGGGCTCCACATCCTAATGGAGCTGTTTACTGTGCACCTGCAGGTAGGTGAATCCACAGACAGCGCAGCACCTTCCCAAAGCCCCTGAACATGTGGCCTTCGCGGGGCTTCCTGGACTAAAATCCCACTGTTTCCCAAAGGCCCCACCTCCCAGTACCTTTAACTTATGATCTTGGTGATTAAGTTTTCAAGACATGAATCCTAGGGAGCAAACATGCAAACCATAGCAAATGAGCAGACAGTATAGATTGCCGTGATAAGTGTTCAGGAGCATGAAAACTCTTTTCCTAAGACATCTGTCCAGATTCTCTTTGCACTAGGTTTTATCTCCTGGTTCAAAGGAGTGTTGATGTGTGTGTGTGTGTGTGTGTGTGTGTGTGTCTGTCTGTCTGTCTGTCTGTCTGTCTGCCTGTCTGTCTGTGTGTATATTTGGATGCAAGAGGTCAGTACAGGCTGTTACACACTCTGGTCTTCCAAATACACGCAGCAGCCAGGCACTAATCTCAGCTCCCAGCTGCCTGGCCTCAAGCTTGCTCCTTCTAGCTTCGATGCCAGGGGAACCTAGACTTGCTCCACTCCAAACTAATGCCACTTAGAACAGTTTCCCAGAATACAGACTAGTAAATCCTTGACCTAATTCAGCCATGCAGCCAGGTCTCAGTGTGTTAGATCTCCTCGATACCTTCCCATGACCAGAAGGCCCTGGTCTGGCTAGACCTTCCTACATCAATCCTGACTAGGAGCACTGTCCTATGTGGACTCATGACAAAAAAGACACTGTGCCTTAAGGGGTCTCTCAGCACTCTTCTCATGGAGAAAGAGATCATTGGTTATCATGTACTATGGCCTAATCTATTGATCAGCCAATGAGTATTGTGGTCAGGGGTTGCAGAGAGAACAATTACGTACAGGACACAGAATTTATGATGGTCACCCAGACTTAAATACAAGAAATGCAGAAAATCTGTCCACAACACTAAAAACCCAGAATATTCAGCCAAGGGCCTGGATCCCACAGTGATGTCCTGCATGAGTCCAGCTGAAGACATAGAGCCCATGACAGTGCCTCCCATGAGTCCAGCTGGAGGTCTTGAGCCCACGAGAAGGACTCACACCAGTCTGTTTTACAGATCTGTGCTGGGAAGGCCCAAAGATTGGTAGAAGCTAGAAAGTCTACGCCAGCAGAGTGAAGGAGCTGTGCTGGTAGGCTGAAAGTTCTACTCTGGAGCCAAGAAGTCACACTCAAAATAAGGACCAGGACTCCCCTGAAAAGTACCACATCCATCCTCAGCGACAGTGAGATCTGGAGCTCCTCCAATGATGAGAACAGCTGAGCACTATCAGGAAGCTAGCGTGGCAAGCTTCCTGTGGAGACTGAACAGCACACATCTTCCCCTCTGGAGCCAGGAAGCAGTAAAGTAAGAATCAGAGCTCCTCCAAAGTGAACCACAGCCATTCTCAGTGACAACAAGGTCCTGAGCTCCTCTGATGACAATGGCTGAACTCACTGGGGAAGCTAGTCATGACGAGCTCCTCCAGGAGAACCAACAGCTCAAAACAGCAACACTTAGGAGAAC
The DNA here is from genome assembly GCF_034190915.1 of Cavia porcellus. Lineage (NCBI taxonomy): Eukaryota > Metazoa > Chordata > Mammalia > Rodentia > Caviidae > Cavia > Cavia porcellus. The sequence goes on from NW_026947506.1 coordinate 3,054,322, forward strand.
TCAACACCTCGCTCTTCTTCTCCATGTCTCTGTTTATGCTGGCAGCGTTCCTCAGGTGGACCATCTACACTCGGCACCATGCTGAATTAATTCAGCTGGTGTTAGGTTGGCCACCAGTTTTTAATCCACAATGCTGAGTTTTCCTCAATTTAAAAACTAGAAGAAAGGAAGATACTGGCTAGGCAGGAGATGGGGACTATTATATTATACCAGCTAGAAATAGAGATAAGAGATGCCACCAACATGGTAAACACACTGTGGATATGGACATGGGACAGAGAGGGTGGAAAACAAAGCAAGTGTCTCTAAAACCATAGCCTGTTCTAGAGCCGTGCATAGCACCCCACACCTGTAACCCCAGTGCCCCCTGGAAGGCTGAGGGAGGAGATTTTTTGAGTTCAAGCCCGGCCTGAACAACAGATTTAACAAGATCCTGCTTCAAAATGCTAAAATGTTTTTTATATTTTTTTTTGAAAGACTAGGGATGTAGCTAAGTGTGGGGGCCCTAGGGGTAAGCCCCAGTAATGGAGGGAAAGGGGGAACCACACCCTAGAGACTAGAGATTACTCATCAGTGCTGGCATAGTAGTATCTCGGTGCACAAACTTAATCCCACAATTCTGGAAAAGGTGGCCACGTTTGTGTTTCTCATGCAATGCAAAGTCTGCAAACAAAAGCAAAATTTTGCCAAATGCTTCTGTTTGCAAACTAAATTTTTCACCAATAAAAGTGTTCATCATAAACCAAGATACAGCGCCCCTGCAATTAATTCACTGTGGAGCAGGGCCAGCTAGATCTGATGAGACCAAAGATACATCCTTGCAGTTATCTGCACTGATCACCCCCAAACCTTGCAAAGTGCAGCCTAAAGCATGTTTTCTATTTTGTATTATTCTGTGGATTGACAGGGTCCAGCAGCTTACTAGTACCAAAGCAGAGGGACCTGCTGCTGTCTCCTGGAACTTAAATGGGCTTCTTTATTAATGGAAATCTGGGCTAAAATGGAAATTTCATGGATTTCTCCACATAGTTAAGTCAGCTTCTTTATTAATGGAAAGCTTGATTGAAATGGAAGTTTCATGGACTTCTCCCCCTAGTTAATCACTGGACAATGCTAGGAGAATTCAGAGGCATTTCTGCTGCATCTCTGCCATTCCTTCGTTGTGCAGGCAAAACTCACCTTTTAAAATGTGCATCAAAGTGAAGGAGGACCAGGACAGGCACAGCAAAATGCAAGCAGGAAATTTGCTATTTAGATAGTGAAGGATCCAGGACTTTAATATGGCAGCAGTCTAATCAGCCCTCAAATAGAGCCCTCCATTGGCAGCTGCCAGAGAATGGTTCCACGACCCCCCAGATATTGAAACTGTGGACGATCGAGCCCCTTGTATGAAATGGTGAGGCATTTGCACATAACCTAAGACACCCTCTTGTGTACTTTACACCCTCTCTACATTCTGTGTAGCACCTACTACAATGTGAATGACAGTAAATAGTTATTGTACTGCATTGTTTAGGGGATAGTGATGGAAAAAAAGTTTATACATTCTTAGCATGGCTGTAATCTTTTAGTACTGGCAGTTTAGTTGAATGCAAAAATGTAGAACCCTCAAACGCACCCAAAAAACAGAAACCACACTGCAGCACAATGCATGTGCTTAAGTTTGGAAACTAAGACCACCCTATAGGTCCTTCTTTCTCACTTCCGGTATAAGGGAAAGGAGCTGCCTTAACCCAGGAAACTGGTCAACACCGAGGCAAGGTGTTACGATGGTTTATATCTAAAATGCCCCCCAAAGCTTCATGCTTTTGGAAGGTGATTGTGTCATGTAGGCCCTACACTCGCTGTGGACTTGTCAGCTAATGAGTGCACAGTTACCTGTGCTGGAGGTGGGTCACCAGGGGGTGACCTAGAGGGATATATTCCTGAACCGGCTCCTCCTCTCTCCCTATGCTTCCTGGGTGCCATAAGGTGAGTAGCTTTCTCCTGCCATCCCCTTGCATCATGCCCTTTCTGCCTTGGAATAGCCAACCATGGGCTGAACCCACTGATACCATGAACCTAAATAACCCTATCCACCCTTCAACTGTGGGTCAGGTGGTCTGTCCCATGCAAGGAAAGTTACTAATGGAGGTGATTCACACTCAAAAGTGTTCATGCTAATCCTCAAGCAAGCTCCATGCTGGAGATCCACAGAGCATCTCTCCAAGGTCTCACCCAGGCAGCTTTTCCTCCAGCTTTGGAAGAGGGTAGTCTCTTCCCCTGAACTCGAAGGCAACACAAGTGGACACATACTACTACCATATGTATTTACGTGCTCCAGTGCCCTGCACAAGAGACACTCCCTGCCCAGTTCCCCTTAAGGAACAGAAGCCAAGCCCCGCCCAGGCAATGGCAGATACCAGTCCTGGCCTGAGGTTCACCATGGGTCTGCAACACATTCACAGAAGAGATCAGCGCATTGCTCTGTCTGTGTGATTTCCTTTCTCTCCTTTTCCCTGCTCCTGACCTCTCTCGGCCAGACGTAAGTTTTACTGAATTCCTGTCGGTCCACAGTGTTTGGTGTCTTTCTCTCTGATACCTGAGAGCTCTGTTCCCAGGAGGCAGGAATGAAGTGGGGAGAGGCAGGGTCTAGCTGTCCAGGTTTACTAATCTGTGATCTTTACGAGACATTTAATTTCTCTTTTTCACCTGCATAATGAGACCATGTGGTTCCATCATAGGAAGTAAGTGAACGAAGCACTTAACACAGTTCCTGATTCACAAACGCAGTCAGCAGACAGCGCCATCGGGTGACAGTAGCAGCAGCAGCAGAAACACTGCTGTCATTGGGAGCTGGGCGTCAGTGCCTGCCTAGTTCTAGCTCAGAGAGGCTCCAGGCCACACCTGGGTTCTTCCCTGAGCAACAGAAATACAAGGTTCCCCCTCCCTCCATGGTCTCCGCAGCGTCCGCTCAATCCTGAGTCCATACCACAGTGCTGCCCCTTGGACCTCAGAAACACAACACGATGCCCACCACCGCTGCTAAACCTCTGGGTGTGGACGGCCTGGCCCCCTCTGTGGGGCCCGCACTCGGTCCCCTGATGCCGTGCTCTCTGCCCCACACCCAGATGTGCTTCTTCCCTTCCATGCCCTCTCACTGGGCTCTGGGAGCTGCCTTCCAAAGCCCCCTCCAGCTCTCCTATGCTCTCGCCCTCCCCATTGAGCACAGCTGAGTTATCACCACCTGGGTCACAGCCATCACGCGCTGTTGGGACAGCTGGACCTGGCTCTCACAGAAGCGTGGTAGAGAGCAGGTGCTGAGCACGTGCCAGCCACTGCTCCCGGAACTTTACACACCTCCACACCAACCTGCGAAGTAGGTGCCAGGTGCTTGTTTTCATCAGCAATGCAACTGAAGCACAGAAAGCTTAAGTAATTTTCCTAAGGAAACACAGCTTCTAATGGTGCCAGGAGAAGCCCTCAGACTGCAACTCTAGCATGCGTACTACAATGCATATGTGAGCACTCCTAAGATTGACTCTGTGTGTGTGTGTGTTCACTGTTCACATGGGTGTGCATCAGTGCATGCAACAGCAATAAAAACAGTCCCAGAAGGTGGTCATGGAATGTAAATGTTCTCTTTTAGCTCAGCATTTAGTACAAAGTCTTGCATAGGAAAAAAATATTTACCAATTGAACTGGAAGACCTCTGGCTCAAAGGTGAGGTGTTTTGCCCAAAGCCACAGTGCCTCCAATCCTTCAGGAACTAAACTTTCTGCTCCTGTGGTCTCTGTCTTCTCGGTGCAGATCTGGAAGGGTTGCAGATGTTCCTCCCACGGGAGACATCACCTCCTCCTGTCTGCACCCCACATCCACACGAGAGACAACTGAATCCCAGAGCTCACACCAAAGCTTGACTTATAACCTTCACCTGCCAGGTCTGCAGGGGTGGAAGAACTTTCTGTAGGCTTCCAGAGAATTCATGTGTCCCTCAGCCCTGCCTAAGACCCTAACCCTGGCCTTATTTCATGGTTCAGCTCTCGGCTTCTATTTGAGGTTCGGATGATCGCTGATGCTCAGGATTTTTCAGAAGAGAACCTGCAACTGGCCATGTCCTAATTCATTTCTTAGAAAAGCCTAGGACACTGAACACCAGCCCACCTGTCCTATTGCTGAGTTCCTCAGGAATGAGTGACGTCCTTTCACATACAAAGAGCATCCGAACTTTAAACTCTTACTAAACCCTGTACCTATTGATAAAGGCTCCAATCTGTGGTTTACTCAATAAACTACAATGAAAACAGATATAGTTTATTCAATCTTTTACTTCATCAGGCATTCTAGAAAGAATGTTCTATCTATAATCAAAAGATACATTGCAAACGCACCTTAACATGCATGTGACTTAGAACTCCGTTTAAATTCTAGGTAAAATATGCAAACAGCCAAAGTGGGCCTTAAAGAGGTACAACATAATGCTCATTTCCTCAGGACAGTACTAGTTACTCATGCTGGGTCAAAGTAATCCAAAATCGATTCCCATCATCAGGTAACCATTGAGCAAACTGTCATAAAACTGTCATCAGGAGGACAAATAATTTGGAGAACAAAAAATGCACTGAAATTGTACAGCTTCTCTGGGAGAAAGATAAAAGCATGTTTCCAGTTGACTGGGTCTGCCTGGAATCGCCCAGACTTTAGTCAAAGATGTCAGCTCTATCTCAGCTCAATGAACATTTTTAATAACAGTGATAAAACATTACAAGTGGAAAACTCTTCACAAACTGTGCATAATCTCATTTAATTCTATGACAACACTGTGACAACAGCGTCATTATCCCCATTTTCTAGCCCAGAGAACAGAGGTTGTAAGTCTTGATACTTTTCCATATTACACAGGGAATTAGCTCTTTCATTTAGCAAGCATTGAGTGAAAAATCATCACGGGTCAGGCACTGAGATGCGTGCTGGGGAGCCAGCAATGAGGAAGACATGTCCCCTGTCCGAATGCTGCTGGAGATGTCAGGCTCTGGGACTTCTTCCTCTTGTGATTTTTCTTTCCCCAAACTCCCTCATTGTGCGTTCTGGAAGCTTTAAGCCAGCTCTGAGCTCACAGCCTTGAGGGAAGCATTTGGCACAGTGGAAACAAAAATAGCTCATACACCTTCCTTGCTCTGAGGTTCCAAAAGTCTAACTTCCTAGGAAAACATCAGACACCCTAGGAAAAAAAAAATAGCACATCTTGGAGAAACTTGAAGGAAGAATTTGTTCAGGTGAGACCAAGTTTCACTTTGTGCAGAGCAGATGGGAAGGGTAGGAGATGGGAGAGGAGTCAAGCCACATTCCCTCCCAGAGACGCCACCAGGAAGTGGTGACCCTGGAGCAGAAGCCGCAGCTCCCCTGTCTCTGTCCCCTGGGGCCCAGGGAGCCATGTCTGTGTGATAAGGATCAGCAGAAAGCCAGGCGATTTGGTGGGGCCACGTGTACAGGGATAAAAGGTGAGTCCATGGTGACCTATTTGCACCCATGTGTAGTCACATGACTCAGACTGGGGGCAAGTGTGAGGTCGGGGACTCTGTACACAAATAAACTTGAATTGTATCAAAAACTCAGATTCTCCTGCATCAGCGTTTGTGGACTGAAATTTCCACCCTTGCCCAGATAAGAAGCAATGGCTATCAGAGTCTCACTTCTTAAAGGGTGGCATCATTTCCTATCAGAATGGCCTCCTTGTAAATGGCAAATACAAACTCTGGGCACAATACTGGCACACTCTCTGAGGCCCTTGTGTAAAAAATAAAAAGCTGCCAGGATCTGCAAGGAGCTGGCACTTAGAAGCCATTGGGGCCCAGTGAGCTCCCTACCTTTGTGGCTCTGGCCCTCAGGTGAGCTGTGGTCCTGTTGTTGGGATCACCTGTCCTCTGCCCAGAGGAATAAGGGACAGACTGCCCACACCACTGGACAGCATGGAACCATTCCGGGAAGAGGCGAGGCAAAGGAGGGGGGCCTCCACGGTGCACAAACCCTGCCCAGACACAGGCTGGCTTCTGTGTCCCTCAAGGCAGAGTGTGCTGGAGGTTTATGGCACAAACGCTCAGAAACTGAACTGAGATGGAGAGCATGGCCCAGCTGAGATGACTGTGCTCAGAGGGGACATGGAAACTGGACTCACAGGAGAAGAGTCTCAGCAGAAAAATGGAAAACACAGAAATGAACAACCGGAAATTCTGTAGCCAGAGAGAACAGTGCACCTCTGAAACAGTAGAACAGACTGGAAAGGAACTGAGCACCTTCAAGGTGAAATTAAATTGTTTTTGAAGAACAAAGATATAGAAGATTGAAAACAAATTAAAAGAGCCTTGGATGTGGGGGAAATCTCAGCCTAACCCGCCTTCAGAAGGAGAAGGCAGAAGGAACCGGGCAGGATGTGTCTAAGGGATGGGGCTGACTTCCCTTCCAAGTCACCACCCTCCCGTCCTTTGTCCTCTCACCCAGCAAAGCCTGGGACCTGCACTCCTTGGAAGCCGACTAGAGGCCCTCACAGCCTTGGAGGAAGGCATCAAGATTCAGGCAGCCAGCAAACTGCAAACAGCACAAAAGCCAAGAACGTTGCGCTCAGGGGAACATCACAGTAAAACTGCCAAGCGCCAACGATGGAAAATAAAATTCTCAGAAGTAGCCAGAGAAAAACGGCAGAGCAATCAGTGACTCAAAGGACTGCGAACTTCTGATCAGCAACCAGGGAGGCCAAGACCAAGTCCCCGGAGTTCTGGGTCCAGGCGGGCGTTCCTCCAGGGTAAGGAAATGTGGCATCCAGCGGAGGGCCTCAGACAACACCCGGCTGCTAAGAAGAGCAGAAGAAAGCTCTCCAGGCTTGGAAACGACGCCAAGAGGAAACCGAGATCCTCATGGAGGGCAGAGAGAATTTAAGTAGCAAATACCCAGGGAACTGTCGAGTATGTTCCTCGCTGTTTGTGTGCAGCAGACACCACAGGTGCCTTGCTGAGTTCCTGCTAAAGGCAGAGTGAACCATGTGAGGACTGTGCTCTAAAGGCTGGTGTGGAGGCACCCTGGGGGGGTCTGCGTGCAATCAAAGCCACATCAGCTTTGACCCGCGAAGGATTCCGTAGTCAGCACTTAGAAGTCAGGCAAGGTGTCTGAACAGAGGAAATTTTAATAAGGAAATAAATTTGCCATCAGGAAAAAGTGTTCCACTTCCTATACACCTACAAATGGGCCTTAAGGAGGAGCAGACCCAGGAAGCATCCACTTTCTCTTGGGCTGAGATCACACACACAAGGGCTTGGCAGGGGGAGCTCTGCTCCCTGGGAAGCTGCAGCCACCATGGGGCATTGAGGCTGCAGGACTGCCCCAGCTTGTGCGGGCAGAGCTGTCCCAGAAGCTCACCGGGGTGCAGCGGGCTGGGCTGGGCGGCGGAAAGGCCTCTGAGTAGCAGAGGAGCATTGATACCCCACAGCCATTCAAGGAGAGGAGGAAGAAGCCAAGGCCCAAAAGGGGCCTGGTGCTTGCATAGGCTGTGGCCCTCTGGCGCCATCTGTTGGCACAGTCTAACCTTGCACCGGCTGGCAAAAGACACTTACCAGATACAGCTTTAGCATCATAAGCCAAAGCCAAAAAAAAAAAAAAAAAAAAAATAGAAATTCACGGAAAAAAACACCTTGAGCTGAGAAGCGAAAAAAATTGATAGTTATTCCATATGTACAATCTAATCCATAGGACCATCACTAAAACTAGCACAAAGGTATAGAACTTTAAAACTCAGAGATAAATCAAATAGAATCCTCAAAAGACACATTTAAAGTGCCCCATGACCACAGGAAAGGAGGACCCAAGGAACAAGAAACAAGAGAAATAAATTAAAACTGGCAGACTGCATCTCAGGGTCGGGATCCTGGGTGAAAGAAGCCACACACCATACTGAGGAGTATCACAGACGACACATTGACCCAGAGCTCTAGAGAAGCCACCTACTCTGTGAGCACAGAAAGCGGGTCAGAGGCAGCCTGAGACCGGAGGCAGAGGTGGGCCAGGCTCCACAAAGCAGCAGAGGCTTGGACTGGATGATGACAATGTTCTGTATGTTGACTGATTTCATGGATATATGGATGTATACGCCCAAACAAGAATTACTGAATTGTACACTCTGAGTGGATGTAGTTTATTATGCATGCGTTTTACCTCTGAAGAGTTTTAAAATGCAATGGATTAAATGCTCCAATTGGAGCAGTGAGGCAGGAGAGCTGTAAGGTTGTAGGGAGAGCCCTGCAGCCCTGTATAGGCTGCCTGCAGCGTCCTTTACTGCGCTGTGCTGTGACACCTCTGTGCATGAATGAAACCTGGTGTCTCACAAAGGCAGCCTCCTCTACAACGCACAGGCCAAAAAGCAAGCTCTCCAGACCTGGCAGAGCCAAGCTAAGGGCCAGCTCGCTGTCCAAGGCACTTGCTGCACAAAGGCTGAGCTGGTTCGCTGTCCAGGGTACCTACTGGACATGCAGAAGCAGCTGCACGGGCAGAATGAAAGAATCATCATTGGGGAAGGCCTGATAGAGACATCTCTTGGACACGCCTGGGCTCAGGCTCAGCCCTGGGAGCTGGCTTCTGATCTGACAGATAGATAGTTCCAGAGCCAGGCAGCCCCCCTGGAGGAGCACTGAAACATGCAGGCACCGTCAACACAGACAGAATCAACAGAGTCCGGGCGTAGTAAACAGCCAACATCCGCTGCCCTTTCCCTCTTGAATGCCTTTGAAAGTCAAAGCAAATAGATGTGTCCGTATGTGTGGTAAAGGCCTCTCCCAGGCCTGCTGAGAAGAGCCGGAGATCGGATGGTGTGGGCACAGAATAAGAGGGGCTTCCTCAATCTAAAAAAACAGCAGGAGAGGATCTTTTTTAGAAGAAACAAAAAAGGAAGACACTTCCAAACAAAACACTCAAAATAATTGATGGGCATTTTATTTTACAACATATAACATTAAACTAACGGGAAAAGTGGTCTTGATGACCTGGCCTTTGTAAACACTGATGCGCTTAGAGTAGAATGTATAGAAACTTGTGAACCAAAGCCACCAAAATATTTTCTTTTTGTACATCAAATATTAATGATCCACACAAGCACCGTTCCTTCCACACTGTTATCCTGGGAAGCAGTGTGCTTATTGTCAAATTAGGAACCACATTTTGGAATTGAATGACCCAACCATGGTCTTGAATATCTTAACAGTTGCATGGTCTCTGTGCTATAATCTTCATATAGTTATTCTGGAGCAAACAGTATGTGAGTGTAATGCCCTTGGCTAGTGCACTAGAAATAACACAGGATTAAAATCACAACCTCTCCCTTAAGGGATCTCGGACCTACAGCCACTCGCCTGAATTTCAGCCCCCTCCTCTGTGAAACCGGGAATAACCAAGAGATCTTTAAAAACACAAGCCTATGGAACTGTCCCTCACAAATGATCCATAAATGTTCAAGTCCTAGTCTTCCCTCAGTCAGGATCAACTTCTTGGCTTTTCTCACAGCATTTCATTTCTGGCAGTGAACAGAAGTCATTTGGTGGGGCTGCTCTTGGCGAGCTGGTTGATGGAGCCACCGTGATCCAGGCACTGGTCCAGGTCTAGCTAGTGTGAAGATGACGTGTGGCTCAGACTGAGCCCTGGAATTCACCTGGGCAGGGTCGGGAGTAAGATATGAGCTTCTGGGGTTCCATTTCTTCGCCCCCGACCAGGGGCTATAGGAGCATTGATCTCAAGTGCTCCCCTTGGGAACTGAGTGGGTTTCATGATGAAAACGTGTCTCTGTTCATCACTAGAGGAAGCCCCAGACTTTCTGAGTCATCAGCCAGATTCTCCTTCTCCCAAAGCTCTGCTGGTTGCTGATTTTACTACAACTCCTGAAAACCTTTTCCTCTGTGGCCTTTAAAACCACAGGACGCTGTCAGCAAACTTTTTATGAGTAATGTCCCTTTATTTTTTTTTTCTGAGACTCCTGTCTGCCCGCGGACACTGCTTCTGCAGGCTCTCTCAAGAGCTGGCTATCTCTCATCCCATGAGCCGTGGCAATGACATGGTGTCTTTGCTTTTTGTTGTGGATCCTAAACCGAGTGACCTTTCTCTACCCTGAACTCTCTTCCCTTCAAGCCCACAATACTAGGAACACTTCACCCCCTGTGGGTGTCATCAGTGGACCCCACATACCTGGGCTGCATCTCCCCCTTGCTGATGATCCCAACTCTACTCACCATAGCGTCCCAATCCTTAGACGTAACCCTGCTGCGCTCAGAAAGCAGTGGCAGTGCACACTGCAACTGTCTGCCTGGAGGAGTGAGTCGGGCCAAGCCGCAGAAACCCACTCAAGCCTTGCTGACTGCCCTCTCTCACCCGGAGGGCACGCAGCTGTCCCGCCTGGAGGAGGGAGCTGGGCCAAGCTGCAGGAACCTCCTCCAGGCTTGCCTTCGACCTTCTTTGGACTTGGAGAACACCAGCACTACTGCCACTGCCTGGAGGAAGGAGCAGCCCTGCTGAGGAGGTTTGAGGCCTACCTACACCATAGGGGGACCTCTATCAGCCTGGGAAGCTTTGCCATCCAAGGAGCTGGATGACTACACAACATCCAATCCCCGGGAGAGTATGAGAATGGGGCCTGCTGGGCTGGCAGCCACACTAGATTGGGCTTAGTGGGATTTGTGCCTGGACCACACCAGGTGGCCTTCTTTCCCTCAGGGGAGCTTTGCTGCCAGAGTGGGGAGCTGTGCAGCTTGAGAAGGGTTTAGGCCTTCCTGAGAGGAGCCTGGCAACCTTCTTCTAATCCGGGGGCCTCGTTGCCCAAGGAGGGAGCTACACTACCAGAGGAGTCCCAGGAGCCCCGGACATAGGAGACAATTTCCAACACATCCAAGGGAAGCTTTGGAACAACACTTGAAACACGGAAATATAGGAAAATGACAAAACAAAAGACCAAAATGCAATCTCAAACATCCAGCCCATCCCAAGAAAGCCAAGGAGCCATGTACATAGAAGAAAACACATGCCATATGCCAGAAATACCTGAAATAATAGTAACTGAAATAAAGAAGCAACTCCGGGAAGCTTTAAAGGAATTCAAACTAGAAATAATCTCCCAGGTAAAAGAAGAAATGATAAAAGAAATGAAGGAGATGCTGAACATATCTAAAGAAGACACAGTTAAAAAATTGGAGGAACTAAACAAAAAGATAGAATCCCTGGATGAACGATATAAGAAACAAACAGAATATATAAAGCAGATGCAAAGAAATCACTGGCTTTCTCTATACTGGTGATACAAAATAGATTCAGTGGTAAGCAATCTGCACTCTTACTAGCTGGCATGGTGCAGAGGGAGATGGGGATGTGCGGTGTTCAGGGAATGAAGTCTGTAGGACAAGGGGAACAGGAGCGGGGGCTCAGGAGTCTTGGAGGGCTAGACGTGGTGGCTCACATATGTAAACCCAGAACTCGGAGGCTGAGGCAGGAGGATCCCTGTGAGCTTCAGCCCAGCCTGGGCTACCTAGTGAGCTCAAGGCCGGCCTGCACCACATGCTGAGACCTGGCTCAAAATAATAAAAATAAAATGTAAAAAAGGAAGTCCTGAAGAATCCACATTGTTTTTCTTTTTTTGTTGTACTGGGGTTTGAACCCAGAACCTTCCCATGAATTTCTTTCTTTCTTTTTTCTTTCTTTCTTTCTTTCTTTCTTTCTTCCTACTTTCTTTCTTTCTTGACAGAATCTTGTCAGATAAGACTCAAACTTGCTGGCATTACAGGCAGATGTCGCCACACACAGGTGGAATCTGCTTTTTAAAAAGTGGCCAGACACACACATACACGCGCACACACACACACACACACACACACACACACACACACACACACCATGATATCTGCCCTGCACCGACCGGCGCAGGACCAGGCCAGCCGAGATCCAGGAGCCAGGTGTTCCTGGGAGAATAAACAGCAAATGCAAAGGACCCAAAACGGAGCTGATCAGGGTGCTGCAGGGAGTGGACAGCACGGCGCAGAGGCCTGAGCCTCAGCCGGCTGAGATTCTCCGCCCACGCTCCCTGGCCCTTGGGCGTCCCTCGGGCGTCCTTCCTGCCTGCCTGGCCGGCCTGGCTCGGAGGGTCCACTCCCCACTGCTCCCTCGCAAATTCCCTCCACTGCTTTCCTCACTGCTCTGCATATTCGCCTGGAAGAAGCAGATCCTGTGTTTGTCCACCCTGGGGGACTCTGCACCGGAGCCCCGGGGTAAACTAGACGGAGGCCAGCACTGACTCACGTGGCCTTCCGCTCACTGCTACTGCTCTCCAGGGAGCCCTTCGTGGACCTTGGCAATGCGACATTCTTTTCCTCGTTATTCTGTAAGACTTTCTCACATCTCCTCCCTCGGCAAACCTCCACCACCGTCTCTTCTCACATCAGCGTCTTTGTGCTCTTAGAAACAGAGAGAGAGTGAGTGAGAGAGAGAGAGAGAGAGAGAGAGAGAGAGACAGAGACAGAGACAGACAGAGACAGAGACAGAGACAGAGACAGAGACGGAGGGAGGGAGGGAAGGGAAGTGTGTGCTGGATTAAAAGCTGGTGGGCTGCTTAACCCCAGCTGGACTGAATCGCACGGCGCTGAGTGTGGAGGCCCCCGGAGGGCTGCTGCCAGCATTAAAGGCGCTGTGGAAAGGAGGAGAGGCGCATTGCTGGTTCTCCTAAGTACCTTGTTCGCAGCCTTGGGTCTCCTGGAGCTTACCGTGCTGGCTTCCTGAACTGTACTTGACTGTTGTCAGACCAGCTCTGGACCTCGCTGTCTGTGAGGATGGCTGCCGTGCTTTTCAGGGGAGCGCTGGTCTTTATTTGAGCGTTGCTTCTGGGCTCCAGTGCAGATCCCGCAGCCTGCTGGCACAGCTCCTTCACCCCGCTGGCATAGACTTTCTTGCTTCCACTGCTGATCTTTGGGCATTTCCAGGGCAGATCAATTGCATGAGCCATTGTGGTGGGCTCGGGGTCTTCAGCTGCACTCACACAGGACACTGCTGTGGAATCCATCCCTCAGGGGAAGATCCTCGGGTCTTTAGTGTTATTGATCGAGTTCCTGCACTGTCCTGATTTGATATTTAACACTAGGTGACCATCCTAAAATAAGATTTGAATTCTGTGTGCTAAATGTAAGTGTTCCCCTTGCAACCCCCGACTACAACAGAAGGCACACCATTCCACTGCCACGTTTGCCCACCTGCCCCACCCCACCCAAATGCCTCCCTTCCCTCCGTTACCATGGACACATTTGCATTTGTGGTTCCTGCTTCTGCTTGGGGGGTGGACCTTGCACCTCTTACCCAGCGAGGACATCCTTCAGGCAGTCTCTTTCTGTCTTGAATCACTCTCTTTCCCACAGGGTAATTTCTGTCAATGTACAAACAACTCCACCTTTTAAAAATGTGCGCTTCTTAGTCTATGCCCCTTCTAGCCCAGCCTGTCTCTCTGTCACCTGTAAAGGCTTCCTATTTCCTATTCAAATGGGTCCAAAGTGCACCCCACAGTCCCGTGCACTGAAGGCTGGGTCCCTAGTTTACCCGGGAAACGTGATTCCCTTAGAGATGTGCACGGTGGTAGAAAGTTTGGCCACTGGCACTGGCATACTGGGACCCCCAGCCCTTTCTGCTTGTCTTCTGGCTTTCTGGCCACCATGAGGTGAACGGAGGTCTTAGCCACCCTCGTCGCTGAGACACAACACACAAAAGGAGGAGGTTTTTGTCACGGTATTGACAGATTCAGTCTACGGTCAGGGGACAGGAAGAGTATGTGGCAGTGTTTGGTGGTGGTGAGCGCCTCATCTCAGGATACCCAGGGAGCAGAGAGCCAAGGGAGGAGCAGAGGGGGATGCACTCTTCCAGGCCACACCCTCAGTCACTAGTCCCTTCCGACCAAACCCTGTCTCCTCACAGCACACCCAGCTGCGGACTTGGGAGTTAATCCACTCAGGAGAACAGCGCCGCCATGACTGAATCACCTTCCATACGTGAGAATCGCTGGAACATTCTAGATCTAAAGCATACTTACAGGTCTCCGCTACCACACTGTCCCTCCACGACTTACTGTGCTGCCAAAGACCCAAAGTGACGGGGCTGGTGGCGATGAACTGAATGAAGCCTGTCAACCTGTGTCCTAAATGAGCCTCCCTCCCTGTAAGGTGTTACTGATTCATCCCAGTAGCTGAAAGCTGATTAGTACACCCACATTTGTTGCTCTGGATTGAATGATGTCTCTCCAAAATTCACACATTGAAGTCTATGCTTTGTGACCTAAGAAGGCGACCTGATTCACAAACCAGGTCACTGCAGATGTGATTAGTTAAGAGGAGGTCATATTGGAGTAGAGTGGATCCCCACTCCAATACGACTGCTGAACTATGGGAAGGGGGAACCGGGGTACACACAGGGAGAAGCCTGAGGGAGGATGAAGCAGAGGTCAGGGTGATGCAGCAGAAGCCAAGGATACCAAGTCGCCGACAAACTCCAGGAGCCAGAAAGATGCAAGGACAGTCCCCTCCCCAGAGCCTCTAGAAGGGGCCAGCCCTGCCTGCACGTCCGTCTGGAGCATCCAGCCTCCAGAGCTGGGAGACGTGGGGATCTGTCGCTTAAGTCACGGCATTCTGGTCCTTTGTCACTGGAGCCCTAAGTAACTGACACCGTGAGTGTGTCAGCTGCTGTCCTCTGCCCTCTAGGGTGCTCCAGCCAGGTTCTGCACACACACACACACACACACACACACACACACACACACATACCACACCTTTGTCTCCATGAGCAAACCCACCACTGAGCTCGAGCTCAGTCCGTTTTTGTGTGAATGGCACTCACGGTGTTCATGATTCATCACTAACCCTAACCCTAACCCTAACCCTCGGGCACAGCTGCTCACTCGTCCTGCACGATACGCTGTCTACATTTTCCTTTCAAACCGTCAGGCCCTAATTTTTTCCTTCAGCCTCACCACTGTGCTGGCTGCTCATCCTTCTGGCTTGTCATTTGTTGGATGTTTTTATATTCGTGATAGACCTGCAGAAACATAGGTAGAGTTTATAAGATCTGTTCATCGTTATCAAGTGTATGCCGGTGTCAATGCAATATACAAAATACTTTGAAGCCCCAAGAACTTCTCATTTAGCCTCTTTTTGGGAAAGCTTCTCCTCATCCCTCAGAGGCACCAACTATAAAATTACAGCAACTGTCTGCTTCCCTAAGAAAGACACATTCGAATCCTCCATATGACTGCAGTGTACACTTTTCAGTTTTCTTTGCAAGTCTGTCAACGTTTGCTTTGTCTGTTTGGAGACAATCACAGATTACATTCTTCATGTCATCTTGATAAACTAAATTTTCCATTATTTTGCAGTGACTTTCTCTGTATCCAGTAATGGTTTTAGCATTAAAGCCCATTTTTCCCCAATGATAATTAAGTTACAATGGCTTCATTTTGGCCTCTATTTTTACTTTCAAACTCTTTGGATCCTTATAGTTTAGAATCTCTTATAAAAATCACGTAGGTGACATCTTGAAATCCAGTCTCGTAATCTTCATGTGCTATGCGTAAATCTCTCATTGCATGAATCAAGGTCACAAGAAAGCTCCATTTTGTCTACGATCCCCCAAGAGCCAGAAAACATCTTTGGGAAGCTAAGTAAATTCTCAGTTATTTCTCTAGTCCTTCAAAATACTCAACAGCTGACAGGGATTCAATACTCTTATGAAGTGAACGATTTAATGATATGTAAAGAACATTAAAAATCCAACTTCAAAAAAGTTCTAAAAATCCACAGCATGGAAATTCTATTTTCACAGCTTACAGTCTCTCAAGGAGATCCCTTAAGGAGACAAATACTACAGCTGCTTGCAGATGTCTGCAAGTACGCGCCCTTCGTTTCTCCCTCTTCTACGGCAAAATCTTTCCGAGGTTTGATCTGTGGTGTAGAGAAAAATGAAAACTCAAACCTAAAGACAGCAGGGGTTATAACTAACTCATTCACACCCGGGCAGTGAAGAAAGAGCTATTTGTGACTCTCTTATCCTGTCATTTTCCAAAGCAGACAATCGGATTTTGCCAAACAAAATAATCGCTGTCCTTCCTTGGCCCCCTAGATAGTGCATTAACGCTCAGAATCGTAGCTTCCCCTTATCCCTTCTGTCAGCCTCAACGCTGCCTCGACTGCTCTTCAGAAGGTCATCTCAAGGGCGACATAGATCCTAAGACTTTCACCAAGTGCTCCCACACCGGCAGCTACTAAATACATTGATAAAAGGTTCTCTTTACAGAGAAAAACACATCAGTAAAGGGTCTTCCTCCTGGTTAAACGAAGTACCTCCCAGTGCAGCCTTTGTGGCTCACAGGCAGGGTACCCACAGCAAGAAGAGGAGGAGAGTTAAGATTGTTCAGAAGAAGGAGCTCCGACCCCAGGCAGGATGGGCGCAGGTTATTTCAGCGTGGAGGAGCATTTGGGGTTCTCTCCAATATCTTCGTATGTCCAGAGACCCCATGACTGGCCCTGCAATTTTACCACTTTCTGGGAAAAGATTGCATGAACAAGAAAAAATAGGAACACTAAAAGCAAATTTATTTCTTGTCAGAAAAAAAAAAAAGTTCTCAGTTAGGCCAAGGAAACATTGGCAAGCACCCTGTTCAACAAGTTTGGTGTGTGCCTCAGACTTGCAAATGCAGGTCTATTAAATGACTTGCAGATGAGCTGAGATGCATCCGCCCTGTCAAGCCCAATTTTCAAACCCCCTGTAGGTCGGGCTAGGCTGCAGCGATCATCTCCAAACTCGGTGCTTAACACAACAAATGTCTATTTCTCATTCACGCTGGGTGTCTAATGTAGGTCGGGGGCAGAGGGACGCTCTGGAAAGTTTGTGTCTATCTAGGATGCAAGCTAATAGTGGATTCCTTCCCAGTGTGCTTCTCAGTCACCACAGCAGGAATCACAAACACGCTAAGTGGAGCAACTTGTAGATTTAGATTGAAAAAATATTGTTCAGGTGAAATTAAAGATACAGCAAGTAAAAACAGTGGAGATTTTATGGGTTTAAATCCTACACATTAATTCTCATGATATTCATCCACGACGAATAAATTATTTAGTATGTGCCAGGAAGGGTGAAAGATGTGCTTGGTGATATACTTTACTTCTGTAGAGTATAATAGAATCTGTTTTCACAGAGTCCTCCTAGATAAGCTGTCCATGTACCGTATTTAAATCTACAAAATGTGATCAAAATATATGGCAACTGTTGGATTTAAAAGATTATTACAATAAAAGACACATTGCATTGATCCCTGCACTGCAGAAGCACTTAGCTCACGGTTCTCGCCGCTCTGTGACGCTGTCCTAGACGTCACCTTTGCTGTGGTTATGACGCGTGCTCCTGCTGAGTGCTGTCCCGCCAATAGGAAGGCAGGCTGCTGAAAACATGCTTTGTCTCCAGCCAGCTGGCTCACGGGTCTGGCAACATGCGCGCTCTGAATATTTCCCAAGCCAAAGTGACCGTGAAAGGCATGTCTTAAATCCACTCAGGACACTGACGCAGCCACAACAGCACAACTGAGGTCACTGGCCGGAGATCACCTTCAAGGCTGCCTCAGAAAGTGTCAGTTACAATGGGATATGTCAACGCCCATTCTGGTTTGACTATTATCTTCTTTTGAACTCTTGTGATGTCTCCAATGTTTTGGTTTTATTGGTTTTTGTTCTTTACTGTTTTGTTCAATTTTATTATAATTGATGATATAGGCAATTCTTTTTAAGATAGCAAGAGGCAGTATGGTAACCAATGTTGATCACCTTGTATTTTGTTTTTACAGTATGTATTATGCCCATCCTTTTGATTTGACTGACTCTGTTTTGTTAGGTCACATTTGGTTTTTTTTCTCTTTAAAAAAGTAATAAGAACTGTGGGAGTAATAAAACCCAAAATGTGTAATTGTCATTGTACAAAAGAGAGGAAAAGAAAGTGCTCTAAAGGATATAACTGCATGTATATTTAAGTGTATAAGATAGATAACCATATTACTGAATTTTGTTGGATCATTGAACAGAACTGTTTGCAATCTCACTGTTTGAATGTCCACTTTATATGCTTTAATTTTATAACTTGAACAACGATTTCTAAGATGACAGTATGTAATCTATTAACTAGTGATTTCCTATTGTTTATTTTTTCTGAAATTCTGTATAACTTGTACCTTTTTTCTGTTTTTTTTCTTGTACTCCTTAATTAAAATTAAAAAAAGAAAAACAATGTGATAAGTCTTTTCCAAGTGAGAGGTTAGTTTAAAGGAGATTATTGTGAAGTGAAGCAACTGTTGTGTCTATTAAACACTCACCATAATTTTTATCACACTCACATATTTAGAGATAAATTGATGATACATCTAAACTGGTCCCATGGGTGACATGAGAGGACCTTTGCAGGTTAGTCTAGCATTGTGGATTTCACAAAGCAGAATCGTAAGTTCAGGGGAATCCAATGTTATTGAAGACAGGCAGTAAGGAATGGTTCAGAGAGGAGCTTGGGATAGGATGGATGTATAGTACCTGTAATGGTTCATACTTTGTGTCAACTTGTGAGGTTTAGAAGTTTAACTAAGAGACTCAGCAGGGAGCCAGGGTCCTTCTTTGTAAATATCCTCAGCCTGTGCAAGAAAAGGACTCAGAGAAGGTGTGAGTGTTGCACCAGTGCTGGGTTGTGGGGCTGGAGCCTGCTTACAGTATAAGGGAGGAGAAGAGGCTGCTCATCACTCACCCACTGCTCTTGCTGTCATCTGCCACCTTGAAGTGTTGCCCCTGTGCTGTGCCACCCTGCTTTGGAGCCAGCTGATTATGGACTGAAACTTCCACAGACTGTGAGCTAAATCAATCTTTCTTCCTTAATCTTGGGTGTTGGCTATTTTTTCCTAGCAACGAGAGAAAGGTAACCAAGACAGTGCCTCCTTCTACTCTTCAAGCAGAAGATACATTCCAAGACCCCCCAAGGATCCCTGAAACTGTAGAGTATATTGAATCTTGTATATACCATGCCTTTCCTGTACACACATATCTACAATAAAGTATAATTTATAAATTAAGAATAATTAATTAATATTAAGTATAACTTATAAATTAGGTATAATTTATAAATAATTGATCACCATAACAAATAATAAAAATAGAAGAAATAATACAATGTATTGCAATGAACTTGCTGATATCATTACTCTTCTGCTTTGGGGTCATTATTAAGTAAAGTAAGAATTACTTGAACACAAGATCTTCAGGGCTATAAAAGTCAATATGATAAGCAAGATTATTACTAAGAGACTGATGGGAGGTAGCATATACAGCACGGATACTCTGGAAAAATAAATAATTCACACTGCAGATGCAACAGAGTAGGATGGAACAAGATTTCATCATACAAGTGAGAATATCATGCAACATAAAACTTACTGTTTATTTCTAGAGTTTTCCATTTATTATTTTCTGACTGTGATTGACTGTGGATGAATGAAAGCATGGGAAGGGAACAACACAGGAAGGAAAATTATTGTGTTTGCAAATGGAAGCAACGTGAATCCTTGAAGGTCAGGGAATGGACTGTGGGGCACACCTGAGGTGACTCCCACTCCCCACACCTGAGTATAATCCTCCTGTCAGGCTTGCTTCTGGCCAATAGCATCTGGTGGGGCGCCCTGCTGCATAAGACTCAGTGTCAGTTGGGTGGCCTGAAAGGTTCTCCTGCTGCCTTAAAGAAAGCCACTGTGTGGTGAGGTCTGCTAGGACCCACATGGAAGGAGATGCCGGTCCTGTAGGACCCGAGAGGCACCCCAACGGATGACCTAGGGGAAGCAAAAACTCCAGTCCTACAACCACAAAGAACTAAATTCTACCAATAGCTTTGTGAGCTTGGAGAAAGACCCTGAGCTCCTGAAATGAACGTAGCCAGCCAACAAACACCTTGACTGATGCATGTGAGAGAGAGACTGATCAGAGGACTCAGACGAGCCATGGCCCAAATGACTATGAGACAGCAAAGGTTTTGTTTCAAGGTTCTAAGTTTGTGAGGACTTGTTATGTGCAATAAGAAATCAATACAAGAAATAAGCCTCTTTCTTTTCATTCTTTGGAAAAAAAGAGAGAACAGTATGCAATATAACAACCATTGCTAAATTTCTTTCGTTCTGTTTTAAAAACCAATATTGTTATTGTTTTGAGTCTGCTTTTGTTATGTCTTTTGCTTTTATTTTTCTTTTCCGACTTTTCTCTTTTTAAAATAAAATTAAAAAAAAAAAAGAAATAAAGCTCACGGACTGAGCCTTTCCATCCTCAAGGAAAGGAAAGTGATTTAAGCAGAATCCAATAGCACTGAATCCAGGCAAATGACAGCTTCTTTGGGAGCCTGGAGAGTAGACGTTCTTTAGCTTACAGCAGGGCTGCTTTCTGATGGATCCATCGTAAGTCTATGATATCCTAAATTGCAAATGTGTTGAATACCCCTAACCCCACCAAACAGAGCTCAGCCTATCCTGCCTTAAATATGTTCAGTTACGCTTACATTAGCCTACAGCTGGCCAATGTTCTAACACAGTCTATTTTATAAGAAGCATTGAGTATTTCAAATAATTTTTCACATTGTGCTGAAAATGCAAAACAGAAGGGCTGTCCGTGCACACTTTCACCCCATCACAAGGCTGAGAAACCCTAAGTCAAGCCATTTTAAATGGAAAACCATGGCAGTTTTAGGCAGAAACCAGCAGGAATCCTGGGAGACAGAGAGTGAAGGAAGTATGATCATGGAGAAGTAAGAAATATGGGAAGTCTGATTTTCATACTGGAAGAGAAGTTTAAGCTTTATGATCTGATTATAAGGAGCCAGCTACGAACCTCTTCTGCTCTATTTTCAAATTTCTGAGACATCCAAGGGAGGACAGTGTGGATCACAGAGCCCAGCCCATCCTATCAAAGTCTCGGCCAGCGGCCACACGCCGTGTGGTCCTCCTGCTCCAGAAAGCAACAACCCAGGATGAAAAACTGCTTCCGCTTCCTTGAGGGAGAAAACACTTTCTTGTTTCTGCATCCGACACCTGTAATCAATCTATTATTCGTTCATTTATTTAATCTGTATTTAATGAATATCTGCTATCACGACCCACCACTTTTACAGACACTGGTGGCAGAACTCTGCAGAAGACCCTCTCTCGGGGCTAATATTCTAACAAGTGATGCTAGTTACTAAGACTCTGCTCTCACGTATCAACCTTACAGTCTGTGATAGACTTGGCCATTCATTGTTGACAGATATTTCCAAGTGCTTTAAAGGGAAATTTGAAATTACTCATATGTCTGCATCTATTCCCAAGCAGCACTACCTGCCCAGTGTAGAGATGATTATTTCATCACAGGACAACCCTGCATTCCACCCTACACAATCCCATTCCAGCTAATTGGATCAAGTAAGAGCCCTGGCTCCAAACTTGAAACTCATTGGCTAATCCGTAACAAATGGTCTGGCATCCTCAGATCAGACCCAACAGGAACAGAGAGGGAGGGAGGGGAAAGGGAGCAAGATAAACAATGAGAACGAGGGAGTTAGAAGAGTTGGATGAAGCTGAAAGACTGATATAAAAAGAATCTTACAGGGCTGGGGATTTAGCTCAGTGGCATAAGCGCCTGCCTTGCAAACAGGCAGTCATGAGTTCGACCCTCGGTACCGATAAGAAGGAAAAAGACCAAAAAAAAAAAAAAAAAAAAATCTTACAGTAAGAGAGGCCAGGTATTTATCACACAAACTGAAACACTTAGAGAGTGAAAAAAGACGCTGAAAAAAATGAATTCTGTCTTAATTACTTTTCTCTAATTACTGAGACAAAATAGCTGACACCCAAAATTTAAAAGGGATAAGATTTGTTTAACCTACAGTTTATAGAGGTTTTGGTCCATAGCCCTCTGGCTCCAAGGCAGAGGGTACAGAGCAGACGGGCAACTGTTCACAGTAGCAGAAGACAGAAAAACCTACGAGAGAGAGAGAGACAGACAGACAGAGAGAGAGAGACAGAGAGACAGAGAGAGACAGAGAGAGAGAGAGGGAGGGAGGCAAGACTCTTTCTGTAGCTTATATGGTACCCAGTCTTCCCACCCCAGGGCGGGTGTATCACTCACCCCCTTAATCCCAGCATTGGACCATGAATCAGTCAAAACCTCTAGATTCAGCCACCACTGAAAAGTGCACCCCCATGACTGCCTGAGGCTTTCGGGGGACATCTAGACACAAACCGTATCAAAATTGTGTAATCGTTTAAAATTAGTAAGAAATAGGGAAGCATTACTAAACTCAAGATGAAGACATATGGATTTTATACCACATAGGATACTAGAACATTGAGTGAAATAAATCACACACAGCTTGAACATCGCATGGCTTCCCTTATATAAACAAAGTGCAAAATAAAAGATAGATATTAAGAAATAGGGAGCTTTTCAAACAGGAAAGAAATTAAGACATACAGGGAAGGAGAGGGACAAAAGAAAAGGTGATTTAGAAAAGAACAACTGTTAATACATGGACAATTCCCCACAAGGAAAGGAGTCATCATGTAATGCAAACATGTACTAACAAAAACTGACACTCATTTTAAAAAAAATTGTAACACTGCCTTAACAAGAACATGCCAAATGTTTTTCCTAAGCTCCGCACCGGTTCTCCTGGCCCTGTTTTCTGTACTTGGCCTCACCTGTCATTCTCCAGGTCTCTCGGTGACCTTGTGGTACCTGGGCATCTTAAAGGCCCCAGCCACAGCACCACCCGCCAGGAGAGCAAGTGCCAGCAGAACCAGCACTGAGCTACGGCCCGCATGGAAATCCAGCCAAGGGGCTAGCTAAAGCCAGCCCTAAATGCACGCTGCAATTAGTTTGCATTCTTGAGGAAAGGGTGATAGTTATTTTGCATTAAGAATAAGTCCAAAGATGACAGAAAGATCATGGTGGGCTTCCTTTTTTATTTATTAGGATAATATTGTGACACATAGTAAATACATGCATTGTTGGTGAACTTGTGCATGTACATAATGCGTCTTAATCCGTTTACCTTCCTTCCTCTTCCCCTCCCCACCTCTCTCATCTCCTTCACCCTCAGACCCCTCTTCCCATCCTCTCAAACAACCATCGCTTTGATCCGTTGATCCTTTGTACTTTTGTCTCAATTTCATTAATTTCCGCTGTGATTTTTATAGTTTCTTTCCTCCCATTAGTTTCCGATTTGGATTGTTTTCGTCTTCTGAGATGCTAGTTACTGAAACTTCTGCTGTTAAATATCAGCCCTTCACTATGTGATAGACTTGGCAGTTCATTTCTGACAGACATTTCCTTGAGATGCATCATTAGGTTATTTATGTGAGATCACTCTGTTCTTTGATGGTGCGTTGGCAGCCGTAATCTTACCTCTAGAACTTCTCTCACTGTGTCCCGTAAGTTTTAGGGTGCTATGGTGCATGGTCGGTTCATTCTAGGAACTTTTTTATTTGTCCCCTGATTTCTTCTGTGACCTATTGATGATTTAATGCCACATTATTTAAACTGCATGTAGTTTTTGTGGCTTCCTTTGCTCTTGATTTCTAGCTCCATCCCAATATGATCCAACAGTGTGCAGATGATTATTTCAATTATTTTGTATCTGTTTAAATATGACTTACAACCTGAGATGTGGTCTATGTTGGAATACATCCCATGAGCTATTGAGAAAATTGTGTATTCTGTTATAGTTGGATTAAATCCTAAGTGGTGGGCTTCTCTCTAATTTAACCATGGGTGATAATGATACTCAGTCTAGTCTGCATTCACCCTGCATTTTACCAGACGAAACCATGGTCTTGGCTAATACAGGCAAAGCTTTGGAGAAAGTCTCCCAAAGTTTTTCTAGCTTATTTTAATTCTATTCTTAATGACATCGTGTCATCAAAAATGAAAATCAAGTACAAATACTAAGCCAGAAGGAGCTGTTTAAGGTAAGCCTGCCCCATCACGGTGGACATATGGCTCCCTTAATATAATTGCTGGGTGCAAATCAAACTATGACTCACAGAACAGGTGCTCAGAGGAAGCAGAGCTAGGAGAATGACGGAGACCACAGCAACACTGAGAGGGTGGAGAAGCCGAGCGGTTTTGGGAGGTGTTCCCTGCTGGGTTCTACTTCTGTTCCACATACGTCCACCTCCACTTTGATGAGATAGTTTGCATAGGTCTTGATTTCCATTTTATTTTATTTTTTTGAGACAGCATCTCACTATGCAGTTCAGGCTGGCCTTGAATTCACTTTGTAGCTCAGGCTGGTCTTAAATTCACAACAATCCTCCTTCCTCAGTCTCCTGAGTACTGGGATTACAAGCATGTGCTACCATGCCTGGCTAGGTCTTGATTTAAAAACTAAAGAACTCATTTATGGCAGTACACCATAGGGAGTAGAGTTCTATTCGCTGCAAGCAGCAGAATATTCAAACTGGCCTAGTTTAAAAGGGAATGTGTTGGGCCACATGACTGTACCTTGTCTTCAAATTGACCTGGACCTAGGTCTCAAATGGCATCACCAGGATTGGCAGCTTGGCTCCATCTCTTCTGAAGGAGCCCCGCAGTCAGGCACCCGACTGTGACTCCCAGCAGCCCAGGCTCTACACTGCATACAGCATTTCTAAACCCCGTCACTAGTTCAGAGGATGGAGTCTGTGTCCTGACATCCTCTGCAAAGGTCTGGAGATCTAGAGATTCGCTGACTGAATCAGCTAAGAGCACACATCCCCTCTGAGCTCATCACGCCATCCCCCAAAATACCATAAACTGAAGGACTTGAAGCACACAGGGCGCTCATCTGGGGCCCACGTGGCTTACGTCCTGCCTGAGCCTCGTGAGACAGATCCTGCCAGTTGCTCGTGAAATGCTGTCCCTTCTCCTCGTGGGCATAGTCTCTCCTGTGAGCAGGTGATGCGCTCCAGCTGAAGGGGCTCCAAACACTGCCACCATGACATACAATTAATTTGCAGCTGAAGGCATTGGAGAATCAACAGCTGCAGAAAAACCCTTTTTCTGAATTCCTCTTATGTGTGTAATACCAGAGACTCTCCAAAGAATTTAACTGTTATAAATGCTTCCCCTTCAAGTTTGGTAACCAGGAAGGATCGCTCCTAGAGAGAAGCCTGTACCCACGTAAGAAATCACCAAGACAGGTACAGTCACAAAACTATCCTAACACCCACCCATTCTCTTAAGGGGCCATTTATCATTCCCAAAGTAATGTTTTCCCATCCGTGCCCCTTATCCCCCCAATCCCATTAAGAAATTATTTATCTTCCTTTCTGTTCTGCCTCTTCTTCTCCTGAGATGGTACAGAACCCCTAAGTTCTGTCTCCTTGGATTATAATTCTCTGTGAACTCTCACATATGCATGTGATTAAACATCTATCTTTTCTCTTGCTAATCTGTCCTTGGTCAGTTTAATTTGCAGGCACTCTAAGGCTAACCACAAAAGAGTGCAGAGAAAGTTTCGCCTTCCTGATCCAGCCACTGGATGGATGGAGGCAGAGGGAAGCAGGACCCCTCCAGAGCTGGCCCGTAAAACCTCCCCTACGCTCCTCTCAGTGGTTCCAAATTTACCTACACATTTTCCAATAACTGAACTAAATATTTTCAAACTTCGCAGATAAATGAATTCAAGGTCAGTTAAAAATTCAGTGTCTGGGTTGCACTGTGTACCAATGGCCCAAAGCCATACGTGGCCAGGACCACGCTAATGGGCAGCACGGATTTTCTCCCTCAAATCCTGCTCTTGCTTTGACTGCCTTCCCGTTTGATCATCTGTAGTATGTGGTGATGGTGGGGGGGGGGGGGTTGTAGAACTGGCCCCAGGTGTGCGGTGCTAAGTATTCATGTGCTAAAACTAGGAGAAAGCCCTAAATCCGAGAGTCCCTTTGTGTTCACCAGTGGGTTCAAATATCTACCGTCATTGTTGTCTGTTGATGCAGAACAGCAATGGTCCTTATGGGGAGACCGAAAATGGGGCAAAGGGCCCAGCGTGGCGGACGGAGAATTGTGTCTTCCTGGGGCAGACAGAGAACTGTGTCTCCCTGGAGCCCTGAGCCTGCGGGAAGCCCTGAAGTGCGGTTCAGGCTCAGCACCATCAGATTGGTGACCCAGCCCCGAGCAGAGGTCTGGTCAGGTCTGCAGAGTGCTGGAGGGAAGGATGCTCGCTTCCAGGGTGGGCCATTGCTCAGGGCACCCCGGGAGCTCGGGGCACACTGAAGTGGGACCCCAGGGCCCCACCTCCCCTCCGCAGACACTTGCTATGCAGAGGACCCCGCAGATGTCCAGGCCTTGTGGCCCTCCAGTGATGCAGTTCCCAGGCCCAGCGGGTTCCCAAATGAGCTCTGTGTCGCCCCTGGCAGGCCACATCCCCAGGGATGTGGCACCTGGCAGCCCAGTCCCTCAGGATGCAGGGCCCAGGGTCTCCTCTGCCACCTAGTCATCTGCGACCACTCTCTGTGCAATGCAGGCTGGGCCTCTGGTCGGGGAGGGCTGCTCCTGGTGTGCCTTTCCTGGGTACTCCCTCGGGGACATTATGTATTCCCTCTGGGGCCACTGTGTATTCCTCGGGATCACCGGGTATTCCCTCAGGACCACTGAGTATTCTCTCGGGCCCACCACCTGCTTCACAAAGCCTGCAGCGTATTTTAGGAATGTTTTCCATCTCCTCTTCCTAAAGCTCCTACGACTTACAGGTGTGTGCAACTTGTGGCCTGACTGCTCCCTGGACCCCCTTGAGCCATCCGCCACGGCCCTCACCCGGTGACTTGGGTGAGCTCTGTCCCTTCCGAAGGCTTTGAGTCTGTTCTGGAAAATAGGAGAGCAGCTCACATATGCTCATACAAAATCCTGAGGGCTCCACGAAGGCAGTCTTCCCACCGGGGACGCTGACGAGGAAGCAATGTCACCGTTTTTCATGCAGTATTAAACCCCTGACCTCTCTGTGTGAGAAGGAAAACAGGAAAAGCTCCCGGCTCAGGTTTTCCTGGTCACCGTGAGAGTGCGGGACGCCTCACAGAGGTAAAGGGCACGGGTCCCCGGGCACCGCTCTGCCCACTTCCCCCGGCAGGCTGCCCTCTAGTCTCCTCTGACTCATAGTTAGCACTGCTGAGCATCGTTGTCCTCAGGGACTGGCGTCCCCAAGGGCTGTGAGCTGCAAGTGCCAGAGAATAACAACCACGCAACACCAAAGCCGAGGGCTCTTTGTGTGCTGGGGCCCTCGGCCAGGCCTGCGTCTCCAGCTCTTCGGTGTCCCCTGCCCTACCTGGCTGCAATGCGGCCAGGCAGGAAGCCCAGGGCAGGAGCACATGGGACTTCTGGACAGCTGTGGCCAGGGGCTGGGTGACTGCTCCGTGGGGTTCCAGACAGGCCGTTTCCTCCCGGAAAGCACCACAGAGCTTTCCTAGGACTTAGACGCAGAAAGCACACAGCGCTCAGGCAGGCATCCCCACCTCTGACCTTCTGTGCACAGACCGGGTGAAGAAGAAAACGTATAAGGAGAAGATGCACTAGCACCCAGAGCTGGCTGGTGCAGGGGCCTAAAGAAAAAACGTAAATAGAAGAATCTCTGTTATCAAGGTGAGAGAGAAAGATTCAAGTCAAAAACCACAACAATAGGACATCAGGACAAATCAAAATTGACTTCTAAAAATACTCTATTGGTATATGTTTATAGTACATAACAATTTCTTTTTTGTTTGGGAAATTGACATATAATTAATATATAAAAATATATTATATAATACGTAATATTATATTATATATATAATTGGTATATATAGTCGCTCCACGATTTTCAATCCCTTGTCACCAGCTTTCTTTCCCCCTCCCCTTCCTGTGTTCCCTTTCTCCAATCTCCAAAAATAATACAAAATAAAAATAAAGTATAACGCATCAAAAGCATTTTCACATATGCTCTGGATCTTTCTGATTATAATTCACTGGGTTTGAGTTTGAGGACTCTGGTGATTGCAGAAATGTACAGAAAAGGGAAAGGAACACCTTTTCCTCCATCTTCCTGCATTCAGTGAGCAGGCCCTGCACCCTGAGCTGGGAGGAGAGCAGAGGAGAAAGGGTCCTTCCCCGTGCGTGCGTGCGTGCGTGCGGGGAGCCACACAGATGGGAATGCAAACTCCAAAAAGGGGGGCAGCCCCAGAGCTTTGCGTGTGCACACTGCCTTAACAAAGGGTGACTCCTTTGAAGAGAAAGGACAAATCCAGGAAAGGAGTTGTGAGCCTCTAGGGATAAATCATAGGAAGGTAACTACGGCAGGCAAGGCACGGAAGATGAGGGTTGATTGGTAGAATCTATGGAGCAGGCCACTCTGGGGGCCAGCGTTCCACCCCCTCAAGGCCATAAAACTGCCCCGGAAGGGGGTTCATGGAGCTCCTCATGGAGGTTCTGCTCTTGGACGAATGAAGCTCCAGGAAAGTGTTTTGCCACCTGTGGATTCTCAAAGGCTCAAATGACCCAAATGATAAAGTGGAATATTCTGACCCCCTTCGATAGCAAAAATGACTGTAACCTTATCTCAGACTTACCTGGAAATGTGCAGACTCTTTAAAAAGAACCATCACCATCAATACGATTGCTCTCTCATTCTGAAGGAATTAGCTAATGTGAAAAGCTCTACAAACACAAATTCCTACTCAAAAAACAAAATCCACCCACGAATTAGAACAGAAAACTAATATGGGAGATAATAGTGGGAGATTACTCTTAGATTACATAACCGGGCCCCAAATATGCAGGGGCTATTCTACTTCACAAAGCAACTTCAAATTCACCCTACAAGCATGTATTCAGGACAGTCAGGTGTCAAGCGCTGTTCTAGATGCAATTAATAGAATGGAGCAAACCCAGCGGTCCTGAGCTCACAGTTACCATCTCTCTGGGCCTGGCTTGAAGCTATAAGGCTAGAAAACAGACAGGCGGAAGTCACTGGTGGTGCAGTACGGCAGGGATGGGAGAGAAGGCAGGCCATTAGCTTTTAACCAGGCACGGTGCTGTACACCTGTGATCTTAGTGCTCAGGGAAGCTGGGCAGAAGTGTTACGCTCTATGCCTATCGCCCTAGTAACCAGTACCTGAAGCACTGACCACATTATTATAAATTTGTTATAAATTAACTGACCGCGTTGTCATGCTGTTCTGTAATGTGTCATTCCCCCCACCCCACCCCAGTAACCTGTTTGCTGTGTCAACCATTGTTCCCCTTGTGAGAGACAAATGTTCCTAGAATTGGCAGACTAAGGGCTATGAACTGGCTAACCCCGCACTGTGAAATGCCTCTGACCTCAAGCAAAGGGGAACAAGGGCCCACCTTGTTTCTGTTTCTCATCGCTATGTACTCAATGGTCAATGAGCTAATCATAAATAAGCTATAAAAATCTCAAAATTCTAACTCAGTTGCACAGCTTTGCAAATTCCACCTGCACCGTGTCGCTGGGCCAGCTAAAATAAAAGCGCTTCTTAAAACAACATTGCATCTTGCCCTGTTTATCATCTGGAGGGTCTTGCCCCGTTTTTCATCATGGGGCCTTGTTTTTTGGATGGGAGTTACAACAAGAAGAAGTGACGTTTTAAGTACAGCTTGGACAATCTGAGCGAGACTCTATCTGAAAATTAAATCAATAAAAACAAAGAGAACGCAGCTCAGTGTGAAGGCCTGGGCTCAGTTCTCAGTACCACACCACTAACACCGAAAGCAAAATTCTGATTTGAAACCCCAACGAACCCCCATACACCCCAAATGGTCCTCACAGTATGCTCCTGGGTGAGAGGCCCGCCTCCATCTCTGTTTACTGTTACAAAAAACGGGGTCCTCTTAAATAAAAAAAAAAAAAAAGAAAAAAAAATGGGGTCAGCAGCAGCTGAATTGAGTGTGCAATGCTGAAAACTTAATCAGTTAAGGCCACTTTGTGAAGTGCTTTCCAATCAAAAGGTTTTTCTAGGGAATTGACTAAAATGGAAGGGAATCAAACTGAACTGGCTGAAGCAGATTGGCAGAAGCACAATTACACCACGAGGAGTACATCTGGGGTGCAAGCACTTCCTAATTATCACCTCCATTACCCAAGAACCGCTTAAAGACCAGATGCAAAGGATTTGTCATTTGTAACCCCTTGAAGAAAATCGACTCCTTGTTGATTCTAATGTAACAGTAAAAGCTTCTGAGTGTTGAGTGCTTATTACATGACTGGCACTTTATGAGTTGGGTCCTTTATGAGCCTACAGTTTCATTAAATCATTACGAATTTCAAAGAAATAGATATTTAGGGAACCAGAAGGCAGATCGAAGCTGTTTTAAATTCAAAGGGAGAGCCCCTGCTTTACGACCTTGGTGCACAGAGCCGAAAGCCTGTGACGTCGCTGGCTAGTTCTTGGGGCCACAGCACCTGTCCCCAGGTAGGAGCGTGACCCTGGCATCTCTCTGCTTCCTGGCTGCCGTGGGATGCGCAGCTGTCCTCCACTAGGCCCTTCCACCACGCTGCTTCTGCAGCATGATCAAATTCTCTAAAATGCATGAGCCAAAATAACCCTCCCCTCCTTTAAGACTAGCGGGTGCTGGGTATTTTGTCTCTGAGATGAGACAGTAACCAAGCTGGGGTGGAGCCTGCCAGCCCAGCAACCCCCAGGAATGCCAGTGCTGAGGGCCCAGGGCTCACTGTGTGTGAGACAAACCGAGCTGGAACCCACACAGCAGCAGAGTCCAGGCCAGCTTCTCAAGAAGCTTGCCCAATTCAGTTTTTCTCCCGGGCTCCTGTTAGCTCAGGGGCTTCTGTTTGTATTTTTAATGCAGAAGCACTCCAAGCTTCCAGGATGCGTTTCCCAGGCAGATGCCACCTCCCAGCTCCCCTTTCCAGCTTCCAGGGAGCCCCTACCATCCTCGGAGACCTAGCACAATCACCAGGGTGACGCGTCCCTCCAGACAGAGTGGGCATTCCATTCCAAACAAGGACCCTTTGGCTCTGGGTGTAACCACAGAATTAGCAACCTTGGGTGGCCGAATGTTTTAGGGCTGATTTCCATCTCCAGATAAATGCTCCCTGTCTAATTTTAGTTTCTATTTGCGGTTTGGTTACTGCCAAAACCCACAAATGCTTGCCGAGTTGTCATGTACCAGGGAAATTTAAATCATTTCCCGAAAGCTACTGTGTAGACCCTGGAAAGAGCTCTCTGGGCTGCAAAGCACCAGAACAGAGTATGCTAATCAGTTATCTAAGACCTGGAGGTAGGGGCTTTCAACACCGAATGCAAAGCATGACTAATGTCTGGAAACTAACACCCCAGTTCCGTAGGAAGCAGATTGACCCAGACAGGGAGGGAAGTCAGATGCAGGGGCAGGGAGAGGACAGAGAGGTAAGCGGAGAGAGGGGCAGAAGGAATGGACAGCAGCAGAAAGAAATAGCTTCTTGGCACCTCAAAGAAACTTGACTTACTCCAATTTGGGGAATTATTCATTCAACCAGCGAGCCAGAGAGTTTTCAAGCCACATGTCACTTGCTTTCCCATTTCAGTGAGGACCTTCCCTGTCCTCTGTTTCTCTTTCTGGAGCAAATCTTATTATTCTGGTCAGGAAGCTTTCTCAGAACAGTGGCTCTGAAAGACCCTGAGAAGTACTTTCACGACTCAATGTCAAAGAGGCTTTTCCCCCTTCCTTACTCTTTCCCTTTATTAGATCTTAAATCATGAAGTCCTGCACGCGCCGTGTAACAAGATGTACCATGCAGATGTGCTCTCTAAGTTAATTATGTCTCCGCTGGTCCCCAGAGAGACTGAGCCATCATCATGAAAGGGACAGTCTTGGGCTCCATCAACCTAAATGTCAAAAGAGAGAAACAACAAAACTCCTGAAGTCTGAACTCCTCGAAGATCAAAATCCTGAAAATATAATTATGGAAAAAGAATGATAAAATGTTCTTTAAATCACATTTGCATTTTTAAAGGTGATTTATTTGAGGAACATAAAGAATATCACATAGGCTATTTTCAAAATAAAATAGGCAATAGCAGTGCATATCTTCCCGGAAACAAAAACCCTAACAACACCCACTGGGTACAAGAGTTGTGAGCAGGGGAACCACATTTATAAAGAAATGAGATGGTTAGAATTCCAAGGTTGAGAATTTTGTGCATTCCAATCTGTCACTGTAGTCATCTGAAATCCCCTGATGGATGCCTAAGGCTTTCTACAAGATCTGTCAAAATCTGCAACAGGATAATTTGCTGCAGTGGTCACCACTGGGACCTGCTCTGGCCTCCAGAATCCTCTGCTGTGACCCCAAGGTCTGCCCAAGCTCCAGCAAGATCAAGGAAGCTCCAATTGGTGGTCCTGGAAGCTGACCAAGGATGGGTTGATCCATTATTTATTTTTGAACCAGTCTGTTTCACTGGCTTCTTCCAGCAAAGGCAGCTTTAATCTATTAGAAGACCTCAGGGTTCATTACCTGAAAGGGGACAAAGGAGGTGTTTTAAACAGACATCTTTGTCATTGCCATATGGCATGGCCTTGCTTCTCCCCAGAATGCAGTCCCTTCATCTACTGCTGCAGTGGGGAATTGTAGATTGCAAGATTTGACCTTCCAAGACTTCACTGAAGACTTTCAGTCTCTCAGGATTTAGACTTAAGGGAATTTGGTCTTTGGGATTCTAATATCTGTATATGCCATGGATGACTGTCTTCAGAGATTATAATGGAACCTTTATCCAAATCTCCATTGAAGGTCGACTTCAAGTAGGATTTAAAGATAGAAAGGACAGAATTTGCAAAAGCATTAAAGAGTGAAGGGCTAAGTTTTGAGCCTGAGCAACAGAGGCACAGTGGTGGCATGTCCTGAGAAGAAACGATTATAGGGGGCAGAAGACCGCAGGGGAGAGGGGAGACTCAGGAGTGTGACCCTCTGCGCTGTGAGAGGCAGGCAGGGGAGAAGGCACCCGGGAAGCAGCTCGTCCATCTGCCATGGAGGAGCCGCTGAGGGTCTGCAGCAGTTCCGTGGTGTGTCCTGTGAATGAGGGTCATGACTGCGTTTCCGCACTGCAACTTAGCATAAAGTTTCAGCAGATAGGCCTTGTCCTGCACTGGACTATTTAATTTATTTTTTATTTCTGCTTCATTTTCTTTTAAGAATGACTGTTCCAGATGGGAATACAGCTCAGCGGCACAAGCACCTACCTGGCAAGCACAAGTGCCTGCCTGTGCTGAGTTTGATCCCCAGTACCAAATGACTAAATAATTAAAGAAAGATTGTTCCAAACTGAATCAGCCTTCCAGCAACAAGGAACGTAACCAGCATTTGTCAGGGTAAGCATGCATGTTAATGAATCTCTGAATATTGAATCACCCTTGCACTGATGGAAGAAATTCTACATAGGATTGTTACATCCATTCAGTATTTTCTTTGGAATTTTCATATCTGTGTTCATCAGTAAAATTGGGATTGGTAGTTGTGTTTTTCTATGTTATCTTTTTAAAGCTTTGACATTGTGCTTAGTTTTTTTTTTTTTTTTTTTTTTTTTTGGTACTGGGGATTGAACTCGTGACCTCATGCTTGCCAGGCAGGCGCTTATGCTGCTAAGCTAAATCCCCAGCTTGACACTGTGCTTATATTAACTTTATAAAGACAAATAAAATAAAGAGAAATATATATCATTCCATAATCTAGAAGAGTTTCGTCAATATAGAACTTTATTATGTAAAACACTTGAGGCGGGGAGAATGGCTCAGTGCTAGTGTGAACTCCTGGATTCAGTCCTCAGCATCAATCAATCAGGGACATTTTAAGAGTAAAACCTCTGGAGCCTGGTACCTTTTTGATGGCAATTTTTAGTAATGTTTCCAATTTACCTTACATTTTTGATATTTTCAAGATTTTCGGTCTCTTCTTTGTTCATATTTAATAATGTACATCTTGATCAAAATTTCAAATTTTTTTACACTTTTAGGTATATTTCTTTAAAGTTGCTTATCCAACCCATTTCACATGACTATTAAAACAAAACTCTGAGACTGGATACTTTATAAAAAAAGGGTTCACTTAGCTCATAATTCTGGTATCTTGAACACATAAAGAGCACAGTGCCGGTGTCTTGCAAGGGCTCCTGGCTGAGTCACCAAATGCTGGAGAAGGAGATGGGCAAACGGTGTGTGGAGAGGAGAGGAATCAGGCAGCGGGCTGGCTCATGCCAACGCGGCCCCTGGGGTACCAACCTGGTCCACTGAGAGCCAGAACACCCAAGGCACAGCACCAGTCCAGCTTAGGACCAAATCCCTTCCTTAAAGGATCTACTGTGGCAGTGACATCACACTGGGAAGTGAGCCTCAGTGAGAGTTTCAATGGGGTCAGACCATGTTCAAACTGTAGCACAGTTTACAACACTTTCTTATACATTTAAAATTAGTTTTCTATACTTTAAATATAGCCTCTTCCTAACACACACACACACGCACACACACACACACACACACACACACACACACACACAGAGCTTTTTATTTTATTTTATTTTATTTTATTTTATTTTATTTTATTTTATTTTGAAAGAACTGGTTTTAATTTTGTTAGTTTCTTCTATTTTTTCCTATTTCATGAATTTTAAGCTCCTCCTATTTAGCATAAATGGCTATTCAATTAATAATGATTCATTATTAAGTTATGAAGGCACCTCAAAAAAATGCATTTCTTCTCAACATACCTTAGGTATACCCCATATATTTTGTTCTCCTTTTTTTTATTAATTTCAAAATACTTTCTATTACAGTTTGATTTCCTCTTTGAATGAGGGGTCATTTAGGAGAATGGTTCTTAGCCTGCCTGGATTTGTTCTTTTTCCCTCACAGCTAACAGGAGGGTGTTGGGTCACAAACGTAAGCATCAGACACCTGCGGCAGCCCGGATGGGAGTGCTGGGGAGGGATCCTGTGTGTGACCATCTGTGAGCACAAGTCCCTCTGTTTCACCAGCCCACCCCCTTGCTTTACTGGCTACGGATTCCCAGCTCAGTTTCCTTGTCTATGAGTTTGAGGCACGCCGGAGCTGCTGACAGTAACACCCGCGTTCCAGCACGATGGAGTGATCTCAGGGTTCAGGCAAGGACAGGCGTGTGCCGTCAGCACCATGGTAGTTGCCTCACCTTGACACATGGACGTCTCCGTTTAAACCCATAAGATCTGGACAGGAAAGGGAAAGTGGGTGGTTTTAATTTCTGCTTTCCCGGCAAAGAGCAGCCAAAGCTGATTTGTAGATGTATGGTAGCGCACCAACAGGTAGCCAGGGAGTGTCCCTTAAGGTAATGGAAGTGACTGATGCCGAGCAAGGCAGGATCTGACGCATAAGAAGCCAGGGGGAGAACCAAGCCAACTGAGCACCAGGGCCAGCTTACATCCCGGGGTGCCACCTGAGGTATTCAGACCACACACGACCGATGCCAGCGAGGGCCCGGGGCTCACGGGGGCAGGGAGGGGCCTCTGTCCCTTCCTTACCATCGGTGTGACCGCAAGCTCAGCACAGTCTCGAGGCCATACTCTTCTCATCCACACCATGAGAACACCACGCATGCAGCCCTCGGGACAGCGCTGTCACAAGGTGAACTCAAAGCCAAAATCATTACGGAGTAGCGAACCATTCATACCGTGAATGCTCCTCCCAAATATCCCTGATCACGACAAAATGTGTATGTGGAAGTGGTTGTGCGTTAATTTTTATTATCGTTTCTTTTGGTGAAACCCCACCAGTCATCCCAAGCTTAAAACAAGCACACAGAGAAGTACACAGAAGTAAAGTAGAAGAGACATAAGGAGACATTAACATCACGAGAAAGGAAGCAGAAAGGTGACCGTTTCCCCAGACGGCAGAGGCAAGGCCCCTCCTGCTGATGAAGTCTTGGAAGAAAAAGGAGGAAAAGCTGCAGGAGGAAAAAGAGGACAGGGGACAGAAAAGGGAGAGGGACATGGGGCTGGGTGAGGGGAAGGTACAGGAAGAAAAAGAGGAGGAGGACAAGGAGAGAGGGAGGAGAAAAAGAAGAAATAGAAAGAAGGAGAGGGAAGGGAACCAAAGGAAAGGGAGAAGATGTTTGTCCAGCACTCAGCCCTGAGCACTGTGGAGTTCAGTTGTCCAGAAAACAGGTCTACGTCCTGGGCCTGTCTAAACTCAGAAGGAGCCCACAGAGGTCTGCAAGGGCCGGCAGGGGCTGGAAGAAAATCGCCAGCTCACAGTGCATAACATTCAAAGATGTCTACTGCCCATCTCTGGGAGGACAGTGGAACCAGCTGGGGTCCCAATGTGGCGGTCTAGCTTGCTCCCAGGAGCACCCTCCGTGCTCAGACCCCCCATGCCTCTCTTCCCCCAAGTTGGCCACAGACTCTCCAGGCTCCTGCCCTGGCAGGACAATGCCGTTTGTCACAAGCACTGAACACCTGAGCTGCAGTGGGCTGCAGGCTAGGGCGTCAGGCAGTGCTCATGTTAGGTCCATGGGCGCTTTCTCTGTGTGGTTTGGATTCTGCTCCACTGCTGTGCTCTGTATCTCTAGGCTCAAACACTTGTCTTCACACCACACTGGCAGGCACTCGCTTGCACAGCCACACACACTCACACAGTGTTTTCTGCACACTCATGCACAGCAGCAGCTCACACACGCCCACGTGCACACCCACAGCTCATTCCCACGACCACCTCGGCCTCCACAGCATCTCTCAGAGAGATGCAGCAAATTCTAAGCCCAGGAGCCCCATCTTTGGGGAGGTACAATGGGGACAGAGGTCTGCACCCACACGTGTTGAGGGGGAAACAGAACAGGTCCATCACCACTGAAAGGCAGCACCTGGAGGCCCCGGGCGCTGCTCTGAAACCATCTCCTTGGCCCTGGTTTCCTTCAGCCTCAATGCCCAGTATAGGACCTGGAAATGTTTCACAAACGGGCCACTTGGGGGGAAGCACTTGGGAGAAACAAGCTGCTGCCCTACACCTCCCAGAGCCCGGATAGCTTTAAGGCCCTCGGCTTTAGGGTGGGTTGTTACCCAGCAACAGATAAGCAACATGAATTGCCTAAGGGAACCGATGAGGGTCTCTGAGTAAAAGGGCGATGTGCACTGGGCCTCTGCTCCGTGGTACACGTTACGTGACACCATGCATCTTAGACATACTGGGAGATGCATTTGAGAATATTTACCTATGTATCTGTGGATGTGTCTTCCAAAATCTCCTCCACAAAGCAGATGTAATTATCCCTATTTTAGAGAAGGGACTGATGGTGAAGAACCTAACGTCAAAGCCTAGAAAATAACAGATGTGGCTCCTGAACAGCCAAAGTGATTCCAAAGCCACGTCCTTCAGATGCATCGTGATTCCCCTAACAACGATGGTGTGGTTCTTTGGTGCTGGGTAGCCTGGTGCTTGGTAGCCTTCTAACACCTGAATGAAGTGGTCATAGGGAACAAAAGCACTTACCAAGCTAAGAAGGTCCAGTCCAGGGCCCAAAGGAGCCTTCCCCTCACTGCTGCGGGGCACAGCAAAGCCCAGCGAGGGCTCCACCCAGCATCTCGGGAGCATTCTCTCCTGTCCGCCGGCCTTGTGTCTTCCCAGCTACTCCACTGTGAATGTCTTGGGGACTTCTCTGATGTCTTTCCTTCAGGACAATGAAACCACCGTGGGATTTAAGTGGTACAAAATTCACCAAAATTAACTAAGTCCTTTCTCCGTCATTTCTCCACGAAAACAGGGGAAGTCCTGGAAGATCAAGCCCACGTGGCAGAACAAAAATAAAATGTTCCCTCTACAAACACTTGGAAAATTTTCTTCTTGCTGTTTTGGCAGCTTCTGGAGGCAAAGCCCAGTCCCTGACTCTGGGCCATTTGACCAGGAATGCACCCGGTCCACTGTGAGACCCCCAGAGGGTCTGTCGGGCCAGGGAGCCTCAGTCCCCTTCCAGAGCCGTTTGCTTGGCATCTGCATGCTGGACGGCCTTGCGGCCCAGGGAGGGATTTCTGCCCCAAGCTTCCCGCCCGTCTGCACCAGGGCTCACTGGTGGGAGGAAGAACAGGCTTGGCCTGCTGCACCCCTGTCTCCAGCCCCGGCTGTGTGATCTCAGAGCAGGAGCTCATGGTCTCTAAATGCAAAGGTTCTGATCTGCAAAATATAAACAGGCCAGGCATGGTGCACATGCATGCAATCTCTGTGCTCTGACAGACTGAGGCAGGAAACTCACAGGGTTGAGCTGAGCCTGGGGAACTTAGCAAGACCCCAAAAAATGGCTTGGAGTGTATGTAACTCAGTGTAAAGGGCCTGGGTTCAATCCCCAGTACCTAAATAAATAAATAAAATCAAGAGGCTTGAACACTGTCTTAGAAGTCTCACTAAGAAGCTATAAACTAGAAAGGCCCACCCTTCCCTGCCTCTTCGTACAAAAGAAGTTCAGAGGCACACCGCAGGGGACCGGCTGACAGCACCTGCTACGAGGCAAAGGGAAGGGGCATGTGACAGGAAAGAGACCACTTCCCCTGTTCCTACTAGAAGAATCTCCT
Organism: Cavia porcellus; assembly: GCF_034190915.1. NCBI lineage: Eukaryota > Metazoa > Chordata > Mammalia > Rodentia > Caviidae > Cavia > Cavia porcellus. The sequence continues at coordinate 3,092,936 of NW_026947506.1, forward strand.
CCTTTTAGCTGAACACAAGGCCACCAAAATAAAGACTATTCTCCAGCCACCGTCACCACTAGCTATGGCCACCTGACGAAGCCCCAGACAATGTAACCTGAGAGTGGGGATCACATATCCTCCCGGACGACTTCTCCTGGGGAGCCTGCCTGCCCTGCTGAGTCTGGACCTCATTTCTGTTGCTGAAATTAGACAGCAAGCCTGGCATCACGGCTGGCATCCCAGCAGCCGTGTCAGACCCCGAGGCAGCGTCCTTGGGGTGGCAGAGAAGATGACAGAGGTCTGGGCTGCTGATGGTCACAGAGGCACCAAGCTTACCCTCTTCCTTTAGTGACAGAAAAACAAACATTCACTCATTTAAACCGCAATCATGTTAAACCACAATCATAGCTGACCTTAGGCTGTATTACTCTTACAAGTGAACATGCTCTGTGATAAATTTGCTCTCAATATATGTTCCAAACCTATTTTCCAAGATTGTTTATTCCCAGTTCTTTAACAATGGAATATGTCTGATCTGTTTCCTGAAGGGTTCTCCCCCTTTTTCACTCAAGGCTGCAGCGAATCCAGTGTGCTCGCTGGTCTATTTCCACTGCTCACTGCTCGTGAAACATTCCAAGCATCCCAGTGGATTTGGAACTGAAACATTCAATTGTTTCTCCACGCTTGGGATTGAGCCCTGGGCTTCTGCACTGAGCTGAATCCCCAGCCCTTGCTTATTTTTCTATCTTGAGACAAGATCTCATTAAGTAGCTAACTAGGTTTGAACTCCTGATCCTTCTGCCTCAGCCTCCCAGAGTGCTGGGGTTACAGGCAGGTGCCACCACACACAGCTGGAAAGCTGTTTTGAGGGAAAGATAAGCTTTGAAGAATTTGTGCCATCAACCCCCATTGCGACAATTTGTTAATAATGAAAATAATAATGCATGGAATATTTTAATGTTTGCACATGCTAAATGGTGCCGTACTTGCCCAGAGTGGAGGCACAAGCTTGCAATCCCAGCACTCTGGAGGCTGAAACAGGAGGATCGCCATGCGTTTGACCTGCTGGGCTTTACCGTGAGGTGAAGGCCAGGATGGGGTACCCAGTGAGTTCAGAGCCAGCCTGACTACACAGGTAGACTCTGTTTCCAAATATCCAAAACAATAATAGAAATAACAATGTGCCACACGCCTGGCACAGAGCACTCCATTCCAGCTTTCCAACACACTGGATTTGCTACCCTTATGGCTCCTGTGCTCAGAATGAGACACCAGCTGCCCGCTGAATCAGCTCTCAGCCAGGCCCTGGAGGGGCCAGCCCCTGACTCTCCAGCATCTCTGTGTCCGTGTCGGATGGACGCCAAGGGCAGCTGGTCTGCTTGGGCTGCAGTGTGGAGAGAAGTGTGCTCCTCTGCTGACTCCATCCTGAGCGCCAGCCCTGGCTGGAGCCACGTCGGCTCTCCCTGAGAAAGACCTTCGCACCTCGGTCCCTGAGGTGACTCTGTTCCACCAAAGCTCTCCAGCCGGAGGCAGGATTCACATTAACAGCTGCTCACACTTGATTTATGACAGCTCGTTTCAAACCCCATCCATCTCTCCAGCACTGAGAAAGCTGAACTCGGCACTGGGTCCTGAGAGTAGTTTGAATCGTGTATTCAGACCCTCCATCATTTTTAAAGCCCTGGCTGCAGGCTGGCGGAGAAAGTCCATGCTGTTGTGTAAATTTATCACCAGCATACTTTGAAATTTGTACTTGTCTCCACTTGAGTTACCTGGACTTCTGGTTAGGTACCAAAGTCCAACTCGAGGCTCGAGTTCTATTCCTTGAATCTCATTTTTAAAATTCTGGGTGCATAAAAAATACCAGATAAGTATTTGGTCTCTTGCACTGAACTCTAGGATAATTTGGTCGTAGATGAGACTGATAACTGTACAGACTTTGGTCTCAAAGACAGATGAACCATCCCGAAATACAGACGCTTGGAATTCATCACGGCTGGACAGAGGAGGAACCTCGTTCAGAGCTACTCAGAGAAACTCAACTGAAACACAGGTAACTGGAAGAAGAGGAGGAACACCACCCTGAAAGTAAAATCAGTCTGACTTGAGAGACTCATAAATCAAACCAAACAGAAAAGGAACTTAATAAAACAGCCAGCCCATCAGGATGACTGCCCACCATAGTTGGAAGCTTAAAAGAAAAAAGGACCCATAGACCAATGTGGCTGAACCAAGCCATGCAGGACAGACATGAAGCGTAAGGTCCCCTGTCCCTTCTGCCTTCCTCCAAACAGAAGACGCCACAGTCCTGCTATCAATTCTGCTGACACAAACGGCTCCCTCCCCAGCAACTGGCTGGGTTTACTTTTTTTTCCTTTCCCTTTTTTTCTCTTGTTTCTTTTCTTCCCATTCCTCTTGTGCACCAGAGCACTAACTGGAACCATCAGGAACAAGATTAAAGATTACAGGGGTGCACTGTGCACGGAACAGCAAAGCCCTCCCCGGAGACCTGTGGTTAGAGAGGCCTGGGGAATTAGATAGCCCTGCGCCCTGGGACTAAGCAGCCCTGGGCTGTCCCCACACTGCTGAGGGAGAGCAGAAAAATACCCCACAGCACCCCTCCCTGTCTCCTGAGGAGGTTACAGACTACTGCAGAGGCAGGTGCTGGTGTAAACATAAATATGACCGTGTTTCCAGGAACAGCAGCAGAGGGGGATCATGGAACGGGGCATGTACTCAAATGGAGGAGAAAGTAGGGAGCCAACAGCAGGAAACAGGCAGGGCAGAGATGGACCAGTACCATTAATGCAGATGGCCTCAGTTCACTTAACAGCAACACAAGGAGAGCGGATCAAGAAATAAGATCCATCAATATGCAGCATGCAAGAAACACATTAACTCAAAAGGAATTTCATAGACTGAAAGTCAAAGGAGAGAAAACAACGCTCCATGTGACAAGAAACAGAAAAAAGCAGGGGGAGCTTGCCCATCAACCACAGATTGGATAAGATAGATACAGTGTTTTATACGATGGGAAGCTACTCAGCTATAATGAAGGATAATCATGAGGCTCTTGGAGGTAAATGGATGCAACTTGAGGTCATGCTCATGGGAGAAATGGTTCAGACTCACGTGGGTGAACATCATGTTGTTGCCCTAGTATAAAAAACGGAAGGAGCCAGTGGGATCCAAAATGCACAATAGACACTGTGAAAGTGAAAGGGGAGGAAATGTTTAAAAAAGGAAGGTGGTAGCCATTGTTAATTCCCTATTATTTTGTTTTAAAGTCCTGTATCACTTTCATTGTTTTGTTTTGATCGGTTTTATTCTGTTTTGTTTGGTTTGATTTTTTTATATCTGATGGCATGAGCAGCTATTTTGAAGATAACAACTGCATTATTTAGATAATAACAATTGCATCACGACAGCCATTGTTGATTTCCTATTATCTTCTTTTGAAGTTCTGTATTGTTTTTCGTGTTCTGTTCTTATTGACTTTATTCTGTTTTATTTTATTCAATTTTATTCTCTAAAAAAATTTTAAAAATTTAAAAAGACTGATTCGTGTCAATGAAAAAGAAGAATTCAACACAAATGACATAAAAAAAAACTATTTGCAGAAGTAATTGCAGAAAATTTCCCAAGCATGGGGAAAGAATCTGACATACAGATAAGTCAAGCATGTAAGATTCTAATTAGCTATGACTACAATAAATCTATAACTAGACATATAATAATCAGGATCCCAGAAATTCAGCACAAGAATGGAATATTAAAAGCTGTAAGAGAAAAGAACCAGATAACCTATGAAGAAAAGCCCATCAGAGTCATGGCAGACTTCTCAACACAAACCCTCAAGTCAAGAAGAGCTTGGAGTGAAGTATTTCAAGCCCTGAAATGAAACAATTTCCAACCCTGATTGATGTACCCTGAAAAACTATCTTTCAAAATTAATGAAGAAATAAGATATTTCCATGAAAAAGAACAATTGAAGAAATTCATGGTCGCCCCACTGTTGTGGTTTATGTCAGTGACCCCCGGGCCTCATGAGTTCACATTGTGCATTTGTGATGGTTCATTGTGTAGAGCTTGGATCGATGGTGTCAGTGCTCCACCCACAAAGGGATGGAGCCAGGATGTGATGTAATGGCAGGAAGAAGGCGGGTCTTGCTCTTTGCTGGTTACTGCTTGCTGTTTGTAGCCACCATGAACTGCAGCCCAGCCATGCCAGCCTGCCTTGGAGCCAACTGAGTGTGGACTGAAACCCCCAAAAACTGTAAGAAATAAACCTTTCCTTTCCCAACTTGGGCATCAGGTATTTTGTCTCAGCAATGAGCATAAAGCAACTAAGACATCTGGTAATCTGAGCAACTACCCTTAAGACAACAATATGCAATCTATGAACCACTGTTAATCCCCTGTTAGCTGGTTTTGAAATTGTTTTACTGTTTTTATTGTTTTTCTCTTTAAAATAAATAAATAAAATTCAAACCCTTGTAAATTCCTATCGTCTTGTTTTGAAATCCTAGGTTGCTATTGTTTGTTATTTGTAGTTGTCATTTTGCTTCTGTTGGTTTTCGTTTGTTTGCACCTTGATCTTTCTGGGTTTTTTTTTTTCTCTTGAAAATGAATTTTATAAACAAACCCTCTCCCCAAACAGTACTAGTATAAAAGAGTTCCTTGTACCCTGAGGCCAGGACAGGTTGAACACGTAGATGGTGCCCTAAGTTGTTCACCAGTTAAGAGCTTCTCACGGATGACTTACAACACCTTGGTGAGAGAAGGGAGGTGAAGTTCCTCGGGGCGCTGAGGTAGTCGATTTGTCTTCCCTGTCCACAGAATCACAAGTATCTCTCTGTGCAGTAAAATAAGCCCAGTAAACTCAAGCCATTGCTGCTGCATGGGCTGCAAAGCACCCTAGAGGAACGAGCTATCTCACCCTTGCATAGGTTGTCCAGAAGTCCTACAAACCGTTGGGGAAGCCTTGCCCTTTCAAACCTGGCATGGACAGATGTTCTGTTCGGAGGCATGCAGGCTGCGCTGGACTCTGTGCATTTATCAGCTCTGGATTAGCCTCAGGACCTCCACAGCCCATTAACAAATACTCCTGGCTCACCACATCCGTGATGCTCACGCCCTTTCCTCAAACTCCATGGAAAAACCATCTGTTGATTCACCTAGATTTGAACTAAGGCATCATGTGCAAGGAACTCTTCTGGTTGCAGACTGTAAGCCAGGCAGAGCTGCTGACCTCGCAGAGCCTACACTCAGTGTGCAGACACAGACGATAAGGAAAAGGCACAAGCCAGCATCCCGCTCTGTGTGACAAGTACCTGCTTCAGGACCCAACGTGTGCTTACCACACGTTACCAACTGAGGGGTCCTCACCCCTGGTCAGTAAGTTAGGGGTCCCTAGGTAGGTGCTTGGCCCTCGCTGAGCTGGGCCAGGGGCACGTGTGAATGAAACCTCGATGCCCTTCCATCATACAGTCAGTCTTTTGATCCACTGGGTTCCATACTTACAGATTTGGTCAACCGAAGATCCAAAATATTTTGGGACACAATGCCTCCATGCTGAACATCAGATGTTTTTCATGCTGTTATTCTCTAACTAATATAACAGCTATTACACAGAATTTATATTTTAGTAGGTATTATAAGTAAAGGATGTAAGAGGATTGTACAGATTGTATGCACACACTATGCTATTTTATAAAATCCACAGATTTTGGTGTCCATGGGGAGTCCTGAAAATTTTCAGAGTATCTCCTATAAATACTCAGAAAAGACTTTATTTTCTTTTCAACCAAACTCCTTCCCCATTCCCTTCCTGAGTTGTAGAGACACGTTACCCTTGCCAAGTGGACCATGTGAGACTTGATCAGGAGAGGTCAGGGGCCCCAGTTAGGTCTGGATTCTGCCCTAATGGACAACTTCAGGATTTGTTCCTTCCTTGATGTTTCTGTTGTCTTTCTGTGCCCTGTAGCTCGCTCTGACTCTGATAGGTGATGCCCTGATGTGTTCAGGTGCACCCAGGATTTGTTTTAACCAAGCATAATAAGACACACAGACATGGGAAGGCCACAGGGAAGCACTGTGCTCGGCCGGGAGCAGAGGAGAGAGAAGAGAGCCTCTTCTGCTGTTTTCATGAACAGGAATGAGATGTGTAGGGTAGATCGAGTGAACAGTTTAAGCTTGCTCTGGGACAGAGGGGTGGCTCATGACCATGTAACACTTCACCCTGGGGTGATTTATAGAAAGGCTGTGTGACAGACTCATAGAGGAGATGGTTAGGGGTGCGCATTTTGATTGGCTGGTTTGCATACCAAAGGCACACTCCTAATGAAGGCATTTGCCCTCCCCAAGAATCAAGGAGCTTCTTGAGAGGAAGCTGTTCAGGATCAGTGCCCCAAATGCTACAGCATCAGGATACACACACACACAAAAAAAAAAAAAAAAAAAAAAAAAATGAAGTTATAGTCAATAAACCTCATAGAGTTAACAGTCTTCATATTGAGTCTTACTGACTCAAATTGCCATATGGTGTCTGTCTCCTGACTGAACTAATACACAGTGCTATTTTTAAAACACTGTAATAATCATGGTTTTTTTTTCTTTAATTCCTAGCTTAAAACATTAGACACATACTTCTCTCAGCACCTCAAATTTCTCTTTTTCTTCTCCATTGTAAAGGTCTGAAAATATGCATGCAGAAACTGGCAGATGATCATATTATTTCTAACAGTTTCATTTTGGGGAACTTATAACAATCTAATGTAAGCAAAAATTGAGGCAAAAGTGTTTATCACAGAATATAGTGTCTCAGCGCCATCCTTTCTTTCACAAAATCTTATGTGACAATGGGTACTACACTTTTTGTATTGTTTTTTATCATTCGTCCACCTGGACTTTTGTGCTTTTAGCTCCAGCAGGAATGTGAGCCCCATGGGGGCAGAGACCCCCTCTGTCGTCTTCAGTGTTGATCAGTGAGGCTGGATAAGGTCACAAGGGTATCGGGGTGGAAGAGAGAGGAGCCCTAGGAAAGAGCAGAAGGTGTGACTGTGACCATGATCCTGTAGGGGCACCGCATTGCGCAGCCAGAGGGCTTTGCTGAGCAGCCACCCACGCGGGTACCTCTGCTGCCCTTGGGGCATGAAAATAAAAGAGAACAGAAAGGTACAAATGGTCAGGAGGAGCAGTGCCAACCCCAGCCCTGCAGACCCAGCAGAGGTGAACTGGTTTAGAAAGATCCACAGGACCCAAGGTTCCTTGCAGAAAAGCAAATCACTAAGCTCAGAAATGGTGGGCAGGGTGCTATATGTGTGAACATGACAGAGGTGTGATTGTGTGTGTGTGTGTGTGTTTACACAACCCAGAAGTAGGAGAAAGAGCCTGTACCCTAGTGGAGCCACCCTGTGCAAGGGTGTCACTGAGCAGCTCGGAACACCTGAATCACATGGCAGCCAGAGGCCACCTTGTGATGCCACCTGTGGCAGACAGGACTGGATGCAGGAGCACGGATGCTGCTCCTTCGGGCAGGAGAGGACCACCCTTCTTGCTCCTATCCCAAGAGGGACCCGGGGCAGGCTAGCAGATCCAGGGATCATGCTGTTTACAGGTAAAGGACTGAGACTTAAGTTGCCCCGCTCACAGAGAGCTGGGCATGAAAACCTTATTTTGGTTAGAAAGCAGCTGCGGATGCCACTGTTGTGCCCTCGGGTTTTGGGGATAGATAGAGCTATCAATTCCCATGGGTTACAAACAGCCATGGAGGAGAATTTCCTGACTACAGGTATATGTGTGCAATGTCATGAGTCACTGTTACAAATTTTGTCAGATTTAGGTGTCATTTATACTATTATTTATTTAATATTTTTGCATTAGCTTGCAACTTATCTCCATTTTAAGCAACAAAATGTCATGGGTTTATTGTGTTAATTGTATTTTCATTATTTCATTTATTGGACACATCAAAAAAATGTGCCTACCAGAGATAGAAACAAAAGATCTGATCTTTTACCCACTTAAGATCACCTCATATATAGAGAGGTCTGACACTTCAAGGAGTCATGGGCCTGTGGACTGTGAAAGGTCCTTCCTTGTATCCAAATCACTCTCAATGATTTTCAGGGTTCTCTGAGAAATGTCAAGAGGGCTAAGAAATATTCTGTGAGCTGCTGGCATTTTTCTAGCGCAGAGGAAGTACTCTGCCCTATTTTAAGCCTCTCTCTTCAAACAAATGTTCATCGCTGGAGACATTTGGAAATACCAAGGATGTAAAAGGGAACTGCGAGCCATGTCCCCTTCCTTCCTGTGGCAGCAACGGTCCAAGCGATGTCAGTTTGTACAGATGAAACCCAGAGGCTTTGCGACTACCCAAACAGATAAAAGGTAAGGAATAATGAAGGCAGTTACAATACGTAAACAACTTAGAAAATTCAAAGTGTGTAAGCACATTTAGTGCAACGGAAATGGTACTGAAGCAGAAAAATGGGGGGGCCAGCTCCCTCTCTCACCTCCACCATGTTTCAGCTCTCCAGGCGACCATTATCTCCCCTTGTTGGGAACTCAATATTTTCTTCTTTCTACAAGGAGATTAGGTTAACCAAGTACTTTAAATCTAGTATTATCAGATAGGCATCGTGACCAACTGTTATGGTTTAGAGCTAGAGTGGCCCCTAATGCCTCATGCATTTGCAAGGTAACTGCATTATAATGGTTCCTGTCTCCTCCCTTCTTGTCCTGCTTCCTGGACACCATGACATGAACAACTTTGCTCCGCACCAGACACTTCCACCATTCCATTTCTGCATTTAAGCCAGCTGTGAACCAAAATTTCTGAAAACTGTGAGGCAAAATGAACTTTTCCTCCTCTAAACTGTGAGTGTTGGGTATTTTGTCTCAGTGAGTAAGACAGATTACGATACTAGCGGTGGGGTCTTTCTGTGTCTATACCTGACCATGTGCTTAGAAGCCTTTGGAATTTGTTTGGGGAGGCGTTTGGAAAAGTTTAGAAGAAGTGAGATAGAGAAGCCCTAGAATGTTGTAAGTAGTGCTTAATGGGAAATATTGGCTGAAACTCAGAAGAATAAAATGCTGATAGAAATGCAGTCAATAAAGGGAAATTTGACTCAAGAAGTTTCATTTGGGAGCAAGAATCTGACAAGCACTTGGACCCCAGACCATGAGTGTTATACTCTGCTAGCAAATTTGTAGACATTTTGTTCATGTCCTGAAACTCTGCAGGAGACTAAAATTGAGGGTAGTGGACTAATAAATTGGGCAGAGGACATTTCAAGGCAGCTCAGTGTTCAGGCTGTGGCATGGGTATGGCTGGCAGCCTTTATCCAAGTTTATAGTAAGAATCAGAAACAAAAAACCCATTCAAAAAGTTCACCAGATGACTGTGGCCCTTCCAGAGGGAGAACCACCAGTATCCCCTGAGATCCACGCCATGTTGGAACTTAGGACTCTGGGAAGCCAAGCAAGCACCTCCTCTCCCTAGTAAGCAGCAGTGGTGTGGTGGACTGCAGCCCTTTCAGGAGGAGAACCAGCAGCAGCTCCTGAGATCCACGCCATGTTGGAACTTACGAAGCTAGGAAACCAAGCAATCAGCCTGCCTCCCTGCTAAGCAATAGTGAATCTACTGGTGCATGGCCTAGAGTCAAACATCCCACTGTCCCCCCATTAGCAAATGGGAACCAGAAATCTGAGCATCTCCTGGAGGTTGACCATAGCAAATAAGGGGGATTTCCTTCTACCATCTCTTTGAAGGCAAATATTTTTATTACTGTTTTGCTCTATTCTGATTAATGGTACTGTTCTATTCAATATTCTGTTTTGATAAGTTCTATAATGTTCTGTGTTTCATTTTATTTTGATATACATGATTGAAAGAACAACTATTGTAAAGATAACAAAATATACTGTGATACCTATTACCGTTATCTTGGTAACCTGCTGTGAAGCTCTGTACCAATTTCACTGTACAATCTTAGTTGGCTTTATTCTGTTTTGACCTGTTGTATTTTGCTACTTTCAAAATAAAAAATAAAAAAATTCAATTTTTGCAAAATTGGAGCAAAAAAGCATGGTTGATACAAATATTAGCATTAAAAAGAAGTCAAATGCTTTGCATCAAGATAATAGAAAATATGCCCTGGAATTATCTCAGAAATCAGCAAGACTCCTGTCTTTGATGTTCAAAAGCGGGAAAGGAAAGACTGTGCTTTTGGAAAAGAGCTTCAGGACACCCCTGCTCCAGAAGGGATAATTGGGGATTTATTCCCCAGAATTTGGTTCACATGCTCAGTCATAATCCCAGGGGGTGGCTACTGCTCAAGCTGGCAGCAGACCTTAGCACCTTTCTGTGGACCTGGATTTACAGGCATGTACAATGCAAGAGTTGTAGAGTCAGAAAGACTTCCATCCAGACTTTAGAAGAAGGATGAAGGCCAAGTAGTGTGCCCCTGACAGGGAAATGCATGAAGCTGTAAGGGCAGTGAAGATCCCAGGAAACTGGAAAAGTCAGGAGCACTGAAGATCTAAGGAAACCACAAGCAGTGAGCAAAGCTAACCCAAGAAGGGGCCAGGAGGGCTACAATCAGCAATGCCATAGTGACAGAGCTGTCCAAGCCTTTTGAGGTTCACATCCAGCCACAACTAGCCCTAGATACTAGCTGTGAGATTATAGGATTTAACGTTTGCTCTGCTGGGTTTAGACCTTGCTTTCGTCTCATTCCTTCCCATCCTCCTATTCCTCTCTTTTGGAATGAGAATGTTTGCACCATGCCACTGTAAATTGGAAGTGTCTAACTTTCTCTTTGACTTTTACAGGGGCTCATAGGCACGCACTGAATGCACTTTGCATAAAGAGATGAGTCTTTGGGGGCCAAGGACAGAATGCCATGATTTAGACCTAAAATGACCCCCAAAGTCTCATGTGTTTAGAAGGATTGTAAGGTATCATGTCCGATTTACTATTAGGAAACAGGCTCTGGTTGGAAGAGGCAAGTCGTGGGGTCTTTGGGAAGGTGTCCCCCTCCTGGTTCCTCCCTTCTCACTCTAATTCCTGGATGCCATTGTAGGAGCACCTTTTCTTTGCCAGGTCCTACTACCATTTGAGCCTGGCCCAAAATTTCTGAAACCCTGAGCCAAAATAAACTTCTGTTCCTTTAAATTTTGCATGTTTCATACTGTGTCTCAGCAACAAGAAACAGACTAGAAGGACCTACTAATATGCTAAGAGGAAATATAAAATAATTACCTCCTTGGAAAAACAAAAACAGTCATTGGAAAAGAGTGACATATATGCAGAAGCCAACATTTCGTTTATGGTTGGAGTCATCTTCCCAGGGAGGAATTCCTGGAAAAGACGGGGCTGGAAGCAGCTGCAGTAAGCTTTGCTCTCACCCAGGACAGAAGGGAGCAGATTCTTTTTCTGTCTGGGAGAAATCTACTCAGGGTATGGGAACACCTAAGGCTCCCCTCAAATGCGTTCCTGCACCTCCATTCTCCTCCTTGTCTTCCAGCCCAGCCTCTGGAAACTTTCCTCCGGGGATGCCCAGGTGCTTCCCAGAGCCAGAGCAGGGTTAACTCATCCTGCCTGGCGCAGCCATCTGAGTTGCGGTACAGCGGGAAGGCCATCAGGTCCAGGGCACTGATTTTTGTCAGAGGTAATCTTACTTTTACATTTTCTGCTCTTCAAAACTGACAATGGAAGGCTTGAATTGACACAGGTGACACCTTAAAGATACACAGAATGTCTTGAAGATTTACCGCCACCTGAATTTGTGGTCTTTTAAGCTTGATAAATATATCTCCCATGACATGCATTTGTGTGCCACGATCCCTTATAGCTCTAGTGTGACCTGCTTCAGAATGGAAGTTCCTTGGCACAGGGACAATGCCATGGGCTTTATAAGCCCTTCTGGTCAGGGCTGTGCATGTCACGGACACAATAACATCTCATTTAGTTGTGTGATGGGCTGATTGCTGGCATAGATGCATGGAGTCCACGCCAGAGCTCTCTTCCAGGTTTGCCTTAGTAACCATAGAGGAGGGACCTGGTTCCCCCTCAGCACTAGAAAGGAGCTGACCTCACTCTTAATCCCCTTTAAGTGTTCTAAGCGCAGAAGTGGAAACCCTTATTGGGGCTGTTCCAGCAGGCAGACTTCCTGCCGCAGATAGATAAGTGCAGAAGGACTGTCACAAACCAACCCCAGCGCCCCTCGTCCTCCATACCCAGAGCCCCTCTGCACGCCCTGTTAGACCTAGAACAGCTAAGAAAATGTGGTCCACATACACAATGCAGTATTCTTCCGGGTCAGGAGAGAAAGAAATTTTGTCACTTACTACATGGTTGGAACTGGACAGAGTTCAGTTGCATTATGTTGAATGAAATCACCGAACACAGAATATCCCATATCGTACGATTCCACTCATATTGGAAACAGGGAACTCGTAGAAGCAGGCAGTAGAATGGTGGTTAGCAGGGCTGGAGGAGGAGGGGGAGTGGGGAGGTTACAAGCAAGAGGCGTGGTTGTTTTTAAATCTATCACACCACATGATAAATACAGTTAAGAGTCTAGCACTGTACATTTCAATGGCACTAGGAGGGTGGATCATAAATATTCTGATCAAGAATATTCAGAGTTTGAGGCTGATTGACTTCTTTTGGCCATTCCACATAATATTCAAAAAACACCACGTTGTCACCTATAAATATATACAGCTATAATTTTTCAATATATAATAAAAACAAGTAAAGGTAATTATCCAGTGTGGAAGAGAGCAGTTGGCACCATTTTAGATCTACTGACCAACTTAACCTACACAGAGGCCCTGTTAGAGAACACTTCGGTGACCACCATAGTAAACACTGAAACGGAGAACTAAGCAACTTGCCTAAGATTACACATTTGTTAAGCGTTGGAGCGCCTGGTGCACCAGCTGGCTCCCTCCTGCAGTCTGAAGGGTCTGCACCTTCTGGGCTCTTGACCTGCTGCTGTAGATCTTAGCAAACACCATAAGCAAAATCCAACAGCAAAGGCCTGGGTCTGTTTTGGGGAAACATGATCACCTATGAGGGAAAGGCAGGCCAGAGTGATAACCCAGGGACAATGTCCCAAGAACAAGAAAAGGCAGTGAGGTCCGGTGCTGTGCTAACAGAACCTGGGTCCACAGCTTACGAAGCCAAAGAATGAAGTCCAGGACAAAGGAGGTAAGCCATCAGTGCTCATTAAGAAGAGGGAAGCAGCTCCCAAGAGTTGGGCAAAGACCTGAAGGTGAGTTGACAAAGGGACTCTTTGTCTAGGAGTTTCTATACCGAAAAAAATAACCAGGGTACAAATCACTCCAAGTCGAACTAAGGTCAGGCTACAGGCCTAAAACAAGCTTACTTAACTAAAAATGGGCCTTGAGGAGTCAAGGCAGGCATCAAGCGTGTGTCTGCAGACGCCTCTTGGCCTTTATCCTAGTGGTTCATTAAGAGAACAAAATGAGAAGCAAAAAAACATTCCAGATGGGTAGGAGCACAGCTGTCAGCATGGGCATCCATCACCTGCTTTTTACCTCCGTCCTTACATCCCTGGACTTCAGTGTCCACCTGGTTCTCATTAATATTTGATTCAAAAGCAGAAGACAAAGTATTTATCTCACTTATCTTACAAGGAAATATAAATTTGCATTATGTGGGGATCCTAGAAGATAAAAGGAAGTTTTATCTCCATCTTACTAATTGGAATCCACAGCCCACAACCTTAATTCTTCTTCTGGTATAAGATAAAGACACTCATAGATCAATTTTTTTAAGGAGCTCAGCTGGGTGAATTATTATTTTAATATTCTTTCCCCAACTCTTCCAACCTCAAGCGACAGTGATGAATGCTTTAAAATATGTAAAGCTATTCAATGCTTCATTTACCCTCTGGGATTTTTAACTGTTGTTGTGCATTAATAATATCTTGGTGTGATTATTCCCAAGAGAATGTATCCCAAAAATGTGTGGATGGATTTACATACATAATTGCTAACAAGCCTCCCAAGAAGAAAATAGCCCACCATCCAGGTGGAAATGATACCACTTTAACTCAAAGCTTAATGACTATAAAAGTATTTTTACAAAGTTATAGAAGAGTGCTGGGCTATAAATCAAAAGCAATTATGAAATATAAATGGCAATTTCGGTAAGTGGCTTCCTATTTGATGGTTGTGTGAACACATTACAATCTCTATTATGCCTTATCTACCATTTCGTCTGCCAAAATGCGTGCATTCTTTCATTGTTATTTGGAAGCAATTCCAAAGAGTTAGATCACCTAGCACACGTACCACAGGGACAGGCACCTGCCTATGTGGGATAAGTATGTGACCATGAGCCTGAAGAAGTAATCAAAAGAGCGGGAAGGAGGCAGGTGAGTAGGATCAACCACTGACTGAACAGAGTGCTACAGAACTTTAGTTTATCAAGCAAATCAAACCAGGACAAGAGTGGTGTGGGGTTTAGTAGATCTTTTGAAATTTTTATCTAGAACAAAAAAGTGTGAACTATTTACAAGTGACTTCATGTGAGAGCTAGAACTGCTTCAAACTATTCCAGCAAAAGCACTTCAAGGATGTTCAAATAAGAGACAGACTTAAGGTGGATGGGACTGCAATCCTGCAATAAATTGAGGAATATGGGAATGGCTACGAGGACATCATACACTCCTACTGTGTCTGTGAGGCATTTTTCATAAATACATTTGCTCTGATTTGAATCCAGAATGCCCTGCAAAGGCTCACTGTGTCTTGAAGTCTCAGTCCCCAGACTGTGGCATTACTGTGAAGTGGTAGAACCATCAGGCGGTGGACATAGTGGAAGAAACTTAGGTTAGCAAAAATAGTTAGTTAAAAGATAGTTATTAGCGGTATTGTCATTCTGTGCTATGCTTATTACCCTAGTAACCACGTAATTGCAGCACCAACCACATAGTTATAGACTAACTGACCACATCATCATGCTGTTCTGTATGCTTCGTCCCAGAGTAACCTGCTTGCTGTGTCAACCTTCGTTCCCTTTGTGAGAGACAAATGTTCCTGGAATTGGCAGACCAAGGGCTATGAACTGGCTAACCACCCACTGTGAAATGCCTCTGACCTCAAGCAAAGGGGAACAAAGGCCCACCTTGTTTCTGTTTCTCATCACTATGTACTTAATGATCAATGAGCTAATCACAAATGAGCTATAAAAATCTGTCAAAATTGTAACCCAGTTGCACAGCTTTGCAAACTCCATCTGCACCATGCCACTAGTACCAGCTTAAATAAAAGTGCTTCTTTTTAAAAGATGTCTTGCCCCCTTCTTGACAATAGACAACACCACGGGGCTTGTTTTGGGGGTACAACACTGCTTCCTGGCCACCATGAGACAAGTGTCTTCCCCTGCCACATGCTCCCGTCATGATGTTCTGCCTCACCACAGCTGCAAAGCAACAGGTCAACCAAAAATACTCAAACCTCAAAAGCCATGGGGTAAAATAAAACTTCCCTGCTTAAAAGTTTTGCTCAAAACTGCAGCCATGGCCAGTTAGTCACGGGGGATTCAGTAGCTGATGTGGGCTGAGAAGCAGACTGTCAATAAGTTGTCTGAGGCCTACAAGACAGAAACTGAAGCAAGAGAATGTTACAGTTTATGTTTGGATATCTCCCGGAGTCTCATGCAGTCATGGAGGCAGCTAAGTCTAGCATCTGTGATTGGTTCATTGTCCAGTGCTGGGATTGGTGGTGTGAATGCTGCACCCACCCAGGGCAGGGACCCAGCATACAATACAAGGGAGGGAAGGAGGCGTGCTCCTCTCTTTTGACCCTTTCATACTCGTTGCTTGTAGCTGTCATAAATAGTTCCCATTACCCGCATCACCCTGCCTTGAAACCAGCTGAGTGTGAAATGAAATCCCCAAAAACTATAAGCTAAATAAACCTTTCCTTCCTTCATTTTGGGTGTCAAATATTTTGTCTCAGCAAGGAGAGAAAAGTAACCAAAACAGTGAAAGAAGCACTCGGGCTCAGCTTAAACAGTACCGTGCACAGAGAGCAAGAGTTGTAGGCCACAGAAGCTGTGACCTGGGATCCCATGGCAGCTGCTGCAGTAAAGTGGAGAAGGGCACCCAAGAGAAGATGGTCATCTTCCAGACCTGCTTCCAGCAGGACAGGACGTCCTGGAGAAGCTCTTAGCTTTTGTCTATGACATTGAGCCTCTTTCAGTCCCTAGTTTCCCATCTGCACCCAGGGGAAGGCTCATCTGATGCACTTTGGGGAGGAGTTCCCAGCTCACCTCGCTTCCCAGGGACCAAGCATCTCCACAGGAAGCCAGGAGCCGAAGGCCGAAGGCGGCTGGTGCTGCTGTCTGCACTGGGGTCTCTGCTGCCCCGAGTCAGCTGCTATCATTCTGCTACCTACGTCCTCTTCAGAGCTAGACAGCTCGCTCTCCTGGGCTGTGGTGCCGTCGCTGGTGATTCTCTTTTCTCAGTGCCCAGCTCCCCAAGGTCCCACCTCTCAGCACTTCTGCATGGGAGGCCATGATGCAAAGTTCCCCTCTGAGTTCCCTCCACCACATATGCTTCATGGGGCACACGTTCCAGGTTCAGGGAGGGAGCCAGTTGGCCGAGGAAAGAGATGCCTCTCCCTAATTTTCTCTTTCTCTTCTCGCTGCATTTTGATCTTTTCTTCCAAAACACTCAGACGCTTGGTAGGATACACAGGCAGGAGCAAGCAAAGACTTAGAGTGATGCCTGTAATTTCTGAGCCCCAAGAAATCCAGACAATAGACTGGACTCTGTCCACAGACTCCAGAGCTTGTGACTATAGAGCTCAGATGAGGTTAGACCCCAGAGGCTTGTAGAAGTTGCATAAAACAGGCTTGTGGTCAGATGGTCAGGC
This sequence comes from Cavia porcellus, assembly GCF_034190915.1. Classification (NCBI taxonomy): domain Eukaryota; kingdom Metazoa; phylum Chordata; class Mammalia; order Rodentia; family Caviidae; genus Cavia; species Cavia porcellus. The sequence continues at coordinate 3,109,838 of NW_026947506.1, forward strand.
TGCCGGGAAAGTTGCTAGACATCACTGGGTGTGTCAGATATGCACACAGGCAAGACCACTGCAGAGGAAAGAAACGGACTCCTGTATTAGGGAGACAACAGGGGAATGGGGCGGGTGGAAGACAAATGCTAGAGCACGCTGTTCCCCACTTTCTCCCCCATAGTGTTGGTGTCCAAGAGCAGAGGGGTTCAGTCATGGCTCTGGGTCAAGAATTTGAAGCCTCAGGCCTCACCTAGGACCTTTTCTTTAATTTGGTGGAGGGGGGTCTGATTCTTTTCAATGTTTTATGTGTTGTAGAGAGAAGTCCTTTGTCTAAAGGACAGTTGCTAAATTTTGTTCTGTGGGTTTTCTTTTCACTCTGCTGGTGATTTCTTTTGATGTGCAAAACTTTTTAATAAGATGAGATCCCAGGTATTGATTCTTTGAAGTATTTCCCATGCAGCTTGGGCTTTGTTCATGAACTCTCTGCCTACACCTGTGTCTCCAAAATTTCTAGCTCCTTCCTCTTTCAGTAGGTTTATTGTTTCTGCTTTTGTAGTTAGATCTTTGATTCATTTTGACATTAGTTTAGTGCATAGTGATAGACATGGCCAACCTGAGACTTCCTGACTCAGTCTGATATTAACATGATTCCTGGCTGTGATTGGTGGAAACTAATGGAGCAATTGGCTAGTGAAAGAATTAAATTGAAAAGAATAAAATTGGGAACTGAATGAAAAGAAATAAAAGCAATCATTTTTGCTTTTATCAAGATTGGCCTGCCCAAGCAAGGAGGCCCCCTCCTGTGATTCCAGTGACCTGAGAGGCAGAGGCAGGACAATGCCAAGTTCAAGGCCAGCTTGAGCAACTTAGTGAAATCAAAATAAAAAAGGCCAGGGCATGCAGGTCAGCACTCCATGGGTTCAGTCTCCAGTACCAGGGGGAGGAATGTCCTACAATGGGGATTGGGACCACTTGGGGATACCTGGGGCTACGATTCCTCTTGGAAAAGAAGCCAAAGAGTTCCCTTCCAAAGGAAGAAGGAGCCAGCCAGAGCTGATGCCGTCCAGAGGACTAAGAAGTATCTGTCCCTCCAATCTGCAGCCAGGCTTCCCTCCTTGGGTTTGGTGCATGTGAGTGTTCTTCAGGACACGGATGTGTAGCAGATAACACCCGCTGGTGTGTATTCTCTGGCCGCTCCTGCAGTGGAGAGGAACACAGAGGCAGAAAGACCATGGGGTGGTGTTGAGGGCCACGCCCCAGGTCAGGGGGACGAGAGCCCTGGGGAACAGAACTAGTGTGTTCACAAACACACTGAGATGCCTGGTGACTCCAGCAAACACGGAAGGTCCCCTACAGGTGTGACCCAGTGACAAGTGATTTGTTTCTGTGACTGTCACCCTGTTAGCACCCATAGACTGTGACGGGCTGGGACAGTCCCACTCCTTTGCAAGGTTAGTTTCGTGCTTTTTAAAATCTGACCAGTTCTCCACTGAATCCTTTTGTCAGCCCACAGAGACATCTAGAACACAGAAAATAGAAAAGATTTTAAAAACTGAAGCAGCCTAGCAATTAACATTGCATAAAAATAGGATTTTTTTTCTCCTGTGAATTGGTTTCTCTGCTTGCTTTTCTTTATTTGGGAAATATGAATTTCATTACTAACTCCCCGAAATGAATAATCCAGGTCAGTGTGTTTCCTAGGTTCTTTGTGCCTCCCTGTGTTCCCCTTCTGAACAGGAGAATGCACTCAGCTGAACTCCAGACTACCCGGGTTCTCAGCTTTTATCACGAATCACCCCCTAAGACACTGTATTTGCTTTTCAAGACTTTGGTTGTGTGCTTTATTTCCTCTATGGAAAGACCCAGGTAAAGTTTAAATTACAGTTAATTGATAGAGGCAAAGGAGGAGGATAGTGAAATTTAATTAGTTTCCCTGCAAAGGAACGTGGATTAATCTGACTTTCCACACCAGAGACTAACACATCCGGGCATAAGGTGCACACACAACATTCTGTTTAAATACATAGCGTCTGAATCATGCTCCCACCCTATTTTCTGTCTAGACAAAGCAGAGAACCAAATCCCTTTTAAATTATAAAATCGCTCTGTGATTAGATGTCATGCCTGTCTCCTGAGACAAGCACAGCACCTCGTAAATAGTTAATGCCTTAAAGCTTGGCTGTGGAGGAGAAATGGACCGGAGCTGCAGGGGTCCCTGCCACGTGCCCTGGGCCCCGCTTGCTTGCTGGTGCAGCATGGTGAGACCACCTCTTACCCTCAGCGCTCCTGGGTCTCAGCTCCCTCTGCCCTAGGTGTGTATCCCAAGCACCAGCGGCTGGCTCAGCCCACAGGCTTGGGCTTGGAAGTGAGTGGGCACTGATGCCCCACTGTGCCAACCAGCTGGCTGAGACAGGACCCAGTGGACTCAGTGGATTCTGAGCTTTATCTATGCATGGCTCCTTGCGATAGTTTGGAAGAGGCTTGAGCCTTCTTGCCAATCCATGTTGGGCACCTGGTCCCCTCTGTGTGGTGTAACAAGTGGTGGAAGCTTCCAGAAGTCAGCCCAGGCTGGGCGCAGGGGCCACACCTGTAATCCCAGGACTGTAGGAGGCTGGAGCAGGATTTGAGCCCATCACAGGCAACATAACAAGACCTATTTCAAAATAAAAAAGATCTGAGAACATAACTGAATGCAAGGGCTCTGGGTTCAACCCCTGTGCTAAAAAAAGTGAGCCCTAGTGGGAAGTAGTTGGGTCATTGGGGCCACTGCTCAGCAGAAGTAAAATGGTTTTCTTGAGATCTGGAGTTAGAGCTTGTGACAGTGTGTGTTACAAATGAGTGGGGATAGCTAGGCATGGTGGTGCACTCCTGGAATCCCAACCATCGGAAGGCTGAGGCAGGATCACTGCAAACTCAAAACTATCCTGGGTGTGGTGGTACAGTCCTGGAATCCCAGCCCTCGCAAGGCTGAGGCAGGATCATTGCAACTTCTAGACCATCCTGGGCTACAAAGTAAAAAAAAAAGCTAGGATTAGAGGTCCCATTTGACCCAACTATTCCCCTTCTGAGATCTTCCCAGAAGAATTAACAACATCACACCACCATGATATATGTGCACCACCCACATTTATAGCAGCACCTTTTGTAACCTCTAAATCTCGGGAACAACCCAAATTCCTACCAACCAAGCAGGGAATTAAAAAAGATGTGGTATTTTTATACAATGGAGTACTACTCAGCCATAAAGAAGGATAAACTGGAGCCTTTTACGGGTGAAAGGACTCAACTGGAGCCCATACTCATAAGTGAAACCCATCAGACTCATGTGTCTAAGCATCATATTGTCTCCTTGGTGTGAGAAATTGAAAGAGTAAGTAAGGTCTCAAATGTGTGATAAATATTGTGAAGTGGGAAGAAATTGTTTAAAAAGAAAAAGAACTAGGATGGGAGGAAGGGGAAAGGGAGGAAGAGAAAAGGGAGAAAAATGCAAGGGAGCTGTACTGTGAGTGTCTCTTAGTTCACTGAAAAAGAAAGTTCACACTAATATCGATTGGAGAAATTTTATGCCCGTATCTTGTACTCTGGGTAAGTACTTTGAAGATGGCAATATGCAATAGGATAACTATCGCTATTCTAGTATTTCATTATGAATTTCTCTTTTACTTTTTAAAATAATTTATGTCGGCACCGGGAATCAAACTCATGACCTCGTACTTGCCAGGCAGGTGTTTGTGCCACTGAGCTAAACCCCCAGCCTAAATAAAAATATTTTTTAAAAGTCTCAGGCAAGGTGGTAACTCAATGCAAGCTCCAGGAAATACTTAGGCTTCTGATTTTGGACCAACCCTTTGGAACCCAGAGATGATGAGACAAGGACCAGGCTGTCTAAGAGCTCACAGTTAGTTAGGAAAACATCTCCATTTTCATACAGTCAGTAGTACCAGGGAGCATATGTCTGAGAATTAGTAACTTCTGGAAAATGCCCAGAACTGTGTTCCATGACCAAACTTAGGTGAGCACCCCCACAGCTGAAGGTCCCCAACCTGAGCGGGCACAGACTCTCCTGGAGGCCTGGAGAAATGGACTGCTGGGCCACACCCCAGAGATGCAGCTCAAGGGTCCAGGCTGGAGCCCAGACAGCTGCAGCTCGAGGGTCCCAAGGACATACAGATGCCCCTGGAATGTCAGTATTTTTATCTCCTTGGGAGCCACTACTCTAGGAACAACAATCTTGGCAAAGGAGGACAAGGTCTCATCATCAAATAAGAAGAAAATTGTCTTCTGGATTTCTCTCTCTCTCTCTCTCTCTCTCTCTATCTATCTCTCTCTCTCTTTCACACACACACATACACATACACACACACACACACACACACACACACACACACACACAATTTTTAAATACCTCAAGCCAGAGTTATCTGCCTCCTAACATATCCCCCCTCTTCTCCGCAAACACATCCTCACTGGCCTTTCGTTACCAATGTCCAATCCTTGCTCCTTTAACCTGAGCATTTGTATCAGCAGCATACAGTTGAGTCTTATTTTTAATCCACTCTCCATTCTGAAAATCACTCTGAAATTTCTACTGGCATGTTAAACCTATCTCAGGCGACGTGGTTATCTATATAGTTGGGTTAATATTTGCCATGTTGTTAACTGTTATCTCCTAGTTGTATTTGCTATTTGTTTCTTTCTGGTCTTATTTTCCCTCTTTAAATTTTGTCTACCAACTCTATGTATTGCTAGAACCTTTAAACTTTTTAAAAAGTGCTTGAAAAATAGCAAATACAGAAAAGCAGACCTACCTAACGGTCAGAAGCAATCTTACATTTACGCAGTGCTGCAGATCTGGGAAATCTGTGCTACTGATAACTCTTGGAGAACAGATATAAATCCTTGAGATACTCAGAGTGTGACAGAAAGGACTAGAAAATCTAAAAGAGTGTAAATGGAAGTAGCCCTGGCAGGGATTCGGCTTTTGTCAGATTGCTCGTGAACTGAGCTGTACTTGCAATAAGCCATTCTCAGCGAACTGGTTTTAAGAAATGGAATCTTAGTGAATTCACGTTTCAGTCAAACTGACAGGAAGCGAAGACCTTGCTCCTCCTAGCACGCCTAAACCTGAGTTTGGGCTTGCAGTGGTGTCATCTGGAACTCCACGGAAGGGTGGCGGTCTGTGTGGTTAGCTACTAGGAGGGAACCAAGTGCGAGTGACCTGAGAGGAAGGGGGTGCCACCGTGTGCATGTGTGCACGGCCATGCATACCTGCACACGTGAACATGCCCACGCAGACCCACGCTGGGCACGGGCTCAGTGCACCCACACACGGAAGCCAGCTGGCCCCAAGCTACCCGGTCATACCACCTGGGCGGCCCCACTCCCATGGAGGCCTCTTGTCACTTCCCCAGCTAAGAAGAGCCACCATGGACAGGCCCCACCTGGCCTGTCCAGGGCCTGTGCGAGTCCAGGAGAAATGGCCGAGATCCACCTGGAGCTTGGCCCGGTCTCAGCAGAGCAGCAAAAAGAAAGCCCTCCTGAGAAGAGGCCAGGCTTTCCACCTCCTCGCCTGGGTCTGGAGAGGACGGTGGGGACACCAGGCCAGCCCAGATGTGTCATCCGGTTGGGGTGCAAGACACTGGGGTACCCAGGACATCCTTCCCTGGTCACCAGGGACAGAACCTCACGAAGGCACAGGCGTGCCCTAGAAACACAGCCAGCACCTGCCCCGGAGCGCCCCAGAGGCAGTAGGGGGACCGGGAGGCCTGACCCGCAGGATCCCAACCCCGGGGGCCCCCCGATCCCTGCCCTAGGCCCCCATGATCCAGGACCATGGGCCCACAGCATCCTGGCCCAAGGGCCCCCAGGATCCAGGATCCTGACCCCGGGGTCCCCACGATCCCTGCCCTAGGCCCCCAGGATCCAGGACCATGGGCCCCCAGGATCCCAACCCCAGAGCCCCCATGATTCCTGCCCTAGGCCCCCATGATCCAAGACCATGGGCCCCCAGGATCCCAACCCCGGGGCCCCCACAATCCCTGCCCTAGGGCCCCAGGATCCAGGACCATGGGCCCTCAGCATCCTGGCCCAGGGGCCCCCATGATTCCTGCCCTAGGGCCCCAGGATCCAGGACCATGGGCCCCCACCATCCCAGCCCAGCGCCTGGAGCCCCATTGCATCACCCCACATACCGCACTGGCAGGGGCCTCGTTTGAAGCCTCTTCTCACGTCCCCTCCCTTAGTTTTGATTGAACATTTGACAGTATTTATCTCCTCTCTTCATGAATAAAACGTGTTACTTATTTCAGTACGGAGGCTGAGACCCAGGCCTCCCCACCGCTGGCAGGGGCTCCCCCTGAGCTCCACTCCTGGCCCAGTCTCGCCTTACTTTCAACTTCAGAGGCTTCCCCGGGGTGCACTGCACGCAGCGAGCCTTCCACATGCATGGGTCCCTCATCCATGGACTCTACCAACAGTGCACTCAAAATGACAGCAAATTAGAGCCGCATCTGCACTGAACACAGACAGACTTGCTTGTTGGCTGTCATCCCCTAAAGGATTCGGGGTGATAACTTTCCATAGTGCTGACATCGTCGGGAAATCGTGAGAGTCTGGAGAAGAAGGACTGAGCTGGCCTGGAGCGTGAACTCCACCACACAGTCAGCATCCATGGGTTTGGATCCCTGCGGGGGGAGCAGAGTTTGGGAAGCCGTCACCCACCGAGGGACCACTGCAGATGCTCACCTCACACAAAGCTGTTCTCAAATAACACCGTCTGTCTTTGCCCCTGCACAACGGCACAGCCGCCTGATAACAGAGTGGCCAGGGCTTCTCTCCGGTCCTTCCGTGCAGGGGTCGTTCACTTCAGTCACTCCTCGGCTCATAATCACCCCTTAATTGTCACTATTACTCTTCAGGAAGGCTCCATTAAGGGTGTCGGTGTGCGCACCTGTAATCTCAGCCCGTGGAGGCTGAGGCCAGAGGACTGCTGCAAGTTTGAGGCCAGCCTGGGTTATAAAGTGAGCTCAAGGCCAGCCTGGACTGCATAATGAGACCTTGTCTCTAACGGACAAAAAAAGAGCTGGAATAAAGCTCTGTGTTAGAGCTCAGGCTCGGCACGCAGACCCGCACAGAAAAGAATAATGAAATAACGTATTTTTGTTGCTTTTATTGATTTCTTTCACCAACAATCTTCTTTTTTTCATGTAGGTCCAAGTGTCTGGCTTGTATCATCTTCCTTCTGCCTGAAAATTTCTTTTATGTTTTCTTGCCAACAGGATCTGATGGGCACGGAGTCCCTTGGTTTTTGGTGCCCCAAGGAAACACTCGTCTTTGACTTCAGAAGGATCCTTCTGCCGCATATGGAATCCTGAGGGTGGGGTTTGTGACTGAGACCCTAACATTCTCCCCCTCATTTCCTGCTGGCCTGCTTCCTGATTGGGGTCCAGTGTAACTGCATCTCCGTGGTAAGGAGCCCCAGCCCCGCCCGCTGGCATGGTCCCCGCTTCTTTCTTCCTCTTGGGTTATATGCAATCTGAATGTGAGGCGTCCAGGTGAGGGTTTCTGGGCTCATTTAACTTGTTTGCTGTTCTCTGAGCTTCGTGGATCTATAATTTGTGATCGCTCATAAGTTTGGAAACTTTCAGCCATTACAGTTTCAAACCTTCCTTTGTGTTCTGTTCTCTTCGTCTTGTTTTTCTTTCTAGGTTTTCATCTTCGCATAACGGTTTGTGAAGTCTGTACTGACGAACCTCCACCTCTCTCACGCTTCCTTCTGCTGTGTCCAGTTTGCTGACCCGCCCATCAAGACGTCCTTCTTTTCTGTTATGGTGTTGTCAATGTCTAGTATTTCGTTTTGATTTTATTCCCTAGAATAAAATCTCCAGCTCTGATTACATTGCTCATGGCTTCTTGTGTGTTGTCTACTTTTTATATATCAGATAGCAAATTCATCACAGGTATTTAAATTTCTACCTGGTAATTCTAAGATCTGTGTCATAGTTGAATTTTGTTCCAATGATGGCACTTTCTCTTTGGAGAGTGTGTGTTTTCAGTATACCCAGTAATTTTCTCCTGCAACAGAGACGCATTGGATCAGGTTATAGAAACAGCGATACTGGGCCTCTAGTGTGAAGAGCAGTGGCCACCTGGGGGCACTTGGGCTGTCTCAGGTTTGCTGTAGTTGTGGCTGCCGCAGGCTTCACATCCCCCCACAGCCCTGGTTTTTGTCCCCGTAGAAAGGTCTCCAGCATTTCAGTTGTCCCCCTGCCTTCCTTGGTTGTGTCACAGTCCGCATCGCCGATGGCGAATCCTTCAGAGCTTTGGACGGAAAGCCTGCAGCGGCACAGGGGTCTGCAGCCTGCAAGCCCTCACCTCCGTTGGTCATTCCCGCCCCCTGAGGCGAGTCAGGAAGGCTGGCGAGGGCAGATTAGCAGGAATGTGCCTCTGCCAAGTGCAGCCAAGTCCCCGGCCGTCTTCACCTCCGGAGATCATCTTCTATGAAAACTGTGAACATATTTCGGGATGATTCCTCTCCTTCTGCCAGGTATACAAAGATACGTTTCCCAGATACTCACTAGGAGGACCTGGTAAGATTCCTAGCATGGAATTGGGGGCCCTCTCAGACTGGACCCCCAAGATTTCTCCCTCTCGTGTAGGTCCACGCTCATCCCCAGTGGTGTGCCCCGATGACCACCGAAGTCTTCTCGCCAGTTTGGGGCTCCCGCAGCTTCCATTCCAGGGAGCAACCTTGAGGTGTGTCCCTCCGGTGGGGACTGTCAGGAAAAGTCATCAGGTTTCAGTTTGTTTAGTACCGATTTTCATCAGGATAGGAGAGGCATCTCCCAGCTCCTACCGGGGAAAAGCTGGAATTGGAAGCCCTTTCAAAATTAACCTGAACACAAAGCTTTATTTAAAAGGCTGTTGATGAAAAATAAATCAGCAAGACATCTCAAACCCAGAGGACAACCTGGGCCGCTGAAGCCGCTTCCCAGAACACGCGTGTGGGCATGTGTAGGGCTAAGTCTCCCCAGAAGATGCTGCGGCACGGAATGTCCCCCCGCCTGCAGAGAGGCCTGCAGTCATCCTTACCTTGGCTGCACTGATGACGGTACTTTGCTCTCCGTGTACAATATGGTCAGTGCCTGGAAGAAGAAGCCGCACTGTTTTTGTTTCAAAAGCTTGAACATTGACAGTAAGTAGCCGTAGTCTGGGCATGTCAGCGTCAGGGGAGTGTTCCTAGCACTGATGGCCAATAGCATGAGTGTCCTTTTCAGATGTGGAACGAGACTAGAAACCAGAACACCACAAACTCAAAGGAGCTCAGGGCTGATGTTCACCCACGGTACACTCACAGGCTGAGTCAGCTGGGGCAGTGCTCCGGGTGCAGCCGCCGGGCTGAGCGCTGGGCCTGCAGCTGACCCTGTGTCCCCTTGGGAAAGTCCCCTGGGCGCAAGAAGACCTCAGTCTTCTCGGATGACCATGCGAGTGACCGCGGCAGTTACCGTGGTAATGAAGACTGCATGACAGGATCCATGAAGAGCTTAAGACGGCGTTCCACAGGCACTGACCACAGGCTTCAGGGGTCCCCGAGCCCAGTGTCACCACGCGTGTCTGAAACACTCTGAATGTGTCACTCCACAGGCGGGTGCTGGGACCCTCGTGTGGCAAACCCACTGGCTAAAAGTGCTCCGTCCCCCACACCCCTTACGGCTCCTGCCTGTCCAGGGTTCCTCGGTCCTCTGAGTGTCCACCAGACCTCTCAGCCCATCTTCCTCAATGCCAACTTCCCGTTCCCCTGCTCACCATCCCTCCCTTGGCTCGGACTCCATGGTGGGATTTCAGCTTCACTAGTTCATTTTCCGGAGACCTCTGGACAGGACCTGCACCTCCCTGACCCTGCCCTGACACCCTGGATCCCCTACCCACCTGCCGAACCTTAGCGGGTGACATTATAAGCGATATATCCCTTTAACCAGCAATACAGAGAGAGAGAAGGTCAGAGAACTCCAGTGTTCATCCCCTGCAACTCAGTAACCTCATTTTTAAAAACATATCTTAAGAAAATAATTTTAAAATAGGGAAAAACTACAGTTTTCCAATGTGGCTTTATTTACAATAGCAATAAATTAGAGGCAAACTAAATGTCCTGAGGTAGAAGAAAGTTTAATTAACTTATGGCACATCCATCCCATGGAATATTATGCAGTCAATTAAAAAGATTAATTATAAAGGCTACAGAGGAACTCAAAATAACGTATAAGAGTAAGATGAAAAAACCCGGGACGTAGCAGCGTATTCCATACCACTGAGGTTATATAAAAACATGAATGCCTACAGCAAGATATAAGGGAAGCACTGGAGGGCACTAACCATGTTAATGGTTGGGGTGGCTTCCTTTTCTGTGTTTTTAATTTCTGCAATATTGTTCCACTGTTGGGCAATAAAAACAAGTCCCTTATAAATGTAAATAAATAGTTACAAGCCCAAACTCAGCTCTGAGACTATCTTGTACTTTTAGCTCAAATGGTTTTGCTTTAGAGGCTTAATTTTTCATGCATGGAGACTATTCTAGAGGCAAATATTTCTCTTGCTGGAGACAGTAAAGGAAATTTTGTTTCCTAAGAAAATTTGACCTACACATTAAGTAACATGACACAAAGATAATTCTCTGGCCACGCTGCGCTCCAGGTGTGCGTTGTGAATTGCTTTTCCTCTCCTGGGGATGGGTTTGAGCTGAGCCATCACCTCTCTGGTCACCTAGCTCTCCGCTCAGTGATGAGGAAGTGTTTGTGGGGCTGGGGACTGGCGCGCCCCGATTGCCTGACCAGGCAAAGCAAATGCACCCATCCACCAAGCAGGCTGAGGCATCGGCCAAAGGTGCACCCAACGAGCTAAATTGAGACGTAATAACATTTCCATGCAATCTTGCAGGTGAGGCTGTGTCGGCCAGCTGGACACACTCACCGACAGCAGGATGACAGATTACCTGGACTACCCCCAGAAAACAGTGTGGCTGTTAACAGAAATAAGGGGACTTACCCTGCTAATGTCTGAGAATAAGTACACCCTTGTAAACATCTCCGACAAAGGGAAAATATGCCGTAGTGACCTCCTGGCTTGAGTCTCCTCCCTTGTTATCTTCCCATCTTTTTCCAGGTTCCCCCAAACCCAGAGGAAGGACAAGTTACCTGCCAGCACCCCCTCCTCACCCTCCTGGGACTCTCATGGACCTCAGCTCCGCAGCACCCAAGGGAGCTTGCAGCTCCCACACTGCTGGTCTCCCTGGACTTTCCGGCCAGGCTGGACGTTGGGGAGCACCCCCTCCTCTGTGAGATGCCCCTACCCACCCTCGGATTGTGTGTTTCTCGCCCTGTTGGTTCCCTCTAGTCTTCAAGGCGTCTATTTTAATTCTCTCTGCATGAGTTCTTTCTCCCCTTTCTGCCTCCCAAAGCTGCCATCCTTTAGCTTGCCATGGCTTTTCCCTGGCAATGTCATGCATTTCCTTGACTCTAATTCTCACTTACACGCTGGTAATTTTCAGAGCTGTAATTGAACGCTGGGCTACTCTGCTAAACACCAGGATTTTGTACTTAGACAAGTTTCACGCGGATATGCCCTGACCCTGCTGTCCAGAGCTGAGGGCAGCTCAGCTGACTCCTCCAAGCCCGCTTATTCCTCCAACTTTTCTATCCCCAGAACAGAAATCTCGGTGCCCTCTCTGATGCCTTCCTTCCTCAGAAGTAATTAATCACCATGTTCTTTGGCTCCCACCTCTTCAGAATTTCTCATATTACTGCCTGCATCCCTACGGGCTGCCTAAATTGAGGTCCTTATAATCTCCCTGAGTTGCTTAACAGTCTCCTAATTTATGCTTTCTGAGTCTTGCTTCCTTCCAAATATCATATTAGCATCAGTAATCTTATAATTCCTAAAAATAATTGAGTGACCCCTCCTTTCCACAAAGAACCCCAAACAACAAACATAGACAGAATGATGAAGATACAGATTCACCCCTGGAACACCACAGTAATCGTGGCTACAAGAAAGACTCATACCTGACTTACCAACCCTTGGGAGGCTGAGGCAGAAGATCCCTGCAAGTTCAAGGCCAGCCTGGGCTACAAAGTGAGCTCAGAGCCAGCCTGAACTGCACAGTGAAACCCTGCCTCAAAAAAAAAGACCCATGCACAAATGCTAAAACAAGTGGGTAAAGCATAAGAAGAAATAAGAAATTTATTTAAAAATGCTCCCCTGGCGTATTTATTGACTACAAATGAAAAGATACTTTTTGATTAGATAAACCTAGCATTGTCACTTTAGACAAGGGACTGAGATCAGTACCCCCAATAATAACCAGTCCACCTCAACTACCACAAGATGGGTTGCACTTAGAAAAACAAATCATTTCTGTAGTATTTGTGCCAAAAATTCATACTATCAGCATAAGAGTGAGTACACTCTAGAGAAAACCAAATGGAAAGACATGTTGAAAAATACTTGATTAGTACATTTTCCATGAAGTTCCAAAAAAGGCAAAGAAAGCCTAAAATGCTGTCACAGATTGAAGAATACCAAGGAAACAGGATGACCTAAAGCAGTGTGGTGTCCTAGATTAAGCCCTAGAGCAAGAAAAAGAACATTAGCAGGAAAATTAATAAGACTCTGAATAAAGTACAAATATTCAGTATTAATTTCTTCATTAATAATTGTGATGGCCGTGCATGATGCTGACATTAGCAAAATCTGGATAATAACATGGGATTGTGTGCTATTTTTGGATCTCATGTTATATAAGTCTAAGATTCTTTCAAAGTAAGTTTTTAAAAACTCAGTGTGCACCGAGTACCTATGGAATAAAACAGAGTTTCTTAGCATGTCACGTAACACTCTTCATGGCCTGACCTACTTCTCCACACCAACTTCGGTCTTCCAACCCTGCTCAGGACACCCTCCATGCTGGTGCTGTGCAAAACTCCTTCCTGGGTCTCCACCCATCCCTGACGCTGTACCAAAGTGCATTAAACTGGGTACTTTATGAACACTAAAAGTGTATTACTCACAGTGCTGGAGGATGGGAGGGCCAAGAGCAAGGTTCGAGTAGATGCCTTGGCCTGCGTCTCCACCTAAAATCAGGGTCTTATCGCAGTGTCCTCAGGTGGTGGAATGGGAGGGCGGATCTCTCCCAATCCTTTCAAACGGAGCTAAACCCACTGGTGAGGGCTGAGCCTTCATAACTGAATCACAGCCAGAAAAGTCCCACTACTTTACTGTCATGTTGGATCTTAAGTGCCATATGTATAAAACATCTGCAATCCACCTTTCCCAAACCACTGGACTCACCAAATCAACCTGATTCCCATCCGCTCTTTGGATCCATCACAGCCAAATCAAAGCAGTCAACTCCGTATTGCTGTCAGCTCAGTTGAGGCTCTCGTCAGGAGCAACACCCTAGAAGGGTGTACGTCACAAAGTGGAACTGAGGACTCTGAGCTATTTATCTCAAAGGCAAACACTGCAGTCGTTTTTCGTGAGACCACAGACGGCGCGTCTGTGCACCTCTACCAAGCGCGCGGCGCTGCGCTTACAGTGCTGTGTAAATCCCGGCATTAAAATGCATGTCACAGTGAAGAAATCACTGCTGTCTACCTGAAACATCCCGGCCAACTCCTTAATATATTCACAAACAGGGACTGGATTCTTTTATTAGTAGTTAGGAAAGGTTGTATTAATATTCACTAGCTTAAAATGTGCCATTCTAAATTTTTCGTAATTTCCCAAGAGGGAATACATTTTCTTGAAAATATTCCCAGGAGGTGAATGGCTTTAATAACGCCGTGTCTGTGGAGATGGCAGATGAAGCGGCTCGTGGACCTGTGCTTTGGCAAACAGCTGGAAGAGCTTTTCTCTGTAGACAAGTGTTAGCCCTGCTCATTTGTGTGATGGAGACGCGTTTGCTTCTTTATACAAGTATGTTGACAGTTCCTAGAGTCCTGTTGACTTTTTGGTTCCCGAGTTCTTTCCTGAAACCTTTATAAGCTCTAAGTGCAAAGTGAAATTCTCTGCGTCTCAATGTTCTCTCTTTCCTCGTTTGCAGAGGTGAAGGGTGGCCTCTGTGCATTTATTTTAATAGCAACTTGAAGTAGCAGGAGAAACTTCTTACTAGAGTGAAGCAAAGAGCTATTAGAAGCCACAGGAACAGATAAGCGATCTCCAAAACTCCTTTAGAAACCTGCTTCTTCAGCCTGGAGCACTCCGCAGCTCCCAGGCGGGGCCACGCGAGGACCCACAGCAGCCGCATCTGCAGCCAGCAACGACTCCCTGCTCCTGGAAAGCGCCTGGGGGCGAGCCCAGCCTCTTGACATAGGAGCTGCTTTTCTGTCTCCAAAGGCTAGAGGTGGGTTGGTAGATGCGATGGCAGGAGCAGCTCCTACATAGGCTCCAGGGAACAGGGAGACACCAGAGGTGCTGATGGGACCGGGAAGGTTTTCTAAACCTGTCTCTGGGCGAAAACAGAACAGGCTCACAAAACTGCAACTGTTCTCAGAGTAATTATGACTCAACCGAAATGTGTCGGCAGAATATAAACGAAGGAGAGAGAGGGAGAGAGAGAGAGAGAGAGGGAGAGAGAGAGAGAGAGAGAGAGAGACAGCGAGAGCGAGCACAAGTTGACATGTTCTTCGCTCCTCCTTGCATCTGTAGATCATTTAATTTTTACAAATTTCTGGGAAAACCTTGTTCACTTCTTAGGAGCCTCCAGTCTGCATGAAAAGATTACAACAATTTGTATGTTCAGCCCTGGGGTTTGATAACAGAACCCAAGTGTGGACAGAAACAAAAATCACTCAGCATCTGGGCACTTTTGCTCAGTGCGTTCATCAGAAAGGAGAGAGACTCTTAGTGTGTACTTCTAGAGAAATGCTGATTAATAGACAATCGTCCCCACAAATATTTCCGAGTTGCCTTCTTATCGTAACCATTATTAAATGAATGTATAACGATTACAAAAGGATTACTAGACGGGCAGGATCACACCAGGAATGAGTGTAATTCTAAACACAACACAGAATGTTAATCTGCATGCTCTGTCCCCGTACACATACAAGGACAAAAACTGTTTTCTCCCCCGGTTTTTATTTTAAAGATGTATGTTCACTCACATCTGAAATTAACTGGGATTGACAATTGCCCTAAACTGTTACAGTAAACCCAGTGTGTTAAAAGCGGTTTACTGATGCCAGATTCTGCGAGCTTCCGTGACTCCTGCAGAAATGGTAAGGTGAGTGTTTCCTGATGAAATTAGCAGACCTCATTGCTCACAGACGGTATTAGTCCGAGGACTTCGGAACAAAGCCCTGCTCTCCCACTGGCTCATGAGAACCACAGCCTGGCCAGAGGAAGCGAACACTACCTCCTCGCTGCCCTGATCATTCAGCTTATAGCCAATATGCAATCTCCACGCTCCTGTGTGCGGTAAGCTTGACTGCTCTGAGTACTTGACAACTTCATCCCCCGAAAATAGCCTCAAAATATAGACTGTATGTTTCAACTGGGTACTAACAAACCTATTAACCTTGAAAAAATCCCTTCCTTTTTCTGGACAGGTCACTTGAGAGGAAAGTTAAGATCTTCCTGAGCTCTGGCTACCAGTAGCCCTGACACTGGGGAACGCCTGGGGAAGCCTCCATGCCTGCATTTCTAAGCTAGAACTAAGAATAAGCAGTAAACGGACAACGAGTAGGTTGCCTTTCCATGGGAAGGGTTTGGACTTAAATTCCACTCGAGTTTCTTTGAAGGACAAGGCTCAAAAGCTCCATCATGTTGACTGTACAGGTGTGGCCGTGGAATCTTTATTGAGCTGAGTCCATGAGTCCCTAGCAAAATGTTTATTATTAAGGCTGGAACAGAGACAGTTCTCTTATTAAACAGGCATGATAGTATCAATAGCTGTGGTAGACAAGCCCCTGAAGCCATGTGCAGTGTGCCCAGAGGTCCATTCATCCATTCCATTCATCATCTAGAATGGAAAGCAGGAATCAAGCCATGCAGGCTCCGAGTTCGGACCTGGATCTAATTTTAAAACCTGCAGGGCCAGCTAGCTCCAAGGAGAACTCGATTAAGCACAGCCTCATTTATTTTTTGCTGAAGAACACAGACACGCAAGCGGCTGACAAAGGTGCCTGTCGGTGTGAAAGGAGCATAGGTAGGAGATGCAGCTCCAGATTTCAAGTCATCCTATTTGCTGATGAATTTTAGGACCTCACTCAGCTAAGTATGTAGGCAGCTTGATTCTATCTCTTTTATTGTCTTACTTAGAGGAACTGGAAGGAAATACACTCCCCCTACTAGGAGATCCGTTCCGGATGACATCCTTTCCGGAAACGAATGCAATGGGAGGTGATGAGGGTATTTCCGGAAAAGCATCAAAAATATCTAACAACAAAGTTCTCAGGATGAATGCGCTGTGTGCATTTAGAGACCTGGGCGAGCAAAGGCTGGGAGCAGAGTGTCCAGCTGTCCTCTGCTGGGCTGCACTGAGGAGGCTGCCCCATGCACAGCCTCTGACGTGACCCTGTGCTGGGGCTCTCAGCAGGCGACATTTCAGTGGGTGTCCTTCTCATCCAATCTCAGGACTTCCAAGAGTCACATAGGCTGTGGCCTTTGTTGCAAGTCCCCACACTGACCCTGTGGCTTGTTCTTGAAGCGAGTAAGCCTGCAGACAAAAGCATCCCTGATCTGCAAAATCGAAAGGGACCAATGAAAATGTTAAATGAATTATTATGAATTTCAGTACAGCTAAAGCTTAAAGTTAAGCCAAGCACGGAGTTCTAAGGAGAGGTCCTTGGGTCAACACCGCACAGGTCCCCATCCTAAAGATACCTCACTCATCTTCTCCCACGGTGTCGCATGCAGAATACTGGCCACGGTCCTCCTCTCCATGTGTCCAGTGCAACTCTCCTGATCACCGCTTGCACGTGGACAATGCGTGCTCTCCGTGTGTGTGCAGGCACGTGTATGTGTAACCACAGGGAATGGATCTATCTTGAAAAGCAGAGACTACTGATTTATTCACTCTGTTACACTGAGCTCACTGCCAGATTGAACTCACAGGCAAAGCACAACATGCTCACCTTTAATCCTTGATATAATTATTTTTTCAAATATAAAATATTGGCGTAAGCATAATATCAAATCCTCACCTTAATAATATGAAAGTATCTTTGAAAAGGCAAGTGGAGAGATGTCAGGGCTTTTACTTAGAAGTATAATGAGGTTACAGAAAGAGTCAGCATAAAATATAAAATATGAAATGGTGGAATATTCATGCTGCCGTGGAGATTAATAATTAGGATTCTGTATTTAACCAGACATGATTCAGACATGATTTAAATTAACCTACATTGTAATCGATTCAGAATCACTATAAATAATGAATGCTTTTTTAGTACGAATATTCTCTTTTCTTTAAAACCAGAATTATCCAAAGATACTGGATCTGCTGTTAAAAGACCTGGTTTTAATGATCTGCCTTAGTTCAAGAACTCCGGAACATTGCTTAGGGATATTCTCAAAGGATAAATAAATAAGAAGCATGAAGCTTCAGAGAAAGAATAAAAAGCCAACGGATATTCAATTACTTCTGGGCAAGGCTGTCTTTAGCCCTGTTTGATTTTAACGTGTGCAGCTTGCGCCATCTACAGAAACAAAAATGAAAATTCTGTCGGTGACAAACTGCCTGGATTGAAGGGCTGGACTGTCACACAGGAATGAGGCAGCATTCTGGCGAAAATCTCCATCTTTGTTCAGGAAACCCAAGGGACCCCACTCTGATGAATCTCAGCACTCAGCCCCAAAAGATTTCCTGGAAGTACAAGCTGGATTTATTACCAAAACATTCTAAGCATATGGCAGCCCATTCTAAGAAAAAAACAAAAAAGAAACCAGCATGAGGATTTTACCAGAGAGGACATGGTGATTCAGCCTCTTAGTTTAATTAGGGTACCCTATCGCTTAGGTTTTTCTTCTTCTCTGGTTTGTGTACATTTAAAAATGTCTAAGAAACACCTCTTTTTCTGCCAGTCACTTGGAAATTAAATTCCCTGTCTTCCTGCAGCACCTGATCTAATTGGGAGAACATGCATATATATATATACATCAATAATAGGATGCTTGTAGGAACTGTTAAAAGAAATTTGGTTTGGTCTGAAGCTACCTCCTTTTATATTTTATGTTTGACCTCAGGGTTTCTCCTAAATAGTGAACTGTAACCTAACTTGACTGTAAGCAGACTGTAACCTACCCTTATCATAAGTAGCTGAATTTCAGCCAATCACAGGTAACTGGGATTCAAGACAGGTTCCAGCCAGGTTCAAGTAAGACAGCCTCCCAGCCTAATCCAAGCAGGTATCTTTCTATGCTCACCCATTCTCAGTTTCCAGATGTTACCCAGCCCTGTGGCATCCCCGCAGTGGCTCTCTGAACCATTCTGGGTCTGATGCTGTCTGATTTTGGAGCCGATCTTTAGTGAACAGAACTCTGTTGAATTCAATATTTCAAGTCTTGTTGTTAGCAACAGTATGACCCACAAGCCCCCAGGCACTGCTAACAGGCATGGCGTGTGGAGGAGGAAAAGGTAATTGCAGCTGGGCACTGCAAAAGCTATGTGGAGAAGTGGTCTGTGAGCTGGACCCTGAAGGGGTTTGGTTTGAAAATGAAGATATTGAGACAGAATAGAAAACAAAAGAACAGCAAACAGTTCAGAAAGCAAGTAAGGAGAGGTGCCCTGGACCCAGATCATAAAAAATCTTAGCACAGTAATTTAAAAAAAAAAAGTACTTACATAGTGTTCGCCAGGGACTGGACACCATTGTACATGCTTCCTATGGAATAATCCTGGTCATCATCACCCTGATATTTAATGTGTCTGTTGTATGATGAGAACCAGAAGCTCAATGAAGTTTCATGATATGCTCATCACCGCGTAGCTAAGAAGACTTGAACCATGCTCACAACCATTACTTGGTGTTGCCTCTCGATCACGTAAGAAATTTGGACCTCTCACGTGAAGAAGAGTGGGACATTCGGTCATTCAGCATTCCCAAAAGCAAAAGCTAAAGGTTAAGCAAAAGCCTCTCTGAAAAAGAGAATAAGTGCTTCACAATACATAACCCAAAATATAAAGCCAAGTGGAGGAAATACAGCGCACTTTGAAACCTCTCATGGCTTAAAGCATAGACATACATGGTAATATATTCAAGAATAAGCGAGTTAGGCTGCAAGGACACCGACCACCCCACTTCTCTCTGTACTTCCCGGAGCCGTGTATTTCTGGAACTGGAGTACCTCCTGAATTCACATGAGCTGCACCCCGGTCCCCTAGAGATAAAACAATGTTTTATCTCTTCTACTGGCTACCTTAATAATTTTAAATAATGTCATAGTCCCCTACTTGTCTCACCCAGTTTAGGGAGCTCATTCTTTGCAAAATGAATATAATAATCCTCTGGTCTCCCTCCAATTGTCCTCCTCTGACCTCTGCAGCTTTGATTTTGACTTGTGCTTTTATACCCCTAAGACTGTCCGTGGTTATGTATCTCTGCACCAACCAAGATCAGACAGGTAGCAGAGCGGTCAATAGCAAAGAGACAGCTCTCTGAGATTTGCTGTCCAGACTCTGGGACAGAGCAATGCAAGGAAGGGTAGGAGGAGGGAAGTGAGTCCCCTGGACCCGGGGAGGGTCTGAAGGGGGAACTGATGCCCACTGGGAGACAGCAGAGAGAAACTTCAAGGAGGCGGCGGCAGTGGGTGGCACCTTCTCCCCGAGTCTGTGGTTCACTGCATCGGTGGCAACCCAGAGGCCTCCCCAGAGAGACACAGCAGTGAACAGAGCAGGGGACGCGGGGACCACCCTGGATGGCGAGTGGGATGGACCTGGCTGTCCCACCAAAGAGAGCGATTGGGTGGGAGGCATCTCGGAGGCAACTGAGCTCGGAACTCAGAACAACTGCTGGCTCCACCGAGCGGCTCCCGGGGAGGGTGGTCAGGCCTGCAGGAGGTGCGTGGACAGCTGCAGACTAAATGGGTCTGGTGTCGGTCTCGTGGGCAGAAACCAGCCTGACCTTCAGGGAAAATAAAGGTGCAGGCTTGCTGAGATCATCCGCTGCCCTGCTGTAAAGCTACTGCTGGCCTCTGGCGTGAATCAGACTTTGCCTCCACGTGCCGTCTACCAGTGACTGCCAAGACAAACCTGGAGGTGGACGTTTTCTTTCTTTCCTTCTTTTTCCCCATGTCCCTCTTCTTGTTTTTATTTAGGGGTCCTCGTCGTTTGATGTTGTTTTTCTTTCTCCTCTCTTTCCCTCCTGTCATCTGCACCAGTTCCCCAAAGTTCACACCATCCTCCGCTGCCCTCCTGTCTTGCTTCTAATCTCTTCCTCTTTTATTTCTCTATTTTTCTCCTAGTCCTTTCAAATTTTCTCCCCCAAGGGTAAAATTAGCATATTGAGGGCTTATTACTGCATGTAATTTTCTGGTTTGTTTTAGATTTTGTTATATAGGGACTGGGGATTTAGCTCAGTGGCACCGTGCCTGCCTGGCAAGTGTGAGGTTCTCAGTTCAATTATACATTTTTTTGCGACATAACTACATATGTTTATTTTGTTATAGAATACAAATCTAGCTCATAGGGGCTGGGGATTTAGCTCAGCGGCATAAGCGCCTGCCTTGCAAGCAGGCAGTCGCGAGTTCGATCCCCGGTACCGATAAAAAAAGAAAAAGACACAAAAAAAAAAAAAAAAAAAAAAAAACTCAAACTCAAATCTAGCTCATAGAGTTAAAGGTGGCAAATTATTGGTTATCTAAGTTTGTCATTTTCTAGGCTTTGTTTAATGCTATTGTTATTGCTGATTGTACCACTTTAGCCAAAATGGCATAACTGTTCTAACCAGCTGCTCCTCGTGGTATACCAAGACTGAGATTGCCTAAGGGTCATAGAAAATGCTGTGGGCCAGTGCCAAAGAACAGTGACTGGGCCCAGTGGGCAACAACTTCTCTCCCCCAGGACACTGAAGAGGTAGAGTCTTGCAACAGACTCAAAACCCAGGTATGTCTGGAAGACACCTCTGAAAAGTAATAACTTTCTAAGTGTTCTCAATTTAACCAAGATCAGAACTTTCACTGTTTTCTTACTTAGATTAACTTTAAATGCTAAAAATTGACAAACAGCACCTACATTAATACAACTAAATATTTTTTATATCAAGACCAAATATAATGCTAGAATTATGTATTGTTGTTTACAAGGCCAATGTCAACCCTTAGGTCATAAAAAGAAAAGAACCCTTGACTCTATCAACTGTGTTTAAAATCATTAAATATTTTATTTTGCTTCAAATTTAGATCACAATGACTTGTGATTCTCCATGGCTTTTATTTTTAGAGGCAGACTTTTAATTTGCATCTTGGAGCCTTTGGTTCTACAGTTTATTGTGTTCCCAGCTTGTGACATGGCTTTTATCCTGATTTCCCTGCACTACACTTTGGAATTGGATTTAGTAATCCCTGTTGCTCTCTGGGGTGGGAGCCCTTCTTGTTTTTTTCACAGAACTCTCCAAGAAGAATTATGCCAGAAAAGGCTTTCTGGGTTCATGAATGTCTGAAAATGTCTTCATCTTGCTGTATCATTCAGATTTTCAGTAAGAAAACGTAATCACTACATGCACTTAAATGGAAAGAATTTAATGGAGAAAATTAAATGAATTCACCCTGGGTGAAAATCAGTACAGAAGTACAGGCAATGGATATTCATGGCCAACCTTAGCCAGGTAGGGGAAGGCAGGGGACAGTGTTAACAGATCCTATGCTGGGTCAGGTCACCCAGAAAACCCTGGAGCAACAGAGAAGATGGAGCACTGTGAGACCCACTAACAGCATGGGAAGGAAGAATCCCACCCTGGTGTCAGCCTTCCTCTTCTTTCCCATTGCTTTAAACCAACTAGAAATAGTAAATCAGAAGAGTACGTGTCCCCACAGCCAGAGCCAGGGCCCCTGCGAGACAGAAGAAGGGCATGGAATCCAAGTGTCTTAGCTAATTTTCTCATTTCTGAGACAAACTATCCACACTCTGGTTTGTAGAGTTTTCAGTCCACAGGTGGCTGGCTCCAGGGGAGGCTGGCATGGCAGAGGGGCATCACAGAGGAGAAGTAGCCCATGGCAAGCAGGCCCATGAGAACACGTAGGCTCTTCCTGTCCCTTGCATTCTGTCCAGCGTACACACTCTGAAAGTGGGCAGCACTCACACCCAGGGTGAGCCCTCCCATTACCCACACGCAGAGCAATGCCAGACCAATCAGTGGTCTGATTTAGCAATCACACGCCCTGCATCCCAGCATCACACACTCCAAATCCAGCCACCTCTGAAAATGACTGCATGGGGCTCTGGGGGGACTTCCAGACATAAGCCATAACACCATGCCAGCTCTGAAAAAAGACCCAAAAAATCACTGCTCTTTGCTAGTCCCACACTCAATGCAGAACAATTCTCTAGCAAGAAGCAAACAGCACTTTAAAGCAGATTGAATCAACTCATTCAAGGCCAAACAGCAGAGAAGCTCCAGAAAACTGCATTAAACCCAGACTGTGTGACTCCGGAGCCCAGGCAGGAAACCGAGGCAGGGAGCTAACAGGACTTTGAAGCAGCCACCTAATAGGGACAGGAGGGCAGGTGCACTCTGTGGTGATATGGAGCAGGATGAAAACAGCTAATCAAAGAAGCAGCCTGCTGCTTGCCCTGAGATTTAGAAAACCAGAAGCGGACCTCCGAGGACAGTAACAAGGTTCCTTTGTGCCTGCCATTGCCTCCGTCTATGGAGGAGCCACGCCCACTGTCTGTCTGTGTGTCTTTCTTGCAACAAACTTTTATGTTAGTCTTAAAATCGGTCCCTGTATGATTTCCACCTGTGTGTGGCTAACCCCTAACATTTCTGTGATCAGATCTGTGTAAGTTTTCTCTGCCACACCAAATAACTCTCCAGTGACACCAACCAACTGTCCTAATAATTCCATTCAATTCTGACTCTGCCTGTCTGAGTGTCAGGTCCCACGGGTTTAAGGCCCAGTGCAACAAAACTGCTCCTACCTCGCACACTATTGCCAGCCTCAGGTTGTGATCTACCCCCTTCTGACCAACCACCTATAATGATGGCATTGCTACAAACCCTCCTGGGCTCAATAATTTGCTCAAGAACACAGGGAAACACTGCACTTATGTTTACAGGTTTACTAGAAAGGATACAAGTGACCATGAAACAAAGGGGTACACAGAGCAAGGTTGGGGGATGATTCGGTGCTTGCCCCGGGCATGCCACACCCCCACCCGGTACTTACTCATGCCCAGTGATCTGGAATCTCAAGTCTTGCAATTCAAGAGTTTTTATAAAACCTAACAGCTAGTGATATTCCCTCTCCCCGCTTTTCCAGACACCAGTGGGTAGGGTTGAAAGAAGCTACAATCCTCTCACCCAAAGAGCACTGGTCTTTCTGGCAACTGGCACCAGCCTGAGGCTATCTAGGGGTCTCATCCTAAGTAACTTCCGTAATATAACCTTAGGAGTTATCAGAAGGGGACTCACTATAAACAGCAGTAGAAACTACTGTTGGAGCTGGAAATTGACCACATTGTGTGGATAGGATCAAAACAGGAAGTGCAATATATCCTGAGTGTGCTTTGCTTTCCCACGGCCAAAAGTGGAAAAATCTTAAACTCAACCACCATAAATCAGGAACCATCTGGATATGTTAGCCAAACACATCAAGCTACCGGGAGCCAATAGACCCTCAGGACTCCTGCTTCACTTTACTGTTTCCCCAGACCCACCAGAAACCTAAACTCTGAGGTCTTCATTAACACATCCCTACCGTGACCTGGACCCCCCACCCTCCCGAGAGTGCCAGCCTGAGCCCTGGAATTGTGCGATGCCACCGCAGGTCCCTCCCCTGTGGAGAGCCCTGGTCATCCCTGTCAGTGCCTGTGCCAGTCACCACCTTGGTAGTTATGCCATCGGTCACCCACTCCGCCTGCTACCAACTCTCCTGGAGAATGACTCCAGAACCTGTCTGCTGCTGCTGTAATGAAGTGCCACACACTCACTGGCTTCAATCAGTTCTGGGCCTAAACTGGCTCAAACATCTGCGCTCCTCCTGCAGGCACCGTCCGCTGGGACAGCTGAGGTATTGCAGGTCCTTTCTGACGCCCAGAGGCCGTTCACATTCCTTAGGTCATTCCAACCTCTGCCTCCTGTCTCACACTAACTCTATTGCCGCACCTTTATAAAGTGATTAAACTGCCTTCCTCTTTCCACGTAATCCAGGATGAACACGGCTTCTGAAGATTCTTAACAAGACCATTTATGCAAATGTCTCTTGGCCACGTCAGGTAACATCCATAAATTCACCCATAGGGGTCGCTATTGTGCCCACCATACCTGTCACCGCCTTCTGCCCTGGAATCCAAGGGAAGGTCCGTCCAGCACCTGGACCTGTCAGCCCCTTGTCCTCTGGAATCATATTTTTTTTCTGCCACTCTCAGGGTCCCGTTCATAACTTTGCCATTACTGATAACCGTATTTCCTCCGAAATCTGAATTTCGAATGTCTATTACTTTTACCTGGTTCATTAAAATCATCAACAATTAATACAAACTCAAAATCCTTCAGTCTGTTCACCGCACCAGTTTTGTTGTTGTTGTTGTTTTGTTCTTTTGGGTTTTGTTTTTACTTTCTCTCCTCCATCCTGAGCCAGCTTAGACCTTGCAGTCCGTCGGTGTACTTCCTTCCAGGAAAACCCGTGTGTGTGTGTCTCTCTCTCTCTCTCTCTCTCTCTCTCTCTCTCTCTCTCTCTCTGTCTCACACACACACACACACACACACACTCACTCACCTGGAAAAGCTTTGTCTCTGATTACAACCAATGCAAGAAGCTGAATTCTTGCAGGATGGCTCTGGTCAAGCCTCAAGGGACACCTCAGGCGAGCACGACACACCAATCATGTGATGTCCGCCCATCCCACAGCTTGGCAATCTGTGGCTGTTGTTAAACTATTCTTTTCTGCCCACTTTCTCTGTTATTGCTCAAGCAAAGTAATCTTTTCTTTTCTTTTGAGACAAGATCTCACAACCTTGGGCAGACCCACCAGGCTCAAATGAGCCTCTTTTACCTTACCCACCTTACTGCCTGAACCTAGAGACAAAAGCCACCACCCCAGGCTTTAAACATGTATCATCCTAACAGTTAACAAACTACAGCACTATTATTACCCATTTCTAAAGATCAGAGCCAAAGAACTGGGTGATAGCACTTTATAATAGCAGACTACCCAGGCATGGTGGCACACACCTGCGATCCCAGCACTTGGGAGGCTGAGGCAGGAGGATTTTCACAAGTTTGAGGCCAGCCTAAGCTACATAGTGAGTTTGAGCCCAGCCTGAACTACACAGTGATACCCTGTCTCAAAAACAAATAAATAAATAAACACACACAAGAGCACATTACCATTCCAGTAAATCTAAATGAGTCAAGTGCTAAGGTATGAATTTTTACTTAAAAGAATTTTCATTAAACTCTGAGCACACTTTGATGCTTGAAAATGACACATAAAATGATGCAAAATGAGAGCTTCCTGCCCATAAGCAGTTAGGGACTAAAGAAAAAGAAGAGCAAGATGCAAAACACAAAAGACAAAAATGAAAATAGCATTGGTCCTGCTATTTGACAAGAACATTTGGAAACATGGCAGGTGAACTTCACCAGGGACTGATACAGAGTAATTCACTCGGGAAAAAAGTAATATAGTCTATATTTATGGAGTAATGAGCTCAGAACCATCTGCCCTAAAACAGGGAAGAAGATGTTATAAGCTGCTAAAACGAGACACTAATCCAATATGATGTGGAGAAGGAGTAAGACATTAACAAGAGCATATCACAAGTGGAATGTAAAAGGCAGTCTAAACCGTGGGGCATGCACGTTTCTTGGCTCACCTCAAGAAAGATAAGCAAAGCTGGACAAAATAGAGGATGATAACTGAAGTTCGTGAAAACACATTGCTGCTACGATCATAACGTACTATGAGGATTATCGTGGACCTATTGTTCTAGGAAACTACATGCTTGTTACTTCACTGAGCCTTTACAGGAACTGCCGAGACACCTAGGATAAACCTTGTTAAAAGACAATGGATCACCCTCCTGCTGAGGCCCCACAGACCAACAACAGAAGCTCATTCTCATGGTTCTGGAGTCTGGAGGTCCAGGGTCAAGGTGGGGCCATTAAGGGTGGTTTCTGATTATAGATTGTCTTCTGAGTGTGTCTTCTCATGGCTGAGGAAAACATCTCCAGTCCTTCCTCTGCTTCTCCTAAAGACATCAGGGCCCTACCCTAAGGCATCACTAAGCTATAAAGGCCTCACCTCCAGAGACAGTCACATTGAGGGTCAGGGCCTCATCCAGGGGACACACATCGAGGAGTTCAAGAGAGACTGGAGGCCCTGCACTCTGCACTCTTCCCCTGCCCTCAGCTCCGGAAGCCTGACTTCCAGGGACAGCAAAGACCCTGATTCCTCTGGGGTAGAGGAGCTTTCAGGCACTGGAGACACAGGCAGGTGATCAGAAGGTCAGGGGCCAAGATAGTGCCCTGGCTCACATCCTACCAGGCCAGTATTTAATGTGGCCACAGCTCCTGTCTGGTAACCCCTCTCCTACAAAGCAGTCCTTCTCAGGGTCCATTACCCATTTCCTGCCTTTGTCCCTCTAGACCACAATGGGACCAGCTTCCTGCTGCTGCTGTCTCCAAGGAGCTTTATGATCCCTATGATCCCTGGGTCCCGACCCCAGGGCCTGGTGCATGCTGGGCATACACTCGGCCACTGGGCCACAAGCCCATCCCCACACAGCCTCTTTCTGCTTCGCTGTCTGCTTCCAGCTGGATCAGTGGTATCCAGAAATCAGACCCTCAAAACACTGCACTAAAGTTGCCAGTGCACTTGATGAGATTGTAAATGATCTCTTTTCCAGACACGTGTTCCATCACAATTACTCAGATTATTACTAGTAGTGACAAGCAACCAAGTGTGAGTCCAGAGAACAGAGCTGAAACATAATTATGGAATCTGTTTGCTGAGGCGAAAAAATGGGCACCTGCTTGTAAAGCCACAGAGGTCACAAGTGCATGACCAGGGACGTAAGTGACCACAGTCTTAGGGGTATTCCCTTCTTCATGGAAATCGTATTTACAAGAACAGGCTCAAACAGTTGTTGGGGTAAATGCATGAGCAAAGGCTTTACTCTCACGATAATGGTTTTATTGCTTCATTAACTTTTCCTCGACCCAATCCTAGACACCCTGGAGAATTCTCTACGGCCAGGGAAGCGTGGGCCTGAGTCACAGACGGGTCTGCGTGAGGTATCGCAGCCCTAATTCAAGCATGGCCCTGGAAGACTGTGGGGAACACGGGGAAAGGAAGTGAGACCCTCAATAAGCACGTGGGTGTGATGTGCTATTGTGTCAGTGATCCTCACGGTGAAATTCAGCTCTGATGATTCACTAGAAGGACCCGCAGGGCTCCAAATTTATTGCATTCGCATTACGGCAAAAAAGTAGAAAGTCAACCAACCAAGAAAAAAGATACCTCAGGAAGAGTCTGGTGAGTACTAGATACAGATTTCGAGGAACCCTCTCCAACAGAGTCCCACAGGACACCGCTGATTCCCCAGCAAAACACAGAAGCAACAGATGGGTTTCTCTGCCATGAATTCTCACTTGGGCCTGAACCAGCATTTTCATCGGAGTTTTTATAGGGACTGTGTGTCTGTGTGATTGCAATTTGTGAAATGTCAGACCCCCCGGAGAAAAGATGATGCTCACTATAAATCACATCACTTGCACCAACTACAGAGCAGTTTGAGGCTCTGAGCATGTGCAGTATGCTATCCACTGCATGGGAAACACTGAAAAAGGCCAAAGAGCCAAGGGCCAATCAGGAAGCTGCTCTTTAGAGAATACGCATCATTTGAGCAGTGCAGGCCTCTGGGCTGCACACCCCTTCCCGCACACCCCTTCATCCTGGGAGGGTCATCAGCCTCTTCGAAGGGACCCCACTGCTCACCCGATGGTGAGAAGTGGTTAGTGTCCTATGACAAACAGTCCAGGATCAGAAATGGAAGACCTGGTTGGACTCAGCGGCACAGCCTTCCTCTTGCACAAGCTGATCTGACCACCGCCTTGACCCTTCGGTTCTCTAACAGCAGAGGATCTCTGGCTGTCTCTGACCCAAAGCTGGACACCTCTGTCTGTTCTTTCTGGACTCTTGATTGCTTCCTGCCCAGTTGTGATGGGTAAGTTTGAGGTGGGACAGCCTCACAGAAGGGCAGCTAGAGTTAGAAATTAAGTAAAGGGCACCTTGTGGCACCGTAGTGCTAAGTTGAGAATCCATATATGTACTTACAGAGGTGTGTGCATCTTTTACTAGTAAATAAGAGTCCTCAGGTGGCAACCTCTTTTCTCCTTGTATTTAGGGGAGGGCTAGTTAATCCTGGTCTTTCATGTTACTGGCTATGTTCCTGTTTTGCCAATCAACTATTCATGCTAAATTCTTACATTAATTGTGTTTACTGGCACCTTCCAGGGTCTGGTTGCTTCCAGGGTCTGGTTTCTTTGTTTGCTGGAATCTAATTGCAGAGGCAAAACCTACCTTCAGTAAGATTTCCTATTAATTTCTTTAATACAGCCTCATGAAAGCCTATTTTATCCTTTTTTCTGTCTATGAGCCCCTGCCCCTACACTACCTGTGACAGACGGCTTTGCATCACTCTAGCAGATACCTGAGAGAATCCTCCTACAGAGAGCAAAGGTTTAATCTGGCTGACATTTCAGAGATCTCAGTCTCTGCTTTGGACTCGTGGTACCGCATCACATTGCCGCCTAGAGTGGAGCAAACCTGCTCTCCCAAGGCTGGAACATCTCAAGGAGCTGCAGCCCTCAAAGCTTTCCACCTTGAGGGCACTGACGAGCCGCACTGCAGCGCCACCTGCTGCTCCCCGCGGGAAGAGCCGCAGGCTTTCAGGAGCGGGGGGTCCCCCAGACCCCAGAGCCCTGGAAAACTCCCCTCCCGGCCGGGCCAGAGCGGGTGCACGCCTGCAATCCCAGCACTGAGGCAGGAGGATCGCGACAAGGGAGAGGCCAGCCTGGGCTACAAAGTGAATTCAAGGCCAGCCTGCACTCCATCGCAAGACCCTGTCTCAAAACACACCCCTCTCCACTCCTCACACCCACACGACACCACGCATAAGTTAACATCTTCCGTTTCGTCCTCAGCTCTGCTTTTTCTCCAGTACTACAGCCACCCCATCTCTTCCATCTTAGCCAGTAGACAGGGATTCAGGGAACAGCTGACAGGCTGTAATAAAAATTATACTGTACACTGAGCATTGAAATTCATGATTTCAGTCTTTGTAGCTTTCCTTTGCTCTAAAACCTTAGACACAATGGATGTACAATTCAACGCTACATACTGAGTTTTACTGATCTATCTCCCGCACACCTGCATCTCTTCCGCTATCCTTCTCCAAATTAATAGTGTAATTATCTACCGGACGTCGCTCAGTTCAGAGCAGAACTGCCAGACACCTCCCTCATCTGCATCAACCATTCGCTCACGAAATCCTGTAACTTCTGCTCAGCACTAACCCTCCTCTCTGTCCTTACACAGTTTTAATTCCAGTCTTCATCACCATTTGCTTGAAAAATTAGAATAGGGGCTGGGGATTTAGCTCAGCAGCATAAGCACCTGCCTTGCAAGCAGGCGGTCGTGAGTTCGATCCCCGGTACCGATAAAAAGGAAAAAGACAAAAATAAATAAATAATAAAATAAGATTAAATTGCTGGTGCTTGGATGGTGCAAGCCTTCTCCTGCCATCTTTAGAACAAAGAGACAAGAACCCCAACCTCACCAAACTCCCCCACTTGTCTTTGTTTGTGACGGAGTCGCCCTGGGTAAACCAGGCTGGTCCTGAAGGCAGTCTACACGGCCAGGCCAACCTTCTCCAATGACAGGTGTGCGCCACCACGCCCGGCTCAAACCCACACAAAAACACATCTTTTATGCTTGTCAGGAAATACATATTTGGAAGAAAAAGCACTGCACAGTTAGATGAGCGTAAATCACACTTAGCACGTGCTTAGAGATAAAGGGTCCTGAACCTTACATGTGGTTCGGCACCGTGTCCACAGCAGCGCTGCCTAGAGCTCACAGTCCTCGCCAACGGCTAACGTTTGTCTGACATCACCAGTTACATTTGTCTGTTTTCCATCTGCATCACAAAATGGCAAAGATCTCGTTTCAGCAAAATACAGGCCCTTCAGTGTTTCAATCTTATCCATGAGACAGTGCTTGGTTTAAAGTGGGTCTCAATCAGTCTGGAGATGCCTCAAAAAGCTGGGATTGGAGGTTCCATACAACCCAGCTATTCTGCTTCTAGGTATATTCCCAGAAGAACTGAAAACATCATTCCACAGTGATATATGTGCATCCATGTTTAGAGAAGCACAATTTGTAGCAGCCAAATCTTGGAAACAACCTAAGCGTCTATCAACTGAGGAACAGATTTTAAAAAGTTGTGATTTTTTTATACAATGGAGTACTACTCAGCTATAAAGAATGATCACCAGTCTGAACTGCATACTGAAACTGTCTCAGGAAGACAAAAAATTAAAAAAAAAACCAAGACAGCTGTTTATATTAAAGGCTTCCAATGAACACAACCCTTGATGGCATCAAAGAATGGCTAGACGATAAAGGTCAAGTGTTAAATATCTAGATGAGAACACTGCAAAAAGCATTTAAAGGATCAATACTCACTGTGTTTGATAGAACTAAATCTGCCAAGATTGTGGAAACTCTAGGCCAGAAGTACAAAGACACAGACCTACTAATACCTTTTAAGGAAGATTATTCTGCAAAGTAAAATGAAAGAAATCAAAATAAAGTGGAAGCTAAATTAACAGCTAAACAAAAGCCAGGCATGGTGGCACGTACCTCTAGTCCCACCATCTGGAAGGCTGAGGCAAGAGGATTGCTGTGAGTTCAAGGCCAGCATGGGTTACATAGTGAGACCCTGTCTCAAAACAAACAAACAAACAAATAAACAAAAAAGCTACACAAAAGCAAAAAGAAACACAGGGCTGGGCATGGTAGCGCATGCCTGAAATCCCAGGGAGGCTGAGAGAGAAGGATCACTGAAAATTCAAGGACAATTTGTGCTACATGGTGAGTTCAAGGTCAGCCTGGACTATATAACTCCACACTGACTCATAAAGAAACAGAAGGGGAAAAATGTTAGCAGAAGATGCTGGAATGAAATCTCTAAAAGACTGACTACTTTATCAAGTTTTCAGGCGGCTTAATCAGACCCATAGAGAAGATCTGCACATTCTTTTTTATGGATCATGATGAAATAAAATGGATGGATTTCATCAGAGAGGCCAAAGAGGGAATGATTCTACTTAAAGAAAAAGCCAAAACAGTGCTGGATAGAGCCAAAGACGTAAATAATGATAAGATACAGTTAAAACACAACCAAGTGCCATGAAAAATACTAGAAAGATAGGGAGAAGAAAAAAAAGGTTTCAAAAAAAACCAAAATCAACAAGAATCCGTAATCAAAAGTCACACATTTAAAGAAAAGGAACGCTGCCCAGGCTGGGTCAGCTAAAGACAAAATACGGTTTGAGGATCAGAAAACAACATTTGCTGGTGATGAACACGGGGCAGCTAGCTGAGAGAGAAGAGAAGCCAAAGCCTGCATCAAAGCACAGAACATGGTGCCCGAGACCAGTAGTTCAGTAAGCAATTTAATTCCCTTTAGGTCTTAAACTGACTTTTTGTCTTTGGAGGCTCTTCAAAAGAAAACTGAATCAGGTTCAACTCAGTGTCCACCTACAAAAAAAGACAATTTTGTTGTTTTAACTTTTTGTTATCCAAACACATTTTTTAAACAAATAAGTTGTTTGCCTTCAGATGACTCAAATATCAAAAGAAATATTACCCCACCAAATTGCTTTTGTAATATTAGAGTGTATTAGTATGAAAAAATAAATATGTATTATATAGGAAATAAAACGTTTTATTTAAATAAAATAAAACGGGCAGACGACTTCATAGCCCACATCCAAAATGGACGCGGATTATGATGCTTCCGACCACAATCCCCCACTGGTCCCGCCCACCAGACCGGAAGCTCCTCCCCTGCGGTGTCCGCGTTTCCGGCAGAAACCCGCTCTGGATTGGCTGTTTGGACTATTTACCTCCTACCGGAAGTTACGTCACGGAAGCGCGCGCAGCAGCCTTAAGAGGGAAGCGGGTGGAAGGTCAGCTTGTTGGCGCCGAAGTGTTCCGCGGACCCGGAAGGGGAACTGGGAGCTGGAGGTGACCGGGAGCTAAGGTACTTCTCCGGGGGCTCCGATGCGACAGCGCGTAGTGCTGACGGCCGGCTTGGTGGGGCCGCTGCGGTGGGCAGGGTGCAGCGGCGCGTTGGCTGCGTCACAGCCGGGCTGCGCGTCAGGGTCGCCGTCCGCGCGCGGGGTCGCGGTGGGGAGGGCGGCAGCTTGGGGCCGGGACAGACACCGGGCCTCGCCCTTGCTGGCCGCCGCCTGCTGGGCGGCGAGGTGCCCGCGCTGCTCCGTGCTCCCCGAAGCCGCCGGCTTCCGCGAGGGCCGGCAGTGCCCCGCAGGGGTATCGAGGGCGTCGTTCCCGAGAGCAGGGCGCGCCCGGGCGGTCACCTCTAGCGCGTGGAAACTCCCCTCTGCAGCCGGAGCGGAGCGGTGCCGAGCTGAGCGACCTCTGCCCCAGCTCCGTGTCGGTGCCGGGGAGGTGACTGCCGAGGTGATGTAATGGCATGAAAGTGCTGGGACGGTTCGGTGTTTCCCCCAAAGAATGCATATCCATAGCAGCTGCAGCAGAGTTGAATGTTTAAGAAACGTTAACTTAAATTAGGGGCCAAGACGCATATTCCGCGTCCCGTTTTTAAAGGTAAAATCACTAGAAAGAGCGAAGGACCGAGGCGATTACATTTTGTTAGTCTTAGACGGTTTCAAAGGATAGACACTGAGAGCTGGCGCTGTAACCTGATCACTGTTCTGATCGTTTTTCTTTGTTACAAGTGGGAAAAATGAGACACAGGTGGTCACTTGCCTAAGATTCACGGCAGATTATCGGTGGCCGAGCCGGCTTACGCTTGTCATCTCATTCTTACCTGACAGTCGTCTGTGTGCTGCCGAAGGACCTGCGACTCCGTTTTGGCTGTCCACGGATCTGGAATCCTTCACACTCAGCTGAACATGCTTTTCTGTTAAAATCACCACCGAGGGAGTGCGGGTTAACCTGAGGGAAACCTGACCGACAGCCGAGTTTACTTGGAAAGCGAGGCTGACCTTTATGTAGCTGTAGAAAGGCATATGCCCTAGGTTTGCTTAATTCGAGTGACCTGTTTGGCTTGAGTTTGTCCTTTAGCCTTGTAATATAATACGACCTCAAAGAGTTACTCATCTCAGCCCTAGATGACAGTTTTCCTGTGCTCAGAAGTTACACAGATCTGCTTTAAGGCTTCCCGTTCAATGCTGGTATAAAGCTACATTTTTAAAAGCAGTCGCAGCCCCTGTAGTCACTGTTTCGATGACAACATTGGCTCTGTGTCCCATATGACTTGTGGATTCATGCATGTTGGTCTGACTGATTAAACCTAATTTGGTGCTCCATTCCAAACTGGGCTCTGTGGAGCCGGATTCTTGAGTTGGAAGAGATCGGTGGAGGAGTCATTGTTGAATAGGTTGTTAACCTTTTTCAGGAGAGGGGACGGTCTCACTGCAGTTCGTGCTGGCCTCAGTTCACGGATCCTCTTGTCGCAGCCTCCTGAGTGGTGGGATTACAGATGTGTGCCGCCACGCCCAGCTATTATTTTTTTTTTAACAAAAGACAAATTTTTTTTCCTAGTGTACTTCTCTGGGTACGTTGCTTAATTAATACCATTTTTGTTTTCTATTTGTGTTTCTAACTAGCATTTCAGATCTGTTGGGTGAATCAGTGCGTCACCATGCTGGCTGCAAGGCTCGTGTGTCTGCGGACACTACCCTCTAGGGTTTTCCACCCAGCATTCACCAAGGCCACCTCCCCCACCGTGAAGAATTCCACCAAGAAGCATCAATGGCTCTTAACACCCAGCAGGGTAAAGGCCGGCTGTCTGTGTTTCTTTACTCCTGAGGACCGATTGGAGGGTTGGGTTGGGTTGGTGTGAGCAGAGTGTAGCCTTCCCTGCCTTGAGGGCTAACACAGTGTAGTGAAGCAATTATCAGTAACAGTGACATCAGAAATGTCGTCAGCCCTCTTCTCCCACCAATTCTATAGCATTCTGGATCCTGGTTATCCTGTATGAAAAAGAAAAGGATTCCTGTAACTTTTCCATTGCTACAGGCTCTTAGGACTTCTCACTCACAAAGTGAGTGCTGTGGTACAGACAGGAGAAAAATCAGGGGTCAGGCCTACAATCAGGTGCTTAAAAGGACCCGGAGATTTTACAAGTGCCTCTTTAATGAGTTATTAAGGATAATAATTCAGTACTTGTTGAAAATCATAAAATTTATAGGTTATAGACGCCCTTTTCCTTTTACAGTATATCACTGCTCTAGCGTTTAAAGGAATGGAGAAGGTTTGAAGTGTGAGAGAATTAAGGAGAATACACAATTTTCTCCCCATTAAATTAACTGTTAGAGTGCTAAAAAGGCCTAGAGCCAGTCATCGTGGCTCCCCCTTTGCTTTGTCTTCAAGAGAGACCTTTTTTGAGCCCATTCTCTGGATAACAGAACATAGCTATTATTTAATAGAGTCTCATCTTGATATTTGGTTAGCATTAAAATACAATAATTTTAAGTATATAAGTAAAAATCTATGATTTAAAAGTATTCTGAAACTTAAATAGTTGAGTATGTTAATTGCATCATTTTGAAGATGCAAGGCAGGTAGGTCTATACTTTATGCTTTTAGTGACTTTTATACAGACATTACATTGTAAAAAGCACCATACTGCTTTAAACAGTTGGCTAGTGTAGAGATATGTTTTGTTATTAATGTAATTGTTTTGATGTCGACGGTCTGTCTTTGCACATATATCCAGGAATATGCCACCAGGTCAAGATTTGGAATCCGCCGGGGAAAAACTGCCCAAGAACTCAAAGAGGCAGCGATGGAACCATCAGTAGAAAAAGCATATAAAAGTAGGTGACAGACGTTTGTTTCTAACCCCAAGTCCATGATGTGTTTTGGGGGTGTAGCTCAGAGGCTTCAGCACCTGCCTGGCATGTGTAAGATCCTGAGTTTGATTCCCTGTACCAGAATAAATAAATGAGTCTCCATGGGCAGCCTCCTGAAGTATACAGAGTTATACCTATCAGTATTTTCTGGGAAGATAAAGGGCCATATTACCATTCGGGATCTGATGACCTCAGAGAGATGGGTATTTTGCCATGGGTTTGGTTTTACTTCACATTTTTAGGGGGAAAAAAAAAAGATTATTACCATACCATGACCCAAAAGGTATAAGGCATTTAAGGAAGTTCAGTTGAAAGCGTAGAGAATCTTCACTCAGGTGTGTTACGCTTGGCCACATCTCAAGTCAGTGGGTTTGAGGCATAGTTTGAATTCCAGCTTTGCATGTTCAAAACTAGATTATTGATCTTCTGACATCTAAACAAGAATACAAGTGTTTCCTAACAGTCTTAATGTCAGTGTATTACAGAGGTTGCCCTAACCAGGAACCCTCAGAACCGTTGTTTCTGATTAGTAGGTTAGCCCTAGAAGACAAATCCTAGATTATATAGCAGTAGCATAGTTAATATTCTTGATCAGCCAACTTAGAAAGCAACGTGCCCTTCATGAGCATCGATTTCCATCAAGGAGGAGTTGCAGCCGGGCACGGTGGCATATGCGTGTAATTCCAGCCCTGAGGAGGCTGAGGCAGGTTTGAGGCCAGGCTGAACTACGTAGTGGTCCCTGTTTCACAAAACCCCTACCACAAAGAGAGAGTGAGTAGCCGGCAGGGTGCCTGTTCTGTGAACCAGCGCGCCGTCTCCCTCAGTTCTGCTGCGTAGGTCCCCATCACATCTCTTCTTGTCCTCTTGACCCCATGTGAAGCCACATCTTTGTAATGCCACCGTAGACCCAGTGGGGGGCTGTTGAGATTTCCCTTACTTTACTGAGAGCTGCAAACCCTGTAATGAAACAGTGGAGAGCCCAGGTCACACGCACACCTGCAGACGCGCTGTTGCTGAATGAGGTGCAAGGTTAATCAGGTCTGCTTTATGCAGTGGACATTTCACCTTTGTGGGAACGTCCTTCTCTCCTAACTTTGAGGACATCTGTGTCGCCACATTGTATTAATGGCTATAAGGAAGAAACAGGGCTACGACTTGTCCTCTTGCAAACGTTTGAAGCCTCACCCTGCACTTGGAGACGTGATGTAGTAATGTTGTGTGTTTCTCCCGTGTTCTGCAGTTGAACAGCTAGGAAAATGCTTCCTTGCCGGAGGGGCTGCCGTGGGTCTTGGAGCGTTGTGCTACTACGGCTTGGGCATGTCGAATGAGATAGGGGCCATTGAAAAGGCTGTGTAAGTAAACTGTTCCAAAAATGTAAAGCCTTCCTTACTATACAAGTCGTGTTTTTCTCATCATTTAGTTTTCAGTCAGTGTTGAAGTATTTTGCATCTAGGCTTATCTGTTTGTGCACATGAGTATTTCTCGGCATGTATTTTTTCAAACCTATATACACATCTTTTACTGAGATGTTACACATTTGAACAACGAGAAAGTACGTTACTTTTAGTATAAGCCAAGTGCTTGTTTATTTAGTCCTTATGGTGACTCAAGGGTGCTTCCCAGTAATCTAACTGAATAAGGTGAGGACCACTGAAGGGATATCACTGCCAGGGCGTCTAGCTAGTGAACGAAGCAGCCGGTGTCACATCCGTGACACTGCTCACTGACCGCCTTGTATCTGTTCCAGAGTCTGGCCTCAGTATGTGAAGGACAGGATCCACTCCACCTACATGTACTTGGCAGGCAGTGTGGGCTTCACAGCTCTGTCTGCCTTGGCAGTAGCCAGAAGCCCTGTTCTCATGAACTTCATGATGAGAGGCTCGTTGGTGGTAAGCAAGCTGGTCTTCATTTCCCTTTGCCAGCTGAAGATCAAAAGATCCGGTGACATATGGGGGTACTAAATGGAAGATACTAAGTTGAATATGTTTTCGTTCAATGGATCATGTGAATTAGTGTGATCGTAAGAGCTGAGCAGAGGAGAAAACATATTCTCAGTCAGCTAAGCTAATACTTACTGAATTCCTTTTTTTTTTTTTTTTGTTTTTGGGGGTTTTTTTTTGTCTTTTGAGACAGGGTCTCGCTGTGCAGTTCATGCTGGTCTTGGGCTCAGTTATAGCCTAGGCCTCCTGCCTCAGCCTCCCTAGTGCTGGGATTACAGGCATAAGCCACCGCACCCGGCCTGAATTCAGTTCTTTATTGAATGTATATTTCAGTATAGGACAAAGGAATTGTAAATCAAACTTGCAGGATTGTTCTTCAATACAGAAAATGGCAAGTAGGCTCTATTATATAGCAGTTTCCTCAATATTAAAGCAAATTCAGAAACATCTTAAAGATCAGTGGAAACTACTAGTCAAAATGCCCACGCAGTCTGCTTTGAGGTAGACTGACACTGCCACTCCTAAGTTACTCCTGAGTTGTTTGGCCTTAAATAAGATTTTATATTCGATGAATATTTACTCAGCACTTATTTTGCTAGATACCAAAATAGGATTTCAGATGTGGGCCCTATTTTTCTGCAGATAGAAGAGATGAATTGGGAATATTGGTACAGGATACACAGTCGGTTTGGATTTCATAGAAAATCGTTATCTTCAAATGTTTCACCTTTAAAATGTTCCTTGAAATTTTTAATTTCTCTGTAATATTTTCTAGTTTGCTGCATGTAGGTCTTGTAAATGTTGCAGTGCGATTTACCACTATTTATATACTCTCACAAGAAGACCAGAGCAGTCCTGTTCTGCTGCGCGGCTTGGCAGGGGGAGGAGGTAGAAGCCCTCATCGGGAAGGGGGCTTGCGGGGGTCAGAGCACAGTTTCAGTACGTGAGGTCTGGAGCTGGCAGGAGCCGTGACCAGGGAGGGTGTGCAGGGTTTCCAGCTGGGGCGAGTACCAAGGTCATCAGGGCCTGGGCAGAGCCCGCAGCAGCATTTGTGTCTAAACACTGAGGCCGGTGTGGAGGAGACACGGCAGGTGTGCATTATGCCTTCGCGAGACCTGAAATGGGGACCATCGGGTTGAACTGTAGCAGCGGATGAGGAGTGGAGCTCGGAGAGGTGTAGGGCCTTCATGATGTCCCCTCCTGAGGGCCCAGATCCCTGACACCTCCGGTACGTTCTCCTCCACAGCCGCACGGCTGTCTGAACGTATGTTTGGAGACAGAGTTTCACTGTGTCATTTAGGCTGGCCCTGAACCTGCTTTGTAGCCCAGACTGGCCTCGAACTCTCAGAAATCCTCTCACCTCAGTCTCGCAAGTGGTGGATCACAGGCGTGCGCCACCACACCCGGCTTGCCACTCCTGGAAGGAGCGGCTGGCGAGGAGGAGCGGGTGGACGGATGATCAAGGACTGTTCTCAGCACCGTGCAGAAGCTGAGAGACTTCGGGGCGTGCTCAGGGCCCTGCTCGTTAAGTGCAGCTGGAGCAGGGTGGGAAACGTAAAAAGCGGGTAGACTGTTGGGGACAGCCGGAAACACCTGACGGCCCTGCACACGCAGGCTGTATGGAGTGATGCTCCTGTTTCCGGCTGGACAGTGATGAAATGGAACCCAGTACGATTTTCTGCCTGGTGGGCTCTCTTGTCCTCTGCAAGGACAGCTGTTGTATTTTCCTGTGCTTGGCCTCCTGTCAGAGGTTGAGCATTCTGGGCCCGTGGGTCAGCGAGCGAGCAGGCCCAGGACTGTTGGCATCTGAAGATATTCACAGGTGTTAGGGGTTGCTGGCCACAGTGTCCTGCCTTTTGATTTGATCAAAGGCGTCAGGTTTGCATTTCTCCAAGGTGCACTGTCCCCGTCTTCCTTCCACGATGCTCCTTGCTTTTTCGAGGTGTGGGGGTCGAGGCAGGGTTTCTCCAGGATGCTCTGCAGTCCCGGCCAGCCAGTGTCCTGTGGTCCTCCTGCCCATCCTCCCATGCATCCCACATCTGGCTGTATTATTTCTCTGTCTGCACAAGGAATGTTTGTGATAACAATGGAAATCTCAGATACACGAAAGGCCGTAAATCTGGGCAGGTGGAAGCGTGGACTCTTGTCTTTTCCTATTTTTTATGTGCTGTAGTATTTACCTTCTGTTTTTCTGCTTTGCATGCAGCAAACAAGGAATTCAGGCAGTGTAGTGTGTGTGTGTGTGTCTA
The DNA here is from genome assembly GCF_034190915.1 of Cavia porcellus. Taxonomy (NCBI): domain Eukaryota; kingdom Metazoa; phylum Chordata; class Mammalia; order Rodentia; family Caviidae; genus Cavia; species Cavia porcellus. The sequence continues at coordinate 3,149,355 of NW_026947506.1, forward strand.
TAACTAGTAGACCATCGCTGACTTAAATGCTGCATGTGTTAAACTAAAATACGTCTTTGATCAGTAAGTGGTGTGGCACATGGCAATGATTGCCAGCACTTGGGGAGGCCGAGACAGGAGGGTCAGGAGTCCAGGCCCAGCCTCGACAAGACCCTGTCTCAGAATAAAACTTTAAAAAGGGCTGGGGATGTGGCTCAGGTGAGCCCTGGATTCCATCCTTGGTACTACGAGCAGTCTTAGTACCAGCCTGGAATTCTGACAGACCTCTCAGACAAGAAGAAAATGGTTAAAAGATGCTGTTGCCCAGGGCGCGCTCCACTCCTGTCCTGGGGCCATCTGCCGCCCTGGCAGCTGACAGCCCAGACTGAAACCCAGCGCCTGCAGTGTGCTAGACAGGCAGGACTCCTGTCCTGGTCTTCATCTTTTCAAGCTGATGAGACGCGCCGGATCGTCCTGCTTTGCCTTTGTGTGAAGATCCCCTTTTCTTCCTAATGTGTCTTTCAGACAGTCGGTGCAACTTTTGTAGCCATGATTGGAGCTGGAATGCTGGTGCAGTCCATACCCTACGAGCAGCAGCCAGGCCCGAAGCATCTCGCCTGGTTGCTCCATTCCGGTATGTTCTGTCTGTCGTGAGGCAGCTCCCGGAGCTGCCCATCTTAAGTGACTCCTGACGAGTGTCAACAGTTTCCCACGGTAGTCGCTAGTGGCTTTACTGTCAGACCTTCCCTTTGAAAGATTGATCCCACGAGCACACATGTCCTGAAAAAGCACACTTGGTCTTCCCGTGATGGTGTAGTGAGTAGAGACTGGCCTGGGTGTTTTGTCCGATGCCAGGAGGATACTGGGTCTGCTCTGGGTCACTTGAGAGTTGCTTTGGCCTGGTGGCTTCAGAAAAAGCAAAAACTTTAAGTTGCTAAAAACGTGTTGCCTGTTGCAGAATTCATGGGAGTCCCGACAGCAGTGTCCTAGGTAGAATTCTTTTTCTAGTATCTTTCTTAGAGTAGCGTGTATTTTAAGTCAGTCATCCTCCCTAAACAGTGAAAAAAGAAAACGAGAAAAACCCAGCCTGACAGAATAAGGAAGCCAGTCAAACAGTGGTAAAGTGACAGAACTCCTCCGGTGTCCTCCGTTCTGGGGTGGTGTCCCGGCGGCCCCTAGAAGTGTGCTGGGTCATCCCCCAGGCCTCAGTGGGGTTTGCACTGGGGTGGGACCGATCACGTCCTCTGGAGGGGCTGGGATCGGTCTTCAGGCAGGCAGGATTCTCTGTCCACTTCTCCTCGCAGTGGTTGCTTCTCTGTGCTCTTCTTGTAGCGGTGCTCCCCACGCAGGGAATGCCCAGGGTCCCCCCGGACTGACTCCTCCCCATGCGGGTCATGGGCGGGGCCGGGGAATGCCTTGGCCAGGCCGCTCTGCTGGCTCAGCCCCGGGCCAGCCTCCCAGTCCCGTTCAGGGCTGGGGCTGGGTTTTGGTGGCCACTGCAGTGGGATCTAGTTGTCCCCGGCTTCTGGCCCTTAGCAGACTCCCCATCTGCACCCACTTGGGACAGACTGCTGTGATTGCGTGATCCTCTCCTTCCCCTCGGGGCCTTGGCAGGGACAGGGAAGCTACCCGGGACCGCTCTGCTGCTGGAGCCCGCCCCGCAGCGGCGTCCCTGCCTGCCCGCCTCTGTCCTGCGCGTGTGCTAGAGCGCAGTGCCCCAACCCCGGCTCGTGTTCTCCACCCTGCTGCCACTGCGTGCCAGCCAGTCCTGCCTGGCGCGTGCCATGCAGGGCTGTGGCGCTCAGCTCATGCAGTCCAGGGGCCTGGTTACTGCTCTGGGAGTGTCCCGTCTGCTCCAGGAAGGCACTAACACCGCAGACGTGGGTGCAGGGGCCTCGGCACCTGCCCCTGGGTGTGTTCCAGCGAGATAACTTGTGCTGCTTCGAGCTGACAGCAGCTCCTCCCAAGCTGTTTCTCCCGATTACTTCGCCTACAAAGTATATCAGCTAAAATTAAGTTCCTGAGCTGCCACGGTGTTCCTGTCACAGCAGCACCAGTGTCTGGTAGGAGCCCCGCGTTTCCAGGTGGCCCTCATCTGTTCTTCCTCTCACTTTATCCTGTGGGCAGCCGTAGGTTTGAGTGTCTTTTAAGCGTTTTTATGTGGATTCTTATGTGCTGTGAAAACATGAAATTTCAGTTGGAGAAAATGCAGGTTGGTGAGTTAGGGCCATGGGCCAGGAGTGTGTTAGTGGAGCCACAGGTCAGCTTGTGAAGTCAGGATGCAGTGTCACCCAGAGGGAAGGCGTCCTGGGATGGCCTGGCACAGCAGTGTTGGAGGTGGTGGTTATTTCCCAGCGCTAACCGAGCCTGTGCCCTCCTTCCCCAGGTGTGATGGGAGCGGTGGTGGCGCCTCTAACCATCCTGGGCGGCCCCCTCCTTGTCAGAGCGGCGTGGTACACGGCCGGCATCGTGGGCGGCCTGTCCACCGTGGCCATGTGCGCGCCCAGTGAGAAGTTCCTGAACATGGGCGCGCCCCTGGGCGTGGGCCTGGGCCTCGTCTTCGCCGCCTCGCTGGGTAAGCCACTGCGCCTGAGGTCCTCAAGTGGGCACCTTAGTTCTCTGAGAGTCCCGTTTGAGGATGTCTGAGACAGGCATGCCGATTCGGTGGCCTTTGACCTCTTGTGAACCTTAATCTTGGCGTGCGGCTTCGCAGACACGTCTAAAACGGTCTGGAGAACGCACACTGAGGTGGTGCAAGGGCCTGCCTGTAACTCGGGGTGCCTGCACCCGCTCTGAGCTGCTGTAAGATCATAGGATCGGGGCCCAGCCCTCAGGTGTCCCATCCACATGGGGCACCGTGAGACTTGGGGCTTTGTTTTTGAAATAGGATTTCACTACGTAGTTCAGGTGGACCTGAACTCACAGCAGTCCTCCTGCCTCGGCCTCCCCAGTGCTGAGATTGCAGGCATGCTTCACTGTGCCCAGCCCGAAGAGGGGTCTAGGCAGTGTAAATTACAACCCTAGAAGAAGACCCCGAATCTTACACCTCCCTGACTCTGACTCCAGGCTCGATGTTCATCCCGCCCACCACCGTGGCCGGCTCCGCTCTGTACACGGTGGCCGTGTACGGCGGGCTAGCGCTATTCAGCATGTTCCTTCTGCACGACACTCAGAAAGTCATCAAGCGCGCGGAGATCACGCCGGTGTACGGAGCCCAGAAGTTCGACCCCATCAATTCGTAAGTGGCCTTTCCCCTCTGCCCCTGGTGTGAGCACACCCGTTAGCTGCCACAGGCGGGCAGCTCACGGCAGCAGGCGTTCGCTGGCTTCCGGTTCTGGAGCCCGGAAGTGCGGTACCTTCCTCTTCTCTCTGCGCCATCTGCGACAGTCCACGGTGTGCCCCGTAGTGCAGGTGGCAGTCCAGCCCTGCCTGGCTCCCTGTGCGTCTGGCCGGCTTCTCTCCATTGGGGCGGGGAGGGGGCAGGGTCTCACTAGCTAGTGCAGGCAGGCCTCCAACTCAGGGCAACCTCCTGCCTCAGCCTCCACGTGCTGGGGTTACGGGCGTGTGCCACCCTATCCAGCTTCCTCTCATTTTTTTGTAAGGCCACCAGTAGCCCTGGACTAAAGGCCCACTGTGACCTCATTTTCAAAAATCCTACCTTAGATAAAGTCACATTCCCAGGTGCCGGTTAGGGCTGCACACATGCTCATGGGGACACACGTCAGCCTCCAGCTGTGGCTTTGTTGGATTTTACTGTTTTGTTCCGGTGCAGTTTGATCGGTTCTCTTGCTTTAGTGTACTATATACTTATATATCCCGAAAAACCTCTGATAATATTACAACTAAGTAAAACATTGAAGGATTTACTCACTTAAGTACTGTAGTATTTATTGGAAAATATGCGTAATTGACTGAACTTTTAAAAGGTAAAAAGTCATTTCTAAAAATTAGAAACTTTTCAGTATAAATACTGCTCCTTACAAATACTCAGTTTTAATTGGCATTCAGTAGTTTCTCCTGTAGGATTTTACCAAAATTATTTTGTTGAAAACTTTTTAGCGTTTCGTAATACTGCCACATTTTAAAGCAATTTATTTTTCTTGACCTAAAAATAAAACCCAATGTTACGGCTTGAAAAATGTCACTCTAAAGCTTAGATCTGTAGCACTTTCCTTTAGCAAACTGGTACCTTATACATTGAAACCCCAGACTGTGTCTGTCTGGTTTGTCTTGACTGTCACCCAGGGGTTCTTTAAGTTTTGTTGTTTTTTTGCAAGATACCATACTTAGTGTCAGAGAACAAAACAACACTTTTTTTTTTTTTTTTTTTTTGTCTTTTTCCTTTTTATTGGTACTGGGGATCGAACTCACGACCGCCTGCTTGCAAGGCAGGCACTTATGCCACTGAGCCAAATCCCCAGCCCCCAAAACAATACTTTTAAAAAGTGCTCTTCATCTGGCAAGCTCGAGGTCATGAGTTCGATCACCAGTACCCGCCAAAAGAAAAGTTTAAAAAAAAAAAAAACTGTTCTTCAAATTGAAGAGATCCATGCACAAAGAGGAGAAAGTTGGCCCTTGGGATTTCCTCCATCGGCAGCGGAGCGGTCACTTTAACTTGCGTTCCGATGGCCAGGGCAGGTCACCAGGAGGCCTGGCTGTCATCGCTGTTGGGGTGCAGCACAGATAAGGTGATCGCTTTCTTTCCTAGGATGCTGGCGATCTACATGGATGTGTTAAACATATTCATGCGAGTGGCCACCATGCTGGCAGCGGGCGGCAACAGGAAGAAGTGAGCCCCGCACCGGCCTGGGCCACGCCGCGCGCCTCGTTCAGCAGGCGATGTCGGTGGCACTCTGGTGAAGCAGCCCTGCTGAGGTGTGGCGGAGGAGGAGGCCGTGTCGGACGGCTCAGTGTTCAGGAACGTGACCCCGAGGTCTGCTCTTTTAGAGAATAAATTCCACAGTTCTCTTCCAAATAAGCACATAAATACTTCCAACTCTCATATCTGAGTAATTTTAAGACACTTTGTTGAACAAATACAAAAACTAAAGTTTATGTTAGGAGGACATGTATTTTACCTAATTTTGAGTTTACTAGAGTAAGTGAAATTTAGCATATGTGTGTGTGCCTGTGTCATTTTGGGGCACACTGTTTTTGGGGGTTTTTGTTTGTTTTTGAGAGATGTCTCTGTGTAGTTCAGGCTGGCCTTGAACTCACTGTGCAGCTCAGGCTGGCCTGCACTCAGGCCAGGAACTGAGGCCGTCCTCCTGCCTCAGCCTCCGAGTGCTGAGGTTACAGACACGCACCACCACGTTGGACTGGGACGCTAAACACTGGAGTGATGCTGCAAGTGATGTCCAGGCTGTGGCACAGAGACCAGAGTAGGCTCCCGCACCACTGTCCCCGCTCTCGGGCTCTAGCACACCCCAGACTGGTGAGGCCTGTTTTTGTGCTTGCCTTTGGATGGAGCCGGGCTCCTCCCCTGCTCTGCAGCTGGGTGCTGTCTCCACGGAGCTGCGTCGGGATGCTGCCGAGTGTCTGTCACCTTGGCTGTCCCCAGTGGGATCGTGTCTGTGAGTTTTCCTTCGGCTTCTCTAAAGCAGCAGATCCCTGAACATCTCTAAGTCAACTGTTCAAAACACGACATTTGCTGCTTTTTACAGTACACAAGCAGCATGCTTACAGCCACCAGGATTTGTGGCAGCAGTGCTGAGGTCTGATTGAATATGTGCCGACTTTTTTCAGCTCTTCAGTCTTGATGTCATTAGAAAAACCTGCCGTGGCATACACCAGGGATTTTTATCAAAGCAGCTTTTCTCCTAAGCTGCTGGACTCGCCTTCCGTCTTAGGTGAAGCACTGTAAAGCAAAGCTAGCCGCCTGAAAAAGTGGATCCGAAGTGGGGTGGGGAGAGTGCGCCAAAGTTTGCCCAGCAGTTTTCTTTGTGTCCTGCGTGGACCATGACGGCACACTTCTCAGTGCTTGAACACAGAACCAGAAGGATTCAGTGGTGGGAAGAAGTCTGTACGATTGCTTAGATGATGGGTACATTTGGTAAGTATTTATTGCAGAAATCGGGAAATGACTTTTAACCATCTCATAGTGCGTAGAATGCATACTTGTGAAACAATAAAGCTTCTGCCCGAGTGGGACTGGCCTGCTTATCCCAGCGGAGCTGAGCTGAGCTCACACGGTTTGCACAGGGTCTGTTGAAGGCTCCTGTGTGTGGCAGTGGAGCACGGTCCGTGCTCCTCCCGCTGAAGTGCGGGCACTAACGCGGCCGCCTCACAAGGTTCCGGGGACCTGTGGGGCCCTAATAGCTGGGGGTTAGCTTCTCAGGCGGGTTTGGTGTTCTCCGTCCCAGCCTCCACCCGGTGTTAAGGGTTCCGGGCTCTGCTGTCTCTGATCACAGTCCAGGCTGGTGCCACACATCACAGCGGAACCAGAACCGGTGTCATGAGCGGGGGTTCCAGGCAAAGGTCCATGGAGCAGAACCAAGGTGTTAAGCTGAAGGACAGTACCTCTTGTAGGCCTCACTCACTTTCCCTGACTGCTAGGACAGCAAAGACCACACAAAACAGGCAGCTGAGCAGGAATGTGTGATTGAGACCCCGGAGTAGCGCTCTCCGGGAAGGGGCTGCTACTCGCGAGCCCAGGACGGCCGCCTCCTTTCCTGTCCCCCTTCCTCACAGCCTCCGGAAGGTGAAGAGCTGTGGGGGGCAGAAAGGAAGGCCATCGTATTCTGTCCTGTCCTGTTCCGTTTGCTCACCCACTGGCCACAGTGTCTGGGGCCGCTGGAGACCCTTGGCTGGGGGTGCACGGTGGGCGTCGGACAGGAGCTCAGAGGAGGGCACCCCGGCAGAAACCACAGGAGGGGCATGCCCTCCGGGGCCTCTCGAGGTGAGCTTCCGCCAGCTGCTTCCCCAAAGTAGAGCAGCGGCCCACGCCATGATGCTAGCGTCAGTGGGAAGCGGAGTGGTGGGGAACAAGTGGGCATCTGAGGCACCGCCGCCCATAAGTTTTTAAAGGGAATCCGTGGAGAGAACGTCAGGGTCACTGCAGCACTTGACATCTCTAGGTTGGGGAACCAGCAGACGCGCTGGTTCCGGAACGCGCACAGAACCCTGTAACCACCCTCAGCAAACTAAAAGTCCACCGAGCACACGTGCACGCAGGCCCAGCTGTCCTGGCGCTGGCGGGTACAGGCTGAGGGAAACCAGGTGACTACCTGGCCACCCAGGGAAGCCTGGCCGGGGCACACGGTCACACGGAGTCGAGGGTCCACCTCCAGCCTGCTCCGTCCCACCCTCCCGCTGCAGCACTCCTGTGCTCTACTCTCCAGTTTCTGCGCCAAGACCCACACTTGGGGCTCAGAGCTGTGTAGAAGGAACCTTTCCTCCTCCCCATGGGAGGGCAGTTCGATGGTGGTTTCCCCTGAAGCCCCAGCGTGGGCTGGAGGCGGGGCACTCTGCAGACTGGGTGAGATCCTCGGCCTGCATCCTGGGAACCTGAAATCCCCGTGCTGATGTATGAGCAGTGGCAGTGTTTAAATCAAATTATGGCTGGGCTGCAGAGACTGCCTGCCTGACAAGTGAGGTTGTGAGTTCGATTCCTGGCACCCAGAAAAAAAATCACTGCAGTAAAAAGACACATTGCCATGGATCCCTCAGGCTCACGCCCTCACTGTGAATGCTTCCTGCAGTCTGCTTTTTTTTTTCTTTCAATCTTGCTGCTTTGTGAAGCTGTCCTGAAGTCTCCCTGAGTGGCGTTTACAAGGAGCGATCAAAACCACAGGAAGGGCTGCTGCCTAGGACTGCCGGGTGGGTGGGAGGGCAGGTTCCTGCAAACCTTAGATCCTCCACCTCCCACAGTGGCGCCCAGAGAGCGGCTCCTCCCCAGAGTCGGGGTGAGGGGAAGAGTCAGCAACCTAAATCAGCAGAGGGCATTGAGGCAGGCGCAGCGGCCACTGAGGCCACCGAGCAGGACGCCGAGAGGAAGGGCCAGGAAGCGGCCAGGACGGCGGGTGAGGGTCTGCAGCCAGGGAAAGGATTCTGGGGACACTGCACCTTCCACTCCAGCTTCTTGACCTAAGCATCCTCTCATGCACCAGCCCTGTGGTCTACACACGCACAGAAGCCCGGGTGCAGAACAGCGCATCTGTGTGTCTGTCTATACGTCTGTCCCCGGGAGTGGACAGCATCTCGCATGGATTAACCCGGAAGACTGTAAGCCAGCCAGGCTAGGAGACAGAAGTCAGTGTCTGGAATCTGAAAAACTGGACTTGGAGAAGGGGGCAGGTTACAGCTGGGAGGAGAAAGTACGGTGGGGCGTGTTAATGAACTCAGTCATTTCACGCCGCATCCCTAATGCGAGACGCTGTGCACCGGGGTACTACTAACTTGTTATAAAATAACCTACATGAGCACGTGGTAAGCGACCTCTGCAGGACCGGGAGCAAAGCCTCGGCCACTGGGTTGCACTGGGCACCACTCCTTGCCACCCTGCACAGCAGACAGGAGCAGAGGTTCATGTTGACTGGCTTTGGTCGGTGGCTGGCTCCAGGGCAAACCCAGAGGAGGAGAGCCAGCTCGGCCAGGGCCCGGTGAGCCACTGCCAGTTAGGTGCTGCCTCCCGGTGAGCCACTGGGCTATGACCCTCAGCACAGTGGGGCCTTAGGTGGGGGGATTTGGGTCTGAGCCATAACACAGATGGATCAAAAATACCCTGACATTGAAAAAACAGTCTTGGAATAGTACTGACCTTTGGATTCGTGTTAAATACAACTTCACTAAAAGCTCAAGGTTAGGATAACCGCAAAGTGCACTAAAGTGTCTGTAACTCGAGACTATAATAAACCAGCACAATAAATGCTGGAGGTGACGAGAAGGAAGGAAAAGCTAAGTGCCCCACTTGGGGAAGGCGGCCCCGTAATAAGGAGAAACTGTTTCTGTCGGTAGCACAGTGGTTCAGGTATTACGCCGTCAGGAGCTGGGGCCCACAGAGCTGTGCTCTAGACCACGCTTCTAAACGGGGAGATCGTGGAGCACGGTGTTGGGAGAAAACAGGCCGGGAACCACGACCGCAGGCTCCAGGCAGAGCAGGCAAAGGCTGAGAAGCTGTTCCACCAGGGGTCAGACGCCCCACGGGTCTCCAGCACCCAGTGGAGTGGCCCTGGGAGGGAGACACAAAGCCAGTGGCAGGGTGATGATGGTGACATTCGGCCCTTCCTGGTGGGACTCCTAGGCCTCCAGCAGCTGTCCAGGTGAGGCAGGTTAGCCGCACACCCAAGAATGCAGTGGATGTCCAGGCCTGGAGTGGGGTAGACAAGAGGAAAATTCACAGCACCAGACACCCCCAGCTCCCCGAAGGGCCCTGGCCTGAGTGAGCAGCAGGTACCCGAGGCAGGCGAGGCCCAGCGCTGAAGCTCAGACTAACATGAGTTGGAGGCTGAGCTGTGCATCGGCTCCCCTGGAACTCAAGCTTTGGAGACAGGGAGCCCCCCCCATCCCTGGAGGGGGTCAATGCCAGCCACCGAGTTGGCACCTGCATCTGCAGTTTGCCAAGCACATGAAGGCAGGGGAGTGGCTCGGTCAGCTGGGGGGTCTGCAACAAACCAGGGGGAAGCCAGGGCTGCCAAGTGCAAAGCAGAGTGCGCAGGGTGGGGTGTTCCCACCGTGAGGGCTGGGACCCTGAGGCCACTTCCACGCTGCTCTTAGAAACAAATCAGGCTTGAGTCATGCTTCTTCCTTGTGAAATCCCCAGCGTCTTAGGTGTGTGTCTCAGGACATTTGCCCCCTCAGGAAAGCTGCCAGGAAAGTTTCCAGAATCATCTTTGGAAATCAAACTCCACGATTGGATTTTTTTTGTTACTATCAGAACAGCACATGATTAAAATTTAACAGGTGTTCTGTTAAGATGCTTCTCATTCTCAGCTCTCAGCTCAGTTTGAGATTCTGAGCATTCTAAGAGCTAGAGGTGTTTCTTCCCTTTTTAAAGTAAGAAACTGACAGCTCTCTTTGAAATGTTAAAAGCAGGTGAAAACCTGTGAACCGAAATCTCTGGAGGAGGGCAGGGCGGAGCCTGGAATTTAGCCTGAATAGCCTGGGCCTGGATTGCTTCACTGCTTTCCTGCGAGGATTCAGAAGCTGCTGGAGAGGCCGGATCTGAGGCTCCCGGTCCCTGGTGTGTGTGAGCCCGGGGCCCCACGCCCAGCAGCAGATGGAATTCCGACCCACACGGGAATCTTCTCCCTCTGAAAGGTGACCCCAAGGAAGCCTGCACACCTGCGAGTGGTTCTGCCCCAGCTGGGCAGCTGTATCCTGTAATGAAAGAAGCAAAACCCAGGTGCAATCCTCAAAGTCCATTTCTGGGTCCGTGGCCGAGTGGCTGAGGAGCCCTGGAAAGTTACCTAAGTCCTGCTTCCGCAGGCCGGGGGCCCAGGAGCCTGCATCTCCCAGAAGGTCTGCTCCTAATTAGTGCCTGCACCTGCTAAGCATTCAGTTCAGCAGCAGCCTCACCGCTCCCCCTCCGCCAGGCAGGTGGTTCTTTCCACCCCTCTGCCAGAATCAGCCGGAACCATCCCGATGCAAAGTGTCCCTGCCCAGCAGGTAACGGTGAGTGCCTGCTGCCCCAGGGACTCAGTGGCCACACTCCCAAATGACCCCAGATAGAAAAGACAAGAAGTAGTGATCCTTGAGGTAGACCAGACGTGTAATCCCAGACACCCTGGGATGCACGCTTAGCAAGCTTGGCTCAGTTAATCCAGGGAACAGTGGGGCGTTGCCAGCTGCACCCTACTCCAGCTGCCTCTACCTTCCACTCTGAGCACCAACCATGGTGCACACACCCACGTGCTCCCAGGATCTTCAAGGTCCCTGCCCTGCATGGCCTCGGGCCTGGGAGCACACCCTGCTAACAGAATCTGGCCCAGTGCTGCCCCGTGACTAACCCAGCAGGATAAATCCGGTTTCTTTGTGCAGGTTAGCAGTTAGGCTTTGTGCAAACACATGAACACAGAAGGGCTGATGATATCAGACTATCCGCTGGCTGCTGGCTTGCCGTGGAGCTGTCCTGAGCACGTGGCCTAGTTCTTCCCCGGGGTCTGCAGCAGGGCTGTTCTGCAGGAACCAGGGAGAGCGGAGCAGATCCTGGCCTCTTCCGATGTGCCCTTGCAGGCTGGGAACTGGCACCAGCTCCTTGGCTAAAGGTCACACATACGAAGCAAAGAACAGACCCAGCTGTCCCATCTCAAGGACAGACATAAATTCCGTGCGTGTCTTTGTGTGTGTGCACACGCGTGTGTGCAGGTGCAAGCTATGGGTGTCTTCACCCCCTGGTGTCAGGAAGGCAGATCCTGCCCACCACCCCGTCCTCTCTCCATCTACACCAAGCCTCACCTGTGTGCAGCGCCAGGGAAGCCCCACCCCTGCGTTTCCCTTCTGTCTCATTCCTGGAAGCCTGTCTGTGAGTGTCTCAATCCTTTGTCTTCTCAAAGTCGGCCTGAGCAGACGCAGCCACTCCCTTTTCGGGAATTGACTCCTGTTGCCCAAGTCCTACACCATATCCAGGACCGCAGCTCCCCAGGGCCCCGGGGCAGGTGCCTCGGTGGATGGGCATGCTCAAGGCCTGTGGAGCTCTGACCGGTCACAGCTGACCAGAGAGGCCCCGCCAGGCCCACAGCACCTGCCCGGACCCTCTGGGACCCTGAGTTCCATTCACCTCCTGAGCGCAGGCCCCAACCCCTCTTTGTCCGTGGACACTGAGAGGGAAGAGTCACACCAGGTGTTGGTATTGCCATACCAGGGCCAGAGAAGGCTGCACCAGGAAGAGAGCACGGCTAGGTCTGAAGGGCAGACAGAACCTGGCTCAGGAGTGGGGTCGCAGAGCCCAGGAGAGGCTCATGGTGGGGACGGGAAGCACCCACCCGCCATCTCTCCCAGACCCGGGGACACCAAGCCCCTGGCTCACAGTAAGGCCAGGCCCTTCACACTCTCAGACACCCCTGCAGCATTACTAAAGGGACACTGAGACAATGTCCCTGATGGAGAGGGCACTCTGACCGTTTATGTCACTCCTCTACCTGGCTACAAGCTGCATCCTGCCTTTCTGCCTCCTCCATGGGCCCAGGAAGCCCACGCCGACCTGACCTCCCGTGCCAGCCTACCTCCCCATCCCATCCCTGCAAAGCCCCCGTCCCTCCTCACCCCATGCCTGCGAATGTCTCTCCCTGGCCTTTGTGTGGGTGGCACTCACTGTAAGTGCTTGGTCACCTGGCTGCTCAGTGGCTCCTCAGCCGCAACCTCAGTTGCTTCCACAAACTTGCTGGTGCCCAGCCTGGCCAGTGTCTCCCTAGCACAGCCCCAGGGGTGTCCCACACAGGGCAGGCTTTGCCTACGCCTGCCCTGGTCAGGTGCCCCCCATCCGGCTGCCCTCCACCTGGAAGTGCCTCTCATTTCATTGCTGTCTTAATCACCCATCAAGGGCCAGCCATAGCTCTGCACAAGTTTACCACAGGGTGGAAGCTGGCCAGTGCAGATGGCTTCTCACACACATCTTCAAGGCCCATTTCACAGAGGAGCTGCGCACACCTTTAGAGACAACCAAGTACAGGTCATATCACTGCTGAACAGCAGTGCAGGGATTCAAGCCCAGGTCAGGTCAGGTCCCTCACAGCCATGCCTCGGGGTCTGCAGGGATTTTATGGTCTTTCGCTCAGCACCATCGAAGAAGTAGGCAGGAAGATCTGCCCTTCGTGAAATTATTGCTGACACTAAAAGTTAACGTTCAATCCAGCTCTTCCCCAAAGCAGGCGTTTCCCGCCTGACTTCTGAGGCAGGCGAGGTGGCGCTCAGCTGGCATGTTACAGGTCATTAAACCTCCTCAGCGTCTCGAAAAGCTGGTTCTTTCCCCCTTGGGGAGGGACCGCCTCTCCTCTTTATGGGACTCTGGGGCTGCCACTCTATAAAGTGTCCGTGGTAGCTCCAGTGAGATCTGCCACGCAGCACCGCGCCCTCCCCGGCCCAGACCTCAGCCACCTCGCCATGCGGTTGCTACCATTGTCCAGCCTCCTCTGCATCCTTCTCCTCTGTGTGTCTGTCTTCTTCGGGGAAGGTAGGGCTGCACCCTGAGCCGGGACTCCAGGGTCCGAGCGGGTTGGAACAGGACGCGCTGGAGAGCAGGCCCCGGCAGGCCTCCCCTGAGCTCCCCCAACACACGGGCTGATGAGAAGCAGCCCCTTCCCCACCCCAGACACAAGCTGTGCTCTGCCCGAGTCCCCTCTGCCCAGAGATTCCCGAGTCGTCAGTGTCCCTGTGCCAGGCTCAGGGCAGAGGGGAGTCTTGCTGGGCCAGGAGCAAATCAATGAGTTCCCTGCCAAGTCTGAGCCTGTCCCACTGCGCTCGAAGAGCACGCCCTGGTCAGGGGAGGATGGGCGGGGGCGAGCTGGGGTATTCGGAAGTGGAGAGACGCGGTCCTCCCGACCTGGGAAGAGGACTCGGCTCTCCTGCCGTCCGTGTTTCAAGCAGCTGCTGCAGGCTTTTCCTCTCTAGTAGCCTCTAGCACGCCGCCTACTTTAATATTTTGCCTTCCCGGTGATGCTTATTTCAGCTTGTATTGGAGCTGAGCATAGAGAATACGCCCAGGGAAGGGAAAGGCCCATAATTTCATGCTTGAGGAATAGCCATGTTGGCCGCCTTTTTTAAGTTGCATGAATCATTTTTTAAAATCTAACTGATCACTCTCTAGACGGGCACTGCTGCCTCTACTTATCACTCCGCTCACACTCACTAAAAATACTCGAGGTGGAGCTCGCTTGTTCACAGCCTGGTGTCAGTAGCAGGTCCCCTGTGAACAGCCCGGTGACAGGAAGTGTCTCTCTCCAGTTTCTGCAGGGAACGGAGGCTGCCAATATAATCAGCAAAAAAGGTGACGAATTTGTCAGGAGCACGGGTTTGTTCTGGACAGGTCGCCCACGTAACTCAAATGGTGCCTGGCCTGGGGGCAGGCGTTGCTGCATAGACCCCGTCCCCGGAGGACTCTCCCGGCAGGTCAGGACCCAGGAGCATGCAGCTGATACTTTTATATATAACTTGCCATGGAGACAGTGTTCAGACGCTCACAGCTGTGCACTGTACTACAAATACGGCAAAGTGCACAGGTACATACAAAGTATTTCCTTCCTCCAAAGTTTTCATTGGTCACTGCATGCGGTGCGCTAAGATGACACGCATTTCGGAGAGTGCCGTCTGCGTAGCATGGCTTTCTCCTGTCCACGGCCCTGTCCCGGCCCCCCTCTCTCCCTGCGTCTCTGGGTAAAGCACGGCCTATACTTAGGATTCTTTCCCTGGACTGGCTCTCCCCTGGGAAGGCAGGGACACTTCTCAGCAGGGTGCTGAATGCTTCCTCACCTGGAGAGGTGAGAACTCAGCGTGGTAGCACGGCCTCCTCCCAGCCTGACTTCCTCACTCAGGAAAAGTGAAATCCAGCCCTGCCACAGCCTGGCTCAGCTTCCCTTTGTTTCCTTGAGTGAATATTCCTGAAGCTGGCCTAGGAAGTAGCTCATAGGATCTGTCCCTGCAAGCCCGCCCCCCCCCCGTCCCCCAGTCCACTGACGGCAGTCTGTGCTCTCCTCTGTGTCCACCCTCAGCGAAAAGGCATCGGACCAAGACACCAACGAAACCCAGGCTCTGCTGCCGCCGAGTTCTGGGCTCCCACCTGCAAGGTGAGCCCCACACTGCCTGGACCGACACTGAGTTAAGAAAAAGCAGTCTGCAAAGAAGTGGAGTGGGGTGCATGAGTCCCTTGCAGGGAGGTGACAGGAAGTGACAGGAGGAGCAGGAGGAGCAGGAGAATGGAGAGGAGGAGGAGGAAGAGGAGGATGGAGATGGGAAGGGAGGAAGGGGGAGGAGACGCAGATACCCATATACACAAACACACAGACACCATGCAGCTGCACCCCCACAGGCAGACACACAGGCACCCCACACACCCACAGAGCACACAGGGTTCCGAGGGGTGTGGCTGGCTCCCCACACTGGGCTAGCAGCCCATTGGGGTCTCACAGTGCCCTTACCCTCCTCTGCACCCCTATAGCAAGGCTGGGTCCAGCTGGGCAGGGGTTCCTCCCTTCAGGCATGTAGGAAGTCTTCGGCTTAGCTACAGAAGCACTGGCCCTGCACGGCCTTCAGCTGGGCTCGGATCCGCAGCTGCGGGGACCCAGCCGGCCAGAGACCGTGGGCCCCACATGGTACCCAAGGAGAGAAGCCAGTTGTGCTGTGTATTGCTCTTGACGTCTCTCTGGGCAGAGGAAAGCACTTTCCGGCAGGGAGGAAAAGAAAAGAAAATGTCACTGATGTGGGCCCTTTGTTCCAACGAATATGCAAGGCCTTGGACGGTGCTGGGGTTTGGAACCGGGGACTTCACACTGAGGCACAGTCCAGCCTCTTTTTGTTAACTGCTGTTTGAGACAGAGCCTCACTAAGTTAGTAAGATGCCTGGATGGGGCTCAGACTTGGGATCCTGCTGCCTCAGCCTCCAGAGTGCTGGCATTACAGGGGTGTACCTGGCCTGGGACCTCATTTCAAAATTTTTTTATTTTACCATTAAATGATAGCATTTTTCTTTGTGTGGATACATAGTCCTCATGAGCACGGGGTTTCATCACCAAGCAATGTTTCCAACAGCATTAGTCACCCTTAGCTGCTTCTCTAAGCCTACACAAGATATTCACATCCTTCGTAAAAATTCTTCCTGACCTGTTTTGTCTTGTTTTGGTTTGAGACAGGGTCTCCCTATACAGTCCAGGCTGGCCTTGAACTCACTATAATGGCATAGACTGGCCTCAGCTATGGAGAGTCTCCTGCCTCAGTGTCCCCAGTGCTGGGAGTGCACCACACGCTCTGCTCTGTCCTGCTGTTAAGAGCGATGTGGACTTAGCTCCTGGCAAGTGGTGCTCTCCTTCCCGCATGCTGTTCCTGCCGTACAGCAGACGTAGCTTTGCACACACAGCCTGGCACCTGCTGTCGGAGGAGACAGGTGGGGGCTGTGGGTCTGCAGGCCTCCCCGCTCCCCGGCCACTGTCCCGCTCAGCTCAGGACTCCCTGCGGTCCTCTGCTATCAGACCCCAACTCCCCGCTGGCGTGAGGAGATACTTGGGCCTGGCCTTGGTGGCCACGGAGACCCTCTGGGCCTCCAGGGAGGGGGAGGTCCGAGGCCTTGGTTGGAACATGGGTCTGACCTCTCTGCCCCCTCCCTCCTGCATGGCTGCTTCTCCCACAGGGAACCGCACCCGCCTGTGTGAACCATGCAAGTACAAGCTGAAGACAGCAGGGCGTTGGGTGGTACCCGGGGCACTCCCGCAGGTGTAGCAGCGCTGCCCACCGGGAGCCTGAGCCCCGTCAACTGGGCAGCAGTGAGCAGTGCTGGAGAGGGAGCCCAGGACTGGTCCAGGCCCTGCACAGGAGCAGCTCGGCTGAGGGCTTTGGGCCCCATCGGTGCGGCAGCCAAGGAGCCCTCCAAGAGCCGGAGAAGCTACAAATCCAGACACCCCCGGCCCTGGAGACTCGGGGTGGCCAGACCAGGCAGTCGGCCAGGACTGCAGTCCAGGGCCCCAACCCCCACACCCTGTGACCACCTGCCTCGATTCCTGATGTGTCAGCTGCAAAGAGCCCGAGGCAAACAGAACCAATAAAAACACGCACACTGCACAGCAGTCTTGTTTGGGCAATGCAGCGGCGGCTTGGGCACACTGCGGCCTGTGCCCTCCTGCCCAGCACAGCCTTGCGGGACTTCTGGTGTGGTCTGGGCACCATAGCCACTTTTCTATGAAAAGGAGCCCTCAGGACCACTGCAGGGGGCAGCAGACAGATGCCTGCCCTCCAGGAAAGGTTCAGGGCTCCCCATCCTGCCGCATTCCCCGGGCTGCTTTTGTCTCCAGAGCTGACCTGGGGGACAGATGGCTCCAGACCCAGATGCTTATCTCCCGGCACTGCCGGCCTCCTAATCCGATTCTCTGAAAGCCAGGAGGGGAGGAGGAGGACACCAGGCCACCAGCCCTGAGGCTGTCGGGCGGGGTCTGGGGACCTGGCCTCCAGCAGATCCAAAGCCTGCATCTCACCATAGGCCAGATTCCCCAAGTCCTTGTCACAGCAGCGGTGTGGTTTCCACATCACTCCGAGGTCACCTTGTCCTGGGTGGGCAAGGGTGGGGCCCGCAATGGATTCAGGGCTCAGCGATGAGCAGCCTGGACCTTGTGTGTGTGTGTGTGTGTGTGTGTGTGTGTGTGTGTGTGTGACATCTGGGAGGAGGACAGAGCTCAGGGACCTTTCGAGACCAGGGCCAGAGTAAGGGACAAATTCGGGAGGGACGGAGTGGGGAGCGGGAGGGGTACAGGAGGACCTGGCTGGCAGGGAGGCTGCAGGGTGAGGGCTGGGGCTCTGGGGTTCACTGGGGAACAAACAAGCCGGGGGCAGGAAGAAGACGCCGGCCATGGGTGGTGGGATGGCCCTGGAGCCGAGGCCAGCAGGGTGGGAGAGGAGAGCAGCGTTGGTGGCCTGAGACTCTGACTCGCTGGCTGGTGTCTGCTGGGGCTCAGGGCTGTGGCAGCAACTCCTCAGGTGTCACACCCTGGCCTGGGGCTCCCTCAGCAGGGACCAGAAAGCAGGGGTTCCTGGATTCCTGTCCCTCCCTCTGGTCCTCTCAAAGCCAGCCCCCTCCAAAGAGAAAATCACACAAAAATAAACACTTGTGCTTGAGAACCACCACGGGGCGGTGACACACAGGCCACATGCCCAGACACAGCCCCGAGCCCTCCTGAGACTGGGGGCACAGAGGGAGCAGCCTCTGTCTCTCTGAGGGCCTCGGTAAGGAAGGCGAGACAGTCATGTCCCCAAACCAAAGGACATATATGTGGCTTGGCCCTTGGGGACAGGCAGCACCTTCCCAGAGCTCTGGCTGCCAGAGGGTGCAGGAAGGGGGTGGCCTTGGGGACCCAGCGAGCCCCTCCTCCCCACCCTGTGCCATCTGTCCTTCCCCGGAGGAGAAAGACCGGGATTCACAGGCTGAGATGCCCATAGGCCCTCGGGAGGAGGCAGCTGTGTCCCAGAAAGACACAGAAACTTACAACTTGCAGAAGGGGCGCTCGGACTCTGTCTGCAGGGAAGAATGGACTCTCAAAGGGCAGGCTGAGTCCTTCAAGTATGAGGGGGAAGCCAACTGCAGAGGGATAAAACCGAATTCTCTGTCCCCGGATAGAATCTGGACATGGCTGCAGGCCACAGTGGGTGAGCCTGCACTTAACCACAGGGGTCCACCCTCCCTGAATGGTGTGCCCAGAATGACTGGCAGGGCATGAGGCAGAGGCCTCAGAGGCTCAGGTGAAGCACATCACCCTCAGGACCTGCGAAGTCTTAACCAGAAAGTCAGGAGCCAGCAGCTGCTGGATGCCCACGCTGAGAAGTCCTCTCCACATCAGAACACAACCTTTTTGCTTGTCCAGCTCAGTGCTTTAAAGACTTTGTGGCTGTGAACACTTATTTGTGGGCCACAGTCATCACCCGTGAGTCCCTGTCGCCCTCCTGTCCCACACCTTTGCACTCCCTCCCTCTCAGAAGTCTGTACCCCTGGAGCCTCGCTCTGTCTACCAAAGGATCAGGGAGCCTGCTGACTGGAACCAGCAGCCAAGACTCCCCGCATTCTAAGAGTCTTTATTTCCTTCATTTACTCCGTCTTGGTTAATTTTTCTCGCTGAGACAAAATACCCAACACACAAAGTTAAAAGAAGAAGGGTTTATTCGGCTCAGTTGGTAAGGTTTCAGCCACTGGCTCCATGGCAAAGGGGTCGCAGAGGGGGACAGTGCAAGGCAGACCCCAGAAGGCAGCAGGCGGCAAGCTACAGGCCAAGCCACCACCTGCTCTCTGTCCCTCATAGTCTGCCCCAGCCACTCACACACTAGCGCACCCCCGGTGGGGTACCCTCAATCAATCAGCCTCACACACCCTAGATCCGGCCGCCTCCCAAAAGCCCCACCTGTGCCTGCATGAGGCTCAGGGACATCCAGACATGAGCCATGACACTCTCCACTCATTCAGCCCGTTATAACCACTCACTGAGAACTGTTACAGCCTCGGCAAGTCTCACCTAAAGGTCCCCAGCCCTTGGGGACCTTGGAGAAATAAGTGTTTTCTTTTGATAAACCCAGGCATTTGTGGCAATAGCAAAAAGTTGATTAACACAAGGATCTACTAAGTGTCAGCTCTACGCCAGTAATAAAACGACCTCTGAGTAAACCCCAACCTCTCCAGGAATGGCTCACAGCTCCCCAAGGAGACGCCCGAGCAGACAGCTTCCAGCACGCAGTCTCCTCAGCGCACTGACCTTCCTCCAAGTAGGGCCGGTTCTGTGTGGGGCAGAGGCGTGGGTGGAGGAGAGAGGGCTTCTGGTGACCCAGACCTCCTCTGGTATGTCCACACCCAGGCTCAGCCATGCAGCAGACTGACCCAGCAAAGGAGAAATCTACAGGCTGGATGCAGGCCAGCCGGGCTGGAGAGGCTGCCTACCAGGGTGACTGTCTCACTGAAAGTGGCCGTGGCTGTGCCCCGATCCAGAAGTCAGTGTGTAGCCAAAATGTTTACTGGGCCACGAACCAATCTAAAGGAACCAGGGCACAGTGGCAGAATCTCTGTATTAAGGGGGAAGGCAGGGCCTCGGGCTGGTAGGGAAGGGGTCTCCCTCCTGTCACAGGAAACCGAGGGCCACCCTGTCCTGAGCCTGGGCACCTGGGGAATGGGGAAGGCCACATTCAGCGTGGACATTCTCCTTCTGGGACTCGGGCCCACAGCCGAGCTGTGACTCTGGTGCGGTGAAGAACCCCCAGCTCCGACCGTCCAGCAGGGTGCATTGGCCCAATCTGTCCCTCCCCTAAGCTGAGGCAGACAGCAGAAGACACCATGGCGTCAATGACTGGCCTCCCTGCACTGGGCTGACACTGCAGGACTGTTCGGACTCCCTCTTTGTACCAGCATACCAGACCCACGCCCTACCTTGGACCACAGGTGCCATCCTGCTGAGGCTCAAAGTCTGCACACCAGGGAGACAGCAGCCTGCGGGACCCCCATCCCCAACCCCGCACTGCTCCGGGACATGGGGCACAACAGCCCACAGGAACACGCTGGGCTGAAGGCTGCCCTTATCTCTGCCCCCTGAGTGGGCGGGCAGAAGTGAGCCCAGAAGCCGCCCCTCTGCTCACCGGCTCCTGGGAGCCCTGGACCTGGAGAGCGCCAGCCCCCCCCCCCCACACACACACACACCATGGTGCGCACATCCACTCGGGCCTGAGTGCTCCTGTGCACCTCGGCTGGGAGCAGACGATGCGTGCGCGTGTGTGGCAGAGGGGCCTGCAGAGGGACTGGAACCCTTCCTGTATGTTGTGGATAGCATGGGAACGCCTGCGGGTGTACTCGTGGGCAGGGGTGCACAGGTGCACGAGGACTGTGGGTTAGCGCCCTCACACAAGCCAGGAGAGGGCAAAGCCGTGGAAACACGCGAGCCCCGCTGGCAACACATGCGTGCCCAAGCAGCCCCCGACCCTTGACACGCGCTGTTTCGCTCAGCAGCAGCTGGACCACCCCCGGGGACGGCGTCAGAACCTGACGGAGATGCCCTGATGGGGCCGCACCACGGGGCCATGTGCGCGAGGCCGAGGTGGGGGGAGCTGCTGGTCAGTGCTGCGTTCCAGGGTCTGAGGGCGCCCAGGGTGTGCGGGTCCCCGGGGACAGGTGAGCCCCTCGGCTAACACGAGCTCTGCTATCCAGGTAGGACACTGTCAGGGTGACAGGGAAGAGCAGCTGTTGTCTACGGTGTTCAGCGCCCCCAGGACAGGGCCAGCTCTCGGGTGGCCGCCCCACCCAGGCTATGCAGACTCTTGATTCAGAGTCCTGCATCCCCAGAGAACCCCAGTTCCCCTGAATCTCACACACTGTGTGGGGAAGGGCAGGGGCGGGTTAGTGCATGCTCCCCGTGTGGACCAGCAGTGGGAGGCTGCAGTACAGGACTGGACCAGCAGCCAAGGAGGCTCCCGGCCCCCCTGCCTCCCCCAGTCACCGGCCAGCCAGGGCGGGAGCAGCCCCGGACAGAGGCTGCAGGGCCACCCTCGGGGGTCAGAGCTCCACCTGGCCGAGAGGGCGCTGAACTCCGCCTTCACACCGCCCCCTCCTTCAGAGGACTTGAAGAGGGGTCGGAGGTCCCCCCAGAGTGGGGACGGGGCGGGCAGGGGGGGACTCTGCTGCCTGGCACAGGGGAATGAGGTCAGGGGCGGCCGCCTGGCCCGGGCTGGGCTGAGCTGAGCCGTCTGGTCCTGGGTCTGGGCACGCGGTCTCCCCCACCCCACCTGGTCTTTGAGGTCTGCTCTGTGACCCCTTGGGGGCGGTCCCCGGAGCCTGTGTGACTGCCCAGGCAGCCCCTCTGCGCCCCACCCGAGACCCCGGCCCTTGGCCAAGGCTACTCCCAAGCGTCTGCACAAATGCTCCAGAGAGAGCAGAGGAAGTTCGCGAGGAAGAAAAACTCCAGCCCGAACCGCGCTCAGCCGGGCGGGACTCGGGACCGGGAAGCCCGATCTTCCAGCCGCCTGCTCCGGCATCCCTCAGCTCCACCAAGCTGGGTCTCTGGCCGGGACCCCCTTGACCCCGCCTCCGGGCTCTCTGAGGGGGCGTGGTCGCCGTGGGCGTGGCTACCGGCGTGGCCACGCCCACCCCAGACTTGGCGCTGGGTGCGCGGAGGCGCCCAGGCTGCCAGCCGCCCTTCTGCCCGCGGGGTCCGGGGCGCTCGCTGGAGACATGGGGCGCGCCCCGCGGGCCGCCGCGATCCTGGGGCTGCTGCGCTTCTGCCTGGGTGAGTGCCGGGCGGAGGGGACGCGAGCGCCCGAGGGATGCCCAGGGCGCAGTCTGGGGCAGACGCTACGGGCCCGGGGCGGGGCAGGGCGGGGCGGGGTGTCCACCCGGAGGCGACCCCCGGCGGCCACCGGCCCTCTCTGAGCCGGGCCCCTGCCTGCACTGCTAGGGCTGGGGTCGGGCAATGCCCTGTTTCCCGGCGCCCCAAGTCGTGTGCGCCCCAGGAGGTGGGTGGTGGGGACCCGGGGTCGCCGAAGCTGACCGGTCCCCCTGCTGTCCCGCGCCGGGCCGACCGTGGCCGTGGTGCAAACTCCCTCCTGCCTCTGGCTTTCCTAGTCCAGGCCAACTTCGCCCCCCACTTCTTCGATAATGGAGCAGGCAGCACCAACGGAAACCTGGCCCTGTTCAGCCTTCCTGAGGACACCCCAGTAGGTGAGGTACCCCCCCCCGCAGGTCTCCCCAGGGACCCCACTCGTGACTCCCCCGATCTTGCAGCGCTGAACTAACGCTGTGCTGTGCGCTCCCCGGGGCGCCCTGTGTTTATGCTGGGATCCCTGGCCCCGAGGGAAAGGAGGTCACCGCTGCCATGGCAACTAAGCCGGGCCAATACTGGGGGCCAGCGTCGGGACCCAAGAAGAGTGGCCTGGGCCAGGCAGTGGTGGGCAGCACATCGGAAAGGCCCTGGTCCCCTGGGGACCGTGACCTTGCAGTGTGTTTACCTCCCGAGCCTCCACTCTCTGGGCTTTAAAACCATCCAGGACTCTCAGCTGGCCCAGATGCCTCCAGGCGCCCAGGCCAGAGAAGCAAGAGGAGGGTGTGGAACCGGCTTCATGGCTCAGTCAGGCTTGAGAGCTGGGGAAGGGGGGGGGGGGTGAATAACGGAGGCCTATCCGGCTGGGGCACACAGCACCCCTCACCTCTGTTGCCTTCGGGGCCCTCCTTTCTCCCCACTCCCACCCAGGGAGCCCACAGCTTTGCTCCTGGGAGAGGAGTCCTGCAAGGTACAGAGCTCCCCAGTTAGGAGGAGCCCCAGACACCTCTGTAATGTGCGGGGCAGATTGCCATCAACAGAGCAGCTGATAACACCCGATAACAAGTGGAGCTCAGCCAGCAGGAAGCTCCAGGCCAGGGTGGCCGTGAATCACATATTCGCTCCGCGAACAGTCAGGCCCTTGGTTCTGTGCTGCTGCTGCTGCTGCTGCTGCTGCTGCTCTCAGGAAAGCATGCCCCTGGCTACAGCTCCTCCTGCTACGTGTCCCTTAGGCTCCCACGTGTACACCCTTAACGGCACAGACCCCGACGGGGACCCAGTCTCCTACCACATCAGCTTTGACCCCAGTGCGAGAAGCGTCTTTTCTGTTGACCTGAACTTGGGCAACGTCACCCTGGTTGAGGAGCTGGACCGAGAGGTACAGGGTGTGCGGGGGAGGTCCCCTTTGAGCATGCTGCTGTGCACCAGCCCCTCCCTGTAGAGCAGGGGCCCACGAGGGTCCCCAGCCCAGCAGCTTAGGCCACTGCCATTACAGAGGAGGCTGTGGGTGTGCCCTGCAGCCCGCACGTATAGTTAGAAGTCTGTTTGCACTTAGAGCTCTCAAAACGCCTCCGAATACGGTTTTCAAGCCCCCCCTGGGAGAAGCATATAAGCCGCAGGGCACTCAGGTAGCAGGTGGGGCTGGAAAGGTGGGTGAGGGAGCAGGGCTGGGCGGGCAACAGCTGCCCCCTCTGCAGGCCTCTGAGCCTGGGGGACAGGGTGTGGGCTTTCTTGGCTTCCTTTCTGATTTGAGACCTCAGCTGGGGGCTTCTGCCAACTTCAATTCAATGACAAAATCCAGGAGCTGCAAGAGAGGGCAGAGAAAGGAAGGGGGGTCTCAGAGACTCAGAGGTCTGGGACTGTGGGTCTGCGGGCACCACTTTGCACGCACACATGCACACACACAGGCGCACACATACTCACACACATGCACACATTGTGAAACTCATGGGCCCTTGAAGCAACCTGCACCCTGATGTCTGCAGACTCCCATGCAGAGAGGTGTTGTGAGGTGAGGGGGAGGAAAATGATCCGAAGAGGACGGGAACCTCCCTCCAGCACTTGGGGTCCTTCTCCACTTGCATAAGCAGAAAGCATTTGCTGTTGGAGCTGCTGCAGTCCCTCTGGGTCTAGGGACCCCCGACCCCCGGCATCCTCTGAGGGTGCAGACGGGCTTCACTCCACCTGGAGTCCTGTGGGGTGTCACAGCCCGGGACACTCACTCCGTCCCTGTGCTTTACAGAGGGAGGATGAGATTGAAGCCATCATCAGCATTTCCGACGGCCTGAACCTGGTGAGTGGGTTCTAGAACCAGCTGGCTCTAGGCTCCCTGCACCCCAGCCCTCTCGTGGGCTCCCTGATAAACTGGCAGTGAGACCTGCCGGAAGGGCCCACAGCGGGGCTGCAGCAGGCCAGAGGAGAGGGCGGGAGGGACAGACTGGCTCTCTCAGCTGAGCTTTGCCAGGCCCAGCACGCATTCCCAGCACCTCGTCCAACCCTCCCCCTGCCTGTCACCTAAGCCAAACACCTGGCCGCCAGGCTGTCCTCACCCCTGCTTCCTGGGGAACTGCAGCCACCCCAGCCCCAGTGTAATGCCCATCTGGCTGGTCCTCAGCTCTGAAAGTGCCAACAGCTGTGCCCAGCACCCTCGGGATGAAACCCAAGCTTCTCGGGGCACCCGGGTCCCACCTGTCGGGTGCCATCTGCCTCAAACAGCTTGTTCCCCACCTGCCCCGCCAGCCCCTAGCCAGAGCCTGTCCTCCCTCTCTCTGCGTCTCAGCCCTCTTTGCCCTTGCACTCGAAACCCCTTCTTCTCGGCCACCTTCCCACCTCCTCCCTCTGACAAAGCTGCCGTAGGCTCGCTGTACCCACTGGATGTTGCCGTGCACCGCTGCCCGGGGCCTCCTATGGGGCCCTGCAGGATGCTGCGTGCATGGCCCTGCAAGGGGCGTGTACCCCAGGCCCAGAGTGCTTGGTGCCCTCAAAAGGCAGAAGCCACCACGGCCCCTGCAAAGTAATGCACCTTCAGCAGGGAGCTCAAGTGGCCTCTTCGTTTTGTGAATGAAGGGGCGGGGAATGTGGGTAAGGTACACAGCCAGGGCTGTTTGGGGGGCCACCATCCTCTCATCCCAGGAAGGCATCGCTGCCCTGAGTCCCCACCCCTCTGCCCCTTCTCAGGTGGCAGAAAAGGTCACGATCCTGGTGACCGACGCCAATGATGAGGCGCCCAGGTTCACCCAAGAGCCTTACGTCGTCCTGGTGCCCGAGGTGAGTGAGGCAGGGCCACCTGCGACCTGGCCCGTCCGCCCCTTTGAGGCCCTGGCCTCTGTGTCCTCCCCCCTCTGTCATTGTGCCCCCTCCTGGAGCCCCTGTGTCACCACCACCGCTGCCCTGCAGAGGGGGAGCTTTTCCCTGGCCAGTGTCTGGAGTTCTCAAGGTCTAGTGTTTGCTGATTGCGGGGAGAAGGGGTCTCATTCTGGCTCTGCACCCTGTGTGGTCCCTGGTGGCCATGACTGTGACTGGATTTATAATCTGTGACCTCAAGGGGAATTGCCACATCATGTGTCGACCTTTGCTCTATTTACTGGTTTTCTTCCCCGCCCCAGTTGGGGGCCCCTGCTCCCCCTTCCTCCCTCTTCCCTGCCTCTGCCCCAGTGTCTGTCACCATCCCTCCCGTCACCCTGTCACACAGTCACCGTCACCTCCTCCGCCCTAGCACCTCACAGCCAGCTCCCACATCTGCAGTCACCACTGTCTCTGTCACACACCAGTCACACGACACGCTCACATCCTCCCACCCCACTGCACCACGGCCTGGCCTCTGCTCCCTGAGCACTGTGTCACCGCCCCTGACCCTTCCCTGTGGCTGCAACTCCTCAGGACACACCTGCCGGGAGCAGCCTCTTTAAGGTCCATGCTGTGGACAGGGACACGGGCTCCGGGGGCAGCGTCACCTACTTCCTGCAGGTAAGATGGACCCACAGTGCCACCACACCCTGGGCTGGAGGGGAAGCCAGGGTCCTTCAGCCTGGGGCCCTGAGCTCAGGGCCTCTGCACAGGGAGCAGACAAAGTTCCCCCCGCAGCCTGCCTTGAGCGAGGCTTAGACACAGGTGAAGCTTCAAGGGCAGCTGGGGGGTTCTTGGGTCACCCCATTAAGGCAGGGTCTCCCGCTGCTCCTTAGTAGGTGCTACCTGTTTACTTGGCTGGTTAGAAGGTCTCCCACCTCTCTGTGCTTGTGATTTCCGAGCCCCAGTTCCCTCTGGCGCACACTGCAGCCCCTCTAGCCTGTGGAAACCTCCGGGCCAGAGCATCATCCCGTCCAGCTGAGCAGGTTGGAGGCCACGGCCACAGGGAGGGCCGGTGCCTGTGTTGCCCAGAGTGTATGGCCCCAGCCCAACTCTGCAGGAGGCCTGAGAGCAGAAGGACTGGCACCTGGCAGTGAGAACCCCAGTCCCTAGCCGGCGAGGACCCCTTCAGTCAGCACAGTGGGTGTTTCCTGGAACTGGGCTTCTCCCTGAGGTCTAGTGCTCCCCCACTCTTCCAGAGCCTCCACCCCACCAAATTTGCCATGGACCGCCACAGCGGGGTGCTGCGCCTGCAGGCCGGGGCCACTCTGGACTACGAGGAGTCCCGGACCCACTTTCTCACTGTGGTGGCCAAGGTAACAGAGGAAGGGCAGGGAGCCCAGGCTCCCCTGATTGGACTGGAGCACAGCTGGGTTGGACAAGGCACAGTTCCAGGAGCCATGGGCAGGGTGGGAGCCCAGTGGCAGGGGAGGCAGCTGCCAGGGCACTGGGGGCCAGTCCCTGTGGGGATGGAGCGTGTGACCCTTTGAGACTAGTGGCGAAGGTCCCTTAGGCAGGACCAGCTGGCCCCGGCGCAGACCATGCTTCTTTCCATGGCTCGGCCTCTGGGCGCCTGCACTGCTCTGGCCCGGCCTTCCACCCCCGGTCCTCCTCTGTGATGCCCAGCTGTCCTTCCCAAGCCTCGGTTTCCCCATCTGCCTGTCCCATAAGCTTCTTGTCCCTTGCATCTCTGAGGCTCGTGGCAGGGAGCTGGGATCTGCAGGTGCCTCGCTCTGGCCTGGCAGTTCATTTTGCAGAGGTGACTTCATGTCGAAGCTTCCACCTCTGTCTCCATACCCAGAGGAGCTGACTGTGTGCCGGCCTGGCCTGACACTGTGCGCACATGGTCTCGTTTAAGTCCCGAAGCCCTGCAAGTCTGAAACTAACACCAGGGCCACAGAAGCAGAGCGCAGAGCAGGCAGTGCACTCCTGAGCCCCACCGACCCTCACCGGCTCCTGCCACCCTGCTTCCTCCCCAGGACGGTGGGGGCAGTCTACGAGGGGCCCCCGTGGTGTTCTCCACCACCACCACAGTCACGGTCAATGTGGAGGACGTGCAGGACACCCCACCTGTCTTCGTGGGCACTCCGTACTATGGCTATGTGTACGAGGACACCCTTCCGGTGGGTGGCTGCCCCTCAGCCAGGGTCCCCTCCTGTCCTTGTGGTTCCCCTGGGTCCCTGCTGGGGACGCTGGGCTCCACCCCCACACACACACTGCCACAGCCCCATGGGTGCTCACCCTCCTCACACACAGCTGGGTAGGGGAGGACTCTGCGGCTTCATCCGGAGGGACACCTCCCGCTAGGCGCAGACAGAGAGCGGGAGCTGCACTTGTGAACAACCCCCCAAACCTTTTTGAACACCGCTCAGGGTGCCCAGGATGGAACGCTCATTCTGAGACCCCGAATTTGAGGCCCTGGGGTCCAGCCATGGCCTCATTTCGCCCCTGCACCCCTCTGAGCTGGAAGAGGGTAAAGGTGGAGGGGTACAAGGCGTGTGGGTGTGCCCCAGGAAGCAGGAGTGCTAGGGCTCTCCGGGCAGCTTATGCTCTGTCCCCATGGACCTGGACATGGCAGGCACTGCTGTCCCCCAGTCCTGGTGCTGCCAGCTGCCAGCAGAGCCAGCCCACACTCTTGGGCCACCGAGAGACCTTGGCCTGGTGGGCGGCTCCCCCTCTGGGATGGGCTGTGTCCAGGGAGGGGCAACCCCAGCATCTCCACGAGCCCCAGGAGCGGAACCCTCTTCCCTAGGGCTCAGAGGTGCTGACAGTGGTCGCCATGGATGGAGACCAGGGCAGACCCAACCGCATCGTCTACAGCCTCGTGAACAGTGAGTCTGGGCAGCCTCGGGGCTGGGGCTCGGACTCCCTGGGGGCCAAAGTGAGGTTCCCAAACCCTCTGGGTCCCGGCCCCCCGCCTTCAGGATGGGTACCCCTGGGTCTCAGCCCCTCCCCCCACAGGATGAGGACCCCTGGGCCCCAGTCCCCACCTGCAGGATGAGGAGGACCCGATGTTGTGGAGGGGAGGGACTGGGCCCTAGGAGTGACCCGTGTGCCTTGTCCCTGCTTGTGGTTGGGCCCAGCTGCGGGGGGAACACGGCTGCTTTGTTTTCCACTCCTGCCACCTGGGCACTGTGTCACCAATGGCAGTGGTGGCAGCGCTTCCTGTGCCCTCGGGGCTGTTGTTTTCCTGTAAAGCCTGGGCTGAACGCGCTAGGTGCACTGACATAGACGCACACACACTGTGCCTAAGAGAAGGCACCCAGGATGGAACCTGTGAGCCAAACAGGTGAACTCGGGTCCTACTCCACTGTGTAACCTTACACAAGTTACTTAGCCCCTCCGAGCCTCAGTTTCCCCACTAGCGCTGCACAGGCGGCGACTATTGCACCATACGGGGACTCCGACTCTCTTGCGCCCCCTGTGGCCCTGTGCTGAACTGCAGCGCTCGTCTCTGCCAGGGAGTGACGGAGCCTTCCAGATTAACGAGACGTCTGGAACCATCACGGTCTTGCAGAGCCCCGCCCAGCTGCACAGAGAGGCGTACGAGCTGCACGTGCAGGTGAGCCCTCTAGCTGGGCCTGCCCCGCAGTCTGCAGCCCTGGAAGGCTGCAAAGGCGATGAGGTCTGGGCGCGCCTCCCCATCCCGGGGGTGCATCTGGGAGGGAGACATAGGAGGAGCCTTCCCTCCCTCCGTCCCTCCGGCAGTAGCGGGGTCAAGCCTCTAGTGGGACAGGAAGTCATCCAGGAATTCTAGAAAGTAGGAGGGCGAGAGGCCAGGAGCAGTGCCCCAGCGGACCGCAGGCTGAGGCTGGGCGGGGGATTTGGGGCTGGGGGGAGGCATTTCAAGCCGCAGGAGTCCGAGACGCCCCGGCCAGGGGTTCAGCCAGGGTTGGTGGGATTGGAGCAGGTGGGAGGAAGGTAGGGGTCCCGGGGGTGGGGGTGATGCCCCAAGGCTGGCAGGGGATTTCCCTGGGGCAGAGCCTGTGACCCCTGCAGTCACCCAGAGGCCCTGGCTCAGAGGGTCACACGCCCGGGCCTGCTGTCTGTCACCTTTAAATTCCTAAGAACTTCTGTGTCTCACGATCCTGCCCAAGAGTGTGGGGAGCCAGGAGCAGAGGCCAGGAGAGAGCTGCTCAGTGACAGCCAGTGCCCACCTAGGGGAAGGGCGCCCAGTGGAGGGTTCCGGACACTGCGCCAGGGGTGGGTTGTCATGTTTCTGGTAACCCCAAGGCCCTGGGTGACTGAGTGACCCAGGTCCAGGTGCCAGTCCTAACCCAGTGTTAAAGAACTGGAGTCTCCACTCGGTTTGGGCTGCCGGGCTGTGGGGCCGCGGGGCTGTGGTCAGGGGGTGGGCGGAAGGGAGAACCGCAGATCCAGAAGGAGGCGGACGGCATAGCTGGGCAGTGGACAGAAGGGTGAGAAGGGCCAGGTGGCCACAGATGCGGCGTCGCTATGAGTGTGGGGCCTGGCACCAGGGAGACACAGGTGGAGCATCCATGCATGGGCATACAGGGCTGGGGTTGAGAGGAACCCTCGCACACGGTGAAAGGCACCGGCAGGGAGGAAGTCACCCTGGGCACGGCTCTGGGAGGGGTCGCCAGCCAAGTGCGCGGTGCGGGAGCAGCCCACACCCTGAGAGGATCGGGTGCTGGAGGCCCAGGGGGCCCAGGGAGCCGGGGAGAACTCGGCGACCTCAGCCAGGGGAACTGGGCCCTGAGGAAGATGTGGAGGCACTGGGACTGGACACAGCACGGGAGAGGACATGAGGAGAAGAGAGGGTGTGCAGGCAGCAGCAGGGCCTGTGGGGACAGAGGGACTGTCAGCAGAGCTGCCTCCTAGAACTGAGCGTCCTGCCGCAGCAGGATCAGGAGGCCCTGGAGGAGGCTCCTGGGATATTTGCCACAATGCTCGAGGTGCAGATGGCCCCCAGTCCTGGCTTTGCAGCCTGAATTAGTTATCCAGTGCTTTCTAACACTTGCCATGAACCTAGCGGCTTAGACACCACGAACTCATCCCTCTCCATGTGAAGGACTCAGGAATCCGAATTCTGCTTGCCCGGGTCCTTGGTTCCAGGGTCTCTGGAATGGCTGCTGTCTGATTGTCTGCCAGGGTAGAGTCTCCTGGGGAGGCTGGACAGGGCGCATTGGCTTATGGCTCCCGTGGCCACTGGCATGACTCAGGCCCTGGCCGGCTGTTGGTGAGGGGACACTCTTGTTTCTGCTTCATGGGAACCAGTGAGGGAGATTCTGCCAGCCAGATGGAAATTGCAGTCTCTCAGTGTCACCCTGTCTTTGCCAGATGTGGTCAGAAGCAAGTCACAGGGCAGGGCTGCACTCAGAAGCAGGGATAACACAAGGCCATGGACACCAGGAGCCGGGATTGTGGGGGCCAGTCACAGCCTCCCAGCCCCAGGGCCACTGCTGCTGTCCCCCCTCAGGTGACAGAGGTCAGCTCTGCGGGGATCCCAGCTGCCCGGGCCATGGTCCCTGTCACCATCAGAATCGTGGACCTCAACAACCACCCACCCACATTCTACGGAGAGAGTGGACCCCAGAACAGGTTCGAGCTGTCCATGTACGAGCACCCACCCCAGGGCGAGATCCTGCGGGGCCTCAAGATCACAGTCAACGACTCTGACCAGGTGTGTGTGCATCCTGCTCACAGCTGGGAGCATCTGTGCCACCCCTCTCAGCTCAGGTGGCAGGGACAGACAGCTCCCAGAACTGCCACAGGGACAGCAGAGGGCTGCTGTCTAATCAGAGGTGGTCTGCTCAGCCTAAGGGCGTTCAGGGTTAAAAAGTGCAAACCCTGCCCTGGTCCCCGCACCAGCCCAGCACTGGTGATGTGCCCTGCCCCTCCTGGCCCAGCGCAAGACCAGACCCGTGTGGTTTCAATTCAC
Source organism: Cavia porcellus (assembly GCF_034190915.1). NCBI lineage: Eukaryota > Metazoa > Chordata > Mammalia > Rodentia > Caviidae > Cavia > Cavia porcellus. The sequence goes on from NW_026947506.1 coordinate 3,180,492, forward strand.
CTCCCTTCATCCTCAAAACCTGCTCAATCTTTCTGACTTGGTCAACTCCCTTTTAGAATGAAGGGTCACTTACCTTCCAGAGTTAAGGACATATAAGGGCTCCTTGTTTAATATGAATATATAAGGTAAAATCAAAAGTACAGTGGGTGTTTCAATCCAAAACATCTATTACATTAAAAGGCAGCATTACAGGAACACACATCCCTATTAACCCCACACCACCCCGAAAACCCACATCACATCATGCACAGGAATTGTTTCTGCCCCTTTCTGAAGCAGGTTTGGAAGTCCACTTTTCTGGGTGTCTGGGTGCTTCAGTGTCCCAAACTGATTCACAGCTTTTAGCTTTTGTGTCATTTTGACTTTGGGATGAGCCCAAGTCTGCACGGTGTCAGATCCAGTAGCTCAGGACACAGGCTCACGGTTTTGCGAGCCTGCCTTTCCATGGATGGCATCCATGGTGAGCCGCAGCCCTCACCATGATTTTGAGCACACCTTGTGGTGACGCTCAGGGAATAGGACTTCTGGAACTGTGGCAGACAGCAGCAAGACGCTGGGTACCACGGGGTGCTGGGCGGGAGTTCACAGCCCTGTGTTTACCGTGGGGAATCTGTACGTGTAAAGTTCACCGTGTGTTTTGATCGTGCCTTGTGTAATGTCTCTATGCTAATTGTCTCCTTGCTTCCTGTTTCCAAACTCTAATGCCCAGGGAGCCAATGCCAAATTCAACTTGCGGCTGGTGGGACCCGGAGGCGTCTTCCGAGTGGTCCCGCAGACAGTGCTCAACGAAGCCCAGGTCACCATCATTGTGGAGAACTCAGCTGCCATCGACTTTGAGAAGTCCAGAGTGTTGACCTTCAAGGTGTGTGTGGCTCTGCACTGTCCCGAGTGGGGCAGGGGAAGGAGGCAGGTATCGCCACAGTATCCCACTCCAGAGGAGACTGCTGCCGTGTCTAGACTACGCTTTCATTCCCCAAGCTGGAGCTGCCCCTCTACTGGAGTGGGGAGCCGGTGGTGGGCAGGGTGGAACCCACAGGAGAAGAGGAACCCACAGACAGGCGACTGCAGCAGCACCCAGCCCAGCTCGCTGAGCTCTGGTTTCTAAACTGGAGCTCTCTGAGGGGTGCAGCAGCTGGGAGTCAGTGGGAGCCACCAGGAGAGACAGAGAGAGGCAGGCTGGGTGGTGCCCTGAAGCCGGGCAGCTGGGGGGGTGCACCCTATAATCCTCCCACTCTGGAAGGCGGAGGTTGGCAGGTAAGTCTGAGCTCAGCCAGGGCAACTTAGTGATTCAATACTGGCCCACCTCAAAGCTAAATAAAAAAAGATCGAGGCCCTGGGTTCAGCACCACAAAAAGAAAGAAAGAATCATTTATGATAGCCAACAGATGAAATTCTTGGGAATTACAGTAATGAGAAGCATGCATCCCTTCAGTGATACAAAATTTCCCAAAGGGCTATAGAGAAGGCAAGTCTGAACAATGAGTGGTGTAAACCTTTTCACTAAGTGCAGATTTTCTCTAAGTTAATAAAAAAAATTGCAAAGCACCACACCAGTTGACGCTTACCTACAATTTCCATTGGAAAAGTGGTGAGAACCTTAATACAGTCATGCTGGTCTTCATCTGGAGAAGAAAGGCATACGCAGGTCGGTAGAGCAGAAACGGGACCAGCTAGAGTCAGGAGGCGGGGAAGATGTGCGCCTTGCGGGGCGGCCCGAAGCACCTGGCAGCTGAGAGGCAGTGGTGCTGGTCCAGTACTAGGGGGACAAGGGAGGGCAGGCTCTCAGCAGGTGACAGACACGCCCTCGGTTCCCTGCTCCCCAGCTCCTGGCCATCGAGGTGAACACCCCCGAGAAGTTCAGTTCCACAGCGGATATTGTGATCCAGCTCCTGGACACCAACGATAATGTCCCCAAGTTCACCTCTCATTACTACGTTGCCAGGATCCCCGAGAATGCCCCCGGGGGCTCCAATGTGGTGGCTGTCACAGTAGGTTTGGGATGGGATGGGGCCCTGAGGTTGGGGGACCCGTAATGTGAGACACATCTGTTTTCCATTGAGATAGCACAGCCCAGTCCTTAGCTGTGACTCTGCTCAAGCCTGCGCCCTCTCTGGCTTCTGTTTCTGCATCTCTGCAAAGGGCCATAGTCTCCCTGGTACGCAGTGGGACAGAGGCCAGACCCTCGGCCCAGGTCACAGGGCCCATCCCTTCGGCTCCTCATTTATACAGGGGACAAATGCCGTCCAGGACGTGTGTTCCCCTGGGCTCTGCTGACACTGGAGCTCCCTTGGAGGAGCCCGTGGGCCCAGGACAGCCTCTCGGTTCCTGCCCAGATGGGCAAAGCCCCAGGTCTCCTTGCTCTCCCTGAAAGCAGCTCTCTGCTGCAGGAGCTGCCACACCACCTGGCCACGGGGCAGGTCCACTGGGAGCTTTCTCTCTTCCAGGCTGTGGACCCGGACACGGGACCCTGGGGCGAGGTGAAATACTCCATCTACGGCCCCGGGGCAGACCTGTGAGTACATCCGGAACCCTGGACTAGGGTGGGACAGGGGCCAGAAGGCTGTGGATGGACGCGGTCTCAGCTAAAGGCAGGGGGACCTGAAAGGGATGGGATCGGGGTTGGGAGGGCGACCGGGGTGCAGAATGGAAGGAGGAAGGAGAGAAGGGAGGCAGTGGTGATGTGAGGCAGAGGTGAGGGGACACTCGGTGAGGTGACTAGGAGGGGAGAGAGTCCTGGTCACAGCGTGGAGCGAGGGTCCCGGCTGCAGGAACCGGACAGGCAGGAGTGGGCTGTGGCAGAAGCAGGCCATGGAGGAGCAGGGAGACTGGGATTTGGGTCGCAAAGCTCAGGAGCACCAGATGGGTGAGGAGTCAGACCTAGATAGCAGGAGGCGCCTTGGAGAAGCTGCATGGTGTCCTGCTGCTCTGCAGAGGCATCCCCTCTTTGCAGGCCTGCCTCTATGTGTGTGCATTGTGTGTGTGCATTGCGTGTGTGCACTGCATGTGTGCACCAGTGTCTCTGCACGCTTGCACATGTCCCCACCTGTGCCTGTGCTCTCTGCCCGGCAGGTTCCTGATACACCCCTCCACGGGGCTTATCTACACCCAGCCCTGGGCCAGCCTGGACGCAGAGGCCACAGCAAGGTACAACTTCTACGTGAAGGCAGAGGACATGGAAGGCAGGTACAGCCTGGCCGAGGTGTTTGTCACTCTGCTGGACGTCAATGACCACTACCCCCAATTTGGAAAGAGCATCCAGAAGAAGACCATGGTGCTGGGGACCCCGGTGAAAATTGAGGTAGGTTTTAGGCAGCTGAGCACCCTGGAACCTTGTCCTGCAGCTGCAAGAGACCCTAGGAGTAAGCAGGCCATGCCTGCCTCAGTGGACACGCATGCCAGAGACCCTGAGCTGCCTCTGGTGAAAGCTGTGAGACTTGGATTCTCCCCAGGGCAGTAGGTTGCAAGGTGTCTTACAGACCCTCACCTCTACTCCAACCCAGGAAACCTCTCTGAGAAGGAAGACAGCAGTGGCAAACACAAAGCACAGACAGCCTAGGAGTTTGTCTTGCCTCAGTTCCTATACTGGTTTTTCCACCGTGCACACTGTTTTCCCAGTGTGGATGAAACATGAACTCAGAACCGCAGCCTTGACTGCATCCAGCTCCCCTTCTCCCTCTCCCCTTGGACAAGTCACTCAGCACTGAAGCTTGTATTTTTGCACTCATGATGTGGATTCACCAGTACCCCGTTCCCAGAGCTGTTCACACATACAGGCCTACGTTGGACCCAGGATCATACACAGCGGGTCACACTGTTCTTTCACAGCTCCATCTACTCCAAGTAGACTTCCTGTGATACCCGAAAGCCCCATCCTCTGTGCTGACTTTGCTGTTGTTCATATGTGTTTCTTCCAAGCCCAGCTCTGTGTGTCCCCCCTCATGCACAGGCCACAGACCAGGATGCCGAGGAGCCCAACAACCTGGTGGACTATTCCATCACCCATGCAGAGCCGGCTGATGTGTTTGACATCGACACACACACAGGGGAGATCCGGCTCAAGAGCTCCATCCGTTCCCTGGAAGCCCTGCACAACATCACGCCCGGTGGGGACCACACGTGGTCCCTGGAGGTGCAGGCTAAGGACCGAGGCTCTCCGTCCTTCAGCACCACGGCCTTACTCAAGATTGACATCACAGACACTGAGGTGGGCACAAAGCCATGGCTGGAGAAAGGATCAGAGGCAAACCGAAACACCAAAGTATCACGCGAGATTTGGTGGCAGATTTATTTAATGTTGATGGACCAGACAGGGAATCAACCCCTCAAAGTGTCAGGCCCCAGATCTCTGGCACCCTAATACTTATATAGGGTTTGCAAGCGAGAAGTACAGAAGCAGAGTCTTTGCTGGGTATTGATTGGTTACATCTTAGCTCATTGTTACTGATTGGCCTAGAAGAAAACTGTTGTATATGTTGCATACCAAGACAAGTTCAAACTCCAGGCAAGGTGGAGTAGGAAATGTACAAGTTCAGGGTGGAGGGAGCTCGGAGTGGCAGGATGCAAGTGCTTGAGATAACACAAGTTCAGGGAGCAGACAGTTCAATGAGGGAAACATGTACCTGGTGTGGGTGGAAGACAGGTGGGCAAATCTGCCATGGCTATCGCCAGTTGCAGGACATTTAATTCAAAAGTTAACTGTTTTCCCCTTCATTCAAAGAGCTGCTGGGCCAGATTAACCTTACCACCCCATCAGGCTCAAGGAGCTCACCCCGCCCCCCGCCCCACCATCCATTCTCTGGGAACAGCTGAATGCAGGGTGACTCTGTCTTCCAGACGCTGTCCCGAGACCCCATGGCCGCCTTCCTGCTGCAGACCAAGGACAACCCCATGAAAGCCGTGGGTGTGCTGGCCGGCATCATGGCCATCGTGGTGGCCATCACCGTCCTCATCTCCACGGCCACCTTCTGGCGCAACAAGAAGTCCAACAAGGTGCTGCCCGTGCGTCGTGTCCTGCGGAGGCGGCCCAGCCCTGCACCCCGCACCGTGCGCACCGAGTGGCTCAAATTCAGGAGGACGAAGACGGCCACCAAGTTCATGCTCCAGGAGGAGCCCCTCAGTGAGAAGCATAGAAACAGCAGGCCAGCAGCCCCACCGCCCCCCAGAGCCCCAGCTCTCCCTCCACCCCCCAGAATGGCACCCGACACGGTCACCCCCTGGACGGTGCCTACAGTCTCTGGGTCCCTCACCCCCCAAGAACCCCAACAGTCATCCAAGCCTGAGGGAAACCCTGTCAGGTCATCCATGGTCTCTGAGCTGAAGCAGAAGTTTGAGAAGAAGAGTGTAGAACAGAAGGCTTATTTCTAGGGATGCCCTGGGCCTTGCCTTCCTCTCCCCTTGGCCCTGACCACTCCACGGTTTCTGCAGCGCCCCCACACTGTCCTCCTGAAGGTCACCAGTGTTTTGTACAATGATGCAAACTCCCCCAGGTATAGGGCGCTGGGCTGGGCAGGACTTTGAACAGGGGACTTCTCAGGTCCCCCACCACCCACGTCTTGGCACGGCTGCAGTGACCCCACTCTCCAGAGGCTTCTGTCTGCATCTTCTCACCAACCCATGCCTCATGGTCCCACCGCCCCACTGTGGGCTCGTGTCCGAGTCACAGAACTCAGGTGACAAGACCAGCGACATCCAGAGCCTGGAGCCCTGGGCTAAGAGCAGGGATGGGAAGACGTTGAGCCCGGCCATGGCTACGGCTGGGGAATGCACAGGCCACAGGAGAGCAGATCCGGGGCGAGCAGCGGCAGAGACGCCCTAAGGACTCATGCAGACTGCAGGGCCTCGCCCACAGCCCTGGCAGCCACGGCACCTGGTGTCAGGAAGATTGTGGCCCCTGCACACCCAGCAGGCCCAGCATCACCCAGGAACGGGTGTGGCCAGGTGCACAGCAGATGTCCCAGCCAGGCTGCCCTGGCCCAGAAGCTGGAGCATCGTGGAGGGGGGAGCAGGGGCACCAGGGAGAGCATCAGAGCCTCTTCAAGGGCGGAATCAAGGATGATGGCCAGGATCTGGGGGACTTCTGCATCTGCCCAGCTCTGTCCACACTGTGTAGCTTTGGGGATGCTGGTTTCTGTTTTTGATGTGGGGTCTCATTGTGTTTCCCGTCCTGCCTAAAACAGGAGCTCTTCTGGCCTCAGGGCCCCCCCCCAAGCAGCTGGGGTTACAGGTATGTACCGCGCTGCCCAGCTTTAGGGAAGCTGTCTGAATTCCCTCAGCACGGTCTCCGTCTGTAAAGTGAAGGAAGTAAGCCCTGGAAAAACAGCAGGGCTAGAGCTTTAACCTCTTGCAACTCAGCATCTACGTACTTAGAGCAGTCCCTCCCAAAAGTCCTAGGTCCTCACTGAAATTCTCCCAGGTGCCCCCAGGGGGCGCTGTGCTGGGCAAGGGGGCAGCAGCGCAGATGATGGCTTTGCCCTGGATCACGCACTGTCCCTTCTCTCTCATCCCACGCTGCTGCCAGAGATCAAGCATTGGGCAGCGGTGTCCAGTCTGGGAGGGGGGCGGTGCTGGCATCAGGGGCCAGGTCTGAGGGCCCCAGCTCCTCGGAGTTTCCTCTAGCTGGGAGGTGACAGTGTCCACCAGGAGAGAAAGCCTGCAGGGCCACCATGGTGAATTTAGAGGTTCTGCCCCAGCTGAGGACATCTGTGTGCTTGCGCACACACACACACACACACACACACAGAGCAGCCTCTGCTTCACTCCCGAATCTGCACTCCAGACTGCACCAGGTGTGTGCACACAGAGGCTGGGCATATGTGGCAGTCCCGGTGTGCCATCTGTGTGTGGAAGTGTTACTGAGCTGTGCCAGCGTGCAGAAGTCTGGCCAGCATCTGCAGTATTAGGGCAGCCAGAGCTTGGAAAGGACAGGTGCTTTCCAGCCCGGGTTTCAGGAGGGGCTGGGGGTCACCTTGGGGTTACCTCTCAGGACCTGCATGCAGCCCACCTCTTTTGTAAATGGTGAATAAAATCTGTAACCCGAAGGACAAGCTGACCTCCGGCTGCTGCTTACCGGTGTGTTCCCTGGCTGATGGAGACCAGGCCTCGGGACCCACAGCTCAGCTCAGCCTGCCTCGGGCCCGCCCACTTCTCCAGGTCCGTGGATATGACTCTAACAGGGGCTGTGAAATTTGGCCCAGATTGCCTGTAGGCATGTCAAACAGGAGCATGTTTGCAGACTCATCTACCTGGCCGTGGTCCATGCCAGGCTCCTGTGGCTTTTCCTCCCCAGCAGGGCCGCCCGGCAGGAAGGGGATCTGGAGCAGAAGTAAGGAGCCCCAGCGTAGCCCAGCAGGGCCAGCAACTGAGAGGCCACAAGAACAAGGACGCGGTTTGTCTCTGGGCCAGGGGTCACAAAGACCTCTGAGCTGGAAACCAGGTTGGCACGTGGAGCTGGGATGGAAGTGGACTCTGGGACTCTGACCAGGAAGCTGACCAATAGGAGCCATAGACAGGGAAAGAGGCACAAGCCAGCATCAGCCAGTGGGGTCAGCCAGTGCGGTCAGTGCTGGGAGAAACAACAGGGAGCCAGACCAGCACGGTGAGTCGGCTGCCCACACGGCTACACCCAGGCAGGCCTGGACCTTCAAGCCAGCACAAGGTCAGGAGAGAGAGCTGGGAAGCAGGAGCAGCAGCTGGACAGGGCCTCCCACAAGCGGGCCCTGAGAATCACCTACAAGCCCTGCTGAGCTCCTGCTGAGCTCAGACTTCCTGGCCATATGAAATAATAAAATGCATCTACAGATCACCCGCCCTCGGCTTGAGTTCAGGATCCACTTTGTGTGGCTTTGGGCCCGAGACCAAGTCTGCTGGGCTGTTGAAGCCAATGAAGCTGAGTACATGTCCAGGGCTGTGGCATGGCCCGGGCATGACTGAACTGAGAATGAGCAGACCCCTCAGGGGACAAGATAGGCCGCAGCTGAGGCCACCTGGAGACCTTCTGGGTAGTTTCCCTTAATTAGCATCTTCTGTCGCTATGAGGGCTCCTTGAGCCCCTCCCAAGATCCCACTTAGGTTTCCTCCACTGTCTACGCAACTCCTTGCTTGTTCTGATTAAATACAGGCTGTCCAGTTGGCCAGCAGAGTTACAGGCTCTGCCGAGGATTTGAGTATTCCTATAGCCCTAAAGACCATGCCACATTCCTTTGAGCTTTCGCCATGCACCTGTTTAAGGGATTGGGGGTCTAGGCTCAGACCCCAACACTGGGCCTCACTTTTCCCATCCATGCAGGGAGCAAAGTTGCATCCCAGGAGGCTGACGGGAGCTGATATGTGCAGAGCTCTTCCCCGCTGCTCACACCAGCTCGGCGGACAGTCGCTGTCACCTTCTATGAGGTGGCATTTGAGGACGGCTGGCCCTGGCCAGCAAGGGACTCCTGCGGGGCTCTGTCCTGCAGCAGAGCCAGCTGGCAAAGTCTGGGGAGCAAGATCTGGGGAGGCATCACCACCTCTGTATCGTCAGGGACTCTAGCTTTGTTTTGGAACTGGGGTCTCACTACATTGCCCAGGCTGGTCTTGAATTTGTGCATTCAGACAATTCCTCCTGCCTCAGCCTCTCACATAGTTGGTACTATAAGGCCTATAGCACCATACCCAGCTCAGGGGCAGTCCTGCCTGACAATCTGGAAGTTCCCTGGCCATGGCAGGCTGGACAGGGAGTGCGGAGACCATGCTGCTGCAGATCAAGATAGACAGACTGGTGTGCGCACACTGAGTATCCTCTTAGAGACTCAGAGAGACCTAAGCAGGGGCCCTGGAGGGCCTGGCTTCCAGAACGAGGTGCCCTGGTGTCAACCACCAAATCTGATTAATAGAGGAGAGTAGTAATAGGCGGATGCCCAGGACATCAGTGTGACACCATGCAATTGTGGAAATGCAGCTGGCTGAACAGGATCCAGCCCACTCCTTCAGATCACCCCTGCCCAGACACGAGGGCTGAGTCTCATCTGCACCGGGCCCTCGGGGACAGGGCAGCACCAGACAGAAGAAAACAGGAAAAGGGCCACATCTGTCGAGCAAGCTGTGAATAGCAGAGCCCTGGGAGGAGAGGTGGCCTCACTCTCAAAGCGAGTAGCCTGCTGACAAATCCTGTCTCCTGAGTCCAAGGCCCTGGCCGTACAGTTAGGAGACCTGGACTCTCCTCCGAGCACGGCAGCTGGCCCTAAAGTGACAGCATCCTTCAAAGGTGAGATGGAGGATAGAGAGATTGGTGGGAGGGCTGGGGAAGGAGATTAAAGGAATCAAGATGTGTGGAGCACACGTGGCCACTTTTCACAAGAAATGCAAAGCTTATGCACCACAAAGGAACACTACTAAAACAATTTTAAAAAAGAATTTCCCCAAAAGCGTAAATTAAATAGAACCCGAGAGAGACATCTGTGTGGCTATCATGCTGTTCCACGTGCAGAGCCTCCTCTGCTTGCGAAGGGGAAACCTGTAGCTAGTTGAAAATACATAAAAAATGTATTTAAAACTACATGTGGCGCCATATGCCCATAATGCGAGGATTCTGGGGTGCTGAGGCCGGAGGATCACAAACTGAAACCCAGCCAGGGAAACTGAGCCACTTACGGAGACCCTGTCTCAAAATACAAAATAAAGTGTGAGCTGAGGAGGTAGCTCCCTGCAAGCGCCTTGGGTCGGATCCCCCGCACCACAGTAGGTAATAAGCGTTTTAGACTCCTAACTTACCAGCGTCATAGCCTAGCAACACGGGAAGCAGCTGGTTTCTTCACTTTAGCGGCCGCTATATGGAAATACGGACTCAGAAAAATAAACCTGAAAAACACTGTGGGATTCCCAGCTCTCCTGCCCAACCATATCCCCCTTCCCACCCCGGATGTCCGGCTCGCCCAGGACCCTGGCTCTTGCTGCTGGGTTGGCTCCTGCGTGGTGGCCCCTTCCCTCCTCCCGGCCCCTGGCCCAGGTCCGGCTCCCAAGCTCCTCTGCGGGAGCAATCTGAGAATGCGCTCTCAGCCTCCAGGGGGCAGGAGGTCACCTCCTGAAGGCTGCACCGCCCAAGCCCACCCTAGACGCTGTGGGAGGAACCCTCGGAGGCCTAGAAGCACCCTGTATTGCCCCGCCCCAGAGTCCCCTCACAGCTGATCAGTGAACTAACTCTCTGTGTGTCTGCTGCCCGGAATGGGGAAAGAAAATGTGAGATTCACACAGCACGGCGGCCAGAAGATTATAACCAAGGAGACCCTGATGCATGCCGTCTTGAGTTGTTAAAAATTTATTTCCACCACCGGGCATGGTGGTGCACACTTGTAATCCCAGCACTCAGGAGGCTGAGGCAGGAAGATCACTGTGAGATCAAGGCCAGCCTGAACTACAAAAGTGAGGCTTGTGTTTAAAAAATTCTTTTGGGCCAGGGATGTAGCTCAGTGGGGCAGTTCCTGACTGGTAAGCATGAATCCCTAAGTTCGATTCCCAGTACCGAAAAGGAAAAAGAAAAAAAAAAAAGCCCCTTAAAAGTTTTTTTTCCATCATCACTGACCCTAGTGATGGATGAGTGTAGCGGCCTGGTGAGAAAGGTCGGTCCCTGCCCTGCTGCCTCTATTTGATGAGAATAGTGGGAGCAGTGTGTGTCTGTGGCCGTGGGGGTGGAACCCGGGGCCTTTGCACTGAACTCAGCCTTTTTTATTTTCGTGAAGGGCCTCACTAAGTTGCGCAGGCTCAGCTTGAGTTTGCAAGCTTCCTGCCTCAGCCTCCTTGGGCATAATAGTCTCTTTTGAGGGGCACCTCCAGATGGCAATGCTGGGGAAATCACTGAACTCCCAGGCTTAAGCTTCTTCGCCTGTAGACAGGGCATTCACGCTTCCATTTGACAGGACAAGCCATGTCAAATGTATGTCAGTGCCCGTGTAGTCGTGTACCTGGGCTAGGGCCGTGCAAATGCAGATTGCTGCATGGATTCCCTTCCAGTCGAGGTGAGTAGGGAAGCAGTCCGCGGGCTGGGTCGGAGGTCCGTGGGCCTCAGCTCCGGAGGAGAAGGACTGCGGGGGGGCCCCCCCGTGCTGGCGACCTCTGTGCCCTCGGTCTGGCACGCTGCGGGTGCCCAGCAAAGGCGTGCAGTGCTGCCCACGCGTGGACCACAGTGCGAGCGGGGTCTCAGAGCCTGGACACAGCCCCTTCCTCCCCAGGCCTGGCCGGTCAGCTGCGGTCATCGCAGTGCCCCCGCAGGTCCCGGTGGCTGTCCACGCGGTCCCTGAAGGAGCCGTCTTTGCGTGGGGGCCCCGCTGGAGGACACCTGGGGGGTCTCTGGCGGCGAGGGCAGCAGCCCGGACTGCGGCTGCAGGCGCCCTGCGCTGCCCACATGTAGGCGCCCACGGCGGGCAGGGCCAGCAGTAGGGCGCACAGCACCACCGTGGCATGCAGCAGGCGCTTGCGGCCCTCCGGCCCCACGCCCACGCTGCCGGTCACGAAGACCACGCAGGGGCCGCGGCGCGGGCTGCGGCTGCCCGGGCTCAGGCACGCCTCGTACCGGGTGCCAGGGAGCAGGTCCTGCGCCGCGTAGGAGCGCACCCCGGGGCCGAGGTGCACCACCTCCTCCCGGCCGGCCGACTGCGCGGCGATGCGCAGCGTGAAGCCCTGCTCCCGCGGGGCACGGGCCACCGCGAGCCACTCCAGCAGGACCCCGCGCGCCGTGTGCCCGGCCACACGCAGCTCCACGTGGGCCGCGGAGGGAGCAGCGGCTGCAGGCCACCCCCGGGCCGGCCGGACGTGCAGGGAGATGGTCAGGGCGCTGCGGCCCACGGCGTTGGAGGCCACGCAGGTGTAGTTACTGCTGTCCACCTGGCGCGCCGTGGGGATGACCAGCTCGGACAGGACGGCGTCTTCCACAGCAGACGAGGTCAACACTGTGGAAGGAAGAGCAGGACAGCTGCGCGTTTCTGCCGTGGACAGCTGGGAGCTGCCGCCCAGCGGTACCTGAGAGTTATTTGGCAGTGAACGCAGGGCTCTCCCACCAAGCCACATCTCTGGCCCTTTGTAAAGATTTTGAGACAAAGATTCACAAACTCACCAAGTTGTCCAGGCTGAGCTCCAACTTACCAACCTCCTGCCTCAGCCTCCCAGAGTGCTGGGATCCCAGGCATGCACCATCATGCCTACTGCTAACCATTTACTGAGCATATGCCTGACGCCCCAGGCTCACCCAGAAAATCTGTGGAGGATGGATTAGCTAGACTCATGAGTTTAGCTACATGGAGAGGGGCCCAGCAGCACTGATGTGGAACCAGGTGGCCCCTAGGAAGCCTAGCCACCCCCTAGCTTGGTCCTACTCAGCCTATGCCCTGGCTTCCTGTCCATTTCCCACAGTTGAGTGATCCAGCAGTTCTGGGTCCCCAGCGGTGCTCTCCTGCCTCCTAGGCGTGTGGTGCCTCACAGCCTGGAGTCAAGGCCTGGGTTCCTGCGCCTTCAGAAGTGAGTGGTCCTGCGCAAGGAGCCTGCATTCTCCTGGCCTCACCTTCCTCGTCAGCAGACGGGGACCAGAGGGGCGCAGGTTTGGTACTGAGTGCTCGGTACCCATCACTGTTACTTTTGGGAGACTGGATACCACACGGTGACCAGAGTGATCACGGAGCATCTCCAAAGTCGAACTCTGGTACCTGTCCTGGCTTTCAAAGACTACAGCAATAATCCCCACACGTGCCCTCCAGCCAGCAGGGTGTGATCAGAACGGTGGCAGAGGGACACAGTCTGTGAACCAAATGAACTAGTCTTGTTCTGCTCTGAGGTCTGTCAGCATGTGTGACAACCCTCTGGGTGCTGACTGCATTTCCCAAGAGTTACCCTGACATTTCACTTGCCTTCCAAATAGAGGAAGATGCAAGAAACTATAGATATCCTTCCAGATTCAAGCTACTCCTGTGGAGGCCACAGCTGGCTTTGTGATATGCTCAGCCCACTGGGGGCTCCCGAGTATGTGGCTCCAGGAAAAAAGAGAGGTTTAAATCCGTGTTCCTGGCCCAAGGAGATCATTTCCTCCTCCTGAGCCTCAGTATTACAGTTTCAAGCTAATCAACCCTGTAATCCAGCACCTTCGGAAGCTGAGTCAGGGATGGAAAGTTTAACCCCAGCTCCATCGACTTAGTGACTTAGCAAAACTTTGTTTCAAAATAAAAAGTAAAAAAAGAAAAGAGTTGGGGATGTGGTTCAGTACAAAGGTCCTGGGTTCAAATTTTAAGAGTGCAAAACAATACAACACAACAGCAAAAAGTCAAGCTAATAAAGTCTGATAACACAGTGGTAATAAGTGAAAATTCAGTCAATATCTAGGACTTTCCCATCTTTGCTCGATGTTAAGAATTAACTGGAGGTGGAGGAGCTAGCTACTCTTTTGTTCATGTTTTCAGTCACTGACCCAAGAGACGAGGGCTTGGAAATCTTATTTCAAAAAACACCCCAAGCAATTCTGCTATGGCACTTTTAGGAAATCGATAATTCTGATACTGTCTAGAATCTGTTCTAATTGGCATTTGTAGGATTCTAAAATTCATATGTTGCTTTGCATCTAAAAGGGTCTCAGATGATATATTTGTTGATATGCAATTCTATAACATTTAGATGCTATGTTAAAAATCAGCCTCAATATGTATTTAAATATAAATGGCTCAAAGATATCTATATGCAGCCATTTAAAACAGTTTCACTGGTGGAAGCCTCTCTTGGAACCTCTTCTGTTCTGCAGAGTTAATCCTGGCCTGTTCTGATCTTGCCTGCACCTGCCTGTCATGACAGACACATCTGGGACCCTTCCTAGTGAGGCAGAATTACTGCACACCTGTCCGTTCCTCTGGGAGAGACTGAGAGGATGCACACAGCTTACCAGCAAATTCTCTCCACCTGCTCAGGGGGTAGGACCACACAATGGTTGGTGAGGGGTTGCCCTGGGCCACGCACCGTAGGGTCACATTCTGTCCTGCCTCGATGGTGAAATTGGCACTGGGGGTTGAGATCTTTGGCTTCATGCAAACACTGGGCTCGATCTCATGCAAAAGCTGCCCTGCCTTGGAGAGAGGACTGTGGCATATCAGGTAGGTGTTCACCAAGGTGACTGGGAAGCTAATAGACTTGACAAACTGGACGAGCCCCCTTAGTCGGCAGTCACATTCCCAGGGATTGTCGTGCAGCGCCATCACCAGGGTGGAGAGACTCTCTACCCCACACACAGGATGCCGGTGCTTCTGGTAGGTCAGCCAGTTCCCGAAGACACTGCTGGACACAACAGTCAGCCTATTGGAAGACAGGTCAAGGAAGGTGAGGCCCACCAGGAACTGCAGCGCCTGCTCCGGAAGTGCATCGATCCTGTTGCCTTTCAGATCCAAGACCTTCAGGAGAGGGGTGGCGTGGAACGCTGTCCATGGTACTGACCGGAGTTTGTTCCCCTGCAGACGCAGCTCCCTGAGATCCCGCAGCTGGTCCAGGGCTCCTGGATGGATCACGGTGACGTTGCTGAAGTTGAGCCAAAGGTATTGCACGATGCTCATGTTGCTGAAAGAGCCCCGGGAGACTTCAAATAAGGGGGAGTTTTCGATTCGCACTTGCTTGAACTCTTCAGGAAGGTTGCCTGGAATGTTTCCCGAAGAGATAGAGGTGCATGACAGAGTCCTGTGCAAAAAACCAGAACAGCTTTAAGAGGAACATCGAGAAACTGGGAAATAGTACTCAGCGGACCCTGATGGGACTTAGAAAAATATTTATTTGAAATAAAAGAGACCAATTTAGATAAAAAGTTCACCAAAGTGCAACTCCAATTAAAATGGGTCTCTTGGAAATTTTGCTGATTTCCTGCCAATTCTAAGCCTTTGCCCACTCTGTGCAGCCCTGAGCAACCTCCACGCCCGCGAAGCCCATGTCTTGCCAGCACTGCACACCTGCCGACACTCTCCTGTGAGCAGGTGCATCCGGGCACACAGGAAGCCTGAGATGCACGCGTTTCCAGAAATTCCAGAACTAGAAGCAAATACCGAAAAGCTGCAGCCATATTTCTGTGTAAGGAATCCTGTGTGTTTTTAATCACTTCCCCCAGCTTCCCAGTGGCAAATCCTATTACGGGTAATCCACGGTGATCCGTGGTCATGTAGGTCAGCACAGCCAAAGCCCCTGGATACTCTGGGGTCTGTTACAGCACAGATCACAGGTTCAGGCAGAGAGAGCTACGTGTCTCAACTAAGCCAGAAAAGCCACCCATTGTCTGGCTCTTGAGTCCGGAGAGCAAACTCTAAGTCAGACACCCAAACTCTTCTCTGATCGCCTTGCCAAGGAAACTGGGACCGGGAAGCTAGTGCTTTTCCAAGCACCCAGCAGAGGATTTGACCAGAGTCCATCTAATACCTCGTCACTCACCATCGGTTTCCCAAACCAGAATTTTCAACCATTTTCTCCAAGTGAAAGAAGATGGTCTAACTCTGGTCGTTCCCATCATGGCTGCTCTCCCCAGAACCCTGGAGGGTTATACCTTCACAGCATGCCAACAATAGCATCTTCATCTTTGGGGCCAGACATAGAGAAACATCACAGTACAGCTGCAAATACAATCGGCATTTTCTGATAAAATCCAACCCGTGTCATTTTCTTGGACTTTTCCTGAATGCCATGTATTTTGCTTTGCACCAAATGAGATACTTACTTTTTAAAATGGTATGCACATGCTTTGTGGTGCTTTCTCTGTAAACTTCACTTGCTCGACACGTAGTCTTTGCTCATGCACTCTGGCCAGACATTTTTGAGGTGCAAGAAATGAAGTGGTGGGCGACACTGTTACGGACCTGGCACCCTGCAGGCGGCTTTGTTGCTTATGCTCCTGAGTTTGAGGTTTTTGCAGTGTGTTCAATGTCTGTAAGTCTAAGTTTCTCTTCTGCAGAGTGAGTGTTTTAATGAATAACCGTGTTCCTAGGAAATGTTACACTATGTAAAATAAAGCACCGAGGTGTAGACGTTGCCTGGTAATTCACTTTGCATAGCAACAGAGACTTGAAGAACAGAATTACCCACTTTCCAGCCAATAGAGACACTTTCACATGCACACTGAAATACAGGGGTTTCCTTTAAGACTCACGAGAACCCTACAAAAAGCCTCAGCAACAACAAAAAAAGAATCCGCTTAGCGGCTAACCAGTGGGAAGGAAATAGGTCGCCAGCTAAGCTGATTTCATCCCAGGTTTCTGCTCAGCACCAGATATATTTGCCAGCATTCCCAGGCTCACCCTCCCGTCTGGGTGGGTCTCTAGCATAGACACAGCTCTGTGGGCACAAAGTTTAGGGTGGGCGTGAAATGCACTGCCTGGATCTCCTTTCAAGAGATGAATTGATGCTCAGCTGTAGTGGTGCTTGTCTGAGGTTGTGGCCTTCCCTAAGCACCCCGTACTTGGGGCTGAGATGGTGAGGCTTTAGAGATGGCCAGTCTGGTACAACGGGGGCACGATGACTGTCAGTTCACTCTTCACATCTGCCAAGCCTTTATCAGGCTTGTCACGGAAATATGTGAGCCAGCTTGTGGGTGTCCAAACCACTAGCAAAGGCCTTTCTCCCCTCTTATCTCATAATGTAAAAACCTAAAGAATCTTCTTCCTTTCCTATAATTTCTTCTCTTGCCATTCCACGTTCATCTTTTCACATCATCCCAGCTCCATGAACCTTCCCGACGGTGGCTGAGGACTTGGGTAAAGCACCCAGCTGGCACGTGGTCTCTGGAGTCCCTGGGGCCCCGTCTCTGGCCCTCCTCCCCTCCTGACTTCTCTGGTTTTCTTGTTTGGGGTAGGGGTGCAGGGAGCAGCTGTGTTGGGAGTTAAAGCTGGGGACTAACGACAAATAAAGCTGGCCTGGGTTGTGCAGTCAGCTTAGGTCACTTGTAGTTATGTGGACTCACCAAACTCAAGAAACACTGGCAACAAAAGGGATTTGTGACTATTTCAAGGCCATCTCCTCTCCTGCGGGAACTCAGCTCTCAGAGTTGTTGATAGAGACAAAGCCATGGGAGAAGGCTTATTCTGTGCATATGAAAAAGGTATCAGCAGCTGCCGGAGGCAGTTCTCTGGCTTGTCCGAAAAGACCCTTAACAGGAGATCGCCCTTTGTTTTCAGTTGGAAAACGCCTCTGCATCCCAAGCATCAGCCAAACTTTGAGAGTCTAGAGACCTGGACAACCTGTCAGGGACCAGACATTGTCCATTTTTCTCCTTTCCACGTCCTCCTTCTGCTGCTGGCCATGTGAGGTGGCTCAGGGTGCACCTGCATAGGTACAATGAAGACCACGTTTTCAAGCACCCTGAACTGCGCAGGGCGGGGACCCCGTGTCCTGGGTGCCGAACGGTTAGAGAAAACATCCCCACAGCTAGAGGAAACTGTGGGTGCCCAGGTGGTGAGGCCTCCACTGTCCTGAATCCTTGAGTGAACACATGAAGCTCTGCGACACTCCACAGGCTCACTGAAGCAGACTCGGTGAGAGCAGCGATCGAGCATCGTGTGTGAAGCCTAAGCCCACCCTGTCCTGCCTGCGATGCCCCTGCAACTCAATAAACATACTCAAGTGTTTACCATTCATGTTGGTCTTTACCAGACTTCAAGATAGTTAAACCCAAAATCTTCAGCTCTGGTCTTGAACAAACCGTTCCCTGAATCCTGTGCTTGGACACCAGGACACCTGCTGTCTGCCCTTGTGAACCTGGAAACTGAGATGGCAGCTGCAGATGAGGGACACTGGACATGTCTTCTGCCAGGTCAAGAGGAAAGAAACCACACGGCTGTCAGGAAGAGACACAACGAGTGTGCTGTGATTCCATCCAAGCCCAAAGGAGGCTCTGGAGGCCACATGTCTTGGGACCACAGCACTGGATACAGCACTGCAGGACCCGAAATTCCTTGTGCAGGACATACAGGATCATTCCGACTCCCACAACCAGACATACACCAGAAGATGAATATATAAACCAGACACCGTTTATTCTTACCGTGGGAATTTTTAACTGATTTAAATATTCATGAGCACAATCCAGACTGATTCTTTCTTACAGGAGAAACATGAAGTGAAGATTAACAGCTGAGGACGGGGAGGCTGACCATTCTGGGACTCATGACCGTCTGGGCCACAAGGATAAAAGTTATCAGATAAAGCCCTAATGAGTCACTGGAAAGTTTGAAGTCTCTTTCTCTGTCTCTCTGTCTGTCTCTGTCTGTCTGTCTCTGTCTCTGTCTCTTTCTGTCTGTCTCTGTCTGTCTGCTCTCTATCTCTCTGTTTGTCTCTGTCTGTCTCTGTCTGCTATCTCTCTCTGTCTCTGTCTGTCTCTGTCTCTTTCTGTCTGTCTCTGTCTGTATGCTATCTCTCTCTGTCTGTCTGTCTCTGTCTCTCTGCCTGTCTCTGTCTGTCTCTGTCTCTCTGTCTGTCTCTTTTTGTCTCTGTCTGTCTCTGCCTGTCTCTGTCTCTTTCTGTCTCTATTCTCTGTTTCTTTCTGTCTCTCTGTCTCTCCCTCTTCCTCTCACTCTCTACTTCTGACTTTCAGTTTTCTAACTTTCCTTCAAACAATTTAGTACAACTAGGTGGATATTAGTTGTCATTTGGTCAATCACCTTTCAATCTTGGGTGACTCCAATAATCATTTAAATAACATATTGATTATTTCAACAAGTGGCTATTTTCATCCATTTGTGACTGCATTTGTTCTAATTCAGCAGTAGGGAGCTGTCTGTCACTCCTACTGACCAAACAATCTGGAATGAGTCCTTAAGACACAGTAAAAAACCTACACAAATCTAGACCAAGGCTGACAAAGCGCAGGCTGCGGGTCAGACCCGGTCACTGTTTTCACAGACAGCTTTTTACTGGAATGGGTCTGTGCCACTAACGACACACCCTCTGTGCCTGCTTCTTGCCCTCCATCAGCAGAGCTGAGAAGCAGCGACTGACATGAGACTCTTTACGGTCTGGTTTCTTTAAAGAAAACATCTGCAGACCACAGATGGAGACAGGTAATGCTTCTTGCCTAGAAAACGCTCAGCATGAAGTGGAGTCTCTTATATGATGAGAAAAAAATTCCCACGGGCCACTTGCTGTCCCCAAATGTCTTCACTTGTTACCCAAAGGCTGGACAGCAGGCACCCTGGGTGCTGCCCTTGCTGGAGGCACCTGCTGAGAACCCTCTCCTGAGCTCAGCACTCCCCTAGCTTTAGGCAGCCCTGAACAGGAAGCCAGGAAGCCTGAAAGACTCTCTCAATGGCAGGTAAGTTTCAGTAAGAGTCACTATGGACAGGAGTGAGTGGGCCCCAGATGGCACGGGACGTGATGGTGTCCTCTGCTATTAAGAGGCTCTCAGATGTCTCCGGCAGGACATGCTGGGGACAGATAAAACGGTGGCCCCTCTGATATCACCCAGTCTCCAGAGTTTATCAGACTGAATTATCATCCGTGGCCAGATTATCACTCAGCAAACGCTACAGCTCAGTGAGGGCACAGTGTGGGTGCCCAGAGCGGGTGTGTGGCAGAGGAAGTGACTCCAATGTGGCTCACACACATGCTGCACGTGCAAGGGCCCAGGACTTAGCTTCAGAGTCCTAAGACACAGACGGGGAGCAGAAGACCGTCGGTGGATTCCGGAGCTGTCACTGCTCGGTGGGTGATGTAGCAAACATGAACCTGCTCGGCAAATATTTCAGCTCGTCACCACCTCCAAGGAGGAGTGTCCTTACTCACCTTGTGTGAGCTGGGTTTGGCCACGAGACTTGCTTTGGCAGACAGAATACGGGCAGAAGCTGCCAGGTGCCAATATCCGGTAAGGATCTAAGAGGCATCACATTGCAATTTGGCTCCTTTCTCTGATGTTATCTGACCTTGTCCTGCAAGAGGCCTGCCCCAGATGGCCACTGCTACTCTCCAACCTGGCTCACAATGGGACACCCAGCGAAGAGCCACTCCAGTCAGCCTAACACCCACTGGTGTGAAAGTAAGTGTAACCACAGAGCTTTTGCTTTTATTTGTTACACAGCAAAACTGACCGACACACATACATTGCTTAACCTCCTGTTTCTCCTCCAGGAAAAGGGAGGAAAAAGTGGTGCCTTTTACAAATGGTTGTTATAGGTCACACGAGTTAAGATAAAGAGCGAAGAACACCTCCAGGAACCCAGGAAGCATTTTGTAAGCCTCAGCAGTTGGTGGCGGGACTGTGGGTCCCAGCCATCCGGGCGCAGCGGCTGGTGGCATCAGCAAAAGTACTCATTGATGCGCCTGCCCGCCTGCGAGTCCAGGCTGGAGCGCGCAGAGAGAAGCCTGTCGGCCTCCCCACTGAGGCTCTGCCGCGACAGCGTCTCGGAGCCGTCTTCCCCGCGAGCCAGCCTCTCCAGGTGCACGTAGGAGCCCGCCGCCTCCCCGGAGCCCCGCGCGCGGCACTTGTGGCAGCGCCTGCGCAGCGCCCCACAGCACACGAGCAGCGTGGGCGGCAGGGCGATGGTGGCCGCCACGCTGATCACCACCACGTTGATGAGCCGCTGGGTGTCCTCGGCGTCCACCACCGCGTCGGTGGAGAAGATGACGCACTGCTCCTTGCGCGGCGTCTGGCCCCGCGCGCACACGCACGCCACGTACTTGGTCTTGGGCACCAGCCCCTGGATGGTGGCGCTGGTCACGCCTGGCTGCACGGTCACCCGCTGCATGTCATGCTGCCCGAAGACGGTGTAAAGGACGCTGAAGGCGGTTGCGTTCCCAGCCTGGGGCGCCTTCCACACCAGGGACACGCTGTCGTAGGTGTCCCCCACCACCTTAAGCGACCTCACCACGTGCGCCTCCTGCCCATCCTGCAGCTCGCTGAGTGCGTCCACCTGGAGGTGCTGCAGGTCCAGCTCGCCCTTTGTGCGGGGTGCAGAGGGCCCCGCGGCCAGCACGGCGGGCTCCGGTGCATGGGCCACATGCCTGGCCACCAGTTTGTTGTTGTATGCGGCCGCCTCTCCCTCGACGCCTGTCCTTGTCCACCGCTCCCCTGGGCTTGCGCTGTCCTCTGTGGGAGTCTGGGGTTCAGTGACAATCACAGAGATGAGCGTCTCCGAGGCCCCCAGGAAGTTCTTGGCCTGGCAGACATAGTCTCCGGCATCGAAGTGTGACACGGCGGGCAGGTCCAGGAGAGTCCAGCTTGAGCCGTCGCTGGAGATTTCCTGGTGCACTGGGAGGGGAGAAGAGGCAGATGGGGTGTGAATGCACCACCGGGCTCTCGGTCTCTTTCAGAGCCAGTTCGAGGTCCCTGAGTGGCCCATTTGGTACCGGTACCGGGTACCCTGTGACACTGGCCAGCAGAGGGCTTTCAACATTCAGTGCCCAGGTCTTCACCTTGACAGCTTATAACCCTGGCTCAGACCAGCTGAGGGGGTCAAGAGGACACGGGGTCCACTTTGGAGGAGCCCGTGGAGCTCCAGGCTGAGGGGGAGCTTATTGAGCAAACTGCCTCCTAATAGGGGTGATCAAACAATTGGGGTGCACGTTTATACTTTTAAATCCTAGGATAGCTGTGCTCCGTGGCACTGTCTAGTCGATGAGATTTATCGGAGGCACGATTATCAAGAACTGAAAAATCTTATTACAGCGAGAGGCACATTGAGAACAATGGGGTGCAAGTATTTGAAGCGAAGGGGGTTAGAGCACTGGGGAATGAACAGCAACTGTCACGGTTAGAGTTTGGGTGTTCATAGTGCTTTCTGATCACATCCCACGCCTCTGAGATGTTTGAAGCATGCTCTTTGGGGGCCTGGGGTTTGGCAGCGGTGAGCCCTGCAGAGGCCTCCCAGAAGCAATCGGGGTGAACCTGAACTCGAGGCCCCGCCAGAGGCCCCTGCTCACCTCGGCTGCCTTGCTCGGAGCACCCTAGCCTCACACGGGCGGCTTCCTGGGCCCTTTTGTTTCTAGCTTGATTTCAGAGCCACTGTTGAGGGCGACCTTAGCTAGCCTAGCGAGAGGAAGTCCCAGGAGTGGGAGGCAGGGGAGGATTCGAGGGTCTCCAGTTTGGTGTTATGAAATCCACCACCCTCTCTCTGCCTGAGGCTGACCGTGTGACGCCTGCCCATGAACGCCCCCATGACAGACCTGGGTTGTCTGTCCACACAGCCTCCCCGAAATACCACCCCCTTGGGAACTACCAGAGTGGTGCTGGGATCTGCCTCTGCGCGCTGTGCAGTGTCGCCCAGGCGTGCAGCCTCCCAGAGCCTCTGCTCCCTCAGGTGCAAAAACAAGGGTACCCAGGCCACCCCGAGACATGACGGGCAGGAATGAAAGCCCGCAGGAAGAGCCCAACTGTGGTCACCCATGTCCCCGGTTTTTTCTGCTGACACTGGCTTAATATGTGCAACTGGGTTCAGTGCAGTAACAGTATCTGCTACCAAAAGGTCAGCTTTGTATTCCTCCCGTGATGACCTGAGTCTCTGACACAGGCTGGCCGCACGTGACAGCACAGGTGGAAGCCAGCTTCGGTGTTAAACCCCGTCGCCAGGCTCAGGCCCTGGACAGATGCGCTCAGCTCCGGTCAGGCAGATGGGCACCAGCCCAGCAGGGCTCCCCCGGTCTTGCCCACTTCCCTGCTGTGATGCCGACCCGCAGGCCCCAGTCCTGGGCTTAGGGAGAGGCCCTATCAGTCACCCACCTGTGCCATTGAGTGGGCGCCCACTGGCCCTTCTCCAGCTCATCTCAGGCCCAGGGACCCCGGTGGCTCCACAACGCAGCAGTACGGAGCCGCCCAGAGGGGACCTGATGCTGGTCATCCCTGGACGGAGCTCTGGCCCTTGGCACTTCCTCAGCTCCAGCTGGCTAAAGGCCACTCCGGCCAGGTTGCGTGGGCTGGCGCACCTCAGTGTGGCCTCGATGAAGACCAAGTTGGGGGCCCAGCCGTCCAGGAGATGGACCAGGTCGTAGAGTCGGCAGTCGCAGGCCCAGGGGTTGTCCTGCAGCCCTGCAGGAGACAGAAGGCCAGAAGTGGCCCGAGATACCCGGATCCCCAGGCCCGGCCCTCTGTGCCCTCAGTGAGGAGAGGGGAACTTCTCAGCCCAGAGTGGGCAGAACTGGCCTCCAGGCCTGGCTCCTGCCTTGACAACCGCATGACGATACACCTCATCCTCATCCTACAAGATGGCATTACTTCCCCATAGGATTGCTGTGTCAAGGTCCACCCTGAGCGTGAGGCAGGCCACACAGTGTGCCAGCGAAACTGGCGATTATGTCTGCCGCCCCTAAACTAAGCCTTTCAAGAGTCTGTCCGGGAAGACTTTTTGCAATATCATCAATATCTCAAAACACTTTCTAAAAATGCTTCCCTTGATCCCTGTCCTCCCAGGATGTGTCACTTTCCATGCCGGATCTCCCCAGCAGTGACAGTCCTGACTCTGATCTGTTTTTCTTTGACCTAGCCTCAAGTGGTACAAGGCGGAGTAAGAGGCTGGGACATCAGATTCCTTGACTGGCCCGGTCCTTTTTACGCCAGGGTTGGGCATTCTTAAAGAACTGGAAGCTCATCTCTGCGCAGCCCCTGACCCCCTCTCTTCCCCCGTAGCACCAAAGGGGTTAACAAAATAGCGGAACTATTCCAAAGGCCACTGGAGGAGGAATGGGTAAAAAATCTATACTAGAATTATAGAATATGGTGTAGCCGTTCTTAAAAGGCAACCCTGTTCTATCTGTAGTAATTCAGCAGATTTCCAAGATTATGATTGGATGAGAAAGATAGTGTTGATTAATATACATAATGAAATTTTTTATAAAAAATAACCTTAACGTGTGCCTCTGCTTGTGCTTATGGGCGCACTTGTGTGCACCACTCTGTGTGTGTGTGTGTGTGTGTGTATCTGTGTGCCTGAGTACTGTAAACAGTTAATTTGTAACAAATGTGATGAGAGCCTATCTTTCGGGGAGCGAGCCAGGGGCTTAGAGTAGCAAGAGGAGACAGTGGTCATTGGTCTTTTCTGCGAGGTCTCAAACGTCTACACGTTTTCACCTCTGAGCTGGACAATCAAGTCGACTATCTGGGTCTGCGGGCAAGTCCCACAGGCAGGACCTTGGGGGGAAAGGGGTCCTGGCTCCCCTACTCAGCCTTGGCTGGGTTAGAGACGAGGGTCCGGAAGAGAGAGGCTGGTGGGTTCCAGGGCCGACCCATGCAGGCCTAAGCTGGGACACTGAGTCCCAGGGAGTCGCGGGCTGGTGCCAGAGGACAGAAACCTCTTGGGTCTCACTTCCTTGAACCCAGCACTGTGAACGGGGCAGAGTCCGCCTTGGGGTTGGAGCCCCCAGCACTCGCCTTGCAGGACCCGTCCCTCTGCACCCAACCTGCGGAGGCGGGTATGGTTTCTGCTCTCCAGCTAAGGAACAAGACCCAAAGTGGCTCTGAGCTTGGCCAAGACCCGGGCTCACCCGGAGGCTCCAGGTGCAGCCCTCCTGGCCACCTCTTACCTAGGACCAGCCTGGCGTGGAGGCCGGGCAGGAAGGGCCCGCTCTTCAGCTGCGCCCAGGCAAGCAGCAGCTCCTGCGGCAGCCTCAGCAGCTGGTTGCTGGAGAGGTCCAGGAAGGTGAGGTTGCCCAGGAAGCGCGCGGCCTCGGCGGGCACGGCGGCCAGGCGGTTGGCCTGCAGGTCCAGCAGCCGCAGCTGGGGGGCATCCCGGAGCGCAGCCCAGGGGAAGGCAGCCAGGCGGTTCCCCGGCAGCCGGAGCTCGCGCAGGCGCCGCAGGCCGCGCAGCAGGAGCGCGCTGAGCTCGCCCAGCGCGTTGTAGGGCAGCCAGAGCTGCTCCAGGCGGCCCAGCGCGCGGAAAGCCTCGGCGGGCAGCCTGCGCACGGCCGTGCGCTCCAGGCGTAGGCGGCGCGTGTCCGCGGGCAGGGCCACGGGCGGCAGGGTCATGTCGGGGTCGCTGCACACCACCGTCCTGGACGGGCACAGAAACATGGGGGGGTCTGAGGCCGGGCCCTGCAGGCGGGGCTCCTCCACGCCTCCCTTGGGGCCCGCGGTGCGGCCTCATCCAGAGCCCCAGAATGGGCACCCAGGGTGGTGGGCTCCCCGAGACGGCTGGGCAGCTGCCCCCGGGGTGCCCTGGGGAGGCTCCCTCTGGGAGCGACCTTGGGGCCTTGGGCCGGCCTGGAAGCTGAGCAGTGTCCTTCCTTCCCGGCCAGCAAAGGGGCTCCCTGCCCAGGTGCGCAGCTCATGCAGCTGGTGAGGTGCACCTCGGCCGGCCTGCGTGGCCCGTTAGACTTTCCTTCAGCCCTCATAGCTCCTTTCTTTTAATCAGTAAATGTTCGTGACATATAATAATGACATTCATGGCCGCAGGTAGCTGGGCGGCACAGCGCCTGCCTGGCAAGCACGAGGTCCTGAGTTCGAGTCCTGGTACCAAAACCAAAACCAAAAACCTGACCCATAATAATTAATTCATTGGGAAGAGGATATTTTACACTTGCCCTTCCTTGCTGGATTTTTAAACAGTATTTATCAAGGGCACTAAAGTCAGCAGTGCCGCAGGTCTCTTCTGGCCCCAAAGCCACCGAAGGGTCGCAGTGTCCGCAGCGGGCTGTGCCACACCGAAGCTGGGCCCACGGCAGGCCTCTGCCCACCGGCTGTGCGTGCTGACATCTCTCAAGTAACCTCTTGTCCTGGGTTTCCCTGTGACGTGGATGCCACCTTGTCGCCCCGTTAGGGGCAACTTTGCTCTTGCACAGGCCCAGCGGGCTGCTCATACCACTCCCTGCCCAGCGCTTCAGGTTGATGCCCCCATCTGTCTCAGGCTGGGCAGATCAGGGTCGAAGCACTGGCTCCCTCCATCACCCCACCGGCCTGTGGCTCCACACACCTGCATCTATAGTGTCTGGTCTAAAGCCCAGCACAGAGTCACAGGGACCTGTCCTGTCCCCAGAAGCCTGTGAGGCAGGATAGTGTTCCGCCATGGGACAGCAGCACACTCCCAAGGGTGGGGTGGGGCAGGAACCATTACCCAAAGATGGAGACCATGGAGGCCTGGACCTCAGGCAGAGCAGTTTCGTCTGCACGGCTTCTCTGCCCAGCCGAGGGTGGACATAAAGGGTTACTCGCTGTGGTGTCCGGGTATTGTCACATCGGTGCACCCCAACAGTAAGCCTTGCAAGCCAGCAGCTGCGGTGACCCCACACAGACACAAACACACCCTGCTCGGAGTGCCAGGCTGGCCTTGCTCCTCCTCCCCGTTCAGGGCGCCTCAGAAGACACAAATCTTCCAGCCACTCATGACCCCCCAGTAAAGAAAGACTCCTACTAAGCGGGGAGCCAGGGGAAGAGCACAGAAGCCTCAGCCTCGGGCCATGACGGCTCCTCTCGGCCTCAGTCTGTAGGGGTGATGAGCTCATAGGTCAGGGTGTCTGCAGCCTGGAGGTGGGGTTCAGGGAGGGGGGAAGCCAGTAGGAAAATCCGTTGTGGGCTGCAGGGAAAGCGGTCATGGCAGAAAGAACCCACCCCAAGCCCCACACAGCTCCAGATGGGACCAACTGGGCACAGAATGCACTGGGGGCCCGGACTGGGCCCTCGAAGCAACCCCAGGGTCCCTGGGGATAGACTGAAGGGTGGCCAGGTGGGGCTCTGGGACAGCCTTCGAGAGCCTGGGCTGGGGATGAGGAAGGCTCTGAGGTTGAAATAGGGCAGCCTGGGCACAGGCCGTGCCCCTGGCCCTTGGAGACCTCCAGGTCCCTGCAGCCCAGCCTGCATAGGATGCTCCACATCCGCTCAGAGACCATCCAGCAGGTGGGCCTGCTGTAAGGGCTCCACTTGAGAGAGGGGACGGCCACACCTGACACTGAGGTCCCCCAACACCATCCTTGCATTTCAGTTTCGTCCAAAGGCTAACTGCTGCCTGCAGCCCCCGACAGGAAGGGTTAATTCACAGACCACTTCCATCTCTGACCCTGTGATGCTGTGTGACCCGAGGCCAGCGCTCTCTGTGGGTGGAGACGACCACATGGTCCTTGGTAGTGGGCTTTTTCTTAGCCCACTCAAGGCCCCACCTGGGTACCTTTGGTGAGAGGACCCTCGCCCCCTCCACCGGAGTTAGCACATGGGACACCAGCTCTGCTGGACCCCAGATGGTGCCATATGAGGTGTCCTGTCTTCAGATTCCTCCCTGTTCCCCGCCTCCACACCCCGCCAATCAGCCCAGCAACCACTGGCAGGATCACTGAAAAGGTGGCTCTGGCCTGATTACTCCCCTGGGCCCCGGAACCCGTCTAGGCAGGAAGGAAGGCTGGGCAGATGGCAGGAGAGACCGTGGCCAGCGGCTGAGCAGAAAACGCCAGATCCTCAGCTGGGGAGTTGGAGGAAAAGTGGTTTGGGGGCAGCGGAGGAGCAGGGGTGGGCAAAGCAAGTGCCCTGCGGAAGGCACCCAGGAAGGGGCAGGGGAGGGTGGGGCTGCCCTGGGCGGGAGGGTGCTCCAGGGGCTGCCCAAGGAGACCCACAGGCGGGCGAGAGGGGAGACAGGTGGCCTCAACATGGGTGGGGTGGCGAGAAGCCCGAAAGGGACTGGGGGTCAAGGAGGCAGCTGTGAGACTGGGGCAGGAGCCGGGGAGCCCAGAGGGAGATGAACAGAGGGAAGCTAGGCGGGGAAGGGAAGGGTGAGCATTGAAGAGGGACCCCTTCCATCAGGAGCCAGAGGGGTGCAGGCAGGACTTCTGGGGACACCTGTGCCTCCACATGTGTAAAGGACCCAGCACCTGCTGGCCAAAGCAGCCACCTGGTTTCCAGGGAGCCAGAGTTCTCTCCCAGCCTCGGGCTAAGGAGCCTGCTTCCCTGGGGGCCCTGGGGAGCAGCCGCTGGGGACCTTACGCCTCCTGTGCCACCCGCACCTCACAACCACACCCCACACCGAGGAGGGGACCCTACCTGGCCTTGCTGCCGTCACCCAGGATGTGGAGGCTGCAGCTGCACTGAGAGGGGCAGGAGCCCCCAGCCTGGTGGGGCCCCCCGAGGGCCAGGAGCCAGAGCATGCCCAGGGCCACCCACATGACTCCCGGCTCCTCGCCGGCCCGGGAAGGGGCCTGTCTCCAGACTGCTCCGTCCTGCCGGCCCAGCAAACACAGCAGCTGCCCACTTGCTCACCAACCACTGCCCAGCATCCCTGCCCGAGGCCATCAGATAAACAGGAGACAGGCTAGGGATTAGAGAGAAGAGCCCCAGCCACTGCTCTCAGCAGCTTAGAGCTGGCTTCCAGGATGGCTGGGCCTGAGGGAGGGGTAGAGACACTTCCAGAGCTCCCCGGGGTGTCCAGCTGGCAAAGAGGAAGGCTGAACTCTGGCCTCAACTATGGGCCTGGGGCATCGCAGCTCTTGCAAGCAGAAAACCCTCAGTTTGTGGGTTCTCACGGGGCCTTCTCGGAAGGAGCCGCTGCTGTCTCAGGGGTGTCCTCAAAGATGCCTGCCCTGGATGCCCCCCTACAGCTGTCCTCAGGGCAAGCCATGGCCTCGCTAAAACACCTCGTGGACACCCATTCTTCCAAGGAGGGGGTGACTACTGTGGGACAGAGACTCCCGACACCCAGCTCCAAGAGGGGTCAGTACTTCAGGGGTCTCCAAGCCCTACAGGAGGGGCTCCCAGCGTTCACTTGTTGTCCCTCCACCCGTCCTGTCTGGCCAAACCTACGCAAGATGCCAACTTGGACCGAGGCTGAGTCCAAGCAGGGGACCAAGGGTGACTCTGTCACCCCAAGGTTTTGGGGTCTGCTCCACCGTGCCCAGCCTGGGTCCCTCGGCTTTGCAGAAGGCTCCCGCCCCTGCATCCATGGGTCCAGATAGCGGAGAGCCCCCGGCACACACCACACCTTGCTCGTGCCAGTGTTTTGATGGGGGCACTGATCCCCTCCCTTCTCCTGCAAATCCAGCCAGGAAGTGGCCCTCTGTGCCCACACTGTGCCCATAGCCCTCCTCTCCAAGCTAAAAGACCAGCCCTGCCTGTTGTCACACTGTTACCCCCACTCACACATATGGAACAAACTCAGGGCCTTTGCACTGGAGCTACCTCACCAGCTCATTTTCTACTTTAACACACTACCTCACTAAGCATCTTAGTTGGTTCACTATGGCAATCGTCCTGCCGCAGCCTCCCAAGAGTGCTGGGATTACAGGTGTGCAGCACCTGGCTCAGATCGTGTGGCCTCCTCCTCCATCTGTCTGGGAAGCTTGTCCCCCCTTCTGCCTCACCGAACACTGCCTGTGGGAGCGACCCCAGGCTTCGTCCTCCTTTCTCATCTCTCGTGAAAGGTTTTGCAGAGTCTCAGGGGTGGGAGAGGTAGGTGTAGGTATTGGCCGGCTCCTTAGCAAGGGCAGGAGCCCTGGAGGAGGGAACCCCAAGCTGCACCTGAGACCTGATGAGGCTCGGCTGTGCCAGGTGACCCACAAGAGCATGAGCTCGGCAAGGGGTGTCCTCGGGACTAAAGAGGCCGGGTGGCCGGGGCACAGCTCCAAGCCTGAGTGTGAGGCTCGGCTCTGTCCCCCTCACTCCCCAGATGGCAAGGGGGCCCCGGCTGACTCTGAACTGCCTTTAGCTTTGTTTCTGTCCACCAAGAGGGCAGGACAATGGCTGGGAGGACATCTCCCAGGCTGGGCAGGACATCTCAGGAGACCCCAGAGCCAGGGCGAGACTTCAGCCAGCACCCACTGACCTCAGAAAGCTCCGTGCCTCTGTCCCTCCATCTGACCTGAGGGAAGCTGCCCTGGGCCACTGTCCCTGGTGCAGCCCTCACACGGAGGCGTCGTACGTAGAGGCGGGGGCCAATGAGGCCACTTACAGGCCCCAAAGAGCCCAAGTTGGCTGTTGGTTTTGTACTGGGAATTGAGCCCAGGACCCCCACACTGGGAGGCATCTGCTGCCCGTTTTATTTTGTATTTTGCGACACAGTCTTGCTAAACAATAATTCACTGTGTTTGTCAGGCTGGGGTCTAACTCGGAATCCTCCTGCCTCAGCCTCCCCAGGTATGAGGGTGACGGGCAGGGCCCCTCAGCCTCTCCCGGCATGGGAGTGACGGGCACGGCCCCCCACACCAGCTTGCGGGGAGAAATTTTCATCCTCAGAGGTTCTGTAGGAGACTGGAAACGCAGGTGGCTCCCAGACCTCATCCCTTCCCCAGCCTCACCAGCATGCACATGTGATGCTGTGGACACACGCACACACGCGCGCACACACACACACACACACACACACACACACACGTGTGCCGGCTGCTGTGGACTAAAAGGCCCGGCTCCTCCACCCCCAGCTCCCGCCCCTGCTCCCCGCAGTGGTTACACAACCCCTCCAATCCAGCCCTCCGTGTGGCCATGTGCATCCCAGACCTTAATCCTCCCCCACAGGGCAGAGATGAATGAGCCTGGCCCCTCCCAGCTGCACAAAGACTGCGCTGTGTGAGGGTGAACGGGCCCCTTCCGCGGGGGCCAAGGCGGGGAAGGAAGCTGGGTCTGGTGTCATGACCTGAGAGGGCCTGCTCCTGTAATCGCCCTTTAAAAGGAGAGGCCAGGCTCAGGGGCTGCAGAGGCCCAGGGCGCTGGCAGGGAGGAGGCTGAGGATGGCCACGTCCGAGGCCCTGCCCGCCGGCTTCGGGGAGCTGGAGGTGCTGGCTGTGGGGACGGTGCTGCTGTTGGAAGGTGAGCCAGGCCAGACGGGGCAGGGACAGTCCCTCCTCATCCCCAGAGTGAGGCTGTCACCTAGGGCTGTTTCCTGGCTGCCTGCATCGTTGCACTCTGTCAGTGAGGACCCCAAGGTCGGGAGCCTGGTGGGGGTCCCAGAGGGAGCACCTCGCACCTTGGAAGCAGTGGGGACATGCCCAGAGCGCAGGCTTCTGACTTCCAGCCAGGGGGAGGCAGATCTGTGCTCTGGGGCCCTGCCAGGGCCCCTGGAGATCAGGTCCCCAGGAGTCACTAGAGGGCAGCGATGAGCCAGGCCCCAGCCGGTGCCAGCCCCCGCCCTGCCTTTCAGGGCTCTGTGGTCTCAGCCTTAACGGCCTGACTGTCGTCTCCTTCTGGAAGAGCCCGGCCCTGCGGACCCCCAACCACCTGCTCGTGCTGAGCCTGGCCCTGGCGGACAGCGGGCTCAGCCTCAACGCCCTGGTCGCCGCCGGGTCCAGCCTCCTCCGGTACCAGCCCCTTCCCGTGCCCAGGGTGCAGCCAGCCCAGAACCCTTCTTCCAGCAGAGAGAAAACGGCCCCAAGAGCGGACGCAGGCAGCCTGCCCAGGCCGAGCTGGAACTCCGGGTCACCCCTGAAGGACATGTGCACCCCCGGGGGTTGCTCAGACCCCACCAGAGAGAAGGCGGGGTGGAGAGCAGGGGCCCAGGGACCCTCGGCCTGGCCTGGGTGCTGGGCCCTGCCTCGTGGAGGGTGCCGAGTTCCCGAGGGTGGCTGGACGTCCTGACTTCGCTGCTTTGCAATGACTTTAGAGCAGTGCTTGCCCCTGGGGAGCCCCGGAGGAAACAGAGACAGGAAGGTAGCTGGTGTCTGACAGCCGTGCCCCGGGGTCCTCCTGCATCTCCTTCGAAGGTGTCCTTAAGATGCGAATCTCCCTGGCTTTTGTCTGTCTGCAGTCCTGGAGATCCAGCATGGGGCCTTTTCACCGAGCTCCAGCTCCAGCCTGTTTCGGTTGTTTGATTTGAGGCAAGATCTCACTAAGACACTGAGTTGTACAGGCCAGACTGGAACCTGTGGTCCTCCTGCCTCAGCCTCCCATAGTGCCAAGATGAGAGCCAAGTTCCTCCCCGCCCAGCTAAGACTTTTTGTTGTTGTTGTTTTGTTTTTTTAAATCGGTACCGGGGATTGAACTCACGACCACGTGCTTGCAAGGCAGGTGCTTCTGCCGCTGAGCTAAATCCCCAGCCCCGTTGTTGTTCTTTTTAAAGTTAACTGAACATCTCCTGCCGTGAGGCACTGGTGTGAGGCTTCACCCTCCCAGCATGAGTGCTCAGCCTGGCCAGTCCCTGGGGTCTGAAGCCATTTGAATCCTCCTCCTGCCATGGGCCGGAGGTGTGTGTCCCATTGCCCCCATCTGCTGGGCAACTGCGGCTCAGTGCCCGTTCCCCTCTGAGCCTGTCCCCACCTGTAGAATAAAGGTGTGTAACCAGGTGCAGGGGGACATTCCTGTCATCTCGGCTCTGGGAGACTGAGACAGGAGGATCTCAACTTGGGACCCCACCTGGCAGCTTAGCTTCTTAGCGACGCCTTTTCTCACACTTTAGACATAATTTTACACAGCTGGGATTGTCGCTCGGTGGGAAGTCCCAGGATTGCGTGAGCGCCACACACAAGACAGAGAAGTGTAAAGAAATCGGCCCAGGTGGTACAGACAGAACCTGGGTCCAGCCGGGGATGTGGGGCTCCTCTTCCCCCATGGCCAAGCCTGGAGGCCCTAGAGGGAGTGGGATACTGAGGGCCAGTTCTCTGCAGGCACTGGCCGGGCTCCGGACACTGCCAGGCTCTCGGCTTCCAGGGCTTCACGACGGCGCTGGCCAGCATCAGCGGCACCGCGGCGCTCTCCTGGGGACGTCACCAGCAGTGCTGCACACGTAGGTGTGGGTGGCAGAGGGGCAGCTTCGGGACCGGGGCTGAGGGCCAGGGCTAGGGACCGGATGTCCCTGCAGGACAGAGGAGGCATCTCCGCAAACCTTCGTCACCCAGAGTCCCCGTTTTATTCTGAGAAAGCGCTCGTGGGCTGGCACTATGGGGTGCAGAGGCAGACGGGGCGTGCATGTGTGTGCATATGTGTGCTTGTGTGTGCGGGTGTGCGTGTGTGTAGCTGGGGCCTGGAAGCCCACCCTTCCAGGGCCTCCGGGACAGCAGAGCTCTGCGCAGGCCCTGCCAGTGTAGACGCAGAGTGGCGCTGTCAAACCCCATCAGCGTCATCGCGGCCGGAACTGTCTACTCCTTTTTTGCCTCGAGTTTGTCTAATAAGTGACTCACTTTTAAAATTTTAAAATCTCCTGTAGTTTCCAGGGGCTTCAGGTTCTTGTAATTCTAATACCCATTACAATTTTAGAAATGCTTTCACCAGGCGTGGTGGTGCACACCTGTCATCCCTACCACTGTGAGAGGCTGAGGCAGGAGGATCACAAGCCTGATCATCCTAGCAACATAGCAAGATCCTGTCTCCAAATTTAAAAAAACTACAAGGGCTGCAGACATAGCTCAGTGCAAAGGTCCTCGGTTCTGTCCCAGTACCACAGAAAAGCAAAAACATAAACCCACACTGCCCACTCCAGTGTGTAAATGCACCCTGTGCCCAGGGGACCCTCAGGGCCCCTGGCTGGACCCTAAGAAGCAGAGGCAGAGAGGTGAGAGGCTCACCTGTGTCCCACCGTGAGTACGGGCTGAGCCAGGACTGAGGATGGCCCCAGGCTTCCAGAGGCGGCTGCTGCAGGGGCAAAGCAACCTCCTGGGGTCTCTCCCAGCTCCACAGCTCCGACCCCACGCACAATGGCTTTGTTCTTATGGTTCTGATCAATGATCATCGGTCACCCACGAAAGTCTCTTCTGCCCGTGGCCTGGGCACACCCCTCCCACCATGTCCACATTCACGAATGCACACACGTGCATCCCACAATGCACGCCTGCACTCAGGCACACAGACACACATCACACACATGCACACACTCATGCATCACAATGCACACACGCATCTCACACTTATGCACACAGCACATATTCCTGCATGCACACGTCACCTGCATGCATCACACTCATGTGTCACACTTATACACACACATGCACACATGTGTCATACATGCACACTCTAATGTACACACATCTACACACATCACACACTCACGTGCACACTCATGCTTGCACACACATGTATCATACACTCATGCACACACACATGCACACACCACCTGCTCAATAGCTGCAGGCTTCTCTGGCTCCGAGCAGAGGGGTTACACTCACTCAGAGCCTCAGACCAAAGCCCTCCAGACAACAGAGCAGGGCAAAGGCAGGCGAGGGAGAGGGGCTGAGTCACCTGCTCCGTGACCGCTGGCCCTGGGCAGGTGACCCCCGCTCCCTGCTTCTGATGCTGGACAGATTGCATGCGGTCAAGGACGGTGTTACTGTCGTATCCAGAGCAGAGGAGGAGGGCAACTTCAGCAGCCTGGGTGACTCTAGGGACATCGTAGCATGCGTGGTTTAAAAAGCAGATACTTTTCCTCCCACTCCGGATGCCGGGGAAACAAGATCGGGGTCCAGCACGGTCAGGTTCTGGGTTTGCAGACGGCCACCTTCGGGCTGGGTTCTCACACGGAGGGGTGAGATGGCCCTCTCATGGCCCTTCTTACATGGCTCTGTCCTCCAAGTGAGGACCCAGCAAGGAGACCACCTGCAAACCAGAAGCTGACCACGCTGGCCAGTGTCCCCTTCAAACGCCATCCCCTGGGGAGCAGGGCTCCAGCAGGAGCTTTGAGGAGACACAGACACTTGGTCTGCACCAGGGGACACCACCAAGCAAACTGCGAGCCAGGTGTGCGGGAGCAGGGGCTCGGACAAGGGAAGATGCAGACTGCTCTTCTGGGGGACTTGGGAGCTCCTCCTCTCCTGCCCTGGACTCTCGTGTACCCAGAGCACAGATGATGAACATGGGGTCAGGGCTGGAGACGCAGCCTGGGAAAGGCCTTGTGAAGGTCCAGGGAACCTTGGCAAGGGAAGGCTGGATGAGGCTGCAGGAGAGAAAGGGCCAGGAAGAGGGGGCAGGAGGACAGCCAGGTCACACCCAAGAAGCCGCTGGGAGCTGCCTCTGCTGGGGCACAGAGAGGGACCCCAGTTCCTGAGTGGAATTCTCAGGGTGTCCAGGGAGCAGGAGCCGAGGGTGTGGTCAGTTGTGTGCACCCCCCTCCTCCACTACCCCACGTCCACAGCTCCTCCTCTCTATCCTCCAGAGAAGATGCCACACGGTCTACTGGGAGACTCTCACCATCCTCTGCCTCTTGTGTTCTTTGTGGCATCCTCGGTAGCAGGGAAGATCATGTGCCTTGTGGGGAAACTGAGGCTCAGAGCAACCTCAACTTGCAAGGGGCACCAAGAATCAAAGCTGGGCTCGGGGCTCCTCATGAGACCCCGAAGTCCGCTGCTCCCCGCTGAGCTCTCCTCACCCCCGCTCTCCCTGCTCTGCCCCGCAGGCGGCCGGCTGACCTGGAGCACGGCCGTGCCCCTGGTGCTCTTCGTGTGGCTGTCTTCTGCCTTCTGGGCTGCGCTGCCCCTCCTGGGCTGGGGCCGTTACGACTATGAGCCCCTGGGGACCTGCTGCACCTTGGACTATTCCACGGGGGACAGGTGAGGCGGGGGGAGCAGCGTGAGGCCCTTTCCATGCAGCTGTGGCTTTGAGTCCCCACGACGTCAATGGGGAACAGTGGACCTCTAGCGACAACTCAGCCCCTCAAGTCATGGAGCCCTGGCAGGCTGGTAGTGGGAAAGCCCACTCTCTGGAGCCTGCCCGGGGACCGGACCATCACTCAGATGGGAACCCGGGGGGGGCGGAGCCTGAGAAGGCAGCCGGACACTGTGAGCCGTCGGCTGGGGTGAGCTGTGACAGTTACCGCCCACCTCCCCAGGTTCCACTTCCCTGGTCACCTCAGGCAAAGCGAAATCCACCTTTGTTGGTTTCTAGAAGGACCCAGGCCATTAGTTCAACAGACTGGAAGAGCACTGTCTCTCGTGGAGGCTGGGGTGCCTTCCTGCCTGGGGACTCCCGGGCATCTGCTGAGCCAGTTGGAGTGCACCATGGTCCCCACTATCCAGGAGGCCATGTCCTTGTGCTGCCCCATCCTCATGGCTCTAGGAGGAGAGGGCTGCAAACCCCTCGGGGTTCCCCTGGGGAGGCCACACAGGCTGCAGTCCCCGCCTGCCTCCACAGAGCCATGCTGTATTCACCTGTCACATGGCATTAACCCACAAAGCGTCTGCCACCAGGAACAGGCTCCCCAGGTGAAGCCGACCCGAGGGCCTGCCCACCTGAGCATGCCCTTCACGCAGCCGGGCTGTGGCCCAGTGCAGCCCTTCCCTCTGCCCGTCTTGGTGGACAGCTCAATCTTCCCTTCGTGACATGGGACTCCCATTGTCCCTGGTCAGCCCTCTCACCCTCCCATAACCACTGAGACCCCAGCTGTTCTGCAGTCCCTTCAGTGACATCCTCAGGGACACAGTGTCCAGGCTGCGTCATCCCCAGCCTCCACACAAATCTTCACACCCCGGGCCTCCTTGAACATCCCTTTGTATCAGACCACTGGTGTCTCCACTGCCTCATAGACCCATTTCCCAGATGAAAATGTACTGCTCTCAAGGCTTAGGAAACAGGCAGGACAGCAGGGCTGAGCACTGGACTGCAGGGGCCTCTGCTTATCTCGGCCCAGGCTCCCAAAGGCGAGTTCTGGGGGACCCCGCAGCTCCTGGCTGCAGAGCAGCGCTCAGCTGGGACCGGGCATGGCCACACTTGTGAGTGTCTGGAGCCCAGCGGGCAGCTGGCCAGCCCAAGGCTGACCCCTCCCCACCCCACAGGAACTTCACCAGTTTCCTCTTCACCATGGCCTTCTTCAATTTCCTGGTGCCGCTCTTCATCACGGTCACCTCCTGCCAGCTCATGGAGCGACACCTGGCCCGGAGCAGCCGTCTCCAGGTGAGGCCCTGGTGAGGCCACGGGACGCCCAGGAACACACAGGAGGTGATGGGGGGCACCAGGGGCGTCTGGGCCCGCATTGCCAGCTCAGCCCGAGGGGCGCCTGGGCAGCTACAGCTGGACGGCACAGCCCGGGCACAGGGACCAGGGTGGCCCAGATTGGCTCAGTCCTAGGAACCCGGGGAAGTAGAGCTCCCTGAGGGCCTTGGTCCATGAGCTTACACTGTTTTCCCGAGACTTCGAGGCTTGGGACAAAGCAATGGGCCCTGCAAAGGTGACTTCTAACCTGCTCGGAGATGTCCAGTTTAATCACAGTCACAGCTGTGTCACCCACGGCAGGAAACTGCACCAGCGACATTTGTCCAAGAAAACGGTGCTTCTGTACAAGCCCTCCCGGCCACTTGCAGACTTCTGCACTAATATGCTCTTACACACTTTTCCTTTACTTGGAAAACTTGGCGAACAAGTCCTAACAAGCAGCAAAGTTGTTTTATTTTATTTGAGGCAGGGTCTTGCTATGTAGTTCAGACTGGCCTGGACTCATGGCAATCCTCCTGCCTCAGCCTCCCAAGCGCTGGGGTTATAGGTGTGCACCATCATGAAAAGATTTATTTTGAAACACAGATGCTACTATCGCTCTAAGTGCATCGTCATTTCATCTTTGTGGCCGCTCTCAGAGGAAGGAAAGCTCTGCCACCCCTGTGTCACAGGCGGGGCTGAGGCACAGATCGCTCAGCTAAGTGGGGCGACAGAGCTGCACGCCTAGTGTCGGCAGAGACGGGGCCGAACCCAGACCAGGGCCCCCCAGCCAAATGTGCAGCCGTCCTACAGAAGGAAGCGGTCTCTGCATTATGACCCTCGACCCGCCGCTTCATTTCATTCCTCTTACCAAGCAGAAATGCACTCTGCAAGTTTGTGTTAGCCGGGGACCCCTGTTTCCCTGAGGTCCCAGGGGGAAGCTGAGGCCCCTTTCCTGGCCCCCTGCTCAATGCTGGAGAAGGTCCCTCCTCCCAGGAGTCCCCACGCTGTTCACCCGTCCCCGTCCAGATCCGCAATCACCACATTTATTGGAGATATGACCAGCTGTGACTGGCTTTAGTGGACATCACCAACCTCGGCCCCCAGAACTGCACCGCAAGCTAAGTGACTTCTGGAGAGGACGTGGCCCCCCACTGAGACCTCAGTTTCTCCCCCAGGGACCTCTCCGTCAAGGCAAAGCACTTTCTTAAAAACCAGAATGAGAGACAATTCAAGAAAAATATTTTAAAATTTAGCATGTTTAAAACCCAAGGTTGAAGAGAAAATGCCCTCTTCTAACCTAAATCTGCCTCTTTGTTAAGGAGAGACATGTCAGTGGGAAACGGGTGTTGTGTCCAGTCGGGGAGCAGGACCCTGGCTACTCCGTTCTGGAACAGAAGCGCAAGCCGTGCTCCCCCTCCTGGCCACTGGTGGTACTTTAGCATCTAAAGTGGGGAAACGAACCCCACAGGTGGCTCTCACTAGGTGGCCGCGGCCACAGGTGACTCTGGGCCTCAAGTCTCATGGTGGCTCAGCCTGGGCCCTCTGTGCGCACAGTCACAGAGCTCAGGATTCCTCTTAAGCCCTGAAAGGAAGCTTGTGATCACCTCACCCCCACCTTGTGGGGCTACCCAGCAAGCCAAGTATCACCAGGCCATGTTACTCAAAAGGCAACTGAGGCCCAGAGTCCTATGACCTTACTGAGGCCAGGAGTCCTACGACCTTAAGGGGCAGGAGGCTGGTCAGGTCCCGAGTTCCCATGCAGCCCGGAGGTGCTGACCGCTGGCCGGCCTCCCTGTCTGTGCGGAGCCCCGGCCAGCCACAGCAATGTCCCTGTGGTGCTGTCTCTCCAGGTGAGCGTCCGTCAGCCGGCCAGGACGCTGCTGCTCTGCTGGAGCCCCTATGCCCTCCTGTATCTCTACGCGGTCCTCGCCGACGCGCACACCCTGTCCCCAAGACTGCAGATGGTACAGCTCCTGGCTCCTCTTCCTCTCTTCCTTTCAATACTCAGACTGTGATGAAGTTTGTCTGTCGAGGCTTCACCGGGTGGGAACGGTAGGGAAAGATGGCCAAGGGTGACCACAGGCATGCCCTGTGACCAGGCGGGGTTGTGCGCTGTCCCCAGGTAGTCAGGGACCACCCAGGGGCTTCGGAATGAGCCGAGGACAGATGGCTGCTGGCCACAGGGAAGGACGGTCTGGAATTGCAGATGTGGCAGGAACAGCAGCTCTGGAACCTCCCTCACTCTCGGACTTCTGTGCCCCACAGGTGCCTGCGCTCATTGCCAAAACAGTGCCCACGATCAACGCCATCAACTACTCTCTGGGCAGAGGACCTTGGCAGAGCCTCGAAATGCAGAGGAGCAAGCAGGACTGAGTCCAGTGAGCCCCACCTCACCCTGAGCTGCTCATCCCCCCCGGAGACACGGCAGGAGGCCGCCGGGCAGCCAGGAGGCCCAGTCCCAGCCCCAGCTGAGCCTGGCCCTCGGCTGGGCAGGAGATTCACACATGCATGCAGCTGTGCGGAAGGAGGTTGGGTGACCTTGGCACAGCCACTCTCCACCCAGGCCACCTGGACCCCAAAGATGAGAACAGGAGAGCGTGTACATCCAGACACACAGGAAACGCTCCTGCAAACCCAGCTGTTGCTGTGAAACCCGAGTCCTCATGGGGCCTGGAGTCTCCCACAGCAAGAGGAAAAGCTCCAGGGTCCACTTGCAGGACTACAGCCCCAGCCGCCGGCGCTCGGAACCCTGCTTATTAAAGCATGCTCTGGCACCAGACACTCAAGTGTCTGACCCACATCTGTGCGCGGCCTGTGAGATGAGGGATGGTACCACAGCCCAAAGCAACAGGGCAGGACCTGCCTGTCACGTGCTTCCTGAGAGTCCGACGCCAGCACCCGTTGGTCGGGCCGCCTTCTGCTTGTGTAGGCCAACCCTGCGTGTCACTTAGAAACACACTTGCCAAGCTTTGAAAATCACGAATTACTGAACCTCCAGATGTCAGAAGATGAGGCCTGGCCTAGCTGCCTTCCTCCATGGTGATGGTGTGCAGCATTGTCCGTGGCTCTGTCCCTGTGTCCCTGTGTCCTCTGCAGAGCCTGGGGGCCATGGGTTGTGACACTAATGCAGGGCATTCACCCCTGAAACCACACAGCAGTGGCTCAGGGGTGGCAGACGCAGAGTCCTAGTGGGACCCACTCCCCAGGGGGGAGATGGGAAGGACAGGCAGGGTGGCACAGGCCCAGGCTCCACGGGGCATGGAGGCAGACAGGGAGCAGGAACAGGCGTTTCTGGGGCTCGGTTGGCATGGGGGGGTGGCCAGACACAGGAGGCAGAGCCAATGCCATCCCAGGAGCCCAGGGCTGGAGCTGCCTATGGGGCCTGTAGATGCCGTGGGCCATGCAGCAGCAGTGCCAGCCGTGGAGCGCAGGCGGGCAGGACTTGAGTGGGCCCAGCGGTGGCCAGGGAAGGGCCTCGAGCTGTGCTCACTGAGGAGGAACCTGCAAGGACTGTGACCCCCCCTCCCCAGGACTCCGGGCCATTTCCTGGGGGAGAGACGGGCTGTGCCCAACCACCAAGGAAGCAAATGTCAATTAGGTGGCGCCTAAATTATACCCCTGCTTTCTCTTAAGGGCAAAGGGGAAAGGAAAACTTTTCCCCGGACGGAAATAAACACATTCAGCAGCAAGGACGTCGCCCCCATGTATTTCCGCGGCCGTGAAATCGCTAGGATCCCTGGTGTCCTTCGTGGGACACAGCTCGGGTTCCTTTTGCTCAGACCAGGTTCCCAGTCCTCCACTGCTGGGCATCACTGCTTGTGCCCCCTGAGACCCTCGGGTCCCTCCTGGCTGGCAGCTGGGTCCGGGAAAGGTCCAGGCCTGCAAAGGGACAGCTGCCCACGCGTGCACTGTGGCGCCAGCAGGTGGCAGTGTCCCACGATGCTGTGTCCCGCGTGGGCGTGGACCCTTGGTGGGGGGGAGCCTGGTTTCCAGGCTGGGGCAGGAGAGGCCTCGGTGTTTGTTCCCGGTCCGATGCTGGAGGCCAGGCCCGCATCCAGCCCTTGCCCTTGTCCAGGCAGCTGAGTTAGAAAACTTCTGGGCAGTCAATTGGGGCTGGGCCCTGGGAGGAGCCTGCAGGAGGCCAGATACCCTGCAGCCTTGGAGAAGACAGGCCTCTGCTGCGGGTCAGGCCTCAAGACTAAAGATCAAACAAATGCACCCATATCCAAGGACTGGTATTCTAACCAGGTCTCTATCACCTAGAGGAAGCCAGGAGTTCCCACCCCAACCCCTAAGGGAAGAGTCCTGCTGTTTGGCCTGCCCACTTGCTAGGCCGTTTGTCCCCAATCTAATCAGTTCTACCTGAGCGATTAATCTCATTGATCTTATGCCCACCTTGTGAGTTCCCCGCTTTCCCCACTGAGACCCGCCTCACTTTGTGGTTTTGCTCTATAAAATCCCTAGAAAAGACAGAGTCTTTGGCAACCCGCTTGGGATCCTTCTGTCTCTCTGACAGAAGCTTTGTCTCTCTCGGTAAATATATTCTGCTCTTAATCTCCGTTGTTCCTAAAGTTCGATTTTAGAGAACATAACTTGTGTTGGACATATGGTAGGTTTGGAGTTTCATTCTCCTGTGTCGCTGTGAGTGATTGGGTGTGACAGAGTCGGGGTGACCCTGCTGTACCTGGCACCCGTGTTCTCCTGCGCCCCACTGTGCCCTTGCTTGTAAAACCCAGTTTTAGGTGGAAAAAAACAACAACAACAACAACAAAAACCTTGCGAGAGCTGGGGTTTTAGCTCAGCAGCAAAGTGTCTTCCCAGCAAACTCAAGCTTAAGGTCCTGGGTTCCATCTCTGTTACAAAAACAAACCCGTTGAGAAATCAGTGTAATGAAAACCACCACGCTCCCAAGCTATGGTCAGGATTCTCATCCTCCAAACCCCAGCGATCACCAGCAGGTCTCTTGGAGGACAGAAGATGCCTGGAGAGGAGGAGGCCGCTGCCCAAGGCCAGCAGGAAGGTAACAGCTGGCTGCTGACTGCTCCTGGCTGGGGGAAGCTTGGGGATCACAAGGGTGCCCCTGGGTCTGGAGCAGCGGGCACCCAAAAGGCCCATGGGGTCACTGGGGTCTTGGTGAGGCAGACCAGGCTCAAGAGATCCTGCCTGGCTCCTTGTAACATTGAAGAAAAATACTAACTTGCACATTCAACAAGCCCACTGAGTTCCAAATATATATTAAAAAATGGACTCGATCCAGGCCTGAAAAATCATAGTTAAACCGTCACAACCAAAGAAAGAGAAACTTCACAGAAGTTCCTCCTCGAATAGTGAGTATCCTTAGTTAGATGAGTAGCCGACTTTTTCCAGCCTAAACAGTGAAGGCCCGAAAACCATGAAATGACGTTGTAGGAAGCCAGCAATAAAGGCATCTGCTTCCAGCAAAATGATCCCGCCAGAATAAAAATTAAGGCATTCCAAAATTAGGAAAAAAAAAAAAAAGCCCAGAGAACTCCTTGCCAGGAGGACCTACTATCCAGGAGGCACTGGAGGGACTCTGCAGGCGGGACAAGGAATGCGACTTGGGAGCCAGAATCCACGGCCGAAGCCCGCAGGTGTGTCACATTGCGGGGCTGCCAGCAGAATGCCAAAGACAAGGTGTCTGAGCAGCGGGATTTGTTTTATTACAGCTAAGGAAGCTGGAAGCTCAAAAGGCATTAGAGCTGGGCGTGGTGGCGCATGCCTGTGATCCCAGCACTTGGGAGGCTGAGGCAGGAGGAGTCTCAAAGTTAGAGACCAGCCTGGGCTACAAAGTGAGCTCAAGCCCAGCCTGGACCACATAGGGAGACCCCGCCTCAAAGAGTCAAAAAAAAAAAAAAAAAAAAAACCCGAGTGCTAAGACAGTCAGGCTCCATTTTTTGGTGAGGCTTCCTCACTGGCTTACAAGTGGCTGTCTTCTTGCTGTGTATGGCTTGCTCACCAGAAAGAGAATGACACCTACCTCACTCAGCACGCTCTCTCTCTCTGTCTCTCTCTGTCTCTTTCTGTCTCTCTCTCTCTCTGTCTCTGTCTCTCTGTCTCTCTCTGTCTCTATCTCTCTGTCTCTATCTCTCTGTCTCTCTGTCTCTCTGTCTCTCTGTCTCTCTATCTCTCTGTCTCTCTGTCTCTCTGTCTCTCTCTGTCTCTGTCTCTCTGTCTCTCTGTCTCTCTCTGTATCTCTCTGTCTCTGTTTCTCTCTGTCTCTGTCTCTCTGTCTCTCTCTCTGTCTCTGTATCTCTGTCTCTTTCTGTCTCTCTCTCTCTGTCTCTCTTTCTCTCTGTCTCTCTGTTTCTGTCTCTGTCTCTCTGTCTCTCTCTTTCTGTCTTTCTCTGTCTGTCTGTCTCTCTCTCTATCTGTCTCTCTGTCTCTGTCTCTGTCTCTCTCTCTGTCTCTCTGTCTCTCTATCTCTGTCTCTCTGTCTCTGTCTCTGTCTCTGTCTCTCTCTGTCTATCTCTCTGTCTCTCTCTCTCTGTCTTTCTCTGTCTGTTTCTCTGTCTCTCTCTGTCTCTCTGTCTCTCTCTCTCTGTCTCTCTCTCTCTGTCTGTCTATCTATCTCTGTCTCTGTCTCTCTGTCTCTCTATCTCTGTCTCTCTGTCTCTGTCTCTATTTCTCTGTCTCTCTCTGTCTTTCTTTCTCTCTGTCTCTGTCTCTCTGTCTCTCTGTCTCTATCTCTCTGTCTCTTTGTCTCTGTCTCTCTCTCTGTCTCTGTCTCTGTGTCTCTGTCTCTTTGTCTGTTTCTCTCTCTGTCTCTGTCTCTCTGTGT
This sequence comes from Cavia porcellus, assembly GCF_034190915.1. Taxonomy (NCBI): domain Eukaryota; kingdom Metazoa; phylum Chordata; class Mammalia; order Rodentia; family Caviidae; genus Cavia; species Cavia porcellus. Next base: position 3,223,970 of record NW_026947506.1, read on the forward strand.
CTCTGTCTGTCTCTCTGTCTCTCTGTCTCTCTGTGTCTCTGTCTCTCTGTCTCTGTCTCTGTCTATCTGTCTGTCTCTGTCTCTGTCTCTGTCTTTCTCTGTCTCTCTCTGTCTCTCTGTCTCTGTCTGTCTGTCTGTCTCTGTCTCTGTCTCTCTCTGTCTCTCTGTTTCTATCTCTCTGTCTCTCTGTCTCTCTGTCTCTGTCTGTCTGTCTGTCTCTGTCTCTCTCTGTCTCTGTCTTTCTGTCTGTCTCTGTCTCTCTCTCTCTGTCTCTCTCTGTTTCTGTCTGTCTCTCTCTCTCTCTCCCTCCCTCATGATCGCTCTTCCTCTCCCCTTTTCCTCTCTCTTTCTCCCTTCCCGTTCTTACAAGACCACCAGTCCTGTTAGACTAAGACCTCACACGCTGTGCTGTCCCTCACCCTCACGACCTCCTAACCCCGTCTCCAGTACCACGGCACTGTCTGTTAGGGTTTCGGCATGTGAGTTCCTCAAACTAGTGGGACACACAGTGCAGAACACGGCAGCCTCCAAAGGGCAGCTCATCGAGGACTTACCAGATGACTGCGAGCGCAGTAGTAGTAAATCTGTGCTGTGGGTACGCTCTGCATGCCATCGGAACAGTGACGGGGAAGAGAACGAGTTCTACGGAAGCACATATTTGTAAACTATTATGATTAAACTGGTATTAACCTGAAGTTCTTCGTATAAACTAGATGGCAACTGTAATGCTTCTGGCAAGCACTAAAAAATAACTGTAAAAATACAGTGAAGGAAGGTGGGCATGGCGGCACACTCCTGTAATCCCCGCACTTGGGAGGCTGACGCAGGAGGATTGCCAAATCTCCAAGGCCAGACCTGTCTCAAAATAAATAAAGCCAGGCGTGGTGGTGCACACTTGTGATCTCAGCACTCAGGCGGCTGAGGCGGGAGAATCTTTGTAAATTCAAGACCAGCCTGGGCTACAAAGTGAGAGCTCAAGTCCAGCCTGAACTACATGGCAAGACCCTGTCTCAAAAAGACAAAAATTACATATAATTTGCATATATCTGCATATATAATATATGTAGATAGACAGAGGTATAAATATGTGAAGGGTATTAAATGTTACCAAAAATATGTACTCTGCACAAAGGAATAAAGTAACAGAGGCAGCACAAAATGTCACAGTAAATATAGAGGATAACAGCAAAAGCAAGACAGTGATCCTGCACTATTGATGTGTTAAATGTAAACTCACTGACACCCAACTCAAGAGGTAGAGATCTTAGGGTTCAAAACATGGTACACTGTCAGATGTCTACAATCCACACAGTTTGGATTGAGGACTGAAGTTAAAATGATGAAAAACACACACCATGAGAACAGAAAACAAAACTGGCGTGGTAAGGCATGCCTGTAATCCTGCACTTGGGAGGCTCAGCAGGAGAAGCGACGTGAGTTCAAGGCCAGCCCGAACTGCATATCGAGACTCAGTCTCAGAAAAAAGACAAAAAACCCAGAAACCAAAGAAAATTGGGGCAGCTATACTCATATCAGATAAATTAGGCTTTATGGCAAAAAAATCTTTACTAACACCAGGAAAATTTTATAATGACAGAAAAATCAATTCATCAAGAACAGAGAACCACAGTAAACACATACACAAACAACAAAGCCCCAGATAGACAAAGCAAAAACTTACAGAACTGAAGAGAGAGGTAAACAATTCAGCAGTAATTATTGGATTTCAGTGCCCCATTGAAGAAAACTAGTGAAGATCAATAAAGAAACTGGTGATTTCACTAGACTACCCAGAACCAGCTAAGCCCAAGAGACATATGTAGATCGCTCCCTCTACGCACAGTGGAGTGCAACTCTTCCCCAGTGCACGGGGATGGTTCTCTGTGATGGACCTCAGGGTGGGCTGTGCAGGAAGTTTAAAAGGCTGGAAATTACCCAGTGTGTTCTTTGCCAGCAGTGGGATGCAATCAGAGATTGAGAGCAAGAAGAAATCTGAGAGATTTATGAATAAGTGGAGCACAGGCAATGGTTTCCTAAATAGCCAAAGGTTCAAAGGAGAAACCGCAAGTGCATGTTAGGAGATATGCTGAGATGACTGTAAAAATGAAGAATTCCAAAGCCCATGGAGCACAGCAAGAACAGTGCCAGAGGGCACAGATCCATAAGCATGTATCAAAAAAGAGAAATATCCAAGATTAGCAGCCTGCATCTTCCTTGAGAAACTAGGAAAACATCAGCAAAAGTGAACCCCAAAGCGAGAGGAAGGAAATACTAAAGGTTACAGAGGAGGTAGCTCTAGCTGGGAATTGAAAGCGGAGGAACCAATGAAATTAGGCATTAGTTCTTAGGAAATATCTACAAAATTATCATGACGTTACCTCCATTCGCCAAGGAAGAAAGGTTGGCCTCCCTACGGTGAAGATGAAGGGGGTGACACCGCCCTGGACCTGGAGGTGCTAGAGGCTCAGCAGTGGGGTGCAGTCAGACCAAGCCCCGGGCTCGGGCGTCGTTGCCACAGAAGCAGTGCTGCTGAGGATGTCACGGCCCAGTGCCGGGACCCACCGGGCCACTCGCTGACCTGCACAGAGACGGAGGAAGGAGCGGCAGTAGTGGGCCCAAGGGCACCGAGGAGGAGGGGCAGAGGCCTGGCCCAGGGCCCGGAGCAGGGAGCGCTCCTCTGTCCTCTGCTCCCTGCGCTTCCCTTCGTTTGCTGAGGATGGAGAGCTGCACCCTTCCTCGGGTGCTGTGGAGGTGAGCGTGAAGACACCGGTTGAAGCTAGGGTGGGGGTTAGTAATAAACGGAAAACAGTGCTTGGTCTGAGCCCAGCGTGGACAGCAAGCGGGGCCCAGGCCACACCTTCCCCTACAGGCCAGCTAAAGTTTGCAGCGTTGTGTGAAGGGCAGGAGGAAGACACCGAGGGGGCTTCACGGAGACTGAGGAGGTCTGGTTTGCAGATCAGCATTCCTCAGAGCCCAGGGTGGAGGCAGGGAGACCCGTGCAGGCCACTGGAGGAGGCCCGGGTAAGAGGTGGGCATTAGGTGGACCGCGGCGGTGACGGCAGCACCAGAGGGACAAACCAGCCGTCAGGGGGACGCATGCATGCACGCGGTCTTGCCCTGGCTGACTTGACGCTGTGGCGAGGGTGGGGAGGAAGCGCTTGCCTCTGTGCATGTGTGCACGGACACACAGACACGCCCCACACGGACACGCCCGTCTGTGCGCAGCGGTGGTAACCGAGGCTGTGGCCAGGTGGGGAGACTGCAGGGGGTCTGAGCTTACCCACGGATGAACTTAGATTCTACCTTAGATCTTTGGGGAAAGAAAACCCAAGGAGAAGAGCTATGCTCATCAAGATCCAGGAGAACAGTCGCACAGAGCTACGGACACACAGAGGACCCGAAAGTGAGCCCACATCTCGGTGCCTGACCTGGGATGCATAATGTGTCGCAAATGTAGAAAAACAAGGAAATGGGGGGAGAGAACCACATTTTCAACCAACTGTGTGATCGAGTTCCTATGAGCAAAGCACATAATTGAGTAACTGCTCAGAATGAGCCCTTGTCACCAGTGTGTGTCTGTGATCCCTGACCACCGCGTTCGTCTAGGGGGCGTGAGACTCCTGCACCTGGAGGTAAGCATCTTTCCTCGTCTCCCCCACGGTCTTCCCCTCTCCACCCGCCCCAGGCCTCCCCATCGCCCCAGAATCAGCCCTCCGGCTTCCTACCCTTCACCTCCGTTTCGCTGTTTAAAGGGTTTACAGTCCGGGTTTCTCATCACAAATGAACGCTAACCTAAGTCCCATGTGTCATAGAAAAAGCAATTCAAAAGAAATCCGGCTATAAGCACAAATGTCAGCTATGAAAGGGTCTGGACGAAACGGAAGAGGAAGCCTCTGAGATAGGGCCTGGCGGTATCCTTAGACTTGATAGCAAAGTGAGTCTTCAGGAAAGGAAAAGCCGCACAGCTGGACTGCATCGGGTTAAAAACTGCTGTTCTGTAAAAGCCTGGCTCAGAAGAGGGAAGGCGAGTGTCGGAAGGGAGGAAGCCAAAGCGAAAACAACTAGAAAGCGAGCAAGTCCACGAGAGAGACCTCTCAGCAGCAGGATGCACGGATGATGGACAACACCCACAGGGACGCTGGACTTCGTTAGCCCTTAGGGAAAGGCTAACTGAGCCACAACAAGACAGCCCACCACCGCTAGAAAGACGATTAGATTTAAAGTTAGAGGCCACATCAAGGGCTGGTAGAGGTGTAAACATCACTCACAGCTGATGGTAACAGACAGACTATTTCTTTTCTTATTTTATTTTATTTTTTGGTACTGGGGATTGAACTCATGACCTTACACTTGCCAAGCAGGTGCTTATGTCGCTGAACTAAAGCTCTGGCCCCATTTTTTGAGAAAAGAAATGTGCAATTGTATTTCTGGAGATTTCTTCCAAAGAACTGAGGGCTTCTGTTCCCACAATAATCCCCACACAAATGTCCCTGGACAGCCTGTCCTGTCACGGTGCCAAACTGGAATCCCTGCAGCTGTCTTTGGAGGGGAGAAGGCTCCACAGCCAGGCCACGAGAATACAGGGACTACTGAGTAACTGGACAAAGAATGGACTATTGGTGCACAGAGCAACTGGGCGGGTCACCAGAGTATAAGATGGGGGGTGCCACCCCAGAAATCCACATGCTGTATATAGTTCCTCTCACACAGCATTTGTCAAACAACAAAATTTGGGGGGTAAGGACAGATTGGTAGCTGTGCAGAGCAAGAGATGGGGGACACGGAACGAGAGGAAGGAAGCTGTGATTGAAAAGGGAACCTGCACTGGCTTGTGTCTGGGTGTCCCCCACAGCCTCATGCAGCCACAGGTGAGGCTTTTTCAGAGTTCGTGCTGCTGGGATGCAGGGCATGATTGCTAAAGCAGGCCCCTGATTGCTTTGGCATCGCTCTGGGTGTGGGCACTGCCCACCCTGAGGCGGGCAGCCTGCATAGAATGTAAGGGACAGAAAGAGGGCTGCTGTGGTCACTTGCTGCTCACTGCTTCACTAACTGCTGTGTTGCTGCCTTCACCATGAACTGTTTCCTCCTCTGTGGTGCCCCCTGCCATGCCACCTGGCCCTGCAGCCAGCTGATTACAGACTTAAACCTCTACAAACTGCGAGCCAAATAAACCTCTCCTCCTTTAGCCCTGGATGTTGAGCATTTTGTCTAACTAATAAAGACAGCGAGGGGGTCCTGGTGATGTTAGTATGCTGGAATGGGTCAGTACCCAGACCTCAGTGGAGAACCAGTAATCTACACGGTGATACTCTGTGCAGAACACACACACACACACACACACACACACACACACCAAAGACAGAAATGGAAAATGGAAAATCCAAATCAGATCTGTCAGTTATATCAGTGTCAATACACTTGTGATATTATGTTATGGGTGGTTAAAACACTGCTTTTGGAAAAACACGTCAAAGTATAAAAGATTTCTTATATATGTATTTCTTATATATGTTGTCTTAGTTACCTTTCTCATTGCTGAGACACAAATACTGAGCATCTAAAGCTAAAGAGGGAAAGGTGAATTTAGCTCACAGTCTGCAGAGGGTGTGCTCCATCACCGGTGGGCTCCAAAGCAGGGTGGCACATGGCAGGGGGCAACCGCTCATGGCAGCAGAAATAGCAATCACGGAGAGAAATGAGACTGTTTCTGCGCCTTGAATCTCATCCAGACTGCTGGATTAGGATGATGCCGATCCAGGCAGTGGACCGATCCAGCTGTCACCTTCCCTTGATCCCAGCACCAAACCTTGAATCAATCACAGACTCTAGATTCAGCCGCCTCTGAGAATGCACCATCTAAGTGCATGGGGTTTTGGGGGGACATCTAGACACAAATCACAACATACATCAATCTATTATCTATCACCTACCTACCTTTCTATTACATATATTTAAACTGATAAAACTGTAGACTTTATATATGTGTGTAGCTGAGTGGGGAATGTATTCCGGGCAGTTGCATTCATAGTAAAGACCCACTTGCGGTCAGAGATCTCGGTACTGTTGTGATACTTTCTCTGGAAGTACTCAGTATTTTAGGTGAGCTATTTGGGCTCATAGGAGGTGGGGGTTTGTTGTTGTTCTATGACACAACAAAAGACAGGATGAAGAGGAGCTTCAGGGCCATTAAAGTGAGAGGCCAGAGAATTTCATTGGAGCAAAGAGCGTAGTGAAAACAGGGGTGACGCTTTGAGTGAAGGCAACAGAGGTCACAGACTGGCAACCTTGTGGGGTCAGAGGACAGACTGGGGTGAATGAGGATTCAGACTGGTGAGCAGCAGCAGCCAGGGGTGATATTTGGACTCTGGCCTGTGCAGATGGCTGTGGGGGCTGAGATAGAGGCCCAAAGGGGCGATGGGGATCATGAGCAAGATGGAGAGCCCACTGACCGCAGGAGAGACACCACGAATCCCAGGTGTGAGATTCGGACATCACCAGGTTTAACGGGCAGGCAGTAGGGTCAGAGCAGGACCAAGGACCTAGAACCTGATGACAGCTTGGCAGCTTTGGTGAGCTGGCAGCCTGGAGAGGCAGAAGCATGGTCCACAGCCCACCTTCCCTGTTTGCATCCAGTTAGACTTGGCCACAAGAGATAACTCACAAGGCACTACCGTGCAGGAGTGAGACAGCAGTCACAATGCTCTGACACCCCAGGCCTGTGCAGGACCCCAAGCAGCCCACGTGCTTTGTTGTTTATCTCTGGGTACCTTGCTGGAAGGGACACCAACCAGGCCTGCCCTGAATATGACTCCAGCTTCTACTCGAGGCTGGTTACGTCCTTAGCTCCATGAAGGAGGGTACCGATTACGCTTCCAGGAGAGCACATACTCAGAGCAGGAGGCAGCCCTGTATTCACATGGGGTCCAGTGTTTCTGGGGTCCTGAGCCACTGGTGTGTCCCACTTGTCCCATTTCTAGGCCATTTTACAACCATTTTCCTTCCTTCTCTTCCCAGCTGGAGGACTTTAAGCTTCAGCCTCAGCAGCAAATGTGACAACCTCAGAGCACCTACTGAACCAGCTTCCAAGGTGGCCAAGTGTCTTGGTAGTGTGCACCAAGTCCGATCCCTGTAATAAATCACCATGACTATGGTATCCTTGTGGTTTGCTTCATTGAACACCAGCTGCTACAGGTGGCGATTTTGACAAGCACATATTTAACCGTTTCTAGGGGGACAAAAGGGAGCCTCATTCAGACTGAGAGGTTTTCATTTGAAAATCTTCTAGAAGAACGAATTTTGACTCTCCGCAACACCAACCGCACCCCGCCTCATGCTCCTGTTTCATGGTAACACGAAGCCATCAGCCTGTGCGAGGACCTCCGTGTACACAGCTCTTTACTGGCGATCCCACCACCTGATTCACCAAGTCAGGCACACCGAGGGCTGGTATGGTTTTCTACACGAACTCGTGTCAAAAGAGGACAGGACAATTGACTGGGTTAGTGAGGAAAGCTACACTCAGAGCACCTGTCTTCACCCGGAGGTGTCAGTTAGGAGGGAAACACATGCTCTTCATCTGAGAACCGTTGCATTTAAGCCTTTCATTTGGGGGTTGGGGAGGACAAGGAAGGGAGCCCGCACTGTTGGCTTTACCCAAAGCCGTGTCCCAGGTAAAGATGTGTGTACTGTTTGGAGCCCTCTGTCTGAAGGTTTGGAGTGAAGACTCACCAGTGATGCCAATGTGGCATTATAACATCTTTCTTCCTTGAAACTTATGGGTACCATTTAGATGATGAAGAAATCAAATGTGAGGAATTAGGAACCAGAAACCTCTCTCCTTTCCTCCCCTGCATCCACACCACTCTGGAAGCGGACTTCCAAAGACAGCTCCTTTGGGAGCAATCCCATGCCTTCTCTCTCCTTCAGCCTGGGCGTGAACTCAGCAAGGAGCTGCTTTAGAATCAGGCGCTGGTGAGCAGAATACATGCAGCAGAGGCCTTATTTACTCTCGTCTCCTTGGAGCCAAGGAAATTGACACTATTTTCCACATTAGTCTGTCTTATCTCCTCACCCGTTGCCCAGAGATCCAGCCCCATGCCCATGAAAAGGCTCTCTGCTCAATCAGAGAGAAACAAACTTGGCTTGTGCCAACCGAGCAGCGGAGACACAGAGGCGCTTATGCCAGTTAATAAGTGGGGAGAAAACATGTGCAGGCTCATTGTCTGCTGCAAACAAGGGGGGCTTCTCCTCAGGGCACAGAATAGACTGTCATCTGTCTCATCAGCCACCCCTTCTATTGCTCAGGGAAAAAACTATTTCGGGGCAGGTTGCCATGGGATTTAGCAGACAATGGTTTGGATGAACAAATCCCAGCCTCTGTTGCCGTAGTTGGCAACCACCTTCAAGGTGCTCCAGTGAGTCTCAGCTCCTGGCATTCACGCCCACTGTGGTCCCTACCCCAACCAAACATGGTGACACGCGGCCAGGACAGGTGGTGGAAATGGTGGAGCTGGACCTTTGAAGGGAGGTCATCCAACAGTAGAAGCAGCTTTTACCTCTGGTGGTTTTTTTTTTTTTTTAGTTTTTTGGGTTTTTTTTTTTTTCTTTTTGAGATAGGGTCTTGCTATGTAGCCCAGGTTGGCCTCAAACTCACGACGATCCTCCTGCCTCAACTTCCCCAGTGCTGGATTACAGACGTGTGCCACCACGCCTGGCTCCTGTTGAGTTGCATTCTTGGATTACTCATGCTAGAGGAAACCCACTGTCACTCGAGCGGCCCTGTGCTGAGGTTCTGTGACCAGGACCCGAAGTGCCCTGACCTTCGCAGCATGGCTTCACCAAGCATAGGCACAGGAGGTCCAGATGGAATCTCATTTGCCATTTCAGTTGGAACCACTCACCCCAGTTCCTCTCCTAAAATCTTGGCCCCCAGAAACTTTGAGGTAATACATATCTATAGCTAATTTAAGCCACTAAGTTGAATTTGCTATGGAGTGGATTACTAATGCACCAGTCACATGGACTCCCACTTCTCCCAGGATATTATGGGTAGTCAGAAGCCCACAGACCAACAGCTATGAGCACAAATGAACATCCGTGACAGTGCTGTGTCTTGTTCTAATAGACTGGGCAATGTATACTATTAAATCTCCCTGCAAAAGTCTAGAAATCCCCGCTTCTCAGTGTTTACCTGTTTCTATGGCGAAAGTTTCCTGCCACGGCTAATCTCATGCTCAACTATGGTCCCACTGAACGTAGAGCTGAGCAGAGAGGCAACGGTAGACTCTGGTGAGCCCACGTGAGCCTCCTCCCCCCCGCAGGTGGGTTGGGCTCAGGAGAAACAGGTGGGTCAGGTAATCATGCCATCGCTGTCCGTGTGGCCAGGAGCATCATAAGATGGATAGTAGCTTCAGGACCAAGTGACCTGGGATTTAGCGGTGCCTCTGTGTTTTCAGGCTGAGTGGTCTCAATAGGTGCTAATCCACGGGGAGTGTCAGAGTCTCCATCTGTAAAGTAGGCATGGCAATATCTGCTCATTAGAAATTTTGAGGAGGTTAAATGAAAATAACAGTACAAAAGCTAGTTATTGAGGGATTGTTATATATCAAGACATAGCCTAAGTGTATCAGACATTATTCCTTAATTTAATAATACAGGTAAATTAGAAAGGGTTTAATAGTTGCTGTCTATCAGCATTTTTACCCGTTACATTTCTAAGCAGAGAGCTGGGCATTGGGCTGAATGCTACTCAGGAGCTGGTGAAATCAGCCTGTCTCCCCAGCATCTTCCTGCACTGCTCAAAGGACTTTAGGGAATTGCTGAGGAGCCTAAGTGTATATTCTGACCAGGCGCTGCTCCTCGGCTGCCCACAAAACCCGTGAGCTACCCAGTGACCCAGGCGGTAGACACAACAGAGTCCAGGCATTTTCAGCACCATGGCCAGAAGTCGTGGCCCAGAACTGGAATGAGGTGCTGACCCAGGACTCGGTGCTGAATGATCTCAGGGATCCCCTGGAAGGTGGGGCCCTCCAGGACCTGAGACAAGAGGATCACCAGGTGGAGCCCAGTCTGAACAGTTCAGTGACTTAGCAACACTCCGTCGTGAAAAAAAAAAAAAAAAAAAAAAAACAAGTGTGTTGTGGGTGTGACTCGGGGCAAAGCCCGGGTCCAATCCCCAGTCCTGGTCCCGAAGCGGAGGATTCCGACTTAGGGTCACTGCCTAGCAGAAACGGGACCCGTAGGAATGAGGTCTGAAAAAATTAAGTGAAACTTAACCAGCCAAGACCTTCGAGCCTGGTGCGAACTGCATTTTTGCCCCTACGCCTGGTTTACAAGGATGAAGGACGGAACAGGCATCTTCCCCCCCCCCCCCCCACCGAGGGAGAATCTGTGCTGCACAGAATTCAAATCACCCGCTGGAAGTGCCCCAGCTAGTCAGCAACAGAGAATCGAATTCCAGGCTTCTCTGTCCAAACCCTCAGACCCTGCAATTCAGATGCTGCTATTTTAATGTCAACAGCACAGCCCAGCCTCAACTAAAGGGCCTTCGGAGTCGGCAATCAAAATCATCGATACTTTAGTAGTACAGGCGCGCTCCTCTCTGCCTCCTTCAGCCTTCAGGGGGCTCCTTGGGGCACGGGAGAAAGTGCACACAGCTGTGTTCCTGTCCAGGGGGAGAAAATGACACAGGGCCTCCAGAAAGGGTTTGGCAACACCTTGGGCCAAAGAGCACCATGTTTGCCAACAAGTAGAGATTTTCTGGGTGTGATTAGGCCCATTAGGAACAGAACAGGTCTCCCACCTTGAGGCCTGGAGCCCAGCTTTAGGGCGGGTCAGCAACAGCCATGCCTTGAGATAAACATTTATGCTATGATAATCACGTGCTGGCAGAGGGGTAGCCCAGATGGTCAGCATTCACGCTGTGTTCCCTCTAGCTGTGCAGCCGGGAGCGTTTATTTAACACTGCGTGCCTCAGTTTTCCCATCTTTGAAATGGGGATCATGAGGTTGGTGGAAGGCATGAGATATTCCATGCACCTGACCTAAGGGGAGTCTGCAGTAGTCATTAGCTGCATTTATTATCATCATAATGAGAGCCGTGCAATGATGCAGGTCACCAAAGGGAGAGGTGTAAAAGGGGGAGGGGCTGGGATGTAGCTCAGGAGTACAGAGCTGGCTTGGCCTGTGTGAGGCTAAGGTCATAGATTCCCAGCACTGCCCTCCCACCAAAAGAAAAAGTAATTAAAAAAAAAAAGGAGATGCTGGCAGCATGCCTGCATTTTCCCCTGGAAAAACACGATGGGTGCCCCGGGCTCCTGCTGAGTCTCAGTGACATTCCTCTGCAAAAGCAGTCTCACCAAACTCAGCCTCCCTAACCGGGGCGGAGGACATCACCGGCTCGACACCCAGCAGTGCCACAGCCAAGGTGCATCTCAGGAGTCCACCGAGGTCAGGACGCCCCTCTCCTCTCACTGCCCACTGACCTTGCTTCCAGCTGGCTTCCTCTGCCAGACGCTTGTCTGGGGATGGAGACTTGCTTGGATCTGGTGGCCCCTGTCCAGGAGCAGGGTGGGAGGAAGCCACACCCTGCTCTGAAGCACGCTGCACTGAGCCTGTCGGGGGTGTGACGACTGTCAGAAGGATGGCACCGTCTGTCTGACATTGCCAGGGCTCACTGTGACTCTGTTGCCCGAGTGAGCACCTGTGGCACCCCTGGGGCTCACCAGCTGCCTCTTAGAGAGCAGCTCCAGGCCCATCACGACCTCGTCCATCTCTCCACTCTGCTCACCATGTGCCACATGAAAACCCAGAGTGTTCTGGACACAGGCGCTCACTGTCACGGAGCAGTCCTGTTTCTGCCCCTCCGCCCTGGAGTGCTGCAGCGCTCTGGTTTCCCCCTCAGAGGGAAGGGAAGCAGGGGCCTGCCATCCAGTAGAGCCGCCCCTCCCGAGTGGAAGGCAGGAATCAGTGGCTCCCCTGACCCTGCGTGCTACGCCACAAGCGAACTCGTGTGCTGTCCAGTTTTTATATGCTGGCTTCGATTTTTTCCGAGTACATGTTCTCAGTGCACGAGGAACCCGTGCATCATGGCAGCTGATACATGTGCAGGCTGCGTCTTAATCTTTTCTGCTCCCCTTCGCCCCCTCCGGTCCCCCTCCACCCCAATCTGCAGAGGTTCTCCTGGTTTGCTGTCATCTGTCATTTAGAGGACACAGCAGCCACGTGACCCTGGAGAATTCCTAAATCTTCAGAGTTACAGATTTAGGATCTGTATCATTAAAAAGAAATTATTCATCAGATTCTTGTTAAAAATGGAAGGACTTATTCAGGACTATTATAACAGGAAGTATTATGGTCTGGGTAGTTATGTGCACATAAAATCTGAGTGTCGAGACCTCACTCCTAGTGTGACAGTATCAGAGGTTGTGCTGTGCGAGGCAGAGCCCTCAGGAATGGCACTAGCCCCCTTGCTAAAGAGGCCTGAGTGACCCTCCATCCCTTCCATTAGGAGAGGGCGCCACCAGAAGCCACCGCCCAGGAACCAGAAGATTGGCCTTGCCTGCCTCTGAACCTGAGGCCCTTCACCTCGACTCCCCAGGCCCCAGAACAAATTTCTGCTGCTTGTATGTTGACCAAGGGCATTCTGCTCCCACATCCTTATGGGGAAGGCATATCAAATACAATTCGGGAGGAGGTGGGGTTTACATTCCGAGGTGGGGGAGGCCGGAGGAGGAGGGGAGGGTGGGGCAAGAACAGGAAGTTGTCAAGAGGAGTTGTCTAGGCTGAGGCAGGGGAAGAGGAACTCATTAGATTCGGCAGCAGGATTCGTGACACACTGACTCAGCAAGGTTTTCTTGCTGAAATTGGGCTGAGCAGAGCACTGTCGCCTTGAGGCAGACCAGCACCTTCTCCCGGACACCTGAGAAGAGCAATTTAAGATCTTCTCCAGCTGGGTGAGCTCCCCCCACCCCCCTGCCAGCATGTGGAGGCTTCTCTGCTGCACTTAAATCTGCTGATTCAGACGCTGGTCATGGCTCCCGGCCATCACGGAGGAGCCAAACTAAGACACAAGGCTAATAATCGTCACGGGGTCTGAGGGACAATGCAGAAGCCCAGCTGGACCTGTGCAGCTGACCTTCCATTCTGAGGGGCTCTCTCCAGTTGTCTGCCTGACCCTACTTCTGGGGAAGGGTGCAGACCCCCAGCAACCCCCACAACACCTCTCTGACAAGACAGAACTAACTAACAGTGCAGTGGAAGGACCTCCAGCAAGGAGCCTAAGTCCAGAGGCCATGGGCGTGGGGAAGAGCAGCCTCCCTCTGTGTCTGACGGCTGGATGGTGATGATCCAGGTGACTCAGTCATTTCCGAGAAGCTCACTACCCAGAGCAGAGGATCTCCATCCCCAGGAAGCTGGAGTGTGGCCTGATGTCCAAGAACACCAATACAGGGCACTGCAAGGTTGTTCCATGGGCAGGAAGGGACTAGGCCCCTGACCAAAAACTAAGGACCCCCTTTCCCACTGTGCCTTTGTTTCCTGACGCTCAGCACCAGGCTAGAAACAGCCACCACCCTCCCCTCCCAAACAGGCAGTCTCAGGGTGACATCCCAGGTCTGATGCATTCCACTCCCCGAAGTCCTTCTCAGCAGAGCAAAGCTGTCATCAGTGCTGGGGCAGGCCAGCCAGCCCGCCCAGTAGCTCCACTCCCCTGGGAAGGGCTTGGCTTCGCTGTCACAGAGAACCACGTTTTGCCAGGTGCGGAAAAGCAGGCGACTGAGGCTCTTCCCGCATTCTTGAATGCATTTGCTCCAAGTGCTCTGTTTGTTGTTGGTGTCACAGCTCTTTCTGTTTCTGTGTTCAACATCCTGTTCTCCCAGACTCAGTCATGAAGGGCAGGCCCAGAGCCGCCTGGGCCAGCCTCCTCCCTAATGACCAAATTCCTGATGGGATCCGGCGCCACCAGTAAGAACTGCTACCCACGCGTTCTTTAGTTGTGCCTTTTAGAGACACATTCTAGCACCTGTAATGTGCAGGACACAGTGAAGGGTGCCAGGGATACAGCTGTGACAGCACAGTCTCTGTCATGTTGGTGCACGCATCCGTGCCAAGGGGACCACAGCCCTGTAACCCACATGGCGTGAGGTGTCCAGAAGCCTGACTGCAGAGCAAACTCAAGACAGGCTGTCCTGCTCCCGCCCGTGCTTGGGAATATCTGTTTAGGTAACATCTCACAGCACACACGATTTCCAAAAATAAGAAAATACAAAAAGTCTTTAAAAGAAAAATGAGCACCTTTACATCCACAGCCAGAGTGAAAAGCTGCCAACATCCCGGAATATTTCCTTCCGGCCTCTTTATCCCCCACCCCGCCCCCCACACCCCATCTTCAGGATGGGAAGAGCAGGCCATTGTGCCCCTTCCTTGGGCGAGGCCCTTGGCCAGGATGAAGTGAGGTCCTTTGTGAAGACTCATTTCCTGGCCCCTTTTGGGGTAGCCCAGGGAGCCTCCTCCCAAGGCTAAGGTGGCTCCTGGTTTTTCAGGCCAGCCCCAAGGAGCCACAGCAAGAAAAGCAAACCTGACCCAGGCTCCCAGGAGAAGGGAGGTGCACCAGTGATTACCAGCTGGGCTAGGAGAGAGCGCCCTGCTCACTGTGGGCTCCAGCGTCCTGATAATTATTAGTAGCCACGTTTGCCCTCTGGAGTCGTGGGTGTGCAGAGCTGAAGGGAGCAGGAGAGCCCCAGGCTCACCCTGATGGGGGGCTGGGACCAACGCTGGCCTAATGGTGCTGCCCCCAGGCAGCGCTGGCATCTCCAGCTGCTCGGAAGAACACTGCAGACAGAACAGACAGAACGGCACTAGAGCCAGAGAGGGATGGGTGCGGGGAGGAGAGTGCTCTCCTCAAGTAGGGGTGAAGAGGCGTCCTCCGCCAGGCAGGGGAGACCCAGAGGCAGGCGAGCTGGGAGCTGCTGTGTGCCCCTCAGATCCCCTGAGCGCCAGGCTCAGCCTGGGTGCTGGAGAAGAAGTGGTTCACTGCATAACTGACACCACAGAGTCCTTGCTTCTGTGGGTATTATTGTGTTTAAGGGAAGAAAAAAAAAGGGATGTGGCTCAGCGGCACGTGCCTGCCGGGCAAGCACAAGGTCCTGAGTTTGAGTTCTGGTATCCAAACAAACAAACAAAAATATTTGGGCTCCAGGAAAGAAAGATACAAAGCTGTATTTTTCAAAAAAGGAGTCAAAACGCATTACCTTGCTCTACAAAGAATAATGTTGATGTAGACATAATAAGATGGTCTCTGGCTATTGATTTAACTAAAAATAGTAGTGATGGTGGGGACACTGAAGGAAGGGGGAGTTGTAACGGAGCTGAAGCCGCCTGCTAGGAATGCCTGGCTCCCGCCGTGTTCTGTTACTATAACAGTTACAGGGCCTGGGTGCTGTTTAAGGGGGAGCAGTTTATTTGGGCTCATGGTTCTGGGCCACAAATCCAAGGCCAGAGACTGTGTCTGGTGAGCACCTTGCATGCTCAGAGGAGAGCGGAGGGGCCGGGGCACACCCACAGACAAGTGCCAGGGATGCCCGAACTTCTTAACAACCTACCCTGCCGTGACCACGCCAGGGCCATGTGCAAGGACTCCTGTCTGCTCGTGGAGGTGGTGCGCATGACCCAATGACCTTTTTGAGGTGCCACCATTTTTCAGAACCACTCATTCGGCAATTAAATTTCAACATGAATTTCGGTGGAGAATTTCGGAACTCTACCCACAACGTGGCAGGCAGGAAAGAGATAATGTCTCAGATCAATAAATGACGGTTATAGCAACTGCCTGAAAGGGATGGGATATGGTCGGAGGCAGAAGTGGTGTTTGCTTTGCTATGATTCGCAGTGTCCTCTGAGTCATCTTAATCATGTTTGGGTATCACTTTTCCTGAAATTGTTCATGAAGAACTACTGTGCCAGCCGTTTATCAAATGGCAGCGTGCCTACAGGGTAGGGAGAAGGCATCCTGGGGTGCTGGGGTGTCTCAGTCACTTTCTCATTGCTGGGACAAAACACCTCACACCCACAACTTAACAGAGGAGAGGTTTATTGTGGCTCACGGTTTCAGCCCATGGTTGGCTCCAGGGAGAAACAGGATGGCAGAAGGAGCTGGCAGAGGGAAAAGCACTCAATACACGGCAGCCAGGAAGCAGGGGGCGGGGAAGGAGCCAGGGATAAGACCCCTTTCTGCCCACACCCCAGTGACCACCGCCAACCAGGCTCCATCTGTTCTCAGCACACACAGCTCTGAGCTCCTCCATGCATGAATCCAGTGACACGTACAGCGCCCAATAAGCCAATCTCAATGTAAACACATCTTAGGAAACTTTCTACCCAAAGTGTAACACAAAGCGTTGGGACAGAGAAGTCCCCCTGATTCCCCACCACCCCTGTGCTCTCTCAAGGCGAGCTGCAGCCAGCACCCAGAGGTCGAGGCAGCGACCAGCCCTCCATCGGATCTCAGCCAGGGAAGGGCGTCTGGTGGTGAGGACCCTCTCCAGGGGTCTGGATCACAGCTTTTCATTCCTCCACGGGTGAAAGGAAGCTGCCCCTGACCTAGGAAGCAAGGTAGACATGCGGGGCTACAGAGACCTGCATAGTTTTTTCAGATAACACTGTCTTCTTCTGTGCATTTTTATATGCAATGTTAATTGTTTGGAAGTCCGATCTTAGTGGTATCAGTTATCAGTATGTGGAAGCATCGTGTAAAGGGCCAAACAGTTCAGTTCAGAGGGCAGGAACATGGATGCCATCTTCTGGGCTGAACCCTGGTCCTGCTGCTTTCCAAGCGGTGACGCTGAGGACCCACAGCTTGGTTCCCATCTCTGAGAACGAGGTGGTGAGGACCTCCCCTTCACGGCTGGCGTGAGGTTTCAGTGAATGACTGCACTCAAGATGCTTCAGACAGGAGCTGCTGCCCAGGAAGCCCTCCATGCTGGCTGGTACTTAAAAAATACTTAGCCATTCTTATTTCAAATATAGGGCTTCATTTCCCTAAAGTCCATTTATTTATTTAGGTACCAGGAATCGAACTCAGGACCTTGCACTTGCCAGGAAGGCGCTTATGCCACAGAGCTATATCCCCAGTCCCAAAGTTCATTTAAATAAACATCATTGTGCAAATCTCTATAGAATCTGATCACACAGGGTAGGGGCTGTGGCTCAGTACAAAGCTGCTCAGCACGCTTGAGGCTCTGGGTTCAATTCCCGGCACCAAGACCCAAACTAAACACCCTCAAAATTAACTATACAAATAATTCATATTCATAAAAAGTTAGTGAATATGAAACCAGCAGCTAGCTGTAATATTGCTTTCGAAAATCATCATAATACTTACTCTATATGTTTTAAATCTTCTTGCCATACACATTACATTCATACACAGATACACACGGTTCTTTACAAAAATGAAGTTTTTGATTTATACATTTTTCTCCTTGTCAGTTAAAAGTAAGCCATGAGTCCTTGTCAAGAAAGAAGTCATCACTGGCTTCTGGCTCTTGAGGAGGCAAATCTCGGGTGAGGCCTCAGTCTCCTGCTTCTGCTCTCCGGGATGCCAGGTGCACAGGTGCAGACCCAGGTGCTTAGGGCCCAGCTGTGTGCCCGGCACACCTGGCCTCGAGCTGGAATGGGCGCTGGAGGCTCAGGGCTCCTGCAAGCCCACACTGTGGGGCACCCTGGCCCTCAGTCTCCTGGCCAGCTCGGGGTTTTCTGGACTTCAGCCAGCCCTGGACTCGATGCAGATCCCCAAAACAGACTCCTGGGCACGTTCCCAGGCCCGGGGCAGAACTCATGGGGGAGGTGAGACCCAGGCCTCGCCAAGCTCCTTAATTCACCTTCATGAGCTTTGGCTTAGTTCCTACCTCCTGGCGGAGGCAGAAGCCTTTCCCAGCCCTCCTCCATACCTAGGAGGATCCTGTGCTTCTCCCTCCTCCCCAGGTGATGTGGAGGCTCCCTCCCTGGGTGTTGATCCCAGGATCTCTGTCCTCAGCTAGATCCCCTGACAACTCCCCCCACCCTACCCTTTGAGACAGTGTGTCACTAAATTACGCCACCTGGCCTGGAATCTGCAATCCTCCTGCCTCAGCCTCCCAAAGTTTAGGATTACAGGCAAGCACCACCATGTGTCCAGCAAGGGCAGGCTTTCCTCTGGCGCCCTCCTGCAGTTTAACTTTAGAGCTCCAGTGTGGGAAGGATAAATAACAGGATGCTGGCATTGCATCTTCTGCGTCTCTTTTCCTATTTTCTGTTCTCTCCAGATCGGAAAGCCCCCTTATTTCCCCTGTAACAGGACTCCGGCTTCTCCACTGTGGATACTGTCTTTTCCTCCAGTGGACATCACCACCTTCCCTAGGCCCTGATGGCCAGTTGGCTACTGGGAAGCATAGAGTTTAATGTTTTCAAATCATCCGTGGTACACGGAGTAACTGTGCTATCTTTGTCTTTATTACATTGACCTGCTTGTTTATACTTCTTAATCCCATTTTATTCATTAATTCCATGCCTCCCATTTCCAGTTTCAACAATTTCGTTACTTTCATTATATAGGAAAGGAAGGAAATATTTTTCTTTTGTCCTTCAAGGTTCTCTCTGGGGGCCTCATAACAAAAGACAGAGGAAGAAACAGAAGTTTATGACATATGTACCTGGACTGTGGAGGGCTTCTCGGGCTGGGGTTAGGTCAGGCATCGTACAGTGGTGGTGAGGAAACGGTACTGGTGACGCTTGCTGAAGACGGTGAGGAAGACGGTTCAGGAGCAGCCATGCAGAGCGCGCTGCAGGAGGGGAGAGTGCTCAGCTCTGCTGTGCTGTTAACCTGAGAACGCCTGGACTGGGAACGGAGAGCTGGGGAGCAGGGCGGGGCCGGTGGACGGGAAACTCCCAAGAGGAAGGGCGGAAGCTAAGGGGACTCTTGCTGGATCAGCTCAAGAAGATTCTTAAATCATTTTATTGTGGTAGCGTGGACATGAGACTCTCCGCATATTTAAGGTATGCAACTCAGGGCATTGGTGGGTAGGCATACCCTGGGAACTATCACCCATTAGGGGTATACACTTATCCATTTACTGCTCGAGTTTCTTTCTGCCTATTTTATGATTATCTGTGTGTGTTAGGAACATTCAGTGGTGTTCTTACCAAGCTTCTTGGTCAGAAGATTGTAAGTCCATAATATAACACTTTTAGCCATAGGCACTATATCGTACACTGCATCTCCGTAACTTATGCATCTTGTATAACTGAAATTTAAGTTTACCCTTTCCATTTCTCCTGCCCGCTGAACCAGGGACACACACCATTCCACTCTGCTTCTGCTTGTGACTACTTTAGATTCCGCACGTGAGTGAGATTAGATCATACCTGCTTTTATGTGTCTGGCTTGTTTTATTTTATTCCATCTATGTTGTTGCAAATGATACTGAATAGGATGGCTGGATCCCATGGCAGTCCTGTTTCTAATTTTTTGAGAAGCCTCTAATTTTTTGAGGTTTTTGATAGTCCATTCTGTAATGGCTAGCCCAATTTACATTCCTACCAAGGATTCCCTTTTGTCCACATCTTGATGTATCTTTTTGTGCTGGCTCAGCAGAGTTCTTGCTTCCTGAAGGCAGGTCAGCAGGATGAGACACGGAGCGGGGGAGGAAGACATTTAATCAGATATTCACAGGGCACGGATAGCAAGGGGGGGGGATATTTTCCCTGAACTCACTTGGCAGGATTCCCGTTCAAACCAAAATAAGCTAAATGTAGAGCTCAAGGAGGGATGTAGACAGAAGGAAGGCAAAGGGTTCACGACTCAGGTTTGGCCAAAGAGTCTTCATCACAGGCAGCACCAAACGCAGCCGGGTTTGGGAACCATAGAGATGGCTCCTCGGCTCCTCATCTCCTTAGCCTCCCGGCACCAGCTCGTTTTCTAAGACTCGGTCCTTGCAGACCTCCTGAGTGAGGTACTGTGGCTTTCAATGTGGGTGAAGCACAGTTGTGTGCGACCCCACACCCTCACCCACGATTTCCAGTCCCCAAGGACATCTCCCTCTCTCCTTCCCCACCTAGCCGCTCACCGGGCTCTTGCCTTGCACTCTGGTCCTGGCTTTGGCTTTCAGTCCCATCTGTTTCCTCCCTCAGCTCTGCCTGCTGCAACCCCTTGCCCTGGCACTTTCCTTTTTCTCATACGTGTAATTGTAATTTTATAATTTTTACTGATTTCCTAGTTTGCATAGATGTTCTGTGCATGGAATGCGCCATTGAAAAGCTACCCAAGTGTGTGTGCGACCTTAGAAATGAAGTCTCATTTCCCAGGGACTGGCTGGGCTCCTTCAGTCCTCCCTGCCCTTCTAGGCCACGCTGATAGAGAAGGACACAGCCCTGCTAGCCACGGGACTTGGATGTCTCCCTTGGGGAACAGCTGAGCTGGACTGGAAATGGCTCTTTCTGGAAGGGAACCGATGGATGGACCTTCCACACTGACATTGCCTGGCAGGGAGCCCAGACTCTCTGAACCCTCTCAGCCCATCAGACAATTGGTGAGCCCCACCCGGGCAGGGCTCCGCAGTCCCGGCCACCCTCCCTCGGCTGCTTTGCAGGCTGCTTGTCATCTCGTATAAACAAGGGATCCCGCTGCACAGGAGCAGGGGGCAGCCTGGGCCGAGGCTGCACACCGCTGATTCCCACACGCGTGGGCTCACTTATTAACACACGGCCACACCATCGCACCCTCCTCCCTCCAGCCAATACTTCCCAGTGCTTACTTACACCTCGGGTTGTGTTCTAGGCACCAAAACTGTGCGCAGGAAGACCGTGTTCTGCTCTCACGTTTGTTTCTCCTGTAATCCTCTCTAAAACCTGCCTGTGGGCCGTCTTTGCGCAGTATTTCCACAGGACAGTAGCCTTCTCTTTTCAAGGGACAGATTGAAATCTTTGCACGACCTGCCTGCTTTCTTTCAGCTGCTCTTCCTTTCCCAGAGATTTCTGCAGGTCCCATGTGTTGAACCGAGCTCCTGGATTCATGGAACGGAGCAGTGACAGGGTGGGGACAGCCCCTGTGCCGAAGCTGCCGTGGCAGAAACTGCCGTAATCCCCATTCTCCTAGTCTCCAGTGGTTTATAGACGTCTGTAATCTCAGCACTTGGGAAGCTGAGGCAGGAGGATCGCTGAGAGTCCCAGACCAGCTGGGGCACATATTCAAGGACATCCTGAACTATACAGCAAGACTATCTAAATAAACCAAACCAAAACAAGAACAAAAAATAGTTTCTAGATTTCCTACGTGGGCAGAGTCGTAGGGAGGAAAGCATTATGGGAGCTTCCTACAAAGAAGTGTGGCCATAAACTAAAGTTTGCGTAAGGAAATAAAAGGGTGTTTGGCACAATAAAGCAAACATCTTGATTAAGATTTATTATAATAAAAGACACACTGCCACCCATACCACTCTAAATACTCAGCCTGTACCCCTTCCTGATTGTGCACACGTATCCCATCATTCTGGCTACTTGCTGAAGCAGTTTTGGAAGTTTCGTGTGTGTTTCTTTATGAGACATGATCAAAAATTCGGTGAATGTGGCTGCCAAGTGGCACCCATCAGGAAGACGGTCACGAGAAGACATGACAGCCTGTCCTCACCCACCTTATGTGGTGGACTTGGCTTGTGTAAACCTCTGGCTCTTCCTTGAGGTCCAAACGACCGACCATGTTTTGAATCAGTTCAAAGCCAACCATGACCGTGCTGCGTCAGACGCTCAAGAGAGGCAAGAAAGGGATCAGTACATTAGGGGGAAAGGGCGGCTGTGACGGCCCCTTCCACCCTTCGGCACTGACTGTCTGGAACACAGATACTGACTTAGACCTCAGAGAAGAAGCGTGAAAGCACCCTCCAGCGGCTCTTGTCACCCTCAGTAAGACAGGCTTTTCTCACGACTCCACAGCAGGTCGAGGGAACAAGGGTCTGTGGCAATTTGCAACCAAGGACCAGTGTGGGGCTCAGAGGATGGAAAATCTCCAAGTGAAAACATCAACGATAAGGAAGGCTTTTAGCCCAACTGACCCTGCAGGATTCTTTCCGGAGGCAGGCCAGGCCACAGTGAGCAGAACCACCTGCAGGACGGGGCGGGCTGCGGGTCAGGGCTGAGCCTGATCAGATGTGGAGAATGTGGGATCAGACCCAGCCGTCCCACTCCGCAGGGCGCCTGCTAAACCTGGGCAATGTGGAGACCAGCGCACTACTCCAAAAGTCAGGTCCAGTGGGGAAGGCTCCAAGGAGACTTGGGGAGGGTTTAGCTACTTGAGAATCCTAATTATCCAGAGCCGAGCTGCAGGGGATGGCAGAGAGATGTCAAAGGCACTTGACCTCCCCAGCCTCATCTGAATTTTCTACCGGGAGCAATCAATTCTGGTATAGTCACAGACTATTGTATTGAATTTTTAAAAAAAATTTTTTTAAGCCCTAAACATGATACTACTGAAAAAATTTTGGAAGTATATTTTAAATTTATTTTATAAAGCCCTGCTGCCGGCGTTAAAACTGGTTATTTATAGATGTTGATTCAGAAGGGGTCAGTCAGCCTTTCCCTAGCCTATGTGGTTAATCTGTCAGCGTGAAAGGCTGGGGTGGGGTTGGGCGTGGCAGAGCTCCTTAGCTAGAGGGGAGATATTTTCTGAGTCCTGACCATAGGTGAGCAGGGACTGGAGGGTCTTCGGGTGGGGGCCTTGTGGGACAGCCCTGCAAACTCTAGCACCAGGAATCCTCCCCGCAGCTCACCCAGTGAAGGGCTTCTTAGTACCGGAGAGCTGGAAGCTTTCTGATCTAAGCACATCAGCTTCCCTTCCGGTCCTCGGTCTCCTTTTCCTGTGTTCCAATCTGCAGATTTCCTTCTTTCTATTGATTTTTCCTCTCTGTTGTGTAAGTTTCGTTCCTAAGCACTCTTCTGTGTTTTGAGAATATTTCTTTTTTTATAACCTCTATTTTTGTTTCAGAGACACACTTTCTTATTTCTCTGAATATATCATTGTAGTAATTTTTTCCCTTTTTTTTTTTTGAGGGGGGAGGATATGGGAATGGTTCCTTCCTGTGGAATAGTTCCTTTCAAATGTCTTTGGATCTTTATTTTCCATGTTAGAGACTTTCCTCTAGTGGCTTATAATTTTGGTTTTCATTATTTTATTTCTTCATTTTTTGGGTATTTTTGAAACATGGTTTCACCGTGTAGTGCAGGCCAGCCTTGAACTCACAGTGATCCTCCTACCTCAGCCTCCTGGGTGCTGGGATTACAGGCGTGGGCCATGGCCTGGTTATAATTTTGGCTTTCTGTTCACTGTTAAGTGAGAAGAAAACTTAATATAGCCTATAAGACAATTTCAAGTTATATATATTATGCAGTTATTTTTCTTTTAAGTAGATATGGGACATTATATTAAACCACAAAGAAACTCGAAGAATTCTTGTTATGGATTAAGAACTGGTGGTCAATTTAATACCAGCTGGATTACATCAGCATGGCACTGAGCGTAGATGCTCCACCTGAGGAAAGTTGCCTGCATAAATACAGAGGTGGAGAAAGAGAAGAAAGGCATTAATGCGTTGTTGCACTGAGGCGTTGAGGCATTGTAGGTTCTCCTACGAGTTGCTGTTTGAGCCGTTGGTTCTCCTGGAGAAGCTCTGATCCTTACATTGGGCATTGCTTCTTGGCTCTGAAGGGGAAGACATGTGCTGTTTGGTCTCCAGGATGAACTCGTCACGCTGCTTCCTGGCATGTACCTGACTGTGCCTGTTGTGGGAAGAGCTCGGGCCCTCCGTGTCGTTGAGGACAGCTGTGGTGCCTTCAGGACAGCCCTGGTCTTTGTTGTGAATGTGACTTCTCAGCTCCAGCATAGAACCCTCAACCTACCAGCACAGCTCCTTCACCCCGCTGGCATAGACTTTCTGGCTTCAACCGCTGACCCTTGGGTCTTCCCCACACGGATCCGTAAAAGAGACTGGCGTGAGTCCTTCTTGTGGGCTCTGGACCTCCAATTGGACTTGTGGAAGGCATTGTCATGAGCTGTAGGTCTTCATCTGGACTCAAGTGGGACACTGCTGTGGGATCCAAGCCTGGATATTCTATGTCTTTGGTGCTGTGGATAAATTTCCTGCATTTTCTTGTGTTTTATGATGGTCTGGGTGACCATCATAAAACAATATTATAAACTCCACATCCTGATTCTCATTGTACAACCCCTAACTACAACAATTCTAAAGAACAGAATAATGCAAACAACATTCTCTGATTGTAATGCAACAAAACTAGACATTAGAGTGGACATTCTTAAGTATAAAAATTCCACATCCCAGCCCTCTCTGTTTTTTATTTGAGAGAAGTTCTTGTGAATTTGCTAAGTTGCTCAGGCTTAGCTCAAACTTGTGATCTTCCTGCCTCAGTCTCCCAGAGGAGAGAAAATCAACTTACAAAGAAAACATTATGTTTTGATGAGAATTTAAAGATATTCTATGAAGCAAGTCTTTGGATTAAAAAGAAAATAAAATGACAATTTTCTTCAGCATAACGCAGAATAAAGACAAGATACGGAAGCTTGAGTTGCATCCCAAGCACCACAGAACCAAACCAGGATGCGCAATCTGTGACAAACGAAAGCGATTCTCACACAGAAGATTACCCCAGATACCCGTACCATACAAATGGAAGCATAAACGCAGAGGTGCTTAACGTTCAGAACACAAAACACAGTAATGACTCCTATGGTTGGGAGCGGAGCGTCCCCAAAGGCCCAGTGCTGAAAGCTGAGTCCCCAGCCAGCTGGCGGGAGGGCTGGGGGAGATGGGGCTGGAAGGGCAGGGCCCAGGGGAGGTCCTTGGTCATGTGGCTTCCACTGTGGCTGGTAACTTAGGGAACTGGGTCTCCTCCTTCCTCACTTTTCCTCCCTGGCCAGGAGCTCTCTCCTCCAATCTGTGCTCCTCAGCACCCTGTAATTCTGACTCAGGGCCCCAGCATTGGTGACAACCTCAGAACTGTGAACCCAGGTAACATGCTTCTCTTCATAAATTGATTTTTTCTCCTCAGCACTCCGGGAGGCTGAAGCAGAAGGATCACAAATTCCAGTCTGGCCTGGGCAACTTAGCGATTTAACAAGAACCTCAAAATAAATAATACAAAAGAAGGCTGTAGTACAGTGTGAGGGCCTGAGTTCAATCCTCGGAACCAAAAAATAATAAATAATCCATCCGACTCTATCTCCTTTTGTCTTCCTCATGGCCATGATGCAGATTTTCACCATTGTCAAGAAGGCTAGACCTTGGACCCTCCATTCCCTGTTGGTGAGGGGGTTTACCGCTGTTGCCAAACGAGGTGCTAGAAGGCACCCAGGTGTCCTCCCGGTAACAGAGTCAGATGGACAGAGAAGCTGTGTGACTGCGGGAGCCTAAGTCCCAGTGCACTGCTTTGGGCAGTGACTGCCTGGAGGGGCGGCCCACAGGCCCCGGTGCGCGATCGCTTAAGGCGACATCTGGAATACCTCCTGCCACATAGCGGTCAGTGCACAGCGCTGCTGAAACTTCTGCCAAGAAGTTCTCCCATGTTAAAGGGGAATTGAGCTTGCAGGTGGAATCAGTGGACCCTAAAGTAAGGATGCTATTCTGGATCATTGAGTTGGACCCAGCAGAATCACAGGGTCCTTCAGTGGGAAACTGAGGCAGGAAGGGGGTTCTGAAGGTGGAGGAAGGCGCAGGAACCGAGGCTGGAGGGCAGCCCCTGGAGATGCCCTGCCACTGCCCAGATGCCAGCTCCTTGGGCCTATTTTGGATTTTTGCCAAAAGTAAATTTGGATTCTTTGAGGGGGAAAGGCCTGGCTGAACATTAACTCAAAACAGAACCTACCGGGGTGTCTATAAAATTAAGGAAGCTTCTCTAGAATGTGATTTTACTAAGCACACGTGTACATTAGCATTGTGGGAGAAGTCTCTTCCTGTTTCCCATTAGGTCTGTGTGGAAATGTTTTAGTGCGTTTAGTTTGAGCTGCTGGAACAATCACCAGTCTGGCGGCTTCATGCAGGTGTCCCTCGCAGCTCTGGGGGCCCAGGCGGACTCGGTGTCAGAGGGGTCCCTTTCCTGTTTGCCCACGGCCCCCTGGGTGGATTCTCGGTGGAGAGCGGAGGCAGAGCTCCTTGCCGCCTCCTTCTCTTGCAAGGACACCGATTCCACATGAGGACACCTCTCATCACCCTCTCCAACACTCACTCCTTCCTGATCCCCAAAAACAGCAGCAGGATTTCAACACTGGATGTTGAGAGCCTCAGACACTGAGTATATATGGTATACAACCCAGTCTAGCAGAAGATTCACCACATGTATAAATGAGCTCACTCTTCCCTACACTCAGCGTCGTGAAATCCCCACAGACATCATAAGCCCCAACCCTAAAGCCCCTACCAGCTGCCACACGCACATTTCCTGGGCTCTGCTGTTTGGACAAAGACTTGCAGGCTGTGACTCTGCAAGGTCACCTGACTCCCAGCCTCCGTGCTCTGAGAGCATCGGACTCATTCACACACACACATGCACACATGCACACATACATGCACACACACGCATACACACACATACAGGTGCATACACACACAGAGCAAAGAAGGTGGTCAAACCATGCACATTCCTATCATGGCATTTTGTACCATCTGCCACGCTTGGATTTCTTTTACTCTTCTCCTCATCTTGGGGCTGGGATCGACCCCAGCTTCCTCAGCTGCTGCGTGCCCTGCCTCGCCTGTGTGCAAGGCTGCACAGCTGTGATATCTGTCCCATGACAGCATGTTTCATCACTTGTGTCCCGTCAATCCTTCAGGAACTCCAGAGGGTTCTTCCCATCAGGTTCGGAAGACTGCAGAAGAGGCATTCGATGTATGGCGGTCCTGTGAGCCCTAGGGCTCTGGCATCCCCTGGGAACTTACAAGAAATGCACATTCCTGGGCCTCACCCAGGCCTACTGAATTAGGAATTCTGGGTGTGGAAGCCAGAACCCATTGTACCAAGCCTTCCAGTGGATTCTGAAGCATCCTAGAATTTGTGAAGCATGGCTTAGCTTGGTCTGGCTTCTCAGCCTTAACTTTAGCTACAGACAGCCTTCAGACCCTCGGGGACAGACATATGTATGTGTGCATGTGTGCCAGAGACATGTATTACATATTATTTATGCATTTGTATACAATATTAAAACCTTTCTATATATTCTTTAAGTGGTGCTCTAAATGTTTTCTTAGATTCTGTTTGTCTATTTGGCCCACAATTGCTTATTGTGTGCCACAATCCAGTGTTTGTGATCATGTGAAAACCCTACTATATAACTTCCAACCAATACCAACTCTAGCTCCTCAATCCACTTTGTCTAACTTTCACATACACTAAACCAATGTTACTGTTGCTCTGCATCAGCCAGGACTGGTGTCTTAGTTACTGTCTTGTTTCTGACACTCACAACTCTAGGAGAAAAGGTTTATTATTTTGGTTCATAGTCTGTAGAGGTTTCAATCTATAGGTAGCTGGCTCCAAGGCTGAGTGGCAGAGCAGAGCAGCATCACAGAGGAGAAACAGTCCATGCAGGGCATCAGGAAGGAGGGAGGGAGGGAGGGAGGGAGGGAGGGAGGGAGGGAGAGGGAGAGAGAGAGAGAGAGAGAGAGAGAGAGAGAGAGAGAGAGAAGGAGGCAGAGAGAGAGAGATATCAAGGGTGATCCAGGACACACCCCCAGTAACCTACATCCTCAGACAGGCCTTTACCTTCCAATACCACATTTAGCTGTGAACTCATCAGTGATCCATGGATGGGTATCATACTCCCATGATCCAATGCCCCATCTATGGGCACATAAGGTTTTGGGGGTCACCTAAGTACCAGAGAACTAGAGATTAGCCCTGTAGGTCACAGCCCTATAACGTTATCCATACTAGCCAACTCCAAGATTCTTCTCTTTCCCTGTCTTGCTTTTCTCACAAAAGCTCCAGTCACAGCTCTGGCCAAGACTTCTGTTATTTCCAAATCTGTCTCTTGCCCAGCCCTGGTACTTTTCCAGGGCCCTAAATGGCTTGGCATGGCCCCAGCTTTCAGGAAATGCAAGTAATACAATTTTTCTTTCATTGCACTGACCTTTCCGAGTCATCCCAGTCACCTTATAAATTAAAATCCCATGGGTACACATCGAAGCAAATGGCTCATAGAAATAGAACCAATGTGACGAAATGATGACCAAGGAGATAGAGACAGCAGACAAGATGGGAACAGGGAAAATTAGATGAAGTCAGGAAATATTCCTATGCAACTAGCACCTAGCAGGGTCTTTAGGAGAGAAAGCACTTAATAAACAGCAAAAACAAACAAACACCCCAAAACACTTACTTGCATCATTCAAGGAAATTCAAGATGGCAACCAAGCTGTCTAGCAAAGCTTTGTTCTTCCTGGGTTAGGGAACCCAGTGATGTTTGTCTCCCAGATCCTCACGTGGAGACTGCAGAAGATGGAGCCGCTTGCCCATCTCCCAGGGATGTGCTGGGGGGAGTTTCTTTATCATCTCTCAATTTAGCTGACGGCATAAACCCCGAAGCACATTTCGGTAAGGAAATGTCTGCAGTGCTGTGCTCCATTCTGTCCGGTGTTCGCTTTTTAAATGATCTCACTTGACCCAAAGAGACGCGGTAGAACGTCCAGGCCTGGATTTCCTCAACATGCCAAGCAGGTGCATTACCACCCAAGAATTTCAATCTTTATATATTTATATGGGTCTGTGTTAAAAACGACATGGTTTTCTGAAAAGTACGTTACTAAATGAAACCTGATTTTACAAATCAAGCTCTGCGCTCCCCTTCTCCTTTGAGGATCGCTCATCTGGAGGTGGACCAGATGGACGTTTTTGAAGAAGTTCTCTTTAAATGTTACTTTTACTGTAGTTCAGCTGTTGGGGAGCTGGCAAGGATTTCAGGGCGCAGCTAGCTGGTCTCCCATCAGGTAAGGCCAGAGCCTGATGGTTTTCAGGATGAGGCCTCTCCAGATCTGACCTATCCAGGCGTGGCAGTACATGCCTGGAATCTGGGAGGGTGAGGCTGAAGGACTGCCTGTTCTAGCCCAGGGTGGGCAAAATAAGGAGACCCTACCTGAAGGTGGTAGAGCACCTCAGATTGAAAAAAACCCCAAAAACCTGCCCAGTGGCCTCAGAAGAAAGAACAAATGACTGAAGAAAGCCTCAAAGAAAAGGAGACCTGGTTCTTGGCCAAAGGAACCCAGATTCCAGGCGTCACCGCAGGACAGCTGCGCTTGTCAGTCCCGGGGGCCGCCCCTCCCCTCGGCCCACCAGATCCGGGTTTCTGGTGCGGGAGGCCGGGCTGGGGCTCAGGCAGGGCAGGGGGCCCCAAAACACACAGTGTGGGATATCTCCAGCCCGGGCCAGGGCCCGGGCCACTCCTAACTTTTCAGTTTGGAGGAGGAGCTGATGATAGGTTTGACCGCTGTCAAGCTGCTAATATTAGTCCAGGGGCGTGTGGGGCGAGGTCACCCGCAGGGTCAGCGTCTATCCCCGCTGCCCACGAACACCTGAGTCAGGGGCATGCGGGCAAGGTCGGGGGCGGGGCGGGGCCGAAGGGCTGGCGCGAGGGCGGGGCGGGGCCCGGGCGGGGCGGGGGCGGGGCCGAGGCTTGGGAGGCTCGCGCCTGCGCAGGGGCGTCCTGGGGCGGGGCCGCGCGCGCGCAGTGCGGGCCCGGAGGGCGGAGCCCGTGCGCGCTGCGGGGTGAGGGAGGGGGCGCGGCGGCTGAGGAGTGCGGCGCTACCTCAGGCCGCGGCGCAATGCTGGCTGCTGCTGCTGCTGCGGCTCGGGCGGCGGGGCCCTCGGGGATGTGACGCCGTCGCGTCACCTTCGGACCTCGGACCGCGGGTCGCTGGGCGGCCGGCAGCCGGGCCTCGGCCGAGGAGGCAGCGGGACCCGCCACGGTGAGAGCGGAGTCAGGGGCGCGGCGGCGGCGGCGGGGCGGCGCGGGACGGCTTGGTCCCCGGGACGCCGGAACCCCGGAACCCCAGAACCCCAGGACCCGGGACCCGGCACCCTGTACCCGGGCCACCCCGCGCGTGCACGCCGGCGCGGGAGGCCGGGCGCCGCTGCCCGGGGCGTGCGCTGCCGCCCCTGCGGGGCCGTGGGTCGGGGCGAGGCCGGGCCGCTGGCGCCGGAGGCCGAGCGGGGAGCCGGGCGGCTGCGGGGGCAGGTCCCGGGTGCCCCAGGAGTGGGGTGCTTCAGTCACCGGCGAAAACAAAGACACGCCCTAACGCACACCCGAGAGGAAACTTGGGCGCACCCGCCGGGGCTGTGGGCTCGGACGCCGTCTCCTCACTGGACGGCTGCTATTTTTATCCAATAAACCATTTTTGTTATTAGGAGCGCATTATTTCCGTGCGTAGCGATGGCACTCTCCGTGGGGAGTCAGTACAGATGCAGAACTCATCCTGATTCCTTTTCATCCCCATCTCTGACCCTCCTTCCCTTCCCCCTTCCGGTTTTCATACATTTTTTTTTTAAAAAAAATGCACCTACTTTCTTGATCAAGTAAAAGGAGGAATGGCTTCTCTGAGGTAGTCCTTGATGACTAAGCTTGGGTTCGTATTTTAATAATTGCAAATTCATCTCTGTGGGCCACACAGCCAATTAGGCTTGTCGTTGCTAGACTAGGCCTTGGCAGGGTGGAAATTACTGCTGCAGGGACTCTGGGGTTCCAGATTGGACTGTCATGCTTAACTAGAAAGGGGAGGAAAGGTGCAAACTATTCACTGGTAAAGGCCTTCCTTTCCTGCTGATCATTAAAATATTAATAAGATTCATTTGACCAGTTATATATATATTTTTGAAAAACCCATTTTTTACTTGTCAAAATTTATAAGCCAGTAGTGATAGGTCAGTGTTAAGTGCAGTTCACATTAGGATTCACTCTTTGCGGTAAATATTATTATTGTTTAACAAATGCAAGTGACTTTAATTCAGTGATTATTATAGCGTGGAGAATAATTTCTCTGCCTTAAAAATCAATTCAGCTCCTGGGCTGTAAATTTTGCTGCTGTGTGGCTATTCCTCACTATTTTGGGTGATGAAATGATAAGATGATTTCCAGCTTTTTGGCCAGTTACCTTTAAAAGTATCATTTAGGTTAGATTAAAGATACTTTAATCAAATGTGAGGTATTCTCCAGTAAAAGAAATATAGATTGTTTTATAGTCTGTAATCAGTGTATAATAAGGATGTAAACATCACTCAGGGTTTTGCCTGAAGTCAGTCTTTTTGGTCTTTATTCCTATTTCTTCTCTTATGGATCAAAAGTGCTTCATTGTTTTCTTGATTTTTTTTAGTGCTTTAAACACACAGACCTTATATAATCAAGTTGAAATACTTTCTTCAACCTGTTAGCCATAATTTGCAATATACTGCTTCAGCAGTGTTAATGTTAAGATGCATGTTCTGAGCACCAGAATTCTGCAGTAAAAACAGCTGTTTTTAATCCTACCTTTCCACAGGTAGAAGTATTTGGTGGTTGCCTTCACTCAGCTCCTTTTACTTGGATTCAGGTTCGGAAGTCCTTCGGTGACCTGTCACGGTGTCTATGGCGAACATCCAAACCTTTCACCATTTCTGGTACGAGTCTGTTTCTAGTTTCATCTCCAACCATTATTTGTATGAGTGTTGTCAGAAGATGACATCCTCCTTTGTGGTTTATGCGGTCCCCCTGTTGAGAAGACTATTCTTAGTAAACACATTGCCTTTCACATCCCGCTTCACTGTTTTGTCCTCTCGTCCTGTCCAGACCTCGAATCCCTCTGTCTTCCCCAGCCCAGGAGGAGGATGATTCTGCACTTAGCATTTTGCCAGTTGGTAGTTCATGACAATTCATCCATCTGTCTCTGAGGCTTTTTAGCTTCTTCTGAAGTTCACAACTCCAAAGCTTACTGTTGTGTGCCTAGGTGTACAAAAACCTATTGCTGAATACATTTTTGAGGAATTGTCCCAGCCTTGAATATAGCTTTAAAGTAGGCAAAATAGGTTAGACTGCCTTTTGTCAGCATCAGAAAACAGAAAAGGTTAATGTGCAAGACATTTATAATATCCAAGAATGAAGTCACAAGTTGTTGGCTAGAAATGAAGTCCTAGTAAAGCTAGCAAGAACCAGTTCACTTTGTGGTGCGGGAGTGAGAGGGGCATGGCCAGGGAGGGTTGAGGCCTTGTCCTGGGACTTCATTTTGAAGTGTGGCAATTTGCCCGTGGTCATGTGGGAAGAGGGATGGGACTGAGATTACGATCACCTTTGTGTTTCACCTTTGCCCCCTCCTTTCCTAATGCTGAGTCTTAATAATTCTTTCATCATCTGAGTGGGAGTTGTGACAGACTTGTGTGTGTGTGTGGGGAAAGGGGTTACATTCATCTGTGTTGAATTAAAAGTATTAACAGACCATTTGGTTCAACTTTCTTGTTTTGAGAAAGGGCCTTCCTGTGTAGTCCTGGCTGGCTTTGAACTCAAGGTGATCTGCCTGCCTCAGCCTTCCGAGTGCTGAAATTGCATGCGTGTGCCAGCATGCCCATCTGTTCAACCTTCAGAGTTTTGCCATTAGAAGAACCAAAGCCTGAACAGGCAAGTAACATGCCTGAAATTACTTAGGATCATGTCTTACACCTCTGACCTCATGAAGGTATTATAGTTACTTATTTTTGTTGCTTCGTGGAGCTTAGGTGGCAGTGAAGAAGTCTCTAGTTTTTCACAGGGTGACAAGTCTGCTTGTACTTTCTTCTTCCCTGAATCCTTAGCTGATGCTCCTGGGGACTTGGAGGCCTTGAGCAGCTGTGAAACGTGATAATTCTTCGGGGAATATGGGAGAAGCTGAAACTTGGCATTCCATTTGGCTAGATGGTTTTAACCTCATGCTTAGAGACCTCTCTCCACATGTCCCATAACAAGTGGCACCCGAGATCTCACCATATGGAGATCCTGTGGTTACATTTTGATGGTAAAATGAGATTTTAATATAATAAGGTTACAGCTGGCTAATAGCATGGCTAAAATTACATGTATGGCTTGTCTTTATGTGAGAAGAGTGTATCCCATTACTCCTGTGTGATAGATTTTTAGGGGGAATACGATTGTGGTTTCATGTTTTTGATAAGTCAGTCCTGAAAGGTTTAAACTTAGTGTGCTGGGCCTAATCAATTCCAAACAAAGTAATGGTCAAAGGAATTTTAAAAAAAATCCATATGAACCTTTAATTTTTCTTCTTACTTATTTCTTGTCATATATATGTGCTGTATAATCAAAGCACACATATAATATTAAACATGTGTTTCCATTTGTAATGTGTTTTTTTTAGCCTTCTTTTTTTTTTTGGTTCCCGGGGATGGAACTGGAGATCTCATGCTTGAGTCAGGCACTTATGCTGCTGAGCTAAATCCCCAGCTTTGCCATAATTTTATGCCTGTAGGCTATTACCTGGTGTTACAAGGAGTGAGTTACTTATTTCTCAGTAACTTGACACCTAGGTTGCTTCCCATTTAGCAAGTAGTACAGGTAGCATATAGCTGTTAATCATTTTTCTTCTTTCTTTTAAGCCTCAGGCCCAGGAGAAGGATTGCAGGGTTAGAGGACAGCAAGGTTTTATCAGAGTACTGCCAGGTTTTGTTTTGAAAGGTGTTGCTTTATGTTGCCTCCGGCCCAGCTTAGTTCATCAGTTCTGTTATCCATTTTTTAAAAACGTTTTAAAAAGTGTTTATATTACTAAGCTTTGAGCCCAGCTCCTTTCCACTGAGCTGCATCCCCGGCTACGCTTTACTTTTTTATTTTGAGACAGGTTCTTGCTTAGTTGCTGAATTGCCCAGGATGGGCTTGAACCTGGAATCTGCCTGCCTCAGGCTCCCTTGGGGCTGGAATTACAGGCAGCACCGCCCACACTCCCTTTAAGGCTTTGTTTGCTAAGAGGACTCACTGTCTCACATCACAGGCCATGATTGAGGAGCAAATGCAGTGTTTCCCTCGGTTCCTTCTCTCCTTTTTAATACTTGTCCTTAATCTGTAAATTTGCATTAATCTTTTCACCATTTTTCATTAGCATTTAACACCATGAGTAAGTTTTTTGAAAATGTTTCTGGTCAGTTTTGTTTTTATTTTTTAGTAATGAGGGCTTTGTAGTTTTTCATATTATAAGAATCATTGACTTTTTAATTCTTGTGATTTTTGTCATTTGATTATGAGGTCTGAGGATGAAATTCTATCCCTATCTGATTAAAGTAAATTTGATAAGGTTGAGACAAACCAAAATTTTCATGAATGCAATGTATTGCTTAACTGAAGTTTTGCTCGTTCCAGATTAACCAGTGTCATTCTGACTTAACTCTTATTATTAATCATTCTAAAATACATGAACACAAAGCTTGGTCATCTGCTTCTCTTGGGAAGTGAGGTGTTCTAGGTAGATGCGATAGCCTAAGGTGAAGGGTACTGGTACTTGGCGTGGAGTGCTTGCTAACAAGCCCATGTGGTACATTTCTAGTGACCTTGTTTTGTGGATCAGAAAACGCATGCAAATGACCTGCCAAAGGTACCATGGCCAGTAGGCTGTAGGACCTGAATTCAGACAGCCTCTGTGCTTTTAGCAGAAGCTGTGTACTGCATTATTTTTCTGGTGTGCTAAGGACTTTAACTTGTTCTCCTGGGGATTTGAAAGACGGTAGCTGGTTTCAGAGCTAGGGAATGGATGATAAGTTACCACTTTTGGAGATAGGGCTGATGTGACTGTGGCTGTATACTGAACTGGGTTTCTTGTAGGAAGTGAGTGAAATGTCACGGGAGAAGTGAAGTCTAAGTTTTTTGGCAGAAGTGGGGATCAAGGATGTTCTGGAAGGTTGCATGGCTCAGTGACACAGGAGAACGGGAAGGGGGCTGTTGGTTTGGAGGACCCCGTGTAGGAGGTGGCAGCTGCCTGTGTGCTCACAGCACTGCTCTGTGTGTCGCATCTCATGGACTGTGGCGTGTTGTGCCTCATGACCCGGGTGACCCCCCCACGGACTGTGCTCCTCCAGGAGGGGGACAGAAGAGAAGGTGTGAGTGAGCACGGATCTGGTGATGGGAAACACCCATCTCCAAAATGCAAGGCTGCATGGAGGAAGGAGTGGAGCGTGCCTGTCAGAGAGAGCGCTGTGGGGATGTTAGTATGGGGTTAGTATGGGGAGTGCTGCCCCCGACTAACCGACTCCGGTTAGTGTGCCTTCCTGGGCAGAGCTGAGTTCTGTTTCCACTGTTACTGAGTTCCCAAGAATCTTTTTCTTTCTCCTTTTTTTTTTTTTTTGAGACAGGTTCTCAGTAGTAGTCCAGGCTGGCCTTGAACTTCCGGTGATCCTCCCGCCGCAGCCTCCTGAGTGCTGGGATTACAGGTGTGCAGCAGCACCGTACCCAGCTTCAGGCTCCTTTGATGAAAGTTGCCCCTTTTGTCTCCTGCAGCTTTTGGCTTTGAGCTTCTGCTTGCTCAGGTGCTGGGCCTGGGAAATGAGTCAGACTGCTGAGGTTAACCAATCAGAGCATTCCTTTCTCTGCGAGTGACTGTCAAATCAGAGAATGGGATGTGTGATTTCTGCATTTTTAGCTCTTCTCTACTGAGTTACTGTCCTAGAATGTCTCAGAGTCACTTATGTGCCTTTCGAGACTTCTAGGTGATTAAATTGAGGTTTGGAGCCGTGGGGGAAACCAGGAGATTCTTAAAGCCTTCAGGAGAGTTTTAGCTTTTCTCCTGTTCGTCTTTCCATGTGGACCACTGGCTTAAGTGGAATATGGTTGGATCACTGGGGAGTGTTGGTTTTAAAATACCACAGATCATTCCTTATAATTAAGAATTGTCGTTTTGTGTAATTCTATAAAAAGTATGGGGACTTGTTTTTAATTTCCTTTCTAATTTACTTTCATGTCATTGTTCAGTCACTTAGAAGAAGAATTTGTCCTTGATTTTTTCTGCTGCTATTTATTTGCTTTACGTCATCCTAATCCCCCATTCTGCTTCGTCCTTCCCAGTTTTTTGCCCACTTTCTGTATTTGGTGAGTACAGAGGAAGAGGCGCAAAGCTCCAGGAGCTGCTGCTCCCCCGCCCCATCCCTGCTCCCAGCTGCTGGGTTTGTCGTGGGCTCTAGTGTGGGCTCCAGTCTGGCATCACCAGCTCTG
Organism: Cavia porcellus; assembly: GCF_034190915.1. Taxonomy (NCBI): domain Eukaryota; kingdom Metazoa; phylum Chordata; class Mammalia; order Rodentia; family Caviidae; genus Cavia; species Cavia porcellus. The sequence goes on from NW_026947506.1 coordinate 3,260,201, forward strand.
AGCGTGGGGTGGGAGCTGTGAGACGTGGCTCCTTAGCTGGGGACGGCCCCGAATCTCAGTGAAAAGCCCAGGTAATACTTCATATGTGAGCTGGTGCTTTTTAATTCTCCACCATTTTTCCTGTCTTTAAATTAAAAAACAATCCTGTTACCTGCTTTTCCCTGCTAAGATATCAAAACCTTGATGACGGAGCCACTAGTGTATACACTGGGGACAGCAGAGAGGCAGACACGAGAAGGTTCTTTGAGTTGTTGTCATCGTATTAATGATATTTGGTTGCAGCTTGAGTGCTCTGAGGAAATCTGAGAGCTTTCCTTGACCATTATGTCTTGGCAGCTGAGTTTGGGTTGGGAATTAAAATTTTCTCAGCAGACCATAGCTTAGAAAAGCAGGCACAGTTCATGACAGCTTTTAAGTGTGTGTGCGGACTTGGTGAGAGTTGGTAGGCCAGTTTACTGGAAAAGGCCGGCTGGTTGTTTTCATGGGGTGCTGAGGAAGCACGGGGCACCCTTTCTTCTCTCTCTCCTTCTCCGCCCGTCCTTCTCCACAAGGCATGGACTTGCCAACCCTGCTTGGTACTGGCCCGAACTAGAGTTGTAGACTTGGCTGTAGCTGTAGCCTGTCTTGTGCAGGACTTTACGGCATCAGCTCTGAAAACTTCCTCTGGCCTGACTTTTACCTGGATCCCAGGTCTGGTTTTCCTCATCCATCCATCCGTCTGTCCAAGATGACCAAACACTTACTAAAAAGAGTACAGTGAATAGAATAGTTCCCTGTCTCTGTGGAGCTTACATGCTAGTGAAAGGGTACAGAAGGCGAGCAGGCATACATGGAGTGCCTTGGCTGGCACCGTGCTGTGGAGAACACGCAGCCCGAGGTGGAGAAGGGCAGAGGAGGAGCACTCTGCTGCTCTGTGCAGGGGGCTCGGGAGCTGTAATGGGGACGGTTTGTGGGCAGCAGTGATCTCGAGGTGAGATTATAATCTGTGCAGCTCCTGGGGCAGAACATTTAGAAAAGATGAGGCAGGAGTGCACAGATCCTGGTGGCATCCTAATCCTTGGTCTGTTCTAGTGTAGTGGGGAGGCACCAGGGAATGATCAGAGAAGACAGGTCTGAGGGGTAGGTGGACGGGTGGGATCATGCATGGCCATCAAAGCCAGTGAAGCCTGGGGTTATTCTGAGCGTGAAAAGCCACTGCAGGCAGTTGGCTTATTAGCTGGTACCCTGAGCTGCTGTGTAGAGAATGGTGGGATGGGCCATCGTGAGATCATGGATTGTAGGCAGCAGTCATGAGAAGCACGCATGTTCTTTATACATCCTGAAAGCAGAGCCAACAGCTTGATGATGGATGGATGTGGCCTGTGGGTTTCGGCTTAAAGAAAGGGGCAGGATGGAGTTGACATTTACTGAGATGGGGCAGACAGCAGAAGAAGCAGGTTTGGGGCCAGTGCAGAGTTTAATTACGGACATGCTAAGTTAGCAGTTTGGTGGCGATGTTCTGTAGACAGCTAGGTACGCAAGAGTTGGAAGTTCAGGGCAGAGGTCGGGCTGGAGATGCAAATTTACAGCCGCTGGCAGCGAGCTTTTAGAGAATGATTAAGAGAGTGAAAGAGTGGGTGTTACTGGGGAAGGCCGAAGACTTCTCTTCAGATTCTGTATTTACAAAGACACAGAGAGTGAGAGAGGCAGGCACTAGCCAAGGAGAATAAGAAGCACTCGGTGGAGGAGAGGAGAGCTAGGGGTGGGGAGTGTCCATGAAGCTGGGAGGTTCAGGAGGAAAGCACTGGTCGATTGGCTGTGTAACATTAGTTAGATGAGGACTGAGAGGTGCCTGTTAGATTAGCAGCATGGAAATCATCCGTGAGCTCATTAGACTGTTTCTGGTGCAGTGTGGAGGAGAAAGCTTGATTGGAATCGGCCTGAGAGAGTTCGAACGGAAGGAGTGGAATTGGAGACAGCAGGAACAGAGGCTCCTTCAGGGATCGAGACTCCTTCAAGGAGTGTGTTGTTCAGTGAAACTGAGAACCGGTGGGAGCTGGAGGGCGTGTAATGCCAAGGAGTTTTCTTTTCTCTTTTTAAAAGAGTGATGCTTTTGTGCTTTATTTGTGTCTGAAATATATAGTAAATGAAATGGTCCAGTAGAGGAGGAAATTGCAGGAACCATTTCTTTGAAACAAAAATGACATTTTATACTGGTCTGTATATCCCAGACCCATCATTATCACACGTGCCTTTTCGTATTTTCTTTTCTTTCAGACAAAGACCTTGGCTGTTGGGAGGAAATGTGAAGCAGTATCGTG